>NC_088392.1:59411666-61905833 GCF_037993035.2 Macaca fascicularis | reverse complement strand
GTTTTCAGGGCCCAGTCATTGCATGACAGCACTGAAATACGTTATGCAACCTGCATTCTGCTACCAGCCTACTCTGGGTCATGCCCTCTGTGTTTGTTCCCTTGTATTTTGGTGATTGTGTTTCCTTCCTTCCCTCCTTCCTTCCTTTTCTCCCTCCCTTCCTTTCCTCCCTCTCTACCTCCCTCCCTCCCTCCCTCCCCTCTTCCCTCTCTCCCCTCTTCCCTCTCTCCCTCCCTCCCTCCCCTCTTCCCTCTCTCCCTCACTCCTTCCTTCCTTCCTTCCTTCCTTCCTTCCTGCCTGCCTGCCTGCCTTCCTGCCTGCCTGCCTGCCTTCCTGCCTTCCTCCCTCCCTCCCTCCCTTCCCTCCCTGCCTCCCTCCCTCCCTCCCTTTCTTCCCTCTCTCCCTCCCTCCCTTCTTATCCTCCCTTCCTGCTTCCTTCCATCCCTTCTTGTTTTTCTACCCTCCTTTCTTCTTGCTTTCTTTCTCATTTTTAACTAGGCACAGACAAATTCTATACAAAATCTGGATTTGAGGAAGATGTAGTAGAGTGTAATAAAATTATTTAAGGAGGTAAGATTTACAGTGTCTGAGGCTGAGTCAGTCACTAACTGTCTGGGGGATGAGAAGAAAAATCTCTTAAGTTTTCTGAGCCTTAGTTTTCTCATAACTAAATGAAGATGGTTGTTTAAAAACATTAATTCACCAATGTCCTCCCACCCCAGCCAGTTCTGTGCCAGGCAATAATAGAATTTCCTGTTTCACATTGGTGGTAGGTGGTCTTTTAAAATTACAAGCCCCCTGTTTTCCTGCCAAGATGCTATAAGGTCCCTCTCTGTGCTCTGCTGTGAAGAATTCCTTCACTAGTGTCACTGCATGTTACCGATGGAGTGAACTGTTCCTTTCTTCAGGGGCTTCTGGGCAAAATCAAGGTTGGGAACCACTGGTCTAGACAAGCTCCAAAGTCCTTTCCAGCTCTGACATGGATTCTCATTAGGTTTGAGCTGGTCACATTCTTTCAGGATTAATCAAAGACTCCTCTCATTCTAAGAGAAGATTATATGTCAAGAACATCCACTTGGGTTATCACAGCTTTTAGAGGAGGAAATAAATAATAAATAGCACAGGACTAGGATAACTCATGCAAAACTGCTTTCTTCATATGGCTCTCTTCTCTTCTCTCTCTGGTCTCCCATGTGTAACTACTACAGTAGAACCTCTCTCTGCTTTTAAAAAGCAGAGTGGGACTAGGGAAGGCTTCAGAGAAATGAAGGCACGGGCTAGTCTACTCATGGACCCTTGTACCACAGCCATGGAATAACACAGCTCAGTAGCATAGGATGAGGAGAAGACAACCAGGGATTCAGGGCTGAAACCCAGGTGAGTATGAAGATCATGCATCTAAGGACAGGCATGATGGCTCTCACCTGTAATCCTAGCACTTTGGGAGGCTGAGGCAGGTGGATCACCTGAGTTCGAGACCAGCATGGCCAACATGGCAAAACCCTGTCTCTACTAAAACTACAAAAATTAGCCAGGCTATTTTTTCCTAGCTGCACAGGATATTATAGCCGGACTATATTATCCCAGCTACTCAGGAGGCTGAGGCAGGAGAATTGCTTGAACCCGGGGAGCAGAGGTTGCGGTGAGCCAAGATCACGCCACTTCACTTCAACCTGGGCAAAAGAGTGAAACTCTCTCTCTAAATAAATAAATAAATAGATCATGGATCTCTATCATGTGCATTTGCTGCATTTATTCCCTGGGAATCTAAGAAGTGGCCCAACAGCTAAACTAGTGTCTGGGTCAAGATTTGAGCATCCCAGATTACCTAAGGGATTCAACTTAAAATAGATTGTCTGGGCCTGATTTTTAACGGCTTGAATCATGACTGATTCAAAATAAGAGTTTTCAAATCATAAAGGAGGGAGCTGCATCATTTAAAGTGTCTGAAAACATTTAGGTATTAGAATTCTTTATTAAAAAGCCTCTAGCGGATAAAAGAATTTAGGGTGGTTTTATCCCTAGATGATATATAAACATGCCACCAAACATTCCATTGAAAAGGAAACGAATAATAGCAAACTATTAATTTTTATTACTTATGCTAATTGTTATTCACTAGTAGGATTATAGGGAATGCTTATTCTTGCAATTAAAGTTGTATCTGCAGCAACAATTTGTTTCGAGAAAAAAACATGTCTGAGTATGGCAAATACCTACTTATTTTGAAAACAACTGCTTCAGAAGTAGTTGGCCGCATTAAATATATGTTTTCCTCCAAAATAATTTGTGTTAATAAACACTTAAGTTTAAAGATGCCTTTACTGAACAACCACAATGAACAAAGTATGGAAAGATACATGGATTACCTCAAAGGAACTTAGAATATAACAAAAGAAACTGAGTTAGAAAGTTAGAACACATCTTATGTAATATCCATCTTATACAGGCGTATGGATGAATATTCTGGAGTCACTCTAATGCTAGCAATGATCTACCTTACAGAAAAAAACAGAATAATTTAATGATAAAGTCCATGTCCTTTGCACGACATTCAAGGTTCTCGCTCATCTGGCCCATACATACGTTTCCAATCACTTCCTCTTGTTTCTTGGGAGAGATGGCATAATTTAAAGTTTCTGAAAACGTTTAAGTATTAGAATTCCTTATAAAAATTGTAAATTAAATGTAGTTTCTAAAGATGGTCCATGATGTCTCGTGCCCCATTTATGACTATTCACTTGTTTATCTGTCCATTTCCTATTTGACTCTGAGCACCTTGCTGGAGGCTCTATTGACCCTCACAGTCCAACAGTTGGCACAGAGTCTGGCACACAATTGCGTACGTAAAGATTTATGAAATTAGAGTTAATAGTTTATTTTCGAAGACAGCTTGCAAGCAGAAAGTATTGCTTCTCTTTAGTGTTCTCACAGTTTCACTATTTTATTCTTTCTTCTCTTTATCACCTAACTGTGGAGACTAAGGTGGATGTTCTTTACTTTTTTTTCCTTTCATTATCTTCTTGCACAAGTGCCACCACATACTGGTGTCAAATATATTAATTGCGTTAATGACAAGCAAACTAGGGGCAGATCAAACACCTAGGCCAGTGATATCCATAGATGGCATTCTAATCATTTTTCTTAATTATTATTTTTTAGTGCTTCCAAGATTTTAGACACTACATTTGACATCATAATACGGTCTCATGTCCAGGATTGCTAAAGGCTACTCTGGTGAGAAAAGCAGCAAAGGTTAAAGCAGTTAAATATATAAAGGGTTAAGTAATAAAATGAAACTGTACAATAAGTATTCGGGTGAAAAAAAAACATGTCTTAACCAAGTGATGTCTCAGAAATATGCCCCTTAGGGTTTTCATTTTCTAGAATGTACTTGTTGCTATGAGACGATTCCAGGCATGGGGATCAGTGATACATAAGCACCATCACCAGATTTCTCCCTTAAGTCTGGCAGCCTGTCTTCCTATGCTGTAGCTCCTCTTCCCTGTGTCAGCCTTTCCTCATGGAGCCAGACTCCATTTAAGCTTATCAACCAGCAGTAATAGCAGACTGGCAATGCCTCCCCGGCCCTTGGTCTAAGCTAAGCTTTAAAGGACTCCAGATGACAACAATGGGTTAAGATTTTCTTCAGCAGTTCCACAGAAATAACACCAAAATGACTCCATTCTAGATCAATCCTTTGCAACTGAGAAACTAATGTGTAATTTATGATAGAAATAAATATATTTAACATTCTAGAGTTTTGTAAAGTTATAAACAAAACAGTCAAACATGGAAAGCTCAAAGTATAAACTAATCTAATTCTAACATGATCTATTGGAATCCTTTACGTAGGTTACTATGGAACCAGTCTTCCCTGGTATTGAATAGTTAAAGGAAAGGGGAAATGGAGGCTAAAGACAAAAAAGCATTGGAGTGGAGGATTGGAGTTACTGGGGGCAGAAGGAGCAACAAGGCAAACTGGGAGATAGGAAGGCAAAGAAGCTCTTTCCATTTTTTATTTGTTACAGAAAATAACTTTTGCTTTAAAGAAGTTACTGCATATTCTCTTCCCTTTGCCACCTCCATTTTCACTACCAGCATAATCACTACCAAATTTATAAAGATCTAAAAATGAACAATGGACAAAAACATTGTAATGTGACCTACTACTTTGTACTGTTTTAAAAAGCAAACCATCTTCTTGGTTAAATTAATTAGTAAGTATTTTATTCTTTTTGATGCTATCATAAATGGGATATTTTTCTTGATTTGTTTTTTGGACAGATTATTATTGGTACACAGAAATGTAACTTTTTTCATGTTGATTTTGTATACTATAAATTTGTATCCTATGAATGGTTGAATTCATTTATTAGTTCTAAGTTTTTTGGTAGAGTCTTTAAGGTTTTCTACACATAAGATCATGTTGTCTGCAAATAGGAATAATTTTAGTTTTTCATTTCCGGTGTCAGTGCTTTTTCTTTTCCTTGTCTGATTGCTTTTGATAGTACTTCCAGTACTATGTTGAATAGAAGTGGTGAGAGTAGGCAACCTTTCCTTGTAGCAGATCTTAGAAGAAAAGCTATTGGTTTTCCCCCATCAATTATGATGTTATGTGTGAACTTTTCATAAATGACCGTTATCATGTAGTCAAAATTTCATTCTATACTCAAATTGGGGAGAGGTTTTTTAATGAAGAAAGAATGTTGAACTTTGTCAAATGCTTTTTCTGCATCAGTTGAGATGATGATGTGGTTTTTATTTTTCACTTTGTTAATGTAATGTATCACATGAGTTTGTGTATGTTAAATCAACTTTGCATCTCAGAGGTAAATTCACCTTAGTCACAATGCATAATCTTTTTGATGTGTCGTTGAATTCAGTTTGCAGGTATTCCACTGAAGAATTTTGCATCTATGTTCATCAGAGACGTTGGCCTACAGGTTTCTTTTCTTGTGATATCTTTGTCAGGCTTTGCAACCAGGGTGATACTGACATCATAAACTAGGTTTGAAAGTGTTTCTTCTGGTTCTGTTATTTGGAAGAGTTTAAGAGGGATTTGTTTGATTCTTGTGTGAATGTTTGGTAGAATTTAGCCATGAAGCCCTCTGGTCCTGGCCTTTTTTGTTGTTGTTGGAGATTTTTAGTTACTACTTCACAGAAAACTATAGAATATTGGTGAAAGAAGTTGAAGAAGATACCAATAAAAAAATATATCCCATATTCATGGACTGGGTTAATTAATATTATTAAAATTTTTATACTACCTAAAGCAATATTCAGATTCAACATTATCTCTATAAAAATTCCAAAGGTATGCTTCACAAAAATAGGAAAAAAATTTCTAAAATTTGCATTGAACCACGAACAACCCCAAATAGAGAAATCTTGAAAAAGAAAAACACAACTGGAGGCACCACACTTCTTGATTTAAAAATATACTACAAACCTGTAGTAACCAAAACATTATGGTATTTGTATAGTAACAGACAAATAGATGCATGGAACAGAATAGAGAACCCAAAAATAAAACCAAGCATATGCAGTCAACTAATTTTCAACAAGCCCATCAAGAAGACACAGTTGGGAAAGAATAGTCTCTTCAATAAATGATGAATGGAAAACCAGATATCCACATGTAAAGAATAAAATTGGAATCTTCTTTTACACCGTATACAAAAATCAACTCAAAATGGATTAAAGACCTAAATGCAAGACCTGAAACCATAAAAATCCTAGAAGAAAACATGGGAAAAGCTCTTCAACATTGTTCTGGACAACAATTTTTTAGCTATCACACCAAAAACTGGAGCAACAAAAGCAAAACTAAACAAGTAGGAGTACAAACTGAAAAAGTTTCTGTGCAGCGAAGGAAACAATCAAAAAAATGAAAAGGCAGCCTAAAGATGCTTGCAAATCCTACATCTGATAAGGGGTGGGTATCCAAAATATATAAGGAATACACACAACTCAATAGCAAAAAATTAAAAAAATTTAATATTCTAAAAATTAGATAAAAATGGGCAAAAGATATGAATAGACATTTCTCCAAAGAAGACATAAAAATGGCCAATATGTATCTGAAAAGGTACTCAACCTCACTAATCATCAGGGAAATGCAAATCAAAACCATTATGTCACCTCACATCTGTCAATATGACTATTATAAAAAATAAAGAGATAAGTGTTGGTAACAGTGTGGAGAAAAGAGAACCTTTATATACTGTTGGTGGAAATATAAATTGGTTTAACTGTTGTGGAAAGCAGTAGAGAGGTTCTTCAAAAAAGTTCTATTGAAAATAGAACTACCTTAAGATCTATCAAGTCCTCTACTGGGTATATACCCAAAGAAGATGAAATTAGCATCTTGTAGAGATACTTGCATTGTCGTGTTCACCACAGCTTTATTGACAATAGCCGAGATAGAGAAACAACCTAGGTGTACATGAACAGATGAATGGATTAAAAAATATGGTGAATGTGCATGTATGTATATGTATATACATATATGAATATTATTCAGACTAAAAACAAGATCCTGACGTTTGTGACAATATGGATGACTCTATATTACATTATGCTAAGTAAAATGAACCAGACATAGAAAGAAAAATATTGCATGATCTCACCTTTATGTGAAATTTAAAAAACAAAACTGTCAAATATTTAGAAACAGAATAGTCAGTGGTTACCAGGGGTGGAGGGGTGGAGAGAAAATAAGGAGATGTAAGTCAAAGGATACAAAGTTGCAGTTATGTAGGATGAATAAGTCTAGAGATCTAATGTACAACATGAAGACTAGAGTAATAATATTGTATACTGAAAATTTGCTCCCAGAATAGATTTTAGGTGCTCTTACTACACACATACACACACACAAATGAACTATGTGAGGTACTGGACATGTCCATTTGCTAGGCTATGGTAACCATTACACTGTCTATAAGCAAAGCATTATGTTATACATCTTATTGACATACAGTTACAAAAAAACACTGGTAAAGGGAGCTTCCTGCTACATAGAAAATCTAGAATTTCTACATCTTTGGCTTATTCCTTTTTTCCTATATATTTTAAAAGACAGTGCTTAAAACAATAATTACAAGTCATAATTTGCACAAAAAGAGTAAAAAATAAAATAAACACAGGAAATGTAATTATCTGGCTGTCTGTGATAGGCTTCTTGAAAGGTGGTTTTTAACTGCCATTTAATAGACATGACATATTTGAAGCTTTGCTGATTGGTGAAAACTTCACAATATTTCCTTCCACATTCTAACTTGGTATTTTACTCCAGTGATTATCAACGTTTTTAAGGAAACCTAAGAATGTTTTTAAGGGAACCTAAGAATTACAAAGAATCTTCCTTTTTGGAACAGAGTTGATAATGGCAAGCCAAGGGTCTATCTCATTTTGTCGTTGTTTATTTGTTTGTGTTGTCTTCGTGTGTGAAGTTTTATCTGGTATCTGACAGTATGACAGGTACTTGGGCACAAAGACTTGCATCTTGCCTCTGAGTAGCTCACAAGCTATTCAACCCTAAAGCCCAAGTTGTGATTCTGTGACAAAAATACATTTTTAAAGTCTGCCGTCTTTCCTATTTGGAAAATTCCAAGCTGAAATACTGGGCTTTACAATGATTATATTGTGCTCTTCAGTATATTACTTGTATTGAAGACATCATGATTAAATTAAGCAGAGAACATTCACTATTCATCCACTTTTCAGTGTAGAGGGAAAGATTCATTAGATCATATCTATATCATGCTTTAAACAATTCAGTAGCCAAGAAATATATTGTTACAATTTCATTAATCATTCATCTCTGTTCACATTGCAATGTCCACACAAACTTGACATCCAAATGTAACTTGATGTCAACACCATTCTGGTCTCATTCTGGTACAAACATCAAGTCACATACACTGTCATGTACATTTATTCTGAGGCAAATTCTGTTGGATATTCTGAAGCAAAGTAACTTCTGCTGATCACAGCAGCATAACTTAAAATATACAGAATTTCACTACAGTTTTTCCTCTCTCAAGTTCGTTTTTGAGCCCAAACTAAGCAAGATAAATTATATAACCAAATCTATTTTTCTGGAGAAATGATTAGAGAATGAAAAATAGAGGTTAGTTCACCGTGGCCTCAACAACCTTAGCTGGAGCATCGCTATTGCTGTCCTATAAATTAGATTTTCAGTGAGATCTGCTACTGCTATTCAGGGCTTAGCCTTGGTCTATTCCATGTCCCAGAACTGCAGACAACAGAACAAGCAATTAGGTTAGCTCAGGTCGACGCATGATTCGGCTCTAAATTTGTTAAGGGTTCGCGCTGCAAATAATATTAAATAGTAGATCATAGCTTGATCCTAAATTTGGCTTCTTTAAGGTACTCTTTTCCTGTGATTGCAAGGGAATATCACATCTAAGGAGAGCCTTCTGGGAGATTGGGAATTGGGTCAAATAAAAATCACCTAGGGAGTTTTTAAAGTATATTAATACTCATATTTTTGAGTCAGTCCCCCAGTCCAATTCTTTAACTTCCTCTACTGTTAGGTGTTTATAATTGGAAAAATGATCTAATATTCTTGGCATGCAGCATCTTCTAATATCACAGATTACAGAGATGGTTGGGTGGGGTTTTATGTTGCCAAGCTTGGAGCTAAAATAATAGGGGCTTTCTCACTCAGCCAAAACAAACAAACAAGAAAGGAAAATGTTTTTGCTCCCGACTATAGAAGAGAACATCAAAGGGATATCAGGCACCAAGAGTCCTAGCAATTAGGGTTGCTCTCCATAGCAGAATTCACACTCCAGATATTAGCCTGGAGATGAATATACTTTCAAGGGTGGAAGGTATCATTGGCTTCCCATATATGCAGTTCTGTCTTGATATCCGTGGAGGATCAGTTCCAGGAACGCCCGAGGATATGAACATCCAGGGATGCTCAAGTTCTTGATATAAAATGATGTGGTATATTTGCATATAACCTACACACATCCTCCTAAGTACTTTAAATCATCTCTGGATTACTTATTATACCTAATACAATATAAATGCTATGTAAATTGTTATACTCATGTATATGCTATGTAAATATGTTGTTTAGGGAATAATGCCAAGAAAAAAAGTTTGTACATGTTCAGTCCAGACACAATTTTTTTTCTGAATATTTTCAATTCAAGTTAGTTGAATCCATGGATGCGGAATCTGTGGCTACCAAGGGCCTACTGTGTCAATCATCACTGTTCTCTCAAACTACATCCAAGAAAAACTAGCACAGTAAATGTTACCTACAAACGTTTTTCTTTATGTTATTTTATCATTGGATTCCAGGAAAATGCGAGCCACTATGGATATATTCTCGTGTTCTTAAAAGATTGTTTACTAAAATAGAGAAAGACCTAGAAAATGATCAGACCTGAAATGCTAATCTAAAACTGAGATGCAGCCATCTAGTTACCAGCATCTGGCCTTGGGTTTTATTTATTTAACTTTATGAATACATGATGATCATTCTTTCACTGATGTTTTGTATTACACCTGCATATTTAGGATACAGTTTAGTGATGGAAAGTGGAGAAGACACAAGGAGAATATTGAACATTGAGGACAAGAAATACAAGAGAAAGAAGGTGCTGATGGAAGGTTCTATCAATGCCCTCCAGCCAAAGACCACCAGGAATACTCCTGTAGTTGAACATATTAAGTTTATGGTGTGTTGCAGGAAAGAATTATAGGGTATGATGGACATTATGGGGGTGAGGAGCAGGGGGATGTGGTCAAGGACATCTCAGTAAAATGGCATTAGAAAGGATTAGAGTTCAGCCGGGAGTGGTGGCTCACACCTGTACTCCCAGCACTTTGGGAGGCCAAGGCAGGCAGATCATGAGGTCAAGAGATTGAGAGCATCCTGGCCAACACGGTTTTCACCCCGTCTCTACTAAAAATACAAAAATTAGCTAGGCGTGGTGGCGCACACCTGTAGTCCCAGCTACTCAGGAGGCTGAGGCAGGAGAATCGCTTGAACCTGGGAGGTGGAGGTTGCAGTGAGCCTAGATCTTGCCACTGCACTTCAGCCTGGCAACAGAGTGAGACTCTGTCTCAAAGAAAAGAAAAAAGGATTAGGGTTCATGTTTGGGGGAGATATCAAGGACTCAGATCTTTGCTCCGAATTGGAGACTATTAGAAACTGGGGTTGATATGCTTGGCCAACTTAATGTCTTCCCCAGAAAGAGGGGAAACTGGAGTGAGGTTGTAATTTGTAAGAAAGGAATGAACACTCATTCATATGAACCAGGATAGAATGGCGTTTGGTCATTTCTAATGTTTTTTAATATTCGTGTTTTGGTCTGCATTCAGGTATGGTTATGGGGCAGTCTTATTTTTGTCTTGATTCATCATGGTCACAGAGTGGCTGTGTCTGATCTTGGTGCTCTGTCAAATTGTTTATACTCAGCAGGGGAAGGTCTAGATGTGAGTGCCAAGCTAGCTTCTAGATGCCAGGAACTGCTTTTCTCTTAAGACAAAATCATACATGATTATTGCACCTCAACAGTAGTATTTGATAAGGGTAAATCTATAATACAGAGAGCACTTGCTATATAGCAAGCACTGCTAATCACTTTATGAGTATTATTCCATTTAATCTTTCAAACAACTCTAGACAGTATTACTCTACTTGTCCTCATTTGTCACATAAGAAACTGAGTCATCAAGAGCTTGAGATCCTTGTCCAGAGTCATAGTGCCCCTAAGTTGTAGAACTGACCTGTCTGACTTCAAATCCCAGGTTCTCAAAGTTGTCACTCTCCCCCAAACAAACAAGTGAATAAATACTTCCGATCTCATATTGTGAACAGATAATTTGTTGTGGTTAATTATTATTCAAGGGCACCTGATTCTCCTCCCTCATGCTTTTCTGAGATTTTACCTATTTATCTCCATGTCTAAAGCATTTTAAAACTTGTCCCATCTTCACAGTGTGCAAGGTGCGAAATGGGAAACCAATTTGAACAATTCTGCTATGTAAAAAGTGGCCTAAAAAGTAGGGTTGCCAAATTTAGTGAGCACACAAAACACAAATACAGGATGACTAGTTCAATTTGAAATTCAGATAGACAATTCATACCATATTTGGGATAGGTATGCTCCAAATACTGCATGGGATATACTTATCTTTAAAAATTACTTATTGCTTATCTGAAATTCAAATTTAAATAAGTGTCCTGCATTTTACCTGGCAAACCTACTCTAAAAGTTTTGTGAAACTTTTAAAGTTTTCAACAATGAAATTAATTTCTTTTTGCTATCTTCCTGGCCACTAGAAGAAAGAGATCAGTTACCTACTCTTTGAAAACTGAATATTCTACCATATTTATTTCTGTATCCCACAGAGTTAGCATAGGCAGTTGGTAGATATTTTGGAACTAAAGGAATGGCTATATTTAGTCTTCATACACATACACATCAACATACCTATTTCACAGCTAAAGATGGGCACATGAGTATAATAAATTACAAAAAAACCCCAGCTTTATATTTTTTATGAGTAAGGATGTGCTGTCCCTCATTAACTCAATGGTCCTTTATGGAGCCTCTACTATTGTCCTATACTCTACTAAACACAGGGAATACAAGGAGATTCTCACAACTTAATGAAAACTAAAGTAAAGAGAAAAATGATAAGATAATCTGGTGAATATTTTCCAATCCTCGTATCTTTATTTATCTTAAATAGTCTTAGAACATTTATTCTTTGGTTTCGTGAAATAAATACACTTTAGCAGTTTGTTATAGACAACCTGTGATTAATTTTCTCCTTGACCTCTGCTAAACTCATCAGATGTCTGGACTATTGACTGATGCCTGTTGTGAGAGTTGAGTACTAATTTAGCAAGCGAGCTTTTCCTAATTATTACTGCATCTCACACAGACCTGAGTCACAGTTTGGATTTATAAAGCTTTTGACTTTTCTCTATCACCAGAACCATTTACTATAACAAATAATACTTTAAGGTTTGGTCATCGCAGAATAGACTAAGAACCTTAATGTTGAGAAAGTAGATGATTTGAAATCATTGATCAACAAAGAGAATAGATGCGTTCTGTAAGGAATAGTTTCATTGGCAACCTTATGCTTAAAATAAAAGCTGGAATCTACTGTTAAAAAGAAACAAAACAAAAATAATCCTACATATAACCCACTAATTATTTTCCCAGAAAGCACTAACTGCATGTAATAAAGTCTGTAACTAAGATTTATTTTCCTAGTTTATGGCACATATGTGCAATATCATTCTATGAATCCTGAATACTGTTTGATTCCCTGGAACGTCTTTGATTAAATAAGGAACAAAAACTTCTAACAATTGCTTTTTGTGGAGTTTAAGGAATACCTAAAAGATTATCCTGAGCAACAAAAGCACATGAGGTAATGATCTGAAATTTGAGGGAAATTGCAGCCCATGGTGAGAAACTCAGATGGAACTATCTAGTACCCCACACTCTTTCTAGCAGGTGGGAAAAGAACAATAAACACGGACTGAACAATATAATTATATAAGAACCCATAGATATTCCGCAGTGTTTGACAGGAAGGAATGCAACAAGAGGAAAAAGTTAGAGTCGGTATGCTCAAATATCTGCAGGCTGATTCCAAGATCTGCTATACCATTTGGTGATGGGCAATCTGCTCATAGTGACTTCACTGGGAAAGGAAAGACCTATCCAAGGACACACAACAGTTTTGCTGTCCTCAAAACTTGCACAGTCAGTTTTATATCTTCATTTTGTAATCTCGTTTGCTCATCTTCCTCGCCTGGAATTGTTGTATGGGCCCTCCTAATGATGTTTACAAACACAGTCACCCCCTGTGACTCGCTTGAAAGGCTATCTCACTTGAAAGACTCATAATGACTGTATGTCTTTGACTTTGTGCCCTTTGGTAAATAAACTAAACCAGGATTTTGAAATATGGTCAGCTTAAAAAGCCAGTGCTTGTCCATATGGTCAAATCACATTGGGGGAACTAGAAATACTAGTGTCACCATTTGTTGTGGCTCTTTTACCAACAGGTTCGTGAAATAACTTGGCCAAATGTTTTCTTGTCTATTCACCATCTTCTTATGGCAGAACTTTTAAGGTCTCCCCAGGCTCAAACACTACTAGAATTCAAAGTATACAAGCAATCTATTAATACTCAATATGTCCTGTAATGATTTTGTCAATATTTTTCCATTATTTATCATGACTTCCCCTCACAATAATTTTAAGGCAGGGTGTATGAACAATTCCAGTTTGCAATATAATAAAGTACAGAAAATAGAAGTGAAGATTATAATTTATATGCTAGGCACCATGCTTTGCATTTAAATATATTCAATAATTTAATATTCCTAACAGTCAAGAAAGTTAGGAATTATTATGCCCACTTTAAAGGTGAAGAAACTCAGTCTCCGAAAGATGATACAACTTGCCCCAATAACACAGTTAGGAGTTGTAATTTGAAATTATTATTATTATTTTTATAATACTTTATGTTCTAGGGTACATGTGCACAACGTGCAGGTTTGTTACATATGTATACATGTGCCATGTTGTTGTGCTGCACCCATTAACTTGTCATTTACATTAGGTATATCTCCTAATGCTATCCCTTCTCCCCTCCCCACACACAACAGGCCCCGGTGTGTGATGTTCCTCTTACTGTGTCCAAGTTTTCTCATTGTTCAATTCCCACCTATGAGTGAGAACATGTGGCGTTTAGTTTTCTGTTCTTGCGATAGTTTGCTGAGAATGATGGTTTCCAGCTGCATCCATGTCCCTACAAAGGACATGAACTCATCCTTTTTTATGGCTGCATAGTATTCCATGGTGTATATGTGCCAGATTTTCTTAATCCAGTCTGTCATTGATGGACATTTGGGTTGGTTCCAAGTCTTTGCTATTGTGAATAGTGCCACAATAAACATACATGTGCATTGTCTTTATAGCAGCATGATTTATAATCCTTTGGGTATATACCCAGTAATGGGATGGCTGGGTCAAATGGTATTTCTAGTTCTAGATCCTTGAGGAATCACCACACTGTCTTCCACAATGGATGAACTAGTTTACAGTCCCACCAACAGTGGAAAACAAACTCCAGCATCTGTTGTTTCCTGACTTTTTAATGATAGCCATTCTAACTGGTGTGAGATGGTATCTCGTTGTGGTTTTGATTTGCATTTCTCTGATGACTAGTGATGATGAGCATTTTTTCATGTGTCTATTGGCTGCATAAGTGTCTTCTTTTGAGAAGTATCTGTTCATATCCTTTGCCCACTTTTTGATGGGGTTGTTTGTTTTTTTCTTGTAAACTTGTTTGAGTTATTTGTAAGTTCTTGGTATTAGCCCTTTGTCAGATGAGTAGATTGCAAAAATTTTCTCCCATTCTGTAGGTTGCCTGTGCAGAAGCTCTTTAGTTTAATTAGATCCCATTTGTCAATTTTGGCTTTCCTTGCCATTGCTTTTGGTGTTTTAGACATGAAGTCCTTGCCCATGCCTATGTCCTGAATGGTATTGCCTAGGTTTTCTTCTAGGGTTTTAATGGTTTTAGGTCTAACATTTAAGTCTCTAATCTATCTTGAATTAATTTTTGTATAAGGTATAAGGAAGGGATCCAGTTTCAGCTTTCTACCTGTGGCTAGTCAGTTTTCCCAGCACCATTTATTAAATAGTGAATCTTTTCCTCATTTCTTGTTTTTGTCAGTTTTTGTCAAAGATCAGATGGTTGTAGCTGTGTGGTATTCTTTCTGAGAGCTCTGTTCTGTTCCATTGGTCTATATCTCTGTTTTGGTACAAGTACCATGCTGTTTTGGTTACTGTAGCCTTGTAGTTTAGTTTGAAGTCAGGTAGCATGATGCCTCCAGCTTTGTTCTTTTTGCTTAGGATTGTCTTGGCAATGCAGGCTCTTTTTTGGTTCCATATGAACTTTAAAGTAGTTTTTTCCAATTCTGTGAAGAAAGTCTTTGGTAGCTTAATGGGGATGGCATTGAATCTATAAATTACCTTGGGCAGTATGGCCATTTTCACGATATTGATTCTTCCTATCCATGAGCATGGAATGTTCTTCCATTTGTTTGTGTTCTCTTTTATTTCATTGAGCAGTGGTTTGTAGTTCTTCTTGAAGAGGTCCTTCACATCCCTTGTAAGTTGGATTCCTAGGTATTTTACTCTCTTTGAAGCAATTGTGTATGGGAGTTCACTAATGATTTGGCTCTCTGTTTGTCTGTTACTGGTGTATAAGAATGCTTGTGGTTTTTGCACATCAATTTTGTATCCTGAGACTTTGCTGAAGTTGCTTATCAGCTTAAGGAGATTTTGGGCTGAGACAATGGGGTTTTCTAAATATACAATCATGTCATCTGCAAACAGGGATAATTTGTCTTCCTCTTTTCCTAATTTATTTCTTTCTCTTGCTTGATTGCCCAGGCCAGAACTTCCAACACTATGTTGAATAGGAGTGGTGAGAGAGGGCATCCCTGTCTTGTGCCAGCTTTCAAGGGGAATGCCAGTTTTTGTCCATTCAGTATGATATTGGCTGTGGGTTTGTCATAAATAGCTCTTACTAATTTGAGATACTTTCCATCAATACCAAATTTATTGAGAGTTTTTAGCATGAAGGGCTGTTGAACTTTGTCAAAGGCCTTTTCTGCATCTATTGAGATAATCATGTGTTTTTTGTCTTTGGTTCTGTTTATATGCTGGATTACATTTATTGATTTGCATATATTGAACCAGCCTTGCATCCCAGGGATGAAGCCCACTTGATCATGGTGGATAAGTTTTTTGATGTGCTGCTGGATTCGGTTTGCCAGTATTTTATTGAGGATTTTTGCATCGATGTTCATCAGGGATATTGGTCTAAAATTCTCTTTTTTTGTTGTGTCTCTGCCAGGCTTTGGTATCAGGATGATGTTGGCCTCATAAAATGAGTTAGGGAGGATTCTGTCTTTTTCTATTGATTGGAATCGTTTCAGAAGGAATGGTACCAGCTCCTCCTTGTACCTCTGGTAGAATTCGCCTGTGAATTCATCTGGTCCTGGACTTTTTTTGTTTGGTAGGCTATTAATTATTGCCTCGATTTCAGAGCCTGTTATTGGTCTACTCAGGGATTCAACTTCTTCCTGGTTTAGTCTTGGGAGGGTGTATGTGTCCAGGAATTTATCCATTTCTTCTAGGTTTTCTAGTTTATTTGCATAGAGGTGTTTATAGTATTCTCTGATGGTAGTTTGTATTTCTGTGGGGTCAGTAGTAATATCCCCTTTGTCATTTTTTATTGCGTCTATTTGATTCTTCTCTCTTTTCTTCTTTATTAGTCTTGCTAGCAGTCTATCAATTTTGTTGATCTTTTCAAAAAACCAGCTCCTGGATTCATTGATTTTTTGAAGGGTTTTTTGTGTCTCTATCTCCTTCAGTATTGCTCTGATCTTAGTTATTTCTTGCCTTCCGTTAGCTTTTGAATGTGTTTGCTCTCGCTTCTCTAGTTCTTTTAATTACGATGTTAGGGAGTCAATTTTATATCTTTCCTGCTTTCTGTTGTGGGCATTTAGTGTTATAAATTTCCCTCTACACACTGCTTTAAATGTGTCCCAGAGATTCTGGTATGTTGTGTCTTTGTTCTCATTGGTTTCAAAGAACATCTTTATTTCTGCCTTCATTTCGTTATGTACCCAGTAGTCATTCAGGAGCAGGCTGTTTAGTTTCCATGTAGTTGAGGGGTTTTGAGTGAGTTTCTTAGTCCTGAGTTCTAGTTTGATTGCACTGTGGTCTGAGGGACATTCTGTTATAATTTCTGTTATTTTGCATTTGCAGAGGAGTGCTTTACTTCCAACTATGTGGTCAGTTTTAGAATAAGTGTGATGTGGCACTGAGAAGAATGTATATTCTGTTGATTTTGGGTGGAGAGTTCTGTAGATGTCTATTAGATCTGCTTGGTGCAGAGCTGAGTTCAATTCCTTGATATCCTTGTTAACTTTCTGTCTCATGGATGTGTCTAATGTGGACAGTGGGGTGTTAAAGTCTCCGATTATTATTGTGTGGGATTCTAAGCTCTTTGTAAGTCTCTAAGGACTTGCTTTATGAATCTGGGTGCTCCTGTATTGGGTGCATATATATTTAGGATAGTTAGCTCTTCTTGTTGATTTGATCCCTTTACCATTATATAATGGCCTTCTTTGTCTCTTTTGATCTTTGTTGGTTTAAAGTCTGTGTTATCAGAGACTAGGATTGCAAACCCTGCCTTTTTTTGCTTTCCATTTGTTTGGTAGATCTTCCTCCATCCCTTTATTTTGAACCTGTATGTGTCTCCGCACGTGAGATGGGTCTCCTGACTGATGGGTCTTGACTCTTTATCCAATTTGCCAGTCTGTGTCTTTTAAGTGGAGCATTTAGTCCTTTTACTTTTAAGGTTAATACTGTTATGTGTGAACGTGATCCTGTCATTATGATTTTAGCTGGTTATTTTGCTCATTAGTTGATTCAGTTTCTTCCTAGCATTGATGGTCTTTACATTTTGGCATGTTTTTGCAGTGGCTGGTACCGGTTGTTCCTTTCCATGTTTAGTGCTTCCTTCAGGAGCTCTTTAAGGCAGGCCTGGTGGTGACAAAATCTCTCAGCATTTGCTTGTCTGTAAAGGATTTTATTTCTCCTTCACTTATGAAACTTCGTTTGGCTGTATATGAAATTCTGGGTTGAAAATTCTTTTCTTGGCCGGGCGCGGTGGCTCAAGCCTGTGATCCCAGCACTTTGGGAGGCCGAGATGGGTGGATCACGAGGTCAGGAGATCGAGACCATCCTGGCTAACACGGTGAAACCCCGTCTCTACTAAAAAAAATACAAAAAACTAGCCGGGCGTGGTGGCGGGCGCCTGTAGTCCCAGCTACTCGGGAGGCTGACGCAGGAGAATGGCATAAACCCGGGAGGCGGAGCTTGCAGTGAGCTGAGATCCAGCCACTGCACTCCAGCCTGGGTGACAGAGCGAGACTCTGTCTCAAAAAAAAAAAAAAAAAAAAAAAAAGAAAATTCTTTTCTTTAAGAATGTTGAATATTGGCCCCCACTCTCTTCTGGCTTTTAGAGTTTCTGCCAAGAGATCTGCTGTTAGTCTGATGGGCTTCCCTTTGTGGGTAACCCGACCTTTCTCTCTGGCTACCCTTAACATTTTTTCCTTCATTTCAACTTTGGTGAATGTGACAGTTATGTGTTGTGTAGTTGCTCCTCTAGAGGAGTATCTTTGTGGTGTTCTCTGTATTTCCTGAATTTGAATGTTAGCCTGCCTTGCTAGGTTGAGGAAGTTCTCATGGGTAAACTCCTGCAGAGTGTTTTCCAACTTGGTTCCATTCTCCCTGTCACTTTCAGGTACACCAATCTGACGTAGATTTGGTCTTTTCACATAGTTCCATGTTTCTTGGAGGCTTTGTTCATTTCTTTTTACTCTTTTTTCTCTAAACTTCTCTTTTTGCTTCATTTCATCTATTTGATCTTCAATCACTGATACCCTTTCTTCCAGTTGATTGAGTCGGTTACTGAAGCTAGTGCATTTGTCACGTAGTTCTCGTGTCACGGTTTTCAGCTCTATCAGGTCATTTAAGGACTTCTCTACATTGGTTATTCTAGTTAGCCATTCATCTAATCTTTTTTCTAGGTTTTTAGCTTATTTGCAATGGGTTCGAACTTCCTCCTTTCGCTCGGAGAAGTTTGATCATCTGACGCCTTCTTCTCTCAACTGGTCAAAGTCATTCTCCATCTAGCTTTGTTCCGTTGCTGGTGAGGGGCTGTGTTCCTTTGGAGGGGGAGAGGCACTCTGATTTTTAGAATTTTCGGCTCTTCTGCACTGCTTTTTCCCCATCTTTGTGGTTTTATCTACCTTTGGTCTTTGATGATGGTGATGTACAGATGGGGTTTTGGTGTGGATGTCCTTTCTGTTTGTTAGTTTTCCTTCTAACAGTCAGGACTCTCAGCTGCAGGTCTTTTGGAGTTTGCTCAAGGTCCGCTCCAGACCCTGTTTGCCTGAGTATCAGCAGCCGAGGCTGCAGAAGAGTGAATATTGCTGAGCAGAAATTGTTGCTGCCTGATCATTCCTCTGGAAACTTTGTCTCAGAGGGGGTACCTGGCCATGTGAGGCGTGAGGTGTCTGTCTGCCCCTAGTGGGGAATGTCTCCCAGTTATGCTACTCGGGGGTCATGGACCCACTTGAGCAGGCAGTCTGTCCATTCTCAGATCTCAAACTCCGTGCTGGGAGAACCACTACTCTCTTCAAAGCTGTCAGACAGGGACATTTAAATCTGCAGAGGTTTCTGCTGCCTTTTATTTGGCTATGCCCTTGTCCCCAGAGGTGGAGTCTACAGAGGCAGGCAGGCCTCCTTGAGCTGCGGTGAGCTCCACCCGGTTCAAGCTTCCCAGCAGCTTTGTTTACCTACTCAAGCCTCAGCAATGGCGGGTGCCCCTCCCCCAGCCTCGCTGTCACCTTGCAGTTGGATCACAGACTGCTGTGCTAGCAATGAATGAGGCTCTGTGGGCGTGGGACCCTCCAAGTCAGGCAAGGGATATAATCTCCTGGTGTTCCATTTGCTAAGACCCTTGGTAAAGCACAGTATTAGGGTGGGAGTGACCTGATTTTCCGGTGTTGTGTCACGGCTTCCCTTGGCTAGGAAAGGGAATTCCCCTCCCTCTTATGCTTCCTGGGTGAGGCGATGCCTTGCCCTGCTTCGGCTCTCACTCGATGGGCTGCACCCCCTGTCAGCCATTGTCCGACACACCCCAGTAAGATGAACCCAGTACCTCAGTTGGATTTGCAGAAATCACCCATCTTCTGTGTCGCTCATGCTGGGAGCTGGAGGCTGGAGCTGTTGTAATTTGGCCATCTTGGAACTGCCTCCTGAAATTGTTAAAAATTAGGGCCCAAATAATATTGCTCTATGCAATTCTCTTTGAAATTGTGACATTTTGTGTTTTGTTGTTCATTTTGTTTGGCATCGACTTCATGCTACATAATTTACCTACCTTACATTTTTTAAGTACATTTCACTAAAATTGTCTGTCTTCAAAAATCCCATGAAAGCAAATCTAAGGATTATATCACAAATCAATTTGTTTTAAAAATGCAAGAGAAGTGTATTTTCTGGATAAAGTACAAGATTTTGGCTTCACCTCTGTAGGTCCAGGGGCATGGCCAGGATGTTTAATCTTAGGTTTTAAGGTCTGCACTATTGGTAAGATTTACACATTAGCTCTAAAGGGGGAGATAAAATGAATGAATCAAGCTGCTTGCAGCCTGAGGACAGTCTTTTTATCTACATATCAATGCTACTGAATCCCTTAAGGAAGTTTACAGTTCTTCCTTTTTTTCTTGTAGGAACTGCTCTCCTAAGTGTAACTCCTTGATTGAACCCAGTACTCTGTCCATGCCATTTCTTTTTTCTACTGTTAGAAGATGAAAATCCATTCCCGTTCTTCTGTGAACATAACAGAACCTAACAGGGTTTATCTGTGCAGGCCATTAGAAGTATGGCAAGCAGTCCTATGCATTAGCCATTTGGACAGTGGCTCACTGTCCCCTTAGGAAAAAATTACCAATACCATAAGAATCTCTTTGCCCTTTGCCCCTTTTGTCTGAATGAAATAAATCAATTTGAATGTAATCATTTCAGTTAATCTTTCTTGCATAACTTGCTTTTTTGGATGGTTGTAAACCATATCAGGTCAACCCCAAATGCTTCATGGGTACTTGTACTGTAATGCCAAACTGCCAGAAATGATTTGCTCAGCCAGGGTTACACAAAGTAGGACAGTAAACCTGGAATGAGAGTCCTCATTCCTAAAGCAGTATTCTCTCTCACTGTCTTTCTTTTTTTCCTTAATAAAATTGTTCTAGCTAATTACTGGATTAGAGAACATAAATCCACATGAAAACTGCTCCAATGGCAACAAAGGTTAAAGCAACAGTGCATTTGTGTGCTGATTACCAGTGGAGGAAAAAAGTCTTTTTGAAAATCATGTCCTTTTCAAGCAATAAACCCTTAACAATAGATACCCACCCTTGGAGAGTAAAAGGCTCAGGGCTGTACAAATGACAATAATCAGATGAGAAACTGTTGAAAGCATAAGACAAATAAACCCAATGAGAAACCTTCAGAGGGGAGTAGATAAGCATTGCATCAAAGGGAAATTGTCAGTGAAGCTATTTCAGTCTGGAAGCTATGTTTTTTTTCTCCTGAGAGGAAAAAGCACTGATTAGAAACAGAAAATGTGTGTGCATTTTAAACAGAGAGATGAGTCCCGTCGAACACCTATCTTCCTGGTAGCCTCTTGTCTTCTTTGCGTCTAACTCTGTGCTGTGATGGTTTGCCCATATCTTTTTTTAAAAAAGTTGGGCCAAAATATATTTGTCAGTCAGGTAGAAACGTAAATGTTAAATGCACATGCAAATTGAAAATGAGAGAAAATGCATGGTTGAAACACACTCATTCAAAGTTGGGCTGTTAAATGCAACAGATACAATGCTGATTTATTCACATTGCCTCATGCAGATGAAAGAAGTTACCAAATAGAAAATGCATAGTGATGTCAAGAATTTCTACTCAGTGAGCCACCTGTCCCAGAACCTCGCAAGGACTTGGCCTCTGTTTTTAATTCACCTCTTGAGAGTCATGATTGCTTAGGAAAATATGAACGATTCCTTGATGTAGATAAATATTTTTCTACCTGATACCAGCACTTACTTTTAATGCTTCTCGGAGTCACTGACTCATTTGTTAAGCAGCTTTATTGAGGTAGAATTTACATAACATAAATGCACTCATTTTAATTAGACAATTCAATGATATCTAGTAAATTAATAGAGTTGTACAACAATCACCACCATATTTTCTCTTTCTCTTTGACTTTCTGCAAAGATATTTCTTATTTATCCTGCCTGATGTTCTGAGTTTCCTGGATCTGTGACTTCTTGTGTATCATTAATTTTGGAATTCTTTTTGCCTTTATTGCTTCAAATATTTATTCCACTCCATTCTCTCTTTCTTATTCTGATATTCCAATTCTGCATATAGTACACCTTTTGCAACTGTTCCAATAGTTGTTGGATGTTCTGCTCTGTTGTTGTTGTCATTTTCCTTCTTCCATCTGCATTGACGTTTGGGACATTTCTATTGACCTTCTTCAAGCTCGTGGTTTCTTTTTCAGCAGTGTCAAGTCTACTCACGAGCCTTTTAAAGGCACTCTTCATTTCTTTTACTAGGGTTTTGCTTGCTAGAATTTCCTTCTGGTTCTTTTATAAAGTTTCAAAATCTTACCCATCTTTTTGCATGTTGTGTTATTTCTTCATTAAAGACTTTAACATGTTAATTATAGTTATTTTAACTCTGTCCGATAATTCCAATATCAATGCCACATTCCAATCTTATTCTTAATGGTTGCTTTGTCTCTTCAGACTTTTTCATTCATTTCATTTTGTTTTTGCCTTTTGGCATGCCTTGTAATTTATTTTTTTAAGCAGGACATGTTGTACTGGGTAACAAAAGCTGAGGTTAAATAGGCCTTTAGTGTGAGGACTTACAGTAACCTGGCTACAATACTCACTATGTTTAATAATTTCTGTAACTATAGGTGACAGAGTCTTCTGATTCTTCTAGCCCTCTTTTTTGTCTTTCCTCTTAACCTTGAGCTCCCCAACATATTAATCTTCAGAGAGAAACCATTTCCTGCAGCTCTTTCAGCTGTCTTCTGTGATTTTCCTGGAGGCTTGTTGGTGTAATGACCAGGGGTTGGGGAAGGAAAGCATTCTACAATCCTATGATTTAATCTCAGTCTTTTAGTGAATTTATGCTTTGGAAAACTTTTTCTGCATTCTCCACTTCCTTTTCTGGCCACAGCATTCCCAATCTATTTCTTTGAAGCCCTTACTTCTGTTGACTATGTTTTTTGTTTTTCCCATGAAATAAAACAGGAGGGCAAATGGAGGCTGAAGTAGGAGAATAACCCTTACCCAACTGGGGTAAGACTCTTAGCTTCTAGAGCATAAGCCTTTTTATGAAGGTTCTGAGCCTATTTCACAACGATTACTGGGTCAGTCTGCTCAAGCTGGTATAACAAAATACCCACAGACTGGGTGGCATAAAAAGCAGATATTTATTTCTCATGGTTCTGGAGGTTAAAAAAACCCAAGATCGAGATGATGCCAGCTGATTCCATTCCTGGAAAGTGCTCTCTTCCTGTCCTGCAGAGAGCTGTCTTCTTGCTGTGTCCTCCCATGGCGCAGTCAGAGCTCTCTCTCTCTTTCTCTTCTTAGAATTTCCCTGATTCATCATAAGGTCTCCACCTTCATGATATCATCTAATCCTGGTGACCTCCCGAAGGCCTCATCTCCAAATAGCATCACACTGGGGTTAGGGCTTCAACATACACATTTGGTGGCAGTGGAGTAGGAGGGACAGAATGCAGTCTGTAGCAATAATTCTTCTCCTATTTTTGTCAGAACCATGAGGCAATGTTTTCAGATCTTCACCATGAGAATCTGGTGGAGTTCCTGGAGGGAAAGCCAACAAAAGTGTGGAGCACCCCCTAAAACAGTGATCCCCAGGAGTTTGTCACCATCATAATACTTCACATTCAGCATGATGGTTAATTTTATGTGTCGACTTGACTAGGCTGTGTCACCCAGTTGTTTGTTCAAATAGCAGTTGAAATGTTGCTATAAAGGTATACTTTTAGATGTGATTAACATTTAAATCAGTAAACTGTAAACAAAACAGGTTACTCTTCACTGTGTGTGAACCTCTTTCAATCAGTTGAAAGCTTTAGGAGGAATGATTGAGGTCTGCCAAGGAGTAAGGAATCCTGTCTCCAGACTACCTTTTGATTCAAGGATGCATCAACTCTTACCTGAATTTCTAGCTTGCTGGATATATATATGTTTGTCGGGGGTGGGGGGGTGAGTTCTGTTTCTCTGGAGAATCCTGACTATTACAACTGCCAGCAATTTATTGAAATCATAGTTTTCTTAGTGGTCTTACCAGTTTATGGCAGCTCCAGTAGCTTGCTGTTAGATAAGAAGGCCTTGATTGTATGTCTCTGGATGAGACTGTCTTTCCAAATGTCAGAGTGGAGATTTTCTCTGCAATGTCAGTTTTCCAATAAGTCTGGGAAAAGTCATCTTTTTTGTTCAGTTTTTTATTTTTTATTTTTCTGTTGTAAGGGAAGTGTGATGACTTCCAAGGTCTTTACATATTGGAAGTGAAACCTAATGGAATCATAAAATATTGTATTAGTTTTCATGCTGCTGATAAAGAGATACCCAAGACTGGAAAGAAAAAGAGGTTTAATTGGACTTACAGTTCCACATGTCTAGGGAGGTCTCAGAATCATGGCGGGAGGCAAAAGGCACTTCCTACATGGCAGCAGCAAGAGAAAAATGAAGAAGAAGCAAAAGTGGAAAACCCTGATAAACCCATCACATCTCATGAGACTTACGCACTATTAGGAGAATAACACGAGAAAGACTGACCCCCATGATTTAATTACCTCCCTCTGGGTCCCTCCCACAACACGTGGGAATTACGGGAGTACAATTCAAGTTGAGATTTGGGTGGGAACACAGCCAAACCATATCATTTCACCTTGGCCCCTCCAAATCTTATATCCTCACATTTCAAAACCAATCATGCCTTCCCTACAGTCCCCCAAAGTCTTAACTCATTTCAGCATTAACCCAAAAGCCCACAGTCCTAAGTCTCATCTGAGACACAGCAAGTCCCTTCTACCTATGAGCCTGTAAAATCAAAAGCATGCTAGTTACTTCCTAGATACAATGAGGGTACAGGTATTTGAAAAACACAGCTGTTCCAAATGGGAGAAATTGGCCAAAACAAAGGGGTTACAGGGCCCAGGCAAGTCTGAAATACAGGAGGGCCATCAAATTTTAAAGCTCCAAAATGATCTCCTTTGACTCCAGGTCTCACATGCAGGTCACACTGATGCAAGAGATGGGTTCCCATGGTCTTGGGCAGCTCTGCCCCTGTGGCTTTGCAGGGTATAGCCTCCCTCCCAGCTGCTTTCACAGGCTGGCATTTAGTGTCTGTGGCTTTTCCAGGTGCACAGTGCAAGCTGTCGGTGGAACTATCATTCTGGGGTCTGGAGGAGGATGGCCCTCTTCTCACAACTCCACTAGGCGGTGCCTCAGTAGGGACTCTGTGTGGGGGCTTCAACCCCACATTTCCCTTCCTCACTACCCTAGAAGAGGTCCTTCATGAGCACTGTGCCCCTGCAGCAAACTTTTGCCTGGGCATCGAGGTGTTTCCATACATCTTCTGAAATCTAGGTGGAGGTTCCCAAACCTCATTTCTTGACTTCTGTGCACCCTCAGGCTCAACATCACGTGGAAGCCGCCAAGGCTTGGGGCTTCCACCCTCTGAAGCCACAACCTGAGCTATACATTGGCCTGTTTCAGCTATGGCCAGAGTAGCTGAGAAACAGGGCACAAGTCCCTAGGCTGCACACAGCACAGGGACCCTGGGCCCAACCCACAAAACCAGTATTTCCTCCTGGGCCTCCAGGCCTGTGATGGGAGGGGCTGCTGTGAAGGTCTCTGATGTGGCCTGGAGACATTTTCCCCATGGTCTTGGGGATTAACATTAGGCTCCTTGCTACTGCGTATGCAAATTTCTGCAGCTGGCTTGAATTTCTCTTCAAAAAATAGGTTTTTCTTTTCTACTGCATCATCACACTGCAAATTTTCCAAACTTTTATGCTCTGTTTCCTTTCTACAATGGAATGCCTTTAACAGTACCCAAGTCCCCTCTTGAATGCTTTTCTGCCTAGAAATTTCTTCTGCCAGATACCCTAAATCACCTCTCTCAAGTTCAAAGTTCCCCAAATCTCTAGGGCAGGGCAAAATGCCACCAGTCTCTTTGCCATAACATAACAAAAGTCACCTTTTCTCTAGTTCCCAACAAGTTCCTCATCTCCATCTGAGACCACCTCAGCCTGGATTTTATTGTTCATATGACTATAAGCATTTTTGTCGAAGCCATTCAACAAATCTCTAGGAGGTTCCAAACCTTCCCACATTTTCCTGTCTTCTTCTAAGCCCTCTAAACTGTCCCAACCTCTGGCTGTTACCCAGTTCCAAAGTCAGTTCCACATTTTTGGGTATCTTTTAAGCAACATCCCACTCTACTGGTACCAATTTACTGTATTAGTTTTCATGCTGCTGATAAAGACATACCTGAGACAGGGGAGAAAAAGAGGTTTAATTGGACTTATAGTTACACATGGCTTGGAAGGGCTCAGAATCATGGTGGGAGGTGAAAGGCACTTCTTACATGGTAGTGGCAAGAGAAAACTGAGGAAGAAGCAAAAGCGGAAACCCCCGATAAACCCATCAGATCTCATGAGACTTATTCACTATAACGAGAATAGCACAGGAAAAACCTGCCCCCATGATTAAACTGCCTCCCCCTGGGTCCCTCCCACAACATGTGGGAATTATGGGAGTACAATTCAAGTTGAGATTTGGGTGGGGACCATCTGTTTGGCATCTTGCTTCTTTCACATAGTGTCATGTTCTTGAGGTTCCTTTGTGTTGTAGTACATTTTAGTAGATTCTTGCTTTTTACTGCTAAATAGCATTTTATGTATTGTTATACCACATTTCATTTATACCTTCACCAGTTGATGAATACTTGGATTCCAATTTGGGGGCATATAAATCTAATCTTCTAAACAATGGAAAAGAAAGTATACTATTTTCCTTTTGATATACAGTTGTACTTTAACATATGTATAGATTCATGTTATTCTTACAACAAACAAGATACAAGATAGTTCCATCACTACAAAAACTCCCTTTGGATGTCCCTTTCTATTCTTTCTATATCGACTCCTAACTCTTAACCCTGCCAACTTCTCATCTATTCTCCAGCACTAAAGTTTTATCTTTTCAAGAAGGTCATACAAATGGAATCATATGATATAAAACCTTTTGAAACTGGCTTTTAAATTCAGCATAATGCTCTTGAAACTCATTCAAGTTGTGGGCATCAATTGTGAGTTCCTATGTTGTTGCTGACCAATATGCCATTGTATAAGGATATAAGAAAAACCAAAGGGTTTTTCCAACTCTGTACTCACACAATTTAGCACAATAAATACTCCTCACACTGATGTGTTGAAATTTCTTCCTACACTCTGAGCAATTCATCAGCAAGCACCAGTTGATTGTCCTTCAATTCAATGCTGACATTCTCTACCTGGAGATAGTGTCAGATCCCACAGGTTGAGGGCTCAGTTCCACAAGACTACCTCCCACTTCAAATACCAGTTGCAAGTAGTGGATTATCACTTAGAGTTGTAACCAACCAGCTTTAAATCTGGGTTCCCATGATCCCCTCTTTGGTTCAATTAGTTTGCTATAGCAGCTCACAGAACCTAGGGAAACACACACATTTGCCCAGTTATTATAAAGGGTGTTATAAATGATATAGATAAATGGCTAGATGGAAGAGATACCTAGGGTGTGGAAGAAAGGGTATGGAGTTTCCATGCTTTCTCTGAGCACGCCACCCCCTGGCCCATCTCCATGTTCAGCTATCTGGAAGCTCCATGAACCCAGTACTTTTGGGATTTTATGAAGGCTCCATTATATAGGCATGATTGATTCAAGCAGTGGCTATTGGTAATCAATCCAACCTTCAGTCCATCTCCCTTCCGCAGAGGTTGGGAAATAAAAATCTAAGTGCCAATGCGCTAATCATATTGTGGTATTTCTGGCAACCAGCCCCATCCTGAAGCAATGAAGGGGCCTCCAGTCATCAGTCATTCTATTTAGCATACAGAAGATACTCATCACTTTGGAGATTCCAAGAATTTTCGGAGCTGTATGCCAGGAAATGGGAAGAAAGAACAAATACGTATTTCACAGTATGATACATTATATGACTACAGAACAATTTGTTGACCCATTTTCCGAGGAAGGACATTGAGGTTAATTCCAGCTATGGGAAATTATTAACAGAGCTGGTATAAACATTTGTGTGAACACCAGTTCACTTTTCTCAAGTAAAAACCCAAGAATAGGATAATGAAAGTGTATATTTAAGTATAAAAATCTTCCAAAGTATTTTTCAAAGTTGTTACACCGTTTTTCAATTTCACCAGTAAGGTATGAGAGTTTTAATTGCTCTGTACCTTTACCAATACTTGACATTGTCAGGATTGTTTATTTTAGCTACTATAATAAACTAAATTACTTAGTTTAGCTTAAGCTACTAAACTTAGCTACTCAAGTGTGTAATTGTATCCCATCATAGTTTTAATTTGCATGTCTGTAGTGGCTAATGATGTTGAACACCTTTTCATGTGCTTATTTCTCAAACTTATACCCTCTTTTCAAGTTCTTTCTCCATTTTTAACTTGGTCGTCTTTTTGTTTAATTTTTCTTGCTTTCTTATTGTTGAGTTTAGCAGTTCATTTTATATTCTGGATACAAGCTTTTTGTTAAATATGTGATTTGCAAATATTATCTCCCAGTTTGTAACTTGTTTTGCATTCTCTAATAGACCTTATAAAACTCACTTATTAGCTCTAATACTATTTTTCTATGAAAACTCCTTGAGATTTTCTGTGAAGACCATTATGCCATCTGTAAATAGAGATAGTATTATTTCTCCCTTTGCAACCCTCTGTATGATATTAATTTTTTCTTCTTGTCTTATTTCATTGGTGAGGATTTCCATTATTATGCTGACTAGTAGTGGTATGAACATTCTTGCCTTGTCCCAATTTTAGGAAGAACACATTTAGACTTTCACCATTAAAAATAAGGAAATTGGCCAGGCACGGTGGATCACAACTGTAATCTCAGCACTTTGGGAGGTTGAGGTGAGCGGATCAAGAGGTCAGGAGTTTGAGACCAGTCTGGCCAACATAGTGAAATGCCATCTCTACTAAAAATACAAAAAATTAGCTGGGCATAGTAGTGTGTGCCTGTAATCCCAGCTACTTGGGAGGCTAAAGCAGGAGAATTGCAAGATCCCAGGAGGCGGAGATTGCAATGAGCCGAGATCACACCATTGCACTCCAGCCTGGAAGACAGTGCAAAACTCTGTTTCAAATAAATTAAAAATAAAAATAAAAATAAGGAGATCAGGCACAGTGACTCACACCTGTTAATCCCAAGACTTTGGGAGGCTGGCACAGGAGGATTGCTTGAAGCCAGGGGTTTAAGACCAGCCTGGCAACAAAGCTCGACCATCTCTACAAAACATTTAAAAAAAATAGCCTATAGTGGAGGCATGCCTATAATCCTAACTTCAGAGGATACTAGGGCAGGAGGAATGCCCACCAAGTTCAAGGCTGCTGTGAGCTATTAGCATGCCATTGCATGACAGTAAGATAATAATAAAAAGAATCTGTAAAGAAATTTATTTCTCACAGTTTTGGAGGTAGGGAAGTCCAAGATAAAGATGCCAACATCCGGTGAGGGTCTTTTTGCTATGTCCTCACATAGCAGAAGGCACAAAACCTCTTTTATAAGCATCTTAATCCCATGAATAAGGGAGGAGCACTCATGGTGCAATCACTTCTTAAAGACTCCACTTCTTGAAGTATCACATTGGTCACAATTGGATTTTGGAAGGGACTAATACTGAACATGAATTCTGGAGGCAACAAAAATAATCAAACTATAGCACCTTCCCTTTGTTTTTTGTTGAGAGTTGTTATCATGAGTGGGTGCTGAATTTTGTCTAATAGCTTTTGTGTATTATTTGATATGATAACATGGTGTTTCTTCTTTAGGCTGCTAACATAGTACATTTGCATTGGTTCATTTTTAAATATTGAACCAGCCTTGCATTCCTGGAATAATCTTCATTTGTCCATAGTGTATTATTATTTCTATATATTTCTGTTATTAAATGTACAAATGTTTTTGAGGATTTTTGCATCTATGTTCATGAAGAATATTTTCTTTATTTGTACTATCTTTGTCTGGTTTGGTACGAGGGTAATGTTAACCTTCTAAAAGACATTGAGAAGTGTTTGCTCCCCTAGTATTTTCCGGAAGAGATGTCTTCCTTTTTTTTTTTTTTTTTTTTTTTTTTTTTTTTTTTTGTAGAATTTGCCTGTGAAACCATCTAGGACATAAGACTTCTTTTTCAGAAAGTTTTCAACTGTGGCTTCAATTTTCTCGAGAGTCAAAGGACTATTCAGTTTATTTAAGTTGTCTTTCATCTACAAGGAGTTTTGGTAGCTTATGGTTTTCAAGAAATGAATCCAGTTTACCTAAGTTGTTAAATTTATGTATGTAGATTTGTTTATAGTATACTTTTATTGTCCTTTTAAAGTTGTGGGATGTACGGTGATATGCCTACTTTAATACTGATATTGGTAATTTATATCTTCTCTCTCTCTTCTGATTTATTGGAAGTTTGTCCATTTTTCCCCTAAAGAAAAGATTATATACAGATTTTTAATTCATTTTGTTCCATGTTACTTTTAATCATTATGTTTCATTTTTGTACCACTAATATATGTAACTTATGCCACCCATAACTTAATTTTATGACAGTAAAGGATGCACATAATGTTATAAAAGGAAGCATTACACCTAAGGTTAAGAATCACTAATAGAAATCATGGTGCACTGTGGAATGCAGCCACCTAGAGAATCACACGGACTACCACAACTACTGGCCTTTCCTGAGAGCAAGCATCTGAAGTAGGCTTGGGCCAAGGTCCTTAATAAAGACCCACAAGGGTGATGTGTGACTCAGCATGCTCTGCTATTTATTGATCTTTTCAAAGAACCAACTTTTAGTTTCATCGATTTGATCTATTGTTTTTCCGTGTCCAATTTCGTTGATATCTATTCTTTATCTATTCTAATAGATAACTATTTCTTCCTTTTTCTGCTTGACTTGGATTTGTTTTGCTCTTCCTTTTCTACTTCCTTAAGTTGTAAACCTAAATTATATATTTTAGTTCATTGTCTTCTCTAATCTAAACATATAATGCTATACATTTCTTTCTAAACACAGCTTTAGCTATATTCCACAAATTTGCATATGTTGTATTTTTATTTTCATTCAGTTCAAGATAGTTTCAAATTCTTTTTGAGACTTTCACTTGACCTGTGGATTATTTAGCTGTATATTGTTTACTTTATACACTTTAGAGATTTTCCTTTTATTCTTCTGTTATTTATTTTTAATTTTATTTTATTATGATCAGAGAACATGCTTTGCATGATTTGAATTCTTTAAAAATGTAAAGATTTAATTTATGACCCAGCTTATGGTTCATCTTGGTGAATAGTCTATATAAAATTGAAAAGTTTGTTTTTCTGCTATCAAGTGGAGTGTTCTATTTTTTTTCTACCCTCTTTCAATATATTTTTCTTTGTGTTTAGCTTTCAGAAATTTGGTTATGGTGCATCTGGGAATTATTATTTGAGTTTTATTATTTTTGGGGGTAATTCAGCTTCTTCAATTTGTAGGCATATGCCTTTCACCAAATTTAAGAACTTTTTGGCAAATATTTCTTCAAATATTTTCCTTTAGCATCTTATTCATTCTCCTTTTTCTATAACTCTGATGACACATGTGTTAGACTTTCTGTTGGTCTGTGAAACTCTTAGTTTTTTCTGTTTTCCAATTAGATAATTTCTATTCATTTACCTTTAGGTTCACCATCTTTCCTCTGTCACCTCCATTTAAGTCCAATTGGTTAGTTTTTCTTTTTAGTTACTGTGTTTTTAATTTCTAAAATTTGTATTTGGTTCTTCCTTATGTCTTCTATTTTGTTGTGAAAACTTTCTCTTTTAAGTTTTGTTTCAAAGATCTGTCAGATAATTCCAACATCGTGTCATCTCATCATCAGAATCACTTGTCTTTTCCCATACAAGTTGCAGTTTCATAATTCTTGCTATGCCAAGTACTTTCAGATTGTAGCCCTGGAGAGCCTGAATATTATGTTCTCATTTAAATCCCATGGAGGATGTTGATATTTTGTTTTAAGAGGCACTACCTGATTCAGTTCAACAGGCAAGTTTCCGCCAGCCTTCTGTGGGCTGTGGTTCCAATATCACTTCAGTTTTCAAAACCTTTGCAGTGCTATCTAGATCCATGCCACCCAAGAGTTGCTTTGTGTCCTGGTTGGAGGTTTATCTCTTAAATTCGTTCTCAAAGTCTTTGGATGCCAATTACTATTAAAAACATTCATTTGTATATTGAAGTGAGTTTAAAACTTTACCAGTGGAGTTTTCTCTAACTTCTTCAACTCTACTATATATTCAGTACTCTTTGATTTCCTGAAGCTCTTCTGTTTAGTTCTCTGACTAGAAATCTGATGTTTCCACTATTTCACCATAGCAATTGAAGACAGAAATATAAAGAAAAAAGCAATAGAATTTGGCCTCATCATCTTGGAACTGCAGCTTTAGTGTTAGAAGTTTCTCCTCTTTCAGAGTTTGGACTCTTATAATCTCCTCTTGCTGGTTTATTTTTACTGTGGCTACTACTGTAGAATGGTTGGAATCTGAACTGCGAAAGACTGGAGAAAAAGGAGAGGAAAAACTAGTGGGATTTCTGACACTTTCTCTGCTTTAGGAACTCCATTGTCTGTTCCTCAAATTAGAACTAGAAAGTTTGCCAAGCTATCCCTCTGAAGCACAGTGCTAACCTCCAGGTTTTCATTCTAAAAGCGAAGATTATTGTTAATAGCAATAAAGAAGGTCACTACAAAGAGTACAATGTTCAGTGCTAACTAACTGTAAGCTTATATGTGTCAAATAACATAGCCTTGAAATATATATATGTAGTAAAATTCACAAAACTTTAAGGAGAAATAGACAAATCAACAATCACAGAATATATTCAGTGTACTTCCCCCACTAGCAATGAGTAGATTTACAAGGCCAAATATTAATAAGGATATAGAAGAATCAAAAACCATAATTTAAAAACTTATCTGGCCAACAGCAGTGGCTCACGCCTGTAATCCCAGCACTTTGGGAGGCTAAGGCGGGTGGATCACCTGAAGTCTGGAGTTTGAGACCAGCCTGGCAAAACCCCATCTCTACAGAAAAATACAAAAATTAGCTAGGCATAGTGGCAGCTGCCTGTAACCCCAGATACTAGGGAGGCTGAGGCAGGAGAATTGCTTGAACCTGGGAGGTGGAGGTTGCAGTGAGCTGAGATTGCATCACTGCATTCCAGCCTGGGCAACAGAGCAAGACTCTGTCTCAAAAAATAATAAATAAATAAATAAAAACTTGACATAATGTTCTTGCATACAACACTGCACCCAACAAAATACAGCATGTGTCACTTTTAAAGAATATATAAAATATTTAGCAACTTAAGCTAATATCAATTAATTCCAAAGAATTCGTAGGCTGACCACAGTTTAGTAAATAATTATAGTGTCTACTGCATAACTACAGGCTGTGGTATCAATGAACAGCATAGTACATGATAAAATTACTTTAGAAACTGTAATAAAAACAATAGCAAGAAAAATCTATGTGGTTAAACATGTTGGCAATAAACTGAAATCGCTCCTTTGGAAAAGAAATTTGTATCATCTAGTTAAGCTAAAGATATTTATATCCTATGGTCCCACAATTCTTCTTGTAGATATATACTAGAGAAAATCCTGCATTTGGAGTATTAACGGCATACTCCAAATTGTTCAAAATATTAGAGGTTATGATAATAAAAAACTTGAAAGATTCTAAATGCCAATCAACAATAGAACAGGTAAATTATGATATATTCTATAATGGAATAGTATGCAAAAGAGATGCATAAGTGAATTATACCTGCATAAAACAAATCAACAGCAAAAGTCAATATAACACTGAAGTTCATATGGAAAAACAAATATGCAAGAACAGTTGGAAAAACACAAGAAATAAAAACTATGAGGAAGATTAGCTCTACTGGACATTGTAACATATTATAAGGATACCAGTTAAATCAGCATGGTACTGGAGTGTGACTAGACAAATAAACCAGTGGAATAAATATAAAGCGCTGATATTAACTCACATACATATAAAAATACGTATATTCAATGTATGATAAAGGTGGCATCTCAAATCACTGGGACAAAGATTGACTTTATAATAAATGGTGCTGAGACAACCATTTAGCCACTTGGAAAAAGGTGAAGGTAGATCTATATTTCACACCATATACAAAAGTAAACTCAGTTTAGGGATTTGCACGTAAAATAAACACTTTAAATACTAGTAGGAAACATGGGTAAACTACTCTAATTTCAGTGTAGATAAAGGCTTTTTAACTATGACTCCAAATCTAGAGGCAATAAAAATGATAAATTTGGCCATAAAAAATTATAATTTTGTATGACACAAAATACCAGAAATGAAGTCAGCAAACAACTGATAACTAGGAGAAAATATTTGCAACATACACTACAAACAGAGGGCTAAATCCCTAATACAGTCACGTGCCACATAATGACATGTCAGTCAACAATGGTGGTCCCATATGATTATAGGAGCTAAAACTTTGTCATTTCCTAATGACACGGTAGCCATCATAACCTTGTAGCACAGTGCATTACCTTTTGTTTGTGGTGATGCTAGTGTAATCAGTATGTGTGCATTACTCTTTTGTTTACATTGATGCTAATGTTTGTGCATTACTGTTTTGTTTGTGATGATGCTACTGAAAGCAAACATACTGTGCTGTTAGCTGTATAAAAGTATAGTACATACAATTATGTGCAGTATATAATACTAGATAATAAATAATTGTTATTGATTTATGTATTTATTATAATTAATTATCATTACTTTAGAGTATCTACCATCTATTTATTTTTTTAAAAAGTTAAACTGTAATACGGGCTCGGGCAGATCCTTCAGGAGGTATTACAGAAGAAGGCACGGTTATCATAGGAGACTACAGCTCTGTATGTATTTTTGCCGCTGAAGACTCCAGTGGGACAAGATGTGGAGATGAAAAACAGTGATATTAATGATCCTGACCCTGGGTGGGCCTAGGCTAATGTGTGTTTCTGTCTTAGTTTTTAACCAAAAGGTTTAAAAATTAAAAAAAAAAAAGCAATAGAAAAAGGCTTATAGAATATGGATATATAAGAAATATTTTTGTATAGCTATACAATGTGCTTGTGTTTTAAGCTAAATGTTATGTCAACAGAGTCAAAAAATTAAAAAATGAAGTGTATAAATTTTTAAAGTTACAGTAAGCTAAGGTTAATTTATTATTGAAAAAAGAAAAATATTTTATATAAATTCAGTGTAGCCTAAGTGTACAGTGTTTATAAATCTACAGTAGTCTACAGTAATGTCCTAGGCCTTCACATTCACTCACCACTAACTCACTGACCCAAAGAGAGCAACTTCCAGTCCTGCAAGCTTTATTCATGATAAGTGAATATACGGATGTACCATTTTTTGTCTTTTATACCACATTTTTAAGGTAAATTTTCTCTGTTTAGGTATGTTTAGATAAACTCATATTTACCGTTGAGTTACAATTGCCTACAGTATTCATAACAGTAACACGCTATACAGGTTTGCAGCCTAAGAACAATAGGTTATAGTATGTACCCTAGGTTTGTAGTAGGCTATATGTATCATCTAGGTTTGTGTAAGTACACTCTGATATTCACATAATGACAAAATCTCCTAAAGATGCATTACTTAGAATGTATTCCTGTTGTTAAATGATGCATGACTATAATTTAAGAACTCTTACAAATTGAGGGACAAAGGATCAAAATCCTGATAGAAAACTCGGAAAAAGACATAAATAAACAATTCACGTACAAAACAATATTTAAAAGCCCTGAAACATATGGAAAAATGTTCAAATTTGATCATAATGATATGTAAATTAGACAACACTGAGCTACCATATTTCACTTAACAAATTGGCAAAAATTAAAAGTATGGCAACACATTCTGTTGACTAGCTGTGGGTAAACAAGCACTCTCATATATTGCTGATGGAAATACAAACTGCTACAGTCCGTCTGGTGGGGAATTTGGCAACCTACATATACACTTACCTTTCTACCAGCAATCACTTTCTAGGAATCTGCCCTGAAGATACACCTCTAACACTACAAAAATCCATATGCACAAGGTTATTGAGTGCAGCGTTGTTTATAATTGCAACATATTAGAAACAGTCTAAATGTACACGCTTAAGTGTATGGTTGAATAAACTACGTACATCCACTCAATGGACTAATATACAGTGGTAAAAGGGATGCAAATGATCACTGAGTATTGCTATTAAGTGATTTGCAGATTATACTGCTAAGCGTAAACAGCAAAGTACAAAACAAACAAACATGTCTATACTATCCTTCAAATGTGGAAACAGGCTATAAGAAAAGATATATGAATCCGCTCATATGTGTAAAAGAAAATTACCTACAGGGAACGAATGAGAAAGATGTTGGAAGAAGTGGAAATGGAACTGGACTAGCATGAGAAAGATGTAACGCTTCTCTAAGTCTGCCTCTTTGTGTAGCTCTGACGCTAAGCTTCAAAGTCATGTTTCAAATGCCCCAATAACGAATAGATAAGTGAAATCATACAGCATTTGGGAAACCCAACAGGGATACAAACAGTAACCAATACTCCAAACTGTATTACAAATAAATAACTCACTGAAGGGAGCAGAGAAGACAATTGATCTAAGTAACTTGTAAAAACTGTATTTTGATTGTATATTGTCAGGCTAATGACAAATGGAATTGTACACAAATACTTTACTTTTGTTGATAGATTCACTTCTCATGCTAGAATGAACCCTGCGGTGTTGGGCTGGAATCAGAAGTATCAGTATGAGCTAATGGTTGTGTGTGCGTGTGCGTATTTGTTGGGTCTCTTGCCTAGAAGTAATACCAATCGAAAGCAATGAATACACCTAGTATCTAGAGCTTAGTTTCCAAAATCCAAATATCATTTCTCAGTAGAAGGAACCAAAGCTCCTTGGATAAATGGTCACTTCCACGACTGAGCAAGAAACATACAAGATAGCAACCTGGACCATCCTGCTGTGCCAGAAGGTAAGAAGTTACTGAAAAGGAGTTGGGAGCTTGTTGAAAGAACACAGAAGCCATCCTAAAGAAACTCTTAATAACCAAAACTGGAACAATTTGAAGAAAATAATGAACAATGCACTGGAATATATAGAATAAAATACATATTCAGAGCAAATACTAATATAAATAATTAAATACATATATAGAAGGAGAAGAAAGGATTCACAGAAGAATTCTAATTAGTAAATGTAGAAGAACAAAGGGAATAGAAAGAGTATCATCTGTCAAACACCACATTGAATAGTTGTTATTGCATGCAAGATTAACCAATGGATGCAAAAATTAGTGGGTAAAAGTTTGAGGAGAACGAGATATTCTAATAGTCTCAAAATGCCTTACCAAAGAGATTTACTAATTACAAAGGAAAAATAGTAACTTTATATTAATACTAGAGAACCCGACAGATACCACTTTACCAAGTAAGTAGACATATTGGCATCATACACCCTGTGATATAGTGAACAAATTTACTTCTGTGGCATTCTTACCAAAGTAATCTCAATCTAATGATAAGTAAATATTTAAACATCAAAATGAAAAGATATCCTACAAAATAACTGACCAGTACTCTTCAAAAGAAATTCATGCCTCTGAATTGGAATCAGGAACAGAATTAAAAAGGGCACCACTCAAAAAAATGATGAAATTCAGAAAGGTCTGTAGTTCAGTTTAGTAGAATTTCTCTAATGTTATTTTCCTGGTTTTGGCAACTGTACTATACAAGATAGTAACTTTAGGGGAAGTTAGGTTAAGACCCTACTACATACAGGAGCTCTTTGTATTATTTTTGTAACACCACTCTAAGTCTAAAATCATTTCTAAACAAAAAGCTTTAAAAAGAATATATTTAGGGTCACAACATTTTCAGTAACGCTGTTAGATACCATGAAGGAATAATAAGCACAAAATATAGGCTAGTGGTGACATCTGAGAGTGACAGCATGGGAACTGGATTGGGGAGGGGCACTCAGGAGGCTTCAAAGGTAATTTTAATATAACTCTTTTTAGAATGGTGGTGAATACATGAATGTTTGTTGTAACATGATTATTTTATATCTTCCATATATTGGTAATTTTTTGAATCAATGGAATAGATTTAATAAATACAAATATATGAGATTCTGACATAAAGAGTTTACATTAGAAATAGGCTCATTTGTAGCCATTTGAAATTGCATTGTATTAAATCAGAATACTCCTAAAAAGACCTTTCAATGTTACAATTTAAAGTGTTAGGTTTACTTACTCCTCCCTTTGGGGATTGCGAATGTGAGCTGGCTTGCATTTGATAAAGGGGAGCAGTTGGACTTTTTTTTTTTTTGCCCGTGGATACAATCTTAAGAAGAACAAATGGGAAAGAGTACTTATTGGCACATATTGAGGGAAAAAAAAAAAAACAAAAACCTGCAGTGAATCTCAAGATACCCAATTAAGATAAAATTAAATCATGCAAATATTGATCCAGTTAAATTTGCCATGGGTAAGTCTTATTATCAATCAAAATTTTTATATCAAATAGCAAATAACTATAGAAAAGCTAAAATTATATATATATAAACGAATGATATATATATATCAGAGAAACAGTAATAATAAAGAAAAACATATTTTATTTCACTTTTATCATTGCATTGGTAATTGACTCATAGTTTTGCTTTTGACTAATTATGCTTAAAATTTCAGACTCCTTCACAGATGATTAGCACTCATAGATAATGCTATACTCTCAAAAAAACTAACATATTGCTTAAATAAATGCACACAATTTTAGTCAATGTGCATGTAACTAAATGCACAAAATGGACCACAGAATATCCATGAGCAACACAATCGCCCATGGCTCTGAATGTCCCTAGAAAATGGCTACACATGAGTTCATGGATCAAAGTAATTGATGATAGTTTTATCACCGTTTGAAGTTATTCCTTGAGGAATTTCATACCGATTGATGTAGGCAAACATGCTTAATTCCACAAGTATGTTTGAATGAATGCAAGTCTGAATTTTCTTTGCCAGTTTTTTTTCTTCAATAATATGGTTCCAAAAGCAAAGTCTCCATTAAAAAGTTTGTATTAAAGCAAACTCACAAAAAAACTCTTCCAGAAGAAAAGTACAATTAGCCATGAATTTGCTTTATATTGTTTTCATTATTTAGGACATTATTCCAAGAGAGTTGACTGCTTTTAAGTCTACCAAATTACACACGCCTGTGTGAGTACAGACTGCATTAAAGCAGTCCTCTTCAGAGGTCACATTTCCCATTGATGCTGACCCTTCAGCAAATGCTTTTGGAGTTCCTCTTTTGGAATTGTACTCAGAGCTTACAACACATTCAGCAAAATCCTCAGAGAAGAACCTTAGTTCTTTGACAGTGGGTTTGATTTTCATAAAGAAAGTTACGTAGCACTTGGTATAGTGATTAAAATAGGTGCTGAATCTGGTTAATGGAATTCTGAGCTAAACATGAGGCGTGATTACAAATGATTGCTACTGCTCCACAGGACATTTTAAAAGGACTTTGCACCAATGGGACCTTTGTTAAAATGAGCATGTAAACTTCCAAAGAACCTATCTTGGAGGACAATATTCATTTGTCTGCATACGTTATGGCATTGACATTTTAACAAACAACACTTTATAATTCCTAGCAGTACAACGCTGAAGGCGGGTTAAGGTTTGTTGTCCCGAATGTGTCTCTGAAAGCCATTCTGTTTGTGTTAGGCCAGGGCTCTTTTGTGAGTCCTCTCAGCCACAGGCTGGGGCCGAGCCTCATGGTAGGCCCACCTCCTTCAGCACCATCTCCCAAAAACTGCCCTGAGTTCCCACCTTTCTTCTAGCCTTGGTGGAAGGCTTCCTATGAAAGCTTCCCCTTTCTTTACACAGCCAGCAGCCTAGAGGCAGCGGGAAATCAAGACTGCTTCAAACAGGTGAAGAAGATGGCCTCGAAGGCCACAAGGTCATCCCCCTGAAGGTACTGAAATTTGACTAAAATGAAATGGCTAACAAGCTCGCTAAAGGAAGACCACAGCTGAGAGTCCACGGGAGCAGAGCCAGTGCTACTTTCACCCAAATAGATGAATGATATGCACACACCCCTCAGTGTCAGTAAACAATCAGTTGGCAGAAACTTCTCCTCTCCTGCCCTGAAGGCGAGTTTTCTCCCTAACTTGCTGCTGGGGTCCTCCTCCGGGTGTTCTCTCCCATCCACACTGACCGGCCATTCCCTGGACTAGACTCTGCTTAGGGCGATCGCCTGCTCTCATCTGGCGTGACTTTTCTGATCCGGCGTGACTTTTCTGATCGTCAGCTTCCTTCCTTTTTCACTCTCTGATTCTAAAGATAAAGATAGAGCCAGTTTCTCCCCCTTTAGTGTTTCAAATTCCTTCCTCATTACTCTTCAGGCAGCACAGTGATGAGATTAAGTGCACGACGTGGAATTCCGGCCTGTCTCCTTAATAGCCTTACGATCTACCTCCCGGAAGTGTTGTGAGGGTGGAATGAGTTAGTGCACTTTATGTGCCTGTAGCGTGGTGCTTGGCCCAGAATAGGCCCTCAGCGAATGTTAGTTATTATGATGATGATTAATACTTCAGTTTCTCTGTGCTCAGCAAACACCACCTCCCTGTGCTGGCACTGCATAATCCCCTCGCCACCCATATTCAGGGTCCTACCCCTGTCTGCTTATGCTGTGGCCTGTGAGGAGGAGGAATGGGGGATGCCTGTCACCTTCCAAGACTTTTATCTGAAACAGGCTTTATCTCTTTCTCTGTGGGGATTTTTCCCCAGGCTCTTTTGTCCCCTAGTTCAGAGCTTATTTTGCCTCCCTTTTGTGTTACATTTGCTTCTATGGGGGGGTAGAATTGCCCTATTTACAAGAGTAGCTATCACCATGGTAACTTGGTATTTTGATACCGGCATGAAGCATTTCTGAGGGAAAAATAGGTCCCTTATTTTTCAGCTTTGGCATGTAGATGTATGGGAATCAAAATACTTGCCCAACATTATACAGCTGGTTCAAATGTCAAAGCAAAGAAGCAAGTTTTGTGGATATTTTAAATAAGTATTGAGCAACCACAGCATGGTATCAATTGGGCAGAACGTTCTCACAATTAATTCCTGCCACTTAGGCACTGATGCCTGAAGGCAACGTGACATATACCTTGGTGAACTCATTCTCTGAATGAAAAAAATAATGGTACACATGGTTGGACAATAAAACAGTGTTCACTCACATTGCAAAAAGTGTCAAAGATGCCAGGTTGGAGTTTCTGAAATATTTTGATTGTCTTTTGAGAACAAACAAGACAGAACATTCTAAAGTCAGCCTGTTGTTCAATGATCAGGGGAATGTGGTTACTGTATATGCCACTTTAACTTATACATCAGGCAAGGAGAAGGATGGTATTGGGTGTTGAATGCCTACTGTGGTCCAGGTTCCCTGCTATGAGCTGCTAACATAGATGAATGAACTGTAACTCCTACCTTTGAGACTTTGCATTTGGTGAGGAAACAAGTAATTATAATACAATGTAATGTGTCTTGATAAAGATAGCTACAGAAATGGTATGAGGGACAAGGAGGATAAAAGGCCTCATAAAGATGAACTTTGAACTGTTTTAAGGGTGACCAGATGGTGAAATTAGAGGGCGTGGGCTCTACCCCAGACTACCATAGAGTATCTTTCCAGAGCATGGATTTATTTTATTCCCTCTGCCAAACAAGGGCAAGAGTAGTCTCTACTTTGGCATGTTCTGACAACCTAGGGATTCCTGGGACTGGGCTTGGAACTATTTTCAGATCGCTAAATGCGCCATATTTTTCTTACCTTTGCTCATCTTGTTCCACCTACCTGCAATTTTCCTGTACTACCATGCCTCCTCCCTCTCCATCCTGATGATACATATCCTCTTACCCACTTTGTGTCCTTCAGGCTTTGGCTGTGGTGTTTCTTCCTGGGGTAACCTTTGCAGACCCTCAGAAAGGGCCTCATTACTCCTATTTGCTCCTACAATATCCTCTACTTACCTATATATTCGTGCTTATAAACAGTTTGTTTTTTTTTTTTTCATTGCCTGTTTTCTGACTTGGCTCATTCAATTCACTCACACCCTTCACTAGGAAACAATGCATACCATTCACTTTTGTACTCCCAGAGCCTAACTTCGTGCTTGTTAAATAGATGTGTAAATGAATCAGAGTAGACAGTATTGTAACTGCCCTTCAAGGGAAATAACTACCTTGTCCCATAATGTTGTTCTCTTGGATTTGTTAGAGTCAGTCTTCTGCAAAGTATGGATGGCTCAACAAGATAGATGAAAATCTGTGTTTATTTCATTTTGGGGGTAACATTTTATAATTTCATACTTGTAGAAAATTTGCAAGTTTAGTACACACAAAACCGTAAATGTTTATGTGGATTTTAAAAATGGTTTTTATTTTATCCCATTTGCTTTACCATTCCCTTTGTTCTCCCATTTCTCTGTGCATATATGAACTTTTTTTTTAACCATTTGAGAGTAAATTAGAGACATCGTGCCTTTTAACTTCTACATATTTCAGGGTAAATTTCCCGTCAAAAAGACATTCTTTTACTTTAAATCGCAGTAAAATGATCAAAATCTGGACATTTAATATTTACACGATATGAATAATTAACAGTTTATACTTCAGTTTCATCAACTGTACCAATAATGTTCTTGATAGCTGTTTTAGCCCGTCCAGAATCCTATCAAGGATCACATGTTGAACATAGTTATCATGTTGTTTTGAGTGTCCTTTAACATGGAGCTAGTTCTCAGCATTTCTTTGTCCTCCTTGATCTTGATAGTTTGAAGAATACAGGAAAGTTATTTTGCAAAATATTTTTCCACAGTTGGCTTAGTCTAATGTTTTCTCGTAGTTAAATACAGGTTATGCTTTTTTTTTTTTTTTTTTTTTTTTGTTTGCCAGGAATGCTACAAAAATAAGGTTGCTGTATCTTTTCTGGTGCAGCATGTCAGGAAGCATTCGACTTCAGGTTGTCCCAATATTGCTGATGTTAATTTTGACCACATGGTTAAGGTGGTGTCTGTAAGCTTTCTCCGCTGTAAAGTTTCTATATTTTCTTTGTAGTTAACAAGTTATTATACACACATATGTATGTAATGATGTTGTTAGATAGCAAGGCAGGAAGACAGATGATAAATAGATAGCCAGCCATGAACATAGAAGTAGATGTAGAGATGGACATAGACATAGACATGGAAGTATAGTTTCTGGATTTTATGTTGAAATGAATGTTTAGGTTTATGAGAAATTGCCACAGTGTTTTCCAAAGTAGCTGCATCATTTTGTATTCCCACAAGCAATGTATTAGACTTTGAGTTACTCCACGTCCTCACCAACATTTTCAATATTTTGTTTTATTATTGTTAGTTATTTTAAAAGAAATGTAACAGTATCCCATTATTGTTTTCACTTTCATTTGCCTGAAGACTAATGAAATACAAAACTCCTTTATTACTTTAATTTTTTCACATTTGGCTGTCCTCTTTCTCTTTTTCTTTTTTCTTTTTTTATTATGCTTTAAGTTCTGGGTACATGTGCAGAATGTGCAGGTTTGTTACATAGGTATACACATGCCATGGTGGTTTGCTGCACCCATCAACCCGTCATATACATTAGGTATTTCTTCTAATGCTATCCCTCCCCTAACCCCCCACCCCACGACAGGCCCTGGTGGGTTATGTTCCCCTCCCTGTGTCCATGTGTTCTCATTGTTCAACTCCCACTTATGAGTGAGAACATGCAGTGTTTGGTTTTCTGTTCCTGTGTTAGTTTGCTGAGAATGATGGTTTCCAGTTTCATCCATGCGAAGGATATGAACTCATCCTTTTTTATGGTTGCATACTATTCCATGGTGTATATGTGCCACATTTTCTTTATCCAGTCTATCATTGATGGGCATTTCGGTTGGTTCCAAGTCTTTGCTATTGTGAACAGTGCTGCAATAAACATACATGTGCATGTGTCCGTATAGTAGAATGATTTATAATCCTTTGGGTGTATACTCAGTAATGGGATTGCTGGGTCAAATGGTATTTCTTTTTATGTTTTTATTATTATTATTATTATACTTTAAGTTCTAGGGTACATGTGCATAACGTGCAGGTTTGTTACATATGTATACTTGTGCCATGTTGGTGTGCTGCACCCATCAACTCATCAGCACCCATCAACTCATCATTTACATCAGGTATAACTCCCAGTGCAATCCCTCCCCCCTCCCCCCTCCCCATGATAGGCCCCGGTGTGTGATGTTCCCCTTCCTGAGTCCAAGTGATCTCATTGTTCAGTTCCCACCTATGAATGAGAACATGCGGTGTTTGGTTTTCTGTTCTTGCGATAGTTTGCTGAGGATGATGGTTTCCAGCTGCATCCATGTCCCTACAAAGGGCACAAACTCATCCTTTTTTATGGCTGCATAGTATTCCATGGTGTATATGTGCCACATTTTCTTAATCCAGTCTGTCACTGATGGACATTTGGGTTGATTCCAAGTCTTTGCTATTGTGAATAGTGCCACAATAAACATATGTGTGCATGTCTTTATAGCAGCATGATTTATAATCCTTTGGGTATATACCCAGTAATGGGATGGCTGGGTCATATGGTACTTCTAGTCAAACGGTATTTCTAGTTCCAGAGCCTTGAGGAGTCATCACACTGTCTTCCACAATGGTTGAACTAATTTACACTCTGACCAACTGTGTAAAAGCATTCCCATTTCTCCACATCCTCTCCAGCATGTTTTTTCCTGACTTTTTAATGATTGCCATTCTAACTGGTGTGAGATGGTATCTCACTGTGGTTTTGATTTGCATTTCTCTAATGACCAGTGATGATAAGCTTTTTTTCATGGTTGTTGACTGCATAAATGTCTTCTTTTGAGAAGTGTCTGTTCATATCCTTTACCCACTTTTTGGTGGGGTTGTCTTTTTCTTGTAAATTAGATTAAGTTCCTTGTAGATTCTGGATATTAGCCCTTCATCAGATGGATAGATGGTAAAAATTTTCTCCCATTCTGTAGGTTGCCTGTTTATGCTGATGATAGTTTCTTTTGCTTGTTAGTTTCAGAAGCTTGTTAGTGTAATTAGATCCCATTTGTCAATTTTGGCTTTTGTTGCCATTGCTTTTGGTGTTTTAGTCATGAAGTCTTTGCACATGCCTATGTCCTGAATGGTATTGCCTAGGTTTTCTTCTAGGGTTTTTTTTTTTTTGGTTTTGGTCTTACATTGAAGTTTTTAATCCATCTTGAGTTAATTTTTGTATAAGGTGTAAAGAAGGGGTCCAGTTTCAGTTATCTGCATATGGCTACCCAGGGCTGTCCTCTTTTGTGAAGTGTCTATTCGTAATTTTTGCCCATTTGGATTTTTTTTTTTTTGTCATTTAATTATTGATTGCTGAGAGTTATCTACTGTGTGTACAAGTTGTTTGTTTATATATTTTGAAAATATTTTCTTCTGGGCTGGTATGCCCATTCATTTTCTTTACAATCTTCTGATGAGTAGAAAATTTTAATTTTGATGTAGTCTGCTTATCATTTATTTTACTTTTGTGGTTATTGCTTTCTGTATCTAAGAAGTATTTTCTTGCCTACTGTAAAGCTATTCTCATATGTTGCTTTCTAGAATATGTATAGTTTTATCTTTTCCATTTAACTCTATGAACAATATAGTGTTTACATTATACTGTAGCCTATTACGTGTGTGGTAGCGTGATGTCTAAAAATCAATGTACATACTTTAATTTTAAAATACTTAATTGCAAAAAATGCTAATGATCGTCTAAGCCTTCAGCAAGTCATACTTTTTCTGTAGGTAGAGGGTCTTTTGTTAAAGTGGAAACCTCCATTTTTAAAGAATATTTCAACCGGATATAGAATTCTGGATTGCCAGATTGCAATTTTCTGCAGTTTGAAGATGTTCCTTTGTCTTTGGCTCACATTGTTTCTGAAGGAAAGTTGACCTTAGTTTATATCTTTGTACACAATATGTCATTTTAATCTACCTGTTTTCAAAATGTTTCTCTTTATTGTTGGTTTTCAAAAGTTTTATTACAATGTGTCTAGGTACAATTTTATGTTCTTAAACTTCTTAGGGTTCCCTGAGTTTCCTGGATCTGCAAGTTACACTTTTCACCAAACTTGGAAAATATCCTGACCCTTTCTGTCTCTCCGCTCTTTCTAGGACTTCAGTTACATGTATGTTAGACCACTTGATGTCCCACATGCCACGGAGAATCTTTGTAATTAAATTTTTTTCTCTCTGTTCTTCAAATTATATACTCCCTTTTGATTTATATTTAAGCGTATTGACTCTTCTACCACCTCTAATATGCTATTAAGCCAATCAGGACATTTTTTATTTCAGATACTGTATCTTTAATTCTAAAATTTCTATCTGGTTCTTTCTCATACTTTCCATCTGTTAATGTATTACTCCACACTTTTCCTTAAAAACATTAACATATCTATAATAGCTGCTTTAAGGTCCTTGTTCAATAATTCCAATATCTCATTTATGTGAGAGTTGAGTAGTATTAGTTGCTTTTCTCTGGGCTATGTGACACATTTTTTCTGTTTTGGGGGCATGTCTAGTATTTTTTTTATTATATACTGAACATTGTAGAGATATGTGGTAGAGATTCTGGATTTTGTTATCTTCTGAATATTAACTTTTTTTCTAGCAGGCAATTAATTATACTCTAAATTCCCTTCTTCCTGTGATGAACAATAGCTGAAACAAAACTTTGTCTCATTCTTCCAGTTCTTAATTCTAGTTAGTCTTTTAGAGACTTCCTGTGTATGCTTAGTTCAGCAAAGTTTATTCATACATTTTTGTGACATGTTCCTCTGACCTGGGACTTCTCAGTATTCCACCTGTCTGGCAGTCCTGATTCCTAACCTCTGACTTCTTGAATAAGACCAAGGCTTTCTGCTTATGCTTAAGTGGCTCAGACATGGGGACTGGATGTGTCCTCAAGCAAAATGCTATGTAAACAAAATCTCACCCAGTGCTCTTCTTTTTCAAAGACCAATCCTTCTCCAGTTTTTGCTTGCTTTTGATTTCTCTCCAGTGCTAATAGTTGCCTGCAGTTTAGAATCATTATATAAAGGAAAGTTAGTTCTATATTAACTACTTTGCAGTTACCAAAAGTGAAATCTGCCAAAATGAACGTTATTATGCATTCAGGTCTTCTGCATAAAATAAGACAAAGATCCATTAATCAATTTACACCAGATATTAGGGATTCTGTCTAGATTTATTCTTTGTTTTCTAATATATCTTTGGGTAATTTTATCTGTAGCCATGACCTCTTCTGACCCCTACTATCTCCTCTATTAATGTCTTTCTAAATCTTTAGCTTTAGACTATCATTCTTCTGTGATCTAAGTCTTGATTTCCAATTATCCTCCCATTCATATCCATAAGACAGCATTTTCTTTGTAAAATTTTGAGTAGAAACTGATACCCCAACTCTAGGCTCCTGAAGCAATGTATTTCTGCTTCGATCTAATCACTTGTCAATATCTAATTTTGATTGTAGGTACTTTCATGTACTTGTTTTCCCCAAATATACTGTGAACTCCTTGATGCCATATGCCATGCCTTATTTATCTTCTTATCATTAGTGCCCAGCTCAGTTATTTTATTCAAAAATGTTTGCTGAAACCAGCTTTCCAAAGAAGCAAATACTTGCATCATTTTTGGCATTATAAAAGAATGCTATTGTCCCCCCAAAAAGCCCTTTGTTTCCTACAAAGTTAAAATGCTTGGATTTTCAGTAGGCCTCTCAAAGAGGCTTTGAGGAATATGAGAGAAGGGACACACTATGACCCACTGCTTGCAAGGACACTTTTAAAGACAAATATTTAATTTTGAATTTGATTAGATATTGATATTTACCTAACTGCTAGTAAAGGGGAAGTAAGTCTTTCTTTAAAAAAAGAAGTGATTCAATAAGTTCAAATTGTGAGTCGTATACACTCTTGGAAGTGTTGTATAATATATTATCACTTTTGATATAAATATAAGGGAATCATCACGTGAAAAGCGGTCATTTTCCAAGCTCTCTCTTTCTCATGAAGTAGTATAATAATAATAAAAATAGCACATGCTATATTTATTGAATTCTTACTGTATATTTGAGGCATTGTTCAAAGTGCTTCACCTATATTAACTCATCTGATATTCCGAACAATGCTACAGAAATGTATAGTTATTTTTATTTCCTCAGTTGAAGAAATTGTGACTTAAGCAGTAGTAAGCTGAAGATATTTTACAGTCTTAGCTTTTGTGATCAAGAACAAACTCTATGGGTATAGAATATAATCCCTCTCTGCATACTTATTTCTGATACCTTTATTTTACCAACTCATTGCTCCTTCAATACCTTGTGTTTGCCTTTCATGCATATCATGCACCATCATTTTACTAGTGACAAGTTACCTAAAATCCAATTTTTCTTTATGCTTACAAATACTCTCCAATTTCTGCAAATATTTTCTTTTCTCCGTCACTGCAGTGAGCTTCTGTTTTGTCATTTTAACTGTTGCACTTGCCTATCATTAATACTCCTTTTGACTTGAAGAAATCATCTTTTTCAATCATAAGAACCTGATAAGCAATTTGTCCCCAAAACAACAATCCTCAACTTGTTTTTAGTTGGCTGTTCTTCATGTGAATTATGTGTAATGGTATATTGATGTTAGTTGATATCTAATAGGGATTGATTTGACACTACCAATCTCATTTCTTCTAGGTAGTTAGGTGCTTAGGTCCTAAGACCCGAGTGAAGATGATAGTCCCTTTGTTTTTTAGGTTTATCATGTCACTAGGTGCTTAATATTTGAGGTTTACTTTTTATAAAAAATACAGTAAAAATTTATATGATATTCTTTACCTGGTTATAGGGAAGTGGTACTATTGCTGAGCTCATGAAGAGCAATTAAATAACAATAATTCACTAACATTTCAGAATTAGGCATCGTTATTTTTCTCACATTAAAACTATTATAGTTAGTTTTAAGTATCTCATCATTTTGTTATGGGGAGATTTAGTACACATTTAAATCAGTGTTTTAGTTAAATGTAAATTAGTATTTTTATTTTAAACTGCAAAGAGCTGGCACTCACTCAGAAATATGGAAATGGCAACCAATAAAAGGAAAATGGTTTTCTTCTCTAAGATGCCTATATGAGAAAATATTATTAACAATAATGGGAGTGAGTTGTTCACATTGAGAGGGCACTATGCCCACAAGTACCCTTGAAGCAACATGGCAAACTTGCCTGTTTCTAAAGTTCTGATTTATGTAGTGCCTTATTTACTGTGCAACAATATCAGTTTCTGAAGTGCATCCTATAATTATACCAGCAATAACCATTTCTTTTTGTTTATAAAAATAACAGTGAGTGAAGAGCTGAAATGTAATTTCCTGAAGCAAAGATCTTGAAAATTGATAACATCTTTGTAACTCTTCATCTATCAGTTTCAAATCCCAGTTCATAAGGTCAATATTTCTGTTTGTTAATGATTTCTCAACAATGTCGACCCAGAAAGTAATGGAATTAATAAAGAGAGAAAATAACATATATATCTAATGAATATGTGAAAATATCAAAATATAATGTCAATTCAATTATTCACAATAATTGAAGGATTAAGATACTCTATTTCATTGTGTTTTCTGGTTGCATGAAGCTTGATCCATTTGTGCTAGATGCATGAACCAGTTAACTTACTATGTCTCATTGAGTTACTTACTGTGTCACTGAGTAGACACTAACCAACTGCAAGTCTTCAATTTAGAAATCAAAATATTCATTGTATGGTCAATATTCTTTGAAAAAGTATGACAAAAACAGAAATTTAAAGATTCTACCAAATACCATAGGTATAAAAGAGTAATGGCCCAGAAAAATGATTTTCATTATTTCAAATATAAATCTAACTCAAAATTTGATGCAAAAAAGTTTTGGAAAACAACTAGATAATTTTGAATTTATGTAATCTTATTTAAAGAGGTGGTGATAAAAATGCAAATATGAAATTGGCTCTAGCTCTCTTTAGCTAACAGAATAAATCTTAGTTGAATCATTTATCCCCCTTTATACATATTCATATTCTTGCTGGAGCCTGAAAACTCAGAGGTAAAAAAGTAAGGCCTTTAGAGGTATCTAGGACACAATTGGCAAACAGATTAAAAGTCATAATAGTTGGCAATATGCCTTCTTCACGTCTCTTTCTCATTGCCTATGCTTATCTCCATATGGTGCCTCTGTTTCAAGCTAGGCACTATCTCGTCTTCCCCAAATGAAGCAGAATCAAATTTATATTTCATTTTAATCTGCTTATTCTAAGAAATTAATGCCACCTGCCCCACATGCAGACTGACATGCCTTCGTTTCGGTGAACTGTTAACATAATATCTGACTTTACCCTTGTCAAATGACATATTTATTTTTGGGTTTTCTTATATAAGAGAGACTATGTTTACTAGAAACTTTTCTACCATCTCTTTATGACAGTTGATTGATATTATGTACATAAATCAAACATTTAAATTAAATGTACTTTTCCTTCTGCAAGAAATTCCTATGCCAGACTCTTTGGGGATTATGAACCAATTAACCTTTCTTGATTTCTCTTGAATACTGCTTGGTTCCCATTTATACTTCTTAGCACTCCTTTGGTCATAGGTTAAAAAAAATCACCTGAATAGTTTTAAGCAGAGTCCAATGTAGTGCAAGGACTTAGAGATCTCTTTTGTAAGCTATACACAGCAATGGGGTTGGCATCGAGGGATGTCTGAGAAAGAGGCACTAGACTGCCTGCATTGAAAACCTCAGCTGTCCCCTGTCATTTCTGTGTCTCTGTGCAGTTGCTGAGTCTCCAGTTGCAGACCAGCTCTTTTTGTTCAGTTCATATGATGGAAAATGGCTATTGAATAACTCCATGTTTGTGTTGCCTTCATTAAGACATGAACATGACAGAGTTGAAGTCTTGTTTGCAGCTACATGTTTTCAGAGTCAAACTAGGATCAGCCCCATATACTTTGGCCCGAAAGCTGAAACATGGCAGACAAGCATAGCTGTTGCTGTTGTAAACCATGTAAATGGTGGGAGGACCTTTGAAAGCAATATAACATGCCTTGATTTTAACTGTCAAATTAATTATATGAAGTTTTGACTTACAGAAGAGATAAATTAAATTAGGTGGATCAGTTCTATTCATCAATTTTTAGTATCTATGATCAATTAAATATATCATTCAATTAAATCTAGAGCTTTATTTAAGGGAGAGTTAGATTTGGCTTTGGCTTGTAATCATGCCTTTTAAATCCCGCTACTTATGATCCAGATATATTAATAATATTTGCCCACTTGGAATCATATTTACTAGCAAGCCAGGTAATATACTCATGCATTTTTTTATTTTAGATATAAATAATACTATGCTGCAATATTGCTGAAAATGCAAGTACATAGGTTCATATGTAGTTGTAACTCTAAAATATTAATTGTTGACCCTGGCACTCTTCTCTGATGTAATGTGGTTCATACTCATTAGGTCCAAAGGCAGGCATGATAGATGCATTGCTGAGATCATGGTGCCCACGAAGCCAAGGTCATAGCCAAGGTCAAGCTCTGTGTGGGCCAGGTTTTCTGTAGAAAGAAAATGAAAAGCCAGCATCTCAAGTCTTATCTCTTTTTTGGATTAACATATACCATTGAACAGGAGGTACACTGATGGTGATATTAAATAAACCAAACCAAAATGCATGTCCTCCTTATTGTACCTAAGATCAACTTCAAACATAAAGGGAATTTCTTTATTTAATCAAAAGAATATCTTGCTTTAAGAGCATATTTGGCAAAATCATATACTCTGGACTTTATGGAAATAGGTCCTCTTTACTTTCAACTATTCATCTATAAAATGTATAGATACGTTGTGAAATAATTGTTTAGTCATCAACATGACCAATATAAATCATAATATGTATTATTCCTGAACCCCATAGCATGTCCTGAATATTATGATTTTGCTACAATAACTAGTTAGCTGTTTGAATATACTTAATTCCAGTTCTTAGGTTGGAAAAAAAGGAAGAGAGAAAAAAGGAGGGAGACAGAGAAATATTGACTATGTTAGAAGAAAAGCAGTCTTGAGGCCCAACATAGTGGCTTTTAGTTTGAGAGATTAAACATCTTGTAATTCTAACCTGTTTTGGATGCCCAGAGTCACTAAGCTATGAAACCGACTGATGCATCAATGATTGTTTCAGAAAAAGCAAGCTACAAGTATTTGGGATTTAAACAAAATGGCATGACACCTTAATGCATGTTTTCTAAGAAATTTGAGATTATACTTAACTAAGGCTTTCCAAACCCAGTAATAATTTATCAGAAGTTGTTGACTTGAGGGCCACGGTATATTAGCAAATGGTGATAATTTTAGGTAGCTTTGATTGAAGAGCTTATTTGAGTTCCATGTGAACAGTCTCACTGAAATAACATAAATTAAAGAAAGAAAATACGTTGTCAGCCAGTAAATACAGTTTTTCTCTCACAACTATGAAATAGTGAGATGACGGGGCTGCTTATACCCTTTTCATTCTAACAAATACACGTAGGATAAAATACACCAAATACTATTATGATTCCTCTATTAATACCATTTTCTTTGCTTCCATCAGGCGTGCTGAGGCACACACACTCACAGGCATACGGACATTCCAAGGTCTGTTTCCCTTTCTGGTTCTGCTGGCTTCCATTTTAGGTCTAGTTTATGCTGCTGTCTGCATCAATGTCTGTCAAACTAGCCAGTAAGTTGTGTCAGTTAACTCCATATTGCCTTCTGACATGATTCTGAGAGCAATCTGTGTGCCATTTTTGCTTCGATGTACAGATTTCTTTTCAAACCAATGAAGGTTCCATTACTGCAAGGAATAGATTTCTTTTTCTATCAGAATCACAGTGGTTTATTGTCTCTTTGATACTGCAGGATTTTCTTTCAGAGACCTTTTTCTATTTTAGCGGGATGTCCCTTTCTTGCCCTAAAGATCAGCTATTTTCTAAACCAGCATCTTCCTTAAAGGGCAATACACTAATTTTAATAACACATTTATTAGATAAAACATCATCTCTGTAAGCGTTTGAAACATCCTATTAATATTAACATACAATGAAACAGTCACACAGCTGTGTTTTCTTTGGTCCTTGACCCCAGGATTTTTGGAACCAGTAATTAATTAAACTAATCAATTAATTAATTTGGTACAAGAGTCTGGAACAGAGTTGTGTCTGCACTGGAAGCAAGTGGAAGATTTGATTTGGGCCCTGCAGACTCCATAGAACTACCACTGTGACTACTGAAGAATGTCAGTCTGATGATATCTTTCCTTTATTTCAAATTCCTACTCAGCTTTTTATAACCCAAGACATAAAAATCTAAATTCTTTAGCATACTACACAGGTCTGAGTATGATCTGAACCTGCCCCAACTTCCAGCAAACTTCATTCCTTGCTGCTCTACCCTCCAGTGCTTTACTTGACCATTCCCAGAACGTGCCTTGAGATCACACCTTGGTGTTTTTGTATTATGCTGTTCCCTTTGAGAATGTTCCTTTTTTCCCCCTTGGGTTTGGGAAACTTAGCCTTCCACACTCATAGTAAGTATTGCCATGTGTATTAGTCCATTATCACTCTGCTATAAAGATACACCTGAGACTGGATAATTTATAAAGAAAAGAGGTTTAATTGGCTCACAGTTCTGCAGGCTGTAGAGGCTTCTGCTTCTGGGGAGGCCTCAGGAAACTTCTAGTTATAGAGGAAAGCAAAGGGGAAGCAGACACATGTTCACATGGTTGGCAGGAGAGAGAAAGAGAGGGTGAAGGGGGAGGTGCTACATACTTTCACATAACCAGATCTTATGAGAACTCTATCACAAGACAGCATAGGGGGATAGTGCTAAACCACTGGAAACCACCCTCATAATACAATCATCTCCCACTAGGCCTACTTCCAATGCTGGGAATTATAATTTGATATGAGATTTGGGTGGGGACATAGAGCCAAAGCATATCACCATGACAACTAGGTAGACCAGATGAAGTCAGATATTCCTTTCAATAGCTCCAGTAGAATTGGGTCCATTTCCACTATGGTACTGCCTTGTGTAGTGTCTGGCCACATGACTTATCTCTACATTAGACCAGAAAGTCTTTGAGGGTAGACCAGAAGTCTTAATGACCTTTGTAGACTTGTGCTTAGCATGGTGCTTGGCACACAACAGAGGTCCAATCAGTGTCTGTTGTTCAATGGCTATCTTTCTGGGCTAAAGTACCATGCGAAATCCATTTTCTTTATTCATTATAGTTTCTTATGCAACAAAATTTGTCTCTTAAGAATTAAAAAGCAAATTATTTTTTCATTTCACATTTAAAGAATTAACAAAGCCCTTTTAAGAAGGCTTCACTAAAACTTGTACTCATTGATTTATGTGAATTGCTATATTATTCTGTTGCACTATAAACACAACTGTAATACTGACAGAAAATAGATCAACAAGGGAAGTCCAGATGTGTTTGGTTTTATGTTTTTAATTTCACTTCTTCTTGACAATGGAAGACAGAGATAGATAAAGGGATAGACTCAATGCTTAGACTTACACATAATGAACTGCTGTGATAACCATCAGTCAAGGTTAGAAGATCAAAATTACTATCTGTATACATTTACATTCTACAAAGGTCTTTTATACCATTTCCTTTTTGCCTCTCATAATAGCCTTTTAAATTAAATAGACAAGCAGGCATTGTTATATGCTCATGGTACAGATAAGGATGCGGATGCCGCGGTGCATATTCACGAGTAACTGGCGATTCTGGGACACAAATGCAGGGCTCCTGGCTGAAAACCTTTCTCTTTCACTGCACTGTACAGCATTCCTTATTCTATGAATCTGACTACCGACAAATTCCTTTTAATAAGTAAAACAATCTATTTCTCACTCACGCTTTCATAGCTGATGTATTTTTCTTTTGTATACTATCTTCCCCCCTTCCCTTCTGTTTTCTCCAAGACAGAATCTCACTCTGTCACCCAGTCCAGAGTGCAGTGATGCTATCACAGCTCCCTGCAGCCTCAATGTCCCAGGCTCAAGCCATGGTCCCACCTCAGCATCCTGAGTAGCTGAGACTTCAGGCACGTGTCACCATGTTCTGCTGATTATTTTATCCTATTTTTTGTAGAGATGGGGTCCCACTATGTTGTCCAGACTGGTCTCAAACTCCTGGGCTCAAGCGATCCTTCTGCCTTGGCTCCCAAAGTGCTGGGATTGGCATTACAGGCTGAGCCACTGTGCCGCCCCTCTCCTCCCTTTTGAATTACTTCAGTTATTTCTGCCTGGGCTCAAAAAAACTTATAGGAAACTGGCATTTTATTACGAAAGTAAAACACTCTCAAGTTTTAGGGATATTCTAATTCAAAAGGAAACTTTAGTAATGCCAACTGAATGTGCTGGTAAAAAAAGATGTGCAAGCAAAATAATTACATTCATATTCAAAATATGAGTAAACTTCATATTAGGACAGCCAATATCCTCAAATTTCATTTTATTTTCTCTTTTCTGGGAACATTAACAGCTTTGAAATTGTAGGGTCAACTTTCAAATACATTAAAAGCTTGAAATTTTACTAAAATACGCAAAATTTACAATTGAAGTTTGAAATTTTGCTATATTAGAGGTAAATCCATCTTTATGAAAATTTTATTATAATTAAAGACATTTAAAAGAAAATGTAGTGGTTCAAAATCTGGATCTTAGAATTAGACATGACTAAGTTTTTTTTCCAAACTCTGTAATTTACTGTGTGATTTTGGGCAACTTACATATATACTTTTTGAATCTTAGTTTACTCATTGGTAAGACAGGTTGAGATTTGGATCAAATTAGATAATTTCTGTAAAGCATATCAATCAGGAAAAGATGTGCAAAATAAAAGATTGTTATTATTATGACATTAGGCTAATTTATCCCTTTGTTATTTTTAATATACCATTTTAGGGTCTCAGGTACCATTGATATGTACCTCTGAATAACATGAAAATAATCTACACACTGAGTCTTCTAATCTAACTTTCTTTTCTAAATTCTCTTCACTATTTCTCTCAAAGACCTGTGAGATGCACAACACAATGGTAGGATTATAAGTGAGCCAAGGATGTAGGAACTACATTTCAAGTTTTCTTTGACATAAGTTGAACTAATGGTCAATTATTTTAGGTTCTCAAGAAAATCAATAATTTATTTTTCATTCCAGAAAGATTTTATGCAGATCCAGATAGTCAGAAAATCATCTGCTATGAATAGTGAGGCAAGTTTTTATTTAATTTGGAAAACACCAATTTTTTTTACCTTCTTTAAAAATATAGGCATATGGTATGGTTTGAATATGTGTCCCCACACAAATATAATATTAAAATATAATTTTCAATGCTGGAGGTGGGGTCCGGTGGAAGATGATTGGATCATGGGGGTTGTTTCTCATGGATTAACATCATCCCCCCCTTTTGCCGTCCTCACAATAGTGAGTTCTTGTGAGATCTGCTTGTTTAAAAATGTGTGGCACTGCCCCCATCTCTCTCTTCCTTGTGCTCCAGCCATGTGAGGTGCTGGCTCCCCCTTCGCCTTCCACCAAGATTGTAAGTTTCCTGAGGCCTCCCCAGAAGCCAAACAGATGCCCGCATTATGCTTCCTGTACAACCTGCAGAACTCTGAGCCAGTTAAACTTCTTTTCTTTCTAAATTACCCCATCTCGGGTATTTCTTTATAGGCAATGTGAGAATGGCCTTATACAGCATACATTTTGAATACCACCCACATAGTATTCATAAACTGGGTATATAATTTAAATACATAATCCATATTTATAGACCATGTTTGTCCTCATACACTTCTATCACTGTGAGTTATAATAGATAATTCTTATCTCTGACATCAACATTTCAAGGTGATAAAATGTTATGAGAAGAACAAAATGGATCAACTTTTGGATTATCTTTTTTAATCAAAAGCATTTTTGAGAGCACTGAGATTAAAGCAAGTTTTAAAAGATGCTACTTGTGACTATTAAGTAGGAATTATTAATAATTACATACTATACCCTTTCACTCTAGTAAGTTATACTTGATTATGTTCTAGATATTTCACTTATCTTGAGAAACTAAAACCTCTTTGCTTTTTAAATCACCTCACTATCAAGTACTGAGCCGCATAGAGGTATAGCATAACTTAACTTCTGTATGTATAATCTAGTAGAATTTAAGACAATACACACCAATTAATTGGTATAGAAACATGCAGGTATATGCAAATTGTGTCTGCTAAATTGGGATATTTGAAGGAAAGCAAAAATATTTTTAGCAAGAAATTCAAATATTCAAGTGGTGTAATATTTACGATCTAGATAGAAAGAATGCTATTACATTATAAAAATATATCCCTAGAAGTTTATACAAAGTACCTATCTCTATTTGTCAGGAGAATGTTTGTGGGCCTCCTGGATCAGATGAATTTTCTTTCTTCCTGTGTGTTTTTGGGAATGCATTCTGCATTTCCCAGTCCTTTATTTCTTGGGCTCCTTCCTTCCAATTTGGCTCTACATGATGGCCTAGTGAGTTTCCCTACGTTTTCTTCCTTGCAGCTACCAAATCAAGCACACGCGTTCTTCCATAGATGAACTAATCACTGTGGGTAAACCCTGGGAGTCATAAAAATAACTGCAATTTCAGATAGCTCCTGGGGTCTTGGTGTCCTTAAGAGCTACATTACTTCTATTTCAATCTGTCACTCCCCGCTGCACTAATATTCCTGCTGAATCTTTACCTGATTTTCACAATGCACTAGAAACACACGAAAGGAGAAAAAGCACAACAAAATCCCCCAAACCTCCCACATGACTTTTGTAGTAGAAATGGAGGGGGTGGTTTGTATTCAGCACTGCAACACATTGAAAGTGAGTGTAAAATGGCCCTGATGTCAAACTTTCCCATGCTGTTATTTAGGCATCACTGCTTTCATTCACCTCCACACACTTCCTGTACCTTGCAGATGTGGCCCTTGAACTCACCTCTTTTCACATTGCCTCATTCCCAAGAAGTCATCATCCTAGACAAAGACTTCCTTCCTGAAAGGGGAATTCTTATACTATGTGGTTTAATTTTGTTTTTACTATACTGCAGCATAAAATGGCTAAGTTACCAAAGTTAAAAACAGATTAATGAGCATGCACTATAGTGTGCCTCTCAGGACCTTCTGGAGAACTGAAAAATGTGCTTTCCCATTGCTGAGAGTACTGCTGGCAGATGGCCTTCAGTCGTCAGCCCTCTTCTAGGGTTGCCTCCCAAGGCTAAAACCTTCCTAGGGCTGCACACATCCAGTGTCTTATCTATACTGGGCTATATAGGTGTGCCCGCAACCCCACCCTTGGGCTTCAATTTGGGACCACCCTAAAGAACCAGTATAGTTTTCTAGTTCCCTAAAGAACCAGCATAATTTTCTAGTTTCCTCAGGTATCAGTTGAGAGCCTTTGTTGACACTTCATAGTAGCCCAACTTCTCTCTCTACCTAATCTGGCTTCTTTCCCTTTCTTTCCACAAACATAAATCCTTAAATTACTCCCCGATAAACTTTCTGCATGCTAATCTCCATCTCAGTATGCTTCCGTTGGAACCCATACTGGGACAGGTTCTTAATTAGTGTTCCTCCATATGGTTACCAACTGTCTGAATCAGATGAGACCCCAACAACGCTTTTAGGCAAATCCAGACTTGCTCTTCTCTTGGGTAATCCTGCATGGTGGGTTCAGTTGCTCAGACTGTGGTCCTGGGTATATTGGTGTGGGAGCCAGGCAGTATTTTAAAAAGATCCCTAGAAATTCTAATAGGTAGTAAGTTTAGGGATCACTGGCCAATAAACTCAACCATTATCCATCAAGTCCTTCCACCTTCTTGGATGCCTCTTATTGTAAAAAACCCTTGCCAACTCTTTGGAGCTTTTTCTTGTGCTTTATTTGGACAATAGTTTTGTTTAATGCTCATCTGAGAAGCCATGTTTTTTCCACCCTGAGACTAATGAGTGACTTCAGTCTCCTTGGCTCCCATTATAGTTCCTCCATTCTTCAAGGTCATTACATGATTTATTCACATATTTCATCTTTCCTAGAGGACTAGTCACAAGAGAAATAAGGTTTGATAATAGAAGAATCAACTTAACATGTAAAAACAGTAAAAGACAGTATCCTTCAAAGGACAAAATGTCAGTTTATCACACCATTTAATAATTTTGTCTCACCGTTAAGAAGTCATAATTACAATAAATTATTGCAACTATGAGAAAAACAAAATCAACAAGCAAACATATCCTGGAACAAAAGAACAAATGAATAGCTCCATCTGTGACCTGTTTCTCTGGGTTGTGACATCAGTACATTCTGAGACAGCTGAGTATTGGCTTTTAGTTTGTAGGAGAGACACATAGCTGAGGTTTCAATCTAAGTAGCACCTTTTTTTTTTTTTTTTTTTTTTTTTTTTGAGGAGTCTTGCTCTGTCTCCCAGGCTGGAGTGCAGTGGTGCAATCTTGGCTCACTGCAAGCTCTCCCTCCCGGGTTCAACCCTTTCTCCTGCCTCAGCCTCCCGAATAGCCGGGACTACCGGCGCCTGCCACCATGCCTGGCTAATTTTTTGTATTTTTAGTAGAGACGGGGTTTCACCATGTTAGCCAGGATGGTCTCGATCTCCTGACCTCATGATCCGCCCACCTCGGCCTCCCAAAGTGCTGGGATTACAGGCGTGAGCCACCGCGCCCGGCCAAGTAGCACATTTTGTTATGTTACATATGCCATCCATTTTTCCAAGTTACTGATTTAATATTTAAAACCTAACATTTATACAGCCCTTTCTAGTTTATAAAATACCTTCACATCATTGGTCTCATTTCACATTCTTCAGTTGTGCTAAATGATTTCATAAACTTGGTGATACTGATATTAAGTGCTTGTAACGAATGTGATTCTGATTAACAAAAGCAATTTGATATATTTGCTTATATGCCCTGTACATCCAGTTATTAAAGTTTAATGTTGCATGATGACCTAATTTCTGAAAGATTCCTATACATGCAGCCAAAGGGTTTAAGAGGAATCATACTGTTAAGAAGGGAAATATTAGAAAGTAGATATAGAATTAGGTGAGCCAGGCTAAAATGGATGATTCTGCTAACATAGCTGAGTTATTAAATCTGCACTTTTTATGCCAAAGTCCACAAGGAAAATCTCCAGAGTAATAAAGTTTGATCTCTTTAGGATCTATCACTTCCAGGCAATTTAATCGATTTTCAGAATTTCTGTGGTTCCAAGTTTCCTGGATGTACTTGGATATTCTTCCAGAGCTGGCAGTTAAGGAAACAAAGTTAACAGATGTTGAAGCATTCTGGAAATTGGGACCAGAAATCAAGTGCAATTCTACTTCCATAAACTTGCCTATAAGGGCCAAATAAATTATATAAAACATATTTAATGCTGCTTTTAATAATGGTAAAAAGTTTGAAACCTGGAATGCAGAAAACTTAGACAGATTTTTTATTTTTTTAATGAGGTAAAGTCTCTTACCAACATAAGTGTGTATACTAGAAGGGCAAAAAGAATATGTATGATAGAATTACAAAGTTCTTATGGAAGTTCTGTCTGAAGCCCTTTCAAATAATGTTTGAAAAAATAAGAGAATAACCTGAAACTTAAAAGCTTTTTGAGAGTGAAACATTTTCTTTCTTAGTAAATTATAAAAGGCTATAGTGTAACAATTATAGGCATGTAGATAAACAGGAACATGTCTTCCTAATAATAGATAACAAGAGCTAACTTGTAATGGTGTGTTTACAATGCTCCAGGTGTCTTCTGTTCCACAGACAAGGACACAGAGACTGAACAAATTATCTGAAGTTATGCAGCCATTAAAGGGCACAGGTGGGATTTGAACCCAGGGAGAATCATACCAGTCTGTGCCTCTGGCCATGTTTAATTTCTTCTCAAGGCACTTGAGGATGTTGCAGCGCTCTGGAAGGCCAAGAGTTAGTCTATTAGAAAAACAAATGTTTTTTATCCAAGCTATGTTGCATAAAGAAACAGAAGATTCATCTTTCTTAGTGGAGAAGAAAGTGAGTTTCTGCTAGCAGACTAAATGTTCCCCAGAGCCTGGAAATGTTACTTTGATTTTCAAACTTGTTCAGTTTATAACTGGAAAATGAAACATGTGGGCCAGAGATGGTAGGTAGGTCCTGTTTTGTGTATGAATGAGCTTGTCCATGGCGGCTGTGTGAGCGTGCCTGGCAGCTTTCTAGGCCCTGGAGAGACTGATGAGTAAGAACACTAGAAATGTGGCAGTCTTGGTGTAAGCAGTCAGGGAACTTAGTGAGTATAATAAACTATTATGTTTTTAAAAAGTTTCCTCTTATCCTGAGGTCTCCCATTCATCTCCTTCCCCCCACACACCCACACTTCTATGCTTAGTGTTTCACAGGGTATTATGGTTCCTTGTAAATTATGTGATTCATTCTTAAAGTTTAGAATGAACTAAAGATTTAATTTAGGTGTATAAATATTTGACTGTCTGAACACCCCAAAATGGCGATCCTATGTGGTTCAACTAATACACACATGGCACTATGCAAAAGAGCCACTCTTTCTTTTGTTCACTCAGCCTTCTGTTTTTTCACTCAGTGTCTTGTAGAGATAAGTGTGAGCTCTGGAGCTGGACAGTTGGGCTTAAAAAATCATGGCTTTGCCACTGACTAGCTCAGTGTCAGTGGACAAGTCACATAACTTCTCCTAATAGAGCTTCTCCATCTCAAGAAATCAGGAAAAATAAAAGTGGCCTTATATACTTTAATACGTGTTTCATAGACTCAGACACTCTGATGCTAGTGCTTTACTGATGTTATCAAAAAGCATCAATGTAAAGTTTTCACACAACTACAGCACCTTGCTGGGGTACACGCTATTAACTCTATGAAGCCTCTTGATCTTAGAATTGTTAAAATGTGGGAAGTAATGATGAGTCAATAAGAAGTGATGAAGTAATTACAATAAAGATTAAATGACTTAATATGCCAAATACACAGCCCAGTATCTATGCACATGGGAAGAACTCAGTATTAATGAAATCCATCCATGTTGTTGGATGTATTTCTGTGCAAGACTGGCAATAGTTTTTGTTCAACACAGTCTCTGAGGCCATGTTTTCCACAACCACAAAAGAGGTCCGCTTTAATTTATATTGTTCACATGAGGCCTGAAGAGATGAGGCTTTGATTTAGTTTTACTTATTCCAAAGATTGCAGAGATACTAGTGCAGTGGTATAAAACTAAGTATTCCAGGTGAAAAAAACTCTGGGACAAAAGGAAAACATTTCCTTCAGTCTGTGGTGGTTGATGCTTTTCTGTGGTGGTTGATGCTTAGATACCTAAAGATTAAGATGGAGATAAAACAGGAAGAAAATGAAACAAAAAATTATTAAAACAGTCTCAACCAGCCTCTGACTATAAAATCCATTTAAAATGAAAATAAACAAAAATATTCTCATTCAGTAATGTTTTGCTGCTGACCATGGGTGTTAATAAAATGCCTTTACTATATATAATTTTAAAACTATTCAAAAAAAGCAGCAAACTCTAAAATTGTACTATGCAAACTACCTTTCTCACAAAGTAGAAACTAGAAAAATAAGCTGTCACTGATAAATATATATGTATTCACCTACAAGACAAAGGTCAACATTCTTAAACTTGCAGTTTTTATTCAGCATTCCTTAGTTGCCGAGAAAGATCAAGTAAATTACTGTAGAAGCTGACATCTATTTCATAATTAAGTTAGCCATGAATTCCTGAAAATATAAATACTTTTTTGAATTACTCTTGAGATCAACTTGTCCAAACTTTAAAACCTGATTAAATGAAGCTAATATATCAAATACATGTTGGCTAACAGTAACAGAATACCTCAAAGGATGTCTGTCTCCCATCATGTTTCTGATTCACAAAGATGTTCCTAATCAACAAGCTTCACCTCTTCCCCTCCTTCTGCCTCCTCATCCAAGAGTGGGCACTTAAAGTATGAGGCCAGGTGAGGTGGCTCATGTTGCACGTAACCCCAGTGCTTTGAGGCTGAAGTGGAGGATCACTTGAGGCTAGGAGTTCAAGACCAGCTTTGGCAACACAGTGAGACCTCCTTTCTCAAAAAAAAAAAAAAAAAAAAAAAACCCAGGCACACACTAGTTGCAGCTACTCAGGAGGCTGAGGTACAAGGATGTCTTGAGCCCAGGAGGTTTGAGGCTGCAGTGAGCTATGATCATGCCACTGCACTCCAGCTTGGGTGCCAGAGCAAGACCCTGTCTAAAAAAGTTGCAATTCTCATGTAGACTTAGTTTTTGCTAAAAAAATTATAAAAAATATATTCTCAGATTTTTTTTTTTTTTTTTTTGAGACAGAGTCTCGCTCAGTCGCCCAGGCTGGAGTGCAGTGGCGCAATCTCGGCTCACTGCAAGCTCTGCCTCCCGGGTTCACGCCTTTCTCCTGCCTCAGTCTCCTGAGTAGCTGGGACTACAGGCGCCTGCCACTGCACCCGGCTAATTTTTTGTATTTTCAGTAGAGACGGGGTTTCACCGTGTTAGCCAGGATGGTCTTGATCTCCTGACCTTGTGATCTGCCCGCCTCGGCCTCCCAAAGTGCTGGGATACAGGCGTGAGCCACCGCGCCTGGCCTATTCTCAGATTTTAAGTTGTACCTGTCGTCAGCACATCCATTTGTTGTACTAGAAATTAAAGGTACTGGAATTACTTTAAATATACAAATAATCTCTCTTAAACTTGTTTTAGCTGCTGTAGCATCATCTCTTTTTCCACTCATCCAGTGCTTAACTAGGCTGGCTAACAAGCAGAAAAAATGGTGATGTGTTAGCTTTTACTATGAACCTTACACAAGTACTGATGACCAGTGAAAAAGCAGGACCTGTAAGACTGAATTTGCTGCATTAAAAAAAAAAGAAGTGCTCTTGCTTTCTCCCCTCTGAGTCTTTTCGTAATGGGGGTCAATCAACTGATACTTTTCAGTAAGGAAGATTATTTTTTGCTGTTTGCTTGTTGTTACTAAGGATATGGTGATAATAACTGTCAGGTGGTTGATATTTGTAGGATCTTAAAGTCATCTTGAATGAATCAAAAAAGTGACAGTTCAGGATCATATGAACTCTCAGGTCTTCCAGTTTTCCTTATGAGTTAGTCTTCCCATTTTTCCTTTGAATATGAAAATGATACTTTCTCCCCCCAGTGAGGAAAAACTTTTATATCAAAACTATAAAGCTACCATGAAGTAAACATGAGAGGGATAAGAAGCCTGGTTGTTGAATTTCTCTTCAATACCATCAGGGTCCATTAACATGCTGGTGACCTGGAGATACCCTGAAGAGCTGTGGGACCACCAGTGAGAGCCTAGTTCACTGAAGTCACAATTCAAAATGCAGGACTGTTATTGGCTTAAAAGGAGGTAAACTGCAACACTCAAATCATTGTCTGGACTGGTATTTTGACCAATCCACTGTTACAGTGGTGTTTGAAAATGGCATTGAAATAAAAGTTTTAAGACATACATGTTTACAATGTAAAAGGAAAAAATTATTCAAGTTATTAACAATGAAGAGATGGACATGCTACCTCAGACTAAAATCACACATATATTTGGCTAATCAAACAAAAAATCAACAAAAGAAAGCAGGTATGGCTATATTAATATGGAATAATGTGGAATTTAGAACTGAAGGTATTGAAAATTACTGAGCAAGGACGGGTAAAAGTTACAATCCAAGTTTCAAGCACATATTCATCATGGTCTGGAAATACATCCAAAAAGCTCATGGGAAATGTTAACAAATCCCTTTCAAGAACTGATAAACCAAATGGAAGTAAAACACTAGTATATGAAAAACAAATTAATAGGCTTGGAGAAATGTGTACCCAATAACCAAATGAATATCTGTATCAATAAATGTAAAGCTAGTTCTTTTAACAGAATATTTGACTACCCTGATGAAGAAAAAAGTAAAAGGAAAAAGGGGGTAAGAAAACGTAACCTAAGGTATGATACAGAGTTTATAAAGATAATACTGTATGCAATTTTCTACTGATATATTTTTTTTTAAAGCTAGATTCTGCAAGAGACTTTTCAGGAAAATGTAAATTGTGAAAATTGTTCAAAAATAAGTGCAACATCTGAATTATCCCAATTCCTACTGAAGAAAACCTGTCCCCACAATGGTAAAATGATAGAATTTTAGCATTTTTAATGAAGAGTTCATTGTGATGTATAAAATCCAGAGCACAGGAAAAATGGCAGTCTTCCTAATTACTTATTTTAGGCTAGCATTAAGCCTGATACTAACACTGAGCAAAAATATTGAAAAAACAAAGTATAAGATAATCACATATAACTTAAAATTCCTAATATAGCAGCAAATAAAATATATCAACCCATTAAAAGAATAACATTATGACCAAGTAGGGTTTATTCCAGGAAAGTTCAATTCAATATTAGAAAATCTAATGGCATTAATGATATAATTCACTCTATTAGTGGGCTAATACACAATCATCTATGTAGATGAAGAAAATGTATCTTATAAAATTCAACATGTACACACAAAATCTCTAAGTAAGTAGAAACTTGTATCTATACTAAATGCTATGCATAATCATGAAACATACAAAGCTTTCCTATTATAGTCAGGAATAATAAAACAATGCTTATAATGATCACTGCTACTAACGATACAGAAAAAAAAAAAAAAAAACTATTCATCTTGGAAAAAGGAAAAACCTGTCATTAATTGCAGTTATGATTGTTTGTCAGGAAAATCCAAGAGAATCGCCAAAAAGCTATTAAAAGTAATACAACAGTAAAATAAGACACTAACGAGAAATAAAAGTCGATAAATTTCCAATAGAGCAGTATCACTAGAAAAAATGCTATGAAAAGTAGAGCCCACTCATAATAGCAATGAAAATTATTAGAGTGTAATAAAATGAGATGTTTAGTGAAATTCCATGAAAGTATATATAATGTGAAAGATGAGAACGATAGTATAGTATTGGATAGAATAGTAAATGAAACAGCTTTTCACAATTCAATCAAATTTTGAATGAAATTTGTTATGAAACTTCACAAAATATTTCTACAATTTATGCACAAAAGAAAATGTGAAAAAAGAACATAAGAAATTGTAAGTGGCTTGTTCAGAACTGATAATTCAGTGTAACAATTGAGTATTGTGCATGAATCTAAAGATCAATGGAACAGAAAACATGCAGAAACAAACACATGCTTATAGCACAACTCTAATGCAAGTATATGTGATATAAGTATATGTGATATAAGTATATGTGATATAAGTATATGTAAGTATGTGATATATATAAATATATGATATGTGTGAGATATGTAAGTATATGTAATGTAAGTATATGTGATATAGGTATGTGATATGTGATGTAAGTATATGTGATGTAAGTGTTATAAGTGTATATGGTAAAGAATGCATTCCACATGGTTGGGTTTATATTGAAGTTTTTAACAAGCAGTGTTTGGAAAACAGATATAAGTGATATAGGTGTATGTGATAGAAGCGTGTATATGGTAAAGAATGCATTCCACATGGTTGGGTTTAGACTGACGTTTTTAACAAGTGGCATTTGGAAAACAGACCTTTATCTATACATTTTTTAGCAAGTTAGATTTCTGCATCATGCAAAATCATTTCTAGGTGTATTAAAGAGATAAATGCAAAACAATGGTAAGAGAACAATATAGAATAATAATCTTACAGTTTAAAGGTGTTAAGACCTTCTCAAAAATCTACAAACATAGAATAAACCACATAAAAATGAAACTTGCTATAAATTTCTGTAAGAAAATTTACTGGATTAGCAAAAGATCATGAAAAAATGCATATAAGCCCTAACTAATTAATTTTAAAAAGGCAAATAACTCAACAGGGAAATGAAAATATGTAATTCAAAGAAACACAAATGGCTAATAAGCGTAAGAAAAAAATCTCCAATCCCCTCATTAGTAATCAGAAAACTCTAATTATTAACATGAGGTATCTTTTGTTGCGTATCATAATGGCAAAACTTTTAAATGTGTATGTGATGTACAGGACTGTTGAGGATGAGTGTAAACATTTTTGTACACAGGCTGGTAGGAGTGTAAATTGGCATAGTTTTTACTTAAGAGAAATTTGGCAACGTCTTACTAAAATTTAAACTGCACACACTTTTATCATGGAAAATAACCTATTTCATGGGGTACTAACACTCTGTATGCATGTTTTTTATTAGCAATATTGCAGAAGAGATCCAAATTACCAGGAATGGCCTAGAAAAACATGTTTCTGGATGGGATCCATAAACCATGTTCATAAATGTATAGTTTTCAAGGTTCTATTATGTCACATGGTTACAGTTATTTTACAGAATACTTAAAACTATATTGCGGCTTGACTCAAAGGCTAACTTCCAAAGAAAAAAGAAGGTGGTCCTGGCTAGATTGTCTTACATTTTGTGGTTACTATTTTGAGCTGCATAAAATCCTTTTGCCAGTGGAGGAAGTTGTTGGCTTTTAGAAAGCCTTGTCTTCTTTCAGCTAAAAGGCACTTTTAAGCATGCTAAAACATTTATAATTTCAGCCATATTTAATTAACTTATCTCCACATTCTTTAATCCAGCAATTCCATCTCCAAGCCTCTACTAGTATTAGAGAAATACTCCCATGCAAAGAGACATGCACAAGGATGTTTACTGTGGCATTGTTTTTAATAGCAAAAAATTGGAAACAACAAATTATTAGGAAATGGTTCAATAAAACTATTATGCTCATATTATGGAATACTATGTAGCAGTTAAAAAGAATGAGGTAGGTGTACATATATACTAATATGGAAAAATTTCCAAGATACACTCTTAGTGAAAAAAAGGCAACTTACAGAATAATACACAATGTACAATCTCATTTTCATAAAAACGAAAGAAAATCATTATGGACGTGTGTGTAAAAATGCTTTTTGGAAGGACTAGAAACTAGATCAACCAGCTAAACAGAAGTTACTTCTGTAGCATGGCAGGGAGTTTCCATTTTTTATTAGTTTCCTAGTTTTTTTATATATAAAAAGAATGTTTTTACAAAGAAAATACAGTTGTGTATGCCTACAAAAATTAACATTTACATTTATTGGTTGTGTATATATTAAACCTTACAAACACTTAAAGTTTATATATATACACAGTAGATATATGGCCTGTGAATTGTACATCAACCATAAGAAAATAATTTAAACAGTGTTTATCTAAATGGTATAAACGTTAAGTGTTACAATGTATGAATCTGAAAATATAGTTGTTTCATTTGGATGTACAACAGCATGGAGGCACAGTCTAAGAATCAATTTTAGAAAAGACTATTCTGATTAGCAAATTTAATAAGTTTCATTACGGAAAATCCCAGAGGCAAGCTCTGGCATTTAATGATTAGAAAAGTAACAAGAAAGTATTGCCTACAAAATGAATCAATAGAAAAGTAAATTCCACTGTCTATGTCAAGCAAAAAATATAGTTAATTAGAGGAGGTATATTATATAAGTGTTTTCAAAGTGTACAGTATAAGACTGTATGGTGTGATAATGATTAAGAAACAAACAGATAAATACAAGTGAGAATTTCTTTGCCTCTTAAAATTCAGAATGAATCTTAGTAAGATACATAAACAATTTTACAAAATTTAGCAAGATTGTTTCCTTTTGTTGTCCTCTGCAACCATTACTATATCAAACTGCAGCAAATGATCAAGTCAATGGATAAAAGCCAGTCAAATCTAAGTGTGTTTCACTAAGTACATAAAACAGTGGCTTCAATGAATTGCACAAGAATTCCAGGTGTCCACTGCAGGTTCCAGGTTCAGTCCCATAACCCACTTTACTGAAGTTTCCCTTACAGTGGTGGCTTTAATGGGAAAGGCCTATCAATCAACATAACAATTAGCTTGAGCAGAAACCAATTAAAACACGAGTTATATTAAGAATTGACACTGAAGTTCACTGAAGATAAAGGATGTGATTTTTCTATCACCACCAGTAGGGTCTATTCCTGAATCACTTGATGTTTTTCTTCTATGATGATGGGAAGGTCCAAAATGATTCTCTCTGCTGCACACCATACATGGTTGCCATGCTACACGATTCAATGGTGAATAGTGCAAGAACAAATACATACTTTTTGTACTGTTGTTCTCCAGTACTTGGGATTTTTGCAACATTCAAAGCAGCTCAAGTAGAAAAGAAAAAGTTCAAACCAGTCACCAGATCCAAAATTAGCATTTTATTCAGAACGCTGGGGTCAGAGGTGTATCATTTATATTCTGGTACACAATACAGAGGCAAAGCTGTTGTCAGAGTCTCTCCAGTTTAAAAGCTTTTTTTTTTTTCCATTTTTTTTAAAAAAACCACACACTTAGTAGTGCCACCAGTGTCAGGCCACCCCTTTCTTTTCTTTCCTTTTTTTTTTTTTTTTTTTGGTACAAATTATGTAAAACATTTGTGCTAAGAACTTTTCTCCCTCCCCAAACCAAAAAGAAAATAAAAAATAAAAAAATTAAAAAAATTAAAAATTGAGTATTCTAACTACAGCTCAACAATTGATCAAATGTCACTTTGTTTTGTAAATACTTTATCCATAACGAAAGATATAAACATGCAAAAAACCTGAATCCATAGTCCAAATAATACATACACATGTTCTGAAGTTTCTGCACTTCTCCATAGACTATGCCAATAAAACATTATGTACACATACTATTTTTACAGTGAAGTGGAAAAATACAGAAATAAAAAAGTGTACATGGATTAAGACCAAAATGTGTCTAACATTCTAGTTTATGAAAAAATTCAATTTTGCTACAAATTGGTGATATGAAAACTCCCTTTATTTGCAACCAGCTGAGTAAGTTTTAAGATTTTAGTGGAAAAAAAAAGAAAACTAAAGTCTAAAACTAGAAGTAATGTACATTTTCCAATCTCATGGTCTCATCCCCCAAGGTAACAAAATCGCTCCATGAGTTTTTTTTGTTTAATTCTGTATTTTAATAAAAGCAAATGCAATGTAACAAAGGCGTGTTGAAGCATATCATGGTTTAACTTACTGCTCCCACCACAAAATATTTTGTCTTTTACTTATCGTTTCAGAAATCAGTACCATTAAAGCCTTAAACAGAAAACTAATTCCAATCTGAAAAAGGTACAAAAAGGCACATAAAATCCCAGTGCTTCTGTACTGTAAAATTCAAGTGTAACTGAGCTCAGTGTTTTTCCAAACAGTATGGATCACTGATATTCCCTCTGAGCCCAAATTGGTTTGCAGCCTATGCCAAAGCCTCCAGCAAGCACTGTGCTAGTAGACTACAAAGTTAAAGCCTAGCTTCTGTATGCTTTTTGGGAATATCAGTTGAAATTGTTTGTACTTGTCCAAAAACCAAGTTCACCCTGAAGTTCAGTCATCACCTCCACCATACATGTCAGCAAGTTTCTTGAACCGTGGCCCCCAGTCGTTCAGGTAATCATAGTCCTGCTCACCACCACTACTTGAGGAATTAAGGGAGCTCAAGGACCCAGCAGTGGAGCCACTGCCTTCATAGTCAAACACTAACAGGGAGTCATATGGTGGAGCTGTGGGGTCATTGTCAGCCGCTTTAAGGCCCTGCAATTTGGAAACACAAAGAATGAAAGAATTAAGAGAGGGTTACAATTTACAAAACCACAAGCAGATCCTAATGAATTCATGGGATCAAACACACACTTGTTTGTAAATTTTCATTTACAGACCACATATTCAACACATGGAAACTGCGGATATAACCATTTGAAAGTTAGATAAAAATTAACTTACATCTTTCCTGTGCAAAGAAACAACGCTAAGCACTCAAGCTCAGGGAGGCCAAGACTTATGAAGGGAGGGGGTTAACTGAGTAATAAGTTGGACAGGTGGCAGAAATGAATGGCTCTGCTTGAGGCAGAGAAGGAAGGATCTTAAATAACATAATATATAGAGCAGCACTGCTAGATTAAATTTAAAAAAGCACCTCAGTGAAATACAAGAGACATACAAATGAGTACCAGATGGTCCGTGTCCCTCCCTAGGCTTACAATCTAGCCTAACAGGTACTACTACTGTGTGAAGCAAATGACAAGTGACAAAACTGTGAAGTCAAAGCAAAAACCATCAGGTTGTGGGGAAAAAAAATTCAGATCAGCATTAAGAGCTAGGAGTTCAAAGAGAAAGTAGCATTGTATTTGACCTAATTTTGGAAGGACATCAAAGGAAGACTGAAGACGGGTCAGATGTGATTACTACATAAAGGGAGGTACTCATAAAATCATTTGTGTGATTAACATAACGTAAAATGTGGAATGAATTGATTAATTTTAAACTGGTATTTTAAAATGTAGGGTAACTTCTAACTTCCAAAAATCCTAGAAATATCATAATCCAGTATCTGTACATGGTATAAATATTGAAAAGAGGAGGACTCCTGTCAATCTAAAATAACACGCTTGTCTGGTTCTTATAAAGAATTTTAAAAAGAAAGAAACGAGGAAATAACTACTCTCTATCTATATTTGTAACTTTTGTAAGCAGATGCTTTTTAATATACAATTAGAGTCTCTATGCTCTGCAAAACTTCTAAGGATTCAGTATTAGGTCCTTTGGTATATTTTCTAACTTTTTTTCCCAATTCCATTCTAGTACTCCTAGATATACTAACATTACTAACATTAAAACAAACATTCCCTTTTTCCACATTCTACGTGTCAAATGCTACTTGGCTTATATGGCCTCAACTATCTAAGACGTGTCACAGACAGTCCTACTTGAGAGATCAAGCCTGCCAATACACATGCATTTTATGAGCGCATACATGGGTTTTTATGACCACGTGTTCATCTATCCTTTCAAGGTTACAGAGGAGAAACAGGGAAAAAGCAAAAAAATTAAGGTCAGAATCAGTATGGTGTAGTGGTTAAGAGATCAGACTGTGAGATGACACCTTAGCTCTCCCCAGTACTAGCTGTGGGACCTCCACATAACCTCATCTGCAACTGTAATCATCATCATAAGACTACTATAAAGACCAAATGCAACAAAGGGACCCGACGGCTCACCACAGTGACTGGCACATGTAGAGCTCAATGAATATTAGTACTTTTTAAAAATTTAAGTTGAGAGAAAAATGTCCTGCCTTGGGATTTGAAAAAATAAAAAACAGTAAAGATATATTTTAAGAAAGAAAATGGCAGCTGCTGACTAGCATCAAAAATCAGAGAAAAAAGTACACATGACCAGTTTTCTCATCTTCAGGCACCTCTTTACTAACAGTCTTAACCATGAAATTTAGCAGTACTTTGCTACTTTTCCTCATGTCATTTTATACTATTTATACTCCAGAAAAGCCTGTGTAAAATAAAATAAAGCAGGTTTCAGCAAAATACTTTGATATATACAACATAAATAATTTTAGATGGGATTTTATCTTATTTTTAGACTAAACTACAAGGCAATTCTGCTAAGACTGAGAACCACAACCTACAATTTCTCAAAACTTGTAACTCCCTTCTGTGGTAAATTGTGTTACTGCCCTCAGTGATTCACTGCCCTTTTTCTGAAGGCAGAACACACACCCCCCCTCCCACAGTGCCTCTCTGGGGTCAGGGTTTACTTTCCCAACCACACTGTAAGGCTTGGCTGTCTGACTGGCTCTGGCCAACGCAGTGTAAGTAGCTGTGAAAAGTAGCTGCTTCAAGAACTCTATCTAATGTGTTTCCACCCTTCCACCAATCCTCCTTTCCCCCTCTGCCAGAATGGCCTGCTCCAGATGGGAAGTTTATCTGCCTGGATCCTGAAACAAAGAAAACATATGGATCAGGAACTGAGTCACTGACAGACTACAGTTGACTTATAATTTAAGCAAGAAGTAAACCTTCATTATTATAAGCAGCAATATTTTGGAGTGGTCAGTGATTGGCGCCTTAGCTAACAAAAGCCAAAGAATGCACCTTCATTCATTTTGTTTGTGTTTATTAATTCGATTCAAGACATATTTGTTGATTATCTATTAATATTATTGCAATGTATTCTGCTTACTGGTAGAGACACAGCTACTAATGAGCTAGATCCAATGGGCTGCCCTCGTGGAGTTAATATTCACATATTAGCCTACACTCTTCTTCCTTACAAAGTCTAGCAACTGCAAATTTAAGCAATAGGGATTCCCTTAGTTCAGCATGGTCTGACTTGGGGTCATATAAGTAGGCCCAAGAAGGATCTGGAGAAAAAACAAGAAAAATCAGGGAAATTCCTGATAAGGAGAATGGGTCCCTGAAGACAAATATTAAATTTTCATTATGACAACTGCGTTATAATACAGACAATGGCTAAGATCACTTTGTTCAGGTCATCTGCTTTACCACAATTTAATTATTAAGTGAAAATACACACAGAGCCCTGGCCCAATCCTTATGATGTCAACACTAAACTGGAAATATGGAGAGGTTAAGACTCAAATTAGGGATAGCATTAGGAGAAATACTTAATGTAGATGATGGGTTGATGGATACAGCAAACCACCATGGCACGTGTATACCTATGTAATAAACCTGCACATTCTGCCCATGTATCTCAGCACTTGAAGTATAATAGTAAAAAAAAAAAAAAAAAAAGAAAAAAAAAGAATGACAAGTTTGAAAAAAAAAAAAAAAAAAAGACTCAAATTAGCCCTAAAGAGTCAATGGCAAGGCCTCAAGTTTGTCTAGATTTGGAGGAGGAAAAAAGGGATGGCCTGTGTTTACTACGTCCAGGGAATAAACACAATAAGCGGTCTGGTCTTCCCTCGTGTGTTCATGGACCCCAGGACTCTTCATCAAATGGCTAAGCCACCTAATTTAATTCCTTAAAATAAATATAATGCTTGTGATAATCAACTCCCATATCCACTATTGAGTCTACAAAATATTATCGTATTTTTTAGCTCCTGCATTGGCTTTCTGATCATCCTGGTAGTTTACAAATCTCTGTTTTATTTCTGTTTTTTTTTTTTTTTTTAAAGAGGTTAAGGCCATAAAATCCATTAGAGAGAGACCACTGTGCTATGCTAGAGCACGGTGCATTGCCTTATGTTTTAACAATTACAAAAGGGCAAAATCACTGAACTTTTCAAGAGTTCTTAGGCAAGCCAGCTTTCTATGCAGGTTAAGTACTTTAAATCCCTTCCACTTGGATAGCACTGATTTTCATCTGAGAATAAAATATGACTCTTCTGAACGAGGTATTATATAAACTCTTGGTAATATTTTGGTAATTCTAAAAAGATTGCACTGAAGTCCTAAGAAACTGACAGTAACAGGCACGAAATCTGAGTGAATGTACAGAAGAAATCCAGTGGGCAACAGAACCTTCTGGTTCTCCCTTATGGGATTCCTTTATTCTTGGATGTGAACATTATTTCACAGGATGTACTGTTACCAAATTTACAAACTAACCGCCTGTGTTTCTCTAGGTTTGACTAAATTTAGCAAAGTATCCTCTTGTTCCACCTTTCCTGGAGAGGTAGATCTTGAATTCTGAATAAAGCTGAACTATTTTCTAAAGACTGAGGCTTCTTCTCTGCAGAGAGAGCTTGGCTCTGGCTGAATTCTTGCTGAGCTTGTATTTATAGACTTCTGATCCCAGGCTTTATGGGCGGAGACATGCTTTTATGAGGATAAACCCCCACATTATGCAGTGAGGAACACATGAGGGATGTAAAAGAAAAGAGGTCTTACTGTTTCCTTTACATTCTGTCTTCTACAGTCCTAGTGCCACTGCTTTAGTGCAGGTCATCACTACATCCTGCCTGGACCAGAGAAAAAGCCTGCCTAACTGGTCTTCCTGTCTACAGCACTATTCCAGCTTCTTTCCTACAAACTATTGGTTTCTCTCTCAAACGTTATTTGATATCACTCCTGCAAGTTAAGACCTCTGACTGCTCTCTATGACTCCTTCCAAATGAAAGAGTTCCCCCAGCAATGGGCAAAATGATTTTTAATTGGTGCATGAACACTTTAAAACAATTATTTAAAACTCTTTAGAAAGCATTCAGTGAACCAAGACTGTTTACCCACCTTTTCCGTTTCAGCTATTCTCAGCTCCAGCAACCACAACTGAATTATGCACCCCCAAAGGGAATCCCCCCAAACCCCAAAGCATCATGTTCTTGGGCACTTCTATGTTGTTTATTCATTTTTTTGGAATTACACTTCTTATATTTTTTATTTGATTAATATCCATCCATCCATCCATCCATCCATCCATCCATCCATCCATCCATCCATCCAAAAGTTCATTAAAAATATCACTTCTACTGCACAGATCTTTTTTCCCCAGCCATGACTAGGAGTCATTCCTGTGGTCTCTTTAGTCCCTTCTACTTTTTTATTTTTTATTTCTGGAGACAGGGTCTCACTCTGTACTCCAGACTGTAGTGCAGTGGCACAATCATGGCTCACTGCAGCCTTGACCCTCCTGGGCTCAGGTGATCCTCCCACCTCAGCCTCCTGAGTAGCTAGGACTACAGACGCATGCCACCATGCTCAGCTAATTTTTGCATTTTTTGTAGAGAGGGTTTTTTGTCTTGTTACTTAAGTGGGTCTCAAAACTCCTGGGCTCGAGTGATCTGCCTGCCTCAGCCTCCCAATGTGCTGGGATTACAGGTGTGAGCTACTGTGCCCGGCCTCATCTACTCTTATCATCTTGTTTGGAAAACACTAGATTGTGACATCCCTTTCTACAGAGGCTGTTTTGTATCCACATCTCGCTGTCCAACACATTGCCTGACATTCAACAGGTATTCTATAAGGTAACTATTCATTGTTGTCCTGGGCATAGTTTTTCCTGCTCAGCATCCTCTTCATATTTATATCCACTCCTTTCAGAAAAAGCTAGCATCTAGATTTAAGACATGTGGATATAAAAGTACACCATGTTTACATTACAGTAGAACTGAACATATCAAGGCCAACATTACTACCCCTCTTTCTGGGAATTTCATTTTACTTAAAGTAATTTTTGATGCAGAAGGAGTGGATTTTAATTGTTTTCTTACAATTAGAGAACAGTAGAAAGTCTTTTACTCCTAAAAGGTAATTTACCTGTAATAGTTACTAATATGACATCAATAATAATTAAGATGTTTTTACTATGTGACAAGCAGTATACCAAGCACATTACAAAGATAATCTCATTTACTTCTCACTGCAGTCTCAAAAGGAGGTTCTATTACTATTCCCATTTTACAAATAAGAAAACTGAAAAGGTTAAAGAAAAGGATCTTGACCTTGTACAAGGTAACAGAGCTGTTAGGTGAGATGGCTAGATTTGAACTTACACAAATGCCCAACTTCCGTAAGACCAGAATGAGGTATTTTAAAAAAGAGAAATTAAATTAATAGGAGAAAAAGACAAGCTTTTTTTTTTTTTTGAGTTGGAGTCTCGCTCTGTCACCCAGGCTGGAGTGCAGTGGTGCGATTTCGGATCACTGCAGGCTCTGCCTCCCAAGTTCACGCCATTCTCCTACCTCAGCCTCCCTAGTAGCTGGGACTACAGGCACCTGCCACCATGCCCAGCTAATTTTTTCTTTTTTTCATTTTTTTTTAGTACAGACGGGGTTTCACCGTGTTAGCCAGGATGGTCTCAATCTCCTGACCTTGTGATCCGCCTGCCTCAGCCTCCCAGAGTGCTGGGATTACAGGCGTGAGTCACCGCATTTCAAGTAAGTTGTAAGAAGCTTCCAAAAGTTTTAAACAATATTAACAAAAAGGTGGTCTTGTAACAGAATTATTCACTTGATTTTTATACTTTTGAGTAGAAATATACTTCATATACTATTGAATACATATATACACACATAATAAACATTTTTATATGTATATATGTGTATATGTGCATGTGTGCACACACAGTGATATGGTTTGACTTTATCCCCACCCAAATCTTATCTTCCCTAGTTCCCATAATCCCTACATGTTGTGAGAGTTCCCTAGTTCCCATAATCCCCACATGTTTTGAGAGGGACCCAGTGGGAGGTAACTGAATCACGGGGGCGGTTACCCCCATGCTGCCGCTCTCACGATAGTGCGTTCTCATGAGATCTGATGGTTTTATAAGAGGCTTTTCTCCCTTTGCTCGGCACTTCTCTATCCTGCCGCCATGTGAGGAAGAATGTGTTTGCTTTCCCTTCTGGCAAGATTGTTAAGTTTCCTGAGGCTTTCCCAGCCCTGTGGAAATGTGAGTCCATTAAACCTCTTTCGTTTGTAAATTACCCAGTCTTGGCAGTTTTTCATAGCAGCGTGAGAACAGAAAAATACACATATATATAAAGAAGTGTATTTCTTTTTACAAAGACATATACAGGATTAGTATTAGTAAAATTATTGGAGGTATGTTAATATCTAACTGTTGGGCTGAGATTAAATGAATCTGTTTGAACTTTTCACTCTCTGAAGGTCATGTTTAAAAACTCAAAACAGAATGAAATTCTACAGTGGAAATTCAAAAACATGTGACTTATTTTACTCTGCCTACCACACTGGAAATAAGTTATCATTTTTGAGATTCAAGGCAACATTCATTCCTTATTTAAATAAACTAGAAAATGTTCTCACGAGCTTTCTTATTTCTTACATCTATAAAAGCACTCCAATTATAATCATCACTATATTATTCTTCCTTTGGAACATTTGGTGCTCTGCTAAATCAAATAAGACCTGCAGATAAATAAATTTGTGTGCCTTTTAAATATTTTTATAAAATGTGCTTGAGTTCTTTCTAGGTGCTTTCAACTGTTTTAAAACTCTACAAGTATTCATTTTTGTCTGTACAGTAAATGAAGACACTGAACAAGTCTTAACATGTATCTTGCATGAAAGAGTCTAGATGGTATTTTGGAGAGTTATTACTGGCTTAGGTCTTCTGACTTACATTAGACTTTCATCTCCCTTAAAAGTCCCACAGAACTGACCATCATCTCCTTAAAACTATCATTTTGTTTGTTTTCTATTATACTTAGATTTTCTGTCTCCAACTCTAGGGGCATTTCTAGGTGAATATATTTGGTTCCTCCTCTCCTCCACATTTCTCTATCTTGTAATGACATTCAAATTCATGGATTTAGGCCAGGTGTGGTGGCTCATACCTGTAATCACAGCGCTTTGGGAGGTTGAGGATGGAGGATGGCTTGAGCCCAGGAGGTTGAGGCTGCAGTTTGTTATGACTGTGCCACTGCACTCCAGCCTGGGCAACAGAGAGAGACCCTGTCTCTTAAAACACACACACACACACGGATTTAGCTGCCATTTTCGGAATGATTTCCAAATTGGATCCTTTCATCCATTCACTTGTTCACCAAATCATTGTGCCCCATACTGCCTCTCCAGGGAGAGGCCCGTCTCCCTTCCCATGGAACACGGAAGGGCTCGGGGGGAAGCAGGATGGAACCATGGGATCCGTGATCTGAGGGAGGTGAGTTCTGGATACCATGGGATGCCAGTGGATGGTGCCTAACCCATACTCTGTATGCCTGACCTTTCCTGGGTTGGTAAATACTTAATGAAGTTCCCCCAATGCTAGAAAAATGGGGAAGGAAATTCTAGACAGGAAGAACATCAGATGGGCACCAGCATGAAACTGTAAGCTGAGATCGTGAATGACAAGTAGAGTTCTCTGTAGACAGCCTGCAAGATGCTGGGTGGTGAGGGCCTTGAGATGAAGTTGGAAAGCCAAGTAAGAACCAGACAGAATTGGCCTCCTATGCCTGGAAAATAAGGCTTTGGATGCTGGCACATTTGCATTGCACAAATATCGTGCTAGCAACAAAGCAGGGTATACACACAAGGAGAACTGATGTCTAATTTATGCTTTTATCTATATATTACTTGCACAGTTATGTTACACACATAGACGTTTGATAGTGATTTGCTGAATGGATGATCTTGCACTGAGCTCAAGATGCTTTCACAATGAGCCATTTTTCACATATGCAGACAATCTTCAAATTATGAAGAGATTGTATTCTGGATGTCAATTTGCAGTCAGTTGCTTGGAACAACGTTTTTCATATAAGTAATCACACCTGTTCGTTAATGGTCTCCAGCCATAACAAACTGTGTACCTGAGCACTGTTCAGGAGAAAGAAAATTCCAAATGGAAATTCCCACTATAACTCCTCCTACTGTGGCTGAGAAGGGTTGGGTAAGTGAATCTTACTGACTAGATGTTCTTTTCTATCTACTGAAGAAGATACAGTCACTGTTAAAACAAAGAACAACAAAAAAATCAATGACCATAGACATAGACAAACACACACACACACAGAAAGTACACACTTAAACATAAACTCAGAATTTGAATGTAATCTGACAAGTAGGATGAAAGGCTCCAGACTCAGTATCTGTTGAATCTCAATCAGATGAAAAGTGGGTGGCGCCTATAGCATCATGCCCTACACATTAGCCAGAGTGCACACTCGAATGCCTGAAAATGAAAATAATCTAAGAGGTAGGTAACATACTAGATGTTTAAGTTATGAAAACATGAACAAGAACAGTGCTTGTCCTGGAGAGAACTCACATGCTGAGTGGGAGAAAGAAATACTGACAGTTACACCCCAGCTGGTGAGGGCTGTGACCCGAGGGGCAGCTTGTTATCCCTTCCCAGAGGTATCAAGGAAGGCCTCGCAGAGAAATGTTTCAAGCTGAATCCTGAAGGCGAAGTGGGAGTCCTGCAGATGGCCAAGCAGGTAAGGGCTTTGCCGAAGTTACAGTATATTCAAAACTGTGATGCTTTTGAGGAACTGCAAATAGTTCAGTGGGGCTGCAGCACAGAAGGGGCATGTGGGGAGGTGAGGGGTAGAAGAAGGCAGGAATCGGATGAGCAATAGCCTTATAAATAAACCTTACTGTTTGATCTTTAGCACTGAGAAAAGAAGAGTATCAGGGATGGAAAGAAATCACACAGAATACTGATACTTCAGGGACAGGCAGAAATATTTAGTAAGGATTTGTTAAATTATACTTAAGGCAGAATTCTGGCTTCAAAAAAGTATGGTTCCAGCTGGGCACAGTGGCTTATGCCTGTTATCCCAGCACATTGGAAGTCTGAGGCAGGGGGATCATTTGAGTCCAGGAGTTCAAGACCAGCCTGGGAAACAGGCTGGTGAGACCCCGTCTTTACAAAAATAAAAATTAAAAAACAAAATTTTAAAGTCCAGTTCCTAAACCTACAGACAAAAGATTCACTATATCTTGAATTGACAACAATCAGAGTAACTCAACAGTTTCTTATGATGACAAACACGAAATGAGAAATAAAATCATTAGGCACTCTTACATTTTTCTAAAAGATCTAGGCATATATGTATAAATTTCTGCAAATTCTCCTAACTGGATCTATATATAACTAAGAGCTGGCAAAGTCAGGACATATTTCTGTGGATAGAGGGAGTTACTGGCATTCTGTTGTTTTTGCTTTCCATGTGTTTTTAAATCATGTCAACTACAAATTAACCTTATTACCTATCTAGCAGAAATGAATATGTATGTTCAGAAGGCAGCATATATCTTAGGAATAGAAAGTAATGGATAGTTATAGAGACAGGCAACTATTCCAATTTTGTTTTAAAACTTTTCTACAAGCAATAAGTATATCTAAAAATCGAATGTAGATTATGTTTAATATTATATGAATTTTGAGGAAGCCCAGGATACAAGAGTCTTATCAGCCTATGACTGAAGGCCGTATACAACAGATGCGTTCCACTTTGTAATGCACTGAGACCTATTCTGATCTTGGAGACACCAATGATACGACCAGAAAACAGGAGTTCTGCCACATATTCACAATCAACATCGATATGTATTGTTCTCTTATATTCACAATAAAAATTCAAAAGAATTATAGTAAGACTATAGACATGTTCAGAAGATGCAGCATAAATCATTGAACTTCAAAACTTAAATATTAAATGTAACAGAACTCTTGGTCAGTAATAAAAGAATGTCACAATAATTCTGACAGTGAAAATCATATCTGTTATATGCAACAGAGAAGTAGCTTTCTTTTACAGAAGCTCTTAAAACTCCTCGACTAGACAAGTATTTCAATCACTTACATAATATTTAATTTAGCTCTTCCAACTAATCTCTTTTGATGGAGTCATTGGGCAGGCACTGAATTCTCATGATTTGCAGGATTCAAAGGGTACAGTGTGAGGAAAATTAAAGTGAACTACTGTTATATTTATTAATGCTAATAAATAAAATTAGAATGCACTATAATATTGTTAGTCTATTTATTACTTGTAATCTAGGGGGAAAAATCCTTCTTGGAGACAGTGTGACTAATTCTGATAATATATGATGTATGTCATTTTACAAATGCAGAATCTTAATTGATAGATCTCTGTGGTTGATCAAAGCAATTACATTTGTTATCTGTCAACGAAGCCACATTTGCTTTGACACGAAGATAAACTTCAGAAACAAAAGTATGTTTTAGTGAACTATATAGCTGTATTCCAAGCAATCTGTGGCCTACAGAGATCTAACCATTAGCATGAAATGAAAACTCTTATAGAGAGAACGAGTCTCTCTCTACCTCATTGATGAAGTCCCCAATGTCTCCAGGGTGCGGGGCTGCCGAGCGGACTGGATACTGGGGCTCGGCATGGATGGGTCTTTCATCCATTCGTCGGATTCCCACAGGCTTGATGGCATCAGGCTCCACAGTGTCAGGCTGCTGCAGCTGGCTCAAGTCGTAGTCCTGCAAAAAGACAAAATCAAAAACCGATGGGAGATGGGCACCGAGATAGAAAATTACAACCTCGTTTTTTAAACCCATACTCAGAACACAGAGAAATGAGGAAAATTTAACATAATGGAAAAGTTGCCACTATGAGTTTTTCATGTTATGATTAAATATTTCTTTCACACAGCTCTTTCTTCTGTGCTTTTCATTTCTACAGTCTGTGCTCCATCTGCTTTACAATGTTCCTCATCAGTTTCCAATGAAAAACAGCAGTGTGATAAGGTCTCACTATAAAACAACTAAGAAACCGACTAGACAATATAGTTGTACCATAGAAGTAAAGGGGCTAACTTACTGTCTTTAGTATTTTTTTAAAATGAGGGTGGTTATTTTTCCTTTTCCCTAAAGGAAGGCATTAGTTCATCAAGGTTTCACGCCACTCTTCTTCCCTCCCTCTCTCCCTCTCTCCCTTCTACAAGTCTAGAGCAGAGGTCAGAAAACTACGATCTCCGGGCCCAGTGTGACCTGTGGCCTATTTTTCTCTAAGACTAGCTTTTACATTTTTAAAAAGTTACTTAAAATAAAAATGACAAAGAAAAATGTGCTACAAGGAATACATGTGGCCCACAAACCTAAATTATTTACTCTCTGGCCCTACTGAGGAAAAGTTCGCTGACCTCTGGTTTAGAGGTGTTAGGCCAGAGAGAGGGCGGATTTTCTTCCAAGGCTGCCTTGTGGGAATGTCCTGGAAAAACAGTCCGTCCACTTTCAGAGAGACAAAGTACAACCTGTAAGGAAGGATGCTCTGGCCATAGGTTGGGCCCTCAGAACTATTTTTAGCTCAGGCATCAGACAGCTGGACAGGAATGTATAAAGAAACAGACTACAATGTAGAAATACATCCACATTTTAGGGTTGGGTAAATTACTTGGTAGTTTTCAAACCTCTGAATTCTGGAGATATAAAATATCATATCCCCAGCTTACCCAACATTCTCCCATTTCAAAACTGGCATTTGCAGAAAGCATAGATTTACTTATACTTTATTCCTAGTTTAGGCTCCATCTCTCTGTCTGAAACTAGCTTTTAAAACCTTTTGCAGTTATCTCTATGGAGACTTTGATTTATTCGACAGTTGAACATTTACCATGTTTTGGCAATGGTCTAGGTGTCTTATATATGTTCACTCATTTCATCCTTAGTACATGTGATACTAAGTTTTATTATCTCCACTTAAGAGATGAGAAAACTAAGTTTCAAATACCCCAAGTAAGTTACCTATGGTCCTAGATCTATTAAAAAACAGATTCTGACTCCAAGAGTATTAGATTCCAAAGCCTGGCTCTCTTCACAATCATCTATGAGTAAATCAAGACTGAGTTACAAGGTTGGATTTAAAGGTAAGGAACTAGATAAATGAGTTTGGAGGGACAGGAATGTGAAGAATGCTTAAATAACAAGGAGACAAAAGGAAGGAAAAGGTCAGTAATCTTCATACTCACTGTGAGCCAGGCACTAAACCAGGCTCTTGGTAAGTGTTTTCTCACTATCAATGCTGTTTAACAAACCCATGAAGAGTGTTTTATTATCATCTTTTTAGATGAAGAAACAGGTTGAGTAACTTGCCCAAGGTCACACAGCTAGTATAAGACTAAAATGAGAATCAAAACCATGAGTGTCTGACTTCATAGCACCTGATTTAAAATTTATCTCTATGCTAATTGGGACACTCTGATCCTGGCAACACTCTCCCTGAATGTTTCCTTATCAAGAACTTCAGCTGGCAGGTGACGGCACTCACATACCCTGATGGAAAAGCTCCTCCTCTTAGGTGTGTGCAATGTGATGCGGAAAGTGAGGTAGGTACAGAGACTCTGAACCCGCCAGAGTGGGATGTGTATTTGGTGTATTACAAACTATAAAATGTTCAGGGGGAAACCGGCTTTAGCTCTGAACCATCTATGGGCTGGCGACAAAGCACCATTTTGGGAGAGTCCATAGCAGGAGCAAAGGCATCAGAATGCTGCTTTCTCTTGTCAGGATGGAGTATTTCAAATCATCCATACAAAACTTGAGGAAAAACACCTTGATCTTGCATAAATGTGCTCCATTTTCAATTTTATAGAATTTGAGTTATTTACAGAATATCTCAGAAAAGTCCCTCAATGATGTAACAGATGTGAAAGCCCTTGAAATGTTAAAATGTTATACATGATAAAAAGAGGGATTTATTCCGCAGCACTTTGGGAGGCCAAGGCAGGAAGATCATAAGGTCAGGAGTTTGAGACCAGCCTGGCCAATGTGGTGAAACCCCATCTCTACTTAAAAATACAAAAATCAGCCGGACGTGGTGGTGGGTGCCTGTAGTCCCAGCTACTTGGGAGGCTGAGGCAGGAGAAACGCTTGAACCTGGGGGGAGGCAGAAGTTGCAGTGAGCCAAGATTGCGCCACTGAACTCCAGCGCGGGTGACAGATAGAGACTGTCTAAAAGGAGGGGAAAAAAAAAAAAAAAAGAGAGGGATTTATTTAGAGAGATTTGAATGTTTTCACACTAAAAAGCATGTTTTTTCCAGGCCATGTTTAATTGTGTAACTACCAAGGACAATAGAGTGGGGTGAACTGTAAGTATGTGTTCTTATTCAATTACCAAAGCTGTCCCTAAAACAGGGGAAAATAGATGGCAAGTATACCGATGACAGTTAATAAATGTTTTTACCCTAAGGGTGAAAAATGTTTTATTGGAAGTCTAAATTACACAAAAATAGGTAATTGAATCTTACATTTAAGCACTGTCTTTTACCTGGCAACATATTCTTTGATGGTCCTGGATATATTACATAATAGCTTCAGGGTGACAAATATAAGAATATAGCAGAATTTCTTTCACATAACTGGAGATAAAAGAGGCATGTGGGCTTTACTCATGCTACTCCCTATCTGGGAAGAGCCACTCTACTCTGACTTCTTCTATAACTCCCAGTGTATCCAGAGGTTGCAAATAAAATTGCATTTTGATTAGCTAGTAGAATTTTAAACATATTCAAATAGGTCACCGACATTTAGACATAGGGGTATCTCACCTGAGAATAACAAGATCTGGCAAAAGAGATCTTACGTTCTGACAACAATTTGCTACCGCTGAGAGCAGCTGTCCCCTCTGGACAAGGAAAGGATATCCTCCTAACCTGCTTCATTCATGAATGCGCATATAACATACATAATAGCAAATAATTTACAGTTCTTTATCTTTCTTTTGATAGCTTTTTCCTACTGTCTTAAGAACCAGAGAGCAGGAAGAGTCTTAAAACTTCTGTGGTCTTGCTCAGACCTTTGGACCATCAATGTGTCAGGCTCACAGAAAATGCTCACTAAAAAAAAAGTGTTGAATATAATCTCAGTGATGATATTTATGGCAGATATCAAAGGAGCAGCTAATTCAAGAAATGTGACTTGGATCACATTACACACTATAGTAATGATTTATGATGAGAAGGGAGAGAAAGACCCCCTGGTCCCACTGCTGAGAATCATTGCCATGGTGAATCTACCCCATAATGACGGAAACCTGTTAAATTCCTCCACGGTGATGGTGTCCAAAAAGAGGCAGAAAATCACTGGTTTAGAGGAAGTTAGACACTAGGTTAAAATATACGGCTTAGAGTATCTCTGTGATGGCTTCTCCTTATCTACACAAATATGGGATATAAAAATCTGCTGATGGCAGGCAGCGTGTGGAAGTGTCCTCCGATCACAGGGATGGGCTCTTCTGTTGGCGTCTATCTGTGTTGTGTGGCAAAAGTCCTGACCTGAGAGTCTAATTTTAGACCTTTTGATAAAAAACCCTCCCTAATTATACATCTTTACAATCCCATAATGACGTACATAAACACACAAATGACAACATGTAGGATGAGAATTATAAAGAGAATTACAAAGACCAAAAATCTTCTCAATGTCATTGAGTTCATGGCCTTACTCCTGAAGATTATAAACAATCCAAAAAGACATCTTTATTTGGTTCCTAAAACTCTAGACAAAGAGTGGGTCTGAAAATTCTCTTATGATTGCCAACCTTTACGATGTTAACTTCCCAAAGAAATTTAATTTTCAAACGAAGGCCAAGAAAAATCTCTTTTTAAATTCATTTTAATGTTTGGAATGTGTGTTAATTGGCAATCATAATTAAAAGTAGGCATAGAATTTGGGTTTTGATAATATTAACACTGCAAGTAACTTAAAATTTTTTTGGACTATGATTTAAAATGTCTTAAAGGTGATACAGTTCTGGGGGAGTTAGTAAGAAGTTAGCATGACTCGCAATGATTTATAATTAGTTTGGAAAATGATACACGTTTAACTCAGAGCATTTGGTTATGCTACAATAAAATAAAATGCTGCATCAGTATCAACTGAAATTCTGGAATCCCAGGCAAATATTTCCAAAAACTACATTGCATGTAGAATCTATAGAATTATACAGTTAGCCCATTTCAGGGAGTAATGCACTTACTCACTCATTTACCATCCCACCAGTATATATGGAATGCCTACTGGGTGCCAGATGTCATTTTCAGGTAGGTCTGAGAGCAAGCAAGCAAGCAACCTTTATGTGGTGCTCATCATCTGTCAGGAATTCCGTTAGGTGCCTTCTCATGTGGTATTGCATATAATACAAACAAAAACCCTTCTAAGTGGGTGTTACTGTTCCCCCTCTATGGATTACTGTAGCTCAGGGAGGTTAATGATTTGACCAAGGTCACAGACTCATTTAAGCATGTCAAAGGATAACACAGAGCCCACCAGGGCAAGCAAAATAAATAATCAAAAAGCTGCATCATTTTGTCACTTGCCAGAAATGCACCAAAGAGTTTACTGACGAGGAAAACATCTGGGGTTTGAAGTGCTGGGAGGGGGAGTTCAAGATGGTTCTGCACATCAGGCACTGGGCGCCAGCACTCTGCATAGAACAGAATGAGTTCTTCGGTCTGTGCACAGTTGGTTAAAATAAGACTAACTGTTGTTTAGGCAGGAAGGAGTCCTCACTTAGATCAAGTAAGAGTCTGACACATGGAGGAGAGGGGTGGACACTCAAAGTTCACAGGCCTTTATCAACCTCCACTGGTTAGAACCAGTGATGAAACATAACAGTTTTGCCATCTCTTAGGCATGGGCTGGTACAAGTGGAACATTTTCCTTTTATAGTTGCAAAGGCAAATGACTTTAAAATCCCCATATAGATAAGGTAAACATTAAAAATGTTTCAAGACTGAGTGACTGAGAGAAATTAAAATACTCACGTGGAAGTAAATGGACAAAATCCTGAAGGAAAAAAAAAAGTATCCAGAAAAAAGCTGACTGTGGCACAGGCAAGAAACTTCAGACACAAAAAGAAATGGAAGGTGGGAGAGAAAAACATCATTATCTCACCCTCTACAGCTCCTGGCATTAAAATAATTGAATAAAATAGTGATAAGGTGTCAACATATTACCATACAACTGCTGACAAGTAAGTCAAATATACCTGTGCAAGCTTTATGTAAATTACATTACAACCTGATTTTCTTCCCCAGTGAAATATCGTTATGACGCTAACTATCTTCACAGGTCAAATGATGTGGAAAACTAAGTAGATTCTATAGATTATTAAAGCCCACCCCGCCCCCGCAATAAAAGATTTGCTAAAAGCTTTTTCTGGATTGAACCATAAACCTAACAGAAATAAAATAACTTGGGGACTTTCAGTGTACAGATGAAGGATCTCTGTTCTCTCTCTTCATATACATTTTAATCTTACTGGTAGCCAGTTTTCTACTTCCCACAAGGGAGACGACTGAGTCCCCAATAAAAGGGCACAGTCATTGTTTCTGCCCCTGTGGCTTACTGTTAATGCTGACATGTCACAGTTTCCTTTAAAATGCTGTTTTCAGAATTATGAATGAGCTATAGGTTCACTCTTTGATGTAAAATTACACTTCAATTTTAGAAACTGCGACTGTTGAAATCCTATCACAACTTATTTCCCGTTGTAAAATTATGGCTTATTCTTTTAGGAACATGTGGCATATACACACTTCAATTAGATTTGATTCCACAAATTCTTTCATAACAGGAGTCTCTCTTGGGAAACAGACTCAGTTACTAACATCATAGAGCCTTTAGTCTAATGTCTTTTAACAGGACACATTTAAAAATAATGAAAGCTTGGCCAAGTGTGGCGGCTCACGCCTGTAATCCCAGCTCTTTGGGAGGTGGAGGCGGGTGGATCACTTGAAGTCAGGAGTTGGAGACCAGCCTGGCCAACATGGTGAAACCCTGTCTCTACTAAAAATACAAAAATTAGGTGCCTGTAGTCCCAGCTACTCAGGAGGCTGAGGCAGCAGACTCGCTAGAAGCTGGGAGGCAGAGGTTGCAATGAGCGAAGATCGTGCCATTGCACTCCGGCCTGGGCGACAACAGTGAAACTCTGTCTCAACAAAATAATAATAAAATTAAAATGAAAGCTGAATATAATATCTAAACTGTTACAAAAAATATGGAAAGTGAAGGTGTAAGAAGCTATGAAGGAAGTACTGCTAGAAGAAGGGAGGATGCAGATATGTGGAGGAACAGGGCTTCAGACAGATGGAGCACTTGAAATATGAAATAATTTCCCATTGTTTTGATGCAATCCAGTTACATTCCTATAAAGAGAAACACATTTCTTAACCTTTCCAAGCCACTGTCTGTCTTGGGAGACAAAAGTACAGCCATCTAAATGCATGCTAGGTTCCATGTTTTCACCTTGAGCTCCAATTTCTTCTTGCAAAAAACAAAAAACGTGACCACTTGGATAGAGATCAAAGCCACTCTATCTCAGCATGACCTATTAATTCATCTCAGAGAAAACACCAAAATAGGTAATAAAGAGATGACAACATTTGGTTGAGAATATGGTGGCAGAGCATGAAAATCCGTCCCTAGTTTATGACACATCATTTTGAAATGTCCTCAAGAATATTCTTTGTTTTAGGATAAATGTACACATCAAGTAAATACTGCAAAGGGAGCCAAGTATTTGATTTTTAAAAATCCGTGATTCAAATCCTGGCTCCATCATATTTTGACTGTGTGACTTTGAGCAGATTACATAAACTTCCCATGCTAACCTTAATAGTATTCAACTTTTAGACAAAAAAGCCAATGAGAATTCCATTGATTAAATACGTCTATAACAAGGTTCAACAATCTTTTCTTGTAGGGTCTAGATAGTAAATATTAATATATTAGGCTTTTGGGGCCAGATAGTCCATGTCACGATGTTTCAACTCTGCTGTTGCTGCAGCATAAAAGTAGTCATAGATAATACACAAAAAATGGGCATCAACGGGTATGGTGCATGGCCATGCTCCAGTAAAACTTTATTTATAAAAACAGGTGGGAGGCTGAGGCAGAAGTCTATGTGTAGGCTGGGCGTGGTGGCTCTCGCCTATAATCCCAGCCACTTTGGGAGGCCGAGGAGGGTGGATCACGAGGTCAGGAGTTCGAGACCAGCCTGACCAACATGGTGAAACCCCATCTCTACTAAAAATACAAAAATTAGCCGGGCGTGGTGGTGCACACCTGTAATCCCAGCTTCTCCAGAGGCTGAGGCAGGAGAATTGCTTGAACCTGGGAGGCAGAGATTGCAGTGAGCCAAGATTACACCACTGTACTCCAGCCTGGGTGACAGAGTGAGACTCAGTCTCAAAAAGAAGAAGAAGGAAAAAAAAAAATAGCTGGTGGATTTGGTAGCTGCTAGAACACTGGCCTATAGCATTTTTGCATGTTAGCTTTTTTTTTTTTTTTTTTTTGCATAGTACTAATACATGCTTGTTCAAATCTTTATCGCTGTTATTACCAGAATATCAATAACTTTCCATTTCCCTAAAACTAAATACAGAAAATTTGTAATTAGCCAGGAAGAATAAATATTAAAATGACTTATATAAAATACTGTGTCATTTGCATGAAGTGACAGGAATGACAAAGGAAAAGTCATATGCAAATCATGTGCACAGTGAAAGTATTTAATAAGTGGGAGGGGATGGGCACCGACCAGTTCAGAACACACACTTTTACAGCCTACTAATGTGTACCCTGGCCACAAGTGTTTTGAGAATAGCATGCAAAAAGGGAGTGACAATGTGCTAACCCAATCCCTAGTGAAACTTTCCTTTTGTGCAATCAGAATTCTTTCAATAACTAATATATAATAGTGTTTGCAGGTCAGTAAAAATGTATGAATAACTTGGGAACATCATTAACAGAGCATGCTTTAGCCAACAATAAAAGTGTTGAAAGTGGTCTCCACAGTTACGTCCAGATTCAGCCATCTGTTAAGTTTGCTTATAAGGCAGAATAAATTTATAAGCAATTATTTCAAGCAATCAAATATACCACGGTTAGGTTATACAGCTTCATTCTCAACTTAGTCAGATAGTTGGGCTTGATTGCCCACATTAGGTCTGGTTCCTGAGACTGGCAGAAGTCTACAGAGATTCCCTGGCTCAACAAGAGATTTCTTGACTCAGAAAAGTAGCTGGTTTGTTGTCAAGTGGCTTTCCTGTACCTGTGCCCCATCCTTCTGTCTAGGCATCCTGCTTGGACTTCAGATTTAGCTCCAGACTGTATACTCAGAATTTTTTTAATAACTTGGCTGCTTAGAATGCTTCTTCAGATTTTAACTTTGTTAATGTCAAAATGTGCCCAATTCTGCAAGCTTAATCAATTGATTACCCTTATGTCTTCTAAAGTCATATTACCAGTGGTCATCTAATAAGCCTAGCCGTACTGGTCCAAGTCAGTAACACCTCCTGCCTGCTACAGACCAGTGAGACTAAATAAAATACCTATCATATGACCTCTATCACAGTGCATGAGAGCTTGAACTCTCGAGTCACCAGACCTAGGTTTGAAAACCAGACTAATAGCAGTGTCCGCTTCATGGAGTCATCAGGAACATTATAAAGGACATGCAAACTAAGAGTGTAGCACAGTGCCTGACACAGAACAAGTATGCAACAATGCTAGCATTTATGAATGCTATCATCATTTCCTGAAGACATCAGAGATCTCTAAGGATGACAGTGAAGTTATCGGGAGTGTACTGGTTCAATTAAGCCACAGATAAAGTTGCAAACTAAGTTAGAAATTCAGGAAGAGGGACCAGAACAGTTCAACTAACATTCTATGAGTGTTGCCAGGTGCCAACTGTCCTAGAAACAAAAAATAAGTATGACAAATCCGTGCCTTACAGAGCTTAAGGTCAGGACAAGCAGTGGACATAAAAGCTTAAAATAGAGGTAGACAGGGAATGCTGTGGGGGCGCAGAGCGGAGACACTCGATTCAGGCTGGTACTCCAAGACAAGATGTCTTGCGATGAATCTTGATGGCTAAACAGAATTAGGTGAAGAAATGGACTACGTTAAAAAAGTGTGAAAGAGTGTGGTATATGTGTGCAAGTACAGGCAGTTCAAAATGCAAAGTGGAGGGGTAATGACAGAAGAAACTAAATCGTCAACCCTTGAAGTTCCCTCCTAAAAGCCAAACCCCAGGTCATAGGAACTGTGGGTTCTTACCCCATCTCAGGCACTTGGACTTGGCGGAATGTGCTTTCTGTGTCACCAAGATTCTAGGGATCTCATCTATATCAATACTGAAGCTAATTTCCACAAATCACGTAAAAAAATCAACTTCATTGAAAAAAAGTCAATGGACACTCATATGGCAATTACATCTATATCTTCTAGGTTCTAAAAACCTAGGCCACTAAGAGGCACTCCTATTATAATTCCCTTCATTCTGAAATTGTATGTGATTCCTTATATGTGCCAGTGCTGGATCCTGATCAAGAAGACTTTAGTATCACAGAAAGTACGAGAAGCTTTCTTCAGAAAAAGGAAAGCTTCCTTCCCTTGTTTTTAGTGAACCTTACATTCCGTTTCCCATGCCTATACAGTGTTGTGTTTCATGAGCTGTGCCTACTGTATCTCCTTTGTGCCAAGGGACCTACTTCCCTGTAACATAGCTGGATTGGTCAGAACAACGCAACCCATTGTGGGGCGGGGGGGGTAAAAAGGGTTCTCAGAGAATCTCCAAAAAGATTCTCTAAATTCAAGTACCTAACCTGGGTGTGTTAAGACTTCCAGCTTATCACTGAAACCATTTATTCTTCTTGCTAGGCACATTGCTAAAGGTTATTTCCCAGGTAATTAGCAGTGGAAGGGACATGTGCCACTTCTAGGCCTGGCCCATAAAAATCTCCCAAAAATCATCCTCTGTGCGCTGCTGTCATACAGTGATTGCATGGATTTAAGGCTAGGGTGATCCTGGAAGTCACATGTGAAAGATGGGAGAGCCTCTGGCACTTAGGTCCCTGAATGACTGTGTGGAGAGGAGCAGACCTCCTTTCTCCATCCTAAATGCCCACGACCTGAAACCCAGTTACTGTTAAAAAAGCAATAAATACATTTTCAACTAGACTTAGGTCACTGAAATTTTACAGTCTGTTACAGCAGCTAGCCTATTTTAACTAATACCTTTGGCTAAATATATTTGTGTGGCTACTTTTCTCTTTCTGTCTCTCTTCTTTAAGCAATATAAAACTATCTTAGAAAATTACCTTCTTTTTGTATAAATCTGTTTTTGTTAATCCAAGACTTATTTATTATTGTATAATTCAATCAGAGTCTCCAAAATAAGAATCTATGAAGAATGGGCTGATAACATGTATCAATAAAGCTTGTCTGGTACAAAGAAAAAAATACTGGAACATGCTTGTCCTGCTTAAAGAGGGAAAATCTCTATTTAGTAACCAACAATTGTCATGTCAAAATGCAGGCCATGTTTCCAGATCTTTCTGCGTTTTTGAAAGGATTAGGAAACAAGAATTTTATGTGAATATTTTCCATTTTTAAATCTGCAAGCTAAAGAAAACATAGTCATGGACTATGTGTGAACAGATTCTCAGTTTATAAAATGCTACTTTAAAGTGATACAGAATCCATCTTCCAGACATGTCCCCCAAGACATAGGGGTTGGTATGAGGTATTGCTATGGTCTGAATGTCTGTGTCCCCCACTAAATTCACATGCTGAACCTGAATTCCCAATACAACAGTATTGAGAAGTGGGGCCTTTACAAAGTGATTAGGTCATGAGGGTGGAGACTTCATGAGTGGGACTAGTGCCGTTATAAAGAATACCAAGGAAGGTTGTTTGCTCCTTTCATTGTATGAGGACACAGCAAGAAAGGTGCCTTATATGAAGCATAGAGTAAGCTCTCACCAGACACTGAATCTACTGGTGCCTTGATCTTGGACTTCCCAGCATCTAGAACTGTAAGAAATAAATTTCTCATTTATAAGCTACACAGGTTATGGAATTTTGCTACAGCAGCCTGAACTACCCTCTTTGAGAGTTCAGTACCATCTCAGATTAAAACAAAACAAAACAAAAAACACCAATGAACCAGGCCTGGTCAGTCTCTAAAACTTAAAAAAACACATTTCGGAATTCAGGCAGAGTCCTCAGTCCTGGCATGTGAAACCTATACAGTGTTCTCTGAGCCTAAGAGGTGCTGGGCCTTGTCTGGAGAGACTGAGAAGAAAATGGAGCCAGTTGTCATGCTCCAGTCAGCAACAGACTTGAGTATGAGAAGCTGAGACATGGTGGATCACAAGGGCCAAGAACCCAAGAGTGATCAAGAGAAAACTGATGTGGAATCTTTAAACAGCCACCCAGCCTTACTGTCACAACCTCCTTTGCCCAGCATCAGCTTCAGTCTCTCATGAGTTAACTCAGACTGAGAGAAAAGTCCTCATCCCTTTGATGCAGCATATTTTCTTTTTTATTTTTGAGATGGAGTCTCGCTCTATCGCCCAGGCTGGAGTGCAGTGGTGCAATTTCGGCTTACTGCAAGCTCCGTCTCCCGGGTTCAAGCCATTCTCCTGCCTCAGCCTGCTGAGTAGCTGGGACCACAGGTGCCCACCACCACGCCCAGCTAATTTTTTGTATGTTTTAGTAGAGACGGGGTTTCACTTTGTTAGCCAGGATGGTCTCGATCTCCTGACCTCATGATCCGCCTGCCTCGGTCTCCCAGAGTGCTGGGATTACAGGCATGAGCCACCGCGCCCGGCCGCAGGATATTTTCTTGACCCCTTTGTGGGACTCATGACAGGGGTGCCCCATTTACTCAGCATGCTGTGTTCAATCCCTTGCAGGAGGGAGTGCACAGGCCAGGGAGTGCGGGAACCGGCTGGCCACCTTGACACTGGCAGGAGCAAACTCCGTGCAGGCCGTGGTGGCGTCTAGGTGGGGGTGCCTGCTACCCCAAGGCCCCAGAGGGTGTGTTACAATGTTCTCTTAGCTCTGCTGTCTGAAAACAGCAGTGTGTTATCAGCTTAGTGGGCCATTTCCCTCATCGTATGAGGTGGCTGCCCTCTGCCAGTGTGGGCAAAGGGCCCGTGTGACAGCCTTTTGGGTATGACACTTGGTGGGTCTCGAATTCTTGTCTGGTACCCAAGAACAATGAGGTCGTACGACAAACTGAAGGACGGTGACTGTGGAGAATGTTATTGAGTGATGAAAGCAGCTCTCAGTGGAGAGGGGAGCTGGAAAGGGGATGGTAAGGGCGGGTTGCTCTTCCCTGAAGTCAAGTCACCTCTCTGCCCATCTCCTCTGCAGTCAGATGCCTCTCTCTGACATCCAGCTGCTTCTTTCTTCTACCGGCTGAGTCTGGGGTCTTGATAGGTACAGGATGGCGGGCAGGGCAGGCCATAGGTAGTTTTGGAAAAGGTAACATTTGATTGGTAAAAAGGCATTATTTAGAAGAAACCAATCGTGAGAGAGCAGACAAACAGGGACTGAAGTTCTCACTTTGAGCTACAGGTTCCAGGCTTTCCAGCTTTAAGGTGGGGCTTTGCCAAGGACCATCCCTGTCTGCCTAGAGTTTCTCTGCCTCCTGCCTGTATCTGAGGCTGGCATTGCTCCCTGAGTCAGAACTCATGGTCTGAAGGGTTCCAGTTTCTATCAATTATCATTTGTGACCCCAGCCAAGATGAACAGCAGCACCTCTTTTCACAGATTATGAGTTCCCACATCAGCCCAAGGCCTTGGGAATGGTTAATGTTTCAAGTCAAATTCTGAAAGCACAGGAAGCGGAAGCTCCTGGATGTTCCAGTTCTGCTTCAAGGACGGGAGAGCCTTCTGACAAATTTGCATGGCATTCCAAAAGGCAGTATTTCAGTTGCCTGGTTGAACATGAGCTTTGCCAAGGATGGTGTAAGATATGGTAGACACCACTTTCTCTGCACTGAGGCAGACAAAGATTTAATCCTCACTTTGCTACTTTCTAACAATATACATGTATTTTACTGGACTACTGTGAAGGACAAATGAACTAAAGTGTATTTCAATAACAAAATAACGTACTTAGTACAGTGCCTAACACATGGGGTACACCAAATAACAGCTTTTGCTATTAGTATAGAGAATGAAACTGCATTGTGTCAGGTGACGTAGGTAGAGGTTTAAAGTGAGTACCAGCTACTGAGCACCATTTATACACACTCAATAAATGTTTGTAATTAAGTCTAAGCCTTAAAAAGCAGAAGGCTAACGGTTACTGTTTCTTATTCTGGAGCTGAAAGGGGATGGTCCCAGGGAAAGTGAGATATCAGCTATATTGTACATTCACTCTGATTTTATAAGTGATGCTGATACGGAAGGAACTTGATACAAAGATCATGGAAAGCGATACAGCATCTGCAACCAACCCCATTGGCCAAAAGGGCACTGAAGGACATTTACTCATGAGGGTAATTAAACATGCCTTACTAACCAGCAAAAAAGCCCTGCTGACTATAGCAGTGAAGCAGATAAAGAAAGAACTTCACCCTCTGAAAAGAGACTAGATATGATACTAAAAGTGTCTGTTCAACCGCTAACAGCCCTGTGTGGAGATAACACTCTCATCAGAACTCATCTAATGCTAGTTTCTAATATGGGCCCAACCTAGCCTCCTGACAATCTAAGCCACAGCAGAAGATCCACAAACTCTAATAAATCTCTGTTATACATAAGGTAAGAAAAACGGATATCGGGGTAGCTTTTTTTTTTTCTCCCATTAGGCCCCTCTTAGTTATTTTGTTAAAGAAATTAGCGAACTGTACCTTGACATAGAATTTACACAGATAGAGACTCTAATCAAAGGGAAGATAAGAACTACCCTTGTAAAAGACTATTTTGCTTTGTTTTCTTTGTAATCAGTGAGCTGCTGGTATGGATACTTTGTCTTGGCAGGAAGAAGAGGAATCTTAGCTGAGCCAGTTTCAGGCTAATTTTCTGGAGACTGCTGTACAGACCTGCCTTGCTGTAAACACAGTCATTACCTGGCATCCAGCAAATACTTAAACTGATCTCGGGGATCTACACAACTTTCAGAGCTCGATAAACAACATGTGGTTCAGTTTACAATGGAATACTATTCAGAAACAGCAAAAATGATTCTTTAAAGACTGTCCAGCTAAGACATGAAGCAGACCAGACCAGCACTGGTCACCAGCCATTCACACCTGAAGGTAACACACAGGCTCCATAAAAAAACAGCTATAGATAATAAAGATCGATGAAAACTTGTCCAGAATGCAGCATGGCACCAGTCCCATTTCCAAGGCCTATTACTGTAGAAAGATAATATCTTCAAAAACATAAAAATTATGAATTAGATTCGATTGCCAAAAATTCTTACTTCACACTACAAAGAAACAGAATTTCTAACAGGGAGCCACATGTAAATTATGGAAAATAGAACACAGTATATTTCATACTGCTGAGCTTCTCAGGAACTGACCATGATTTTAAGATTTAAAGTAATAACATCTATTTAGAAAGTGGAGTACTTGCAGTAAATACACTTAAGAAATAAGATAAATAAATGGTTTATTTTTCTTAAGGAAAAAGTAAAAACAGAATCCACCAAAAATCTAAAAACAAACAAACCTTGAGGAATATAGTCAGAAAACTTACCCTATTGGTTTCAAGACCCTAGAAAGCTATAGTAATTAAAGCAACATGGGATTGACTCAAGAATAGACAGAACAGGTAGTACCGCAGAGAACAGCAGGAAGCTAACCCACAAAGCTGCACACACACAGCACCTGCTTTATGGCAATGTAGCACTGCAATGCATCTTTTTACCAAAGGGTGCTGGATATTCATAAAGAAAATGAAGAAGTCCTGACCCATGTCTTAACCAAATGAAAAATCAATTACAGATAAATTATGGACTTAATATGATAGGTAAAACAATGTAGCTTCAAGAAAATAGTATGTACAGTTGGGGAGGATTCATTACCTCGGGGTAGAAGTTTTATTTTCTCATTATTATTTTTCTGAGTCAGGGTCTCTCTCTGTGGCCCAGGCTCTGGAGTTCAATGGCATAATCACAGCTCACTGCAGCCTCGACCTCCCAGGTTCAGGCAGTCCTCCTACCTCAGTCTCCCAAGTAGCTGGGCCTACAGGTATGAGCTACCATGCTTGGCTAATTAACAATTTTTTTTTTTTTTTTAAGAGATGTGGTCTTACTATGTTGCCCAGGCTGGTCTTGAACTCGTGGGCTTAAGTGATCCTCCTGCATTAGCCTCCCAAAGTCCTGAGTTTATAGGTATGAACCACTGTGCCCACCTACTCAAAGTTTTTAAATAGAAACATGAGCACTAACCATAATGGAAAAAAAAATGATAAACTGGACAACATAAAAAATAATAAAAAAACTTCTGTTCACCTAAAGACCTATTAAGAGAATTAAAAAGCTACAGAATGAGAGAAGATATTTACAATATATTTATCTGACAAGGAACACGTATCTATAATCTGTAAGAACCTCCTACAAGTCAGTAAGAAAAAGACAGACGACCCAACAGAAAAGTAGACAAACTGGCTGAACAAACTTCATGAAATAAAATATCAAAAGGGTAAAACCATAGGTAGGAATATCCCAATTAAATAGACATACATCATCAATGTGACCTAAATTTTAAAAGACTGAAAAAAATCCAAGGGCTAAGTGAGAAAGAGGATGTGGAGCAATTGGAACTTTCATGTACCACAGTGGGGAAGGGAGATGTCAATTGTACGATCACTTTGGAAAACATACAGTGTGCATATGTGTAGTCGAGCTGCACATATGCACACTCCGTGGCCCAGACATTCAACTCCTGTGCACACACCAGAAAATGCACTAGAACATATGCATGCAAATGTTCATAACAGTTTTATTCATAATAACCCAATTGGAAAACCTCAAGTGCCTAAGTGAAGTAGGATGGATACATAAAATGTAGTTAATTCTTACAACAGAATACTATTCAGCAGTGACAAAAATGAACTACTTCTACACACAAATCTCACAGGTATAATGTTGAGTAATAGAAGCCAGATGCACAGAGTGCCCACTGTTTGATATCTATTTACATAAAAGTCAAAACCAGGGAATGCTAATCTATGGTACAGAAATAAAAAAGAGTGGTTACTTTGGACAGAGGGCAAACCACCTGTTTGTGGGTCCAAGGGAAGCTTCTAGGGTGCTGGAAATGTTCTTTGTTGGTGTGAGTCGTAGTTACACTCTTAACCCTATAGAAAGCATCTGCTTCTGGTTGGGATAAAGTCACGAGACCATTATTCAAACTCTAATGCCAAGAACAAATCAGCTAACTTCCCAACCAAAGCTTTTTGAAACCATTAAGATAGCAGAGAACAAAATAAAGCCTAACTGAATGAAAATATAGAATCAGACAAGCCCTTTCTAGGAGAAGACCCACAGCTGCCTTTATCCCTGAAAGAAGAGTGAGAGGAAGAAGACAGAACTCTGCCTTTAAAAAACATACGGATAAATCACCCAAACTTTGAAGGAAGCTGAAGTCACTGTGAGTCAACAGGCTTGATGAATTCACATCCTGAGGGAGTCTGCACCCACCACTGACTCTTTCTCATGGGTTTTTATCTAGTTTACGAGGGGGTAAACCAAGGGCTGGGTGCAGCGCTGAAGAGCTGTCATGCTAAGGAAGAAGTTCCAAAGGGTGGATTGGAATGTTAAAGCACAGACAAGACACTGTTTAGGAATCTGTTGTAGGATGGAGGTAAGTGAAGGTAGAGGCCTTGGAAATGAAGATAAGTGAATGGATTTCATGAACGGTTTAGAGATAGAGGAGAAAGAGCCTTGGTGTGGCACTCCTACATCACATATTTTATTGTGTTATGAGGTTAAAAATTAGATGCATAAAAATCCCATTATATAATTTTGTCACAACTGTCTAGAATGAGAACTGCATGCAGAAATCACAACAGAGGATCACAGATGAGTGGAAGCTCTTGATCTAGACTAATATGCTCTCAAGAACCCAGACAAAAAGACGCCACAGGAAGGTTGGTACCAAATTTAAAAATTAGCCCCAGAGTACAATACAGATAAAATTCCAGAAAAATCTTTGGACTCGTGGGGAAGTAGGTATGAAGCAACACATTCATGTCCAAGAGTTTGGCTGGGGTCAAAAAAAATCCCCAAAACCCAACGAGCTTCAGAGATTAGGTAAAGAGGAACCTGAAGATTTATGATAATTATTTTAACAAATCTTATAATACGTGAGTTTCACCACTTAATCTCAAGCATCAATCTAAGTGGATAAAGTCAATAAATAAAATAAGTCTTTCCTAATATAACTATAACAATAAAGCCATATTAAACAATTTATCGAAGGGACTGGTGGGGAAAGGAGAGAAAGATTCGGATCAGTTGACATTAAATACCTCATGGTCCAGTCCCTATACGAGAATTTTCTTGGTTCTTGCCTCTGAGCCTCCAATTTTGGGCAGCATCCAGTTACTACAGGTGGTCTTACAGTTATTACTACTTTTACTGAAGCCTAACTGAGCTGGGTTTTAGGTTTATGCCTTTGTAAAGTATACACAATTACATAAGAAATAAAATACTGAAAGTAGATGATTTATGAGAGAATGTGACCAATATATGTTTGTTGATCTTGAAAACAGCCTAGGAGTGTGAAAGAATAGATTAATTAAATAATTAAGCCAAAGGTGAATTTTAATATTCAAAGACATTCATAAGCAAAACACCCTAAGGTATATTTATAGAGCCACTTTAATTAGTCAGTATTCAAAATGGCTTTACACATGAGTCAAGTTTTCAACATATTTTAAATACGCATCTCTTCTAAATGAGAGAGCTGGAGTACTGTAAACCAAGCACGGAACCTGGAATCAGAACATGAGGCCTTGAGTCCTGGCTCTGTGGGGTTACAAACTCTGAAAGTAAATCATGCAACTTTCTTCAAATGTAAAATGGAAAACTCTAAGGGGCTGCCACAAATATTAAATAATAATGGATGTAAATGTGCTCTGTAAAATGAAAAGTGATGTATCATTTCCTCAAAGGAGTGAAGCAAGGGAAAAATATGTTCATGAAAATTTGCTTTTATTCAATTAATAGCCTTATCAATAATATCTGCACATATACTTAAGACAGTACATTTTAACTTACTGATACTGATGCAAAACCAAAGAATCCTAGGTTCTCTTTCAGACTATTATCCCTGACATTCGCATTAGCCAGTAGAAATTAGATGACTACTATCAAATGTATCTAAGAATTACCTGTCACAGTGATTTCTCATGGATTACATTAATACTGCCCATATAATTTCAAGAGAAACTGTATCAGAATAGTTGGTTTAGGCTGTGAATTCAGAGAAACCTACATGCAAACTCTGCATCTATTACTTCCTAAGTGCATGATTTTGTAGAATCTAACCATCCTTAAACTTGGGTTTATACCACAAAAGTGGAGATGTTCACAGTACTAATATCACAAGTTTCAAGGATTTAAGAGAGAGTAGCACCTAATGTACTTAACAGAATGCCTGGCACGTAGTACAGAGCTTATAGATGTTTGCTATGATAACACTGAAAAAGTTGCTTCAGAACAGTGGAGATCTTTGTTTTCCATTTATGGTTATTCTCATCCTTGAAGAGGTATGCAGTCCCATATGCACATAGTGATATAGGCTCATATTATTTAATGGCCAGAAGGGGATTCTGACATCTATTGAACAACCACTTCGAGCCAGGAACTATGACAGACACTATAAATACAAAGATGAACTAGATGTTCACTGTAACTTCAAATACTTCACAAGAATGTAAGACTCTTAAGGGTAGATATTTGTTAACTCTGCCCATGGAGGTATCTTCAGGGATTAAAACAGTACCTGAAATATTAGATTTCCTTGGTAAATACTTGTGGAATAAATAGTCTTAGTTTTCTACCATACATATAATTATCTAGATCCCATAGCAGAAGATGCTTTTAATATATTTTGGATATCCAGTGAAGAGAAACTATAAAGAACAGTGTATTTATCATTACATAGATATAACTAGAATTGGGTTTAAAGTCTTTGAAACAATGTTAATGATTTTTTTTTTTTTTTTTTACAAAATAAACACAATGACATTTGGTACTTCGAAAAAAAATTGAGAAATATTCAACACACACAGGAAACAATTCACCAAATGACTGATAACAGAAGGGAAACCTGATACCATTTTCTTACTGATGTATTAACACTTCCCACTACTAAATTTATATGATCATAAAATTTCTTTTTAAAGATTTAAAGCACTGCTCACCTGGTCTTCTTCTCCTCCACCTTCTTCATCATATTTTAAAATATTATCTCTTACATCATCTTCTGGATCAATTAAAAGTTGTTTGGCCTGGCGTTCTTTATCCCGGCGTTTCATCCATACCACAAACATCAGCACAAGGACTAGGTAGGAAAATAGTAAAAATACGTAATATTGTCATTTTTATAGCCTGGCCTATCTAGTCACAGTATTCAGTACTAACAATTTATACTTATATAGGCTGAAGGCTTATAATGCATCTTTCACTCTACTATATATTTCTGACCTCACATTAAGAGAGACAAGACAAGGCAGCCTGAAGCACTGGGTTTAGAGTATGAAGGCCTGGGCTCCCATCCCTGGTGCCCTGCAAACTCATTTGAGAGGTGATCATCCTTGTTCTAGTTTTACCATCCACATATGGGGACAGTAACTTTTTCTATCTTCCCTTTGGCTTGCTAAAGGATAGTTGTCCTTAATAGGGCCTCGTAAATTCTAGAGACACAAAACAGCAGTAAGTTGTTACTTGCTGTGTTATTTAGGTTGGTCAGTCATCACTACACTTTGAAATTCACAGAAAACAACACTTCTCCAGGAGGACAAAGTTTGCTCAGATGACCTGGGTAGTAAATTGGAACTAAGTCAGGAATTGGACCTTGAGGTTTTGACTCCCAGAGGCTGGTGCGTGTTTCAGCTAAGAAAGCTAGGGGATTCATTTGAACACTGAAAAAACATTAGACTTTCATGTTTTATACTTTGTGCCAGGTCTAGAACCATAAATTTTCCAGTAAGTTGATGTTAAAATCAGCACCAATTCAGTTTCCTTCAAAACGTCAGTTACTTCTTCATTGCCATAATCCATCATACCTAAGTCTTTCTTGATAAGATTGGCAACTATGGCACATTTCAGTTGAAACAGAAACATATCCCTGAGTGCACATCTAGGAACAAATTCTGTCTAAAATCTGGGGGTATCAGTTTATATCCTGAAGCAAAAGATTTAATGACTCCTATTGGAGCACATTTTTATTATTGGCCATAAAAGTAAATATCCTCCTTTTAAAGCCAGATAACATGATCTCATTTGCTATTGTTCCAGGGCTAAATCTAGCAAGTGGATTATTAGTATAGCATGCAGGTTTCAAATTATAGCCAAAGTAGTCTCCACACAGGAAGTAAAAAATGCTTAGACTTCTATAGTAATTGCTTAGAATAAAGGGATAGAATTCTAAATTACCAGAACACTTGTAAATGGAGAAAACATAAAAGAAATGGCCAACATTTTCAAGAAAGTGATTGGTGTATAGCATGATCACACAATAAACTAAGTCCTGCTGCTATTTCACAATAAAACACAGGGCCCAGGCAATTTATTCTTTTAACCTGCATGCTTAGAAGTGGTTCCTAAAGTACTTTCCAGTGGTTAATTTTTTTGCATTCCATTGAACCAAAGATTGTAAAGTATCTTCAAAAGAAGCAATTCCTTAATCTACACTTACTCTAAAGACAGACAATTTAGTGAGCTGTGTAATCATTTCTATTATCAAACGTGCTGTATGTGAAGTGCAATCTCTCACTCTTTTACACAGCCCTTCAGAAACAAATACCTTGATCCTCGCATGACTGGAGCACGTTGCTGACTGTGCTTTATATGAAGGAAGGTGAAGGAAAGCGATATACTTATTTTCCTAAATCAACAACTACGTGCCATAAATTCATACTCAAATCATAAGAAAAGTGCTCAAACTTCGGATTGTTTAACGTTTTTTCTATGAAAAGCGTTTACTACAGCTCCCTAAGCAATCAACACGAGAAAGGGTAAGAGGGCACGGAAGAGGCATGCTGAGGAGGCTTGTTGCAAACCTCAAGTGCTTGAAACAAAGCTCTGGGGTTTTTTCATTCTAAAGTGGACTTGGCCGACCCATATATGATTGGCGAGGAAATGCTGAAAGGTCAAAGGGTTGTTAGACTACCTTGCCAGGCAATAGCAACAAATGACTTTGCTGAACATCCTGGAAGCCAAAAGAACTGAAATCTAAAAGACAATAAAAGTACTCACTAAGCAGGATGATGATGCAGAGCAGGATGGCAATGATGGCACCAGTGCCAAGCCCTGCACCCACAATCCTGTCCACATCTGTGCAGTCCCCGTTGGAGTCACACTGGCAAACCTTCACGCGCAGGATGGAAATATTTGATTTGGGAGGATTACCCGAATCTGTGATTATGATGGGAACTTCATAGATACCAGCTTCAAGAAATTTTATCTTTAAATTAAGCTGAGCAAAATCACCTATATGAAAAAGGAAAAACATAGTTTGATAGGTAATACTTAAAGTGGTAAAAAAACACATAGCATTGTTCAGAATGTATTTACTACCTAACAGTACACATAAAGTGGATTACAACTATGCTGCATTCTGAATACTTTTTTGGCCATAAAGGCCTTTAATATCTTACTTAAACTTTAAGTAGCTTTTAAAATATGTATAATGAGAAGATTACGAAGCACATAAAAATTAACTTTTCATGCTAGGCTTCAAAATCTCTCAACTGCATATATATTCAAATAATTAACCTGTTCTTACCATTAAGCCGAGTGATGGTCCAATTTCTCTTAATAGTCACTGGAGATAAAGGAAGATCAAAAGCAAATGGTCCAGCATTTGGATCAATGTCATAATCAAGTGCTGTAATATTAATTGAATTGGGGTCTGGAGTTTCGCAAGTCTCTGCCTCTTGAGGTAACACTTGAGGGGCATTGTCATTAATATCAAGTAAATAGATCTGCAGCGTTCCTGTTCCACTCATAGGAGGAATTCCTGAAAAGAGAAAAATCACAAGCGATGCTGAACAGTTCTCTCCAATGAGCCTCAATTATGGTGAAATTCTCAAAGCTTCTAACCTTCTGGCCCTTATAACTGTGTAACCTTGGAAAAATTTAGTTGCTATGGCATCTGGGCAGACCGTTTCCAGAACAAAGCCCCTTCCTGCTTGCCAGAAAGAATGACCCTGAGCTGCCACTGCTGCTCTGCAGGAGCTGAGCAAGGTGACGAAGAATGCCCCTGCTATGGAATCCCAGACCTTCCTTGCCCCTCCTGCCCATTATTCAGGGCTTGCACAGACCATGCTCCTCCAGACACTGTGAGGAATGCTGGAGATGCAAACACACGGCTCGTGATCCTGTGGACCCTACTCTTTTTATGGAGAACCAATACATATGCATGAAAGAACATAAGAATGCTTTTAATGATCTAACACAGCTTTGACTTCTTGAAACAGTCTACAGACAAGTGATACAGAACCACAGACCTCAACTCAGGAAGGAATATCATGCAGAAGAGAAATGATATTTACTAACCAACTACCTGCTTGAGATCATATTAGGCTGCTCTGTGTACATTCTTTCATTGTAATCCTGTGACACAGGTTTAAACAGATGAACCTGAGTCTGTAAACTGCTCATGGCCACACACTCTTGTAAGTGGTGGAGTTGTTACTAAAGATGGGTCGGCCTGACCTCAAACCCATTCTCATTCCACGATAATAAAATGCTGTCTCCACCACTTTGTGTGATAATTTATAGTGATTTGATTTTCTTCTGCTATACTATAAATATTCACACTCACATATATATAATATGTTTATGAATATTTTATAAATAATGCTGTACACTGAAGACCAGAGATTTAAGGGACCTGCCAAAGGTCATGCAACTAGGAAGGTGCACATACATACACAATCCTGGGGAGGGAATAAGGAGGAATGTTTACCAATTTCTATGAGGAACATGATGGTTCTAAGATCAGGGAGAGTTGAACTGGAAGCGTATAGTGGCTGTTACAATATTCCAACACCACCATGACCACTATGATACTCAATAGTTTGAGGGACTTTGAAATTTATTATCATGTTTAATATTACTATACTTTTATAACAACTATATAGAATATGTAGGTAGTGAAACAATTTATCAATAATGAAACTAAGGCATAAAGAGTATAAGAGCTTGCCTAATCATTAAGGAACAGAGCTGGGGCTCCAAATCTAGCCTTGTGACTAAAAATAAAGTGCACTTGCAAAACATCACAGCTACATACATTTAACAGGTCACTTCTCTCTCTTATCAAAAGCCTTTCAATTAGAAAACAATCCTTATTGGTGAATGAGAAATCTGGTCGTAACTCACAACCAATATATATACATATATACATATAATTTTATGGCTCTTTAGATCTTAACCTAGTGATTCAAGATGCATTACTTTCAGTTCCACTGTAGAAAGCAAGCCACTGTTTATGGCAAAAAAGCATAAAACAGGTACTAATGATATGCTTTGATGTACAATGGCAAAAGCTATTCCTACAAAGTTCCAACACTATTTAAACAAGAGGTCCCATATAAAAAGGATAAGAAATATTTCTTTGGTTGGTCATTACATAGATTTTCTACAAATAGTAATCTCATTAAATCTTAGTATACAGATTTAGAAAGGTTCATTGACATTATTCTTAAAGTATTGGTATGTAATATTTTAGCAATGCAAAATATTTTACAATTTGAAAATTGCAAACACCAACTTCAACCACCAAATTGAAGCCTGCTATTTTTTTTTTATTAAATACCAACAGTCATATTCATAGTTTAATACTGAAAATATTGTAAAATATACTTGTGGTTCAGTTTTGAAACTATTAATACAATAGGAATACTTATTTGAGTGGTTACTTTGTGTCAGCCACTGTTTCAAATGCTTCATATATATGTAGAAGTCATTATATTTTAGTTAAAACACTGAGTTAGGTGCTGATACCGATCTCTATTTAACAAAAAAAGGAAATAAATATATTTAAAACCTCATGCCAATCCCACAGTTCAAAGTGGGAAAGCTGGAGTCTGCGCCTGGGGGTCCTGTAGAACTCCAGAGCTTGAAGTCTGAAGCACACATCATACTGAGAGCTAACAAAGCAAAATAAGCCCCTCATCAGGTCTACGTAAGTTCCCTTTGTATTACATATCTGAAAAAAGTCCTTATCTGTAAATCTTAACCAATTAAAAACCAGCAGAGACTCAGGAAAAAAAGAAGGTGCTACGTATATATTCCAAAACCCACACCCTGAAGCTCACTACTCACTTAGCTCAATTTATGCACAAAATTAAGCTTCCTAGCCCATGGCAGACAGAGGCAGAGAATTATAAAAAGCAAGACTGATAGAGATGCATATATGAATGGCAGCAAACAGAGTGACTAGAAGACATATAAAAAGAGCTACTCAAAAAACCCAGCGTCTAGGGCCACTGAGGATGGACTTAGGGCATCAACGTGTGACAGCACAATAAGATAACAAAGGTATGTCTACATGAATGGTGGATGAACATTGAGAACAGTCATTGCAAAGACTGAAGGATGTCCCAAGAACACCTGTCTGAAATGATAAATAAAAGCTGGACCTCGGAGTTATAAAAGTCAGTTTTCCAGGCAATTGAGTTTTGTAGAAAATTTTAATTCCTGAGCATGCATGATGAGGATCTACTGTCTTTCATCAACATACAAGAAAAAACAGGGAACATACCATTGTCAGAAGCAAGGAAAGTAGCATTATATATATTGTTTTTCACATTTGGTGATTCTCGGTCCAAAACAGCAATTGTAGTTATTTGTCCATTCACAGGATCTATTTTTAGCCAATTGGCAGGATCAGATAATTTAGTGTATCTACAAAATGAAAGTGAAGTTTAATTTTTTTATATGAAACTTTAAAAAAGCATATTTTACAGGTTTAGTTCCAAATGCAACTGGCTCATTAACTTGCATTTCCGTAGATGATGGCTGGAAATACAGCTTTAACATGAAAAAGTATTTCTGTGACAGTGGTATTGGGAGGCACATAAAGGTTGTTTGGTCAGGCATGTAGGGAACATTCTACAGGTGTCTGAGGGACAAGACTAGGAGCACAGTCTCTCTAATGTGGGCTAAAGCCAATTGGAAAGATATCATTTTAGGTTCTTGTCCACTTCAACAGATATCAATGGTGCAGGAAAATAGCTTGAATATAGTTTCTAGATAAGCAGTAGTCTCAATGTGTAGGAGTTAAGAGAAATTACAATAGAAATTGAATACTGTTATCACAAAGAACACGCCTAAAACATTTTAACACTTTATCATGGCCAACATGAAGCCACACTGGAAAGACCATAATCCCATTCCTACTTGCATCTTTCACACTGGGCCGAGCCTCAGATCTATACCTTTGCAAAGAAAGGCCTATAGTCTTGAGTCTAAATTGGCAGATTTATCAGCTTAAATTCCTTTTTAAAATTTGGAGTGAGGATTAACTTTTAAAGATTAGATAACCAATCGGATTGGAAAAGGTATGCTATGTTTAGAGAGGTAAAGTTGTAGGATTTCAATACTTCTATTAACTGGCTATTTATTAATAGCTATCTTGATTTCAGTGAATAGAGAAATGGAGAACATTTAACATTCAATAAAAGATAACAATATGAAGTCATCTTTTAGCAGCAGTTCTGTAAGAAGTTTAATGAAATATAAGTTCATTTTAAAAATGATCATCACCAGGTTTGGAGAAGAGTCGCATGGCGTGTGCTCTGCCAACCATCCACTCCCTCATCGGGAAGGATAAATTAGATTTTGCTAGTTTGGAAATCTTTACAGATAGGTTTTATAAGTCCAATAACTACTGTACAGGTAAGGGATGAAAATACTTAGCTCTTAGATACTGGTTTTGGCATAAGCTTTCTTTCCTTCACGATGCATCGAGGAGAGATAAATGTTATAAGCTTCTGAAAGTTCCCTGTGGAACCTTTTTGTGATGTTTGGCATAAAGGCACAGGCTAAATAATTCTAAAGTATTTTAAAAGTAAAAATGGCAGGTACAGAGAAGCAAGAACAGCTTTTTCTTCAAATAATAAAGCCATTTTAATATGGATACAGATATCTATATCTAATATAATCATTGACTGAGAAGAAAATTCAAAGAATTTGAAATTATCTTTTAATATGTAGTTTTGATTCCAATGAAAATTTCTTACTCAAATAGTGAATTAGATAGTGAATAGTGATAGTGAATAGTGAATTAGAACATAAGCTCCAAAAGCACTGCAAACAGCATTTCATACCTAATATTTTGCTGCATATATCGATCTGGGTCCTGAGCAGTGAATGTTGTCAACATGGTACCGGCATGAAGCCCTTCTTCTTGTCGAATGATCTTAGGATTGGGAGCAAAATAAGGGTTTTCATTTACGTCAATAACTGTAACAGACACGGTTGCAGTTGACTGAGGTGGGTGCTGAATTCCCTTGGCTAATGGCACTTGATTTTCTGCAGCAACAGTAAGGACAAACATCCTATTTGTTTCAAAGTCGATTGGCTGGAAAATAAAAAGGAAGCCATATTTTTGCAGGAAATAAGAATGCTTGCATTCTGTAGTTTATTCCTCTATCAACTCCATTTCCAAAAAATTAATTTCTTCATTTACTACATGATAAAGTTCCTCTCAAGTTTCTGGAAAACATGCATTAGCATGGTCACTTATCAAAATATTTATTCCAATTAACCTAATTATAAATCTTGAGTACTTAAAAGATTTATGTTCACAAAACAATGCACACGATTACTGCACAGATTTATTTATTTAGGTACATCTAAAAACTTGATTATTCTTAAGAATAGCATTGTTGACTAAAAATACTAAATAATTTAAAGTCAATGAGAACATGATTGTCTAAATGCACACTCTCAAACATTACTACAAAGATCACTCCTCATCCAGGAAAGTTTTCACCAGTCTATGATGAATTGAAAACAACCCGGGGGGGCGGAGCAAGATGGCCAAATAGGAGCAGCTCCAGTCTCCAACTCCCAGCGCGAGCGACACAGAAGACCGGTGATTTCTGCATTTTCAACTGAGGTACTGGGTTCATTTCACTGGGGAGTGCCGGATGATCGGTGCTGGTCAGCTGCTGCAGCCCGACCAGCGAGAGCTGAAGCAGGGCGAGGCATTGCCTCACCTGGGAAGCGCAAGGGGGAAGGGAGTCCCTTTTCCTAGCCAGGGGAACTGAGACACACAACACCTGGAAAATCGGGTAACTCCCACCCCAATACTGCGCTTTAAGCAAACAGGCACACCAGGAGATCATATCCCACACCTGGCCGGGAGGGTCCCACACCCACGGAGCCTCCCTCATTGCTAGCACAGCAGTCTGTGATCTACCGGCAAGGCAGCAGCGAGGCTGGGGGAGGGGCGCCCGCCATTGCTGAGGCTTAAGTAGGTAAACAAAGTTGCTGGGAAGCTTGAACTGGGTGGAGCTCACAGCAGCTCAAGGAAACCTGCCTGTCTCTGTAGACTCCACCTCTGGGGACAGGGCACAGTAAACTAAACAAACGCAGCAGACACTTCTGCAGACGCAAACGACTCTGTCTGACAGCTTTGAAGAGAGCAGTGGATCTCCCAACACGGAGGTTGAGATCTGAGAAGGGACAGACTCCCTGCTCAAGTGGGTCCCTGACCCCTGAGTAGCCTAACTGGGAGACATCCCCCACTAGGGGCAGTCTGACACCCCACACCTCACAGAGAGGAGTACACCCCTGAGAGGAAGCTTCCAAAGCAAGAATCAGACAGGTACACTCGCTGTTCAGAAATATTCTATCTTCTGCAGCCTCTGCTGCTGATACCCAGGCAAACAGGGTCTGGAGTGGACCTCAAGCAATCTCCAACAGACCTACAGCTGAGGGTCCTGACTGTTAGAAGGAAAACTATCAAACAGGAAGGACACCTACACCAAAACCCCATCAGTACATCACCATCATCAAAGACCAGAGGCAGATAAAACCACAAAGATGGGGAAAAAGCAGGGCAGAAAAGCTGGAAATTCAAAAAATAAGAGCGCATCTCCCCCCGCAAAGAAGCGCAGCTCATCACCAGCAACGGATCAAAGCTGGACGGAGAATGACTTTGACGAGATGAGAGAAGAAGGCTTCAGTCCATCAAATTTCTCAGAGCTAAAGGAGGAATTACGTACCCAGCGCAAAGAAACTAAAAATCTTGAAAAAAAAGTGGAAGAATTGATGGCTAGAGTAATTAATGCAGAGAAGGTCCTAAACGATGAAAGAGATGAAAACCATGACACGAGAAATACGTGACAAATGCACAAGCTTCAGTAACCGACTCGATCAACTGGAAGAAAGAGTATCAGCGATTGAGGATCAAATGAATGAAATGAAGCGAGAAGAGAAACCAAAAGAAAAAAGAAGAGAAAGAAATGAACAAAGCCTGCAAGAAGTATGGGATTATGTAAAAAGACCAAATCTACGTCTGATTGGGGTGCCTGAAAGTGAGGGGGAAAATGGAACCAAGTTGGAAAACACTCTTCAGGATATCATCCAGGAGAACTTCCCCAACCTAGCAGGCCAGGCCAACATTCAAATCCAGGAAATACAGAGAACGCCACAAAGATACTCCTCGAGAAGAGCAACTCCAAGACACATAATTGCCAGATTCACCAAAGTTGAAATGAAGGAAAAAATCTTAAGGGCAGCCAGAGAGAAAGGTCGGGTTACCCACAAAGGGAAGCCCATCAGACTAACAGCAGATCTCTCAGCAGAAACTCTACAAGCCAGAAGAGAGTGGGGGCCAATATTCAACATTCTTAAAGAATTTTAAACCCAGAATTTCATATCCAGCCAAACTAAGTTTCATAAGTGAAGGAGAAATAAAATCCTTTACAGATAAGCAAATGCTTAGAGATTTTGTCACCACTAGGCCTGCCTTACAAGAGACCCTGAAGGAAGCACTAAACATGGAAAGGAACAACCGGTACCAGCCATTGCAAAAACATGCCAAAATGTAAAGACCATCGAGGCTAGGAAGAAACTGCATCAACTAATGAGCAAAATAACCAGTTAATATCATAATGGCAGGATCAAGATCACACATAACAATATTAACCTTAAATGTAAATGGACTAAATGCTCCAATTAAAAGACACAGACTGGCAAACTGGATAAAGAGTCAAGACCCATCAGTCTGCTGTATTCAGGAGACCCATCTCACACGCAGAGACATACATAGGCTCAAAATAAAGGGATGGAGGAAGATTTACCAAGCAAATGGAGAACAAAAAAAAGCAGGGGTTGCAATACTAGTCTCTGATAAAACAGACTTTAAACCATCAAAGATCAAAAGAGACAAGGCCATTACATAATGGTAAAGGGATCAATTCAACAGGAAGAGCTAACTATCCTAAATATATATGCACCCAATACAGGAGCACCCAGATTCATAAAGCAAGTCCTTAGAGACTTACAAAGAGACTTAGACTCCCATACAATAATAATGGGAGACTTCAATACTCCACTGTCAACATTAGACAGATCAACGAGACAGAAAGTTAACAAGGATATCCAGGAATTGAACTCATCTCTGCAGCAAGCAGACCTAATAGACATCTATAGAACTCTCCACCCCAAATCAACAGAATATACATTCTTCTCAGCACCACATCGTACTTACTCCAAAATTGACCATGTAATTGGAAGTAAAGCACTCCTCAGCAAATGTACAAGAACAGAAATTATAACAAACTGTCTCTCAGACCACAGTGCAATCAAACTAGAACTCAGGACTAAGAAACTCAATCAAAACCGCTCAACTACATGGAAACTGAACAACCTGCTCCTGAATGACTACTGGGTACATAACGAAATGAAGGCAGAAATAAAGATGTTCTTCGAAACCAATGAGAACAAAGATACAACACACCAGAATCTCTGGGACACATTTAAAGCAGTGTGTAGAGGGAAATTTATAGCACTAAATGCCCACAAGAGAAAGCAGGAAAGATCTAAAATTGACACTCTAACATCGCAATTAAAAGAACTAGAGAAGCAAGAGCAAACACATTCGAAAGCTAGCAGAAGGCAAGAAATAACTAAGATCAGAGCAGAACTGAAGGAGATAGAGACACAAAAAACCCTCCAAAAAAATCAATGAATCCAGGAGTTGGTTTTTTGAAAAGATCAACAAAATTGACAGACCACTAGCCAGACTAATAAAGAAGAAAAGAGAGAAGAATCAAATCGACGCAATTAAAAATGATCAAGGGGATATCACCACCGACCCCACAGAAATACAAACTACCATCAGAGAATACTATAAACACCTCTACGCAAATAAACTGGAAAATCTAGAAGAAATGGATAATTTCCTGGACACTTACACTCTTCCAAGACTAAACCAGGAAGAAGTTGAATCCCTGAATAGACCAATAGCAGGCTCTGAAATTGAGGCAACAATTGATAGCCTACCAACCAAAAAAAGTCCAGGACCAGATGGATTCACAGCTGAATTCTACCAGAGGTACAAGGAGGAGTTGGTACCATTCCTTCTGAAACTATTCCAATCAACAGAAAAAGAGGGAATCCTCCCTAACTCATTTTATGAGGCCAACATCATCCTGATACCAAAGCCTGGCAGAGACACAACAAAAAAAGAGAATTTTAGACCAATATCCCTGATGAACATCGATGCAAAAATCCTCAATAAAATACTGGCAAACCGGATTCAGCAACACATCAAAAAGCTTATCCACCATGATCAAGTGGGCTTCATCCCTGGGATGCAAGGCTGGTTCAACATTCGCAAATCAATAAACATAATCCAGCATATAAACAGAACCAAAGACAAGAACCACATGATTATCTCAATTGATGCAGAAAAGGCTTTTGACAAAATTCAACAGCCCTTCATGCTAAAAACGCTCAATAAATTTGGTATTGATGGAACGTACCTCAAAATAATAAGAGCTATTTATGACAAACCCACAGCCAATAATATCATACTGAATGGGCAAAAACTGGAAAAATTCCCTTTGAAAAATGGCACAAGACAGGGATGCCCTCTCTCACCACTCCTATTCAACATAGTGTTGGAAGTTCTGGCTAGGGCAATCAGGCAAGAGAAAGAAATCAAGGGTATTCAGTTAGGAAAAGAAGAAGTCAAATTGTCCCTGTTTGCAGATGACATGATTGTATATTTAGAAAACCCCATTGTCTCAGCCCAAAATCTCCTTAAGCTGATAAGCAACTTCAGCAAAGTCTCAGGATACAAAATTAATGTGCAAAAATCACAAGCATTCTTATACACCAGTAACAGACAAACAGAGAGCCAAATCAGGAATGAACTTCCATTCACAATTGCTTCAAAGAGAATCAAATACCTAGGAATCCAACTTACAAGGGATGAAAAGGACCTCTTCAAGGAGAACTACAAACCACTGCTCAGTGAAATAAAAGAGGACACAAACAAATGGAAGAACATACCATGCTCATGGATAGGAAGAATCAATATCGTGAAAATGGCCATACTGCCCAAGGTAATTTATAGATTCAATGCCATCCCCATCAAGCTACCAATGAGTTTCTTCACAGAATTGGAAAAAACTGCTTTAAAGTTCATATGGAACCAAAAAAGAGCCCGCATCTCCAAGACAATCCTAAGTCAAAAGAACAAAGCTGGAGGCATCACGCTACCTGACTTCAAACTATACTACAAGGCTACAGTAACCAAAATAGCATGGTACTGGTACCAAAACAAAGATATAGACCAATGGAACAGAACAAAGTCCTCAGAAATAATACCACACATCTACAGCCATCTGATCTTTGACAAACCTGAGAGAAACAAGAAATGGGGAAAGGATTCCCTATTTAATAAATGGTGCTGGGAAAATTGGCTAGCCATAAGTAGAAAGCTGAAACTGGATCCTTTCCTTACTCCTTATACGAAAATTAATTCAAGATGGATTAGAGACTTAAATGTTAGACCTAATACCATAAAAACCCTAGAGGAAAACCTAGGTAGTACCATTCAGGACATAGGCATGGGCAAAGACTTCATGTCTAAAACACCAAAAGCAACGGCAGCAAAAGCCAAAATTGACAAATGGGATCTCATTAAACTAAAGAGCTTCTGCACAGCAAAAGAAACTACCATCAGAGTGAACAGGCAACCTACAGAATGGGAGAAAATTTTTGCAATCTACTCATCTGACAAAGGGCTAATATCCAGAACCTACAAAGAACTCAAACAAATTTACAAGAAAAAAACAAACAACCCCATCAAAAAGTGGGCAAAGGATATGAACAGACATTTCTCAAAAGAAGACATTCATACAGCCAACAGACACATGAAAAAATGCTCATCATCACTGGCCATCAGAGAAATGCAAATCAAAACCACAATGAGATACCATCTCACACCAGTTAGAATGGCGATCATTAAAAAGTCAGGAAACAACAGGTGCTGGAGAGGATGTGGAGAAATAGGAACACTTTTACACTGTTGGTGGGATTGTAAACTAGTTCAACCATTATGGAAAACAGTATGGCGATTCCTCAAGGATCTAGAACTAGATGTACCATATGACCCAGCCATCCCATTACTGGGTATATACCCAAAGGATTATAAATTATGCTGCTATAAAGACACATGCACACGTATGTTTATTGCAGCACTATTCACAATAGCAAAGACTTGGAATCAACCCAAATGTCCATCAGTGACAGACTGGATTAAGAAAATGTGGCACATATACACCATGGAATACTATGCAGCCATAAAAAAGGATGAGTTTGAGTCCTTTGTAGGGACTTGGATGCAGCTGGAATCCATCATTCTTAGCAAACTATCACAAGAACAGAAAACCAAACACCGCATGTTCTCACTCATAGGTGGGAACTGAACAATGAGATCACTCGGACTCAGGAAGGGGAACATCACACACCGGGGCCTATCATGGGGAGAGGGGAGGGGAGAGGGATTGCATTGGGAGTTATACCTGATGTAAATGACGAGTTGATGGGTGCAGCACAGCAACATGGCACAAGTATACATATGTAACAAACCTGCACGTTATGCACATGTACCCTACAACTTAAAGTATAATAATAATAAATAAATTAAAAAAAAAAAAAAAGAAAACAACCCAAAAATCAGAAAATGTAATTTTTAAATAAAGCTAAACTTTTTTGATTTAAAAATACCTTTCATAATTTGAAGTACACATTTTGCAGTACAAACGTATACCTAATCACAAACACACCTTTTAAAAATAATACTGTTGGTAGGTGGAAAAGATTTTTCCTTTCCTCTTAGCAAACTAAAACTCTGCTGTCTTCCAGAATATTTCTGAGTATTTTACTGGTCTGTAAAATCCCCAAATTTAAGAAAAACACTCTAGATAAATGCAATGCACAAATAATCCTTCATGTAAATATTAACTTCCAAAGTTCACTGAATCCTGCTGTCACTAGCAATGTTACCAGGAGTCAACTAACTACACTGGACATTCACTCTTAATTTCCCCTGTTCACCTGCTAATGGAGGTGCAAATAAGCGTTAATGTGCAGTAATAACAGGAAAAACAAGAGCATTAAGATCTCTTAGGCTCATAACTGGTAGCCTAAGAATGATCAAGAGGTGATGCTCATGAGAAAGCCTCATTATCAGCAGAAACTGTACCAGCTTCCTACCCTAGACCACCTTTTAAAATCTTCAAACACGTCGTTTTTTTCTCTCTAAAATCCCCAATTCAACATTCCTTTCTCTAGTATTTTAAACAAGGCAGAAAAAATGCCAAAAAGTAAGACTGCAATATTTAGAGTGATTTCACTAGCCACAGGAAACCTTCCCCTGATGTAACATTTATTTAAGCTAAGGGGTATACGCACAGTTCAAAGTCCTTTAATGTGTATGAAGCTCATTTATCTCTCATAACACCATGACTAACATACTGTTATCAGCCCCTTTCTGCATGACAAACCTAGAATTTACAGTGGTTAAATAGCTGGCCATGATCACACAGATATCAGGAGCAGCGCTGGGACTCTACACAGACAGCGGACTCGAGTTGGTGCTTTTCATCACCATGTTCCTTCTGAGAGTTTTCATTCCCATTTCATTCTACTCACATATCTGCATAATTCTTGGCAACTTTCGCACATCTTTGTATGTAAGGTCAACATTTAGGTTCACTTACAAATCAAGAGTGTTTAGGTGGGAGGCAAAGAAGTAAATCTCTTTACTGGGCGGCTAAAAGGAAGGGATGTTCACTTTAACAGGCTTTTCCATTATAGTCATGCGTTTATTATTCTTGAAGAACATCCACTCGGCTTCTAGCATTCAATTGTTTTGTTTGGTTCTTTTTTGACCATAAGATCAGAAGAACCGATTTCTTAACGTCTTGGAAACAGCATTTAAAAACAGCCATGCAAATGCAAGAGCTTTCTGAAATGCAGGCTTTCTTCTTGCCTACTCATTCCATTTTACTTCTATGGCTTTTCCGGTTTGTTCACTATCTGCCAATATTCTAACAGCTGTAGACATGAAAATAGCAGGTGTGAGGCATCATTCTTAATAGCTATCAATGGTGATCAAAGCTTCAGAATGTGATATATCACGAATATATCAACTACACCAACAGTTAATGTTGCTTAGGCCAGTCCTGTCCTCAGATTGGTAAAAACTGTCCAAACTGATTCAAAAAAAATCATCAAAATGCTCACAAAACACTCACTCAAAACTCACTCAAAAACTCACAAAACTCTCATCACAAACCTCTCATTCAAACACCCTCACATCAGTGATGATGCCTCAGCATAAATTACACAGTAAGACATAACCTCCCAAATATATGTCAGACCCACACCTGGAGATATCTGAAAGAAAAACGTCCTAAGTTTCCATTGCAAAACAACAAGTGGGGGACATATATTGGTCCTTGCTGAGCAGCTGTCAGTGGCCTGAGGAACACTTACTTTGACCACGGTGACTAACCCGTCGTTGCTGTTTGGGTCGGTCTGGATGGCAAACCGTCCTGTAGGATCTCCGCCACTGATTCTGTACACTGCATTCCAGGCTGGTGTATGGGGTTGATCCTTATCAGTCACAGTTAGATTAGCTACTATGACATCTACCCTGTTCTCAGGAACTTCACCATAAAACTGCGAGAAAGACAAACCTCAGTCAGAGGAGCAGCGTGGACCACTGAAGGACAACTTGTCTTGACGACCACACCATCCAATTTTACTGCCCCATTAAATTTTTACTATCAACACTAAACGAGGAGACTGATAATGCAGGTAATCACAGCATTTATGTCTGACTTTAAAAATACTGTAACATTTTTCAGTACTCCAGTTTTTTTCCAAATTACCTTACAGTTTCATTAATATTAAAATCGGCATCCATTTGTGAGTCTCTAGGTGATTATGGTGGGGTGGGGGAAAGAACTTGTCTGCGCAAAATGATTTTACTCCAGATATGGATAATTATATGCTGACAAAGTAGCATAAATCAGTTATGCAGCTCGTGCACCTGAAAATGTTCATAAGCATTTTGTTATAACAGCACAGTCTTTGTAGGACGTGTTTTCCAGGCAGCTTATTTTAACAACTTTAGCAGTGGACTTGGAGACTACAAGGAAACAAATTACTTGGATGCCTCATGTAAGGCCCTGATGACAGAAATGTCCTAGTTAGCAGCCACGCTACTACTAGGTAAAGCAAGTTCCACCTCTATTTAACACATTTATTATTCATGACCAAACTTCTCAGTAACGAACTATAGACCCAAAGTTGTGTGAGTGACAGGCTGTACTCACCGTCATGGCAGTAAACTCTGGAGGATTGTCATTGACATCTGTCACTGTGATGATGGCCGTGGCTGTGTTTGAAAGGCCATATGTGGGATTGCCTTCCATGTCTGTAGCTTGAATTATTAACGTATACTGTTGCACTTTCTAAAAAGAAATAAAGATAACCTAAATGAAACTAGTTCCTCAAGAAGACATAACAGTTGTTCTGTAAATGGCTCTTTATAATGCAAGGAGAGCATGGCATCATTCATTCTGATTAACATGACTTGAAATTTCCCAAGTGGAGTTCCCTTTAACTTAGAAGCACAGGTCTGGTCCCTGTCTAGAGAGATTTAACTGTGTATATTCACCTCTACTGGCAGAAAGGAACGCAATGCAGATGTGTGAAATTCACAGCTGAGCTGAAACCTCCATCTGGTTCCAACTTTTGCCTTTCTTCACTTCACAGGATTGTGATCAAGCATTCATGTCATTTGGTTCATATTTACTTTCTTGTATGTTAATTTCTACCCAGTTTAGGATACTAAAGACAATGAAGAATCTCAAGAGAGGGAGAAGAATGCATATATAATTCACGAAGTATGTAAGCTTTCCCTTTACATGTTCTTACATATATTCTATTTTAACAGGGTAGATGCAATACTTCCCTTTAAATTCCATGAATACATATAATTCAAAACCATATAGAAGAGATACACAGCATTCTTAAACAAAGTCAAAACTTGAAGGGTTTATGTTTATTTCCATAGTCTTCTAACGGCATATATCTGATAACTGCGTATTCAATGGATTAGGATTTGGGTATAACACTCATTGTGTCCACTGTTTTGCGCACAGACCTACAATGGATATAAATATTGATACGTTTACATTAGATGATTATTATTAGACAGGCATCCACTACTTTCAAATCCCAGGTTGACTGTTTTAAAAGAGAGCCAAATTAAGCTGTAATAGATCTAAGAGAAAATGCTGAGATTGAGAAGTCAGGCATTTGTCGAAAAAGTTTTATATTAGGAAAGCCTAACTACAAACAATATCTAAAATCATTTGGAATCTCTGTGGAAATTGGCACAGACAGATCAAAAACAGTGATCATTTTCATAAATGTTAAAACATTCTGAACAACAAAATCCACTACATACAAAAATAAACTGTCACTGCAAAGTGTAGTTTTCCCTGATTCTAAATATAGCTAACATTATGAATGGCCATTCTTAAGGGATTTCTGGAGCTTAGATAGAACAGACACAAATTGTAGCTTTTGATTTAGTTGTCAGAGGGAGGGGCAAAGAAAAGAAAGGAGTAGGAGGGAAAGCCAAACCGCCCACATTCGATTCTAAGTCTCTGTCTGTCCACCCAAATGCCAGTCTCTAGCAGTTATTTATTTCAGTTATTTGTCTTCCTAAAAGAGAACATGTTAGACTTTTTTGAATTAAAAAACACACACAAAGAAATAATGCTGGTTGAGTCATTTAATTTTTCTTAACCCACAGTACCTCGCTATAACGTGAACATAAGCTATAATACTTCTTCAATTGGTTTTCTTCCCCAGTTAGAAGTGTCACTTCAGCTTAATGCTTTCATGGTTAGTGAGAGAATTTTGCGGGGCATTCAGTTCAGCCTCCCAGCTGAAAACCATGAAAATAAAAAAAATTATGACTTTTGAAATGTCAGTTTTGTTAGCTGTTATTTGCAGAAACAGATGAACATTCTCAAAAAGAGAGAAAAAAGGAAGTTTACTTTTTAAGAAGTTAACTCACATAGGTATTACATGAAGGTATAGTTCTTTCCTAATGTCTATTCTACAAAAATCTTTAGAATTGTGTATGCATAATACATCCAATAATTTTCCACTGATCTGCAATACTGGAATTAGTTGCTAATACTTGACATTTCTTATTGCTGCAAGCTAGTCTGGAAATTTTAAATTACAAAAGGACACTTGTTATTTCCAAAGTACAGTATCTCGTCAAATAAAAAAAAAAATTCAGTTGGTAAATAATGTCATCTCCATTTTCAAATGCCTGATTGGTAAAATATTCTTATATTTAGTACGGAAGCCTCGATGGCCTATGTTTTAGACAATGAACTGCTTAGAGATTCTTGCCTAATTTGGTCACTGGGCATCTGTTTGTGAATGACTGACATTTAGATTCCGTAAGGGTTCGACTTCCCACTCTCATAGTACCTCAGCTGATCAAGGGGATTCTGCTTGAAAACTTCTCCTCCCTTCCTGCTCTATATAGAATACAATCCAAACTCATCTGCTTGCTGTCAATCCTTCCCTCTCTGAAACTCGCCTATTTTACAAAAGTGATTCCTCCCATTCGCTTACCCTACACCTGGAGTTATTTTGCATTTATCTTCAAATGCCCTGTCGTGATCCTATGTCATAGAATTTGGCTAGAGTAGTGGATGTTACCCAGAGTGAACATTTTGGGTTGTCACAACTAAGGAGTGCTTAGTTGTGACAACCAAACTTAGTACCAACATCTAATGGCTAGAGGCCAAGGATGCCGCTAAACATCCTATGATACACAAGATAGGCCTCATAACCAAGTAAAAATGTCAGAGTGTCCTGGTTGAGAAACCCTTGCCTGGAATACCATTCCCTTCATTCCAAGCCTGGCTAACATGTGGCTTAAAAGCCACTTTGGAGATGACTTCTGCCAAGTCCTCAGGACAGAGCCCTCACAACACATCCCATCACTGTTTATAGTTTATATGGCTGTTACCGGTCGTGTATTTGTATCTGCCTCACTGTGCATGTGTGTGCATATATACAGACACACACACACATACATGTCCCAAGGGCCCTTGCTTTGTTGATGCTTGTGTCACTGGCATATGGCACAGTGCCTGACTCAGAGTAAGAATTCCACAAATGCTTCTGACTTGGTGGATGGATGGGTGAGTGCATAAGAAACCTTGGGTTTTGCATGATCTTACCTCAGGTAAAGAAAAAACCATCTTCTATTCACATGGATAGCTATAATTTATTTATTAAAACCCATACTGGGAGCATAAACTAGCTCACCTTTTCCCAAAACCACAGTGATTCATATACAATAGTCCCAATTCTAACATTTCCTCATACTATGAGTCACTTCCTATTTATCTTGACATTAATTTGCTATTCAAAGCTTAATTTATTGTAAAAGTCCCATAAATGGAAAGCTAGCATCACTTATCATATGACAGTAAAAAATAAACATGATGAATTTCTTAGATTCTGGCAGTCTCTACTTGATGAAGTAGCACCTGAAGGGCTGTGTCCGCTTGCTGTCCTAGAGGCGTCTCTGCATTTACCAGTTAAAATCTTACGCACGTGCAGCACTATTTTGAAACACTGAACTAGAGTGACATCAGTGAATGAGGAGGTGAGAACATTCAGTCTTTCATACAGCAGACATTTAATGAATGTCTTCTAAATGCCAGGCAATGGAGTATTTACTTGGATAAAACAGTGGCCAAAACGAGATACAGCCTTGCTTTCATTAAGTAATGGAGGCAGAGAGTAACGGATGATAGGACCATAGAGAGCCACCAAATGCATGAGTGTATGTATAGAAATGGTAGGAAGAAGTAATATGAAGAACCTTCAATAGTGCATACCAACTATTAGGTTGGTACAAAAGTAACTGCAGTGTTTGTCATTACTTTTAATGGCAATTACTTTTAATGTCATTACTTTTTTTGATTAAAAAGAGAACTTGATGACTAAACAGATTGTGGGTAGTAAAGGCAATTAAACTATGACCTTGGGAGACTGAGGAGAAGGTCCTGGTCATGTGAAATAGGAAATTCATCATAAATCACAGGTTTTAGGGCATGACATATTTGCCTCTAGATAAACTGGGTTAGGGACAGAGAGTTGAATAATAATGGCACCGAAACTTAGGAGGGAAGTATAGATTTGTGACTCTGTTCAAATTCTTACCTGCTAAGCCCCAGTCCCCTTATCTGTGAAATGGGACTAAAAGTACCATCTACCTTATAAATGTGTAATCTAACTTTCTTTTGTATACGTACTACATGCCGGCACTGTTCCAAGGGCCGTGATTTAAAAACTAAAAACAACTTTTATTGAGTTTGAGCACTACGTGCCTGGCAGAGTGCTACACACTATGCATTATTTCATTTAGTCCTCACAATAAGCCTATGAGGCAGGTGGGGTTTTGAAACCCCATTTTACAGATGAGGAAACAGGCTTAGGAAGGTACGGAAGCTTGCCATGGACACCCAGCCATAAGAGGCAGAGACTAGACTTGAACTCAGGTCTGAGTCAAGAATCTGTACCATTAATCAACCCACTATGTGAGTGCCTTCTACGATGGTCAGAGTACTGCACACACGCAGCATGTGCACAGGTCAAGAGGGGAAAGCAGATGAAAAGCCGGACTTCAAGTGGATGAGGAAGGAGTGGAAGTATTTTTTGTTTGCTTGTTCTTGAGTCAGGGTCTCACTCTGTCACACAGGCTGGACTGCAGTGGTGTGATTATGGCTTACTGCAGCCTTGACCACCCAGACTCAGGTGACAGGTGATCCTGTTACCTTAGCCTCCCGAGTAGCTGGGATTACAGGCATGTGCCACCACGTCTGGCTAATTTTTTGTATTTTTAGTAGAGATAGGGTTTCGCCATGTGGCCCAGGCTGGTCTCAAACTCCTGGGCTCAAGTGATCTGCCTGCCTTGAGTACAGGCTGTCCCTTGGAGAAAACTGGAAAGTATAGTAACTTAAACATTTCTTTAAGATTCATGTTCAGGGTAATGAGACAAGGAACATCTGCCCCACCGGATGTTGAGAATGGGAATCTAGATATACTTTCTGTGCAACACAGTCTATATAGAGGTATGCAGAGACTATTGTGGGTGCTCAGAGAAGTGATTGAGAACTGGCTCTCAAAGGGTAAGGATCAGCCTGTTATGTAGGAAAAGAATATTGAGGCAGAGCAAATGGGAACAGGGAACAGAAGAATAGAAAACTTTCTATTTGCACAAGGACTGCGTGTGGTTCAATGAATGGTTGGGCATCATTTGTATGTGAAAGGCAATTAATTCTAGGGGGTTAGGTTAAGGAGGGTTTTGGGGCCAAGGTCACAGAGGATCTGGAATGCACTATTAAAAAGCTCTAACTTCACCCTATAGGGCATGGAGAGCTATGTTACCACAGCGGAGACCCAGCAGGTTTGTAGATTATGAAGCAACCTGTAGAGAAAGGAAGATTGAAGACACAACAGAAAACAGGAGAACACCCCTTCAGGATGGAACTAGGAGTTGAAGGCACAAACAGAAAGATTATTAGGTTTGGAAAACAGGAAGTATTTCTTTCATCTTATGAGGAGGAGTAAAGGTGATAGTGCTCAACCAGGAGACGCTGCTGTTGCTATTCATCATGGCAATGGGGAAAACAATAGCTCAGATGTATTGGGCACTGTACTGAATGCTTTTCAAAATGCTTTTAAATACACACACACACACACACACACACTTTTTTTTTAAGACAGGGTGATATGGTTTTGCTCTGTGTCCCCACCCAAATCTCACCTTGAATTGTAATCCTCATAATCCCCATGTGTCAAGGGCGGAACCGGGTGGAGGTAACTGAATCATGGGGGCAGTTTCCCCTACACTGTTCTCATGATAATGCATGAGTCTCACAAGATCTGATGGTTTTATAAGTGTCTGGCATTTCCCTTGCTTGCACTCTTCATTTCTCTCCTTCCGCCCTGTGAAGAGGTACCTTCTGCCATGATTCTAGGCTTCCTGAGGCCTCCCCAGCCATGCGCAACTGGGAGCCAATTAAACCTCTTTTCTTTATAAATTATCCAGTCTCAGGTATTTCTTCATAGCAGTGTGAGAACAGACTAATACAGAGGGTCTCACTCTGCCACTCAGGCTGCAGTGCAGTGGTGCAGTCACGGCTCACTGCAGCCTTGACCTCCCAGGCTCAGGTGATTCTCCTGCTCAGCCTCCCGAGTGGCTGGGACTACAGGTGCACACCACCATGCCCAGATAATTTTTGTATTTTTTGTAGAGATGGGGTTTCGCCATGTTGTCCAGGAAGGTCTTGAACTTCTGGGCTCAAGCCATCCACCCACCTCAACCTCCCGAAATGCTGTGATTACAGGTATGGGCCACCACACTGGCCTGAATGCTTCATGTGTCATGTTAGATAATTCCTAAAACTGTCCCATGAGGTAGGTAATATTATTATTCCCATTTACAGATGCAGGAGCTGAGGTTTCAGGTTAATACACTGGAAGTCAAACAGCCCATAATAAGCAGAGCCAGAGTTCAAACCTGGGGGGAGCAAGGGTGAGTCACTGGCAGTCCTGCACAAAAAGGGAGGAAAATGGACATGAAGTGGAAAGGCCAGGAATACTACCAGCAAGTAATGTCACAAGAGGACAGATAGGAATAAACCTGAAGACTGGGGTAACGTGGCAAATACACCTTTAGGTCTGGAGAAGCTAAAGAATTAAAACAGAATTTTTAAAACCTGAAGATGAAAGAAAAATAAAAAGCTGAATCTCAGTAAGCATTTCAGTGATTAGGAGTTCAATCACTTAAAGGTGCCATACATCCTGAGAGAACGAGAACAAATACTACTTTTGACAGAAAGGAAACTGTGAATTCTAATAGAAATAAAAGAATTTCAAGCCTGCACGAGGCCTGAAAAAGTCAAAGTAATTTATCCCCGGCCTCAGGAAGAATTATCATAAACCATCCGAGATAGATACATTTTTTCTATGTTAAATGACTTTCAGAAAAGGAAGGTTTTCCATAATTTTCCCTAGTAACTCATTGTTGTGTTTAATAATTTCACTGTCAAGAAGCTATTTCTCATACTGTATCTAACCCAGAATTCTATAGTTTCAAATCCATTTCCACATTAGTTTCATCAAGGGGTAGTGAACAGCTTCTCTATCCACTGGAAGATAAACTTAACGACGATTATGGCCTCACGTCAGGCTTTCATCCTCTAAACGAAATACAGTCTCTTTGATTTTTAAACATGGTTGGTCTGTTTTAGTAAAAAGTATCTTTAATTTTCCATGCCTCTTTCTTTCCATAAAACAGCCATCTAAATGAGATAGGAATATTACCGTGTGAACACAGGATGAAGTCTCATTTCTGTATCCACAATGACAATGTGAATGAAAGAGAAATATTAGGATTGTGAAATGAACTAAATCTACTTGGTATATGAGCAACCTGGCACTGAAGAAAGAATACTGAAAATTACCCCATATTCTCCAATAAATTATGGCATTCATGCTGAGTTTATCAGCATATAAAAATAGTATTTCATATAGTAATGAAGAGGTGAAAATATATACATGTTCCAAATATTACTGAACTAAAAGTACTACTTAAGAAACTAAACTGATTTCAACAATCTCTGATGCAAATCAATTCTAGAAAAAGAACTGTTGATGCCTACAAGTTAATAGGTACAATGTCATAGGCATACACTAACTCCTAAGTAAGGCTCTCAGCTCAGAATAAAGTAATCTTAAGTGGCTCATATTACTTCATTGTAGTGCTTCTAGCACTATTTTGTGTATAATATTAATTGCAATAGTAATGTTTTCTTCTATTCAATTCAAATAAATGCATCTACAGAAAATAAAGTGTCAAAAAACAACGAACTTCTAAAATCCTTGTCAATGATTATTTTATTGCAGTGGGTATAAGGTCTCCTTTTGACATACATAATCTGAAGTCTCATTACAGTAAAAGCTGGCTCAGTCAGAAATCTACAAAGCACCGATCTCCCTGAGTTGGCACTTTGATATTTCACTCAAACAATGATTACATATGGTCAAAATAATGACCTTGAGAATCGGTAAGAAAATAGTCAGGACACAATCGAGAAAGGATGAAAAAGTTTCACTAGGAGTGAGGTTTTCAGGAAAGAGTATGAGCAGTGCTTGAATCAGAACCTGAAGAACTGGAAGATCCAAGATCAAGAAAAAGGTGCAAGGCATGCCTGGCCGAGGGGATCACATGTGCAAAAACACAGGGGTATGCAGGAGCACAGTGGGTCGAGGCTGGTAACACTGAGATGACCCACCGAGAATCAACAGAAGTACCTGTTCCCTGTCAGACTGTGATACTGCATAGTATTTCAATGGCTTCAACACTGCATACATTTTCAACTAAATGTTATGTCAGAAATGTGTTTCTCTGTATTTCTAACTTCAAATACTTGTGAGTAGAATTAATGCAGTTACTACTGCTCAAGCCTTTTAAGTAAATTCATCATAGAGTTAAGGGGCTAGTTTTAATAAAGAAGATAATCTACTATACACTCTATCAGCCTATTCGCAAGGGCTAAAAAAACCCAAATCACATACGTGTTATTTGCAGCCTTTTAATAACACAAGCGTTAACAATTATCCTAAGTTTGTGTGCAAATTTTTGGCTGTGATTTTTAATTCCTCACAAAAACCTTTGACTATCAAGGAAAATTGAGGAAATGTTAAAAATTTTAAAAATCAGATACCAGAGAATATTGCTTAGTCAGTATCACATTAAATACTACATAGGCTAGCATTGATTTATCTAGTATATATACATCATTTAACCAATTTGAAGCTCTGCAGAAAAATATACAACAGATTACTTAATGAAAACGATTAGCATAGCATTTGAACAACACTGTGAGTATATTGTGATGTGGAGATAAAATGTATGTGATATTGTGCACCTTTAAGATTAAAAGCAAACACAAATAGAGTTTTTGGTTGGCTTACTTCTCGATCAAGTCCAGCTGCCACTGTGATAATGTCACCAGTCTCATTGTTGATTGTAAACATGTTGGGTGAAGGGGTGCTTGGAGCCTGAGACAGGATTCTGTACCTCAACATCCCATTGAGGGCATTGGGATCATCAGCATCAATTGCTGTTACGGTCATCACGTATGTTCCTAGAGACAGTGTACATGGAAAATGGTTACCCTTCATTCCAGGGACCCCAAAAGAGAAGGTATATTTATAGTTTTGATATGTCTTCTTTTCACTTTTTAAAAACAAATATTAAAGTCATTTAGACTTGATTTAAAATGCTACTCCTAAGAACAGTACTTATTTCAAAAAAGATAAAACCTGGTCTGGATCCTTGAATGAAAAATTATACAACATACATATTTATAAAAACTCAATTTTTCCATAACTTGGAAGATAAATTCACTTTATGATTCCAAAAAGGTTCATTTTAGACCTTAATTTATATAAAATGCAAATAATGGATAATATAGATACCATTAGAAACATAATTTATTGCCGCTGATTCTTCCCTCTGTCATCTTTTCTTCCGTTATGCAATAACGTCTAAAATAACATGCTGAGTATGATTCTCCCCAGTGCCTGAGTCATTTTCCGAATGTAGGCTGTGTGCAGAACGCGGCACACTCCATTTCCTCAGGTCATAAGGAACCATTTCATGCACTGCTGTTTCGGTACATTGCATAGAGATTTGGCATTGTGTTTCATTATTTCCTCAGTGATTAAAAGAACATTGGAACCAACTTAGAGACTTCAATTTATTAGGTATTTTGGAAAAGAAATCTTCAAAGCCTTTGTATCCAATTAGTTCAAACTAGCTAGACAAACTGTAATTTAGAAATAGAGTGAGAAGTAGTTACTGTTTAGAATGGTTTGTTCTGTGGGATCCTTTTAAGAACTGAATTATGAAATGTTTATCTCCAGTCTACCTTCCTTTTGAATACTCAAGTTCAGTTCTACCTCAGAGCCTGTTTACATTCGGTATTCTCTCTCCATGGTATACCTTGGGTTCTGAACTAACGATGCTTTGGTAATATTATTCAAATCTCATTTCAGAACTTGTCCCTTTAAACCATTTACCTGTTTTGATTATGTGTCATCCCTACACCCTTATTTTTTCAAAACCTTCAGTGTGTACTTGCTTGTTTTCGTGTTTTTTATTTCTCTCCCCTACTACAATTTAAGTTCCAACAGGGCAGGAACTAGCTTGTCACCACTGTATCCACGGTATCAGAACAAGGCCTACCACACAGCACATGCTTTATAAACATTTGCTGAATGAATAAATCATTAGAATAAAAAGGTATGTTTCAAAAGTGTGAGCCAAAATATAGATCACAACACAGTTTAGCTCAAGATTCATCACAAATCTTGCCTAGAAGGATGTTTTCAAACTTACAGAAGACCCACAGGAAATATACTCACAATATGTCTACTTCTAGCAATAGCTGAGAGTCTTTTATTTATGGGTGGATCATATGGAAATTCATGGTAAAATGCATAATAAATATAGCTTTAGTGGCACATTTTAAACAGTTTTTGTGAAACAATTCTTGTAAAGTTTGAAATAATAGAGAAAAAAAAGAAAATAATATAAAAAAAATTTCACAGTCCCAAAAGCCCAACGTTTGTTTTCTTTGGAATATTTGTAAAGACTTGTGTTTTAGTAAGGAAATGCTGAATTTGCTTTAATTTTACTGTATTTTAAAATACTGAAGAAAGCTACTCTGATGACGTGACTTAGAAGGAGTCACAGATGGCTGAATTTCCTGCACATCCCCTGGCCTCCCTCCAGCTGCCCCCACCCTACCCCTACATCTTTTCTGAAGAGGCACATATATGCACTGGGACCAAGAAAATGTATGCGTTTGAGCCATAGTTGGTTATATCTGTAAACTGACTCATGCATAAGGTTGTTGCATAAACTGGTGTCAATGACAAAGGTATTATGCAGCACAATTTTAAATGCTGAGGCTTTCTAAAATACGAAACAAAAATACAATAGCTAATTAAATCTCTCTGAACCCCATGTCATCTCAGGAAGCCTGGTCAAACACTTACTTTTACCATCCCTATACCAACTGATTGTCTTGTCCACTGGTTTTCTAGGGGCCTGGCTATTCTACAGTGACGGAAGTGTGTCATATTTTTAATATAAGAATCTAAAATCTTAGTCAAACACCACTTTACAATCATGACTGGCTTTCCTCAAGTGCTATTTCTAGGCCAGCGCATTTTCCATTTTGCTGGTTGAAGGGATAGCACTGCAGGGGACACGCTGGCCACCCTGAAAATAACTGTCCTGAGGAGCTAGAGAGCAGCAATCACAGCTGTCACTAAGCCCCTTCCATGCTTTCGCTTTGACTTCGCCACCTAGTCCCAGGAACGTCAAGTATCTTTAAGGCTTTCCCACCGTGTTTAATTGCTGCTATGTCTCATACAGTCACACCTGTACTTTGTAAACAGGAAGCCTCTTGTCTTCTGGGGCTCACTTTCAAGATGCATTGGCTGAATCAACTAAAGCAGAATGAAAGGATCCTATGTACTCCACAGCACAGAATCAAATACTGTAGTGCATATTTTTTCAAAGGTGGTCAAAATCATTATGGGTAACAACAAGGATTTTTGTTGTTGTTATTTTTCTCTCTTCAATCGGTTTTTTCCTAAGTTACCTTCCTTCTTTCCCAAAAGCATTATGAATGAAAGAAAACAATCCAAAAAGGCTCACATGATTTCTCCATTTCTTGCTCATATAACAGGGCTGGTTTATGCCAAACTTTCCTCAAGTCATCTTCAAATTATTATCTTTAAACTTACCAGGCTTTGATCCCTCAGGAACTGTCCCATTCCAAACCTGGTGTAAGAACTCAGGTCTGTTGTCATTCATGTCAATAACATTGATGACAATGTCAATGGGGTTCTCCACTTGATTTCCATTAATATCTACTGCATGTGCCCTCAACTGCAAAAGTAATTAGAAAACAAAACTATTTAACAGATTTATGTCTGTGAGAAGATAAATACATCATTATAAGGCTACTAAAATAGCAAGAATAAACTCACAGCTTAAAAACGAAAGTTGTTCTTCCCACCAAAATTTAAGTTACACCAAGTCCATATAATTAGGATAGATATAGTAGCAAAAAGCTATCATTTACTATATGCCAGGCATTGTTCTCAGAGCACAATGGATTTTAACTCATTTAATCCACATATAAAGGAGTGAGGCAGAAATTGTCAGCATTTGAAGATGAAATTGAGCCTCAGAAAGACTAGGAAATTTATGGAGGTCACTGCTCTTGCTGCTGACAGGACTCAGATCCAAAACCAGTTGTGTACGGCTCCAAAATCCTATTGCTAAACCAGTTGAGAAGGCAGACTTAAGGTAATTAAAAATGTGAAAGTAGGCCAGGCACGGTGGCTCACGCCTGTAATCCCAGCACTTTGGGAGGCCAAAGCAGGCGGATCACCTGAGGTCAGGAGTTTGAGACCAGCCTGGCCAACATGGCGAAACCCTGTCTCTACTAAAAATACAGAAAAAATTAGCTGGGCCTGGTGGCACATGTCTGTAACCCCAGCTACTTGGGAGGCTGAGGTAAGAAAATCCCTTGAACCCGAGGTTGAAGTGAGCTGAGATCGTGCCAGTGCACTCCAGCCTGGGTGACAGAGTGGGACTCGTGTGTCCAAAAAAAAAAAAAAAAAATAGTGGAAGTAGCACAAAGTAGTCATAGAGATCAAGGGAACAGAAAATAATCTAGAAAGAAGTAAGTGTACGTAGGAAACTTGACACTAGTTTTTTTTTTTTATTTTTCTTAATTGTAAAAGTCATTCACAAACGTTAAAAATATACTAGTATATGGCCGGGCATGTGGCTCATGCCTGTAATCCCAGAACTTTGGGAGGCCGAGGCAGGTGAATCACTTGAGGTCAGGAGTTTGAGACCAGCCTGGCCAACAAGGCGAAACCCTGTCTCTACTAAAAATACAAAAAATTAGCTGGGTGTGGTGGCAGGTGCCTGTAATCCCAGCTACTTAAGAGACTGAGGCAGGAGAATCGCTTGAACCCAGGAGGCGGAGGCTGCAGTGAGCTGAGATTGTGCCACTGCACTCCAGCCTGGGCAACAGAGCGAGACTCCGTTAAAACAAAACAAAAAAAATACACGAGTATATACGATAGCTGTTCCTCTCCCCAGCTCAGTTCTCAAGTTTTATAGATACTGTTCTAGAAACTTTATCTTATTTTTCTTTTTAAACAAAAATAATCATTCGGCTACACTTGGCAGAATATCATCAAAATCCTTTCATCTAGCCCATAGATTCATTTCATTCTTTTCAATAGCTGTTTAGTGCTCCTTTAATTGTTTCTTTTTGACTGGAATGCTTCTAGTTTTCCTGTTAAGTCTGATGCTTGCCATTGGTTGCTGCTGGATACTCAATCAAATTAAAAAACACCTTCAACATATCCTTTTTTAAATTCAGAGGTTATTTAAACACATAAAAACAATGTAAATTTTAATACTGCCATTCAATACCTATAAAGATAATTCTTTTATTTTCCCCTTGGCTTATTTAATATCTTACATTACATTAATATTCTTAATACTAAAACTTAATTATACTTGTATAAAATATTGAATCTGAATACCAAACCTTAATACTTTCAATTGTATAATTAATTCTACTCTGTTATGGCTGTTGCTTTTTTTTTTTTTTGTGAGGTGCAGTCTTGCTTTGTCACCTAGGCTGGACGGTAAGAGTGCACTGGCATGATCTCGGCTTAACTGCAACCTCCGCCTCCCAGGTTCCAGTGATTCTCCCACCTGAGCCTCTTGAGTAGCTGGGATTACAGGTGTGCGCCACCACATGAGAATAATTTTATTTTTTATTTTTAGTAAAGACAGGGTTTCACCATGTTGGCCAGGCTGGTCTGGAACTCCTGACCTCAAGTGAGCCACCCACCTTGGCCTCCCAAATTGCTAGGATTCCGGGTGTGAGCCATCACACCTGGCTGGTATTGCTCTTTTAATGTGCAAGTAGCAAGCACTTAGCAATAATTTAATCCAAATTTGACCTGAATATACTCATTTCCTGAGTTTTAACCACAGGAATTCAGATAGCGAGAATTCCTATAGGAAGAGATCCTTAAGAATTTTAAATTGATCTTATTTATATTCATAAATTAGAGACTAGTCTAAGTAGTGGCTGGTCTATTGTGTGCTATCTAAAAATACGTTTCCTTGTTAATGCTATGTTGTCTTTGTGAGACGTTTGGAAGTTTTACTTCTTTTCCTACATTTCAAAACAATATGGAAAGCATTAGAATAACCTATTCCTCCAATGATTTTAAAAAATGGAATGAAGAAATCAAGGTCTTTGGGAAGAAAGAGTATAGAGCAATACTCAGTGCATAAGACATTTTAAATTTTTCATATGCTTATTTGTCTGTTTGATCTAGGTGAATCTATTGAAGTTTAAAAACTTCAACAATTGTTCTCACTCATAGGTGGGAACTGAACAATGAGAATACTTGGACATAGGGTGGGGAACATCACACACCGGGGCCTGTCCTGGGGCGGGGGAGGGGAGAGGGATAGCATTAGGAGAAATACTTAATGTAGATGATGAGTTGATGGGTGCAGCACACCAACATGGCACATGTATACATATGTAACAAACCTGCACGTTGTGCACATGTACCCTAGAACTTAAAGTATAATTTAAAAAAAAAAGAAAAAAAATCAATAATTTTAAAAGTAGGTAAAAGTACAAGAATTCAACAAGTGTATCAGTGGGCAAAATAAGAGTCTGGAAACACATCCATGCACATGTGGGATGAAAGTTTTAGTGATTAAGTAAGTGTAGATGATGGATCTAACGGGCAAACTAATTCAATATATGCTGTTGGGACAAGTAGCTAGTCATAAAGGAAAAACAAAGTGGGTGTCTCCTTTTATTAAAATAATTTCACAGAGGTTAAAAATTCACATGTAAAAAGTCAACACAACAAAAAATTGGGGAACTGGGGAGACTGGTATCCTGGAGTAAAACTAGGGAGACTGGCATCCTGCAGTAGGGAAGGCCTTTATTAACATCTCTGGAAAGCCAGAATGTATGAAAAAAATTTTTTAAATGAATTTTACAGTGTAAAAACGATGTTCTACTATGGGAAAATTATTGACAATGTTAGAAATAAACATAAGGAGAAAATGTAGGACACACCAAGCACTAATATTCCTAATTAGATAAAAGGTTCTTAACAATAAGAGTAAAAAAATCCCAAAGAAAATTCAACATAAGAAAGGAATAGGGGACTCACTTTGATTAGAATATTATGCATTCATTAACGATGCTATGGTATCTATATATTTTACATGTAACAGATTTGACTCCATTCATGTAAATTTGTTCTTACAGGTTCTTAACCACATATCTGAAGGCAAGGATCAATATGTAAAGAGTAACGAGATTTTAGGCAATTTCACTTCCTTCTTTCTTTGTTGTGGCATTTATCTATCTATTTGTTTTTCTATCAGGGCATTTATCAATTCTACAAAAACAATAAAATTATTAAAATTAACCAAAAGACTACAGATGCAATTCTTAAAACTCTCAATATTGAGGCTTTCAGACTGATATAAGAGGCAATGGTAAACTCTGCAGACATTTAGAAGTGTTAATACACAGAATTATCAGCTGGTTGGAAACTTACATGAAACCGGGCTATCTGCTCGCGATCCAGGGGCTTCGTCACTGACAGCTGCCCCGAGATGGGGTTGATAATGAAGATACCAGTTGGAGGCTGGTCAGCTCCTGGCCCAGTCACACTGTACCGCAGTGAAAGGTTTTTATCTCTATCAGACCTGATCTGAGGATCAAGAAAACAATCACATTAAGTGAGAGACTAAATGAGCTCATTATCAGAGATGGGGCACATCACACTTCATGCCCTTTTTCAGCTACAAACTTATACCATCTCTTCCCAGAAAATCACTGAAACTCTCCGAGTGCCTGTTCTTCCTCTGCTTCTTGGTGATAGGCTTCAAAAGAGATGTCATCTATCACCAGAAAGACTGGAGGCAACATTAACATCTAAAAGAAGACTCACTAGGAGCAGTGCAAAAGTTCCAAATCTACAAGTGTCAGTTTTTAAACAATCAAACTCTGTCCTGGGAGTTTCTAGGTTAGACGATTTAACGTAGTAACAGCTGTCCAATTTCATTAAAATAAACATTGTTTACCTTTTTGCATCAGTAACAAGAATTAATTGTCTATCCATAGTGTGAAATATCCTCAAATGGAACACTAATACAGTCATGGCTGAGCCTGAATGTCGGATTTCTGTACTTGCATTGTACTAACACTGTTCATAGCACCAAAGCGTTCCATATCATTCTAAAGTGACACCTGAAATTTTCATTAACAATAAAGCACAAAAGAAAGCACTTTAAGATATATTTTTGTGCTCGCAAACATTATATCACTTATAGGCTCACCGCCTTCTCCAAATACAACTACTCTCAAGAAAATTAAGTCAATGTATAAGCAGTCACAGGAGACAGAATAGGCTACGGAAGGGGACGGAGGGAGGCAGGTACAGAGAAAAAAATAAGAGATCCTTATGTATTAGTTACTTATACTTAATCCATCAATAAAATCTAGTTTATGTTGTTTTTGTTTTTTGAGAAGGAGTCTCCCTCAGTCTCCCAGGCTGGAGTGCAGTGGCGCGATCTCGGCTCACTGCAAGCTCCGCCTCCCGGGTTCACGACATTCTCCTGCCTCAGCCAGGAGACTAGAGTACAGAAGCCCGCCACCACGCCCCGCTAGTTTTTTTGTATTTTTAGTAGAGACGGGGTTTCCCCATGTTAGTCAGGATGGTCTCGATCTCCTGACCTTGTGATCCGCCTACCTTGGCCTCCCAAAGTGCTGGGATTACAGGCATGAGCCACCACATCCGACCAGTTTTTTTTTTTTTTAAGTTAAAGCAAAATGCTCTTTTCTCTAAAACTTCATTAAAGTAGAAAAAGAGAGAGTATCTTTATTTCAGAGTTACATTCATTGTTAAAGTGAATTATAATGTACATTAGGACAGAATATGCAACATAAATAAGTGGCTTATTTTTAAAAAAAGGCTTTCAGTAAGTATGTGTTAGAATGCTAAAATAATCATATACAGAAACATTTATATTTAACAAATGGGAATACAACAGACTTGTCTTACTATACTTTTGGAATAAGTAATGGGTTGTTAGGTTACTAAAATGCAAAAATATCAGCATTTTTTTTTTTTATGTAGCTGATGGTATGTATCTAGAGTAAATAAAAACAAAATAAAACAAAACAAACAAAACTTACTCCTCAGATTTGAAAGCCTATGATTTTACACAGCCCTGGGGATTCTGTTAATGGTATCAGAGGTCACTCTTTTCTTTAAAAAATCTCTCAAATGCATTTGGTGCTGGCATTTTTAACAATGATTGCCCTTTATTTTTTCTGTGGCCCAAAAACCATCTGTAGAGGGCAAAGATCATTACAGAGAGTCCAGCTTTCAGACAGGGAAGTTTAGGGGTGTGTGTGTTGTGAGAGTGGAAATGGTATGGTTGGGAATATGTGTTGGCTTTAGGGCTTGTGTAGTCACAAACTGAAAAAACTTTCTAATCCACAGTGTGCAGGACCTACAAGAGAGCTCTACTTACAAATAATCCAAAAGGTAACAAAGCAAATGAGAAGAGGCTTTCTACAACACTACACAAATTCTATCTATATAGAAAAACACTTTTAGTATATACATGTCATCAATTCTACTTTGTAAAAAAAAAAAAGAAATATTTTTAACATACATCTGTCTTGTGCTACGAAAACAGTTAAAATTGTGCCACCTTACCCTGACAAGCTCTTGAGGAAAAGGTCCCCTGGAGTTTTCTGGCAAGTTGATTGGAGGGATGACCCAGTCTCTCTTCTGCCTTTGCAGGTGGCCACTGTGCTTACTGAGTTGTCTTGGGAATACGATTTCTTCAACTTCTGGTGGCTCCTTTACATTAAAATACAACAAGACATTCCTGAGTACTAGGAAAAACATTTTCCGAAAGTACATCAATATTATTGAATACCTGAAAGCATAGGAATCCCAGTTTATTATGAACAAAAAATAAGTCTGGAGGCTCTTTTCCCCGGCCCCCTATTAAAATAACAGAAAACACCATAAAATTTTCAGGTTATACTGTGTATCTGAAAAATTGAATTCTAAACAATTTATTATATGGCACAGCTGTGTAAACTATTTGCAGTTTCTATAAACCTTCTTAGATAGCAGTTAATATGGAGCAAAATTTAATAGTACCCTTTTATATATTTCTCATTAGTTTAAACCACAGTTCAGGTAATGTGCTACTGTACATTAAATTTAGATCTTGATGTGCTAAAATATAATTTGAATTCCAAGAGAAGTTTAATACATACTGCTAAGGAATGTCTCAAATATTTATGACCCTATTAAATCCCACAGAATTAATGCTGTAATTATTCTAAACCTATGTCAGCCATGATGGATGCTGTAGATGACCCACTTTGCCCATTAGGTATTAATCTCTGCTGGATGTCAACATTTTCTTCTGTTTCTTCCTCTATCTGTAGACATTTTAGCCATTAGCCCTTGCTGCTTCAGTGCAAATATCCAAGCTAGTTTGCTGGAACACAGCAAATCGACAACAAAAGCATCTTTTCACTCCATTAGTTACTGGGTTTTCACTTTATATTACCCAAATGACATGACTTCCCTCAACAGTTAATAGATTAACAAAGTAAATTTCACATAATAAAACCACAACACTGAAATAAGAGAAAAATGATAAATTTTCCTCTGATATCTTGATTCATGTTTGATGGTGGGTATGTATATCACATTTACAACTAAATACCCAAAATGAATGTGTGTGTTTCCATCTCTCACAGTACAATAAGTATAAAATAATGTAGTGGTCATAGTTCCATAGTTCATGGACTTCAGAATATATGGGTGTGTCCCATCATATTTGTTTTGAATTAACTCAAAAAACTAAAATATTCAGAAAATATTATCATAACTTTACTGAAGTTACTGTATTTTATTAATGAAATTCCTAACAGTGACTTATACACATTAAGTGCTCAATAAATATTTGTTGAAATGAACTGAATGGCACTCTGTTGGAAATGTACCTCATTTATTTTATCTTGGCTCACAGCAGCTTCCACCAGAGGGAGTATATCATTCCTAAAAAGTCATGTTGGTAGTATAAATAATTCATACCCCCCAATTTGATTATTAAGGAACAAGACAAAAACCCAATACTCACTGCCAGAAATGTTTTCCTGTTACTACTTTAAATCTGTACTTCTCATCTAATAAATCTGACTGATGACATCTTGTAAAGAATTGTTTATTTTGTGGTTTTATTTAGCAGCTTGTAAAGCTTCTAAGAAATTTAAAACAAACTGCTTCTAGTTTAAGTTATAAATCTCAAAGTATAAACAAATCTTTAAAACACAATTCCTAGTTGCTTAAAATATATTTAGTCTAAGTATCTTAAAAGATTAAAAACAGAAAAAAAAATTACTAAAATGACTGAGGTTGATAAAAATTCAAATAGTGGCCATCCATTAATGTGACCTGAAGCAAAGCATATATTTAGTTCAAACTGTGTAAATCTGATTTTTAACCAGCCCTAAAGCCAGATTTGGATACTATACCTTCACTGACTCCTCAGTTAAGGCTGGCTTCAGGCTCAATTTCACTGCCACTTGCCACTTTTCCTGGGTCTCTTTGTCTTGGGCATATATCAGGAACTTGGCATGCTCAGAAGAGAGTGGAAAGCTTCTCACGGCATACACCATGCCATCTTCATCCACCTTAAAATCTGCAGGCTCACTGCTCTCATATTGTACTTTTCTTTTTCCATTGCAGTTGCTAAACTTCACTGTAAAAGATAAGAAATATATCAGTTATTATAATTATACCAAAAAGGCAAAAAATAAACCCCTAATACTTAAACCTATATCCTGCTTAGGTTAAAAGATAAAAATACAGTAGCATGAAACACAGAAGTTTTATTTTTATTTTATTATATTAAAGGCATTTTCATACTATGAAATGCCAGATGGTAGTTCTTAGCTGTGCCCTAGCCTTTCCTTCTTCCAAAGCTTTCCCCTTCTTTTCATACTTCCTGGACACTGGGTCCTCAGGTGCACCTGCTTTTCACCCTGACCTCTTTCACTGATATTTCCTCCCACCCTATTACAAACTTCCACTCACTCTTCAGTCCCAGGTCTAACGTCACTCAAAGTAGAACAAACCCCCTTTTTCTCAGTCTTCACGTAGTGATTTGAGTTTCTGCTACCTCAGTTTCTTAGTCATGTGTGACACTGCCTGGAAGACGCAGTTCGGGGCAAATGTTCTTAGTTATCTTGCATACCCTGCATACTTTCTGGCACACAGTCTTAATACATAATTTCTGAACAAATGCTTACAGGAAGAAAGCAATGCATTTATTAATATTGAATGCTTACTATGCTCTAGAATTGTAAGACCTTACGGTAATTAACAGGTAAATAATCTGCAAATTTCTATTCCTCCTAGTGCTTATAGTACTTCTATTAAGCAGTAACATTTTTAAAAATTTTAAGACAAATAAAAATAAAGATGTATCCCAAAATAAATTTTAAATTAAAAAATGATGACAAGAGTAGACGAATTCAAAAAGGTTCAGTGTCTTATCTCCATCATACATGCAATGACTTCACACTTAAAAAAAAACTAGTGCTTTCTTAAATGCTATGACAGCTTATGCCTCAACAGGTAATAAAACAAAAATTAAACCATGAACTTGTGTAGAACTAGACAAATTCAAGATATTAAGAATAAAAATAAAAATATTCTCTAAGGAAGATTATTTCCTTTAAAGTCCTTAATTGTTCTTCTGAAGAAAAATTCCATGGGAATAGCAAGTAAAGGGATCAAATAAAAAGCGATTTTTTATTTCTGTAAACGTCTGATATTATGTTCTGGCTATAAATACATAGGATACTCTTTGGAATGTAATTAATAGGGACATATTACAAAATATAATCAAATACACCTTGTGGTTTTCTCGAGGATCTAAGTGTTTATGAACCCTCCCACTGCACAAATGAGCTGCTGACAGTTCTTTTGCTGTCATTAGTATAAATTCACTGAGACGTGCACACAGTCACAGCCAAATAACAGGCATGCTTATTTTCCTTAGTAACCATAAAATCCTTGATGTAAGTCATAAAATACTTTAACTACTGAATATATTATTTTCCACATAATGCCATCTATATCATCTTTCATATTTCAATCATTTCAAAGTGCAAATAAAAGTTATATCTCAAACTAAATAATGTGAAGTCAAAATGTTTGTCTTTGGAGTGGAAGTATCCCAAAAGATATTTAATTACTCTATCTTCCATGCCTCACAATTTAAAAGTGAAAAATGGGAATCTTTTCTACAGAACAATGCCATCTGCTGCTCATCTTTCATTAAAGACAAAAAATGAAAATAAAATTGTTTTTTGGAACCCTGCTGAGAAATTAAAAAAAGAGACTTTTGCCATCTTTTTGTATAAAAAGTACTTTTTTATATTACACAAGAGGGATTCATGGTCCTTAAAAACATAATCTGGATTAGAAAAATTATATACTCTTCTGCACACATTTTTTGTTAACTGTGATCACTCTAGTATTATTAATTGTCATCCATAAACACCTGGACTGTTACATAAGCCTCCTGGGTAGTCTTCCCAGTTCCTGGTCATGGCACGCCCACTGCTAGACTAGACCCTTGCTGTGATTTTCTCCTCCCTGCTCAAAATCTGTAACATTATATGTCAGATCTTTAATCTAGAGTACAATGTTCTCTTAATTCTTGGGTCACCTGGTCTCTTCAGTTTTACTTGAACCACTTTCTAATACATATACTGCCCAGTGAGTGAGGTTGCAGTCATCCCCTACCTCGTGCTGCTCCACCCCACGGGCTCATCATCTTACCTGGGACACTCTCCCATTTTCCATACCAAAGCTCTAGAGCCAGGACATCATTTTGGGGGAAGAGTCGACCATGATGACTTTTACAAGATTTCAGCCTATGCCTTCATTTGGAACTGCTCTAAATTTTTTATTTTTATTTGTATTTCCTGTCCACTAAAACACATTGATACTTTATTTTTATAATAATAATAGTTATAATGATAGTTACCAGTAATTTCATATGAGTAGATCTTCTCTCCCTAAGCAGACTATAAACTCACTTTGGCTTCATGAGAGTTAAGTCTTGGTTCTTTTGTTTCTTATGACACTTGACGGTGACAGGAACAGTATAAGTGCTCATTAAATACCCATTAATATCTTACAACTTTTTCAAAAACTAGGAAATAGACTGGAACCTTAGAAGTACCCACAACCTACTATAGTAACATCTAGCATCACAAACAAATGAATAAACAAAACCCAGGCAATTCAAAAAATTCTTTTTATTAAGTTGTTGGTAGTAGAAGAAAATGAATTAATACTTGTGGAATGCCAGGCACTGAAAAAGACACTTAAGATTATGTCACATATGTTAACCTTAAAAATGACTCCTGAGGTGGGAATCCTTGTTTCTGTTCTACAGATGAGGATGAAAACTTCAAGTCATCTATGCACATGGCTGTTTGATTTCCAGCTGTTTCTTCCCATACAAAAGCGCAAAAGAATCTAAACCCATGACACAAATCACTGAAATCTAAGGCTTTAATATAAAACAATAAAATTAACAAATACATCTGAAAAATGCATATGAAGAGAATGCCAAATTTAGACCTCTGAGAGTACCATAGTAAATAGCACATTAAAAAGAAATCTTTTTCTGTGTCTGAGGTGATCATGTTATTTTTTGTTTTTAATTCTGTTTATATAGTGTATCACATTTATTGATTTGGAGATGTTAAACCATTCTTGCATCCCTGATATGAAACCCACTTGATCATGGTGGATTATCTTTTTGATATGCTGTTGTATTCTGTTGTAGCTATTATTTTATTGAGGATTTTTGCATCTATGTTCATCAGGGATATTGGTCTGTTGTAGTCTTCTTTCCTTTTTTTTTTTGTTATGTCCCTTCCTGGTTAGGGTGATATTGGCCTCACAGAATGATTTAGGAAGAATTCCCTCTTTCTCTATCTTGTGGAATAGTGTCAGTAGGGTTGGTACCAATTATTTGAATGTCTGATAAAATTCAACTGTGAATCTGTCTGGTCCTTGACTTTTTTTTCTTGGTAACTTTTAAATTACTACCTCAATCTTGCTGTTTGTTATTGGTCTGTTCAGAGTTTTTATTTCTTCCTGGTTTAATCTAGGAGGGTTGTAAACTTCCAGGAATTTATCCATCTCCTATATATTTTACAGTTTATGCATGTAAAGATGTTCATAGTAGTCTTGAATGATCTTTCGTACTTCTGTGGTATTGGTTGTAATATCTCCTGTTTCGTTTCTAATTGAGTTTATTTGGATATTCTCTCTTCTTTTTTTGGTTAATCTCATTAATGGTCTATCAATTTTACTTATCTTTCAAAGAACCAGTTTTTTGTTTCATTTATCTTTTGTATGTTTTTTTTGGTTTCAACTGCATGTAGTTGTGCTCTGATCTTGGTTATTACTTTTCTTCTGCTGGGTTTGTGTTTGGTTTGTTTTTGTTTCTCTAGCTCCTTAACGCATGACCTTAAAAAATCCAGCATCCCTTTATGATTAAATCCCTCAGCAAAATTGGCATAGAAGGGACATATCTTAAGGTAATAAAAGCCATCTATGACAAACCCACAGTTAACATTATACTGAATGGGGAAAAGTTGAAAGCATTCCCCCTGAACACTGGAACAAGACAAGGATGCTCACTTTCACTACTTCTATTCAACACAGTACTGGAAGTCCTAGTCAGAGCAATCAGACAAGAGAAAATAAAGGCCATCCAAATTGATAAAGAGGAAGTCAAACTGTCACTGTTTGCTGAAGACATGTGTCCCTAGAAAACTCTAACTCATCCCAAAGCCCCTAGAACTGGTAAATTCAGCAACGTTTCAGGATACAAAATTAATGTACGCAAATCAGTAGCTCTGCTATACACCAACAGCGACCAAGCTGAGAATCAAATCAAGAACTCAACCCCTTTTACAATAGCTACAAAAACAAAACAAAACAAAACAAAGCAAAAAAAACCATAGGAATATACTTAACATTAAGAGGCAAAAGACCTCTACAAGGAAAATTACAAAGCACTGCTGAAAAAAAAATCACAGATGGCACAAACAAATGGAAACACATACTATGCTCATGGATGGGTAGAATCAATATTGTGAAAATGACCAATGACCATACTGTAAAAGCAAATCTACAAATTCAATGCAATTCCCATCAAAAATGCCACCATTATTCTTCACAGAACCTGAAAAAACAATCCTAAAATTCATATGGGACCAAAAAAGAGCCTACATAGCCAAAGTAAGACTCAGCAGAAGGAACAAATCTGGAGGTATTATATTACTTGACTTCAAACTATACTATAAGTCCACAGTCACCAAAAGAGCATGGTACTGGTATTAAAATAGGCATATAGACCAATGGAACAGAAATGTATGAAAAAAATGCTCAGTATCACTAATTATCAGGGAAATGCAAGTCAAAACCACAATGTAATACCACCTCACTCTGCAAGAATGGCCATAATAAAAAACTAATATATGTTGGCATGGACGTGGTGAAAAGAAAACGCTTTTACACTGTTGGTGGGAATGGAAACTAGTATAATGATTATGGAAAAGAGTGTGGCAATTTCTTAAAGAACTAAAAGTAGATCTACCATTTGATCCAGCAAACCCATTTCAGAGTATCTACCCAAAGGAAAAGAAGTCATTATACGAAAAAGATACTTGCGCGTGCATACACACACACACATATATATGTGTATATATACACATGTGTATATATACATATATATGTGTGTGTATACATACATATATATATATATATAATTTTTATATGCACACCATGGGATACTACTAAGCCATAAAAAGGAACAAACTAATGACATCTGCAGTAACCTGGGTGGAACTGGAGACCATTATACAAAGTGATGTAACTCAGGAATGGAAAACTAAACCCTATGTTCTCGCTCATGTGGGAGCTAAGCCGTGAGAATGCAAAGGTGTAAGAATGATGCGAAGGACTTTGGAGACTCAGGGAAAGGGTGGGAGCAGGGTGAGGAATGAAAGACTACACACTGGGTACATCGCACACTGCTCGGGTGATGGGTGCACCCAAATCTCAGAAATCACCACTAAAGAACTTATTCATGTAGCCAAACACCACCTGTTCCCCCAAAAACCTATTGAAATTTTTTGAAAAGAAAGAAAAGAAAGGAGGGAGGGAGGGAGGGAGGGAGAGAGAGAGAGAGAGAAAAGAAAGAAAGAAAGAGAGAGAAAGAGAGAAAGAGAGAAAGAGAGAGAGAAAGAAAGAAAGAAAGAAAGAAAGAAAGAAAGAAAGAAAGAAAGAAAGAAAGAAAGAAAAAAGAGAGAGAAAGAAAAGGAAGGAAGGAAGGAAGGAAGGAAGGAAGGAAGGAAGGAAGGAAGGAGGGAGGGAGGGAGGGAGGGAGGGAGGGAGGAAAAGAGAGCAACAGAAAGAAAGAAAGAAAAAGAAAGAGAAAAGAAAGAAAAAGAAAGAAAGAAGAAAAGAAAGAAAGAGAAGGAAAGAAAGGTGGGATAAAGGTGTGACAGACAGAAGAGGGGATTTCATAGTCACTGGCGCTTGTTCTATTAATGTTCTACTGTTACCTATTCGGATTCAGGTGTCACAGTGCTTCAGGGAGGGAAAGAAGGAGGCCTCTGCAAAAAATGCATTTGTAAAAAGTCACTTACTGCAGATCCTATGAATGAGAAGAGGTTGACCTAAGTGAGTCTGACACTAGAGAAAACACTTTGGAGGAAATTGTATAAAGGTCATTTAAAGTCAATTACTTTTTCTATCACCTCTGCCCCTAACCTATGACCAATATGAATTGGTTTAATATATCTGTTATTACAATTTTCAGAGTTTTAAAAACAGGTGCTAATTCTCATGTGCTCAAATATTAAAATACACAAAATCTTTTGGCATTATTCAGGCTCTATGGAATGTGGTGTATTACATAATTCCCTTTGTACATTTAACCAGTTGGGTCAATATCTTAGATAAAACTAAGTCAACTGAAAAAGTTCTCCTTGACGAAATATTAGTCCTGACTTGATCTTGTGATTTTGAAGCAATCCATGTATGGTACCTGGCTCATGATTATATGCTTCTTCCATGTGAATCATATTTTATTATGTGCAAGTCACACAAATTAAAAAGCTTTCAAATTTCAATGGATAACATGTGAATTCCATTTATCATTCACGGGTTAAGGTTTATTGCCTGTTGTCTGGTTCACCTGTGACTTACATGCAGCTATGAATATCTTCTTGAATTTGAAAAGATTCACCTCTGCTCTAGGAACAAACACTAAAACTTACTCAAGTTTATTTTACACAAACTTAAAAGTTAATAGGAAAAAAGTGGGAAACTGTTAAGTTAAAGAATCTTAGGTATACAGTAATATATATATATATAATTTATAAATTATATATTTTTTAGTTCCTAGCCTTTCAGAAAGACTTTTAGGCTTAAAAATAAAAATAGTACACAGAAACAATGTGGAAGGGAGAGGATAAACAAGGGACATGCTTTAATATTTTAAATTAGCTTCAAAAATTAAACTTTGATGATGAAAATAAGGCTAATATCATGGATATTTGACTGCTGTAAGAAGAAATACATAGTCCACTGGAGTCAACCTGTTTCTGTTATTAAAATATTTTCCTTATGAATGGCAGGTACAGACCTCTGAGTAACATAATGAACAAGATTTTCAACTTTTATTTTTCAAAATATGAAGCAGTTTTATCATTTTTAATATATGGGCTTTCAAGAAGAGATGATGTCAAATTTATCTTAAAATACATGTGTAGGAGTGAAACTATTCTGTATGATGCTCTGATGGTAGATACATAGCACTATGTTTTTGGCAAAATCCATAGAGCTGTGTAACACAAAGAATGATCCCTACTGCAAACTAGAAACGTTAGTTAATAATAATGCATCGTTATTTATTTGTCAATTGTAACAAATATACCACACTAATGCAGGATGTCACCAATAGAGGAACCAAGTACTGGGAGAGATATATGAAACTCTGTATTTCTGCTAACATAAAACTGGTCTAAGAAGTAAAGTTTATTAAGTTAAAAAAGTATAAGATTTCGTACAGATGATGGTCAAACATGCTAATTATCAGATGTATCTTAAAGGAATGGATGGTTGTCTAGTTGTTAAGATCCCCAATCTCTCACAAACATGACTTCCATTGTATTGCCTCAAGCTGGTATTAGTCAGAGTTGGATAATATAATTGAACCAATAACTTTATGTAATTATCCTAAGTATGAAGACACTGCGTTGACATTTAATGAAAGTTATGCTATTTTAACAGATACATGTAAACAATTAAAATTTTATTTCAAAAATGATTTTAAAATTTGGCTTGAGATTTTTTCCTGAGAGAACCTTCCTTTCACCAACATTAAATTTGCTTATGCTCAGATAATCTCAGGTAGAAACTCCAGAATATCATAACATAGGATAAAAGAAAATACACTTCCTTAGACAAATGAAATAACAGGCTTGATCCTCTGGATTAATTAAGTCTATACATGACTAAATGATTATGGCAAAAAAATCGTACTATTAAACAACAAATGTATTATTAGAGATATTGCATAGTTTACATACATCAGATGTAGTTACTGTGTTCTAGCCCACATAAAACTGTGTGAACATGATTAACATAAAATTAATCACCAGGGAAATAATTATTTTAAAGAAATTTTTTACTCTAAAGGCAATACCTCAAAATGATGTTAACCATAAAACCATAATATCCTTATAAAATATTAACAAGAAACCACAGATCTTATATATTAAATGTATTAGCAGTTAATAGCACTACATAAGCCAAATGAATGAAAATGTGCAAATACATATGGTTTATAATTTTTGCTCAAGTAAACACTATACCATATTTAGAAACAATTATATGAGAACACTAAAATATTTTCATGTCTAAATATACCTTTGACTTTTTTTTCCCATACTAATTGCTATTTTCAAAGGCATTCAGAAAATAGAAATAGTTTCACAGTGTTAACAGAAATTTCTTTTCCACAGCCACAGAGCAGTATTTGTTAATGAATGAGATTTCAATTAATGAAGGCATTAGGAGGGAGGAAGGTAGGGAGAAACTGTCTCACCAGTAAGTACACTTCCAGTGTTTTTACATATACATTCCAACGGAGGATAGTTACCACATAACAAATTTGCTCATAAATCCTAAAAAAAATCTGCTTTGGTATCATTTTGCCACAATAGTTCCTTTCTAAATTCATACAAGAACAATTTTTTTTTTTTCTCTAGAATAATTTAGTTGCCATGTCAGGGCTTACCAATCCTTTTCACACATATACAATGGGACAGTTTTAGAGACAGGTTGAGAATGAGCTTGGTGAAAAAAGTCATTCCATTTTCTTTACAGCATATAACTATGATAAGAAAACAAATACAGAGTATTGTGGAATATATAAATTCTTTAATATGTGTAAAATTTCCAACTAAAATATTTTTTTAATCTTTAATGATAAATTTGAGCTTGTGTTCACAAAATATCTTTGTATGTTTTCTGACTGAAATATCAAATTCTTAATTGCTATCAACGAAAACTTTATTCACAAGAGTTAGTGGGAGCAAAGGACATTATAGCATTTACCACTTTTTCTCCAAGTAATAGAAAGTTCTTTCTTGTCATGAGCCATGAGGGCTAAATTTATTAAATTTCATGGTCCTTTTACTTACAAGGGCAAATGTAATGTGGAAAGTCCTTCGGAAATGCAAACGTTTTTCAAAATTTTTCCTATTAAGTACTTCAAAATAATGAGTTTCAAACATCCACAGGGATTGCTCTAATAGTTTTAATACTGTTTTTTAGGTTTTCAATATAACACCAATAACACAAGTGAATCATTTTTATCCTTTTTTGAAAGTTTAACTTTTGCTTTGTATCTATAAACTCTGTGTGTGTAATATTTTTATATGGCCTTTGCAATTTTCAATTAAGTTCATTCAGGTGCTCCAAAATGTCTGGTAAGCAAGCTATTCTTTTCAAAGGAATAACTCTCCTTCGACCACTCTAAAGAGAGTAACATTTAAAACACACAATACATTTTTTTAATTAACTCTTGAAAAAAAGGTATTTTTTGGACAGCTTGTGTACACACTGGCAAATATCAGTAAATGTGATAATCTAATCCCTTACCTTTGAATAAAGCGATAGCCATTTATTTAGATTCATATTTTCATATGAATTTATGTGGAATTATGATTTATGAGCAAACAAGAGCTGAGTACAAGAGCTGCTATGTGAGTAAAACTCATCTCAGATGAAACTCTTGATGTTTACACCTTCATATCATCTATAGTCTTTATAGCTGCATGCCACTAGGGCCAGAGCATCAGCCTCATGTATGAATACTTTTATTTTGAGACAGGGTGTCGCTTTGTCACCCAGGCTGGAATGCAGTGGGATGATCTTGGCTCACTGCAACCTTTGCCTGCCAGGCTCAAGTGATTCTCTTGCTTCAGCCTCCCAAGTAGCTGGGACTACAGGCATGCACCACCACGCCCAGCTAATTGTTGTTATTTTTTAGTAGAGACGGGGTTTTACCATGTTGGCCAGGCTGGTCTCAAACTCCTGGGCTCAAGTGATCCACTTGCCTTGGCCTCCCAAAGTGTTGGGATTACAGGCCAACTGCACCTGGCCAATATGAATATTTTAAAACATGAAATATGAGTATTTATTTGCCTCCTGGCATACATAATCTACAGAAGTTTGTTTTGATTTTTTCAGAATAAATAATGATCTTCAAGGATTCTAAAAAGTCTATTAATTAGCAAATATACTAAGGTCTTAACATCATCAATATACAATAAGTTTTAAATTTAATAATGTTTGATTAATGCTGTCAGTACGATGTGTGACAGGCCATCACTGCCTGTTCTGACAGTGTTATGCTAACCCGGCTTCTTTTCTACTTCTTCTGCTTCATTTGTTTCCAGTCTACCACTGATAGTGAACACAGAGACTGGTAAAATAAGAAATTCCATATAACAGGGAAGCACTTTGGCTTAAAGTATTATATGTGAAACCTTGTAAAAGATGGCTTTTAAAACTTGAGCATATAGCGCTCATATCTTTCTCATAAAGAAAGATTCTTACTTTTTGTGTAAGAGAATTCAAAACTACTTATGTCTAAGATGGCTGTTTTGGGGTAGAGTGCCACAAAAATGTGTCATGCAAGGAGCTTCACTTCATCACTTTTGCATGCAAATGAAATGTTTACTCCATGTGTGAGAATAATTATAATGGCACATGAATTCCAATTTAAGAGAATCATCATTATATTGCCCAATTATCTTAATCATTTGAGGGGTGGACTCTAGTGAGGCTCAGAGGTTTTCAGCAGTAATTCTCAAATTCTCCTTTGTGTTGGGAAAATAAACATATGTAGAAATGAAATCTAAAGACAAAACAGATTGCAGGCATGCACAAATCTAGAAAATCTATTTGTTAATAATATAAAGTATATATATAAATAATATAAATTATATGTATTTAAAATATATAATTAAGACTATCTGCATTTTAAATGCTTTAATATAAAGCATATAAAAAGCTTCTAAATTAAACATACAGCGATCTAAATTAGAATTTAATTTAGTAATTAAAAGTTAAAAATATATACAATATAATCATTTTCTACATTCCTAGATAACCAAAATGTATTTTGAAAACAATCAGTTTCTGGAACTTACTGTTCTCTTTAGTAATTTAGTGTCCAGAGAAATCAACTAATTTAATTGAAAGGAGTTTCTTTCTAAAAATGTGTATCTTAAACATAATATAAACACTATAAACACTTTAATTCTAAAACACACAAAATTAACCACTGATTTCCATTAATAATAAGACTTTTGACTAATTGCTAACCTTAAAATCCAATCAGAAGGAAAAAAGAAATGAAAGCAAAGAAAGAGTAAAAAGAAAAAGGGAAGGAAGACAAAATAAGCAATTAAGAAAATTTACAAAATTAGTAATTTTCAGATACCACACAAAAACAGTAAATGACAAAATTTATATAACTTCTATTTTAGAATTAAATAGTAAAAATATCAGCAAAAAATACGTAAATTAAACTGAAGGATAAAATCAATACTTGCATAAAATCTTCACTGAGGATAAACATATTGGTATTAAAATAGTGATGAGATTAACTGAAGAATTTTGATGGGAGAGTTGGGAAATTTTGTGGTGGTTGCTCCATGAATGAGGTCATGGTCAGGGAGATAATCTGGGGAAGTGTTATGCAGGAGACCTCTCTTGTGATCTACACAAGTCTTATTCAGAAGAGTAACAGAAAATAATAGGCGGGGCACGGTGGCTCATGCCTATAATCCCAGCACTTTGGGAGGCTGAGGTAGGAGGATTGCCTGAACTCAGGAGTTCGAGACCAGCCTGGGCAACACGTTGAAATCCCGTCTCTACTAAAATACAAAAAATCAGCCAGGCAAGGCTGTGTACACCTGTAGTCCCAGCTACTCGGGAGGCTGAGGCAGGAGAATTGCTTGAATCCAGGAGGCAGAGGTTGCAGTGAGCCAAGATCACATCACTGCACTCCAACCTGGGTGACAGAGCGAGACTCAGTCTCCAAAAAAAAAAAAAGAAAGAAAATAATAAGCGTTTGCAATTGCAGGAAGTTTTCAGAGCAAGCCATAAGGGTATTTAAATATTATTATTATTTTTATTAATTTTTAATTGACATAATTATACATACTTACAGGGTATGGTGTGGTGTTTTGATACATGTACATGTACTACAGTGATCAAATCAGGGTCATTACCATAGCCATCACTTTAAACATTTATCAGTTAGACAGGAAGAGTAAGTTTCACAGTTCTATTACAGCATAGGGTAGCTACGGCAAATAACAATGGGGTATACAGTAGTGCATATACGATTTTGAATATTATCCCTTCAAATATTATTTTAACTGTTGTGAATTAATTTTTATCTGTTTTATTGTAAAGAGTCTTCACATTTTTAACACTATAAAAAAGCCCAAGGGCACATGAATTCTAATTTGACAGGATCATTATTGTTCCTAATTACTATCTTCATCATTCATGGGAGGAAATGGATTCTAGTGGCTAGGAAGTCACTAGACATCACTGACCACTATCAAAAGCCAGAAACCAGAATCTCTCTGTGAAACTTTAAATCGTAGAGAAAAGCCAAATTCAGCTAGGCCTGGTCTAGTCTTCAGTCATGCTTTGTTTGTGCCATGAAGCATTTCAACAAAATAATTTCATTTTCTTTTGATCTTTCTGCTTCCCCCTGGGAGGCCAGCTGATAAAACTAAGGCACTGATTTGCCCATAAAATGAGACCACTGAAGTTCTAGCCAAAATCTTTTCCCACTACTGTCCTTTTACTTTCCATTACCAAAATTTCCTTCTACTCCATTAATAATGTAAAAGCTATTTGGATCAAAACACAATGGTGGTTTGAACAGGCTGAGAAATCTTGGTTAATGTCTTTTGAACATGGTAGTAGACGTGGGGAGTAGGTATAATTAGAGACAGCCTTCCAGGGATCACACCAGAATGACAGACGTATCAAGGGCAGGCACTCCAAGACCTTGCTAGACCATCCATAACCTGACATCACCACCAGTTCCCTAGAGATCATCCTCTTGATACCTGGAAATTATTCTCCTTTCTCAGCCCAAGGAGCTACCTGCTGATGGCCTGGAGGGCAAATGCTGTCCAACAGAAATACAATGTGAGCCATATATGTTATTTCATCAATTCTAGCAGCCACATTAAAAACTAAAAACCAGTTGCAGTGAGTATCTGTAGCACACCGGTATCCCATTCATGGCCTTCTAGCTCAGAAACATGGATCTATACTTGCCATGCTGCTTAAACATTAAGCCGAATGTAAGCATTAGTGATGCTCGGAAGTATCTTCAGTTTTTCTCCCCTTCCTAGATATTCAGAAAGATTACACTTCTCATCTCCCTTGACATTAAGCCTGACCACATGGTCAACAGAATCAGCAAGTAGAAGGGACACATATCACTTTACAGCAGAAGCATTTAAAAGTTGACGCCCTCCTCCCTTGCAGTGGTCATTCTTCCTGGTAATTATGAAAGAACGGGCCAGCTGGAGGTAATACAAGATCAAGCCCACAGGATGAGTGACCACCCCCATGGAGAGCTGCCCTGAAAGTCATCCACACCTACAACAGACTTAGCATGAATATCAGTTTTTTTGTGTTAAACACAGAAAACTGGTGGTAACTGTTAGTGTAGCACATCCTAGCCCATCATGTCTAATAAGGCCTCAACTTGAGTGACCTACAAGACAGTAAAATTAGGACGAAAGTTCTATAAAAATGAAATAAATCAGAATCAAACTTATTGTAGGTTAAGTTCAAAAAACAAACTTTTTAAAATTACTACAAGTATTGATATTTCCCTACCAAGAAAGTTTTTATTATAATGTTCCCCCAAATACTACAAAGTCTATTAGGAGCTGCTATTTCATTTCCTTTTCAGGAGGTCATGTCATATTTAACTAACGTATACAAGTTGCCACAAATAAAAGAAAGAAATAATGTGCTATGATATTCTTCAATATGAAACTGTAAAAAAAAATCAAATCAGCAGTAGGGATGATACAGAAGAATGATTATGACATCAAAAATAAAAAAATTAGCTTTCAGTAGTCTAGTAATGCTATGCATACAATTTTATATATTAAAGTACTGGGAAAGCAAAAAGATTATTGCGTTCTCCCTTGTATACATTCTAATAACTCAAAAGTTTTTAAGCTGTTCTTCGCTTCATTGATATTCTTCCTCCAGGCATCTCTATGCTATGAAATTCAAAGAAAACTCTTTCTTTTGACAGAATCCAGCTAAAAATACATAAAATTACCAGTGCTTAGGCAGAATTATTCTTTTTTCTTTCTTTTTTTTTTTTTTTTTTTGCAGAATGTACCCATTAACAAATTACACTGAAATATCACTACCTCTAATTAAATTAGTCTTTCAGAGTACAGGTGGTGTAGAAGCTCCCTTTTCCCAACTGTATCATTATTAGTCTCTGAAATTTGACGTAATTTAGTTAGCTCCATATTTCTGGCTACTTATGTCAACAAAGAAAGAAATCTAATTGCTAATTTTTAAAACAGGTTTTTGTTAACTTTGAAAGAAAAAGAAGAGTTTCAACATAAATTTTACTGAAAACAGAAATTTTGCTAACTGGCATTTTCAAATATACTACTCTAAAAGAAAAAAAAAGCTAAACTAAATTAAACCTGTTTCTCAATGAATTTCCACAATGTGGCCTCAAAATGTGCTACAGAAACCATTAAGAACAAATGTGTCCCCCAAGTAACTAACTTACTAAGATACAGGTAGCCCAAGGAACAAAAGGACGTTACTGTTTTGTAAAACTTGATTTTAAAAGAAGATACTCATAGAACATGATGTGCATTAAGCACACTAGCCCCACTGGTATGATGTGATTATCACAGTAACTAAAATTAAAAGTACATTGGGCTATTAAGCTACTAAACCCCAAATCATTTGCTGACAGTAAAGTTACAAAACAAACAACAAGGTAAGATTTCATCCTAAATACTTAATACAATTTAAGAAGTGCTTATTTTTTAGAAGAAAAAGGTCATGATCATACATGAAGAAATTATATATATATATATATAAAACAGTTCTTGAAAATTTACCATAATAATACATAACTGATAGTTTAAAAGGTGAATTCCCAGTATTTACTGCAAATCCAACAAAAAGATACATCAGATCACTAGCTGCTGGAAAGAACTTTGTAAGTTGAAAAGTTGTACTATTCAAGTAAACTATAAGAATTTAACAAAAGAAATACACAAACCCCATTATTTCTAAAGGATACCTACATTTTCTGAACATTTGCAACCTGATGTGTATTAAGTATTTAATGTACACAGAATTCCATGAAACTTTCAGCAATATTATTACTCTTTCACAAAGGCAATGAAGATATTCGAAGTCATGACATGAAATCTTTAAGCTGCCAACAGAATTTAAGTACTAAAAACAATCAATGAATTCTAATATAAGTTCACTGATGCCTTATTATTTGTGAAATATGATCATGTAACCAGGTAAAAATCATGGCTTCCCAATGCATCTTTTTATGATTATCTCAGTTCACTACTTTCCAACTTTTCAAAGAATTACTGCATAAACCCTAGAAAGCTGCTTTAGTAGGGAAGATATTCTCCCAAAAATCTATAGGGATAGGTAATATTTCTCAGACTCAGTTCAACTCCCTCAGGTCTAACATACAGAGCCACAAAGAAAACAACCACAGTAGTCTATGGCACATAATAAGAAATGGATTCCACTTTTAAAGTATTAACATAACAATAATAAAAGGCAATTTAAAGGTTACTTAATTTTATATACACGTATAAATGTTTGAGTTTGGGTAAGACTCTTAAAATGCCAGTTACTTTTATTTAGAAATTACATTTTATGCTTACTAGATTTTTATTAGGGTCTACAACTGTAGAACTGTAGTCATGTCAAAATGCCATCATTGGTTGTTTTTTTTTTTTAAATCCTCTTGAAAAATGTTCCCTCTCTGTTATACCCTGAAATGAACATCTAAATATGTGAACACACCAACTCAGCAATCTGAATAGTTGCTGCTTCAACTGACAATAATAACCCTTATTCTCATTAATGGGCTGACATTTCCTCTTGCAGAAATGATTACACTTCTATTTCACCATTCTCATTAATTACACCAAAGTGAATAGGATTAACTGCCATACACTGTAACAGGATGGCCATCTCAGGTATGTTCCAGCTCCATATCACATGTTTTATCTGGAAAGTGTCTTAGGTTGGTGCAAGGCTGCTCTAGGGTTCTGCCTAGGAGAATTCCACACAGACCCCTCCTGAATGCTGCTAAGCACTCTTAGTCCAGCTGTTAGGTGTACTTGTAAAGGGTCAAGGTATCTTTAAATTTTTCAGAGGTAAAGAATTTTCACATTTAATTCTCCCTGTGTAAATATATAAACATGTATTAAAGGATTTCTATTACATTAAATAAGATGATGTCCAGGCAAGCATCCTGTGCACGTATTATTTGCTCCCCATTTACATTTCTCAATCTGTATGTATTAGCTACAACAAATCGAGTTAGGCTAAAATAATATCCTTATCCTGTCCTGATAAATAGATGCAATAAGCAGACTAGTCTAAATTACATCCTTTGCCTAAAAGCCCTGGCATTATTAATGCTTCAGGATAATATATTAAAAATCCTATTTTTTTTTTTGAAAACTAACTTACAGTGGACATTTGACTTCCATAAGCATAAAAGTGAAGAAAAACAACAGATGTGAATAATTGGGACAATGACAGAAAAAAAACCCACACACCTCAACAGGAATAATGAAAAATTATTAAGTGTAAATATTTTGTCTAAAAAAATGACTTTTTTTTTTTTTTTAAATGTAGGGATATAAAACCAAGGACATATAGAAATTAGGTATGAAGACTTCTGGAGAGCATGGCATGGCACAATAGGTCCACACTGCTGAAGTATCACCTTGTTCAAATACACAGCAATAATAATCAGATGTAAAAGTAAAAACAAACAGACAACAACAACAAAATACTGGCCAGGATCAAAAACAAGATAGTATACCATAAATGAACCAGTGTAAATTGCTGCCTGGATAGGGAACAAGTGGAGGACAAGCGGAAGTTCAGCCTTTGCAGGGTAAAGGAATGTGGAGGTGACAGGAAGCTGGTACAGCAGCTAGGATGCCCCTTGACTCCAAGGATTGGGGCTCGGGCTGGGGCTGAGGCTGGGCTTGAGCAAGGGTAGAATGAAAGAGAGATGAAAACAAAAATCTCATTCACAGTGAGCCTGAAATTCCCAAATCATTACACATAAAAAAATCAAGTGCTTAAGAAAGCCAACAAAAATCAATAACCAGAACCTATCACACTGCAAAGGAAATGAATTCCCTGGGGTACTCTTCTGGTTTCCCCAATCCCACTGACGACTCCCTCTCCATCTCCTTCAGTGCCTTAGGGTTTAGATCATGACCTTCCCTGATCCACATTTTCATCCTAGGTAATTTCAACCAATCTTAAGGTTTTAAAAACCACCTGTACTAAGATGAATCTTGAATATGTATGTCTAAACCGTGACCACTGCAATGAGATCTAGACTCCTACATCTAACTGCCCGCTTGCCATCTCCACTTGGAAATCTAATAAGCAACTCAAACTATAGAGATGTGAAAGCCAACTCTGGGTTCACCCTCCTCCTGTACAACCAACTCCACTGTAGTTTCACCCTCCACCCAAATGCTCAGACTACAAGTCTAGGAGTTGAGTTTAACTCTTGTCTTACCAAAGTGTAATCTATTTGCAAGTTCTAACAGCTCCACTTCCAAAATATATCACCAATAGGACCAATTCTCATCACCTCCACAGCTAACATCTTACCTTCAGTCATTATCCAGCATAAGTCATAGATAGAAGGTTCTAACTGATCTCCTACTTCCACTCTTCACAACATCTACAGTGGCCTTTGAAAAACAAACTGGATCGTGCTCAAAAGGCTCCTACTACACACAGAACAAAATCCTTAACAAAGGCCCTGGCCCTTTAACCTCATCCTTCTTTACTCTTTTCCTAGCTCACTGGGTCTCTACAGTTACGTATGTTTTCTTGTGATTCCTCCAACAAGCTAAATTGGGTCCTGCTTCAGGGCCTTGTTTGTATATTTGAAACATTGGACAATGGACGAGAAGGAAGAGGAAAGAACAGTGGAAGAGGGGAATCAACAGAACTTGGAAAAACAGGCAGGAGATGAAATCCAGGTTAAAAAAAAAAAAAAGAGATTAGGCTCATTTTTGTCTTTTATAGATTTTATAGCTAAAGTTATTTTTCCTTAGTTTTTCCAACTTTCTTCCTTTTTCTTTAAGTATTCAATGGGTGATCAGAGCTGACATGTCATCAAATCAGATAATGAATAAAACGAACATGAGATCTTGTTTTATTTTTCAGCTGGTTTTTCTGGAAATGAGTGATGTGAATAATCAGCTTCATAGGGGAGGTGTGTAGTATAGTACGCTCTTCAATAAAATCTAAACAGATGGAGAAGTGGCAGATAAATGCGTTTTGATGTTGCAGTGTAGTTATTGGTCTGCTAACCATAACATGTAGCTATGGCTGAGATGCCCCAGATCACCCCGACAGTCTGAACTCTGACTGTATACCACACTCCCTCTCAAACAGCGCTGGAATTTGAAAACTTGCACAAATAATGAACTAAATTCCAACTAGCTTCCCAGTAATATTAATATACAAGGCCAACAACAACAGTCTGGTGTTGAGCCAGGGTTCATTCATAAATGTATTACTGGGGACTAGGCACAAAGAAATCTGTGGGCTCAGCATCTGAACCGTCGATTATAACCCTGCTTCAAGGAGAATGTGTGTTGAATGACACATAAGAAAACAAGAACAAAGGTAAAGATTGTACCCACTTCCTCATATGCAACAGCACTGGGAACAATATTACATTAACTTGTTTTTTACGTATGTGTGAATTCATCTATCTGAATATAAAAGTGTAGCATACAGTGCTATACTCTGAACAGAATAAGTAATCAAATATTATTCTCATTACTCCTGTTTCTAAGTCATGAGTTCAGAATGTTTGTGATAAAATATCTCCTTTGGATATCACGTACAATGATTCAAATACTTTTAAGTACTTTTAAAAAAATTATTTGCCAAAACCACAATGAGATACCATCTCACACCAGTTAGAATGGCGATCATCAAAAAGTCAGGAAACAACAGGTGCTGGAGAGGATGTGGAGAAATAGGAACACTTTTACACTGTTGGTGGGACTGTAAACTAGTTCAACCATTGTGGAATACAGTGTGGCAATACCTCAAGGATCTAGAACTAGAAATACCATTTGACCCAGCCATCCCATTACTGGGTATATACCCAAAGGATTATAAATCATGCTGCTATAAAGACACATGCACATGTATGTTTATTGCAGCACTATTCACAGTAGCAAAGACTTGGAATCAACCCAAATGTCCATCAGTGACAGATTGGATTAAGAAAATGTGGCACATATACACCATGGAATACTATGCAGCCATAAAAAAGGATAAGTTCATATCCTTTGTAGGGACATGGATGCAGCTGGAAACCATCATTCTCAGCAAACTAACACAGGAACAGAAAACCAAACACTGCATGTTCTCACTCATAGGTGGGAACTGAACAATGAGATCACTTGGACACAGGAAGGGGAACATCACACATCGGGGCCTATTGTGGAGAGCGGGGAGGAGGGAGGGATAGCATTAGGAGATATACCTAATGTAAATGACGAGTTAATGGGTGCAGCACACCAACATGGCACAAGTATACATATGTAACAAACCTGCACATTGTGCACATGTATCCTAGAACTTAAAGTATATTAAAAAAAAAAAATTGCTGTTTAGACAATGGTTTCCCACCTTTACAAGTAGCAAAACAAAAGGTCACAGAGCATAAGTTTCCTGGTCACACTGAAAACTGGTGGGTGGCACTGATGCTGGAAGCTCTTTGGGGCATCCTGGGAGACACCCATTCAAATTTAGCACAGAGGGAAATTTCCGTTTCTTGTTGAACTTCCCCACACTCAATGAAAATGAACTACATGATTTCTAATCTACCATTTACAGTGATATAGAGATGGACATGGCAAGGTCCCTTATCCCTAAGAGTTTAAATTTAGGGGGAAATGGCTTAAAACTAAATAACATAATGGGCAAAACTAACGTGCTTAATAATTACATTTCAAGGGAGAGAGGGAAATAACTGAAGATACAATGGAAGTGGCAGGTGGCTTCTGATCTAATCACCAAAGAATAAACATAATCCCAGTAGGGTATAGAAAAAGGTGGCAGCTTCGGCATAAACAGGGGCATGAACGCCAGGCAGTGATGGTGCATTCACAGAGGTATCAATACGTAGAGAAAGGGTGGTGTCTGGATCAGCACGGCAGTTCTTCCCTCAATGCCTTTGTTAATGAGTATTTGGGAAGTATTTTTTCAAGGACCAATTTGTTTGGCAAGACATGTTGTTTTTGTAGGGAGGGATTTTTATGGACTAATGTCTTTTATTGAGAAAACAGTCTCTAGGTAGGCTGAAATCCATTAGTCTGAAAGGAAAATGTCGACAGAGGCACAAACTAAAGATCTAATTACTGATGCACATGAAGTGGTTCACTGAATTTAGGGGCTCTCTGTGTGTGTATGTGTATGTATGTATGTGTGTGTGTAACAGACATATCTGACAGCAGGATTAAGTGTTAAAATTTAAATTCCATTGTCAGTTTTGTACAAAAGCTTAGAATTTCCCCATTTTCTGATCCCGTGGGTTTGACATATTAATATGAGAAAGACCATTAGTGGCACTTTTGAAACACAGGCATCATTAAAAAATACACAATGTAATATACAAGATGTGATTATAAAGAAATAGGATTGATTCCACAAGTCACACAGAAAAATCAGATTCATTATATTACAGTCATGCCTTGTATAAATTATAGTCCAGCCAACAGAGGCACTAAACATGCACTTTAATTTGGAGTACAGTACAGAAGTAACTTCACTATCTAATGAGATGAATTATTAATAAATTCTAAGATACTAAAAAAAACATGCTTGTATTAAAAAGGCCAACAATAATCTTATGTATTTTACAAGTAATCTTCAATAAGCCACTATCATTTTATACTCAATTGAACCATACCCTCGATTAGTCTGATATAGTATACTTTTCTTTAAATTGGAAGAAATTACATTGATAATCATTTTTTATCAATTCTTTCTGGTTTGGTGCAAAAAAATAAAAAGAGCGATGAACTAAAAGCCAGTAAACCCAGTTGTGGCTGTGGCTGCACTGATGATAATCTCTCAACAGCTTTGGATCTTCATTTCTTCAGCTGTAATATGAAGGAGTCTCACTAGATGACTACTCTGCTAATATCTCATACAGCACTAAAACTATGCATACGCTATAGTCTAAAATTTGGTATCTTAACAAGCGCCCGAGTGAATACCACCAGTGAACGCTGCGCTCATGTTCTGTTTGTTTTTGTTCATGTTGAGCAGTCATTATGAAAAATACAACGGTTTTTCTAAGGCAAAAAGCAAAGGAGAACACCTACAGGGATAAAATTGTTTTAAATTTTTTTTCTGGTTTTTAAACAGCTATATATCCCACAGAAAATTTAAAATCCAAATATCACATTCCAGGTAACTATAGGTGATAAAGAGCAGCAAGTGCTGCAAATAAAAAATCATAGTAATTATTCAGTTGTCATTCTTCCTTCCAATACATTAAAAAATTACATAGGCCTTAATGAATTTTAATTTATAATCTAGGTGCTTTTATTTTGCTAAAGTTCGTATGTCATCACAAAAAGAAAACAACAAGAAAAACAAAAACAAAACTCAGGCTTTTGAAACACAACTCCCAAGAATAGACCAGTCGCCTTTTTTGCATGAAACAGATTTCAGTCATTTCAACACTAAGGTGTCACAATGAGTATAAATCCTTGAAGTTCAAACAATACTATTCGTACTTCAGGTTCCAAATTCTACGTCTCATTCCCTCTAAAAGTAATGGATGTCAAATGGTAAAGGGAAAACTGTTTAGAGCACAATTCTTTAAAAGAGTTTTTTGACCTAATAAGGAATACAAAACAGCTGTAACTCTGGAAAATAAAATTAAACTTTCAAGACAACTAAGGACACAATCCATTATTTCTCTCGAGTTTATCTTTTTGGTAGGATAAATGCTCCTCAGGAAAGATTAACTGAAGACCTATGAAGTTCCTTATGTGGCAAGCAAAGCAGAACAGGCTCTTCTTTAACCTTACATGACATAGTGTCTTTTTGAAAGTTTCTAACAAAATAAACTCATTCTCTATTCAGTTTTCTTATCATAATGGCCATCCACAGACACTCCACCCCAAGTGTGGGTTTCCAGTGAGTAGCATTCTTTCTCTCAGGTTCAGAGTCATTTGCTTTACTAGCCTATTTTACATACACGTACTACCTTTTGATAATTCTTGTCATGGACTACAGTTTCGAATTTAAAACAGGCAACTTTGCTGCATATCTTATTGTTTTTCTAGGTGTTTTCACACCCCTTGATGTTTGGTGAATTTTTACAAAACGAATGAGGTTAACCTTCATTTTTCAGACTTTCAAAGTTTCTTTATGTTAACATAGACCTCTCATTTAAGGATGACTCATATTCATCTTGTTTAACTTTATTTTTAGGAAAATTTACTAAGCTCAAAGTAGATACAAAAAAAGGAGATGTATGTAATACCAATCACATTTATTAGACAACTAAATACAGGTTAATTCCACTTACAATAAATAAGAGACTTATGAAGACAGAAAGCTCGGCATTAACATTTAAAGATATATTAATCATGTTTTTCTTTTTTTTTTTTGTATTTTTTAGTAGAGACGGGGTTTCACCGTGTTAGCCAGGATGGTCTCGATCTCCTGACCTCGTGATCCGCCTGTCTCAGCCTCCCAAAGTGCTGGGATTACAGGCTTGAGCCACCGCGCCCGGCCTGATCATGTTTTTCATTGTATAAAGGTCCTTATCATAGCTGCATGAGAGTCTCTTGTCTTTTTCCATTCCATGCCGAATATGTATGTCTCATTACAAGGTAGGCACTGTGAGCGAGTTGAAAATATAAAAGTGAATGGGGCAAGTATTTCACCAGCAAGGAAGACACACTTGTATCTAAGAATTTCTGCAGTAAATTATATGAATTAAGATGAAGATCTACCTAGTGGGGATTAGGGAAATTAGGTTAAGAAATTTAAAAGCTGAAGTTGACATTTATATAACATAATTAAATAGAGTATCACAGAAAATATAAACTTTACCACAAAAAAAAAATTGGCTTGTAAATGTTAATTTGCCTGTAGTTTGCAGAAGAATGTCTGCTACAATAAAAGGTGCAAATATAGTTTGTTGCTAACTATTACCAGCTAGATTTGAAAATGTATCCCTTGTTTTGAAATACAAATGTACAACTCTCTAAGTCTACAACTCTAGAAAAGACGAGTGAAATACAGCTTTTGTAACATTCCCTTTTTTTAAATCATCACCATCCCACCCCCATAAAATACATTTGTAGAGTTTTCTGTGATTATGTTTTAGTTTGATTTTAGGATAATAGAAATTCACATAAGCTTTAAATTCCTTGTTTAAAATATCAAATGTACTTTGTACATAAGTCTTCCCATTTTATGCTACTTTGTTTTCCAAGTTAACTAAATCACCATGATATGGAATGAATAAGGCAATTTTTGTTACCTGAAAGGAAAACATACAATTCTGCTTGGTTCTTTAATTTCTCAGTGAAGATACACACATAATGCCTTAATCAAAACATGCCATCGAGTTTCCATTTCCCATAATTCCTTCTGCTTAGTGAACAAAGTCATAATAGGTATGTCAGAATGAAAGCAGGGATAAAGTTCTTTTGAGCTGACGGAAATGCCGATGCAGCTTTTTATAACTGGAATACTGACCGTCAGCAAAACAGAGATTGGGTGGCTCAAACAGAGCCCTTATTACATCTGATTCACTGATCCCTTTCAAATTCTTGCCCCCAACCTTGGGCACAACACAAAACCTTCCTGAGCTCTGCTGGTGCTTCTGTCTGTTTGCAAAACAAAATACAACATAAGAATAAACTTTAAGGGAGTAAAACAGCACTTCTGTTTGGAAAAATCTCTCCCTTTTGGTTGTCTTAGATGCGTGTTCTATCTAGTGTTTTCAGCTAGTAACAATCCATCACTTGTTATTTAGCAATCTGTTAAGTAAAAACATCTATAGCTGTCCCAGCTTTTTCTCAAGAAGGAACTTGGGTGAAAAGTCAATAATATATGCTTTGCATACTCAGTAGCACTCAAAGTGCTTATAAGATAATTAAGGTTTGTAGGGAGTTGGTTTCATATCCTAAATTGGGTATGAATCCAAGATTAGATGTCAAAAAGAGTGTATCTGGGAGACTTGTTAAAATACAAAATCTCATAAATAAAGAAATGCATTTTATGTAAAATGAAAGATGCTCTAAGTGCAAACCATGCCTATAAATAATTTTGCTAATGGGTAGATACAAGATTCTCAAAGAGTGCTTCTTCTCCCAGATTTTTACACACCATGAAACTTTCTGAGGATTCAGATAGGCTGCCAGCATGAAGGCAGAGCTACCTTTAACAATGGATGGTCAGATGTCTTGTTTTTAAACATTCCCCTTTTAACAATCAACTTTCTAGTTCACACCATATGCTAAGGGGTTTGGTACAGCATAAGAATATTGTCGGAAGCAGTAAAATAACTTACAGAAATACTTCGAGACAATGCTGAACCTTAGGATTCTGAAAGGTGAGACTGGGAAGAAGTGAGTTCCAGTAAGCTGCAGAAATAACCAGAGTAGAAGAAAGAAGGCAATGACACCTCCAAGGAAAAGCAAAGCTAACCACTGCTTAAAATATGGAATTCATACAAGAAAAAAAATCTATAAATTGGATATGGGAAAACTTACAAAAACTTAGTAGACAAGTGTCAAACACTTTTGAGAGGGGGAAATAATGTTTTGGGCCAAACAAATATACAGGCTGAAATTATAAATGAAAACCTAAAGGCTAGCAAAGCTCTCAAGAGGTTATTGTTTGAACACAAACTAGAGATCTAGCCAGAGTAATGGGAATGGGAATCTCAAAAGAAGAAACATATAAAAAGAGATGATGAGGAAATAATCCATAGGAACGTGTAGCTAATATGATGTGGGTATAGAAAATAGCGATTGAAGGGAAGTAAGGAGTCCAAAAGGATGCCGATGTTTTGAATCTTGACTTGGCAAAAGATGAATAGAAACAGGTTAAATCTCAAGGAGGAAATAGTTTTATGAAAGACTGTTTTTCAGAACTGCTGATTTAATTCAGCATTAAAAATATATATGAGGGCTGGGTGCAACGGGTACACCTATAGTCTCAGCAATTTGGTAGGCTAAAGCAGGCAGATTACTTGAGCCCAGGAGTTCAAAACCAGCCTGGGCAACATGGCAAAACTCTGTATCTACCAAAAATACAAAAATTAGCCAGGCCACGGTGGCGCACACCTGTAGTCCCAGCTACTCAGGAGGCTGAAGTGGGAGGATTGCTTTAGCTCGGGAGGTGGAGGCTACAGTGAGCTGTGATCGGACCACTGCACTCAGCCTGGGTGACAGAGTGAGACCTTGCCTCAAAAAAAGGGGTGTGTGTGTGTGTGTGTGTGTGTGTGTGTGTGTGTATGAAATGTGCCTGTTCTGAGTGCTAGGTATAAAGGACTCATAAACTAACCCCAAGGCCTTACTCTGCAGGAGCTTCCCCAGTCCAATTATAGAAACCAATGCATGTATTTTTTTTGTACAGTTGAAGTCCCAGGAATCAAGTGAAATCTCTCAGGGAGAAAGTCATGTCTAATCGAACATTTTCCTGCTTAGATTATCTTGTTTACTGGTCTTACTGACAGAAGACATCTGATAGCCATCTTGTACGCAGACATCTCTTCAAAAAGGTATTTTAAAAAATGTACTGATGTCAGCCTTGTTTTAATAAATTCAAAACTTACTGAATTTATTAGTTTCTTTACTCATGGATCTTTGATAATTTGTGTGTTTCCTCTGCACCACATTTTAATTTGCTACCACCTTTTTCAAACGTAAAACTCACAAAACTAAAATTTTTAAGAGCAGAACTGCTGGTGCAAATTACTGTCATCACAACAATGTTTGAGTACCTACTGAATGCAAAATACTTTACAGCTTCTGGAACGCCTATGAAGACTTGGCAATTTCTCGTGGGCTTAAAAATCTTTGAATGTATTAATGATAATTGAGGGGTCCACATCTCATTTCTGGGACTGTACACAGGACAGTAGCCCTTATGTGTCATCATACTCTGTTAGTTCCTTGTTTAAACAATGCCCTGCCACCAGACTGGGTCTAATGTCATACAAAGTCCCTTCATTTCTCTCCTTTCCACAGTTACTGGAAGCTAGCAAGTCCATAACCTACGTTGCCTAGCCCCTTGCATGAATCCACATTTCTGACACCTCAGGATTGTGTGGCATAGGGAAGGGCAAGGATACACGACTCACAGGATGTCCCGCGTTTGAGTTCAGGGCAGGGCGCTACAGGAACTCTCTGATTGGCTGCATTCCTTCCATGCTAGTTCCAGTCTTCTCTTGGACTTGGGAGACTGGTATTGATATTTCATTGATTTTGCATACATGATCATATCTGATCCTTGGAACTCCTGGCTGAGTAGGCAGCAACTCATATTTTCATTTTATAAATGAATTAATTATGGCTCAGGGAGATTAAGCAACTTGCCCCTAGGTACCACAACTGTCAAACAGAACAAACTGCCATTATTAGGGACCAAATGAACTATAAATAACGATAGGTTTCTAACTCACATTTACTTTATGGGTTGTTATAATTACCTATTTTCTGCTCTACCAGTGCCAAGTCAGGATTTCATAGTCTGTATTGTGTGTTTTTTTGTCAAGTTCTTCTCACCACTAACTTGTAAGGATAATTTTCCTCCAATTTTAAAAGCTGTAGGGTTAGGCAATTCCACACAATTTGGAGTTCTGTGTGGTTTATAAAACAGATCTTGATATTTTACAGTGATTAGTATAAACACAAGAAAGCAAAGGTCGGTCAACATTTATGGCTCAAGAAAAAGAGAGTATTAGACAACCAACAAATAGTTATTTCTTTTTAACTATATGCTGATGACAATGCACGCTTTAATACTGGCAACAACTGACCGGCAATGCCAAAACCAGAAGCAAATCTCATTTTGACTAACTGAACACAAATAAAATTTGCAAATAGCTTGTATTATGATCATATCTTAAAACGGTGCTACTGATGACTGAATAATTATTTGTTTAGTTGGAGGCAACGATGCTTACTGAAAGTTGATTGAACATTTGTGCACAGGGCCTCAGAGCGAATCCAAACAAGTGTGTGGCATGCTGGGGTACTAAACACTCACTTTATGGCTAAAACACTGCTCTTAATAAAGAGAACCACCCCAGATTTCTTGTGTGATCAAGATAATAGTACTCCTAACTTACAGCTGTAAAGCACTTTTAAACGATACAAAACTGCCCTCATATAAGCAGAAGGCCAATTATAATTCCTGACATGGCAGGACTCCAAAAACTGTATGCCAGCGGAGCGAGTTCCATCACATCAGTAATTAACTCACCTCCAAGTAGGTAAAATTCCATGAACAGACAATGTTAATTTTCCTAGGTCAGCATCCTGATAAATATCGTGTTCCAACAATCTGCAGTCAACACAAAAACCTTTAGGTTTACCTCCTATTAACAGAAATGTTCAGAACAAAATTATCCATAGGCAGCAAAAATAGCAACTGCTTGAAAAATATCAGATGCAGAGAGCAGAGCAAACAATATAAAGTAGATGCTGAAAAAATACAGTCCAGCCAAGCTTCAATGTAGAATTCTATAAAGCCTTATATAGCAAATATTGCACTACTAAGTGCAACAAAAATATTATACACAGAATGCCAAATGGGTGACTCCCATCCCAGCTTACTGGAGACTCACAGTGTAGTGAGAGCACAACAAATACCAAGTATTCTAGTTCATTATTCTCACATGGAAAGATCTTTGATCCACTGATTGGGTGTTTATGCCAGACACACTCCACAGATCATCTCATTTAATCCTAAGAACAACTCTAAAAGGTAGATGTTACTTTAGAAATAAAAAAACTCCCGAGTCATAAGGAGATAAAATACCAGACTCAGGATGACACAGTGGTGGAACTAAGAATGTTTGAACATCACTGTGTGATTCCAAATCCTGGTATGCTTCCTCAAAAAATCACACTGGCTTTCAGTTACTGGGGAGGGGTCCACAATGAGTACATATTGAGAGTAAAAACATAAATCATGAATTAGTAACTTTATGAATAAAAATATATTTTCCTTAGGAGCAGCACTAGATTATAAACTTAGAAAATAATGAAATCTTTATCATTTGATACATTCTTCAAACAATCGCTTTTACTTGACATGTTTTCAAAACTGGTGTTCTGAAGAGAAAAACATTTTATTTAGAAATAAGGTATACATAGGGACCAGGGCTACATAAATGTTTTTGACTTTGCTGAAAACAAGCACAAAAGAAACAGAATTCAATTATTTTCTCATTGTAATCACACATGGCATTTTATATAAAATAAAAAGAATGGATTTCTACTGAATACTTTCTACTTTAATCAAAGCCCAAAATCACACTCCAGCCTCACCAGGCAATGTGCAAAGATGGACAGTCAGCAGGCGATGGTGTTTTTAATGGATAAGTGTCCATGACAACAGGAAAAAATGCTACAGCAATGCACGCAACACTGTTAGCAGACTCAAAGAGATTAGGGTAGAATTAACCTAGTGATTCCTTCCTTCTTTCAGACGAATCATTCTTAACAGAATTAAGCGGCAGTGCAGGCAGTATGAGCCTTCCTCAACATAGTTTTTATACCTATTCCTGAATTTGTAGAGGACTTGTGTTCTCCCTAAGTGCTGCCACTATTCAACATTTCTACAGTGTAAATATTTTCTTGTACCTTATAAACAACTTTGTAGTCTACAATAACATAAATATGTAAAAGTATACCATTCCAATAAATATTTCCAATTACCTAAGAATTTTACCCTGATTTCATTTAAATATAGTTTATTTATGAAAGAAACAAATTAATGCCCAGCCCCTTAAAGAGCAGTCTTTAATTTTTACTATGCCCATTGTAGATATCACTGAGAAACAGTCATCACCATAAAAATAGCAAATATCAAAGTTGTAATTAGTATATCTGAAATGCCAAACTGCTAATAAGCCCTTTTCATTTACACTATGTATTTTTTCTATTTTACTAGTACATTCTAGTCTTAATGTTTTTAACAATATAAATATAGGAAACTTAAAATCGTTAGTATTATATAACTAGAACCATTTATTTTGTTTATTCATAGACAAGTTTTTCTACTTTTAAAATACCCAATAAGACAGCATTGGAATTAGGGAAATAATGTTTTATTACTTTAGGAGCATTCTCGTTTAAAAGTTCTTTTTTTTTTTTTTTTTGAGACGGAGTCTTGCTGTGTCGCCCAGGCTGGAGTGCAGTGGCCGGATCTCAGCTCATTGCAAGCTCCGCCTCCCGGGTTTTTACGCCATTCTCCTGCCTCAGCCTCCCGAGTAGCTGGGACTACAGGAGCCCACCACCTCGCCCGGCTAGTTTTTTGTATTTTTTAGTAGAGACGGGGTTTCACCGTGTTAGCCAGGATGGTCTCTGACGTCGTGATCCGCCCGTCTCGGCCTCCCAAAGTGCTGGGATTACAGGCTTGAGCCACCGCGCCCGGCCTAAAAGTTCTTTAGTAATTCCATCATCAACCTGACTCAGATGACATTTAAGGTGATCTGTCTGATGTTTTAATCCACTCTTTACAGAATGGTATTACGGTTGGTGTATCTACAGTGATAGTCTTGATATTATGCTACCAAAGTATTTACCAATCGAAGTTTGATAAATTCTATTCTAATTTTCATGTTGAAAACAAGGAGACAAGTTGTCTCACTTTAACATATCTTATAAAATTATTCATTCATTCAACAAGCACTTACTGGGTACCTATTATGTTCCAGGCACTGTTAGGGGCCCTAGGGACACTGCAGTGAACAAAAAAGAAACCATAAAAATACACACACACACACACACACACACAATGTTTATGAAAAATTAAAGCAAGATTTGCATAGATAAGAAAAAGTTACTATAGGAAATTAAGGATTTAAAAGTAGAATGTTAGCATTCTTTCTGTTTGAAGTCTAAATTCAGGATCTCGTCTTTTCCCAGCAAGAAAAAAGAATAATAAAAATCAGAGCAAATGCTTCTAGCTGGAAACTAGGCCTCATACAGGAATGGAAGGAATAAAGCTCTTACTACTAAGGAGAAATAATGTTGGTATTTGAAAACTGAAGATATGGATCACAATAAAAAATATTTGCCAACTTTATTTGTGTTCAATCAGTCAAGAAGAGATTTGCTTCTGCTTCTGGCACTGCCAGTCAGTTGTTGCCAATATTAAAGCAAGAATTATCATCAGCATATAGTCAAAAAGAAATCAACTATTTGTTGGCTGTGATATATATATACACCATGGAATACTACTCAGTCACAAAATGGAACAAAATAATGGCCTCTGCAGCAACTTGGATGGAGCTGAAGGCCATTATTCTAAGTGAGGTAACTCAGGAATAGAAAACCAAATATCATATGTTCTCACTTATAAGCAGGAGCTAAGCTATGAGGATATGAAGACATAATAATAATATTAATATAAAGGACTTTGGGGACTCGGGGAGAAGGGTGGGAGGTGGGTGAAGGATGAAAGGCTACACATTGGATACAATGTACACTGCTTGAGTGACAGGTACACCAAAATCTCAGAAATCACCACTAAAGAACTTATCCATATAACCAAAAACCACCTGTACCCTAAAAACTATGGAAATAAATAAATAAATATAAATATATATATAAACAGGTTTGATTTGAAGTAGTTGATGGGGACTTATGAGCTTTAAGGAGACTTAAACTAGACCTCTAACAGTCGATGGCACTGAGTTTTCTTCCATTACATCTAATTTCACTCCAAACTTTATGGTTTCTCCTCTTGAAATAAATTCCCCACCGGCACTATTCTTATTATCATCATCTTTGAAAAGTCTCATTCTGAGTTAACAAGTAAAGATAGAAGAAAATGATTTTCTAAGGTCAAGAGTTGAACAAAAGACCTAAAGGAGCTGGAGATGCTGTGTTACAAGTGAATGATCACAGCACACTGCTTTAGCTATGAGTGGCCATCCTCAGGCTGGGCCACTCTTCTCCAGCTCATCTTTCTCAGAATCTTGGACTTTTTTTTTTTTTTTTTTTTTTTTCTAGACAGAGTCCTGCTTTTGCTCTGTCACCCAGGCTACAGTGCAGTGGCATGATCTCAGTTCACTGCAACCTCTGCCTCCCAGGTTCAAGCAATTTTCCTGCCTCAGTCTCCTGAGTAGCTGGGATTACAGGCACCCGCCACCATGCCCAGTTGATTTTTACATTTTCAGTAGAGACGGGTTTTCACCATGTTGGTCAGGCTGGTCTTGAACTCCTTATCTCAAGTGATCCACCCGCCTCAGCCTCCCAGAGTGTTGAGATTACAGGCATGCACCACCACGCCCTGCTAGACTCTTGGATGTTTGAACGGAGGTAAATAAAGACAAGGACCAGTTGGTAGCTGTGCTAATTTGCTGGCTGTACCCTGGAGGTGGAATTCTAGAAACTGTTCACATTTTGCTTGTTAACCCCTTACATTGTTTCTCCAAGGTTTTCCTGGTATATTCTTCCAGTAAACAATTCCTTCTGCTTAAAATGGGTTCTGTTACTTCCATCCAAAAGAGTACTATCGCACCCCCTCCCGCTGATCCATTCCCCTTTTCTAATCATCTTGCTAAAAACTTTCAATGTTTCCTACAGTCAATAAGATAAAATTAAGACTATAAATATTTCAATATTTTCTGTTATTACACTTCTATAGGCTTTCAAATTCCAGGCCTATCTACTCAGTGTCATGCAAAGTGCATACATAGCCATGCTTCCCATTCTAAAACACTACTAAAAATAATAGTGGAAAAGACAGTGAACATTATTTTAACAGTATGTTTGGGTTCAATGATGGACCTGCTAATTATTAGATGTGGAAGTTTGTACATGTTTTCAAACTTCTCTAAGCCTTAGTTACTTGTCAAAAAAAAATGAGTATCTTGTTCCTAGAATTACACTGAAGATTTTAAGAAGATAATATATAACATTATGTGTGTGTGTATGTGTGTGTGTGTGTAAACAGGTCCTGGCACATAGAGTGTTTTCTATAAATGACAGTCGTTATATTTCATTATGACTTAAATTCATTACGTCTATCCCAGAACTCTTTCTTGCAATTACCTATAGGAAATTTTCATGTAGACAGACCTCAAATTCCAAATTCAAAAAGAAAAATTAACATCCACATTCCTCTGAGCCTGGGTTCTCCTACACCACTCACCATCTACCAGTACCTCAGCCATAAGTATGATAATCTTATAGTTCCTCTTCATGCAACTGGTCTTCAAGCCCTATAGCCTTTACCCTTAAGGGTAAAGGTTCTATCCTCTCCACTTCTCCCAGGCACATAGATTCTCTAAACCTCTTATCAGGCCTCTAGTAACAGCTTCCTAACTAAGCTAGTTTGTCCTTGTTGTACTCACCAAATTTACCCTCCCAACAGCTGATGAACAAGTCTTTGTAAAACTCAAAGCTTATCAGGTTTAAATCTATTAATAGCTCTCCATTGATTAGAAAAGAAAGACCTACTCCTTTGACTGTTACACGTGTCCTTCAACAATGTGGCCACAGCCTAAAGTCAATTCTCTCATCATGGTCTTGTTAATAAACTTCATTTCCATTGTATTCAATTGCTTACAGTTTCTGGAACACATCCAACTGTTTCAGGCTTCTGCCTTGCTCATGCTAGCCCATCTGAGTGGAACACTCTTTCTTAAGCACCTTGGCCAGTGGCTACTCATCTTTCAAGGGTCATTTCCTTTATGAAGCCCCAGCAGACAAAGCCCTCCCCCATGTGTGTGCTTCAACTGTACTCTTTAAATGCTTCCATCACAGCACTCAAAGCTGAATTTCACACGCTTGTTTACATGTTTTCCTAAACCACAGCTTCCTTTAGAAGCTCTGGTGCTTAGCTCACAGCCTGGCACAAAACAGGCCCTTGAGATCTGCCTGCTGAATGAATAAAGGTAGAAAGCAGAAAAAGACAATTGAGAGAACTGAATAATTAACAGTAAAGTTCAGGTTATGTTCTGGAGTCCGCAGACATTCAGCTCAGTGACTCTCACTGGACTGACAATGATACTGAATACAATAACTGTTCATCTTTACGATTTCTACTCATTAAGAAAACACTCCATCAGAGTTGTGAAGGATGCCTTATTTAAGGTAGTCAAGTATGTGATGAAGCTGATGCATCATTCCAAAAGGGACTGAGCCAAGCATTCCTTTCTATAAGATGGCCATTGCCCCTTAAATGACAATCTGAGAAACAGAAAGTCTTCACAGTCTAAATAATTTAAATACTGTGCATTACAGAGCAGCACCAGAAAGAAAGCTATTGTTATCTAGTACTTTGTGATCACCTTTATTATTAGGAAATGTAGGCACTTCAATACATGTACACATAACTTCCTTAGTATGTAACTGAACTTTTAGAAAAAATCTGGAGGATAAAAATATATTAGAAGAATATTTTAATGAGCTCATTAAAACAGAGAATTATTTCTTTAAAAATGTTGATAGTTACGCTATAATAAAAACTTTAGAATAAATGCAAAGATGTGGTCAGAAACCCAGAAAGTAAGCATTTTTTGGCATAAAGTGATGCTTTGGGTGGGAAAGAATATAAACATAACTCATAATTTAGAGAAAAATCGTATATCATGAATCAAATTAAGTTGTAAGACTCAGTGCTGAGAAAATGCTCTGCAGATTTATAGAATGCATCCTATGTAACAAGTCTTCTATGAAATTTTGTCACAGACCTGAATAAAATCTATGTAAGTTGTCAAGATTCAGCCTAGTCAATTAAATAAGTAAATGGAATCAATGGCCATTTTATAGACTTTTAGATATGCTACTTATTTTAACTTTTATAAATAGCCCTTTAAAAAATGTGGTGGATTTTCTAATGAACTTTGCTCAAAGCAAAAACATAATTTTGCTTTTCAGATTTCACCTATGTTCAATTGGAGTAATGGATAGAAGTGACAGGAGCCATGACTGATTAACTGGAAGTGAATTTCTTCCTCTAAAGCAGCCTTAAGGCAGGTATGCAATATTACCTTTGTGAAATCTAGTGGAGAGTTGGAAAAGAAAGATTCTACGAATTTCAAGAATCATACATTACTGGGATGTGCTGAAAACCAAATGGATGTATTTGATGTGATTCCTAGAGGGATTCCTTTACACTTCAGATCTTCCACAGCTTTGTGATCTGCCAGGCTCCAGGTGGTTCACAAACAAATTACCGTCACTTCCATAGGAAGTGAAGTTTTAGCTGTAGAGAAGCAACAAGTTACAAAAAAGCACCAAGAGATTTAAATACCTAGAAGCTTGCTCGAAGTCAAGAAGAAATGACATACTGATTAAAGTTAGATATCTATCATACAAAGTCTTGGCCCTCAATATTCAAGGCTAAGCAAGAAAAAATATCAAAACACTCTTCATTTTACATCCGAAGATATCTTAAGGACAGAGGTTATGTTTGGCGTGTCAAGCACTCAGCCAACAGAGGGCCGTACTTACGATTTCATCCTTTTAAAACACAGGAAACGGCCGGGCGCGGTGGCTCAAGCCCGTAATCCCAGCACTTTGGGAGGCCGAGACGGGCGGATCACGAGGTCAGAAGATCGAGACCATCCTGGCTAACCCGGTGAAACCCCGTCTCTACTAAAAAATACAAAAACAAAAGACAAACAAATAAAAACTAGCCGGGCGAGATGGCGGGCGCCTGTAGTCCCAGCTACTCGTGAGGCTGAGGCAGGAGAATGGCGTAAACCCGGGAGGCAGAGCTTGCAGTGAGCTGAGATCTGGCCACTGCACTCCAGCCTGGGCGACAGAGGGAGACTCCGTCTCAAAAAATAAATAAATAAATAAATAAATAAATAAATAAATAAATAAATAAAACACAGGAAACAACCTGAGCTATAAAGCTGTGCTAGATTTCAGTTCAGTAGGTATCAGGACAGGGAAAAGCAGAGTGTTCAACTGATCTTTCAAGTTCTGATCTCTTAAGATTTGAGACTGACATAAAGAGGCTGCTTCCATAAAAAGAATGAAACCTTGGTAAGTTTGAATTGTGATACGTTTTTGCCTCTATTTAATGTTTTAATATTTAATGCTAAACTTTAAAAGGGAGGGGAGCTACAGTAAACTTTCCCATTACAGTTTTGTGTCATCTATTTGCTTTTCATTTGAAAGTATGGGCAGAGATCTTAATAGCAGGGATCCGCTGCCATTTAATAAATACAATGTCTCAGGCAGTAGAGCAGTCACTTTCTGTTCATTTGATTCTTAAAACAATTCCTGTAATGTAAAATATTATCGTCCTTTCCTGATGAGGCAATTAAGACTCACAGAGGTTAAGCAATTTATCAGATCCCACAGCTAATGGGCTGCAGTTCTAGGTATCAAGGTAAGTTCCAGGTTTATTGGCAAGTTTGAACTGTGGTATGTTTTTACCTCTATTTAGTGTTTAATGCTAAATATTAAAAGGGAGGGGAGCTACAGTAAACTTTTCCATTATAGTTTTGCTTCACCTATCTGCTTTTCGTTTGAAATTATAGGCAGAGATCTTACTATATTAAATGTGTATACAGAAACAACTCTGCAAAAATGTACCTCACAAGGGCGGTAAATAATGATTCTGGTTGTTATAAAGAATAACTGTATTTGATATGTATTTGATATGGGTCAAATGCTCCCAAAGCATACAAAGTGGGTACCGAGAGACTGGCATTAAAGTGTTGGCATTTCTTCAAGACTACAATGCTATTCAAAATGCTATTTCCCAGCTTTCGTGAAGGTGTTTCTTTTCAATAAATCTGAAGCACCATAACCATGACACAAATTTAAATGTAAGCAAAGAATGCTGATCCCCTAACTAAATGCAGCAGTGCCTTTACTTCAGAACAGGCAAACACTGCCAGTAGAAACAACAAACGAAATTTCTGTTGAAACAGAAACAGCAGAGCGTAAAACAACAGCCTGCCATCAGACATTAGGAGTTGGATTTTCATCAATGGCAGCTGAAACAGCCCTCTCCACCCACTTCTGCATGAAAAAAGGAAAGAAAAGAAAACTGATAATACCATCTACATGCAAGCAGGAGGACAAACCTTGTGGGTCTATTTGCTGCACTCCAGCATGAACCCAGAGCAGCCAAAAACTTCTCTTTAGGCTCTATTTCATTCCCTGAACCTAACTGATACTCCCAGTTATTGTACATTCGGAGAAATACACGGTGATTTTATTTTTTAAAGATTATGCCGGTGTTATGACATCTATTGGAAAACTTTTCAAGCAGAGGGCTTCTGATTGATTTGCTTGGGGTCATGTGGAGGTAAAAGAAAAAGTATGAAGAAATAAGCACTTACAAGTGGCAAATGTCAAATCCAACCAGCAAAGGTGAGTGCATTTCAAAAGCTTCCTCTGTGATGACTACACAAAAACATGCTATGGGCATATACTACGTGCACCAAAATAACTGCCGATGGTTGCTATACGGCTATTTCCAATTCGTCTGTTACAATGCTAAACACGCTCCTGAAACACTACCTTCTGCGAGAGAGGAAAATTTCACACAGAGATGAAATGAACAGGACAAATATACACTGTGGTAGTACTGAAGGGAAATTTAGACCGAATAAAGCAGATTGATAACACGGGTGGAAAACATCCTCAGCTAGACTAGATTGTTAATGATACCGGAGAAGCACCAATGTGCTTTAAAATTCTTATATGTATTTGTGTATCACGAATGGCATATTGATCATAAGGAAACAAAGTGAATGGATTAACTCATCACTGAATAATATCTAGGACAAGGCCACATGCACATTAGGTGTCAAAAAACAACCAACCACCACCACAACAGCCTCAGCCACATCCTGCAGACCTAGTCACTGCTGTTAGAAATGTTTGGTGCAATTTAACCTGTATGCAACTAATAATTATTATGATGATAATCATTTAAATAGTTTAGATTATTGTATAGCAATAGTCACTACCCTCTTACTGCCACTGTTGGCAGAATATACTTTCCCATTTCATTGATGTTTAGTGTGGTGAGTTGTCCTGCTTTGGTCACTGGGATGTTGGTGGATGTAACATCAGTAAATGCCTGAAATGTGCCTGTTCTTGGACTATGCTACCATCACGCAAAAGAACATGTTCTGCCTATCCACCAAATTAAGGATGAGGGCATGTGGAGCAGATCTAGACCAAATCTGTGGCATGGATCTAAGCCCAGCCTGGATCATCTGAGCCCCACCCAGCTCACAAATGCCGGACGGAAAAGAAGGGTGATTGTTGTTTTAAGCCAGTGAGTTCCAAGGTGGTTTGTTATGCAGCATCATTGTGGCAAATGCTAACTGAGAACAACATCAACAATCCATCATCATAAATAGAGCCCATTTTTAATTAAATGGTATAGGGTAAAATTAAAATACAGATTTCAGTATTGCTGACAGCATATAGTTATAAGCCTTAGTACTGTACAATTGGACCTTCTTAGTTTTACCCTCTTCTGACTCTACTACACCCACATAAGTAGCTGCTGCCATTTAATAAATACTATGTCTCAGGCACTAGAGCAGTCACTTTCTATTCATTTCATTCTTAAAACAATTAAAACAATTAAAACAATTAAACAATTAAAACAATTCCTGTAATGTAAATATTATCCTCCTTTCCTGATGAGGAAATTAAGACTCACAGAGGTTAAGCAATTTATCAGATCCCACAGCTAATGGGCTGCAGTTCTAGGTTTCAAGAAGGTGCTTCCTTAACACTTAACCGTATTTCAGAGTAAGATTTTTTCTATTTAAAAATGTTTAAAGGGGAAACCAGCAGGCTGCATGGAGGAGATATAATGTCTTTTTCACTTTTGTTGCTCTGTAGGGACTCATCTAGCACTGAAATAGCTCTCCCATTCCCACCCCCAGATGGTCCACTTGACAAGGAGAGGCCTCTGGGGATGCCTGAAAGCTCTCTTCTTGCACAGGAGAAGTACAGCCTAGAAAATTCCTACGGTAGTCATAAGTTTTAGCTCAAGAGGATTCTTTTTAAAAAGCTTATTTCTTTTAATCTATGATCATTAAGATAATTCAGTCTTGATAAGGACTACACAAAGGAAAAATCAGACTTTTATTTTTAAAAATATGTATTTCCTTAGCCAGGCGTATTCCTAACTAATCCATGTTACCAACTGAAAAGAAAATATAATTCTCTCAAATAATTTTTCTTCTCAATTCTAATCCATATGCATATTGTAAAAAATAGGTAACTATGAACATTTTTCTTGAGTTAGCTTTTAGAAGATACTGATGAAGAGATTAAATCCTTCCAGGTATTATATTAGTATTAATATTTCTGTAACTCACACACACTTTTATCAGATACATTTCCTAGGACCCCAGGGTAGTCGGGATTTCTCTATTTTATAGTAGTGAAAACTAAAGTATAGCTAAAATGATACTAGGCAAAAATCATTCAAAACCTGAAGATAGTGTAATACCACAAAATAGATATAATGATTAGAAGTAACAATGACCTTGGGAAAATAAATTTCAAACTAACCCCTGCATAATTAATGGATGGTGTTATCTCTACAGTCTGTAATACTAGACTTGCAACTAAAAATGTCTGCTTGTCCTGGGAAATGCAGTGTATAAAGTAAGAGAAAGTGATTTCCATGTAAGATGACAGACTCCTTGTCAGAATCATTCTTATTTCTATCAGGAGTGCTGAACTTTTTAAAGTTAAGATACTAAATGTCAAATATTTTTATTAAAGATAACAGAATCTTTTCTGCAAATTAACCTTACTCAAAATATGTCTCCTACCAACTATAGAACTTGCCCTGGATACAAGAGTGTTTATGAGTAAGTTTTCTAACATACATCCTATGAGGACTATTAAGAATGCCTCTAAATCTTTAGTACATGAATCAAACTCCTGAATGTGGTAAAGTTTACTGTTATATCTTTTTCTATGAAATCACTATATAATAATGATAACTATGCCATAGCACTAATTTTTACTGGGAATTACTGCAAAATACACAAAAAGAGAGAAAAGTATGGAAAAACTCATACCAATCATCCAGATTGGACAGCTATCAGCATTTTGCCACGCATGTTTTATATATCCATTTTATTGCAGTTGCCTAAGTACTTTAAAGCAAATCCCAGATCCCATTTGTATGCATCTCTACAAATATAGACACTTTCGTTAAAGAACCACGATGTCATCATAGCCCAAACATAATTAATGATAACTGTTATGAGATATCTGATATACGATGTTAAAGCAAGCTTTATTACCACCATAATATATTTTACAAAGACAAGTCTTTGTATTTCCCAGCTCTAGAGTGCGTTTCCCCAAAAAAATTAAGAAATGAGAAATAATTAAAGGAGTCATAATTTCTATTTTCAACTTATTCCACATGGGAAGTAATTTGTGTAAGAGAAATATAACTGAAAGAAGACATGGTATCAATATCTGTACCAAACTTAAACAGATGAAGAAAAAGAAATTATTATTTGAATTTTAGTTTATATTTAAGCCGTAACAACAGCAAATGAAAAACTAAATTTTAACTTCTCAGCGTCCTTTGTCACTGAAGAGTATACAGAAGAAAACTCTGAAATGAAAAGCTAATATATTTTATGGTTCGCCTCTCTATAAGGTCTTATGTGTATTTGTTCAGAAAGGTAGAGAAATTTCAAAGACGGCAGAGAAGTATTTGAAAATCATTAAATAGTGCTTTAACTTCAATGTTACACGGGTACATGTATCAAAAGTATCAATATTGGGGAAAATTAAAAGGAAAACAGTACTGGAACAAAATACAAACCACCGAAGAACTGAAAGTGAAAATGTTGGTCGTGACAAAGTGGCCAGATATTCTCAGGTGTGCCTACCTGCTCAACATCATGAAACAGTTCATTGAAACGAGATGCCTTGTTTTATGCAGTTTAAAAATTAATCTCTCCCCTCAAATCACTAGAAAATTATATTCTGTGGGTTATGGGCTGAATGTGTCCCCTTATAATTCATACATTAAAATCCTAACTCCTCAGTACCTTAGAATCTGACTGTATTTGGAGATAAGTCATTTAAAGAGGTAATTAAGGTAAAATGAGGTCGTATGGGTGGGTCCTAATCCAATATGCCTGATGACCATATAAAAAGAAGGATTTTGGACACAGACATGCATGTGCACAGAGGGAGGACCATGTGAGGTCACAGCTAGAAGGCAATTGGGGGAGAAGAAGCCTTTAAAGAAACTAAACCTGCTGGCACCTTGGTCTCAGATTTCCAGCCTTTAGAACTATGAGAAATAAATTTCTATTCTTTAAGCCATGCAGCCTGTGGTATTGTGTTACGTCAGCCCAAGCAAGACATTCCACCTTGTAAATGTTTAGTTTGAAAATCTTCAAACTCTACAAATTATTCACTGACTTCTTACATAACCAGGCAAGTTAGTAAAACCTTAATTTTTAAATATTAGACATTTTTAAAGATAACAAACCTATTATGCTTAAGAAGATAACTATAATTCATTAAGATTATCAAATATCCAGTGAGTAATTTACCTGTCACGTGTTAAACAAAATTTGTAGGGCCCAACAGACCAAACCAAGATGGGGTAATTCATGCTAAATGAAACTAATGAACTTAGGAGCATGCTCATGTAACCAATCACTGAGTTTTGGTTAGTTACAACTTTAGTTAGTCACTGGAGGCAGCCAACTGATTCAAATAACTAACTGAGTTCTATACCTCACTTCCGTTTTCTTTCTGTAAATACTGTCTGAACAGGCTGCAGCCTCAGAGTGCGTTCTGGTTCTGAGGGCTGCCCGTTTCAAGAATCGTAAATATTAAATAATTAACATCTGTATAATAAATTTGTTTTTTAAGACTATTGGTTTTTTTGTCTTTTAAGACTACCGGTGCCTAGTGTGGCACCAGAAGGGTATTGACGGTGAATCCAAACACCCCTTGAGGAAAGCAGGAGAGGTACCACTAAATTTTTTTTGAAGTCCTCTATCTTTCTTATGGGCTTCCGAGAATTTTAAGCTCCTCTCGGGTTGGACTCTGCTTTTTGCATCGAGCCCCTAACCTTTTAGGTTTCCGAATCCAGGGCTAGTTTGTGCTGTGGGAGGCTGCATAACCTGGGGCTAGGTACTAAGGGTGAGTCTGTGTTGTGAGAGAGCACAGAAGTTTTGAAAGTCCTGACAAAAACAGGACTGGATCCTGTGGGGAGGAGTCAGGAGTCTGAGTCAGATTAAAAGTGGACTGGCTTCCCGAGATAGGTAAGGTTACTAGAACACAAGAAGTCCTGGGATCATCTGGATCCAAGGAGTCTAGAACTCCTCCATCTGGAACTCCAGACAATTTCATGCATAAGAACTATGGACTCAGAAGCTGTGTTTTTTGTTTTTTAAGAAAAACGGGTAAACTTTACCAAAAATAGTTAGACTACCCACAGTGAAGTTCTAATCTAGATAAAATTGTTCACTTGTAGGGTTCGTTAGGAAAGAAAAGATCAGAACCTCACAGGAACAATGACACACATTTTTTTGTTTGGAATACAGAGGCTATAAGATTAATCAAAAATTGCCTCCTTAGCAAAGGCAAACAGGTGCATGTCTTTACAGCTACAACACTTACAGAAATCAAAAGAACTTCCTTGCCACATTTTAAACCAAAACCATGATGTCCCAAACTAAAAAACTTTGTACCCAAGATGTCTGCCTTTATTGTAAAGAGTCAGTCCATTAGAAAGGAAATCGTCCACTTTTACACCAGCCACTTGATGAATGTATTCTCTGAGACCTGGACTGTTTCCCTACTAAAGGAAGCCCCAAAAGACTTTACTCCCAGGATAATAATCATCAAATTAGCCCTCTGTTTGTTGTTTCCTGTTTGATCCTGTAACATGGGAAACTTTCAGTTGACTGAAATCCCTCCTCTCAAACCCTTGTTGCCACCTCTTTCTTGTCATAATCTTTGCTACGCTCCTAAATTTTTTCTTGGTCAAAAAAAAAAATGCATTTATGGCATAATAAAGATTATTTTCAGCTGGTTATTTCAAGACCCTTCTGTAAGAAAAATTTATATCTATAAAGAAAATTGCAATTTGTAAGTGTGTCTCCCTCTCTATACCGAGAAGACAGAAAGAGCTAAGTGACTAGAAACTTTTACAATGGAGAAGCCAAAAGCTTAAATTTATATAACATGCCTCACCTAGGACCTTTTTTTTTTTTTTTTTTTTTTTTTTACTGGACTCATAGTTCCACTTGGCTGAGGAGGCCTCAAAATCATGGTAAAAGGCAAAAGACACGTCTTACATGGTGGCAGGCAAGAATGAGAGCCAAGCAAAAGGGGTTTCCCCTTATAAAACCAGATCTCACGACACTTATTCACTACCAGGAGAACAGTGTGGGGGAAACTGCCTCCATAATTCAATTTTCTCCCACCAGGTCCCTCCCACAACATGCGGGAATTATGGAAGCTACAATTCAAGATGAGATTTGGGTGGGAACACAGTCAATCCACATCACTAGGCTTATTATGCCTTTGTCTCAGAAAATAATGGTATTTAGGCTTGAAATTTACTACAGTGAGCAACCTAGCTAACAACTGCTTAGGGCAATGAAACAGGTAATTGAAAGAGTGATAGTGTAAAGGGTGAAGAAGAGTTATTTGGAGACTGGCAAATGAAAAATCTTAATGAAAGTTCTAGGATATGTTTCTGTCTGTATGGTTATGTATATCTATATATGTCTGTATGTTATATATGTGTGATTTTTTTCTAAAATTTATAAAGAGCTTTAATTGGCTTTAAAAAGTAATTTAAACATTTAAAGCTATGTTAATTAGTATTTATGAAATGTCTGAGTAATTTTAAGTATGTTTAAACACTGAAACTGCTATATATATACTTTGGCATCTTGATTTTGTATGGCGCAAAGAAGCTAAATATATTTGGGTCTATTAGTTGAAAAAATATTTTTCTATGAGGAAGCCCCACATGTTGTTAGAAACTCTGAAATGTATATACAGAAAGTGTAACTATATGACAGAAAGTTCAAAACTGCTTTACTTTACTTCCTAGGTTTTTAATAGAAATTAAGATCACTAAGAGTTAAGTATTCTAATGACTATATGGTAATTGAAACTGGAAATGGTAGGGCAAATGACTCCATATTCGGGGAAAGGAAAACATGTTTTTGGTAAGTGAAGCCATGAGGTTTAAAAGATTTTTTTTTTTAAGAGAAAAAGAGTAATTTTTGTCCTAAAACGACTGATGAAAAGGATATTAGAAGGTGGAGGATTTGTAGAACATGGATTTTGTGAAGGGAATTTTAGTTATGACCAAGCTGGCTAAGATTAGAATGGAAATTATTTGTAAGGCTTTCTAAAAATTGAACTTTACTATCAAAGCTACACTGATGCAAAACTAGAACTTGGTCCTTTCCGATAAAACAAATAGGTTTTCTTGAAGTATTTATTTGCTCCTAACAGGAAATGGTAAAAGGCTTTTCTTTATCTCTTAGGTAATTGGCCTAGGAAACAAAGATTCTGTGTTTTATCAAGATGAATCCCTGTGCTTCATTTTGTGTTTCTTAGGCCTTTGATCATGTAAGAAAACTGGGTCCTCTCTATTAAAAATAAGACTTTCCCTACAATTATGTAACTTTATTTGTCTTTGAAGTATTTAAGGATCACTCTGGCTAAATAAATGACTCTTATTTCACAGTGACCTGTGATCCCATTTTGATCAAGTGTTTTAAACCTTTGATACTTTTAACAAACTTCCCAAAAGGAAACTCTAAGACTTTTTGCCTTAGAATTAACTCTGGAATTTTCCTATTGAGTCCCTGAAACCCTCCAAAAATGTGTCTCTCCTCTTGTAAAAGAGATATACTCAATTAATTAAGGTTATTTGATATATTAAGTTATATGGGAAGCACTGTCAAATAATAAGTGATTCTAAACCTTGAGTTATATTTGCATGGATATGTTATTGGTGTGTGTTCCAGAAACTGTGTAAAATTCTTAGAAATTCAATATTAGCCATAATTTTGGTTATTGTGTTGAATTATTGTATGCCACAGAAATAACAAAATTTCCTTCATTACTGTAAGGAATTCTAATCAGATCTTGAAACATGATCATTTGAAGTCTTGTCATGCACAGATGGTTATGTACTCTGGTACATTCCTGAGCAAGTATAACTATTTCATCTTCAAGGAGGTTCATGGAAAGAACTCTGACAAGTACAAGTTTCTGATAATTTTAAGAACATATCACTGGACTGAGTCAGAATTCTCAGAACTGTAATGAAGAAACTGATTTGTTTTATAAAACTGCTAAATGAACATCAAGCAGAACAAGAATTATTTAAATACCAAGGAAATGCTTTGGCAGATTTTTCATGCTAAGTCTGCTAGTACTGAAATTACTAAGAAATGAAATTTGAGGCCGGGCAAGGTAGCTCAAGCCTGTAATCCCTACACTTTGGTGAAATCCTGTCTCTACTAAAGCAATACAAAAATCAGCTGGGCGTGGTGGTGCACACCTGTAATCCCAGTTACTGGGCAGTTGAGGCAGGAGAATCGCCTGAACCCGGGAGGCGGCAGTTGCGGTGAGCCAAGATCATGCCGCCACAGTGTAGCCTGGGTGACAGGGCAAGACTAAGTCTCAAAAAAAAAAAAGAAAAAAAAAAAAGAAATTTGAATAAACTCTGTTAGATTGATCAAAGTCAAATTACCTATGATAACTTATTTATTAATAGGAAGCAGTCCAATGCACCTGAACTGGACAATCGAAATTGGTATGTAAGAGGATATAAACCCAGTATTAAGTGTAGGCTCATGAAGAACCTGGACAGTCACCTGGTCTTTCTTGAGTTTTTTAAGTTTCCATTATTAAAAGTTCTACACTTCATCACTCATCATGGAGTAGACAAAATAATACAAATCATGGAAAAAATATTGGTTTGGTGATTGTTCTAGAATTGCTAAGGTGGTTTGTGACCCCTGTTTGGTTTTTCAAACCTGTCATCTTGGGAAGATAATCAAAACTTCAGTTCGTATAATTCTGCTATCTGATGGATCATTTACACAGGTATTTCATTCAATTACCATTTCAATGGGATGTAAATATGTTCTTGTAACAGTGTTCTCTGGTTGGATCAAAGCAGTCCCTGCAGGAAAGTCAATACAATGAGTAAAACCTCATGTATCACCCATTCTTACAAACTGTGATACCAAGGCATATTTTTATAGCTAAAACAAACCTTTCATAATCCACTGATGACAATCTGACCTTTGGTGATCTGGAACCCAAAGACTGGATCTTCTGGACAAGGAGAGAGAGAGAGAGAGAGAGAGAGAGAGAGAGAGACTGTTCTTCTTGAACCCCACTGGAAGGGACAATACAGAGTTCTTCTCCCCTATATTGCAGTAAAGCTTCAAGACCTTGAACCTTGGTTCAAGGTTAAAATGGCCCCTCCAGGCTCATGCAACTGTACACCTGTTGAAGACTTTAAGGTAAAACTGATGAGGGAAAAGTTTCCCTAGGAACATATGACATTTTAGCCTGGACGGTGTTTTCTAAGAAATCAGAACAAAACTCTTCATCAAAATGTGACTTTTATCCCTCTTCATTTTTCCTTGTTTATGCCTACTTTTTTCACCTGGAAGTTAGAGCTTCATAACCGGTCTGAAATGTTGGATCTGTTATGATCTCAGCGATTCCTTAGTCCACTTAGTGTTACTATTAGCAACATCCCTAATCTGACTGTTTATTTAAATTGTCTTAGTGTTCTGTTTTATAGATTTGAACTTCTGGACCCACTTGTTTTCACTTCCTGCTTTGATTTGGCCCAGTCATGGAATGCTAGATTGCGTACTGGCTAAGTAGGAGTCTGTGCAGTTGCTAGTATTTTTTGTTGTGCATAAATACCTTAAGTATTGTAGACACTTGGTTATAAAACAATGAAAAGAAACAGGCTATTTGGTTAAAACAGGTGAACTCCTTATGTAGCTTATCTGTTTGATTTTAGTTGGTTTGATTTATGGGGGCCCTTGCTAAGCCACTAACTCCAAACTCTTGGTATTATCCTCCTGAGAGTCATAATGGCAGTCTCTGGGTATGCTGTACTTTCTCAAAAGTTTTAAATGTTTGCCTATAACCATCAAACACCAAATGGTCTCTTTGGTTGGAATAACAAAAATCCAATGAAATGCATGATCACTATAACACTGTAACCTATGAGGTTAAGACTGGAAATCTAAAATGATAAGAACTGAGAGTCGCACTGATGCCCTTAAGTTGTGGTCATACTCTCACCTAAGTGACAGCCTGACCAAAAAGGGGGAAATACCATTGATTTGGACTGGGCTCCTGTACTTAGTCCAACAGACCAAACCAATATGGAGTCATCATGCTAAACAAAACTAGTTAACTTAGGAGTATACTCATGAAACAAATAGCTGGGTTTCAGATAGTTAACAGGCCCTGGGTTTTAGTTAATCATAGGCAGCTAACTAATTCAAATAGGATTATAACCAATTAAACTCTATAACTAACTTCTATTTTCTATCCATAAATACTGTCTGACCAAGTTCCAGCCCTGAAGTTCTCTGAACCTGTTCTGGTTCTGAGGGCTGCCCAATATTTTAGAATTGTGAATAAAAGCCAGTTAAGATCTTTGAATAAAATCTGTTGTAATTTTATCTTTTCACACACACACACGCATATATGAGTGCATATTTGTTTCATATATATGTAGATGTATGTATATTATATATCTGAACACAGACATGCACATTTGTTTGAATCAGATTCCAAGGAGACTGGTTGATAGGTCTCTTCTTTAATCTATGTATTCTTTGTCCTCTTTTTCCTTTCAAACTTTTTTGTGGAAGAAACTGGACCATTCGTCCTACAACATTTTCCCCTATGATCTAGATTTTGCTGATTGTAATTCTGTAATTTCATATAATATAATCCTCTGCACTCTATATTACTTATAAGCTGGCACATCTAGAAGTTTGATCAGACCCAGGTTGGTTTTTCTTTTGTTTGTTTGTTTTGGCAAACAAGTTCCTATCAGGAGTACATAACAATACAAAACAGATAGTCTTCCTTTTAGTCACTGGTGATCACCACGTAGGTCCACTATTTCAATAAGAGATACAAAATGGTGATGATCAGTTTCTATAATTCCTCCTTTACTTATCATGACTATCATTATTTTTGCGACAGAGTCTCACTCTTTTGCCCAATCTGGAGTGTAGTGGCACGATCTCGGTTCACTGCACTCTGCCTCCTGGGTTCAAGCAATTCTCCTGCCTCAGCCTCCCGTGTAGCTGGGACTACAGGCGTGTGCCAACACACCCAGCTAATTTTTCATATTTTTAATAGAGACGGGGTTTCACCATGTTGGTCAGGCTGGTCTCAAACTCCTGAACTCAAATGATCTGCCCGGTTCAGTCTCTTAAAGTCCTGAGATTACAGGCATGAGCCACTGTGCCTAGCCCCTTCTTTACTTATTAACTGCAGTATTTCTTTACAGAAGAACCTGCCTATCTAATATAGTTAGATACCTAAAGTATAGTCATTCTAAAAAAAGCAAAACAAGCACTTGATTCTTTCTCTTTATCTTTTTCAAAACCATACACAAAATGGGATAGGTTTTGTTCCTCATCTTCAATTAGTAACCTTGTTAGTAACTAAGTTGGCTTAGTTTCAGGAGAACACTTGGTAAGACTAGTAATCTTATAAGACAACATGATATTCCAGGTCATCTCATACACTTCGTGCCTTGGACATGGAACCAGCCATTTCTTCAAAGAACCCTGGCTCCTTCTGGTGAACTTCAGTATGGACCCCCAGGGTATTCACTGCTATTGGATACTCATTGTTTTCGGGCATTTCCAAAGGATAAATCAGCAAAATCGGCAATTTTAAAAAATAAATAATTTTGCTACTTCTCAGGCAAATTCACTTTTTTAACTTAATCACACCAATCTTACACCTCTGTGTTTCTTCCTAATACTAGCACTACCACCAAAAATGACTGTGAGACAGGTTAAAATTTCTTTTGCCGTTTTTTGAACTTCAATGTATATCCCACTAAGGTTGTACTATATAGTTACATTTCTGTGACATAACATCATTTAAAATGGTTCTTCTCAGTGTGGCCATGTATACCAGCAACATGATTTACATTGGGACTTATGTATTGCACTTTTACTAGTTGTCTTCATTATCTTGGTTTTGTTTTAAACTTAATGCAAAATTTGTACACATTTCTAAAGTCAAGTCCACAAAACACCCTCCTTTCTACAAACAGTAAGCGCTGTTTACTAAGTGTACTTCCCTCTTCTGTGCTGTTTTCACTTAAAACTTTATCCTGAAATCAAGCACTTTGGGAGGCCAAGACAGATAGACAACTTGAGGTCAGGAGTTTGAGACCAGCCTAGCCAGCATGGGGAAACCCCATCTCTACTAAAGAAATACAAAAATCAGCCAAGCGTGGTGGCACGTGCCTATAATCTCAGCTACTCGGAGGCTGAGGCAGCAGAATCTCCTGAACCCAGGAGGCAGTGGTTGCAGTGAGCCAAGACTGCCATTGCACCCCAGTCTGGGAGACCAAGTGAGACTCTGTCTCAAAAACCCAAAAGCAAACACACACTTTATCCTAGCGCATGAGTCTGTCCTCACACTGCTAATAAAAACATACTCAAAACTGGATAATGGATAAAGGGAAGAGGTTTAATTGACTCACAGTTCAACATGGATGGGGAGGCCTCACAATCATGGCAAAAGGCAAAGGAATGTCTTACATGGCGGCAGGCAAGATAGCATGTGCAGGGGAACTCCCCTTTATAAAACCATCAGATATCAGGAGACTTACTATCATGAGAACATCAAGGGAAAAACCTGTCCCCATGATTCAATTACCTCCCACCTGGTCCCTCCCATGACACATGGGGATTATGGGAACTACAGAACTACAATTCAAGATGAGATTTGGGCACAGCCAAACCATATCACCTAGAGATCTCTTCACAGCAGTTTGTACACAGCCCTCACTCCTTTTGATAGCCACATAGTACTTCCTTAGAATGATGTACCACATATTCAATCAATTCCTGGTTTATAATCATTTGGTTTGCTGCAGTCTTTAAATTTTACAAACAGATACAATGAACAGCCTCATTTTTTTGCTATAAATTTGAGATATTTAATATTTTTCTAGCCATTTATCTATTTCTTTTTAAAAATTGAAAAGAGGCTGAAATTATTTCAACAGAAAGACAATATAATGCAATAGGAAAGACTACTGATAAATATTTATTAATTTGTCCAATAAATGAAAGAATATGTCAATTTTCCAACAGAAAACATATAACTTCTTCAACTAATTAAGTACAATTTATAATCCCATATATTCAGCTGGAGTCAATAATAAGAGTTTTGCCTGTCTTCAGTATTTTTATAACATACTATAATGAAAACTGTTATTTCCAAGTTTTTTTTAAAATAATAAAACTACTTTTATAAGAGCCCTTATACTGTAAGTCAAGTAATCCACCCTGTGCAACTGAGTTCATGATGCAAATATTCACCACACTAACATAAAACCAGGCAACTGCATATATTAAAACTCTCCAAATTTTAATGGCGCAACATTAAGAAAAATAGAATGAACTATCACAAATTGAGAAATACATCGTCCAAGCCAGGCATGGTGGCTCATGCCTGTAATTCCAGCACTTTAGAAGTCCAAGGCAAGCAGCTCACTTGAGGTCAGGAGTTTGAGACCAACCTGTCAACATGGTGAAACCCCTTCTCTACCCAAAAATACAAAAATTAGCCAAGAGTGGTGGCACATGCCTGGGGTCTCAGCTACTTGGGAGGCTGAGGCAGGAGAATCGCTTGAACCTGGGAGGAAGAGGCTGCAGAGAGCCGAGATCACGTCACCGCACTCCAGTCTGGGTGATGGAGCATGACTCTGTCTCAGAAATACACATTTCATAAAGGCCTAATATGCTCTCAAACTGTTAAAACTATATTATGATAGCATTTTTAAAAAGGAGTACTTTAAACGTAGCTACATTAGATATAAGTAGGAGTGTATGTACTCATAAGTCTTTGCTATGGTGATTTTTTTTTATAATAAAAGTATACAGCTTTGTAAAATCCTATTCTTTTCATTTAAAAACTATTTGGGAAAAAAAACCCAAAATTATTATGGGACAATAAAAATCCTTATACTGTTTTTCTTGTATCTTGAAGCTTAACCATTTTACTGAACATTTCATTACTACTGGAACTTATTCACCAATTGGTGTTTAAAAACAAAACAAAGTGGGTAGAGGAGTCAACAACCAACAATGCAGGAAGTACATTAACTAAAGGCAGAAGAATAACACACGGTTTCAGGGAATGAGAAGAGACGGTTCCTTTGAGGAATTGTTCTGTGAAGGCTATGGCAGTCTTTCTCAGCTGGAGCAAAGAACAATAGGGAATTCTGGAAGGTTATTTATAGTGGCACACACCCACAACTTCAGCTCCTCTCTCTCAGCCCTAGTGTAGAGCACTAAAGCATCATTAACACATCCTAATAAAAACTTTTCACAGGGGCTCCCTTTCTCATCAACATGCAAAACTAAATGTCAGCAGGAGGCCTATAGCTTCAGGAAGCCATAAAGTGAAGTTTGAACCCGGTAATGATCTACAGCAGGGTGTCTGCAGAGACAAATTTACTTGGTTAGGGCAGATCTGACAGCATAACTGTGTATGTAAGACTTCATACCATTTAAACTACACATTCTGGGATTTGTAGACAAAAGTATCCTCTTTCATGCTTCAGAAAGCATTAACAGGCTTTTCTACATTTTCTTCGTCCAGGTGCTTCATAATATGATTCATATTAGAACTTAATATGTCTGTATTCTATAATCTTCAAAAATCACCAGCAGCACAGTATACTGCAAATAATAACCAGCCCCAATTTATTCTACCTTTAAGATCGACTTAGACACAGGAAAAGGTAATAGAGTATTTATTGCCTGCCTGCAAGGCGTTAACAACCAAAACAAGTTAAAATATATGCTGTCCTTCATTTATTTCTCCAGACATGTCTGGATGAGAAACATCTGGAAATCTCTTAAAACTATGAATTCCTCAAAAGAGGATGGGGTCAGGGGGATGGAAGGAGATTTTTCTCTCTTCTGTCTCAAAACGAACCCCGTCTCTAAACATGACATTTGTATGGAGGCAATCCCTGGGGATTGGGAAAATTTTCTCATCTCTTTTTAAAAATTTTCTTAACATTTTTCTTTTAAGAGATAGCGTCTCACTCTGTTGCCTAGGCTAGATGCCCAGGCAGTCACTCAGCCTGAAACTCTTGGGCTCAAGCAATCCTCTTGCCTCAGTCTCCCAACCAGCTAGGACCATAGGTGTGCACCACCACACCCAGCATCCCCTTTTCTTTCACTGGATTCCTAAACTTCATTTTTCCATGAGGCATCAGCCAAAGCCTATAGGGTCATACCAGCCAGTGGGGAGAAAGGAAATACAAGAGTGGCAAAATAAGAAAAAATTAAAAATAAATAAAAAATAAAACAGGTATAGAGACTAAAACAGAATGATGGGGATGAATGGAACTGGCCACCTACCCCCAGTTCTGAGGTGGTTTAAAGAAATACAAACCAAAAAACCCCAATTAAAAACAAACAAACAAACAAAAAACCTGGAGTCCTATTTAATAAAAGCATGAACTATAAAGTGAACAGTCACTTAAAATGAGAAAATAAATCACCGTTACTGGAGCCTTGAGAGATTCGGGTCCCCTTCTTCAGAGATCTCTTGAGGAAATTTACCAGAAATGTTTTCAAATTACAACCTTGCTTCTGCTCTCCTCCTAGGACACTCTAAAATAATTTCCAGCAAACCCTATTACTCAGGGCCTGAAAGTGAGGGGTCCTGAACCTTGACCTTCCCTAGCTTCATGATAAACCTGCCTCTCTCAGCTTGTCCTCTCCAAGGGCCATAAATTATCCCTTTCCTTCCCGAAGCTGCTTACCAGCATAAGATTTCTCATGCCCAAGGAAGTCACAAATGAAGCTGTGGTACAAGTCAAGTGCTATGCTCAGTGGCTACCAAAAAACTCTAGATTCACAGTAACTATCCCAGTTTGTAGCTCACTGCAATACTCTCCAGTCCTGATAAAGGGCAACTCTTGGGAACTGAGCCAGAAATTCATTCACCAAGGATTTTTATCTCCTGTTGACATTTCATTGTTAAGAGATGTGACAAGATCTGAGCCAAGATCTAAGCTAGGGTCCCAACTCTATCAGGCATCACAGCTGATAACCTATACAACATAACATTAGTATGTCAGGATACATACAGGTGGTAGGGTGATGGACGAGTATCCAAAACAGAATTTTAATTACCAAAGATGTAATTAACAAAAACGGCACTTGGGTCATTCCATGTTAACAAGAATCCTTCTATAGCAACTGTAATAAAAATATTTTTCAAAAGGACTGCTTTTTCAACTATATATGCTTCCATCTCCTAATATGGAAGAGGGATTACTGCTCTACATTCCCAGACACTAGCTCAAGTGCCAGGAATGCTACACTGATAATCCAGTCATTGTCAACCTTCAAGGAAATCCATGGTAACTAGCGGTAGAATTGGTTTCTTGTTTGCCCAGAGTGCTGACTTTATGAGAAATGTTACATCATCCTTTTTTCCTCTGTCATTCTCATCTTTATCATCATCATTATCATCATCATCCTGTCTAATTCTCCAATATTAAATTCTGCGGGAGAACATAACCAATGACATCTGAGAAGTATACAAAGATCTCAGTAGTCCCTTAGGTATGAGGTGATACACCACCCTTTATTTCTTATAGGCAACGCCAAACTTAAATGCTAGGGGTTCTAAGAAGACCACATCATTAAATTGCACTCTACCTGGGCTTTGAGGATTATCCACCCAGACATGTACCAATTCTGACACAGAAAGCATCCTGGGGCCTTCCAGTGGAGGTGGCGCTAGGGGGATGACAGGTTTCTGGCTGCATTCTGCCATTCTCCCTGTTGGTGCATCAAATACTCAAGAGCTAGCCATGTTCTAGGACTTGCGTGTTCATTTGTGTCACAATGCTCTCTGATAATAACCATTTGAAAGTTGTTGGTAAGTTCAAAACATGTATCTGAAATTACAATGGACTGAACTAAACAATACTAAACAATATTTCAATTGCACACAGGAAGAAGAAAGAAACCTAGCCAAAGCAGACACTTACTAAATATAAAATAATTGTACCTTCAAAATTAATTACATATAAACTTCAAAATGCAGATATTTCATAAAGAGAAACACTAATTTTACATTATTAAAGTAAAACTTGGGTGTCTAATCACAGTATTTTTAGATTTTAAGGTTGCCACCTTTAGCACAAGAGTTTGAACAAAGGCTCTTATGTTTAATGCATTAAGAATTTTTCAGAATAATTCTTGATAGGAATGCATGGAATTGTATTGACAACTCCCTTCTCCAAATAGACCCCTTTTCACTTTTCAAAGGCGAAACTCTCCTTTTCTTACTGCCTATCAAGCAGACAAGCATGTAATTAAAACCATTTTACTAATTCTCTTTTTAGTTTAGGTGCCACTGAAAAGCTGCTACTACTCTACTGTTTGAATAATGATTTCTATTATAATCAAGCTGAATCTGAATTGTACAAAGGGTAAGTTTTACCACTGGATTAGATGGAAAAAAAATTAATCTGTAAATTACAAAAAAAAAAAAAAAGTTTATTGTCACAATTTGAACTCCACAAAACGAGCACATTTAGTACTTACTAGACTCAACTCTTGCCTCATTTATGTATATACTCCTCCAATGTGAAAGAATTGGCAAAACTCACAAAAGATAAAAATTGAAAGTAAATTTTAAGTAAAACTCAAAATAAAAGCCCTAAAATAAGAACATATAGAAATTTAGTTTTCTATTTGGGTCTTTCTCCTCACGAACAAACCTATAAAAACAAAACTTTGTAACGTACAGGGGAAAACAAACTCTACAAATGTACTCACGAATAGATTGCAGGGATTTATATACTTCCTGGTAATTAGCAACTTATATAAAAGCCTTCACAAAATCTGAAAGTAAATATCTGCATGCTCATATAGATTATTAAATACAGATTTCTGTGCTTTGGGTTTTGTTTGCTTTTTGTTTATTTTCTAGTGTTACTAACAGCTTTATTTAGATAATTCACATATACAATTCACTCATTTAAAGTATATAATTCAATGGCTTTTAGTATATTCACAGCTGTACATCTATTACCACAACCGATTTTAAAATGTTTTCTTTACCCAAAAAGAAACCCTGCACCTCACAGCCATCACCTCCCACTCCACTCACCCCTTTCCCCAATCCCAATCCCCTACCATCCAACCTTAGGCAACTACTAATCTACTTTCTGTCTCTATAAGATTTACCTAAACGTTTCATACAAATGGAATCATACAATATGTGGTCCTTTGTGATTAACTTCTTTCACTTATCTCAATGTTTTCAAGTTTCATCCATGTAGTAGATGTATCAGTACTTCATTCCTGTTTATGACTGAATAATACTCCATTAGATGGATATGCTACCGCATTTTATGTATCCATTCATTAGCTGATGGGCATTTGGGTTGTTTCCAATAGATTAATTTTTTTAAACAGTATCTCTTATTTTGTTTTACTTCGTTGACTAAAAGTATTCATCCGATCAAGGCATATAAAGCAACCTCTCCTCAAAGTAAAATAATTTACTTTCTGTTCAAGACCATGGTCAAAAGTATTGAATGTCCCTTAGGGTCAAGTTGTAATATTCTTAAGTAAGGTCTATCATCTTATGTGAGCCTCAAATTTTCTCATTTCTATAATGATAAATTGTCTAGTTACAATGAGACAAGACTATTTCTGAGCGTAAAGTTTTAACTATTTAGAAATTGATGCTTATAATGCAATGTAAAGAATTGTCAAAATAAAGCTGAATAAAACTCCAAATGTAGTATAGTGACACCAGTGTAAAACCACTCCACAGGGAGAAAAACAGAATAATAAATATCCTGATTCCCCCCTCCTCCCTCCCTCCAATCTCTGCCAAGGCTCTCAGTGGCAAATCCTTCTGAAACACAAGGGAGGATCCCACTGCTGAGTCCACACAAATCAGCCTCCTGGGGCAGGGAGTAGATGCAAAGGAGCAAAGAGAAGATCCCCGATCCCCAAACCATTTCAAACAGCTTTTCAGATTTGGCAAGTGAACGGTAAGAGAAGAAATAAAAATGTCAGAGCTGTTAGCTATAAGGTCTCAACATTATTAGCATGAACAATGGCTATCTATAAATACAAAGGTGCCAAACAGTCTAAACCTAAGAACTTGTCAGTATGCACTGCTGAAGCTCAAAGGTTAACAAACACACACACAAACACTCATGTCACTATCAACACCACTTTGAACATTCTGAGATGGAATACACGAATAAATGTTCCTAAATGTTCCCAGCTAGTACAAAACATCAACAAATTTAAAATAAACTGAATTTACTCATACAGCTTATAATGCAGATATTCTGTATTAAAAGTGGAAGATGTGTTAACAGTATGACCAAAATAGCTTCACTGAGCCTTGTTAGAGACTATTGACACTTGATGTTCACATATAAAAATAATAACATTAGCAACCATCATGCAGTGCTAGCAGATTTAAGGGTACACTTGGTTTTAAGAAGGTTGACAAGAAATGCCTTCTTGCTGAAGAAGATATACAGAGTCAAGAACTAACTCATCATGGTGAATTAGATCCCATGCTATTTTAGATACAACCTGACAGGGAATGTGCATTTGAAAAGCTATTCAATCTTCAATCTATTTAATAACATAAAAACCTTAGATTACATAAAGGACAAGTCATTCTCTACTACATAAACCATCTTTATTCTTTCTCTTTTGTTATTTTTGGAAAACGGAAAAACACAATGTTGTCCCATATTATGCAGGGGGCCTATTCCTGGAGTTCCCCCTTAATTTCAGACTAAACATAACAAGGAATGAAAGGTATTTCTGTTTACCATATGAAATGGAATCACCATGAAAATTAATTCACCTCAACTACTTTGAAAATTATAGTAAACTTGACAAAGTAGAGATGCACATTATTTCACAGCTTGTGCACAAAGTTTTACACCTATCTTTGCATGACAGTATTTTCAATTTTGGAAATGTGATCACACTAATGCCAACCTTTCCTTGGTTTGTTTATGTAGAATTTGACTTGCTTCTTCAAAATTTGTTTGAGGCAACAATCTAAAAAGGTCTATATGATTATTTTGTAAGTGGAAAAAATAGTCAATTTTTTTCTGAACTTGCCGTTATCACTCTGGCTCAATGGATGACAAATTTCTATCTTTCAGAGGAACTACCCTCCTCATTTTGAAGTCTCTCTATAATAGTAATCCCATGTTTTCTTTCATTCCAACTTTCAAGTACCCAGAACCAACAGACTTGGTGACAACCAACTCACCTCAACATTGCTTTCCAGGGTACCTTAGCCTTTTTCAGGTGGATTACCTTAAACATTCCTCCCTCAGATCTTAAAAATAAAAGAGAACATTTATTATCTCATCTATATATTATCAGGATGCAGTCCTTGGGCTTTCCCGGACTTGTTTGATACCTGTGTTACGAGCACACACTGAGAGAACTAGCTGCCCCACTAGAATGCGGGACATATTAAGGCGTCTACCATATTTTATGTGGGAGATCTCCATCTGAGCTGCACTCAGAGCTGACACTGCAACTTTTCTGAAGGCATCTTGAGAAATGGTTGCCTAACCTTCCACCCCATCAGAAACTCCCCTCAAGGTACCATTTCCCTGGGAATGCTATAAAAATGTAATACAAGTAGCTCCTCCCACCACCCCCCAACCAAAATAGTGTGATAAAGTGGAAGTTCACTTTAAGGCCTCCAGTGTATCAACATCCACAAGAAGTCTAGTAGGCAGAGGCAAATAACCAGACTAGTAAACACGGCAACTAACCAGACAGTTAATCCAATCTTCATAGAATCATAGATAGGGTGAAAATTGGGATGTGATTTGGGAACATGGCTTAGAAGAGAGCTGGAATTTTGTAGGTCAAGAAAACTTAAGCTAAACTTACAATCACACTACCCTGTCTATAGAAGGAAATTTACCAAGAGTAAAAGTTGCATAGAAAGTATAGTATTTTCAACTACTGTTACTCCATCTTACAAGTTCAACTACAACTACCATCTTTGTAATTTGTAAAGTGCTTTCATAGTTATTATCTCATCTGAACCATATCACAACCCTATGAGATAGGTATAATTATCCCTGTTTTAGTTGCTAAGGCTTGGAAAAGTACTTGCTAAGGAGCAGAGGTGGGATTTGCACTGGGGTGTCACTGATTCCAAATCAGATGCTCTCATTCCATGGTACCAGGTTGTCTCCTGTAGCATGAGACTATAATCGACCAACACAAAAAGGAGAAAGGGACAGGATGTCGAGCAAACTGCCCAGCTAACACATCTGAGAAGAGAATACATACAGCTAGCCTGTCCTCCATTCCTGAGCTGGACGCTTCACTAGACCAGACGACAAAGCCTTCTGGAATACCTACTGTGAGTGGGGCACTGTGAAGGCAGTAAGCCCACTCCCAGCCCTCACAGAGCTCATGGTGTAACTGGGGACGACACAGTGTAAACAAGTAGTTAAACGTCACAAGATAAATGTGGGGGACAAAAACAGGTAGTAGGGCAGCATGCCAGGAAATGGTAAACAGCACACCATGTCACACCACAAATCACGAGCAATCCATCAGTGGTTGGATTCAAATTAAATTACAATTTGATTTTACTTATTATTCAGGAGACATTCTGTTTTTCAATTATTTTTTCTCCTCCACATTAGCCCACCCATTTTAAAGCCCCAAGCATGGATATGATTTCGTGCCAATAATTTGGAGATAATGATTTGTGTCTCAGTTCTGCCTGCATGGATCTCCTTCTGATAATATGGGGAGAAAATGATGTGTATCGCCCCTCTTTTCAGACTGTAGCCTTGGGGATTTTATTCTTTGTGGGGGCAGGGTCTTAGCTTTTCTGACAGATTTAGGAAACAGGAGGACAGGCATCCAGAACTGAACAAATCTGTCAAACTCATTTTCTTTCACAGTTTTCTCCCAATTTTTGCTCCCTCCCTTTCTCTCTCTCTTTCCCCTTCTTTTGAGTAAGAGGAAGAGTTGGGAAAATACGTATGTGCCAGTTCCTAATAAGTGCTGCTGAGCAAAAATGCAGGTATGTACTAGTCAGAAGGTCACTCTCTGCTCCTTGGAGATGAAGCAGGAAATCAAGCAGGAAAAGCGTAAGTGAATGCAGGGAGTAGAGAAGGCTAGTGGGGAGGGACACTCTGTCCATAACTGTCACACCATCATCAAAGCACCGAGCACAGGAGGCCAATCTTTACCTTCCCAGGACTGCACAAGTCTGACCTTCTCTCCCTTCCTCCATTTCTCATCTCCCCATTAGCCAGAAAGCAGGAAAGAATTAAACCTATTTTATTGCTAAATAATTAACAAACTACTGGCATTCTGACAAGTTGGCATGCATTTTCTTAATCAGCAACCCAGTAATTTTGTTTCTAAGCTACTTAAGATAAATACTGTCACTTAAGTATTCTAGATGAGCCTATGTCCACTATCCATTTCCTTGCAGTAGCTTGAGTAATGCTTTCTCTCCCTTTGAGCTTCCTTCTAGGCCAAGTTTGGTTTCTTTTCACACTTACGGATTACACTATTAACCCTAAAGGTGGCAATAATATGCCTAGGATAGTGCCATTAGAAAAAAATGACTAGGTTTATGAGACTTTTAATGATACAATTACTCTTCGAAGATCCTAGGAACTCAACTTACAATAGAGATAATGACATTGCTCTTGATAAGGTCACCAATGATAGCTTAAGCCTAATCGCTAAAGTCCATGATTCTAAAGAATTCTTGTCAAAACATAGCAATGTTTGACAGAGAATCACTTATTCTCTCTGCCTTGAAACTCCCTCTCCCCATGCACCTTGGCCCCAACTATCAGGTTCTCTCATTCTCTCCTTCTCCTCTCCCATTTTCGTGCCTTTTCCTTATCAGACTCTTTTACCTCTCTCTTGGGTAGAGGTGTGCTCCTAGGCGCCCTGGTTGAATTTTCTTTATATGCTATAAAAAGTCCTTTCCTAATTACCTACCTGTCTCCAACACTAGCCTTATGTGACCGCCATACCACATGCCTTCCAGCTTCTAAGCAGTGCTGTGCTTGTTGCACTGGAGCGCCTGTATTCACGCGGCTCTGTCTTTCCTCTTCAGTGCCTCCTATCTCCCTCGACACAGGCCTACTCAACCTGGAAGATCCCACCTGGCACAGTTCTTCTCTGTCCTTTTCCTTACCACCATCTGTAATCATGCACTTGTTAACTATCCATCCCACTAGTTCCTTCAGGTCACGGACTCTGTTAAACACTTGTTAAACACTGTTACCCTCTATAATGTAGCAGGTAACAGTGTGGCTACTTAGCCAATTAAGAGTTCTGAATAATAAAGTAGGTTAGAACATCATGTCCAAATAATAGAGACTAAAAACCCACGAACAATTTTCCATACAACTTTTACATAAAACACAGGAAGGCTTTCTGAGCTTTATGATGTATTTACTATTCCAATGCTTTATTCTTCAAACAAAAGTAATCAACAAAATAACCTCAAATAGTTGTTTATACACAAAGCAGTAATTTCTGCTTCACACAAACAGTAGCATTTGAACATAAGAGTGACAACATATATTCAAAATAAAAATCCATCAATGTTCAAAAGTATATAAACCTTAGTTGGAGTCATGGGTTACATACATGCCTTTATGTGTATGTGTAGATCTATATACACACATATATACTCACACATACTCACCTAGCATCCCTATTACTGTCTTAGCTGTCAGAATATCAACTGTCAATAATGTCACATAAATTACACAGACGGTGGCACAGAATGCTTTTTTCCAAAATATAATCATTTGATAGATGCACATAATACAGAGGATACTGCAAGAATACCAGTGAGAATCATCATGCCAGTAATTTGGATTACATTTCCTTCAGTTCTCTAGTGTAAACAAATCTTCTTCCAAATAGCCCTATTAGTAAACGAAATATTTACTACATCGATAAATTTGCCAAAAAATTTACTGGCCCAACATGTTTTCAATGTAGAGAAGTTCATTTCACAAGGTGTTTATTTCATGTCCATTGTTGAGGTTCACATACAATGAGGGCCTTTAAAAAGCTTAACAGGCTCAAGTTCTAATGACATTTTCTGAGTTTTTATTTTTAAAAAATCAATACAAAGATAGGATCTCTTAGTTGATTGGTTTTTTTTTCCTTGAAAATTGTAAATCAAGCCCTGAAGATACAGAAAATAAAGACACTATTTTAAATTCTGCTTTTAAAACTGTCCCTCACAATGAGTCTTTACATTTTTACATCTCTTAAGGTGGGGGGAAGAGTGTCACTAAAAGGGTGACCTTGAGCTCTCTTAGCTCACTAAAGGCAGATGACAGAATCTACTCTGCTGAAACTGTAAAGATGATGATGTATGAGAAGCATTTGGACTGGTACCAGGTAAACAGATACGTTATACACATTTATTGAACGGACAAACTAATGAAGCTACTAGTGGGGGTGTTACAGGCTCTGGAGTGAGAGAATCTGGGTTCAAAATCAGTTTGATATTCTACTAGCCATGTGACCTTGGGAGGCATTTACTTAATACATCTGAGGTTCACTAGCCTTATCTGCAAAAAAGGGTTAACCAGACGACCTTGCTCCTGGGGTTGCTCCAAGATTCGATGAAATAATGCATACAAAGAGCCCAACATGTGTTTAGCCATTCATTATCTTGTTGTTTACATTGTATTAATTTCATTAACATGTCAGAGGTGGTGGGAAGCAGGAAGATTTGCCCAAAAAGTTCTGAGAGACTACAAATTCTCTGCAAGAATTTTTAAAATTAATTTTGGTTTTTATTCATATAATACTTTTTGAAGTTAACAAGAATACTTAATGACAACTTGTATTTACATGAACAAAGAGGTACAAAGCAGTCATGTAAAGGTGAACCTAATATATGGATGATACTCACTTCTCAAGCAAAGATCAAATGAGGCCATTCTGTGCTGTATGAAGACCTTAGCTAGTTTGAATAAGGAAAGCAGTGAGGAAGTCAACTGTCATGACACATGCTTACATGAGAATGCTGAAGCCACCAGCATAATTGTGCAATGTTATTTTTAATAAAACATTACTATCCACGACATTAAATTAATTATCTAATTCCAGTTTAAACTGGTCTTTAGTTTTTGTTTTGTATTTTCAGTAGAGATGGGTTTCACCATGTTAGTCAGGCTGGTTTTGAACTCCTGACCTCAAGTGATCCGCCCGCCTAGGCCTCCCAAAGTGCTAGGATTACAGGCATGAGCCACCACACCCGCATGGGTCTTTAGTTTTTTTGGGTGTGTTTAATTATTTTGCTTTTAAAACTACATAAGCCATATATAATAGTAAAGGTTTAACTAGTTTTGTATGTTACATGTTTATAATTATCGTAATATAATTTAACTCCTAACTAAAGGAGGCCCTTTTCATTTATCAAGCTTGAGAAACATTGTTTTCAGGAAATGTGTGGATTATCAGATCTCTCATAAAATTATAACTAAATAAAATAACTCTGCAAATCTGTGATAGATGGAAAAGCAAAAGAGTATGAAAATTAAATGCTATAATGCATAGGAAGTACTCTATATAGTAGCTGTCACTTGCCTTGATAAAAATTTGCCTTTATCATTAGCATATCTTAATCATCAGTCGTCATCAACTATGGAAGCACCTATTCATCTTCTATTTTAGTACCAGGGTGGAAAAGTGGGTACTAAACAGTTTTCATCAAATAGCCAAATTGGTAATAAATGTTAATTTTGCCCTTCCTATTTTAAATAGTTACTGTTGTCTGGAACACTGGCCACACTGCTTGCTGTTTTAAGCCTACTAAAACTGCTAAAAGCCAACTAGTGAGTAATGGTATAGTATTCTGCTTGTTTACAATCAGAAGTTTATAAGCAGAAATCATAATCTTTGGAGTCAACAGCCAAAGAATGAATTACATCAAAGATTAACAGAATCTCCTAAACGAACAACATGAAAATTTACAAAGGAAGATGTTATCGGATCAGAAATTAAAATAAGACTGAAAGAAATTCTTTAATAAGAAAAATCATCACTGCAAGAACATTCAAACATTCCTGCATATATTAGACCAAGGCATCTGTCAGTGTGGTCTGAAATCCCAGAAATATCATCGTTTTTTAACACTAGAAGTCCTCCAAAATAGAGGACTAAGCAGAAAAAATAAAAACAAATTGCAAAACATTTATCTTATTCCCAAAGAAAAGAAATAGTGAGGGCCAGGCTCCGTGGCTCACGCCTGTAATCCCACCAGTTTGGGAGGCTGAGGCGGGCGGAACAATTGAGGTCAGGATTTTGAGAGCAGCCTGGCTAGCATGGTGAAACTCCGTCTCTACCAAAAATACAAAAATTAGCCAGGTCTGGCAGTGTGTGTCTACAGTCCCAGCTACTCAGGAGGCTGAGGCAGGAGAATTGCTTGAACCCGTGATGTGGAGGCTGCCCTGAGCTGAGACTGCACCACTGCACTCTAGCCTGGGTGACAGAGTGAGACCCTGTCTCAAAAAACACAAAAAACAAAAAACAAAAAACAAACAAACAAAAAAAAACAAGAAAAAGAAAAGGAAAAAGAAAAGGAAAAGTGAACATCATTAACATTTATTCTTCTTCCATTAAAATGGAAGCTTTGCAAAATTCTGGATACCAAATCAAATCTGTGGCCACTGCAAAAGGACATGTTTTTACCACAGCTTTATCAACATCAAAGTTGGACATAAACTTTGTATCAAAAGACATCCCTCCCACAGAATATATTCTGATTATTTGTAAACTGTCCTTCATGCAGGACAGATTACATTCCTTTTGCATTTCTGCTTGTCATGAAAATGAAGTTCAAAGCTAAAATTTTAGAGTATGCTTCTGAAGATACATTCTGTGTCTCAGAACTCTCTAGGTTAACTGACAGGATTCTCCAGCGCTGAGAGAACCCAGATCAGCTGTTGACCTTCTGGAACTGTGCAAACACTGTATGATTTAATATATATAAGCAAAGTAGTGATGTACACATGTAAATGAAAATGGAGATTCATTAACCTCAATGTCTTGAGAAAAATAATAGGATATCTGAACTTCAGCAATGGGAAAGGTAGAGTGTTGGGGAGGAACTTAACTAAAGATGGATTAAGACAGCGGAGACTATAGTTGGTGACCATTAGGATACTGAAGCAATGGAGGGCAATGACGCTATTTCTGACGTCAGGACAAAGTACCAACTCCTAAGAGTGGCAGTGTTAGCCCTTCCTGACCTTGCCTGCCTGCCTGCCTGCCTCACCTCCCTCATATTTGATATTCCAGCTATACTGAATTCTCCCTCCCAATACAGTGCTCCTCCAAGCACCTAGGCATTTGCACGTTTAATTTTTTTTTTCCTGAAATACCCTTCTCTAGCTGAAAAACTTCTACTTACCTTTTAAGACCCTAACATGTCCACACAATAACAGTTTTCTATACTCTTCCCCCCAGCAGTTTAACCCCCGTCATTTATGCAGTCAAAGTATGCTTCTCACTCTTCTACTGTCAGCATGCTTATTTCACATTTGGTTGAATAATCAAATTCGTGATAACTTAGAAAAGGACTTCTCCTCCGGACATTAATAACCCATTCCTCCACACACTTATCAGAGTAGAGCCTACCTTGAACTGCCATTATTTGCTTATCGTGTTTTAATAATGGGCTTTTGGTTCCTTAAGTCTTCAGAAATGTTTTTTATTTAACTCTGTCCCTAGCAACTTAGTAAATCCTCAACAAATATATGCTCAATAAAATCGTAAAATCATCTAATATTTAGCTATCTAAATTGTCTACAATTCCAACCTATGCTTAGCATCATTTCTCAAGATAAAGCTGTGGTAAAACATAATTCCTCTTATCAACATCCATGAATGGGTTAATGAATACGTGTTTTTTCTCACCCTCCCTTCAGATTACAAAAACCCTTGCTCTCTAAACATTATTTTTCTATTGCTTTCTTTAATCTCTCTATTAATTCTTAGGATGCAATACATGCAGAAGGTAGTATTTTACAATAGAGCACAGCGTAAAGTTTACATGACTTTCAATCCTGTGTGGGTCTGAGTCCTGTCTAGAAACAATCAGAATACATATTCAACTGTATTTGGGTCTCTCCAATTATTTGTTATTCTATAGCTAAGTGCCTTCCCTTGATGCAAATTATTCTGCTTTTTAAGAGGTCACAGTTTTGTTTCATAATCCCACTGAATGAAAATCTTTTCCTTTGCAGGATAAATTTATTTTAAAACAAAACCAAGGCAAAGCAAAAATTGATGTTGCGGTTAATGTTTTAAGGAGTAAAGATTCTCAATTCCAGTTCTGCTATCAAATCAGAGGCAAGCCAACAAACCCCTGAGAAGGGGAGAACCTTGTTAAGCAGGACACTGTCCTAAAACCACAGATCTGCATCGTCATGGTAATGCCCTATGATGGACACTTTGTTCTCGCACGTTTAGCAGGTCACTGCTTTTAAAGGTAAATTCCACCCCCAACTCAGAAAACATGTGTCATGTGACCATAGGGCCTTAACTGATTTTTTTAGAACTGGCCCATTATTTTATGAGCAATTTTTTAAAGCAGCAAAATATAATTTTAGCAAGTGGAAACATGAGGCCAGAAAAACGTCTTCTTACATTTAATACATGAATTGAAATTCTCCAGAAGAGCATTACTAGAGTATGATCCAGAGACCCTGAGGAGCTTTCAGTGACTAATGAGAGGTTCCTCAGGAAGAGGACACAGCGCTGATACTCAAAAGAGAAACAGAAATGTGCTGGTAATTAATTTACCTGAAGGTGGAGGAAAGACAAGATCCTGAGGGCAAAGCAAAAACTAAAATGACACTGGCTTTAAGGGCAAAGAGAGAATTAGCAATAAAGAGGAAGGTCACTACCTGTGAAATCCAACACAAGCCCGAGGCCTCCCAGCAATGATCTGAAAACCACGAATAACACCAGAATTCAGAAATCTGTGCTTTCACTTCCTGTTTAATAAGGCAACTGGAAAGAACCTCTATTTCCATTCAAAATGAAATTAAAATTCCACAGAAATTATGTTAAAACGCAAGTTTACAGTTCCAATGGGTTTCTGCCATAAAGCTGCCTTGCTTAGTTTCTAAATTTTGAGGTTGTGAGATGACAGCACCCACATTTAATAACTAGGTCTTTCAAAAATTAGCAAAGCATAAGACAACAGAAAAAGAAATACTTAAAAAAACCTGAAACCTTTGATTATCAAAAAATGCTGAAACAAATTACCATAAATCTTAACAGAGTTTAAATTTATTTTGTTTGCATACTGCTTACAGCTTATTTGTGAAATCATGCTCATGCTAAGATTTAAACAAATGACCAACCTAATTTAAGAATGATACAGTAAATTGGGAAAGATGCAATACTCCTTCACTCAATCAGCTACTACTACTGAGCACCGCGGATCCTCAGTTAATATTCCACCTTCACAATACAATCCTGTGAACGGCTTGTAATACAAAGAAAAATATTTAACACAACTGAAAAAGGCCCATTCCTCTGCTTATACCAGATTTCCTGTAATGTACAGATTTCCTATCAACTTAGCACCTATTAACTACTGGAGAGCATAGTTGTGCCAGAGTCAGCACCTTTCCTTCCATCTTGAAAGTCTTCTCTGCCCAGAAGCAAGCAGCCCACTGAGCACCCAGCTACAGGATCAAGAGTAAATGATTAAACTCTTGGCCTTGGCTTCCTCATCTGAGAAGAGGCTGCTGTGATGCTCAACCATAAGCAAAGGACCTCGCATGACTCCCTGTACACCACAGGAATTAGTTACACAGAGTCTCATCATTCAAGATACAGCCCAAGATGCTATTCATTCACCTAGGTCAGGATAAGCTCTCCTTTTCTGGATTTTTTAACTCTTAACAGTTTAGCGTATCACTGCTTTTTGAAATTGTTTACTTATGTTAGTGTTCTCCCTAGCTGTACTTCATACCAGTTAGGGCAGATCCCATCATATACACTGAAGCACTTCCTAAAGTACTAGTCAAAATAACTGTCCATTAATTCATTTATCCTTGAAAGCCTGAGAAAATCCATTTTTTAAAAAATAGACGACTGAAAGCTAGAAAGAACAACTTTTAGAAAATGTTTTAAAAGTATCAGAAACTCCCCTACAAACAGGATACTTTAAAAGTCTTTTACAAACTAGCTGTAATATTTTATCTGAAAATATTTAGCAAGTCATGATATTATAAATCTATTTCTCGGACATCCAAAAAAAGTAAATTTTGCCATATATAAATCAAATACATAATTAATTGTATTATTTCACTTAAGTGTAACAATGCTTCATGGATAAAATACCATCTGGCTTCAGGACTGTCTACAAGACTTCCCTGAATAATGACGATGTTGCATTTATAAAATTGACCCTTTCTTATGCTACAGCATTATCATAAGTTGACAATGGTTTAATGCTTAGCTCAGAGGCTGCTGAGCTTCATATATAAGTTAGCATTAAGGTAATAAAATATATGTGAATAATGCTTATCAAAGGTTACACATTTTGGAACAGGGTATTACATCTGATCAAATTATATAACATAAGCCGGCAAGGAAGGAAGGAGTTTAGCATTTTCCTCTTTGTCATCTTTTGAATACCATCTTTTTCAGTGTCAGCTCTTCAAGTCACATAATCAAGTCCAGGTTGAAGTTCATAGTCTTGTAAAATCTTGCTATAAACTACTGAGAATCTTTTTGTGAAAAAAATGACTGATCTAATATTTTCTTGCTATAAGGATCACAGTCAATTTAGGATTTCTAAAAAGTGTTTAAATTGACAACAGCCTGTACTCCCACCATTTTGGGAAGCAGAGGCAGGAGGACTGCTTGAGCCCAGGAGTTAAGAGACCAGCCTGGGAAATATAAGGAAACTCTTGTCTCTTAAAAAAAAAAAAAAAAAAAAAAAAAAATTAAACGATTAGCTGAGTGTAGTGGCTCACACTTATATTCCCAGTTACTCTGGAGGCTGAGGTGGGAGGATCACTTGAGCCCCAGAGACTGAGGCTGGAGTGAGCTATGATCACACGACTGCACTTCAGCCTGGCCAACAGAGCAAGACTCTAAATAAATAAATAATAGGGAACATAATACTTATAGGCATTGTTACATTTCTTCACTAGAGACACCATAACAAAGGTTGGCCAGCCTAACAAAAGTAGATCAAGTTCTTGAGTATATTTGCCACATCAGAGATTTTAATAGGCAACCCCCATCCAAAAATTAATTTATATTTTTTTCCTACAAACTGCTCAAAGATTCACAAAGCAATTCTTATCATTTCATTAATCCTATTTTGTATTAGATCATAAAATGGTGCATTACACATGTTGTTTTATGACCACACAGCTGTTCCTTAAATAGTTGCTGCCTTAATTGAACTTGAGCTGTGGTTTCTTGAATATAATGAAAACATACTTTCAAAAAATGCATTATTTGGGAGACATGGAAAAAGAACAGGAAAATACTGTCAATACCCACAGAAAACAGTTAATATCATCTCTTAAGAAAAGTATTTCAGCACTGGTGGAAGGCTGGATTGCACCAACTAGAAGGTTCTTTCCCACCCTCCTGTGACAACAGGGTTAGGGTTTGCTGTCCTTCACAGTGAACGAAAGTAGCAGAGTTTAAAAATACCTTTTGATTATCCTAAAAGCAAGTAACAGTTGATGCCAACTGAGCAAAAAAGAATGTTAATATTCAATTTCCTGCCTATGGACTTCCTAGGGGAGAGACCTGGTAAAACATGCTCGTTGCTGTTGATCTGGTTGCAGAGCTATTCTTTCAATTAGCTACTGGAGACACAGACACTATAATTAAATAACTAAAGATAATACCCCCAAGAAACTCATTTTCAGCATCAGACCAAGACTGCAGTAGTACCTTGCCTGAATTTTGTATTTTATTGTCCCAGTCCACTCTATGCTGAAGATACTAATAGACAAATAGCCAAAAATCACTTGGAAAACAGAACTAAAAAGAAAATGAAAGGCTTTGATCCAATAGAAACATGGATAGCTGGACCACATTGGACTGAGTAGAAAACATCAAGAAAAAAATTGTTTTAAAAATCTTTAAAGTGCAATTTAATGAATTATTAAAATTTGAAAAAGACCTTAAATTAAGATCATTTTATGAATAAGGAAACTAACCTCCCAGAGGTATGTGACTTTTCTAAGGTAACAAAGCTAGTTACTTGCTGAATAAGAACTAGCATACAGATTTTTCTTATTTATATTCAGGCTAAGATTTAGTACACTAGTTCCCTATACCTTACGTAAGTTTTGTGTGAATATGCTCTTTCAATCATAACAGGTGTGATGGATTGTAAGGTCGACTGAAAACATACACACCCTGTAGTTGACTGACTTCATGTTTGTCTGCTGAGGCAAATGGATATAGGACTAGTTAGCACCAGGCCAGGGCTAACAATCACTGCCCTAATCCAGTATTTTGAGAAAATACTACGGTGGCTTGTGAGCAACTCCTCACATTCACATTTTCTTATGAGGGTGGGCGGGTAAGTATTTTGATTTAATGAGTTCTACCTGTCTCTTTCTGAGCTCAGTGGACAGCAATTTTGCCGAGTTTAGAGAGCTGTGTCTAACTTGGTTCACATATAATCTGAAGTCTGTCCTGGGTAGCCAGTAAGCAAATCAGCCATGAAGACTTCTGTCTGACAAATTCAAATGAACAAACACCAACAGTACAACACTCGGTGATAGGAACTGGCATACACGGATCTGATTTATTTAATTCTCCGTATACCTATTAGCCTCTGAGCTTTTAGAAATAATCACTCAAGCAGTGCCTATCACTTTTATTTTGCCTGAGAACTCGCAAGCAATACTGAGGAAAAAATCCAACAGGGCAGAGCCTCCAAAAATGTCACTGAACTCTAACACAGCAGGGAAGGGAATTCCTTATTTGATGTTATTCTTTCTTTGCTGTTTTGTTTTTATGAGAAGATACAACAGTACAAAATAGTACAAAATAACAAGAACAGTTAAGAGTCACCACCATTTCAGGAGTTGCTTTTTTGTCTTCATCTGTGGTCAACCTTCTGAAAAATGGCCAGAGAATCTCCCTCTTTATCTGGTTTCTCCAAGTCACATAGCGGAAGAAAGCCAGTTTTAACACTATTTCCAAGAAAGGGAATAGTAACTGGAAGTAACATGCAGTACAAAATGAAAAAAAAAGGACACACACACACAAACACACACCCCCCCCCCATAAAATATCAAAGTCCCAGCCTGCTCTTATCAGCTTATGGGCCAGCTAAACAACCGTTTCTTCCACTTTGACCTGTTCCTTCAACCTCAACCACCCAGCAAAACCCTAAAATTGGGATCAATACAGCAAAGCACGATCTCTCATTCAGATGCAGGAAGCTGAAAACTTTTGGGGGAAAATTGTGCTGTGCTTCTCCTCCTATCCATGACTTGAGTCCTAATCTGGTAACCAGTAACAATGAATTTTTTTAGGTGTCCTTGGTACAGCTCTTTCTCAATTCCCTCAGAGACTATTCTAGACCATCACTAGGCTCTGGACCAACAGGTGATTTATCTCCTGCTCTCCTGAAAAGATGAAGGCCACCAGCCCTGGTCAAAGCTGAATTCCCCACTCCACTCTTCTATCTAAAATATACTATATGTAGAGAGAGCCATACCCATCCCTAACTCTGAACTCCTCCTCCTGTTGGAGACTGACTTCCCAATTGAGTTCCTGACCCTGACTTCCTCTAGAGACACAGATTATCTTCAGTCCTTTCCATTTTTCCATTTTTCTCTTTAAACTTTCCTTGTACACAGCCATAAACTTAAAAAATGGTCATTCCTCCCACCACCGGCCTTCTCTTAGTGTTCTAAGCTCTATTAAGCAGTCTCTTTCTTGCTCTCTTTCTCTTACACTTACACAAACACACACTCTATCTCCTCCAACTCAAACATATTGAGAAAAGACACTTCCCTAGCTAGCAAGCACAGCACCGCAAGCACTGCATTCTACTTGTTCACCCGCTCCTCTGCACACGCATGGTTTTCCACCTCAGTATGCTCATTTCCACCCTGCCCCTCAAATCTTAACCGTCCAAGGCATCATTCCTATATCATGGCTCTTCTCATTCACCTTGTATGGTTGCAACCACTACCACATAGTATCAACAAACAACTCCTTACTGTTGACTGCTACATCTGCACCTTCTAGCCAAGACTTAACCTCCATCTTCAGAAAATCATGTTTAAATATCTACTTTGTACTGACTGACATTGTCATGTCCATAAGCATCTCAAAGTCACACTTCTGATGGAAATCTTCAACTTTGTTCTCAATCTGGTCCCATACTCTACATTCCTATTCTCAACCCTAGAGTCACAATAATCGTTGAATCCCTAGTGCATAACACTGTGTTTGGGACTTAGTAAGTATTTAATGTGCTCAATGAATGAAATGATTAATTACTTGCAATATTATAATTTCCTAAGTAATTAGTATTTAGGTCATGTGAACTAATCACATGATAGTCAATGTCACAGGACACAGGTTATTAACTACCACGGTACCCATCTTCTCTGAAGGAGAATAAAAATATTATCCATCTGGAATCATGCTCACCACTGTATTATAAACTTGACAGAATACAAGACCTTTGAGACTATGTTAATTTTCGCCTAACACAGGGAGAACGTCAACCTTCTAGCAGGCAGCAACAGTACAGCTAAATTCACTCTGGAACAACCTGGTTTGCAATTGAGAAGTTGATACAATTAAGAAAATGTGTTTATACTGTTCTAAAGAAGGGATTAACGGGGTTATTATACTATTTCATTATCCTAACGAAGTAGTTTCCAGTTTTATAACTACCCTATAGTCCTTTTCAACATTGTAACTCCATAGTTCTTCGGTTATTGTTAGGCTTAAACATTTCCTCTACTACATATAACTCTTTAAATCTCTTAGTCAAACTTTGCTAATTGCCTTATTTATTAAGTCTTCATTGTTTTTATGTAAAAGGTCCATTTATTTATCATTCAATCACACTACGGTCTCCCACTGAGAAAGGCTGTGTACCTAACAAAAATCTTCAGAGCATACTCAGGAAAAGAGCCTATTTCCTTCTGTGTGAGTCAGCATCACATCCTGTCAAAAATCAGGACCCTATGAGCTCTCTGGGGACACTGACCATGGTTCTAAATAGTATATGAATCTGGACAATTACAAATGTATGTTTTTGCTTTTTGCTCACACACAAGACACACTAGGGGCTTGCCTCTAGTTGAATGGCTTCTTGTTTTCACTCAGTTTCCAGCCTATGCTCTCATCTCATTAGAATTTCAGTATCCTCTGGTCTTGCAGAGTTCCCTTTACCTTCTTTTGTATCAGATAAAAGATGGTAATTTACGTCTAATTAACGGAACTGAGTCATAATGAGTTCTTTTCTCTTAGACAGCATTTGAATGTCCAAAATAACCAGAGAGATTGGGCTTTTTAGTCTTGCTCCAGTTTAAGGTTTTATAACACAATGCTCTCATTCAGGCCTCCTACTTTGCATACAGTCAGAGGGCTGGAGGTTATCCACATTGTGAAATTCTTTGGCTAGTTATGCCCAGAGTGACTGAATGGCAGGCAGGCTGAATTTAATATTTTCTGCTAAGCAGCTCTGTTGAGACAGCCAAGCTTACGATTGCATCCTTTTTATGTCTCTTACTTATACTTTGAAATGCTATCTTTTGCCAGTTGATGAATTTGATAGCATTCTTTATGAGATCAATTTCCTTGAGAAAGATCCAAAAGGCAGCATGAAAGACAAGTTTGATGCAAAGCACACAAAGGGCTGTGCATCTGTGTGAAGAGAAGCATGATAAAGCATAAAGCAGTTCTCCCCACACCATGATGAGGGACAAAGACGTAAACACAACAAGCCCGCCTAACGAAAGCAAAAGCACATGTTCTAATGGGAGCAGTAACCAGGTTAAAATACTCGAAGCATCTTCTTCCTCTCTTATGCCAGAGCACTTTAAAATGCCCTCTATACGTGACGGCATGCCAACACAAACAAACCGCAGGGGCTGAACTCCACTGGCATCCTGCCGTCCTGAAATGACACCAGTTAGATACACTGGGTTTTTACTCCTGGGACGGTCTTCAACCAAGCTTTTTATTACATTGGGTTAAGAAGAAAAAAAAAAAAATCCTTCTCTCTACACTTCAAAATTCAAATATGTATTCCTTTGATAGGATATTGTTATATTAAAAATACTGTGGCAATATCACTTGTCATCATGTTCTACTGACACACATATTCACCTCTGCTCCAAACTTCACAGGCTCAGCCACTCAAAGGAAGAAAAAAAACAAAAACAAAACAAAACAAAAGAATGAATGAAAATAAAAAACAAACAAAAAATAAGGCTGACCAAACTTTCATGATGGGAGCCCTGGGACTGGGAAATTATAGCTGTATTATAAAGGACAGGCAAACCACACTACAGATACTCAGGTTTTTACTCTCTCCCGCCTCATTTTTTTTCTCCCCCTCAAAGAGGGAGTGAATGTGAAATTTACACAGACAAGCTCAATAGATACACTTGATTTGTCAAATGGAAAGATGACCCTTCAGTAACTAGGCTGCTTGGTGAAAATATTAAACCAGACAGTAAGTCAGAGAAAATTAAATACTACCTTGATTAATTAGGCTTAATGGGTGAGAAGCAACTAATTTATAACATTACACTGACAAAAATAGGTTAAAGAAAAAGGAGGCTGTTTCACATCAGATTAAAGTATAATTTCTTTTTCTTTTTCTACTTTTCTTGGGGAAGGAATATATTGATACTCATTAAGTCAACTACATTTTTGAAGATATAAACAAAAATCACCGTAGACACAGTCTTTGCCCCTTGAGACTCAAAATCTAACGTGAAAAATAAAACATACGTAAGCCCTGAACATGCAAATGAGTTTTAATGTTAATTTATCAATCTGACACTTGAACCATAATTTTTTTCATTCAAATTAAATCGAAAATCATTTGGATATCTCCAAGTTAGCTCAGATACCCTTTCTAAATTAGAGCAGAGTGAATTAACAGCACAAGGAACCTTGCAATCCTGCCTTTCAGCCTCATGTGCTTGAAGGCTTTCTGACCCTTAAGGTGATGGGGAGGAAATGTCCTGGGGAGTATGTAAGTCTGTCCCAGAGGCATCTGGTGAGCTAGGCACCTCCCAAAGGAAGCAGACAGAGGAAGAGGGTTTCTAGCACAGACAGCACCTGCAGGGGTTTGAAAGGGTTCCTAAGGGGGCGGGCATGTTCCCTGACAACCACCTTACAGCAAGTCAAGTGTTTCTAAACTGGGGGCCTTCTATGCAGAGCAAAAGATAGCCACCATACAAAGAAGCCAAAGTGTGAAATGAGTGGAGGCAGATATTGCATATCAGGAGACAAAATACAAATTCTACGCTGGGTGTCAGAAAAAGACTACAGTGCCAATTCAAGGGGAAACAAACCTGACTTGAAAAAATATTAATATCTAGATTATTACACTTTAGTATAATTTACAAAATAGCTATTCTTAAAGAGCTTTGGAAACAAAAGCCTATACACTGTGACTTAGTTTCATTCATTTGCTCTTTCTCATAACTGAATAGAAGTAGAACAGAAAAGAGGAGGAACAGAGCTCATCAGGAGTACATCTCCTTTACATGTCATTCAACCCTAGCACACTGGAAAAGCCTGCTTGTAATAAAGAACCTCATAATATAGAAACCTCATGAAAACCTAAACGCCAAACCTAGATCTTTGACTCTCTACCAGATGAGGACACCATCAAATGATAATTTTCTAGAAAAAAGATTTTAGCACCTCAAATAAAAGAGTGATAAACACAACGAAATTCTTTCTATATAATAACTACAACAGAAAAACAATATTCAGTCACAACTTACAATAACCAATCACATATATTTCCTCACATTATAATTATAAAATCTTAACATTTTAATCACTATAGTCAGTAGCATTTCCTAGAAGGAAAATTTTTAAAGGGTTATTATGCCTTACTATACATATGGGTTATCTAATTTCCATAATCTTTTTTTTTCACCAAAAAATTGCATATAAATTGATAGTCTGTAAATAGAGTTATACTTTAAATGTCCTTGAATTATTTAAGTAATTTAAAGAAATTTCAATTGCAATTTTGTTCAAGTCCAATAATCTTTTCTAAAGCAAATGGTTATATCTAATTTATGCATTTCCTAATTGGTCCAATCTGTAACAGGTTTTCTTAAAACAAGATTAAAGAAAGTAAAGTTAGCCAAATTCATAATTAGTACTCTTTACCAGGTCTTATCCCAAGAGATGCACTTAGCAACAAATATTTAATGGACACCTGCTACCCTGCTACCTGTAGGTATGTGAACAGTGCCAGGAATACAGAGGTAAACAGGACAGAGCCCGATGCCTGTCCTGATAGAGCTCTCCACACTTCAGATCCATGTTCAGCTGACAGAACCTTCCACATCCACTGTGAATTATGCTCTTATAAACTGTTTTATTACATCCTTAGTAAATCTTTGAGGTTTAATTGATGAGAAACTAAAGTGTAGTTAGCATACTTCAAAAAATTATTGGATGCCATCGATGTCAAAGAACTTGGAGATCAATTCGTCTGGTGGTTCCTTTCCTTTTTGAAAACAAGTGCCAATTTTTAATTTATAAACAAAACAGAACTACACACAAACACAGAGGTATGTGGACCCTCCACATATTAGTAATTGTTCTTTTTTGCATCTGTTGACTAAGACAATGCCTATAAACTACTTTGAATTCACTATGCTTTTAAATACATGTCTATTACAGTAATAACATCTAAATTAATTTGTCTCACAGTGACAACTGTGTGGCATTGGCTGATGTATGGATTTGTGTATTGGACAACAGTTCCAAGGGCCATTAAAGGCAATAAAGGCAAAAATCTCACCCATCTCCTTCCTGTCCTCATTGCAGCACAAATGAAGACCAGAAATGACTGCACCATCTTCGAAGGCCATACCACCGGCTAGCGAGAACACTGTGGACTATAGCTTCTTCCCCTGAAGCAGCGTCCACAAGCATCTGCTCAGGTGTTACCCATAACCTTCCCTCCACAGAGGACAATTCTCCTTTAGCTACAAAATTCAAAAGTCATCTGTTTATGTTTATTAGAGTAGCTTGTACCGTATTCCAGCAAACTGGTGGCATGCTATAAATGCTCTCCCTTTTCAACCTTATGGTAGACAAGAACTCAATGAAAGCTAAAATATAACTTCAGGGCAAAAGACAAATTTTATTTTATTGTACTAAAGAATGTTGTATCCATCATAGCCTAAAAATACCCAGAAGCCAGTATGATATTTCTAAAACAACATGTATCTTACTGGTTTGGGGAAGAAAAAAAATAATTCTTTGATTCCTTTTCACTCTGCCTACAACTAGAACATTGAGATAATAGAGATTAAGCCTTAAATTTCTATATCCAATAGTGGTTGAATCACAAGAGGACTGAAAAAGCATTTGTCTCTACAAGCTAATACCTAATATGCTAGTCCTCCGGGCAGTTTACATTGATTTTGCATTTAATTGCATACGCTGATTTTCTCATATTTTCCAGGACAAAGTTCTCAAAATGAAAGGATCTAGATGTACTCTGCTATGAAGTCAAAAGAAGAAAGTAAACTTAAGAGCACTGGTTTCTGTAATAACTATATGATTGCAAAAAGTTTTGTTTTTTTCCTACTAGAATTGACACTGGGGATCATAAGCCAACTTGAGAGCAAAGGTGATAAAACTGTACTTTTCTCCTCAATCCCTCATTTCCCCCCTCTGTTCTTAAATTACTTTCAGAAATGGGAAGAAAATGAAAACACCCCCTGACACTTAAATGCCTTTCACCTACTCTGTAACAAATTGGATTTAATTCCCTTTAGTTCGGTTAGCTAGTAAACTTTGTCCTTCAGTCTGTCTGGTAAATATTTCACAATTCTCTATGTTTTTGTAAAGTAGTGGGAGGGGGGGAACCTTATTCATTTCTCTTACCATCAGAGAAGAAAAAGATAGTATTTTGATGGGAATAAAGTAGTTAATCCTAAATGATTAACTCAAATTTTTTTTTAGAGTGTAAGTTTCCTGAAGCTTCACAGAAAATGATACTTTAAAGACAACTTACTGATTTACTATTTGAAGAAGCTACCACTGGAAAATTAATTAAAATACCAATGGCTTTGGGATGCTCTCATAGGAGTTATTTGAAAATGACATTAATACCAATTTTGTTGCCAAAGAAAATGGTAAACTTATCTTTTCATTTGATTAACTGAGCTATTTTAATCACTGTTTAAGCAACATCCCCACCACCCGCCCCCACCACCATTAGTTTGCTAGGGCTCCATTACAGACTGCCTGGCTTAAACAATAGAAATGTGTATTCTCACAATTCTAGAAACTAGAAGTCTGAGATGAAGGTGTTAACAGAGTTGGTTTCTTCGCAGGCCTTTCTGCTTGACGTGTGGACAACCTTCTCCCAGTCTCTTTACGTGGTCTTCCCTCTGGGTATCCCTGTGTCCTAAGAACACCAATGACACTGAACTAGGGCCCACCTGATGAAGACCCTCTCTCCAAATACCATCACATTCGGGGGTTTAGGATTTCAACATACGAATTTTAAGGGAACACAATTCAGCCTGTAACACACCCACTAACCAAAAATTAACTCTTCATTTCCAAGTGGCTCTCTAATGTCTCCTTCTCTCAGTCTAACACGTAATGACACTCTTGCTTCTTAAAGGCCAAGAAAGGCAGACTTTCAGAAGGCAGAGAAATTACTGACCATGATGCCAAACCAACAATAGTGCTAATACAGGTCTCACCTTAGCCTTTATTAAAGAAATGATTACTTTCATGTATAAATATAAAATGCTTATTTATGAAATGAAACAAATAAATCAAAGGAAGGGTAGCACACATAAATTTTGTTTGTCACCCTCGGAAGAATATTGTAATAAACTGCTCAATCCAATTATCAAAATTCCTTCTGCTACCCTATTTCAAGGAATAGGAATGAAATACTGATTAGAAGGGGGGAAAAAAGGATGAAAATAATCTAAAATTGTAAAAGCCCCATAAAACCTCAGCAGTTGAAAATATTAACATATACTATTATTTTAAATAATATTATTTTGTAAGGCAAAATCTTTGAAGAAACCACAGCAAGAAAAAGTCCCTAATTCAGAGGTGGTATTAAATGACATTACTACTATTTATTTCTAATTTTATTTACCCTTCTTAGAATAAATGAGATGACAGGAAAACAACAGAATTGTAGAAGTCTTCACATCTGTTCCCTATTTTAACAGTGAAGGATGAGGTCCATTAAGAAACTACTTTCTTAACAACCCAATGGAATCCACCAATATTCCAGCCTATGCCACACCCTACATTTACATTTTGTGCTCTTTAAAAGGCAAATGATTTTGAATATTTTTCTATTATTGAGCAAATCACAAATGTAGGTAACACTGAGTTGTCACCTCTGTCCCTCCAAAGGACTTGTTAAAAAGGATAGTGGCAATAGAGTGGCTGGCCATTTCGTAAGTCATCACGATCTAGTAGGTACTGCATAAAAGATTGAAACAATGCTACTACTCATAGTTTTCCTCAGAGAACACCTTTTAAAATATAATTGATGACTATGTGAACCTTTTCTCCAAGAAAAAATCATATATAGCTATACAGATAGATGGATATATACATACATGCATATAATACACACAAAATCTGGCATTTCAGAAAGTTGAAAATATCCCCCAAAAAGTATTATAATATTTAAACCTCTGAATCAGATAAATAAAAACAAAGCCCAAGTTAGAAGATACGGGGTAAAGTCTCTTCTTCCTGATCCCTCATCTCAACTAGAAGACTGTTTCCATGTAATAAAGGAGTAAGATGGGAATCCTAACTTGTTTTTAAAATTCTGTGAATCAATAATACAGATTTTCAAAGGTTTCTTTCTACTCTTTACACCATTCGACTCCCATATGGAAGATACTATTTAGCTTTGTCTGGTATGATTAAGATATGAATGTCTTTATCTTTTAAAGTCTAAGCAAAGTTAAAAAAAAAAAAAAAAGGAAAACAAAACAAAACACATCAGGATGTTCTCAAAACCAACAACAAATTTAGCTATAAGGTTCAGATAAAACATTGTGAAAATCACCATCACTGCCAGCCAGTTAAACGATTAATCCATTTTCCTTGACATATTCTATTTCATTCTTTTATACATTATACTGAAAAACTAAAACTCTAAACCTAGTAGTAACTTGTACACGCCTTTGTCACAAAGAGAATCACAACTAAACCTCAAAAGTAAATTTCACTTTTACTTTTAAAAAAGTGAAGAGCATACACGTACAATATCACAGTTCTCAGCTCCCTGAGGCATGTTTGGAGGTCTACACAGAATGGAAACAGGGGGGTGCCTGAGCAGAGGTGGTCCTCAGAGTCAACTGGACACATCCCATAGCCCTCACACCAATGAATCTCAATTATTCTTGGAGCACATTAAAAACTTAGACTCAAATGAGCAAATATGTGAATAAAGTTCCTCATCACATTTATGAGAAAATATATCCTTCTACAATTTCGAAATAATCTCCTTTGAAAAGAAACCCCAGCTAGCCTAATGGACGCTGCAACTGTTTTGGAGTTCCTCAACTGTAAAAACGAGGAGTTAAAAGAGATGACTGTGGCCAGGTGCAGTGGCTCACATCTATAATCCCGAAACTTTGGGAGGGTAAGGTGGGCTGATCGCTTGAAGTCAGGAGTTTGAGACCAGCTTGGCCATCATGGTGAAACTCTGTTTCTACAAAAAAGATACAAAAATTAGCCAGGCATGGTGGTGCAGGTCTGTAGTCCCAGCTACTACAGAGGCTGGGGCACAAGAATTACTTGAACTTGGGAGGCAGAGTTTGTAGAAAGCCGCGTTCACACCACTGCACTACAGCCCTGGAGACAGAGTTAAATTCTATCTTTAAAAAGAGAAAAAAAGGTCAGGTGTGGTGGCTCACATCTGTAATCCCAGCACATGGGGAGGCTGAGGCGGGCAGATCACAAGGTCAGGAGATTGAGACCATCCTGTCTCACACGGTGAAACCCCGTCTCTACCAAAAATACAAAAAATTAGCCAGGCATGGTGGCAGGCACCTGTAGTCCCAGCTACTGGGGAGGCTGAGGCAGGAGAATGGTGTGAACCCAGGAGGAAGAACTTGCAGTGAGCCGAGATCGCACCACTAAACTCCAGCCTGGGCGACAGAGTGAGACTCCATCTCAAAAAACAAACAAACAAACAAAACAGATGACTGCTATAGTTCCTACCAACTATAAATGCTACCGTTCTGAGACTTAACGTTTTTTATAAATGAAAGCAAGGATTCAGTGGGCCAGGCCAATTTAACTAAAAACCTATAAATTGGGGGGAAATAAATGTTAAAGAAATTATAGCATGTTATAATTTCTTTTAGATATATATATATGACATATTATAACATACGTTTTCCAACAACTTCTGTTCATTGCTGCTTTAATAAGGTGCCTTGACTCATATCTTTTAGTGCCTTAAGACCCTTCTAAGCTCTAAGATCAGTTTTCACACTCTGTCACTTAACTAGGGACTCAAGTTTTACGTCCCTGTAAATGGCCAGGCTTCAGGTACCAGGGCTTTTTCATCTGTATGTGCTCCATGTCCAATAAAGCTTAGAAGAGTATTCAGACATCTAATAAATGCTTGCTAGATAAACAAACAAGCCAAGGAGTGACTGCACTGCTGTGAGTTAGGCATGTGGAATTTAAAAGAAAAAAAAGGGTTGGGTGCAGTGGCTCATGCCTATAATCCCAGAACTTTAGAAGGACAAGGTGGGAGAATTGCTTGAGGCCACATGTTCAAGACAAGCCTGGGCAACATAGTGAGATCCCATCTCTATAAAATAAAAATAAAAAATAAATAAAAAGTTGAAAAAAAGAATCTAACTATAGGGTTCCACTCCTTAGAATGCATCCAGAAAAGGAGATACAGGCAGGTAAAAAATAATTCATTAAGGCTGCGTGTGGTGGCTCATGCCTGTAATCCCAGCACTTTGGGAGGCCAAGGTGAGCAGATCACCTGAGGTCAAGAGTTCGAGATCAGCCTGGGCAACACAGTGAAACCCCATCGTCACTAAAAATCAGCCGTGCATGATGGCAAATGCCAGTGGTTCCAGCTGCTCTGGAGGCTGAGGCAGGAAAATCACTTGAACACGTTAGGTGGAGGTTGCAGTGAGCTGAGATCATGTGGCTGCACACCAGCCTGGGCAACAGGGTGAAACTCTATCCAAAAAAAAAGAAAAGAAACGAAAGAGAATTACCATATACTATGACTAAGTTCCACAATGGAAATGGAGAATACATACAAGGTACAATAGCAACACAGAAAGGGCCTGAAAAAACTGGAGAGAGGCATAAAGGTTACAGCATGAATTATGGTGCATCCTAACATCAGAAAACAAACTATTTGAGAGTTACGCAGTTTAAACTAGTTCTGTTTCCTTCATAGGTCATTGTGAGGGTGATTCAGACATGTTTTTATGCCTTAACGTGTCTGGATCCAAGTGAAAACCCAACAGTATGAGGTGCTATTCCCTCAATACCATTGGGTATGTAAAGGTACATATTACAGACTTTAAATTTTACAAACATAAAAACATATATAACTTGGAATGATTCCTGAAAGAATGGAATGATCTTTACTGTGGCAAAGGAAAGGCTTTACCAGGCAAGTATTTGGGCAAAAATTATGAACAATGTTATATAAGTCAAAATTCCAATAGTAAATAATATTAGAAAAAGATTGGTCCATGCTAGTAATCAATGATGTATACATTAAAGCAACCTTGAGATGCCATTTTATGGCTGCCAAGGAAGCAAGTTTTTCTTTTTTTTTCTTTTTTTTTTTTTCACATAACACACAATGATGAGGTAACTATGGCAGCGAATACTATTAATTAGTAACACATTTCTGGAACGCAATATGAAAATACACAACAACAAAGTAGTTTAATGTAATTCCACTCTTAAGAACACATTCTCCAAAAATACACCATAAGAAATAAAAAAGAAATAAGCATTAAGTTGTTTATTTGGCATTATCTGTAAAAATCAAAAAGTGAAGCAAAATCCAAATTCATCAAATCAGAGAAGAATGTTAACAAACTGAAGTGTATTGACACAATCTAATATCATGTACTCAATAGTTTATGATCACAAAGGCACTGCAGAAACAAAACAAAAATTTGTCATGAGGATATGTAAAAAATGTGAAATGCCATGTGCACTTTGTAAATAAGACTTAAACAGCATTAATCAACATTTGCTCTTCTGTAGCAGCAATGCTTAAAATAATGACAAGCAAAGCACGCTCCCTACTTGAGAAAGATCAAAATTAAAAATCTGCCAATGTAGTGAAAGTATGCAAATTTTTAGCAGTAATTTCTCCCATGATAATTTTAAGCCATCTTTCAATGTCTACACCTGCCACCTCATTCAGCCATCCAATTCTCACAGCCACAAGTGATATTTTCTCCTACCTCTGTATTTCAAGTACACTCTGCTTAGAGTCCCCCTGAGGCATCAGTCAGGGTCTCCCTTGTAGCTGAGGGTGTATCTGCTCTGATGTACAGGATGAAAGGAAGTAGTATCCTTTCTTCACTTCTGCATCTGTGTCTACAAGGAATCAATATGTATTTGTGTTTCTTAAATTTAGATACCTGTGTTTCAAAGCTAGAAAAAAGAGACCAAAAAGGGAATGAAAATGGAGATGGACAGTCTAAGTCCTCCTACACACCTATGGTCACAGTATTCCAAAGGAAACACAGCTATCGAGTTTTCTTCTTTAAAAAAAAAAAAAAATGCAACTCCAGCCGGGCACAGTAGCTAATGCTTATAATCCCAGCATTTTGTTCTTACAAGTGCATTCATATCTAATCTGTAATTCTGTCCATGTCTAAAGTACAGGTGACCCACAGTATCCATGGATTCTGCATCCACAGATTCAACCAATTGCTAATAAAAAATATTGAAAAAAATGAAAACTAACAATATTGCAAAAAGTACAGTATTTACATAGTATTATGTATTATAAGTAATCCAGAGATAATTTAAAGTATACAGGAGGATGCACATAGCTTATATGCAAATACTATGCCATTTTATATCAGAGATTTGAGCATCTGTAGATTTTGGTATCCAAAGGGGTTCCTGGAACCAATCCTCTGAGAATACCGAGGGACATCTGTACTCTGCATTGCTATTTAAATGCATTATTTTAAAATGTACTATAAATGGCCATTGAAATAAGAGCTAAAAATAATTTTTATAATTTTTTCATGTTCCTAAAAAGATTTTCAAATTTTGATAAAATGGAGTATTTTGTTAATTTCTTTTGTTCAGAAAAAGAAACAGCATATTTGAAAGATTATAGAGGACTCTTGCAAATAGCAAAAGTTTCAATTTGTATATCCTGTGTCCCAAAATTTCACTGCAGAAAATTTATCCTAAGGAAATAATCATAGTTCTGATAAAGATTAACTGCCAAGGATGTTTATTCTAGAATTTTATATAATAGCAAAATGTTGGGGAACAGGAAGTTGTAAATGCTCTATAAAAGAATTTTTAATAAATATACTAATAGCACATCTGTATGCTGTATTGCTACACAGATATGACAATTACATTGAAGAAGATCTAGTGATACAGGAAAAATAACTTAAAATATACCATTTAGGGAAAACGCATTAGAGAGGAAACTCATTTTGAAAAAATAAAATAATTGGAGTTATTCTTATTATTTGCAGTAGTTATGATTTGTAAAGTTGCCAAAAACACTGAATTCATAAACACTGAACCACTGCTCTTAGAAGAAATGCAAAGTTAGGTTCCTATGAGCCTCTGGTCACAAGGTTTTCATCAACTGATCAATATCTTATGTGTACTTCTATTTAAAGATACCTTATTTAATATATGCTGTTGATTCATTAATATTGACCACATGGCCGATAGCACTATAACTCACGAACAAAACTTATTGACTGCACATATTTTCTCGGTAAGGCACATCCAGCCTTCCTGTGCTCAGGAATACTAGACAGCACTTCAGTCTTACACATGGGGACCATTTTAAACAGTGAAATCACCAACAAAAAGCACACAAATGAGGAAACATGATATTACGTAGGCTGCAAAAAGGACATTTGTTTAGAGTCTGAGGACTGAAATAGTAAGGCAGAGAATCTACTTGTTCATTCTCAGGTGGGAAAGTCCGTGCTGGCTGAGTCAAATTTTTTGCTACTCTTCATGTGTCTGCCAATGACCAAGACAATGCTATGTGTATTTTTTTTTTTTTTTTTTTTTTTTTTTTTTTTTAATTTATTTATTATTATTATACTTTAAGTTATAGGGTACATGTGCATAACGTGCAGGTTTGTTACATATGTATACTTGTGCCTTGTTGCTGTGCTGCACCCATCAACTCGTCATTTACATCAGGTATAACTCCCAATGCAATCCCTCCCCCCTCCCCCCTCCCCCTTCCCCCCTCCCCCCTCCCCATGATAGGCCCCGGTGTGTGATGTTCCCCTTCCTGAGTCCGGGTGATCTCATTGTTCAGTTCCCACCTATGAGTGAGAACATGCGGTGTTTGGTTTTCTGTTCTTGTGATAGTTTGCTAAGAATGATGGTTTCCAGCTGCATCCATGTCCCTACAAAGGACACAAACTCATCCTTTTTGATGGCTGCATAGTATTCCATGGTGTATATGTGCCACATTTTCTTAATCCAATCTGTCACTGATGGACATTTGGGTTGATTCCAAGTCTTTGCTATTGTGAATAGTGCCGCAATAAACATACGTGTGCATGTGTCTTTATAGCAGCATAATTTATAATCCTTTGGGTATATACCCAGTAATGGGATGGCTGGGTCATATGGTACATCTAGTTCTAGATCCTTGAGGAATCGCCATACTGTTTTCCATAATGGTTGAACTAGTTTACAATCCCACCAACAGTGTAAAAGTGTTCCTATTTCTCCACATCCTCTCCAGCACCTGTTGTTTCCTGACTTTTTAATGATCGCCATTCTAACTGGTGTGAGATGGTATCTCATTGTGGTTTTGATTTGCATTTCTCTGATGGCCAGTGATGATGAGCATTTTTTCATGTGTCTGTTGGCTGTATGAATGTCTTCTTTTGAGAAATGTCTGTTCATATCCTTTGCCCACTTTTTGATGGGGTTGTTTGTTTTTTTCTTGTAAATTTGTTTGAGTTCTTTGTAGGAATCCAACTTACAAGGGATGTAAAGGACCTCTTCAAGGAGAACTACAAACCACTGCTCAGTGAAATCAAAGAGGACACAAACAAATGGAAGAACATACCATGCTCATGGATAGGAAGAATCAATATCGTGAAAATGGCCATACTGCCCAAGGTTATTTATAGATTCAATGCCATCCCCATCAAGCTACCAACGAGTTTCTTCACGGAATTGGAAAAAACTGCTTTAAAGTTCATATGGAACCAAAAAAGAGCCCGCATCTCCAAGACAATCCTAAGTCAAAAGAACAAAGCTGGAGGCATCACGCTACCTGACTTCAAACTATACTACAAAGCTACAGTAACCAAAACAGCATGGTACTGGTACCAAAACAGAGATATAGACCAATGGAACAGAACAGAGTCCTCAGAAATAATACCACACATCTACAGCCATCTGATCTTTGACAAACCTGAGAGAAACAAGAAATGGGGAAAGGATTCCCTATTTAATAAATGCTGCTGGGAAAATTGGCTAGCCGTAAGTAGAAAGCTGAAACTGGATCCTTTCCTTACTCCTTATACGAAAATTAATTCAAGATGGATTAGAGACTTAAATGTTAGACCTAATACCATAAAAATCCTAGAGGAAAACCTAGGTAGTACCATTCAGGACATAGGCATGGGCAAAGACTTCATGTCTAAAACACCAAAAGCAACGGCAGCAAAAGCCAAAATTGACAAATGGGATCTCATTAAACTAAAGAGCTTCTGCACAGCAAAAGAAACTACCATCAGAGTGAACAGGCAACCTACTGAATGGGAGAAAATTTTTGCAATCTACTCATCTGACAAAGGGCTAATATCCAGAACCTACAAAGAACTCAAATGCTATGTGTATTAACTGGGGCTTACAAATACGTCTAAGGGAATAGGTGAATTTTCAGATACGGACCTCACAAATAAGGAGTGACTGTATATACACATAGGGGGAAACCCGGATGGATTTAAGTAATCTAGAAACAGGAATCTCTCCATGCAGTAACTAAGTAAATGTGTTACACGTAATACTTACTTCTTTTTGCTCATCTGCTGCTTCAAGGTAAATTTATCATGCTGCTTCAATTACTTATGACATATCTGATTACCTATTCTAATTAGCTACTGCAAACATCTACTAACTTTTGAATTATAGGAAGAAAACTAACACTAACAAAATCCTTTACAATTTTGGTGTTTACATTATATTTTAAGAACTATCTTACACTGTTAAATAGTTTGTGATAGTGAGAGTTATTTGCCATTAACCACTCCCCTTAACCACTGGCAGTATCTAATTTTAAGGAGTTAAAAAGAATGCAGGTCAAGAGGACTTTAACTTTCTGTGGTGATAATACTACATGAAGAGAAAATGGACTCAAGTTATTTATAGCTTATATGATTCATTTCCAAAACAATGATGTCATATTTCACATTTCATGTTTGTAGTCACACTAATATGACTGCTAACCAGTTGCAAGACCTCACTAAACACTTTAACATCAATTAAAATATAAAACGTTGTTATAACTACACAGTAAAAATAATAACAATTGGCAAGAAACCACTAGAAAGAAGTTTAGTAAGGGCAAAACCAACCAAATCCAAAAGGAGTTAGGGAGAAGAGCAGATAACCACTACCTATAAAGATAAAAAAATTAAATATAAATATAAATATTAAATACACCTTGATAAGAAAACAAGGCCATGGAAGTATAAGAAAAATTGAGAGACAGTGTAATATTAGAGAAAGCAAATAGCAAGTGAAAGCATGTGCATACATTTCAGATAGAAAAATATTTGATCTCTTGAATATCTTACTTTCAAAGGTAGGTATCACCTTTAGAGTGGCCTAAATATTAAATACAATGATCAAATATTACTATATTTCAGACAAACATCTGTGAAGTTATGAATTTTTAACCAGCAAAAACATAAGTATTTTTTGATCTACAATACGAAAACTTAAGTTTGTTTAATTTCTATGATGAACATTCATCCATCCATCTACTCATCCATCCAATATTTACTGAGAACTGATGTTTATAAAGTACTGTTTGGGGCACTGGATAAATACCACATGTGACGGTTAATTTTATGTGTCAATGTGGCTGGGCCATGGGGTGCCTGGGTATTTGGCCAAACTTTATTCTGGGTGTTTCTATGAGGGTGTTTTGGGATGAAATTAACATTTAAATCAGTAGACTGAATAAAACAGATTGCTCTCTTTAATGTGGGTGAGCTTCATCCAGTCACCTGAAGACCAGTTGAACCAATCAGTTGAACAAAAGCAAAAGGCCGATCAGCCGAACAAAAGCATACCTTACTCTGAGTTAAGAGAGAACTCCCCCTGACTGACTGCCTTTGAACTGGGACATCAGTTTTTTTCTGCCATCAGATGCAAACTGAAACAATGGCTCTTCCCAAGTGTCAAGCCAGCCACTCTTCACATTGGACTACACCATCAGCTCTCTTGGGTATCCGGCTTGCTGACTCAACCTGCAGAGCTTGGATCTTGTCAGATTCCATAATCCCATGAGCCAATTCCTTAGAAAAAAACTCCTATGACTCAGTTTCTCTGGAGAACCGTGGCTAGTAACCATGCTGGGCTACCAGGATACATGAGCATGTCAGAGGAGTTCTGAGTTTCTCCAAACCTGGTTTATGGCCCAACTTACCTGTGGTCTTCAGTCTAGCTTGGCAGATCTTTTAACCATGAAAATCAAATGTTATTCACATACACATTGCATTCCCAAAGTTGTAAGAAATTTATAATGAAACTTAAAAACTTTTTGTTGGAACTTAAAGAAAGAGAATTAATAGAATCTTCACAGTTATTAGTGTAATTATAAAAAAACAACTCACTACGGGTCACATCAATGCAATGTGTACACTGCCCAACTCACTAACTGAAACATTATACCTTTCTATCCCAATGAACAAAGTCTGGATGTAGGTGAGTGAGACTAATATCATAAAACAGAGTGAGCTAGAATTCACTCAGACATATGCTTTTAAAATGTGAAGTTCTGCAAAACTTTTAAACAATTATCAGTATGACATAACTTGTGACCCTTCATATTTGTTCTCAACACACACTTTCTAGAACACCCCAGTGGAGAACTGAACATCCAGTACACATGACGATTTAAACACATAAAACATAAAATTTTACCTTTAATACAGATACTGCTAATGACTAGAATTAATGTTAATGGCTTAAACTTTCTAGTTGCATTGGCTCTAGAACACCTTAGCAGTTTGCTTCCCACTTAGTATTTTATGAATCCTAACTTTTGTTCAAGAGTATTTCAGACCTTCCTATGCCCTCATGTTTTAAAGTATACGTGAAAACTATCTCCCTAGCAGTATGTCATATGACCCCTGTAGCTATTTATATGACTCTCCTGACTAAACACAACTTGATTTTCATCTGCCATAATGAAGTTAGTGGTGAATTCTCCTGCCTTTCAAAGTCATCTGCACCTGTATTCATTTCTTTAACAGCACCTTATTAACTTATATTTCTCCAAAAGCCACCTGGGGAATTGACTGTAACTACACCTGTGATTTATAAACAAATACACCGTAACGCATTTGAGAATTTAATCTCACCAAGCTCATTTAATACCTATGTGCAATTTAATTTGAGCAAAATGCTATATTTGCCGAAATAGCTGTTCTTGTGGATCAAGAGTTTTAAAAAAGAGAAAGGACTGATTGAAGTACAAGCATAAACTTTTCTGCAATCTAGGAAACTAAGTTGCATAGTTTGAGGCACACAATAGATTAGAAAGAATCTACCCTAAGCATGAAAGGGTTTCTAATTCCCTTGATTGCTTAAGAATTCCAAATATAAGAAGAAAAAAACCACTTTACCCTACAAACACACCCCACTTTTGTCACAGTGAATATCCTACCAAAGGCAAAATTAGCCACTTGTGCACCTGATTCAGTTTTTCTCTGCCCTCTCCATTTCTACATACATCTCTTCTTATTTCTCAAATTGCTCAAGAGAAAAAAAAAGATGGATGTGCTGGTTGAGAAGTTAAAGCAAGTTCCTGTTTCCCACAGTCATCCATAAAGAAATGCCCAAGTTGTATTTACTCTCCTTAATCATGGAGCAGAAACCTTGTCTCCTATGAAATCTGCCTGTGTCCTACTTTTCCAGTTAGAAGACAGAGCAAAAATAACTGGTTCCTCCCTCTCTTTGGGAGAAAGTATTATGTTCTCCATAAATGAGTTAATTTTAGTAGAAAAAATATCTTATTTTTTATCATTATATTAAATGGAGAAATGAAATCCCAAGTGTTTGGAATTGATTCACTACAACCCACCTAAAGAATTATTAAGAAGAAATGAAAATTTCAAGCACAGTCAGGGTATTCTGATCCATCTCTATAGAACCACTTCTTGAAATGTTTTGGTGTTTTTTAACTGGAAACACAGAAGGCAATCCTTATCCATATCCTTGCTTTCTGGTTCTATATATCCAGCCCTGTGAGCAAAGCTGTGGACCATGTGCAAGAAAAGAGGTCTATTTTCACACTGACTGTCCAATAGTGAGTGACAGTAGTTGGTGCCTTGGGAAAGAGCAATTGCAGAGCAGATTATTTATTTTATAATGAATATGCAAATTATTCCCTTGCCTTTTTAAGTCAAGAGTTTAGGCACTTAATGTAAATTAAATATAGAAAATCCTAAAACTTATTTTGTGGCTTGGAGTAAATTATTGCTATTGAGAGGCCTTATTTACTTGACTTATTTGTGGGAGGAGAGGTGGCAAAGGGTAGGCAGTAGTGGTTCAAAGTACTTATCTGAGAAACTGATATGGAAATTGGAAGAAAATATAAAGAATAAAAATAGGCTACAGTTTATGGTGAGCAATGCTAAATATCTAGGAATCCCTAACACTGCAATTAAAACTGGTTTTCAGATTATGAAAAAAAAAAATTAGGGGGTAAATTTGAAGTCAGGTGAAGTACTTCTTACATACATCCGTGCTGATTTAAATAATCAAAATCTATTATTTGCCTATAAAAAAACACTCTGTTATCACTAGTTACCTAATACTAGGTACTCATAGTAGGCAGATATCAGTGAACTGTCAGTGAAGAAACAAATGAAGTAATGTAAATAAAACACTTAAGCCCAACTAATAAACTCCTTTTATATATGAACTCCTTTATATATATTTATACATTTATATATAATATGTATATTTAATATTTATACATAATATATATTTATATATATAAATGTATAAATATAAATAAATATAGGCTACAGTTTCTACCTACATTATTTAATACCTATGTGCAATTTATTACACATATATATAATATATATACTTTAAGTTCTGTGATACATGTGCAGAACATCCAGGTTTGCTACATAGGTATACATGTGTCATGGTGGTTTGCTGCACTCATCAACCTGTCATCTACATTAGGTATTTCTCCTAATGCTATCCCTTCCCCTAGCACTCATCCTCTGAGGGGCCTCAGTGTGTGATGTTCCCCTCCCTGTGTCCACGTGTTCTCATTGTTCAATTCCCACTTATGAGTGAGAACATGCAGTAGCTGGTTTTCTGTTCTTGTGTTAGTTTGCTTAGAATGATGGTTTCCAGCTTTATCATGTTCCTGCAAAGGACATTAACTCATAGTTTTATATGGCTGCATAGTATTCCATGGTGTATTATATATTTATATACACAGACAAAAAAAAACTCACTAGAAATTTTAAACGCTGTTAATTTTTTTTGGTTCTATAATAGAAAAATGAGTGACACGGTATGAATACCACCGGCCCAGGAGAAGTTGGGGCGCCACTTTTTCTGGCAAAGTGTACCAGCTGTGGCCAGTAGCATTGAGCTCTTGCGGTAATTTCTGATGCCAGCTGGCTATGACTTTTTCCTGTGTGCCTATCCAAGAAAACAATCAGTGTTAATTCCAGCTGGTTGTATTATTGATTTTTGTTACTAAAACAGACTTATGATTAAGAACTACTATAAACAATCTTATCAAAAATGTCTTTAGGTTCTCTACCATATATTATGACTATAAAAATATTTACCATATATATTCATTAAAAGAACCATAAAAGCCTTTTCTTCTGAAGAAACTGACTAAAGCAAAATGATTTAAAAGTGCAAAGGTATTTGTTCTTTATCATAAAATCTGATAACAGAAAAATGGAGATTACAACTGTTGATATCTTGAAATCAAGGATAACAAACAGATAATATTTAATTTTTCTCCCTTTTCAAATATTTTTTAAAAACCATGAAGCAATCCAAGAATTCAAACTAAATGTTTTACATAGAATTCTTACGCCTTTCTATTATCTTATGGAGGTATTGTTATTAAGGAGTAGTAGTCCTAAAAATGGGTGAGAAGTGTAAGTAAAATTGTCTTTATCCAAGATAATCATTTTCATTCTCATAATTAATTCACAAACAGAATTAAAAGTAATTCAATAGGCAAAAAGCATTTGATTACCTAAACACTCATATAGATGCAAACACATATCTACCTATCTATCTATCTATCTATCTATCTATCTATCTATCTATCTATCTGTAATACATATCTATCTTCTATCTAGATAGATATATGTTGCATCCATATCTATATTTAGGTAATCAAATGCTTTTTTGCCTATTGAATGATGTTTACTCCTGTTTGTGCATTAATTATGTGAATGAAGATGGTTATCTTAGATGATAATATTACTTGTAGACAGATATTCACCATAATAAAATACATGTAAAATATATGTTTTAGTTCACTCCTGTCTAGCTTCGTACCATGATTTTTTTTAGAAATGTTATATTATGTTTATTGAAGAAAATTTTCAATGGTAAAATACTTGATCTGGAGCCAGATTTCTTGGGTCACAATCCTTCTTATACTATTCTAGCTGTGTGTCCTTGGGCAAGTCATTTAATCTTTCTGGAACTCATTTCCTTCAACTGTAAATTGAGAAGGTTGTGGTTGAAAAGCTCTAAAGTTCCATCCTGTTCTAAAAAATCTATGAATCTGTGAGAGAGAAAGTTCATAAATATTCCATAATCCTCCTTTTACCAAAATGTTACTTCCAAATATAGATAACCTTCCATGACACAAAGCAAATGTTGTGACAAGGTACCTTTCAATTAATGCAAATTTTAAAGTTACTATTTAAAACAATTCAAAAATAGAGCAAACTCTATCAAGATGTTGTGATTTCAGATAATTCAGAACACAACATAGGGATCACATGCCAATCAAAATAAATCTGAATGAAGCAAATTATTAACTGTGAATTTTACAGACTTCTGGAATACTTCCAAATTCCTGCTATCATTTTCAAAATCAGCTTTTCACGAGAAAAAAAAATACAGTCTCAATTAAACAGAACATATCAATTATACATAAATTTAAAAATTATTATTATTTTTTTCTCTAAACCTAGAAGGAAAGTTCAAACTGACAACAAATTTATATCAGTCATTCAGTAAACCTTTTTCACACACCTTTAACTTCTGAGTCATGGACCTTAAACTCAAAAATAAAAATTCAAATTCAGAAAAATATCCACCCAGACCAATGTACGGAAAATTGAAAATATAATTACATTCAGCAATAGAATTTTAATAACCAAAGTATCCTAATATGTCTTACAAAGATGTCTGAAATTAAAGCTTCACATTAAAAATGGGTTTCTGGTAAACTCCTACATGACTTAATTTACCAGGCAAAAACCTCTTTTCTATGCTTATTAGTTAATTGAAGATTTATTGTAAAAGCAGTAACCAGAAGTTGTAATAGATGCGAAGTGAGTAGAATTCATTCTCTTTAATATCCTCAAGATGTTACTTAACTCACAGTGCTTATTCACAAGTTCTCTGCTCCGGCAGTTAGTGTGAGATTCTTGAAAATTTTAATATCCTGCCAGCAGTCAGTCACCATTAGCAAACGTGGAATAAGAAAGTGTTATATCTGGCTGGGCACGGCTGCTCACACCTATAATCCCAGCATTTTGGGAGGCCAAGGCTGGTGGATCATCTGAGGTCAGGAGTTCGAGACAAGCCTGGCCAACATGGCAAAAACCCATCTCTACTAAAAATACAAAAATTAGCTGGGCATGGTGGTATGCACCTGTAGTCCCAGCTACTCAGGAGGCTGAGGAAGGAGAATCGCTTGAACCTGGGAGGTGGCGGGTGCAGTGAGCCAAGATGGTGCCACTGCACTCCAGCCTGGGTGACAGAGTAACATCCCATCTTAAGAAAGAAAGAAAAAAAAAGTCTTATATCTATGTTATGGACATCAACTTACCAGAGTTTTTTGTTTGTTTGTTTCTTCCCAGATAGATGGTTTGTCTTTATTATCAAAGAAGACAAAAATTATCCACTACAGTTAAAAATTTCTAGGTATGATTTAAAAATATGATGTCACATATAACTACCGAACAGTGAGGAAGACCACAAGATGAGCTACTTTTCTGTTTGTGAGTTTCAGCATGTCTGTCCCATTTAATAGACTTTGTTTCTGTCTTAACTATTCTTTAAAACCTTTTTACTATACAATGGTAAATACATATGAGCATTTAAAAGAAATCAAATTCAAGTCTTTAAAATAATGTATAATTTATAATTTCAGTTTAGCATCTCTGTATTATTTATATCACAGATATCATGAGATAATTATTTTATAGTTTACCTAGTTACACAAATGTTTAGTGAAAATTACTATGGATATAAGCAAGAAAAGTCAAAATTACATACAAAGGGGCAACCAAATCTGGCACTGATTAAATACATACTCACACACACAGCTGGGCATTCATTACCAATTCCATGAATATTTTGTGAGATGATGAAAAACTTGAAAACAGTAAAGCTGAAAAACTCCACAAGTTTGACAATTAAAATCAGGCAAAACTAAAATATACTACTATAGTCCATTTACTGCAGTAATATTTCAGAAAATTCTTGCACCATTTCAGACTACAAAATCAAAGTTAATCATTTCAAAGATCTAATAAATTTTTTTCCTTACAAAACAATATACGTATAATATAAATAATATAATATTATTATGTAAAGAAGACACCTACAAGCTTTAAAGTGAAGTCTGTAATATTGTAGTGAAACTAAAATACTCCAAACTCAAAACCTACCAATACTGTGTTTAAAATGTTGAAAAAAATTAGTTGGTGTGACCACAGAATATGGAGTGTTTGATGGTATGCATATGAAAATGGAAACTGTTGAATCTGTGATCTATTGTAATATAGAAGACTGTATACCTAAGGACACTTAAAATGATGCAAAACTAAATAATAAAAAGTCCAATGTAGAAAATACGAGAACCAAATAAATGACTTAATAGGAGTATAATATGTATGCCATAACCCTGATAAACACTGGTACACAGCTTACATTGACAAGTAGGACTTATTCTCCTAATATTTAAAAGTTACAAATAAGCATATTAGAGCTCTTTTCAACTGTATAAAGAAGCAGGCAATACAACACAGAGCAAAGCAGGGAAGACTGCAGCAGGGCAAAAAAGGCAGATGTCAAAAAAAGGTATGTTTTCCTTTGGGGACAAAAACGTGAAAGGTTTTTATGCATTTTAATTAGCCATCTTGCAAAAAAAAAAAAAAGGAATCAGGAGAAGACTACTAATTATCACCTTCTAGCCCCACTAACACTCTGTAGTCTAGCGGAAAAGAAAAGGGGGAAAAAAAAAAGAAAGAAAAAAGAAAAACACCCTCCCATTCTAGGCCATTAAAAAACATTCACAGTTTCCTCCAGTATCCTTCCAACAGCTACTGACAAGATTTATCTTCAAAGAACTTTCTTGTTTACAATACAAATCTTCCCCTCTGTAACAAATTAAACCCAATTATCTGGTGAACAGTTTCCATAATAAAACCTGGTAGACAGAGGAAACAGTAACCTTCCCATTTTTTTTCCTCTCTATTTGATACCCTTTAGGATTCAAGAAGTGAAAACTACTCTTACTTATCCCATTAACAGATAGGTATTGAGAGGGCATGGAAACCCCTGGAAAGATAAATGGCCTCATTTTCTTTGGATCAGACTTTGGAGACAACCTCCAAAGATCTGAAAAAGTACGAAAAACTCGCAGTTGCTTATTGGATCTATAAATGTTTAGACTACTACGAGAAACATTCTACAGAAAAGCATTAACTCTTTCTGGTCACTGGAATCTATAGTCATTGGTATATCTAGTATTGCTGAAGGACAAACTACAAATACTCAAGGAAATAGATCCATTTGTTGAGATAACAAACAGATGAAATGCAATCAAATACACTTGAGCCCTGGCCAAGTCCAACTCACCCTGACAGACCAGGGCTCAGCTTTTAATCAAGCAGCTGCTCAAAGACACACATTTGTGTCCCTGTAACAGAACCCATCCAAGGAGGAATTTCATAAAATCAAGTTTATTCTAAGTCTCCAAAATGCATTTGCACATGCCAAATACAATATATGTACATTTCAATTACAAAATTACAAATTCAAGTTTATTCTGTGATGCTATTTTGCATTAAGCAGAGCTTTATCAGGTGTTACTAGCCACTTCCTAAAGATGTAAACTCTGCTTTGCAAAAACCATTAGATGTACTTTAAAAAAAAAAAAAAAAGGCAGAAACAGCTTTCCCCAAATTTTCTTAACCTTACATAGAAGCAAGGGTGTCTAAATAAATTTAAAAACTTCCCCTCTCTTCCCTACTACTTGGCAGAATTCCATTTACCTGGCAAATCATGAAAGGCAGAATCATAAAACTCAAGTTTAGTCAGACCTCAACAGGCTGTGTTCCTGTTGAACATTAAATACTCTGACAACACAACAGCGCCTTCTCCAGTGCTAAAAGCAGCATGATTAATCTTATTAAACCAGCATCTGAACCACGGCCACCATGCCATTGGAGAATAATTAGGCTGCTAATGACCTAAATACTGTATCTACAAATTCCTATTACTGGAGCTAATAAGAAATAAGAGAGAATATTCATGCTTAAAATGGCCAATCAAATGAAGAATATTTTACATAGAAACAAGATATCTATGCTGCAAAATAAATATATTTTGGTAGACTGGCCTGTGACCACAAGTAACCTTTTACTGTTTAAAACAAATGTTTAACACAGTTATGTCAGAAAATGTTTACTAATTTGCAAAGAAGTGGCAAAACACGAAATGCCCTCCAATTTTAAGTTGAGGAATTACTGTATCTCTACACTGTTGGAAGTAAACAGTAAAGATTTTCTCCTCCTTACACAGTTCATGCGGTATTTAAAGAGGAAGATGCACTGAACATAATGAAAACTTACAGCTGAATTCTTTGGCCACATCTCTGTTAGTTACAGTAATACATAGAAACAAGACAATAGGAGGAGCTGGATAGAGAATAACCATACAAATAAGAAATTTTGCACTGTTAATCTCAAAACCTGGAGAATTATTATTATTGTACATTTCAGTATCATTCGAGACAAAATCAAGTCTTAGCTTTCAGGTGAATTCACAAATAACTGGTGTCAAGACAAAACCAAGTCTTAGCTTCCAGGTGAATTCACAAATAACTGGTGCCAAAAATCTCTTGACACTTTTCTCTAATACTTAAGTATATGAAACTCTTTTTAAAAAATTCCATGTCTAGGTAATCTGAAGATCATAAGAAAGCTTTTCTTACTGTTTATGAAATTATGGATTCTTATAACAAAAAGCATATAGTGTCAGCATTTATAAAGTGTTATTAATTCCTCTTTCATATGCCAAAATAGTACTTTCAAAAATGCTGGCTAACAAAGGCTATTCCCTTTCTTTTTTGAATGACTGCCCAAGAATGTACATATCATACTTTTGGAGAAAATCACTTCTGACAGAAGGAATTGTCATGGCAAAAGCATACAACTACAAGGCCATATGGTGTCCTTTCCTGAGATAAGAGGCAATAACCCCACACACTTAGGAGTTTATTCCCTTTCTGAATTAAGAAGTTGGTGTTGCCCATGTAAACACATGAAATGAGAACATACTCGTGCTGTACTAATTACCCACGGGGACCTCTGCTGTTATCTCCGCTGTTTAGCATTATCCCATGGTTAATTCTGCTTTGCTTTAGTTGCAGCCAAAGACTAACATAACAAAACAGTGTTTCCCTACATGGGACCCTCTGTCAGCCACATGCTTTCGCTGCATAAATTATTTCTTGAGAATAAACCTGGGCCCTTTGTGAAATGCTAAGTTAAGGCCAGGAGTAAGAGATTGCTGCAGCCACTTCAGCCAGGAAGTCAGTCAGAATCAAACTTAGGAAAAAGGGAATAATGAAGACAGAACCAAGAAAAGAAGTCAGTTGACTGCGGCCAAATGTGCACAGCAACGGTCAATTCTCATTGCAAAAGCCTTTGCTTTTGTCCCTTATGCCTGAAATAATGAATCTGTTCTGCAAGCCACTGGGCCAATCCACCTAAGCAATAGGAGGAGTCAAGAGAGGTGGGATCATGAATATACATGCTCTTGGGAAACTAAAAGTAGACTGCGGATTTCTTTTTGACACTAAAAGAAAGAAATTAATGATGGTGTAATCAATGCATACTGTAATTGCTAAAGTGAATATGTTATTTACTGCAGCAAGAATTCAAATGAAAAAGACACCTGTATCTATATAGGCTGCAGTGGAGGCCAAAGAGAGGTGGTAAGATGTGGCTAAAGGTATCCAGATGCACTCCTGTGCAAAGATGGCTGTAGAACCCAAACCACTATTCTCTAAATTGTGGGTTCTCTTCGCCAAGCCACACTCTCTCCGGGGTCCACTTCTAGATCAAGCAGCACTCGGAGTGCATCAAGCTAAATGAGGTTAGCATGAGAAAGGAAAGAGGCTTAAAAAGAAAGAAAATGCCCATCCAGCCACCGGTCTGTGCAGAGTCATGGAAGGTGGGCCTTCTTGCTTAGTGTGGCAAAAAGAGAGTTCTTACCAGCTCTCCTATTAACTCCCAAGCCCAATCTGCAGTGGCACCCCAGCCTACTTCCAGGTATTGGAAAGAGGCAAACCAAATACTGCCAGGGAAGAAAACAACAGGGAAGGACTTCTATTATCAAACCTCAAAGCCTCCGCAGCTTAGCCTCAGCCTCCTCCTCTTCCGTCCTGGAGCCCACTTGCTGACCTAGACAGAGCTATCTTGGGGCATGGGTGTAGCACATGCATACATGACCCCCAACCCTAAACACCCAAGCAATGAAATTTCATCTGGATTTTCAATGTTAGCTAGCATAACTTTGGAACAGAAGTGGCTTTTTAAAAGACTGAAAATGTGTATTTGAGGTAAGAATGTTGTCCACATCACAGAAAAAAAAGGGAAAGAACTCTGTACTGTAATTTATGGGAGCAAAAAGATAATCTTAGAAATTATCTATCCAAGACCTAGCATTTTATAAATAAACTGAGCATCAGAGAGGCAGGTGTGGGCTCTCTGAAATTAAAAACACTGAGTTCCCAGATGTCTTGATCAACCTGAAACTTTTTGAGTGAAGCCAAACCCTGGCAGAAAGAACACTAAACCTAAATGTCAGAGTCCCAAATTTTGGGTTAACCCATGCTATCAATTAGCATAAAGACTGAAAATGTCATTCACCTGTTTAAACCCAGTATACTAATACGCAACAGGGAAAGATTAAGAGCTTGAAACACATGATCTTTCAAGTTTTTTTTTTCCCCAAATGTAAAGTTCTATGATTCTGTTCTGAACTGAATAAGAATAACAAGAAAAAAAAAATGTAAACAGTTTAAACTGCAGTTAAAATAATTACTTTCAAAATTTTAAAGTAACAAACTTTTACAAGTATACCCTCATTTTTTATAGATTTTCTTCGCTGGCCTCTGCCACACATATTCTTCTATCTACAAAACTAGAAGGACAGTCTGACCTTAGCATTTAAGGGTAACAGACAATGAGCCCAACAGACAATTAGCTGTTAACAGTTAGATATATTTAGCATTTAAGAAATGTACTATCAGTACACTGAAAGTATTTGGAAAGTTTAGTCATCAGTAGATAGAGCATGAATCACGTCCATGTCACCAGCAGACCACTTATCTAATCACCCCCACTATAAATGCAAGACTCTGTGTCTCCAGAGCTGGTTTGTTTCATATTTTAGCTCCAGGCTCACAGGCAAATTCACTGAACCAAAATAAAACCTTCTGACTTTCTGTTTTCACTGTCCTAAAATGGGTTAGTGATGTCTTGCCCACAGAATTCCACACTATGGTCTGAATGAGCGGAAAAAGATTCTGTCCGGCTCACAGCACAGATGATACCAAATGGTCAGTAAAGAGGCTGACTCAAATTCCTTTGAAGGAGGCACTGAGGTGATGGATTCAGCAAAAGGCTGTGAAGTTTATGTAAAATTTCACTTATAACTTCAAAAACGCTTAAAAGAAGTTAACAGGCAGGTTTTCCAAAAGAAAGTTTCTTAAAACTACATTATAGTGCTCATGATCTTTTTAATAAGCCAATAACCTTTCACTACCATGAAGTATGTAGGCTCTTATAAATATCTTCTAATTAGTCATTCAAACCTTATTTTACAAGAAAAGAAAGAAACAACAACAACTTCCCGAGGATCTTTGCCCACATTCAGAGTAGCAGATTTACCTACTTCAAAGCGGAGATCAAAGCCACACTCCAAGGCCCCTTATTTCCACAGGCTGGCAAGCAAACAAGGCATACAGGCTTTGCAAGAGTGTATCCTAATTCTCCTACTGAAGAAAAGTCAACAGCACAGACAACACAGAAAAAGGAATCAAAGAGGCCAAATCTGCGGACTGAAAACAATAAGAAAAAATAAATCAACTTTGCTAAAATTTAAGAATGCCAGGGAGGTAGGTAAATGTACTGGGAAGTATGTGTGGACTATGATGATAGTAAATCTCCTTTCAATACAACTGATATTTATGACCTTGAATAAAACACTGAACCTGGGTGCTACAGTGCAAAGCAACTATATAGGAACTAAGGCAGTGGAAGTATGAGGTGAGCTGCATGTGTAATTTAAAAATTTCCAGCAGTCAGATTAAAAAGGTAAAAAGAAAGAGATGAATGGATTTTAATATCATATTTTATTTAACCCAGTATATCCAAAATATTATCATTTCAATATATAATCAATATTTTTAAAGGAGACATTTTATATTCTTTTTGGGTACATGGTCTTCGAAATCCAGAGCAACCACATTAAAAATGATCAACAGTTACATATGGCTACTGGTCTGGAATGCAGAAGTGTCAATATACTGAGGTAAGCCAGGAAAAGGTAAAAAAACAAAAAAAAAAAAAAAAGAAGAAGATGAAAAAAAGAAATATATTTACCAAAGATGTGGCATAAATATTCTCCACTGCCTAAGAGGGGAAGGCAAGGTAGATTTAGCATAACTGAAATAAGAATGATTTGGATTTAGACAGCTTCATAGCTGATGGGATGGGACCAAAACATTTCTACTACTGTGGGCATTTTTATGGAATCCTCTTCTTTGGAATACTGTATAAAATACACATAGTTTAAAAAAAATGACAGAATTAGCTCTGAAAAAAAGACAGCGAATATTCAATACTGCTATAAATTCCTTCAAGCTTTTAAAGATGACTCTTAATGTATATAAAGTTACACTCCATAAAAGGCTGAGTAATTTATAAAAGACTGAGTAATTTATACAAACTCCCAAGAGGCATAATGAAAATATGCATTTTCCTTTTAAAAATCGCGAAGGAAAAATGACAGTATCTGGAGAAAGAAAAAGGAAAAAGACTATCTAAAACAAGAGCAGTCATTTGGAATGAAATCAGATTTCATAGTATTTAGTAGTGGCATCCTCCAACAAGTAAGATGTTAGGTGGGAGAGGATACTATAGGCTGGGGAGGGAGGGATAGAGAGAGATTTGTTAAAGGATACAAAATTATCACTAGATAGGAGGAATAAATTCTAGTGTTCTATAGCACTGAAGGATGACACTAACAATATTCCATAGTTTCAAATAGCTAGAAGGAAGATACTGAACATTCCCAACAAAATAAATGAAAAATGTTTGTGATAATGAATATGCTAATTACTTTGATCTGATCAATATACATTATATGTATAGAAATATCATCATGCAGCCTATGAATATGTACAATCATTATTGGTCAAATAAAAAATAAAATTAAAAGAAAAGATGTTAGATGGGGCAAGAGAACTGGATCTTAAGAGTACTTCCAGTTGATTCCAAGCCTCTATGCACACACTACCCTGTATTTTTTTCTATTGGTCCTCATATAAACAGCACAGAAACAACTGTCCAATCGGAAAAAAAGTGATTGAATATTTTGTATCTGGATTAAACTTGTATTTGAATTTTTCCTAAATTGGCCTGACAAGTGGTGAGCAAAAAAATGGGCTTTAGTTTCATTTAAATTATGTGCTTCTCCTTTAAATTCCTTTGCCATGGAGCTGTCAAAGGTGGTTTTTAATAATGACTCACATATCAAGCTGTAGTTCAAAGTTGACATTGTCTGGACCTGGTGTCAGTAAAATACTTAAGTTACTAAGTCATGAGAGCTTTTAGTTATAGGGCTTTTAGATTTTCACACCCAGAATCTGATATTAATATGCCATGACCTCAGGCACACTGCAACCTTAGACTCAACCTGTCCATCTTCTCAAAAAAAATGAATCTATTCTTCTCCATCTAAATTGTAGGCTGTCTACAGAATGGAAAAAAAAAAATTGAAAAAAAAAAAGTCTTACAATGAATAGCTTTAAGGTTTAAATTCTGTTTGTCAAAAGTTGTTAGGCTCCTTGTTGTTCTCAATCGTTTTCTTGCCCAGTCCAGCTAAGTGTAACAAGCAGCTCCTAAGTCATGTTCCAGTGATCTCCAACGGGGAGAAGAACGTTTCTTGCCTACAGAAATTCACTGCGCTGAGAACCTTGGAGTGCCGGGAGTCTTCAACCTATCCTTAAAGCCTGGGAAACAAACTGATATCCTGGAAAGACCTGGGGTTACTCAGAGCGCTAGCTCCTGGGGTAGGTACTGAGGCTGAAGCTTTTTATGAAAGAGATTCCTGACAAATATTCCTCTGCTCACAGGTGATTGCCCATAGCAACTACTTCCACAAAAAATGCCTTATGGGAAGGGGGGCATGAGTCATCCTGTTTTAGTTACTCCCCTGTTCTCCAGACCCTCCAAACAGGAAGATGCAGGAATATCCCCAGTGTGAATCACTGTGCTGTCCTGGTGCTGACCACCGCAACATCCACCAGTGACTTGGCAGAAGTGAAACCAGTCAACCCTAAGGATTCTCAAACATGGGCCAGGGCAGCTGTCTCCTACTGACTGGTGACAAAGCTGCCACTGGTTCCTGGTATCTTGCTCAGAGAAATTCCTGACACCAGGGCCCCCAGCCACACAATCCTGAGGATAGACAGGAAGATGGCTGCGGCCCTCATCCAGAACCACACAGGAACCATCACAACCAATTTACTGTGGGCCAGCTTTCCAATTTTCCAAGATTATTCCAAAGTCAGGGAACTAAATTAAAATGATGACTTCCATTTATACAAACATGTCTGTGTGAATTTTACAACACTTTTTTTTTAAGTGACAGAACAAGTGGGATATCTGCACTCTATTTCATCTCGTACTATCTGTTCTGAATTTTTCAAACATGTATCAAGAAAACAAGGAAAATTCAGTAAATCTCATGAAGTTTTTATATTGCATTTTTATTAGGTCACCTAAAGTTTGCCACATTATTCTTTCTTGGAAAAGCATTCATTCAAACATTTTTATGTTAAATAGTGACAATAATCGTTTGTTTATTTAATGAAGTGGTTCTCAACCAGGGGTGATCTTGGCTTCTGAAAATCTGGCAATCTTTGGAGATACTGTGGTTGTCACAACTGTGGATTCTAATGGGTAGAGGTCAGGAATGCTGCTAAACAACCTATAATTCACGGAACAGCCCTATACATCAAAGAATTATCTGGTTCAAAATGCCAATAGTGCCAATGTTGAAAAACCCTGGCTTAATGTCTTCGGTAGGTGTATTTTTTTTTTTTTTAATTTTACTTTTTAATCCATATGGCCTGGCATATAAAAAAGACAACTTGTTAGGGAGAGACCACTAGGTAAGATAGTTTAATAATCAAACAATTTCTGGGCTTTGAAACCCAAGCATCTATAACAATCAAAATAATAATGTGATATTTTTGAATCGTGTTTTAAATTTTACTGTTTTAGCACATTTTCTCATCAGACTCTATGTATTATTTTGAATGTCCTTTTATAGACTATGTTGAGTCAAGCCACATGAATTTTAGCTTAGAACAAAGCCAAGTTTCTTGAGGAAATCACTATTTCAATAGGAAGTCAGTTATCACTGTAAGATTTTCAGTGGAGAGTGAATGTCCATGGATGTGCCTATTTTAGAAACAACTCCCAAAAGGGCAGACTAAGCCAGATGATACCAAAGGTCACTGACATTCAAGATTTTTATATAAAACCAGTTAATGATTGTCATTTCCCTGTTTGTCTTTGATCTGGAGCACAGAATCAGTGTAACACAATGAATGCTCAAGGTCTGGGTGCCTCCAAGTATGAACTCCTGACTTAGAAAACTGAACCAGGCTTACTAAAGATACCCGTGCTACCTGAAAGAATTAACACTGGCATACTCTAAGGGAATAGCTGCTTGTTTTATGTAGTAAGTACCTGTCTCAGAAATAAAGGGAGAAGAATCAGTATTTCATCTTTTAAAAAACTAGATTAATCAAATTGTAGGCGGAGTAGGGTTCATTAAGTAGCCTCATCTCCTACAAATGTGCCCGCAATCTGATTTTTGTACTCTTCCTCCCTCACAAATTACAATGTATTTGAGATAAATCTTCTAATTTTTGAAGTTTGAGAAATGGCTTGCTTACTTTACTCATTTTTATGCTGCTATTTAATATTCTCTTTAAATTAAAATTGCTGCCACAAAAAGGTGATGCAATGACACACAAAAACGAATCCACTCACATACTTGTAAAAGAACAAATGGTTCTAAATAAGATTAACTGAGACTGGATATACCAATCTCAAATTAAATAAACTAAATCCATATGGCCAGACATGTGATTGCAGGGGAATATGGCTACAGGAAAAATATATGACTTGGACAAATGTTCACAACCAGCAGGACACAGGTATCCCTTCCAGACTGGCCACCTGGCCCACACCGTGGCATGTACACTAGGGTTAGTGCTGCTTACACCAAGTGTACACCAACAGCTTCACTTGTGAGCTGGTTCAGAGATTTTAAGTGCTCCTACAATAGAGTAGAAAGAGGCTCCATGCTATAACAGGGACGAGAGCCTAACATCACTGGATCACAAAATAGATTCATGAAGAGTTTAAGCTATCAAGAAATGTTCATAGCCTCAAAGGAAGATGAATTACACAGATGTGTGCACAAATCCCGCTTTGCAGAAGGCGGCTTTTAAAAACTGCTCGTTTTTTGTTTTATTTTGTATTGGTTTTAAGACAAAAGTGGACAGTAAAATGATAATCACAGATCTAAGAGTAATTTCAGTAACCACGTAGTGCAAAGCCTGCATTTTACAGATGAGAAAATGGCACCCAGAGGTCCTACACACTAGGTAAGTTTATAATAAAGTTAGTAGCTGAGCCAAACCCCAATCCCAAGTTGCCTGACTCCTAGACTATTACTCTTTCTAGTATGTAGGCCACCTGTCATCTAAATGACATGCACCATCCTGGGAAAAATATTAAGAGTTTTCATATATCAGAACTTAAGGGCTTCATCTGACTTAATTTATTAAAAATAAAAGCAAAGAATAGTGATGTTCTATCTGCATCTTTATTTAAATATTATCTACCCTCCCATCAAGTTTAGGGCAACACATACAATTTCCTTTTCCTTTTTTTTCTACTGAGTTTTGTTTTTTGTTTTTTAAATATATCCCCAATGATGTTCTATCCATACAATAAAACTGAATCCTTCAAAAGTTGTCTCTATGATAATTAATATTCACATACAACTATGTTAAAGAACAGAGCAGTTTGAGATGGAAAGAATAGTAAGAAGTGAAGGGACAGAAATACAATAGGAAAAAAGGAATTAGGAACAAATGCTGATTTTGCCACAAATGCACTGCTGCACATTTACAGCCAAAGTGCTCCATCTTCTATTACGCATGGCTTTTAGTGACATCAATATTGGTCCTTACTATTTTAATGTAATTAGATAGTCAAAGAAAATAATCAACCTATTTTCAAAGAATCCTGTTAAAAAGAACAAATTCCACAGTTCTCATTAAAAAGAATGACACAAAGCAAGATAAAACTGGGTGAGCCAAGTGTTCTTTGTTGTTGCTGTTTTACAATGCATTTACAGTTTAATTAGTAGTCTGCTTTTAAATTTAGTTCACTGTGTGTGTGTGCGTGTGTGTGTGTGCTGAATTTAGGTTGTGAGCAGTATGGGAATCATAACAAAATTTACTGTTTTGGATTTTAAGAATAAAAACCAAACGGTGCACCTAAGGAATATTTAGGTTGTATACCTTAGTAGTTATTGATATATTCCACTAATTTTGTATCAAAACCAGCCTTTTATCAAGATTGCTCGTTCTAAAAAGTCCCAAAATTACAGTCTAATTAAATGGGAAAGTATGAACTCTGAATTGCTTATGAAAGGAAACAATGTATATAATTACTAGTTAAAAGTATACTTTGTTATGTTAAAAAATAACTTTCCAGATCCTGAAAAATCTCTAATTAAATAGACATATTTAAAGTTATTTTCCTTGCTCTCTGACATGTCCTATATACCACAGAAAAGGTTACTATATAATCCACTGGAAAGTTCAAAACCAAAATATCCAGGGAACATAAAGAACTTGAAGCTTCAAAAAATACTCCCCACAGCAGCAACCACATCCAAAGTGGGTTATGTTCAGGGAATGTTGTGCAAAGCAGACTCCTGAACAAAGAGGAAGAATCCTTTGGGAAACTTTTCCTGTGACTTGGACCAGGTACAGCTGCTACTGTCAGGACTGCTTTTCATAGGCCTGTACACATAACTGTAAATGCCTTAATGCTAGGCCTGTGTCCCATTCAGGTATATCCCATGCACAGCCTGGCAAAGGACCACCATATGGGGAGCTTAATAAAGAGTCAAAATGAATGTGCGAAAAGAATAATGTTCAAGAAGCAATCAGACACAGACCACCCCAACCTGCTAGAAAACAAACAGATCTCCATCAGTAATTGTCATCTACACACAATCAGATCCTTAAAGTTTAAAATTCTAGAATTTGAGATCATCAGGTTTTGCAAATTTAGAAGATGTTTTATGCATAATTTATAAAGCATTCAATAATGCCTTAATATTGAGCAATATTGAGTGGACATTCTACAACTGATCAATAATAATGTAAATATAGAAAATATATATCTGCTATTTATATACACCACCTCTATTGTGCCCTAGGACTGAAACTGTAACCCAATATTCATTCTCTTCTTCTTCCACAGTAATAGATGTTTTAGCTGGGCATACTGCCACTCACAACTTTGTCTCCCACGAGGTTGCTGTGCCTTTTAAGAAACCTCTGACCAATGGGATACATGGGTAAGTGACATGTGTACCTTCCAGGTCATGCCTTGAAAATGAAGAGGGCATTCTCTGCCTGCCTGCTGCCTGGACAGTGAACTTGACTGCTGGCCATCTCAGACTGCAAATGAGGGCAATACTATAGGAAGACCAAACGACAACGAAGGAGCCTGGATCCCTGGATGACTTCATGAAACAAAGTCATCGTATCTTTCCTGGAATGCCAGCTTCCAAATGGTTACATGTGAGAGAAATAAACATCTTCCTTGTTCAAGTTACTGTTTTTCCTATTTCCTGTTTCACACAGCCAAAACTGTATTTTGCCTAATTCATAATAAACCAAGTGAACAAAAACCACTATTTTTAAATTATTTCTAAGTACTCTGACTAAATTCTGTCATACACACATACACACATCATGACTGAAACTATACACACAGGCACACTCATATGGGTCATAATGTGTGTCATATATGTATTTTGTATGTATGTGTATAGGCCCCATTTTCAGATGGCATATCATTTATCATGCTAATAGGTCCAAGATATTTCCTAAACTTCCTCTCCTCAAGTCATTCAACTAGATGTTTTAAAATATGACCAATTGAGAATGTGACCAAAGAAATCATAAGATGTTCAATAACAGAAGATAAGATATATATTTTGATATATAAAATATATACATCACTTAGTTCTCTCCAAAAACTTTGCTATTACACAGTCATAGATAAAAAGCAAATACATGTCTATACATGACCAGAATTGATATTTCATGTAATGGTACATGGGCAAACAGGCTGTTTGTATTCAGAAGATACGTCATACCTATAATAAAGAAGACAGATGAGCAGTACTATCAAACACACAGATATAAAAGGGAGGCATGATTTATGCCCAAGTCAGAGAGAAAACCTATGGAACTTCATCGACCCCATCTATCCTATTCTACATTACAAACCTACGAATGAAAGAACAGTACTGAAGAAATACCCAGTCACAACACACATGGGTCACCCCTAGACACAGATATTACCCATACTATTAAGTTGTTTGTTGTTGTTTTTATTTCCTGCGAAAATGATCTTAAACTCTTAGGTAAGGGTTTTGGCCCTACCCAAGAGAAAGCCCCTTTGGCCATAAGTGTAAGATTTTACTTAGGGAATCTGACCACTCACAGGCACTGTAATAGCTTATATTTGATAGGCTCCCTCCAAGCCAAGGACAAATACAGAAATCCATGGAAACCACAGTGAAACGCTAATGTTATTCTGTGCCGTTTCACATAAGTATCCAGTGCTTAGAATATGTTTTACCCAGTAACCAGCTTTCAATCAACTAAAAATGACCACAAGAAATCCTTAGCCTTCTGGTTACACAGAGGTTTAAGGTCAATAGAAAACACCTAAATAAACTAAATTGTCCAACAGATCATTACAAATGACATGAGAAAACATGTGATTGTTTTCTTAAAGGAACACATATTTTCATCATAACCACTCTATTTAAACTACTCTCAAAGGGCCTGAAAGACGCCCATTCACTGAATGCAACCTTTTCATTATGTCTCATTTTTCTTGGCCTCCCTGCAGTATTCTAACCCCTTGGTCATTCCTTAATTCTTGGAATTTTCTTTGTCTTTAGCTTATGTGGTACTGACCACTACCCTAACCTCTACATGTGGGTCCCACAATTCAGGCCTCAGCTTTCTTTACTCTTCTCTATATTCTGCACCAACTCTCATGCATTAGATTCCCTAACTTCTTCCACAAAGCTAGGCCCAATCTCCAGCTCTGGATGTCCTCCCTGTAGCTACCTTTCCAGCAATTCAAATTCTTTATGACTTTCATCAATTCAACACTCATCTACTAAGCATTGACTGTGTGCCAGGGATTAAAGTTACCAAAACAAAAAAACAAAAAAAAACAAAAAAACAGACACTGTAGACCCATAAAACAAAACCACATTGACATTGGTGTGACAGATGATAAAAGTCTGAACCAGTAGCATAGAAGCACCTATCTCAGTGGCTGCGTACAAAGCTGTGATACTTCGCCTGGGTTTTGTAAAAATCCCAAGCAGCGAAGTGAGCAGGGCAGAATGGGAGGGTGGAGGTGAGATGAGTAAGTGATCCAGACAAAGCTGTACAGCTGAGAGAGTTTGGGAACTGCAATGATTTCCCTTGGTATAGAAAGAACTAAAGGTGATAGAAAATGAGGGTGGTCTTCCCTTCTCCCTCTTGACACGTGCTGGTAGTGCCTCTGGATTTCAGTTGGTGGTACTAGCATTCTTGTAATTACTTATATTCAAAACCTTGAAAGTTTTAGGCTTCTTTCTCCTCCTGGTACCATACGGCAAAAACAATGCCAAGCAAAACATCTCAATTGGCTTCATCTAATTTATACCTATGTTTTAGGGCTTAGCTCAGATGCCATGTCTCCAGGAAACCTTTTTCAACCTCCACCACAGCAAAAAATAATCACTCTTTCAAGGATCCACTAATATTGTCTGTATTTGTATCAAACAACTCCCCTTTTTAATGAAAAGCTTATGGAAAGCAAGACTGTTTCTATTCAGTGTTGTACTATGGTATTTGTACACAGCAGGTGCTGCCTTTTTTCTCCTAGGAGTTTTCTTTTGGTTGTCCCTACTCATTATTACACACCGGCTTTTGTAATGTTCGGTATTTCAAAAATCTTCTTTTACGCTATTAGCAAAGTCAACATAAATTAAGTTAGCTAAATTAGGTTTTTCATTTTATTAATTATTGGACTCCATGGTAAAGGGTGGGGTGGTGCTACGTAATTGGAAAAATTCCTTCTAAGTCTAGAATTCTATTAGTCTTTGATCATACAAAATATGGTTAATGGAAAAACAAGTTAGTGTGAAGATTTCTAATTATAAAACACTAAGAAATAAACTCTTTAAATCACGACCGTATAAGGTGATTCCATCAAACTTTCTTAAACATAACTCTTTTAGCAGAGTAGAGGTACTTCACTCTTAATGCCTAAGAATATAAACACTGATTGCCTATGACTATAAACATTTTCTTAAAACGTTTAGTAACTAAAAGAAATTCTCCAGTGGGCCTCACATGAAACAGTCTTGTATTAAAAATGAGTAATTTCTAATTAATAGGACAACCTTTATCAAGATAGATTTTTCTAGTAAAAAACAATCTCAAGACAATTTCAGATCATGATGAAAGTTTGTGAAAGATGTATTAAGATACGGTAGCCAACAAGGTGACAAATTGTGTTTTAACACTTTTTATGTAAGAGATCAATTTTCAGGCCTCAGTTCTGCTTATCTTGATACAAGTGTTAGAAAGCTGATATCCCAAATACTCTAAAATACTACTCCAAATATACAAATATTTTTAAAGATAAAAACTGCTTAAGTCTCACTAAGAGCAAATCCTGAACTAAGCATAACAATTCAGAAAGTACAATATATTCCAAAGTGTTTTATTCATGCTGCATACAAATGTATCTGTAGTAAAATAAGAGTTGACAGATCACCTCTCAGACGCTATGATTATCCATATACTTTTGATAAGCATGCTGCTAACCTGCAGGCATATTTTCATAAAATGAAGAATTTTATTCAAAACCATTTAGCAGCAATCATCTCATGTGATTAAGTCACAGATATTAACTGAAGCAGTATTTTGCTAATACTCAATTTTTCTTTCTTGAATCAAATGATTTCTGTTCACTCATTCTTCATTACTAGAGAGAGGACAGGTTTTTGGATGAACCCAGCAGCAAGCTCTTTTCAGGTTTGTTTGGAGGGGGTTCAAATGCATTGCTCCATCCTGGCTAATAAGAAGAAACCTCAAACATAATTTTGATTGTGCTTTAGAAAGAAAAACAGACACCTTCCTACCCTGGCAGTGATGCTTGGAAGGGAATTGAAGCACAGACTTCATTACACTATATTGATCTCACTAAATAAAGGGTTCTGAATTTATTGATCAGCTCAGACTAAACCCCTAACTGTTTGCAAGACCATGCATGATGTGAAGCCCTGGTTCACTGAAGAAGGAAGAACAGAAAGCACTTTTGTTCTCAGGCAGCCACAGAGCAGCAATTTACACTAAGTAGTAGATTAACATGATTAAATAATAGACAGCATTCAGTTACAGAATGGCGGGATCAAGGATTTCCCAATTTTAAGAATGATATAGTAACAAGTGAAAGGTAACACTACCTTTAAAAGAGGAATATTTTATTTTCATGTTTCTAAGCAGAAAAGCAATTTTGTCTCTAATACAGTTGTTTCCTTCAAACCCTGAAAATATGCCTGTAGTGATTTTTTTTTAAGTCTACACAGCAGTTTCTTCCCCACCCTCGTCACTTTCACTGACTGCTAAATGATGCATACAGGGAGGGGTAAATCCAAGATTAATTTTAAGGTTCATTTTGTACATCTGCTCATTTTCATTTTCATTTGGAAGGACATTATTTTCTTTAGTCAAACTCAATTCTCATTCAAAATAAGCCTGAATGTGCTGCGAGTTGATCTTATTACAATAAAATATTGCTGCCAAAATTTACAGCAGGCTTTTATCTGAGGAAAGGGAGAACCACACCCCTTTCTCCTGGTTTTCGGAACACAGGCCAAGCATGTGTTTCCCCATTTCTGTCAGCGCCCATCTTTACACATGCAAAGCGTTCTCAATTTTAAAACAAACAAGAAAGCCTAGCTGTTTTTTCTAAATACTGGCCACGGGAACATCTCCCAAAAGGCTTTCCACCTAGTCTTTCACATTCAAGGACTTACATACTCTGATCTACTACTTCGGTATCTTGATATTTAAAAGAGAAGAAGACAACTATTTTGTATTCGACCACCGCATTAATTTTTCTATTTCTTAACTCTTTTCAACTTAAAACACATAAAGTAATTGGTTTCAGTCAAGAGGGAGAAAACTCTAGCCCAGGAACTGAATTTAAGCTTGAATGCAATCCAAATACGGGTTTGGCCACTAAATAGCTGTACAGTGTGGTATCTTCAGCAAGTTGCTATGCCTCTCAGTTTCAAGATATGGAGTACATGCTGCCTGTTCACTGGGTTGGTTCCGACATTTTACGATAATTATTTGAAAACAGCATTAGACACAAGTATGAGTTATTTTTTTAATTGCGTGGGATTTAAATGCTAACATCTTTATGTCCACTTTATCAGAGAAGACTATAGCTGTCACAAAGACCTTATGTACTTTTTAGTTGAGGAGGGAAAGGGGAGAGACTTCTACTTTACAATTTACGTTCCAGTATATGAGGCATTAGAAAATGTTTAAGTTCCTTCCTCTAAAGGTCGGGAAGACAGAAACTCACTACAGATGATCCTCGACTTCTGATGTGATTGCATTCCAATGAAACTCACTGTAAAGTCAAGAACTGTAAATTGAACCATGGTAAGCCGGGACTGCCTGTACATTATTACACAGTCATTAATTCACTTAACCAATATTTACAAAGTACCTAGGATGAATAATACATTAAGCAATGTTGCTGCTTAATACAGCAAGAACTAATGTAAAAACTAATATCTGCTGGCAGTGATTCCAAAGGCAGAGAGGAGATGGAATGGAGTAAAAAAAAAAAATTTTTTTCAAAATTCAATTTCTTTTAAAAAAAAAGGAGGCCAGGATGAAGTAGAAACGTATTGGAGAGGGAAAAAATGGCGAACCTAATCCAAACATGTTTTATAAGAATGGACTTCCACCCTAACATATTCATGTTTTACAGTAAACATTAAGTATAAATTCACTTGATTTAAGAAAATGCTTCATTTTGAAAAAACTGGGTTAAAAACCCCTAAATCATCATAATGAGCATTTACTTAGCATTTACTAGTGCTGAGCTTGTTCTAAGCCCTTTATAATATTAACTCATGTATGCACCTTAACAGGCATGTGAGACAGTCACCATTAGTATCCTCAGTTTTCAATAAAGAAACTGAAGGGGTTAATCTCAGGTTTCATTTACAATCCAGAGATCACTACTCCTGATTACAAAATACATCATATATAAGTTTACATTTAAGAAATATTTTGGCCGGGTGCGGTGGCTCAGCCTGTAATCCCAGCACTTTGGGAGGCTGAGACGGGCGGATCACGAGGTCAGGAGATCGAGACCATCCTGGCTAACACGGTGAAACCCCGTCTCTACTAAAAACTACAAAAAACTAGCCGGGCGAGGTGGCGGGCGCCTGTAGTCCCAGGTACTTGGGAGGCTGAGGCAGGAGAATGGCGTGAGCCTGGGAGGCGGAGCTTGCAGTGAGCCGAGATTGTGCCATTGCACTCCAGCCTGGGCCACGAGCGAGACTCCGTCTCAAATAAAAAAAAAAAAAAATTTTTTTTTTTTAAATATTTTAGGATGTACAAAATACACAATGTGATTTCATCATTTTCCTCAATTTTGAACTGAAAATAGTATAAAAATGTAGAAATATGAAAGCTTACCTTATGTATAGTATTTTTACAGGAAAAGAGTCTATGGTCAATTGCATTATCTAACACTTTGAACTGCTGGACAAGGGTTCACATTTAAAGAAAAACAGGTGATATTTAATGAAAATGAGACTGTTAAAAGTTTACAGATTATTTATTCTAGAGGAAATACCCAGATGTATATGCTTTAAAACTGATCAAATGTTCTTATTTTGAAGATTGCTATCATTATAAAAAAAATAAACTATAGATATGCATGACTGTTCGCTATATACTATTACCAAACAGATAGATGGAATAACACTTAAATAGATTAATGGCGCGAGGTGGGGGACGGTTAATATGGCTACATCATAAAACTTCCAAAAACCAAAGTGAATTATTTATTTAGAACATAGCACGTAACATATCCTAGCTTAAGAAAGATGGCATATGGCCTTTGAAAAAATACATAATCTTCTATTTACTCATTGGGTGCTTGTTCAAACACCCTAGCTTTACTCAATCTGTTTACTGAATCCCTTTAAAATATATATAAAATCCACTCCAACTGGCTGTGATGATAATGAAGCTAAGTAATACATCTAAAACCCCGAGACATTATCTGGAATTCATGCAAATTTGATATACTTACATACGTATAATAAAATAAGGTCGGGGGCTTCCAATCTCTCATCTACAAATAATTAACTTTGAAAAACAATAATAATTTGGGGTAAATTGCTCCAATTTTCCATTAAATAAAGACAAGGAGTGCCCGCTATCCATCATTTGTTCCAAACATTCATTGAGGGTGCTGTGCTTGACACAAAAGATAGAGATGTGACTGAGATACAGGCCATCCAGGCAGAACTAGCAGTCTGGTGGGGAAAAGTGACTTTCTAGAATTGAAAGGTGGACAGAAGGGACAAGTAATCTCGAGAGAAACCGATCGGAACATGGAAAGACATGACAATGTGATCACATGTGCAGCGGGGACGCATCAATTAGGAAGGGTTCCGTGTGACCCCAGAATGTCCAGAGGGACGGTGAGGCAGAGATGCTGGAGGGGTGCTCCAGAGGCAGACCCAAAGGTCCCACTTGGCCAAGCAGCTGGACTTCCTCCTCAAGCACTGTGGAACCATGCATGAGTTCTTAAGCAGGAGAAAGACGTGCTATCTGCTGTGTATAAAGAAACCAAATGGAAGACAGCTTGGAGAAAAATTGTATTAATTTTAAAAAATGATGAGTACTGTGTTATTTATGAAATCACTTTATTTTGTAGAATGAAAACTAATTGTCAAATCATCCTATCCACCAACCTGATTTAGGGGAAGTAATACTAAAATCTACCTGGCTTTTCTCCTAGTTCCCACAGGAGCAGTTACGGATTTAGTGGATGGATTCAACTTCCAAGTGGCTTGGGAATGTATAAGCTTCCCCCAATAACAGCAAATTCAAATTCTGTTAGCCATAGTGACAGGTTGTTCCAGCCCTATCTGAAACTGGGACGCAGCCATCAGCACAAGGCCCTGCTGCAAAGGGAAAATACTTTCCTTATCGTGGTGCAATGGTTAAGTCAATTTTCCTATGCAAAAATACATTTAAGATTGCAGTTAATGTTCCTAAAATAATGCTCATTTCACTTTTTAACAAGAAAATCTATTAACTGAACACCAAGGCTGATTACAATATAGCAATTTAAGCCATGACCAAAAAAACTGCAAATACTTATGAATACAACTACATCAGAAAAACACACAGTTTATTACGGCTGGAGGTAGGGGTGCCCAAAGGTCTCCAAGTCCTTCAAGGCTATTTCAAGACAAATTCAAATAGAAAACTCTTTCATAAAGGGACACAAATGTGTGACATTTCTGCCTGCATTTTATATATATACATAAACTCAGCTAATTGTATGGTTAACATATTGTGAAGCTTTATGTGCACAGGCATCAAAGTACATGGGTAATACTGGCCAAGAATGACAGTGGTCAAATATTTTGCAAAGTTAACCTATCAAATATTAACCAGAAATCCTAAAAGAATGCTCAGTGGCAAACAGTTTAGATAACAAATAAAAAGATAAAGGGATGATCAATGACAGGTTGGCTGTCATCCTGGGACACCTCCCACATTCCCAGGACATTCGACTAAAGGAAGTGGTTAAAATATGGTTAGTATACCACTAACAACAAAATGAAGTCTATGGCAACTTGTGATCACACTTTTTAAAAGTGTATTATAAAATTCCTTGTCAGTTTCTCAAATGTGTAGTGAAAGTGAAATAGGTCACATCAGAATACATAATTATGTTCTGAAAAACTTTGAATTTGGCTAAGTCTCATAATCTCATCACTTATATAAAGTCATAGATTCTGCATCAATAACTCTAGGTGTACAATATTGTCTGTGCACCTAAAATATCAGATATATGTATATGTATTTCTAATGATGTGGCTACTGTTCAAAAACTAGTGACTGTTGACAGGGCACAGTGACTCACGCCTTAATCCCAGCACTTGGGAAGCCTCAGCAGGCGGATCCTAGAAGTTCAAGACCAACCTGGACAACATGGCAAAACCCTGTCTCTACAAAAACACAAATAGCAAACAAACAATTAGCTGGGCATGCCTGTAGTCCCAGCTACTTGGGAGGCTGAGATAGGAGAGTAGATTGAGCTCAGAAGGTCAAGGCTGCAGACAGCCACGATCATGTCATTGCACTCCAGCCTAGGAAACAGGGCAAGATACCGTCTCAAAAAAAAAAAAAAAAAAAAAAAGTTTGTTCAACTGTAATACCTAAAGTTTTGTTTTCATGTGCTTCAGTAGCATTCACGAATTAAGGAGCTAAGTGAACGCTGGGTTTAGCATTCACCCCATGATTAATGAGGCTACTTTCCACAGGACACAAAAACACAAACAGGATGCACTCGGCCACACATGCAACAGGCACCCTATTTATTTTTTTCTGGTAGATATGCCAGTGGTACAAACCAAAGGCCTATTTGAATTGTTTTGCTTACATTTGAAAGTCAATATGTAAACTACTTTCAGATGCAACCAACAACAGGCCACACCCATAAGATCTAAGTACATCAAACCTTCCTATATAGTTTTCAGATATATCCCAGTCCACTCAAAAGAATTAGGCATCTTATGCTAAGTAATTTTTACCCCTGATATATGCAAACAGGCCTTAGAATTGCTTTGTGTGATCTTCTGGTTAATAGCTACTCCACTGAAAATTATAATCTGTCTTTCAAAATATCATTGAGTCCAAAGGTGATGCATTGCTAATGCTAAATTATTTTTCTCTGAAAAAACGTACTTCCATCAGTCTGGTATTTTTAAATCACAGCTGTAAAATTTTAAATTCGCAAATAAAACATAACCACCTGCATATAAAAACCTATCTATAATATAAGCCATCACACTTTGTGGTAACTGTCAAAAAATATTTGAAAGGAGTTTGCCTTGATATATTAGGTAAACATGAACCAAAATATCAAAACTTTATTTTCCTTGATGAAAGTCCAGCTTATGATTTCCAAAGCAGATGAATATCAGTTAGACCTAGGCCTAGCTACAACTTGGAAAATACAAATAAATAACTTATAAAAATTGGGCCTGCGTGGCTCATACTGGTAATCCAAGAACTCTGGGAGGCCAAGGTGGGAGGATTGCTTGAGGCCAGGAGTTCGAGAACAGCCTGGGCAACACAGTGAGCCTCTGTCTCTACAAAAAATTAAAAAATCAGTTGGGTGTGGTGGTTGCAAGTCTGTATTCTCAGCTACTCGGGGGGCTGAGACAGGAAGATCATTTTAGCTCAGGAGGCTGCAGCTGCAGTGATCTGCGATCATACATTTATCTCCAAAAATTAATTAATTAGTTAATTAAATGTTAAAAGACTGAATGACTCTACTGTCTATGTCCCAGCAAACATAATTTATAGATCTTTCTTATTTTTTGGACATCTAGAACTATATAAGAAAGGTGTTATTAGGCCAGCAAAGCAGAATTGTTGCAATAATGTGACATTAAGCACAGTGTCCCTGCTCTGCTACCTGCTTAGCAGAAGAATGAACCTCTCTTGTCTTCTGTTTCCATTTGTAAAACAGATAACACAATCACCATGCCTATACCTCACAGATGATTGTAGAGCATAAAGAAACTAATTCACATAAAATATTTTCATATCTAGGATACAGTTTTCATAAATATTAGTCAGAAGCATCGTGATCATTTTGTAGTTGGCTCAGGACTAACAGAAGGACTCTGGGCATGAGCAAGTCCTGGCTGGTCATCAGACGTCCACACTGCCACAGGACAGACAGAAACGCTTCTGAGAGACTCAGGGGCTAAGTACTCCCTCCACCCAAGAAAGCAAGGAGGAGGCAATGCTTTTCAAAGTGCAGACAGCAACACATTATTGCTATAATTTAGAAAGGAATGGGGTGGAAAATGGAGTGTATCACAGTCAAAAGTAAGTCTCGCTATGTAAGTGTAGTATCGTGATGTAAAATGTATTTCTGACATAACATTCTGACAACTACTGCTCTGAAAGACATGGGCATATATCCACTCCAAATCAGAGACACCTGCGAAACCATCGTACCAAGCCTAGCTGGGATGCAGAAGCCAGAATTCACTGGCACAAGTCCTGAGAAAATGGAGCACATCCAGAGGCGCGCATGGCTGCTGAGCAGGCCTCTTCCAGGGAGCCCTGCGGGAGAGGATTTGGGCTCTGTCCCCAGTGACTGAAGTTGAAAACTGTGTTACCTCCTTAGGGGCACAGAGGGCTGTAATGCTGCCAAGACTTTCTGAAGTGGAATTAGACTGTGAGAGCAATCACCCCTCTTTCAAAGTGGTCTAGAATAGTAAAAGGATTAAATTTCTATAGGAGGGTGAGACTTAAGTTTTGATAATCCCAAGTTTTGATGAGGTACCCTTGAAAAAGCAAGAGTTTATTAGAAATTTAGAATCAGACACCACATGCATGGACACACACACACTCATCCATTCAATGGAATCTTTATTTTTATTGATGAAAACAGCTCCTTACACCATTTCCTCGGCTAACCAGACATAACCAATAAACAGTTCCAAAAATCCGAGAGAGCAAATGCCATGTAGAACGAATAAATACCACATAATTTGTTGGTAAAATAATTTACACCAAAAAGGGCAAAAAAGGTATTTTAAGATCTTCAGTATTTGAAAGTTATAACTCCCTTAGAAGTTTCATCTGGTCTATTCACAAATCCAGAATTACATCATCTTGATTTTTTTTTCAGAAATACTAATACAACTGCTAGGAACTAAAAAACAATTCTCAGATAGTAAATATTGTGTCAGTTTTTAATAATCTAACACTCTGAGTAATTGTTATACCCCAACTTTGTGAGAAAGAGGCCACAGGAGTAAAGAGGTAGCAAGGTCTCTGTGCAAGCTCACCATGGGTTTTTATTGACACCACCTTCCCTCACATCTGGGCAAGTTACAGAACATTTGACAGAATCTTCACACAGAACATCAATCACTGTGGTGGTGATTTTATATTAAGATCTGACCTAGAAAAAGCCCTTGATTTCTTTTCCCTGTACTCTCCATCTTGTATTTTTATGAGAAAACCAAAATATTATGGAGGACATTTAGAAGAAAATTGGTCCATTTTGAGAGAGGGAGAAAATTAAGGATAAAAGACAGAAGATACTGTTCAAAAAGCATTTGTGGTGTGTGTGTGTGTGTGGCCTGAAATAGTGTGATCCTACAGCTCAGTTAAAATTTCATCTTACCTACTGTTTTCCACTAATTCGCAAGCTAGCATCCCATTCCCATCTTTCTAAATTACTTAAGCACGTCATCAAAAATATTTCCATACTATTCTCTGCAATAGATATTACTCTCCTTCATCTTATTTAATAAATATCCAAACTTGTGTTCACACTCATTTAAGCTATCAATGAGTATCAAAAGGCCAGGATTCGTCAGGCATTGTGCTAGGCATTGGGAATACTGGGCAAATGTGATACCATCCCTGCCTTACGAAGGTGACCTCATCTCAGGCTCAGCGGAAAAGCACAGCAGTATGGACCCCTTGATCAAAAAGAAACACCTTTTATTTCTCTCTAACGTGATACTTCCCCTTTCTGGCCTTAGCCATGTACACTAGCCTCTCATTCCCCCAAAGTTATGCAGTCTGTGCTCACATCCTCACTGAGACCTTCAGTGAGACCCACTGTCAGTTAGGATGCAACTCACTGCATGGAACAGAAACTCATCTCACGCTGCCTTACACAATCGATGGTGCTTATCAGCTAACATGACTGGAGGCCCAGGGATAGGAAAAGCTTCTGGATTATATTAATTCAGCAGCTCAATAATTTCATTAAGGGCCAGTTTCTTTCCTTTTCTCCACTCTGCCAGGAAGTGGATGATTGACAAGGATTCTTGAGATTACTGGCTTTCCTGTCTCCAGTCAAGGAGGGAGAGAATCACTGAGAGAAAGGGAAGGAGGTGAGGAGGGAAGGACAGAAGGGGGCAAAAGACAAAGGCAAAGGGTGGGAGGGAGCAACAATTCCCTAAATGTGATCTCCCTGATCCAAAGGGGTTATGCTACAGTCAGAGGAACAGGACTTTGAGGCCTCACCCCTAGAACCAGAGGTGAACTTAGCCCGTCCTAAAGCTATGGATGGCACAGGAGCAGCAGGGAGCAGATACCCAAATATTAATTTAAAAAATGAATCTCAGGGGAGACCACCATAGTGTCCACTATGCAACTGATTTCACACAAAATGTTATTCACCGACTGCTTATGGCCTTTAAAGTCAACTTCATCCTTACTGTCCTCTCCCAAGTCCATAACTGCTTAATTCTCCTTCATACGTCTAGATAACTCGCACCCTATCAGCCAATTCTAATTCTCCCTCTGGCACTCAAGCATCCTCAAGACTTGGTCTCACCAAATAGTTCAGATTTGGGGAGAGTATTCGCCAATTAAAATCTTCCTCCCATGTCAAACAATTTCACACACATTCTCCTTATCTATCTCTCTTCCTTATTCATCCAAACTGCCCTTCTTGAAATCAGCAATACCTGTCTGATCTGGTTCCTCACTTACTTTGACTTTCAGGCAAATCCTATGGAGACAGCATGTTATGTCACAAAAAGAACAAGAGAGGAAATCCCACAGACCATTTGCTAATGATATGCTTTCAGTAAATCACTTTAAAACTGTTTACATCTGAATTTCCTTACCTGTAACACAGGATTACCACTTTTGCAGGGCTGAAAACTAAAGAAAATTTATAATAAGAACTTGGCAAGCCGGGCATGATGGCTCACACCTGTAATCCGAGCACTTTGGAAGGCCGAGGTGGGTGGATCACGAGGTCAGGAGATTGAGACCATCCTGGCTAACACAGTGAAACTCAATCTCTACTAAAAATACAAAAAATTAGCCAGGTGTGATGGCGGGCACCTGTGGTCCTAGCTACTCAGGAGGCTGAGGCAGGAGAATCCCTTGAACCTGGGAGGCGGAGGTTGCAGTGAGCCGAGACTACGCCACTGCACTCCAGCCTGGGTGACAGAACGAGATTCTGTCTCAAAAAAAAAAAAAAAAAAAAAAAAAAAAAAAAGAACTTGGCATATACAAGTTGCTTCATAAATAAAATCTATTATTACAGAGCCATGAAATCTCATTTGTTTTCATGGAATTTTTGTTGCTTTCTAGTGCTCTCATATGCTAGCTCTTAACAACAAGTATTCTGGGGCAAAAAGAGGATTTATATCTTTATATCTGTATTTGTGTCTATTCAACTGCTGGCCCCTGTAAACTGCAAAACCGTGATGCTGCTTCATGAGGGCTATATTTGTCTTCTATCATCATCCATAGGAATGTATTTCTGGGTCAGGCGCAGTGGTTCACGTCTGTAATCCCAACACTCTGGGAGGTCAAAGCAAGAGGATGGCTGGAGCCCAGCACTTTGAGACGAGCCTGGGCAATGTAGCAAGACCTCATCTCTAAAATAAAAATTTAAAAATTAGCGAGGCATGGTGAGTCACGCCTGCAGTCCCAGCTACACAGGCAGCTAAAGTAAAAGAAATCTTCAGCTTGAGGCTGCCATGAACAATAATGGTGTTACTACAGTCCTGACTAAATTAAAAAAAAAAAAAGAAGACTCAGGAGACTGAGGTAGAAGAATCAGTTGAACCCAGGAGGCAGAGGTTTCAGTGAGCCAAGACTGTGCCACTGTACTCCAGCAGCGACAGAGCGAGACTCCATCTCAACAATAATAATAATAATAATATTTCTTAAATAGAAAACATTCGTGGCTTAAAGTATGTTGGGTAGATGGTTGATGATACCAACTACCTGTCCCCTTCCCCCAACCTTTCCCCCACAAAAAAGAACTAAAAACTGCTCAGAACCCATGAGGGTTAAAAAAGATTGAGCAGCCAGACAAGGTGCCTCACACCTGTAATCTCAGCACTTTGGGAGGCCAAGGTGGCAGGACTGCTCAGCTCAGGAGTTCAAGACCAATCTGGGCAACATGGCATAAACTCTGTCTCTACAAAAAAATTAAATAATTAGCTGGGCATGGTGGTGCATGCCTGTAGTCCCAGCAAACTTGGGAGGCTGAGATGAGAGAACGGAATGAGCCCAAGAGGTTCAGGTTGCAGTAAGCCATGTTTGCACCACTGCACTGCAGCTCAGGGGACAAAGCAGCCATGTTTGCACCACTGCACTGCAGCTCAGGGGACAAAGCAAAATCCTGTCTCAAAAAAAAAAAAAAAAAAAAGTGTTCAGCAGCAGGACCAAAACTTGAGTAAGTGTGCACTTACTGACATCTCAGAGAAACCAAGCAAAGTTTTGTGATCGTTCTTGAAAAGAGGATGGGAAAATGAATGTGTGCCCTGACTAGCAACACAGACTTTAAAAACCCAGATAAGCAAGTGAGTACTGGCGTGCAGAGGATGGGAAAGTGGAAGGCACCCAAAGGCTCGATCAAAAGCAGCTGTTCTGAGAAGCGCCGACGTCATGGGCTGGAGGGAAAGGGCCCTCCACAGTGGACAGAAGTGAGAACACAATAATCCAGACCATGTTCGGCTACGTATTCATCTCATGATTCTAAGTGAATCACTTCAGCTCCGTGGACTCAGCATTATGTGAAAATAGAAATGCCCCCTGTTCTACCTGACTCATAGGGTGTGGGGCAGCTAAATAAAATTTATGAAATTGCTCAAGAAGTATAACATTCTATGCAAATGTAATACATTTTAAAATAACCAATCTAAATGGCAAAGGTAAGGCGTCTCTTAGAAATATCAAAGTATCACTGCTGAAATGGCCACGTGTGACCAGACAGATGATCTATCAACAGACAGCCAAATGAAGAATGGATCTGTTCTTCATTTCCTATTTTTTAATCATTGCTTAGGAAGTAATAAATTATAATTCTTGTTTGAGATGGGTTAAACCCTTAGGACATTTACATATAAAACTACGACAATGGGGTACCAATATGAGTTGAGAATTCATGCTCTCTACTAATCTGTTAATCATTAGTGAGTGAGAATACCATACCTTAGGTTTATCAGTTTGAGTAGTTAGTGTGAGATTATCCCATAAGGGACCATTTTCCTACAATATAAATGCAATGAGATGCTTTAATAAATTTGTCTTTTGCATCAACATAGATGACAAGTCAACAAAGATGCCATACCAGATCTAAGTGACTGAACTGAAGGAATAATTGCATACATGCATAAGGTGAAAATCTGAAAGATTTAAACTCACAAAGAAATTAGGAGGACAAATATTCACCTGTGTTGAGATTTTTCTCTGGTCATTTCATTAAGGTGGCCCATTATTTTTTAAGCCTTGAAAACCATGCAGAAATTCTACAAAGAGACATTTAAATTTAAATGATTGCCACAAATTATGCATATTTTCCCCACTACCACAACTAGTAATTGATAGCTGAGCACTAGCATTTTCCAAGGTAATACACAGTGACTTATTTACACAAAACATAAAACAAGTATCTGTTGAATGAATGAATGTACAGAATATAAAGACTTCCCAGAACCTGAGAATTTCCTTATCAACATTTTCTCAAATGCACAATACATGCCAAATCTGAGAATACTTAATCTAAAGTTAACTTCTGAAATGAAAGACAAAGTAATAATGAACTGGCCCTGACTTACAAGGTTTCGAAATACAATCCAACAAGTTGCTAAAGTCAAGAACATCAGGAAGGCCATCTGATGTGAGAAGAAAATCAAAGGCAGTATTTGTCTTTGTCAAAAATGTCCATGGTCAGATGATAACATCAGCAGTTTAATGAAGTGGTCAGGAAGGAGGAGCTTTCAGGTCCAGGAATGAACTGAGAAGTACAGCTTATGGGCCATGTTCTTTGCTGTAAATTTTTTTTTTTTTTTTACCATCAAGTAAAGTGAAGAATCTTCATCGCGATTTGTCATTAAACACGTTTATCAGAGTTTACTCACCTCCTTATTTGAGCATCTGGTGAAATAAATATTCAAATATTTAAAAACAAACAAAAATGTACCAATAATGTATACAGACATGTTCTGATCAATTGTTAACATGAATAAAGGTTTCTTCAGTATCTGTTTTAGATTATGGTAATGTCTACCGAAGGACAGAAAGTAGACTTCTATAAACAGACAAGAAAGAAGACTTAATTTATAACCTCCAAAGTACAACACCTCCAAAAATCCATCTAGACTAATATGGTTGACTAAAAACAGAGTGAACATAACTGAAGATAATCTGTATTTCTGTCGTGGAAATGCACACTAAGGTCAAATATCTAAGTATAGTAGGAAATAATCTACCAGAATCACTTGGAATTCACTTGAGAAAATACATTTCTTAGGACCCAGATCTCAAACTCTGGATGGGGGCCCAGGAATCTGCATTTTAACAAGCTTCCCCTGAATAACTCTTAAGCACTCTAAAATTTGAAAACCAATGCTATTGGGTTAGAAGAATTAAAACATGAGGACTTTGAGTTATTTCCTATACTTTTTAATACAGAACACTAGAAAAAAAAAGTTGAACTGGAAAAATAAAGGCATATAAACAGCATAAAATCAGGTAGCAGTCAATTTAAAAGTTGGTACAATTAAAATCTGATGAGCGCATATGTTGAAGGGATATTTCCTCACACGATGAAAACCTTCAATTGAGGTGAAATAATGCATTGTTACAAAGAATGACTGGCTCTCAGGGAGGTGCAGCGGAGACTGGCCCGGGTATAAAGACACACATCTTCAAAAGTGGCTGGCGCTCTTAGTTTCATTCTTCATACAACACAGAGTATGAATATTAGCATCAAAGATGATTCCATTTGGAAAGAAGTCTAAGGGATATCTTTTTTAAATGACAGGAAAGCATCCATAAAAAGACCTTAATCCACATTGAAGAGGGAAAATTAATAGATCGAGCTGTTGGTGACTTTCTCCCTGTAAGTGAGCAAATCCCAACCAGAGTGATCTACAAAAGATTTAACAATGAACAATTAAAAAAGCAAACTTTAGACTCTTGCAGAGACACAGTTCAAAACACAAAGGTATTAAAGGCCAAAGGAAAAAAAAAAAAAAAACTTGCTCATTACGTCCGAACACCATAAGGGGTATATCTTTGTTCTATGCTCTATAAGTTTAGGAGACAACCCTCTATTGATATAAAAGTCCTCAAGATGAAATGGACACTCTTTAACAACTATAGATGTTCTTTAGTAAGATAAATACATTCTTAGAAATATATAATTTTTATTTTTTTTTGTTAAAAAGAAGAAGATGCATTTTTCAGGAGAGATTTAAAGCAGTCATAACTGGAATGATCTAAATCCCATTACTTATACCTTCACATATCTGCAGTAGGCCTTTTCTCCACTGCCTGGCATTAAGAATTCTATTTTAAGAAAATCATAGGCCAAGAATTAAAACATAGTCTTAACATGTGTCTTAAAGTTGCTGTAGGCTGAAATTCATGGACTAATTTTTGTTCATTTAATGATTTAAAGAATCTGTGTGTGTGTAGATGTGTGTGTGTGTGTGTGTGTGAGAGAGAGAGAGAGAGACAGAGAGAGAGCATCAGTTTGACAGCTTATGTCATCTAAAACTTGTTGATTTTATTGTATATCCCTTTCTTCAAATGAGGATTTAAAATAAGTACTGGCATTAATTCCTAGGGCTATTACGTGAGTGGGTTGTCAGTGGGGTCTCCAGATAATGTTGAAGCTAGGACCTTAAAAAAATCAACCGAAAGGTCTAACATTTATGTTCAAAAATCAATTTTACAAGTGTAAGATGGTAAGCAGTTTGTCTGAAAAAAACACCCAAGAGTTTTAGTTAACCACAGACTTAACAGGAGCCAACAGAATGATGTAGCCATAAACAAAGCCAAATCCATTCTGGGCTGCACTAGAAGTCCTGCATCTACATCAAAGGCAAGAAGAATGCCTCTGTAGCAGGCATCGAGACCCACAAAGCATTGAGCTCAGTTGTGGAGGGAACCTCAGTTTCCTCTATTTGAAAGGGAAGACTAAAGAAGAATGCTGAAACATCACTGAAGAAATTGTTTGATGTTTAGCCCAGTGCAGGGCAGATTTAAGGAGCCAAGGTGATTATGTTCAGGTATTTGAAGGATCTCTAGAACACAAGTTCCTATTACAGAGATTTTGCTTGTCTGCTGACCACTATTGCCCAGTTCTTTGAGAAAGGCCTGGCACATGATCACCGTTCAACATTACTTGTTGAATAAAGAAATAATAAAATGAATGACTTCCGAGAGTAAAAGGATATACTTGCTCTGTGTCACGCCAAAGTCACCAGTGGGTAAAAATTTTAGAAACGTATGCTTCAGTTAAACTTTTTAAGAAATCACTTTTTAACAGTGAGGGCGCTCCAAAGATGGGGAAGACTTGGTAAAAGAGCGATCTCCTCCTCTTTGGGGGGAAGGGAGTGGCAGTAGTATTCTTGCAGAAACTGGAAAACCATCTGTCAAGGATGCTACAGCAATGAAAATGCTGTTTACATCATTGAACACCACAAGGCTTTCATTTTTATCCTCTCTGCCATTTCTGTAGAGAAAACCTTCTGCTGACATAAAATCAGCAAGATAAAATGAAGAGTTTTTAACTATTTTAGGAGTGACTCAACAAAATGTGTTAGAGTGGTTCTAAAAATGCAGGTACATAAAAACATCTGCGGGATGTGTTAAAAAACGCAGATTTTTGAAACCTCCTTGATCTTAATTCTCTAGCCTACTCGATGATATTGTCTTAACAACTGTCTCCCCTCTTCTGCACCATCACTTTTTCCCTCCCCACTGGATTCTTTGACCTCATTACACAAACACATTAACTCTCATCTTCAAAAACAAATAGCCTCAGTTGACTCTACTTCTCTTACCAACTACCACCCAATTTCTTCTTTTTCTCTTAATGAAAAATTCAATCTGTATCCAGAGTGAGTTTCCAGACTCCACCTGACTGGTGAACACACTCAAATCAAGCTTCTGATCCTTGTCCTGAACAGTTTCTATCTAAAACACCGGCTGCCTCCATGTTGCTAAATCCAGTGGTGACTTCTCAGTCCTCATCTGAGTGGACCCTTCCATAGCATTTGGCACAGATGATCACTCCTTTCCTGTGAAACACTCCCTCACTTACCTTCTAAGACATCACACCCTACTGATTCCTCTGCTACCTCACTGATCACTCTCACTGAGCCTCTATTGTTCACCTTAACTCTAACTTCCTAACACTAGAGTTCTCAAAGTCTTGATATGCAAACTGTTTCTTTTCTTTCTTAGGCTTCTCCTCCTCACATTCAGCTCCACAATGATTTTATTACCCTGTGTCAAGGTTTTACTTACTGTTTGTAGATTGAGTACTCCCAACTCTGTAGCCAAGCCCTTTCCACAGAACCCTAGACTCATATCCAAATGTCTTCTTGACATCTCTGATCTTCATCTCAACAGATTCAAACCAAGCTCCTGATCTGTCCTATCAGTCAGTCACATCCTTCCCAGTGCTCAAACGCCACATGAAGTCATCCCTGAATCCTCCGTCTCTCCCACATACACATTCAATCCATCATATTCTGTCAATACTATCTTCAAACATATTCAGAGAATGAAATTAGGCCTCTTCCTAACACTATATACAACAATTTTAAAAATAGATCATTTACCTAAATATGAGTGTTTAAAAATACAACTCTTAGAAAAAAATATAGGGGTAATTCGTCATGACTTTGGATTTTGCAATGGATTCTTAGATACAAAATCAAAAGCAAGAGAAACCAGACAAAAAACAAGTAAGTTGAACTTCATCAAAATTAAAAACATCTGTGCATCAAAGGAAATTACCAAGAAAGTGAAGAGACAAGTACTATGGTCTGAAGAGTTGTGTCCCCCTACATTTCTACATAATGTTGAAATCCTCATTAACAATGTGATAGTATTAGGAGGCGGAATTTTTGGGAGGTGATTAGGTCATGATGGTTCTACGCTGATGAATGAGATTAGTGGCCTTACAGAAGAGGACCCAGAGAGATTCCTTGCCTCTTCTACCATGTGAGGTTACAACGTGAACATGGCCATCTGTAAGGAAGCAGGCTCTCACCAGACACTGAATCTGCAAGCACTTTCATCTTGGACTCCTCAGCCTGTAGAACTATGAGAAATAAGTTTTTATCATTTATAAGCCACCCAATTTATGGATTTTGTTGTAGTCCAAAAAGACTAAAACAACCACCTGTGAAATGGGAGAAAATATTTGTAAATCATATATCTGACAAGGATCTAGTATCCAGAATATATGAAGAATTCCTACGACTCAAAAACACAAAGGCAAGCAACTCAATTTAAAAACTTGACAAATAATTTGAATAAACATTTCTCCAAACAAGATATAATTTACATACATATATAAATAATGTATGTAAATACATTAAATACATACATACATATATAAATAAAGGTATGAAACATCATTAGTCATTAGAGGAATGCAAATCAAACCACAATGAGGTACCATTTCACACTCACTAGGATACAATCAAAATAAATGTAAAATAAGATAACAAGTGTTGATGAGTATGTGGAGAAATTGAAATCCTTGTACACTGCTAGTGGGAATGCAAAATGGTTCACATGCTGTGAAAAACAATTTGAAAGTTTCTCAAAAAGTTAAAGAAAAACATTAATATTTAATTCCTCAATTCTACTCCCAGGTATATACTCCAAAGAAGAGAAAACAGGAACTCAGAAAAGTATACATATATATATACACACACAATGGAATACATTCAGCGTAAAAAGGAACAGGGTACTAATACAAGCTAGTATATGAACGAACTCCAAAATACTATGCTAAATGAAAGAAGCCAAACACCAAAGGTTTATGACACCACAGAGAAGGGAAATCAGAAGGAAAATGCTTAATGACTAGAGTGTTTTCTCTTTTTTACTTTGAAGTGATGGAAGCATTTTAGAACTAGACAGAGGTATGGTTGCTCAACACTGTGAATGTACTAAGTGCCACTATACTGTTCACATTAAAATGGTTATTTTATGTTATATGAATTTCACTTCAATAAAGTATTGTTTTTTAAAGTTCAGAATCTAATCCCTTCTTCTAATTCCACTGCTACCACCTTGATCCACACCACCTTCTCTCATCAGATTATTATTACCATCAGATTATTACTAGGCTAGTAATAATATACCTGGTCTCCCCTCCTCTCTTGTCATTTTGCTCTTTCCTCAACACAACAGCCAGAATGATCCTGTTTTGAAAGTCAGATCATGTTTTACCGCTACAGAAAGCCTTCCAATAGATCATTAGCTCCTCATAGTCAAAGCCCCACACAAAGTGGCCCATTACTTATCTGACCTCACCCGACCTCAGACACGTTTCTGCCTCAGGCCTCTTGCATTTGCTGTTAGAAGCTTTGCAATGCTTCTCCCTTTAATATGTAAGGCCCTTGAACCATCACCAACATCCTTGAACCATCACCAACATCAATTCTTACTCAATGGTATCCTATGCAATGACATTTGCTCTGACCACCATATTTAAATGCAAAAGCACACATTCTCCCTATTTCTCTTCTCTGCTTTATTTTTCTCCATAGCATTTATCACCATCTATCATTCAGTACATTTTACTTATTTAATTGAGCTTCTTTTCTACTTCCTATTAGATGTTTACTAGAAAGGATAAAGAGTAACGGCCTCTGTGATCTTAAAAGGACAGGTTTTAAACCATTTGGGTGTCTGCTTGCTAATACGTCTGTATGCATGCAATGATAGATGTGGAGCTGTGACGTGCTTTCTTAAACACGTATCTCCTCGTTCCAAGTTTGTAAGGGAGAAGATCTCAGCTAGTCCAAATTACTAAAGGCTATGAAGAACCACAAAATGACTTTATAGAAAAGTGACCACCCAAACTGGCTTATCTTAGTTTGCTGCACTGCATTAAGAAAACTAGACCTAAAATACATCAAAAGGGATATAAAAAATTCCAAGTGTTAAATACGTCTAAATGATTACAGTGAAAATAAGGATTGAAATAGAAAAAAAAAAAAAAGTATGGAAAGTTCTTGGTTCTTTTATTGATCTTATCATATATTCAATTATTTTTTTAAAAAATAACAAACAAAAAATACCCCAAGGTTTAAAAAACTGTCCTCAGCCCCTGAGAATGTGCAGGACGAGAATTCATTTTTTCCTCCTTAGAGTTTATCATCAATATCCGAGAGAACAATCTCTGTCTTGGTACCATTTTCCACAATCAACTGGAAATTGTAAAGCGCAAGGGCCTGGCTGGCTTTATTAACAAGATGTTTATAAACCTACTTTTCAAATATTTTAAAACATTTACACATTTGATAACAAAAAAGATGTATAAAAATAAAAAAAAACACACAAAAACAAAAGCCATGCGCTCATTAACAGATAATTCAAGTCTCTTTCCCAATTTAGTAATACATCATACAAAAGTATTCACATAATTAAAATATAGAAGAGTTGTACAGTTGGATAGTCCTACTAAACTAATAAAAAGTACTTCAGTTCTGTTATCTTAAGATCCCATACTGCAGCTTCCTCTGACCACATTAATGTAGACAAGCCTCAATCAGTAAGCACACTAATCTAAATCAAATTCCATCTAGTTGAAAATAATCATCATGTGCTGCCCAGAGATGGTGAGCATGAATGGATTACTGAAAATATTCATGGTAATTGCAGGTTGCTATTTATGTTGACCAGATTCAGAGGAGTTTACTTAGAGAAATATCTAAGCATGCAGACCACCAATGCTAAACACACAGGAATATCACTCTTGACATCTACACGAAAAACAGCCCAGGATCCTCTCTGCAATGTCACAGTGTGGTTGTTATTTCATAGTGTTAGATACACTGCTAGTGACAAAATGAAAATGTATGATTGCAGTTATTTTATTTTCAAGAAATATGCTACCACAAGAGGTTTTTTTTTCCCTAGTCAGTGGAGTGTAAGTTAAATATTAAGGACTATGTATTATCTTCAAAAGCCCCAGGTTCTTCTGCTTGTAAACAGGTGTGCACAAAATACTAACAGTGATAATAATTGAAAGATGCTTTTTAATTATAAGGAGTTGCTTAACATATTCCCCAATTCCCAAACACATCTAGTTAACACACAACTCATGGTGGTAAATGGGGAATAAAGACCTGCTCTAAAATAAAGTGGCAATAACACAACTGGATATTTAGGCTGGATCCCTTCTCTGTGTTATATCATAATAGTTTTTTATCATCAGCATCATCAGAACTAAATTAGAAATCAGGAAACCTGGGTTCTAATTCCAGATCTGCTGCTGACAATTTAAAGAACCACATAATCACATATACACCATGGAATACTATGCAGCCATAAAAAAGAATGAGATCATGTCCTTTGCAGGGACATGGATGAAACTGGAAGCCATTACTCTCAGCAAACTAACACAGAAAACCAAACACTGAATGTTTTCACTCATAAATGGGAGTTGAAAATGAGAACACATGGACACAGGGAGGGGAACACCACACACCAGGACCTGTCGGGCGGTGGAGGGCAAGGGGAGGGAGAGTATTAGAACAAATACCTAACGCATACAGCACTTAAAACATAGATGACAGGTTGACAGATGCGGCAAACCAGCACGGCACATGTATACCTATGTAACAAACCTGTACGTCCTGCACGTGTCCCGGAACTTAAAGTAAAATTAAAAAAAAAAAACAAAAAAAACAAAAAAACAGAGCTATATAATCACGGGAAAAGCCTATAATCTCTGAGGTCTAATTTGCTTATTTTTAAAAAGAAGATTTTGGCCATAAATGCTTTTAAAACAGAATATAAAAATGCAAGTAAAAATGACTACCTAAACCACTGAAATTGATCCTAATTTATAAAAGCAAATATATATATATATGCCACGGGATAAAAACGGAATGACTTTCACCAGAGGGGAAAGAGCAAAATGACAATACATTATGAAATTAAATGGTGATGAGGATGCTGAAAAGAACATACAAGCCTTGTAATGAAGAATGCTACAAAATGCAAAGAAAAAAGATACTGTCAAACTCTACATTCCCTTTGACCTAGTAATTCTATTTTTGAACACAAATTCCCCCCAAAAAAATTCCTAAAGAAAAATCAAAGATCTCTAAAAAGAATCTCCATAGCAGCACTATATATAAGAGAGGAAAATTAGAAACAACCTGTATGTTCAAAAATAGAGGCACAGTTAAGCAGAATCTGGTTTTGCTAACAAAATGGGACAAAGGCCTATATAGCCATGTTTTAAAATACAGAACTATCTTCAAAGAGTGGATGTATTCATGTGATATTACATAAAATGTAAAGGTTGATCACAAAACACCCTTTTTATGATTTCGCAAAAACCACACGGTTAAAAACTAGAAGATAAATGGAAGGGGTACAGTTAGTTCTTTGAGTTTGTTATTTTGGTAAAATTCATTACACCAGCAAAAAATAGAAGGGAAATGGGGAGGAGAGAATGCTCTTTAAACCACAGTCCAGTTTGCACATTTCATGCTGCTTCTATATAATCTTCTACCATGACAAATATCAACTTATGTCTCTACCTTACATTCAATGTTCTTCAAGCATTTTCGCAAAGATTATGTTAATTGTTGGAAAAATAATCAGCGTTCATGGCACCAATACACCCACACATTAAACTTTTATACAAAGTCTAGTGTGTCAGATGTATCCTATGAAAGTATATTGTACATATTGGTGAGCCATTGTCATACTGTCCCCATATGCCATCAATGGGAAATTAAAGGAAGCATCCAGAGTTAGGAGTTATGATTCCAACAGGGTCTTGGACTCTAAAGTCAATCAATATATGGTAGAAGATGCTATGACGTAAATGCCTTGGGAAACTGTCACATACCTCTTATCTACAATTACTGCTTTCCTTCAACACTTATAGGCGACAAAATCATGGCAAAAGTCATCACTCTGGTTGGCCTAGCAATATATCCCTTTCAGTTGTGGCAAATATATAGTACATGGATTTACTGCAGTACACAGAATTCACAGATATAATTATGGTGTGGTATTTGGCTTCAGTGTATAGCTATAGCATTGGATTATCCTTCTACTAAAAACTCCAAAAAGACATAAAAGGTAAAAACCTAGAATTATCCTAAGTAGCAATTCTCCAGAAGAAACATTAACTGGAGATAACACGCTTGTGTTGAATAGAAATGCTGATGTTCCACAAAAGCCTGTGTAAATTTTCTTCCTTCCAAAAAGTTGTTTTTTTCTACTAATCAATATTTTAAACAGTATGTTTCGAGCTTTAAGATGCTGGTATCCTTTAACATGTTCTGAGAATGATAAAGAAAAAAGTAATGGTGTCATGTGAGAAACTGTCCAAAAAAAAAAAAAAAAAAAAAGGCTAAAACCTAAAATTGGGAACAAGTGGATATAGCAAAACTGCAAAAATCTACCACAGACCATTATACATACTTTTCTCAGTGATAGCTAGAGCAGAAAGTAAAAAATATTTTCAATCTTTCACATTTACAACTTTAGCAAAAATCCTGTTTCTAGTTATCCTAAAAAGACACTGGCAAAAAGCTATGTCCAATTTCTACTGTTACCAGCATTATCTAATAATGTGAAAACAAGCTATCATTTTCAAAACTATTCAACGTGCCAAAGTAATTAATCTTAAATCAATGGTTGCTAGTGACACACCATGTGTTTACTTGTAAACAACAAATTATAAGCTTTTAGAAAATGAAATTACCCATTTAAAAATGAATCTCAAAAATATGCTGCAGAAACGCAACCAATTCCACTTTTTGTTATCTGTCTGAATTATTCTACAGAATCATATCAATATATTTTATATACATTTACAGGTCATACTAGTTCTAGGGTGCCAAGTAATAATTTAAAGATTTAAAGAAAATGGCACACACACAGAACTCCAAAAGCCATATTAAGTTAAAGAAAGGCTGTACACGGATTTAAATTAAACCTCCATTACCCACCAGATGAGATAGCAATTCAGTGTTGAGACAGACTAACTCAAACATTCACCCATTAAAATACCAGGTAATGAGGCAGGGACAAGAGCATGCCTTAAAAAAATTAAAAATCAACTTCAGAAAGATAGCATAGGCGTGAGCAAATCCTAATTTAAATAGAAATTAAAATAAAATATAACCTGCACCCAAGAATGTTAGTAGCGAAGAGGCCATTTACATTTCAAAGTCCTCTGTCTATGGTAGTCTTAAGTACTATACCACTAAGGTTTGTCAGTTCTGTGGAGACACTTCAATTAAGGCTGTGTGGTAGAGCTCTGTGTAAATTAATTAGTTGAGGTTACACAGATTTTCTAAAAGTAGCTCTCTAAAACAGCCTCAGAGATATGCAAGATTTGTGGGGAATTAAAATTTAAATACAACTTACTAATCAATTCTTCTTGCTTTCACATTTCAATGACATTTTGCGTAATAATAAATAAGTCCATGAAAATACTACTAACCAACATTTTATTTGCTTTCAATTAGAGCTAAAGGAAAGGGCTTTCAATTTTCCTTTTGATACTTAGGTTTTATTTCAGATTTTATCTAGACTTATTGGCAAGAGTTTCCATATGATAACTATAATGAACTTGATCCATATTTAAATGGGAAATGAGACTATATTTGAAATTCACATATGCTACAACTAAATTAGCTTTCTAGTAATTGCTATAAACAATGTCATAACAAAAATATGAATTTCATACTCCTGCACTGAGACTTTACATGTTAAATTCATTCACTATAATTCAGCTAAATATTAAAGCTTCACATTTTATCTAATATAATATCATAATTTCCTTTAATTCAAAATACTAAGTCATTTTTTCCTGTAAATAAATTTTAAAGCCATTAGAACCAGAGGTTTCATAATTATTCTTCAAAATATTATTCTTTAAATGTATACACAAAAATGGTAATAATCAGTTACATAACGATTTCTCCTGTAAATTAAAAACGGAAGAAATCTGAGATTTCAAGAGATCAGGAGCCTTCTAATTATGTATATAAGAGATTCATGAGCTCCTCTGTAATCCTAAAATAAAGTCCCTACAGTCTCATCATAGTGATTGTGAAAAATTCATACTTGTTATACAGTAGAGATGATTTAGACTTTTCTAATGGCTAATTTGTTTCATGAGCATGGACACTGCATGTACAAATGTATCTTTTAAGATAGTACCATTGAGAAGAGGCTGTCCTTCATGCACATCCTTCGACAAGACTGCACTGTAAACATCTTCAGGAAATCCAGTCTTGCATAATGCGATTTCACCAGAAGCCTCTACAGACGCCTGCAACACAAGGAAAAAAAAAAAAGTGTGTGTACAATGATTGCTACCTCCTTCAACTGAGAAACATTCCACTTGGCATAAAGCCTCATTTTTTCAACTATCTTGTACAAACAACCCCTTTGTTTCCAAGTGCTTACAATTAGAATGTAGAGGGCAAAGGGTTAATCATTTTGATAACTGGAGTAGAAGAAACAAATCCCACTTGTCTAGTCCAGTAAAAGCGAAATAATACACATTCTAGGTTCTTCTAAGGACTGAACATTTCCATTAAAATGCTCATTGTGACTGAAGAACTATCAAGTGGGCGTGGGGTTTGGGGGACAGCCAAATAGTCTTTGGGCTCCACAAGTCACCATCACTAACTTAAGTTTTCATGAAAAATGTATACATTCAAGTATGGAGATTTTTATATTCTTAGCTAATTCTCTATAAAGCTGGTTTCAAGATGCCATGTTCATTTAAAAAATAAAATTATACTTACAACAGTGCGACAAACAGTATTTTATACCAAGTAAAACCAATCAAAACTATATATTTATTTCTATAATTTGAAGGACAGTGATACATTAAAAATATAAGTAAAGATTAATACAATTATGTGTTTACACTTATAATTAGAAAGTAACCAAGTATCTGTCATTTTCTATATCATCATATGCACAGTTAATTTACTCAGTGTGCTTAAAACTCAGTCATATCTACTGCTGTCTAGCTAACCCTCCAAGTTAGTTCCCCTACTTCTTTCAGCCCTACTGACACAATTGGAGGACAGTTAGCCCTCAGCAGAGCTCCTGTAGCATCTGCATTAATTATAGGAAATTCTACCATGTACTGATGGGGATTCAAATACAGAGGAAGGACGAGTAGAATGAGGCTACCCAATGAAGGGATTTCAGTGGCCACAGGGACAGCATTAGGGACAGTCCACCCTAGTGAGAACCAGAAATTGAAAGGAAGAGGAAGGGAAGTCCCAGAAACAGAGAGATCTCAGAACAACTGTCTGGATGAAGCAATGCAGTGCAGCTTCATAATTAAATGACTACCTGAATTATGCATGTGAAATTTTGCAAATACTAATGTTGCAAAAACCCAGACCAATCTAATAAACTGTTCTTTTCAAATCCAAGAAAATAAAAAATAAATTACATTTAAACAGTATTAAATATCACAGTATTTATTCTCAAAAAATTATTAGGAGCAACAGTGAGATACTAGTCCAGGCTCATCAAATGAATAAGCAGTTTTAAGTCTGTTATGTGCAAGAAAGGGCTGTATCAAGTGAAGAATAAAGAAGTACCAATCCCCTTAAAAGGTGTGAGTGGAAGCTGGTACAGTCACCTTGGCATACTTTTGGCAAACTCTAGGAAAGAAGAATGTGGATATATCCTCCCTACTCCTAAGGAGATATTACCCCACATGAGTGTTCCAGTGGACATGTGCAGGAATGTCCACTGATGCATGACTGTAATAGCAGAGATTCTGTACGTGTCCATCAAAAGGAGAATGGTCTAATACATTATCACAAAGCCAAAAGAAAAAAACAACATTAAAATGGAAGAACTGGAACTACATTTATCCAAAGGGCTACATCTCAGAGGCAAACTAAAACAAAACAAAAAGTCGGTTTAAGTTCCATGTATGATTAAGATATAAATTTAATTATAAATCAACCTAAAGATGACTAGTAAGTTCAGAAACCCATTTGTGTGACATCCCAAATTCAGACTGAAGACAAGGCTCACTGCAGTATGAAATCCTGCAAAAAAAGTAGAAATCATGACTGATGATTCCACTTATATAAACACAAAAGATAACATAATGTTTTGAACACATACTTATGTAAGAAGAAAACGAAAACAGCATAGTGATAAACATGAAATTTAGGATAGTGGTTAACCTACGGGAAGGAAAACTAGGAAAGGCATCAGGAAAGACTGTACGAGTGGCTTCAATTTTATCTGTAATAATTCATTTCTTTCAAAAAGACTCTGAAGGAAACCAGGTAAAATGTAAGGATCTGCATAGACACATAGGTACAAATTACAGTATTCACCCCACAAACTATCTGCTCTACATATTTCATAATGAAAAAGAGAAAATATCAGAAACCAATTGAGAAATAAGAAGTGAGGCTTCCAATACCCATCAAGTTTGGGACACTGGGACACAGTCTGATACTTGACACGTGTAAACATCCAGGTACTGTCCATGCCCGGCACAGTGCAGGAACTGAGTGAAGGAACACTTTTGCTTTTAGCTAACCCAAACACACACAGGGAACTCCTCAGTTTGCCATATAAAATGGACAAATGTGTTGTAAACCTGTGTCCCACCAACACGTTAGGGGTCTGCCTCTTCATCCTTCTAGCCCAGGCTTCTAAGAGCAGTGAGGCATGGCAGGTGCTAGCCCAGGATAGGTGAGGCCAGAGCCCAGAAAGGCAGTGGCCAGAAGCCAGTGATGGAAGGCACGGAGCAGATGAGGGTCACATTTCAAATAGGGGCATTCGGGGTAGTAGAGTATGTGGGTTTGTGAGTAAGCACTCAGAGATCAAGGAAGTCTCAAGACTAGAGGAAAACCGTTAAGCTTTTATTCAACTCCATGACTGTATCTTGTTTCCCAGTGGATCTGCCCTAAGGTAGGAGAATCAGCAGCACCAAGTTCCTGGTCCAAAACCACAGAAATAGGACTTCAGGGCCACATCGAAGCTAACAGGAAGATGGTGAATGTCCACCTCTGTGTTTTGTTCTCTGCCTTATTTCAGAAAAGGGACCTTCTGTTCTCAATGTGCTGCCCCTTACTAAACCTCTCCATGCTCATTTTCCTCATGTAAAAAAGGGTGCTGACTGGCCAGGTTGGCCATCAGAATTACTGAAACAATGCTTTTAAAGCACATCTCTAACAAATACTGACTAGTAACATTAAATATCCATGGAAGTCATGTCATACTTTGAATAATTTCATATTCATCTTAAATAGCTGAAACTTTTCTAAATTCTTCTCCCTCAAGACAAAATGGATCCACAAAATATTATTATCCTGGATCCACAATATAATAATAATCTATAATGTATTTTCTTTAAAATAATCTCCATAAAATTATTAAAATATATATTCTCCCTATTTATTTCCTCTCTTAACTTTCAGTCAAAAAATAACAAAGTTAACAAGTTCAAAAAACAAACAGGAAGCACTCAAATGAATACAGGCTCCCAACTGGACATAGTGGAGGCTTACTTTGTGCCAAGCACTGTGCTGGTAAATCAGTATCTCATTGAATCCTCCCTGCAACCCTACAAGGTTGTGCCTGATACCAGGTCTGAGATTGCGGGAGACCAAGAGCTGATGGGCAGAATTCCCTCAAGGGGACTGACTGCACTGTGGTGGTAATCCTTGCTGGGCATTGGAAGTTCTCTGATCTAACACACAGCTAATGCCTGAATGTTCTACAATAGTAGCTCTCAATCCGGGACAATTTTGCCACCCAGGGGACATCTGTCAATGTGCAGACACATTTTTAGCTGTCACAACTGCGAGGGGGTGTTACTGGCTACTAGTGGCTATTGGCTCTCAGTTGGTTTCTGATATTTTCTCTTTTTCATTATAAAATATGTAGAGTAGGGAAGCCGCTAACCATTACACAACACACAGCACAGCATCCCTAACAAAGGAGTGCTAAGCTCAAAATGTCAACAGAGCCAAGGTTAAGAAAACCTGTTCTACAGCAGCACATGACAAAGAGGTATCTACCTACCCATTAACACTCCCATCAGTATGAAGATCACTGTCTCCTCAAGTAGCCTCATCACTCTTGGAACACCCTGCATCCCACAGAGCGAAAACCCGGTCCCTGAGGCTTACTCCCACATAAAGTCATCACTCTGCCAGGCCCAGGATGAAATTCTGGAACTTCAAAGAGGAGAAAGAGGAATCCTACCCTCAACAAGTTATCTGTGGGTATGAGGAGGAGGATGTGAATAACGTGCATTTTCCTAATATTTGAATGGTGCATGGGTTGGCAAGCTTTTTCTGTAAAGGGTAAACTAAGTATTTCAGGCTTTGTAGTCCACAGGATCTCTGTTGAAACTACTCAATCTGCTGCTGTTGTGCAAAAGCAGCCATAGACAATCAGTATATGAATGAACGTGGTTGTGTTCATTCTAATATAACTTCATATACCCTGAAATTTGAATTTCATTCCATTTTGAAGTCTTGAAAGATGCTCTTCTTCTTTTTCTTGCTTAAAAGCATTTGAAAATGTAAAACATATTCTTGGCCAGACCAAAAAAAAAAAAGGCAGCAGGAGTGTAGTTTGCAGATCCCTGCAATAGTGTGTTAAGTTTCGTATCACATTGTTATCTCACTTAATTCTCACAATAGGCCCGGTAAGAGGGGGTTAAACTATCTGCATTTTGCTAATGAGCAAATAGATTCTCACACAGAGGTACAGTGAAATACCCAAGACCTCACATCGGAGAGAAAGAGGCAGGATTCAAACTCTGTAGTCTTTCCAAGTACAACAATTACAACACAATCTTTCAAGAAACATGTACTGAGTGTTCATTTGCCACTGGAAACAGAACACAAGATACAGCCCCTGCCCTTAAGGAGCTCAAGACTTTATGTGGGAGGTTAAGATATGCAGAGGATATGAGCAAAGCCCAGGGCAGGGAATCTGGGGGCTTCCCAAGCAGAGCTGGAGTAGCGAGGCGCTAGAGGGTGTCAGGAAAGCCATCCTAGGCAGTCACTGCTTGAACTAAAACAAGGCAGCAAGAAACAGCACAGTGCCTGTGGAATTACAATGAGTTCAGTGTCGCTGGAGTCCAAGAAGCAAGGCAGGATGTCAAAAGTTGAGGCTGGAGAGTTAGACAGGGTTGGATCATAAATGGTTGGGGGCTTGGGGTTATCCTGTTGGCTGGGGGAGCCAGGGACAGATTTTAAGCACAGACTGAATGCATCTGACAGAGAATTCTCTGATAGTTTTGTGGGAAATGTGTGTGTGACAGGGGATGACAAGTGACAACAAGGAGACAAGCTAGGACACAGACCTGAGTCAGGGCAGGGGCTACAAGGAACGAAGAAGGGGCAGATTTTGTCAATACCCAGATAGTTAAGATCGATAGGGCCTTCTGGGCAGGGACTCACTGAGGGAGGGAGGGAGGGAGGAAACAATGCCTTCCCTCATGTTTCCAGCTGAGTGGCTGTGAACATGGGTGCCACAAGTAGGAAAAATAATCGCAAAACTATAACATCAGGAACAAAGTGCTAAAGAAGCAGAAAGAATGGGATGATAAATCTGTCCGTGGGAGTCAAGGAAGACTCCACAGCTGAAGTGACATTTAGGCTCTGACTTTAAAGATGATTGAAAATTTGCCAGGGGAAAGAGGGGGAAGTGGAAAAGGGAATTCCAGGCAACAGGTACAGCACAACAAAGGCCCTGGTGATTTCCGTTGAGCTTGTAGTCCACCAAAAACACCCTGATCTTTTTTTTTCCAGGCAACTGTTAAGTTATGGCTTCCTCTATTATCTTTGCTGCTGATTTTGGGTCCTTAGGGAGAGCAATTTATATTTAACCCTCCAAAATTTGGTCTCAATAAATTAACAATTCAGCTGGCTTTAGTAATTCCTTCCAGCTTTACGTATCAAGAAAGTCTAATGAGACACCCCAAAGTCTTCATATAGACGCTACTTAGATGCTAAAAACAGGGTATGTCGCATGCCCAGACATGGTTTGGGGATATCTGCCCGGGGCACACCCCTTCAACCCCCAGGGCCCTCAGTGAGCTCTTAAGAAGAGCAGTGATTGCAGCACAAACTTCCAACAGGTCAGACTGCCTGGCTTTAAATCCCAGTCCCACTGCTATCTGCGAGACCTCTCAGAAGAAACAGTTCCCCATCTGTACAACAAGAGTACTAAAGATAGCACCAACTCATAGGGCAGATGAGAGAATTAAATGAGTTAGTATGTGTAAAGCACTTAGGATAGTGTCTGGCACATGGTTATTCAATGTTTTAGCTGTTTGTCATCACAGTATTAATACTATTGGGGCAACATGAATCCAACTCGTGGTGCATCGGCCATACAGGCCGGTAGTTCTCAAACTTACTCAACACAGCAAGCAATCTGGGACATTTGTTTAAAATACAGATGCTTGGGTCCCAGCCGAAGACTCATTAAAACAGACTCTCAAGAGGTGTGATGGATAAATCAGGGTATTTAACAAGTGCCTGTGCTGCATGTGGTGGCCACACATCCAGCCCTTATCTTCACCTCTGGAAAGCTTTCTGAATGTTCTCAAAACAGCACAGCTACCTTTTGACCCTAGTCTTCAAATCCAATAGCTTAGCAACAGCAAAAAGGAATAAAGAAACCATGATTTTTCCGTTCTTAATCCCATGCTCTCTTCTCTTTATTCTGAAAACTACATCTTCTTGATTTTGAATTTTTTGTTTTTGCTTTGTACATAGCATTACCCTACCCCCAGTCCTTTAGCAATTCTCCTCTTCTACACAATTCCTCAAGGATGACAAGCAGTCAGCAAGTCCTCTCGGCCCACCAGTGCAAAATTCACGCTGGTCAGAGGATCTGAACTCATTTAGTGCCGCTCTGTGCTCTCGCACAATCAGCTCACCTATCTTGAGTTTCAATTTCCTCTTACAAGTATTTGCTCTACTCTTCCCAGGCTGAAGATCGACCTCCTTGTCTAGAGAGGACAGAAGTGTAATAGGAGCTGAGTTCTGCTTGCCTGTGAGTATCGGTCTCTCTGTTCCGGTTCTGCACTCGCAGGGACATCGTTTTTGTTCTTGTTCAAATTTTTCCACGGTCTCAATGCTGAGCGCTTTAAAGCCCTGAGTCCACTACTCTTTTCGGTTCCCATTCTCATTATTCTTTTTTATAGTCATCTTTGGTCACTCGATCTGCTTTCCAATTTCCTCCAAGTCACTCCTAAATCCAAGCTCTTAAATATTCCACGTGGAATCACCATGGACAGACTTCAGTTGCCTTGCCTCCTCACCCTCTTCCTCATTAAGATCATTTATGATTATTGGCTAAAAATTTCACCTCTGAAAGCAGCCTAAGCCTAAGGAAATCATAACTTTTCTTTCTGGCTCTGAAGACTGCCTAACCAAAACCTAGACTAAGTTAATTATCATAAACTCTTAAATGTAATCCATCGGATGTCGGATTAAAACACTGATCTCTTACTTTCTCCCTATCAGAGATTCCATAGTCACAATCTTGTAACAATCAGATTATTGTTTGGGAGATTACCAAATGCAGTCAACAAAGCTGAGGCCTTCTTTTGCGTTATGTTTGCTCCCCTGATTTCTTGTGGAAATAAGGGCAATAATGGGTTGTGACTGGTTAAGACTAGGTTAAGACTGAGAACTCCGCAGCAAATCTGCTCATGTTTAAATCCAGCCTCCACCATCTACTACCTGTGTGACCTTGGCAAGCTGTGTAACCTCATCTGTGCTTCAGTTTCCTCCTCTGTAATAATAATAATAATAACAATAACAGCTAAAGTACAGGTCTTTAGGATTGTTGTGAAGAATACAAAGGGCTTAAAAAATACGTGATCACTACAGGACAAGGGTTAGCTATTATGATGCTGGTATTGTTTTGATTGTGGAGATTTTTTTTTTTTTTTTGACAGTCTCACTCTGTTACCCAGGCTGGAATGCAGTGGCACTGTCTAGGCTCACTGCAAGCTCCGCCACCTGGATTCAGCCACTCTCCTGCCTCAGCCTCCCGGGTAGCTGGGACTACAGGAGTCCGCCATCACGCCTGGCTAATTTTTTTTTGTACTTTTAGTAGAGACGGGGTTTCACTGTGTTAGCCAGGATGGTCTGGATTTCCTGACCTCGTGATCCACTCGCCTCAGTCTCCCAAAGTGCTGCGATTATAGGCGTGAGTCACCGTGCCTGGCCTTTATTGTGGAGACTTTTATCTCTGTTCTGTAAGTAACTGAGAAATATTTTTAAATTATCTTGTAAAGAAGGAATACCATAAAGAAACCAAGCTTAAAAAAAAATGGAAATTTACTCACAAACAAGGACAAAAGATGCACAAGTGGAATTCCCTTCTTGATATGTGATTTGTGGGTTGGGGGATGAAGCCGCAGTACAGGGAGGGCGACAACTATGGTAATACTTTTATTATGCGGTTATGTCTTACAAATGACATAAGCAAACATAAACAGTTAATGAAGACACTGTTAAAGTGGTCAGTTGAGTACATGGTGACAGAGTAATGAAACTGTTCAAGAACATTCGGCATGACTAATTTTCTTTTATGTTTTAATCCAATTTCTCACCATACAATTACATTTGCCAGATTCTCGACATCTCACAGGATTCCATCCATGATGCTGGAGGCTATGTTAAGAAGATTATTCAAGAGCTACTGCCACTCTTCAAAGATTTTTCTCTGTGTCAGTTATGCCACTGATGGCACTTTGAATTTCACATCCCTGCGAAAATGCTTAAAACGTGTAGAAGTTTAACCCTGAACAGCTGCAATATTTTTGCTTTGTCAAGTACCACTCTGGAAGGAGATTATCTTGTCCTGCATGGGTTTTTAAACTCTTTCTTGCTTTCATGATGTGCTCTAGAGCAGCTTAGGTTCAATGAATACTGCACTGAGATCACACATTTGCCCCATCTGACCACCTAGTAATTTCCATCTTTATTTTAATTATCTTATTAGGATGTGTCCTTGAGTAGCTCTAGTATCAGTACTTTTGGTTTTCTGATTGTCATTTCTTTTAATCAAGTAAGGACAAACAGAATAGTCAAAAATAGCATTGATGCTGGCACAGGAACCTGCAAACTGTTGAAATTGAACTCTTAGCTGAAAGCACCACAATACAAGAGTTTGATAGACAAAAATCTGGGTCTGCATATAAAATGTGATTTAGAACGTCACCTTCCTAGGAGCAGAAACTATCAAGGCTTAGGACAAGATGAAAATATACATCCAGTGACATCCACATAGACCTTTGTGCAATCCCAAATCTCTTCTGCCCAAGTGAGAAGAGGCTTCCTAGGCTTCCAGGCTTTCTTGAGTCTCAAAGGATAGACAGGAGCTTACCATGAAGCGGATGCTTAATGTAACAGGTAGCAACAATATACCTACAGGTTTAATTGGCAGGTAAAAGGCTAATACTATCAAATGATAATGGCCCAGGCAGCTGTGCAATTGAACTGTCAGGAAAAGTTCCAGAAGTGCCTATGGCATTCCAGGAGAGATGGCCAATCACGGCTCAGATTGATTCTGTCCCGTCAACTCATTACACTCAGCAGAGACTACAACACACTTATATACAATACTCAAAATGTTATCAGATAGTATAGCACTTGGCATTAGACTGTGTTTATAATGAACTTGGAAATTCATTCAACTAAATACACTCAGCATCAGTGACTGCAAATATTTACTGAGTGCTTAATATGTGCCAAAAAGCATGCTACAATGCTTTCCATGCAGTATATCTTAAATAGTCCTCACAACAACCCTATGAGGTAGATGCTGTTAGTACTGCCATTTTGCAGGCAAGGAAACTAACTTAAAGGAAACTGCCCTAAGTCTTTTAATTAATCAATTTAGGGACACTATTCAAACTGGCATCAAAAGGCCTTGGGGATAACCCTTAACCCAACCACTACAATGCCTATTAGGAAGTATTCACATACATTGACACATAGTACCTAACTGGCTAAGGGCTGGAAATTGTCCTATATGAATTGAGATTAAGTGAAAAATCTGCCTGTTGCCGTAATAAATTTTCTCCTAAAATACGATTCTCACATATGATATGTGATATATGCTAATAAAACAATTTCAATGTTTCTGTTCACTATGGAAAAAACTAAGAAAAAAAAGATATCAGGTCAAACTTTTTAAAACATTTTAAGTCCTCCAAATCAAAGTCTCATACCCCCCAGCCCAAACTCTTCTAAAAGTATACATGGAAAATTATCAGTAAATAGCTATCATGGCTAGTATGTTAATTTTCAGACGTGATATTGATGAAGGAATAATTATAGTCTATAATGAACTCTTTATACACTTTATTTGCTCTGGAGTCCCCTGTATTCATGTACAATTAGGCCCATTTCATAAAACCTGGAGCATGGTTTCAGTTTTTAAAAATGGTTACAGATGTTTACAGTCCCCATAACTCTGATTTAATTTGAGTAGCTGGCCACAGTAATGATTTATGTAATTCTGAGTCCCTGATAAGATAAACACAACCCAATTATAGCATTATTCTTGTGAGAAAACAACATTCAAGACATAGCTTCCAGAAATGCACTGCAGTGAAAGGAGGCATAACGCCAGAGTTCAAAGCCTTTCCTGAACTTATTCTGGAAGCAGCACCCCATCCAGTGGTGTTCTAATAGATCATTGCAATAAAGAAGTACATCTTCAAGCCCTGCAGGCTGAGGTTGCAGAGCTAATATGGTCTGTTCCAGTTTCAACTCAAGGGCAAAGGACAAGCATTGTCCTATCTTTGGTGACTGAAGTTTGGCATCTGGATAGTTTTACAGTGTAACCCATAGAGGAAATGCTTCTTCCCTTCCTGATGCTTCTTTCAATGTGGAAGGCACTCTGCTCTCAACTCCCAGTAATTTCCACTGCCCCAGTCAGTCTTATCCTGAATGACAATTCTTAAAGTATGGTCTGAGGAGTGGACTCCTAGGAGTTCCCATGATCCTCTCAGGGGATCTACAAAATCAAAGCCACTTCCAAAATATTACAACATATTTTCCCTTTTCACTCTCATTATCTCACAATAGTGTAAAGTGAAGTCTTCCAGAGGCTATGTTATATGTGATACCTTAACAGAGAAAATTCAGAAGCAGATATGAAAAACCAGCTATCTTCTTATTAAGCCAGATATTAAAGACATTGCAAAAATGTAATGCACAATGCTGTTCTTCCCACTAATCTTGTTTTTCTCTTTTGGAAAATACATGAATTTTTCATAAAAAATGTTATTTATGTTACACATACAACTGGTTTAATATTTTAAATGAATTAAATATAATTTTTTCAGTGTAATTTCTCTATGGTAAACACTGATAGATATTATCTATAATAGAAAAGCTCATTGAAGAACTAATTTTTAAGCAAGTAAAAGAGTCCTGAGACTAAAAAGTTTGTAAAGTGTTATGCTAAAGAGAGAGGGATGGATCAAATTTACCTGAAGGCTGCATTTGAAAGAATAATCTGAGCAGCTGGTGCCCAACCCTGTCCCCTACTCCGCCCATCTGGGAGTCACAGGTCCACAGAAAAGAAGCTTGGTGATCTCATTTTCCATGCTGGGAGTTCACAGATTCCCTGCAGCAATCTGGCAGTGGAAGGAAGCGGGCATGTCTTTGGAATTCTGGGATTCAGTGTTAGTAAGGGGGACACGCCAACAGAGGAAGGCCATGCCTGCCAGCCTAGTGCTCATCAGGACTACGGTGATATTTTCCTTTCGTATCTTCTGATTCTTCTGGCTTACATTTCACTTGGTTCAGAATTCAAGACAGGCAGGACAGGTCCTATTTACTGGGTCCTTTGAAAGACTTCAGCACTTGGTGACCTATCTGGGGATCTTGAGAAACAAAAAAGGAGTCCAATGTAGGGGAAGAAAGTATTCATGGAGGAACTTGGGCTTCTGGCAGTGGGAAAAGGATGCTTGCACTTTTTTTTTTTTTTTTTTTTTTTTAAAGGAAGTCTCACTCTGTCACCCAGGCTGGAGTGCACTTGTGTAATCTCAGCTCACTGCAACCTTCGCCTCCCCGGCTCAAGCAATTCTCCTGCCTCAGCCTCCTGAGTAGCTGGGACTGCAGGTATCCTCCACCATGCCCGGCTGATTTTTGTATTTTTAGTAGAGACAGGCTTTCGCCATGTTGGCCAGGCTGGTCTCAACCTCCTGACCTCTGGTGATCCACCCACCTCAGCGTCCCACAGTGCTGGGATTACAGGCATGACCCACCGCACCCGGTCCCCTGCACTTTTCTTTTAACTTGGTGGTTTATAGCCTTGATTCTGTAGGGTGGCTGGTTTTTACAGTTGGAGAGGTGGCTTTTAACATCAAAAGGCTTAAATTCCTAAACCACAGAGTATTTTGACCTTGATGCTGACCACCACTTAGGGTGGCTTATCTCCAGGAAAATGATAGCTGTTTAAGAGGTGGTGCCTCAAGAAAAAAAACAGCAGGACCTCAGGAAAGACTATAAACCAAGGGTCCCAGACACAAAAGAGGCAGGATGCACAGTGACCTTAGCCCAATGGTGAACAATTTGGGTGAGGGATGCCACAATCTGGGTGAAGGCTGCCACAGTTTGGCCTTGGCAATGGTCTAAGGTAGCTCAGGACTCTGGAAGTGCTCATGGGCCTCAGCTTGAACAAGCCGAGGGGCATAAACAGAGAATTATTTCAACATCTACTGCCTAAAGACTAGTCAATGAGCAATGTTTGTTATTTTTTAATAACACTGAGTTCAAGAGCACTAGCAAGGCTCTCACTTGGGCAAGGTGGGGACAGTGTGGATTCTGACAGCTTGACAATTGGCTCAAGGGTCAGACCCCACCAAGTGGTCTGGATGGTCTTTACAAGTGAACAAGAAATCTTTCCTTGAGGCAGCCTTCTTTGGCCAAAGCAACTCCATAGTAAATGGCAGAGAAAAGAGCCAGTGGGGCCCGAGACTGAAAACACCTGCTCCACCAGTCAACCACCAGATCGAACCCAACGTGCTGATAACACTGGGCTGTCAGATCCAAGGGACATGAAGGGAAAGTCTCAAAGGCAAAGGAGTTTTGAACAGGCTGGCTGTAAACCAAAACCCAACTGAGGAGAGGCTCCCACTGGGAGGTTGTTTAGCACTTCCTATTTACCACTTGGGGTAACACATGCATACCAGGTTTTCTTTCAGAAAGCTGGCATCTGAGATACTGTCACCCAGCACAAGGTTCAGAAATGTCCGATAGTCCTCGTCTTTCTTGAGGTGCCTTTTTTCTCATCTAGCATATTCAGTATCTTTATGTTTCTACTTCCCCCTTTCAACTTCGTTTAGTTCAAAGGTTGCAGATTACAGACAAGAGGCTTAGACTGACCAGCATCCAGGAAAGGTTAAAATGAAGAATGTTTTCTCTGCCCACTATCAGTCCATCCCTCACCTACCGCGAGCTCTCTACTGTGGAACATGAGAAACAATTTCGTCTGGATGATTCTTCCAGGAGCAGAGCCTGGTTTGCTTTCTAACTTTGAAAACTGTTAAGACTATTGCTGTGATCATCTTGCATGACCCATTAGGTTTTAGTTTGGGAACTCCATAAAAAGTAAAGCTGGCCAGGCACAGGGGTCACACCTGTAATCCCAGCACTTTGGGAGGCCAAGGTGGGTGGATCACCTAAGGTCAGGAGTTTGAGACCAGCCTGGCCAACACAGTGAAACCCCATCTCTAGCAAAAAATACAAAAATTAGCTGAGCATGTTGGCACACACCTGAAGTCCCAGCTATTTGGGAGGCTGAGACAGGAAAATAGCTTGACCCCGGGAGGAGGAGAATGCAGTGAGCCAAGACTGCATCACCAAACTCCAGCCTGAGCGACAGAGTGAGACCCTGCCTCAAAAAAAAAAAAAAAAAAAAAAAAAAAGGAAAGCTACAGATCTTCCAAGACTTCAAGAAGTTGGGAATAAGTCTGTCCTGACAGATGCCCATCTCGCCCTCTGAGGGGAGTTGCCACATTTTGGAATAAGCACACACTACTTGATGACTAAGAACATGAGCTCAACAGTCAATCCAAAATTTGGGGACCGTCAGAGGGTAACCCTTATCCTCTACTTCCATGTAGAGGGAGCTGCACTAGTAATAATATTCTTGACTTCTGGGCAACTTAGATAAAGCAAGTGGGCATACGGAGCCCAGGCTCTTCATCACCTTTTTTTCTGTCAGAGCCATACCACCTATGTCATGCAAATATTGTTAAGCTATAGGTCTGAGGGGGGCAGGATCCCCAGATGGGAGCACTGTCGAAGATGGGAGGCCAAGGGTAACCAAATCTGAGATGTTTAAGATTTAAGCCACATTCTCTAACCTTGTCTTTATCAGTAATACATGTTGTAATTTTGGTTCTCTATCTACTGATTCTTTGGTCTTATTTGTACAGAATTGAAATGGATAAGGAGGACTATTGCCTAGCTCCCTTCAAAGACAACAAAATTATCTACAAAGTCTCAATCTTACTGAACACTCAAAGGCCAAGGCTAAACGATCAAAAAGAAGTAGGTCCAAATAACATTGTTAAACAGACAGCAGGGCCTCAGACCCACTAGGATGCCTCTGTGCTGAGTCTGAGGCACACAACCAAGAACCCTCAAGTACTCAGGGGAGCACAACCAAGACCCCTCAAGTACTCAGGGGAGCACAAGTGTTTGCAACAGAAAGCCACTCGTGCCCCTAGATTGCTGGGTGAGTACAGAACTGGGCCAAGGTGGGGTGAGGTCAGGAGAAAACAGAGTGATTCACAGAAAGAACTATCAACAGCTCATCAGATACTTGCATCTCCAAGTCACCACCAAGAAGCTGCATGGCAAGCAGCAGAAACCGCCTGCTTCTTTGGTAGCCTATCCTGAATCTGGCTCAATCTGTTAGATTTTCTCATTCTTAAGCCCAGAGTTTGCTCCATGAAACCGAGATCCTTTAAATCCTCATTCTAAAGTCCAAATCCTCCTTCAGGCAACAATCCTTCAAAGTCCAGAATAGACTAATCTTGCTCCCACTGCGTCCATTCTTTCGCAGACTTTCAGGGAACTGGCCCAGTTGTTATCAGGAAAGTAAAGCACTGTTAAAGCCCTGGCCGGCCACCTCACAGCAGTGTGCCTTCAGGTGAGTGGTTTAAGCCAATCTCTGTTCAGACATCTTTAAAATGGATAATGACAATAACGTCTACCTATTGCAGAGGATTGATGTGAGGATTATATGAAAATGCAGGTCAAGTGCTTGGCCTGGCTCATAGTAAGCACTCAGTAAATATTAATTCCCTGTGTCGGCTACCTAGAAGGTTCTCAATGCTTCAAAACACACCTATACAAGCCATGACTGAAAATGTTGGGTGAAGAGAATGAGCAACATACAGCAAGGCCAAGCTACAAACAAGTTATGAACTTCATCCAACAGGCTAGTGTTCATATAGACACTTCCAGGCAAACCAAAAGGTCAAAATACATACAAAAACTCTCATCAGAAACCAGATTTCAAATTTAAGGCAAAATGAGACACTATTATGCAGTCCACCAGATTTTTTAAAATGTTGAAGTCTGACTACAACAAGTATCCTAAAATTAGGGGGAAACTATGCACATAGTTCTGGCAGACCAGTATGGAAAACACAATCTTGTATTAGCTAGTAATGATAAAAACATGAATACCTTGCAATCTAGCAATTCTACTCCTTGGTACATATCCAAGAGCAGACCACCGTACTATCACCTGGGAGTCTGCCAGACAGGCAAATATTCAGGCTTTACTGCAGGCTTACTGAATCAGATGATCAGGACTAGGGCCAGGAATCCCTATTTTAACAACCTTTCTGGTGATTCTCATTTAAGTTTGGGGAACACAGCCCTAGAGTATCCCTGGCATTTATACCCAGGTGGCATGCATAAGAATGTTGACAGCAGCAAAAAACTGAAACCACACACCCAAGTCCATCAACAATAAACCAAGTAAGTAAATTGTACCATATTCATAGCATGCAATGCTCTACAGCAGTGAAAATGAACAAATTACACCTACACAACTCAGCTGAATCTTGTAACATAATGCTGAGTAGAAAAAGCAAATCACAGAAAAATACATTATATATACACATGTATGACACATGTATACATCTATGCATGATGTATATACATATATAAAAACGTGTCTCCTCTCTCTCTCTCTCTCTTTCTCTCTCTCTCTCTCTCTATATATATATATATATATTTTTTTTTCTGAGACGGAATCTTGCTCTGTCACCCAGGCTGGAGTGCAGTGAAGCAATCTCAGCTCACTGCAAGCTCTGCCCCCTGGGTTCATGCCATTCTCTTGCCTCAGCCTCCCAGCCTGCCAAGTAGCTGAGACTACAGGCACCTGCCACCATGCCCAGCTAATATTTCTGTATTTTTAGTAGAGATGGGGTTTCACTGAGTTAGCCAGGATGTTCTCAATCTCCTGACCTTGTGATCCACCCACCTCGGCCTCCCAAAGTGCTGGGATTACAGGCGTCAGCCACCGCGCCCAGCTGTCTCCTCTCTATAAAGAATATATACACAGATGATAAAACTACAAAAGAAAGCAATGAATAAATGTTAGAAAAATCCAGACAGTAGTTATCTCCGGGAGGAGAGAGGGGAATGGACGCAGCACTCTGGGGATGTCCAAGGTAGTAGCAATATTCTGTTTTCTTAACCAGGCTGGTAGTTATACGGATGTACTTTATATGCTTTAATTGTCCTTTAAATTGTACACATACGCTTTATAGACTCCTCTATCATATCACACTTCACAATAAAAAGTTATTTTTAAAAATTGATCTCCATATATATATATATAAAAAATACAAACGGATGTCAATCTGCTTTCATTTTTTTTCTGCCTGGATTCAAATATGTATCAAACCTAGAAACACAGGCCCTGACATGAGGCTACTTGCATTTAAACTCCAGCTCCAACATTTAACAAAACAACCTTGCATAGCTCAGATAACCTTGCCATGCTTTGGTATCCTAATATGTAAATTGCGTATATTGGGGAGGAATTTAATGGGTTAACACATGTAAAGTGCTTTGTATCATGTCTGGTACATAGTAATTACTAAAATAATGAAAAGCTATTATTAGGATAGAAAGATACTAAGTTAAAGGCAACATTTCCTGCATCTAATCGTCAATAAACCATTGGCATCTATGAGGACAATGAATCCACCTTCCCTGTTTTCCCAGATGCTGTGCTGGCATCAACCAATACCGTACCATTACACTCAACCCTCTCCTCTATGGGCTTGTCATCATCATGTTAAAAGCATTCAGAGGCTAAGTAACTTTGATTCTAGCCTAGTCTCAAAACACACATAAACACACACACACACACACACACACGTGCGCACACATGGATCCTTATTAGCATATGAAAAAATTAAATTACAGAAACAAGAGACAGATCTAGGAGGAGACACCAGAAAAGCTCCTATCTGATATACCTGTTGTTTCCAAATCAAATCACTGGCAGAATTAACACTCTACATACACTAATGCCTTTCCCTAATTATGAAGACAGTGGAATTGTATCAGCCTAGATAACATCTGTTAAAATTTAAGGAGGATTATTAAAATATTTGCCCTTCAATTGTGGTTTCCAAGTGTGGTTGATGGGACACTGGTAGTAGGTAGTCCCTGCAGAGCTATAATTTATCTGGTTGTCACACTGAACATAGAACAAAGTCTTGCATGCATTAAGTGCTCAAACTTATTTAAACAATTACATTATCCATTGATTGTGTTTGTGTAAAACCACGGTAATGACCAGGTCCCCAAATCTTCAAATAAATATACAACATCTTGCTCACTATATGAAAGCACTTCTCTTTCTATTATTATTACTATTATTAGAGTCAGAGTCTTCCTCTGTTGCCCAGGCTGGAGTGCAGTGGTGTGATCACAGCTCACCGTAACCTTGAACTACTAACTCAAGTGATCCTCCTGCCTCAGCCTCTGGGGTAGCTGGGACTATAGGTGTGCACTACCACACCCAGCTAGTTATTTTTTGTAAAGAGGGAGGTCTCACTATATTGCCCAGGTTGTTCTCAACGTCCTGGAGTCAAGCTATCCTCTGGCCTCAGCCTCCCAAAGTGCTGGAATTACAACTGTGAGCCACCACACTCAGCCTGAAAGCACTTTTCTAAGTGATTTATATATGCGCGCGTGCGCACACACACACACACACACCCATTTATTCTTGATAACCACCTTATGATAGATACTATTTATTACCCCATTTTACAGATGGGCATACTGAGACAGAAATATCAAATGTGTTGTCCAAGTCCATACAGAAAACAAGTGTCAGAGCCAGGGAACCAATGCAAATCTGGCTCAAGTCCCCAATCTTAACACTGTGTCACACTGCTTCTTCAGGCTACTAAGTCAGTGTAACGTAAGAGAAGAGACAGAAAAAGATTTAGAAATCCACAGAAATGATGTACTTGATAAAAAAAGCATTTCAGTTCAGAAAAGCAGAAACTTTAACAAATGCTAAATGTATTATTGTGTGTATATATATCACCATGTATACAAAATCTAGGCAAAAAAATAAAGCAAGACCTCCTTCCACAAAACACATAGAAAAGTAAATTTCAGATAAATAAAATATCCATATGTGAAAACACAAACAGATAAGTAATATCTGACATAGTATGAGGTTTGAGGAAGCTGTCTTTGGAAATGGATAGGCCTCAATTTATATGACTGCTTACCCACCAAAGAGGAGTATTTCAGACACACTCACATATATATGTATGTCTGTATTTTAATTACGAAGAACCAAGATTCACGAAAATAAGGAATCACAATCTTGACAGTATCTATTATATATAAATACTTAAAGTAACCTTTCAAAATGCTTTATTTTCCACCCTAAAATGTTATAAGCAATCTGCAAAATAATCCACTGTTATCTACGTTTGAGTACACCGCTATCTCCCTTTAAAACACAGCTTCATCAAGAAGGCCTCAAATAAAGGGAAGGATCATAAACCAAATCATGAATTTAACTCGGTTTCATTTACAAGGTACTTAATTCTAAATCAATTTGTAAATTAAATCAATGGTTATAATATTCTCCCCAAATGTTCTTATCTGTCAAACAGTAAAGATAGCACTGTGAAGAAGACGTAATGCCCTCAAACACAAACACTGTATGTACACAATTACTTTTATGGTAGAAAACCAATGTATGGAGGCAAAAGCAAGTGAAATACAAATTACCTATCAATAAGCTAAGGCCACACCAAGAGCACAATCTTTAAATTACGGTAAAATTAAGTCCACAAGTGTAAGAAGATAAATAAATTAGAGAAGCTTTGAAGCCAACAAATCCTTGGTGGGCAATTACCTATGGAATTTGATTCCTCAAGTCTTCATCATTATGCGTGGAATCCTCTACCAGCAATCTAGAGCTATTAAACCATTATAAACAGAAAAGGCCTCCAGATAGATAGATCCTGGGACAAATGTGGGCAACCTGCATCCCTCCTGGCAGACTCTCAGATCTTTAAAAAAGATACACAAACATAAAAAAAAGGTAAATGGAACCCAGATACACACAGTGTGTGGAATTAGAAACCCCTCAATGTAACCTTTCCAAAATTAAAAACAAAAACAAACTGGGTAAAGCCTTGTTGAAAACTGGGTCACCAGTAAGCTCAGAGAACGTATTAAGAACCATCGCTGAAAAGATTAGAGTCTGTTAACACCTAAATCTTCTGATTAAAAACTTCAGGTCAGAAAGATCATTTAGTTCTTTGTCTCCACTCTCCTTCTAATAAAAGGAAGGACAAGAGAGACTGTAACTTAACAGAATTCCAAATGTCTTTGGCGTTTGGCTGAAGTGATATTGACAAACTACCAGAACTACGGCAAAAGACATTGTAAGAAAACTCACAAAAGGTATTTAGTGGCTTGACACCATAAATGTGCAAGTGGCCTTTAGCTGCAAAAAACGATTAATCTTTCCATTTTAAACCAATTTTCAACCTCCTTACCTCCAATATATTTCTATAGTGTCCATAAGTCTTTCCTAATTTTGTGACAATTACAAATACATATGATATAAATATGAGAAAGATTCTGTGTACTGAGTGGAAGATGCCAGACACAAAAGAGAATATGGTTTCATAAAGTATAAATAAGCAAAAAAATCATGCTGTTGGTAGTCAAATAAATAGTTACCACTGAGGGATGTTAAAATTGGAAGGGGGTACCGGTAAAATTCTGTCTTGATTCAGTGGTGATTAACTAGCATGTTCCATTTAGAAACATTTAGCAGACTGTCCACGTCTATGTGCAATTTCCTGTACGCATTTGACACTTCCATAAAGTAAACATATATGTGTGTATTATACATATTTAATCTTAATTTTGAGTTCCCTAAAATATAGTATCAGGAAGCAGGATATTAGAACCCAATCGTGGAAGTGTTGACACCAAACAGACTTTACCAAGAGAGTGGGTGACAAAGGCTAATATTTTCGCTGCAAAAACAGACTTTTCTTTATTTACTCAACCTGAGAGCCATAAAGAATGAACTTCAGACTTTGAATGTCTGTGTTAACCAATTAAGACAACAAAAGGAAAAATAATAACAAAGTGGTCACAGTTTCTAGTTTATTAAAGATTTATGTTAAGCGGGGGTGGGGCGATTATATCCCCCTTAAACTTAGTAAATGTATTTTTTTAGTCCTTAATTTCAGGTTCCACTTAATAGTTTCCCAACAAACAGACACTTCGTGCAAGATTACAGTCAAGCCAAGTGTATCCACCCACCAACAACAGGTCAAGTTACAAGTAAAATAGTTCTAGGTTTTTCCCAGCAGCAAACAAATCAGTATCTGTACTGTTACTCTACAGAATATTCACTGTAACTTGTCTGTAGGGGGTCATTTTGAGATGTGGACATGTATATTAAAATACGGCAAATAACTTTATCATAGTGTGAGAAAAAGTAATGCAAAGTTCAAATATGGAAAATATTTGAACATTAAACATTAAAACTTCTCAAAAATTGGTGGTGGAATATCTTGCATTTACTTTCACACTGAATATGGAAAAAAAGTTTCAAAAAAAATGTGTAGTCTGTGGCCTGAGAGTTTATAGGCTTTCAGAAAGTATTTTATGTTCCAAGATTCATATATTATTTTGGAGTACTTACCAGCATATTATTTGTTGATCAAAACAATTAGAAGAACTTTTAAAAACTGATTATGAATGCTTCTAAAATGTTTTCTCTCTCCCAGAGACCATATGAAAAATGAATGAAAATCTTAACCAAGCATTATGTTTTGGCTTCAGATGCCAAAAGAAAGTAAAATATTTAAGGCCAAGGTTAAACAGAGAGTGTAATTCAAAAGTTAATTATTTAAAGAAAAAAAAATCAAGTAAGTAGAGAGAACTCTTCTTTATTGTGATATTCATTCTCTGGGTATTATACAAAAAGGGCTGCAGTCTGATAAAGAGAGAAACTCATATGCTTTGTAGTCAAACCCAACTTGAATATGACAAATATGGTTTTATTCTGGATTCTCATCATATTCAAAATGTTTGAGTTCCAGTTTTATCACCTCTAAAATGAGAACAAAACCACCTATCTCATAGTTATAGAGACAATGAACTGAAACATAACAGTTTCCTTCCCTGAAATTAAAAATACTTAATTTCGGAGGTTTAATACTACCAGACATTGGCTTGAAAAACTCTTTAAACAGGCAGCAAATACCTAGTTTCAAGGGTTTTCTCTGCTGTATTTTCTCTACTGAGTTCTATGAATGACCTACTGACAATTCCCAAATATAAAATAAATTGGGAAATGTCTTAAAACTGCAGATGTGGGAAAAAACTAAGGACAATCCTTAGAACCCTTAATGAAAGCAGTAACATCAAAGTCCGATAGTGCAACAGAAGAAAGTTAAGAAAACTCAAAGTGTATTTTAGTAATGAAGGGAGAAAAGAGTCATTTTTACATTTTTAGTGCCAGGGATTTCTGGAATAATAAAAACTCCAAACTATGCACCTGTTAATTTACTTTTTAAAACTAATTATTTAATCTACCCAAAATTAAATAACATATCAGAATGGAAAAAAATCTGGGCATACATGTTTTAAATTATAATGGCCAATTAATGTTTTAATTACACAAAAATCAGTATTAAAATTAAAACTACAACATATGGGAGTATGTAAGTACACTATCTAATTTTTAAATTATAGGTAGGTATATTTTATGAAAGAAAATCTAAGAACAGATCATGGATCAAACATCTCTCCATTATAACTGCCCTATCATATTTATAATAGCAACTCTTTTTAAATAGCTCAAGCTGGCCGGGCGCGGTGGCTCAAACCTGTAATCCCAGCACTTTGGGAGGCCGAGACGGGCGGATAACGAGCTCAGGAGATCGAGACCATCCTGGCTAACACGGTGAAACCCCATCTCTACTAAAAAATACAAAAACTAGCCCGGCGAGGTGGCGGGCGCCTGTAGTCCGGGTACTTGGGAGGCTGAGGCAGGAGAATGGCGTGAACCCGGGAGGCGGAGTTTGCAGTGAGCTGAGATCCGGCCACTGCACTCCAGCCTGGGCGACAGAGCGAGACTTCATCTCAAAAAAAAAAAAAAAAGCTCAGGCTGTTTTAAAGCATTATACAACTAATTCTCCCAATGCTACTTTGAAAAACCCAAGTTAAACTGCTTCCTTAATCAAGGCAGTGGGTACACTAGAACTCTGATTCCTATACTAAATGTTCTTCTGTCTCTCCAGTTCCTGATACTAGTAAGGTCTACTTTCAATTACACTTCCACCACTGGAACAGATGAAAAGTTAAACATTCAATCAGTCAGGAGAATGTGAAATATTACCATGGTTTGCCTAACTAGTATAACATCTCAGGCACTGAGAACTCAGCACAAAGTGGTTATTCCAAGATGTCAGCATGGAAACTTACCCATTATTTAGCTATCCATTAATTCAGCCAATCTTCCTCTGGATCTACTTATAGCTCAGGCTGCTATAGGTTGTTCTAAACCTAACTTGGATTGTCCTAGTGTTAGGTTATCTTCATTCTTAATTCTACTGTTTAATTGTATATTCCTCAGTGGCAGCTTATAGTGTGGTCTGTGTCAAATTAACCCTCATTCAGAAGCCTGAAATCCCCATTTATTTTGGTTGTCCTTCTCCGTAGCTTTTTTTTTTTTTTTGAGATGGAGTCTCGCTCTGTTGCCCAGGCTGGAGTGCAGTGGTGTGATCTCGGCTCACTGCAAGCTCCGCCTCCCAGGTTCAAGTGATTCTCATGCCTCAGCCTTCCAAGTACTTGGGACTACAGGCATCCACCGTCACGCCTGGTTAATTTTTTGTATTTTTAGTAGAGACTGGGTTTCACCGTGTTAGGCAGGATGGTCTCCATCTCCTAACCTCATGATCCATCTGCCTTGGCCTCCCAAAGTGCTGGGATTACAGGCATGAGCAACGGTGCCTGGCCCTCTGTAGCTTTTTTAGGTGCATGACTATTTCCAAAACATGAGGTGGCTTAACAATCACTCTCTTGAACCTGAACTAGTAGAAAATGTTTTGTTCCCTACAGCAGAGGTTATTAAATTTAGCTTCACATTATGCCATAATTTATTAAATCATTTCTTACTCATGGACTTTTAGAGATCAAATAATCCAATCTTTTGTAATCATAAGCAATACTTCAATGACTATCTTCATATATGTATCTATACCGGTGTTTGTCATAAATACATGCATACCTGTACAAAAAAAAAAAAAAAAACCACTAGAGGAGGCCGGGAGCAGTGGCTCATGCCTGTAATCCCAGCACTCTGGGAGGCTGAGGCAGGCAGATTACCTGAGGTCAGGAGTTCAAGACCAGCCTTGCCAACATGGTGAAACCTCATCTCTACTAACATACAAAAATCAGCTGGGTGTGGTGGCACATGTAATCCCAGCTACATGGGAGGCTGAGGCAGGAGAACTGCTTGAGCCTGAGAGATGGAGGATGTAGTGAGCCAAGATTGTGCCACTGCACTCCAGTCTGACAGCGAGACTGTCTTAAAAAAAAAAAAAAAAAAAAAAAAGCTACAGGAGAACTTGACAAAGGGCCATATTTTTAATGTTGACCCACTTATATTTTTAATGTTGACCCCTATCACTCAATTCAATGGCTCTCCTGAAGGCTATCTTCTCTCAAAGAAACATGAGCTCATAAAACTAATAAAATAAATAATTTTTAGTCTCAGTAATATTACACTTACCTTCCTTTAAACCTAAACCCCTCCCCCAAACCGTTTACTTTTACTAGCAAAGGTAGCACAGCCAATGAAGAAAATTTTAAGTTTAAAATTCAGGCATATAAAAAATACAGATGACTTTAAACCTATCACTTATGATAAACTATAGTTAATAAATCTTCAAAACTCACACTCTACCACTCCAAGTATCTGAAAATTCTTACATTTTAGGCTGAAAAAAAGCCTTTCCACAACCTTCGAAAAGGAGAGGTGTTTGAGATATTTTTTGAGTAGCCCCAGAAATCATGCAACTGTACAGTCTCTTAGAGATCAACTAATCCAACTAGGCCCAAGATTTTACTGCTGAGGAAAATGAGGTTTCAGGAGTTTAAGAGAATAGACTACATCTGGATGAGGTCAGAACCCCATGCTTCCTTCCCTTGACACTAGCTCTTGCCCTTGACACTACACAAGGGGGCATTCACTTGCACAGATCAGTTATTATACTATTGGTGCCTAAACCACCTTTCATGACATAATCAATTATTGATTGATACTTCATATCAGACTGTACTCAGTGTTGCAGGAGACTCATATGTATATAGCAGTCCTCAACATACATTTGGGGGGTGTGTGTGTGTGTGCATGTGTGTGTATGCAATCCAAGGGCCTGAGTGCTGTAAGTACAGTTGGAAGCAGACAAGGAAGTGCACTGAATACCAAAGAGTGAGTAACAAGGAATAAAAATTTAAGTAGAAATTAATCTAAATTTTCCTTAGACTCTATTATAACATAAATCATAATCTTTAAATCTACATCTGTCAAAAAGTCTCATTTAGCTTGTGAATTCACCTTGTTCTGCCTACTTTAGACCCATCACTCCATATATGCAGAAGATATAACTCTTACCAAAACATTAATCTGTATATACCTCTTCCTTGGCATGGACAGGGTTGTTTAATTAAAACTTACATGTATTTAGTTAAATACAAAGACTAGCATCTGCTCAAATTAACTGATGTCTTTTTCTGAAAAATTAAAACGAAATTTTAGTAGGGAAACAACAAAAATGTGAGACACAGTGATTTGTTGGTACCAATTATGTTTCAACTTAAAACTCTCAACCCAACTTGAAAATACTTAGGTTCTAGCAAGGATACTGCTGTCAGAGGGAAATACTTACTCAGATGATTATCCAAATTTAAAAATCTATCACGTTTTTAAATGGCTGACAAAATCCACCACCAAATCCAAGCACTGCCTAAACTTGATTACTTTTTTGTATTTGAGCCAAAAGAACAAATCTGAATGTTAACCTGGGAAAAATGGTAGTGTATATACAAACACTACACTTCTTAAATAACAGCTCTGATTTTTAAGAATCACTCTTGTAACTTCATAATATCCCCTTGAAAACAAGATGGGGATTTTAATCACTTAGGATTAAAAAAAAAAAAAAAACAGGATTTAAAGCAAGATTAACTGTTGCTTTAAGTCTTGACATTTCCCTATTAATAACCCTAAAGCTTAATGAAGCACAGCAGATTTAAGAATTGAAATTTTTAATGAAAAAGAAAATTAAGGACAGTTTGCTGCTCTATACTATCATGAAAATAATCTGCTCCAGAAAGACTTTAGACTCTACATGTAAAAATCAAGACACATCTAAAAAGTATTTCCTCGTAAAATCTCAGTCTGAACTTTTAGAAGGTTAGGGCAGACTTTCATGAAAGCATAAAACTCAGAAAGTATCTAAGGCTTAATATATAGTGTTTTAAAAACAAGTAAAGATATACAAAATACTGTTTTTCAAATTACACCTAGTATGTTTGCAACCTACTACCTATTAGTAATGACCGCCATGCCTCAAGTTAAGAAAAGCACAGAAATACACATAACTTTGTCTAGTAACTAAAATAAACTGAACACCAACTAAGTTAACTCTTATTTTCACAAGAACTCATGTTTCAAAGTACATGAAAATCAAATACATACTGAGAATAAACACATGCTTTACACTTAAGATGACTGAATCCTTGCCACATTCTAGAACAAAGCTGCTTCTTTTTATGTATGCTTCATATGTTGAATATTAATCTCTTTAAAACCTGTATCTAATAGGCGAAAAACACATAAGGTTTATGCATCTTTTTTCCAAGGTCCTCACGCAGGGTTGAAACCAGGATCTATGTGTTAAGTCTTAGAACTCTGAATTTCTATGAACATTAAAATACTGTCCTAGATGCCCCATAACCCATACAAACGTATTTAAATTAGAACATGGGGGTTATGCAATTAAGATGTGAACCAGAAAAACAACACAGGTTTCTAATATATTAATTAACTAGGTCAATGGTAAAAGCAACATTAATTTTTTTTTCTTAACCATAAACCTATGTAAGAATTTGAAAGTCACTTGTATTATTTAAAGGGAAAGCTGGTTATAACTTTGTGATATAATATTTTATCTTTTTATCAGGTAGGCTGAATGCTCAAATTCGGATTTTTTAATGTAAAAAACGCTAATATCTTAAAATGAGAAAGACTAAAGAAAATATTGATGTTGATTATCATAATATGCAAAATTGACTAGAATTATGTAAATCTAGGTGACAGACTAACAAAACTAATAATTTCTCAAAGTAAAATAACGTAGACACTTCAGTTAACAATTAAAGGCACAGAGTCCTATGAATATTTAGCTTGTATTAAAAAAAAAAAAGGGTGCTCCATATCTGCACTAATAACCTATGCATTCTCTTTTCTGAAACTATGGGCTGCTTAGTCTGTAATTTTAAAAAGAAAGGAAAAAAAAAAAAAAACCCTAGATTGCTAACAGCAGCTGACTGCAGAGCAGCCACTTTCACCTTGGAGATAGAGCTTTGTTGTTCTGGCGTGTAAAGCAGACCATTAGCACAAAGTCATTTCTAATCTCAGTTGTACAATCCACATGGTGCACTTAACCCTAAAACTCATGTGGCATAAACTGCTCTGCTTCCACTCCTAATGACCTTTCAAATCATTCAGCGTTACTGCTTGACTTGTACTCATGAATTAGAGGACTGCCAAATAACTTGATGACAAAGTTAAAACTTCGCCTTTCCTGAAGGTTTAAAAAAGTCAACATTGGTATAGAAGAAACTGAACGTACAACGGAAAAGAAAAGCACATTATTTAACGCTTATAAACGATATTTTTAGAAATGCTTAAGAAAAAAAATGACAGAAAATTCACACCTGACTTCAAGGCAGATGACTAAAACAGAAAATGAGACTGCTCCACTTGTAACACACAGTAAAGATTTCCCACAGTATTCATGACCAACAAATGTCTCTTCGTGTCCTAACTTCACTGAACAGTATTCAATTAAAACTCACTTTTAGATGAAAAAGTTTGTGAAAATAAACATCTGCTGCTGGATTTACACTGAGGATTTACTGTCTGTAAATAAGACGACCCAATACTGTCCAAAAATTCATGTTTTTAAAGATTTTAAAAAAATGTATCACATCTCCTTCGTTAAAAAAAAAAAAAAAAAAAAAAAAAAAAAAAAAAAAATCCTAATACGGAGTCTTAAGTTTGTCTTGCCTTCCTTTTAACTTCAAACACTTTAGAAACAGGACCTTTTTCCTTTTTCCTCCTTCAGCCTAACCTCTTTAATAAACCCCATTTTTAAAGAAGAAACAATAAATGAAATGACACGAGGTGAAAGAATGAGGAGTGTGCGCTGGGAGAATAAAGGGCGGTTTTATAACAGGAGGTACTTTTGTTAGCAAGTGACTGGCAGGTCTCCTCCCCCAAGTTAGAAGGAATTCCATGCACTCTCCAAAACTGCAAAGGCCAAAAATGTCTAGTCTAATAGTTCTGAAATCTCCGAGACAGGAGAGAGCCCAGTGGGGGATGGCGAGGGGGGAAGGGGAGAAAGACCGGTAGGAGACTAAAGAACAAAAGAAGAAATTCAAGAAAGGGGAAAGGAACGCCGAGACCCTGGCGGCCTGGGAGGCAGGGGTGGAGAGAGACAGAAAGTGAGAGAGCACGACCCCGGGAGGAGAGCGTGGAGCAGGGCAGGGCGAGGCGTGCCGCACCATGGCGCACCATGGACAGGGCTCCGCGCGGCGGCGGCCCCACACCCGTCTAGGAGGTGGCGGCAGAAAGCGCGAGAGACTGCGGGCGCCAGCCCCATCCCGCCCCCGCCCCCGCCCCCGCCCCAGCAGCACTCACCCCTCGGCTGGCCGGAGCGCACCTGGCCCTGACCCGTGAAAACCACGGAGCGGGGCAATCCACACCACCTGTCCCCACCCCCGGAGCAGACACTTAAGAGCTGCGTCCGCACTTTTCGGGGCTGCCAGCTGGCAGAAGACCACCCCTCCCCCTGCCCCGAGAGCGATACCAAGGTGCCCCTCCGCGGATTTTCCTGCCCCGCGGCGAGGGCGGGCACGCCCCTTTCTCGCAGCCTTCTAGGGACCCCATGGCAGGCGGAGACTGACTTGGGACCAGGGCACTGTGCCCGCCCAGCTAGAGGGTCCCGGCCGAAGCTGTGCGAAGTGGCCTCCAGGCCTGGGCTGGCTGGTCAGGAGGAGCCTAGGGGCATCCTCGGCCTGGAGGCGGCGGAAAGTTGGGCTGCCGCTGGGCTGGGGACCCGCGGCGCGCAGCGGCGAGGGAACCTGCGCCCGGACTGGAGCAGGTGCTTCCTGCAGCGGAGGAGCCTCTTAGTAGAGATTAAATGAAAAGGCTCGCTGGCGCTCTCCCGAGGGTATGAAAAGTACGGAAGGCTCCAGGCGAAGGCGCCCCCGGGGCGCATGTAGGGCACAGGCAGCCGGACAGATAGAGGAGCAGCCGCGTAACGGAACTTCTCGCCCGGGGCGGGGGGAAATGGGTGCGAGAGGCCAGACTGGGTCTGGAGGCAGGCGCGGACCGGCAGAGACTCCTCCGGGAAAGAGGGCCAGATTTTCTTTCCAGGTGGGACCGACACAGAATATTGTGAGGGCAAGAGAAGAAGAAAAGGAGGCAACTCCAGACTGGGATAAAGACAATAGGACAGTGGAGCCCTTGGGCACCGGGAGGCGCACGGGTGCAGGGTGGGGTAAGGCGGAGGCAAGTCCCGTAACTAAGACACCAGAGTGAGAATTCCTACTGTAAACTCGTGACCCATCCCTGCAGAAATAAACAACAACAAAAAAATGGAGCAAAGTACCATGCGAGGGGCGAAAGGCACAGAAAACTGCAAAACCTGGGAGTTACCCTGCCTCACCCTTCTGCTTCCTGGGGACACCCCCCTCGAGCTTGCTCGGCCCCGAAGGAGGAGCAGAGGGGACCCACAATCGGGCCCCTAGAGCCCCGTCAGGAAAGGCACGAGAAACCTGCTGGCCCCGGGCAACCCTGCCCCGGCGCCCAGACGGAGCCTGATGCCTGCGCAGCTCCCGGCCGCGCGGCGCGGCGCGGCGCGGCACCTCCCTTCCCGGGTGCGCAGCCCGGCCCCGCAACGGCGCGGGGAACAAAGGGACCCGGCGCCGCCCGCCCCACCCCGCCCGTGGCCCGGCCCGCGGGGACTGCCGCGTACCTGAAGCAGGGCCGCCAACAGCGGCAGCAGGGTCCGCAGCGCTCCCGCTATCCGGCACATGGAGGCGGAGAGGGGCCGAGCGAGGAGCCGGAGGCGGCGGCAGCGGAGGCAGCGGCGGCAGCGGCAGCACCAACAGCGGCGCGGAGAAACGGCTCCAGGCAGTTTCCACCCCCTTCCCTTCCCCTCCCCTCCCCACCCCCTTCTTCGCTGCTCTCCGCTCCCCGCCAATGGAGAGCGAGCTGATGACAAATAGCGGGCCGCGGAGTCCGCGGGACTCGCACCAGGAGTAATAAAACAGACCCAGAGATCAAGGAGCTGGGGAGGGGGGCGGGGGAGCAGGGCGGGCGAGCATGCGAGTCTGAGCGTCTGTGTGTGTGTGTGTGTGTGTGTGGAGGCGGCCGCTGTGGCAGCGCAGGCGGCTCGGCTCCGGCCCGGAGCGCAGCGGAAGCCGCGAGGGATGCAGTGGCGGGGACCTTGGCCGGTGGAGGATGCGGAGGTGGAAGTGGAGCGGATGGCGTTCCCCAAGAGCTCCGCCACGCGAGGTTTCGGGCTCGTGGTTTTGCTTCCTCCGGGTCCCCGCTCCAGGGCCGCTCGGCGCGACGAAGACGCCGGAGACAGCGCCGCGGGGAGGGCGCTCCGGGCCGTGCGCGCTGCACCCACAAAGAGCAGCAGTCCCGCCACCCGGCGCCTCAGCTACGTGGGGGCCGAGGGCCGCTTCTCGGCTCCTCTTTCCGGTGCCCCGGCGAGTTGGAGACTGTTCTCCGGCCTTGGCCGCAAGGGGGTGAGGCGAGGGGCCGGCGCGGCCGCTCCCGCCGCGGCTCCGTCCCGCGCAGCTGCCGCCGCAGCCGCCCCTGCTGCCCGCGCACCGGCACCAGCCCGCCGGTCCTCGCCCTGCGCCGCTCACTTGCGCGCGCCGCCCTCCGTCGCCGACCGCGCACCCCGCTCGGCCTCCGCTGCGCGACCTGGGCGAGGCGCCGCCGCTCTCCCCGCGCTCGCCGCACGCGCTGCCTGGCTGCGCGGCCCGCTCCCCTCTCCTATCCCTCCCGCCGCCGCCGCCGCCGCCGCCCTCGCCCCCGCCTCCCTCCTCCGCCGAGCTTCCCCGCCCGCGTCGTGGCCAATCGGAGGCCACCAAGCTGCGGCTGTAGCCGGCCGGATCCGCGGCAGCCGCCCGCCCCCGCCCCGCCGAAGCGCCCCGTATTTTGCTGCAGCCCGCGGGGGGTCGCCGGAGGGAAGCCTGGGGTGCGCCGAGCACCACCCGGCAGGTGGAGGGGCTGCGGGAAATAAAATAACTTGGGCAGGAACTTGATTGGTAGCAGGTTCATCTTTGGTCCGCGGTAGGGAATCTAATGGAGATGAGGAATGGTGAGCGGGGGGGGGGGTGCATCCTTGGGAGCCTAACGCACGCTTCTTTATTTTGTCGTTCTTAAAGATGGGTAATCTTTCCTGGCAGGGGCAGACACAGCAAACTAAGGACGCAGGCCAAGCTCATCCTAGCTATTGTTGTCTGAGGCGCTCGCCCGGAGCCACCTGCGGGCGGGGGAGGGCGGAGGCCGCGGCTTCTCTCTGGAGCTCGCACCTCCAGCTCCCACCCTTGCGGATGTGCGGAACAGCCCAAGTTTTTGTGTTCTTGGTTTGTTTTCTTTTGTCCCCTCTGGGAGTTTAAGAGTGCATGTTTGTTATTTTATTTGAAATTTCACGTTTTCTATTACTACCCGTTAGTGGTACTGTTCACATTTGGGGCCAACAGTTTCAGGGTACTTTTATCCCCTCCTACCACCCCCAACAGCAAATAAAAAAAAAAAAAAAAAAAAAAAGGAGAGACTAAAAGCCGGAACTCGTGAAAACAAGATTATCTAAAAGATAAAATGACTGATACAGAATTCTCACCGTGTAAAGGGTTTCTGCTGGCTTCCTTTAAGGCATGAACTTGGAGTGCAACACAGTGAGAGACTTTACAAGTTTGAGTCACAAGCATTTGTGGAATGGAGCGGGGGATGGGGAGCAGTTTTTGTTTTTTTTTGTTTTTTCTAATTCTGGTGAGGTAATAAATCGTCCGGAACGTTTAAAAAAAAAAGGTTTACAAGTAAATAGAAATACCCGTTTTATCTAAGCTTTTCAACACTTGGGAGGTCGGTGAAGTTCATTGCAGTTAATGAATATTTTCTGTCTTTATTGCTTGTTTTTCTGCTTTGGGTGACTGAAGTATTAACATTATTTGAGTTTCAAGATACCGATCATTTAAGAATTTGATGATGAACCTTTAAAAATCAGCTACTAATTTCTTGACATAACTGATGCAGCTTTTAATAATATACTGTTGCTGGCTAGGCTTTTAAAAATTTAATATTCATAGGGAGGCTTATTCAATTTTAATTAAAACATAATATTGTAAGTTTTTTATGAAACAAAATTTTTCCTGGATTTTCTTCTCAAAAGAATAAGAAAGGTTATGTTAATTAAATTTAAAAGATGAGATGAAACACTTAGCTAATATAGTAATCAGAACTGCTTGTTCTTACCCTTTCTCTTCTTTTTTTGCTAGATATTATTGTCATACTATTGCTAATCATCCTAAAAGTTATCTTTGCAATAGAGTATTTATAAATTATGCTTTCTGGGAGTCATGCAAAATAATAGTAAAAATTCAGTTGAGATATGGGGATATATTTGTTGTATTCCAATGTGAGATGTAGAGATCTCATCTCCATGGCTAAGATTTAAGCTTCGACCCTCGACGTGGGGTTTTGATTGCATCCTCATCACTCCTAGCAGTACCCACTGATGTTTATTACCATTGTGATTAATTTAAAGGTAGAACAAATTTCAGCATGAGTAACTCTTTCTTGTTAGTAGTATTTACTTGAAGCTTTAAACATTATGTCCCTTATAAATTAAACGCTTATGATTTCAAAATCTCCTTTGGAATGGCTGTCAGTCAAGGAATTCTCTGATTCCAACAGTTTTTGATCCTTTAGGTAAGCATTTGCAGCATTTTTTAAAAGTTCAATTTGCATGCCTCTCACTCCTCAGTGGTTGTGAACTATTTTAGAATCTTGCCTCATTTTAAGTTGATCACCTGGTCAGCCAAATTTTGCTAATAATAATAGGCCTCTGATTACAAGAAGGAATAGTCTAGTCTAAAATCATGCTGTTGGAGACTTTGTGCATCCATTTGATGTTAATGAAGGTAGATCTAGTGTTGACTATGATATCCAAACACAGCTTTACTTCAGCAATACCATACCTAAGATTAGGTAATGGGGCCATTCATTGTCCTGGGCAAGGGAAAACCAAACTCACAGATTTTTAGCCCCTGCTCAAAGCATTACTTGTCTGAAGACTGGTTTTCCATCAGCCTATTTAGAACTCCAGGGATGGAGGGGATTGTCAGTGACCCAGTGAAGCAACCAGGAGGTATTAGGTGTTGGATGGTTGGAGACAAGAAACAGATATATAATAATATAAAACATGACTGCGTTCACACATCAAAAATCAACCTAATCCTTCATTTCTGACCTGTGGAGTGATGCCTGTTTACTACAAGAGGTCTGCAGAGCATTATGGAAAGACTGATTAAATGATGTACTCTGAACACATGGCCAGTTTTTATATGTATGTGGAGGTCACGATGATTCATTTCTAAGCATTCATTTTTATATATGTGTAGTTTTTATATGTATGTAGAGGTCATGATGTTTTTTCCTAAGCATTTCGAAAATCGTAATAATTTTTGTTCTGGTGTGTTTTGTCAGACAGGAGATGCTAAATGTACAAATTCACCATGTGGGTGTTTGTGTACAAGGGTTCTTGCTTTGGACATAAATGCTCAACAGTAGTAGTCTAATCTGGAGCCTCCTCTCCCCCACCTCCCCTTCCCTATCCCCTACAGATATACACCTCAAAGACAGGTTCCACACTTGTCTTTGTGTCTGACACCTAGTGCAGTGTCCTTCCCAAATGTTGAATGAAGACGCCCTTCTCCACTCTTCCTCCTCTCCCCGTTTTCAGCGCAAACTAGGATTGTCCCTCTCTGTTAGAAAGTACCCCTCAAATTACATTTTCTCCATAATTAGCTTTAGTGTACATTAAAGCTGACTTTCCCTGGGTAATATCCCTTTCATAGAGTCATAGAATGTTCTAAATGAAACATTAAAGATGGTCTTTACAACCCCCTCATTTTACAGATGGGACACCCTGAGACTTAAAAAGGTACACAAGGCCACCAGCTGGCAAGTAGGGAATGCAGAATGGGACCCAGGTTCCCTTACTCCCACTCTTACCTATGCTCTTTATCTTATTCTGGGAAGTTCCTTTAACATTGAAAAATTCAACTATATGGGATGAGAGGGAGATTTTTCTTTTTAAAGAAGAAAATATAATGATGCTAGGAATTTGTCTACTATTTTTCTCAAGTTTTTTGTTCTTCAAAGTATGTGTGAAATTGAGGACATTTATTTTCACTGCTCTCAGTTTTCATATGCTTTTCTTAGTGTGATCATCTTGTCTTATTTATTGTGATTTTGGTATTTAAAGATCCATATCTTTGATACAACCTGGCTGCTAAACACAAGCTAGCCGTTCATCTGTTGCTCGGAGAAGTAGTGATCTGATCCAATATTAGAAAAAAACCTGGCTACTTAAAAAAAAATCTGCTCTTGTTTGAAGATATTATTTACTTATTGTTTTTCAATATTTGAAAATTAAAATCAACATCTTCATGGAAAATATAACCAAAAAAGTAACTTGAAGTAAGTTATAAAGTTGCCAGATGAGCAACTCAACAGAAGTGAGTAATTCATAAGCAGGCCCTGAATTACAAGGAACCCCACCAAACAAACAAACAACAGAAAGAAAAAGAATCCCATTCTGACTCTGGAAGGTAGAGGGGTATAGTATAAGAAACAGATACGGCTATAAATTCGAGTAGACCTAGCTCTATGACCTTGAGTAAGTTTCTTGACATTTCTAAGGCTCTTTTTTCTTATCTTGAAAATGCAGGTAATGACAATATTTCTTTAAAAAGTCTGATAGGAACACAATAGAGCACAGTAGGGCCTTAGCATTTTATCTATAGTGTATTAGGTCTGCTGATTTCCACAGAGGGTTAAGAGCACAGTTAAGAATCTGAGTGAACACCCTTTCACCTCTCCCAGTTGCTGTCTGCAATTAAAAAACGTGCTTTCAATGAAAATTTTATTTGGGAGGTTCAAATTTTACGAAACAACACAAAATCTCTAATGTAAAAAGTAATTGCTAAGTACATAATCTACAGACTGGTAAAAGAGAAAAATTTGGTGGCTTTGTAATGTTCAGAAAAACAAGTCTAGACATAAAGTATTCACAGGAAACAATATAATCAGTATTAATGTATTGATTTGGTATAGGAGAATGAATTCATATTTGAATTATCTCATAAATTGAAAACACCGAGATCAGGACTAAAACTGCATTTTGCTTAGGACCTTTCTTTTGCTAACCTGACTCTTACGGTTTCTTGAACTGCTTTTTGCCTGTGTGCTCCCAGAGTTGGGTTTGCATAGTTGCATAGTTGCATAGTTGATTTCATGAGTCTTGTTTAAAGATCAGCTATATTTGAGAAAATAAGATTTGCACGATATCCAAGAAATCTACCTTCTGCACCAGAAGCATGGATACTTACAGGGTAATACCAGCACTTTGGATCACTTAAAAGACAGAAAGCCTATTTCACAAGATAAACAAATTTTGAGAAAATAAACCAAATCATGCTGAAGACTTTGGTAACTCTTAGTGGTGCCAACTTTTGCCTTCATGACCTTTTAAAAGCAAAGATCTGTCTTCAGGAAAGTTCTGAAACACAACTGTCAGTATTTAGAGGATAGTAAAACATATTTACTATCTGAACTTATATTTGATTGTGCCCTTTCCTCCAATGAAAATTGATGCAGTGGATAAAGTATTGGCTTGGGTTCAGGAGACCAGTTTTCTCTTCCCAGGTCTATGGCTGGCTGAATAATCTTACGTGTGACACTTAATTTCTTTAAATGTTTTCTAATCCATAGAGCAGAAATAATGCCACTATTCTCATAAGAATGCTGAGGGGACTAAGAAAACAATGTCGGTAAAATCTACTTAGTTCTTCATAGAGAGAGAGGTTCTACATAAGTACATGTTATTCTTTAAGGCTGTGGATTCAACTATAAGAGGAATGATTGGTGTCTAATGTTAAGTTACATTTGAATGATGTGGTATAATCAACAAGCCACCAAGTGCTTATTAAATTTTTCTCCTTTTTCCCACTTATTCGTAAATTTTAAAAATAACAGTTATCTTTCCCATTATAAAGGCAACATTCACAGATATTTGACAAAATTATGTTGTTAAATGCATCATAAACATTCATAGATTATGCTTACCCATCCTTATATTCCGGTACCAGCTGGGCAGATATGGTCTGAGTTTCCTTTTAAACAGGGAATGTAAAATATCAACGATATTCCTATTTATTACAGAATTTACAATGTATACCACTCTGACCCATTTTTTACATAGTAACTAGAAAGAGCTGAGTGATTATCACAGATAAGCATGATCTTTCTGGGAGGTCTATTATTTTGACTCCTCCTTGAGAAAGGTTTTTCAAAGACACGTCTGCAAGGGATGGGGATAGTCTCATTTCGAAAGTATTTACTAGAGCCAATAATAAAAGTGCATTTGCATTCCAAGACTAATTTATCCAAGCCATGTGGAATTTCCAGCTCTTGCAGGTGAGGACACAGACTGTCTCAAATTGAGGGAAGAGGGCTTTGAGCAGCCCGCCGGTCAGTGCTGTGAGGGAAAGGAGGCGAGAGACAGGGATAAAGGTCACAAGTGGACATCAGGAAGGACTAAAGCGCTTGAGGTTTGTGCTCTCTCAGCAGAAGAGGCTCATGATGTGGATACAGTGTGGACTATGGTCAAATGATAGGATCTGGGGAAGGTCATAATCATAGCAATTGCTCAACAAATATTTGCCCAGATTTAGGAGTGAGTCACAGAGGAAAATAGGACATGGGATTTGGACGGGAGGGTGGGGACAAGCCTTTTGGTATCCAGAACTGATAGGAGGCTCCACACAAAGGGAGCACCTGATATGTAACAGCTCATCCAGGCCAGTTCACCCTGTCCTAGCCCTAGATTTGCACAGTTCTTGATGAGGGAGAGCAGCTCCTCATGAGATGCTTGCTGGGGATGTGTGGGGTTATCCTCCGTTCTAAAATTGCTGCTTCAACACATGTGAAATACCTATTTATACTTCTTCTCAAGTTGTTTTTGTAAGGATGGAGATGATGTAAAATGGTTTTTGTACTTTACAGTCTTTTCCAGTCAAAAATAAGCACGATTTGACTGAAAATAAATGGATAGTATAAGCTTTAACTGAAGAAGATGTAAGTTGACTTTCTTAATTTATTACCTCATTTTATGAACCCCTGTTTTTTTGGATGCAGAACTTTCCAGAGTATTGATTTTTAATTTTTTGATCTCTCTCATTTTCTCTTCTCTCTTCCTCCCTCTTTCCCATCTTCTCTCCCTTTCTCCCTCTCTTTCCCTTTTTCCCTAAAATAAAATTTTAAAAAATTGCAGTTTCTTTACCTTTTTTTCCTACCTTTCTGTTGAGATGATAATATTTTTAATTTCCAAGAGGTTTTAGTGTTCTCTGACTTATTTTTAATAGAACTTTGCTCTCATTTCATAAATGTAAGAGCTTCTCCCAACTCTACATATTGTTCAAAGTTTTCTTCTGCTTATACTTTATCTGTGTTTCTTCTCTCTCTCTCTCTTTTTTTTTTTTTTTTTTTTTGGCAGTGTTTGTTTTTGTCTCATGTTTGAGGCTTTCTTGAGGAAGAGATTATTTAGTATGTAGAATGTCATTTAGTCCTACCAGGTTTTAATGAGGCACCCTACCCTGCCTCGTTTTTGCTTGAAGCAAGAGGTCACAGATTGTCCCTAAGGCTTCCTCCCAGGAACCTTCTCCTCCAAACTTCTTCTAACCACTGCCTTCTCCCATTCTGAGGAAATGGGTTGTTATTCCCTCACTTACACCAGAAACCTCATTCCCATCTGCACCCTGGGACTAGTTCCTGCCCTGTAAAGGTGTTTAAAGAACCTCCCCAGGTGAGACTGGCTCAAGTCACACTGTGCTCCGCTGGGGGCTTGGCCTTACTTATCTGTGACAAGATGTCACCTGTGATTTATTCCTTGATAAAAAGGGAAGCAGGAGCCCTAAGTGATTTTCTGGATGATGACTGACACTTTTCTTTTGTCTGAGTTGGTCATCTGCCTCTTCCCAAGGATGAGATACACATCACTCTCATGGGAGGCTTTCGGTTTAGGACTCTTTTTGTGACATGGAAGTCACAAAAGTTAATGATGGGCCTCCCGTGCTTCATGTCCTGTGAGAAATAGTGTCGTCTCCACCAATGACTTCACCCCAAATTATTTGTTTTGGCACCTATAGTTTTCACCTTAAAAAAAACCTTCTAAATGCTTTATCCTCAGCATAACATAACAACAGTTAAATGGGCTGGGCGCGGTGGCTTATGCCTGTAATCCCAGCACTTCGGGAGGCTGAGATGGGTGGATCACGAGGTCAGGAGATCAAGACCATCCTGGCCAACATGGTGAAACCCCGTCTCTACTAAAAATACAAAAACTAGCTGGGTGTAGTGGTGCGTGCTGTAATGCCAGCTACTCGGGAGGCTGAGGCATGAGAATCACTTGAACCCAAGAGGCAGAGGTTGCAGTGAATCGAGATCACACCACTGCACTCCACAAGACTCCGTCTCAAAAAAACAAAACAAACAAAAAAACAGATGAAATCAGATTTCCAGGGTTTTATGTGGAAGCAGTCCATGGAGGTACCTTCACCCTAATGTGCTCACTCCATTCACACTAATGGAATCATCCAGAGTGAAGTAGCCATTTCCATAATATGAAAAATTTTATGTGTTCAATAGATAATAAGAAATATAAATTTATAATATTGGTAGTCCAACCCTACTATTTATAGTAGATGGAATAGAAACACTTCCGTAACTAAAGTATTTAGTAGAATTATCTTCAATTTTTTTGTTGTTGTTGTCGTTGTTGTCATAATGCATTTGCTAACATGTCCTAGAAGTAACATCTTTCATTTGGGAGGTGTACTTTATAAATATAAGTTGATCAACAAGTGCTTTTATTATACTTTATCCCAAATATTGTGACATGTTCTTCTTAGGGACGGTCATTGCTACTTTCCCTGCTAACACTCTTCCTGTTGAAAATCGCAATTTAATATTTAATTGCTCTTCACTCTCATTTAGTATAAATCTTCTGTTATTCATTTGAAGTCTTATGAGGTTGAATGTTATCTTGCTATTCAGCGGTGTGCCATCACTTCACCTTATAGGTACTTGTGAAAATTTTATTCACATGATGCTCTCAAGCTTGGAGTTGAAACACTAGGATTCATTCAATAGATTAGGATATTAAGGTCCATTGAACAGCTGCATAGAAATCAGTTACCATTTCACCCGAAGTTACATCCAAATTCTTAGTCTTATTAAATGCATCTGTACTGCTTAGAATATCCAGTTTTGCCTTACAGTAAAATTGGTTCTGTTTACCACCTACTAGTAACACATTTGTAAATGAACCAGAGGAAAAAACCTACTTTTACTTACATATCTAATACCTTCCCTTAAAAAGAGGTAACATTTTAAAGATTGTGTCCAAATTGGAGAACTTACCTGAGAATAACAAAAAAGTACAAGACCAATACAGCCTATCTTTTTCTTTTACCCTTAGCCATACGGAGGACAAGCTGGCTTTAGCGCAGCTGTGGCACAGACTACAGAGCACATGAGAAAAAATGATGGGGCCACCAACAGTGTGGAAGGGAAGGAGCACTAAAGTGAGCAGGAGCATGGACACGTGAAGGCTCCAATGAGATTCTTAAACTCTGTGTGTCTGGCAAACGCTAGCAGTGAAGAGATGTTAAGGTCATGTATCTTCTCCTTGAAGAAAAGCAACATCCTAGGATCTCAATAAACAAAAAATCCTTCGTTTGGTTCAATAGATCCTAGAAAAGTTAACTCAAGATGCTGACTAAAAGATGTTCCCTGGTAGAACATGTTTTTGTTTGTTTGTGTTTAAGAATCACAAAGTCAATCCAGTTCCTTGCACGTTGCAAACCTGAGAGATCCCTTTGCACCTTCTAAGTCCTGCAGTTTGGATTACTGACAGCATCTCCTGTAATCAATAGAGCATAATTGGATTATTACCAAAGGCAAAATAATATATTTGCTGTTTTTTAGTTTTTAAAAGCTAATATTTTAAAAATCTGGGTTTAATCATCTTTACCATCTAGGTAATAAAATACATATGTGCCCCCATACATGTTTAAATAACCAATATCTTAATTAATATTTTTTTCCAGAAATAAAATTCTGAAATCTTTATGCAAAGTTTTGAACATAAAAATATTTTGTATCCCTAGCTATTATTTTCTTAACTTCTGTTTTCATTTAGAAATACTTGCTTTTGACCACAATCTTCTTCACTAAACATTTTTCATATTTGTCCTCCTTTGATTTGAAACCCTTAGCTAATATAATTTCTTAGTTCTCTTTGCTTGATGCAGTTTTTAAAAGGTCTATTTATTTTGAGTCAGCTTACAATGTCTTAAAAATAAGCAAGGACAGAAAAGGTAAGGAGGGAGTAGAGGGAAGGAAGAAACAAGAAATATTCAGTTATGAGCTGTTGACTTTTTCTATGCTTTGTTTAAATGTCTAATCTTAAAGAGGGTATGGTGGAATCCTGCTCTTTGAACCAGCCATTAGGAGGTGCTCACAGTTTAGAACAAACTCTTCAGACCTTTAAGGCTTGTCTAGTTTTTCTGTTCTGTAGAACTTATCTTTAATTTTAGAAATTTTCTTTCACTTGAACATACCACTTGTAAAAATTGTCTAGCTGACAGCTCTGGGAACCAAAGTCATCCAATTAGCCCAAAAAACAAATGTTTTGTGGCATCTATCACCACAGAACACCAGTAGGCCCTCAGACAAACACATCAGGTTAAAAGAAAAGCATGTATTTGAGAAGGAAAGCCTTCTTGGGTATTTTGCTTTCAGAGAGAAATGGTTGATATTAATTGGTGTAAGGCAGTGGTCTTCAGGAAGTGTTTCCAAGGGCTATATCGGATTTTGTAAACTAAAAGGGCATATTTATATCCTGAAATATGCCTACAGGTAGAGTGTACTTTCTTTTCTTTCCTTTTTTTTTTTTGAGACGCAGTCTTGCTCTGTCACCGAGGCTGGAGTGCAGTGGTGCGATCTCGGATCTCAGCTCACTGCAACCTTTGCCTCCCAGGTTCAAGCTATTCTCCTGCCTCAGGCCTCCTGAGTAACTGAGATTACAGGCTCGTGCCTCCACGCCCCACTCTCACAGCTGTTTATTATAGACACATTCACGCTGTTAATTTTTCATTTTTGTTTTACCATTATTGCTTTTTATTTGCTATAACAGACCCAGACTGGCAACTTGACAAGGCTTTGGCACAGGTGTGGACATGTTTGGAGCAAATAAGGCTGGAGGACAAGTATGCGCTATCTTTTGGTGGGTTTTCATTGGCTCCTAAAGCACTGTTTGGAGGAGAGTAAACAATGTTAGCCTACTTATTTATAACAGAAGTTATTGATAAGGGGTTATAGGTGTTTGTACAAATAGTACAAGTATGAATGCTATGCATGAATTACTTATTTGATGATGGCTTCCATAATCTTGTGTCATTTATTAAGTGTGACAAATATTGGCATTAAATTTTAATTAAAAATTTTCCATATTAAAGGAAATCAATGGACAAAATTTCAAAATTATATGCCTGAGAAAACAGGAAGGAAACTTTATTTTATTTATTTTTAGTTATTTATTTACTTTTTTGAGATGCAGTCTTGCTCTGTCGCCCAGGCTGGAGTGCAGTGGTGCAATCTCGGCTCACTGCAACCCCTGCCGCCTGGGTTCAAACCAGTCTTCTGCCTCAGCCTCCCGAGTAGCTGGGACTACAGGCATGCGCCACCACGCTCGGCTAGTGTTTTTGTATTTTTAGTAGAGATGGGGTTTCACCATGTTGATCAGACTGGTCGCAAACTCCTGACCTCAAATGATCCACCCGCCTCGGCCTCCCACAGTGCTGGGATTACAGCGTGAGCCACTGCACCTGGTCTAACTTTAAAACAATTATTACTTGGAGTCAACTCCTAGCAAATGGGAACGCTTGTCTTATTTCTTTTCATTTCTTTGGCACCCAACTCATAATGTCTTAAGTACAAGCATTTGCCAGGCCTTAAGAGAGGCATTCGGCATGCACTGCATAATGTTGATGATGACACCTACTGGCAGCACAGGATTTTGCATCCTAGTTCCATAAGACACTGAAGCCCTTTGTTACCTATCTAAAATAAATATATTTGAAATCTGTACTTTTATATTATGAATTAAGTTAAATTTCACTTGAAAATCTTATTGGAAGGTGATTATCAGTTCATATAAGCTAAGTTATGCTGTGCCAAAAAAACTCTGACAAAGGTTTCATTCTTACACACACTACATGTCAATCTCAGATTATTAATAATGAAAGATGTGAAAGGAAGATTTAATGTCAATTCTGCCTCCAACCCCACCGTTAATTACTAGCATAGAGTCCCAAGGAAAGTCAGTGAATATTTCTCCCTTTAGTCATTGATTTGTGATGTGGTCATGTATTAAAGACTCTATATTTTGGGACATCTTTTTCTGTCATGGATCAGTCTTTCTGTATTTGCATCATTTCCAAGCTATTTTAATTGTTACAGCTTCATGATACATTTACTGTCTGAGAAGACTTTCACTTACTTCCTCTTACTGATACGTTTTTTAAAAAATTTTGTAATTCTCACCTGATTATTCTTCCAGGAAAAGTTTAGTATTGTTTTGTTAAATTACCACAAATGACATTTGATTTTCTATAAATGGCATGAAACTACAAATTAATTCTATATTAATTAATAATAACATACTGAGTCTTCTCATCTAAGTATTTTGTATCTCTTTAACATATTTGTAATTTTATTCATATTAAATGTGTTTTTATAAAAATTTATCCTTGGAATGTTGTATTTTGTGGGTTTTCATTGGCTCCTAAAGCACTGTTTGGAGGAGAGTAAACAATGTTAGCCTACTTATTTATAATAGAAGTTGTTGTTAAGGGGTTTTGGTGTTTGTACAAATAGTACAAGTATGAATGCTATACATGAATTACTTAACTGATTTGATGATGACTTCCATAATCTTGTGTCATTTATCAAGTGTGACAAATATTGACATTACATTTTAAGTTAAAATTTTCCATATTAAAGGAAATCAGTGGACAAAATTTCAAAATTATATTTATTTCAAAATTTTAAAACCCTAAGAGTTTTTTACATTATTTTTCACATTTGCTATAGTATCTGTATATGAGTACGCTACTGCTTTTGTATTTTCCTCTTGTAAAAAATAAAATAATTGTATGCATTTTCCATAGGATGACATTTTGCATTTTCTCTAAATGAGTTACTATTTTTATCTCATATTTCTATCTGTTAGTTCTGTATGTCTTAAAACATTGACTAAAACTTTCTAGTAAGAATGTTAGAGGCTGGGTACCGTGGCTTATGCCTGTAATCCCAGCACGTTGGGAGGCTGAGGTGGGTGGATCACTTGAGGTCAGGAGATCGAGACCAGCCTGGCCAATAGGGTGAAACCCAATCTCAACTAAAAATGCAAAAATTAGTGTGGCGCATGCCTGTAATCCCAGCTACTTGGGAGGCTGAGGCAGGAGAATTGCTTGAACCCAGGAGGCAGAGGCTGCATTGAGCCGAGATCGTGCCACTACACTCCAGCTTGGGTGAAAGAGTGAGAACCCATCTCAAAAAAAACAACAAAAAGAATGTTAAATGCTATTATTGCTTTTTCGAGACTTAATGGTAGTGTCTCATGGGTTTTATCATTAGGAATTTTTAAAATCATGTTGATTTAAAATAATTATGAATAAATATTTTAATTATCAATAATAAATGCTTTAATTATTAATAACTGATTATTAATAATAATTTAATCATGTTAATTCTGTACCCACTGGTATTTCCCAAAATTGTGACTGTCGAATTTTATCTGATGGCTTTGTTTCAAAAATTATGATCATATTTTCTTAATTAACCTACTAATTTAAGGTGTTATACTAATAAACTATATAATATTGATTCTTTCTACATTCCTGAAATAAATCCTGCTTGATTAATATAATTGTTTAAAATCATAAATGAAATCTTTCAAATAGAGCTTAGCACTATATAAAAAATCATTTTGAAATGAGAAGGCATTTTTAAAAAATTGCTATCCTTGGAATAATTTGTCATTTTATCTATCTCTAAAAGCATTCTTAATTGTGTTTATCACATATCTTATTTCATATTTGTTAATAATGTTATTAGACATTTGCTTTTATTCTATTTTTAAAAATACTTGGTAATTTTTAAAATTTCTTATTAACTAATTTTGTCATCTAATTCTTCTTTTAATCCAAGTTGGTCTTATTTTCTTTTTCTAAAATTTAGTGTGTTTGCATTCTTTAAAACATGTAGAAAAATATCTGTACTTATGAATTCACTTTTATGCACCAATTCTGCTTTGATGTTTTTGTTTATTTTTATCTCTTCCTTGGTCCAATAGTCACTTTAAAAGGTTTGTTTTCATTCTCAAGTGGTGAAGTCTTATTTCCAGTAACAGAAAAATTTATATTTTACATTCAATTGTTGTCAGTTAATACGGTGTATGATTTCAGTTTCTTTGGATTACTGTTTTGGATCTGATACCAATTTTCATTCATGCTTCTTGCATATTTTACATGAAGGAAGTTACTGGTTATGTCAAGAACTATGACAGATTGAGATTCTACCCTACTTAACAAGTTAGCGTTCATGGTTGTATGGAAGACAAACAATACATTGTCAGAGACAGTGTATTTTATTATTCACGGTAATAGCAGTAGCTAGAGTGTCATCATTTTTGTGTCAGTTCCCCATGCCCCAATTCACACAGGATGGGTGAAGAGGGCCAGATGACACCACCACACAGAATGGATGCATTACAAGAGAGGAATCCTAAACTTAGGGCATCTGATTCTTTTATAAAAGGCAGTAGGCATGCCTCCCTTTTTTCCTGGAAGGAGGTATCTTCATTGTGCTGGGCTGCAAGCATGTCTGACCTTTGCTTTGGAGGGAGACACTCTCTCCATCTTCCTGGACTATAAGCAGACCAGCTCTTTGCTCCAGAGGGACACTTTATCTCTTTACTCCAAGGTAATTGTCTATACAAACATCCTAGAAAAGACATTCTGGAACAAAGGCATCTATTGACTGTTTGCAAGATGTGCAGAAATGCAAGACACCCATGGATTATTTTCTCTTGAGATATGAGTAGAGGATAAATTTTTATCTACATTAGTTCTACCTTGATCAGATTCTTCAAAATTGTTTTTGTCAACTCAGTATAGACATAGATATGTAGACAGAGATGTTCGCCACGTGTAATTATCTCTCTGTCTCTGTAGCTAGCTAGCTATCTAGACACAGAGAATGTTGCTATGTTTAACAGTATACATAGATGATAGATAAATGATAAGGTTATATGTTTAAAATGTTATTCCCTATGTTCTTAATAATTATATATATTTTAAACTATTTCAGTATTATTTCTTTTACTGATTATATAATTTTGTCAATATATAACAACGCTTTTTAGTCTCATTTGTGTAAATTGTCCCATCTGTTTATTGTTATTTAAATCTCTTTCTTAAAAGTAATAAATTATTGGATTATTTTCATTCAATCTGATACATTTCACCTTTTTTTTTGAGATGGAGTCTCGCTTTGTTGCCCAGGCTGGAGTGGAGTGGTGTGATCTCAGCTCACTGCGACCTTCGCCTCCTGAGTTCAAGCGATTCTCCTGCCTCAGCCTCTCAAGTAACTGGGACTATAGATGCACACAACCACACCTGGCTAATTTTTGTATTTTTAGTAGATTTGGGGTTTCACCATATTGGTCAGGCTGGTCTAGAACTCCTGACCTCATGATCTGCCCGACTCGGCCTCCCAAAGTGCTGGGATTACAGGCATGAACCACCATGCCCATTTCACCTTTTTAATAGAAGAGTATGAACTATATTCATTAATTATGTTGGCCTGACATATCTTTTTTTTTTTTTTTTTTTTTGAGACGGGGTCTCTTTCTGTTGCCCAGGCTGAAGTGCAGTGGCAGGATCACCGCTCACTGCAGCCTTGACCTCCCAGGCTCAAGCGATCCTTTCACCTCAGCCTCCTGAGTTGCTGGGACTGCAGGTGGACACCACCATGCCTAGCTAATTTTTGTATTCTTTGTAGAGACAGGGTTTTGCCATGGTGCCGAAGCTAGGCTTGAACTCAGCTCAATCTATTCACCCACCTCAGCCTCTCAAAGTGCTGGGATTACAGGCATGAGCCACCGTGCCCAGGCTGTTGTCTGCTTTCTTGTTTCCTCACCATTTGGCCTCTCTTCCGTAGGCTGTTTGTTTACTTTGTCTTCTCACTACTTTGGAACACGGACGTCCGGTGTTTAATTCTGCTCGTGGTTACCTCATAATTGTTAAGATATATTCATAACTATTTGTTTATTAATCAAAATAGCAACAAGAAGACTTTTGTTTATTAATTGTACTTCCTTTACCATATCTTTCTCAGTCTTTAATAATCAATCTGGTTACATAAACTTTGTCATTAATACATCTATACATATTTCTCTTTTCAAGAAATTGGAGTTTTTAAGTGGTTGCATTTGTATTACCCTAATAATGCCAATTATTTTGATTTTTCAGCATTAGTTTTATTCTCTGTAGTCATTGTTTGGAGTGGCTGTAGAAACGGTACTGTCACAAGTTGAAGGCCAAGAGAATTGTTCCTAAATTCTCATTTCTTCGTGTTTTAGAGCTAAGGTAGAAGTGAATCAGAATTCCACTGAATGTGGGCAGCCAGCCAAAGGGAGTAAAATTAACCCCTCTGCACACAATAGGCAGAATGATGAGGGCTGAGTCCAGTGGCTCATGTCTGTAATCCCAGCACTTTGGGAGGCCGAGGCCAGTGGATCACTTGAGGTCAGGGGTTCGAGACCAGCCTGGCCAACATGGCAAAACCCCATCTCTACTAAAAAATACAAAAATTAGCTGGGTGTGGTGGCACATGCCTGTAATCACAGCTACTTGGGAGGCTGAGACAGGAGAATCCCTTGAGCCTGTGAGGTGGAGGTTGCAGTGAGCTGAAATTGTACCACTGTACTCCGTACTCCAGCCTAGGCGACAGAGTGAGACTCCCTCTCAAAAAAAAAAAAAAAAAAAAAAGATGAAGAAAAAGAACGGGTAAAAGGGTCTCTTTCTGTTGCCCGGGCTGAAGTGCAGTGGCAGGATCACTGCTCACTGCAGGCTTGACCTCCCAGGCTCCGCAAATGCAAAATTAATAACATGCTTCCAAGAGTCCTAGGAATAATCTTTTCTTTTCCCCTTATCCAAAGCTTCTATTGGGAGCAGTGTATGTTTCTATTACCTGTTCCCTTCTTTTCCCCTCTTACTTCCTTGAATCTCCAGTACTGTTTTACTCACTGCAGGCCTCAAACTTTACAAGTCTAACAAGTGTAGTTTTTAAAGTAACCCAAAATCCAGGAGGATACTTATCTAAGTCTTCACGGGCTGCCAGAGCAAAATACAATTGACTAAGTGACTTAAACAACAGAAATTTCTTTTCTCACAGTTCCAGAGACTAGAAGTCTGAGAATGGAGTGCCAGCACGATGGAGTTCTGGTGAGGGCCCTCCTGCTGGCTTACAGATGGCGACCTTTCTTCTGTGTTCTTCCATGGCCTTCACATGATAAAGGGGTGTAGATCTCTGTCTCTTCTTATAAAGTTACAATTCTATTGGATTAGGACTCCACCCTTATGACCTAATTAATACATACCCCCTAAAAACACTGTTTCCAAACACAGTCACATTGGGATTAGGGCTTCAACAAGGGAATTTTGGAGGCATACATTGCAGTGCTATAACCCTTGAAGACTTCATTTACTATAACCTAGGCTGAAAAGCCCTTCCCACTTTTCCTTAAATAGACAACTTGCCTTCATCTGTCAAGACTAGTTGAAGGGTCATCCCTGCCAGGAAGCCTTGATTGAGTCCTTAGGTGAAGCTACAAGCTCTGGAGTTACATGGCACCTTCCTGCCTGTGAAGAGCTTTCCCTCATCTGTTAGTGTTTCACTACCTCAATTTATCCTAAGTTCTTCGAGAGCAGAGCTGGTTTCTTACTTACTTTGAGACTCTTAGTGCCTTGGGCAGTAACTGGCTCAGAATAAGCCTGTGACCAATGTTGGATAAACTTAAAGGACAGAAACTAGACCATCCGTGTTGAATGAGGCACCAGGAAATCTTAGGCAGACAGGAAAAGGAAGGGTTGTTGAGGAGGGAGGGAGTGGTACTGGGGAACGGCAGAGCTGGAGTCCTTGGTGACAGAGATCTGGATCTTATTGCATGACCACTAGAGCTTTTCGGGCCAGTGGCAGGAGACCCACAAGTTTGTTTGCCCTGGTTGATTTCGGCCGAAGCCTTTTTCAGAAATGCACGTTTTGTGAATTAGTAAAAATTTGCCACAAAGGGAACTCATTTGCCATCTGATATCTGGGAAATTCTACTACATAGCTAACTTGCACAGAAGACACATACTTCATAATGTGGTAGAAATCAGTATAGCAAAATTGTCAGGGGAGTAATACTAATCTCCCCATGCAGTCTTTTTTCATAAAATCTCTGCAGTAAAGACAAGGCCTCATGGTGGTAAGCATGTCCTTTAAAGATTAAATGAGGATCAGTGACCCTTGAATTTGGTTAGAAAATAATAATATATTTTTAAGTCTAGTATGATCAAAAAGATTTGATGTGCCCTTTAAGAACATAAAGATGGAAAAATTGCCACCAACCTAATTATTTCCACCGTTGTTTTTCCTGCTATTCACATACATCGGAGGAAACGGGAAAGTTTTGAGGGTCAAATCTTTGAGCCAGACTCTTTTCTCTCTTTCAGGAATATACTGAACCCAAACTACATGCTATTTTCTGATCATGACCTTTGATCAACAGATTTTCACAAGATGCTAAATATTTGGAGTGAAGTGAAACGTTCTTGCATTCACTTAACAGAAATGCTTTTTAGTTGGTGTGCAGAGATTTATTTTCGAAATCTGGACTGCTTGCTTTTTTTTGAACTGCTTGCTTATTTCCCCACTAAAGGCTCATGGTATTGTTCCATTTAGTACCACCTTCTCTGCCATATCTGGAGTGCATTCCTGCTTTCCTGGCTCCTACTGAGGCCTCCCTGGAAAGCTCTCCTCACCTGTCCCGGGTTTCCACCAATTCTGTGGTCACCAGGTCTCTTCCGCAGTATTGTGAGTCTAGCAGTGGAGTTGTGGTATGTCAGGAGGTACAGCGCTAGTGTCCTAAGCTCCTGCTCTGCCCTCTGCACACTCTTACTTTGTGATCTCCCGTGCCTAATCCATTCCAGCTCCATTTCTGAGGAATGTAAGGCTAAAAACAACCAAGCTTTTGCTTGCTGGCAGAGTCTGAAGAAGGCTTTATCTTATCAAGGCCTGCTAGGTTTTGTTTTGTTTGTTTTCTTTGAGAGCTTGAGGCCCAGCACTGTGGCTCATGCCTGTAATTCCAGCACTTTGGGAGGCTCAGGCAGGAGGATCGCTTGAGCCCAAGAATTCAGGGCCAGCCTGGGCAACATAGCAAGAAAAAAAAGAAGACTTGAGGACTTAAGTAGTTTTCATGTAAATTATCACAATCTTTTTAGAATACAGACAGTCCCTGGTTTAGGATAGTTTGACTTAGATGTCTTTTGACTTTACAATGGTGCAAAAGTGGTATGCATTTAGTAGAAACCATACTTCCAATATCCACACAATCATCCTGTTACTCACTTTCAGTACAGTGTTTAGTAAATTACATAAAGTATTCAATGTTATTTTATAATAAATTAGCTTTGTGTTAGATGATTTTACCCAACCACTCACTAACGTAAGTGTTCTGAACACTTTTAAGGTAGGCTAGGATAAGTTATGATGTTAACAGGTTAGATGTATTAAGTCCATTTCTGACTTACAATATTTCCTACTCACAATGTGTTTATTGGGATGTAACCCCTTCATAGGCTAAGGAGCATCTGTATACTTTTGTACTTTTATATTTTCCTTTACTTCTATAAATACCTCATTTTGCTTTTTCAAGACAATTAAAGAAAATAACTATTTAAGAAAGGGAAAGATGTATTTGCCTACCTTATAAAGACATTTTTATTAAATCAATCCATTAGTCTAAGACTTATTAAATAATCCTATGTATAGTGTAATTTATAGTTAACAAGATTAAATGAGTTTTTCTAGAACTGGTGAATCTAATAAATGTGGTGATTGTTGCTTTTAAATTTAAGTAAAATATTTTGCTGTAGTGTTTTTTTTCTTAGAGCAGAAATAATAAATATAAAGGCCTTTGGGTCAGACACTGCTCGGACTCAGACAGCAATTTAAGCTACACAATGAAATGGTTTTTGTTGACATAGAAGAGTTATAATTTTGCTTTGGTTTTGCAAATAAAAAGCCACCAATTTCTCCAAAAGTTCTTGTCACGATATTAGTTACATGTTCCTATTTTCTTAAAACCCATCAGAGAAACAATTTTAATTGTTTTTTAAATGGAGGATTAACAAAAAGATTCAGGCCCAGGCAAGTGTTCTTTTCTATAATGGTATAGTAATGACAAAAGTCTAGAGTATTTAGAAATATTTAAAACTATGAATGGATGCCCTGGAAAAATTGCCTTCATTGACAACTGAGTTAATTATAGTAGTTCTGTTATTCAAAGCTCTATTATTTGGCTGTAAAAATCATTGTAGGTTAAAAATGGACTCACATTAGCTTCCCTATAGGTATAGCATTTTATATACTTTAAAAAGGACTTGATTCTTTTCCATACCCAATGATACAAATACTCGAAAATAGTATGTACACTCAAAATAGTTATTCTGTGACTTGAAATCTGAGTTGTTTATATTTTAGATATTGTAATACTTTTATTTCAATTTTTAAAAAACAACTCAGTAGAATTAGGTGCCCATAATAGAAATATATTAGGTAAGCATAGTTGAATGTGCATTTCGTAAATTTTATTTTAAAAGAATCGTGGCTAATCTGTGTCTTTCATTTTCTATGCAGCTCTCTGGGAGACCAGAATGTGGCTATCATGGAGCCCTTCGATTTTAACAGAGATCCTTTCTCTATAACTAATTCAACGCATGGCTATATGGGTAATTTTGAACAAGTGGATCTTTCTCCAACCTGAAAGGCTGCCAGGACAAAGAGGGAGTGAGAAAAAGAGGGTTTCAAAAGCAGTCATAGAGAACCACAAAATAATCACGAAGCACTTCTGTATTGCCACAATCTCCTTACAGAAGTGCATTGAGAGGTGGTGATATGGAACAGAGAGGACACATCGTTGCACTAAAATACTCTATAATACCTGGGAAGACAGTTGGAAATGATTTTGTCATCAAACAGAACATCAAAACTGTAGGAAGTATGACTATGTCTGCTGGTGAGGAATTTTTAAAGAATTATTATAGCTCCCTTCATTATTTTTCAGATATTCACATCACAGTGAAATATGAAATATTAGAAATATAAGACTAGAAATATAAAGTAGAAACTGCCATTTCAACTTTTATATATCACATTTAATGGAAAAAACCTTTCAGCCAAATATTACATTATACAAGTGCATAAATTATGATTAGTTACTGTGAATTTAGATATGACTATTTAATTGAAACCAATGTGTCAGAATAAATTATTAAAGAGGGCTCAATCTTTCAGGCCTGTGAAATCCTCATGAATGGAACACGTTCTGAGTCATAGCATAGTAGTAATACTGCAGTAAGTGGAAGGAAGTTTTGATTTTGCAAATGGCAATGGAAATCCTTTCATAGTACCCATGAAAATGTAAACAACTCAATGAATTAAAACAGCTAAAATATGTACTATATCTGTTAAATTTCAGTTAAAAAGAAAACTAAACAAGTAATAACTGGGAATATGGCAAGGGGCAATTCCTAGGAGTAAAGTCAAAACCTTATTTATAACAGGACCAGGTGAGATCCAGGGTAACTTGTTTCTGAGTCCAGACATTTGGTCTGACATTGCTTAAATATTCTTTGTCAAAGAGAGAATTGATGCTAGATCCTGGAGACTGGCTGAGCCCACAAATGGGGATCCACTGGGGATGCATTGTCAGAAGATGGAATTCTATAACAAAAGTTCTACAGTTTTAATATGTGTCTCTTTATGATGTCAGTTAGGCTGAGTGTAATGGGAGTAAGTAATATACTAGAAATGAGGTTTAATACAAGAGGCAAGACCAGGTCAGGAATGGTTTGGAATTCATTCATTCATTTTCGAGCATTGTCATTGTGCATGAAAATGTGAATTTTAGAGTAAGGAATTATCTACACATGAAGTTGAAAAGAGACACCTATTGAAAGAACCCAAAGAGGAAAATCACGTTAGAGGGACATTTTATGAGAATTCTTTAGTAGTAGAATGATTTTGGTGATTATAATCAGGGAGTACACTCAGGAGACTGTTACAGTGTTTCCATTCAGGTGTGGCATGATAATATTTTGAAATTTTAACTGTGTTGGCTTTTCTACACATCCTTCTATTTCATCTTCCTCTATTCCGTCAGAGGTTTTAAGGAAAATTAGGATGACTAAGGCGGAGTTGCAAAGAACCTTCAATGTTAAGTTTTTGAGATGGAAAACAGATTTTGAAACTTGTTAAGAGTCAATAGTCTTGCAAGCTAAGGGGGTTTTAATGACAAGCATGGTCATTCTTAGAGAAAAAAAGATTTGTACAAAAAAGCAGGGGTCTTTTCAAAAATAGTAAGTTTAGAAGTCTATGTGTAGGCTGGGTGTGGTGGCTCATGCCTGTAATTCCAGAACTTTGGGAGGCCGAGGCAGGTGGATCACTTGAGTTCAGGAGTTCGAGATCAACCTGATCAACATGGTGAAACCCCATCTCCATTAAAAATACAAAAATTAGCTGGGCATGGTGGCAGGCACCTGTAATCCCAGCTACTAGGGAGGCTGAGGCAGGAGAATCTACTTGAACCCAGGAGGTGGAGGTGGTAGTGAGCTGAGGTTGTGCCACCGCATTCCAGTCTGGGCAAGAGCAAAAACTCCATCTCAAAAAAAAAAAAAAAAAAAAGTATATGTGTAATAAGTAATGGCTCAGGGGCCTGAAAACTTGACCTACCACCCTGCCCACTCCTAAGATCGATTTCTGGTAAGTAAAGATGATTGAAACTCCATGCAGTTGGGGGGAATTGAGAAAAAAGATGCATTACCCAGGTTCCAGTCAATAGTAGAAAGAATCCAAGCCTTTAAGGAAACTGTGTTGGCCATGGAACGTAGGCAGCAAAGTCCAAGTGGCTGGAAAAGAGCATCCAGAGTATCCCAAGCTCTGAGCAGGCGCAAGACAGTGGGAAACCAGGCACTGTGGTCAGGCTAAGGAGGGAGCAGGATGACCAGAGAGATGACTGGTGAGCAGGAGAGGACATTCCAGCCATGGACAGGATGAGTTGGGAGCACAAAACTGAAGCCGAGCAATGCCAGTACATCTCCTCAGAAACCAAGGTGGGTGGATGCTGATGCTTTCAGACCAGTGCTTCTCAAAAGGCATCATAATCACCTGGAGGCCTTGTTGAAGTGCAGATTACTGGACCCTTCAGCCAGAGTTTCTGATTCAGTGGGTCTGGGGTGGAGCCTGAGGATTTGCATTTCTAACAATTTCTTAGGCAGGTCTGACATTGCTGGCCAAGAATCTCACTTTGAAAAGCACTGTCCTAGACCAAATAGTCTAAGATGGTACCCACACCCTGCTTGCCACCCTTCTGCACACATACCCAGAACTTAAATGGCCCCTGGAGGGAAGTGAGAGAGGAAGAGAAAACACATCCTGATAGACTGAGAAGTCACCCAAAATAGACTGTGTTTACACCCAAAAGTACTAACTAATCACCAGTTTGAGTGAGGGAAACTTGACTGCCACAAAAATTTACCAACAGCAGAAATTAGGGCTTGAGGGCTAAATTCAGTCCAGTTGAAGAGAAAGAAATTGACCAGGTACACACCTAAGTCTTATTTATTACTATGAAAATTAGTATCCAGTCTGTACTAAGTTTAGTACAGTTTGTACTAAATATTAGAACAAATGCTGAACTAAATGTTAAACACAAGTTTAGGACTCCAGGAAAGGAAACATCCCTAAAGGATGTTTTTGTGCTTTGTTACACTAAATCTTTCTTCTAAATCTTTTGCAGTTTTTAGTTTTTTGTAGAGACAGGGTCCTGCTGTGTTGCTCAGACTGGTTTCAAACTTCTGGCCTCAAGAGATCCTCCCACCTCAGCCTCTCAAAGTTCTGTGATTACAGAGGTGAGCCAATGCACCTGGCAGCATTGTGCTTTTTAAACTGCCCAGAAGTAAGATGTTTCTATAGCCCCAGCACCATCCTTGTACTACTCATCCTCTGGGCCTCTTCAAAGAACAGAGAAAATAGGAGCTATGTCTGAGTGGATAGCCCTTCTGAGAACTATGAGAAGGCAGAACATCTGTGTGCTTGGAACACTACTCCCACATTCCCAGTTCTCCATCTGGGCCCCTGCACGAACAGACTTAGTGTCCCTTTTATGATTCGCTCAGGGGCCTCACGCACCCACAGCAAATAACAATGTTCGGTCTCCAGTGAAGTGGGAGCCTCTCTTTTCAAGGGTCCAGTGTAAAAAGTAAGAGCCCGTCAGATGGCATCTTTACTTAGACAGCTGGTAGGGTTTGGCTCTTCAATTTCGCACTGGTTTGGCCCAAAATTGAATTGTGCATCTTTGCTTTTTGCATTTTCCCTATGCTGACAAGATCTATGTCAGTAATTTATAACTCTCACCAAAGCTGAGTGCACATTTATGAGATTTATCTGAAATGAATCTATTATGTGTTACCTAATGTCCCCACATCTTTCAGCCTCTTGAAGTCAACTGTTTCTTTGATACATGAGCCTCCATTCCGAGTAACTGATGGAAGACCAACGGCTTCCTCACTATTCTAGGGATTCTTCCATGGGTGCAGAGTATATGTGCCTAATACGTGGTATTGTCCACACTTCTTACTCTGAACTCCAAATCATGGCCCCCACACTCATGTTGTTGTTTCATCTGTGCACTCCCATTCTGTACTCCTCACACTTCATCCAAAGCACAGACAGAACATCTTGTAGACATTTTTAAAACCACCATTAACCCATTCAATTTATCAATTTTTTTCATATTGAGCACTAATATGTGGCAGCTGATGTTTTACAAAACAGCACTGAAAAAAATCAGCTTAGTTTACTGTTGTAATTTCTACAGTGTATGGAGGTTTTCTAAAATGTAGGGAGCTAATGAACTAGGGTTGCACCCGGAAGCAATAAGCCATTTGCTCCTGCCTATCAGTATCAGATGTCATGATTTCTAAACCACGGGGATTCCCTTCATGGGGGCTGCCTTTCTTCTGAGGGCCTAGCCTTGTGCCTTGGGATTGACTCCTGCTCTCACTGTCTCTATTGAGGTCTTTCTCTGGCATCTCTTTCCTCCAAGTCCAGGGACTTTTCTACAACTTTTCTCCCTTGAGCTACCAAAATAAAATGGAAAATTGATTTTAAAGGGCCAAAATAATTTAGCTTACTTTGTCTCCTCTTAGTACCCAGCATGTTATGTTTCATATCAAAAAGTCCCATTTCAGTGTTTTCTCAAACAAAAGAGACACATGTCTTGGGTAGGATTCATCAGAGATTAAAAGAAACCTACGCAGACCATCATCCATCTTGGAAAATGAAATCTGCCACAGTCACCAATGCAGCGGATTAGCAAAATATTCTGTGAGATGGCTAAATAATCAACCCCTGTGGATTAGATTATGACAGAGGGGCAGACAGTTGACCCAGTCCTGAGGTGAAGTAAAGTGAAGATATACTGTTGTCCTCATGAGGGGAAATCAAAGATCTTTACTGTACTTTTTTCCCTAATAGCATATAGAAAAAGCATTTGTCTGATCAATATATATATATATATATTTTGAGATGGAGTTTCCCTCTTGTTACCCAGGCTGGAGTGCAATGGCGCAAACTCAGCTCACCACAACCTCCGCCTCCTGGGTTCAAGTGATTCTCCTGCCTCAGCCTCCCGAGTAGCTGGGATTACAGGCATGCTCCACCAAGCCTGGCTAATTTCGTATTTTTAGTAGAGACAGGGTATCTCCATATTGGTCAGGCTGGTCTCGAACTCCCGCCCGCAAGTGATCCTCCTGGTTTGGCCTCCCAAAGTGCTGGAATTACAGGTGTGAGCCACTGAGCCCAGCCTCTGATCGATGTCTATATAACAGATCTCAGTGACATGTTGACTAGTTTCAAAAAGAGAGACCACATCTGCAAAGTGGCTGCAATTAGAGTTACTTCCTGATTATGTTTGTAATAATCCACCATCTTTCTTTAAGGTCATCTATTTTCAGCCTGGTCAAATAATTAGTTAAATATGGATATGACAAGAATCTTACATCTGCACACATCTAGTCTATTTCTTGGTGGCACTAATTTGTGTCATTCCCAATTCAGTTCACCATTTGGAGGAAAAAGGCAGTTCAAGGGGCTAAGAAGCATCCCTTCCTAATATCTCATGGGTTAAAGAACTAATATGGGTATTCTGGCATCGGCAGAGTGTATTTTTGCCCACTGTGTACATTCAAAAAGTGAGAAAATCACCTCATTTTATAAAATGCACAGTCACCCTGGTCAATGACCGCAGGTTCCTTTGCAGAATCTCTAGGATTGTTTAGAATTTATTATTTTGGCAAAGACACAAGGCACTTCCTCTAAGGAACTAGTATACTTTTCATTCCAGGGCTCTGAATCTGGAGATTAGTAAGAGGCCATAATTCTTTATTGTAGCAAAACTCTAATAATTAGAGACCTATGATGTTTTAAATTATGAAATCCAAGTAGTTAATAGGCACAGTTCCTTTCAGTACAGGGGATGCTATGATCTATTAGCCATCACCAATGACTCCTGAGGCATAAGCCTTTTTGATCCCTGCTTTAACCTGCTGCCCACATTGGGAATGATGCCCACCTTGTTTCTGGCTTTCACACTGAAGTGCAATCACTTAGTTTCTGCCACTGTCCATGATCCCATTATACTCACTGAATTTTGAAAGCCCCTTTCAATGGGGATAACTTCCTGTGGTTGACTTTGGCCACCTCAGTGTTATTTCCTAGTGCTTTGGTGAAGGGAGGTCCTCTGGGCCTTCCCAAATAACACAGTGAGGGGATGTAAAGCAGGTCACATATGATACATCAACAGTAGACTTCTGTCTTTTTTCGTGTACCTTCCTCTACATTATTTCCTGAAAGTTCTGACACCTCAATTTTATTTAGCCTTGACCAACATGGAGTCCAGGTTTCAGTCTACTGAACACCTAATCTGGTGAGCCACAAGCGTATACTCAAGTATCATACATTTTGAATCCAGAGTATCTGAAACGTGCAATTACATTAATAAATGTGGCTTGATACAAGCCTCTCTTTTTTTCCTCCCTGGTCTAGGTCCCTAAAATCCATTCCTACTATTCCTTGCCAAGTTTCTGCCAATATAAATTAGCAAAACCTTTCAATTCTTTGTATGTGTAAACTATCTCCTCCCAAGTCAGCCTTTGTATCCATCCTGCTGTGATTTGATTCTAGGAATGGGTCTGGAAGCAAGACAAGGTGATGGGGCAAATCTTGTGGAGAATCAGTAACACCAAGGAAGGTGAATGCTTAAAGTATGGCCCTTACAGCTGCTTCAGATGGATTAGGAAAGGTTTCTTCTACTTACACGGAGGTTCAGTGAAATTTGGAGGTTCGGATCCATCAGGATCTATCCAAAAGTCCCCATTCTTTCTCAACAAATGCCTCAACTTTTACATAAGATATCAAGTTTTATAATTCTGCAATATGAAGCATCAGACTTTGAGTCTAGTTTTCAAATACATTGGTCTCATATTTGGCTATGAAAGTAAGATACATTTTAGGAAACTCTTTTGCTTTCTTATCATGTCTTGAGCTCAACATTTAGAATCCTGAGCTCTTTAAGTTGTCTTTGTTAGGAAGAAGTGGTGCAGTTAGAAATAGTCTACCTCAAAGTCCTCGTGGTTATTTATAATAGAATGTTTTATTATAGCAACCTCTTTATTTTCCAAATCCTTGTCTTTAATAGGTCCTTTATTTAATAATTGTATTACATTATGTATTTACATTAATAATTAAATATTTTAAACAAAAATCTTTGAACATCACAGATATACAGATATTCCATTCTTTACTGGCACTGATATTAATCTTTTATCTCTAATCTTTTTTTTTGTTTTGTTTTGAAATGGAGTCTTACTCTGTCACCCAGGCTGGAGTGCAATGGCATGATCTTAGCTCGCTGTCACCTACACCTCCCAAGTTCAAGCAATTCTTCTCCCTCAGCCTCCCAAGTAGCTGAAATTACAGGCACCCGCCATCGTGCCCAGTTAATTTTTGTATTTTTAGTAGAGATGGGGTTTCACCATGTTGGCAAGGCTAGTCTCAAACTCCTGACCTCAGGTGATCCACCTGTCTTGGCCTCCCAAAGTGCTGGGATTACAGATGGGAGCCACCGTGTCCAGCCATCTATAATCTTAACTAAGCAGATAAGCTACCCCAGATCCTCTTCATTTTCAAAAACTGTTTCTTAGGACCATGTTCAGTGCCAAAAACGTTCTCAGAAAATCCTACCTGGATAAGCACAACTGCTTATCAGATAGGAGATGACTTAATAGAAGGTATTAGATTCTTTCTTCATTTTTGGAATGCCCAAAAAAGCAAAAGTCATTTATTGAAGATCTCTGTTAACTCTTAAATTTACCACTATCTTACTGAGGGGTAGGAAATTTCTTTCTTTTCCTTCCTTCTCCCTTTCTTCCTTTCTCTCTTTCTTTCTTTTCTTTTTCTTTCTTTCTTTCTTTCTTTCTTTCTTTCTTTCTTTCTTTCTTTCTCTCTCTCTTTCTTTCTCTCTCTCTCTTTTTTCTTTCCTTCCTTCCTTCCTTCCGTCCTTCCTTCTTTCTTTCTTCTTTCTTCTCTCTCTCTCTTTTTCTTTTTTTTTAAACTTATTTTAAGTTCATAGGTACATGTGTAGGTTTGTTAAACTTGTGTCATGGGTGTGTGCTGTACAGATAATTTCATCACCTAGGTATTAAGCCTAGTATCCACTGGTTACTTTTCCTAATCCTCTCCCTCTTCCCACCCTCCACCTTCTGATAAGCCCCAGTGTCTGTTGTTCTCCTTTCTGTGTCCATGTGTTCTCATCATTTAGATCCCACTTATAAGTGAGAACATGTTGCATTTGATTTTCTGTTCCTGTTTGTTAAAGATGATGGCCTCCAGTTCCATCCATGTTCCTGCAAAAGACAGGATCTCATTCTTTTTTAAGGATGCATAGAATTCTTTGGTGTATACGTACCACATTTTCTTTATCCAGTCTACCACTGATGGGCATTTAGGCTGATACCATGTCTTTGCTATTCTGAATAGTGGTCCAATGAACTTATGCGTGCATGTGTCTTTATGAAAGAATGATATATCTCTCTGGGTATATACCCCATAATGAGATTGCTAGGTTGAATGGGAGTTCTGTTTTAAGGTCTTTGAGGAATTGCCACACTGTTTTCCACAATAGTTGAACTAATTTACACTCCCACCAACAGTGTATAAGTGTTCCCTTTTCTCTGCAACCTCACCAGCATGTTATTTTTTGACTTTTTAGTAATAGCTAATAATAGCCATTCTGACCGGTATGAGATGGTATTTCATTATTGTTTTGATTGGCATTTCTCTAATGATCAGTGATGTTGAGCTTTTTTTCATATGATTGTTGGCCCCATGTGTGTCTTCTTTTGAAAAGTGTCTGTTCATGTCCTTTGTCCACTTTTTAATGAAGTTGTTTATTTTTTTTCTTGTATATTCATTTATAAATTCTTGCTGGCCTCATAGAATGAGTTATAGAGGAGTCCCTCTTCCTCAACTTTTTGGAATAGTTTCAGTAGGAACAGTACCAGTTCTTTGTACATCTGGTAGAATTTGACTGTGAATCCATCTGGTAATGGTCTTTTGTTGTTGTTGTTGTTGATAAGCTATTACTGATTCAGTTTTAGAGCTGCTATTGGTCTGTTCAGGGATTCAATTTCTTCCTGGATCAGTCTTGGTAGGGTGTATGTGTCCAGGAATTTGTCTATTTCTTCTAGATTTTCTAGCTTATGGGCATAGAAGTGTTCATAATATTATCTGATGGTTATTTGTATTTCTGTGGGGTCAGTGGTAACATCCCCCTTATTGTTTCTAACTGTGTTTATTTGGATTTTCTCTCTTTTCTTCTTTAGTAGTCTAGCTAGCAGTCTATTTTATTAATTCTTTCAAAAAGCAAACTCCTGTTTCTTTGATCTTTTGAATGTTTTTTTGTGTGTGTGTCTCCTTCAGCTCAGCTCTGATTTTTGTTATTTCTTATCTTTAGGGCAGGGAATTTCTAAAGCCACAGAAAACTACTGGTAGTGATCACAACTATCTACAGAACAAAAGTAGGTGATTGATATAGTTTGGATATTTGTCCCCTCTTAATATTATGTTGAAATGTGGTTCCCAATGTTGGACATGGAGCCTGGTGGGATGTGATTAGATCATGGGGCAGATCCCTCATGAATGGCTTAGTACTATCCCCTGGGTGATGAGTGAGTTCTTGCTCAGTTCATACAAGATCTGGTTGTCTAAAAGAATCTACGACCTCCCCCTTCTCTCTCTCTCTCTCTGGCTCCCACTCTCGCCATGTAGAGTGCCTGCTCTCCTTTGCCTTCCACTATGATTGTAACCTTCCTGAGGCCCTTACCAGAAGCCAAGAACATGTTGGTGCCATGCTTGTACATACTGCAGAACTGTGAACCAATTAAACCTTTTTTCTTTATACACTACCCAGTCTCAGGTACTTCGTTATAGCAACACAAAAATGACCTAATGCAGAAAATTGGTAATGAGGAGTGGGGACATTGCTGTCAAGACACCTGAAAAAGTGGAAATGGTTTTGGAACTGAGTAATAGGCAGAGGTTGGAGGTCTCAGAAGAAGACGGGAAGACGGGGGATTTGGAAATTCTTAGAGACTTGTTAAGTGGTTGAGACCAAAATGCTGATACAAATAAGGACAGTGAAGGTCAGGCCAACAAGATTTCAGATGGAAATGAGAAAGTTATTGGGAACTGGAGCAAAAGTCATTCTTGTTATTGATATAGGAGTTAAAAAGGAATCATTTAGGCAGACAGTGAGGGCAAGGAAGTTCTCGATAAGGTTTTCCTTTTAATGAAAAACAGCCCCCAAATCATTTTGCTTTCTAACAAAGAGCAGACTGTAAAATCGAGCTGCAGATAGACAAGCAAGCTGGAAGCTTGCATGGGTAAATGCTGGCCATTGTACCTGCAAGGCTCTTATATCGCTTCGAACCCAGAGAGCGCACCCACAAACAACACGAGGCAGTGTAGAGCAACACACTGTTTTAAAGAGCGCCTGGGTGGAGGTGGACTGAGGCCCTAAATGGCATCAGCACCAAATGAGATTGGGGCAGGGGTTTTATAGTCTCCTGTAAACAGAAAGTGTCTCAGTCTGATGTACCGCTATGCAGTAGCCAGATGTCCTCTCTCTCGGTCTTCAGGGGGTACGTGTCTTCCGGCCGGCTCTATTCCTGCGTCTGCTATCTTGCTGACACACGCTGCTGGCGCAAGTGGTCTTGCATCTTGGGACTGGGCCTGAGAAGGGAGGAGTAACTCATTCCCTTAAGCTTTCAGGCCCTGGGGAGAATCTTTCATTCCTGTCTATTTGGTTATAAAAAGGGAAAAGGGATGACTTTCTCAATAACTACTTCAGGCATGACATAAGGGGTGGCGTGGGCACCCTGGAAAAAGAAAAACTTAATTTTGGGGGTATTCTTGAGAGATGGGTTGGTATTCATCCTGTCATTGTATCAGGAGCATCGTCTCGATTGTCTGGCGGCTAACTGTAGTTTCAACAAGAATTTTAATGGCTTTTATTATTAGTGAAATAATACACCGGAGAAACAGGAGGAACCCAATGATGAAGATTACTGTCCCTACCAGCGTTTTGAATCCTCCTAAATTAGAGAACCACCCTCCTAGAAGGTTTGTTGGGTCCCATCCCTTCCAGGTTTGGACTGGTATATGCGCTACTTTTCTGATGTTTGAAGCAATTTCTAGAGCCACGTTTCCGTTATCATCTATGTTAAGACAGCAATTAGAGATATTACACTTACCACAGACCCCACCTTCTTCTGCTAATAAGTAGTTTAGTGCTAGCCTGTTTTGATAAATTGCCACGCACATTTGGTTTTATTATTGCGCGAGCACTTCCAGGGCTGAGGCGGTTTGGTTAGTGATTATCTCTAGAATCGCCTGTAGCCTAATTATTCTACTTAGCATATATATAGGAGTGCGATAACCCCATGAACCATCCTCAGCCCAAGTGGCAGGACCGTAATATTTGATGATCCATTGCAGAGGCCATTTGTTCTGCTGCCATCTTTGGCTTCTTCCTACCTTTAAGGATTTTTTTTTGTTGCTGTTTAGGTTACTATATACAGAGACTCTGAGAGTATTGCCCATTGTTAATGTTTTGGAGGAAGGAGTAGCCTTGGGAGTGAGGTTGACCCTGGTGCGATGGATCCAGTAGGGGAGTCCTTGGACTCTCACTGCAGTTGGCGTGCTGAGTATCACAGTGTAGGGGCCTGTTTGCTTTGGTTGTAGGTTTTTGTGAGGGTCAAGTTGGCAGATAAACGTGTCTGTGTCTGCAAGACGGTTATGTTGAGAGGACAAGGAGGTGTTGACGGGGACGGGCATGGCCTCATTTGCTGCTTCACGAATGAAAGACTGTGTCTGGATTAAGGAGGGGAGGTAATTCCCAAGTGGCTCAGAGACTGGTAATGGTGGAGGCCCTAAGACAAAATTTCAGCCATATATGATTTCAAAGGGACTATAAAAAAAGGGGGCCTTTGGTGTTGCACGGAGTCTTATGAGGGCAAAAAGGAGATTTATTTTGTTCACGACTGGCAGGTTTCCAGAGCAAGCTTGGTGAGTTGGGCTTTAAGAACAGAGTTAATTTTTTCAACTTTGCCTAAGATTGAGGCCTGTAGGGTGTGTGGAGAACCCATTTTATACCTAAGGACATAGACACCGTGGTTAATTTGGCTGATGAAGGCAGGCCCGTTATTGGACTGGATGGATGTTGGGAGTCTGAAATGGGAAGTTATATGCATGATGAGAATTTGTGTGATGACATTTGCACCTTCTGAAGTTGTTGTGAATGCTTCTGCCCGCCTGGAGAAAGTACAGACAAAGACTAGAAGATAGCAGAGCCATTTATTGGGTGGCATGTGATTGAAGTCTACTTGCCAGTCTTGCCTGGGTACCTGGCCCCAGGCTTGGTGGGTAGGAAAAGGCAGTGGCCAGAGGGAGCCCTGGGATGACACTGAGTGGCAGGTAGAGCAGGACTGGGTGATTTCTCAAGCACAGCTGGAAAGGTGAGGACAAGTGAGAACAGGATGGAGAAGTTGTAAGAGATGTTTTGTAACCGACATGGAAAGAGTTGTGGAGATTTAGGAGGATAGTGATTGGAAGGGATTGGTCTGTTAGGTTTGGAAAAGGTATAAGACAGGTGTGAACAGTGTTCACACAGAAATATGTGTGGGCTTGGGCTTCAGGTAAGAGCATGGCCAGGTTTAGATGAGAGCTGGTTAGCACGGTGATATGGGGGAGTTTCTGTGAATAGAGCATACAGTTAGAGGAGCCGTGGGGCAGACATGAGACTTAGTACACTGCGGTGAGCTAGCATGTCTTTGATGTTACGGATTGAATAAACTGTTAGCTTGGCATGGAGAGATAGTTTTAGGCTTTCAATGGTGAGGACAGTAGCTGCCATCAATGTTCAGAGGCAGGCAGGTTTTCCGAGAACTGTGGCTCAAGCTGTTTAGAGAGGTAGGCAACAACCTGGAAGGTGGGTCACTTACACTGGATTAGAACACCTAACTCTATGCCATTCGTTAGTATAGAGGGAAAATGGTTTGGTGAAGTCTGGGAGCATGAGGTCGGGGGCTGAGGTGAGAGCCTTCTGGAGTAGACAGAAATGTTGGGTACTAGGCTGTGCAGGGTTTAAAGGCTCATGGAGAAGGTCTTTAGTGCCTTGGTATAAAGGTTTGGCAAGTAGAGCGAAGGAGGGAACCCAGAGCCTGAAATATTTCTTTCTTAGTTTGCGGAGGCAGGAGGTACAGGAGGAGGGATATGTGGTTTGTTGTGAGCCCTCGTGTTCACAAGGTAAGAACTAGGCCTAGATAGGTGACGAGGGGGTACATATTTGTGCTTTCTTAGGGGAGACCCAATACCCTCATTCTGCCAAGAGGTTTAAGAGAGAGATAGTATGGATGTTGCAGTCTCTTTGAGAAGGACTACACAGGAGTAGATCAGTAAACTATTAAAGGAGAGTGGGCAGTTTTAGGGATAAGGTACAGAGGTCATGAGCAAGGGCCTGCTCAAAAAGCAAGGTTTCTGTCTCTGAAACCTTGAGGCAGTATGCACCAGATGAGCTGATGTGAAAGGTGGTTGTTGGCATTTTCCCACATAAAGGCAAAGAGGTTTTGGGAATCAGGGTATAAAGGAATTGTGAAAAACAGCATCCTTTAGGTCTAGGACAGAAAAATGGGTGGCATTGGAGGGAACTGCGGAAAGTAAATTATATGGGTTAGGAATTACTGGACAGCTTGGTTAATGAGCCTGAGGCCCTGGACTAAGTGATAAGTTCCATCTGGCTTTTTGACAGGCAGAATTGGTGTGTTAAAAGGGGAGTCTGTTGGGCGGAGTAGGTGACTGGCGAGGAGGTGAGAAATGATAGGCTTTAGGCCTACGAGAGCTGCTTGGGGGACAGGATACTGCTTCTGTGATAGGAACTGGGTGTATGTCCTTAATCTTCTTGGCATGAGACAACAAACCCCAGGTATATACCCCAGACAATGATGTCTCTTCATTATGCCTTAGCAAAGAACTTGGCTGCATTGTGTTTATGTTCTAACGATCTGTGGAAGTTTGAACTTAAAAATGATCAGTTGGTGTATCTGGCAGAATAAATTTCTAAGCAGCAAAGAATTCAAGAAGTGGCATGGGTGCTTTAAACAGCCTATGGTGAGATAAGCAAACAAAGAAGTGACAAGTTTGGGACTTACATTTCAAAGGGAAGGAGAGTGTAAATGTTTTGGAAATTTGCACCCTAGCCACATGGTAGAGAAAAAAAAAAGGTGTTACAGGAGAGGAATACAAGCAGGCTGTAGAGCAGCCACTTGCTAGAGATTTGCATGACTAAAATGGGGTCAGGTGCTAATATCCAAGACAATGCGAAAAAGTCCTTTAAGGCATTTCAGAGATCTCCTTGGCAGCCCCTCCCATCACAGGCCCAGAGGCGTAGGAGGAAAGAATAGTTTTATGGGCTAGGCCCAGGGCCCCACTACCCTGTGCAGCCTCAGGACATTGCTCCCCACATTCCAGCTGCTCCAATTTCAGCTGTGGCTCAAAGAAGCCCAGATACAGCTTGGACTGCCTCTCCAGAGGGTACAAGCTATAGGCTTTTGTAGCTTCCGTATGGTGTTCAGCATGAAGGTATGCACAGTGCAAAAGTGATGGAGGCTTGGCAACTTCTCCCAAGATTTCAGAGGATGTATGGAAAAGCCTGGGTGCCCAGGCAGAAGTCTGCTGCAGGAGTGCAGCCCCCACAGAGAAACTGTACTAGGGCAGTGCTGAGGGGACATGTGGAATTGAAGACCACACGCACAGTCTCCACTGGGACACTGCCTAGAGGAGCTATGGGAAAGAGGCCACCACCCTCCAGACCCAAGAATGATAGAACAATTGGCAGCTTGCAACATCAGTGTAGAAAAGCCACAGAGACTCAATTCTAACCTGTGAGAGGAACCATGGGGCCTGCACCCTGCAAAGCCCCAGGAGTGTGCTGCCCAAGGCCTTGGGAGCTCACCCTTGCACCAGTGTGCCCTGGATGTGGGACATGGAGTCAATGGAGATTATTTTGGACATTTAAGATTTAATGGCATCCCTACTGAATTTAAGACTTGCATGGTGTCTATTGACCCACTTTTTCAGCCAATTTTTCCCTTTTGGAATGGGAATGTTTTTCCAATGCTTGTACCACCATTGTATCTTGGAAGGAAATTATTTGCCTTTGGTTTCACAGGCTCATAGTTGAAACAAACTCATCTCCAGATGAGACTTTGGATTTGGACTTGAGACTTTTGATTGAGTTGGTGTTAGAATAATTTAAGAATTTGAAGGACTATTGTGAAGGAATTATTTTATTTTGCAATGTGAGAAAGACATGAAATATTAGGGCCAAGGGTGGAATGATATAATTTGGATGTTTGTTCCCTCCAAATCTCATGTTGAAATGTAATTCCCAATGTTGGAAGTGGGGCCTGGTGGGAGGTGGTTGGATCATTGGGGTAGGTCCCTCATGAATTGTTTAGCATCATCCCTTGGTGATAAGTGAATTCTTGCTTAGTTAGTTCAAGTGGGATCGAATTGTTTAAAAATGTTTGACACCTCCTCCTTCTCTCTCTTGCTCTTGTTCTTGCCATGTGATGTGCCTGCTCCTGCTTCATCTTCCACCATGATTGTAAGCTTCTGGTGGTCCTTACCAGAAGCCAAGCAGATGTTGGTGCCATGCTTGTACATCCTGCAGAACCCTGAGCTGATTAAATCTATTTTCTTTATAAATTACCCAGTCTCATGTGTTTCTTTGTAGCAACACAAAAACAGCCTAACGTAGTGATTTACTGGATATCAACGCAAAACTGAAATCTGCTAAAGAACACCTTTCTGCTCACCACTGACATAAGAGCAATAATATGACTTCTGCTTTCCGTTTTCCACCTTTCAAATATCTCACAAATGCCTCTCACTGGCAAAATATAATTTGGAATCCAATTAGCGAGGGATTCTGAGAAATGCAGTTTCCAGCCTCTGACAATATAGAAGGTCAAAGTAAGAAAGTGATCTTGGTTTTCACAGACAGCATAGAGAGCTATGTTAGGTGCAGGCAACATAATGAACCTTTCTAACCTAGATTGTGTATTTGTTTTCTTAAATGACTTGGTATAAAAGGGAACACTTGTGGGTATTTGTGTTTTTATTTATTTTTATTTATAATTGACACATTATTAGCATGCGTATTTATGGGTTTCAATGTGGTATTTCAATACATATATACATTGTGCAATGATCAAATCAGAGTGATTAGCATGTCCATTATCTTAAACATTTGTCATTTCTTTATAATGAGAGTGTTCAGAAGCCTCTTTTAACTATTTCAAAATATGCAATATAATATTGCTAACTCTAGGCAAACTACTGTGCAATAGAACACCGGAATTTATTCTTCCTATCTCACTTAGCTTTGTACCCATGGATCAGTCTCTCACCATTCCTCTAATCTCTGATAACCGCTATTCTATTATGTACTTCTATGAGAACAACAGATATTTATGTATTTATATCTTTATTGGCAAGCTACACAGTAGATGTTGACAAAAAGTTTCTGTTTCAACTAATGCCAAACAAGAGCCACCAGAGCCTGCATGCACCCATTTTAAGATTGATTTTTGCTAACATACTTCTGTGGTAAGAAAAAAAAAAAAGGTATAGAAAGAGTCATATCTTGACTACTTATAGTAATACAAAAAAAAAAAAAAAACAGAATAGTGTATTACAAACAATAACAAAAAGCAAAAGTAATGTAATACAAGTAAATAAAGAATTAAATATTTGAATATTTGAAAACAAAATAAGCCCTTAATATCCAAAATAAAAATTTTTTGTTGTTGTTGTTTCTAATTAGCGAGATAAAGTCTCTGTTGGCTGGATGTAACTTGAAAGTGACTCAGCCAAAATCTTTCATGACTCAATTTTTTCTTCTTGCATTGCTAGGAAAAGCAAAACAGAAATATTTGTGTTAGTAACAAAATTAAATCACGTAATTATATCTTTCACAATTATTAATATTCCTAGTATGTATGACTGTTTTGCCAGTTTATAATAATTAAAACCGTGTGACTTCTGGAAAAGTAGGTACCAAATAAACATTTGTTGACTTAATGAATACAAATTCAGACTATCCTTTTTTTATTTTTTATTATACTTTAAGTTCAGGGGTACATATGCAGAATGTGCAGGTTTGTTACATAAGTACACACATGCCATGGTGGTTTGCTGCACCCAGCAACCTGTCATCTATGTTAGGTATTTCTCCTATTGCTATCCCTCCCCTAGCCCCCAACCCCCTGACAGGCCCCACTGTGTGATGTTCCCCTCCGTGTCCATGTGTTCTCATTGTTCAATTCCCATTTATGAGTGAGAACATGCGGTGTATGGTTTTCTGTTCTTGTGTTAGTTTGCTGAGAATGATGGTTTCAAGCTTCATCCACATCCCTGCAATGGACATGAACTCATCCTTTTTTATGGCTGCATAGTATTCCTTGGTGTATATGTGCCACATTTTCTTAATCCAGTCTATCATTGATGGGCATTTGGGTTGGTTCCAAGTCTTTGCTATTGTGAATTGTGCCACAATAAACATACATGTGTATGTGTCTTTATAGTAGAATGATTTATAATCCTTTGGGTATATACCCAGTAATGGGATTGCTGGGTCAAATGGTATTTCTAACTCTGGATCCTTGAGGAATCACCACGGTCTTCACAATGATTGAATTAATTTACACTCTGACCAACAGTGTAAAAGCGTTCCTATTTCTCCACAGCCTCTCCAGCATCTGTTGTTTCCTAAGTTTTTAATGATCACCATTCTAATGGATGTGAGATGGTATCTCATTGTGATTTGATTTGATTTTTAAGGTTTTAACAAGAAAATGGTAAGAGATATGCTAATGCTTTTGAGTGCTGAACTAGAAATCAATATAAAGGCAGTTAGTTTTAGCTGCCATGAGTCATTTCATGGTGGGAATTTGGGAAAATCATTTGTGCCTTATTTATTTTCATGATAATGAGCTCTCTCACCTATGTCACAGAGGCACCTGAGGTAATTGTTTTGGTTTGAGTTCTTTGGAGGAAACATGAGCTGTAGAGTTACAATGAATATTGTTAAAAATGTTGGATTGTTGTAGTAGTAAACAAACATACATTACCTTTATACATTAGTGAGGTTTCACTGTTAACGATATCCAATTGTACTACTATAAGGAAACATTTAGGCTATAACAAACTTCAAAGGCATGGGCATTATACATAAAAGATTGTTCACATATTCAACAAAGCTTCCAGATCTTTGCATCCTGCCGATATACAAATTGTACCGTCTGCTCTAAGAATGATTTCTCTGTTTAAGAGTGCGCAGCTTTTTTACCCATCAGATAAAGAACAACCTTTCGCCTCCAAGTGCCTTTTCTCAGTTATTTCTTCACCTCTTTGTATTGCCAAGATGTTCTCAACAGAAAAATCTTTCCTGTTTACAAGAATCTTATCATGTGAATATATTTTAAAGTCCTCAATAACCAATTTAACAAAACTATTAAATAACTTTATATTGGCCTCCATTATCCCTTTTAAAGTTGTATTCAGAAAGGGAAGTTTTTATCTCCCCAGTGTTCCAAATGGAAACTTGGTCATTTCCATAGGTTTTTCTGATTGCTTTTAGGTTAAAAACAAAAACAAAAACAAAAAAACAAACAAAAAAAAAACAGTCTTTGAGTGCCTCTCAATTACCTAAGTCTGAAACTATAATGCCATTATCTCACATAAAATTTAAAACTCCAATATGCAACATATCTAGATTTGTTCAGATATGAAGGGACATTGTTTCACTGCAATAGCTTTATGGGACAACCTAAAGCTGATGTCTGCTTAGGCGACTGAAGCTGGGAGGACACAAATAGGTAGCTGTTGTCCAAATTTTCTAGTAGAATGACAAACCAGAATGTTTGCTTCTGTCAAGGCACAACACATTCTGGGTCACTAATTCTTATCTCTTGGGAAATAGAAAACATGCCCACTGACTCTAGCCAGGTTCTGCATGAACAGGTCAGCCCACTTCCCTGCTTTGGTTAGGATGCGTTGAGTGAAAGTGTATTGGCTTAAATAATAAAGGGGATTTATTGAGCCATGTAACTAAAACGTTCAGGGATGGGAGAGAATTCAGGCATGTTCTTACTTCTCTCTGACACTTTTAGATCTTTCTTCTGCTGTGAATTGGCTTTGTCCTCAGGTGGCTTTTATCATGAATGATAGCACCGCTAGCACCAATGAAGGCTATGGGTTTTCTCGATCATGTCCACAGAAGAAAATACCTGACAGGGAGCATTTTAGGACACATATTCACCCGTCCATATGACTGCGAGAGATACAGATTATCCTAATTGGTGAAAACTAGTTCCGGGCCCATTCCAGGGAGTAATTCCAGCAAGATCTTATGGCTACCCCCCGGCAGAGGAGGGAGAGGCAACCTCCTTGCCTGACAATTTTCAATCATGGAGGAACTTTGAAAAATAAAGTAAGAAACTGTGTACTAGATTTCCTCAAATTCCTTAAGAATTTTCTCACAGAAACTCAGGTTACCTCTTGTTTAAGAGATCTTTACTAACTGATCTTCCTTTCCTCATGTACCTGTGGGCACGAAGCTCATATATACACATTTGGCCTACAAGGACTGGAATTTCCTCTGTGGTTTTATGATGTTTCTTTGTTCCTTTCGAAAGCACTGATTTGATCATCATATCAAATCCAAAATTCAGAGTTTCATCATGATCTTAAATCGGTTTTATTTACACGTGTCAAATATTTAATGATTACAACAAAAATCATAAGCAATGAAATCCTTTGGTGATTTCTGCCTGATTGTAGTTACTTTAATTTTAATTCATATACTTCTTGCAAAGGCTCTGGATGTGGCTATATGGAATTGTTATTTAGATCATACTGCCTGCTAGTTTAAGTAATCTACTTTACTTGGCTTAGATTGATTTGGTTTTAATTAATCGTCTGGTTTAAATAGGAGCTTGAGATAGCCATTATGCCTAGCCCTGATCTTACTTTATGCAAACAAAATTGCTGTGATGACTTCTAAACACAGCAATGTAAGCTTTTCCCCATATTAGAACCTTAAATATATATTCAGGTTTCTAGCTAGCTGTTAATTTTAATGATATAAAATATTATTCTTGAATCTTGCTTCAGTGGTATAATTGAAAATAAGGCATTTCTTTAAAATTGTCAGGACTCTTTTTTTTTTTAATTCTGGGTTCAACAAATTCTCATAAAAGCATTTTCTTTGAGAGGGAAATTTGCTTGCTTAATGTCCTTTAGACATACCAGAATATTATTGGTCTGATTTTTCTAAACTTATTCTTCATGGTGGCTACAAGTCAATATGACAGCACATATTACTGAAGGAAAAAGGGAAAAAAACTAAGTCCACCAGAGCATTTCTAAGCTACAATCACATACAACAGAGATCAGATGAGTTTAATGTAGGGAAATATAATAAGACACAATATAGGAAAGTTTAATTTATCATAACCTTAGGGAGAAACAAAATCTAAGTCTAAAGATCATTATAACTCTAAGAGACATAAAGAAAGAATTAAAACAAGAAAACAAACCAAATCCATTTTTACAACAAATTATTCCTTAGAAAAACCAATACGTTAAATTTGTGGCCACCAATATTCCCTTTCCCCTTGAATGTGACACCACATATTATCAATGAAACTTTGATTCATTTAATCAATTATAATAATATTTTACACTCCATTTTGCTTTCATTTGTGTTATAATACATACATTTAAAGAAGTCAATCTAGAAACTAGCTTAAAATTAATTTATTATTTTGTTCAATGTTTATTTCCATTGATTCCATACCTTGGTAGGTTATTACTAGAGAGATATATGATGATATCAGTTAGAAAGGAAGAGGCAGTGGATTTACTTATGAGATTGAAAAGAATCTTGTGCCTTTAATATTAATATTAATATCGCACCTGGTTGTGTGATTCAATAGCCTGCAGATCACTTATTCAGGTGAAGGTCTGTTCAGTGAATTGTTCCCTGTGCCTGAAATTGTAGTATGTGTTACCCACACACACTCTTATTTAACCCTCACAAGAACACCCAGGAGATATTACCCCCTGTATAGACTGGACAATTTAAGATTAAAGATTAAATAATTTTTTCTCATAGTATATATCTATGGCATGGGGCCGGGGTTAAAACCCAAGTATCCTTAATTTAAAAACCCATGAGCTTTCCATAACAATTTGCTATTTCTTTCCAGTTATATTATGCCTTAAAAGTAGATGATCAATTCAACTTTTCCAGCCTCAATTTATGCTTAGTCATAGAATCAGATTTTTACTTATCCAGAATAGATCTGTATACCAAGGTTAAAGTCTGAGAATTGGATTGTGTAATATTTAATTGATTATATTATACTAATTTGTTCACATTTTAACTTCTTTGAAATGAACATTGTCTTATAATGGATGATAAGAAAGTATTTGTCATAGGTTGATTATGATAGTTTAATTTTCCTTTCTTCGTGATGTTTAAACTAATGATGTGTTTTCAATGGATGGCTTTTTATATTAGATGAAATGTGGTTCTTGGCTCTTCAATGAAACTCAGTAAAATCAGGCAAAGCAGAGTAATCCTGATTCATTCCCAGCTTTGCTCCAGGCTGTTTAACAAACTGGGATGAGAATAAGGTACTCTATTTAAAGCGGGGTGGTGTTTAGGAGTTCCATCTCCCATTGCCACTGCCATTCCTTACCCTCCCCTATGGCCTAGTTCTAACAATAACATTTCTGTTTCTTCTTTAAATCTGCCTTTGGATAATTTTTAAATGATGTTAATTTTATTATGATCTCAAGTTATCTATATTCTCCTCCTCCCACCTTTTTTTCAGTTATGTTAACCAAAAGTTCAGTCTTTTTTTATTAAGCCTTTTTCCATAATTCCTTTAAAATTGAAATAAAAATGGGACATTTTTGTCTATGTTCTTTGCCTAAATATATATGTAGAAGTTTGAGTGATTATAATATAAACTCTCTATTCTTGTTGCCTCCTTGTTATTGTCCATTTCTATATAAAGATATCAAAAATATTCCATTATGTAAATCCCCACTGTTACTGAAGGGCTTAACAAGATATTAAAATCAATGCAATTTTTATTGCTGTGTAAAACACTATCCATTTTGAGACCTTAACAAAGCCCTACCCATCTCCTTTATGCCTTCTAAAAAACATTTACAAATGCCTCCAGGAGAAACTGATCTCACTGTCCTTAGGATATCTTTACAGGCTATGTTGTAAGGTTTCCTCTTATGTAAAATGGGAGGTAATGATATTACCTATATGTATTGCTTATAAGAAAAAGTTACTAATATATACGAAGCTTATAATGTGTGGCACCTAAGTGCTCATAAATATTTGCCATTATTAGCAGCCAGTTGATATATATAATAAACTGCCATTTTAGTTTTTTTGGGGGGGTATTTTACAGACTATAAATTCCTAGAAGACAGATTATGTTGTTTGTATTTTAGAAACCCTTTTAATGCCTAAAATTTTGCCTTACATATTCTGAAAATCTCATTTGTTTAGTTGATGAACAAACTTCCTATTTGTGCCCACCCTAATTGGATCTACAATGACTACCCAATACGTGTGGGAACCACGGTGCATAGATTTTCCTATTTAAGTTGGGTATAGTGGAAAGAACATAGGTTTTGGACCCAGACAGGCCTAAATTTAAATCCCAACTGCCTTTTATTTTGACATTGGGATTCACTGGTATTCTTTGAGCCCCCATTTCTGCTTCTGCAAAAAGTAAGTAACATTTACTGTATGTGGTTTTGGTGAAAATTAAATTACTTAATGTATGCAAAAAATTTAGAACAATGCCTGAGATATACTAGACTTTCCATAAGCATTAACTATTGGTAGTTATTATTGTTACCATTGTAAACGTTATTATTCCTGTGGCTCATTATTTAATAGCATTACATCTCACTTTTTTCATTTATAAATGGGACCAACATTGATTTATGCATACGAGTAAAAAGTGGATTAAATTATATGTGTGAAGCTCTTATGTAAGCATCTTCACAGTGTAGGTGCTCCATAAATGATTTTATCCTTTATTCCTCCCACCTTTTTTTTTTAACATATCATTCCTTGATGTAACAAAGGAGTAATTTCCTTGTTCTTTCAAAAGAGATATTTCCAAAAGTTCTCCAGTTCTTGAGTGTGTTGTGCAGTGAGTGTGTTGTGCAGTGAGTGTGTTGTGCAGTGAGTGTGTTGTGCAGTTGTGGAAACTTTAGCAAAATGAAAGCTTAAGGACTTTGGGTCTTTAGGTTAGAAAACTTATGGGGGCATTGGGAATAACCTTCACCCATCTCCCATCACCATTACCATGCAGTATTCTTTAATTTCCCATGGGCATCTCCAGCCTTGTATTTTCAATGGTACAGCAAGAGCTAGTCCTTCAGCTCTTACAAATCATATTCCCGAAGAGTCTTATCCCATTACACAGTTTCTGTATTTGTTACCCAAGGGTTTTTTCAGAATTGTGGTTTCTTTGTCTGAACAAAGTGAAAAGATCCTAAAACAGAAACAGAAAGAGAGTGATGGGGCCAGATTCTCTTTACATCCTGAAGAGAAGTTCTAGGAAAAGCACTGGGTGCTGTGTTTCTATAATGTTCCCCAAATAAAATGAAAAATCTTGTGTAATTCTGTAGACTTGCACTCAGGCAAGTTATATGGAATGGAATTTTATAGTGATGGCATAATTTGTCAGTAAATTGTTATTATTATCTCTTTATTAAAAGATCAGGATTCAGAGCACAATTGTCATGCCTGCCAATTTCACCATGAAGCAGTTAGCAATACTGACAGTCCAATTACTTTTGTGATTGGTATCATGGCAACTTCAGAAGACGTGAAAGCACTGAGGTACCTGTAAATTGATTGGGGCTGGTAGCAGTTGATCACATTCAGGAACAGGTTTGTGGAAGTGTCCATCGAAGACTACGTGTCAGGACCATTGAAAACTTTTGATGTTTTACATCCCACACTTGTCCTAAGAACCACAATGTATGACACACATACACAGTAACAGCTCTAACTGGGACCATAACACCAGTAAATTTCTTTTCTGTTCTCTGCTTTAGGGAGAAAGAATCAAGGCACAATGAAATAAGCCAATATCTGGTCAGTTTAGATTCAGTGTTCAATATACTACAGCTTATTACCTCAACAACAATTCATAGTGACCCGGAAGCACTGCAGAGTCATCAATCATAAAAGAAATATTAAATTAGCTTTAGTATGCCGTACTTAGCAAGGCTGTGAAGTGGACTAATACATTTTGTAAAGATCTTTTTCAGCCACTTAGGTTGAAACAAAACAATTTTTTTCTATTTAAATGATCAGTTATCCAGAAAATTCTGTTTATGAGAAGTTTCCAGAAGTTCCCTTACATAAAATACCATCTAAAATGGGTCCTGTTGAGATTTGTATTAGCTGGTATAACACGCATTGTAAAATGTAAAGAACGTGCCCAAGATGGGCTCACCTTGAAGCATTTATTATGATGGCTCTAAGTCACAATTGGACACTTAAGAGAATGCAGATCACCTGAGGTCAGGAGTTCAAGACCAGCCTGGCCAACATGGTGAAACCCCGTCTCTACTAAAAATACAAAAAATTTAGCCAGGCATTGTGGGGCGCACCTGTAATTCCAGCTACTCAGGAGGCTAAGGCAGGAAAATTGCTTGAACCCAGGAGGCAGAGGTTGCAGTGAGCCAAGATCTCGCCACTGCACTCCAGCCTGGGCATCAAAGCGAGACTCCATGTTAAAAAAAAAAAAAAAAAAAGAGTGTCATATATCCAAATCCTACATCAGTGATGCTAATGTCAGAGTAAGGGACATCATTAGAGAGAAAGGTAACCCCAAAACCCCTTGATCCCTTGCAGAGAGACTATAATTAATCACTCCCAAGTCACCCCCTTGTATTTGCAGTTCCTGGCTTCAGTGGAATGTGCCTACTATTTATCTTCATTACTGGCCAGCAACATTAATAAAAATCAGTTTAAGATCTGAGAATAGAATAACTTCCTATAGATTCCAATTTAATTTAGAAATGCCTGCATTGCAGGAAGCATCCTTTGTCTGTCTTTGAGAAATGAGTTGGTTTTTCTGTGATACCCAGCTACAGCCATAAACAAAGATGATGCAGATGGGAAGGTCCACAGTCACTTCTTCCATTGATTACCTCCAGACATTAATTTTCAATCTAATTGCTTTGGTTGGCACTTTCACCTCAGTGGTACTTATATATGCCTACAGATCTGTTTGATCACAGCTCTTGGGTGTTGAATTATTTAATACCCAATCAGTTTTAGAAATGTCCCTCATACCCTATCTTGAATTTCTGGGAAGAAATAAATATAATGCGATATTTAACAAAAGGAAACTTTAAATGACAGACCTTTGTAATCGTTTACCATCTCTGCAGTCCTGAATTGTTTTCTTTGTTTATGAAACAATTGCTTTAGTAAGATCAGAATCACAAAACACTTCCACATTTCATTGAATTCAAAAGGTATTAGTACATATTATGCATAAAATATGATAAAAATGTATTTGTTTCATCATAAAAGTTATGGCATTGCAAATCTTTTTCCTATTTAGCTGCGTTCTTATGGTTCTTTAATTCTGAACTGTTACTTTATACATTTTTAAAACAATGCACACTAGTGTTTTAAGAAATGCACAATTTCATCTAAGACTGAATATATAACACTGATTAGCTCTTTCAGCATTGTGCAGGCATGGGTCTCAGGCTGCTCTGCACTTTAAATACATAAAATTACATGAGCATCTTAACTGTGCAGATGCCATCTTCTTGGCTTCTTTATTCTCCCCCCACTAATGTTGCTTTAATGGTAACATCAATTGTTAGTTTTAATTTCTGTGTTTCATTGTGACATGACACATATCCACTCAATTTTTTTTTTTTTTTATTATACTTTAAGTTCTAGGGTACATGTGCACAACATGCAGGTTTGTTACACAGGTATACGTGTGCCATGATGGTTTACTGCACCCATTAACTCGTCATTTCCATTAGGTATTTCTCCTAATGCTATCCCTCCTGCTGCCCCCCAACCCATGACAGGCCCCGGGGTGTGATGTTCCCTGCCCTGTGTTCAAGTGTTCTCGTTGTTCAGTTCCCACCTATGAGTGAGAACATGCATTGTTTGGTTTTCTGTCCTTGTGATAGTTTGCTCAGAATGATGGTTTCCAGCTGCATCCATGTCCCTGCAAAGGACATGAACTCATCCTTTTTTATGGCTACCTAGTATTCCATGGTATATATATGCCACATTTTCTTAATCCTGTCTATCATTGATGGACATTTGGGTTGGTTCCAAGTCTTTGCTACTGTGAATAGTGCCGGAATAAACATACACGTGCATGTGTCTTTGAAGTAGCATGATTTATAATCCTTTGGGTATACACCCAGTAATGGGATGGCTGGGTCAAATGGCATTTCTAGTTCTAGATTCTTGAGGAATCGCCACACTCTCTTCCACAATGGTTGAACTAGTTTACACTCCCACCAACAGTGTAAATGCATTTCTATTTCTCCACATCCTCTCCAGCATCTGTTGCTTCCTGACTTTTTAATGATCACCATTCTAACAGGTGTGAGATCGTATCTCATGGTAGTTTTGATTTGCATTTCTCTGATGACCAGTGATGGTGAGCTTTTTTCATGTCTGTTGGCTGCATAAATGTCTTCTTTTAAGAAGTGTCTGTTCATATCCTTTGCCCACTTTTTGATGGGGTTGTTTGTTTATTTCTTGTAAATTTGTAAGTTCTTGGTAGATTCTGGGTATTAGCCCTTTGTCAGATGGATAGATTGTAAAAATTTTCTCCCATTCTGTAGGTAGCCTTTTCACTCTGATGGTAGTTTCTTTTGCTGTGCATAAGCTTTTTAGCTTAATTAGATCCTATTTGTCTACTTTGGCTTTTGTTGCCATTGCTTTTGGTGTTTTAGTCATGAAGTCCTTGCCATGCCTATGTCCTGAATGGTATTGCCTAGGTTATCTTCTAGGGTATTTATGATTTTATATCTAACATTTAAGTCTTTAATCCATCTTGAATTAATTTTTGTATAAGGTGTCAGGAAGGGATCCAGTTTCAGCTTTCTACATATGTCTAGCCAGTTTTCCCAGCACTATTTATTAAATAGGGAATCCTTTCCCTATTTCTTGTTTTTGTCAGGTTTGTCAAAGATCAGATGGCTGTAGATGTGTGGTGTTATTTCTGAAGGCTCTGTTCTGTTCCATTTGTCTATATCTCTGTTTGTCTATATCATGCTGTTTTGGTTACTGCAGCCTTGTAGTATAGTTTGAAGTCAGGTAGCATGATGCCTCCAGCTTTGTACTTTTGGCTTAGGATTGTCTTGGCAATGCGGGCTCTTTTTTGGTTCCATATGAACTTTAAAGTAGTTTTTTTCCAATTCTTTGAAGAAAGTCATTGGTAGCTTGATGGGGATGGCATTGAATCTATAAATTACCTTGAACAGTATGGCCATTTTCATGATATTGATTCTTCCTATCCATGAGCATGGAATTTTTTTTCCATTTGTTTGTGTCCTCTTGTATTTCATTGAGCAGTAGTTTGTAGTTCTCCTTGAAGAGGTCCTTCACATCCCTTGTAAGTTGGATTCCTAGGTCTTTTATTCTCTTTGAAGCGATTATGAATGGGAGTTCACTCATGATTTGGCTCTCTGTTTGTCTACTATTGGTGTATAGGAATGGTTTTAATTTTTGCACATTGATTTTGTATCCTGAGACTTTGCTGAAGTTGCTTATCAGCTTAAGGAGATTTTTTGGGCTGAGACGTTGGGTTTTCTAAATATACAATCACATTATCTGCAAACAGGGACAATTTGACTTCCTCTTTTCCGAATTTATTTCTTTCTCTTGCCTGATTACCCTGACCAGAACTTCCAACACTATGTTGAATAGGAATGGTGAGAGAGGGCATCCCTGTCTTGTGCCAGTTTTCAAAGGGAATGCTTCCAGTTTTTGCCCATTCAATATGATATTGGCTGTGGGTTTGTCATAAATAGCTCTTATTATTTTGAGATATGTTCCATCAATACCTAGTTTATCGAGAGTTTTTAGCATGAAGGGCTGTTGAATTTTCTCAAAGGCCTTTTCTGCATCTATTGAGATAATCATGTGTTTTTTGTCTTTGGTTCTGTTTATATGCTGGATTACATTTATTGATATGCATATGTTGAACCAGCCTTGCATCCCAGAAATGAAGCCAACTTGATCATGGTGGATAAGCTTTTTGATGTGCTGCCAGATTTGGTTTGCCAGTACTTTACTGAGGATTTTCACATCGATGTTCATCAGGGATATTGGTCTAAAATTCTTTTTTTGTTGTGTCTCTGCCAGGCTTTGGTATCAGGATGATGTTGGCCTTATAAAATGAGTTAGAGAGGATTCCCTCTTTTTCTATCTATTGGAATAGTTTCAGAAGGAATGGTATCAGCTCCTCTTTGTACCTCTGGTAGAATTCAACTGTGAATACATTTGGTCCTGGACTTTTTTTGGTTGGTAGGCTATTAATTATTGTCTGAATTTCAGAGCATGTTATTGGTCTGTTCAGATATTCAAGTTCTTCCTTCTTTAGTCTTGGGAGGGTGTCCAGGAATTTATCCATTTCTTCTAGATTTTCTAGTTTATTTGTGTAGAGGTATTTATAGTATTATCTGATGGTAGTTTGCATTTCTGTGGGATTGGGAGTCATATCCCCTTTATCATTTTTTATTGCATCTAATTGATTCTTCTCTCTTTTCTTCTTTATTAGTCTTGCTAGCAGTCTATTTTGTTGATCTTTTCAAAAAACCATCTCCTGGATTCATTGATTTTTTTTGAAAGTTTTTTTTTGTGTGTGTCTCTATCTCCTTCCATTCTGTTCTGATTTTAGTTGTTTCTTGTCTTCTGCTAGCTTTTGAATTTGTTTGCTCTTGCTTCTCTAGTTCTTTAAATTGTGATGTTAGGGTGTCGATTTTAGATCTTTCCTGCTTTCTCTTGTGGGCATTTAGTGCTATAAATTTCCCTCTACGCACTGCTTTAAATGTGTCCCAGAGATTCTGGTACGTTGTGTCTTTGTTCTCATTGGTTTCAAAGAACATGTTTATTTCTGCCTTAATTTCATTATTTACCCAGCAGTCACTCAGGAGCAGGTTCAGTTTCCATGTGGTTGTGTGGTTTTGGGTAAGTTTCTTAATCCTGAGTTCTAATTTGATTGCACTGTGGTCTGAGAGACAATGTGTTGTAATTTCTATTCTTTTACATTTGCTGAGGAGTGCTTTACTTCCAACTGTGTGGTCAATTTTGGAATAATTGCAAAGTGGTGCTGAGACAAATATATATGCTGTTCATTTGGGGTGGAAAATTCTGTAGATGTCTATTAGGTCTGCTTGGTGCAGAGCTGAGTTCAAGTCCTGGATATACTTGTTAACCTTCTGTCTCATTGATCTATTTAATATTGACAGTGGAGTGTTAAAATCTCCCATTATTATTGTGTGTGAGTCTACATCTCTTTGTAGGTCTCTAAGGAGCTGCTTTATGAATCTGAGTGCTCCTGTATTGGGTGCATATATCTTCAGGATAGTTAGCTCTTCTTGTTGAATTGATCTCTTTACCACTATGTAATGGCCTTCTTTGTCTCTTTTGATCTTTGTTGCTTTAAAGTCTGTTTTGTCAGAGACTAGCATCGCAACCCCTGCTTTTTTTGCTTTCCATTTGCTTGGTAGATTTTCCTCCATCCCTTTATTTTGAGCCTGTGTGTGTCTCTGCACATGAGACGGGTCTCCTGAATACAGCACACTGATGGATCTTGACTCTTTATCTGGTCTGTGTCTTTTAATTGAGGCATTTAGCCCATTTACATTTAAGGTTAATATTGTTATGTGTGAATTTGATTCTGTCATTATGATGTTAGCTGGTTATTTTGCCCATTAGTTGATGCAGTTTCTTCCTTAGCACTGATGGTCTTTACAATTTGGCATGTTTTGCGGTGGCTGGTACTGGCTGTTCCTTTCCATGTTTGGTGCTTCCCTCAGGAGCTCTTGTAAGGTAGGCCTGGTGGTGACAAAAATCTCTCAGTATTTGTTTGTAAAGGATTTTATTTCTCCTTCACTTAAGAAGCTTAGTTTGGCTGGATATGAAATTCTGGGTTGAAAATTCTTTTCTTTAAGAATGTTAAATATTGGCCCCCTTCTCTTCTGGCCAGTAGTTTCTGCTGAGATATCTGCTGTTAATCTGATGGGCTTTCCTTTGTGGGTAACCTGACCTTTCTCTCTGGCTGCCTTTAACATTTTTTCCTTCACTTCAACCTTGGTGAATCTGACAATTATGTGTCTTGAGGTTGCTTTTCTCGAGGAGTATCTTTGTGGCATTCTCTGTGTTTCCTGAATTTGAATGTTGGCCTGACTTGCTAGATTGGGGAAGTTCTCCTGGATAACATCCTGAAGAGTGTTTTCCAACTTTGTTCCCATCTCCCTGTCACTTTCAGGTACTCCAATCAAACCTAGATTTTGTCTTTTCACATAGTCCCGTATTTCTTGGAGGCTTTGTTTGTTTTGTTTTACTCTTTTTTCTCTAAACTTGTCTTCTCGCCTTATTTTATTAATTTGAACTTCAATCACTGATACCCTTTCTTCCACTTGATGGAAACGGCTCTTGAAGCTTGTGCATGCATCACCTAGTTCTCATGCCATGGTTTTCAGCTCCGTCAGGTCATTTAAGGTCTTATCTACACTGTTTATTCTAGTTAGACAAAAGGTCTAATCTTTTCAAAGGTTTTTATCAGAGGCTGCAGAACAGCCAATATTGCAGATCAGCAATGTTGATGCTATTCCTTTCTGTTTTTTAGCTTTCCTTCTAATAGTCAGGTCCTTCAGCTGCAGGTCTGTTGGAGTTTGCTGGAGCTCCACTGCTGGAGGTCCATTCCCTCTTTGCCTGGGAATCACTAGTAGAGGCTGCAGAATAGCAAACGTTGCAGAACAGCAAATATTGCTGCCTCATCCTCCCTCTGGGAGCTTCATCCCGTAGGGGCACCCACCTGTATGAGATGTCAGTTGGCCCCTACTGGGAGATTTCTCCCAGTTAGGATACATGGGGGTCAGGGACCTACTTGAGGAGACAGTCTCTCCGTTCTCTGAGCTCAAACACCGTCATGGGAGAACCACTGCTCTTTTCAGAGCTGTCAGACAGGGACATTTAAGTCTGCAGAAGTTTCTGCTGTCTTTTGTTCAGCTATGCCCTGCCCCCAGAGGTGGAGTCTACAAAGGCAGCAGGCCTTGCTGAGCTGCAGTGGGCTTTGCCCAGTTTGAGCTTCCCCAGTTGCTTTGTTTACCTACTCAAGCCTCAGCAATGTTGGATGCCCCTCCCCCTGCCAGGCTGCTGCCTTGCAAGTCCATCTTGGACTGCTGTGCTAGCAGTGAGCATGGCTTCCTGGGCATGGGACCCACTGAGCCAGGTGTGGGATATAATCTCCTGGTGTGCTGTTTGCTAAGACCATTGGAAAAGCGCAGTATTTGGGTGGGAATGTCCCGTTTTTCCAGGCACTGTCTGTCACAGCTCACCTTGGCTAGGAAAGGGAAATCCCCTGACCTCTTGCACTTCCCGGGTGAGGCAATGCCCCACCCTGCTTCTGCTCACCTTCCATGGGCTGCACCCAATGTTCAACCAGTCCCAATGAGATGAACCAGGTACCTCAGTTGGAAATGCAGAAATCACCTGTCTTCCGCATCGATCATGCTGGGAGCTGTAAATTGGAGCTGTTTCTATTCGGCCATCTTGGAAACTCAGTGTTTTTTTAAAAAAGGAAAGCATACAATCTTAGTTGCTGGGCGAGTTCTTATGAATCAACTTGAAATCACCTTTTTCCTCTTTCATAATAGCTACTTATTTTAGTTGACATGTCAACTATGATTAGATATTAACTATCTTTTTCTAGTTAAAATTTTGCTAGCTTTCAAACAATAATTCCAATTCTAGTATGCATATACACATGTAACATACATAACTCTAATATATATATGCATACATGGGTATACATTAAGCCAGATCTAACATAAATTTAGATATGCTGAGAAAGCCACATTTTTTTCAGATCTCTAAGTGACCATTATTTACACAAATATGACCACAATAAGTACTCACACTTATTGAGGCCAATGCAATATTAATAAGGTGATTGTTTCACAGAGAAATTAAATGGATGATTATTTGTTGAATACTGTCAAATAAAGAGTTGTCTTTTTTTACATGTTGTTATTTCAGTCTGACCCAAATAATTTTTATACTTTTCATTCTACCGTGCCTGAAAACAGCTTCATATATCAACCATTTCTGCTTTGGTGGTGCTTTGAGAATGGCATCTTAATGTTTATTTAAGTGCAATAAATAAACCTGACATTTATAGGAATAAAGGAAATCGATATAAGTTAGGCTGGAATATCCAGCCACATGCCCAGCTACAACTCAATGGATAGTTCTGTTAAAGGAAGAAAAGAAGAATAGCATTTAACAGACAACTGCTGTTGCCCCAGTCCACAGCTGTGGCCCAATCTGTGTTGTGCATCCTTCTTCTCACAGAGGACACACTAACCTGAACCCCAAGCAAGAAGGACCAAAGTCCCATGCAGTTACTGTATCCAACCCAAAGTTCAGGATCTGTGGGCTGTGCATTCTGCCATGTTCACAAGTGACTCCTTGATGGTCTGTGATCTATAAGAAAATCATTTTTGACCTCTCGGGCCACATCCAATAAAGAATGGGGTAATATGATCAACATAGTCTCAATAAAATTTTTTATTTGGTAAATGGAAGACGGGGAAAAACACAGAAGTCACTGGTTGATATTGTTAGGCTTTGTTCCCAACCAAATCTCATCTTGAATTGTAATCCCCATAATCCCCACTTGTTGAGGGAGACTGGCGGGAGGTGATGAGATCATGAAGGCGGTGTCCCCCATGCTGTTCTCGTAATACTAAGTGAGTTCTCATGAGATATGATGGTTTTATAAATGTCTGATTGCTCCTCCTCCACACACTCTCTCTCTCAACTGCTGCCATATAACATGTGCCTGTTCCCCTTCCACCATGATCGTAAGTTTCCTGAGACCTCCTCATCCATGTGGGATGAATAAACCTATTTTATTTATAAATTACGCAGTCTTGGGGGCAGTTCTTTATAGCAGTGTGAGAATGGATTAATACATGGGTCTATTGCAATAGAGGAATTCTGTAGGTCAGAATTCCACTATTTTGTTGTGACCATGTAGAAAATTCCTTGTTCTTACTCTGGATCCACTTTCTGAGGAATTGCCCTGTTTATTATTCTCTTTGACTCACAGGTTTGTCTTTTGGGAGATATTTCTTATCAATATTTTGAAGTACTTTCGTTGCTAAAGAAGAGAAGCCACAAGCCTGGGTGGTCTAAGATTTAGGGGGTGATTTATTCACCCTTAAGTCATTCACCAGGGCTTTTAGCCTCTGCCCCTAGGGAAGTAGGCTGTGAAAGTGACTTGGGCCCAGGAAGCCATGCTCTTTAGTACTGACTTATCTCCAGCATGCAGACTTTTAGCCAAGTGCTTCCAGTTAGTTTAATTTGAGAATAACATGGTCAAAAATTCTTCCTATCTTGGTTTTGTGGTGTATAGACTCTCATTTATCCATCAGTTGCTGTTCTTGACCATCCCTGTTTTCCTTAATTTAACCCTTGCTACTTTGAGGACATTTGAAACTATGGGCATTGGTGAGAAGACAACTCTTAAACTGCTTTTGCCCCTGACTGGCTCACATTTGAAACTACTCAGCAAATTGACAGAGAACTCCCCCTAGCCAAAGTTCCTCTCTTTGGTTCTCTGCTTTGGAAATGTGAAGCTGTTAATATCTACTTCTTTCTTTTTTAGTACTTGTTACATGGCATAGACAGTGAACAGCATGCACCAATACCTGGACATTTTTAAACTATGTTGCTAGGACCATGGTCTTAGTGTATCAGGCCTATCTTCTAAGTTATCAATGTAATAGTTTTGCAAATTTTCATTATGGCATGACCACAATGAAGTCACCAGCTTCCTGCCCACATTATTACACTGTTGCCATATATTTTAAGTTTTATTTAGGGAAGTGCCAAGTATCCAGTATCAATTTTTGTGATAGAGAATAGATCAAGATGCTCTAACAGAGACCAAGAGTCTCAAATGAGATGGGACAAGTATTTCTCTTATGTACTGGTTCATACACAGGAGGGTATAAAAGCAGGTGGGGAGCTCTGACTTTCAAGATCACCCAGGAACCCATCCCTGCATGTGGTTTCCATTTCTCTGTTTGCCATCAGAAAGGGGAAAGGAAAGAGCAGCTTTGAAATAGAAATATGCTCTGGAAGTTGGCCAAGTTGGTTTGCACTATTAAAAAATCAACAATTGATTCTTAACTTTTCTAATTTGTACATTCTGGACTAAATACATTTCTTTTAATAATTAAATCTGGGCCATAAAAGAATGAGCTATATAATTATTTAAATATTTTGGGATATATTTACATAAAACATTAATCTAACTTTATTACTTTATTACTGTCTATTTTCAGATGAACTTTCAGGGAAGAATGTATGGAATAAGAGAAAAAATACCAGGTAAATGCTATTCTGTACCTATGTGTGTGTGTGTGTGTGTGTGTGTGTGTGTGTATTTAATTTAAAAAACTGCTAGATGTTTTCATTATTAACCTACACTCATCATAATAATCTGTAATATGAAATATATTAAAGATATCAACAAATGATGTTGAAAGAATGCAAAAAATGAACTTTGATTTTTTTATTATAAAATAAACTAAAAATGAATTATCCACCTAAATGTAAAATCTAAAACATAAAATCTTTAAAAGTAAACATAGGAGAAAAATCTTTGTGATCTTGGGGTAGAAAGAGATTTCTAGCTATCACACCAAAAGTGCAAGCCATGAAAGAAAACAAAATTGATAAATTGGGCTTCAGTAAAACTAAAAATGTTTGTACTTTAAAGACACGTAAGATAAAAAGAAAAGCCACAGATTGGCAGAAAATATTTGCAAGACATATAACTGATAAAGGGTTTCTATACAGAATATATAAATAACTCTTAAAACTTAATAATAAGGAAAGATGGGTAGAACTTTATTCAGACACTTTCTGTCACCAAAGAAGACAATGGGTGGCAGACAAACACATAAAGGAATGACATAAAGAGATGCTCATTAGCCATTAGGAGATTGCAAACAAAAACCACAATGAGATGACATTACATCCCTGTTAGAATCTCTAAGGATTGACCATACCAAATGTTAGTGAGCATGTTAGAGCAACTGGATCTCTCATACACTGCTGGTGGGAGTGTACAATGGTATGAGCATTTTGGAAAAAGGCTTTGCAGTTTCTTAAGAAGCTAATCATACACCTTTCATAGGTTTTCGCCATGCTTTTGCTATGTAGTAACCAAAGTTTTTAAAAAACACATATGAACATAAGGATTTGTACAAGGATGCTCATAGCAACTTTATTTTTATTATTATAAAATTAGAAACAAAATGTTTACCAACAAGTGGATGGATAAGCAAATTGTGGCATATCCATACAATGAAATAATATTTAGCAATTTGAAAGGTGGACTATTGATGTGCAATAACATGGACACACTTCACATTGATTAAGCTGAATGAAAAATACTAGAAAAAAAGCTCTTACTGTGTGATTTCATTTATATAACATTCTAGAAAATGCAAAAAAATCTATGATGATAGCAGATCGATGATAATGAGGGGATAAAGAGGAGGGATGGGAAGGAGGGATTTCAAGGAATATTAGGACACTTCAGGGTATGACAGATATATTCGTTTATTTGATTATGGTGATGATTTTATGGCTGTATGTATAGGTCAAAGCTTATTAAATTGTCTACTTTAGACATGTAGTCTTTTATGGTGTTTATTATTCTATGATAAAACTTAAAATTAAACATTTTAGGTTGGTGCAAAAGTAATTGCAGTTTTGGACTGTGAATTTTAAATCATTATAACTAGGCTCAAACACATCTTCATTAATCACAATAGGAGCCATTACAATCAACACATTTTTGCCAACAAGAAATAAGTTTGTTTATCCCAGTAGGGTAAAAATCTGTGCTTCAAGATTCGACAAATACTTAGAAAGTATTTTCTGCATGCTGCTGGTTGTGGAAGTGTTTGCCCGGCAAAAAGTTGCCGTGATGCCTGAAGAAGTGGTAGTTGGCAAGAGATTAGGTGAATATGGCAAATGAGGCAAAACTTCGTAGCCCAATTCATTCAACTTTTGAAGCATTGGTTGTGTGACGTGCGGTCGGGCATTGTGAAGAATTGGGCCCTTTCTGTTGACCAATGCCAGCTGCAGGCATTGCAGTTTTTGGTGCATCTCATTGATTTGCTGAGCATACTTCTCAGATGTAATAGTTTCACCAGGATTCAGAAAGCTGTAGTGGATGAGACTAGCAGCAGACCACCAAAAAGTGACCATGACTTTTTTTTTTGATGCAAGTTTGACTTCGGGAGGGGCTTTGGAGCTTCTTCTTGATCTAACCACTGAGCTGGTTGTGGCTGGTTGTCATATAAAATCCACTTTCCATGGCATATAACAATTCGATCGAGAAATGGTTCGTTGTTGTTGCATAGAATAAGAGAAAACAACACTTCAAAAAGAAGATTTTTTAAATTTTCGCTCAGCTCATAAGGCAGCCACTTATCGACCTTTTTCACCCTTCCAATTTGCTTCAAATGGCGAACTACTGTGGAACGGTCAATATTAACTTCTTTGGCAACTGCTCATGTAGTTGTAAGAGGATCGGCTTTGATGATTGCTCTCAACTGGTCGTTGTCAACTTCCGATGGCTGGCCACTATGCTCCTCATCTTCAAGGCTCTTGTCTCCTTTGCAAAACTTCTTGAATGACCACTGCACTGTACATTCGTTAGCAGTTCCTGGGCCAAACGCGTTGTTGATGTTGCGAGTTGTCTCTGCTGCTTTATGACCCATTTTGAACACCAATCGCTCGAATTTACTTTTTGTCTAACATTATTTCCATAGTCTAAAATAAATTCAAAATAAAGAGCAAATAACAAGTCATTATCAAAAAAGCCATAAAGTGAGAAATATGTATTAAAATGATGTATAATAAACCACATTTATTTAAGAATGTATTCCAATATCAAATGGCAAATTTCAACAATGCAAAAACCGCATTATGTTTGCACCAACATAATATAATAGTGTCTTTATTAAGTTCTTATAATTCATAATCTAAGCAGAATGGCTGTATATAATTTAAACATTAAATTTTAATTTAAATGTAATTAAATTTTACATAGTAATTAAGAAGAGTTTTCTATTTGTAACTCCTTGTTATAAAGATTGATCATTGCATTTCATGTTTTGCATGCTATCAAGCTAAAACCAGATACACAAAGACTCACTTTTAAAGAATTTTTTAATACTACAAAAAGTTCCACATATCATTAAAAGACAATTGCTAATTCAAATGATAATGTATTTAGTCAAAGCTGCCAAGGTCACAGAAATCAGTTTAAAATTACAAAACAAGGCCAGGCATGGTGGCTCATGCCTGTAATCCCAGCCTGTTGGGAAGCTGAGGTGGGTGGATCACGAGGTCAGGAGTTCAAGAGCAGCCTGGCCAACATGGTGAAACCCTGTCTCTATTGAAAAAAAAAAAAATTAGCTAGGCATGATGGCACATGCCTGTAATCCCAGCTACTTGGGAGGTTGAGGCAGAAGAATTACTTGAACCAGGACCTGGGAGGTGGAGGTAGCAGTGAGCCGAGATCACACCACTGCACTCCAGCCTGGGCTACAGAGCAAGATTCTATCTAAAATAAAACCAAAAAAAAAAAAACAATTTTTTTTTTTAGCTTTTACAAATATTATAGTATCTCCCATTAGATTTGATGTCATTATGCATTCTGCATTAAATCTTTACATTTCTTTAGATTTCGAATGAAATCTTTATAATATAAATCTTTATAATATAAACTAGATGTTAAAAAAATTAGTGTTTTTACTTATTAACTTTAGATATGAATTGATTTTATTGATATTTGCCCTTAGAAATATGCATACAAAAGTTATTTTAAAGAGCTGTTTTAACAATTTAAGATGCATTTTTATTTTTAATGGAAAATGTAGTGCTTGCCTTTTTTCCTTTCTTTTCTCTTTCTTTCCTTCTCAATCTTCTTCCCATCTCACTTCTTTCTCTTTGCATTACTTTCTCTTTTGGTTGCTCTTTAAAACTTATTTTTAAGGATTTACTATTTGGGGGCTCTGGTGATATAACACGCTATGAGTTCTTTTTTTCTCTGGTTATTCATTTTCTTGTTGGTGAGAAAAGGCTATCAGACATGCCTGTAGGTGGAAGTTGATGAAGGAGAAGTGGGGACAATGGTGGGTGGATGTTGTGGGCTGCGGCTGTTGCAGGTGTTTGGGAAGGGAATGGACCCAGACACTGTAGCAGTCATTGAAGGTTTTGTGGTCTTTTAAGAAAGAATGTTCTATATCATTGTAAGCCAATTAAAGTGTTACACTTATAGTGATCATATATAATGACTTCGTTGAGCAAAAAAAACTATCATTTTAATATCTTTTGTCTTCTTAAAATCTTATTGGTTATAAAAAGTCAAAGGGCCTAAGTTAGTATAATTTGATTTCTTACACTATCCCTTGGAAAGAAAATGTGTTATGTGGCCTTTTTCCTAGGACAACCACCATATCCCAGTTTCTGCAGAACTGTCCCAATTTTATATGCATTCATCTCTTTCAGTCATCATTTAACAGACATGTGAATTTGGAAAAGTTGTTTAATTTCTTTGAGCATTGTTTTCCTCATAAGAGTAGGGCTACTTTAAGAAATAAATCAGGTAGCCTATGTACTACAGTGCTCGGCCCATAACAGTGACCAAACAAACATAGGTATTATTCCTACTGCTGTCATTAATTGCTTTGAGTCAGGTTGTTATCATTTAGTACAATGAGACTTCATTTTGTACAGTAATAAAATATTTTATGCAAATTTAATTTTAGTTGTTAAAATCATATATTCCTATCAGATCAATTGTTTAGTGTCTTCATCAGTTAATGCTCTTTATTATTACAAATTAAATAAAATTGCTCTCAGTGATTGATTGGCTGTCAAGGCTGATCTTTTAAATGCGGATAATGAGTAATAAGGGATGAGTAATCTTTCTAGATTTCTTACTTTCTAGAAGACTTCATTTGGAAGCTAAGACTGCTATTATCAGCGGTCTTGATACAGACAAATTGCAGACTTTTGTTGATTTAACTTTAGCTGTTACTATCTTGATATGTTGATTTTGTTCTTAGGACAGCCATACATTCAGATCTTTCACAACAACCCAAACCCACTTATGCCATCCTGCTGTGCCCCATGAGGTACACTTAGGTTTGTTGTATCATATGTTGTGCCTTTTAAAATTATTCTTTAATAAAAGTAAAGAGTAATTCTTATCTATCATCCTTCAACTTAATGAAGACAATTTATAAAGAATATGAATATATGAAGGGAAGCTACTAAAATATTTAATTAGAAAAAGTGATATAGGTAAATGCTTTGATAAATATTATTAGACCTGGGTCATATTTCCAATATGATACAAAGTAGTTAAATCTTGTTATGCCTTATCAATGCTTTTTTGTTTTTTTTTTTTTTTTTTGAGATGAAGTCTTATACTGTTGCCCAGGCTGGTGTGCAGTGGCGTGATCTCGGTTTGCTGCAACCTCTGCCTCCTGGGTTCAAGCGATTCTCCTGCCTCAGCCTCCCGAGTAGCTGGTACTACAGGTGCATGCCACCATGCCCGGCTAATTTTTGTATTTTTAGTAGAGACGAGGTTTCACAATGTTGGCCAGGCTGGTCTCGAACTCCTGACCTTGTGATTTGCCTGCCTCAGCCTCCCAAAGTGCTGGGATTACAGGCATAAGCCACCGTGCCCGGCCATCAGTTCTTCTTAAATGTGTCTTATGAAACACTAAGATACTAAGAAATGTTCACAGATATTCTAAGAAAAAAAAAATACCAACCTCAAATTAGTTGGGAAATCCCTAAGTTAATCTAAGTTAAATAGAGTTTTTTTTTTAACTATAGAAATTCTCAGTCTTCACTAAGGTAAATGCATTATACAGAAACACACACACACACACACACACACACTCTCACGTAATTTATATGGTTGTGGGATGTTTCCTCTTTTTATTTTTTATATTTATTGACATCAGTATTTCTCAAGACACACAAACAAATAGAGTTGTTTAAAATCTGATTTAAAGGAAGACTTGTGAAATACCCAGTAAAGAAGTGTTAGCCTAACAGCAGATAGTGGGGTGGGGTGAGATTGTTCTTACCCGTCATCTGGTTTGCACAGACCTTTTTCACCTGTCTCAAGAGTCAGCTCTGCTCTCAGCGAGTCTCTGCTGGAGCAACAGCATGGCCAGGGAACTGGCCATCTGAACCTTTTCATCTACGGGGCCACCTGAGCTGAGCTGTGACTTTCTGCAGTGGCAAGACACAAACATGGCTACAGACCTTTTAAAACATGCTGTTAAAAGACATCCTGCTCTTAACATTTCAAACACAACATTTGTACCTAAATCCAAATTACTCTATTAGAGATAAGTCGCAGCAGTTGTTTGATATTTAAAGCCTATATACTTCAGGTAATTTAGAGAACAGTTTGTTCACCAGAGAAGAGAAGTGGGAGAGTGGTATTTGATTTGAGGGTCTAGGTGCTAAAATGATTTCTCCTGGGAGCCCCTAAAACACAGTAAGATAAAAAAAAATCCTATCTTGCAGGGAATCTTATAACTCCCCACACTGTATCACAGTTCTTCTGGAGAACGATTATTTATTTATTTATTTATTTATTTATTTATTTTTTAAGACAGTTAAATAGATTTTTTTTTTTTTTTTAACTATAGACATTCTCAGTCTTCACTAAGGTTAAATGCATTATTTGTTTATGTATTTATTTATTGCCCAGGCTGGGGTACAGTGGCCCAACCATGGCTCACTGCAGTCTTAAACTCCTGGGCTCAAGTGATCCTCCTGCCTCAGCCTCCCCAGTAGATGGAACGACAGGACATGCCACCACACTGACTAATTTTTAAATTTTTCTTTTATAGAGATGGGGGAGTCTCACTATGTTGACCAGGCTGGTTTTGAACCCTTGGCCTCAAGCGATCCTGCCTCTTCGGCCTCCCAAAGTGTTGAAATTACAAGTGTGAGCTGGCCTGCCCAGCCTGCAAAACTTTATTTAAATTACTAATTCGAAGAATTTAAGATATTTTAGTGTTATATTTCTTAGATGACTTTTTGAAACAAGCTTTCATTAGGCTACTTAAACATATACATCATTATGAAAGAATAGATAAAATAGGCATGACTTCCTCATTAATGCAATGTTCAAAATGAGATATATGTAAGTTTAACATTAATGGGGTATTGTGGAATGTTTACAAAAAATGTAGTTCTTTTCACTTAAAGCAATATCTTGTCTGACTGAAGATTTAATAATATATGAAACAATAAAAATTGGAAAACAATACAGTAGAGAACATAGACACATGAGAAGTTGTGAACTATTATAAGAGTACCTGTAAGAAAAGAACCTGTGTAGGTTGAAATAAAGAGAATGAGAATGATGAGCTTTAAAATAGGAAAATGATGTAAGGTGGAGGAAAATTCCAGAAATATCATTCCAGGCAAATGAATTAACAGGTGTGTGGTAGCAGAGAAAAAATATAAATGATAAAGTTTTTGTATAGCCAAGAGTTCATGCTGCAGACTACTAGATAATCAGGATAGGGCACTGTGAAATCAGATAAAAAATCTGGAAAGGCTGGGCTCCATGGCTCATGCCTGTAAATCTCAGCACTTTGGGAGGCCAAGGAGGCAGGATTGCTTGAGACCAGGAGTTTGAGGCCAGTCTGGGCAACATAGTGAGACTTCCGTCTCTGAAAAAATATAAAACATAAAAATTACTCAAATGTGGTGACACAAACCTGTAGTCCCAGCTCCTTGGGGGCTGAGGTAGGAGGATTGCTTGAGCCAGAAAGGTGGACGATTCAGTGAGCTATGATTGCCACTGTACTCCAGCCTGGGTGACGGAGTGAGACCCTGTCTCAAAAAAATTTTTTTCTTTGAAAAATTTTGATATGATATGTTAACTTTAAAAAATTACAACATACAAACTTAGAACAAGAGAAAAGGAGACTTTCTTTTTTATAAAGGGTTACAGCCTGCAAGACGGTCATCCTGCAGCCTGGGAAGCACAGTCTCTGGCTGAAGCCCAGAGATAGGTAATTGGAAGGAGGAGGGATTCGGGTAGGAGCTTTATGCTGAAAGGGTTGGCCAAATATGCATATTCAACAGATTACAGGAGGAGGTATGAATATTCATGAGGTGATCCTGACACTTGACCCATGTTCACTTTGGGGTAGAGACTTAACAATTAAATGTATTACTATTAGACCCTATATGTGAAAAGGACTTTTCAGGACATGAAGGCTTGAGAGTGTGCAGTTTCTAAACCAGCCAGAACCACAGTCCATGGTCTGCTTATCAGGAGAAAGTTGCTGAAATCACTCTCTTGTCCAATCAAAGCTGTAGTTATGGCTGGTGGAACAGGGGCTGGGAGGTCGGTTAGCGCCTGGCGGAGCTGCAAATTATTTCAAATATTGCTTATTTTGAGGCCATTGGTTGTTTAGCTGCTAGAGAAAAAGAAAACCCGTGTAGCAGTTACAACATAGTTAATTCTTTAAGTGCAGCGGTGTGTGACCTATCTCTCGCCTGGCATGGCCTTAGGTCCTGTTTATAAATTTGTCTGATTGCCACCAAGAGTCTGTTTTGTCAATCTTATGATCTTGATTTTATCATTAATGTTGGTCACTGGTTATGTCTAAACCACAAAAGGAGAAGGTATAACAAGGCGTGTCTAACCTCCCATCCTATCATAGCTGAAAATTCAGTTTTGGGTTTTTTTTTTTTTTTTTGTAGGGGGTGTTACTTTAGCCAAGGAGGAATCTGTTTGGTTGGTGAGGGGACTTAAGGGTTCAAGTTAACATTGGTTACTTTTTTTTTTTGAGACGGAGCCTCGCTCTGTCACCCAGGCTGGAGTGCAGTGGCGCGATCTCGGCTCGCTGCAAGCTCCGCCTCCCGGGTTCCCGCCATTCTCCTGCCTCAGCCTCCTGAGTAGCTGGGACTACAGGCGCCGCCACCGCGCCCGGCTAATTTTTTGCGTTTTTGGGAGAAAAGGGGTTTCACCGTGTTAGCCAGGATGGTCTTGATCTCCTGACCTCATGATCCGCCCGCCTCGGCCTCCTAAAGTGCTGGGATTACAGAGGTGAGCCACCGCGCCCGGCCACATTGGTTACTTTTATATATTTTTGATGTATGTTAAACCCTCACTACTTCAGGTAAATTGAGTGAGAAACGAATCTGTACTAACTAAATTTATGGATTGTAAAACATTTATTTAAAAAAGCAGTTTTATTTCTCTTCTGTATTTGTGATAATAATTACACAAAAAAATGTGTGGTCTTACTAGGTTTCATGAGAGAATCGTTATATTTTGAATAATGATTTAGAATTCGGATTTTTTTCCCCTAAATAATAGTTTCCTAAGGAGAAAGATGCTTTAAGTGATCAATTCTCTTTAAGTGTTTTTAATTATCTTGTTTACATCTTATTTTTATGGTTAATTGGCTAAGCAAATCTCTTCCTTATTCTGTGGTATTTAAAGTGGCTTTCATCTTAGCGATCCAGGCAGTTGTTGGTTTGCCCTTCTAGAGATATCTTCTACAGCCCTACATACTGCTCTGTGCACCATGAGATGGCCCTCTATGGCCTGCGTCACAGGTCCCCTTGTTGTCTGGCTGCTGGTAGGGTTGAGCCATTGGTAGGTACCAACGGAAGCTCTGAGAAGTGAGAGGAGGGTGAGTTCAGGCAGGGGGTGTATTCCCTAGCTCTTTCCCTGTCACGAAGTGGCTGTGTCCCTATTTTGAAGGATACACAGTTTCTGTTGGGATGCCCGTACATTTTCTTTCTGGGTTCCAGGAACCACTGGCTCCCTTTTGTCTTCAGATCTCGGGAATCATGGTTCTCCGCTATTGCTAGTCCAGGTTCTGCATCCTGCATCATTTCCTGTTGGCTGTGTTGATGCTAACTACTCTAACTACACTACTATAAAAATCCCTTTTAGAAATGAAGCAATTGTCCTACATGAGGGCATCGCCTGTTTTCTGCTGGGACTCTGACAGATAAAATATCTTTCATTCAAACATTTAAAAAACCAGTAAATGGAGTTTGCAACAAAAATGTTTTGCTGAATATGTGAATGTATTTCACTTTTAACATTCTGTGAACAATTAACTCATTTGTTTACTTGCTTGTTAAGAAACAGTTGAGTCCTATTATGTGTTAAGCATCAATAGGATAGGAATATAACAAGGTCAAATTTTTCATAGTATTTAATTTAACATTATATTAGTAATAATAAATATTAATATTAATATATTAATCATGTTAATATTAATAGCACATGGGTTTTACATATTCTCAGGCTCTTAGATGTATTATTTAAGATAGATGCCAATTAATACTTTAGAAGCTTTTATCACCAACAGGCACATATGGAACATTTACTATATGCAAAATAATGGGCTTATAGTTCCTAAAAGCATCATTTCATATTTTTTCATGTGTGAAAGAAAGATATATTAAACTTCTGGTTCACAGTTTTAGATTATTTCATGCTTATGATAAATCATAAAGTGTGGGATTCACAACCTATATAATAGAACTGTGAAACTTGTGTAAGGAAACATGCATTTAGTATAGAATGGTGTATAAAAGGAGATAAAGACAAAGATAAAAATAATAAAAATAACTATCAATTTATAGATTGCTCAGGGTATTAGATTTCCATTATTCAAGCATTTGAGAGGTGTCTGGGTCCCTTGTGAGAGTAGATTGACCTCTTTCAGGACATTGAAATAGCATGTTAATTATAGCTGTACTGAATTAAATTGCAGGAACTGCGAGGAGATATATTAAACTCTTGACTTGATCATCATAATATTTCTTCTAATTGAAAATAACAAATACACTTGAAGACTCTTGTTTGATTTTTTATTGCAGGAAGATGCAAACTAAAATTCAATTTTTGGAAACATTTACTCTAGATAGACATTTTTGTTTTGTCTTATTTTGAATATTTTTGAGGAAAAGGAGATAAAAATGGAGATTAAGCCAAATATTTATTTAAAAAATTCCAGTAGATTTAACACCAGTGCAATTCAGTTCTATCTTCCATGTAAAGAACATAGGACATTGGTCACACTGATTATACTAGTTGACTAGTTAGACAGTAAGTTTAATTACCTCAAATATTCAGTTTCCCAATTATTTTGTTTCTAAGAATTAATGCTACTGTGGGATAATACAAATGTTGCACATTATAGCACAGATTTTTCAAATAGCTATTAATGACAGTATGATTTTTGTTTTCCTTCATGTAACCTTAGAATTGGATGACATACCATTGACACTTAGAGTCGATGATGAATACATAGACCTTAATTACAAATATAGTTTAGATGTTAAGACTACTTGTCTACGTTAGAAGATCTTATAGGGGGAAGAGGAAAGGATATCTTAATTCTCTGATCAAGCCTGTCAGTTTTTCCTCAGATTGATAAAAAGTGGCTTAGTAAGTGATAGGTACATAAGCACCATCCAGTCACACGTCTTTTCACCATTGAACTAAATATAGGCCACAGTTCTCCAAGAGCTCTCATCATGAAAGGTAACAGGCCTCATTCTTCATACACAAATTTAGTATTAAAAACGTCATGACAATAAGAGCAGCAGCAGGAAGCAAATACAATTAGCAAAGGAAGCATGAGTAAAATATTTAAACCCATACTTTTTATGCATTAGCTCAATGATTCATTTTGAATTTAGCTTTCCAATTCATCTGTCTCCAGGTGTCCTCTATTTCATATCTAGATCTGGTTTTTTTTTTTTCATAGAATTATGTGTCATTGGAAAATCTGAGAAAATAAAATTTCACCCTCCCAACTTGCAGCTTCAGAAAGTATAATACGGTATTATTTTTATACAGAAAATTCTGTCTTTTACCTCCAAGAGCAGTTTTCAGGTGTTTAAGTATTATTACTACTTTTGGTCTTACATAAAACCTATCATTTGAGAGGTTTGCAGTGTGCTGCTACATTAATTCCTATAATAGTATTTTGAGATCACGATCACTATTGTCACTTAATGGAATGAACCTAATGCTTGTGATTTGCTTGAGAATTAATGCTCAGTAAATGACCAAATTCTATGGGGGCTGATGATCAGTTATTTATTGCAACACTTTATCCTCCCAAGCTATTATTCTACCACCTAGAACATGGCGATTTTTCTTACATGGGCCAGGCAACAGTAAAGTTAACCAATAATATCAAAGATATGACTTACTCTGGAGCACATTAAAACAAAGAAAATTATTTGTCTCTGAACTGCTAATAATATGAGGTTATTGTTTCTGAGCCCCCAAAGGGATATAGAAAGCTTCTCAAATACACATTCTGAATCTCCAAAATTTATCTTATGTATAGATTATGGAATTATAAGTTTTTAAGAACTCTAATCCTTGCTTTGCCTTTTCTTTTATTTATTCTATCTTTTCGGCTTCCATTTTATTGACTGTGTTTTTTTTTGTTTTGTTTTGTTTTGTTTTGTTTTTTGGCAGGGTGATATGGTTTGCATTTGCGTCCCTGGCCAAATCTCATATCAAATTGAATCCCCAGTTTTGGAGGAGGAGCCAGGTGGGAGGTGATTAGATCACAGGGACAGATTTCCCCCTTGCAATTCTTGTGATAGTGAATTAATTCTCATGAGATCTGGTTGTTTAAAAGCATGTAGCACCTCCCATTTCACTCTCTTTCTCCTGCTCCTGCCATGTAAGACATGCCTACCTCCCCTTCGCCTTTCTCCATGATTAGAAGTTTCTTGAGGCCTCCCCAGCCATGCCTCTTGTGCAGTCTCTAGAACCATGAACCAATTAAGTCTCTTTTCTTCATAAATTGCCCAGTCTCAGGCAATTATTTATAGCAATGCAAGAACAGACTAATATAGAGGGTCTCACTCTGTTGTCCAGGCTGGAGTGCAATGGTGGGACCTTGGCTCACTACAGCCTTGACTTCCCAGGCTTCAGAAATCCTCCCACCTCAGCCTCTCGAGTAGGTGGGACCACAGGTGCACATCACTACAGCTGGCTAACTTTTGTATTTTTTGTGGTGACAGAGTTTTGCCAGGTTTCCCAGGCTGGTCTCAACTCCTGGGCTCAAGCAATCCATCTTCCTTGGCTTCCCAAAGTGCTGCGATTACAGGCATGAAACACTGCACCCACTGGGGTGCAAAAATCTCTTATTGAGATTTTTTGAGACAATACTGTCTGCCTCTTGCTTTCCTACTCTATTTTTTCTTTTACTTTAAGTTCTGGGATACATGTGCAGATTACAGGTTTGTTACATAGGTATTCATGTGCCATTGCAACTTGCTATGCCTATTGACCCGTCACCTAGCTTCCCTCCCCTCCCCACTACCTTGCAACAGGCCGTGGAATGTGTTGTTCCCCTCCTTGTGTCCGTGTGTTCTCATTGTTCAACTCCCACTTGTGAGTGAGAACATGCAGTCTATGGTTTTATGTTCCTGTGTTAGTTTGCTGAGGATGATGGCTTCCAGCTTCATCCATGTCCCCGCAAAGGACATGACCTTATTCCTTTTTATGGCTGTATAGTATTCAGTGGTGTTTGTGTACCATATTTCCTTTATCCGGTCTATCACTGATGGACATTTGGGTTGGTTCCATGTCTTTGCTGTTGTAAACAGTGCTGCAATAAACATACGTGTGCATGTGTCTTTATAGTAGAATTATTTATATTCCTTTGGGTATATACCCAGTTATAGGATTGTTGGGTAAATGGTATTTCTGGTTTTAGATCCTTGAGGAATCGCCACACTGTCCCCTTCATTACACCTCATATAAAAATTAGCCCAACATGGGTTAAAGACTTAAATGTAAAACCCAAAGCCATAAAAACCCTGGAGGAAAACCTAGGCAGTACCATTCAGACATAGGCATGGGCAAAGACTTCATGATGAAAATGCCAAAAGCAATTGCAACAAAAGCCAGAATTGACAAATGGGATCTAATGAAACTAAAGAGCTTCTGCACAACAACAACAAAAAAAAACCATCATCAGAGTGAACAGGCAACCTAGAGAATGGGAGAAAATTTTTGCAATCTACCCATCTAACAGAGGCCTAATATCCAGAATCTACAAGGAACTTACATACATTTACGAGAAAGAAACAAACAACCCCATCAAAAAGTGGGCAAAAGATATAAACACATTTCTCAGAAGATGACATTTATGCACCAATAAACATATGAAAAAAAGCTCAACATCACTAATCGTTAAAGAAATGCAAATCAAAACCGCAATGAGATGCCATCTCACGCCAGTCAGAATGGAGATTATTAGAAAGTCAAGAAACAATAGATGCTAGCAGGACTGTGGAAGAATAGGAACGCTTTTACACTGTTGGTGGGAATGTAAATTAACTTTTCCACTCTTAAGCCTTTACTGTGTCGTGGGAGTCTTCACATCTTCATTACGTAATGAATCTTGCCAAAACTGGTATCAAGATAACAAAAAAAAAAAATACTCTGTAAAATCTCCCTCTTGTTCTCAAAGAGACAAGTGGCACAAAGAATGCCACAGTGTGCCAGATTGCCTCAGTGGCTTCCACATATTTTTCGTTGTTTCTCAGGCTATTTACAGATCTTGGTATCAAGATCTCCTGTTAGTGGCAGCACAAATGAGGAGACTATTAGAACCTCTTATAGAAGTACAAAGGTCTTTCTCTTTTAGACAAAACTGCAAGATAGATCCACTCTGTATCAATATGCTCTTCCTACTTACTAATTTGTGAGCAGAAGACAAAAGAGACTTCAGAAATGTGTCAAAAGTCATGAAGATAGAATAAAGTTTTAAGCATTGTTATCCTCTTTATGAACATGTTTTGAAAATAAATGGCATTTTTTCCATAAGTAATACTCTTAAATACTATCTGTTGTACCATTAAATTATTGACACACATATTACTTATAATAGTGTGTGGCAGATTATGTTAGGAGCTACTAGATTATTTACTTGTTAACTATAAAGCAGCAAGAAAAGGGAAGAAAACTATACCAACCCAGCCAAGGTGACAGATCATATACTTTAATACTTCCACTTCTACTAGAGAAATTTGTTTATATTTAAAATTTGGTGTTGCCTTTTCCCATTTTAGTCAAACAAATACTTTCATGAATGCTATAAAGAAAATCAATAATAAATGCATTTGAATCCAGATTTTCAGCTTGTAATTTTATTTTTAATCAATTGAAAGGAAACCAATATTCATATCAAGCATCTGTTTGTTGGTTTTTATGTTATAGGTATTGTGTTCTTTAAACAATACTCTATTTGACTATGTTCTATTGCTACGTGATAGGTATTGATATTCCCATTTTGCAGATGAGACACTTGCTTAAAGTCACATGGAGGTAAAACAACTTGCGCGAGATAACGAAGTAAGTAATGGAGACTGATTGAAAATCTGGCCTGCCTGATTCTAAAAGCTATGTTTTCTCCACTGTTCAGTCAAGCAGGCATAGTATTTTCGATATTAGTTTTCATGCTATTAATTCAGAATCACGTCTACAGAAGACAATGCTTCTTTTCCAGTGTGGCAACATATTTTCTCATCTACAGCAAAGTAGTATGTCAGGTAACAAAAGAAGAGTGAATTAAAAAGCTAAATTGGAAATTATAGATATTATGAATTTTCAGTTTAAAACTATAAAGTGATTTTAGTGCATCAACCATTAATAAGATAAAACCATACCAAAGACATTAAGGACAAAAATGAATTTGAACTAGGAAACAATTAAATCTGAAATATTTAAATATCTGACTCACAAATTCAGTTTTTCAACATGTCTAGAGCTCTCCTTGACTTATTCTATGAAGCATATATTTTATATGTTGTCATAACTATGAGGGCATTTTCTAAAAGTATGTGCAACGGGATGAGTAATGGGAGATGACAGAATAGGAATGGTGGGAGAGAAAATTCCTTTTTTAGATATTTTTTGCCCATGTCATTTTTCATTTTTGTAGCACTGTTTTAGTATAACATCATCTACATATCTCATTTCTTCTAAAACATATTCTTCTAAAATATGTTTAGAGATATGAATTCATCCTGCATCTTAAGCTATTGTCTTACTAAAATGGAAAATAAAGAAGAATATTTAACAGTGGAGCTTGACTTTGGATTTAACAAAGGCCATGCATAGTATTGAAGAAGGCATTTCGACTACAGAAAATACTTACAAACTGATAGAATTTTAAAAGGAGATTACATAAGATTCAAAAGGAAAACGTGTTTTCTAAAAATATTATTATCCCATCTGGGTTCATAAAGAGTAAGGTGATTTAATTTTAGACTGTATCTTTAGAGAATAGGTAATAAGTCATCAATTTCTTCTTTTAGAAAGCTTACTTTTTCTGTACACCACATTGGTTTCCAGTTTTAAAATTTATTCTACTGGCACCTCCTCCTCCTCATCATCAAACATTTATTGATCATTAATTTTTTGTTGCAAGGGAATATGAAGAAGAATAAGATCCAGTCCTTAACTTGTGATTTAAAATGTGGTTTTAGGGACATAGCATTTATAATCAAGGCAAATGACAATTCAAAGTAGCATATCTTAAGAGCTCTGCCATAGATGGCAAGTATGTGGCCTGAGGCTGGCCCGTCTGTCCCTATAGTGTTCATGGTAGACACTGATATTCAATAGCTGTTTTCCTGCTGTATCTGGACATGGAAAAGAGTGAATCTTTTATGGCCTTGAACTCTAGGTAGACTTTACCTGTGAATCAGCATTTGTATTCAACATGGAACCTATAAGCATTCCTGTGCCAAGGGAGTGGTACAGCAATATATAAATCCAATACAGAAATGTCTACTAGAGATGTAAGTTTTGAGATGTCCTTAAAAGAGTAATAAAACATAAGTTAATAGAATAAGGGAATAGGGAATCTAGGGAACAAGTACAAAGGAAGAACACAGTGGCCCTCAATTGTGGTGTGCCATGGAATACTCAGTAAACAAGTTAGATTGGCAGCATTACAAAGGACTGGCAAACCAGGATGCCTAGCTAAGGAGACAGAATTTCATCTTGTTACCATACACTCTTTTTAGTGAGAATTCTGTGCCAAAAATATAGACTCGGGAATCACTACTGCAAAATAATAATCAACAGGAATAGATTACATCATATAAGGATACGTGTAGAGTAAGGGAAGCAAGTCAGCTTTTGAGGAACAGGAGAGGACCTTGTAGAGGAGACCCAGGGGCAGTAACAAGGAGAATAGATGGTCACAAAGTCTAGTAAGGGCTTTTAGAAGGAGCACATGGTAAATAGTGTCAGGTAGTGCTCAGAAGCCTCTGAAGATGAGGACTGTGAAGAGTTGTTTAATTTCACAGAAAAGTGAGCAGTACAATTTTGGTGGAAAAGGTACAGAGTAATTTTGATGGAATAATGGCGATGGAGATGGGAGGAAAGAATAGAAGCCAGCAAAAAGAGGAAGAGTAAGCAATTCTGGTTAGAGAGAGATATAGGATGGTGGCTAGGAAACAAGGGCTTTGATGCTGGCTTGCTTGCTATTTATTATCAGAGAAGCCTTGGCATATATACATGATGATGAAAAGGAGTCAGTAGGGAGGAGGAGCATTGAGATATGGAGTAATGGATGATTGATAGGATGAGATTCCAGAACAGGTAGAAGGCAATGGGATCCTAGCACAAAGGCAAGAATATAAATAGGCATGGGAAAGATAAATGATACGGAGTCTTATAAACTCTTACAAATGTGTAGATTATGTAAAGCTTTGTGAACCTCAAATTTAGACCTTTCCCACATATCTCTTTCCTGAGGTATAGGCCTCTATGTCCAACTGTCTCAGGAGATTTATACTTGGCTATCACAAAATGCATACATTTCAACATGTAAAACATTCAGTTCTTGATCTTCTTCCCTTGCTACAAACCAACTCTTGTTCCCTAACTCAAAGAATGGCAGTGCCATACATTTAGTTGCTCAAGCTATAAATCTGCATTATATTTGAATCCTCTGCCTTCTACATTAAACCACATTTAATCAATAACTAGGTTCTTCTGTTTCTATCTCCTAAATATCTTTACACTCTATTTTTCTCTTGATTCACTGTCAGTAGTCTAGTTCTGTCTAATATCATCTTTTTCCTTGATTACTGTCGCAACAGTGATGACCTTTGTGCTTCCAGTTTTATCAAAATATCCTCTTCTCCAATCCATTCTCTGGTTGTAGGGTCCTTTCGCAGGGCAGGGACATCCCATCAGCAGGAAATATGGACACAAAGTGTCACATGGAAAACACATTTAACTTTGAAGTTTCATTGTATTTTTAAGAAAGGTGATGTCTCCCCTCTGTTCCTAACATAGACTGCAAAGTCATTCACTATTTTACTCATGTTTATTTCTCTTGTTTTATCTTTTAAATCTCCAGTGACCCTCTAGGGTGCCTGTTTCACTCCATTCATCTGGTCAACCGTCATTTGTTTCATCTTGAACATCACTTGCCCTGGCAGGCCCTCTCTACATACAATAATCTGTTTTAGGTGGCTCTTTTTGGACTTCCCACAGTATCTTAACCTTCTCTCATCATGTTTATTACTTAAAAGATAGTCTCTTGTTTCCTTTTTGTTTCCCCAGTGGACTCAGGAATTGTATTGGTCTCATTCATTATTCTAGCCACAGTGCACAGTACGCTGCCTAGTATACATTTATTAAGGAAATATGTATTTAATGAAATTGAATCTGTCAATAATATGCAGGATAAATTAAAGGAAGGGTAGGAAAGAACCTAGACATAGGACTATCTAGGAACTGTAATTGTTTCATATCTTTTTCTATAACTTTTTATGTAGATCTAATCAGACGTATGCCCAGAAAGAAGTAAATTGTATTACATAACATCAAGTTACTGATGTTATTATTTACCAGATTTTATTCTCCACTCCCTGTCAACCCCTGCTGCTTCCCTCACCTGGGTTCTTAAATTCTGACTGCAATGATCATGTACAGGCTATCCATTTGCAAAATAAAACAAGGAAAGGTTTTAAGATGGCTTATTAGATGCATTTGATACTTGCCACAAAGAAGAACTAAATGGTGAGTAAATAATCATACTTTGAAAAGATCATCTAAAAGAAAACACTAGAGTTCAATACAGAAGTGATAGGAAACACCAAAAGCAAGTAAAGGGAGGGAACTGAGTCAGGTTGTTCTGCTGGGATTGGCTGGGAGTCTGGAGAGGTTTCCTCATGCAGGGAAACCATAAAGATAAAACATCTCCAGCAGTCTACATTCCCACCATGAAATTCTGCATTCCTAGCTATGGGAGAGCCCCTTGGTCATCACAGACCCTGACACTAACATAGGAAGCCGCCTGGAGACTGTACAGTAACATTCCTCCAGAGTGGGAGCTCATGCTGAGTCCCACAAACTGCCAAGTCCTAAACAGCTGTAGCACAGTGCCATTTGGAAAGCCCAGCCCCCAGCAGACTCATTCCTGCTCTGGGGTTTTTAACAGTCCCTGCATCTCATATTACTGGAGCCTCATCCATATTCCCTGCCCACAGAAGTTGCTGATGAGGGCAGGGTAGGAACCACTGGCACTGAGCAAAGGGATGGCTTCAAATTTTCCTGAATCCTGAGAACAAATTCCAGTGTCTGAAGCTGCTGCCACTGTGGGCTTCTGTGGGGCTGAAGCTCCAGCGAAATGCATCCCCTCTCACCCCCACCAGCAGCCTGCCCATGGCTGTTCCCATCGAAAGCAACCTCGCCTAGCTGCAGGGCCACAACACAATGGATATTGCCCCCATCTGAGCATTCCACAGGTGGCCTGGGAATCACTCCACCCCTGCTTACCACAGCCAGTGGCTGCATGCACCTTTTGGGGGCCTGAGGACAAATCTGCCCAGCCCAGCTCTGCCCACACCCAGTACTAGCGCCAGCACGTATCCATGGCCCTAGAGATTGCCCAGCCCAGTCTACCACTCTTGGCACCTGAGCATTCCTCCTGGGGTCTGAGGTTGGGCCCACCCAACTTGTCCTTACTGCCACAGCTAACACTCACCTGCACATAATACCTGAGAATCTCGGGACTAGCGCACTTGGCCTGTTGCAGCCACTGCCAATATCAGCGTGGACCACTTAGATCCCAGAGGGTTGTCCTATCACTTCTACTGCTATTGCCCAATGTTACATCTGTTGCCCAAGGCCTGGAAATCTGCCCACCTACCCACATCATTGCTGCCATTCTTGGCACTCTAAGTCAGCCACTTGGAGGCCCAAGAATTGGTCTGCCAGGACTTGCTAACACTGGTGCCAGTGTATGCCATCATAGGTCCCAAGAACAATCATGGTCAACCCACTATTGCCACCACTCGGGCTCGAAGACTGGCCACTGGCCCACTTGGCATCCTAGTCCCAAGCAAAACTTCACCACAGCCTCCACCAACAACCACACCCTAAGCCACTGAGGAAATCACAAATAATTCTGATGCTGTTTTTAGCCAAGGAATACACAGACTACAACTACTGTATGGCCCAGAATAAAAACCAAAATGACCTGGTAAATAAATAGCATAGATACATTTTTTTTTTTTTTTTTTTTTAGACAGAGTTTTGCTCTGTCACCCAGGCTGCAGTGCAGTGGCACAGCTTGGCTCACTGCAACCTCTGCCTCCCAGGTTCAAGCAATTCCCCTGCCTCAGCCTCCAAGTAGCTGAGATTACAGGCATGCGCCACCACACCTGGCTAATTTTGTATTTTCAGTAGAGATGGGGTTTTACCATATTGGCCAGGCTGGCCTTGAACTCTGCCCCCTTCGGCCTCCCAAAGTGCTGGGATTACAGGCATGAGCCATCACTCCCAACCAATAGCACAGATACATCTTAAGGAAAATGTCTTTCCTTCAAAAACAAACTTGAAAAATTGAAAAAAGCAAGTTATACCAAATGTGCGGATATCAACATGAGTACACAAGAAACATGAAAAAGCAAGGAAATATGACACCTCCAAGTGAACACAATAATTCAGCAGCAACAGATCCCAATAAAAGTAAATTTATGAAATTCCAGAAAAAGAATTTAAAACATTGATGTTAAATAACCTTAGTGAGATACAAGAGAATTATGATAAATTAGCTGGGTGTGATGATGCGTGCCTGTAGTCCCAGCTACTTAGGAGGCTGAGGTGGGAGAATCACTTGAACTGGGAAGGCAGAGGTTGCAGTGAGCCAAGATCATGCCACTGCACTCCAGCCTGGGTGACAGAACAAGACCCTGTCTCAAAAAAAAAAAAATTCTGAAAAACAATACAAAAATATCAGAAAATCGATTCAGGATATGAATGAGAAATTTAGAAAAGAGAAAAGTATCATTAAAAAGAACCAAACACCAGCCAACATAACAAGACCTTGTTTCTTAAAAATAAATTATCCAGGCATGGTAGCACATGCCTGTACTCCCAGCTACTTAGGAAGGTAAGGCAGGAAGATTGCTTGAGCTCAGGAATCCGAGGCAAGAGTCAGCTATGACTGTGCCACTGTACTCTAGTCTGGGTGACAGAGTGAGACTCCACCTCTATCTCACCTCTAAAAAAAAGTACAAAATAAATTCCAGAACTGAAGAATTCATTGCATGAAATACAAATGACATTCAAAAGCTTCAACAATAGACTAGACCAAGCAGAAGAAAAATATCTCAGAACTTACAGATAAGTCTTTTGAAGTAATCCAGTCAGATAAAAATAAAGCAAAAAGAATTAAAAAAATGAGCAAAACTTATGTGACATATGGAACACCATAAAGTGACAAAATATTCAAATTTTTGGTGTCCCAGAAGGTGAGAAAATAAAAGGGTTAAAAAGCCTATTTAACAAAATCATAGGCAAAACCTTTCCAAGTTTAGCAAGATATATAGACATCCAGATACAGAAGGCATAGAGATTCGAAATAGATACAAGTCAAAAAGATCTTTTTCATGGCACATTATAGTCAAACTGTTAAAAGTCAAAGAAAAAAGAGAATTCTAAAAATAGCCAGAGAAAAAGCACCTAGTCACCTATAAAAGAATCCCTATCAGACTAAGTGGATTTCTCAGCAGAAACCTTAGAAGCAAGAAGAGATATATTTAAAGTACAAAAAGAAAAAATGCCAGCTAAGGATACTATCCCCAGTAGAATTATCCTTTATAAATGAAAGAGAAATAAAGTCTTTCCCAGACAAACAAAAACTGAGGGAATCTATCACCACTAGACCAGTCCTCCAAGAATGCTTAAGGGAGTCCTAAATTTGGAAGCAAAAGGACAATATCTACCATAATGAAAGCACATGAAAATATAGAAACCATTGGTAGAACAAACACACAAAAATGAAAAAGACTCAAATGTTACCATTAAAGAAAACCACCAAACCAAAATGATACAAAATAAGAGAGAAAGGAAAAAGCATACACAAAACAATCAGAAATCAATTTATAAGAATTAGATCTTACATATCAATAATAACCTTGAATGTACATGGATTAAACTTTTCACTTATATACACCAGCTGAATGGGTTAAAAAAAGACATGACCCAAGTGTATGCTGTATACAAGAAATTCACCTCACCATCAAGACACATATAGACTAGAAAGTAAAAGGATGAAAAAAGATTCATGAAAACAGAAACCAAAAGTAAGTAGGAGTAGCTGCACTTATATTCGAAAAAACAAACCTTAAGTAAAAATTGATACAAAGTCATTAAATAATGATGAATTGATTCAGGAAGACGATATAACAATTCTAAACAAATATGCACCCAACACTGAAGCACCCAAATATATAAAGGAATTATTATTAGATCTAAAGGGAGAAATAGACTCTGATATACTAATAGTTTGGGAACTTCAATATCCCACTTTCAATATTAGACAGATAATCTATAAAGAAAATTAACAAAGAAATATTGGATTTAAAGTACACATCAGACCAAATGGACCTAATATTTACACAACCCTTCATTGAAAAGCTGCAGAATATGCGTTTTTCTCATGAGCATACAGAACATTCTCTAAGATAGACCACATGTTAGGACACAAAACAAGTCTCAACAAATTTTAAAAAATTAAAGTCAAATCAAGTATCTTTTCAGACCACAGTAAAATAAAACTGGAAATCAATACCAACAGGAACTTTGGAAATTGTACAAACACATGGAAATTAAACATGCCCCTGAATGACAATAGGATAAAGAAGAAAATTAAAAAAAACTTCTAAACACAAATGAAGTTCAAAATACAACATAGCAAAACCTATGGGCTACAGTCAAACAGTGCTTAGAGGAAAGTTTATAGCAATAAATGCTTGCATTAAAAAATGTAGAATGGGATGGGCACAGTGGCTCACTCCGATATCCCAGTATTTTAGAAGGCTGAGGTAGGAGGACTGTCTGTGCCCCAGGAGTTAGAGACCAGCCTGGGCAACATAGTGAGACTCTATCTATACTAAAAATAATCTAAAAATTAGCTTGGCATGGTGGCATATACCTATGGTCCCAGCTACTTGGGAGGCTGAGGTGGGAGGATCGCTTGAGCCTAGGAAGTTGAGGTTGCAGTGAGCTGTGATCTCACCACAGCACTCCAGCCTAGGCAACAGAGTGATACCCTGCCTCAAAAAAAAGTAGAACAATTTCAAATTAATAATTTAGTGATGCATAGAACTTGAAAAGTAAGAAGAAACCAAACTCAAAATGAGGAGAAGGAAAGAAATAAAGATCAGAGTGGAACTAAATGAAATTAAGATGAAAGAAAATAACACAAAAGATCCATAAAACACAAGAGAGAAGGCACAAATACACAAAATCAGAAACAAAAAATTCATTATAACTGATAACACAAAAATACAAAAGGTCTTCAAGGACAATTATGAACAACTATACACTAACAAACTGGAATACCTAGAGGAAATGGATAAATTCCTGGATACATATGACCTACCAAGATTGAATTAGGAAGAAGTAGAAAACCTGAACAGATCAACAGTGAGCAATGAGATTGAATCTGTACTAAAAAGTCTTCCAAAAAAGAAAAGTCTAGGACTGGATAGCTTTACCTCCAAATTCTACCAAACTTACAAAGAACTAGCACTAGCTCTTCTCAAACCATTCAAAAAAAAAATTAAAGAAGACAGAATTCTCCTTAACTTACTCTATGAGGCCAGCATTACTCTGATAACAAAACCAGGTAAGGATACAATAAAAAGGAAAACTACAGGCCAAAATCTCTGCTATATATAGATGCAAAAATTCTCAACAAAATACTAGCAACTCACATCCAACAGCGTGTCAAAAAATAATACATCATGATCAAGTGAGCTTTATCCCATGGATGCAAGGATGGTTCAATACATGCAAATGAATAAATGTGATACATTGCATCAATGGAATTAAGACCAAAAACCATGTAATCATCTCGATAGACACAGAAAAAGCATTTGATAAAATTAAACATCCTTCATGATAAAAACTCTCAAAAAACTAGGCACAGAAAAAACAAACCTCAACACAATAAAGGCCATATATGAAAAACCCATAGCTAATATAATACTGAATGGGGAAAAACTGAAAGTCTTTCTTCTAATAACTACCACAAGACAAAGATGCCCAATTTTATCAGTCCTATTTAACATGTTACTGGAAGTCCTAGCCAGAACAACCCAGATAGGAGCAAGAAACTAAAAGCATTCAAATTGAAAAAGAAGGCAAAATGAAAAGAAGGAGGTCAAATTGTCCCTCTTTTCAGATGGCATATTTTTCTTTTCTTTTCTTTTTCTTTTTTTTTTTTTTTTTGAGACGGAGACTTACTCTATTGCCCAGGCTGGAGTGCAGTGGTATAATCTTGGCTTACTGCAACCTCTGCCTTCTGGGTTCAAGCAATTCTTCTGCCTCAGCCTCCCACGTAGCTGGTACTACAGGCACGCGCCACCATGCCTGGCTAATTTTTGTCTTTTTAGTAGAGATGGAGTTTCACCATATTGGCCAGGCTGGTCTCGAACTCCTGACCTCGTGATCTGCCCACCTCAGCCTCCCAAAGTGCTGGGATTACAGGCATGAGCTACTGTGCCCAGCCGCATGATTTTATATGTAGAAAAAACTAAAGATTTCACCAAAAACCTCTTATATCTGGTAAATAAATTCAGAACACTCACAGGATATAGAATCAACAACAACAAAAAAAACCAGTAGCATTTCTATAAACAAAAATGAACTAGCTGAGAAAAAAATAAAAAAAGACAATCCCCCTTATAATAGCTGTAAAAAATACCTAGGAATAAATTTAACCAAGGAGGCAAAACACCTCTACAAGGAAAACTACAAAACAGTGATAAAAGAAATTGAAGAGGGCACAAACAAATGGAAGGACAATTCATGCATCAAGAGAATGGAAAAACATTTCATGCATCAAGAGAATATCATTAAAATGACCATCCTGCTAAAAGCAATCTACAGATTCAGTGCCATCTGTATCAAAACACCAACATCATATCTCACAGAAATAAAAGTAACAATCCTAAAATTTGTATGGAAGTGAAAAAAGAGCCTGAATACATCAGTGTCATAGTTCACAGAAACAAAAATAACAATCCTAAAATTTGTATGGAAGTGAAAAAAGAGCCTGAATAGCCAATGCAACACTGGGCAAAAAGAACAAAGCTGGAGACATCACAATACCTGACTTTGAATTATATTACAAAGCTATAGTAACCCAAACAGCATGGTATCGGTATAAAAATAGACACATAGACCAATAGAACAAAATAGAGAATCCAGAAATAAACTCACATACTTACAGCCAACTGATTTTCAACAAAAGTGTCAAGCATGTACATTGGAGAAAGGATGTTCTCTTCAGTAATGGTGCTGGAAAAATTGGATACCTACATACAGAAGAATGAATCTGGACTATCTCTCGTTATATACAAAAATCAACTCAAGGTAGATTAATACTTAAACATAAGACCTGAAACTACAAAACTATTAGGAAGAAACGTCACAAAATACTTCGGGACATTGGTCTAGGAAAATATTTTATGTTTAAGACCTCAAAAGCATATACAACAACAACAACAACAAAATAGACAAATGGGGCCCCCGGAACAAGATGGCCGAATAGGAACAGCTCCAGCCTCTAGCTCCCAGCGTGAGTGACACAGAAGATGGGTGATTTCTGCATTTTCAACTGAGGTACCAGGTTCATCTCACTGGGGAGTGCCAGACAATCGGTGCTGGTCAGCTGCTGCAGCCCGACCAGTGACAGCTGAAGCAGGGCAAGGCATCACCTCACCTGGGAAGCACAAGGGGGAAGGGAATCCCTTTTCCTAGCCAAGGGAAACTGAGACACACAACACCTGGAAAATCGGGTAACTCCCACCCTAATACTGCACTTTACCAAGGGTCTTAGCAAATGGCACACCAGGAGATTATATCCCACACCTGGCCTGGAGGGTCCCACACCCACGGAGCCTCCCTCATTGCTAGCACAGCAGTCTGAGATCTAACTGCAAGGCAGCAGCGAGGCTGGGGGAGGGGCGCCCACCATTGCTGAGACTTAAGTAAGTAAACAAAGCCTCCGGGAAGCTCGAAATGGGTGGAGCCCACCACAGCTCAAAGAGGCCTGCCTGTCTCTGTAGACTCCACCTCTGGGGACAGGGCATACCTAAACAAAAAGCAGCAGAAACCTCTGCAGATGTTAATGACCCTGTCTGACAGCTTTGAAGAGAGCAGTGGATCTCCCAGCACGGAGGTTGAGATCTGAGAGTGGACAGACTGCCTGCTCAAGTGGGTCCCTGACCCCTGAGTAGCCTAACTGAGAGACATCCCCCACTAGGTGCAGACCGACACCTCACACCTCACACGACAGGGAACACCCCTGAGACGAAGCTTCCAGAGCAAGAATCAGACAGCAGCACTCGCTGTTCAGCAATATTCTATCTTCTGCAGCCTCCCCTGCTGATACCCAGGCAAACAGGGTCTGGAGTGGTCCTCAAGCAATCTCCAACAGACCTACAGCTGAGAGTCCTGACTGTTAGAAGGAAAACTAACAAACAGGAAAGACACCCATACCAAAACCCCATCAGTACATCACCAGCATCAAAGACCAAAGGCAGATAAAACCACAAAGATGGGGAACAAGCAGGTCAGAAAAGCTGGAAATTCAAAAAATCAGAGCACATCTCCCCCTCCAAAGGAAAGCAGCTCGTTGCCAGCAATGGGTCAAAGCTGGATGAAGAATGACTTTGACAAGTTGAGAGAAGAAGGCTTCAGTCCATCAAACTTCTCAGAGCTAAAGGAGGAACTACGTACCCAGCACAAAGAAACTAAAAATCTTGAAAAAAGAATGGAAGAATGGATAACTAGAATAATCGATGCAGAGAAGGCCATAAACGAACTGACAGAGATAAAAACCATGACACGAGAAATACGTGACAAATGCACAAGCTTCAGTAACCAACTCGATCAACTGGAAGAAAGAATATCAATGATTGAAGATCAAATGAATGAAATGAAGCGAGAATCTAGAGAAAAAAGAGGAAAAAGAATGAACAAAGCCTCCAAGAAATATGGGATTATGTGAAAAGACCAAATCTACGTCTGATTCATGTGCCTAAAAGTGAGGGGGAAAATGGAACCGAGTTGGAAAACACTTCAGGATATCATCCAGGAGAACTTCCTCAATCTAGTAAGGCAGGCCAACATTCAAATTCAGGAAATACAAAGAATGCCACAAAGATACTCCTCGAGAAGAGCAACTCCAAGACACATAATTGTCAGATTCACCAAAGTTGAAATGAAGGAAAAAATGTTAAGGACAGCCAGAGAGAAAGGTCGGGTTACCCGCAAAAGGAAGCCCATCAGACTAACAGCAGATCTCTCCATAGAAACTCTACAAGCCAGAAGAGAGTGGGGCCCAATATTCAACATTCTTAAAGAAAAGAATTTTAAACCCAGAATTTCATATCCATCCAAACTGAGTTTCATAAGTGAAGGAGAAATAAAATCCTTTACAGACAAGCAAATGCTTAGAGATTTTGTCGCCACCAGGCCTGCCCTACAAGAGACCTAGAAGGAGGCATTAAACATGGAAAGAAACAACCAGTACCAGCCACTGCAAAAACATGCCAAAATGTAAAGACCATCAATGCTAGGAAGAAACTGCATCAACTAACGAGCAAAATAACCAGCTAATATCACAATGACAGGATCAAGTTCACACATAACAATGTTAACCTTAAATATAAATGGACTAAATGGTCCAATTAAAAGACACAGACTGGCAAATTGGATAAAGAGTCAAGACCCATCAGTTTGCTGTATTCAGGAGACCCATCTCACATGCAGAGACACACATAGGCTCAAAATAAAGGGATGGAGGAAAATCTACCACGCAAATGGAGAACAAATAAAAGCAGGGGTTGCAATCCTACTCTCTGATAAAACAGACTTTAAACCATCAAAGATCAAAAGAGACAAAGAAGGCCATTACATAATGGTAAAGGGATGAATTCAATAGGAATAGCTAACTATCCTAAATATATATGCACCCAATACAGGAGCACCCAGATTCATAAAGCAAGTCCTTAGAGACTTACAAAGAGACCTAGACTCCCATACAATAATAATGGGAGACTTTAACACCCCACTGTCAACATTAGACAGATCAACGAGACAGAAAGTTAACAAGGATATCCAGGAATTGAACTCAACTCTGCACCAAGTGGACCTAATAGACATCTACAGAACTCTCCACCCCAAATAAACAGAATATGCATTCTTCTCAGCACCACATCACACTTATTCCAAAATAGACCACATAGTTGGAAGTAAAGCACTCCTCAGCAAATGTGCAAGAACAGAAATTATAACAAACTGTCTCTCAGACCACAGTGCAATTAAACTAGAACTCAGGACTAAGAAACTCAATCAAAACCGCTCAACTATATGGAAACTGAATAACCTGCTCCTGAATGACTACTGGGTACATAACGAAATGAAGGCAGAAATAAAGATGTTCTTTGAATCCAATGAGAACAAAGATACAATATACCAGAATCTCTGGGACACATTTAAAGCAGTGTGTAGAGGGAAATTTATAGCACTAAATGCCCACAAGAGAAAGCAGGAAAGACCTAAAATTGACACCCTAACATCACAATTAAAAGAACTAGAGAAGCAAGAGCAAACACATTCAAAAGCTAGCAGAAGGCAAGAAATAACTAAGATCAGAGCAGAACTGAAGGAGATAGAGACACAAAAAACCCTCCAAAAAATCAATGAATCCAGGAGCTAGTTTTTTGGAAAGATCAACAAAATTGATAGACCTCTAGCAAGACTAATAAAGACAATAAGAAAGAAGAATCAAATAGATGCAATAAAAAATGATAAAGGGGATATCACCACCAACCCCGCAGACATACAAACTACCGTCAGAGAATACTATAAACACCTCTACACAAATAAACTAGAAAACCTAGAAGAAATGGATAATTTCCTGGACACTTATACTCTCCCATGACTAAACCAGGAAGAAGTTGAATCCCTGAATAGACCAATAGCAGGCTCTGAAATTGAGGCAATAATTAATAGCCTATCAACCAAAAAAAGTCCAGGACCAGATGGATTCACAGCCGAATTCCACTGGAGGTACAAGGAGGAGCTGGTACCATTCCTTCTGAAACTGTTCCAATCAATAGAAAAAGAGGGAATCCTTCCTAACTCATTTTATGAGGTCAACTTCATCTTGATACCAAAGCCTGGCAGACACAACCAAAAAAGAGAATTTTAGACCAATATCCCTGATGAACATCGATGCAAATATCCTCAATACAATACTGGCAAACCGGATCCAGCAGCACATCAAAAAGCTTATCCACCATGATCAAGTTGGCTTCATCCCTGGGATGCGAGGCTGGTTCAACATATGCAAATCAATAAATGTAATCCAGCATATAAACAGAACCAAAGACTAAAACCACATGATTATCTCAATAGATGCAGAAAAGGCCTTTGACAAAATTCGACAGCCCTTCATGCTAAAAACTCTCAATAAATTCGCTATTGATGGAACATATCTCAGAATAATAAGAGCTATTTATGACAAACCCACAGCCAACGTCATACTGAATGGGCAAAAACTGGAAGCATTCCCTTTGAAAACTGGCACAAGATAAGGATACCCTCTCTCACCACTCCTATTCAACATAGTGTTGGAAGTTCTGGCCAGGGCAATCAGGCAAGAGAAAGAAATCAAGTGTATTCAGTTAGGAAAAGAAGAAGTCAAATTGTCCCTGTTTGCAGATGACATGATTGTATATTTAGAAAACCCCATCATCTCAGCTCAAAATCTCCTTAAGCTGTTAAGCAATTTCAGCAAAGTCTCAGGATACAAAATTAATGTGCAAAAATCACAAGCATTCTTATACACCAGTAACAGACAAACAGAGAGCCAAAACATGAAGGAACTTCCATTCACAATTGCTTCAAAGAGAATAAAATACCTAGGAATCCAACTTATAAGGGATGTAAAGGACCTCTTCAAGGGGAACTACAAAGCACTGCTCAGTGAAATCAAAGAGGACACAAACAAATGGAAGAACATACCATGCTCATGGATAGGAAAAATCAATATCGTGAAAATGGTCATACTGCCCAAAATAATTTATAGATTCAATGCCATCTCCATTAAACTACCAATGATTTTTTTCACAGAATTGGAAAAAACTGCTTTAAAGTTCATATGGAACCAAAAAAGAGCCTGCATTGCCAAGACAATCCTAAGTCAAAAGAACAAAGCTGGAGGCATCACACTACCTGACTTCAAACTATACTACAAGGCTACAGTAACCAAAACAACATGGTACTGGTACCAGAACAGAGATATAGACCAATGGAACAGAAAAGAGCCCTCAGAAATAATACCACACATTGGCAGCCATCTGATCTTTGACAAACCTGACAAAAACAAGAAACGGGGAAAGGATTCCCTATTTAATAAATGGTGCTGGGAAAATTGGCTAGCCATAAGTAGAAAGCTGAAACTGGATCCTTTCCTTACTCCTTATATGAAAATTAATTCAAGATGGATTAGAGACTTAAATGTTAGACCTAAAACCATAAAAACTCTAGAAGAAAACCTAGGTAATACCATTCAGGACATAGGCATGGGCAAGGACTTCATGCCTAAAACACCAAAAGCAAGGGCAACAAAAGCCAAAATTGACAAATGGGATCTAATTAAACTAAAGAACTTCTGCACAGCAAAGGAAACTACCATCAGAGTGAACAGGCAACCTACAGAATGGGAGAAAATTTTTGCAATCTACTCATCTGACAAAGGGCTAATATCCAGAACCTACAAAGAACTCAAACAAATTTACGAGAAAAAAACAAACAACCCCATCAAAAAGTGGGCAAATGATATAAACAGACATTTCTCAAAAGAAGACATGCATACAGCCAACAGGCATATGAAAAAATGCTCGTCATCACTGGCCATCAGAGAAATGCAAATCAAAACCACAATGAGATACCATCTCACACCACTTAGAATGGCAATCATTAAAAAGTCAGGAAACAACAGGTGCTGGAGAGGATGTGGAGAAATAGGAACACTTTTACACTGTTGGTGGGATTGTAAACTGGTTCAACCGTTGTGGAAAACAGTATGGTGATTCCTCAAGGATCTAGAACTAGAAATACCGTATGACCCAGCCATCCCATTGCTGGGTATATACACAAAGGATTATAAATCATGCTGCTATAAAGACACATGCACACATGTGTTTGTTGTGGCACTATTCACAATAGCAAAGACTTGGAATCAACCCAAATGTCCATCAGTGACAGACTGGATTAAGAAAATGTGGCACATATACAGCATGGAATACTATGCAGCCATCAAAAAGGATGAGTTTGTGTCCTTTGTAGGGACATGGATGCAGCTGGAAACCATCATTCGCAGCAAACTATTGCAAGAACAGAAAACAAAACACCACATGTTTTCACTCATAAGTGGGAATTGAACAATGAGATCACTTGGACTCAGGAAGGGGAACATCACACACCGGGGCCTATCACGGGGAGGGGGGAGGGGGGAGGGATTGCATTGGGAGTTATAGCTGATGTAAATGACGAGTTGATGGGTGCAGCACACCAACATGGCACAAGTATACATATGCAACAAACCTGCACGTCGTGCAAATGTACCCTAGAACTTAAAGTATAATTTAAAAAAATAGACAAATGGGACTGTTTTAAACCTAAAACCTTCTGCACATCCAGGGAAATGATCAATAGAGTGCAGAGACAAGCTGTTGAATGAAAAAAAATATTTGCAAACTATTAATCTGACAAGGGACTAATTTCCAGAATATATAAGGAACTCAACTTAGTAAACAAAAAAATAATAATAATCCCATTAAAAAGTGCACAAAAACACAAATAGACATTTCTCAAAAAGAAGACATAAAAATGGCCATTAGGCAAATAAAATGCTGAACATTACTAATCATCAGGGAAATGTAAACTAAAACCACAATGAAATATGATCTCATCCCTGTTAGAATGGTTATTACTACAAAGAGAAAAAATAACAGATGTTGGTAAAGATGCATAGAAAAGGGAATTCTTATACATGATTGGTAAGAATGTAAATGGAAAACAGTAGGGCGATCTCTCAAAAAACGAAAAACAGTACTATTATAAGATCCAGCAATCCCACCACGTGAGAGATATCCAAAGGAAAAGGCATCCATATATCAAAAGATATGTGCACTCCCATGCTTGTTGCAGCACTACTCACAATAGCAAAGATATGCAATCAACACAAGTGTCCATCAACAGATGATTGGATACAGAAAATGTTGTATATATACACAACTAAATATTATTCATCCTTAGAAAGAAGTGAAATGAGAACACATGGACACAGGGAGAGGAACATCACACACCAGGGCCTGTCAGGGGATGGGGGTTTAGGGGAGGGATAGCCTTAGGAGAAAAACCTAATGTAGATGACAGGTTGATGAGTGCAGCAAACCACCACGGCACTATGTAACAAACCTGTATGTTCTGCACATGTATCCCAGAACTTAAAGTATAATAAAAAAAATTGCAAAAACAGCAATAAAAAATTCAAGAAAAAAAAGAAATCAGTGAAATGATGTCATTTGCAGTAGCATAGATGGAACTGGAGGTCATTATATTAAGTGAAATAAATCAGAGATAGAAAGAAAAATATATGTTTTCATTCCTATGTGGGAGCTGAAAAAGTTGATCTCATGGAGGTAGAGAGTAGAATGATAGCTACCAAAGACTAGGAATGGTATTTGGGTAGGAGGGGGAGATGAAGAGAGATTGGTTAATGGGTATATCAGTTAGATAGAAGGTATACATTCTAATTTTTCACAGTAGAGTAGGGGGACTATAGTTAGCAACAATGTATTGTATATTTCAAAGTAGCTGGAAGAGAGGGCTTGAAGTTTCCCAACACATAGAAATGATAAATACTCAAGGTGATGGATACCCCAAGTACCTTGACTTGGTCATTACACATTCTATGCATGTAACAGACTATCACATGCACTCCACAAATATGCGAAATATTTTGTATCAATAATAATACATAAATGGGGTTTGTCTCAGAATTTTATTAATATGATAAAAGAATAGGTGAGAATAAACTGACACTCGAGAGTTGAGAATCATGTATACTTTATAATATAGTAAATCTCAGCATATTTATTTATAATATAATTGTTATACTATATATTTCTGATATAAATTTCAAATTCCTTCTCATGATATCACCTGGACAGGTATGGCTAAAAGAAGAATGTTTGCTCAACACTTTTACTTCTTCTGGCAAATTCTGCCTATTTTCTCTTCCATCACTTAATGTACATTTTCCACAAGGGTTCGTGGTAGGATCTCCATTTTTAAATTTAGGGCCATATTCAGCATTTCCAGAAAATTTTGAGTCTTTGCTTATGTGGGTTCACCACGCTCACTTTAAATACTGAGTTTTAATCAATGGGGACTTTTCAGGAGGTGTCATCTTTCAATTATGCCCTGTGAAACACCAGTCCTAATTGCTTATCTTTAAGTGGTTTCTTTTTCTGCTAATGTGAGTTTCTAGCTCTTTGGGTTTTGCTCCTGGGCCCTCGATTGCTCAGAGGAGAAAGGGTTTTATCTTACATATGGTTTTGCAGGAAGTTTAATATTCTGAGAGGAGTCTGAGCTGAAAATAATTTCCTCATAGTCAGAAATAAGGACTTCTTGCTGTATCCTGTTTAACTCTCTTAACTATTCCTTTTCTCTTCCCATTCTCTGCCTTGTAGGTTGTAAATATCACTCCTTAATTTCTGTAGTGTGGTGTCAATTGCATGAGAACAATCCTTTCTTGATGATCTTCATTTATGAATAACCCCACATGAACATATGAAAACAATAATGCATAAATAGGTACAATCTATTTTTGAAAATGAATTGACTTCAGTTTGTTGGAAGAAAGAAAATAAAGTAAGCTGAAGATGTGACAAATTTTTCTACATAATATTTAGATGAAATCACTAATAATGGCCATAATGCAGTAAGAGACTTCCAGTCTCTTACTTCCCCTGCCAATCCTTGTCTTTTCCATGGCTCTGCATCTTAGAGAAAGTGACATGGTTGATGGAATTAACCTTTTTTGATTACTTAGTATGTGTAAGATAGTTATATATATTAGTTATCTCTTTTTTAATGTTTGAAAAAATTCTATTACTTCTGGTCTTCATTTATAGGTAAAAAAAGAGGATCTGAGATGTTAAATAATCTTCAACAGTATATCATGTTTATTAAAAGTCTATTATCCTAGCATTGTCAGTGAGAGAAGAATAATTCCTGCCCTCCTACAGAAAAGAAGTGTTTTTTTTCATGCAATGCATAAGGAAGTTCAAATATCAGTAAAAAAAATGAACAAATAGAAAGCAAAACAAAGTAAAATACTTGGAAATATATATTTGGAATAGTTGGGTGAGTCCAAAGGTGGGAGAAGTGGTGGTTACAGAGTGGGCTGCCTGAATTTAATGCTTCAGAGCTGGGTGGTGATTTGTGATGACAAGTTAGCTGTCCAGGATATGTCAATGAGAGGGGTGCCTAAGGCTTTGGTGTCAGAAAATAAGAGCATGAGATTTGAATACAGATCTATCCTATTCCAAGCCTGTACTCTTTCACTACATCACATTACATTTATATACTAAATGACATATATATAAGAGAGGAGTTCAACATCAGAGATGACAAAATAGAAGCTTTCTGGTATCTACTTTCATACAAACTTGGCAGCAAAAGAGGGCCAAAATTGTGAAGTATTAAATGTTGATCTTCTGTCTTATTCTTCTTTTTGTATCTCCTCACTTTTTTTTCCACCCTTGTTTTTCTTTACCAGCTCGTTGTCCAAATGCTCATAGTTCCAGGCCTGATTTATGTAAAATCAGAAATTGAAGTTATTTACTCACTAGCCTATTAAAGTTCCCAAAATTGCATTATCTTATGATTTGGAGAGATACATTTCAATATATCCAAGAAAATATGTTAGTGGGACAACCAGATAACATTTTCGATGTAACCCAAAACAATAATTTCAAAAGTTCTGATAAAGGGGAAAGCAGACTGGGCTACAGGTTGGAAAAAAAATGAGTGATGTTATATACAAATCTTCAAATTCTAATATTTAGAAAGAAGCTTTATTTGCTCCCGCTTAAACCAGAAGCTTGGGTTAACAGAGAAGTCCAGAGTTTTGGGGCAATGCTTAAGAAATTACTTTAGGCACTGAAATAGTACCAAGATAATTTATCTTTGCATCTTCTTATTCTATACTCTGTATGTATATTTGAAGTGTTGCCTCATTTTGGATATGGATATAGGGAAGTTAGAAGAGATTAGATATAGGAGGCAGATTTTGTTCTATTATTTGTTAAAATTTGGCTTGGATTAGTAATTATAAAACTCTCTTAATAATTGGTTCTGTATCCCATGTCAATTGTGGATCATGTAGTCCATTTTCTGATAGGTAGGTAGCCATATCTTTGCAAATGGCACCACAATTAACAACCATCCAGAAGGTCCTAGTGGAGCAGTGATGATTAAATCAGTCAAATCTACACTCGATTTTTAATTCAGTCATCAACTCACTGTTGGGAAAGCTTGGTTTATTATTACTTATACAGTATTTTTAAGGTATATAGAAGATATGAATTTTTATCATGGCCTTTTGACACTCTCACATTATATTTTCATTAAAAGTCATGTTGATGACAAAGATGTGTATTTTAATAAATCATAATTTTATGGCCATCATTACTAGGTACAATATATATCAGTTGTCTTCCCTCGATCATAGTTTGTAACCAAGAGCAAATGTACTCTGCCATGCATAGAAGGGGTTTATAATCATTTCAACATTTTCAGCAAAATATTTATAGGTATTACTAAAAACATGCTTATGAGGTCAAATAACTCTGGGAAATGCCAGTTTTCAGAAAGGTTTCTCAACTCAAAAACTTTTCAAAACTTATAATATGCTAATAGAAGTTTTGGGTCTCTAAAAGGGAATTAAAGGATGCTGAGTTTCCCAAACTCTTTCACTGCAGAGGTTTTTTTCTTTATATTTTAATTTTTATTTTACTTTCTGGGATACATGTGCAGGATGAGCAGGTTTGTTACGTAGGTAAATGTGTGCCATGGTGGTTTGCTGCACCTATCAACCCATCACCTAGGTATTAAGCCCCACATGCATTAGCTACTTTTCCTACTGCTCTCCCTCCCCCAACCCCAACCCAACAGGCCCCAGTGTGTGTTGTTCCCCTCTCTGTGTCTATGTGTTCTCATCATTCAGCTCCCACTTATAAGTGAGAACATGTGGTGTTTGGTTTTCTGCTCCTGCATTAGTTTGCTGAGGATAATGACTTCCAGCTCCATCCATGTCCCTGCGAATGACATGATCCTATTCCTGCTTATGGCTGCATAGTGTTCCATGGTGTATATGTACATTTTCTTTATCCAGTCTATCATTGATAGGCATTTGGGTTGATTGTATATATTTGCTATTGTGAATAGTGGTGCAATGAATATATGGGTGCATGTATTTTTGTAGTAAAATTTTTTATATTCCTTTGGGTATACACCCAATAAAGGGATTGCTGGGTCAAATGGTATTTCTGGTGCTATACCTTTGAGGAATCACTATATTGTCTTCCATAGTGGTTGAACTAATTTACATTCCCACCAACAGTGTAAAACAGTCCTATTTCTCTGCAACCTCACCAGCATCTGTTGTTTCTTGACTTTTTAATGATCGCCATTCTGACTCGCATGAGATGGTATCTCATTGTGGTTTTGATTTGCGTTTCTCTAATGATCAGTGATGTTGAGCTTTTTTTCATTTGTTTGCTGGCTCCATGAATGTCTTCTTTTAAGAACTGCCTGTTCATATCCTTTGCCCACTTTTTAATGGAGTTGTTTGTTTTCCTCTTGTAAATTTGTTTACGTTCCTCATAGATTTTGGACATTAGACCTCTGTCAGATGGATAGATTGCAAAAATTTTCTCCCACTCTGTAGGTTGCCTTTTTGTTCTGATAGTTTCTTTTGCTGTGCAGAAGCTATTTAGTTTAATTAGACCCCATTTGTCAATTTTTTAAAAGAACATCTTATCAGACCACCAAAGTAAATGATACACTTTGAACACTGCTGGATTAACATCCACCTAATCAACTTCTAGTCACTTCGATACTTTATGATTATCCATAATCTGCCAGAGTGCTGAGATGACCCCTCCATGCATTCATTACTTGGAAAATATTTTAAAAAGCACTTTATTCTCTAAGCTCTTTATTTTCTCTGAAGGTATCTGGGATCCAAGTCCTTGGTAAAATTGTGAAATTGGTCATATTTGTCTTTGGTATGTTCTCACCAGGCTTTAAAATGCTTTTCTCCATCTTCCTTAAGCATCTCGCTTTCTACAAGCTTATTTTTTCTTGACATCACATGTTCTTCTTGCTCTAGAATGTCTAGAGTCACCCTCTGATATCCTTTCTTTGTAATTCTTCCCACTGAGGTACATGATGTGGCCATAAATGCCCTTTCCCCATCATTGCAGTGTGCTTTTACAGCATTCCATTGCAGCCCACCTATCAGCTAGCACTGAGATATCAAGTTCCTGCTGATCATGACACTGATAATTAGCAAATAGGTGGGCATTGACAAAGAGAAGCTAAAGGTGTCTGTATTTATACTGTGATAAAAACAACTGGGCCTTCAAGCTAGGAATTGAGAGGCTTTAGCAGGGACAAATATTTTTGGTCACCAAGATCTTGAGTCTCCTCAATTAATAACACAAATATTTATAATCTAAAGAATGGCAGAACTCTATTTTTCAAAGTTATTTAATTGTATAAGTTGAGGCAACACTGGAATTATAATCAAAGAACTTAAAAAATTAATTTTCATTAAGTAGCTAAATAACTATGAGAATCTACTTATAAAGGAATGACCTAGAGAATAATACCCAAAGAATACAAAGTGCATGATAAGATATTCTGCTAAAAATTTTTAATTCCAGCAAATGTTTTAAATTACTTTTTAACTATAAATAGAAAAGTTTACAGGTATTCAGGTTGCATATATCACAGTCAAACAAAATTAACTTGAATATGCAAATGTTTTATGCTAAGGCATCCATCAAACTATAAACCAATACCTCAAGATGACATTCTAGTTGGCCTCTGAGTTCTAATTTTACTGTCAAAGCTAGCAGTGCATCCCAAACAAAATTACATCCTGGATGCTTTTTGACGTAATAATAACATAAAATGTAATAACAAACTCAGTAGTGCTGAAGTATTTAGTGTCTAATAATATTAGCATTTTATCACTCTAGCTTTAAACATTCATCTAGGAAAACACATAGAGAGATAGTTATAAAACCTTTAAAAGTAATACCCTTAAATTTCTCACAGTGGAAGTAATTTTATATTTTGATGGATTGCTTTGTTTTGTTCAGTTTTCAAAGATAAAATTATTTAAAGAAAAAAATTAATGCTACTACAAACTTCTTTTATTTCATATATTTTCTTCCTTCAAAGAAACTAATCAATTAAAGATGGTTATATAAGAAATAGCCTTGGCCGGGCGCGGTGGCTCAAGCCTGTAATCCCAGCACTTTGGGAGGCCGAGACGGGCGGATCACAAGCTCAGGAGATCGAGACCAGCCTGGCTAATACGGTGAAACCCCGTCTCTACTAAAAAAATACAAAAAACTAGCCGGGTGAGGTGGCGGGCGCCTGTAGTCCCAGCTACTCGGGAGGCTGAGGCAGGAGAATGGCGTAGACCCGGCAGGCGGAGCTTGCAGTGAGCTGAGATGCGGCCACTGCACTCCAGCCTGGGCGACAGAGCGAGACTCTGTCTCAAAAAAAAAAAAAAAAGAAAGAAATAGCCTTATATTTATATTTTATATAAGCAAAACAATGTAATAAACAATAAGGAATTAAGTAATAAATTCACGTATAGGTTTGTTCATCTTACATTTTCTTATGTTAAATGAATTTAGTAGGTCCATTTTTATTATCTGTGATAATTTAGTGATTTATTTGGTTTTTATATTTCTGTTTATTTAAGCTGGGAATTCAGGGACTTTAGCAGGATAGGAGATATTTTGAGTAATACTTATTATTTCCTAAAACTGCAATGCGTTTCTAGTCAATATTCTAACTTCAGGTAATCATGTCACCGATATGTGGAAATTTTAAAGCATCATTGGCATGATATCAAAATACTGTGCTTGATAACATACATTTCTTTCCTTTATATGTTGCTCACTCATACTTCATTTTTAAAAATATGTATAATTTTACGTATGACATTGTTTTGAAATTTACCTGTTTAAACCTGCGCATACAATTCTTTTTCCTTCATCTCTTGTGCTGAGCACGGTTCCTGGTATACAGTCTTGGATTCATATCAGTCCATGTGGCAGCAGTTCCTGTGGAGCGAATCATGAAGACTGACATGCCATCTGAAATATTTTGATGCAAATAGATGGCATTTCAAATTATGGCAATAACATTCACACTCCAAACTCATACTTAGAGTCTAACACATCACAAATAACTAAATCGACCTTCATACTGTGTCTAAAAAAGAGTGTTCTTTATGTTTCTTTGAAAACAGTATCAATAAGTAATTTCCTATCTTCTCGGCTTCATCTTCTTTCTCTTATCTTTTCCCATTTGTTCTGTAAAATATCAGTGTAAAGTATAATTTATACCTTCCATGTATACATTGCTTTACAGTTTATATAATACTTCATGTATATTATTTTATTTAATACTTATTACAAAGGAGATGAAGCAGTTATTAGAGTCTTGCTTGATGGTGGAAAAAGCTAATCTGATATCCAAAAGTAACAGTGGCAGAGTTACAAATAGAATTGTCATCTTTGCTTGTGGCTGGCGATTAAGGGCTGTTTCCCAGGTTTCCTTGCAACTAAATGTAGTTCACGTGACTAAAGTTCTGGCCAATGGAAAGAAAATAGACATGCGAGGTTCAGTTTCTTAGTAATTTGTTTATAACAAAAGGATGCCTTCTTCCCTGCCTCTTTCCTCTTTTTTGACGACTGGAATGTGTAATGGTGATGAGTCTGGACTGTTGGATACCGATAGAATCCTGGGGATGTCAGAGCACCAAGGTGGAGAGACACTTAGCCTCACCCAACTTCATGGAGCAGAACCATCACCATATCAGCTCAGATCTTATGTGTGAGGGAAACAAATTTTCTCTTTTAAAGAATATCATTTTATATCTCTCATTTATAGCAGCTAAACCCATATCAAAACTGAAATGATAACAAAAGCAGTATTTTAAATGAATAAATTATTCGTTATGATGTCTTATGCTTACAGGCTTATTTTTCCACAGTGGTTACATACCCTCTCCATTCTGGGAACTTCCCCAGTTGGGAAATAGGCTTTGGTATTAACAAACATATAGAGTATTTTTTTTTGTTTGCATTAATTTAAAGAATACATATATATATATATTTGTGTCTTTTTATATGAAGTGAAAAAGTAAGGGGTCTTCCTGATATGTCCCTACTATATAGCTTATCGAAAATTCACATTATACTTAGACTTTTCCTTCACATTCATTTATTTCCCCTTTTTAAGAATCTAACATTTAGGACAAAAGGTGTGCTCATGCTGGTCCTCATTTCGTCTTATTCTTTGGTGTTTACAGTGACTGATGTACAGTTTGAAAAGTAGTAGTGAGAATTTATTGGACTTTTCCCTCTCAGCACTGAACACGAAGTAATCAAACATGACTATTTGGGCAGGATTATTGTGATATGAGTATCCAACATCACACTGCCAACAATTTGCTGGAAGATTTAACTTGGCAAATAAAAATGGAATTTTTGTGGGATCATAGCAGTCACATATTGGACAATCTTTTTAATAATCTTAAAGCCTAGAAGTTTCTCAGTTCAATAGTCTTTCTGGAAACAAAAGCAATATTTTTGCTAATTTAAATATTTTAAACAAGGTAGAAATGTATTCAACAGCTTTGTATTTCTTTCTTTTTTGGCTTTGTAAGGCTAAACTCTATTTAAGATTTATTCCAGTTTGGGCTACACTTTGGAAATAGACTCAGACTTTGGAAACATGTTTTTATTTTGATTCATTAAGACAGTATCCTTTCTTTAGTTGTAAATGTAAGATTTTTATTAGTAAATAAAAGAGCAGATACATGTGTTTTAGATGACTGTTTTTCTTTAATCTACAGGTATTTGCATGGTGTTAAAAAATTATACATTTTTTCAGGAAAAGAAGAGCCAAGGTCTGAGAAACAGATTTATAATTGGCATCATATCTAAGATTTAAGACATGCAATTTATTTAGTAGTTAATTATTTTAAGCCTACCTGTCCTTTCAGCTGTGTTCCTATTTCAAGGGAAGAATGCTCAGAGTTCATCATTCCTCAGTGATTTACAATTTTTTTTTCTAGATTCCATCCCTTTGGAGATAAATAAAGCCTTTCTTTTCCAGGATATAATAATTCCCCTTCTTTATCTGTATTATAATATTTAGTCTTACAAGTTTCCCTTTGCTGATCGGTAATTCATGACATTTAGAACGGACAGAAATAATTCTAAATCACCCACTTTTTATTTATTGAATTTGACACCATCTAAAGAAATGTGCAACAGAAAATAGATATGCTTCAAAAATAAAGACCCCACTTTTGACTTGAATAAACTTTTAATCCTTTATTATAATTATTTAGACTTGATGTAATTCATGCATTTTAAGCAGTTGAGATATTCTCAAATTGCAACAGATAAATGTTGGTATGTAAATTCAAAGCAAGTCCCTTAGATAGTCTTTTCTTGTTTCAAACTTCTATAGTTCCTTGTTAGTCATTCTCTTCTTATTAGATTAAGTTTTCACTTCATTTATCATGGAAAAAAAACACAGATTTGGAAGCTGTCCCTACGACTCAAAATGTGATTCATGGATCAGCGCTTATGCACCAATTGGGAACTTGTTAGAAATGCAAAATCTCAATCCCATAACAGATTTCCAGGTGATTGGCGTTCATGTTAAAATTTGAGAAGCATTGTTCTAAAAGATAAGCCATCAGAGCTGGTTATGAGTGTGCACATGTGTGTGTTCTTAAATGGAATTTTACTTTTGTTGATAGAAGTGTTACTTCACTTTGCTTTGCTATTATAACTAATTTCAACTTGTAGTCAGCAGGATAACATGTGAATGAACCTCTACAATTTGTTTAGTGTTCCTCTTACTCTTGAATTGAAAATTATAAGAACTACCCTGATTCTCCTTCCTTAGCTGTCAGCCACATTTGATGGGCATTTCTAATTCCCCCAAACTGTGTGTCCTTTTAGAAAAAAAAAAAATGCTATTAGACTCCAGTTGGAAAGATAGCATGGATGCTAATACATTCTGTGGCAATGTATACCCTATATTTGCAAGAAAAAAGTAAGTTAAAATTAGGTTAAATTTCTTGCCTTTGTTCCCTTCCAGACTTTAAACAAGTGAGTCCTTTCCTTCCAATCTAAGTATGGAGTGCAATGGAATAGTAGAGCTGCATTGAAGACAAGACTTCCTGGGCTACCATTTTTCTGGAAGTTTCTACAAAGTCTATTATTTATCATTTGGATAGACTGTGACAAATGCCATTTTAATTCAATGATATAATTAAATAAAGGTTTACTGATTGTTTCATTTCCTGTATAGTTAGTTCTATAATTTGATATAATCCCTTTTTTTTTTTTTTTTTTTTTGCTTTTGTTGCTTGTGCTTTTGGTGTCATGACTAGACCAAAGTCATGGAGGTTTCCCTCTGTTTTCCCCCAGTAATTCTTTGGGTTCAGGTCTTATATTTACATCTTTATTACATTTTGAGGGTTTTTATTGTATATGGTACCAGATAAAGGTCCAATTTCATTCCTTTGTATGTGAATATTCCTTTTTCCAAACACCGTTTATTGAATAGATTATTCTTTTTCCATTGTATGTTCTTGGCATCCATGTGAAAGGGCTCTCTATTGTATTCTATTTGTCTTTATGTCTATTTTTACGTGAGTACCATGCTATTTTTTATTACTGTAACTTTGAAATATGTTTCCAAATCAGGGAATGATGCTTCCCATTTTGATCTTTTTACTCAAGATTGCTTTGGCTATTTAGGATCATTTGTGGTTCAATATGAATTTTAGGACTGTTTTTTCTAGTTGTGTAAAGAATGCCGTTGGGATTTAGGTAGGGATTGCATTGACTCTCTAGATCTCTTTGGGTAGTATAAACATTTTAACAATTTAATTCTTCCAATTCAAAAGGGATGTCATTCTATTTATCTGTGTCTTCTTTCATTTCCTTCATCAATGTCTAATGTCTTTTATCTCCTTGGTTAAGTGTATTCATAATAATTTTGTGCTTTTTTTTTTGCTATTGTGAATGGAATTGCTTTCTTAATTTCCTTTTTGGATAGTTTGTTGTTTGTATATACAAATGTAACTCGTTCTCGTATGTTGATTTTGTATCCTGCAACTTTACTGAATCCATTTATACGTTCTAATAGTTTTTGTTGTTGTTATTGTTGTCTTTTGGGTTTTCCACATATATGATCATGTCTTTTGCAAACAAAGACAATTTTACTTCTTCCTTTCCAATTTGGATAACTTCTATTTCTTTTTCTTGTCTAATGGCTCTTCCAGGACTATATTGAATAAAAGTTGTGTATTGGTTCTTAGAGGGAAAGCTTTGGGTTTTCCCCATTAATTATTTTGTTAGCCATGGACTTTTCATATATGACCTTTATTATGTTGAGGTAAGTTTCTTGTATACTGATTTTGTTGAGAGTTTGAGTCACACATGGATATTGAACACTGAACTATGCCAAAGACTTTCTACGTCTGTTGAGATGTTATTTTTTTTTTATTTCAATAGTTTTTGGGGAAGAAGTGGTTTTTGGTTATGTGAATAAGTTATTTAGTGGTAATTTCTGAGATTTTAGTACACCCATCACCTGAGCAGTGTATACGGTACCCAATGTGTGGTCTTTTATCCCTCTTGTTCTATTTTGTTAATGTGGTGTATCACATTGATACGCATATGTTGAAATGTGCTTGCCTCCCAGGGATAAATCCTAGCTGGTCATGGTGTATACTCTTTTACATGTGCAGTTGAATTTTGCTTGCTAGTATTTTATTGAAGATTTTTGCATCTGTGTTCATGAGGGATAATGGCTTGTAGTTGTCTTTTCTTGTGATTTATTTGTCTTACTTTGGTATGAGAGTGATGCTGGCTTCATAAAATGAGTTTTGAAGTGTTTCTTACTGTCTTTTATTTTTACCCTTTTAATTTGGTGTATACGATAAAAAATGTAAAAATTCTGTTGATGCTGAAAATTACTAAGTTAAACCTGCTAAAATGTGAAGAAAATAGACTGAAAAGGAGGCCGGGTGCGGTGGCTCAAGCCTGTAATCCCAGCACTTTGGGAGGCCGAGGCGGGCGGATCACAAGGTCAGGAGATCGAGACCACAGTGAAACCCCGTCTCTACTAAAAATACAAAAAATTAGCCGGGCGTGGTGGCGGGCGCCTGTAGTCCCAGCTACTCAGGAGGCTGAGGCAGGAGAATGGCGGAAACCCGGGAGGCGGAGCTTGCAGTGAGCCGAGATCGCGCCACTGCACTCCAGCCTGGGCAACAGCGTGAGACTCCGTCTCAAAAAAAAAAAAAAAAAAAAAAAAAAAAAAAAAAAAAAGACTGAAAAGGAATATACAGAATGAAAGAACATATCTGCCAATCATTTGTCTCATAAGGGGTTAATATCCAAGTATACAAGAAACTCAAGCAACTCAAAAGCAAAAAAAAAAAAAAAAAAAAAAAAAAAAAAAAAAAAAAAAGCCCCATAAACAACAATGAACTGATTAAAAGTGGGCTAAGGACCTGAATAGACATTTCTCAAAAGAAGACACACAAGTGGCTAGTTGTATATAAAAGGGTGCTCAGCATCACTAACCACTGGGGAAATGCTAATCAAAATCATAATGAGATATCACTTCACACCTGTGATCATCTGTGACCATCATCAAAAAGATAAAGGATAACAAGCGTTGTCTTGTTAAGATTTGGAGAAAAGAGAACTCTTGTACGTTGTACATTGTTGGTGGGAATGTAGATTTGTACAGCCATTATGGAGAACAACATGAAGGTTCCTCAAAAAATTAAAAATATGGCTGGTCACTGTTCCTCAAGCCTGTACTCAGCACTTTGGGAGGTGGAGGTGGGCAGATCTCTTGAGGCCAGGAGTTCTAGAACAGCCTGGGCAACACAGTGAAATGCCGCCTTTGCCAAAAATAAAAAATATTAGCCAGGCATGATGGTGTGCGCCTGTGGTCCCAGTTACCTGAGGAAAATGTTGTAGGTATCTGTATTGCTTGAACTGAGTCCAGAGAATCGCTTGAACCCAGGAGGTGGAGGTTTCAGTGAGCTGAGATCGTGCCACTGCACTCCAGTCTGGGCAACAGAGGGAGGCTCTGTCTCCAAATAAATAAATAAATAAGATATATAATTAAAAAATTAAAAATAGAACTAGCATATGATCCAGCAAACCCATTTCTGGGTATACATCCAAAGTTGCTGATATCAGTATCTTGAAGACATATCTGTACTCCATATTTATTGCAGCACTATTCATAATAGTCAATGGATGAAAATATTCTGTGTCTGTTGACAGATGAATAAAGAAATTGTGATACACACACACACACACCCTGATTGCAACAGACTTCAAAAATAAGAAAGTCTTGCCATTGGTGACAACATAGATGACTTGGAGGACATCATGCTAAGTAAAATAAACCAGGCACAGAAAGACAAATACCGCATGATCTCACTTATATGTGGAATCAAAAGAAGTTGAAAGCTGAGAGTAGCATAATGTTTGCCAGGGGCTAGAAGGTGGAGAAATGAGGAGATGCTCGTCAACAGGTACAAAGATTTAGTTATTCAGGATGAATAAGTTCTGGAGATCTAAAGTACAGCATGCTGACTATAGTTAATAATATCATTTTGCATACCTGAAATTTGCTAAGATAGTAGATCTTAAAGTTCTAATTATAAAACATTGTAAGTATGTGAAGTGATGCATATATTAATTATCTTGATTATGGTAATTATTTACAATGTATGCATATAGCAAACATCACATTCAACACCTTAAATGTATATAACTTTCATTTGTCAAGTATACCTCAATAAAGTCGGAAAAAGATAAAGCCGTGTGTGGTTATGGTAAATAAAAGATACAATAGTGATAAATATGAAACTTACTTGTTACCTTTTTGCAGTATTATTACACAACTAATAAAAAAGTTTAATGAACTGAATAGTTTTTATTTTTTATTTTATTTATTAATTTTTGAGACAGAGTTTTGCTCTTTCACCCAGGTTGGAATGCAATGGCGCAATCTCGGCTCACTGCAACCTCCACCCACTTGGGTTCAAGCAATTCTCCTGCCTCACCCTCCTGAGTAGCTGGAATTGTAGGCGCCCCCCATCACGACCAGTTAATTTTTGTATTTTAATAGAGACGGGGTTTCACCATGTTGGCCAGGCTGGTTTCGAACTCCTGACCTCAGGTGATCCACCCACCTCGGCCTCCCAAAGTGCTAGGATTACAGTTGTGAGCCACTACACCTGGCCAGTGAACTGAATTGTTAACTTTTTTTTTTTTTTTTTTTTTTGAGACGGAGTCTCGCGCTGTCACCCAGGCTGGAGTGCAGTGGCCGGATCTCAGCTCACTGCAAGCTCCGCCTCCCGGGTTCACGCCATTCTCCTGCCTCCACCTCCCGAGTAGCTGGGACTACAGGCGTCCGCCACCTCGGCCGGCTAGATTTTTTTTGTATTTTTTAGTAGAGACGGGGTTTCACCGTGTTAACCAGGATGGTCTCGATCTCCTGACCTCATGATCCGCCCGTCTCGGCCTCCCAAAGTGCTGGGATTACAGGCTTGAGCCACCGCGCCCGGCCTGAATTGTTAACTTTAATGTTTGAGTCCATTAAATTGTTCACGGAATTTTGATACAGATACCTACAATATTTTTCAAGTGCTGTATTTTTTTGGACAGAGACAATATTATTCAAAAATGATCTTTATTATTTTTAAAACAAGTCAATACATGTATATAGTGACACAATCAAACATTAAAGTTTGTGATAAAATGCCATTGCCTTCTACCCATTCAAATTCCAATGAGTGCCATTCTTTAAAAACGAATCCTTTAGCTGTACATTGTTTTCCTTTGTTTTCTCCATAACTCTAAATAATATACTTGTTTATTTCTTGAATAAAGTTTTAGATAATATCAATTGACTCTGTAATCTTAAAAATGGGTATTTTTCTCACACCTTCTCCTTCTCCACTCTGCTTCAAAAATCATAGTAGTTACTTTATTATTTTTAGTCATTTTGTATAAGTTTAAATAATGTATGAGCATTTCTAATTCCTGCTTGATCAACTTTTGATAGTATCTATTAGGTCACCTCTTGTAAAATGAAAATGTGTTTCTTCTCCTCCTCCTTCCTCTTCCTCTTCCTCTTCTTCTTCTTCTTCCATTTTTTTTTTTTTTTTGAGACAGGGTCTTGCTCTGTTGCCCAGGCTGGAGTACCACTATATAAATTGTAGTGGTACAATCACGGCTAACTGCTGCATTGAACTTCTGGGCTCAAGTGATCCTCCTGCGTCAGTTCCCCAAGTAGCTGGGGTTACGGGCATGTGTCACCATGCCTGGCTTTTTTTTTTTTTTTAATTTTAATACAGAGGAGTTCTCTCTGTGTCACCAAGGCTGGTCTTGAACTCCTGAGCTCCAACAATTCTCCTGCCTTGGCTTCCCAAAGTGTATTTGTGTCTTAAACATCTCTCTCTATCTTCCTCACTGCCTCTTTCTCTATCCTTTAATTTCTGTCAGTCAGAGTTTATTTTGTCAAGGTTGTCAATATTTACATTATAAAACCCCAAGCTGGTCCTGAGGGATTTATCCATAGCTAACAAGAAACTTCAAATGCCTATAATTAACACATAATGAACATAAAAATATTACTGCACTGTGGTGTTAGGTAGTTGCTAATATTATATTTCCTTCTCCACAAGTAGAGTACCATTTGACGGAGAATGTTTTCACCAATAATGTCAAATGGATTTTCTTTCCTTTTTCTTTTTTATTTTTTTGATATGAAATCTTGTTCTGTTGCTCAGTCTCATTCTGTGGCTCTGTAGCAGTGGCACGGTCTCAGCTCACCGCAATCTCCACCTCCCAGGCTCAAGCGATTCTCCTGCCTCAGCCTCCCAAGTAGCTGGGATTACAGGCACCGGCCACGATACCTGGTTAATTTTTGTATTTTTATTAGAGACAGGGTTTCACCATGTTGGCCAGGCTGGTCTCGAACTCCCGACCTCAGGTGATCTGCCCGCCTCGGTCTCCCAAAGTGCTGGGATTACAGGCGTGAGCCAGTGCACCCAGCCTCTTTTCTTATATTCTACAAATTGCTTGAAATCATGCCACATTTCGTTTGGCTTCATAACTGTACCATTAATTGATTTTTTTTGGTTATTACTCTTTCTTGCATGTCTGTTACTCTTATGAATTTTACCTTTATCACAGGCTTAATATTTTTAGGTTCTTTATTATACACTCTATTTTATCTAGCCTGCTTCTTTTCCTTGTCCAAAAATAATTCTTTCAGAGCCATCCCTGTCTGGCCTCCTGCTTGAATTCCAGCACGGGTATCATCTTGGAACTTTCCTGAATCTCCTCGGTGGATCCCTTGTTATCTTTCTTGCTCTTGTTTTATTCCCTTACTTGTTGTAGTAGACCCTCATGAAGCTCTTTAAAATATTCTATATAAAACATATTCTTTTGAGTGTGTGAGAAAAATAGTCCCATTCTGCCTTTACAGACAATTGATATTTGAGCTTACTATAGAATTCTAGGTTGACGAGTATTTTCCCCTTAGACCATTGAAAGCATTATTTCACTGTTTTTTGTTTTTTGTTTTTTTTTTGACATTCAACATGGCTGATATGAAGTCAGATGCTAGCTAGCTGGCAAATTTGATTCCTCTTTGCAAGCTTTAGAATCTTTTTTCTCTGTGATGACATGCTGTATCTAGGTGTGGATCTGTTTTCTCTTTGCACCTGGTGTTTGGTACTTTTTTAATTCTGAAGACTTACACCCTACGGTTCTGAGAAAATTTTATCTATTTTTTTTTAATTTTTCTTTTCCCCTACTTCCTCTCTTTATTTCTCTTTGGAATTATTGGGTTGCAATCCTGGGCCTCTTGGGTTGGTCTTCTCTGGCTCTTGTAACATCTTTATTGGTGTGGGAGGCAAAGTTCCAGGATAGCCACCAAAATTCTTCCCACCCTGGCTCCCTACAAGCCCTGTATGACTCCTTCCCATCGAGTGTGGGTGGGACCTGTGAATAGAGGGGATAATAGATGGGATAACTCCCTTGATTAGGTTACTTTACAGGGTAAAGTTGATAGCATAGTCACATTGAGTGATTGCATTTGCATTATGTAAGACCCCTTACTGGCAGCATGCGGAGAGATTCTGGCTTTGAGGGAATGTGTTGTCCCATTCTGAGAGGGCCATGTAGATAGACCTGGAGGCCTCTAGTAGCTGGGAATGATCCATGGCCAACAAGAAAACTGGAACCTCCGTCCTACAACCACAAGAACCTACATACTGCCAACAACCCAGATGAACTTGGAGGAATACCCACAGCCTAGATGAGAACACAGCTCAGCTGAAACTTTGCTTTTAGACTTATGCGACCTTGAGCAGAGAAGCCGAAGGTATAATGCCTGGACTTCTAATGTACAGAAACTGTGAGATAATAAATTAATGTTGTTTTAAGCCATACATTTGTGATAGTTTGTTACACAGCAATAAGAAACCAATGCACTTTGTATTTTTGCTCTTTATTCGGTGAGTTTTATTAAATGATATTTTTCAGTCTTTCTGTAGTTTATTTTCTTAGAAATCCTGTTTTTAATCTTGGAAAGCTTCTTGTTCTGTGCTTTTTTTCTTTTTCACAGAATCCTGTCTATTTTTAAGGATGTAATACTTCTATAATCACTCTGAGCATACTGGAGTTGTTTTAACGTTCTCTCAGTATCCTTAATTATCTCTCCTTTTCAAGGGTCAGTTTGCAGTTTGATATTTCTCTTTCATGTAGTTAGGTTTCCTAATATATCTGGTAATGCTTGGTTTTCAGGTCACATTTTCAAAAGGAGCGGGTTGCTAATGAGGGTTTCCTTTGCTGTGGCAGAAGTGCCTTTTCTAGCACTTCCTTATGGTCTCTTCAACACATTTCTCTTGAGCAAGAATTCTGAAGGAGAATCCCATGTGGGTCGGGCAGACCATGCTTGTGGACTGGCTCTACCTTTACACTGAAGCTACGGTAAGCCCACTGGCCCTCTTGCTGTGGGAACTTATACTGGTTGAAAGAGAAGAGCTCTACTTCAGAGTGTTGATGTTCACGCCAGCTTCCCCAAACTGCTCAACTTTGTTAGAGAGCATTTTCAGTCTGAATTTGAGTGTCAGATGCCTGTGCTTTGCATCCGGCTGAGTATGAGTTAGAGAGGGATGATGATGGGGATGACTACTTTTGCTATCGTCCCATACACAAACTTTAATTGTCGTCCCTTTCTTCTTCCTTTCCTTCCTCCTTTTCTCCCTCACTTCCTCCCTCTCTCTTTCCCTTGACTTCACTTCATTGCACAAAATTATTGATTCGTTTTTGTGTAACTTTCTTTTACTTCATTTCATTTAATGTTTCTACCTCTGTTCTATTTATATTTTCCTCTTTTCCACAGATACTCATTCTAATGTATTTGGTAGATGTATTTATATATGCACCTGTTCGTTTTTCCAAGGTTTGTTGAGGTATAATTGGTACATAAAACTGCATATTTGTTTGTTCATTTGTTTTTGTTTTTGGAGACAGTATCTTGCTCTATCACCCAGGCTGATCTGCAGTGACGCGATCTTGGCTCACTGCAACCTCTGACTTCCCGGTTCAAGCGATTCTCCTGCCCCAGCCTCCCAAGTAGCTGGGATTACAGGTGCCCCTTACCACACCTGGCTAATTTTTATATTATTTAGTAGAGATGGGGATTTGCCATGTTGGCCAGGCTGGTCTTGAACTCCTGGCCTCAAGTGATCTGCCTGCATCAGCCTCCCAAATTGCTGGAATTACAGGTGTGAGCTACTGCACCTGGCCAAATTGTACATGTTCAAAGTCTACAACAAGGTGTTTTGTTATACAAATACATTGTGAAGTGATTACCACAATGAAGATAATTAACATATCCATCACCTAACTAATATGGTTTGGTTGTATCCCCACCCAAGTCTCACTTTGAAGAGTAATAATCTCCAGGTGTCAAGGGCGGGGCCAGGTGGAGATAATTGAATCACGGGGGTGGTTTCCCCCAAGCTGTTCTCCTGGTAGTGAATAAATCTCATGAGATCTGATGGTTTTATAAACGGGAGTTGCCCCGCACAAGCTCTTTGACCTGCCACCACGTAAGATGTCCCTTTGCTTCTCCTTTGCCTTCCACTATGATTGTGAGGCCTCCCCAGTCATGTGAAACTATGAGCCCATTAAACCTTTTTCCTTTCTAAATTACCCAGTCTTGAGTATGTCTTTATTAGCAGTGTGAGAACAGACCAATACACCTAACATAGTTACCACTTTTTGTTGTGAGAATATTTAAGATCTACTCTCCTAGCAAATGTTAAAAATACAATAATATAGTATTAATTATAGTCACCATGCTGTACATTAGCCCTTCAGAAAGTATTCATCCTGCATAACTGAATGTTTATAGCCTTTGACCAACGCTTCCTCATCCCCCCAACCTCCAGCTCCTGGTAACCACTTCTTAAGTTCTCTACTTTTATAAATTTGATTTTTGTAGTTTCCACATATAAATGAGATAGTGCAGTATTTGTCTGTCTGTGCCTGGCTTATTTCATATAGCATGATGTCCTCCAGGTTCTTCCATGTTGTCAGAAATGGCAGGATTTCCTTAATTTTTAAGACTGAGTAATATTCCATTATGTAATAGAATCTTATATAATATAGTGTGTGTGTGCATACATATGTATAAATGAAGAGTGTGTGTATATGTACATATGGATATATGTGTGTGTATATACACACACATATACACACACTTCATTTTCTTCATCTATTTTTATTATATAATGGGATACATTCTGTGTGTGTGTGTGTGTGTGTGTGTGTGTGTGTGTGTGTGTTGTAGCTTATCCTTGAACAATGCAGGGATTAGGAGGGGCACTGTCACTGTTTGCAGCTCAAAATCTACCCCTAACTTTTGATTTCCCAAAAACTTAACTACTAATAGCCTGCTGTTGACCAGAAGTCTTACTGGTTTGACATAAAACCTTACTGGTTTGATGACACACACAATAGATTAACCCATATTTTGTATGCTATATGTATTACATGCTGTATTCTTACAATAAACTAAACTATAGAGAAGAAAATATTATGAAGAAAATCATGAGGAAGAGGACATATATTTACTACTCACTAAGTCGAAGTGCATCATCATAAAGGTCTTCATCCTTGTCATCTCACATTGAGTAGGCTGAGGAGGAAGAGGGAAGATTGGTCTTCCTGACTCAGGGGTGGTGGAGGTAGAAGAAGTGGAGGACGGGAAAGGCAGGCAGGAGAGGCAGGCATACTCAGTTTAATTCTTACAGGAAAAAACTTGAGTATAAGAGGACCTGTGCATTTCAAACTCATGTTGTTCATGGCCAACTAAATACATATAGACACACACTACAATTTCTTTATCCATTTTAAATAAATGATATTTTCATGTGTATGTATTATTAATTTGCATTTATTACACTGCAGATCTTATTTCTTATTCATTCCATATTCTGATCTTAACGTGTTGCTATGTCTATATAATTTTCTACATACAAAATCTTCTCATACAGAATTTAGGTTTAATGTTATAGGCAGAGATAGGTGTCACAGAGAAGAGAGATATTGCCTTAAATTGAGACATCATCTGACTAGAGCCAAAAGGTAGAATAACACTAATTCCTGAAAACCCAGCTTGAGCCCTGGATCTAGCCAGGCTTAGAGAGATCTGCAACTGTACTTTTCAGTTATTTGAGCTAATACATTCTCCTTTTGCTTAATACAGGTTGGGTTGTATTTCTGTCATGTACACCATGAAGAATCCTAGCAAAACATGTCCCAAATCTCATATAACACAAACATAAAGGAACCAAATGTACCTCTGGGTTTCATTTGATACACAACATGCTGTTGTTTTACCTTAGTCGCTAAGTAAAGATGTTAATCTTGTATTGCCTACCTTTTATGTTGTTATTTATGTTGTTCCTGGTAAGCATTATGTTAATCTATTCTTAAATATTCATAATGCGTTATGTTAATCTATTCTTAAACAATTTAAGATGGTTTTAAGATGTATTGTCAAATGTGTACATGTATATGTTCCACAATGCTGCTAAAGGATTAAATGTGTTTCTCATTTGTAGTTATCTTCTTAATGCACGGAAAAGATTGAGGTTTTGTATTATTGGCATTTAGCGTATTGCTTTTCTTTAAAATCTGGTCACTACTCTAAACAAAATGACCATGTAATAATCTTTAAAGTAAAAGTTAATCTTTGATTTCATTTGTGCATGTATCGCCGAGGGACATCTGTGATCTTTAGGAAATAGAAGGTAGTGTTGCTTTAGTAAATGTCATTCTTTCTGCAGGTCTGTCTTGAATTCATTTTCTCTCCATTGTGTTTTATGTAATTAGAGGTTTTGTCTTTCAGAAAGAAAGAAAGTTTGTTTTTGTTTTTGTTTTCAAGATGGCAGATTAAAGACTTTCAGCATGCCGCAGCCACTTGGAAATAGCAACATAGTGCAAAAAATCAACTCTGTGAGGTTTCATTCAAGAAGAAAAAGGGAATCTACTGGAATTGTAAAGGACACCCCCGATCCCAGACAGGATGCTGGCAAACAGCCCCCACGATGATGTCCGGTTGATAAAACTGAGTGAAGCCCCAGTCTATGAAGGAGACAGAGAGCCTCCTTCTGTGACTCACCTTTCCACTGGCAATCTGAGCAACCCAGCCTAAGGGACAGCAGTTTTTTTATCTGAAGCCTTGGGGCTAACCTGGGGAGAGGCTTGAGATACTGTGAGGGAAAGACATTGGGAAAACCTGCAAACATTCTCCCAGACCAGGGACTGAGAGCAGGATGCCAGTTTTAATCCAGCCTAATGAAATTCATTTTGATCTGGCAGTGTGGCTGTGTGGACATTTTAATCTCCAGCCCAAGATTGTAGCACCTCCTCTGGAGTGAGACAGCCACAGCCAGAATGGTGGAAAGCACCCAGCAGCAGGCACTGGAATTGTGTTCTCCCCCATTGCAGACCTGGGGTGGAAGGAGAGCTGCCACAGGTGCAGTTTCTCCTGGGTGGCCAGACTTGCACCTGGGGTCAGCTTGGCGACTTGGAATTGATCTGCATGTGTCATTGCTGGGTGCCCAGCCTGCACTCCTGGGAGCATGGTGCAACAGGGCACTTCCTGGACATAGATCATGGTGCAGCAGGGTTCTCTCTGCTCCATGACCAGGCAGATCTCCAGGCATTTGAAGCACCTGCTTGCCTAATTCAGCAGCCTGAGCCACCCCACATTTCCTGTGCAGAGAAATGTGCAAGGGCACTCTCTCTGTTCCATACCCAGGCAGATTTCCAGGCATCTGGAGCACTCCCTCTCTTGATCTAAGAGTTTAGACCACCCCCCTTCCCTGTGTGGAGAACTTAGAGCTGAGAAGCTTTCTCAGCTCTGTACCTAGGCACGCCCCTGGGTACTCAGTGACTGCTCACTGGATTACCCCTTGGCACTGGTGCTTGTGCCTGCCATCATGGGACTTGCAGGGGGACGTGCCCAGTTTGGCCTGCCTGTCCTTTGTGCCTCCCCACTCCTCCCCACCCCACCTGGGACTCAGCAGGGAGTTCAGACGACTGTGCATTCCACAAAGTAACCCATTGTCAGAGGTAACAGAGAGCTTCTGCCAGTAAACCAGCCACACTGGTTGCAGCCAGCTCTTACCTATAAATGCCATCTACGGGTTTGTAGGTGAAACCGCACAGCCCAGTATGAAACCTGCAAAAGAAATGCGTAGGGCTTTAGAAAGAAAGCCAAAAGACCCTTCCCAGCATTCAATAGAGTCACACCCCTAGAGAGAAGGGAAAAGGGGAAAGGGAAAGAAAAAAAATATTATAGAGAAAGGCAGAAAAACCCAACTCGCAGGAAAATAATTACAAAAATTAGAAGTGCCAGAGTCTTCAGATGGGACAAAACCAGCACAAGATTTCCTACAGGTATAGCTAGTATATTTAATATATGATTTGATTCTGCAAAAGAACATCAGAATTTGCCTATATTCAGTATGACAGATCATTATTATTATTATTATTATTTAATGTAATTACAGTCTGTCCTTTGCCCAACCACTATTACATTGCTTTCTATTATCTTGTATCTTAAATACAGTCTCTTTTCATATTGGCACACTAATATTTTTCAGTTTATATGCTCTGTCATGCAATATTCTGAAATAAAACTTTTCCTGGCAATTCTACCTAAGGATTGGTCAGTGTGGTGGCTGTAATTCTGCAAACCCTGTGACTTGTTACCTTGGAATATCTCCAGTGGGGAGCAGGGGCGTGGCAGGTCACAGTGCTTACTGATCCTATTGTCCCTTGATCTTCTAGGCTTTCTGACTTGTTCTGTAGTCTCACTGTAGAAAGACTTGATCTCATATTGAAATTGACTGTCTGTGACAAGTGTCAAAAAAGATAAAAATAATACCATAGCTTCCTTTGTACCTCAAACTAAGTAGCTTCATATTCCTTTGCTCATGCAACCTAATTATATTTGGGAAGCTGCAGATGAAAAGCATACTGGCTTTTTCCTTTAATTTTTAGTGAATTTAGACATACAGTCCTGCATTGCTTAATGGTGGGGATATATTCTGAGAAACGCGTTAGACTCTTTTGTTGTCTTACGACTATCATAGAGTGTACTTACAAACACCTAGATGGTATAGCTTACTAAACACGTAGGCTATATATGGTATGGCCTATTGCTCCCAGGCTACAAACCTGTACAGCATATTACTGTACAGAATTCTGTAGGCAATTGTAACACTGTCATAAGTATGTGTGTACCTAAATATATCTAAACATAGAAAAGGTACAGTAAAAATATGTTATGAAACATAAAAAATGGTATACCTATATAGGACTCTGTGATAGTATTAAGTGTTAACTTGATTGGATTGAGGGATACAAAGCATTGTTTCTGGGTGTGTCTCTGAAGGTGTTGCCAGAGGAGATTGACATTTGAGTCAGTGGGCTGGGAGAGGCAGACCCACCCTCAATCTAGGGGGGCACCATTGAATCAGCTGCCAGCATGGGTAGAAAAAGCAGGCAGAGGAAGATGGAAAGGGCAGACTTGCTGAGTCTTTAAACCTCGTCTTTGTCCTGTGCTGGATGCTTCCTGCCCTCAAACATAAGACTCCAAGTTCTTCTGCTTTTGAACTCTTGGACTTACACCAGTGATTTGCCTGAGGCTCTCAGGCTTTTGGCCAAAGACTGAAGGCTGCACTGTTGGCTTCCTTACTTTTGAGGTTTTGAGACTCCGACTGAACTACTACTGGTTTCCTTGCATCTAAGTTTTCATACGGCCTATTGTGGGACTTCACCTTGTGATCATGTGAGTCAATTCTCCTTAATAAACTCCCTTTCATATATACATATGTCCTACTAGTTGTGTTGCCCTAGAAAACCTTGAGTAATACAAACATTTAACATAAACGGAGCTTGTAGGACTGGAAGTTGTTCTGGTGAGTCAGTGATTGAGTGGTGAGTGAACGCGAAGGCCTAGGGCTTTACTGTACACCACTGTATGCTTTATAAACACTGTACAGTTAGGTTACACTAAATTTATAAAAAATATTTTTCTTTCTTCAATAATAAATTAACTTACTGTAACTTATCTGCTTTATAAACTTCAATTTGTAAAACTCTTGATAATTTTGTGATACTACTTAGCTTAAAACACTAACACATTGCACACTGCACAAAAACATTTTCTTTATCTTTCTTCTATAAACACTTGTCCATCTTTTCAACTTTTCTTTTTTTTTTTTTTTTACTTTTTAATTTTCTGTGTCAAAAACTAAGTCATAAACACACACGACAGCCTAGGCCTATAAAGGATCAGGATCATCAATATCACTGTCTTCTACCTCAACATCTTGTCCTAGTGGAAGGTCTTCAGGGGCAATAACATGCAAGGAGCTATTATCTATGATAACAATGCCTTCTGGAATACCTCCTGAAGGACCTGCCTCAGCCTGTTTTATAGTTAACTTAAAAAAAAAAAAAAGTAGATGACGTATACTCTAAAATAACAATAAAAGCATAGTATAGTAAATACATAAACCAGTAAATAGTCATTTATTATCATTATCAAGTATAATATACTGTACATGATGGTATGTGCTTTATGATTGGAAGTGCAATATGTTTGTTTACATCAACATCACCATAAATATGTGAGCAACGCATTGCACTGTGATATTACAATAGCTATGATATCACAAGGCAACAGAAATGTTTTAGCTCTATTATAATATTAAGACACCATTGTCATATCTGTGTGCCATCGTTGATTGAAACGTTGTGCTGTGCATGACTGTAGTATGTCTGCTGTTTCTGCCCAAGAAGAGAGAGGCATACACTATCTTTTAAATTAACGTTGCTGTTCATCTGATTAGATACAGATTTGTGCTCATCATTATTGAGGATTTTTTCATCCTTTAGAAAAATTACAATTCAGAAAGGATGAGCATGAGAGAGCCAACACAGAGAATGGAAGTAGGCTGAGTGATTCTTACCTCCAATCACCACCTTCTACTTGATTGTTTGAATTCTTTTCTCGTAGTATGCAACCTTTCTTTATCAGAGTGAGACGAAGGTCTCCAGGAGGGAAATCAAAAAATGCTGCTACTACTTGGTTCTCTTATGGCAGCACTGGGCCCCTATCACCATCATTTTATGAGTTTATGATTTTTTTACATTATTTTTACCTATTACTTTTTACCTAAAAATTTTCTCCCTTTGACCTAGTTGACATCTGACCCATATGTTCATGTTAATGTGCATCTTTCCTACAAAGATGACTCTTCCCTTCCGTAAGGTCTCTGACCTTAGAAGTCAATATAGGTCTCAATTATGAATCAACCAGATTAGTATTACATTTTCCTCTATTGTTCATGTGTTGTTGATTTAGCATATGAGCTCCAGAAAACTAAGAAAGTTATTCCTTACTTCTGTCAGCACCTCACAAAACACTGAATGCTGCATAGGTTCTTAATATGGATTGAGTTCTTGGAATTTTAAACATTTTTTAGTTTGAATATATAATATTCCAAAGGAGAAAAACATCTGTCAGTTCTCTGCATTTCAGTGGAGAGAAAAATTTAAGTTCAGAGACCACCAATGTTTAATCACATTTACAAATGTTGAGGTCAATGGGTGTTTGTCTAAGTTTTAACTTATTGTGTTTGCTGAGTTTTGTAACTGATTTATAATATCAGTAGACTGAAGCCACAACTCTCTGCAAACTAACACAGGAACAGAAAACCAAGCGCTGCATGTTCTCACTCATAAGTGGGAGTTGAACAATGAGAACACATTGATACAGGGAGGGGAACGTCACACACTGGAGCCTGTCGGTGGGTGGGAGGCTAGGGGAGGGATAGCATTAGGAGAAATACCTAATGTAGATGACTGGTTGATGGCTGCAGCAAACCACCATGGTGCATGTATACCTATGTAGCAAACCTACACATTCTGCACATGTATCCCAGAATTTAAAGTATAATAATAATAATAATAGAAGAAATGAAAATTACACCACCATGTTGGTACAACATAAAAATATTTAGTCAACTACTTTAAGTTAAATGACCAATTTAAAGTTCTTAAGCCTCTTGTTTCTTTGTAAATAGCAAAACCATGGCACTTGGCTCATTTTATTTTCACTTGTAGTGTGCTGTTTTAGGAGATAGTCAACTGTTATGTCACTTGCCTTAGTTTGTATATTAAAAGATAACTGGCATAACCATTTGTCAGTATGAAATTATTTTGCTTAGGAGTTTGAGAAGGCTATACCCATTTATCAAAGTTCAGTAACTTTTATTGTCATCTAAAGACAGAATATATTTCCTATGGTTGAAAATATGTTTTAAGCATTTTTCTCATAGTGGAGTTAGCATTATATTGCACTATCGTTTGAAATCAGATTTTTTTTTTTTGGAAAAAATGAATACTGTTGGAAGATATACTGTTCCTTGATATCTGTTAACTCTATCAGGCAATGTAGTGTAATGGAAATGGCAGCAAGGTGTTGGCGTTAGACAGATCTGGATGTGAATGGCCAACAGATTCACCAGTTTGCCTCTTGTTGATTCTTGAACTTTTGTTTGTCTTGGCCTCTGGTACTGTTAACATGTGGCCTCATCCTACTGACTCTTTCTTCGGGTGTTTACCCTTTTGACCATCTATTCCTTCCTAAAGTCCATGACTTGCAGAAACCATTTTATGTTCATGATATTTTTCTGGGAGCTTGAATTAAGGCTGCTAAACCTTAGTCCTGTACTCTTTGGCTTATAATCAGACTAAAAAATGTTGGTGTGGAAAGGTTAGCAATGTGCTAAAAAAATTAAAGTGAAGTATTTATATTAAAGTATTGAAGTATTTATATAATGTAAACATTATTTTAGGCAGAAAAGAATATGACTCAGACTAAAATTTTCATGCTCTGAAAGTGCTTTATTTCCTTTCACATTTTTAAAAGTTAATTTCAGATCACAGTGGTGTTCCCAAGTATAATTTGAAATGTTTGAAGTTATATCCATAATAGCTGGCAGTCTGATATATAAGAAAAATCAGTAGGACCTCACAAAAATGCTATTCTTAGCCAAAATAACAGATATCACATTTATGAGACTTAATAAAGAAGTAGATAGATTGGATAGCAAAATAAAGTAATGGTATTTAAGGAAGCCTCTCAAGTGAGCTAATACATGTATCTCATTATGATCCTCGTCTGCTTTAGAATGTTGGAAGCAAGGACAGGCATTGGATGCATTGCAATTAATTCAGTAACAATAAATGAAAGGAAACATTGATATATCTCTTACAGTGGCCATTAGGCCTCTTTGATAAAACATACTTACAGGAAGCTACCTGGCATGTTGTCTCTCGACCTCTCTATCTGTGCACAGGATTTACATTAAGAATAAGGCAAATAAGGACTCATGATACAGAAAGTTATATAGAAAGATAAAGAGAAAATTACAACTCAGATAAAATAATATTTTAGCAGCTTAATACTTTCAAAAGGATGAGAAAAAGTGATTGAAGATAGTCCTCGAGATAGTTATTTTTATTTAGTTTATCCTGGTCTTATGCACAGGCTTTGAAAGAAATTCATTTTGACATGTTTAAGAGCATGATATAAAATACTGACTGTAGCGTTTACTGCTTAGACAAGTCAACAAACTACGGCACTTTTCACTTTTTCACATTGCCTGAGTAAATTGTTGTGTAGTTGATAAAATAATAAGTTGGTATAGGGATATTTCTCTGAAAGATGAATCACCTCATGTTGAACATCTGTGCCAGCAATGTATTTTTATTGCAGTTTTGAAAAAAATTATATATTTTAGAAAAAAAGTAAGAAAATGCAGAATATAGTTCTCAAATATATGCAGTCATGTGTCACTTAAAGACAAGGATGTGTTCTGAGAAATGCATTGTTAAGCAATTGTGCTGTTGTGTGAATATCATAGAGCGTACTTACACATACCTAAATAGCACAGCCTCTATGCAGCTAGGCTGTATGTTATGGCCTATTGATCTTAGACTGCAAACCTGTGCAGCACGTTATTGGACTGAATACTGAGGGCAATTGTAACGCAATGGCTGTGATGTCACTAGGCAACAGGAATTTTTTAGTTCCATTATAATCTTATGGGACCACTGTCATATATATGGTCTGTCATTGACTAAAATGTCATTATGTGGCACGTGACTGTATTTGTTTTCATATACCCTCACGCATAAATAGGTATACACATGTATGTCCTTTTAGGACAGCTATTTGTCAGTTTATTTTAGGACAGCTATTTTTGAGGGTCGTTTATTTGTTTCTCAGTGCTAGAAAAAAAATATAGAAAGTATTTTAAAATAATGATAATGCAAATTATTTTCCTTCCAAATTGAGCTAACCACAACAACAACAAAAAACCTGCCAATGATCTTATCACTTATCCTATTTTATTGAGCTTAATTTTGCTTCTGTTTCTTTCTCTACACTGGATGGAAAGAACTATGTTTCACTGAAAGCAACAAAAGAAAATGAGGCATCACATATGTAGGAACAATGATACAATTAATTGTTAAATTCTCCCTAGTAACTATAAAAGCCAGAAGACCATTGGTTTATTTTTGCTTTTTATTTATTTATAAGGCATATAATTTTTTAAAAAGATTTATTATGCATATGGGTTATATATATAATATATGCATACAATACATAATATAAAGTAGAGAATGGTGAAGCAATATGGAACAATACATTTGTAAGATTTTCATGTATTACATGAAGTAGAACAATGTTAACTGTAAGTGGACTGTGAAGAGTTAAGGACACATATGTTAATTTTTAGAAAGATTACTTAAAAATAATACTGAAACAGTATAGCTAAAAATTCAATAGGAAAATTAAAATGGAATTCTAAAAGGTATTCAAGTTTACAAAAAAGGCAATAAAAAAGAAACACAGAAACAACAGAGAAGACCGATATAAAACAAATAATAAAATGGTATACCCAAATCCACTCAAACAAGGAATTATGTCTTGTAGTAATTCATTAAATACTCGAATCAAAGGCAGAGGTTGCTAGAATGAATAAAAAGAACAAAACCCAAACATTTGCTGTCTGTAAGTCATATGTTTAAAATATAAAAATAGTGTGACTGGGAGACTTCAAGTTAATCCCCATGATTTGTGCCTCTTCTAGTCATGTCCTTGTATAATCTTTTCCCCTTGAATGTCAGCAGGATCCAGGACTTTGTTCTAACCAATGGACTATGGCAAAGGTAACCAGATGAATGTTATTACATGTACATAAGTTACTGTACACAAGATTGTAATGTCCAACTTGCTAGGAAACTCTCTCTCCCTCCTTGGCTTTGAAGAAGGGTGCTGCCATGTTATGAGCTGCCATGGAGGGAGTGCCATCAGCACAGCACATAGGGCAGCCTGCGGCTGACGGCCATCAAGAAATGGAGGTTCAGAGTCCTACAGCCTGAAAGAACCCCAATTCTGCCAACAGTCACCTGAGCTTGGAATCAGATTCTTCTCCAGTGGAACTTCTAACGAGAACACGGCCCTTGCAAACATCCTGCTTGCAGACTCGCAGAGGACCCAGTGAGGTGTGTTTGGATAACATAGAAAGTGTAGATGTTGCATGAGTGTTATTTTAAGAGGCTAAATTTTTTATAGTAATGTTACACAGTAAAAGATAACTAATCCAGATTTTGATATCTGAAAGTGTGTGTATTAATTTACTAGTGCTACTGTAACAAAATATCTTAAACTAAATGGCTTAAACAACAGAAATTCATCACCTCACAGTTCTGAAGGCTGGAAGTCCAAGACCAACGTACCGGCAATGCTGGTTTCTTCTGAGGGTTGTGAGGGAGAGCTGGTTTCATGCTCGCTTCTGGTGGTTTCTGGAAATCTTTGACCTTTCTTGTCTTATATATGTATCACCTGATATCTGCCTTCATTTTCTTATGGCATTCTTCCTGTGTGCATGTCTGTTTCTGTGGATAAATTTCTAATTTTCTCCTAGCTTCTGGTGGTTTACTGGAAATCTTTGACCTTTTTTGGCTTATATATGTATCACCTGATCTCTGCCTTCATTTTCTCATGGCATTCTTCCTGTGTGCATGTCTGTTTCTGTGGATAAATTTCTTCTTTTTATAAGAGCATAGTCATATTGTATTAGGGCCCCCCATAAGGACCTTATATTAGCTTAACCATCTGCAAAGACTCTATTTCTAAATAAAGTCGTACTTCAGGTATTGGGGGTTTGGACTCCAATGTCTTTTCAGGGGAAATGATTCAAACAATATCAGTGGTTACTACCGCAACAATACCTAAGAGTGTGGAAGTCACTTTGGAACAAGGAAGTGGGAAGACTAGAAGGATTTTGAGGACTATGATAAAGAAAGATTAAGTTGCCTTGCACTGACTTAGTAGAAATCTGGACCTTGAGAAAACTCTCATTGAGGGTGACAAAGAAGGTGGGGAACATGGCAGTACTTGTGGAAGAGAGACCCATGTTATGCAGTGGCAGAAAGCTCAGTAAAATTTCTCCCTTAGTTATGTTTAAGGGAGAACACTTAAGTAATAAATATTATTTAACTAAGGAGATATCCAGGTAAAGTGCTGAAGGTGCTGCCTGTTCCTTTTGCTGAGTATAGTCAAATGTGAGAGGAAAGAGACAAATTGAAAGAAGAAAGGTTAAGACAAAAGCAACCAGGACTTGATGATTTAAAAAATCTTCAGCCTCTCCAGATGACAAAAGATTCTACAATTAATTAATGACTTTGAGCAAAGTCAGCAACAATCAGGAGAAATGCTCTTTCCTTAACTGTAAGGAGTACATAAGCTTGAAATTACTGGGACCCGTCAAATGGAGAGAGTCCATCTGTAAAGTAAAATAACACCATCAAAGAAGAGCTAGGAGACAGAAATAGCTGATCACTGATAAAAGAGTTAAATCCTCAAATCTAGCCATAGCTGTTCTATCACTGGATTTGTAAATCAATAAATGCATTTTATTTTGTTTAAAATAGTGTGAGTTCTTTTGTCATGTAAGAATTAGAGAACTAAAATAGAAAAGAAACACAAATTTAAAAAGAAAAATAATAACACTCTCAAGAGAAATAAAAAATAAAGTCATTTCTCCATGTGTGTAGGTTGATAAAAATAAAAGCTTATATAATAATCACATTTTATAATCTCCAAAGTTTCTGTTCAGCTAAATATAGTTAAGAATACAATAATTATAACTGCAGCCAACATACAAATCTGTTTTCTGAGAAAGAAGAGAATACTTATATTAAGTAATTGAAGAGTGTTCTGGAAATATCTTCAATATTCTCAAAGTTTCAACAGCAAGAGCCTAAGACATGGGGAAGACCATGTGCAAGATTGGGACTGCAACTCCTGGCAGATAGGTCTCTCCCTGCTAATATTCTTATGCTATAGTAGAAGTCCTGGAAGACACAACTCATTTCTTACTTTCTCTATATGTAACTTTTGACTTTCTTAGTCTTTAACATCAACATTAATTATGTTTTAATATAAATTATTGACTCCAAACTGGGGCAAGGAGGATTAAAAGCAGACTCCAGGAGAAATGATGACTTTTCCATAATGTGACTGAGAATTAGATGTGCTAAATGCCACTAAGTTGAGGCTTGCAAAAGATAATGAAAGTTTAAGCATTTCCGCCAACCTATTTAAATTAACTTATTTCTGATTTTCTGTTTTTTGAATCCAAGTTTAGCTTTCAAGAAGAATTTTCTTCTTCTAAATTACTCAAGTGATAGCTGGTGATACACCCAGTGATAGAAAAATGGCATAGGGTCATCAGAAACTGAGTCTGTTACCAAGCACAACACACAATTAAAGCATCTGGACCAGCCTTTGCATGCAGTTTTTAGTTCTGGGTTTTTAGACCTGTGTGTGCACACAGGTCAGTATTTTCACTTGCTTGATGATACCTTATGGGGAAGCTTTCATGAAAAATATTTCTTTGTAGTTCAATAATAGGAGGTCTTATGGTGTTGAACACACGGTATTTTATCCTTCCCTCTGCCCTCAGATGCTAGGAATACTTTAAATCTATTAGAGTGTCCTTTCTAAAGAAATAAGGATTGGCTGTGAAAATAGGCATATAGTAAAAAACTAAGTAATTGTCATAAGGATTCAATAACTATTTATAACTTAAAATCATTAGTTTTATGTGAAAGGTTGAATTCATTGTTCAGAAAGGAGTTTTTGGCCGGGCGCGGTGGCTCACATCTGTAATCACAGCACAAGCACTTTGGAAGATTGAGGTGGGCGGATCACCTGAGGTCGGGTGTTCGAGATCAGACTGACCAACATAGAGAACCCCTGTTTCTACTAACAATACAAAAATTGGCTGAGCGTGGTGGCATATGCCTGTAATCCCAGTTCGTCGGGAGGCTGAGGCAGGAGAATCACTTGAACCTGGGAGGCAGAGATTTCAGTGAGCCGAGATCACGCCATTGCACTCCAGCCTGGGTGACAGAGCAAAAGTCCATCTCAAAAAAAAAAAAAAAAAAAAAAAAAAGAAGTTTTTAAGCTACAATAAACCATTTTAGTTTAGTACCTTTAACAAAACCCTGATTTTCTGCACATTATTTATAGAAAATATCGCTGTTCAGCTTGCCATTCTGTGAAAGATTTGTAATACCTTTTGTATTTAATGTCGTGTTACTTTTTGATTATAAAACTATGGCCTATTTTTTAATATAATAAGGAAAATTAAAGAAAAAAAAACAGTAGGAAAGTCACTATCCTAAGTTGGAGTCAATACCATTATTGCTATTCAAAGGCAAGAACTAATCAGATATTAGCTTGCAGCCAAGGAGACAGTTTTGTGTGTAATGGAAGGAAACAAAAGCCAAAGGCAAGTAATGTACTAGGACCTGAATGAAGCATGTAGGGGAAAGAACAGGATCATTCTTACTAGCTGCTTTTTAATTTTACCTGACGCATTCAAACTGCTGTACTTGTAAATTATAGCAGATAGGTATATAGGTAGATTATGGGCCATCAACCCTTGAGTATACTGATAAAGCATGCCAAAGTTCCCAGAGTGATAAAGTATCATCCTATTTATGATATACTCTATGTTAAATTTTATTTTACAAAAATTAGTGTTTGAAAGTTACTTGGTGTTGTTACCTTGTTCATTAATTTGAGTGTTCATTTATTCAATAAGTACTCATTGAGGACCTAATACGTTTCAGATACTTTCTTTTTTTTTTATTATACTTTAAGTTCTGGGTACATGGGCAGAACATGCAGGTTTGTTACATAGGTATACACCTGCTATGGTGGTTTGCTGCACCCATCAACCTGTCAACTACATTAGGAATTTCTCCTAATGCTATCCCTCCCCCGTCCCCCATCTTCTGAGAGGCCTCAGTGTGTAATGTTCCCCTCCCTGGGTCCATGTGTTCCCATTGTTGAATTCCCACTTATGAGTGAGAACATGCAGTGTTTGGTTTTCTGTTCTTGTGTTAATTTGCTAAGAATGATGGTTTCAGCTTCATTCATGTTCCTGCAAAGGACATGAACTCATCCTTTTTTATGGCTGCATAGTATTCCATGGTGTATATGTGCAACATTTTCTTTATCCAGTCTATCGTTGATGGACATTTGGGTTGGTTCCAAGTCTTTAGTATTGTGAACAGTTCCTCAATAAACATACGTACGCATGTGTCTTTATAGTAGAATAATGTATAATCCTTTGGGTATATACCCAGGAATGGGATTGCTGGATCAAATCCCATTTGATCCCAAATACCCAAATGATATTTCTGGTTCTAGATCTGAGGAATTGCCACACTGTCTTCCACAATGATTGAACTACTTTACACTCTCACCAACAGTGTAAAAACATTCTTATTACTCCACATCCTCTCCAGCATCTGTTGTTTCCTGACTTTTTAATTATCACCATTCTAACTGGAGTGAGATGGTATTCCATTGTGTTTTTGATTTGCATTTCTCTAAAAATCAGTGATGATGGGCATTTTTTTCATATGTTTGTTGGCAGCATAAATGTCTTCTTTTGAGAAATGTCTGTTCATTTCCTTCACCCACTTTTTCATGGGGTTGTTTATTTTTTCTTGTAAATTTGTTTAAGTTCTTTGTGGATTCTGGATATTAGCCCTTTGTCAGATTCTATCTGTCTGATTACAAAATGGCAACATTTTTTTCCCATTCTGTAGGTTGCCTGTTCTTTCTGACAATAGATTATTTTGCTGTGCAGAAGAAGCTCTTGAGTTTAATTAGATCCCATTTGTCAACTTTGGCTTTTGTTGCCATTGCTTTTGGTGTTTTAGTCATCAAGTCTTTGCCCATGCCTATGTCCTGAAAGATATTACCTAGGTTTTCTTCTAGGGTTTTTAGGTTTTAGGCCTTACATTTAAGTCTTTAATCCATCTTGTGTTAATTTTTGTATAAGGTGTAAGGAAGGGATCCAGTTCCAGCCTTCTGCGTGTGGCTAGCCAGTTTTCTCAACACCATTTATTAAATAGGGAATCCTTCCCCCATTGCTTGTTTGTGTCAGGTTTGTCAAAGACCAGTTGGTTGTAGATGTGCGGTTTTATTTCTGAGCCCTGTGTTCTGTTCCATTGGTCTATATCTCTGTTTTGGTATCAGTACCATGCTGTTTTGGTTACTGTAGCCTTGTAGTATAGTTTGAAGTCAGGTAGCTTGATGCCTCCAGCTATGTTCTTTTTGCTTAGGATTGTCTTGGCTATGTAGGCTCTTTATTGGTTCCATATGAAATTGAAAGTAGTTTTTTTCCAATTCTGTGAAGAAAGTCAATGGTAGCTTGAGGGGGTAGCATTGAATCTATAAATTATTTTGTGCAGTATGGCCATTTTCAAGATATTGATTCTTCCTAACCATGAGCATGGAATGTTCTTCTATTTGTTTGTGTCCTCTTTTGCTTCCTTGAGCAGTGATTTGTAGTTCTCCTTTAAGAGGTCCTTCACATCCCTTGTAAGTTGAATTCCTAGGTATTTTATTCTCTTTGTAGTAATTGTGGGAGTTCACTAATGATTTGGCTCTTTGTTTGTTATTGGTGTATAGGAATGTTTGTGATTTTTGCACATTGATTTTGTATCCTGAGACTTTGCTGAAGTTGCTTATCAGGTTAAGGAGATTTTTGGGCTGAGACGTTGGGTTTTCTAAATATACAATCATGTTATCTGCAAACAGGGACAATTTTACTTCTTCTTTTCCTAACTGAATACCCTTGATTTCTTTCTCTTGCCTGATTGCCCTAGCCAGAACTTCCAACACTATGTTGAATAGGAATGGTGAGAGAGGGCATCCCTGTCTTGTGCCAGTTTTCAAAGGGAATGCTTCCAGTTTTTGCCCTTTCAATATGATATTGGCTGTGGGTTTGTTATAAATAGCTCTTATTATTTTGAGATATGTTCCATCAATACCTATTTTATTGAGAGTTTTTAGCATAAAGGGCTGTTGAATTTTGTTGAGGGCCTTCTCAGCATCTATTGAGATAATCAAGTGGTTTTTGTCATTGGTTCTGTTTATGTGATGAATTATGTTGAACCAGCCTTCCATCCTAGGGATGAAGCTGACTTGATTGTGGTGGATAAGCTTTTTGATGTGCTGCCGGATTTGGTTTGCCAGTATTTTATTGAGGAGTTTTGCATCGATGTTGATTACGGATATTGGCTGGAAATGTTCTTTTTTTTGTTCTTTTTCTCTGCCAGGTTTTGGTATCAGGATGATGCTTGCCTCATAAAATGAGTTAGGGAGGATTCCCTCTTTTTCTATTGTTTGGAATAGTTTCAGAAGAAATGGTACCAATTCCTTTTTGTACCTCTGGTAGAATTGACTGTGAATCAGTCTAGTCCTGGACTTTTTTTGGTTGGTAGGCTATTAATTACTGCCTCAATTTCAGAACTTATTGGTCTATTCAGGGATTTGACTTCTTCCTGGTTTAGTCTTGGAAGGGTGTATGTGTCCAGAAATTTATCCATTTATTCTAGATTTTCTAGTTTATTTGCGTAGGTGTGTTTATAATATTCTCTGATGGTAGTCTGTATTTCTATGGGATTGGTGGTGATATACCCTTTATCATTTTATATTCCGTCTGTCTGTGGTCTATCCATTTTGTTGGTCTTTTCAAAAAAACAAGCTCCTGTTTTTTTGGTGTATGATTTCAAAATCAGGTATGTATGACTTCATGTATGATTTCAAAAAATCATATATTGATTTTTTTGAAGAGCTTTTCATGTCTCTATCTCCTTCGTTTCTGCTCTGATCTTAATTATTTCTTGTTTTCTGCTAGTTTTGAATTTATTTGCTCTTACTTCTCTAGTTCTTTTAATTGTGGTGATAGGGTGTTGATTTTAGATCTTTCCTGCTTTCTCTTGTGGGCATTTAGTGCTATAAATTTCCCTCTACACACTGCTTTAAATGTGTCCCAGATATTTTGGTACATTGTGTCTTTGTTCTCATTGGTTTCGAAGAACATCTTTATTTTCGCCTTAATTTTTTTTTTTTTACCCAGTAGTCATTCAGGAGCAGATTGTTCCGTTTCCATATAGTTGTGTGATTTTGAGTGAGTTTCTTAATCCTGAGTTTTAATTTGTTGTAGTGTAGTCTGAGAGACTGTTTGTTGTGATTTCCATTCTTTTGCATTTGCTGAAGAGTGTTTTACTTCCAATTATGTGATCAATTTTAGAATCAGTGCAATGTGGTGCTGACAAGAATGTATATTCTGTTGATTTGGGGTGCAGAGGTCTGTAGATGTATATTAGGTCCACTTGGTCCAGAGCTGAGTTCAAGTCCTGAATATACTTGTTAATTTTCTGTCTTATTGATCTGTCTAATATTGACAGAGGGATGTTAAAGTCTCCCACTATTATTGTGTGGCAGTCTAAGTCTCTTTGTAGATCTCTAAGGACTTGCTTTATGAATCTGAGTGCTCCTGTGTTGGGTGCATATATATTTAGGATAGTTAGCTCTTCTTGTTGCATTGATCCCTTTACCATTACATAATGCTCTTCTTTGTCTGTTTTGATCTTTGTTGGTTTAAAGTCTGTTTTATCAAAAACTAGGATTGCAACCCCTTGTTTTTTTTGCTTTCCATTTGCTTGGTGAATATTCCTCCAACCCTTTATTTTTGAGCCTATGTGTGTCTTTGCAGGTGAGATGGGTCTCCTGAATACAGTACACTGATGGGTCTTGACTCTTTATCCAATTTGCTAGTCTGTGTCTTTTAATTAGTTGGTTATTATCCCCTTTAGTTGATGCAGTTTCTTCATAGCATCAATGGTCTTTCAATTTTGTATGTTTTTGCAGTGGTTAGTACCAGTTGCTCGTTTCCATGTTTACTGCTTCCTTCAGGAGCTCTTGTAAGGCAGGCTTGGTGATGACAAAAACTCTCAGCATTTGCTTTGTCTGTGAAGGATTTGATTTCTCCCTCACTTATGAAGCTTAGTTTGGCTGGATATGAAATTCTGGGTTGAAAATTATTTTCTTTAAGCATGTTGAATATTGGCCACCACTCTCTTTTGGCTTGTGGGGTTTCTGCTGAGAGATCCACTCTTAGTCTGATGGGCTTCCCTTTGTGGGTAACCTGAGCTTTCTGGTTGCCCTTAACATTTTTTCCTTCATTTCAACCTTGGTTAATCTGACAATTATGTGTCTTGAAGTTGCTCTTCTTGAGGAGTATCTTTGTGGTGTTCTCTGTATTTCCTGAATTTGAATGTTGGCCTGTTTTGCTAGGTTGGGAAAGTTCTCCTCCATAATATCCTGAAGAGTGTTTTTCCACTTGGTTCCATTCTCCCCGTCACTTTTAGGTACACCAATCAAATGTAGATTTGGTCTTTTCACATAGTCCCATATTTCTTGGAGGCTTTGTTCGCTTCTTTTCAGTCTTTTTTCTCTAATCTTGTCTTCTCATTTTATTTCACTGAGCCAATCTTCAACCTCTGATATCCTTTCTTCTGCTTGAACAATTCAGCTATTGATACTTGTGTATGCATCACGAAGTTCTCGTGCTATGTTTTTCAGCTCCATCAGGTCATTTGTGTTCTTCTCTAAACTGGTTATTCTAGTTAGCAATTTGTCTAACCTTTTTTCAAGATTCTTAGCTTCCTTGCATTGAGTTAGAACATGCTCCTCTAGCTTGGAGGAGTTTATTATCCACCTTCTGAAGCCTACCTCTGTCAATTCATCAAATTCGTTCTCCATCCAGTTTTGTTCCCTTGCTGGCAAGGAGTTGTGATCTTTTGGAGGAGAAGAGGTGTTCTGGTTTTTGGAATTTTCGGTCTTTTTGTTCTGGTTTCTTCCCATCTTCATGGATTTGTCTACCTTTTGTCTTCGATGTTGGTGACTTTTGGATAGGGTCTGTCAGTGGACGTCCTTTTTGTTGATGTTGATAGTATTCCTTTCTGTTTGTTAGTTTTTCTTGTAACTGTAAGGCCCCTCTGCTGCAAGTGTGCTGGAGTTTGCTGGAGGTCCACTCCAGACCCTGTTTGCCTGGGTATCACCCCGGAGGCCGAAGAACAGTAAGGATTGCTGTCTGTTCCTTCCTCCTGAAGCTTCGTCCTGGAGGGGCACCCACCAGATGCCAGCCAGAGTTTTCCTGTATGAGGTGTCTGTCGACCCCTAATGGGATGCGTCTCCCAGTCAGGATACACGAGGGTCAGGGACCCACTTGAGGAGGCAGTCTGTCCCTTGTCAGAGTTTGAATCCTGTGCTGGGAGATCTGCTCTCTGCAGAGCTGTCAGGCAGGGCCGTTTAAGTCTGCTAAAGCTGTGCCCATAGCCACCCCTTCCCCCAGGTGCTCTGTGCCAGTGAGATGGGAATTTTATCTATAAGTCCCTGATTGGGGCTATTACCTTTTTTCAGAGATGCCCTTCCCAGAGAGGAGGAATCTAGAGAGGCAATCTGGCTGCAGCAGCCTTGCTGAACTGCAGTGTGCTCCACCCAGGTTGAACTTCTCTGCTGCTTTGTTTACACTGTGAGGGTAAAACCACCTACTCAAGCCTCAGCAATGGTGGATTCCTCTCCTGCCACCAAGCTCAAGCATCCCCGTTTTACCTCAGCTTGATTTGCTGGCAGCGAGAATTTAAAGCCAGTGAATCTTAGCTTGCTGGGCTCCGTGGGGGTAGGACCCACCCAGCCAGACCACTTGGCTCCCTGGCTGCAACCCCCTTTCCAGGGGAGTGAAAGGTTCTGACTTGCTGGCATTCCAGGTGCCACTGGGGTATGAAAAATAAACTTCTGCAGCTAGCTAAGTGTCTGCCCAAACGGCCACCCAGTTTTGTGCTTGAAACCCAGGGCCCTGATGGTGTAGGCACCTGAGGGAATCCCCCAGTCTGCTGGTTGCAAAGAACGTGGGAAAATCACAGCATCTGGGCCAGAGTGCACCATTTCTCCTGGTACAGTCTCTCACAGTTAGGGGAGGGAAATCCCCCAACTCATTGTGCTACCCGGGTGAGGCGATGCCCCACCCTTCTTTGGCTTGCCCTCTGTGGGCTGCAATCTCTGTCCAACCAGTCCCAGTGAGATGAACCAGGTACCTCAGTTGGAAATGTGGAAATCACCCACGTTCTCTGTCAATCTCGCTCTGAGCTGCAGACCGGAGCTGTTCCTATTTGGCGATCTTGCCAGCAAATCCTCTCAGATGCTTTCTTATATACTGAAAATGCAATGGTGAATAAAATACAAAAACCTATTGCCCTATTGGAGCTTAGATTGTAATGCTCCCAAATATAACCAAAATGCTTACTAGTTTAAATCGCAATTAGAAAGTGTTTAGAGCACTGTATCTCAGTCTTTGGCTCAAAATCAATTTTTCTTACACTTACTCTAAAATTCTGAAATACATAACAGCCCAGATTTTTGCCACTTATTTTCTAGAATTCTTGAACTGGGATACAGACTTATTATTTAATTCTTTGCTATGCTCTGTGTTAGTGTTTCTTCAGTCTCCACCCCTTTCCTCCTGGACTCAAGTACTTGACCATTTGAATTTTAGGCCTCATTTGTTCATTCACTCATTTAAAACCATATATTTCAATTCTATTTTCATAAAATATATTTAAAAATATATAGTGTTCACAGCAAATAAGAGGTATGATGCTATTATTCCCACATCATAGATGAAGAAATTGAGACAGTGGCTTGACCAAATTCTTGTGGCTAATAAGAATAATTATTAGAATTTAAACTCAGGCCTTTTTTGGTATAAAAGTTTGGGGCCTATTTCATATACCCCATTGTGATTGAGAGCACATATATTCTCTAGGGAGATTTCCAGGTCTGGTGTTTGTATTTCCCATGTATTCCCATCTAATTGGAAATATAAAAATTAAGAGAATTGTAATTTATAAAAACAAAAACAAATATGACAAAATATGCGCATGATCTACATGAGGAAAACTATAAAACTGTGATGAAAGAAATCAAATAACTAAGAATGGAGAGATATTCCATGTTCATGGATAGAAGACAATATTGTCAAGACTTCAGTTCTGCCCCTCTTGATCTATAGATTCCGTGCAATCCCATTTAAAATCTCAGCAGTTAGTTTGTGGATATTGACAAAATGATTCCAAAGTTTATATGGAGAGATAAAAGATGCAAAAAAGGCAAGTCAATATTGGATAAGAAAAGTGGAAGACTAACATTACCCTGATTCAAGACTGACTATAAAGCTATAGTAATCAAGACAGTGTAGTGTTGGGGACAGAACAGACAAATTGCATAGATTAATGGAAGAGAATAGAGAGCCCAGAAATAGACCTACATAAATATTGCCAACAGATTTTTGACAAGGGAGCAAAGGCAATAGTGTTTCAGCATATGGTGCTGGAACAACTGGTCATCTACATGCAAAAAAATATTATCTAGATTTAGTCTTTACACCCCTCAGAAAAATTAACTAAAAAGAGTTATAATCCTAAATGCAAAATACAAAACTATAAAACTCCTGGAAGATAACATAGGATAAAATCTGGATACTATTAATTGTAGTGATGGTTTTCAGAATAAACCACCAAAGGCATGCTTCACGAAAAAAAGTTAACAAACTGGGTGTTATTAAAATGAAAACTTCTGCTTTGCAAACAACAATTTCAAGAGTATGAGAAGACAAGCCACAGACTGGAAAAAATATTTTCACAATATACAATAGAAAGTACTCTTATCCAACAGGTAAAAGACACTCAAAATTTAATAATGAGAAAATACATAACCTTATTTAAAAAATAGGCAAACTATATGAACAACCACCTCACAAAAGAAGATAAACATACGAAAAATTAGCATATGAATGACGTTCAACTTCATATTGTCATTAGAGAACTGCAAATTAAAACAGTGAGATACCACTGCACACCTATTAGAATGTCAAAAATCCAAAATACTGACAAGACCTAATGTTGTCAAGGATGTGGAGCAATAAGAACTCTCATTCACTGCTAGTGCGAATACAAAATGGTACAGTCAGTTTGGAAGACAGTTTAGCAATTTATTGCAAAACTAAATACACTCTTACCATATGATTCAGAAATCATTCTCCTTTGTATTTATCCAAATTAATTGAAAACGTCTGGGCACGTAAAAACCTGAAAATTGATATTTATAGAATCTTTATTCATAATTACTAAAACTGGAAACAGCCAAGTTGTTGTTCAGGAGGGGAATAAATAAACTTTGGTACATCCAGACAATGAAATATTAACAGTGATAAAATTAAATGAGTTATTGAGCCTTAAAAACAGAAGAATCTTAAGTGAATATTAGTATGTGAAAGAAGCCAATCTGAAAAGGCTACATACTGTGTGATTTCAACTATGTGGCATTCTGGAAAAGGTAAAACTATATGGACAGTAAAAAGACCAGTGGTTTCTAGGGTTGGAAGAAAAAGAGGGGGATGAATTGGCTGAGCACAGAGGATTATGTGGGCAGTAAAAATACTCTGTACCTTAATATTATGGTGGATACATGTCATTGTGCATTTGTCAAATCTCATAGAATGTAATATCAAGAGTAAATCTTAATGTAGACAGTGGACTTGGAGTAATAATTATGTGTCAGTGTGAGTTCATTGATTTTAAACAATGTACCACTGAGGTATGGAATATTGATAGTGGAGAGGGCTGTGCATGTGTAGAGACATGGAGAGACATGGGAGCTATGTACTTTCCAGTCTATTTTCTATGAACCTAAAATTGGTCTAAAATAAAGTTTATTAGCAAAACAAAACAAAAATAGAAGATGGTATTTCTCAAAGCACTAATATGGAGTACTCTTTAAGAGATATCCCACAATAAAAAGGCAATACAGAAAAAATAAGAAACAAAAATATTGCATATGCTTGGTCTGCATTTTATCTTTTTTTGAAAAAAGTTATGTTACTATTTCAGCTTTTGAACATATGAACTCAACTGAGATGAGAGAAAATAGATTTGGCATTTATTTTACAAAATTATTAAACCAGTGTGCACATGACTTCAGAAATGGCAAGTGTGATATAAGTACTTAAAGCCATAGCTAATGAATAAATAATAAACTCCACCGAACCTCAAAGACAAAAAGACTGAGAAAAAAAGGAGCAAGAAAGCTACAAAACAACTAGATAACAACATTATGATAGGAACAAAACTTCACATATCAGTATTAACTTTGAATGTAAATGGATTAAATCCTCCACTTAAAAGATACAGATTGGTGGAATGGATAAAACAGTAAATAAATAAACTATGTGCTGCATACAAGAAACTCACCTTAATTTTTTAAAAGGTATTTATTTATTTTTTAAACTTTTATTTTAAGTTCAGGGTACATGTTCAGATGTTCAGGTTTGTTATGTAGGTAAACAGGTGTAATGGGGGTTTATTGTGCAGATAATTTCATCACCTAGGTATTAAGTCTGTTACACATTATTTTTCCTGATCCTCTCATTCCTCCCACCCTTCACCCACTGATAGGCCCCCATGTGTGTTGTTTCCCTCGATGTGTCCATTTGTTCTCATCATGTAGCTCTCACTTCTAAGTGATAACACACGGTATTTGGTTTTCTTTCCTGAGTTAGTTTGCTAAGGATAATGGCCTCCAGCTCCATCCATGTTCCTTCAAAGAACATGGTCTCATTATTTTTTATGGCTGCATAGTATTCCATAGTGTATATATACCACATTTTCTTTATCCAATCTATTATTTATGGGCATTTAGACTGATTCCATGTCTTTGCTATTGTGAATAGTACTGTGATGAACATATGCATGCATGTGTCTTTATAATAGAACAATGTATATTCCTTTGGGAATGTACCAAGTAATTGGATTGCTGGGTTGAATGGTATTTCAGTCTTTAGGTCTTTGAGGAATTGCCACACTCTATTCCACAATTGTCGAACTAATTTACACCCCATTAACAGTGTATAAGAGTTCCTTTTTCTTGGCAATCTCTCCAGCATCTGTTATTTTTTGACTCATTAACAATAGCCATTCTGACTAGTGTGAGAGGGTATCTCGTGATTTGATTGGCATTTCCCCAGTGACCAGTGATTGAGCTTTTTTTTCAAATGATTACTGGCTGCATGTATGTCTTCTTTTGAGAAGTGTCTGTTCATGCCCCTTGCCCACTTTTTAATGAGTTTTTTTTTCTTGTAAATGTGTTTAATTTTCTTATAGATGCTGGGTATTAGATCTTTGTAAGATGCATAGTTTGCAAAAATTTTCTATCATTCTGTAGGCTGTCTGTCTATTCTGTTGATAGTTTCTTTTACTGTGCAGAAGCTGTTAAGTTTAAGTAGATCACACATGTCAATTTTTGCTTTGTTGCAGTTGCTTTTGATGTGTTTGTCATGAAATCTTTGTCCGTGCCTATATCCTGGGTGGTATTAACTAGGTTGTCTTCCAGGTTTTATATGGTTTTGGGTTTTACGTGTAAGTCTTTAATCCATCTTGTGTATAGAAAGGTTGTAAGGAAGGGGTTTAGTTTCAATTATCTGCATGGCTAGCCAGTTATTCCAGTGTCATTTATTGAATAAAGAGTGCTTTCCCCATTGCTTGTTTTTGTCAGCTTTGTCAAAGATCAAATAGTTGTAGGTGTGCAGTCTTATTTCTGGGCTCTTTACTGTGTTCCATTGGTTTATGTATCTGTTCCTGTACCAGTACCATGCTGTTTTGATTACTGTAGACTTGTAGTATAGTTTGAAGTTGATTAACATAATGCCTCTAGCTTTGTTCTTTTTGCTTAAGATTTCCTTGGCTATTTGTGCTCTTTTTTGGTTCCATATGAATTTTAAAATAGTTTTCTCTAGTTTTGCAAGGAAAGTCAATGGTAGTTTATGATAATAGCATAATCTACAAATGGCTTTGGGTAGTATTGCCATTTTAATGATATCATTTCTTCCTATTCATGAGCATGGAATGCTTTTCTATTTGTTTGTGTATTCTCTAATTTCTTTGAGCAGTGGTTTGTAGTTATCCTTGTGGAGACCGTTTGCCCCCTTTGTTAGCTGTATTCCTAAGTATTTATTATTTTTGTGGCAATTGTAAATGGGAGTTTGTTTATGATTTGGCTCTCAGGTTGACTGTGTTGGTGTATAAAAATGCTTGTGATATTTGTACATTGATTTTGCATCCTGAGACTTTGCTAAAATTGCTTATCAGCTTAACAATCTTTTGGTCTGAGGCAATTGGGTTTTCCAGATATAGAAGCCTGTCATTCACAAACAGGGATAGGTTGACTTCCTCTCTTCTTATTTGAATGCCCTTTATTTCTTTCTCTTCTCTGATTGCCCTGGCTAAAACTTTCAATACTATGTTGAATAGGAGTGGCGAGAAAGGGAATCTTTGTTTTGTAATGGTTTTCAAGGGGAATGCTTCCAGCTTTTGCCCATTCAATATAAGGATGGCTATGGGTTTGTCATACATGACGCTTATTATTTTGGAAATTCACCTTAATGTTAAAGACACTTATAGATTGGAGATAAAGGAGTGGAAAAAGATATTTTATGTAAATGAAAACCAAAAGTGAGCAGTAATCGCTATGTTTATATAGGTTAAAATAGACTTTAAGGCAAGAAGAGTGAAAAGAAGCAAAGGGCATTATATAATGATAAGAAATCAATTGAGCAAGAGTATATAACAATCCTAAGTATGTTCAACATTAGAGCATCCATATTCAGAAAACAAATATTACTAGAGAATATTACCTAAAGAAAGAGATAGACAGCAATGCAACAATAGTGGGGGACTTCAACACTCCACTCACAGCACTAGACAGATCATTGAAACAGAAAATCAATAAAGAAACACTGGAATTAAATTAGAATTTAGACTAAATGAACCTAACAGACATTACAAATCATTTTACCCAACAACCTGAGAATATAATTCTTCTCATTAACACATGGAACATTCTCGATAATAGACCATATGTTAGGCCAAAAAACAAGTCTTCATAAAAAAAAAAATGAAATCATAACAAGTATCTTCTCAGACCACAGTGGGAGAAAACTAGAAATTAATCCAAAGAAGAATTCTCAAAACTATACAAACATATGGAAATGGAACAATATGCTCCTGAATGATCTTTGGGTCAATAAGGAAATTAAGACAGAAATTTAGAAGTTTTGGAAAAAAGTGAAAATGCAAACGCAATGTACAAGGAATCTGGGATATATTAAAAGCAGTGCTAAGTAGGAAGTTTGTACCATTAAATACCTACTTCAAGAAAAAAAGAAAAATAACAAATTAGCAACCTAATATTGCACCTCATGGAACTACAAAACCAAAACCAAATCAAACCCAAAGCTAAGGGAAGAAAATAAACAACAAAGATCAAAGGAGAACTAAAAGGAATTGATACAAAAGAAATACAAAAAATCAACAAAATGAAAATTTGGTTCTTTGAAAAGATAAACAAAATTGATAAATCACTAGCTGGACTAATCAAGAAGAAAGAAGATCCAAATAAACATAATCAAAAATGAAAAAAGGAGACATTACAACTGATACCACAGAAATACAAAAGATTATCAGAGATTACTATGAACAACCATATACTCACAAACTAGGAAACCTGGAGGAAACAGATGAATTCCTGGAAACATACAGTCTCCCAAGATTGAGCCAGGAAGAAACAGAATTTTGTAACAGACCAATAGTGAGTAGTGATATTGAATTAGTAATAAAAAATCTTCCAACAGGAGAAAAACCTCAGGACCAGATGAATTCTCAGGTAGATTCTACCAGATATATGAAAAACTGACACCAAATCCTCCTGAGTTTGCTGCAGGGGCGGGGCCTTCATGGAGAACCTCTACTAGGATGTGGGGAAGGGAAATGTGGTGTGGGAGTCCCACACACAGAGTCTCTACTGGGACACTAGTGGAGCTGTGAGGAGAGGGTCACCATCCTCCAGACCCCAGAATGGTAGATCCCCTGACAGCTTGCACTGTGTGCCTGGAAAAGCCACAGACAACACCAGCCTATGAAAGTAGACAAAAGGGAGGCTGTACCCTCCAGAGCTACAGGGGCAGAGCTGCTCAAGACCATGGGAATCCACCTCTTGCATCAGCATGACCCAGATGCATGACATAGATTCAAAGGAGATCATCTTGGAGCTTTAAGCTTTGACTACCCTGTTGGATTTTGGACTTGCATGGGGCCTGACTGTAGGCCCTTTGTTTTGGCCAATTTCTCCAATTTGGAATAGCTGTATTTACCCAATGGCTGCATCTTGTGGATGTGACAGGTGACTGCTAACCAGAATTTACAAGGAACTCAAATAACTCAACACAAAAATCCAAATAATCTGATTAAAATATGAGCAAAAAACATAAACAGATTTTTTTTTTTTCAAACGAGAACATACAAATGGCTAAAATGCATATGAAAAAAAATGCTCAGCAGCACATCAGAAAGCTAATCCACTACAATCAAGTAGGCATTATCCCTGGAGTGCAAGTAGGTCGTTCAACATATGCAAATCAATAAATGTGATTCACCACATAAACAGAACTAAAGACAAAAATCATATGATCATCTTAACAGAGGCAGAAAATGCTTTTGACAAAATTCAACATCCATTTATGTTAAAAACTCTCAACAAACTAGATATTGAAGGAACATTCCTCAAAATAGTAAGAGCTCTATATGACAAACCCACTGCTAACATCATACAGAATGGATAAAAGCTGGAAGCATTCCCCTTGAAAACTGGAACAACACAAGGATGCCCTCTCTCACAACTCCTATTCAACATAGTATTGGAAGTCCTGCCAGAACAATCAGGTAGGAGAAAGAAATGAAGGGCATCCAAATAGGAAGAGGGGAAGTCAAACTATTCCTGTTTGGAGATGACATGATTCTTTATCTAGAAAACCTAATAGCCTCAGCCCAAAAGCTACTTCAGTGGATAAACAACTTCCACAAAGGTTCGGGATGCAAATTTAACATACAAAAATCACTAGATTCCTATGCAACCACAGACAAGCCAGGAGCCAAATCAGGAACACAATCCAATTCACAATTGCCAGAAAAATAATAAAATACCTAGAAACACAGCTAACAAAGGAGGTGAAAGTTCTTGACAATGAGAATTACAAAACACTGCTCAAAGATATCAGAGATGACACAAACAAATGGAAAAACATTCTATGCTCATGGATAGGAAGAATCGATATCATTAAAACGGTCATATTGCCCAAAGCAATGCACAGATGCAATGCTATTCCTATCAAACAACCAATGACATTCTTCACAGAACCAGGGAAAACTATTTTCAAATTCATATGGAACCAAAAATACAGCCTGAAGGTCCAAGGCAATCCTAAGCAAAAAGAATAAAGCTGAAGTCATCATGTTACCCAATTTTAAACTATACTAAAGGGCTACAGTAACCAAAACAGCATGATACTGGTACAGGAACAGATAAATAGACCAATGGAACACAATAGAGAGCCCAGAAATAAGGCTGCACACCTACAACTATTTGATCTTTGACAAAGCTGACAAAAACAAGCAATGGGGAAAGGACTTCTTATTCTATAAACGGTGCTGAGATAATAGGCTAACCATATGCAGAAGATTAAAATTGGACCTGTTTCTTACATTGTATAGAAAAATCAATTCAAGATGGATTAGAGACTTATATGTACAATGCAAAACTATAGAAACTCTGGAACACAACCGAGGCAATATGATTCGGACATAGGCATGGGCAAAGATTTCATGATGAAGATGCCAAAAACAATTGCAACAGAAGCAAGAATTGATGAATGGGATCTAATTAAACTTAACAGCTTCTGCACAGCAAAAGAAACTATCAACATGATTAACAGATGGTGTATAGAATGGGAGAAAATATTTGCAAATTATGCATCTGACAAAGGTCTAATATCTAGCATCTGTAAGTACTTAAACAAACTTATAAGTAAAACATGAACAACCCTATCAAAAAGTGGGCAAGGGGCCTGAACAGACACTTCTCAAAAGAAGACATACATGAGGCGATAAGCATATTTAAAAAGACTCAGTATTACTGATCATAAGAGAAATGCAGATTAAAACCGCAATGAGATACCATCTCACACCAGTCAGAATGGCTATTACTAAAAAGTCAAAAAATAGCAGATGATGGTGAGATTTTGGAGAAAAGGGAACACTTATGCACTGTTGGTGGGAGCGTAAACTAGATCAACCATTGTGGAAAGCAGTGTGGTGATTCCTCAAAGACCTAAAAACAGAACTGCTATTTGACCCAGAAATCCATTTACTGGGTGTATACCCAAAGGAATAAAAATTGTTCTATTATAAAGACACCTGCAGGAGTATTTTCATTGCAGCACTATTCACAATAGCAGAGGCATGGAATCAACCTAAATGTCCATCAATGGCAGACTGGACAAAGAAAATGTGGTATATCTACACCATGGAATACTTCGCAACTATAGTAAATGACGAGATCAAGGGTTTTTTTTTTGCAGGAACGTGGATGGAGCTGGAGACTATCATCCTTAGCAAACTAACACAGGAACAGAAAACTAAATAATGCATGTCCTCACTTAAAAGTGGGAGCAAGATGTTAGAACACATGGACACATAGAGGGGAATAATACACACTGAGACCTATCAGAGTATGGGAGGAGGGAGAGGATCAGAAAAAATATCTATTGGGTACTAGGCTTAACACCTTGATGACAAAAATTATTTGTACAACAAATTCCTGTGACATGAGCTTACTTATATAACAAACATGCACATGTACCCCTGAACCTAAAATGAAAATTAAAAATATTATTGGTATTACTAATCTTCAGCAAAATACATATGAAAACCACAATGAGATACTATCTGACACCAGTCAGAATGGCTACTATATGAGAATGTGGTGAAAAGGGAATGCTTGTGCAATGTTTCTGGGAATGTAAATTAGGACAACCTCTATGGAAAACAGTATAGAGACTGCTCAAAGATCTAAAAATAGGACTAACATTAAAATCAGCAGTTCCACTGCTGGGTCTCTACCCAAAGGAAATAAATAATTATATTAAAAAATACCTGCGCTTGTATGCTTATTTTACCATTATTCCCAATAGTAAAGATATGTAATCAACCTAAGTGCCCATCAATGGATAATTGGATGAAGAAAACGTGGTGTGTGTGTGTGTGTGTGTGTGTGTGTGTGTATACACATAAACTATCAACATGGTTAACAGACAGTGTATAGAATGGGAGAAAATATGAGCAAATAGAATACTATTCAGCCATAAAAAAGATTGAACTTCTGCCTTTTTCAGCAACATGCCTATAATTGGATGTCATTATCTTAAGTGAAACAACGCAGAGACAGAAATTCAAGATCCACATATTATCATTGTAAGTGGGAGCTTTAATAATGTGGACACATGGACATGGAGTGTGAAATAACAGACACTGAAGACTTGGAAATACAGGAGGATGGGAGTGGGATGAGGGATGAGAAATGGCTTAATGGCTACAGTACACATTAGTTAGGTGATGGTTGCAATAGAAGCCCAGATTTTACAACTATGTATCTATGTAACAAAACTGTACTTGTTCACCTTAAATTTACATGAAAATATACAGAATTTAAAAAGCTATAACAAAGTATGTTTTATAATATAAAGTTTTATTATATTTAAAGATTAAAAAATATTGTGGTGGTTCATGTATGGCCGTGAAAATATGTATCCGTTCCTTTATGGGAATTAAGTAAAAGTAATTTTGAAACTGTTTTATGATCTAAACAGTGCAAATGCCTCTTTTTAAGTAAGATGACATTTTTGTGAAAGTTGAAGAGGCAGTTAAATTGTGGCAGAAACTGTGACTTTGAATGGAAATGTGCTCAGAGAAAACCAGAGCCTTTACAACCTTTCTTTTTGAACACCAGTAGGAAGTGAAGACACTAGTGCAGTTACATTTTATTTTTGTGATCTGAATAATATGTTAGTGTGTATTATGACATATATAGTGAAGAAGAGACAAGGTGTCTCCAGAGAGCTTTGCTGAATGACAAAATCTATTGTATTTTATTTACTCCTCAAAGTTACCATACATCACAAGGATTGCCTTTTCACTTCACTGTTAACAAAGCTCTCACTTGAGAGTCTGTATAAACTGCTCGAGGTCACACAACCAGCGAGCGATGGAATCAGAGATTGAGTCCAGTTCCATCTGACTCCATATTCCAAATTGACAAGCTTATAAAAGATTCACAAATTGAAGAATATTGGCATGCAGGGGGTAGTTGCAATATGACTATAATCTCATGTTTTTCCAAGTTACATAGGAAATATCTAAGGCAGTGATTATCAAACTGCTCTACAGAATCCTGTGGTTTCAATGATGAATTTTCCAACTAACAATAAAGATGACAACTTCTTGAGAAAAAAAGTTCATCTTTTCATATATGGCATGCTGGGTGTTGTTGAACAATGGTATTTGAAAAAAGAATGAATTCAGCTACATGTAATTTGAAAGTCACGGTCTAGCTTGTGGGAGAGTAATTGACATTCCCAAGTAGGAACTACTGGGTTTTGCAGAGGAAGAAATCTTCCTGAATAGAAGTTATGTAAGTTTCAAAGTTCACTTTCAACACAGTGCCAAATGAAATCCTTAAGGCAGATGACAATTAAGAACAAAGAAAGAACAGTGCTGAGCTGCAAAGGTACCCTAACTGTGGGAATTACTGCTGGTGCCACAAAGTTTTCCATTCTGCCAGGGTAACAGCTACATCAGCCGTGATGTGTTTGAAAAACATCACACAAGTGACTGTGTTGAAGTGATTTGAGAAGGAAATACTATGTGCAGGTGAGGGGTTGCAAGTCAGGAGAACTAGATAGAGTAAAGAGAATCATATGATTAAACCTGGCTGAAGTATTTTGATACAGCTAATCAAAAAAGACAGTCTAATAGAGCCAGCTAAGTATTTCCCTTTTATCTGTTCTCTGGGACTTCAGCGCATTTTGAATTTTCATATATGTGACAGGTGAGCTCATGCCCCTCAGAGCTTGTTAGCTTTCCAGATAATTTGTCACTTATCACTTTCAAGTTTATAGATAGATTAGATGCCGATTGAATAGATTTCTGAAAAGTAATTGATGAAGATTGTATATGTACATATACATATACATATATGTATACATATACATTCACCCTCTGCAGTATGTACATTTGTTAAAACTATCATCTTTTAGAGTAATAGAGTAAAATTTACATAGCAATTGAAAATCTCTTACCTAATATAACATTCATTTTGTATAACTCCCTAAGAATGAAAAAAATTGTCAAACTAATGATTTTTCATATCACATTTTATTTTGTGTTTTGTGACCAGTTAGTATAATCATTACTTACATTTCCAAATTGACTCTTTGAAAAACAACCACATATTGTGATAGCAAATGACATAATATGATTTAGTTTATTCCTGCTAAATTGCGAGTCTCCCAAGGTCTCAGACAATGTCTATTTCTAATTTCCCTGACACCTAGCACAGTAGCTGGCACACAGCAATCACTCAATAATTTTTTGCTGAAATTTATCAGATATATATGTGCCTTTCATAGATTATTATGAATGGAAATGAGGGCCATCAAAATGATGTCCATCAATTAGGTTGAGTACTTTGCATTTGTGGAAGATATATGAAGAGTCACATAAAGACCATAAGCTTTGGAGTTAGACAGTTTTTAGGTTAAAATTCTTGCTCTGCCATTTATTGCCTGTGAAATATTGGGCTAATTGTTTCATCTCAGAGCTTTCTTTTTCTCATCCATAAAGTAGGATAAAACAAGGCCAGCCTCAGAGAGTTGCTGGAATAGTAAGTATATTATAATAATGTACATAGAACAGTACCTGTCCTTTGCCTAATTATAGTTAAAAAAGTTCAAAAGTCTGGTGTAGGATAGTCTTTGAGTTGAATAAATTTTCATAATTATCCTACGTAACTGGTACAATTTAACCTTATTTTACTCCACACCTTCCATAAAGTCTATTTCATATTTTGTAAAATTCTCCCAAAACACAAAAGATTATTTTAATAAATAAAAAAATCACAATTAGTATTTTACTTATGTTTTCAGGAGAAGGTGAAGAAAAAAAAATATATCAGCCTGTATAGACACTTTAAAAACAAACAAAATAACAACCTTAACCCATTTCTGCTTTCTCCAGTTTTCTTCTGCCCAGGACAGCTGCCTCATTCTCTTTTCTTTTCTTTTTCTCCCTCTGCCTTCCAAATTCTTCAGTTTTTCCAGTCAAGCTTATTCCAACCTTTCTTCTTCCCAACCATGTTTCAAAATCATGCCAGCTCAAAGGCTTTCAGAAAAACAAAACTCAGCAACATTAACTAGACCATCTACGAATCCTCATAAGAATCTTCAGTCAATGATGAAAATTTTTAAAAACGTTTCTAAAACGTAGAAAGTTTTTAAAAGGCAAATACATGGATGGAAGAGACTGCTAGTTGCCTCCAAGAATTGTTTCTCCCCTTTTTTCTTGATGTCAGAACATGTCTTATACAACGCTGTGCAGTGGTTCTACTTTTAATAAGCGCACCAGTGAGTAATAACAGGGGCCATGGGTGTGCAGCCAAAGGCACTATTTCCCAGCCAGTGTTACAGAAATTGTGGCATTGAGACTAAGTGCAGGTCAATGGGATTAAGTGGAAGTGAGCATGGAAAACCTTGATCAGAGGAAGAATAGAGAGAAAGATATCAATTATTATTAAATCAGAGAAGTTGTGAGTCAGACCTTATGGGGAGAGAGGAGAAAGTACTAGAACTGTGAAATGGTTTGATTTCTTTTGACATCAAAATGAGGAAAGTCTGTATCATAGCAGGGGTGTCACTAAGCTATGTTTGGGGCCTTCCTGCAACTGGGAATACTTCACTCAGAGCAACAAGACCCCTATTCAATTATAATGGTTTGATAATGAGGAAAATTATGTAAATGAGACTCACAGTAATTAGTAGCTGGGTCTCAATGGGTCTAGTTAGCTCCACCTTTGAGGAAGGTCTGGGAGGAGTTTGGGAAGAAGTTTGTGTCTCATACAAAGCATCGAGGCCAAGGAAGGGAAGCATGTAACTTATACGTACAAGGTTTTAGTTTTGAGCCTACTGGTTAAAAAGAGCCTCCAGGTAATGACAGGCCTGGCCAGATTGAGAGGCAGTAAAAACCAATGTCGCTGCACTAGTTTGGCTTGTCATTATTGATGTTTGGAAGAAAACTTCAGGAACCAGAAACTCAGGTCTAAGCAAAAGCAGAGGCTTCTTGCTCATGTCCTGTGAAACTTGGCCTGGGTTCAACACAATCCAGGTTTTTTTCTCTTCTGTGACTGTTCTCCCTGGGTTCCCACCACCTCTGGGGACTGGGTTGATGAGGGGCAGGGGTGTGCAGACGGAGGACCATAAGGACTTAGCAACTTGGAACATCAAGCAGGATTTCTCCTGTGTGGGCAAGTCACACACAAAACTCCAGAAATACATATTCAAAACGCTCCTAACTTCCCTCTGCATTAGTCAGAATAACACTAAATGCTGAAACAGGTACACTCCAATATGCCACTGTGTTGTGATTTCTATATCCATGTTCTTTTTTTTCGAATTTATTTTTAAAGTGTCTCTCTTCAGAAAGGCCATAAGACAAAATAGCCACTCTCTAGGAGAGACCTGACCTAGGGAGTGGGGAGTTAGGTTGGAGTGTGTGCATTAGATGAGACACAATGGAGAGGGGAAACCAAAATGCATGAAACAGAGGAAATTTACTACTCACAGGTACCAGAGAAGTTAGGGGTGCCAACAGATAGTCCACAGGTGGTGGGGTGCTCAACCAGTGGGTAGGGAGAGGGAAAGAATGAGAGAGGGAGAGAAACAGAGACAGAAAGAGAGAGAGAGAGAGAACCTGTGGGATTATGTCTCTATTAAAGTCCCTGGGTGTTATCTCTTAGGCTTCTCTGTGGGGGTTGTACATTGGTTAGTTTAAAGAAACCATGCATGAAGTGGGTGGGGAATTTATTTATATGACTTCGATGTTGACCAACAGGTTATTATGGTCAGATGACGAATAAGCTGACTACGTAACAAACGACCACACAGGCAGGGGATGTTTTAACTAGGCCATAGGTTACAGGGTACAACTGGGTTTCAAGCAACTTATGTCAGGCTTAAAAATGGATACCAAGGCAGCAATTACATTACACAAATATATGACACGGTGGTTTGTCACAAAGAAGTTGATTTTGCTTTTGGTGAAGTCCAGTTGGAGGTGATGGGAACAATGGGTGGAGCTGGGAGTCTAAGCAGGTGGTTATTAGTTCTGCAATCAAGTTGCCTGGATTCAATTTCCAACTCACCATAGACTATTTTGTGACCTCGATTAACTTAACTGTGCTTTGACTTTCTAACCTGTAAAAGTAATAATTTTACCTTATGTCTGGACAACAAATTAAATAGCAGTGGGATAATGATAGTACTTAGCTCATAGAATGTGAATATTAATGATAAAATTCATGAAAAGAACTTAATACATAAATGATACACAATAAGCACTCAACACATGCTTAGCTATTATAATTTTTATTAGAGTAGATAACTATATTTTTTAACCTTTGTCTATGATGCCAATATTTTTGCACTTTTAGTATGTTACTTAACTCTGATTGTAGGTAGGAATTATCTATCTTAAACTAAAAAAAAAAAAAAAAAAAAAAAAAAAAAAAGTCCAGGAATAGATTTTTAACAGCTTATACATTATGCCTACTGGTATGGCAGTCCTTAAATCCTTCCTACTTCCCCAATCAGTGACACACAGGGTGAAGATTCTCTTAGGGAAAATAGAGAAGGCAACACTAATTAACAACAGAATTATTTAACAATTCACCTCTTTCTAACAGGCAGGCATCCTCTTCCTCCTCCTTCTTCTCATTAGAATCTGTAATTTCTTTTTCTCTTGATGTTGATTTTAACCACATGTCACCAATGTGTACATGTTCAGGGGTGAAGATAAACTTTTATTTGATTTAATTTGACCAACATTGATTAAGGTCTATTATAAACAAAGTATTATTCTGGAAACACATCCATGTAATCAGAACAAAAATTTCTGTCTTTCTGGGAGATTTGAGTGGAAAGTGCTCAGTAATAAGTGATATAATGTAAAAAAAAAAGTGAATTAGCTAATATCTAGAAGATCACATATGCAAAGGAATAAAGTGAAAGTGGAATAAGGTAAAAAGGGTGTGGAGGGAGAGATGGGAGTTGGTTGTAATTTAATGTATATTGGTTAGGCCTCTCTGAGAAGGTTGTAGTTGAGTGAAGACTTGAAGAAGGGAAGTTCTATGGTCTAAATGTTTGTGTCCACTCAAAATTCATATGTTTACCCTAACCTCCAAGATGACAATATTAGGAAGTGGGGCCTTTTGGGAGATGGTTAGGTCATCAGAGAGAAGCCCTCATGAATGGGATTATTGCCCTTATAAAAGTGGCCCACGGGAGTTCGTTCACCTCTTCCACCATGGGAGGATATTGCAAGGATATTTTATATGAACCAGGAATGCCCTCAGCATACACCAAATCTGCCAGCAGATTTATTTTGGGCGTCCCAGCCCCCAGAACTGTGGAAAATAAATTTCTGTTGTTTATAAGCCAACTAGTTTATGGTGTTCTGCTATGGCAGCCTGAACAGAAGAGAGTTCCATTCTAAGAGGAAGAGAATTACTCTTCTGAGGGAAGAGGTTTCTTGATGGAGGTCATAGCTCATACAAAGGCCCTGAACTACTCTAAAGGGTTATTGTAAGGATTAAAAGAGAACAGGGTCATGGAAATTCTGATGGTGGACCTGGAGATGCGCTGCCCAGTTCCTCCCTTATGGAAGAACTTGCTGCTTGGAGAGAGTGGTCAGCAGACAGACTCCAGCTATCAGCTCTTTCAGGGTCTGCTTTGGCTACAGAGAGTTGCCTCATTCAACATCACATCCTTCCCGGGCAGCCCACTTTGGAGCTGAGTAGTATAAAAGGCCAGCCATTTTGGCTCAGTGAGGACCTGATGATGGGCAGCACTTGCTCCACAGCTTCCCAGCAGGTTGGCTGAGGCTTGCTTGGGCTTGCACTGCAGGTCACCATTCCCCTCTGTCCAATCCTACTTCCTCTCCTTTCTTTCATAGGTTTTGATCTTCTGGAGAACCCAACTTATGACAACACTGAAATAACGTTGTTAAAACTTAATGCAACATGAATTAGTTCTAAAATTTCACGACTTTTAGGAGGAAGAGTTGCATGGCAGGAAGATCATTGACTTTGAATCACAGCTCTTGTCATGAATGATGTGTTTTTTGACACATTTCTTAAACTTTTTAGTCATTAATTGCCTCATTGGGAAAACGGGGCTAATACTTTCAACTTCCATAATTTTGGTGTGAATTAAATTATATAATAAGTATATAAAGTTCTATGAGTGTCTCACACACAAGTATTGGGTAGAGTATAATCATTATAAATTATTCATATACTCATAGTTAAAAATCACTATTATTCAAGTAATACTAGACTGGGTGTGTGCAATGACTAATATTTTGAACTTTTTATAATTTATAAAATACGTGGCAGAAAAGTGGACAAATCCACAAGTGATTTTTACAAGGTGAGCATGCCCTTTTAATCATAACTCCGCCCAAAAAACAGAACACGACCAAGACTCGGAATCTACCTTCAGGTTTCCTTTCAGTCACTGGCTCACCAAAGGTAACACCAGAGATTAATTCCCTCACTTAAACGAATTTTACGAAAATGGAATTGAACAATGTGTATCTTTTTGAGCCTGGCTTCCTTTGCTCACATTATGTTTCTGAGATTCACTCATGTTATTGTTTGTAGATGCAGTTTACTCATTTTCATTACTGTATAGTGTTCCATTGGCTGAATAATTTACAATTTATTTGTCCCTTCTATTGCTGATCAGTGGTTCAGGCTATTGCAAGCATTGCTATTACAAATATTCTTATACTCTTCTTTTTTTGGAGCACAAATGTATACATTTCTCTTGGGTATTTTCTAGAAGTGAAATTGCTAAATTGTAAGATATACATAGGTTTAATAGATACAGCCAAACGTTTTCTAACATCTTCCTTCCTATTTATTCTCCAACATGTGGCTTATGGGAACTGTGGTTACTCCATATCCTTGCCAATGCTTGATAGCATCTTTTGTTTTGTTTTGTTTTGTTAACAGTTTTAGGCCTGGCAAGGTGGCTCACGCCTGTAGTCCCAGCACTTTGGGAGGCCGAGGCAGGCAAATCACCTTAGGTCAGGAGTTCAAGACCAGCCTGGCCAACATGGTGAAACCCTGTCTCTACTAAAAATACAAAAATTAGCCAGGCATGGTGGTGTGCGCCTGTAATCCCAGCTACTCGAGAGGCTGAGGCAGGAGAATCACTTGAACCTGGGAGGCAGAAGCTACAGTGCACGGAGATCCTGCTACTGCACTCTAGCCTGGGTGACAGAGTAAGACTCTGACTGAAAAAACAAAAAAAATTATTCTGATGGGTGTCCTGGTATCATTATGGTTTTAATTTGATTTCCTGAAGACTAACAAAGTTAAGCAACTTAAATTTATGAAACCTATAATTTATTGACCATTCATATTCTCTTTTATAAAGTTTCCACTCAACTCTTTTGCCCATTTTTATGTCAGGTTTATTGTCTTTTATTAATGTTTTTAGGAGTTATTAGATATTTTAGGTATACGTCCTCTATTTAATATACAGATTAGAAATATGTTCTTCCATTCTATGATTTGCCTTATTTATCCCTTAATGATTTTTTTTGTTGTTGAACACAAGACCTGAATCTTAATATGGTACAATTTAGCACCTTGTAAAATGATTTTATGTCTTTATTATGAAGTATTTGCTTATGCTAATGCTATAAGCTGGTTTTCTATATATTTTCTTCTAAAAGCTTTAACATTTTACTTTTTGCGATAAGATCTATAATCCATCTGGAATTGATATTTATATATGATGTTAAGTAGAGGTCAAGGCACTTTTTACAATGTGCATCTCTGACCTATTTAATAAAAAAGCTTTCTTCTTTGACTATACTGCACTTTGTCATAAATCAGTTGTGCATCTATGTGTAGTTCGCTTCTTACAATTTTCTATTTGTCTATCTTGTGCCAATACCAAATTAATTATGATTACATTTGGTATTGTAAGTCATTTTGTTTTTTCTTTTTCAAAAATCTGACTCTGCATTTCTATTTAGATTTTTTAAAAAGGTTTGTATTTGTATTTGGATTGCATGGAATCTATAGAGCATTTTGAAGAGCGTTGGAATATCTGCAATACTGAATATTTCAATCATAAATAAGGTCTATCCCCTTAAATATTTAGGTTTTTAATTTCATATAAAATGTTTTATAATATTTTGTGTAGCAGACATGTACCTTTCAAATTTATTCTTGAGGATTTGATGTTTCTTATACTATCATAAACAGTAGCAGTTTCCCAAATGTCATTTTCTATTTGTTCATGGCTGGTTCATAGGAACATGACAAATTTTTATATATTGTTTTTAATGATTTTGATGTTCACTGACCTTGTAGTAATCCATTATTCATCTAATAGTTTTCTTGTAGATTCTTCTGAATATTCTAGGTATCAAATCATATCTTCTGCAAATAATGAAAGTTCTCTTTCTTTCTTTCCAATTCATATTCTTTTTAATGATTTTTTTTCTTGTTTTATTTTACTGGCAAACATTTTCAGTGAATTTTTGAATATAAATGGTAATACTAGGAATTTTTGACTCACAGTCTCATGGAGAAAGGATTTAATATTTCACTATTAAATATAATTTTTCTATAAACTTTTGGGTAGCTACTTGCCAGATTAAAGAAGGGCCTTTTTATTTCTATTTCATTAAGAGTTTTGAACATGGGAATGTTGAATTCAATGAAATGAATTTTCTCCACATTTTAATTTAATAGTATGTTATTCTTTTTCATTCTGTTATTATGGTGTATTATTACTACTTGATTTGCAAATGTTACAAGTTTGTAACTTTTGTAACATTGCAAATCAAGTAGTAATAATATAGCATAATTTTTCTTGTTTTTTAAGTAAATTTAGTAAATTTATTTCATTATAATGTATTTTTCTTTTAATATGTTGTACCATTTGCAGATATTTTGCTTACAATTTGTGCATTTACAATCATGAGATAAACAGATTGTTACAAGTTTTGATGTTGTCTCTTCATTATCATTTATTTCAAATAGTTTTGTTTTATTGGTTTCTGCTTTGACTTGTGATTTATTTAAAAGTGAACTTTTTAATTTCTAGAAATAAGAGATTTTTCAGTTATCTTTTAAAAAAATTTCTAGCTCATTTCAACTGGCTAGGGATATACTCTGGATGATGTAAATGCTTTGATATTTGCTGATAATTTTCTTATGTTCAACATGTGGTCAGTTTGGTAGATGTCCTAATATTCTTGAATAAAAATGAATTCTTTGGTTGTTGAGTGCATTACTCTTTATGTGTCAGATCAATTTTGTTAAATATTGTTCAGATTGGTTCTAGTTCTCTGATTTCTTAATTGGTTCTTTTTACCAGATAGTCAGAGAGCTATGTTAAAGTCTTCTACGGATTTTCCTATTTCTCCTTTAAATTCTGCAATGTTTGCCTTGCATATTTTAAAGCTATGTTATTAGGTGCAGATGGATTTAAGATTCTGATATATTCTTGTTGTACTGATTTTTAATTATTTTGAAATGTCTAAAAAACACTACATTTTTTTTTGCAGTAAGGTCTATTTTGTCTAACATTAGTTTATCTAAACCAGCTAAGTCAGGTTTTTGTTTTTGCTCTTGTGAGGTATTGTATGGTATATTATTTTCCAACATTTGAATTTAGACTCTTTGTGCTTTAATATCTAAAATGTGCCTCTTGTAAAGTAGCATATAGTTCATTTTTATTCCATCTGGCACTTGCTATTTAATTAAACATTAAACTTAATGATATGTATATGTGAGTAGCTCATATACATTTAATGCAAGAAAGACAGAGTCTACTATTTTATTATTCCTTTACTCTTTAGTCCATCCTTTTACGATTCTGTTCCCCTTCTTTCTTGGTTTCATTTTATTTAATCAAAACATTTAAAATACTTTTATTACTCTATTTTCTCCTTCTATTAACTTGGTAGATAGATACTATTTTATTTTTATTTTTAGTTTTCTGGTTACCGTCAAGATTTCAATATGCATTCTTATCATGTTACATACTGATACCAATTTTTTATTTTTAACTTTTTCAGATATTTCTAAAACATTTGAACTCTTTAATTAGATTTAGCCACATCATATTGTTTGTATCATTTTGTCACGTATCACCTAAACTATTTTAAATTCTATAAGCCATTACACATAGTTTTATGTAGTCAATATCTTTGTACGTTTCTTCACATATTTGTCTTGTCTGGAGTGCTTGAGTCTTTCCTGCATTTCCATTTTATGTGTTTGGGGTTTTTTTGATTGCTTGTTGTTGTAGGAAAATTTTCCTTCTTTTGAAGAACCCCTTTTGTGAAGGCCTGTTGGCAATGGCTTTTTTCATTAAAAAAAAGCATTTAAAATATTTTTTAAAAGAATATTTTGGTGGGAGTTGAGTTATAGGTTAGCAGTTTTTTTTCAGTACTTAGATGTCATTAGATTTTTTTTTTGTAAGTATTTTTCATGTTGAGAAGTTGATTACCTTTGAAAATAATTGGCCAGTCTTATTACTGTCCTTTGAAGGTTTCTATCTGCTTTAAAGATTTTCCTCTTTACCTTAGATGCTGAGAAGTTTTACCAAGATGAGCCTAGATGGTATTCTTTTTATGTATCCTACTCAGAGGATAAATAAAATAAATAAGCTTAACTTTGTGATTCTGTAGTATTATGTTTTTACATGTTTTTAAGAATTCTTAGCTATCATTTCTATAATAATTCTATCACATTCCTTCCCTCACCTTTTTCTTGTTGTCTATTTTCATAAATATTATATTTTTTACTCTACCCAGCAAGTCCTATAGGCTCTCATCCATTATCATTATTTTTCTCTGTGCTTTAGTTTATTTCCTATTTGTTTTAGAGCTTATTAATTTTCTCTTCTGCAGTATCCAAACTGCCAATGGCCTATCCTTGAGTTCTTATTTTTTTAGATATTTATTTTTAGCTGTGGGATGCACACTTAAAATTTTCTCGTAACTTCTGATGCTACCTCATACTTTTTCGTCATTTTTCCATTATTTTCTTTACTTTCTTGAACTCTGAAGGAATGCTTTTCAGCTTGCTGCAGTATTAGCTCACTTGAGGATCTGCTTCTACAATATGATTTTCCCAGGGGTACTGGTGCCATGGTGTTGTCCCCTGGCCTGCAAGCACGTGGAGTCACTTATAAACAGGACTACATTTTCTCTGTGAAGCTATACAGGCTCTTCAGTGTTTTTCCTGGAAAACTCCATAAATGCTTTCTGGTTGAACTAGTTATTTATTGAACACCTATTCTTTAAGGCACTGCCACAGACTTAAGGAATTACAGAAGCATAGGATATGATCTCGGCCTTGCAGAGATTACAATCAAATTAAAGATAGAAAACAGCACACATAAAACAATTACAGAATAACTAAATGTTAAGTTGCGTGAAAGTAACTCTAAGGGTAATAGTTCAGAGAAAAGAGACATTAGCATGTACTACAGTAACAGACATAATTATAGTAGTAATCTCGAGAGAGAACCCAATTCTTCCATAATACCTGCCAATATAACTTGTGTAGCATGTCACTGAGAGTAAATCGTCTCTTCTTTTAGCAATAACTTGTGTAGCATGTCACTGGGAGTAAATTGTCTCTTCTTTTAGTCAGACTAAGTCTCTCATTATCATACAACAACAGTTGCTGATTAGGACCTTCCACATTTCTAACGTGTATTTCTGATTTTTATACTTCTAATAATGCTGATGTTAAATTTGAATCCATACTGGGGGCCCTAGCCTCCTCTGATTTTGTCTCTTTTCATGTCCATCACCAGCTTGTTGTCTTTATATGTCTGCCTTTTTCAAACTGAAATGTGATTAAATTAATTGGTTTAAAAATACACTGTGTGTCATGCTGTGAATATTGGGTTTAAATACAATTGCAGTAGGTTGCACTAATTAATTAATTGGGTTTTATTTTACAAGCTTGGAGTTAAGGATGCTTGAACATAATATGTAAATTTATGCAGAATGTGCAAATCAGTATTTTGATTCAAGCATCCTGGCACACAGAAAAAAATAAAACACTGAATATAGAAAGTATGATATAAGCTAGATTTATTTATCCTATGGGTTGAATTGTCACCTAAGCAACTCCAAATGGAGGCTGGGTTGGGTGGGGCTGGTGTGTAGGAAGATGGACCGAGAAACTTAAAAAATTTGAAGTTAATTTATTTCAAAATTCATATAGCTCAAATGACTAAAGGTAGGAAAAAGGGTATTGATCAAATGAAAGCTTTTCTGGGCTGGCTTTGAAGAACCTGTTTATATCTTAATTGATAGCTCCTCTTTTATTTATCGGTCCTGGAGTTAACCTCAATTGTATCCATTCACTCAACTAGTATTTAATGAGTTGCCATGGTGTGCCTTGTACTTGTAATAAGATTAGAAGATAGGAAGATTAACAAAATGCAATTCTTCTTATTGAGAATCTCATAACTTGGGGGGTATATGTGTATACATAATTAATTACGATGCATTGTGATGATAATGCTAATAAGTCCCAGGGTTGCTGGCAGTTCTGGCTTGAAGCAGTGTTCCTTCCATTCCTGGAAATATAGTCTAGTAATCAGAAGTAGGATCTTTACTTGATCAGCTAAGAATGCATTCAATGAGAAGTATCAGAAAACCCAACAATAGTGGTTGAAAAAACAGGAGTTTATTGTTCCCACACTGTAGAAAATACTAAAGTAGTGGTCACAGGCATGAGTCCAGTGGCTCAGTAATGTCAGTGCTGAGGTCTCTAAGATTTTCTTGGCCTTTATCTTCAAGGACCAAAATAACTGCTTAATTCTCATCCACAATTCTGCTTGAAGACGCAAAGAATGATGGAAGGAGAAAGTGGAAAGGGTCTTTTTTTTTTTTTTTTTTTTAGGTTTCCACTTTTGTTCAAGAATGAGGCCCCTCTCCTCTCTCAGTCAGATTTCCCACTTCCTCCATTAGCCAGATCTGGGACACGTGTTCAATTTTAAACAATCACTGGCCGAGCTCGACACCAGTGCAGTGAATGATTATCAGGTCATGATTTATCTCCTGCAGCTGGTGTTGCTGTCCCTCAGATCAAGGTCTCCCTCCACCTGCTATCTTAACACTTTTTTTTTAAACCAGAGATAAAGACAGATGGTAATGGCTTTTATATAAGGAAAGCACTGTGTCTGCCACAGCGTTCACTTTTTAGATAATGTTATTGATATTTTATTAGAAGTAAGTTCGTAACCAAGAGCAACATTTCTTAAGAACCACTTTCCTCCTTTCTCCTGTTCAACAGTGTCCTCAGACTCAAGCAATTGCTCCAAAGCCTTTCTGTTTACCCCTTACTCTCACATTCCCACCCAAACCCAACTAACTCTTTACTAAAACCCTGAAGTGCTCTCTCTTGGCAGTTGTCCAAATTCTCTCAGTCTGTTCAGAATCGTGCTGCGATTCTGATCTTCTATTCACATGTCTTTTCTTCCACCAAATAAATGTGACTGGTGCTTCCTTCACAGAAGCCTCATTTGGTGTTCCCAACACAGGAGGGAATATGGAAAATTATAACAAGTTTCTAAACTCTGACGGCGTTTCTCAAGAAATTCAGCCTACTGCTTAAATTCTGCTCTATAAAGGATAATCCAAGAACTCGTCAGAAAGTATCCTTCTTACGTAAAAAGAAAGAAGGCCAAAAGGTAAGGATACAGGAAAAGCAAGGAATATTTGCATATGAATAATTTTACTCTTGTTACATGACAAGTCCTGCAACAGATGTTTGAATGAATAATTAGCACAGAGAATAAAATAACAAGTTGTGAGAATGGGTTACCGACCTTTTAGGGGTATAAAATGAAATGAACGCAGGGGATATGGCAGTAGGAATGGAAAGGTTCAGTGAAGACAGGATCAAGACTGTGGGGTAAAATATAGCAAAAAAATTTGCGTACAACTTTTCCTCTAAATTTATTTCCTCCTCCTTCTTCTCTTTGTCTTTAATTTCAGTCCAATTTTGTTTTCTTATTCCTCTAACTTTACCTCAATCCATGAATATTTTCTAAATTAGAAACATAAAAAACTGTTAGATTTCAGAATGATTTCTCTACCCACTTTGCCTCCCTTTATCAGTTTTTAGTTAGAGCTTACTACATCAAAGATGTTTCTAGAAAAAGAAAGAATAATTGCATGATGGCCCCTTGTTTCCTATCCTTCGCACTTTGAGATACACCCACTCTTAATTAATGAAGTTAATTCATTTAATTGTGGCTCCACCGAAGCATGATATCTTCTTGGCTACCAGGCTTACCACCATTCTAATTAAGGTAGCAATTTTGTAGAAAGTTTGGACTAAGTTTAGAATCTGGCTTCAATGAAGCTCCGAAGCCCTTCCTTTTCTCATACTGGGCTCCATGTATCTCTTCTATCTGGCTATTCTTGAGCTGTATTCTTTGTAATAAATCCGAAATCTAATAAGCATCATGTTTCTCTGAGTTCTGTAAGTCATTCTAGCAAACTATCCAACCAAAGGAAGAGTTCTTAAAACCCCCAATTTATGGTTGGTCAGAAGGACTGGAGGCCTGGACTTGATTGGCATCTGAATTGGAGGCAGGGATGTGGGACTGATCCCTTTAACTGATGGGATCTGATGCTAAGTGTCAGAGTTGAATGCAATTTTCAGACATTCATCTGTTACCTGCAGAATTAGAGAATTGCTTGGTTGTGGCAAAATCCCTATACATTTGGTATCGGAAGTGAAGTGTTCTGGAAGTATTGAGTATTGTGATTTAGTGTATAGAGGAAAATAGTTGGTTTTTCTTGTATAAGTATCAAAGCCCTTCCAGAGTTCCACTTAGCTGTCGGTGAAACCAAACCAAACCAACAGACCAAAAACCATTTATATTTATCTATTTCCTGCCATCTATAAAAGCGCTGTTTTTTCCGAATGATGCAGCCTGCTAATTCTCTCCTCTTTGGCCATGTGGGTGATGCTGTCAAAGCACCATTTGTACTGTAATTATCAGGCATGTGTTAAGTTTCAAAACTTAGGTCCTCCCAAACTCCAGAAAACACAGACTTAAGGTGGCTTTTTAAAAGCGTTTCTCTTTTTTCTTGGGATGAAGGCAAAGCACCTCTACCACTTCCCTTCAGTCCTTCATCAGTCCACTGCAAGGAACTGATTTTTTCCTAGAGGAGGCTGAGGTCATTGACATATTAGGAGTGCTGCGTGAATGAGGCAGCAAGGTCAAATTCCCTAAGCATGGTTTGCATGGAAGGCCTGGCACTGTATATTGGAATATTGCAGGGCTTGTCACTTACTGTTTTGTCCTAAACCTGTGGGGTCTCAGACAGATCTGAAATAGAGTGAAGTGCATTTTGACCTCCTATATTTTTATGTCTTTATGCTAGGCACTATGTCTAACATTGAAGGTAAAGTTGAGGAAGCCTCACTTCTTGCTTTGTAGGAATGTATGATTTAGGTAGTTGAGTCAGATATCTAAACAGATCATTAAAATGCAAGTCAGAGAAGCTGAATTGAGGGGTACTGGACACTTCTTACTCTGACCACTGCTGCAGCAACTGGCTCTGGGGAGGCTTTGTCCAGCTTTGTACAGGCACAACTTGGCAATGCCCATCTGGGGACCATGCCACCTATGGGGCCCAGTTTCTCTGAAACCTCTGGTGCGCAATGCCCTCAGGAACCTGCTTGACACAAGAGTATGCTCAACAGAAGGAGTGTTCTGTGGGTGGCCTCAGTCACTTTTAGCTCTTTGTCTCTTTCTTGCATATTATATGACGTCTACAGGTACATTGACATCTAATTTCAGCCAAGTTGTCCTTAGGGTCTAAATTTTTCTATAAACATCTCACCTGTTGCATCCTGTGTGTGGAGTTCACACAGGTGGTCCCAAAGTGCTCAAATATTTAACAGAACATTCTTTGAAATAAATTCTAAGTCAATGTTTTTTATAAATTAAGGCAATGATTTTTTTTTTTTTTTTTTAATTGAGGCAGAGTCTCACCCTGTCTCCCAGGCTGGAGTGCGGTGGCACGATCTCTGCTCACTGCAACCTCTGCCTCCCAGGTTCAAGCGATTCTCCTCTCTCAGCCTCCTGAGTAGCTGGGATTACAGGCATACGCCACCACTCCCATCTAATTTTTGAATTTTTAGTAGAGATAGGGTTTCTCCATGTTGGCCAGGCTGGTCTTGAACTCCCGATCTCAGGTGATCCGCCCGCCTCAGCCTCCCAAATTGCTGGGATTACAGGTGTGAGCCACTGTGCCCGACCAAAATATCTTGTTAGTGTATCTGGTATGGTGCTTTATCCTACTTGTGATTCCTTGGGAAATACTAATTGATCACAGAGTATGTGGCTATCACCATGCAAACCTGGAGTAAAATAAAAGTTTATAATTTGTGTAACCTGTATAATTTAATTGGAGAGAAAAACATATACATTCCAAGTGCTTAAATAACAAATTAATATAAACTGAGTCATCGTGAGGTTAATAGTAAACTAGAACTAGATGATTTCAGCCTCTAGGATAGGGGAGTCATTTGTTATCAGAAGTGAGCACCATAACTTTACTTATTCCTTACAAAGAAACTCCTAATGCACAGAACTTTTTCTTGGTCTGTTCACATTACTTTCGTTGGCTGCAGTAAATAAAATAAACTCAGAGTTAACAATGTTGGTGTTAAGGTTTTAATTAGATTTCAATGTTTTAAATTTGATCTCTGTTTTGCCATTTTCCGGTGTGTTATGAAACCGTATGTAGGAAACGATAAAGCATGTTTTCCATCACCAAGACTACAGACCCAAAGTGTTATTCTGACAAGTAAGGTTTGGTTTTACAGAAAAAAAATGAATTTCCCCACCCAAGAATCCATTTACCTCGTAGAATTTCTTTCAGATAGACTTCTGAGTTTCAATTCATTAATATGCAGATGATTCCACTGTCCAACTGGGGAATCAGCAAAGAAATGATACCTTATAGCTACTGAAAAAGTTTTGTTCCCATTCACTAGAACTTATAGCAAACAAATCCTTAACTAGTTCATTTGTTGCAGATTCTTTGGAAGATTTCATTGGTTCTTTCATGCCCAAACTTTCGGGGGAAGATTTCTCTTTAGGAAAACATGTAGATGACCCCAAACAATTCAGAAAAAAGGCTATTTCACATTTGATAGTTTCTGGGTTAAATCAATGAATACTTATTATGCTTCTGATTTTGAGCATCAAACTTGCCAGTATGAGAGACATGGAAATATAACATCATTCTTAAGAAACTTACTGTCAGATTGGAAATGCAAAATACTAAATATAAACAAATAACAAATAATAAAACAGCATATGTTTGGGCAATGCAACTGATTTTTTAAAAAAGACTTGAATTTAAAAAAAAAGACAATTTTAGGTTCATAGAAAAATTTAGAGGACGGCACAGAGATTTCTCATGTAGACCCTGCCCCCAAATTTACATTGCCTCCCAGATTGTTAACATCTCCCACCAGAGTGGTACATTTGTTACACCTGATGAACTTATGCTGATACATTATTGTCACCCAAAGTCCATAGTTTACATTAGGTTTCTCTCTCAGTGTTGTGTATGGGTTTTGACAAATGTATAATGACATGTATCCACCATTGTAGTATCAGACCAAATAGTTTCACTGTCCTAAAAATCCTGTGCTCTGCCTATTCATCCCTCTCCTTTCCCTCAACCCCTGGAAACCATTGATCTTTATACTGTCTCTATAGTTTTGCTCTTTCCAGAATGCCACATAGTTGGACTCAAACAATATGCAGTCTTTACAGATTGTCTTCTTTTACTTAGCAATATGTGTTTACATTTTCTCCATTTCTTTTCATGGGTTGATAGGTCATTTATTTTAAGTGCTGAATAATATTCCATTGTCTGGATGTGCCCTTTTATCTTTCCATTCACTCTCTGAAGGACCTCTTGGTTGCTTCCAAGTTTTGGCAATTATAAATAAAGCTGCTACAAACACCGGTGTGCAGGTTTTTGTGTGGATGCATTTTAAACTGTTTTGGATTTAAAGAGTGCCATTGCTAGGTTTTATGGTAAGAGTATATTTAGTTTTGTAAGAAATTGTCAATTTTTTTCCCAAAGTGGCTGTACCATGTCACATTCCCACCAGCGCAACACCAAATGCTGGTGTTAGTAAAGCAGGTGAGCGAAATATTTGGAGGGGCTTGTCTTGAAAACACAGTTGCCTTGCTTACTGAGTCTTGAAGTCAGGTCATGTTAGATCTCCAACTTTGTTCTTTAATATTGTGTTGAGTCTTTTGTCACTCGATATAGACCTTACAATTGTTTTTCCAAGGTCCCCACAATAACTTGCTGGAATTTTGATTGTGATTGCATTCATTCTACTAATTAAGTTGGGAAGAACTGCCATCTTTGCAGTATTGAGTCTTGCTATTCGTAAATATGGAATATTTCTCCATTTATTTAGTTTTTTGAATGTTTTCATCAGAGTTTTATAGTTTCCTCATATAGATTATGTACGTATTTTTCTAGGTTTATATCTAAGTGTTTCATTTTGGGGGTGCTAATGATATTATATTTTTAATTGCAAATTCCACTTAGTTGTTGCTGGCATTAAAGGAAAGTGATTGACTTTTGTATATTATCCTTGTATCCTACAGTCTTGCTATAATCAATTATTAGTTCTGGGAGTGTTTGGTTGATTCTTTTGGATTTTCTACACAGGCAATCCTGTTACCTGTAAACAAAGACTGTTTTATATCTTCCCTCCCAATTTGTTTAGCTTTTAGTTCTTTATTTTTCTTAAGACTTCCAGTAAAATGTTGAAAAGAAATGACGAGAAGGAAAATCTTTAATAGATTTTCATTAATTCCTCTCCCTTTAAAAAAAGTAGTCCAGATATTTATAGCCATGTTGCATGTGTAAGTTAATGAGAATGCAGAGATTAGTTGTGTCTGCAAGTGGGAAGGGGGAATTTCCTGGGGGAAGGAACCTAAGAAGATTATTGTATTTGAATAGGGTGATGATAGCAGATGAAGCATTCCAGGCTAAGAAAGCCATATGAGCAAAGACATGATCTGCAGTTGAGCAAAATAAGCAGATTAAATGGGAAGGGGACCAGTATGACTAAAGCAGAGACTGCTTATTTTAGGTTCCTGGGAATGAGGTCAAGGTGGGAAGGCAGATTAGGAAGGGCCACTGGTCACATTCAGATGGATTCATGGGTTTATGTGTTCATATCTTACACACTGGAGAGGCATTGGGAGTTAATTGAATGCTAAAGTGGCTTGGTGAAATGTTATTTTTGGAAGATTAATACCTGTAGCTCTATTATAAATGGGAAGAGTTAAGCCACCTAATCTGATTGGAAAGATGTAGGGTAAGGACGGCAGGCTTCAAAATGGGATGTGACTATCCTGGGATTCCATGGCAACATTTCAAGGGCATTGTTCTGGGGGAAATTGATTTCAAATCCTGAACTTTTCTTTGTACTTTTTCCTAAAACTGTTCTGTGGTTTGAGATGTCATGCTGATTCTCAGCTCCACCTCTTCTTTCACCGTAACCTTCTCCCACTTCCAAAGGCACAGTTGTTCTCTCCCCAATCCAGAGTCTCTTTCTGGTGCATTGCTCTGGGGTGGAAAATCCTCCTGCATATCAAACAAGGAAACAATTCAAAATGTCACTGGTGTTGAGAAAGTGAAAGCCTCTAATAAAGGAAATGGCAATAAATCCTTTACGAGATATGTGGTTTCTAATGCATTTCTTCCAATACAATGTAAAAGAGAAACTAATCAGATGGATGACTATTAATTTTTGATTTCAGGTAAGGTATAATTTTTTTTACATAAAATGTAAAGGCATTTTAAATAACTGAGTGCCACTGCTTTGGGGAAAAAGGAAGAATTTTATTCCTAACAACTTACTTATTTATGTTTAATTCTGTTAATAAAAAAAAAAAATTCAGCCGAATTAAATTGAAAGGAGTTTAATTGAGCAATGAATGATTCGCGAATCAGGCAGTCCCAGAATCACAGCAGATTCACAGAGACTCCAGGGCAGCCACACGGTGGAAGAAGATTTATAGTCCCAGCTACTCGGGAGGCTGAGGCGGGAGAATGGCGTGAACCCGGGCGGCGGAGCTTGCAGTGAGCCGAGATCGCGCCACTGCACTCCAGCCTGGGCGACAGAGCGAGACTCTGTCACAAAACAAAACAAACAAACAAAAAAAAAAGGGAAATGATGTTCAGGAATCGGAAGTGAGATACAGAAACAGTGAGATTGGTTACAGCTTAGTGTATGTCTTATTTGAACACAGTTTGAACACTCAGCAGTCTATGAGTGGTTGAAGTATGGCCGCTGGGATTGGCCAACACACAGCTATTGTTACAGGTGCATGCTACTAAGTAAGGTTTTCAATTTTGTCTGCCTATTAAGCTAGGAAATGATTAGTCCACAAGGACTCAAATATAGAAGTACAGAGTCCTTCTCAGGCCGTATTTAGTTTGCTTTAAACACTATATAAAAGAAAAAAACAGAACTGATGCCTCTTACTTTAGCAGTAATTAATACAGATTCACTGATATATGAACTAATTTTAAAAGTTTCATCTATCTCACCAGATATGTAAGTCTGCTAATATTTTACATTCTATGTTTACTGATTATCAAAATATCAAATGTATTTGTTGGTTTTATGATTATGATAACAAAAATGTTAATTTAACTAAAATATTAAAGTGTTATGGTCCTGAAAAATAAAAATATGTGGATAGGTTGCCAATAAAAGACTTCATGAATAAAAATATATTACATTAGAATAAAATTCTGCAGGGAAATGGAATGAAATATAAACCCAAGGAGAAAAAAGATTGATATAAAAACAATTTGTTCATGTGTTTTTTTAAATGGAGGGTATCAAACTTCTCTGATAATTTTCCACTGGACACATTTAAATGAGCTAGGTACCAGTTTTATTTAAATAGCCAACATTTACAATATGCCAGCAATTATATGCAACTACTTCAAGATAGTTGAAAAATTTTAGATGTCAACTAAAAAATGTGTGTGACTTTTCAAATTATTTTTGGAAGTCTGTGAGCAAAAATACTTGAAGGGACGTCTCTTGAAAATGCATTTGCCTATCATACAGTTTTACTCTTTTATTGTTAAAAATAATAAAGTTTTATAAAAATGCCCATTATTGCTATTTTTCATCAGATTTAGAAAATACCAATTATTGTATTGGGTAGCAATAGGGGACCCTAGGGGGCTGATGGAGCTGAGGTTCCACAGCCCCTATCCACGTCTTGGCAGTTAGCAGAGACACGAGGATGGCATGACAGAAGATGGAGTCTGGGACACACGTGATCGTGATGACTCTTTCTGCTCTTATCATTTGACACTTTTTATTTAATGTCCTTTTCAGTTACTTTTCTTTTCGCTGCTTTATATTTTATCTTCCAAACTAAATGCTAAGATTTTTGAGGGCATGGTCTTTTTCTTGCATTCTTTTAAATTTTTTTCCTAAAGTGCTAATATAACTCCTAACATACAACTATACACAAAATATTTGTGTTTATTTAAATCCTTTCTTATTTCAATAGGAGGACTTAAATTGATGATTGGTGGAGGCATTAAAGGAGATGATAGAGCCCAAATAATTCCCTGATCTTCAGCAACAATTAGGATAAAGATGATACCTAAAAACAGGAACATGCTTAGGATAGAGGGCTTATTTGGATATACAGAATTTGAGATGAGTTTGAGGACTTGGCTGGCACTGACCTATAGATACCTCTTAGTAAACTGAAAAAGATGTCCCCTCTGTGTTGATAAATTATACTTTTCTCTGGAGAAAAAAAGCACCCTTCCTCCAGGTGTATACAGTCCTATGTCAGGGTCCGGAACTGTACAGTCCTAACCCCGTGCCTTTGCAGAGTGCACAGATTGCCCAGCTATATTTGTACCTCAGTGTGAGATAGATAGTTGACTGTTAATCCCAGTTTATCTATATGTATTTGCTTTATTCAAAAGCCGAAAACTTCATCCTGGCAAAAAAAACCCATTAAGTTGCACTACATTTCTTTTTTCTTTTCTTTTTTTTTGAGACGGAGCCTCACTCTGCCGCTCAGGCTGGAGTGCAGCGGCCGGATCTCAACTCACTGCAAGCTCCGCCTCCCGGGTTTACGTCATTCTCCTGCGTCAGCCTCCCGAGTAGCTGGGAGTACAGGCGCCCGCCACCTCGCCCGGCTAGTTCTTTGTATTTTTTGTAGTGACGGGGTTTCACCGTTTTAGCAAGGATGGTCTCGCTCTCCTGACCTCGTGATCTGCCCGTCTCGGACTTCCAAAGTGCTGGGGTTACAGGCTTGAGCCACCGCGCCCGGCCTGCACTACATTTCTACATGAAATTGTGAGTATGAGTTCCCCACTGAATTCACTTTACCGTTTGCACTCAACTGCATGTAAGCTTTATGTTGACAAGTTATGGAACTTCGGAGATATGCCTGGCTCCAAACATATGCAGTATGTATTTTATCACCCTGTCACAAACTCTTCTTCCCTTTTTCTCTTGTTACGCGTAAAATTCACAATATCAGAGCAGGTCAGTTTGTATTTGACAAATGCTGGGGTTTTATTTACAAAATGCCATGGCTAAAAAACACATATTTTACTAGGAAAAGAAGAGAGATGCCATGAATTAGCTTATTTATCTATGAAAGAATTGTACTTTAAGGAATTTGATCCTTAACAATAAAAAATATCATTCATTCATTTATATGTTTGTTCAGCCAGTAAACCATTAATATCTGTTATACTCTAGGCATTGTCATTGGTGTAAAAAGAAAATAAAAGAAGGAAGACGAAGTTTTGTTTTGTTTTGTTTTACACCAATAACAGTCTCAATCTAGTGAAGGAGAAATATATTACATCAACAGTAATACAATACAATGTTTACATGTCCCTTATACAAGTATGTACAATGCATTGGACCATGAAGTAAAATCTAGGAAAAACCAATTCTGCTACATGGAGAAGGCTCCTCAAAGAAAACATTATCTGAGTTGGTTGTGGACTGAATGTTTCTGGCTCCCCAAAATTCATATATTGAGCTCCTAACCCCCAACATGGTAGCATGTGGAGATGGGGCCTTTGGGAGGTAATTAGAGTTAGATAATGTTGTGAAGGTGGGACCTCATGATGAGTCAGTGGCCTCATAAGAAGAGGAAGAGAAGTCTCTCCGCATGTACCAGGAAAGGCTGTTTGTGCACACAACAAGGAGATGGTTGTCCGCAAGCTGGCAAGAGTTCTCATCAGAACCCAAACCTGCTGACACCTTAACCTTGGACTTCTAGCCTCTAGAACTGTGAGAAACTAAATTTCTTTTGTTTAAGCCATCCAGTTTGTGGTATTTTGTTAGGGCAGCCTGAGCCGACTAAGATGGGATTTAACTCTGAGGAAGCCATAGACTTTTTCTTGTAGACCTGTGATGCAGATCTCCCATTTGACCCTGTGGATCTGCTCTCCATCCTTCTCTACCTCATTCTCCGTCCCACAAATGGACCCATATGGGTGACACCTACAGCCGCCCTCCCTATGCTCTCACTTCCACTTGGCAAGCCCTGGGCAGAGATGAGAGGGAGGGTGCAGAGTGAGGGTGCGCTATTTCCTCCACAGGCTTCTCCCTGGCAGGGTTACCTTTGGCTGGGTTCCCTCTGTCAGGGCTACTTCTGTTGACTGTGTCTCCTAACCTGCATTCCCTCCAGGTGGCAGATCTCCACGACTCTCCGCTTCTGGCTTCCAGCTAAGCTACTGCTACCTTTTTTGTCTCTTCAGGTCTAGTGATGGTAAACCTCCCCACCTCATTGCTAACCCCAGGGTGCTGCATTATGTCTTTTGGTTTATCTACACCCTGCCTACACAGTTGTAAATAGTCCCTTTAATAAACCCTACTCAAAGCATCCTAATATGAATGCACCATCTGTTGCCTTCTGGGACCCTGACTGATACAGACTGTAAATTGTGTGAGGATGTGTCTGTCTAGCTCACCCAATAAATGTTAGCTATTTTTATACCACACTGTGATAATATTTTGAAATGTAAGTAATATTTTTTCTTCCAATATTGCTTATTATCACTTTACTGTTTCCAATTAGATCAGCTAGGCTGTTGATTTCACTGCTTTATTGAAAAGTTTGTTATAGCTATAGCAGAAAAAAAAAATCTTTTGGGTGTAAAATGAATAGATGCCAAAAGACTGAGTGCTTAGGAAAAACTCTAGGTAAGAGTAAATGAAGTTGAGGAGCATTGATGGAGTCTCCACTGGCGGATCCTTCAGGAGGAACATTGCACCACCTCCTCCCCCAGTGACAGTACATTTGTGGTAGGAGAGGGTGGACAGAGCCTCTGCAAAGAACCAGGAATCTATAGGAATCAGTGAGATGGCAGGATCTCAGAGAAGAAACCACTATCTGGGTGTCTAAGCAGAACTGTCAGAGATTGTCTCACAGTCTTAGGATGATGCAGAAGTAGCAGAACAAATATTTGAGTCCCATAAGGGGCATGGAAATAGCAAGGATTTTATCGACGCTGCCAGATGGACAGCCAAGGGCTAGATAAAAACAGTAGCATGAATGGGGGATGCAAGCATGCACTTACAAACACAAAGGCCCCTTTCCTGCACTTATGTAAGTGCTTCAGATCCAGGCCCAAGATGTTAAAAGAGGTGAATTCCTTAGTGGGTTGACAATAGGTTTTACCCACCAGCGACATGGAGCTCAAAATAGAAAATTAATTTGAGTTTTAATAAAACAAAAAGTTTTATTTCTTGCATGACCCAAGTTGTAAGCATTGAGTCATATCTACTACACGTTATGATTGCTGTTATTAATAAAATGGGCAAAGATTGAGAGTTTTCGAGGTAGAAGTAGTAGTGTGTTCTAAGGCAAAGAGGTCAGGAAACTTCTAGTATGTGAAGTTGTGGAGGAGGTAATGTAGAAGGTGAGAGGAGAGCTGCAAGTTGGAGAATTGTGAATAATGTGAATAATGATAATGACTGTTTGCCAAGTGATTGCTATGAGAGAGACCCTCTGCTGATGCCTAGAAATTAATTATTGCATTTAATGTTTGCTATGTAGGAGACTCTTTGCTGATCACTAGAAATTCATTATTGTATTTAATGCTCTTGGCAATCCTTACTTTACAGAAACAAAGTTGAAACTAAAGGAGTTGGCAAGGACCTAAGTCACGGAGCTGGAAAGTGGGGAAACTGGGTTGCAAGTCCAGCAGGGTGAACTGCAAAAGCCCAAACATGCCTTCTTATAGAGCAACATGCCATTATCCCCAGACTTGAACTTGTATTAAGTAGGCAAATGAAAACAATATATACAAAGTTTATGATATGATAAGAGGTGTGCTTTAAAAGAGCATTCTGATGACAGTGTGGAGAAAAAAATTGCAGAGGTAAGGGACTAAAGGCAGCAAGACCAATATAGAAGGTTTTCTGTGGACCAGGTAAAGAGTGGGAGTGTGCTACTCTGTTTTCCTAGTGCTACAAAGAACTACCTGAGACTGGGTAATTTATGAAGAAAAGAGATTTAATTGACTCACAATTCCAAAGGCTGTATAGGAGGCATGGCTGGGGAGGCCTCAGGAAGCTTACAATCATGGCAGAAGGTGGAGGGGAAGCAAGCACATCTTCACATGGCAGCAGAGAGAGAGAGAAGGGGGAAGTGTTACACACTTCCAAACAACCAGATCTCCTGAGAACTCACTATCATGAGAATAGCAAGGGAGAAATCCACCCCCATGATCTAATCACCTCCCACCAGTTCCCTCCCCCAACCTTGGGGTTTACAATTCAACATGAGATTTCCCTGGGGACACAGAACCAAACCGTATCAAGGTGGCCTGAAGGGTCCTGAACTAAGGGAGTGAAGGAGTGAATAAACAGTATGTGGCACTACTGGGTGACTGCCTACATGAGTTGCAGCTAAAGATGAAGATGAGCCTGATTCTCATGTTTCTGGTGTGTGTTACTACATGACTGACAGGTTTGCACTTGTTTGTTGATAATTTTTGCAAAAAATTGTGTAACTATATTATCACTGCAGTAATAAAGGAGGAAGGAATTGCTTCTCTAAGCTTCAAAGGAATAGGTGAGCTTCAAACTGGGACTTACAAAATGGGTAGAATTGGGACATCCAGTGATGCGAGAGGAACAAGGAAGAAGACGGGAGAAAACAATAGCGTAGGGGAGACACATTTGTCAAAGATGTGTTTCTTAGTAGGTTTAGAGTAGTTTTATTCAAACATACTTTGAATCATAATGTACATATTTACCGAAACTTATTAGTACTTCTTTAAACATAAACTATAGTAAGGTTTGTCAAAGGAATGCTGCATATTAAAAATAAGTACCAGAAACAGTTAAAAAAAAAAAAGCACCATGTGTGATTTTTCTGGCTCATGTAACTGCAGTTAGTGAATTTCCATTTATTTCAGAATTGTGATGACCAAGTTCCAGTTCGTATATAAAATCATATTAAAACAGAATTTCTTCTTAATCAAGCTAGTTATCTATTAAAATCAATCAATCAATCATCTGTCTACCTATCCATCTGTATCACTGATGCTCTTGGGTGTAGATCCTTGGAAGTATTGGTGAATAAATCTGGGTCCAACCTGGTGAATTCTATTTGTGTCTTTAACACCAGCAACAGTACTAGGCCTTATAGTGGCCACCTATTACGAGTCAAAGACTGTGTTGTTGGCTTTACATAACATTATTCTTGATCCTCCCCAAATCCTTGAAAACTTGATAGTATTCTCATTTAAACAGAGGAGAAATTAAGGCTCAGAAAGATTGTTACTTCTTAGTAGGCACTGAAGTTGGACTTCAAATCCTAATTTTCCCAAACCAAAATTCTGGTCTTTTTGTTTTCTATTACATTGTCTCTATATTGGTAAGCTGCCACATACCTTCACTGTGCTGAAATTGGAATAGATTTGTCACTAAAAATGTGAATCCGAAATTATTTTATGATTCTATAATATTTTCTGGTTTTAAAAAAGAACATTCTGTGAAAGAATAAAGCATATGTAGTTTTTTCATATTTCTGTTTCCCAAGGCAGAAGGAGACTATGCGTCTGGTAAGACAGAAAAAAAAAAAAAAAAAAAATCAAAAAGTGGAAAGGAATGGAGAACAGAGGCAATGCAGACATTGCCTCTGTCTGCCCTTAACTATTCCAGCTAACAGATTTAGCGCCAAACTATGATTTTAAGCTTTATGCTGTGTTATGTGAAAGAAGCTGTGCTTCTTATTTATGTTTTTAAAAGAGTGGAATATTTGGTTATTTTAAGAATTGACAGAAATTTCATAGCATCCATGATGAACATTCTTAAAAGGAGCAAAGAGACCAAAAATACATGCTTTTAGCAGATTTGGGGACTTCATTTTGTCTTAGCCTACAAATTCAACAGTTCAACTGAACTGTTCTGAATTCTAGGCTCTATTTTTGAGTTTGACTATCATCTGGAAATCATTTGTTATAAAGTATACAAAGGAACCCATTGTAAACACAATTTAGTTTCAGTGTGTAATTTCAGTACTAGCTTACAAAAATTTGTTAAAACTTGAATAGTACAATATTGAATTGTGCTCTCTTTTTCTGATAAAAATAGGTATAGGTCAAATACTTTTTGTTTACTACAATAAGACTGCTGCAAATGCCTTTTTACGGCAGTGGCAAAAGGCAATTAATTGTTTGCAATTTTGATAAATTTTCCCCATGATCTTTTTGACATTACTTGCATGACAGAAACTACTTGAGGCATATTATTGAGTTGCAATGTTCATTTTCTTGTATCACCCTGAGGAAGGCGAAAGGAAGTGGGCAAGAGCTGCTATCAGAGGACAGAGAGTTTAGAATGTGAGCTGAGGTCCTAACCCAGGAACTAAAAGAGCAAAAAGGTTTTCTTCTGGATTCCTTCTCTACTCACATTTAAATAACTTACACATATCTCACATCAAGTGAATATATATACACACACATATACATATATATGTATATATATAATGTTGCTGTTTTATTGGGTCACTTTGCCTAAAATATTAAGGTAAAAAATAAAATGCAACAGAACAAACAGAACAGGCATCCCCATACCACCCATCAAATTTATTGTGCAAAATTTCCATCACATTCCAAATGTGTGTTTTATTTAAAGTTTGAGGTTGCTAAAATTTTTTACTGACACTTTCCTGCAACTATTTTTTATAAGTGAGACTCTTGTCTTTATGTAAAGAGGAGCAATAAAAAGATGAGCTGACATATGCACACACTTATTGTGACAGGGACCTGATGAGGAGGCTCATTCTGAACAGACTGTAAGTCAAAGAGGCAGCATGGAAATAGCAAGAGACCTTCAGAATTCGTAGTTTTGATGGAAGGGGCTAGCAAAGCCAAAGGAAAATTGCTAATGTGTCTTTACAAAGTTATAGGGATAGTTTAAATTAGTTGGAAAGTTTCTGATACTTGGAGACAAATCCTTTGTATTTAAAAGTCCATATGTTAAACTCAACAGGGAAAATTTTGCAAAGCTGGTGGTCTATGTGGTTTTGGGAAATAATGAAGCTGAAAAAATGTCCCTCTGTACTACTTCAACCCCTTTGGTATTACTTTTATGAAACACTCATGCAAATTTCGTAAATTTGACTGACATTAAATTTGTTTGATTTCTGTTAATTTCCTTGATATTAAGATTATGTTAATTTCTTTATGTAAAATGCTTCATGAGTTTGCATGCCATTCTTGCCCAAAAATGAAGCATATATCTCCTAGTAAACATACATAGAAATTATTTCATTTCTTACACGATACTGAGAAAGGATCTTCATCGCCTAAAATACATTCGTCTAATATAGTGTGATATAAGAGAGATCAAAAGAAAGGGATTTAAAGATAGCAAGCAGTTTTGGTGTCAAAAATTTGGAAATAGTGACTATTTCCTGGTAGTAGATCCAATTTGTCTTTATTGAAATGACAACTAGACACTTGTATAGGGCAAAGAGATGACAGCAGATTTAAAAATTTGCCATTGGTGCCAGTGTAGCTTTTATATGCAGAGATAAAAAGAATATTGCTCAGGTGGAATCAATGTCATGAGCTGTGGTATGCACATATTAATTATGGCTGAAGTTGAAGTGAGATCATAATGAAGAATTGATTTGAAATAGGTTAAATTTGACAAGTAAATATCTGGGACAGAATGGTAACAAGTGTATATTTGATTTTGACCTTGGATTGAGCTTTGATGACAAATAAAGTCCCCAAAATTTAAAGGAGACAGAAATGAAGGCAAAGAAAGGATCGGATGAAGATTGGAAGAACGGAGTGTAAAAGCAAGGAGCCTATAGAGTAGATTTCTGGAACACAAGGTAAATAGAAAAAGGTGGCAAAAGTAACAAAAAAAAGGGGAGCTCTAGATTTTTATTCCCTTTGGTCTGGCTTTCTTCTTTCTCTTTTTCCATTTCTTGATACAGTTAATATTCTTTTCACTAACTCTGTTGTGGTGGCCTGAGAGAGGCTGGTAGGATTTGCCCGCCTGAAACTATTGATGCATAATACATTATACGGAATAATATGCTTACTGTCCTTTGAGCCTTGACTTTCATTATCAGTGGAGTACTTTGATAGCATTAAGCTTCTTGATAGACATTCAGGAACGTGCATACTCTGCGCATGGTTGTATATATCTCTTTGTATATTTACAAAGGTTGCTAAGCTCCCAGCTCCTAGCCACAGACATAATCCTATAAAATCAAGTTATATTTCTTTCTGTTTAAAAGTTTTATCAAGCTAGATTTACCCTCCTATCAATTAGTCAAAAGAAATATATGTAATTAAGATTCTGAATTATATAAACTAAATCAAAACTATCTGTTTCTCTTTATTCCTTACATATAAATGAGGATATATATTTTTCAAAGAATAATACTAGAATAATACTTTTGTCTGCTAAATGTATAACATTTTCATATTGATGGTAGGATCAAGTGCTGTCCATGAGAAGTGGATTACCTCAAACATATTAGTCAATTAGGAAATATCCAAATATTAGAAAAGAGACTGCCAAAATGGATGAAATTGTGTAGAAATGATATAAAAAGAAATCAGAGACTGTCATAAATTGGAATAATGCAAAATCAGCAATAAGAAATCAGCAAGTTAAAGGAAATTGAAGATAAAATAATTTAAATGAACCAAAATTGGGTCATCAAAATTGTATAGTGTTGTTTTTATGGTGAATAAAAATAAGCTTTCTCATCACATACATCATGAATTCATTAAAGGAACGTGCTTTAAATGGTTTGATTTATGCTGATAGCTTTGTGTTTATCTACCTACACTTTTGCATGTTGCTTTTAAAAATTTCTGCATATACTTTTATGCTGATTGGCTTGGGTATGGGCTGCAGCTATAGTTAAAGAATGAAGTAAGGGAAATATTCCCTAACGGACAGAAACTCTGTCTTTGACTCTTGGTAAACTAGTCACATTTGCTTATCACAGCTAGTTAAAGGATCAAGTTACTGAAAATCAAATCCCAGTATGCGGCATCTGCAACCTACCTTCTAGAAAGCTAATAACCAAGCAAAATAGATGATTTAAAGGAAAAAAAGAAAATAAAAATAATATTATTTATGAATCTGTTCTTTTATGCATTTCTTTTTTTTCATTTGTGTATTTTCACAATTTTGATGATATCCTTTTACTGATGGTGTTTGGCCATTTTAAGTGGAGAGTCATAAAGTAAAAATTACAATTTGCTTCTGAATTTAGTAACAAAAGAAATTTAAAATGCTTCATGGATGCTCAATTTAACGTTTTCCTCTTCGGCAGCTGCACTGAAAGATGACAACTATTAGATAGCCCAATAATGGTTACTATCTGAAAAAGGGTGGAATAAATATTTATTTTACAGTCTTATGCGTTTTTGAATATATATTTTTTTAAAATCCAAGCTAATGTGATTCTTGGTCCTACTCTCTATTCAAAGAACTCTGCCATTGTCTACTCATGAGTCAACCACTGAATTGAGGAATTTAGCTTTATTTTATAGAATCCTCAGTAGGAATTTAATGGCAATAATGTAATTTCTTAAACAGAAACTGGCATTCAGAAAAACTGATTCATTTACGAAAGTTAGTTATAGAGCTACAGTCTCTATGCATATTTTCAGACCTGGGCTCAAGATATTGAATATCATCAGTGTTGGAGGGTATCTATTTAGTACAGCGGTGCCCAACCTTTTTGGCAGAAGGATTTTGTGGAAGACAATGTTTCCATGGACCAGGCATGGTGTGGCTTCAGCATGATTCAAGTGCATTACATTTAATGTGTACTTTATTTCTATTATTATTACATTGTAATATATAATGAAATAATTATACAAGTCACCATAATGTAGAATCAGTGGGAGCGCTGAGCTCGTTTTCATGCAACTAGATGGTCCCATCTGGGGGTGATGGGAGACAGTGACAGATCATCAGGCATTAGATTCTCATAAGGAGCTGGCAACCTAGATCCCTCACATGCACAGTTCACATTAGGGTTCATGCCTCTGTGAGAATCTAATGCCACCGCTGATCTCACAGGAGGCAGAGCTAAGGTGATAATGTGAATGATAGGGAGAAGCTGTAAATACAGATGAAGCTTCACCTGCTCGCCTGCAGCTCATCTCCTGTTGTGCAGTCTGGAACCCCTGGTTCCCCCACCACGGGTTGGGGACCCCAGATGTAGTATATAGGCTCCAATTCCCCCTAGATATAGTCTTGATGTGAAATAAAACAGTGCTTTTCAAAAGACGATGTAAATCCATGTCCTTAGAAATCTTGTTGGGAAGCAGATTTGGATTCAGTAAGTCTGGGGTGGGGCCTCTAATTCTGCATTTCAAATAAGCTCCCCGGTGATGGCTGATGCTACGAGTCTGAGGTCCACCCTTTATATAGCAAAAGAATAAAGGTATTAGTTTGATTGTTCTGATGGGAAAACAAACAAACAAAAAAATCATCCAAAATTCATTGATAACTGCTTTTAGAATATTCTTTTGTACTTATTTGTGAGTTTATATTACACCTTGAAAATTTAGAGCACTCTAATTGAAACATTCAAGGAACAACCACAAAGATTTCAGAAACCCTAGAAAGTGCCAATAATTATCTAATATATTCTTCCTGATCATTTTGATTTCTTTCTTTTTCCTTTTCTTTTTTTTTTTGAGGAACAACACAATAATTTTATGTGCTGGTTCTTGAATATGTAGAGTTGACTTATTTTTCTCTTGGAATCTTATTTATCTCATTTCCTTTTTATTATAAATTTTAAGTTCTTGTCTTTGGGAAGGGTTAGTTGGATTATTTACACTTTATAAGTTTTCTTGCTGTACTTAGTGTTAAAGATGATGGATGGATTCCCAAGACAACACAGAAAGATTATTTTGTCCATATGAAATTGAACTATATAAAATGATTCCAGGCTATGAGAGCAAGCGGTTTTGTAGAAGAAGAGAAGGTAGAAAAGGGGAGGAGTTGCTGCTTTCCTCCTGGATCTAAAGCCAAGCCTTGATGAAATTTTGAAATGGCAAAGTATACTTTTGGCTCTGAGTCATTTTCAAATATTCATCTATTTTTCAATTTTAGTCTTTTCCCCATGAGCCCTAATGTCCTATGTATTCTAATCACCTAAGCCTTTATCAAAATAGGTGATGTCCAAGACCATGCAAGATGCACAGATTGTGCAGTGTACACCTCCCAGAGATACCATGTCCTGGAATTGAACAACATGCATCAGATATTTGTTCCAATGAAGAGTCTTGGACCCATTGCAAACCACTGATTTAGAATTGTAAGATGAAGCCAAAAGCTTTGCATTTCTAAAAATTGTAGAATTTGATGTTATGTACACTAGCTGACATTTTGCACTCTATAGAGGCCTGCTCCACTGAACATAATAGCTCTCCTGCAGCTCCCAAAATTAAAAATCAAACTTCCCTAACATAGCATGATGAGCTATTGGTGAAGTGACAAATCTATAGTATTATCAAAAATATCTGAATTCTTAAAGAGAATTATTGTTAACGAAAATGCAACTCTACTTGGCAGAATTTTAGACATTGTGACAAAAGGAAGGGATTTCTGAGAGAAGTATATTTAGGAAGAAAAGAGAGATGTTGGGGGCAGGTAGAATCACATAGACAGGATATTTATAACTAAGATTTTCCCTTGGAGTAAAATCTTCAAAGATGTTTCTCAAAAGAGAAACAACTTCCTCTTTTCCTTATGAACCCAAAGATTCCCTAAAGAGATAAAAGCCCCCCACCCACATACCATTGTGTATAGTTATTTTTGCAGTGATAAGGAAGGCTCTATGGGTGATAGAGATTTAGGGACAGAAAAAGCCACTTTTTTGTGTGTGGATGATTTGTAAGTCACGTAAGGGGCCATTTGGTTTTATGATATTACTGACTAAATCAGGATTGGGGGAGGATGTAGCAATTCTTTTGTTCCACAAACATCTACTTCTGAGTTCTTTCCGTGGGTTAAGTCAATCAAACATTTGTTGGAAATAACAGCATAATGTGGTTAGTAACAGTTTACTGTGTGTTTTTTCTTTTTATTTTCAGAGTCTATTGGTATGTGTTTAGATCTACTATGTAAAATATGCTCATGGTTAATTGAGAATGATTCATGGTTATAACACTGTAATAGGGAGAGGACAGGTCTGAAGTTGACATGAAAAGTCACAGACTAAAACCCGACTTTAATTCTGACTAGGGTGCCACACAGATATTCTCCCTTTAGCCTATTCAGTTCCTCCTCCCACTCTTCGTCTGTGAAATGGTGAAGTAATAACTACTGTGCAGCAATGTTCTCTGGGAGTAATCAATGTTTTTCCAAAGATGAAAAATAGTTTGTCTGTGGAATGAACAGTATTACTACTTTAATTTTAACCACATGCTGTGTATAAAATAGGTCATTAGGCAATTAAAAAAACTTAGAAGTGGAATATGATAAGATGCAGTAAAAAGGTGGTATTTTACAGACACAGTGAGATTAGAAGTTGAATGAGACAGTAAGGATCCTCACAGGTTTGAAAAATTCAGCATAAGCTTTGGGTGTTTGATTTTATGAGAAAAAAATCTAGCCATTTCCTGAGAACGAAATATGAGGACCACTGAGCTCACTGGTATGATCACTGATCATATAACTCTGTGGATGGAAGGGACTCCAGAGGGAGGAGGAAAGAAAAGGTGAGAATCAAATTGCCTACTTCTTTCCAAAAGACATCAAGCATCCAAGGTTTCCAAGTTCTCCAGATGACTCACATTTGATCGTAAGATGTGGCCTGTAAGGCAAGACCCAGAAATCCTAGAGGGAAAAGGTAAATGTTACCTTGAGTCTTCCATACCTGCCTTAACACAAAAAAGATCCTTTAAGATCTAGAGTGATATATATTAGAAAAGTTTCTTAGAAAAATAATATTTGCTTTAAACCCTCCTTGATGTAAGCCCTCACTGGTTCTTGGGGATAACTGGTGGGCAGAGGTTGGATTTTAGGAAAGGAATATTGACTAAAGTCAATGATTTGACTTGGACTTTGTTTTCCAATATATTTGGCTATTTAAATAAAAATTAATTAAATTTAAAGAAAATTAAAAATACAGTTTCTTAGTAATTCTGGCATATTTCAAGTGCTCAATAGTTACATACGACTAATGGCTACTGTGTCAAATGTACAGATGTAGAAGCTTTTCCTTACTGCAGAAAGTTCTGTTGGCCAGCATTGGACTAGACTTCTTTGAGCCAAGTTGCCTGTAATGAAAGGTCTTTCTACACCCTGCACTGGTTTCAAATCTTAGCTGATGGTCATGCTCCTCTTTTGAACCCCATGTTACAACAGTCTCACAGAGCCCTCATCTGTCGCTTATCTTTTTATCCCTTTGAGCGAGAAAGAGTGGAATATAACAAATCTGTCCTGATCAGATAAAATAAAGAACTGGTGTTCTGAAATATCGTCACCTGTGCTCCAAATTTTAGAAATCTCCAGGATCTGCAGTAAGACTCTTCATTTGAAATGGGGATCCAAAGGACTAAGGCTGCTTGCAGTAATGGGGCTCTTCTAATCCATCAGTCTGTCATACAGGCAGGTAAAGAAGGAAGTGCAGCTATTTATTCATTCCATGAACAACCATTTGCCTAGCAATATTTAGGCACAATGGAGAAGAACACCAGATTTGATCTTTGTTCTAAAGCTGTTTGTTTGAGTCTAAGGGCAGTGACCTACTGTAGGAAAAAAAACAAAAACAAAAACAAAAAAACCTAGCCTTGGCTTCCAGATAAATGTAGCTATGTGTTTCCGCTCTTTTATTTTGGAAAAGAAAAGAGCATCTGCCCCAAAACATCAGGGCTCCTTTCTGGTGTGGTTAATGGTAACCGGTTGTCAATGGAAAAGTTAAACTCTTTGAAATACATAAAGAGGTTTCTTCTGAGCCAATATGAGTGACCATGGCCAAGGGAACAGTCTCAAGAGATCCTGAGAAAGTTTGCCCAAAGCAGTAAGGTTACAGTTTGGTTTTATACATTTTTGGGAGACAGGAATTGTAGGCAAAACCATAAATAGGCTGGTGTGGTGGCTCACACCTGTAATTCCAGCACTTTAGGAGGTCAAGGTGGGTGACTCTCCTGAGCTCATGAGTTTGAGACCTGCCCGGGAAACCTGGCAAAACCTGTCTCTACCCAAAATACAGAAAATTAGCTAGGCATGATGGTGTGTGCCTGTGGTCCCAGCTGCTCGGTAGACTGATGTGGGAGGATCAATCACTTGAGCATAGGAAGTGGAGGTTGCAGTGAGCTGAGATGGCACCACTGTACTCCAACCTGGGGGACAGAGTGAGACCCATCTCAAAAAACAAAAACAAAAACAAAACAAACCCATAAAAAAATACATAGAAAGTATACTTTTGTTTAGCCTAAAGAGGGGAAATATCTTGAGGTGGGGGGATTATACCTTATAGGTGGAATCAAAGATTTCCTAGTTGACAATTGGTTGAAAGAGTTAAGCTTTGTCTCAAGACTTGAAGTCAATAGAAAGAAATGCTTGAGTTAAGATAAGGGGGCTTGTGGAGGCCAAGGTTCTTGTTGTGTAGATGAAGCCTTATAGTTAGCAGCCTTCAGAAAGAATTGATGGCAAATGTCTGTCTTCAGAAATTAAAGGTGCCAGGCTCTCCGTTAATCTCTTCTAGATATAGGTAAAGGCTTAGAAAGGAAAGGCCTGGTTGCATTAATAGAGATTCTGTACAGATGCAAATTTCCCACACAACAGATGGCTTTGCAGGGCCATTTCAATCTGCTGGACCTATGGAAGCTATTTCAAAATATGTCAAAGAAATACATTTTGAGATGAAATATTTTGATTTCCTTCAAATCTGCTATTTGTAATACTGTAATACTCTATCACATGGAAAGAGTTTGGAAAATATGCCTCATTATAGGTTGGAAAGTAAACCACATTATACCAGGTTAATGAAAACCCATCTAAGGAGATTTTATAGTTTACAAGATGACTTAATCCTACCTTCCCAAGCCTTAGATCTTGTTTACAATTTGGCATCTTATTGCCACAAAGAGTCTGTTTTGCCAGTCTTACTGAAGCAACCTTGTTGTCTGGGGTGACACCTGAGGTTTGTTGTCTTACAGCCACAGAGATTAAGGATGTGGACACACAAAGAGTGAGGTTAAGAGTGGAAATTTTATAGACAAAACAAAGAACATATTTCTGCTACATATTCTGGGTTGCCTAAGCACAGCAAAATGCTGGGGGTTTTATAGATATGCTAGTCGGGAGGCAGTGTCTTATTTACATAGGGCACAAAAAACAGGACTAGGTGTGCCATCTGCATAGGGCACAAATCTCTGGCAGCCCCCACCCCGATCTTTTATTATACAGGTGGGTTCTCTGCCTGAGTTTCTCTGTGTTATGCAGTTCTTTCTTACTGTACATGTGCTAACAGAAAAGGGAAAGTGGAACCCCTTGGTGGACACACCTGGTCCCCAGGTAGCCCTTTTCTATTGGTGCAGCTGCCGGCATCCCCCCATGCAAGCTTCCAGCTTTCTTATCTATGTTTGTAGCTCAATCTTTCACGCTGCTCCTTGTTAGAAAAGAAGTGCTCTCTAAGGCTACTTTTTCTTAGAAGAGAAGTTCTGCTGAAGGCTCTTTTGCACTCGTTATCTATCTAAATAATTTCTTTCTATCTCCTGTATCATTATGATATCCATTTTACCTAAACTCCAAAAGGCAGGGGGTATAATGAGGTGTGTCCAACATCTCATCCCATTATGGGTGGGGATTCAGTGTTTCAGGTTTCTCTGAGGTCCCCTTGGCCAACAGGGGATCTCTTCAATTGGCTGAAGGAGCTTAGGAATTTTTTGTAGTTTACACCCTTACACCTTGAGACACATAGAATTTGAGAATAGATACGCAAGAAGTCCTGGGCTTAGGCGATTGTTACCAGGTAGAAGGTGAATGACAGCAGGTTTTGACAGACTTTTTTTTTTTTCAGAAACACAAAAATTCTTTCTTGAGGTATTTGATGACAACCTTAGGATCCTGGGTCTGGCATGTAGTTTAGGATCTGTTCTAGTAACAGAAACAGTGAAAGAGAACATTGAAAGGCAAAGATTTTCCACTATTCAAAATTATTTCTCTATATTCCTTAGGCTTCTAGATAACTAAAAATATAACACATCAACTAATTATCCAACTTCAGATCCAATAGGAAAAAATTAACGCTGTTCAATTAGAGAGAGAGGGCTTCTGAAATCACTTAGATACCTGTATGATGGGAATAGATGTCTGTATGACTTTATCATTATTCTGTAAAATAGAAAAACCAACACTCTAGGGCATATGAAGAGCTTTGGTAAAAAAAAGGGAAGGATAAAAAAGTGCTAAGAGGCCAAGGAAGTGAAACTGCCTTTACAAAAATTATAACTGAGGTAATTATAATACTGAAAGAGATCAGATCTAACCATCTCCATTTTGCTTCAACCTCTAAACTGTTTTTGTTCATTCCTGGGTGATGGCCAGTCTAACCTTGGGAAGGAATTTAGTTGATAGTTTAACTTTGAGACAAAAATGATAGTATCCCTTTCTTGGAAACAAACAAATAAACAAACAAACGGATATAAAATGCTTTTTGCCTGGGGACTAGTCTGCCTTTTTAGGACTAACAAATTAGCTACAAGATTAGAAATTATGGTTTAGGGGCCATGCAGCCTGCAGCTGTAAGAGTCTGAACCTCCCCAGATTACTCCTGGGAATAACATCACTCTTGTAAAACCTAAGATCAGTGCTTGAGATATTTTGCAGACCCTGCATTCTGATATACCAGCTGACCAACCACCCAGACTGGTCATTTGGCTCAACCAGTTCTGCAAGCCCACCCAGGAACAGAAGACAGCAAGAAAAACACTTTGAGCCCCCTATGATTCCATCTCAAACCTGACCAATCAGCACTCCCCACTTCCCCTGTCCCTGTTTGCCACATTATCCTTAAAAACTCCCATCCCAGAGTTTTTGAGGAGACTCATTTGAGTAATATTCAAACTCTGGTCTCCTGCACAGCTGGCCCTGCATGAATTAATTACTCTTTCTCTATTGCAATTCCCCTGTCTTGATAAATAGACTCCATCTCTGTCTAGGCAGTAGGCAAGGTGAACTTGTTGGGCCATTGCAAAAGTGCATACTGTTGATGGAAATCAAAATACTTTACCTCCAAATGTATCTCTTTGAGGTGTTTTGAAATGGCTGCTGCAGTGCCAGCAGGTTGAAACGGTCTTGCAAAGCTATCGTTTGTGGAGGAAATTTGTCTCTCTACAGAATCTCCATTAATGAAGCCAGGCCTTCCATTTCTAGGCCTTTCTTGGATCTAGGTGAGATTAACTGAGCCTGACACCTTTAAAGGTCAGAAAAGAGACATTTACCATCTATTCTCTCTGAGGAATGCTACTTTCAAGATTTCCACTACAGAACAAGGCCTGCTTTGCTAGACAAACTTCTTCCTTTCTCTCTCTCACAACCTATCTTGCCAGTATAACCTGATTTATCACCATAACCTCCTTTTGGCTCTGGTCTGCACCCCATTCTTTCTCTAACCTCAAGATGGTGTATAAGCTTCTGTACCTCCCTGAGGGGTTGGGCCTTCATTCTGAAGACTCTCGAGTATACATGTTAAATAAATTCCCATGTCTTTTCCCCTGTTCATCAATCTGCCTCATGCCAGTGATTTTCAGCGAACCGCTAGTGGACCAAGGGCCTTGGCCTCCACATTCTCTTCTAGCTTTATTCAGTATAAAAGTTTGGATCCAATCAAGTTTTATAAAATAAGATATAGCTGACAACGTAGAGAATAGACGCCATAAGATGATTGAGATGAAAACATGCATGGAACAACAGATACAGAGTAATATAAATGTGGTAAATAAAAATGTTATAAAATGTATTAAAAACTGGGAAGCATTTTTCTAGTAGTCGAAGACAAAGTAAAGAACAGAACTGAAACTGCAGACAATCAAGAATTATATGAAAGTTCAGATTAGGCAGCTGCCTAGAATTTAGTGAAAAAAGAAAAGAGGTAAAAACAACCAATGGAAATCGGATTAATATAAAAGACAATCAATAGAGACCCAAAAATGAAAGATTATTTTTTTCTGAAGAAGAGTAAGGATAATTACCTAGAAAAAAAAATGCAAATGTATTAAGAGAGAAAATGTTTCAAATTAAGTGATAAACTTACTTTGTATATTCAAATGGCTCATGAGTTGTATGTAATGAAAAGGAACTGTATATAGATACAATCTGATAAAAGTCTGGATGTTCAAAAATGACAAAGAAACATACCATTATCTAGACTAAAGAAAATGACTAAATACAATGAGAGAAAAACCATTGGGGTTTCATACTTTTTCACAATTATAAAGAAGAGAAAATAACAGAGAAACGTCTATTGAGGACTTCGCAACATTGTGACAACGTGACAAAGCAGAGAAAATAAAAATATTGTATGGTGAATGCTCAGTGCGCTCTGCAGCCCCAGGTGCAGCTCTAGGGCCCCACCTGCCAGGTGTTTTCTCAGCCACCCTCAGCTGAGGCGCTTCCCACCTTTTCATCGTAGCTGTAGCCTATTCTTGGCCCACAAGGTTGAAAGCGCTGATAGAAGGGGTTTTAAGGCAAAAGGCTGTGATTTTAACATCCTGAACCTGAGTCAAGTTCCTGTTCACATGGGAAATTGTAAAGGAAAAGACTGAAAAGCCGTCATTTGTTCTAGTCTGAAAACAAACAACTATCAAACACTTTAAGGTCATATTGACGTTTACTTTGGTATAAGAAAATAAACATTTCAACAAAGGATTTTTAAATGGTGCTATGAAAAATGCCTAATGGTAAAAGGCAAAATCATTACAACAAAATTATAAAAATCAAGCATTTTAAAAATAATTAAGGATTAAATGCAGGCTGTAACAACACCACCACAAGAGAAACAGTGAAGAGTAGAAGTGAAATAAAGAAGTGTGATAATTTTCTCTTTCTACATAGAAGAGGTCAGGATGTGCTCTGAAATTTCTTATCCAACTGTGGACACAGGTTCAGTATTTTAAAATAAAAAATTAACACAAAATGAAAACAGGATGTTTACTTTTAAAATCACAAGAGAAAAATTAAATTAAACATAATGTAAAAGAAATACACTAAGTATAGAAAGCATAAAACCAGAAGACCAAATATAAAAATAAATTTAATGCTTTGAAATGTTCTATTTCTATGGAACTCTCAGGCTGTGTGCAAATACTAAAACAGATGTAATTGGTAGGACAATTTTGCTATTTAATAGCTCCAAATATATTCAGAAGAAAGACTAAATTTTAAATTCATTATATACATTAAATACATTTGAATACATGGTTAGAAAATGAGAAAAACTGAGAAAAGGGGAAATAAATATGTGAATTAAGATACCAAGAAGATAAAGTCAAAGAAGATAAATACAATGATGGAATTAATAAAAATAACAGCAGAAATTAATAAAGAAGACTTAAATCATAAAAATGAAAGCTGATTTCTTGAAATGACCAATAAAATGGATTCAACTTTGGCAAGTCTATTCTAGTTCAATATAGAATACTACAACTAAAAATGAGAAATTAGGAGAGGTTTTATCAATATTGAAGAGATTAAAATGTTATATAAAAATAATGGATATATTATTTGACAACAAATAGAAAAATCCAGATAAGATGGGCATTTTTGTAGGAAACCTGATATAAGAAATTAAAGACATAATATGTAAATAAACAATAAAAATACAAGGAGAGATAATGCAATTATTTTTTAAAATAACAAGGGCAAATGATCTTTATTAGAAAAATGCAAATCCCAAAAGCTTTAAAAAAAGAACTGACGAATTTGACTTTGTAAAAATTTAAAACTTCTATCCAAAAAATAAGATATTACTAAATTTAAAAATAAGGAATAGGAGAAAATGTCAGCAACATGTCCACAGCAACTGGGTAAACATGTATAAAATATAAAGAGCTACTATCAATCAGAAGGAAAAAGACACACAAATAGAAAAATAGTCAATGGATATTAACACATGGCTGATAAACATATGAAAATAATTACTCTCATAAATACGGACTAAAATTATAATGACATTTTTCTTCCATTCAGATTTAAAAAATATGAAGTAATTAGTTACTCATATTGACCAGGGTATAAGCAAACACTGTTGGTAGGATATGAATTGGTAAAGACTTTGAAAATAGAAAGCAATTTTAGATGAGAAGATTTTTGGATGTTTGTTGTGTATGCACACAAATATCCATAAGTGTGTGTGTGTACATATATATATACACACACACACAAAATAAAATAATATATATTTATATATAATAAATAAATCAAACTATATATAATATGTAGCCATGTATATGTGATTATATGCATGTGTATAGTTATGTCATATATAACATATGTATTTTGCATATATATGACTTCACGGAAAGTCGTCTAGAAGGATGCCCTTTGTGACCTCCTTTGATATAGAATGAGGGTGGAAGTGGTGGTAAATGAAGCTTTTATGTTATGCTTGGTGTTCTTAGATGTTTTTCCATTTTCTTGTGATGTGTCGTATTTTTAACAGAGAGAAAATATAACGTATTACTTATTTAAATGAAAATGTCCCAGCTTTTAAACTAATAAGTGGAGAAGATCTGTATTCTAACAGCATAGAAAATCATGTCGGGGGTACCCTTACGGATATTTTCGTGATGAGGCAGACAAGTGTGGAATATTCTGTGTTGATGAAGTCAAATTGATTGGCATAATAACAGAAATTTTAGGGCCATCTCATGATGACTGGAGAGAGCCTAAGTCCTGTGGAGCATTTTCCCAAGTCATTTAATTTCATTGTAAATTTAATTTTAAATTACTACCTATTATAAGATGTTAGTTTCCCATCATTGATTTTTTTTTTAGTTTCTTACTATTTGCTTTTTAAAATACTCAGCAACAAATAATGTTTCTGTGTATACATTTGTTGTAATGTCTAGTTATTTTTTATGATAGAGTACTATAGCCTATAAATGTTTTTATACCCCTTGGTATTTATTGCCAAATAGCTTCCCAGTAAGATTATCACAATTTTCCATTTCGTCAACACTGTAAAACAATGCCCATTTCACCCCCAATTTTGAGGAAAGCAACAGCAGCAACATTAAACCTGTAATGTGCTATATCCTGTATATATATTTTTTATTTTTAATGTTTCTTTGAATTTGAACATTTTCTCTTTATTTCAAGATACTTGTTTCTGTTTCAGAATACTTTATACATTGGCCCATTCATTCTTTTGCATTTTTCTTAATTTGTAACTTTACGTACGTGTTGGAAATGTTTCTCATAGTATATTACATGCTTATAGTTTTGTTTATGCTTTCTATTTTTATCATATAAATTTAAAAATTCAAAAAAACTGAACCATCTCTGAAATCTCCATATAGCCATTCTCCAGATTCACAATGATCAAATTTTACCATATTTGCTTCATCTAGCCTCTGTATTTCATTTTTCCTTGTTGAAGTTTTAAAAAGAATGTCCTGAACATAATGTCATATTATCCCTACACATTCAGTACATCTTCCCCAAAATAGGAGCCTGTTCTTACATAACCTTAATGCTATTAGCTCACCTAATAAATTTAACATTATTTATTTGGGGCACTGGCTATTCCTGGTTTGCCTTTCTGTGTTTGTCCTCAGCCCATCTCTACTCTGCTCTGAGTGATGGAAGACTCTGCTCTAAACTGTATCACTGAACTCACCTTCCCTTTGGCTCCCATATTTGGGGGAAAATAAGTTTGTGGGGCAAGAGAGTGAGGTTCAGATGTTTGTTTCCTGGTCTCTTTTCTGCTGGGCTGCCTGGCTGTGCTTCTGTAACTAAGATGATGGCTTTTTCAGGGTAGATTTGTGGTTCAGTCATGGGTCTTCCTAGATTATGGGTTCCACTCTTTCCCTGTTCTGTTTCAGGCCTAATGGTAATAATAACTGTCGATTTAATCTGTTATCTGGATTATAACCAAATTATCTTAATTGTCACAAAAATATATGTTTTGTTTCCTTTGATTTTTAAAAAGTCAAAAGTTTTGTTTATTTCAAAATATAAACAAGTTCAATTTTTATATTCAGTTGTCATTTGAGTCACAAATATCTTTTAGTATAATGTAGTTACCTTTATATATATATATAGAGAGAGAGAGAGAGAGAGTCTCGCTCTGTTGCCCAGGCTGGAGGGCAGTGGCACAATCTCGACTCACTGCAACCTCTGTTTTCCGGGTTCAAGCGATTCTCTCACCTCAGCCTCCTGAGTAGCTGGGATTACAGGCACAGGCCACGATGCCTGGCTCATTTTTGTATTTTTAGTAGAGATGGGGTTTCTACTAAGTGATGTTGGCCAGGCTGGTCTTAAATTCCTGACCTCCAGTGATGTGGCCACCGCCTGACCTCCCAAAGTACTGAGATTACAGGCATGAGCCACCACGCCTGGCCTACTTTTTTCCTTCTTATTGTTTTACTGTAAAAACAAGTTTGGATGTCCCGAAGAATGTCCTACATTCCAGATCTCCATATGATTATGTCACTAACTTGACATGTCATTAGGTTTGTTTGTTTAAATGTATTTGCAGTTTTGAAGATTGCTTTTTTTGTTGTTGTTATTTATTTATTTTTCTTTATTTTAGACAGAGCCTCACTGTTGCCCAGGCTGGAGTGCAGTGGTGCAATCTTGGCTCACTGCAACCTCCGCCTGTCGGGTTCAAGTGACTCTCATGTCTTAGCCTCCCACGTACAGGTGTGTGCCACCATGCCTGGCTAATTTTCATATTTTTAGTAAAGACGGGATTTCACCATTTTGGCCAGGCTAGTCTAGAACTCCTGACCTCAGGGGATCTGTTCACCTCAGCCTCCCAAAATGCTGGCATTACAGGTGTGAGCCACTGTGCCCAGGCTATTTAATTGTTAAATATATGAAGCATGTACTTCCAAAATTAGCACTATATATCAGAGCATTTTTAGTGAAATTTCTCTTCCTACTCTGTCTCTAGGTCCCCCGTCTCTCTGTATAGATAACTTCTTTTTTAAAGAAATAGTTTTTGGATTCTTCTTCCACTGATTATTTTTCAAATAAACATTCAGTTTTCCAATCACCATTTTTAAAAAGTCTACCTTTCTTCTACTGATATGATAGAATGCCATTTAATGAATTTCCAGATGTTCTTGGATCTGTTTTGGATTTCCTATTCTTTTCCATTGGTTCATGCACAAATATTAATTTTTTAAATTATAGAGACATCATAATGTGATTTAATATATGGTAGGAAAAGCTCTTTTACCACATGATATTTTTCAATTTTTGAAAGATGTTTTGCTTATTTATTAATTTTAAAATCTTATTGTCTATCTCCCAATAGAAAAAAAAATGCTTGTTGGTATTTTTGGTGGTTTTAGGAATGTGTCCACACATTTTTGATAGTCCTCCCCTCAAGAGGTGGAACTTTATTCTCCTCTTGAATGTGAGCTGAACTAAGCGGTTCATTTCTAGTGAATAAAATATGGCAAGAGTGTTGAGATGTTACTTCTAGGATTAGGTTATGAAAAGAGTGCAGCCATTGGCTTGGACATGTGCTCTTGTTCTCTCTCTCTCTCTCGAATCATTCACTTGGAGGAGGCAGCGGCAATGTCATGAGGCACCCCTGCAGAGAAGGAGGGCAGCTGCTGTGTTGTGAGCACATCCAGGCAAGCCTATGGTGAGGCCCATGTCCAGAAACCAATGGTGAAGTGGCTTCACTTTTCTTTACTCTAAGTGACCACTAGGGGTATTTGGATTCTCCCATCCCTGCAACTCTAGACTCTACAGGGTTTGAGGTCTTGGTTCTCAAGTACATGCTGTCTAGCTAGAGGACACAGACAATGTTCCATTAAATTACATGTTATCACTGCTTCTTGAGCATGTTGAACTCTTAGTGCCTAGGCACACCCCGTGAACAAAAATGTGATTATGTCAGGGATAATTGACCCTAATTAACAAGAGGAGGTGCTCCCTTACAAAATGATGGTGAGATGGTATGTATATGGAATCCAGGCAGTCCATCTGAGTGCTTCCTGTTACTTTCTTGGCCTATTGTTATTGTGAATGGACATGTATGGCGAATCTGGACTGAGAAGAGCATGATTATCAAGAGTTCATATTATAAAAGAATGGTCAGGAATTTTTTTTAGAAAGAACCAGACAGTAAATATTTTAGGCTTGTAAGCCAACTGCTTCATTCTGCCACTGTGATTGTGAAAGCAATCACAGACAATACGTAAATTAATGGGTACGGCTGTGTTTCCATAAAACATGGCTTACGCAAACAAGCAATAGGCTGAATTTGGCCCACTGATAACTTCGGGTCTAAAATACACTTACATTTTAATCTGATTTTTCATCATTAAGCATATCCCTTTTACTTCCAGCTATTATCTGTTAAGAAAATCAGTAATTTTTTTCCTACTTTTCACTTAATCCCTCCTTCTCTTCCTCTCTTTTTTTCTTTTTCATTGCTTTTAATTACTTCTACATTATTAGAGTATGTAACATATGCATATTATTTTGTCAACTTTATTCCTCTATATTTTAAAGCCAAGTTCTACAAATATATTAAACCTTATCTCCACAGTTATATCACAGCTTCTCCAACCATTTTAAATTTGCTGGAAACTTATCATTTAGTTTATTCTTTAGGAAATAATATGAGAACAATATTATTTGAGTTCTTTTTAAAAATCTGTAATTCTTTATCTTTCACTTTTATAACTGGAGAGTTTGACTATAGAATCCTTGGCTCATACTTTATTTCCCTGATTATCTTTAAAATGTTGCTCATTGTTTTCTATCATGTAATATTTATGTCAAAAATCGATTATCAGTCTGATTTTCTTCTCTCATACTTGACTTAGACTTTTAGATGAGTTTTCCCAAATTTTTTTTCTGTGTCTTTGAATTCTCATGGTTTACTCTGGGTTGTGATTTATGTTCTATATGATACGCCCCACAAAATGTAGATTTAAACATGTATTTTTAAAAAATTTTACTTCAGGGTTATCTTCTTAGACTCTAGTTTTAAATATGTGATTTATCTCTTTGCTTTAGTTTGCTTTTTGGTGACTCCAATTATTTATGTATTTTATCTTCTTAGCCTGGATTTTACATTTCTTGCAAATTCTTTTGCTATCTTAATTCATTTCTGTTTAAATTTTTATACATTTTCTTTTCATTCTACATTGGCCTTTGTACATTCTGTGATATACATTCGTTCTTATATTCATTCTATTTAACTTTTATCTCTGAATTTTTTTTTCTTGGGAAATGTGGAGTCCTAATGAGAGAAGGGGAGTCAGGTTGACAGGTGCAGGGGAAAACAAAAAGAGAAAATAGATAAGCTCTAAGTCTGCCTTTCTTCATGGTTCAGGACACACAGCCCTCCTGTGCAAATAACTCACAATCTTCCTGCACCCAGCTATCACCAGCCTGATAGAAATATGCAAATTAGTTATCTGCAACCTTGGCATTATCAGTACTGCATGTAGCCCTCTCCAGCACAAGCACCATCCTATAAAATCCTCAGCAAGCCTTTGTCTTTTTGCAGTCAGTTTTTCTCTTGCTGAACTGCCCATTGCTTCCTTGCAGCATATTTTCATACTTTGTCTAATAAGCCTGACTTTCTTTACCTGCAACTGTCTTGGTAAAATATTTTTTCTGCCTACATGACAGCAGCCTCAGATAGTTGCCACCCACAACAGTATTCCTTCTATTTTAGCTCTCATTTCTGAAAATTTTTCCTTGGGAACTTTTGGTTTTATATTCTCTTGATGTCTAGCCATGTAATTTCAGAGTTTTTCCTTTTAAAAATTATGGTATTTTCAAAGCTGCTATTGCTTTCTCAATGTATTTCTCACTGTCATTTATTTGTTGACAAAGTTTCCTAGTGTATTCTCTATTAAAATATCATTAAGTTCATTTTCATCATTTTTATTGTCAATAACTTCATATGGTTTAGATCACACTGCTTTTTTGGGGGGTTTCCATATTTCAATGTTGTGGATTTTCTTAGGTTATTGGGAGGTTTTCCCAGAGAGAGAAGTCCTTGGATTGAGAGTTTTTTTTCTGTTATGTGAAATACTCAAAATATGTCCTCTGTGCAGTTGCTTTTCTGCCTTTTAAAGCCAAGTCTAGATCAGAAAGATTTTCTGTTTTCAACTGCATGCTTCAGCCCTGAGACACCTAGGCCTTGCCTTCCAAGGCGGTCCTCTCAGGCTCAGACTCTAAAGGCATCATGCCTTGATACAACTTTTCAGGATTTACTTGTTTTGGGTGTCTCTACCCTGCACGAAGCGTCTCTCTCTCTATGCCCAGTGTTCCTGTTCTGCTTACCTTAGTATTTGCTTCCAGTAGTGTTCTTTGACAGTATGGTTTTGTACTTGTAAAAATGAAAAGTTTCTTTGTATTTCCCAAGGGCATATACTGATATAGCTCTGTTTACTCTTCAGACATTCATAAACAACATTAACTCTCTGTGAAACTCATATCCTGTAATGATATTTAGGTTATTCTTAGATCCCTTCATTCTAGTTTTCATTTCAATAGGGTCATGTCGTTTTGGTTGTGATTATTTTGGAGGGAAGTCTAGTTTTCAAGGCTTGTAGGGTAAGTGATGAGTACACCTTCCTTACTCAACCATATGGTTGTTCTCTACAGGTCATAGCTTGGTGGTTTGGCTACACACATGAAATGTTGCAAAGATGCTCTAATTGTGGTGGCCAATAAAATATACCTATCATATCTTCTGCTGGGGGAACATAATTGACTGATGGCCCCAGTAGCTGTCTCTCTATAAAGTCACCCATGCGTTTGTTCTTAGACTATACTTCCTGGTGAGCTGCTCTCCGTCAATGACTGAGCACAGTACTAAGGTGGCCTCCTCCAGTGAGATCCAGGACTCCTCCTACAGGTGACTTTTACTGGAGGACTCCTATCAACCCGGCTGAAACTTTCTTGGAACCCTGCTGGAGTTAAAAACTCCTCCTACCCAGTTATTCTCTATTACGTTTCTCCTTCCCCAGATGTCCGACCTACATCATGCTCATTTCCTAATAGCTCTTTTGCACATTTAGCTCATCTTCTCAGCAGATCTGAATTAGCATAATAACGCTCACTAAGTTTCTTTTCTCCTCAAGCAGCTAGATGGGTCAACACAAATGTATGAGAGAGAGCACATTTGATATATAAATTAGTATTTGACTTAGATCCGTAGTTATCTGATTTATAGCTCACACCAAATAATCACAGAAAAAGCAATGTAGAAAGATAACATCTGTGCCTAAATTATCCCTGAGGCCGAATGCCATTTTTGATGAAAATATCAGTGTAAATGCAGGAAACGTCAGTCCACCTATCTGGTAAAATACTATTGCTGTAGTTCAGTAACAGGACATTTCTCAGTCTACTTGAAGGTGAAATTGAAAGGGCGAATCAGAAAGATCTGTTCAAATTTGAGATTATAGGAGTTTGTGTACATGGCAGAAAGCTGGAGGCCTCATGGAGTTACCAGTGAAATAATCAAATTATTCAATCAAATGTAATTTCTCAAGTCTTATGAAATCATCTGATTTAGTCTGAAATATAATGCTCCCATTTAATAGATTTTATGAATTGTTGAGGAAATTATTTGGTTGTAAAGAGAGTAATGATATTGACGATAGCTAAGACCTATACTAAAAATCATTTTATATCGATTGGAACTTTTAGTATGTTAAATAAGAAAAAAACTTACAGTTCATGCTAAATCAAAAAAATTATTTCATATTTGTTCAACTTGGCATTATCTACATAAAAAAACAAACTCACAATATTTAAAAAAAAAACTACTCTATAGAACAAATAAACCAAATAAACTTCTTAGAGTCTACTAATTTTAGAAATTCAAACATTTGGAAGTATAAAAATAAGCCCTAGTGAATATGAACTTCCTTATAGTCTATCTCCTTTTGAACCTCCATTTCAGATGGCCTCCATCAGTCTGCTCATTTTGAAGTGAGGGAAGCACTGAATATGACGAAGCTAATTACATGTGATGGTGAGAATTACAGACCTCAGGAGAGACTTATCAATCTGTGGAGCAAGCATTTTCTTAGGGTGCAGCTCTGGGTGCCGGACTTGTGAAGTTTGAAATGTCTGTTCCGTGACTTGGGCACCGCCTTGCCTCTGTACTGGGAAATACGGGCCCACCTTCTGTAGGAAGTGATTAGTTTCATTGCCAGACAGCGTCAGGCCCCAGTGAAAGAGTAAGCTTCTTCTCCAGGGGTGACTATTGTTGTGGTGATTCCATATCAGGGAATAACTGAGGCTCATATTCAATAAAAGAAGAACACCTTGTTTATTTTACCATTCAGAATGGAGTTTTCTGTAGTCAGGTTTCATCTGCTTAGCTTTCAGAATTGAACTATATTATTCTTCGTATAGGAAGGACCTATAAAAAGCAGGAGTCGGGTGGGATATTGCTATTTAAGACAAAGAAAGGAGATGTTTAAAACTGTTTTGTTAAGCCCAGACACTTGACAGATTAAGAGGCTACAATCTCTCTTTCCACAATTAGTAGTGAGTTGTCTTCTTTCTCTTCCCCTAGTTACTACTACTACTACTACTACTACTACTACTACTTCTCCTTCTCCTCCTCCTCCTCCTCCTCCTCCTCCTCCTCCTCCTCCTCCTCCTCCTCCTCCTCCTCCTCCTTCTTCTTCTTCTTCTTCTTCTTCTTCTTCTTTCTTCTTCTTTCTTCTTCTTTCTTCTTTCTTCTTCTTTCTTCTTTCTTCTTTCTTCTTTCTTCTTCTTCTTTCTTCTTCTTCTTCTTTTTTTTTTTTTTATTATTAGACGGAGTTTTGCTCTGTCTCCAGGCTGGAGCGCAGTGGCGCAATCTTGGCTCACTGCAACCTCCGCCTTCTGTGTTCAAGCTCTTCTCCTGCCTCAGCCTTCCGAGTAGCTGAGATTACAGGCACCCGCCACCATGCTCAGCTAATTCTTATATTTTTAGTAGAGACGGGGTTTTACCATGTTGGCCAGGTTGGTCTTGAACTCCTGACTTCAGACAATCCACAAGCCTCAGCCTCGCAAAGTGCTGGGATTATGCCCGGCCCCCTAGTTACTTCTTAACCTCCTTAATCAAATCGGAATTTATTGGTCATGTATTCTCTCTACTGGCCTAACTCAATGACATGTTTTTGTTAGTTGTTACATGTTCTATCTAGTTTTCCACTGCTTTTCTATATTTGTTGTCTTCACTACCCACTTCTGTTTGATTACTGCCATTTCTACTGATTGTAATTTTTCCACTGATGAAATTAACCTTTTACTTCTAACAACTTGTGTCCCAGTGACAACTGATCAGTTTTTACTTAAAAAATTTTCATCAGTGTTAAAAATTTTTTCCTCCTACCTTATGAAGCTGACATAGAAAATTCTGTTTATAAATGAAATCCTACTTGGATACATGACTTACACTACTGTAAAGCCGTGTTTTTAATTTGGACATCCTGCATGGGGTAATACATGTATGTTACATTTTGCACAAAGTCTAGCTTATACTGTGGTGTAATGATAGGGAATGAGGGCTAATTTAGGAGAAGTTAGAATAGTGAAGCAAAGCTGTGAAATTCTAGCATTGCTGATGAAAACAGGTTTTTCCTTCCCCTTCTGGAATGATGCTCTTTTTTCTTTTAATACAGGTAATAGAAATGGAATTGCCTGTAGCAACCTACTTTCGTATCACATCTTCAACATTTAAACATCCTTTGCTACTGTTTTGGGATAAAAATTCCTATTATTCAGCAGAGACAGAGCAAAGACAGAGTTCACAATATGAATAGGTTTGCTTTCTTCTAAATATCTGCCTCTTCAACGTTTTAAAGATATGCCTACTCATTCTTTAAAGTGCTTATATCTGGCATTCATCTTCAAAACATAAATTCTTTTGCTATAGTTTTCTTAAAGAAAAGTAGAAAGAATGGCAGAGGAGATAATGGTTTAGATTGCTTTCCTAGGTAGCAGGAGCCAGCATGCTATTTGAATTTTGGCTGCAATATGGTAAACTCTGCTTGCTTTCAATTATTCAAACCCATTTACATTTTCATGCCAAGTTGGCTAAGTTTATATTTCTGTTTTTTCAATTCTGAAATGAGGCTTTCTGAATGAATTATAACATCCCTAGGCCCCTGCATGGAGAAGTAGCACCCAAAGCCCTTTAGGAGTTCAAATATTTCAAAGCAAAGGATTGCTTCTAGTGACTTATTAGGTAACCTTTCCCTTTTGTCTCTTGATTTTCAGTAGTCTATGCTAGGTGCTCTTACCCAATGATGCAAGAGTAGGTTTTCTTTTAGAAAGAACAGTATTACCTAAAGCAAACTCCTTTTCAAAGAAGTAATTTCATGGTCACAATCTGTTAACTGACAAAACATTAAAAAAAAATTTGGGAATTGATTAGCCAATTTAGACCCTGGCAGGCTAAATCTCCCAATCCTGCTGTTCTCTGTGTATTCACAGCACCATCCAGTATGTGTGCTAGGTTACGATTGTTATTTATTTATTTTTACCCTGAAGCACTAGCACTGATTGCAAGGATTGAGTGACTTGGTTGGCAAGGGAAACTGTGCAATAACAAAGTCTGTGTCTGGCCGGTCATATGAATAATACCAAACAGCATCCAGCCAGTTCCTGCCTGTGGCTATGTCAGCTGAGCTAGACAGAGACATTTTTTTCTCTCATTGATTTTATTTTTTAAAATTTCTATGAAGCCAAGATTGGGATTCAGCAGGTTTGGAATGATGCCAGCCTCCTGCTGAGTCAGAAGAAAAGTATATTGACCTGATGTATTGGACAAAGTGCAATGGAAGTGACAGAACAAGTTGCCAAGGTGTTTCTCTACAAAAGCTTTTTAGAACAAGAGATTTGGGACAATGAACTACAAATGGAGCTGGTGGTCAGGGTCTGAGGAAGCCCCTTTCAACTCCTTTTGATAGAACACATTCTACAGTAGGAGCCTTTTCTCTGATTGCTGGGCAGAATACAACTGTAGCATTCTCTGTTAATTTTTTTGTACTGTTAACTGCTAATGCCTATTTGAAACTGTGGAATTTCCTGCTGTTGTCTTTGAATGAAATTACTTCAGGAAACAAAATTAATTGGTGTGTTCTTTGTTTGCATAATAATGATTCCACATAAAAATTAAATGACAAACCTTGGAGTATGTTCTTTTTATTGTAAAATATACCAAAATTACCCTTAAAATAGTATAAGAATTAAGAACTTACTTGATTTGCCTTTAGACATAAAGGACTTTGTAATAAACATATTTCATAATATATCCAATAGGTGTAGGTATTAAATATATTAAATAAAGATTCTGTGTGGATAGGTCATTTAAAGATGGGTCAGCAGACAGAGCAAAGTAACTGATCCATTTTTTTTTTTTTTTTTTGAGATGGAGTCTTGCTCTGTTGCCCAGGCTGGAGTGCAGTAGCATGATCTCTGCTCACTGCAACCTCTGCCTCCCGGGTTTAAGCAATTCTCTGCCTCAGCCTCCCGAGTAGCTGGGATTACAGGCAGATGCCACCATGCCTGGCTAATTTGGCTAGACCTTTATCTATGAGCAACCTTTCCCTGAATGCACATTGGGAACTTTGAGAAAGGCATTGATGTTAAACAAATATTTTGGGAGTGCTCAGCAAAGAGAACAGTGATCGTTAAGAACCAGCATGTTTACAAAGAATGAGTCATGGAAATAACAGCTTGTTTACCTTTTGATTATGGGCAGTGAGAGAGATAAATTATATCCCAGTTGGGCAGAGTATTTGATTCAATACTTCAAGATGACCTTTTGAGCAAGAAGTACATATTAAGAAAAATATAGTCCGTTAAATTATCTAATTAAACCTAATAATGTTGATTTGTGGATCAGGGGAAACACAGAAGAGTGTATTATTCAGGACTCATTCCTTCTTCCTACCCAGTTAGATATTTTAAGTGATAATTTCAATGCTTATCTGGTGATTGAAAACTAATATGTTACATAAGGTTTGTAATTTTAGAAAGATCACCGCAAGGAAGAACATGTTTGAAATTAAGGTAAAATTAACAGAGATGGTGTAAAATTTTATGCACAGAAAAAAATAATGGCATAAGGACAGGATTTAGGAGACCTGACATGATGGTCACAGCTTGTCTAAAGATGACCCACAGGTTTTATACAAATCCAGGATTAAACTCTCAGTCTGATGCACCTGTTAGAATAGAAGGACCAGTGCAATCACAGAGGTAGGTGAACAGCTGATGGGAAGTGGGTTCCACACGGGGCTCAACACACACTTGAAATATGATGTCAAAGCCCTTTTGTCATAGGCAAGAAGACACCAATGAGTTAGAAATTATTCTAAGGCACCCAAAGTGAATTATGAGAGTTCCAAAAGTCTCTCAATATTTATTTGCTCATTTAATACTAATAATGTTTCCTGAGTAAATGCTCTTGACAACCTCAATGTCAAGGCTTCTTCTGTAAGCATTGCTTGATTCAATTGCTGTCACAACCTCTTGACCTGTAGTTCTTATATTTACTATCATTTTATAGATGAGGAAACTGAGGCTTAGAAAGGTTAAATGATTCATTCAAGGTCGCCAAACTACTCGGTGGCAAATCTGGAAATGTAATCTTACTCCAGTGCCCCCTTTTTAAACCACCATACTATGTAACAAAATGAACTTTACTTGCTCCCATGGCTGCTTCAAGGTAAAATGCAGAGCTTCTCTGTCAAGATACTATGGACTCTGGCCTCAATCTACCTTTCCAAATGATTTCTTGTTGCATCCTTCAATCTATCTGTTGCTCCAGACAAGCTAGCTCAATGTTCTGCATCATCTCAGTCCCATTCTTTTGCTATTGGCTCAAACTGGAAGAGCCTATTTCTTATGCACTGCTGCTCAACTCCAACTTAAATGTGACCTTCTTTATGAGGCCTTCCTTATTCCTTAAAACAAATGGAACAATATCTACTCCTAGCTTTCAGGATCCCATTATTTTCAAAAGCCTTTTGCACCTAATAATACTCTCTTTCTACTAATTTTTATACTGATTTGTGTACATTTTAAACTCTAATAAACAGTAAGCTCCTTGACAACAAGGACTGTGTCCTTTGCCTTGTTTCACAGAGGATTCAGCTTAGGCTTAGGCCTTACTATTACTAGTGGTTTAATACATATTCCTTGGATGAAAGAGCAACATAGATAATTATAGTCAATGACCTAAGCAGAGAATGTTCTCAGTAATATTACAAATGACAAGTTGGATAAAATACTTATTACAACATAGATTGATATCTAATAAGTTGATTTGAAATCTTATAAATATAAACAGGAAAGTAGGGAAAAGAATTTATTTAACATTTGGTATTCCAATGGAATTGTCTTTCATTAGATTGTAATTATATCTTATCTTGCCTATTATAAGTGGTTTATTTAGAAGCAGCTTGTATCAGATTAGAAAAATCTAGAATTTGGAGTATAGGTGGTTAATTCCTGGGATTGTCCTTATCTTAGTCAATATGAATTGGGAGATGTGGAAGGATTGGTGGAAGTGACATATTTTCAAGTACAAGCATGATGAAACGTGTGCACAGAAAGATAATCTAAAATTTAGCCAAAAGGAAAAGATGCCTTCCACATATGAAAAAATCAAGCTGGAAGCAGAATCCAAGATTATGGTATCCAACCAGGCAAGGGTTTCTCATATATTCCCAGTATGATATGGGTAACATCATAGGTTCTGGTGTATCTGGGTTTAACTCTGCCACTTCCTCACCTTGCTACTTTGAAAGACCTATATAACTTCTTCAAGACTTAGTTTCTTCATCTGTAAAATCGGAATGATAATTTGTACTAACATAACAGGGTTATCATAACGACTAACCAAATTAATGTATGTAAATTGCCTAGAACAGTATCCTGCACGTTGTTAGAGCTGCATAACTCTTAGAAATTGTATTATTTTTTCTCCTGTTTTGCGTGATATATTTTTGTTGGCCAGGCATTAACAACACGCCTAACTTAAAAATAATTGCAGTGACTTTTTGGATTGTATTATGGCTTGGCTCATGAGTAGCTTTGTGATCTCAAGAAGTGACCCAAACTCTGGGTCTCAGATTTTTTTTTAACCTATAAAATGGGAATATAAACATTCATATGTATCCCTCAGTAATGTCTCAAAAAATGCTTGGAGAAATGTTTTATAATATATACAATGCTGTAGAAATTTTAAAGCTTTAATCATTTAACAGACAGCTATTGAGTCCCTTATATGGATATAGACTGCTGAAGAGAGAAAGGGGAAGTGCCTGATGTTCCTAGAAGTTGCTGGGGCAGCTTCCTGGTGGTCTTCCAAGATTGCCTGGTTGCGTGATCCTGATGTGACTTTCCACCTGTTGTCTATTGTCAGCCCATTTGTAGGGAATCCACTTCTCCAGCTAAAGATTCACACTATCAAAGCTCCCGAGACGAATTTACAAAACCAGAATGCCAATGTATTAGTTTACAGTAAGAAAAAAAAAAGAACTGCCATGAAAGTTGAAACACACAAGTAATCATGCTTTTTTATGTGTACATTTGTTTACCTATAGTCAGAGATATATAGGAAGTCAAGCTATAGTTAGAAGGCTTTTTTGGTGCACCAGGAACTTGAGCCACCAGATTTGGCCATTGACTAAGGTAGTGAAGATACCCTGATGCATCCATCTTCACCAACTGCAAAGGGGCTACAACCCTTGAAAACAATCCACTAAGGCTGCCTGTTCCTGAGTGTGTCCTCGAATTGATGCTTTCAACGTTCACTTCAGTGATTTCTTATTTTTGCTGACCTGGCTGACTCATCTTTTCCTCTGAAGAATGCTTAACAAACACTCTAATACAAAATAAAAAGGAACTATCTGGTGTTAAGATTTTCTTCCCTAGTTAGATTTATTCCCTAGTCTAAATCTTAGATTTTCCCTAATATTGATTTCCCTCAGAAAATAGAGACTGGCATTGCGGAGCCAAAGGCTTATTCTATTCCTCCTCCTCCAGGGGAATATTTACTTTGAGGAGAATTAAGTTAGGGCTGAGCAGAAGGAAGAAAGGAGAGCAGAGGTTAGTGCTTGGAATGGAGGAGTTCTAGAGTACACTGCCCTGGACCCTAGTGGAAAATCAGATGGTTATGCTGGGTGCTTGCTGGATACCTAAAATGAGGTCCCATTCTTAAGAATGGTTTCTCCTAACACACTGAGAGTTTAAATCTATTCTCTATTTACGTAAAACCTGTGGGTCTTTTTTAGATTGACTGTGACCATCATGTCATGTCTCCTGAAGCTTGTCCTCATGCAATTATTATTATTTTTTTCTTATTCTTAATTTTATTTTTGTTTTTCCATAAGTTATTGGGGTACAGGTGGTATTTGGTTACATGAGTAAATTTTTTTAGTAGAGATTTGTGAGAACCTGGTGCACCAACTCAAGAACACAACCCCTTTCACAATAGCCGCAAATAAATAAATAAATAAATAAATAAATAAATAAATAAAATACTTAGGAATATACCTAACAAAGGAGTCGAAAGACCTCTACAAGGAAAACTACTAAACACTACTAAAAGAAATCATAGATGACAGAAATAAATGGAAACACGTTCCATGCTCATGGATGCATAGAATCAATATTGTGAAAATGACCATACTGCCAAAAGCAATCTACAAATTCAATGCAGTCCCCATCAAAACACCATCATCATTCTTCACAGAGTCAGAAAAAAAATTCTAATATTCATATGGAACAAAAAAAGAGCCTGCATAGTCAAAGCAAGACTTAGCAAAAAACAAATCTGGAGGCATCACGCTACCTGATTTCAAGCTATACTATAAGGCCATAGTCACCAAAACAGCATGGTACTGGTATAAAATTTTTTTTCTATACATCGAATTTTACACCATCTCTGTTAATTTAATCTTATTAATTTCAAACATGTTTTTCCTTGTGGAGGTCTGTCTGAAATTACTAACCTTATACAGCTTATTAGTTCTCAATCACCTGAACATTTGATAAGCTCCGAAATTATTCCTAAAAATGTCTAACTCGGTATGAAGAAGGAAAGAGTCCTGAATTATATACTGTTCTGTGTCCCCTTTAATCCACTAATCAACACTGTTAGATTTAATTAGATAATTCAACTGGCTATATTTGTATAAAGGGCCTTCGACATTCCTAAGAATGCCAATGGACCAAACATTAAGAGCTCTGGCCTTGAGACTTTTGGCGAAGGATTTCTGTGCCCAGGCTTAACATGGAAAGAGAAAGCTGCTCTTCAGCCCTCAAGCAGCAGCAACACTTTCCCAAGTAGACTTGAAAGTAGGAAGTAGCTGGATGTTTTGGCCTATCTAAAATCCCTGAGAATCTTGTATAATATTGGAGAATTGGAACAGGTTATTTCCCCACAGCAGATTTACTAGCAGCAAATTTTAAGCCAACCACATAGATACATGGAGACTCACAGTTGATTGATCTGACTTTCCAAACCAAAGAGAAGTATCCATTTCTATTTTATGGTTTTATTCATTTATTTGAGACAGGGTCTTGCTCTGATGCCCAGGCTAGAGTGCAGTCGCATGATCATAGCTTACCGCAGCCTCGAACTGCTGGGCTCAACTCTCTCCTCAGCCTTCCGAGTAGTTGGCACTACAGGTGTGTGCCACCATGCTTGGATAATTTTTAATTTTTTTGTAGAAGTGTAGTCTTGATCTTTTATTCAGATTGGTCTCAAACTCCTGGTTTTAAGCAATCATCCTGGCTTGGCCTCCCAAAGTGCTGGGATTACAGGCATGGGCCACTGTGCCCAACCCTGATTGTTTTAAATCTCAGTCTAAGAGGGCAGCATCTGTCTTATATCCCAATTCTTAGGAGAAACTTTACTGTTAAATACTTATGTACTGAAAACACACACACACACACACCCAGTCCTGCCATCTGGAAAGCAGCGTTGTCTGGGAAAGACATACTAGTAGGTATAAGTCAGTAGGTCATGATGATATTATTGTTAAGTACCATTGCAAAAATTAGTATAGGTTACATAAGAGAGGTTCTTATTCCAGAGCTGGAAAAGAAGAGGGTGGGGGCACTTCAGAGAACAAGATATGCTAATCCCCACCACAGGCAAGAAGCAGGTCATGAACATCTTCCTGAAAGCAGCTTCATTTGACTTTTATTGAAGAATGCATATGAACCAAGGCTGCAAAGAAGGGGAAATGACTTACTAGGAAAAGGTATCTGCATGTCAAAATTTCGGTGGGTTTGAGACAGTGCAAAAAGCTAGGAAGCGTCCAATTTGAGTGAATAAAGTTTCTGCCAATAGGTATGAAAATGACACTTACTCACTCAGTGAATTATTTATTCCAGTGATTTTTCTTCATTTGTGGGGATCCATCCATGTTCTCTTGCTCGTGCAATGAGTGACCACAGGTGGACAATTGTGAGATGATTGGCTTGGATTATGGATTCTGTTTCTGATCAAGAAACTGTGCAAAGTTAATTGACCTTATTAGAAGACTTGAATGTAAAATATTGTTTTTTCCTCAGAGTACAAAATACAAAGCGAATCAAACCCAACCACATTTAGCATAATTTAATTATTTATTAGAATACAATAAAATAAATTTTTGGAATCACTATTTATTGATCCATTGCTTTATCTCCCTTTATAGTTCTGTTGAAAGAGCTTAGCTCACCTAAAAATAGACAACAGTGAAATAATGCAGAACCTGAAAATTAACGTTGAAGCTGCTAGGTTCTGTTGTGAGACATTTTCCCTTCTTTATATAATATCTTTTGTGGCGATGATTATTATTTTACTTGCTTAGTACTACTTATTTTCTCACTTATTCAGATGTGACGTTTCTGATCAACCAAAGGCTTAAATAAAAGTTTAATTGGTAGGCATTAAAAATTGCAAAAGTTAATGAGGATGAAATAGTCTACTTAAAAATAGTCAGGGGAAGAATGCACTCTCAAAGGAATTGATAAGAAGGCCAAGGTACAGTCTTGATGAAGTCTTTTGGCTGTACAGTTTGCTGTCAGATGATCATGTATTTTTTTAACTTGATATTTAAAAGCTGATAAGAGCACGAGGCTGGAGATAAAAGTGTATCATTACATCTGTGATATACTCAAACTGTGAGAGAGTTCAGCTTCTAATAGAGCTGGGAAATGCTTTAGAAAAATTCTAAAATAAAATAAAAAGAAAAGCAAAAGATATATTTAAGGTCTGCGTAGAACAAGAAGAAGAGCAAAGGTTGAGATCGACCTGTTGTGTGAAGCTAGTGGTTTTCATGTTAATCGCTTAAAAAGAAAAGCTAGAACACTGCTCATCTTACATTTTGTCTTCTAGGTCAAGAAGAGTGTGGTTTTCCATTTCTGTGTGCATAATAGCTAGTTCCTATTGGCAAGGTAGGTCTTGCAATAAACATCTTACTTAAAACCCAATCTAGTGTTCTTTATGATTTTACTTTATTCATCTCCTACTGGTTTTCAGTTACATTAATGAAAACATACCTCAATGGGATACTGAATTCAGGGCAATTACAGGTATTGAATAAGAATTCTTTGCAACTAGTACATGTATGCACAGAAGTAACTGTGGATTTTTTTTTCTTTTTGGTACTTTTTTCATGTAACCCATTTCCATGAATAGTAGGCCTGCTTACTTAAAGTTGACTCTATTAAAATAATATTTCCAACAGGGCATTCAGCGTTCTATGCTGATTCCCTTGGTGTGTTGTGTGTTTTATGGCACTCCCCCCAGCATTTTCTATGGTGCTTCCCACAGAGTGGTCCATGGTGATATCAATTTGGGTGATATCAATCTGGATTATAGATAAAGTGCCAGATAAATGTTAGATAAATTTGGGAAAAGCTGTATAAGTGTGTGTGTGTGTATGTGTGTGTGTGTCTGTCTGCACCCTAGGGATTTAAATATATTAGTGAAAGCATTTTCCAAATGTATTTGTAACAAAAACTTCATGCAAAATATTTCCTTTGATTAGGGTTCAGTGGAACTCACTTTGAGAAATCAAGATAAATGGACAAAATTTAAGTTAAAAGTGTTGACAAATTGTTAATATCTTAGTATAGTACATGTGATAAATAAAAGAGACTGTAAAAACCCAAAAGTCATATATTTTATAAAAAGTAAAAACGAAAGATAAAATGTGAAATGCCTGGTATTATTGAGTGTGAAATAACCTAGCTTCACTTTTAGCCAAAAGTAGGACAGAGTTGCTTATTGAGTTAAGAAAACTATTTGAAGAAAATATGATTTCTTTTATCATATTGGGAGATGTAAATTGTACAAAGAAACAAGTTTTCTTATTTGATTTGAATATCATATTTTATTCCTGCTAAGTCATTCCAGTGACTGGTATCTATTATAGATAAAGTGCCAGAATGCCTTCCTGGTCTGGAGAATTCGAGGCAAAATAGTCTGTAACACTATTCCCAGTGTGATATTCTACAAAAAGTGCTTATGAAGAATGACAAAGACAGGAACACACACAACCACAAACAAACAGATACATGGACACAAACATACATTTATTTGCAAGCACACATTTTAAAATTTGCTAAGCATATTGTTTATTGCACAGAATGGGGACATTAAATTTTATTTAACACCTCCTCTTTTAAAAAAAAAAATAAAGTCCTAGTTAATGAGCTCTTTTCAGCAATATTAAGAAAATAATCGGAATGGGGTGGACTCCACTGATTTTCCTAGTCACTGTTTTGGCCTCCAGAAAGAAGAGTAACTGGGTACATCCTCCTTCACAGAGTTATACCTGAAATAGGTTCTCCTCCAGATTTGAATACGCTATCCTTAGGCTGCTTTTGATTTCAGGTATTACTTAAACATGTTCATATATTGACACTAATCAAATATTAAATGTAAGGTTATTTAATGTGTTCTGATTTGATGTATATTTCATCTCTTTCTCCCTATTGGTAGTACTCTTTTCATATTCTGAACAAATCTTTCTCTTCACGTTTTAGACAGTTTATTATTTGTTAGGCATTGATTATCATTCCGGGCTTTCACGGCAGAAACACCAATAGTGTGGAGTGTGTGTTTGCTGGACATACCTTTGATAATGTCAGAAACTACTTCATTACAGTTCTGGGAAGAGTGTGTTTTTCCATGAACTTATGTTTCTTCTTCCATATTGCATTGATAATAGCAGAACTTAAGTATTTGTCAAATATAAGACTTTAAAATTAGAAATTTTGATAGTTAAATATATTTTCAAAGCAGTTATTTTGAGATAATAGCATTAAGGCAGTTCTAGCTTTATGTAAAATCAATTTCTAAAGTAAGGTAAAGCCCTTTCCAAAAGAAAAAAAGTATGCCCTCTTTAACATGATTCATCATTTTCTAGAGCAGGCAATAGAAATGTATACTTGTTTTTTATTTTGTTTTGAGTATCACATAATTGTAATTTACACATACAAATCCCACAGGCATGTGTCAGCAACAGATGGTATTTATTAAAAATCCACATGTATTCTTTGTTGGTGAAAGTGTCATTTTGCTTGAAGGCAAGAAAATGGATTAGATGACCTTTCAAGGTCATGCCACTTAAAATTTTTAAGGTTAGGATCTAAAACTGTCCCACTGTTTAAAGTGTGTTTATTTTAAATATGTATACAAATCAGGTATGTTTGGTTGCAGGTGACAAAGTAATTCAAAAGTATAATATGTAGGCTTACTTAGAAAAGGGCGTGCTTAGTGCTGGCCTTCAAGAGAACTGGATCCAAAAGCTGGAGTGTGGCGAAATCCCCTTTTCGCGTTTCTTTTTTGCTTCTTTCTGTAATGTTTTATTCTCTCTTCAGCAGATAGACTTCTTCCACATGGCAGGGAACATGGGTCCAGGAACTGATGTCTCAGTTATCAAAGAGAAAATAAGTCCTTGCAGTCAGCTCTGTTTTGAAGTGCTGGGAAATAATTTAATTGGCACAAGTTGGGTGCACGAGCAATGAATGTAGTTAGCTGACAGTTGAGATGTTAATACTGGCTTCCCTGGGTCATTCACCTTTGACCTGGCCATAACCCTACTCATATCAGGATTAAGACAGACAAAAGGAGATTTCTAAAATCCTAAAACTGTGCCTTGCCAATGAATTCACTGCTATGAATTGCCAAGTTCTACTTCCCAGAATTCTATAATTAAAACTGGATATTCCCTTTTCCCCACGAATCCATCAGGACAAATTTATTTATGCTGTGCATATCTCTGATCCCAGTGACCCCTAGAAGTCCCAGCCTCTCAAGGCATACATGCTCACCTTTATCCACAATTTAATCCCACACATCTCCATAACTACCATCCCTCCTGCCACTGTCTCCCCACCCTCCAGCCCCTTATGCAGTCTGGAAATCATTCTGTTATCAGTAAAATTGTGTATCATCATTAACTTCTTATCTAAGCATTCTTTTCTTATTTTATCTAAACCTGACCATCCCTGGAAGACACTGGATTCCTTTGCAGACTTCCAACTGTTCCTTTACCTCCCATTCCCTACGTAGCAGATTATTAGAGATGGAGTGTCTTTTTGCTTTTATTACCAATCCAAGATCACTCAGCTCTCACACCCCCAAACCCTTAGCTTTTTGAACAGTAAGTTAACAAACAATACAACCCACTGTCTCTCCTTGTTGCAGTATCTATCAACTGCCTGGTAATCCTCCCTTATTCACTGACAATTTTAACAGTTGTTTACATTTTTTCCACCATCACAGCCCTACCATTCCTTTGGTGACTTCAGCATTGTATGAATGACCCATCCCATGCTCTGGCTTTTCACACTCTCGAGCTTCTTACCTCCAGTGATTACTTCTTCAACACAAGCTCAGATACCCAATCCCATTGAAGTACTCAATAGATTTCCATTACTGATGACTGCACCTGCTTCTTTCTTCTAAGCATCCCATTATAATCTCAGCATTTTCTAGTTTTACTAAGTCTTGTACCTCCTGTTCCTGGAATTATGTAGCCCTTTTGGATCTTACAATCATGTGAATATCTTTTTGGGTTTGTTTTTGCTATTGGTTAGTGTCCCTCATGTTTTTGGTACCCTCTTTAGTTTAAATTCTATAATTCATAAAAATTATCCCCTTTCATATAACTTCAACTTGAGTGTCACTCTCTCCCATAACTGTACTCACAGGGAAAATCCCAACCTCATTAAACTCACCTTTTTGCCTACTTTGTGCTTTTTCCTTAGAAACTAAATATTGTTGAAGAACAACACTCAGTCATAGGTTTCGCCTAAATTTGTGAAAGTATATCTCAACTGAGCTTCAGAAGTGCCTGGAAATCCTATTCTATTTCTCTATCAATTTTCTGTTCCACTTTCTAAAATAATCTGTGTCTGTTTTTCTTTTCTTTCCTCAAACCTTCCTTGCCCATCCTCAACTAATCACTTTAGTTTCTATTTTATGGGAAAGGAATTTTAAAAAAATACCTTATGTTATCTCTATTAAGTTAAACAAACAACAAGCATCGGCACTGCCATCTTCTGGGTTGCAGTTGCCTGCCATCTTGTCTCCCATAAACCACGTGTGAAAGGGTTCTGTTTCCACTGGATGCTGTGTTTTCACCATTCAGATCCACCCTTCAGGCCTAAAACATTTATTCTTCCAGCTTGGAGTAAAACCTAGCCTCTTTCTTGCCCAAAGCAAGACTACTCTGAAGGACCTGCCCAGATCCAGGACTCCCCATGGAACAGGCTGAAGCCTCAGTTGTAGCTGCATCACTATTGAGTTCCTCTCTCAGCCCAGTCCTCTTTTCCTCAGTTCTCTTCAGGTTTTGATCCCAACTATATTCCTTAATAAACTTCCTGTAGGGAAATCTCCATCTCAGTGTTTCATAGGGAGTTTTACCTAAGAAAGTTGGTACCCATAGTGGGCAGAGGAGGTTAAATTTAAAATAAAACTTTGGAATTGAATCACCACCAGCTAGTTACAATGTGAACCAATGAGGATCCCATCATTGGTGCTAAGTAGAGGACGAGAGGTTCTTGGCACACTGTAGTGGTGAAATTGTTAAAACCTCACGAATGATGAACTGAGATAACATAACCATGGAAGGAAATGCATCGGTGGGGCAATGCCTCGGGTGCTTTAGAAATTTCAGGAGGTGGCAATTGCAAGGATTATAAAATTTGAATATCACTGGTGAGAGTAATTGGTGCATTCAATAATGAAAATTGATGGTCCTCCAGATGGACATTTTCAAAGTGAAAGTACCCTGTTCGCCAGAGGTGTAAGAAGTGCATTAGCAGAAAGGGGACTGGCATCACTTGCTACTAAGAGTAGCTGTTGTCCACTGGCAGGGATGCTAGTAGGGAAGGGTCTCAGAGAACTGGACAAACAGCAAAGAGAATTATACAACCTCAGAATAACACAGGCCAGGTGCTGGCACATAACCATTAGATGCAAGGTGTGTCCCTCAGAAACAGATTTTGAGATGTAAAATTTAGGAAGGTTTGTTTCCTTGTCAATTATCTTCTGTTACTAAATTATCTGCTTGAGAACAAGGAATTGCCTATCTCTTTCACTGACATATCTTCAGTACAGAAAAAAGTACTGGGTACCTAAAAGTTTTCCAGCAAACATTTGTCAAATGAGTTAAGATATTATAAAAAGGTAAGAATGGTTGAACATAAACAGCTACTTTGCTAGAGTCCTTGTGAAATTGTTAGCCACTAAAATTTGTAACTTCTACGATATATTTTGAAATGTTTGTCTAAAAAATGACTAGGGGCCTTTGTAAAATTAGTAGCAGATTTATAAATTATAAATCATAACCCTTAATAAAGGCATCTGTTTTAATGTTAAAGTGTGAAGACATTTGCTTAAATTAAGATTTATGCAGGCTCTGTATTGAAAGGCATGGTTCCTGAACATTCAGCCAGAAGGAGAAAAATCTATTCCTGTTCTAGTCAAGCACAGCCATGTAGAGTCACATTGTGCAATGGAATAATGGGTTGTGGTTATCTTTTCTGTTACAATCATGAAAGAAAATGAAGCCTTGAGATTTAGGGAAGAAAGTGTTCAGATATTAGATAATTTTCCCGGTGAAAATGTTTGTTAGAAAATTTAAACCAGCATTTCCCAAATTATGTTCCTGAGAATATGAATTTTGTGAGTAGCTAATGTATGTTTTATGTTCAAAAGGTTTATTTTTGTATACAAGTTTAAGAAATGCTGTCATAGGTTTTGTGGTATTAGGTACAAGGTTGAAGAACACATATTAACCATTTCAACTTCGATAAAAATTACAGTTTTTTGTATTTCCAATGAGTGGTGAAATTTCCTGTGACTTGTCATTTTGCAAAAGAATTAGGGGTGAGAGAAGATTCTGGGAAGATAGTGGAGTGGAGTAGGAAGCTCCAGGAATACATGTGCCCACCTAGACAGCAATTATACTGGCAGAATCTGTCTGATATAACTGTTTTAGAAATCTGGAGTCTATTGAAAGTTTGTAACTTCCAGGAGAAGGCAAGGATGGTAAATTGTGGTTAATTTTGATTAATTTCAGCTCTTAGCACAGTAGCACCTACCCCCAACACCCTTCCAAAAGCCATGTGGCAGGCAGCTGTGCACATATTCTGTGTTCTTAGAGCAACCCATACAGAGCTTGTGGGAGGCAGCGTGGGTAGAAATGGTCTCTGTTCTCCAAATAGTGAAGATCTTTGCCTGATTACTGGTTATTGTTTCTTATCACAGAGGTTCAGACATAGAAGTAGATTGCCATTATTGTTGGACCTCCCCTCATTTTTGTAAGCCCTGCCCCCAACCTATGGTTTAAATGACTCTCAGGGAATTTAAAAGGCCAGCACCATTCCACACCCCTTCATTTTTCTCTTTTTCATTTTTTAAGAGCGAGACATTAAAGACTGGGACATTCAAAAGCTACTGCAGGCTCAGGTCTGTAATCCCTGCACTTTGGGAGACTGAGGTGGGTGAATCACTTGAGGTCAGGAGTTTGAGACCAGCCCAGCTAGCATGGTGAAACCCTGTCTCTACTAAAATTACAAAAATTAGCCAGGTGTGGTGGCACATGCCTGTAATCCCAGCTACCCGGGAGGCTGAGGCAGGAGAATTGCTTGAACCTGGGAGGCAGAGGTTGCAGAGAGCCAAGATTACACCACTGCACTCCAGCCTGGGCAACAAAAAGCTCTGCACATACAAGGAGGACTATAAAGTGACCACACATGTTCAGGGAAAGCACACGTTCAGAAAAGAACTGGAGGCCGGGTGCGGTGGCTCAAGCCTGTAATCCCAGCACTTTGGGAGGCCGAGACGGGCGGTTCACGAGGTCAGGAGATGAAGACCATCCTGGCTAACGCGGTGAAACCCCGTCTCTACTAAAAAAGAAAAATAAAAAAAACTAGCCGGGCGTGGTGGCGGGCGCCTGTAGTCCCAGCTACTCGGGAGGCTGAGGCAGGAGAATGGCGTGAACCCGGGAGGAGGAGCTTGCAGTGAGCTGAGATTTGGCCACTGCACTCCAGCCTGAGCGACAGAGCGAGACTCCGTCTCAAAAAAAAAAAAAAAAGAAAAGAACTGGAAAGACCTTAAATTTATACCTCAGACTGACTGTTGGCATGGAGACTGCCTACAGCAATGAAAATCAAAACAAAACAATAACACAAAATATCCAACCTTGGGGAAGGGAGAGAATGTGATTTCCAAGGTTACCGCCTTATTAGATTCAAATGTCTAGTTTTCAGGAAAAAAAAAAAAAATCACAGGGCATAAAAAGAAACAGGAAAGGATGTTTCATTCAAAGGAGAAAAATAAATCAACACAAATTGTCCCTGAAAGTGATCTGATAGTAGATCTACTAGACAGACTTTAAAACAACTACTTTAAAGATACTAAAAAACTAAAAGAAAATGTGGAAAAAGTAAACATGTAAACAGAATGGAAGTATCAATAAAGAGATAGAAAACATAAAAAGCACCCAAAAATAAATTCTGGAGGTGAAAGTACAATAACTGGAATGAAAATTCACTAGAGGAATTCGAAGGCAGATTTGGGCAGGCAAAAGAATCAGTGAACTTGAAAACAGGTCATTGGAAATTACTGAGTCTGAGGATATGAAGGAAAAAGAGATTAAAGAAAAGTGAACATAGCCTAGAGGTTTTTTGAAATACCATCAAGAAGGCCAACTATATATTCTGAGAGTCCCAGGAGAAGAAGAGAGAGAAATGGGCAGAGGATATTTGAACAAATAATTGCTGAAGATATTCCCAAATTTGACAAAAGATGTGAATATGAGCATCCAATCAATGTAACAAACTCCACGTATAATGAATTTTAAGAAATCTGCATAGAAACATATTATAATCAAACTTTCAAATGACAAACAAATAGAGAAACTTGAAAACAGTAAGAGAAAAGTGACTTGTCACAGACCAGTGTTCCTCAATAATATTATTAGTAGGTTTCTCATCATATACTTTGGAGGATAGAAGGCAATGGGCCACTGTATTCAAAATGTTAAAAGAAAAAAAATTTGTCAAGCAGCAATCCTATACCCAGCAAAATGGTCCTTCAAATGTGAAGGAGAAATTAGGACATCTCCAGATAAACAAAAGCCAAAGCAGATTGTTATCACTAGATCTGTCAAGAAATGCTCAAGCAAGTCCTGCATGGTGATATCAGAGGACAGTAAACAGTAACTTAAAGCTATACGAATAAATGAAGATCTAAATAAAGATAAATACATAGACAATTACAAAAGCAAATATTATCGTAACAATGATTTGTAACTTGATTTTTTTCTACATGATTTAAAAACTAATACCTAAAAATTATTAGTTTGAAAGGTAATATTATTGTAACTTTGGTTTTAAGTCCACATTTTTCTACATAATTTAAGGGACTAATGTATTTAAATTAATGATTTGTTTATGATTTGTGGCACAAAACATATGAAGATGTAATTTTGTGACATCAACAACCAAAAAGCCTGGGAACACTGCTGGTAAAGGGGCATAGTTTTTGTGTTATTGAAGTTAAGCTGGAATAAATTCATATTACAGTGTTATGACTTTAGGATATTAGATTTAATCCTCATTGTAACCACAAAGAAAATAATGACAGAATACATACAAAAGGCAATGAAAAAGGAAGGTAAACATTTCACTACAAAAAAATCAACTAAACACAAAGAGTAAAGCAGGAAATTAGAAGCAAAAAACTGTAAGGCATGAAGGAATCAAATAGCATAATGCCAGAAGTATGTCACTTCTTATCTGTAAGTACTTTAAATGGAAATGGATTAAACTGTCAATGAAAAGACAGTGGTTGTCAGGATGAAGAAACATGATCCAGCTATATGCTTTTGAAAAGAGACTCACATTAGATATAGACACAGATTGAAAGTGAAAGGATGGAAAAAAGTTTCATGAAATAGTAACCAAAAGAGAGCAGGGGTAGCTATATATCAGAATTAAAGGGAGAAATAACTGTTCTACAATAGCAATTGGAGAGTTCAATACCCCACTGATACAGTTTGGCTCTGTGTCCCCACCCAAATCTCACCTTGAATTATAATCCCCACATGTCAAGGGCAGGACCAGGTGGATATAATTGAATCACGGGGGCAGTTTTCCCCATGCTGCTCTTGTGATAGTGAGTGAATTCTCATGAGATCTGATGGTTTTATAAGGTGCTTCCCCCTTCACTTGGCACTCATTTTCTCTCCTGCTGCCCGCCTGTGAAGAGGTGCCTTCTGCCATGATTGTAAGTTTCCTGGGGCCTCCCCAGCCATGAAGAAGTGAGTCAGTTAATCCTCTTCTCTTTATAAATTACCCAGTCTCAGGTATTTCTTCATAGCAGCATGAGAATGGACTAATACATCCACTCTCAATAATGGATACAACAACCAGACAGAAGATAAGTAAGGAATAAAGGATTTAAACAACACAATAAACCGATTAGATTTAAGAGACATCTACAGAACATTCTCCCAAATGAGAACAGCATACACAATATTCTCAAGTACATATGGAATATTTTCTAGCCTAAACTACATATTAGGCCACAGATTAAGTCTCAATAAAAAAAAATAGAGATATTATACAAAGTATCTTCTCCAACCATAACAGGATGAGATTAGAGAGAAAAGAAATAAAATTATAAAATACACAAAATTATAGAAGTTAAACAAGATAGTCAAACCACCAAAGGTGAGAGAAGAAATAATAAGAGAAATCAAAACACTTAGAGATGAATAAATATGGAAACACAACATACTAAAGTTTATGGGACACAGTAAAAACAATGCAAAGGGAAAAATTCATAGTGTAAATAATTACATTGAAAGACCTAACTTTAAATCTTTAGGAACTAGAAAAAGAACAAACTAAACCCAAAGCTAGATGAACAAAGGAAATAATAACAATAACAATAATGAAGCAGAGATCAATGAAATAGAGAACAGAAAAATATGGAAAAAATACATGAAACTAAAAGTTCTTCAGAAAATCTCACAAAATTGACAAACCTTTAGTTTGATGGACTAAGAAAAAAGAGAGAGTACTCAAGTTAATAAAATCAGAAATAGGCCAGGTGCAGTGGCTCACACCTGTAACCCCAGCACTTTGGGAGGCCAAGGCGGGCGCATCATGAAGTCACGAGATCGAGACCATCCTGGCTAACATGGTGAAATCCTGTCTCTACTGAAAATACAAAAAATTAGCCGGGTTTGGTGGTGGGTGCCTGTAGTCCCAGCTACTCGGGAGGCTGAGGCAGGAGAATGGCGTGAACCCAGGAGGCAGAGCTTGCAATGAGCTGAGATCACGCCACTGCATTCCAGTGTGGGTGACAGAGTGAGACTCCATCTCAAAAAAAAAAAAAAAAAAAGAAAAAATCAGAAATAAAAATTAGAACATTAACTGCTGATTTTACCAAAGTAAAAGAATTATAAGAGAGTACTGATACTGTTTGAATCTGTGGCCCCACCCAAATCTCATGTCAAATTATAATCCCCAAAGCTGGAGGTGGAGCCTCGTTGGAGATGATTTGATCATGTGGGCAGACTTCCTTCTTGGTACTGTCCTCACAATAGTGAGTGAGTCCTCATAAGATCTGGTTGTGTAAAAGTGTGCAACACCTCCCCTGCCTCTTGCTCTTGCTCTCACCGTGTGAGACAGCTCACTCCCCCCTGCCTTCCACCCTGATTGTAACTTCTCAGAGGGCTAGCCAGAAGCAGATGCCACCATGCTTCTTGGACAGCCTGTAGAACTGTGAGATAATTAAACCTCTTTTCTCCCAGTCTCAGTTATTTCTTTATAGCAATGTGAAAACTGACTAATACAAGTACTATGAACAATTATATATCAACAAATTGAATAAAATGGACAAATTCCTACAAATAAAAAACCTACCAAGACTAAATCACAAGAAAGAAAACAATAGCAAATCTGAAGATACTTACAACTAGTAAGGAGATTGAGTCAAATAAAAAAATCTTGCAAGGAAGAAAAGTCATGCAACTGATACCTTCACTGGCTAATTCTACCCAACATTTTGAAAAGAAGTAATATTTTAACTTTTCCAAAAAGATGAAAGAGGTGGGAACCCTTCCAAACTCATTCCATAAGACCAGCATTACTCTGATGCCAAAGCCAGACAAAGACACTACAGAAAACAAAACAAAATAAAACAAAAATACTCGACCATAACTACAGATCAAAATCTTTTTGAACAGTGATATAAATATCCTCAAGAAAATACTAGCAAACTGAAATCAGTAGCCTATTAAAAGCATTATACACCATGACCAAACTGGATTTGTTCTGGGAATGTAAGGATGGTTCAACATGTAAAAATCAGTCAACACAATCGTAGGGTATCCTGCTTTCTTTATTTTTCCTTACTAAGAAACCCAAAGTGCCTTGATGTTGTGACTCAGCCAGGTGCATGTTTTCCCCTGCAGGCTTGAAACCAAGCTGGTACCTTGAACTTTTGTAGGCGTTAATGAAGCTGTTTAGGTTGTTGCTCAAAAGCTCTGAATGATCAACTGTGTTGCTGAACATGTGGAACCTAGTTCTGGCCCTGAGTCAAATTCTTTAAACCTTCGTATAAACTCCTTAAACAGATAAAGGAGTTTTAGGAGTTTAAGTTAGGTATGTCTGTTGCAGACATACCTAGGTGGAATATCTGTTTTTGCTGTCTGATGTCAGGAATGCTGCCTCACTTTGTATGTAAGTTCCCCTACTAAATGCTTTGAACTGATCATCCTGTTGTTTAGTGCTTTTTTCTTTAGAATATCAACTGACCCCATCTCAGAACAGTTTGAAGTGGTCCCTTTTTGGAACTTCCCTGCCGGCACTTTTGGGGTGACTTCAGCTGTATGTTCAGATGGACAAAACAGTAATATGCACATTATCAGAATGAAAGGGAACCCCCCGCACATGATCATCTCAAGTGATAAAGAAAAAATCCTCATTTGATAAAATTAAACAGCCTTTTATGATAAAAAGACTTAATAAACTAGGAGTAGATAGAAACTATCTCAACATAATAAAATCCATATATGAAAAACTCACAGTGACTAACAAACTCTGTGATGAAAGATTAAATCTTTTTCTCTAAGATTAGGAACAAGGCAAAGATGCCCACTTTCATCACTTCTATTCATAGTACTGAAATTTCTAGCTAGAGCAATTAGGCAGAAAAAGAAATAAAAGTCATCAGAACTGGAAAATAAAAATACGATTATCTCTGTCCACAGATATCTGATCTCTGTACTTTTAACTGTAGAAAATTCTAAAGATTCCACAAAAAACTTCTTAGTAAGAACTAATAATTGAATTCATCAACGTAGCAAGATACAAAGTCAACACAGAAAAATTAGTTGCATTTTATGTACATGAACAAGGAACAATCTGAAAAGGAAATTACAAAATGAAAACAATTCCATTTGCAATAACATCAAAAGGAATGAAATATGTATGAATTAAGTATGCAAAAGATGTGTACAATGAAAATTACACAACAGGCCAGGCGCGGTGACTTACGCCTGTAATCCCAGCACTTTAGGAGGCCGAGGTGAGTGAATCACGAGGTCAGGAGATCGAGACCATCCTGGCCAACATGGTGAAACTGCGTCTCTACTAAAAATACAAAAAAAAAAAAAAAAAAGAAAAGAAAAAATTAGCTGGGTGTGGTGGCATGTCCCTGTAATCCCAGCTACTCTGGAGGCTGAGGCAGGAGAATCACTTGAACCTGGAAAACAGAGATTGCGGTGAGCCGAGATCGCACCACTGCACTCCAGCCTGGTGACAGAGCAAGACTCCATCTCAAAAAAGAAAAAAAAGGAAAAGAAAACTACAAAACATTGTTGAATTAAATTAATGTAAATATAAATGGATGAAAAGGAAATACATCCCATATTTATGAATTATAAGACTTAATATTATTAAATTGTCAATACTACCCAAAGCAATGTAAAGAATTCAATGCAATCCTTATTAAATCCCCAATGGTTTTTTTAAAATTCAGAAATAGAAATAGAAATTCTGAAATAGAAATTCTGAAAATAGAAATGAATTTCATCCTGAAATTCATATGGAATTTCAACAAATACTGAATAGCTAAAACAGTCTTGAAAAAGAACAAGCATGAAGGACTCAACTGCCTGATTTCAAAACTTATGACATAGCCATAGCAATAAAAACAATGTAGTACTGGCATAAAGACAAGTATATATGTGTATTACATAGCTATAGTAATAAAAACAATGTGATACTGGCATAAAGACAAGTATATAGGCCAATGGAATAGAGTAAAGAGTCCAGGAATAAACCCTGACATATGTGGTCAAATGAGTTTTGAAAATGTTGCCAAGACTCTTCAATGGAAGAAAGAGCAATCTTTTCAACAAATAGTTATGGGAAAACTGGATGGCCAAAGAATGAAGTCGGACTCTTGCCTAACGTACAAAAGTTAACTCAAAATGAATCAAAGATCAAAACTATAATATTATTAGAAATAAACATAGGGCAACATTTTCCTGACATTCTATTTGGCAGAGACTTTTTTAGAAATAATGCCCTAAAGACAGGCAACAAAAGAAAGCATAGACAAATTAAACTTCATGAAAAAATTTTAAAATTTTGCATTAAAAGGGAAGATCAACAGAGTGAAAAAGAAATCCATATAATGTGAGAAAATATTTGCAAATTGTGTATTTGACAAAGGATATCCAGAATATATTGATCATTCCTAAAATTCAAAAACAACAAACAACTAGACTAGATTCAAAAAATAAGTAAAATACTTGAATAGTTTTTCAAAGAAGATATACAAATAGTCAATAAGTACATGAAAAGGTACTTGACAATACTAATCATTAGAACACAAATTGAAACTAAATGAAATACCATCCTACCCATTAGGATGGCTACTATTAAAATAATAATAGTAAATGTTGGTGAGGATGTGGAGTTATTGGAATTCTTGTATATCATTGGTGGGAATGCAAAATGGTACAGCCATTATGGAAATAGTATGGCAATTTCTCGAAAAGTTAAAAATAGAATTACCACATGATCCAGCAACCCCACTCTGGATGTATAATTCAAAATAATTGAAAGCAAGGTCTCAAAGAGGTATTTGTACATCCAAGTTCACAAAGCATTATTCATAATGGGTAAAGCCTGGAAAGTACCAAATTATCTATTGAAGCAAAATGTGGCATATACATGCAATGAAATTTTATTCAGTCTTAGAAAGGAATGGAGGGCGGGGCCAACATGATGGACTACGAGTAGTTTATGTGAGCTGCTATTCTGGAGAGGAAACAAGGGCTAGAGAACATAGACTCTGCAGGCCGATCATCTGATAAACCACATTAGGATACATCAAGGTAGCAAGGAAACACAGAGGACAGAGAGGATTGAAACTGGGCACCAGCCTGTCTGGGCTCAGCTCAAAGCCAGGAGAACTGTTGCAAAACAGAGTGAGTGAGTGAGAACCCCCAGGGAGATTCATGCTCTCCACAGGGACTTGCGCAAGACTGGGAATGGGAGAATCACTCTGGCTCTCCCACACAACCCCATCATGCTTCTAGACTGAGGCAAAGATCCACCCAGATGTTTTTTGGGGGTAACTCCCAAGTCCAAGGTGACCTCTACAAGGCTTGGGTCCTGGAGAAGACCTGCACCAGCACCATAGTCCCAACAGAGGCCACAGTTGTGGTGCCTGAGAGCACTAACATTGCTCTACCACCACTTGCTGGCCAGGGCTCAGTGCCAGCAGTCCTGCTTCAGGCTAAATATGGCTGGCCACCCCTCCTACTCCTGTCACTGGTAGCCAAATGAGCAGTGTTTGCTGGAGCCTTCAGCCCAGTGGTCCCACTTGTGAGTAAATTCAACTGGCGGGTGCAGCTTCCTGTTGTCATGGGAAACACCCAGAGAGCAGAGCACTAGACCCTACCTGCCTTTGCCACTGGTGGTCAAGTGGCAATGCCTGCTAGAGCCTCTAGCCCAGCGGCTTCACTGTTGTGTTAGCTCAACATAAGAGCACAGCTTCCTGTTGTCATGGGAGACACCTGTACAGCAGAGCATGAGACCCCATCCACCCCCACCTCTGGTAGGTGGGCAATGCCTGCTAGAGCTTCCAGCCCAGAAGCCTTGCTTCTGTGTGAACTCAGCCAAAGTGTACAGATTCCTGTTATCGTGGGAAATGCCCAGATGGCAGAGCATGAGACCCCACCCCCTACCCTGCCATTTGTAGTAAGGTGTGCAACACCTCCTGGAGTTTCTAGCTAGCCCAGCAACCTTGCATCTGGGTGAGCTCATCTGGAGATCACAGCCTCCTGATGTTTGAAGAAATACCCAGTCAGCAGGGTGCATAACCCTACCCACCACTGCCATTGATAGGCAGGCAACACCTGCTAGAGTTTCCAGTCTAGTGGTTCTGTCTTCCTGAATTTGCCAAGGAGTGCAGCCTCCTGTTGCCTTGGAAATACCTGGAAGGCAGGGCTGGCAATCCCCTGCTCCCCACTTCCTGTTGTGAGGAGTTTTCAACCCACTAGAGTTTTCAGCCTAACAGTCCTGCTTCCACCAAAACCCTGTAGGGTAGATGAAACCTCTTGTTTCCCCAAGAAGTACACAAATAGCAGATTAGAGCTGACCTGGCAAGGACACAGCTTGTCAACCAACTGCAGCCCCAGCTCGAGGGAGCACTGTGGATACTAATACCTAACAAAAAAAAATGAGGACATGGAGACAGTAATCAGAAGGAGCTCTTCCAAAACCCAGGAGCAGACTGGAATCAATGCCAGACAACCAAATGCACTTTATACCATAATCAAACCCCCAAGGGCATTAAAGAATTAAAAAAACCAAAACAATCAGTCCAAAAGATATCACCTTCAAAGACTGAGGAAACATCAGTCCACACAAATGAGATAGAACCAGTGCAAGAACTATGGCAACTTAAAAAACCCAGAAGGCTTTCTTTCCTCCAAACTATTGTACTAGTTCTCCAACAAGGGTTCTTACCTAGGCTGAGATGACTGAAATGACAGAAATAGAATTCAGAATATAGATGGGAATGAAAATAATCAAGATTCAGGAGAACATTGAATCCCAATCCAAGGAAGCTAAAAATCACAATAAAATGATACAGGAGCTGACAGACAAAATAGCCCATAGAGAAAAAAACAAAAACAAAAACATACCCAACCTGGTAGAACTGAAAAACACACTACAAGAATTTCATAACACAATCACAAGTGTTAATAGCAGAATAGATCAAGCAGAGGAAAGAATATCAGAGCTTGAAGACTGGCTTTCTGAAATAAGACAGACAAGAATAAAAAAAAGAAAAAAAGAACAAAAAAAATCTCCAAGACATATGGGATTAGATAAAGAGACCAAATCTATTACTCATTGGTATCCCTTAAAGAGACAGAGAGAAAGGAAACACCTTGGAAAACATATTTCAGGATCTTGTCCATAATAGCTTCCCAACCTAGCTAGAGAGGCCAACATTCAAATTCTGGAAACTCAGAGAACTCTCACAAGATACTTCACAAAAAGATCATCTGCAAGGCACATAATCATCAGATTCTCCAAGGTAAAAATGGAAAAAAAATGTTAAAGGCAGAAAGAGAGAAAGGAAAGATCATATACAAAGGGAAGCCCATCAGACTGTGAACCCACTAGCAGAAACCCTACATGCCAGAAGATATTGGGGACCTATACTCAAGATTCTTTTTTTTTTTTTTTTTTTTTTTTTTTTTTTTTTTTTTTTTTTTTTTTTTTTTTTTTTTTGAGACGGAGTCTCGCTCTGTAGCCCAGGCTGGAGTGCAGTGGCCGGATCTCAGCTCACTGCAAGCTCCGCCTCCCGGGTTCACGCCATTCTCCGGCCTCAGCCTCCCAAGTAGCTGGGACTACAGGCGCCCGCCACCTCGCCCGGCTAGTTTTTTGTATTTCTTAGTAGAGACGGGGTTTCACCGTGTTAGCCAGGATGGTCTCGATCTCCTGACCTCGTGATCCACCCGTCTCGGCCTCCCAAAGTGCTGGGATTACAGGCTTGAGCCACCGCGCCCGGCCTCAAGATTCTTAAAGAAAAGAGATTCCAACAAATAGTTCTATATGCAGCCAAACTAAGAATCATAAGAAAAGGAGAATAAGACTCTTTTCAGACAAGAAAATGCTGAGCGAATTTGTTACTACTAGACCTGCCTTACATGAGCTCCTGAAAGAAAGCTAAGATATGGTAATGAAAGACTGTTATCAGCCACGACAAAAGCATTTAAGTACACAGACCAGTGACACTATAAAGCAACCACACAAACAAGTCTGCATAATAACCAGCAAACATCATGTTGAAAGGATAAATTCACACATATCAGTACTAACTTTGAATGTAAATGAGCTAAATGCCAAATGCCAAAATTAAAAGGCACAGCATGGGAAGCTGGATAACAAACCAAGAACCAATGATATGCTGTATGCAAGAGACCCATCTCATATGTAGTGACACCCGTAGGCTCAAAATAAAAGGATGGAGAGAAATCTTACAAGCCAATGGAAAGTGGAAAAAAGCAGGAGTTGCAATTCTAATTTCAAGCAAAACAGACTTTAAACCAACAAAGATCAAAAAAGACAAAGAAGGGCATAATGTAATGGTAAATGGTTCAATTCAGCAATAACACTGAAATATCCTAAATCTATATGCATCGAACATATTTAGGAGCACTCAGATTCATAAAGCAAATTCTTAGAGGACTACAAAGAGACTTAGGTTCCCACACAATAGTAGTGAGAGACTTCAACATCTCACTGACATTATTGGACAAATCACTAGGGCAGAAAATTAGCAGAGGTATAGGACAGGAACTCAACACTTGATCAAATGGACCCAGTAGACATCAACAAAACTACTCAAAGACAACAGAATATACATCCTTTCATCACCACCTTACATACTCTAAAATCAACCAGCAATCATACATAAGACAACTCTCAGCAAATTCAAAAAAACCTGAAATGATACCAACCACATTCTTGGACCACAGCACAATAAAAATAGAAATTAAGGCCAAGAAAAAAATTCTCAAAACTATAAAATTACATAAAAATTAAACAAGCTACTCCTAAACAACTCTTGCATAAATAATGATATTATACAAAAATCCAGAAATTATTTGAAACTAATGAGAACAAAGACACAATATAACAGAGCCTCATAGACACAGCTAATATAGTGTTAAGAGGGAAATTTATAGCACTAAATACCCGCATCAAAAAGTTAGAAAGATCTTAAATTTAACAATCTAACATCACAACAAAAAGAACAAGAGAAGTAAGAGCAAACTAAATCAAAAGCTAGTAGAAGACAAGAAATAACAAAAATCAGAGCTGAACAGAGGGAAATAGAGACACAGAAATAATCACACAAAAGATGGAGGCTGAAGCAGGAGAGTGGCATGAACCAGGAAGGTGGAGCTTGCAGTGAGCTGAGATTGCGTGACTGCACTTCAGCCTGAGCAACAGAGCAAGACTCCATCTCAAAACAAAGAAACAAACAAAAAAAAGACTACTAGCTAGACTGAAAAAGAAGAAAATAAACATAATGAGAAATGACAAAGGGGATATTAACACTGATCCCACAGAAATAGAAATAACCATCAGAGACTACTATCAACATCTCTGTGCACACAAATCAGGAAATCTAGAAGAAATGAATAAATTCCTGGACTAATACACCCTCCCAACACTCAACCAGGAAGAAATGGAATCCCTGAACAGACCAATAACGAGTTGTGAAATTGAATCAGCCTATGAAACTGAATAGCCTACCAACCGAAAAAAGCCCAGGACCTGATGGATTCTCAGCCAAATTCTATCAGTACAAAGAACTGGTACCATTCCTCCAGAAGCTAAAAAAAAGTCTCTCTTGAGGAGAGACTCATCCTAAACTAATCCTATGGGGCTAGCATCATCCTGTTACCAAAATCTGGCAGAGACACAACAAAAAAAGAAAATTTTAGGCCAATATCCTTGATGAACATATTTGTAAAAATCTTTAACAAAATACTAGCAAACGAAGTCCAGGAGCACATCAAAAAGCTAATCCTTCATAGTCAAGTAGGCTTTATCCCTGGGATGCAAGGTTGGCTCAACATATGCAAATTAATAAATGTGATTTATCACATAAACAGAACTAAAGACAAAAACCACATGATTATCTCAATATATGCAGGAAAGGCTTTTGATACAATTCAATATCCCTTCATATTAATAACCTTCAGTAAGCTTAGCATTGAAAAACATACTTCAAAATAATAAAAGTCATTTGTGACAAACCCACAGCCAACATCACACTGAATGGGCAAAAGCCAGAGCATTCCTCTTTAAAACTGGAACAAGACAATGATGGCCACTATCACCACTCCTATTCAACATAATATTGGAAGTCCAGTCCAGAAAAATCAGACAAGAGAAGGAAATTTTTAAAAAGAATCCAAAATAGGAAGACAGGAATTCAAACTATCCCTGTTTGCAGACAACATAATTCTATATCTAGAACACCCCAAAGTCTCAGCCCAAAAGCTCCTTTAGCTGATAAGCGACTTCAGCAAAGTTTCAGGATACATTATCAATGTAAAAAAAACACAAAAAACAAAAAACAAACAAACACTAGCATTTCTATATACTAACAGCACCCTACCTGAGAGCCATATCAGAAATATAATCCCACTCCCAATCACCATAAAAAGAATAAAATATCTAAGAATACAAATGACTAGAGAGGTAAAAGATCCCTATGATGATAATTATAAAACACTGCTCAAAGAAATCACAGATGACACAATCAAACGGAAGAACATTCCATGCACCTGGATAGGAAGAATCAATATGAAAATGGCCATACTGCCTAAAGCAATTTACAGATTCAATGATATTCCTATAAAATTACAGTACTATTTTTCACAGAATTAGAAGAAAAGTGTTCTAAAGTTCATATGGAACCAAAAAAGAGCCTGAATAGCCATGGTAGGCAATTCTAAGCAAAAAGAACAAAGCTGGAAGCATCACATTGCCTGGCTTCAAACTGTACTACAAAGCTATAGTAACCAAAAGTGTTTGGTACTGGTAAAAATCCAGACACATAGACCAGTGGAACAGAATGAAGAGCTCACAAATAAAGACACACACCTACAACCATCTGATAATTGACAAATTGGACAAAAACAAGCAATGGGGAAAAGATTCCTTATTCAATAAATGATGCGGGGATAACTGGCCAGCTACATGCAGGAGACTGAAACTTGACCATTTCCTTGTATTGTATGCAAAAAAATCAACTCAAGATGGATTAAAGACATAAATGTAAAACTTAAGACTATAAAAGCCCTGGAAGACAACCTAGAAAATACCAGTTTGGACATAGGAACTGACAAAGATTACATGATGAAAATGTCAAAAGCAATTGCAAAGAAAGCGAAAATTGACACATGGTATCTAATTAAACTAAAGAGCTTCTGCACAGCAAAAGAAATTGCCAACAGAGTAAATAGGCAACTGATAAAATAGGATATAATATTTACTAACTATACATCTGACAAAGGTCTAATATCAAGAATTTACAAGGAAGTTAAATGTATAAGCAAAAACAACTCCATTAAAAAGTGGGCAAAGGGCATGAGCAGATACTTTTCAAAAGAAGACATGCAGCCAACAGGCACATCAAAAAAAACTTAATCTCACCGATCATTAGAGAAATGCACATCAAAGCCACAATGAGATACCATCTCACACCCATCAGAATGGCTATTATTAAAAAGCAAAAAAATAACACATACTGCCAAGGTTGTGGAGAAAAGGGAATGCTTATACATTGTTAGTGGGAGCGTAAATTAGTTCAACCATTTTGGAAAGTAGTGTGGCACTTCCTCAAAGGACTAAAAACAAAACTACCATTCGACCCGGCAATTCCACCTTTAGGTATATATGCTAGGGAATAGAAATCTTTCTACCATAAAGGCACATGCAGATGTGTGTTCATTGCAACACTGTTCACAATAGCAAAGACATGGAATCCATCTAAACTTCCATCAGTGATACACTGGAAAAAGAAAACGTGGTACATATATACCATGGAATACTATGCAGGTATTTAATGTGAAAAAGAATGAGATCATGTGCTTTGCAGGAACGTGAGTGGAGCTGGAGGACATTATCTTTAGCAAACTAACACAGGAACAGAAAATGAAATATTGCATGTTCTCACTTACAAGTGGGAGCTAAATAATGAGAACACATGGAGAGAAAGAAGGGAACAACAGATAGTGGGGCCTTCTTGAGGATAGAGGGTGGGAGGAAGGAGAGGTTCAGAAAACAAAACAAAATCAAAAAACAAACAAAAAACTGTTAGGTACTATGCTTAGTACTTTGGTGATGAAATAATCTATACATCAAACTCCCAAGTCATGAGCTTCCCTATATAACAAACCTGCACATGTACCCCTTAACTTCAAATAAAAGTTAAAATATTTTAAAAAGTAACACAATTCTGACAAATGCTGCAACATAGATAAACCCTGAGGACATTATGGCAGGTGAAAAAAAACAGTTGCAAAAGGACAGATACTACAGATACTGTATGATGTATGATTCCACTTATAAGAGGTACTTAGTAGTCAGAATCAGAGTGACAGAATGTATCATGGAAGTTGCCAGGTGCTGGGGGAAGAGGAGACTGGGGCATTGTCTTTCAATGAGTATAGAGATTCAGTTTTATAAGATGAAAAATGTTCTGTGAATGGAGCTGATGTTTGTACATTTTGAATATATTAATACCACTGAACTGTACACTAAAAATGGTTAAGATGGTACATTTGTGTTATGCATATTTTACCATAGTTAAAAAGTAGGGAAAAAAGACTTAGGAAAAAGAAAATCCAAAACTGTAATCAGGGAGAACTAAGGCTAAATATAAACGTGGTTAATTGAAACTAGGCTTTTTAGATTTCTTTGTACCTTATTTTAAATAATTTTCAATAATTGAAGTGTTTGGTGTTTCTGATATTTCCCAGATTCTATTCTAGGCACTGTAGAAGACATAGAAATTAATTATTGTTTGGTTTCTGTCCTGAAGGATCTTATATTTTAGTAAGTTAGTTTTTATATGGTGGTTTTGTATTGTGTTATTATCAATAAAAGAATAATTGTGGGGCCAGGTGTGGTGGCTCAGTTCTGTAACCTCAGCACTCTGGGAGGCTAAGGTGAGGAGACTGCTTGATCTCATGATTTTGAGACCAGCCTGGTCAACATGGTGAAAACCCATCTCTACCAAAAAGACAAAAAATAACCTGGGTGTGGTGGTGTGTACCTGTGGTCCTAGCTACTTGGGAGACTAAGGTGGGAGGATCACTTGAGCCTGGTAGTGGGAGGTTGTAGTCAGCCGTGATTGTGCCACTGCACTCCAACCTGGAGGGGGGAAAAAAAGAATAATTGGTGTAACTATCAAAGCATAAATTAACACTTATTAGAATAATTGTTCATTTAATCAATCCTATACAAAAATAGTCATTTGGGAAACTGTGTCCAGTAGTCCAGACACTATTGTCATCTTTTGCCATAGCATATACAAAAACAATTTTGCTCATAGTCTCAGTTCATGTCTTTAAAAGTGTGGTGATCCCTCAAGGATCTAGAATCAGAAATACCATTTGACCCAGCAATTCCATTACTGGGTATATACGGATTATAAAGCATTCTACTATAGAGACACATGTACACGAATGCTTATTGCAGCACTATTCACAATACCAAAGACTTGGAACTAGCCCAAATGTCCATCAGTGATAGACTGGATAAAGAAAATATGGCACATATAGGCCATGAAATACTATGCAGCCATAGAAAAGGATGAGTTCATGTCCTTTGCAGGGACACGGGTGAAACTGGAAATCGTCATTCTATCATTCTCAGCAAACTAACACAGGAATAGAAAACCAAACATTGCATGTTCTCACTCATAAGTGGGAGTTGAACAATGAGATCACATGGACACAGGGAGGGGAACATCACACACTGGGGCCTGTCAGGGGACTGGAGTCTAGGGAAGGGATAGCATTAGGAGAAATACCTAATGTAGATGACGGATTGATGGGTGCAGCAAACCACCATGGCACATGTATACCTATGCAACAAACTTGCACGTTCTGCACATGTATCCCAGAACTTAAAGTATAATAAATAATAATAATAATAATAATAATAAAAGGAATCCTCTCTAACAAGGCAAAAAATAAGTAAAAATCATCAAGTGAAAGAATTTTCTTTTGGCAAGTTCAGTCTCTCTCTTATTGTTTTACCCCTCTCTCTCCTAGGCCTGCTACATGTACATGGTATTGTTCCCTTTGTCCTATCCCCATTTCACTCCTCAAACTTACTCAGATCATTCATTTACATTAAGGTATGAGTTATAGGAAAAGTTTATAGCATTGTCTAATCTTAGTAATTTTCATTTTAATAGATTAATGCTTTAAGAAAATGGTGGGATTTCTATATAAATCAATGAATGACGGTGTTAGTTGGAGAGGGCATTAGTATTGTAACCACAACCTAAAACCACATCATGTAGGCATTCCTTCCATGTGTAAGTCAATCTGAACTCCTCATGGCGTGTGTTGTAAATTTACATTGCATTGATTCTCATTTACTCAAGTCATGGGATTCAGTAGATTTAGCCGTGGGCCCTGGCTTATAAAACAAGGATTCACCTTAAGCCTCTCAGAGTAGAGAAGCTTATAGGATAGTACTGTAGACAACCAAGTAACTTGCAACTAGGCAACCAGAAGCAACTGAAAATGTAGAGAAGACTGGGCAGGTGTTATCTATACAATATTTGGTATTAAGAGATTAGAACGCATTGTTCTGTGTTTGTTAGTAAAACTTTCTTGTAATATTCAGTGCCTCCCACCTATACCTCTTTAAAAAATTTATTAGATCAGGATATTTTCCACCAGGCCCTACTTTTGATTGCCTAGGGCTCATTTCGAGAATTTACTTAGCTGGCTTCGGCTGTGTTTATTAGGACTGTAAATTGGGACTCTTTAAGCACTGTCAATATGAAAGTGAAGCGCTGGACTTGATGGCACCATTGGGCATCTGCTACAGTCTCTTGGTGGACAGCACAATTCAGCCCCGGGTGATGATATTTATCCAGAGGCTGACAACATACCCAGGATCTTGCTCATTGAATATCCTCTGTGTCTCCCCAATTAGGAGAAAAGGAGGTCTAGGCTGGTTTGAGTTCAACACACTGCTGGGGACCATTTGCCTGGAAGCAAGATGCTCTACTTTTAAGGTCACATGAGCTATATTCTAGAGTTTTACTTGGGGCTGTTTTGTTGGCTAGCAACATTAAACCAATTCAAACCAGCTTTAGCAAAGGGGAGATAATATTGATGTGTCAAATTTAAGGAGAAGAATGAAGCTAAATATTTGAAACAATACAAACATTATTCTAATGTCTGATTCTTCCCTTTCATCAAAAATCCCTTTTCTCTACTTTTTAAGTCAATGGCCCCAGCATCTGATAGCTTTCTTATGCTCCATTATGCAAAGCGGGGACCCAAGGAGACATTGAGTTATTCAGTGCCATGTGCAGAATTTCCAGTCAAATACTCAGGCTGTCTCATCCAGGGTCCAGTGCACACCTCTGCAATCACCAGAAGTATATAAGCTCCCAAAGGAATCATAAAACGTGGGTGACATATGTGGGAGTGGTGTGAAAAGAATTCTCACAGGTGTGTGTGTGAAGGAGATAAAACAATTGGTATCTGCTGTACCTTTTCACATCATTGCATTTTTAAAAATAAAGAAGGGTCAAAACGTAATAGTTGCCTCAGCCAAGGGTATGTCATACAAAGGGAATAATGCCCTACATGGGAATTCATTTTCATTTTCCTCACCATGTTTAAAATGTTTCTTTGTCTTAAAAAAAGATGGTCTCATTTCACTAAATAAAATGAATTTAGTTACAAACAATGTAGAGCATATGCAGCAAACAGAGCCACCAAAGAAACCCACAATTTAAACAACAGAAAGATGAATGCGATACCTATTCTTGTACTTACAAACAACTTTTGCACGTAGTTAGTGATAAGGAAAGTTTGCATTTCAGAGAAGAGTGGACTCCATGGGAGAAACGTAACATTTATATACACAGAGGAGCATCAAGTTAGTGTAGAACTTAGCCCCATAATTGAACATTTACTCTCTACCATTGGCAAAAGGAACACGAAGTTACAAAAACTGACACTGTCTATTCATTATAGCTCATCCTATATAAGTAGGCATAACAAATATGCATGGTTCTCAAAAGAGTGTGGGTTAAACTCTTGCTAAAACTTTATTTTGCAAGATTTGTGATGTCACAATTTAAAGAACTCACTGTAGATACTGTTGTATACTGATACCTAAACTAATTGAATCAGACTGACAATAATATCAAAGATTCTGGTGGCATTTGTGCAAATCTAGGAAGAATATTGTCTCTCAGAAATATGGTTAAAGGAGCTTCTTTTTATTTGAGAATGCTAAAATCTAGACTAAACTAGACAAGTTTCCTGTCGTGGAGGGTGGCCAGAGGAAATTTGCATACAGGGGAGCGAGTTTAGATACGTTTCAGGTGGAATGTCTCTTTTCCAGGGTAGAGCGGTGTGATCTCAGTTACATAATTACAAGTATAATCTGGGACACAGGTAATTATGTGTGTTAGAAGTTTTCTCTTAATTTCTGCATTTTAGTTTTGCTAAAACTGTATGAAGTTTACTTGAGTATGTTGAGATTATGGAAAAATAGCTTGCCTGTGTTTTAATAGGTGTATTTCTTCTGAAGGTGGTCATTTGGCAAAATGGTCTAAGATCACATACTGCGTAATCACAACTTCCAAGTTTAACCATTTGTCTAGAGTAGAGCATAAAAGCTAGTTCTGAAAGAAAGCCAGTTGTTTTCCACATAAATCTAGGGGACAAATGTCCAGCTTCCATTCTACATCAACAACATTCAAATAATGCAACTCCACCTACTCTTTTTGGAGGGCCTAAAATACTCTCTCCAAGTTCGCTTAGCTGTTCATCAAGACAAAGCCATCTGTCATTCTAGAGAACGCTAAATCAAATGGGAATACTTACATAACAAAAACAACAACAAAGACTAAAGCCATATATATTTCAAGGAGGAACAAATTAGAGGCTTTATTTCTCTCTCTTTTTTAATTTACCCAATTAGGGTAGGCATAGATTAACAAAATTAAACACATTAATTTTTAATTCAAATTCCATTTTATCTTTTTTTTTAATCCTTCCACCCTTGTATCAACTTCTCCCAAATGCCAGTCTATGCTTTGATTATCAGAACAAAGGCTTTTTGAGTTAAAGCTTTTTAAATGTATTTTGGCCTCCATGACTCTGGATAAAAATCTACTTTAAAAGAATAATGGCTAAAAATGTGCCAACTCTCAATTACTTTCATTCTGGAGTTGTGAAATTTCTCTGTCCTCAGCTATCCACTTCCCAATGTTACAGGCAGGCTTTTCCTTGCAAGCACCTGAATCCAACTGTGGTTCTATTTTGACATCTCCTAGCTACATATTTTCTCTTTCTTCATCCACTTTTTAGGAGAAATGCTTTGGAAGGGTTTTTCTGTCCTGTCCTTCATCTCCTTTCCTTGTCTCTCATCCTCTAAATACTCCCAAAATTACAGAAAGCATCCTCTTTTACCTTACCACCTGTGTCCTTTCAGTGGTATTATTTGAAAATCTGCATGACCTATCAGGTCAACAGAACTCAGAGGGTGTTATTCTCAGATATATTTTACTATCCTTTTGCAACCAAAGAACATAGAGATCTTTCAATACATGTTCGCAGTCTATGATTTTATGGAGAATTTTCCCCACAAGAGCACACACTTTCAATGAGAAATTCTTGTTTTGTCCCCATGAAGATTTTATTAAACATTTTACATATTTAACTGACAGTGACATCCATGTAGAGGACTACTTCAAGTTAAAATAATTTAGACCAGTGAGTATGACTACCTTCAAGATATGAGGATACTACCTAGTGTCAGGGGAAACAAAGTAATGCAAAATCATAAAATCATAGTTTATGAATTGAAGTGTTAAATGATTAGATTATAGCATGCTATACTTTGAACTTTTTGGTCAGAGTGCCAACCTAAAAAAAAGAGAACCAAGTCTGTTTGAAAATGAAAACTCTTTTCATCTTGAAACAGATTCCGTTCTCTTTTTCTTAGGTTGGCACTCTGGCCGAATTCTGCATTAGAAACGGTGATCTCTATGGAGATACAGCTTATAGTTCATGTGAAAATATGTTTGCTGTTGACATCCTTTTGGCTTAAATTGGTGGCACATTTAATGGAAGTTTAGTGTTATAGAAGTTGCTTAAAATAATCTTGACAACAGAAAAATGATGCCATACATATTATAACAAAGAGATATTTTTTCAAAGATTAGTATATTTCACCTCTTCTCTATGGGGGTAGAAGAATGTGGAATTTTATAATGCTAGTTGTTAAGCCTTCCATAATGGCTAGATCACTCTGCAGATTTAAATTGGATGGACTGGCAAGAGTTTGTGGAATGTCTCATCAAATCGAAGGATTGTTTTGGGGAAGAGGAACATCCCTGAATGGAAAAAATTAGTTCTAGAAGCCTCCAGGGCATTTTGTCTCTTCAAAATAAAGATGATTTTTTGTTAAAATTTAATCTTAGGCCTTCCAAATATTCCTCTCCCTACCACAAATGAATAAAAATTTTCCTTCTTGGGAGAGATTTTTACAAATATTCTATTTTCCTTTTTTTTCTTTTTCTTTTTTTTTTTTTTTTGAGAGGGAGTCTCCCTCTGTCGCCCAGGCTGGAGTGCAAATGACGCGATCTCGGCTCACTGCAAGCTCTGCCGTCCAGGTTCACGCCATTCTCCTGTCTCAGCCTCCCGAGTAGCTGGGACTACAGGCACCCACCACCATGCTCGGCTTTTATTTATTTATTTATTTATTCATTCATTCATAGCAGAGACAGGGTTTCATCGTGTTAGCCAGGATGGTCTCAATCTCCTGACCTCGTGATCTGCCCGCCTCGGCCTCCCACACAAATGTTCTATTTTAAGAGTATTTCTGAGAAAGAACTATCTCATGATTAGCCAGGTGTGTCTAGATACTACTTTCAAGAACATTCTAACATTAATGAGCTCACAATAAATAAACATGAAGACTCTTTTTTCATGACTGTCCCTCAATTATCATTAGAATCTTCAAGTTTTATTGGGGTATTTGAGAGCTATGCAATGATCAAATTTTCTTTCTGCAAAGAAAGAAAAAATCATATCTTTCATCATGATAAATTACATTCCTTTAATCTTTGTCTCTGGTTTGTCTAAAATGAAATAGACATTTAGGAGGCAATGACTTTTGTGTTCAAATGGAGGTAGCATGATTACTTGACCAGCTCTGTAGACAGAATTCATGTATTAGACAGAATAGTCTTTAGGTTATCATAAAAATCTGATATCCTGTTATTATATAATTGAGGCCACAAGGTTGTCAATATCATACACATTCATTGCTTCCTAAAATCTGCAACCTGAAACCAAAGTCAAAATTTTAAGTCACAAAGATATCACTGATGGCATGTGGGAAAATTTCAAAGCTGTGCCAGGGGATTTAAGGAGCATTGCTTCCATTAATCTTGCTGAAAGTCTCATGGCTAAATCCCTATGCATTGCTTTTAAGATTTGCTCAAAAATGTCTCAGCATACAAAGTATGAACAAGTTATTCATTATGGTTTTTACTTTATAGCATTCTGAAACTGTTTCTAAGTAATTTAGCACTAACTTTCCTCTTTTATAAAAGATCATAAAGTACTTTCTACTTAAATGAAAGATTTGTTTTTGATAACATGAGCTTTTATGAAGAGTGAAAACTAGTTTTTACACTGAGATTGACTGAAAAGGAAAATAATAATGTTGTTCAGACAAACTATAACAGACCTGTTGATTTTTTTTACCAGAAAATATACAAGGTTAGGATTTTTTTACAGTTTAGAACTGATTATATATATATATAAGTATATATAAATATATATTTGTTAATTACATATAAATTATATATTTGTTGATTATGTATAAAGTATTAATACACATCTTTGCTGGCTAACGATTACCAGGCATTGTTCTGGGTGCTGGTAACATCAAGATTAATAAGACAGAGTGTAATTCATGGTCTAGTTGGGGCAATAGAAACATAAAATATAGTAGACAAATGGAACAAGGCGGAGGCCTGGGAAAGGATAAGGGTTGAGGAACACACAGAGTCATCTGTGGTTTTGAGAGAGAGCTAGTTGGTTAGTCTAGGAAATAAGGCTAAACAATTATGTAATCAGATTATTTAGAGGGCTTTTTTTCTGTATGATTCCATTTATATAAATAATCCACAATAGACAAATCCACAGAGACAGAAAACATGATGGCCAGAAGCTGAAGGGAGGGTGGAAGGGGGAGTGACTGTTTTACTTGATGGGTAAAAGGTTTTCTTCTAGGGTGATGAAAACATTTTGGAACTAGATAGAGGTGACAGTTGCATAACATGCAATGTACTAAATTCCACTTAATTATACACTTAAAATGGTTCATTTTGTGTTATGTGAATTTCACCTCAATAAAAAATTCAAAACAAATGAACAACAACAAAACAAAACACCTGAATCTGTGGCTGCTACCCTCTTCTGAGCTAGTTTCTCTTATGAATGTTTGTAGAATAAGGAACCCAAGCCTGGGCTGTGAACTCCTCTAGAGTGGAAAATGGGCTTCCAATAACTTGTAGACACTCTCAATAGTTATATACTGTGGAGCTATCATGTATGGTTTCCCATATTGCTGTCTTCACTGTGAGCTCATGGAAAGCAGGGACCATATCTTGTTCACCCTTGAATTCCAAGTGCCTAAGCACCTTTCCCAGCACATAGGAGACAATAGATGTTTGTCAAATGAATTAATTAATATGTTTGTGACATCTCTTACTCATCTCTATGACCCCCCAATAATGCTAGTAATAGTTCTACCAGAGCTGGTGCTCAGAACAGATCTATGGATGTGTTGAGTGAGTGGGGATGAGATTGTTTTAGTGTTTGTTTTTTTTAAGGTTATTTATTTCAAATGAACCTTAAAGTAAACTTAAGTTCCATAAAGATTCATATTTTTTATATACTTTAAGTTCTAGGGTACATGTGCATGATGTGCAGGCTTATTCTATATGTATACATGTGCCATGTTGGTGTGCTGCAACCATTAACTCGTCAATTACATTAGGTATATCTCCTAATGCTATCCCTCCCCACTCCCCCTAGCCATGAGAGGCCCTGGTGTATGGTATTCCCCACCCTCTGTCCAAGTGTTCTCATTGTTCAGTTCCTACCTATAAGTGAGAACATGCAGTATTTAGTTTTCTGTCATTGTGATAGTTTGCCCAGAATGATGGTTTCCAGCTTCATCCATGTCCCTACAAAAGACATGAACTCATCCTTTTTTATGGCTGCATAGTATTCCGTGATGTATATGTGCCACATATTCTTAATCCAGTCTATCATTGATGGACGTTTGGGTTGGTTCCAAGTCTTTGCTATTGTGAATAGTGCCGTAATGAACATACGTGTGCACGTGTCTTTATAGCAGCATGATTTATAATCCTTTGGGTATATACCCAGTAATGGGATGGCTGGGTCAAATGATATTTCTAGTTCTAGATTCTTGAGGAATCGCCACACTGTTCCACAATGGTTGAACTAGTTTACAGTCCCACAAACAGTGTAAAAAGTGTTCCTATTTCCCCACATCCTCTCCAGCACCTGTTGTTTCCTGACTTTTTAATGATCACCATTCTAACTGGTATGAGATGGTATCTCATTGTGGTTTTGATTTGCATTTCTCTGATGGTCAGTGATGATGAGTGTTTTTTCATGTGTCTGTTGGTTGCATAAATGTCTTCTTTGAGAAGTGTCTGTTCATATCCTTTGCCCACCTTTTGATGGGGTTGTTTGTTTTTTCTTGTAAATTTGTTTAAGTTCTTTATAGATTCTGGATATTAGCCCTTTGTCAGATGGGTAGATTGCAAAAATTTTCTCCCATTCTGTAGGTTGCCTGTTCACTCTGATGGTAGTTTCTTTTGCTGTGCAGAAGCTCGTTAGTTTAATTAGATCCCAGTTGTCAATTTTGGCTTTTGTTGCTGTTGCTTTTGGTGTTTTAGGCATGAAGTCCTTGCCCATGCCTATGTCCTGAATGATATTGCCTAGGTTTTCTTCAAGGGTTTCTATGGTTTTAGGTGTGACATGTAAGTCTTTAATCCATCTTGAATTAATTTTTCTATAAGGTGTAAGGAAGGTATCCAGTTTCAGCTTTCTACTTATGGCTAGCCAGTTTTCTCAGCACCATTTATTAAATAGGGAATCCTTTCCCCATTTATTGTTTTTGCTAGGTTTGTCAAAGATCAGATGGTTGTAGATGTGTGGTATTATTTCTGAGGGCTCTATTCTGTTCCATTGGTCCACATCTCTGTTTTGGTACCAGTACCATGCTGTTTTGGTTACTGTAGCCTTGTAGTACAGTTTGAAGTCAGGTAGTCTGATGCCTCCAGCTTTGTTCTTTTTGTTTAGGATTGTCTTGGCAATGCAGGCTCTTTTTTGGTTCCATATGAACTTTAGTTTTTTCCAATTATGTGAAGAAAGTCATTGGTAGCTTGATGGGGATGGCATTGAATCTATAAATTACCTTGGGCGATATGGCCATTTTCACGATATTGATTCTTCCTATCCATGAGCATGGAACGTTCTTCCATTTGTTTGTGTCTTCTTTTATTTCGTTGAGCAGTGGTTTGTAATTCTTAGAGGAATTTTTAATGGAATGATAATTTATACTTAATTTTGTAGTGACAATGTGATGAAGTCAAGAGTTGAAAGAGATAATTTATATGATCTCCTGAGTGGGGGATTGGCAGGAGCTTAATGAAGAAGCTATTTCATAAAGCAAGTAAGAGATGATACAAATCTTAAGATAGGAGTTGGCAATGACAAGAAAGAGAAAGAAATGGACTGAAGAAAATGATTGGTTGTGGGTTAGAGAGAAAAAGGAGTCAATAATAACTGAGGATTCTGGTATACTGGGTTGAGATAACAGAAATAAGAGCTCTCTGCTGAGTGAATTTTGGGGACGTAGGTTCAGATTTTGAGACATTAGCTCACAAACTATGGGGTTGACAAGCTCATGTAGGGAAAAAAATGTACAGAAAGCAAATGAAAAAGAGATTGATTGGAGAATCTTGGTGGTGGCTGAGGTTAGAAAAGCCACCAAGAAAGAAGATGGAGACAAATGGTTAGAGAGGGAGGAGAGATCGCCAGGACAGAGTATCATCATTAAAGCTACGGAGAAATGTCATCAGGGGCCCGAGGGGCAAAATGGTTCAGGAGGATTAAGTCATTAATTTGGGTGACTATGAAGTCATTTGTATCCTACAGACAGCATTTTCAATTGAGTAGTGGGGACAGAAAATGCAGAGGATTTAGGAGTGATTGTGAATGGAAATGATGAATGATATAAAGAGATGGAGGTAGTATAGATTTATTTTTATAGATTTTTGGAACAGAATGAAAGGGATAACTGAAGTACTACCTTGGAAAGGTACAAATTGAGAGAAAGATGCAAGAGACCTAATAATGTTTATGGGATACATCAGAGAGTCCAGTGGAGACAGAAACGCCTTTGGGCAAGGAAGAACTTTGATATTTCAGTTGGTTGAAATGTTAGGAAGTTGTTAAATATTCTATCTCATGATATAAAGTCATGCGCGGGATGATTTGGGTAGTGATAACTGCTCAGAGAGCTATCTATATCGGTCAGAGTAGCGAAGTTTTACTTCAGAAAAAAAACCCTATCTCCCAATCAATGTTTTAATAAGAGCTATTTCTTGTTCCACATCATTTTTGTTGTGGGAAGGCAGGGGTATTTGTAACAGTCATTTAGGGAGTGAGAGACAGAGATGCCTGTCTATAATCACCCCTGGGAGAAAGGAGACCTCTGGAATCTCACATTGGTTCTCACAACTTTCTCGCATGAGTGACATATGTCACTTCTGTTCACGTTTCATTGGCCACACTAAACACTAGCCACCTGACTCCAAGTGGCAGCCACCTGACTCCAAGTGGTCATAGAACATAGAAGGGAAACTTTTATCAGATATCTGGATGGAGAACCAGGTATTCTGTGAACATTTGTAACAATTACAATATTACCTTAAAAACTTAAAAGTAATATAGAGTTCAGAGGATGGGTGAGGGAGCAAATGACTTGAATTAATTACATTGTCCAATGCTAGTATGCTTCTTGAAATGCATGTAATATTAAAATCATCTCACAGGAACACCTGTGAAAGGGAGTTTATAATTGTTTTTGAATAATTCTAATCAATTGAGACCATTAGCCTTCTCTGATGTATTAATTATGATTAGTTTCATCTTCATGTGATGGGAAAAAAGAATATAACAGAAAAAAATAATATGAGAGGGGCTGAAATAACATACAATTTAATTTTCTCTTGTAATAGTCTGAATAAGAGGTTCACAGCCTTCATTGTCATCAAAAACTGAATTTCTTCTATCTAATTTCTCCATCATTTTCAATGTTTGACTTGCATTTTGTGGTCCAAGATGCTATTCTAGCTCTAGTCATATCATTTGTATACCAGCCAGCTGGACACTTTGTGAAAGTTTTGCCACCACTTCTGTATATGTTACATTGGCCAGAACTTAGATACACACAGTGAAGGCTGATAGATCTGGTCTTTATTCTGGGGACCAATATGCTCAACTAACACTTGGAGGTTCCATATCTGAGTAAGAAGTCATCCCATGACTACCCATTTTAAATACTTCTTCATCTCTGTGTAGAAGGTCCTTGATTTGGGGTTGGGGTTTCATTTTATTTTCAGCAATTCTTAGCATGGAGCGAAATCAGGGCGTCCATGCTCCACATCAGAAATGTAATGACTTCCTCAGAATATATACATTTTTGGAACTAGAACAGCCTCTTATTTGGAGAGAAGCAGCATTTTGAGAGACAATGAACATCAGTATTGGTTTTGGTGCAAGGATAAAATATGTTTTTCCTCTTGCATTTTGTGGCCGCTTGCTAGCCTCACCTAATTCACAGGTCATGGTGGGATGCAATAGCAAGCTTGAAAAGCTATGGCCAGTATTTTTGATTGGCTATGATTTTAACTAACAGGGTCCTATACAAAACTGGGCTCCACACGGAGCTCTTTCTATAGAGCTCAAAGGAAACAGTGAGTTTTGGAGGGCGATGAAGATTCTTCATTTTTACTTTACTCCCATTATGGGAGTTGTGAGATGGAACAGTGTTTGTCACCAAAAGAGAGAAGAGATAAAGTGCTGCAGAACTTCAAAAGCAGGAGAGGTTGGCAGCTGCATTTGACCCAGCGTTAGACCTGGCACAGATTTCAGGAAACAGTAAAGATCTTTTACTTTACACTTTTGTTTTTCATGTGTTCCTTGCCTTTTGGCTCCATACACCAGATGTTGAATTTAATATTATTATTGGTAGTAGTAATTCAAATCTGAATTGTAGGAGAATGTATTATTCAAATTGTAGATGAGATAACCCTGGCCAAACCTGCATGAATTAAACATCCACTAGTCCAGGGTGTGATGAAGCTCTGAATTAGGGAAAGGAAGAAGATGGTTTGGAAACCGTGATGACTGAGACGACTAAGAATTTAGGATGCCCCTTCTGTTGTTTTGTACTTTAAGAGAGGATAACAATGGCAAAACAGAAAGAAATATCTAAAACTGAAGTTTTCTATCTAATTAAGAATTAGGTCATAGGCTGATTAAAATTGTCAGATAGCACAAGATGTAAGTAAATCAATGCTAAGTACAGGGGAGAAAAGCAAAAACACGGCAAGGTGTGGTGGCTCACGCCTGTAATCCCAACACTTTGGAAGGCCAAGGCGGTGGGTCACCTAAGGTCAGGAGTTCAAGACCAGCCTGGCCAACATGTTGAAATCATCTCTACTAAATTAGCTGGGCATGGTGGCACGCACCTGTAGTCCCAGCTACTTGGGAGGCTGAGGCAGGAGAATCCCCTGAATCCAGGAGGCAGAGGTTGCAATGAGCCAAGATCATGTGGCTGCACTCCAGCCTGGGTGACAGAGCAAGATTCCGTCTCAAAAAAAAAAAAAAAAAGAAAAGAAAAGAAAAAAAGAAAAGAAAAAAGAAAAGCAAAAACACTGTCCCTATTTTTAAATTAATATTTCAGTTCACTTCTTTCTATCATCTTTAAATATTATCTACTATTACCAGTCCCTCTTGTCTATTCAATAAAATTTATTTTCCTCTAATATTTGTTCAAATTTTCACTGTTATGGATTATATAATAAAACTCAATACTGTTGTTGTGCTTTTTGTTTTTTGCTTTTTTTGTATTCTTGACCACCTCAATTCCTTTTAAGCATTTTATGGGCTTCTATCAACAAGTTTATCTGAATGTTTGATAACCCGTGTTTCTGACAAAAAAGAAATAAAGAAAGAGCCTACAACTTTACTCTGAATGTGATGCACTACCATTTATTTTTAAGTCATTAAAAAATTATGTGATACTATCTATATTACAAAGAAACTGCTGCAAGTAAGATATTCTAGAATGCCAGACCACCTTTTAAAGTGTAAGGACATATCACCTTGGCATATTTATTTATCCACAGCTTATGTTGGTATTGTTTTAAGCAGATATGCATTAATAAAAGATTACTATTGTTTATACCAAATCGTATCTTTTTCCTTTATATAGAAGAGAATCAAAGAAACCTTTTATTTTAGATGGCTGTTAGCAGAGAAATAGCAGATCAGTCATTCTACAATATCAATTTTTAAATAGTCTCTTGACAAGAAATTTTGTACCAAAATGGATAGCACATTGTGGATAGTAGATTATAATCTCCAGTGAAGGAAGTAAGAATAAAAAGTCAATCAATCCTCAGAGGATACTACATTGCAGGATAATATCAACCACCCTATTCTGCATACACATTTTTAGTACTTGACTTTAGGAGTATGATTGATTTAGGTGTATCTACCTGTTAGCAACAGGATGGCTCCCCAGCTGGCTGTGGAAGGAAATAATAACAACTGGACAGAGAGTAGAGCATTTTGTTCAGTTATGGGAACAAAATATGACATGTCCCTGATAAAACTGTGCTCTCCCCATGTGTTTATGTGTAGGTCTGAGTTTAAATGTTGTGATTGGCATTTTTCACTAATCTCAAAAAAGGTAATAGAGAGTAAAATGTCAAAAGATCATCAACTGTATGATACAGCTGCTTTGGTATCAATATTTCCACAGATGTTTGAGCAGGAGAAATTACTAGTTCTTAGTAAGAATGAACTAAATCTCATCTCGTCTTTGCTCTTTCTTTTGAATTAATTGGTTTTGGCTTGCCAGAATCACAGTGCAGATCATAAAGAATGGAAGGGCTTGGCATGTACCGTGTTTTCTCTACTGCATTAATCGAACTGTAAATGAGATTTTGGTCAATAAAATAAAACATGCTGCCCAGAGCACACACAGAGAAGCACTAGAGAGATTCAAATGCTTAGTAATATGAGGAATGCAAAACTAACTCAAAGCTTCTTCCATAAATCAATTCAAATAAAGTACACTATGTACTCCTTGATGATCTATTCCCATACACCATTTAAAAAATTCTCAGGCATGCCAAAAAATAAAATAAAAATACGTAAATTTCAAGACCTTGATGTACTTGCTGAGTTGACTCTCTCCAACACTGTCCTCGGCATCTTCCATCTTATACCTATGTAGATTATCTTTCCAGTATCCTGGGCTCTCAATATTTTGGCTTCCTTTTCTGCTATGATCTTGTCCAACAACCTCCTTCAGCCTCTCCCACTCATGAGCACCCCCTAGATCTTGCCATTGGCAGTAACTTTGAGTCCTCTATAATTTTGATTTTAAGTATCCCACACTCACACAACAATCCCCTCTTTTTCCAGCTCACTTCCACTAGTGCTTGCACTTTAACAATTTTTCTTCTATCATTGGAACTTGAAATACATTGATTCCCACTTACCTTCACCTTCTTCATGTCCTCATTTCTCTCTTCCCAGTTTAAATGTCATGATCAGTCATGATCAGTTTCTTGCACGTCTATTTGGTTCCTTTGGCCTTCTCTCATTTCCTCATAACGCTGACCAGCGAAGCTTTACCTCAATCCTGGTTAGGTCCCACTCTCTGCTTACTCTGTGCTTACCTGCCACTGCTCATTGTGTCTGTAGAGAAACATACACCTTGGCTGACTAATTCCACTTAAAATTCTTGATCACTAACAGAGGTGGACTTGTGGAATCAGAAACGCACCATACGTCCCTCACCCAGTCTCTCTTCCTTCTTTCTTCTTCCTAGGTGACAACTGCACACTTTTTGTCTTCTCAAATCCCAAACACCTTCTCCCTTTCCTCTTCAACCAATAGCATTTCTTACTTGGTTAAGAAAATAGCGTCCTATCAACATTCTACGCCTTGCTATTGCTAAATTTGGTGGGCATTTTTCAGTTGATCTCCTTAATTGCTTTCTACTTGAAATACATTCTTCACTTGGCTTCCAAGACACCACACTCCTCTCGTTTCCCTTTGGCCTCACTGACCACTCCTTAGTTTCCCTGATGGGTAACTTTTCACTTCCCAGTCTCTTACCATTGGAATGAGCAAGGCTCAGTACACAGACTTCTTTTCTTTCCTGCATTTATTCATTGCTTTGTGGATGTGGATGTCATCAATCTTATGCCTATACACACTAATTTATGCTGAACTTATGATTTCTCTATTTAGTGTTGCAGCCTGATGTTTCTCAAAACTTCAGGCTTTATAGGCATTGTATCTGCTCACTTACTTGGATTTTTACTTTGAATATATGATAAGAATGCCAATGGTAACTTCTTCAAGACCAAACACTTGATCTACACACTCCTCTCGCCTCAACCAAACAAGCATGTTCTTGCCTATTTGATTCCTATTTTAGTTAATGACAATGCCATCTTTCTAGTTTTCCATGCCAATAGTGTTGTAGTCATCTTGGAGTGTTCTTTTGTTGACACATCCCAGATCAAATCTGTCTGCAAATACTTACAATTCTACCTTCAAAATATATCCAGAAAGTTATCCCTTACCCCTATTGCCACTGCCTCTCTCGGCCCACTCTGCTCTCATATCTCACCTGTTATTGTAGTAACATTCTAATTACAACTTTGCCACCGCCACCCCCAGTCTATACTCACCAAGCAGCCAGAAGATACTTTTGAAGTCATATTGTGTTGTTCCCCTTGTCAAACCCCGGAATGCCTTCCTAATGTATTGAAGTTAAAAGCCAAAGATGTTATCATGCCTGATAAAGCCTCAATCCAACATGCTTCCCATTTGCTTCCTGACTCATCTTCCACCTCTCTTCCTCTCACCCAGTCCACTCCAGCCACACCAGCTGCCTTGCTATTCTTGTAATAAGCAGTAATGTGCCTGCCTTGTGGTCTTCACAGCCCCTTGCTGTTCCTTCTGCCTAGAAAGGGCCAATTCTCTCACCTCTTATAGATCTTTCCTCAAAAATCATCTCTCAATGACACTCACCCTGAGAAAACTGGAAACTTCTTCCAACACTTGGCTTCTTATCCTTCTCTATTTTTCTCCAAAACACTTACTACTTCTAATATATGTACATACACACACACACAAAATAAATTTATGTATATATTTATATATTCTTAGTTCCCCCATTACAATGCAAGTTCAAAGAGAATTGAGATTTTCTTTTTTGTGTGTTTGGTTGATTTCACTGCTGTATCCCTAGGACCTACAGTAAGACCTGGTTTATAGCAGATGCTTAAAACTCTATTGTTGGTTGAATTAATTAATTAAAAAGTTTCATGTTAAAGTATGTTTGCATGTGATCTAGAAAAAATGAGAGTTTACATATTATAGTCCTTCTAGAATAAAGGAAATTTGACAGTATTTTTAATTGTTTATTTTTTTGAGACAGAGTTCACTCTTGCTGCCCAGGCTGGAGTGCAATGGCACAATCTCCACTCACTGCAACCTACACCTCCCGGATTCAAGCAATTCTCCTGCCTCAGCCTCCTCAGTACCTGGGATTACAGGCATGCGCCACCATGCCTGGCTAATTTTTGGGTTTTTAGTAGAGACAGGGTTTTGCCATGTTGGTCAGGATGATCTTGAACTCCTGACCTCAGGTGATCCACCCACCTTGGCCTCCCAAAGTGCTGGGATTACAGGGTGAGCCACTGTGCCCGGCCTGACAGTATTTATTTAGCTCTATGGCACCTAAATATCAAGACCCATATCAAAATTTTGGGGCCACCTTATTGTTGAAGGTAAGGAGTAACTTCTGGGGTGCCCATATCTTTATAAAGAGAAACTTCTATGCTCTATTCATGTCACTTTCTTTGCTGTGTTTGATTCTTGCTTTGGAACATTTTTATAGAGCAATGTTTTGGGTCAGAAGCCTGCTAACAAATAACATCTCTTTAATTGAACTTCTTTGCCTTCACTAAGGAAAAGTTAAATGTCCCAGTTCAGGCTACTGGCAGCCCTAGGCTTAGGATTCAGGACCCTTTACTGTTTGTTTCTAGATTCTCTGATTAAACTACTCCCTCTATCAAATTTAAGGAAAAGTTAGACGCTTTCAGTGAGGGACTTTACAGGCAGATACAGAAAATCCATTCTTAGCGATGTGATTAGGTGATGATGGTATGTCCCTATCTGGGGGTGGGAGAATAGCATCATTCTGACACACCAACTCACAGATCAGCAGCAACAGACTAAGGTTCTTTTTAATTCACAAACTAAATGGAACTTGTGAAAAATGGTGACTATATTTTAAAAAATCATCTGTCTTGCTGTGACACTTTTCTTATAATTTGTTCTTCTCTTGTTCACAGAATTTTCCTCATTAGCCTAGTTATTCTCCTTGTCTTTACTTCTGGAAGGTTCCTGTTTGTGTGCATATTAACTTGGCATCATCCTCTGTTGTCCAGAGCAATAGTCTCTTTTCTATTTTTTATCTTGAAGGTCCTGGTTCCTGGGGCACTATTTACTGGAGGGCTTCAAGTATCGCAGACTCGCTTTCAGATGTATAAAAGATGTTCTCTTGAATATTTATTTTTTCCAAATGGCATTGTCCCTTATATTGCTGTACACTTATGGAAGAATCCTGAGATACTGAGATTTATTATTTCCAGACTAGAAAAATGGAGAAAACGTTTCTAATGCTCCATCAGAGCTCTGCTAGCCACCATCATTTGATTGCTAACTGACCATTATATTCTGTTTTGCCTTCAGCTCCTAGAGCTATTGAATTACGCATTAGGCCTCCACCTTTATTCTAGAAAGGTTTCCTATCTTGTACTGCCTCCACTGAACCCTATACATTTCCTTATCCTTCCTTCTGTGTTACAGGTGATTTAGGACACTCATCTTTGTAATAACCAAAATTGCTACCAAGTAGACTTTCTGAAGGACAAAGCCTGTGTCAGTTGTAGTAACAATCTACTTTCTCATGGGATGCCCACCTAGGGATGTGATACTTTGGAGCCTTCTACGTTACACAACTTCATGTATTTTATGCAGGATAAAAGAAAGTCATAATTTCAGAAATATCAATTTTAAAACTTCCTTTGGGAAAACTCACCGGGATTATTTAATTCCATACCTCATCACCCTTTAGCATCCTAATGCTCAGGACTTTTTTTCTATCCTGGGTCTTATCCACAGTGTTCTGACCACCCATTGGAACTTCCTGCTTGGTATTTTCATGGCCCCTCTAGCTAACAGTGATATTTTACCTGTCTCCTTTCTTCACTATTTCCATTTAAATAAACCTCCATGAATTTTAAAATTCACTCCCTTTTCACCTTCTAAGGTGAAAATTAGCCAATTTGTCATAAAATAACTCCTTTGTGTTAAAAGAAGAAAGCACAGGACACAGATTCATTCACCCAGGATCCGGAAGGCCTGCTTTAGTAATGAGTGCATTTTACCAGAGAGATGTTTTAGCCATAATGCCCACTTTTGTTGTCAAAACTAGAAGTGTAACTAATAGTGCAAATAAAATTTTCTAACATGTAATAATAATTTTAACATTTCACTTTCTAACTGACAAAGCTTTCTGTGAAATGCTTTGTATTCATTTTCTTTTTTAATCGTCACAATTACTCTAGAGGGGTAACCACCATTGTAAACCTCATTTTACTAACACAAACTGAGATTAGTGTGATTAAGTAACTTGCCCAAGGTCACACGGCAAGTTTGACATGACATATATTTTAATCTTCACAATTACCCATTTGGCTAGTGCAGAGAATTTAAATAATTTTCCATGTGTCACAAAACCAGTAAGTAGCAGATTTAGCATTCAAAGTCAGTTGTCTGACTCAAAAGTCTTTAGATTCTTCTGGATATCAACATCTTTGTTACTTCCTACTAACCTTGTAGACAGTCGTAAGACTCTTGGAAATCTGTTGAAAAAATGAGAAAGCTGTATCAGTTATCTCATGCCACAATAATGCCATGTCACACTCAACCACAAACTTCAGGGAAACACACAACAAATGTTTATTTGCCTCATGGGTCTGAGATGTTTAGATGATCTGGCCTGAGTTGGCGAACTTCTCTGGAGTAAGCTGTGGCTCATCTAGGCAGTCACTCTTGTTCTGGCTGGAGTAGCTCATGAGTGTCAAGGTTGACTGACTGCTGGCAAATAGAGATAGTCTCAGCTGGAATGACTGTAGTTACTTGGCTCTGTCCCATGTGTCTCTCTCATTATCCAGCAGACTGGCCAAGGAACGTTCTCATGGAAATCTTAGAGGAGTCGAAAAGCCGAGTCATGTAAGTACTTTTCAACACTTGGCTTATGTTGCATTTGCTAAAATTCTGTTGGCCAAATCAAGTCACATAGCTAAACTCAGGGTTAGAGTACCAGGCTCCTACAATGTTTATGGGGAAGGTCATGGGTACATAGACAGGGAAGAATTGAGTCATTTTCTTTAAATGAAAATTACTACAAGGGTCTAACAAATTTTTAGCAGAAACAGTAAAGGAACCAGGTAAACTTTAGAGTTCACTCCTCAAGCCGTCTACACTCTAAAAAAAGTGCAACATTGTATTTGCCGTGTCATCATTGCTTTAATATATAACCTTATGGATCCAGGTTGCAGGAGCCAACATTTGCTAAAAATTGAACATGTGATCTTTGGTCACATATTGTGCTCTTAATTATAACCGTAAAACATGCTTCAAATTTGAATAGAATAGTGCCAAAGCAATGCTGCCTGAATTTATAATTCTCTTTCAAATAGTGTGTTGGCCCAACTCATCCAGTGCCTAGTGGTTTTGTGGTTTAGAAGTTTGTTTTCTGGAATTTGATGCAGCTGTTCTCTCTGAGTGAAGATCCTTGGGGAAAGGTGGATAAACACATAAAGCTTCTGAAAGCCATCCCAGATCCCTCAAAGTCAGCCTCAGCTTAATGTCTGGGTCAGAAGTATAGCAAAGTTAGTCTTGGTAATTGTTCATGTGTTTTCAAAGAGACTCATTATCAACATTCACAACCTGGTTTCAGTCCAGTAGAGCTTTATGAGGCTAAATTCTAAACAGCATCAAAATACGTAAGAAGAAAAAGCTCAGCTTGGAGAACTGATGCTTACAACTGTTTATACATAAGGTATTTGTAAGACCAATTAACAGTGTTTTATTTCTTTGATACATCAAAACACAGTGGCATTCAAAACCACTCAGTCTTTTTCCTTAATTCACAAACACATAACACTAAGCAAGCACACACAGATTAAGTGCCCTGAAGTTACATGAAAGACCTAGCCCTGCTGTGCAAATCACTCACAAAATTGTTAGTTCTAAAACACTTTCATTTCCCTGCGATCATCCTATAGATTGTATTTCTATTTGTCATACTCCTTTTGCATTTTTCTTTCTACTTATCTCTTCTTTCCTCTACATTGCTACTATACTTAAAGATCCTCAGGATTCTATCCTGGGTTCCTTTAGTTATCACTAATAAAGCTTCCCCTTGAAAAATCTCTGTCACTCCTCTGAATTTAAATAGTGTCTATAGTTTGTCAACTCCTAAATTTGTATCAGTAACCGAGTGACATAGCAAGAGTGGGAAAAAAGAGTAACCAGTCCCCAGTGTAGGCAACAAAGAGATGCTAACTTGTAGATAATATAAAAGAATAACCAAACAGACTAAAAGTCAGTCTTCTTATTATCACCATTTGCTGAAATTTTTTAGCAATCTCAGTGATAAAACACTCCTCCTTGGGTGGGGAGGGGGATCTTGTTGGATTAAGTTCTAAGCAATTCGTATGGCTATTGTTGAGTTTCAACAATATATATATGTAAGCTTTAAATTAGTGTCTTTTAATTTCATACTGCTTGTATAGGAGTCTCCAAGAACACAGAACCAATAGGATATAGATATATAAAGACATTTGTTGCAGGAATTGGCTCATGTTCTCAAATCTCCTCAAATGAATCTTTGAGTTCAAAGCAATACAATTCCAACTCTTAACATAATTTTGCTTTCTAATAAAGTGATTCTTAAGTGTGTCTATAATATAAGCTAAGAAAATAGCCATTACATATTTGAAAAAATACAATTATGAAAGATATGTTTCTATCAGATATCAACTTACATTATAAAGCTACTGTAATTTAAAAAACTGGGTTTGATGGCATAGAACTAATAAAATTGATCAGTGAAACATACTAAAGACTCTGGGAAGAAACTTAATACGTATATGGAAATTTATTGTATGGTTAAGTGAGTACTTCAAATCAGGAGTCAAAGTAATGTATACGTGACACCACTAGGGTCTTAGCTTACGTCCTCTTCTCCTGACCTCTGATTGCAGCCCTGCTCTGGTACACAGTTCTGCACAGGATCTGACCTCCTTGCTTTTAGCTCCTCATCACAAGTGTGATTTGAGTATCTCTTGCTTCCTGCCCTGGGGCTTCTCTGATAATCCCACGTGTCCACTTGACCCTGATACATGTCACATGAAGAGGTATGGGAACGAATGGATTAATACCGCTCTCTTTTGTGTCTCAGATGAATGGTTCTGAGCCACATATCATAAGGCATCACAGAATGTCCCTCACTGGGTAACTAGTCACCTGAAGTGGTGGCATGCTAGATAATGCTTGAATTGGCTTTCAGTCCTTCTTTGATGCCTGTCACTCACTCCTGCCACCTGAGAACACATTCTTAAGAAAATATATGACCTCTGTCCCAGGTTTGCTTTTGGGAAGAACCCATGTAAGTCAGGTAGACTATGCTATGCAATAAATGACTCTGACAAATTGCCTGTGCAATTGTGAAAAGAGTAAATGTATCTCTACACATAAACAAATTCTGCAAAAGTTAAAAAGTTAACTGTAACAATAAAACCAAAGAAAACATGAAAATATTTGAAAACATCACCAAAGCAGAGGCTCCCTCTTCCACATCAGCTTTTGTCTGTATATTTTTCAGGTTCTCTTTGCTGTTTTGTCAATGTTATTGCATTTGCTTATTGTCCAGATAGTCATCAAAATATCATGTTTGCTAAAGTCTCACTCTCATTTCCAGTGTTGTTACACATTTATTCTCTTCTACACATCCTTCTTGTATTACAATTGGATTTGGGGTAGATGGTGGAAATAAATGCTTGAATTTAATCTGCTCTCTGAATCTATACTATTTTCAATTTTGCATTAGTTATATCTGTAGGTAACTGCAGACAGCAGTATTAAAAAATCTAATTTAGAGTCTCTGACAAGTAGAATTGTATCCAACTATGAAGATTTCTACTCAGTAATTAAGCTATTCTCTATTGTCTTCTGGGACAAAAATGTCACCTGATGTTGCTCTGTCTTTCTCCCAGCATTTTAGGGTGGGAAGGTACTAAGAAAGCATTTAGTCTCTAGATGTCCAAGGTATGGTTTGTTGACCAAATTAACCTATGCATCCTTGTTGTGGCTCCTCTGGGAATCTTTCCATTTAAAAAGATTACACAAATTAGCATTCATGTGCTAGTAGGCTAGCAGTTTCTATCTACCTATATTGACCATTTAAAATTACCTATTGGCAGGTTGAATTAAATAGTAAGTGGTAATTATTATGCGGTTTAATTTAATTTAATGAAATGTTATAAAGAATTTATGAACAAGTAAAGTAGACATGCAAAAATATCCATATGCATTTCACTGATGTTTAATTGCATATAATATGTGCACGCTAAGCATACATTTCCAGGCTCATCATTATATAAGTTAATATGGTCTACATTCACATAGATATTTGTTTAAGTGGCTTACCTTTAAACATTTTATATTTCTAATTATCAAAACCTTCATTTTAACTGTATCAACATTGTGACCGTTAAAGTGAAAGATTTTCCTTAGATTTCACTTGAAGACCTGTTCTAAAGTCCTCATTTTCTAATTCAGAAAAAAAATCAGAAAACTCTACTTATGGGCTTTATTTATCCAGACATAGAATTTTTAGCATGAAGTGTATGGTGTTTAATTAAATAGCAAAAGGCGTGGAACAATTGAGACTTACATTATTTTTTAAAAAGTTTTTATTTTGAAATAATTACAGCAAAAGAAGTTGTAAGGCTAGTACTGAGGGGTTCCCTGTACCCTTTACCCAGTTTCCTTTGGTGGTTACATTTTACATAACTACAGGACAATATCAAAAGTAGGAAATTTTCATCATTGTGTAGTCATAGTTCTATGTCTTTTATCACAGGTGCAGATTTCTGACCACTGCAATTAAGATTGAGAACTATTCCATCAATACAAATATCTCCATTCTATTCCCTTTTAAACTCACTCCTTCTTCCTTACATTACCCCTTTCTCCTAATTATCTCTAAGTCCTGCAACCCCTAATCTGTCCTCTATATTTACAATTTTATCATTTTGGGAATGTTATTCAAATGAAATCATAGAGTATGGGACCCTTGGAGACTGGCTTTCCCTCCCCCCAGTCTAATGCACTTCAAAACCATCCAAGTGGTTGCATGTATCAATAATTCTTTTCATTTTTGTTATTGTTTAGTATGGATTATTCTTTTTATCCCATGGTATAGATGGACCACAGTTTAACCACTCACCCATTGCACAACGCTGTACTTCCCTCTTTTGGCTATTGCAAATAAAGCTGCTATGAACAATCATGTACAGGTTTTATGTGGATATAAGTTTTTATTTCTCTGGGATAAATGCCCAAAATGAGATTGTGGTGTTATGTGGTAAGTGTATGCTTAGTTTTAAAAAGAAACTTCCTAACTTTTCCATTTTACATTCCTGTAAACAATGTAGGAGAGATTCAATTTGTCAGGATCCTTGCCAGAATTTTGTACTGTCATGATTTTTATTTTAGCTTTTCTGATAGGCGTGTCGTTATATCTCATTGTGGTTTCATTTGCATTTCTCTGATGGTTAGTGATGTTGAATATTTTTTCCTGTGCTTATTTGCCATCCATAGACCCTTTTCCAGGAAATTTCTCTTTATATCTTCTGCTCATTTTCTAATTGCATTGTTTGTTTGGTTTTTACAGTTGAGTTTTATAATCATTTAATATTCTAGATATGAGTCCTTTGTCAAATACAGGGTTTGTAAATGTTTTCTCACAGTTTGTAGCTTGTCATTTAATTCTTTCAGCAGAGTCTTTTACAGAGCAGAATATTTTAATTTTGATGATGTTGAATTTACCAATGCTGCTTCTTTATGGATCATGTTTTTGGTGTAAAGCTCAAAAACATTTTCTAGATCCTGAAGATTTTCTCCTACATTTTTTCTTCTAAAAGTTTTATAGTTTTATGTTTAATATTTAGATCTGTGATCCATTGGGGTTACTTTTTGTATAAGGTATGTGGTTTAGATTGATATTTATTTATTTTTTGGCTATGGATATCCAATTGCATCACTCTCAGCTGTGGAAAAGAATATCCTTCTTCCACTGAAATGTTTTGCAGTTTTGTCAAAAATCAGCACTAATAACATGCTGTTTTGGTTGCTGTAGCCTTATAGTAGAATTTGGAGGTGAGTGGTGTGAGGCCTTCAGCTTTATTCTTTTTGCTTAGGATTGCTTTGGCTATTCAGGTTCTTGTTTGATTCCATAAGAAATTTAGAATAGTGTTTTTCTAATTCTTTAAAGAATGATGTTGGTAGTTTGATAGGAATAGCATTGCTTCTACACATTGCTTTGAGCAGTATGGCCATTTTAGCAATATCAATTCTTCCAATCCATGAGCATGGAATGTTATCCTGTTATTTGTGTCATTTTAAATTTTTTTCAGCAGTGTTTTGTAGTTCTCCTTGTACAGATCTTTCACATCCTTGGTTAGTTGTATTCCTAGGTATTTTATTTTCTTCATGGCTATTGTAAATGTGTTCTTGATTTGACTCTATGCTTGGACATTATGGATGTATAGAAATGCTAGTGATTTTTGTACATTGATTTTGTATCCTGAAACCTTGCCGAAATAGTTTATCAGTTCCAATCGCTTTTTGCTGAGTCTTTAGAATTTCTTAAGTATAGAATCCTATTGTCTGCGAAGAGAGAGTTTGACTTCTTATTTTCCTATTTGGATACCTTTTTTTTTTCCTCTTACTTGATTGCTTTGGCAAGCACTTCCAGAAATGTGTTGAATAGGAGTGGTGAGAGTGGGATCCTTGTCTTGTTCCAGTTCTCAAGGGAAATTCTTCTAGCTTTTGCCCATTCAGTATGATGTTGACTGTGGGTTGGTCATAGATGGCTCTTATTATTTTAAGATATATTCATTTGATGCCTTCCTACTCTGTTGAGGATTTTATCATAAAAAGATGTTGAATTTTCTCAAAAGCTTTTTCTGCATCTATTGAGATGATCATACGGTTTTTGCTTTTAATTCATTTTGTGTGGTGAATCACAATTACTGATTTGCATATGTCAAACCAAACTTGTATCCCAGGAATGAAGCCTAATTTATCATGTTGAATTAACTTTTGGATGTGCTGCTGGGCTCAGTTTGCTAGTACTATTCTTTAAGAATCTTTGCATCTATATTCATCAGGGATATTGGCCTAAAGTTTCCTATGTTCATCATGCCTCTGCCAGATTTTGGTATCAGGCTGAGACCGGCTTCATAGAATCAGTTAGGGAGGAGTCCCTTCTCCTCAATATTTTGGAATAGTTTAAGTAGGATTTTTACTAGTTCTTTATACATACGATATGATATGGTTTGGCTGTGTCCCCACCTAAATCTCAACTTGAATTGTATCACCCAGAATTCCCATGTGTTGTGGGAGGGACCCAGGGAGAGGTAACTAAATCAGGGGGCCAGTCTTTCCCATGCTATTCTCATGATAGTGAGTAAGTCTCATGAGATGTGAAGGGTTTATCAGAGGTTTCTGCTTTTGCTTCCTCCTCATTTTTCTCTTTCTGCTGCCATGTAAGAAGTGCCTTTCACCTCCTGCCATGATTTTGAGGCCTCCCCAGCCACGTGGAACTGTAACATCAATTAGACCTTTTTTTCTTCCCAGTTTCGGGTATGTCTTAATCAGCAGCATGAACGTGGACTAATACATGGTACAATTTGGCTGTGAATCCATCTGGTCCAGGGCTTTGTTTTGGTTGTAGGGATTTTATTTCTGATTCAACTTCAGATCTCAATATAGGCCTATTCAGCGTTTCAGTCTCTTCTTTATGCAATCTTGGGAGGCTGTTTCCAGCAATTTATCCATGTCCTCTATATTTTCTAGTATTTTGCTTAGAGTTGTTTATGGTAATCTCTGAAGATCTTTTCAATTTCTGTGAGTTCAGTTGAAATGTCATCTTTCTCATTTCTGATTGTACTTATTTGAAACTTCTCTTTTTCTTTCTTTGTTAATCTAGCTATTAGTCTACCATTCTTGTTTGAGAAACCAAGTCTTAATTTCACTGATCTTTTTGCATGGAATTTTGCATCTCAGTTTCATTCAGTTCCTATCTATGAAATGGGAGTCTAGGTTCTTCATGTGGTCTTTGCTGGAGGGATACTGTGTGACTACAGTTTTTTCTGTGATATTTAGCTGAATATAACAGTTATACTGTTATAAAGTTCTCTATTATATAAGCTAAGCTTCGTCTTTTCTGGTCCTTTGAATAGAGTCAGCTTTCCTTACACTCTTTTTTTTTTTTTTTTTTTTTTTGGTCTATGCCTGTTGGTATTTCTAGGTGCCTGTTTCTCTCACACTTAGTTTCTGATATATAAGGTAAGGAAAATAAAAACTGAGAAAACTCACTGATGTGTAGTTCTTGAGGTCCTCGGGTCCTTAGTGGGTCTGCCTTCTTCTTTCCACTTTTTAGTCTTATTTGCTTATATGTAAATGGCCAAGGATTTTAACTGTACTTAGAAAGAAACATACATCTACATGAGTTATTAACGATCCAGAAAATAAAAGAAAAACAGTAGTAATCATCCCTGACACTTAAAATATTTTAGGTATTTTTTGTTTGCTAATAGTGCTGTCCATATAATTACTTAGAGAAGGAAGAACAAGTGAGCAGAAACCAAACGGAAATAACCTACAATTTTGTTGTTTAAAATTATTAACAGGCTATTATAAGTATTGACTATGGTCTAAGGCAACAGGAATTCCCAACTTCTTTATTATTGGTTAGAAATATAGATGCTCACTTTAGAGGCCTCTTCTACAGCTGGGAGTACTACGGGACACGGTTTTGGCTAATATGACATGAGTATAGAGGTCGTCTTTTGGGAAGGCTTTGGCTTTTCTTGAAAATTGAGGCCAAATACAGCTAGTTATAACTATTTTCCCCTGCTTTTTTCTCCCTAGTAACATGAGATGGCCATAGCTACCATCTTGCAACCTTGGAGGATAGGTCAGGAGATCATAGAGATTTCATACCTTGTATCAGCAAATGACAATTTTTTTTGTGAAGACACAGATAAATATGTTTTGTGTGCTATGCCATTTCTGCCAGAAATAACCAATTCTGTTGTATTTTTGTGAAAGTATCAATACACAATACTTAAATAAATAGATGTGTCTATGTTCCAGTAAAACCTTATTTCCTAAAATGAATGGCATTGGTTAAATGGCATACAGTTTGCCAAACTCTGCTTTATATTATTTAGCAGCTGAACAAGTGTCAGCAACTGCTTACGTGTAGATTTCTTGTTATAAGAGAAAAATAAAGCTGTTTTTATTTAAGCCATTATAGCTGAGGCTTCTTACTTGTAGCTGAATGTACTGCTGATCGACAGCCAATATGCAATATCTCAAGTTTCCCACTAGAGTTCTTGTGAAGATCCAAAATATTGAAATTCACAGCATAGAAAATTAAAAGTAACCTTTTCAAAGATTGCATTATGCAAATGATGGCCCACTCATTCATTTTCCTTTCCATAAAATAGCAGCACTACCTTCTAGGAAGAAGATGGAAAGATATTTTGTCCTTATCTCCCCACCTTTATCTGCCTCAGGTAATCTAATAATTCATAAAATTCAACAACTGTACCTTTATAGCATGAATATACATAATGTGATGGTCAGAATACTTTTTCTGTCTCTACCTTTTCCCACATAGAAACACATGACATAAGTATAGTTTATGACAGACAGAAACACACAGACAAACAAGTTCTGCATCCAGTGGAAAATTATAACTTCCAGGAAGCAATGGGACAGCCAGTGAAGTGATGCTGGTGTTCTGTAGGGAAGGCATCCTGTTTACCTCTTCCATTCTGGTGATAGAGTGTAGCCCTTACACGTGTTGAACACTAATCAAAGACATTAACTTTACTAAAACCTTGGTGTAGGTCTTTACATAAATCACGTTAGAACACACACACACACACACACATTAGGATATCTTGGCCTCTGGCTTTATATTTTCATTTTTTCATCAACTTTTATTTTAAATTCCAGGGTACATGTGCAGGATGTGCAGGTTTGTTACATAGGTAAACACGTGCCATGGTGGTTTGCTGCACCTATCAACCCATCACCTAGATATTAAGCCCAGCCTACATTAGTTGGTCTTCCTGATGCTTCCCTTCCCCACTTGCCCCTCCTCTGACAGGCCCCAGTGTGTGTTATTCCCCACAATGTGTCCATGTGTTGTCATCGTTGAGCTCCCACTTATGAGTGAGAACATGCGCTGTTTTGTTTTTGGTTCCTGTGTTAGTTTGCTGAAGATAGCGGCTTCCAGCTCCATCCATGTCCCTGCAAAGGACATAATCTCATTCATTTTTATGGTTGCATAGTGTTCCACGGAGTATATATACTACATTTTCTTTATCCAGTCTATCACTGATGGGCATTTGGGTTGATTCCATGTCTTTGTTATTGTGAATAGTGCTGCAGTGAACATATGTGTGCATATATATTTATAATGGAATGATTCCTATTCCTTTGGGTATATACCCAGTAATGGAATTGCTGAGTCAAATTTTATTTCTGGTTCTAGATCTTTGAGGAATCACTACACTGTCTTCCACAATGACTGAACTAATTTACACTCCTACCAACAGTGTAAAAGCTCCTTTTTCTTCACAAACTTGCCAGCATCTCTTGTTTCTTAACTTTTTAATAATCACCATTCGGACTGGCATGAGACGGTATCTCATTGTGGTTTTGATTTGCATTTCCCTAATGATCAGTGATGCTGAGTTTTTTTCATATGTTTGTTGGCTGCATGAATATCTTATTTTGAGAACTGTCTGCTCATGTCCTTTGCCCACTTTTTTATGGGATTGTTTTTTTCTTGTAAATTTATTTAAGATCCTTGTAGACTGTGGATATTAGGCGTTTGTCAGATTGAAAGGTTGCAAAATTTTTCTCCTATTTTATAGGTTGTCCATTCACTCTGATGATAGCTCTTTTATTCTGCAGAAGCTCTTCAATTTAATTAGATCCCATCTGTCAATTTTTGCTTTTGTTGCAATTTTTTTTTTTTTTTGGTATGAACTCTCTGTCCGTGCCTATGTCCTAAATGGAATTGCCTAGATTTCCTTCTAGGTTTTTTGCAGTTTCAGGTGTTACATTTAAGTCTTTAAACTATCTTGAGTTAATTTTTGTATACAGTATAAGGAAATGGTCCAGTTTCATTTTTCTGAATGTGGCTAGCCAGTTGTCCCAGCACCATCTATTAAATAGGGAATCTTTTCCCTGTTGCTTGTTTTTGTTGGTTTGTTGAAGATCAAATGGTTGTAGATGTGCCGTCTTATTTGTGAGTTCTCTATTTTGAGAACACATGTTTCTAAGGGTCTAATAATATTCATTGTTGGTGAGGGCACAGTGAGATTGTCATGTTACTTCTAGAAACATAAATGAGCACAGGGGTTTTCTTTTCCTTTTCTTTCTTTTTTTTTTTTTTTTTTAAGAAAACAACTTGGTAATACGTATCCAAACTTTGGAGGAGTTTCTATGCTGTAATCCATTTACTCTGCCTTTTGGAAACGTAATTATGTAAATAATTATAATGCAAACAAAATTTTCTATATAAAGCATTCACTGTAACAAAAGCAATATTAAAAAATTAGAAACAATCTAGACATTCAACAATGAAAAAGTGACTAAATCAAGTATGAGATATGGATAGAAAGAAATATATTGAAACCATTCAGAAACATTTCAGTAGCAAAAGGAATGCCTAAAGTATGATGTTAAATGGAAAAAGCATAACATAGGCCTGTGGTAGGAGACTATTCTGATTTTGCATTAAAAAATTTCTTGTATTCTTGCTCTTTTTTAAAATTATTAAAAGTCCATACTGTATTCATATTTCCTCAGTTTTTACCTAATGCCCTTTATCTGTTCCAAGATCTCACTCAGGACACCACATTACATTTAAATGCCACATCCACTTAGGCTCCCTGTGGCTGTGACTGTTTCTCAGACTTACCTTGTGTTTGATGACTTTGACATTTTTGACGTGCACTGGTCAGATATTTTTTAAAGAATGTTCCTCAGTTGGGATTTGTCTAACATTTTTCTCATTATTAAACTGGAGTTACTTTGGGTTCTTGGGAGGAAGACCACAGAGGTGAAGGGCCATTCTCATCACTTTTTATCAAGGCCACACACTATCAGCAGGACTTATCACTGTTGATGTTGACCTTGGTCACCTGGCTGAGGTGTGTTTGTCAGGTTTCTCTATCATAAAGTTTCTCTTTTACTCCCTTTGCACACTGTCCTCTTTGGAAGGAAGTCACTATACACAGCCCACACTTAAGGATCGAAGATCCGTCTCCTTGAGGGAGTGGCTACAGAAATGTTTTGGAATTTTTCTGCAGAGGAGAGTCATCTCTTCTCCCCCATTTATTTATTTATTCAATCATTTATTCATATGAAGGTGAAATCATGAATGTTTATTTTATTATTTCAGCTATAACCCAATAGTACTTTATTAATTTTGTTGTTCAAATCATTCCAGCTTTGGCCGGCTCTTATGTCACTTTATTTTTTCTTTTTCAAATTTTATTTTAGATTCAGGAGTCAAATGTGCAGGTCTGTTACCTGAGTATATTGCTTGATGCTGAGGTTTAGGGTACACCCAGGTCCTGATCATAGTACCCGACAGTTTTTCAACACTAGCCTCCCGCCTTCCCTGACCTTCTAGTAGTCCCCAGTGTCTATTGTTGCCATGTTTATGTCCACAAGTACCCAATGTTTAGTTCCCCTTATAATTGAGAACATACAGTATTTGGTTTTCTGTTTCTGCATAAATTTGCTTAGGATAATGGCCTCCAGCTGCATTCATGTTGCTGCAAAGGACATGATTTCATTGTTTCTTAATGGAAGCATGGTATTCTATTGTGTATATGTACCACATTTTCTTTGTCCAATTCATGTAGGTGGATGGTCATGTAGTTGGATTTCATGACTTTGCTATCGTGAATAGTACTGCAATGGACATGTTAGTACCCATGTCTTTTTGGTAGAACAACCTGCTTTCTTTTGGATGTATACTGAATGAGATCGTTGGGTTGAATGGTAGTTTCAAGTCTTTGAGAAATCTCCAAACTGCTTTCCACACGGGTTAAACTAATGTATATTCCCACCAATAGTGTACAAGTGTTTCCTTTTTTTCCACAGCCTCACCACCATCTACTGTTTTTTGACTTTTTAATAATTGTCATTCTGACTGGTGTGAGATGGCATCTCATTATGGTTTTGATTAGAATTTCTCTGACGACTAGTGATGAGGAGTAATTTTTCCTATGTTTGTTGGGCACTTGTATGTCTTCTTTTGAGGAGTGCCTGTTCATGTCTTTTGACTATTTTTAAATGGGGTTATTTGTGTTTTGCTTGTTCAATTAAGTTCCTTATAGATTCTGGATATTAGACCTATATTAGATGCAGTTTGTGAATATTTTCTCCCATTCTTTGGGTTGTCTGTTTACTCTGTTGATGGTTTCCTTTGCTGTGCAGAAGTTCTTTAGTTTAATTAGGTCCCACTTGTCAATTTTGTTTTTGTTGCAGTTGCTTTTCAGGACTTAGTCATAAATTATTTCCCAAGGCTGATGTCCAGAATGGTGTTTCCTAAGTTTCCGTCTAAGATTCTTACAGTTAGTGGTCCTACATGTAAATCTTTAATCCATCTGGAGTTAATTTTTGTGTATGGTGAAAAATAGGTATGCCATTTTATCCTTCTGCATATGGCTAGTCAGTTATGCCAGCACCATTTAGTGAATAGGGTGTCATTTCTCTTTTGCTTGTTTTTGTTGACTTGGTCAAAGATTACATGGATATAGATGTATGGCTTTATTTCTGGGTTCTATATTCTGTTCATTTGTCTGTGTGCCTATTTTTGTACTAGTACAATGGTCTTTTGTTTACTGTGCCTCATAATGTAGTTCAAGCTTGTCCAACCTGTGGCCTGCAGGCTGCATGCAGCCTAGGATGGTCTTAAATGTAGCTCAACACGAATTCATTAACTTTGTTAAAATATGAGATTTTTTAAATTTTATTTTTTTGTAAGCTCCTCAACTATTGTTAGTGTATTTTATGTGTAGCCCAAGACAACTCTTCCAGTGTGGCCCAGGGAAGCCAAAAGATTGGACACCTCTGGTATATAGTTTGAAGTCAAGTAATTTGATGCTTCTGGCTTTCTACTTTTTGCTTAGGCTTGCCTTGGTTATTTGGATTATTTTTGGTTGCTTATGAATTTTAGAATAAAATTTTCTTCCAGTTCTGTGAAAAATGACATTGGTAGTTTGATAGGAATAGTACCGAATCTATAGATTGCTTTGCGCAGTATGGCTGTTTTAATGATATTGATTCTTCTAATTCGTAAGCATGGAATGCTTTTCCATTTGTGCCATCCGTGATTTCTTTTAGTAGTGCTTTGTAGTTCTCTTTGTAGATAGCTTTTACCTCCTTGATTAGCTGTATTCCTAAGTATTTTATTTTATTTATTTATTAGCTACAATTGTAAGTGTGATTGCATTGTTGATTTGGCTCTCAGCTTGAATGTTATTGGTGTATAGAAATACTACTAATTTTTGTACGTTGATTTAGTATCCTGAAACTTTGCTGGAGACATTTATCAGTTTCAGGAGCATTTTGGTGGAGTCTTTAGGGATTTCTAAGTATAGAATCTTATTGTCTGGGAAGAGAGATAGTTTGACTTCTTTTGCTGTTTGGATGCCCTTCATTTTTTTCTGCTGCCTGATTGCTCCAGCTAGCATTTCCAATGCTATGTCGAATAGGAGTAGTGACAGTGGGCATCCTTGCCTTGTTCCAGTTTTCAAAGTGAATTCTTCCAGTTTTTGCCTGTTCAGTATGATGTTGGCTGTGGGCTTGCTATAGATGGCTCTTATTATTTTGATGTATGTTCCTTTGATGTATACCCAGTCTATTGAATATTTTTATTATGAAGGGATATAAGATTTTAATGAAAGCTTTTCCTGTGTCTACTGAGATGATCAAATGATTTTTTGTTTTTAATTCTGTTTGTGTGGTGAATCACATTTATTGATTTTTATACGATGAACCAACCTTGCATCCCAGGAATAAAGCCTACTTGATTATGATGAGTTAACTTTTTATGTGCTGTTGAATTCTGTTGAATCTTATTGAGGGTTTCTGCATCTATATTCATCAAAGATATTGGCTGGTAATTTTCTTTTTGGTTGTTGTGTCTTTGCCAAGTTTGGTGTCAAGGTAATACTTGCTTCATATAATAAATTAGGTAAGAGTGCCTCATCCTTGATATTTTTGAAATAGTGTCAGCAGAAACTATTTCATGGTACTGGCTCTTCTTTGTTTATCTGATAGGATTTGACTGTGAATCCATCTTTTCCAGGCTTTTATTGCTTGGTAGTTTTTTAAATGACTTATTTAATTTAAGAACTTTATATTGGTCTGTTCAGTGTTTCAATTTCTTCCTGATTCAATTTTGGGAAATTGTGTGTTTTCAGGAATTTTTCCATTTCCTCTCAGTTTTCTACTCTCTGCATGTAGAGATGTTGATAATAGTCTCTGAGACTACTTTGTATTTCTGTGGGATTGGTTGTAATATCACCTTTATTGTTTCTGATTGTACTTAATTGAATCTATTTTTTTCTCTGTTAATCTAGCAGTCTATTAATTTTTTCTTCCTTTTAAATAAACACCTTTTGGTTTCATTGATACTTCATATGGAATTTTGGTCTTAGTTTTTTTTTTTTTTTTTTGGTTGTTGTTTTAATTTCTGTTCTAAATTTACTTATTTCTTTTCTTCTCCTAGCTTTGGAGTTAGTTTGTTCTTATTTTTCTAGTTACTCTAGATGTAATGTTAGATCATTCATTTGAGATCTTTCTAACTTTTTTAGTAGGCATTCAGCACTATAAACTTTCTGTTTAACACTGCTTTTGCTGCATTCCAGAGACTTTGGTATGTGTGTCTCTGTTTTCATTTATTTGAAGCATTTTTTGATTTCTGCCTTGATTTTATTGTTCAACCCAAAGTCATTCAGGAGCAAGTTGCTTAATTTACAAGTACATATGTGGTTTTGAGAGATCTTGATGTTAATTCCCATTTTGGTTCCATTGCTGTCCAAGAGTATTATTGGTACAATTTTGAATTTTTTAAAATTTATTCAGAGTTGCTTTATATCTGAGCGTGTTGTTGATGTTGTTCTGTGTGCAGATGAGATAAATGCATATTCTGTGCTTCATGGGTAGAGTATTCTGTCATGTCTATAGGGTCCAATTGGTTGTCAAGTCCAGAATTTCTTTGTTAGTTTTCTGCCTTGATGATTTGTCTAATGCTGTGAGTGGGGTGTTGAAATAGACCACTGTTATTGTGTAGTTGTGTAAATCTTTTGTAGTTACAGTAGTGCTTGTTTTATGAATCTGGTTACTCTAACTTTGGGCATGTATATGTTTAGGTTAGTTAAGTCTCCTTGTTGAATTCAACCCTATATTGTTATGTAATGCCCTTCTTTGTCTTTTTTTACTGTTGTTAGTTTAAAGTCTGTCTTTTTTTCTTTTTCTAATATAAGAATAGTAATCCTTGCTTTTTTATTTGTTTCCATTTGTCTGGTAGAGCTTTCTCTATCCCTTTCGTTTGAGCCTATGGATGTCATTACGTGTGAGATGGGTCCCTTTAAGACAGCAGATAGATGGTTCTTGTTTTTTAATTTATCCTGCCACTTTGTGCCTTTTACATGGGACATCTAGACTATTTACACTCAAGTTTAATAATGACGTGAGGTTTTGATCCTATCATGAAGTTGCTATCTGTTTGCTTTGTAGTGTCTACGGTGTTTTTGCTTTACAGAGTTTGTGGTTTATGTACTTAAGTGTGTTCTTGTGATAGCAGGTATCATTCTTTTGTTTCCATGTTGAGAACTCCCTTTAGAAGCTCTTCTAAGGCTGGTCTAGTAGTAACAGTGCTTGCTTGTTTGGAAAATATTTTATTTTCCCTTCCCTTATGAAGTTTAGTTAGGTGGGACATGAAATTCTTGGCTGGAATTACTTTTCTTCAAGAAGGCTGAAAATAGGTCCCCAGTTTCTTCTGGCTTATAAGGTTTTTTTTGTGAAGTCTGTGCTTGGCCTGATGGGGTTCCCTTTGTATGTGATCTTCCCATTTTTCTCTTGTGGCCTTAAGATTTTTTTCTTAGCATTGACCTTGCACAATCTGGTGACTATATCACTTGGTGATGTTTGTTTTGTATAATATCTTGCAGGTGTTCCCTGGATTTCTTACATCTGGATGTCTACCTGTCAAGCATGACTAGAAAATTTTTCTCGAATTATTTCCTCAAATATATATTCCAGATTGTTTTCTTTTTCTTCTCTCTCAGGAATGGCAGTAATCCATAAGCCTGGTTGCTTTACATAATCTAATATTTCTTTAAAGTCTTTGCTCATTTTTTTTCAATTTTTTAAGAAATATGTTTGTCAGAAAGGGTTAGTTGAAAAGACTGTTTTTCTAGCTCTTAAATTCTTTCTTCTGCTTGGTACAATCTGTTGGTAAAGCTCGAAATTATATTTTGAAATTCCTTCAGTGAGTTTTTCAATTTCAGAAGCTTAGATTTATTTCTTTTTAAGATGTTTATCTCTTCCTTCATTTTCTGTATTGCTACAGAAGTTTCTTTGTGTGGATTTTCAACCCTGTCTTGGATCTCAATAAGCTTCCTTGTAATCCATGCTTTGAATTCTTTATCTGTCATTTCTGAGTTTCCATTTTGGTTAAGGACCACTGGTGGAGAGCTAGTGAATCTTTTAGTGGTGTCACTAGATTCGTATTTTTCATGGTTCTAGAATTCTTGTGCCGCCTTCTTCTTTTCTGGAGCTGTTGACACTTCTAATTTTTGTAATTATTTTTGTGTGGGTAGGATCTTTTCTTTCTTTTTTTTATAATGTTGTTATTATTATTATTTTTATTATTTTATATCAATTTCTCTTTCACCCCTACTTAGGGGATGTGACTGTAGAGAATGCTGGGTAGGATCTTTTGTTTTTTGCATCTACGACCCTATTACTTTTTTCAGCAGGTTTTATACTAAACTGTGCAGTTTATCCTACCAATCCACAGATAGCACTTATAGGTAAGAACTGTCTGAGGCCAAGATGGCAGGGTAAGTACTTGATCTTTGTTTAATGACAGAAGCTCTCTGTTGCTTCAGACAATTTAATGATTTGCAGAATTTACAGTTTTCTGAGTTCCCTGCTCAGTCCCTGGGAGGTGGGAATGGTGGCATAAGACTAAGCAGGTCCCCGATGGTAAGCACAAGCACCAGTGCCAGTGGAGAATACAGTGGGTAGTCACTAGGCACACAAAGGTGTGCACACAAAGGTATGGAGTTGGGAAACCTCCTTAGCTCCAAGTTCTCTGCATGGGGATAGGGGTGTGGCCTAAACTCATAATCCAGAAGAGTGGATGCTACAGACTTTTGGAGATCTGCCTGGGCATGGAGCAGACCAAGCACCCTTGCACTAACATTTCTGCATAGGAGGGGTGGAGTAAACTCAGGCTGCTGTACCAAGGAAGCAAGTGCCCGGAATTCCTGGAAATCTCACTTTGCATGGAACAGAGAGGGTCTTGCTGCACCACAATCTATGTTCAGGAAAGGTGAGATGGCTCAGGCTGCTGAGATGGCTCAGGCTGATGAATGGGTGCTCTGAATGCCTGGTGAGCTTCTTGGCTGTGAAGTAGAGAGTGTGTCCTTGTACCAGAATCTCTGCACAGAAAGAGTGGGGTGGGTCAGACTGCGGATCCAGGTGAATGATGCTCCAAACACCTAGAGATCTGCCTGGGCATGGAGCAGCGAGGGCCCCCTGCACCAGGATCCCTACACAGGAGGAGTGGGGCAACTCAGGCTTCTGGATCAAGCTGGCAGTTTCTGTGACTACCTGGAGATCTTCCTGGGCATGTAGCAGAGAGGGTCCTCGTACACCAGGATCTCTGCACAGGAAGAGTGGGGTGGCTCAGGCTGCTGAATAAGGTGAATGGGTGCTCTCAATGCCAGGAAATCTGCCTGTGCGTGGAGCAGAAAGGACCCTGCTGCACCAATCTATGTCTAAGCACTGTGGTAGTGCAGGCTCTTGAACCAGGTGAATTGGCACTCCAAGTGCCTGGAGATCTGCTTGGGTGTGGAGCCAAGAAGGCCCTCCTACACCAAGATCTATGTCCAGCAGGGTGGGACAGTTCAGGCTGCTGGTCCAGGCAACCAGGAGTTCCAAATGCCTGCATGCCTCCCTGGACATGGAGCAGAGAGGGCCCTGCTGCACCTTGATATTAGCGGCAGCCAGAAATGGCACATGCAGATCGAATCCTGGTTGCCAGGCTGGCCTTGGCTGTAAGTTTCACTGCCCAGGAAAAACTCCACCTGTAGCAGCTCTCCTCCTTCCCCAGGCCTGTGATAGGGAAGAAGACAATTCCAGTGCCTATTGATGAGGGGACTTTCCAGAGTTCTGCCTGTGAAGGCCCGTACCTGGCCCTAGAGCAGGCACTGCAGTCTCTGGCCTGGGCCTGAAACACCTGTGTGGCCACACTGCTGGGTCACTAAAGAATGGCTGCCCTTGTATGTACCCAGATTAAAAATGATGTTCTGCTCTCAGCCCTGGGTGTAGGAGAATGTCTGCAGCATTTCCCAGTGTCTTTCCCTCAATGCATCTTCAAGCCTTTTCCCTAAGTTAACTCCAGGGCTCGGGAGAAGCAAAGTGCTCTCTCTCGGCTTGGGTTGCTCAGATCCCCAGTGGGAAGGTGAGGAAGACAGGGATGCTCTCTCCCTTTCTCACATACTGGAGCTTCACTCACTTTTATCAGCCAGATGCTGATACAGAGCGTGGGGGCCGACTGCCACATTCTCCTCCCTCGGTGTTTTTCATGGTTCTGATGGATTCCCGTTTTTCTTCTTGAAATAAGGCTCACAGCATGGCTCTTTGCGCGCTAACTTGCTATTTTCAGGCTGAGTCATGGTGAAAGCTTCTAATCTGCCATCTTGGAAAAAAGAAACATCTCTTGGCCTTTTATTTTGGTTCTACTGCAATCACACTTGCCAACTCCCTCATTCTCTCTGCATGTATTTCTCTCTCTATTTTTTAGAGCTATCTGTGTATTTGTTTGCATAGTAAAAAGATAAGAAGGATTTATAGCTATGTGTTAGCAGTGTTTGTTGTTGGGTAATGGGATTACTCACAGTTTTCATTTTTTTCCTATAAATTTTTTCTCAATTTCAGGTAATTATTAGACATCAGGAAAATCATTGTAAAGCCAACGAGAATTATAACTTAAAAGAGATTCTGTACTTACGACAAAATGCAGCTTGTTAGCCACCAATAAATCTGCAGTCTTTTTACACGTCTCCTAGAGAGCTAGTCATTTTTATTCACAAAGGACAAATTCTTGACTTTGTACTTGGTTACCTTAGAGCTTTTCTCTTAATTTAACATCTCTGCTCTTTTGGATTTTAATGCGGGAGGGTGAGGTGGGGAGGGGGAGTGAGAAAACTTCCCCTTGATATAACATTCTCTCTATCGAGTTTTAAATATATCCCAGTATTGTCCATCATAAATGCAGTCTTTAAAAATCACACATACTGAAGTGCTGTTTTACATTCTTGTCCATTACTTTTTCTCAAAATAATAAGTCCATAAATAAGTCCATAGGAGTTAAAATCCTAAGTGAGTGTCAAAGAATAATGTGTGAGTCTATATTTCATTGCTATAAGGAAATACCTAAGACTGGTCACATCATATTATAATTTATAAAGAAAAGAGGTTTATTTGGGCTGGGTGTGGTGGCTCACACCCATAATCCCAGCACTTTGGGAGGCCGAGGTAGGTGGATCACAAGGTCAGGAGATCGAGACCACCCTGGCTAACATGGTGAAACCCCATCTCTACTAAAAACACACAAAAAATTAGCTGGGTGTGGTGGCGGGCGCCTGCAGTCCCAGCTACTCGGGAGGCTGAGGCATGAACCCAGGAGGTGGAGCTGGCAGTGAGCCAAGATCACGCGACTGCGCTCCAGCCTGGGTGATAGAGCAAGACTCTGTCTAAAAAAAAAAAGAAAAGAAAAGAGGTTTATTTGCCTTATCATTCTGCAGGCTGTACAAGCATTGCACTCACATCTGCTTGGCTTCTGGTGAGGCATTGGGAAGCTTTTAGTCATAGCAGAAGAGAGGGGACCTGGTGTGTCACATGGGGAGACAGGAAGCAAGAGAGAGATGAGAGGAGTCCCAAACTCTTTTTAACAATCAGCTCTCATGTGAACTAACAAAGTGAGAACTCACTTATTACCATGGGGATGGCACCAAGCCATTCATGAAGGACCACCTCTGTGATCCAAACACTTCCACAAGACCCCATGTTCAATACTGGGGATTGCTTTTCAGCGTGAGATTTGGAGGGGATAAACATGCAAACTATATCAAATAGGATGTAAAAACCTTAGGTCTCTTGTCTTTAAAAGTAGTTAATTCATTCATTTCTTTATTAATTAAAAACAGTTTTAATATTTAAAAATTCCTTCACTTCTCTTATTAATTAAAACTAGTTTTGACACCTATGCATTTTGTTATTTGGTGTTGGAGGATGTCCTCCTATCCTCAAATACTTGCAATCTAGGAGTTGAAAATGTTATGTGACTGAGTAAACAGGATACAGTTAGAAAATCAAATACACTGTAGAAGATAAAGAATAAAATGCTATAGACTTCAGAGAAAGAACTAAATTAACATACCTTTAAAACTTTATAATAAATGCAGATAAAAATACAGTAATATAATACACTTTAGAAACAATTTAACAGTGTGATTAAGCCAATTTTCAATTAGATATAATAAATTTCAGTCGCTTATCATAAACTCATCTGAAAAATAGATTGTAGTAGCTCAGAGAGGCATTTACTTACACAAATGTCAAAACAGATAATAGGCCTTTGCTCACTTTTTCTTACATATCACAATCTTCAGCACCACTCATCTCCTACTTATAATGGCAAAAGGAAATATCTGGCCAATATATAAGAATATACAGTAGTCCTATTTGTAATTAATAGCCTATGTGTTAACATCAAATTATATAATGACAAAAGCAGAATTAGAATGAGATTAAGAGTGACATCGAAGTGTAGATGAAACCAATGAAATGGTTGATATTGGACAGAGTTTGACCTAGATAAATGGCAGTTTCACATGGTTCATCGTAATAGGTATTTGAAGACTAAACAAGTGTAGGATTTTAAGAAGGCATCTCTCAATGAGATGTTTGACTATAAGTGCATTGAATTAACAAAATCTGTTTTTTAAAATCTGGTGGTGTGCAACTGAGGTTCCAAATTTATAATATCTGTATTCAAAGCAAACTTTATACTTTTCTTTAATTGGAAAGGACACAGTGCACCATATACTTTGACCTTAACATGTATGCTACCTTGCAAATTCTTTAAACCACTTACAATTCCTCAAACATTTATAGGCATGGAAATAATGTCTAATAAAACTAATTTGGCTGTTTGATGAATACGGACATATTGATTCTTATTGTGGCAAAACATATTTATCTTATGGGCCTATACATTTGCTGATAACATGCTTATTTCCACATTATTCAGCCTGGGCTAATTCTAGAATGGAAAATTAGAATGTAACAGTGTGTTTAAATTTCCATCCATTTTCATAGTAAGAGAGCAGACTTCTTTGTATGCTGGCCATATGCGTTTAGATACAGGGACACGTGTGGAAAACATTAGTTGGTATGCTGTTCTTGGTATGACAATACTGCTTAATAAAAATATATACAGCTACTGAGGAGGCTGAGGCAGGAGAAGCGCTTGAACCCAGGAGGCGGAGGTTGCAGCGAGCCAATATCGTGCCACTGCACTCCAACCTGGGAGACAAGAGCAAAACTCCGTATCAAAAAATATATATATATATAAACACATGTTATATATGTTATGTATAAATCTATATAATATATAATAAATATATTATAAATAAATCTATACAATATATTATATAATAAATATATATTTATATAACATAATAAATATATATTTAAATATATACATAGCATCTAAGAGGGTACAGTGATGAATTGAACTGTACCATGGTGTCACAATTGTTGACTTTGGTAATGTGTTTTATTCTTTGAGTCATTTAATTTTGTTAGGCAGATGAGTTTTATTTCCTAATCACAAAAAGAGAATATACTCTTCTCTAAGAAATGCTCCCACTCTGTTCTCTCTCTCCACCTTTCCCCCTCTATCAGTTGAAGCGTTAAATCTAATCTTTTGTATCTGAAGGAAGATTCTCCTTATTTTTACTTGGGAGCTGCCTGTGTCTTTCTAATTTTTTAATTACATGCAGTCATACTTGGTTAATTAGAATTAGTATGCCAAAATCCATCTTGGAACTAAATAGAAATTAGTATAGTGAGTCGAGAGAACACAGACAGGAAAAGGTTGAATACTTAATCACTTTTACCATTACACTAGGAAATATTTTTCATCACAACAGTGCATCAATTGTACATCCTTCCTTACCCTAACCTAGGGTCTCTGAACCTCAGCATTGTCCACACTTTCAACTAGCTAATTCTTAGCTGTAGTGGCTTTCCTGTGCATTGTAGGATGTTTAGCAGCATCCCTGACCTCAGATGCCAGTAGCACCACAGTCCCTAGTTGTGAACATAAAACAAAAATGTATACAGACTTTGACAAATATCTCCTGAGAGTCAAAATTGCTGCAAGTTGAGAATCACTGCTCTGACCCCTTGAAAACCTTAACTTAGCTACAGGCAGCCAGGATAAATAAAGCACAAGTTTAAATGTCGTTTGTTCAAAATCCAATTAAAGTTGACTATGACAGCCAATAAAAAGACTAAACATGTGACATACGGCTGTACATGACAACTGGTAAGAGGTTCAAAGGAATTCAATATGATCTCATGAAGAATGAAAAATACCTCTTTTCTTAAAAACATGTTAACACCTAATAAATGTCATAAAATCAGAAGATAGCCAGAAAAAAGGGCTTAATATTAGATGATCATCAAGTAAGAATATAATTAAATTTTTAGTATATATGTCTACTCCTCATTGCAAAACTATACCTGAGTTTTCAAACAGTTGCCAATTGCTAAGTACTATACCTCCTTAATTTCATTCATTAAAAATTGTTATTTTTGTATTCACAAAGTGCTGTGACAGGTATTGCGGGATATATAAGAATTAATACATTACTTCCTCTCTGTAGACGTCTAGGAATGTCCCACTGGCCACGAGTCAGACCAACGCCTTACCCTGGCTCCAGGAGCTCAGTCTGCTCTACAAGGATGGTTTTATGAAAGCCAGGTGCAAAACATTGCCCATTCCTTGTGAATATTTACAGCCCAGCCTTGGAAAGGCTGTTTATGTATATGTATATGGTGTATATATAGATACATTTCAGTGACAACATAAGCAAGTTCCCCCCAAAATATAAGTAACAGAATAAAAACTATTAACTCCTCTTCCTTTCTTTTTCCTTTTCCTCTTTTTGGTAGGGTGGACTATCCTTTTGCTGAGCAGGACTGAAATATAAAACAGAAAACTGGAGAGGGAAGAAGTAACACTATATAGAAGAAAATTCATAATGCAAAAAGGTCTGCATGGAAGAGGATTGAAGAGCCAGATGATGGATGAGAGCCAAAAGGTTTGGAGGTATTTAGAATGATTGCTGCTGAGAATTGTGGAATTTAAATTTTTAATCCAATCTGTCTTAGCAGGAGATTTCAACACAATTACCAATAATGTCAATTATTTAATAATTTGATAGAAAACAACTTGTAAAGAGTCAGTGAGAATCAACATTTTTGTGGTGAGTTTACTTTTTAGTCCAGCTCTCAGTCCCTTTACAGGGACAATCAACATCCTTGCAAAACATTTGTGGGAGCAAATGGAAAACTTGGCTCCAGAATTGGTACCAACAAACTCATGTTTGAGCCTCTTCATTTGAGCCCACACTTTCTTATTCTTATTTTTCCGACGTCTTACTCATGTTGGCTTTGGATACTTACCTTGGACTCTTAGATCTGATGAGGCATTTAATTGGATGTGTTTCTTCAGTTCATTTTCTCAGACATGTTTCTGATAATTCTGAGAAAAAATAAGCACCTTTTACCCTAACATAGGAAACTCAAATTACCAGGAACAAACTTTTCCTCATTTTTCTGGTGGGAGAAATTATTTTTGGATAGTTACTTAGGACCTGATCTATAAGCTGCAGGCAACACATGGAGTCCTTGTAACTCTAAAATTTGTGCTATGCTTCCCAGAAACACCTGTGTACTGTTCGAGATTCTTACAGTTTGAGGTGACAGAAATGGAACTGTATGTAGCCTAAGCAGAAAAAATAAAAAAGTGAAAAAAAAAGGTAGAGTGTGCACAGAGGGATTTATTGGCTCATGTAATTGAATTAAAAAATCTATTGGCAGATGGCTTCAGGCACTGGGAGATCTGAGGCATAATGTTTTTAGCTTTCTCTCACTCTCTTTATCTGTTACTCTTCTCCCATTTCTCAGACATAATCTTTCTCAGACGTAATGGCAAAAAGTAGCCATTTTGCGAACCTGAGATTTACTCTTGCTAAATTATACAATTGTATGAATCAATCAAGCTTCTTGGTTACAAAACGGAAGCTTAATCCATAACTTATGTAAATAAGAAAAACAAATGATTAGATGAATATTCAATAGTCCACCAAATTAATAAGAGATCTAGGAAACTGGGCAGGAAAAGTCAGCATATGTTTTAGAGGCTAAGAATCCCAAATCACAGCACAGGATGGATGAAGAAGCTGCTTTGAAGCCACTAGGCACTGCCTTCTGTTGGTACTACTAGTGTTGGACAATAGAAAATTGGTCCAAAGTAACTCTTGTTTTCTGAACTAAACTCACAAAGCTTTCTACGTATTCCTGAATAGCAGTATCAGAGTAGAATAGTGTAGGTCTTATGCTTGCGTTTTAATTGCCAGAGAGCAGATAAGGAGTTTCTGTGCCCCCTTCTGCTTTTGTAATGAGTGGGTTCTGCCTCTAAACAAGGTCTGAATAATGAGAGGGCCGGGCGCGGTTGCTGACGCCTGTAATCCCAGCACTTTGGGAGGCTGAGGCAGGCAGATCACAAGGTCGGGAGTTTGAGACTAGCCTGACCAACATGGTGAAACCCTGTCTCTACTAAAAATACAAAAAAATTAGCCGGGCGTGGTGGCGGGTGCCTGTAATCCCAGCTACTCAGGAGGCTGAGGCAGGAGAATGGCATGAACCCGGGAGGCAGAGCTTGCAGTGAGCCGAGATTGTGTCACTGTACTCCAGCCAGGGCAACAGAGCAAGACTCTATCTCAAAAAAAAAATTAAATTAAAAATAAATAAAGAGAATTCCATTCATATAGAAAATACTTTCAGATGCTGTGTTTCAAAAATTGACAAATACCTATTATAGTCTACATTTTTAGTAGAGATGGAGAGAAGATGAATTTAAGTATTTAAATGCATAAATGACACATAAAAGAGGAAGAAAAAGTAGGTAGAAGTTACAGTCCTTGTTTCTTTATCTGAGGGTTAGAACTGGCATGTATAAATTCTTTTCTACAATGTACTTCACAATTCCTTTTACTTGAGCTAAGAACTGAGTTGCTTGGAGTTAAATTATTTGTTAAGTGGGGTGATCTGGGGGCCCTCAGTGAACTTACTTTTATAAGGTTGTCATAATTTTCCATCAGTTGTTACTACTGAGCATCAAATCCAAGAAATCTCTGAATTTCCATTGTGAAGTAGCAATATGTGTTTTCTATTTTATTGTCAATAACCATAACTCTATTGCAATATAATCTCCTTGCTGCTTGCCCTCCCATTGGAGGAACAGGCTCAATATAGTGAAGTGGAATTACCAGCTTTTGGTTGAATGCAACCCTTGGTGAGCAAAGTGTTCCCTACAAGCTAGCACTTTCATTGCGGCTTCCACATGTCATTCTTTTTTTCTATAAAGCCAGCTAATTTTATTTGATTCTCACTTAAAGTCAATGATTCTTTGGAATACCATCCCAACTACTTACTGCTTTTGTAAGTACAATGATTTCCTAGTCATAAGCAATGCTGTTAGCATAAAACGATGGTACAGTAGTCAAACTATAAGGCTACAACTAGTATGGCTTCAAAATGATAAAATACAAATCAGAATCAATTTATCCTCTAGTGATGGCAGGTTGTTTCCCTTGAAGGTGGACGGTATTGAAGGCATGAGCCTGTCCTCAGGCATCTGGTTGTTCTTAGATAAGAGGTTCAAATTTGTTCCCTGCTGCTGTGTATTAGGTTCTTACCTGGGTGGTAGACAAATCAGTTTATATGACAGAATTTACCTGTGTTGAGCTGAATCCTACCAACATATTTTTATGCACTTCTTGGTAGTTCTTTCAATTAACTTCATATCTGCTTAAGCTAGCTGATATAAGTCTCTCAGTATACTATCAAGACCTCTGAATATTTCAGGCATTTGGTTCACAGAATAAAGACTCTTGCTATCCATGAAGGGAGGTGGGGCCTTGCTTTCCAACAATTTCCAGGCAATGATGAACTTCTCTCAAAAGGGAAGCACGTTTATATGGTCAGAAATTTTATTGGTTCTCGGCCGGGCACGGTGGCTCAAGCCTGTAATCCCAGCACTTTGGGAGGCCGAGACGGGCGGATCATGAGGTCAGGAGATCGAGACCATCCCGGCCTACACGGTGAAACCCCGTCTCTACTAAAAAATACAAAAAAAAAAAAAAAACTAGCCGGGCGAGGTGGCAGGCGCCTGTAGTCCCAGCTACTCGGGAGGCTGACGCAGGAGAATGGCGTAAACCCAGGAGGCGGAGCTTGCAGTGAGCTGAGATCCGGTCACTGCACTCCAGCCTGAGCGACAGAGCAAGACTCCATCTCAAAAAAAAAAAAAAAAAAGAAATTTTATTGGTTCTCATAGCTGCTATAACAAATTTAATGCCTTAAAATAACACAAATGTATTATCCCACAGTTCTGTGGGTCAGAAGAGTGTGCAATCAGTTTCACTGGGAAGGTGTTAGTAGGGCTTGTTCCTTTTGGAACCTCTGAGGGGAGATTCCAATTTGTGCCTTTTTAATTTTCTAGCATCTGCTGGCATTCCTTGGCTTGTGGCCCCTTCCTCCATCTTCAGAGTGCATCACTCAGATCTGCTTCTATTGTCACATAGCCTTCTTTCTCTCTGTAGTCAAGTTATCTCCCTCAACCTCCCTCTCATGAGGCCGCTTGTGATTGCACTTAGGGCCTACTTGGACAATTCAGGATAACATCTCTAATTCAAGATGCTTAATTTAATCACATATGCATAGTTCTTTTTGTCATATAAGATAACATCCAAAGGCTCCAGGGATGAAAACTTAGGTATCTTTGGGGTTATTATTCGGCCTGCCCCAGGAACAGATTCTACCATATGGAAGATGAAACACAGAACAAAACAAAAACACTTCAAGCATTAAAAAAAAAAATCCCACCCCTGATGAAAACTTTGAATGGTTTACTTGAGTCACATGTCCTTCTCTGAATCTAAGAGAGGGTTGAGAATAATCCCATCCAATTGACATAGAATTAATCTCCCAAGCAAATGGCTAATATTTACAAAGCATTTAATATATGCTTGACACTGTGTTAAGCACTTTGCTTAGATTATATTTTGTAGTTCTCTCAATTATCCTACAGAAAACAAATAATAATTACCTAGATTTCACAAATGAGAAAAGTGAGGCACAGGGAGGTACATAACCAGTACCAAAGTTGCAGAGAAGTGGGATATGAATCCAGACATTTTAATTTCAAAGCCCACATGTTTAACCATTAAGGGAAAAATGAGAGGTAGATAAAAAGGTCTCCACTACCAGTTGTGAGTATACTGTGAGTGTATTGTCACTGACTGATTCTCCTGAAGCAGGGACCGAGATGGAGTTTGGGGTGTAAGATGGCTGTCACTTCTGTGAAAGGTAAGAGAAGGGAACAGAATAGGGCAGACGGAGAAGTCAAACTTTGACACAGATTTGACAAACCTTGGTCAACTAGGTAAGCTCTGGAGCAAATTTCGCCCATCAGAGTGTCTTCCATTGTTTTTCTCCTATAGCAAGGCTTTTTTTTTTGAGACGGAGTCTAGCTCTGTCGCCCAGGCTGGAGTGCAGTGGCCGGATCTCAGCTCACTGCAAGCTCCGCCTCCCGGGTTTACGCCATTCTCCTGCCTCAGCCTCCTGAGTAGCTGGGACTACAGGCGCCCGCCACCTCCCCCGGCTAGTTTTTTTTGTTTTGTATTTTTTAGTAGAGACAGGGTTTCGCCGTGTTAGCCAGGATGGTCTCGATCTCCTGACCTCATGATCTGCCCATCTCGGCCTCCCAAAGTGCTGGGATTACAGGCTTGAGTCACCGCACCCGGCCAGCAAGGCTTTTATATGGTCACTTTGCTCAGTCACTGTGGTGGGTTGTTGTGGAAAGACATAACCTCAGGCAAGGTGGTTCTTAGGACTTGAGGCAAATCTAAAGGAGCCAACAGCTCAAGGCTGTCTGCTGATCTCAATTCTTTTAGCTGGACAGAGTCCTTCCTCAGAGGGACATCTGGGATTGGAGTACATCTCTGTGCTTACCACACCTATCATTTAGACTAGTTTTCAACCTTCACCACACATTACAATCACGTGAGGAGCTTCTGAAAAAATAACAGTACCAGGATCTTACCCTAGTCTCTTTAAATCTAAATCATTAGAGTAAATCAGAATATCAGCATTTTAATAGAATCTCCAAGGTGATTACAATATGTGACTAGGATTGAGAATCATTGATTGAGGGCAAACCTAAGGAAGTAGATAAATTCTTGGAACATCCAAAAGTAAGGGAAAATATTTTCATTGTTTCAAAAACCACTTGAGTTTTTGCAAAATTCATTTGTGATAAGGTATTTATAAACAAATATTTCAACTCATTTTTCTACAACTTGTTTTCATATTTAGAAGTATAAATAAAAAGACACATGCACTCACTCACAAAACACACATAACTTCATGTAAGTTTTACTGAAATATTTCCAGAATCCCCCAAGCCTGCTCATATGGTGTTGAGAGAAGACAATTTTTATCCTTTTGGTCTTTAAAAAGCTCTCTAAAAAACTTAAGTTCTTTAGCACCATGGAAGCTCAGATGGATGCATTTCCAATTATCTATTTATAAATGAAATTCTGACCTCGCCGCTGGAAAGGTCATGCCAAGTGTGATCTCTCAGCCATATGGCTGAGGAAATGAAGTGGTAAGTTTATTCTTCTGAGATATATGTTAATGCATCAGCTAATTAGTCTTTTCCAAATTTGTGTCACTGCTATTAGAACATATGAGACAGAGAAAAATCTGTGGTATTTAGTTAATAATATACCAACTTACTTTGAAATGAAGCCAGGCAGGTAAACTGGTAATTTTAATTAAGAGACATGTGAGTAAAATCCTCTACTTCTGAATTACATAATTACAAATTAATCTTTGCTGTTTCCACCTGAGCCAGAATACTTTTATAATGAAGATTCAAAGTGTGTGTGATTGTAATAGTTATTTTAATAAAAATTCCTCATTGTGTTTTACAGCTGTGCCTGTCTCTGACCCTGTACTCCCTGTTTATCGTACTCAAGACCACTTTTATCCTCCAGACATAGATTTAGCCCTAACTCAGACTTTGAAAGCTGTTCTGACTGAGACACCAAGATGTGACTATGAAATATCTAGAACCAGTCTATTTCTGGTTTAGCATCGTTACTGTCATGCCAATCTTGCTAATAAGATGCTTCCTCTCCTTGAACTCTTAATATTGCCTCCATTGTCCAATACCAGACCTCTGACATACAAAAGCTCATCTGAATTCACTGACTGTCTGACACTTGAATCTTTGTAACCATCAATCCATATTCTGTTTGAAGTAAGAATATTGAATCTTGTCTTTGCACTGATTTTTGGCTAATAGAATGTGTTGTCTTTTTTTTTTTTTTTCTCTAACAAATGTACATTTTGGGTTTGATGATATATCTTCAGACTCTTGTTTCTGAGTGCTTACCCATGTCCTGGATCCCACTTTCTGGAACTTAGACTTTGACCACTTAGTAGGTCTCTTGGTAATCCAACTCATTTTAAGAAGTGCGATGTACTTTCCAAATTGTTAACATTGATTATCTTAACACAACTACAAACTTTAAACATCATTCTCTCCTGGCCTATAGTTTTACTTAGATATTTTATATAGTAGCAGATTTTAAATTTCAAATTTAGTGCTTCAAAAATATTAATATACATGGAATAATTAAGACAATTTACAACAATCTGAATGATAACCAATGAATGCAAAGAGTTGAACAAAAAGGTCTGGGTCATTATATTCTACAGTAGAATGTGAATTGTTAATGGACTGCTACTGTTATATCATCAAGTATGGAACAGGATTCATTTACTACCTATGAGTAATAGGTGGTAAAATATCTATGATTTCCATGAATCAAGCATCTTTCAAAGATCTGTACTTATTTTGGTGTTCTTAAATGAAAGAGGATTATGTCTGCGTTTCTTTTTCATACTGAGATAGTGGTATGCTTCCTGTCAAAAAAAGTCACACAAATCCTATTTTCCATAAAATACTAACACATCTTTATTTGACTAAAAATTAAAAAAAAAAGACTTTAATACTTTGTGTAGGAAGCATTCTGTAGCCTAACTGTTAAAATGACTTATTAAAAAAGAAAAGGAGAGTTAAAATGGAAATGAAAATACTTACAGAAAAGTATCGGGAAACAAACTTTGCATGAATAGTGTAAATAAACCACTAACTTTTCTACACTTAGTTCTGCCCCTTCTCTTTAAGGGTTGCCTGTCCATTGATCTTTAAGTCCATCAGTGACATGATGTCAAACTAACATCTCTTAAGTATTTATGTTCTTGCCCTCTGTTATTCAAAGTTTTAAGAGAATTAAAATCTTTGTATGAAAACAAATGTATGTGTAAATATATGGAAGTATATTGTATATCTGTCTAACCTATCTATATACCTATCCATCTACATGTTCGATGGACAATAGTCACAGACCATCAGGAACAAACATATCTGTTGCTGAACAAAGTTCTGTTTATTGGTGTTTCTTGCAGTAGGTGAGACCACACAACATGGAAACTGGTAAGGGAATGTTAGGAGGATGAGGGTTAGGGTTAGACGTGTGTCAGAATTTTGGGTGGCATCTAGGGAAGCTTTGGATTGAGTGCTTCCAGAAAGTGGGGGCAATTCTGTGATTTGGTATCTTAATAAGTTTTATCTGAGATGCAGGAGGAACGGAGAGAAGCTAAAACTCTGGTGAGGAGCCAGCAGTCACTAATGTTAGTTGTGAGAGGGTCGTATTGATCATTTTTGTGTTTTTTTAATAGGTGTTTATTTTGTATTATCTGTGTTCAGTTATGATTATGAAGGGGTCTTGTTTTTGTCTTGTTCCACCATGGTAACAGAGAGCCTTTTCTGATACCAGTGTTCTGTGAAATCATTTATGTTCAATAAGAGGATCCATGGCCTAGCGGTAGGTGCTAGGCCAGTTCCCAGCTCCCAGCCGTTGGGGGTCCTACTTCCTTTCCCTCTGTATACATGTATATGTAATCATATTTAGGATCAATTATTGTATTATTTTCATGCTTTATTTGCATTTGTGCTACAACTATATTGACATCAAGTAGGACTACTTTAAATGTTATGAGAACATTAAAAAAAGAGAAATTGGGTTAATATGTATAGAATGTAATAGCATCAGTGATTGCCAAATGATGTCCCTGTGTGCTCTGTGATCAAGGGTGCCCAGGTTGTTTTGGTATAGAAGAATAATGCAAGTACTGAGTTTTCACAAGGCATGTGGTAATACATAGGGCAAATTCAGAAGGACCTGTGCTCTAAATTTTTACACTTTGAGCAGTGTTTTACAAGAGCACGCAACACCATTTCTTACATTGCAGTTGTATACTTGATAGAAATTTTACCAGTTTTATAGTTTTCATTTTGTTTAATTTGTAAAAGTTTAATCATTGTATATAAATTATAGCAGGTAGTGCCCAAACTAGTCTTATAATTTACATACATGAGTTGCATTAAAATAATAAGAATTAATCTTGTGACCATGAGATCTTTTTCTCTCTTAAATATTTCTGAATACAATTTTGATTAAACCACCAGATGCCATGCCTTCACCTCAGTACAATGTTGCTTTCTATTATACGCATTTTCTCATTTCTCTCATCCTTTATGAATGGTCTTCCTTTTTTCTCTGTCTCTTGAAATCTTTCACATCCTTCAAAGCTCCATCCCAAATGCCACCTTTCTTTCCTATTTAATGTAGTGGAATTTTATCCCTTTCTTCTCTATACCGAATGTAAAGAACTGTCCATATACTCCATTTGTCTCTATTTATGTGGCTAGCAGTCTAACTGATAAGCTCCCTGGGGGCAGATAGCTCCAAATTCGTCATTACTGTCCCCATATTGTTTTATGTAAGTTTTGACATGTAGAATTCACTAAATGAACATTATTTTGCATAAAATTAGCATGATTAAATATTTGGAAATTACTAGGATTTCATTGAAAGTTACAGATATCAGAGTACTAATTTTGAAATGAAAAAGTCAAAGTGATTTAATAAATGAAAATATGAAGTAAATGAAAAAAATGCTCTTTATTTGCCATGATAGTAATAATTATTGTTATTATAGCAAACACTTATTGTATGCTATGTATCAGCATTTTGTGAGTACTTAATGTGTAAGAAGTCTTTTAATTTCTACATCAACTCTGTGAGGTAGGTGTCATCAGTATCTCTATTTTACAGATGAGAAAACTGAGCACAGTGTGAATAATGACCTTACCCAGGGCCACATACTTACTAAGTCATGGAGCCAGTTTCCAAACCTAATTTTGGCTCCACAATCAATAGCATAATTAAAGAAACTAAATAAATTGTAAAAATGCAAATTCTATTTGGACATAAAATTTACTTTTAAATGTCAAAGTTAGAAATGATTTTGAGTGTCCATCATGGACTTTTGATAGGAGATCTGGAAGTAGATAACCAAGAAGTCCTCATTCAGTCCTACAGTTTTAAGATTATCTGTGTTTCATAGTTTCCTTAAAATGAAGGCACTGAATGTTTCTACATATTTCCTACTTGACCGTTTTAGAAAAATAATTCTCACATTCAATTGAAATGAATATGCAAAGATGTTCCTATGAAGGAAATTTGAGAGCCCAAAATGGTTATTGCTGTCACACTGTTAAGAGGTCATTATTAGTCCCTATCAGCTCATAAACAAGTTCCTGTTGATGGAATTTTATAACACCGTCTATTTCTAGTTATGTGGAAATCCTGCCTATTCACGGTAAAAATCTAAAGCTTTAATATTGGCAGCAAATATACTGGAACAGAAATTTCGCAGTTTGTCCCCTGTAGATTCAATATAGATGAATAACATTTAAAAGGCTAGAACTATACTAGACATTTCAATTATTAAATGACAAAAATGTTCCCAGAAAGACTATAAAGACTATTCATATCTGACCTGTGATCCAATTTTGCTCATTTTTTAAAGTAATTTGTTTCCATGTTATGTTCAATAAATTGCAGATGACTCATATTCATAAAAATAAGCTTAATTGCCATGTAATAGGGAATCTGGCTAGAACATATTTGAGGTGCCCAAATCAAGAGCAAATGAAGCTTGTGGAATGCCCCTCTTCTGCACCAAATCATATGTGAATGCATAAATTCACTTGTGAATAAAAAACAGATGCCGTTAAAGAAAGTTTAAGTTCCTGAGGACACATTAATAACTGGCTCATGGACACACAAAGCAAAGCAAACTCCAGGGATAATTTAAAGGACCAACACACAGGAGTGATTTCCCCAGAAAACTGGCCAATTGCAATTTACATAGTAAAGCTGTTAGAACTAAATACTTCTAGGAGGCCTCTGAATGGCATTCAAATCTGGTATCCACAATAAGCACTGAAATAGAATATTAGTTTTCAGTTGTTATGAAAACTTAAGGCTTGATTTTGTTGTTTATTCTTTTCACCATAGTTTTGTATCTAAGTGTGGAATGATCACATATATTTAAAAGTATACTTTAAATTTTAAATAATTTTCCTTGAATGAACATTTTGAACAAAGATAAAAGAGACCCAGTGAAGTGATTTGGCCCAATGCTGCTTGAACTCAAGCCTCCTGATTTTCTGGATTGTGCTAGTGCCACCACATTCTATATATGCCATACAATGTAAGAAAAAAAAAAAATGAAATCTCATTGAAGTACAGTAATTTGAGTTTAAATTGAGAGAGTGGTTTCAGTTTAGGATGGAAGACTGGGTGCTTTTTCACATCTAATCCTTTTGTAGAGCTCACTGAAATAAAAATACAGAAATATAAGCTAAATACAATGAATGATATAGTAAGAGGTCACCATCAGGAAATGGAATATTTCAACATGTTTCTGGAAATTAGAAAGAACATGGGAGAGTATTACTGGAGAAAACAGATCAGAGGACATCAGCTCCCAGAATATTCTAGAAGGGTCTCCAGGAGCAGGGAGAAACATGGAAAACCTTTAGGAAATAATTGTGGTATAGAAAGAGATAAATATTTGAGTTTACTAGGCTGGCCCACATGACAAAACCATGTTTATACAAAAAAATACACACACAGACAAAATTACCTGGGTGTGGTGATATGCACCTGTGGACCCAGCTATTCAGGAGGCTGAGGTGAAAGGAGGCTGAGGCTGCAGTGAGCTGTGATTACACTACTGTACTCTATCCTGGGCAACAAAATAAAAATAAAAATATAAAAATAAAAATAAAAATTTTTTCAAAAAAATAAAAAAATAAAAAAATAAAAATATAAAAATTTTTCAAAAAATAAAAATATAAAAAAATAAAAATAGTATATATGTGTATATATATTCATAAACATATATGTTTGCTTAACATTCACATAATGTTTCAAAAAAATAAAAATATAAAAATGTTAAAATTGATAGTTGACTTTCTTTATATAGAAATATTGATTGATTCTTCTGTCTCCCAGGGATATACTACCAAGCATATCACAAACAAACAATAACACATTATCTAAAAATAATTTGGAGGAAAGCTAAGACCTTTATAGTATTTATTGTGCTCAAAAGTAGAGCCCTACTTTTTCTGGCATGACAGGGTTTACACATCTAAAAGTAGTCTCCGAGCCCACTTACCCTAAGCTGAAGCCAGCCAGCGAGATTCCTCACAGACTTCCCGGAAATGTTTCCCAGTTGGGGTAGACGATTATAGACACACCTACTCTTTTATGTAATGGCAGCGTGAGCTCGTACTGACTCCCAATTTTAATTCTTAAACTATGGGTGAACCAACAATCACATGTTGGAGGCTGGATTTCTCCTGAACCCAACTCTAAGACCGAGTATTGTGCAGGAAGCTTATGAGGGAGTGCTCTTGAGATCAGCACCTGTAGGGCAAGAAAAGGAAAGCAAAGTTTGGTACAGGGTGAAGCTGGGCTGTGATATGAGGACACTGCTGACCCTGCAGGGAACTCTGAGGCTGGGATGACACTTTGAAGCTTTCAAGGCAAGGACTCTGGGGGCTTTATGTTCCATTGCTGACCAGACATCAGATGTGAGCTGCCCTGGGAAAAGCACATAACCTTTGGCCAGGTGGAACCCCCTCGCTGAAGCAGTCTAACCAGCGAGACAACCGAGTGAGTGTTCAGGTGACAACCATCAGAGCAACTGGGGGAATAAATCCTCAGTCCTGAAAAGGACTGGTGGCATCCCACAGTACATCCCAAACCACAGATGTATCAAGAAAAGTCAATATGAAAGAGAAAAAAAAATTAAAAATAAAATGTGAACTACCTTAAGAGAAAAAGAAATAATTTTAGAAAGAGAAGACATTTTCTAAAAGCTTCAATTAGAACAAGAAAGAGTTGTTATAGATTAAAAATGATGCTAAATAAATATAAAGTTCAATTAAAAGTATAGAATATAAGCACATTTCTAAGACTGTAGGGCAGAAACCAAGAAGTCAAAAATAGGTGAATAGGTGAGTGGTCACTATAACATCTAACTCAAAGGAGGAGGAAGACAGAACACAGAAAATGCAAAAAAAAAAAAAAAAAAAAAAAAAAAAAAAATCAGAGAAATAATTGATTTCCTTCAGAGGAGGGTCAATTCTTCACCCTGAAGGGACTCTTGATTCAATTAATAGCCTCTTTAGGGTGGTTCAGGGTGTGGGATCTTGGACCCATGGAGAAAGACATAAAATTCTAGAACACAAAATATATAATTGTTATTAATAATGTAAACTCTTTATTGGAGTTTAGATTACATAGTCAATTTAGGACTAAGCACAAAAAATTAAATTAAAGTTTATGGAAGTAAATGTTAAAATCCTTGATAATATAAAAGTTAGAGCATAATTGCCTGAGACTAGATTTGATTTGAAAGAGGCTTAAGAAAGGACAGAGAGATTAGTTTCATCTCACATTAGTTTAAGGAGATGGAAATGCTGGGTTTATGATTAGATTTTACCCTACTTACAAGTGAAGTTAGCTTGTTACTGTTTCAAAGATGCTGGCAGAAAACCCAAGACTCCTGGATCAGAGACAAACAGATTTATTATTCACAGCACAGCAAACAGCATGAGTATTATGTTTGGGACAGTTTTCCTTTTCCCCAAAGTGATATGTGGATGAATATATTAGTCAGGATTCTACAGAGGGACAGATGGATGATGATCCCTTTTCATACATCTCTCTTCCACAAGAGAGAGAAATGTATGAAGAAGGATTTTATTAGGAGTATTGACTTAATTGATTATGGAGGCTGTTAAGTCCCATAATAGGCCATCTGCAAGCTGGAAAATCAGTAGAGCCATTGCATGGCTCAGTTCAAGTCTGAAAGCCTCAGAACCAAGGAAGACCATGGAGTGTATTCCTCAGCCTGAGACCAAAGTCCTGAAAGTCCCAGGAATGGGTAGTGTGGGTTTTGGAGTCAAAACTCAGAGAGTCTAGAATTCTGACATTTAAGGGAAGGAGAAAACGGCTGTTCTGGATCAAGAAAAGGGTATCCTGGCTCCAGAAAAGAGAGGGTGAGAATTCATCCTTCCTGCATCTTTTTGTTCCATCTAGACCTCCAGTCTATTGGATGGGGCCTGCCCACATAGATGGTGGATCTTCCCCACTCAGTCCTTGATTCATATGCCAATCTCTTCTGGAAACACCCTCACAGAAACACCTGGGAAAGCCCAATCATTCAAATTTAAAGCAAAACCACCTGAGTTTCCCTGTCAGTAGAAGAGGGATGGGCTTGGTGCCTACTGATACAATGAGAATGAACAATACCAGTTATCTGATGATCTCTTAATCCAGTCAAGTTGACACCAAAAATCAACCATCACAATGGATCTGGCATGATGATGCATACACAGTGGGATTGTGTCATCAGTGAGGAATACTGAGCTTGGTGATTCCACATCTTTCATAGGAGATATTAAGCAAGACTGCTCTTTGCCCCAAAAGGAGACATCACCTCACTGTCAAGGTCACTCCCTGTAAGTACAATCCTAGTAAACAGCAGTCAGGATTTTGCCTGCTGGGTAAACAGAATAGGATGTGTAGCACGAGAAACCTATGGAAGACTTTCTCTCCCAACAGGGAGTCAAGATATTAACTGAAGTTAAAGAAACAAGAAATAGAAGTATAGGCCTATCAGTTAAAGTTCCAAAGGTCATTAGTGAAACAACTGAAAATAGTATGTAACTCTGAAACAGTGTGAGGAGAAATGCATATATAATAAATCCCTTTCTAATACTTCATGATTAGAAATTAATAAATATTGTCTAAAGTTAACACATCTGATAAAAGCAATAAAAGGATATTATTTAGAGAAGTAGAAGTAGCCACCTAAAGAACTAAAACCATAAACATTTAAAGTAGATTGACTTCAGAGTGAGATTAAACATGTGTGAGAGAGGGTGGTTTTCATTCGACTTTATTAAAGCTCCTAACGTGTCCATCCATATATCTATCTATATGTATGTATGCTTTCTACACATACAAGTATATGTATATATACACACACATACATACGTGTGTATATGTGTGTATATATATGTTTATGCATATATATACACACACACATTGAATATGTTACAGGATGTTTCTGGTATTGCTTTCCATAATTAACTTGAAAGTATATCAAGACTAATGTTCAAGAAAACATATGTGTGTGTATATATATGTGTATATATATGCTTATGCATATACATTATGTGAATGTTAAGCAAACATATATATGTTTATGAATATACACATATATACACACACATATATATTTGTTTTCTTGAATGTAAGGCTTGATATACTTTCAAATTAATTATGGGAAGTAATAACAGAAACATCCTGTAACATAATCAATTACAGGAGATGACTAAACTTGTCGGCAACCAAAGTCAGAACATTGAAGATTTTAAAATTAAAAGAATAAAGTAGTAGTATAGGAGAAAAAGTCAAGTTTTATATTCAGTCAGCTGAGAATTCCTACTTTCATTCAAATTAGGAGACAATTAAAAAAATCAATTTAGCAAGCATTTCTTGAGTGTTTATGTGTCAGACACTGTTTTTGGTGACAGGAATACAAGATTAATCTTCCTCTGATGGAATTCCCAGGTTAATAGGAGAAGAAAGGCATATAAACCAGTAATGATAATACATCATGTTAATTTCAATATCTAATTTTCAAGTTTGACATGTTTTGATGATTATCCATTTGTATTTTAATTTAAACATTATCTTATAATTGAAAGTTAAATATGCAGCCTCAGATCATCTTTTCTTCTTTACATGTGAAAGAAGTATAAAATATTTTAATGCTAAATTTGCCTTTATAAGCCTTTGATTATTAGGAATCTGGTTAGAATATTGCTTAGGACAAAAGAAAAATCTGTTCATTTACATTTTATTTTTCTTAACCTTAATTGTCTCCTTTCACTCTGGATAAATAGAAAAATTAATTCTGAGACATTCCTAAAGCTCTTCTGGGCTCTAAATTAGATCAAGTTGGGAGTTTTCTTCCTTACTACACTACTTCTTCCCTGCTGACATCAAGTCTCTTGTTTCTCTCATTTGTCTATAGCATGTGCTGTTTGTCTTCCCAATTAAATTGAGAATCCCTTATGATTATCATTCAGCAAGTTAAGAAAATATCTGAGATTTAAAATTATAATTTGCATAAAAATATGTATGAATACGATTAAGCAAATAATGCCATATTTTATGAAGTTTTCAACAGCTGGAAATAAGAAAGCTTATTAAGGGGTAACAATTTTATAAAATTATATTACAACATGATCAGAGTATTATCTATTAGATTACTATTTAAATGCAGTAACAGCATTTTTTTTTTTTTTTTTTTTTTTTTTTTTTTTGAGATGGAGTTTCGCTCTTTCGCCCAGGCTGGAGTGCAGTGGTGCAATCTCACTCACTGCAACCTCCACCTTCCAGTTTCAAGCGATTCTCCTGCCTCAACCTCCCAAGTAGTGGGGATTACAGGCTCCGGCCACACGCCCGACTAAGTTTTGTATTTTCAGGAGAGGTGGGGTTTGGTCTGGCTGGTCTTGAACTCCTGACCTCGTGATCCGCCCATCTCAGCCTCCTAAAGTGCTGGGATTACAGGCTTGAGCCACCGCACCTAAATAAAAGTATTTATATAAAACTGTTGTATATTAGATAAATATTCTATGTTGTTAGAGGAGAAACTAGTGAGATAGTTTGGTGGTCAAATGAATTCCTATTGACTAATAATTTAAATCAATCCACGTATTCCCCTAATATGGCTACACCAAATTTTGCCATTATCCTCAAAGTTTTATGCAGTTAATATAATAATTGTGGAACATGGAAATATTATGTGAATTTTAAGCAAAATGTTAGGATGTAAAATTATATGTACATTATTACTATCATCATATAAATAATATATTTATTCATATAAACAACTATTGCAAGCACATAAAAATGCAGCACTGTTATATAGCATTATGAGTGGTGACTATTTTAGGATTAACCAAACTTTCTGTAATGCTTTTAAATTATCTCACTAAATATAATTTAAGTGTGTGTTGCAGAACACTGTGTACTGTGTGATATATACATTTTTAATTTATAGATATCTCTTTCTTTTTTGCCAGCAAAGGGATGAGTAGGGCAGACATTAGAAGATATACTCCTTCTGACTTACGGATAAGAGTACATGTGGTACAAATTTTTATTATTTTAAACAGCTCTACATTTTCACGGTTAAACACTTAAAATTTAAATTAAAAAATTATGAGGTATAAAAACCTTTAGATAATCTTAGCCAGCCTCCTTTGTAGCCTCCAGTGATTCTCTCCTGCTGATATGCATACATTTATTAGCCTCCCATAATGAATCGGAGATAGTTGGTGTGACCACAGTGAATGTGACATTGTATGACTTCTAAGGCAAGATCATAAAAGGCCTCATAACTTCTTCCTTGGTCTCCTTGGTCACGTGTATTGGGGGGAAGGCAATAACCATACCATAAAGATGCTCAAGCAGCCATGTAAAAGAGCCCAAGGGGATAGAAACTGAAACCCCCAGACAATAGCCAGCATCAACTCTCTGGCCATGTGAGTGAGCCGTCTAGGAAGTAAATTCTGTAGTTTCACTCAGACTTCAGATGACTGCAGCCCTAACAAGTTTGCAGTATCATGAGAGACATCGAGCTGGAGCGCCCTACTGCTGAATTCCTGACTCAAAAGACCTGTGTGAAATAATATATTATTATTGCCGTTTTAAGCGACTACATTTTAGGGTAATTTTTTTGTGCGGCAAAAGATAACCAAAGCATAATTCATGGCCTCTCTGTTACTTAGAAGTCATCAGGGGCTCTGTGCTGCCTTTTAGATGTCCCTGAAGTAAGCTGCTGTACATATGGCCAATACATGTTTTCTGAAACAGTAGGGGTATTGTTAGATATGTCTTGTCGTGATGGCCCTGGGATGCCCAGTGTATTAGTCCATTGTAATTTATAAAGAAAAGAGGTTTAGCTGGCTCGTGGTTCCACAGGCTGTACAGGCAGCAAGATGCTGGCATCTGCTCCACTTCTGGAGAGGCCTCAGGAAAGTTAGAATCATGGCAGAAGGCAGAGGAGGAGGGAGCACTTCACATGGCCAGACCAGGAGGAAAAAAGGATGAGGTGAGGTACAACACACTTTTAAACAACTAGATCTCATGAGAATGCACTATTGCAACCACAGCACCAAGGGGGATGGTGCTAAACCATGAGAGACTGCCCACATGATCCGGTCACGTCCCAGTAAGCCCCACCTCCAAAACTGGGGATTACAATTGAACATGAGACTTGTCTGGGAACACAAATCCAAACCGTATCACCCACCATGGTGACTTTTTCTGTCACTTATCACCTGATGCCTTGTTGTTACTTATTCTGAAATCCCAGGGAAACAAAGTCCTAATATATGTGTGCAAGAGAAAGGTGATATTCAAATGGATAGACATTTTCTGACTAAGTAGAAGTGTTTCAAACACTTTGCTTAGCACAGTCACTGTATTTGTTCAACCCCTTAGATTTTTTTGCCACATGGATTAGTAGAAAACATATTCTCTTTTTGTTATTCAGAAGTATGGTGCTTCACAGCTACAGAACAGTGCATAGATGAACATGAAGTATACCATTTAGATAATTTGGAAATAAAATTTCTTTGTCTGCACAAGAAACTCTTTGGCAAAAAGGAAAAGCGATTCAACAGTGCCAGCTAAATATAATTTTCTAGACCTAATTTTAAAAATGAGTAATTATGAGACAACAAACAATAAAAAAAGGCCTGGTAGTTCGTAAAATTTTAATGTTATTTATACTGACTACCTAAAAATATAATTTCAGGTCATAGGTTCAAAAAGCAGATTTCAAAATCTTATATTTGTTAATATCAATGCTGTGAATTTGCTGAAATGGAAAGTTACAGAAAATGTAGTTAAGAATGTAATTTTAGCAATGTAACCCTAAACACAAAAAGTGAGAGAGGACACATTTTTACATTTATGCCAAACGAAGAATATAAAAGGAAGAAGGAATCAACCTGAACAGAAGTTGATGCTGTCACTGACACAAAGAAGGATTTGGGACCTTCTTAGTTATGATCTAAGGCCTGTTTATTAACTTTCTAGGATCAAACTGGCATTCATTGTCTCAGAAACATATTTTTCTACTCTGGTCCCTGCTCCATTCAAATTCATTGTTTCATTTCTGACTTACTTGCTAAGGTGTGCTCTGCAGCATTTATCAAAATCTCTTCTATACCAAAACCAAAGAGGAAAGCCAAATACTGCATAAGACACATTGGCACCTGAGTATATATTAGAAAACTATGCAAATAATAATTGCAGTATTGCCAGCTTAATTTGCTACTTCAGAGATTATATTGCTTATAACCCAACTGCAACTTGCTGCTGTGGCACTGACTGGTATTTCCAGTGTCCCCAAATGTAGTTCTAACAGGGTTACTAATATTATAATAATATTTGAATTCCTTTGTCATAATGAATGTGCCAACCACTTTCCAAAAATTTCTCATTTACTTGGTCTAAACCAACCTCACTACTTCTATATTCTGAATTAGATACAATATCCATGTGGACCAACCGAAAGAAGAAAATAAAGTGGGCATTGGAATTATCTAAAAGCGCTTGATATTTAGTTCTTTTCTTTTTGCAAAGTGTGAGATTTATTAAAATTCTGACTCAAATGAAATGTAAAACAAGAGACAATCTTGATACAGTTGAGAGAATTTGAATAATTAGATATTTGATTTAAAAATAAATTGATTAAAAACAGAGGACTGATTTCTGTTTATCTGTATGATAATGGTGGTGTGTTCATTTCCCAAGAAGCTCTTGTCTTTAAGAGATACATTGTTTTCATTGTATATATTTAAGGTATACAAATTGTTGATTTGATAGAGGTACATACTATGAAATAATCACCAAAATCAAGATAATTAATGTATCTGTCACCTCACATAATTACTTTTTTTGGAAATGACAAGATTTACCCTGCTAGTAATTTCAAGTTTTCAGTATGCTAAGTAGGATATTGTGCACCATTATCAGTCCCTGGGAGGAGTATTCCATGCACTGGTTACCAATCCCAGGGGAGAACTTTAAACACTTTGCTAATTTCTGCTAAGCTTCCTCTGGCAGAAGGTTTTACACAAACCTAGCTATGAGATTTATGAGACCAGTGAGACAGAACACTCAAGTGAGACAAAGCAACTTCATGATTCATACATAGGCAGAAAGAATCAACAGAAGGCTAGGATCCATGGTGACCAAGTCCCCCAAAGCTCAGAAAAGCTGCACAGAATGGATGAAGTATCACCAGCATTTTACACCACAGCTGAGCAACCCCAAAAGCACTCTACTCTGTCTTTTATTCTCACATGAGTGTGCGAGGGTCAGGACACCCTTTTCTAGGAGCGACAAGGACAAAGCCTTAGCTGTTCTGGACAGTTCCTCCTTATCTCAGGATGTTGCAGTCTCAGTACATTCTACCCAAGAATCGCAAGCACGAAGGGGAAGATCTGGTCACCGAAGCTCATTTGGGGACCTGTCCTCTTGCAAAGTACGGTATTGTTACCTATAGTCATCATGCTATACATTAGATCTCCAGAAGCTATTTGCACTATTTCAACTCATCAGGCTAGAAGTCTGTAATGGTTAGTTATACGTATCAACTTGACTGGGTTAAGAGATGCCTGGATCAATGGTAAAGGACCCTCGTTCACCAGTGTAGACAGGTATCCAATCCAGTAAGGACCTGACCTGAACAAAAAGTCAGAGAAAGGGCAAATTTTTTCTCTCTGCTTGAGTTGAGACATCTATCCACTCCTGTCCTTGGACATCAGTGCTTCTGTTTTTCAGGCTTTTGGATGCAGATCAGGACTTACACCATCAGCCACCTGATTCTCAGGCCTTCAAACGTTGACTGAATTTTATTACCAGATTTCCTGTTTCTCCAGTTTGCAAACAGTAGACCATAGGACTTCTCAGCCTGTGTAACCATGTGATTCAACTTTTATAAATCTCTTTCTCCCTGTATATTATGTATCCTATTGATTCTGTGTCTTTGATAAACTCTGACTTATACAAAAGCTTTGGGATGACAAAGCTGCATTGTATCCTGGGGAGTCCGCAATTTGATAGGGCTTTGTTTTCTTCACTCTGTGTCTTGTTGTCTGGTCATTCAAGCAGCATTGCTTGTATTTCAATGTTCTACAACTTCTCCAGGAAAAAACCTCCTCCAACTTTTGTCTGCACTTTTTATTCCATAAGGTCATATTCCAGATTTTGATTTGAGCCAGATCAATCTGGGTCCTTAACAGATATTGTACCACCCACTTGTCCTTTCTTCACTGCTCACTTTCATTCCTTACCAGGGACTCCTCAAACAACCCCACTTCCAAATTTTCTTTCAGCCAAAAATTCTGGAGCAAATTGACACCTGATACACCTGTCTCTCTGGTTCTTCTGAAGATATTCTGAGATATGTCCTAAAGGGAATCAGAATATACTATTTTAATATGTGCCTTTTTTTCGGGGCAGAAGAATTATTTTGAGCTGAAGACATTTGAGATTCTACAGATTCACAGAGAAACCTTCCCAGAGCTTCCCTTAGCTGGGTAAAAGCAGACTTCTGAGAAATAAAGAGTGCCATAAATCCCCTCTCCAAGGGACGTTTTATTGCTAAAAGAAAGCAGAAAATCAGTGCCAAGAAGAACCTGCAGACACACAAAATATTGTTAAGATAGCCCTTATCTTCCATTAGTTTCCCTCTATGTTTACCTTCCCATAGTTTGCTGTACCTGGAAGCCACAAACCCTTTTCCTTTGTTTTGTCACATCTCCACAATTTATTGTTATTTGTTAAAATGGTATATAAGCTCTAAGCCCTATCTGCTTCTTTGGGTCATCACTTCTTTTCTAAGAAGTCTCCTGTGTCATGTCAATTATCTCAAATAAAATTTGTATGCCTTGTCTCCTATCACTCTGTCTTTCTTCAGTCTAATTTTTAGGGCCTCAGGCAATGAACCTAAGAGAAAAGAGGAAAAAAAAATTTCTTCTCATACAATTTGAATCTGAGTTTAGGTTCAAGTTGAGCACTTAAGTTTCATAGACTTGAAAAGCAATATGAAAGTTTTAGATTCTTTTTTCTTTTACTTTTGCTAGCGTGTGGTCACTTGGATATTATTTCCACAACTTATATTTGTGACAGTACCATAAAGGTGAATTAGAAATAGGACAAGTCAGCCAGGAGCAGTGACTCACGCCTGTAATCCCAGCACTTTGGGAGGCCAAGGCAGGCGGATCACGAAGTCAGGAGATCGAGACCATCCTGGCTAACACAGTGAAACCCCATCTCTACTAAAAATACAAAAAATTACCCGGGCGTGGTGGCGGTCACCTGTAGTCCCAGCTGCTTGGGAGGTAGAGGCAGGAGAATCACTTGTACCCAGGAGGCAGAGGTTGCAGTGAGCCGAGATCACACCACTACACTCCAGTCTGGCTACAAAGCAAGACTCCATCTCAAAAAACAAAACAAAACAAAAAAGAAATAGGACAAGTCATACTGTAAACCCTCTGTTCCTAATCTTTTTAAATAATCAATGCTGGGTAAAATAAATGAGGGAAAAAGAAGAAACAAAATCAGAAACAGCCTGTAGCCTAGAAAATAAATGTGAAAGGGATAAAGATGATGCTGATAATTCACCACTCTTAACTATCCTGTAATTTGGAGAATTAAGTTCCAGATTTTTGGAGTAGAGCCACTTCACCATCCTGTAAAATTTTCTCATATAATAAATGACAAAAATAAGGATTTTTATAACCCTTATTTCTAAGTTATAAATAACTTCAGAGGAGTTGCTGTAGTCCTTGAATCAGAATCAAGCCTTTCTCTTCCGCAAACTGTGTCTGTTTTGTTTTAAATAAACGTTTCTTAACTGCTTAGTTTATTGTCAGTCATTTCTAAGTGCCCCCTATACATTAATTCTCCACCTGCTGACATCACTGTCATTAAGATGTAACTCTGTTATTATATGTGTAATTGGAAGTTTATTGGTTAATTTGCACAGAAAAAAAGATTTTTTTTTCTTTGAAAGGTTAGCAATTTGGAATTTGGAAGTTCTACTTGATCTGTTTCTTTGTAGACCCAATATTTTTTTCATACTCTTATTTCTCCATTCTGTAGGGCACTTTCCTCATCAGTGTGGTTATAACTGGGTCAGGACATATCCATGTTCTAGCTCCTGTGAAGGAAAAAAGAGAAGTGGAGGATAAGAAATTCACTCTCCATAGGTAATAAGGAAGATGTATACATTGTATCCACTCAAATTTCATTGGTTAGAATTTAGACACATATTCACAACTAGCTACAAGGGAGAGTAGGAAATTTGGGCTTTACCTGCGTCTTCCAGATACAAAACTAAACTATATTACTATTGATGAAGGGGAGACATATCTTCAGGGAAAATGAGCTTAACATCTCCATTAAAATGAATGCTTTGGCAAAGTCTCTAAGATTATAAATAACTTTGTTATCTATTGTCCATAAGTTGTGAAACAGACTGCCCTGTAAAATATATACAACATAGATAGTCGGAGCTATTTAAAGGCCTCTTGAAGTTCTCACTTATACTGAGGATATAAGAGTTTATGTGTTACAAATTAAAGAAGGATTTTTGAGGACTATTTCTTTCAAAACATCTGGGTTGTGAAATCCTAAGAGGGAGAATGTGTATTGCTCCGTTAGTCTCTAACCCCAAGCCTTATGAAGTGGACTTTGAAGAGACGAGAGAGCTTCACACTTCTCTTTTATTGTTTTGGGGAAAATAGGCACTTCTATCTAGAGTATTCAGATGCTAAAGATTGCTCTGCACACTGTTGCTTTTTTAAGCCTCCCCACACACACCATCACCAACAGAAAAGTTTCTTATGCAATAAACGTTGTGCACAACTGAAAAACGTTTATGTTATTATTTTAGGTTTTATGCAACCTGGTTGCTTGGAATGACTGAAAGACTTCAGCCAAGAGAAACTGAATGTACGCCAGGTTATAAGAGGCATTAGCTGGGCCAAGGTTGAAATTCGGTGCCTCCACTCCAGAGATCTTTAGAAAACCCCGTTGAAAAAGCAAAGCTGAGTTTATTAAACATATTGTAGCAAGAGAGGACACCTTATTGACAGTCTTAATATTATCTTAAAACGAGAAAATTGGGGCAGGGTGCAGATGGAGCCAAGAGCCCAGCTGAATGATTTTAAGACAGGATATACCTGGGATTGAATATATATAATAGCTATGGATTGGAAAACAGAGGAAAAAGAGATCATAAAACAAATTTTAATGGGCAAACTGTATATTGGTGTAGTCTTGATATGTGAGCTGTTAGCCTTCATAAGTAAACTGTTTTAATTATTTTATCTTACTGAGAGCTAGTAGCTAAAGAATGTTTACTTTATCTCAGAATGTTTTACACAAGGGCAGGAAATTTATTTTCGCTCTCAGAGACAGCATGTGACAGATGGGCAGAAATGGGGTGAAACCCAAGGAACCCACTAAACACTCAGAATAAAAAGAGTACACTTCAAATGTGTTACAATTTCTGAAAGCAGTGAGGCTAGATTGTGAAACTATTGCTCAAGTGAGAAATCACCTGCCCATCCATTCTTTTCCAGTCTCCCAGACTTCTAGGTACCCCAACATCCACCCACTCATCTCCGCATTCTCCCTGAATGAGCAGAAACCACTGTTGAATATTTAGAAAAGAATGAGTCAACCACCAGGTGGGAAAAGACAAGGAGCCCATAACTGTGTCTCTTTCTCCAGCTGCAGGCTTCCTGATTATCCCAGGCCCACAATGGGGATAAAAAATTATTACATTAAATGAATTTTAGTACTTTTGACTATTAAATGAAATTTGTTTTTATAATTACTAAATTGAAGCAGTGTTTAGTGACCTAAAAGTGGACAGAAAAGTAGTAGTACTGGCCTTGCTTTCATCCTGAGTTAGAAGAGTCACTTTGATAGGGATATTGAGACACACACACAAAGAAACAATGAAACAAGTGCTTTATGATGTGATACAGAGTAACTATTTGTTCAGTATGTATGTAATGGTTATATATGGCTCTAGTTGGATTGCCATTGTGTTTCTTACTAGATCCTTGAGCCATCATGTCTTATCTACCTGTGTATGTATGAGTGCATAGATACATATAGGTGAGTTGGCATAAGAAATGGGAAGATGTTCAATCATTTTCACTTCATAAGGTAAGGTAGCTGTTAGTATCAATTTGCTATTTCCTTGAGATACTGTCCCTATTCACTACAGCAGCACAGAAGTATCCAAAACTAGAGTAATTTTTTAAATTTGATGAATCTGGGAACATCTGTGTTTATAATTCAATCTAAGTCTAATTTAGAAATTTTTATGATTAAATAAGATGAGCTTTTTAATGTATTGTTTTCAATATTGTCAAATTACTCATTAAATATCATTGTATGTGTGTGGGAATACATGATATATAAAAACATACAGGGCCTTACACTGGCTGATATATAATAAATTTTATAATAGTGATTATTATATATTTTTGAATATACTAATGCTTTCTCCAAGCTGAATATTTGAGAAACATATTGAAAAACTTTTTTTTTGACACATCAGGCCAAATCTAGTCAATATCTTTCAACCTAATGCATTCCACAAGAGTTTTCCAGTGAGAAAGAAGCTGGAATTCAGAAACAGAAGTATTTTACCGATCAATGACATAGTGTACAACTCTGGGAAAACTCTTTATTCTCTATGGCTTACTATCTGCATTTCTCACATGGAGAACAATTATTGCCTACCAATAAAAAATTTGAGAACTGTAGGGAAAGACTACCTTATTATTTTGCATCCCCTAGGAGAAAAGAGTTGGGGTTTTGTGGGGGATGCTTTCCCCTCATTTTGATACAGTTTCTTCAGAACCAATCTGTTCATTTTGTGATAGGCAACTCTTATAACTGTAGAAAATGGGAAGACACATGGTGAGGAAAGATGGGCTAGAGAAACTAATCAAATATTTATCCTTGTTTTCTAATAACTTTTTACCAGCACAAATATCCTGTTTCTTTTAACCTTCTTTGATTAAATATTTCATTGAACTGGGAGATAATTTTTAATCTCAGTGTTTTTTTCCTTCCCCCAACATTAAGCTTGAAAGAGAACTTCTTGTTTGAGTGGTAGATGATGATTGTAGTAGTAAGAGAGGCCATCAGGAAAGAACAAAGAAGATCCCCATATACCCCACTTCATAATTTGATTTTGAGTTTGCAGTAGTGTAATGTTTTCTGGAGATGGAGCAGAGAGAGTATAAGCAATGCTATCAGAAAAAACAGGGTTTGAATACAGTTCAGGCAACTTATTTACATGAACTCAAACCTCAGTGTTCTCCATCTGTAAATTTGGGATAATGCTTACTGCATGGGTCTTGTGAGAATTAAATGAGGCAGTGAATGTGAAGTAGAGTTGCTCAGTCTTCTGAGCTCATGGGAGTTGTACAGTCAATGATCCTTCCCATCTTTCCTTTCTTACTAGAATAATCACCCTTCCAGTTGACTAATTCTTCTAACTGAAAACGTTTAGTTGTGGGACTTACAATTTTACATATTTCTGATTTTTAAAAAATATTTTTCCCCTAGTAATTAGTCCATAAAAATAATTTATTTCTTTTTGAACTTTTGAAATAATTAAAAAGTAAAAATTACTTCAGCCAGTGCTTTTGTAAAGTGTGTATGTGTTTGTGTGTGTGTATGTGTGTGTTTTAAAGCTGTTTATATATTCAAGCCAGAGGCAGGTAACCTTGCTGCAGAGGAGACAAGAGAAAAGACTGCTGCTGTATCCTTTGGCTATATGTATGTTTGTTCATTAGGATGGCAAATGGGGATAATGTATTTCAGTGAGTTCCTATGTGAGATGCATCTTGGAATATAAAATATGAAAAAGTTGTTACATAAGAGTGGCAAAACAAAAATAATTAAAGAAAAAGTATCACATTATACCCTCATATTTCAAATTCGAGAAACTTAATTCTAGGACACGTATTTCTTTTCCCGCTTTAAAGCTTATGCAACTTCTTTACAGACTAGTTCAAGATATGGCTGATTATTCTCTTTTAATGTGATCAAGTGAGAAAGTCTCACTGATAGACCCTGAGGAACAGCAGATAAGAGCAATGTGGCTCAGGCTGGGCTGGGCCTGTCACTCCTGTCACACAGATTTAGACTTTTGAAATGCAGATTATTGAGTCTTGAAATCCCTGGAACTTTGATTCTTGGACTAAACTGCCCCAAAATTCTTCATTTTGTGAGATGGTTCAAATTGCATGTAGTATTTACAAAACATTTAAAACAGCAGAGTTTAATGTCATTATATAATGACTACATCTGAATATGGTTTGGCTCTGTGTCCCTACCCAAATCTCATCTTGAATTGTACTCCCACACTCCCCATGTGTTGTGGAACGACTTGGTGGGAGATAATTTGAATCATGGTGGTGAGTCTTATGAGATCTGATGGTTTTATCAGGGGTTTTCTCTTTTGTATTTTCCTCATTTTTTCTTGCTGCCGCTATGTAAGAAGTGTCTTTCACCTCCTGCCACGATTCTGAGGCATCCCCAGACATGTGGAGCTGTAAGTCCAATTAAACCTCTTTTTCGTCCCACTCTCGGATATGTCTTTATCAGCAGCATGAAAATGGACTAATGTAGTAAGTTGGTACCAGTGGAGTGGGGTTTTACTGAAAAGATACCTGAAAATGTGGAAGCGACTTTGGAACTGGGTAACAGGCAGAGGTTGGAACAGTTTCAAGGGTTTAGAGAAGACAGAAAAATGTGGGAACATTTGGAGCCTCCTAGACACTTATTGAATTGCTTTGACCTAAAACCTGATAGCAATATGGACAACAAGGTCCAGGCTGAGGTGGTCTCAGATGGAGATGAGGAACTTGTTGGGAACTGGAGTAAAGATGACTCTTGTTACATTTTAGCAAAGAGACTGGTGGCATTTTGCCCTGTCCTAGAGATTTGTGGAACTTTGAACTTGAGAGAGATGATTTAGGGTATCTGGCAGAAGAAATTCCTAAGCAACAAAGCATTTAAGAGGTGACTTGGGTGCTGTTAAAAGCATCCAGTTTTAAAAAGGAAACAGAGCATAAAGTTTGGAAAATTTGCACCCTGGCAATGTGATAAAAAAGAAAAACCTATTCTCTGAGGAGAAATTCAAGCCAGCTGCAGAAATTTACATAAGTAACAAGGAGCTGTATGCTAATCCCCAAGACAATAGGGAAAATGTCTCCAGGACATGTCAGAGGTCTTCACCACAGCCCCTCCCGTCACTGGCCTGTTGGCCTAGAAGAAAATGGTTTAGTGGGCCAGGTCCAGGGTCCTCATGCTCTGTTCAGCCCTGTGTCTCAGCTGCTCCAGCTATGGCTAAAAGGGGCCAGTGCAGAGCTCGGGCCATGGCTCCAGAGGGTACAAGCCCCAAGCCTTGGCAGCTTCCTCATGGTGTTGAGCCTGCAAGTGCACAGAAATCAAGAACTGATGTATGAGAACCTCCACCTAGATTTCAGAAAATGTATGGAAATGCCTGGATGCCTGAACAGAAGTTTGCTGCAAGGGGTGGAGAGGTGGGGTGGGGGCACATAGGGAGAATCTCTGCTAGGGCAGTGTGGAAGGGAAATGTGGGGTGGGAGCGCTCACACAGAGTCCCTATGGGGCACCACCTAATGGAGCTCTGAGAAGAGAGCCACCATTTGCCAAAACCCAGAGCTGTAGATCCACTGACAGCTTGCACTATGCACCTGGAAAAGATGCGGAGACTCAATGCCAGACTGTGAAAACAGCCAGCAGGGAGGCTGTAACCTGCAAAGCCATAGGGGTGGAGCTGCTCAAGACAGTGGGAACCAATCCATTGCCTCAGTGTGACCCAGATGCAAGGTAAAGGTGTCAAAGGAGATCCTTTGAAACTTTAAGATTTGACAACTTTGTTTGATTTCAGACTTGCATGGTGCCAGTAGCCCCTTTGTTTGACCAATTTCCCCCATTTGGAATGGCTGTATTTACCCAATGCCTTTACCCCTATTGTATCTAGGAAGTAACTAACTTGCTTTTGATTTTACAAGCTCATAGGTGGAAGGGACTCCCTTGACTCAGATAAGACTTTGGACTGTGGACTTTTGAGTTAATGCTGAAATGAGTTAAGACTTTTGGGGACTATTGAGAAACCATGATTGGTTTTGAAATGTGAGGACATGAGATTGATTTGGATGGGTCAGGGCTGGAATGATATGGCTTGGTTCTGTGTCCCCACCCAAATCTCATCTTGAATTGTACTTCCATAATTTCCACATGCTGTGGGATAGACCCAGTGGGAGATAATTTGAATCATGAGGGTGGTTTCCCCATACTGTTCTTGTGGTAGTAAATAAGTCTAGAGAGATCTGATGGTTTTATTAGGGGTTTCCACTTTTGCATATTCCTCATTTTCTCTTGCTGCTGCCATGTAAAAAGTGCCTTTCACCTCCCTCCATGATTCTGAGACCTTCCCAGCCATGTGCATCTGTAAGTCCAATTAAACCTATTTTGCTTCCCAGTCTCAAGTATGTCTTTATAAGCAGTGTGAAAATGGACTAATACAACATCTTTATCAGATTATTAATATGATTTATATCAGGCACCTTGTTCCTGTCCCTTCCACTTAGTATAACTACAATTCCTGAACATTATATATAAAACAACATAAGAAGACTCTGAAACATAAAGAAAAGAAGGCAGAGCAGTGAGGGACCTGGGAATGCAATAAACAAAACAGTGGTGAATACCCCAGGTTTTCTTTTGGTCTCATCTGTCTGATACTTAAATTTGAAAAAGGTAGCAACCCAGAGAGCCAATCAGTGCAGACAAAACCAGATGCCACAAAAGCCTACTCTCTCTAGCCAAAGGACCTAGATAGGAGCAGCCTAAAATGATAAAACATTTTTAGACAGTAACCTCTCTACTCTGCACAAGTATCACAGAAAATCCTGGGTGACTTTGTCCCTTCCCCCTAGCAAAAGTTAAGTGTGGAGCTAAAGACTGTAATAAGGCACCCCAAGCTTCCTGGTGAGGTGGTGTCAGAAATGGCTGAGTAGGGAAGCTGGACTTTCATGACCTTCCATCCTCCATCAGTATCAGTGGAGACCACATGGAAAGTCTGGACTTCTACCCCACCCCAGCAAAAAGGAGGAACGGCCCCCTTGGGGGCCAACTAAGGCAGAGTGGGGGACTTGGCTTTATACACACTTGGCAAGGACAAAGGCAGTGCCCCACAACCCCTTTTAAAGTAGTAGGCAGGAGTTGACTCCAGAGGCAGGACTCCACTACGGAGACCAGACTTGAACAATGGACCAAGTTGAGAACTAGCTAAAACAGGAAAGGGGTGGAAACACCTTTTCATATAACACTCATGCCAATGTGCCATGTCAGTTTACCGTTTTCATGGCAGCACCCGTAAGTGACCAGCCATTTCCATGGCAGCAACTTAACAACCAGAAGCAACCTAACCCAGAAGTTACTACCCTTTTTCTAGAAATATCTGCATAATCTGCCCATTAATTTGCATATAATTAAAAGTGGATATAAGTATGACTGCAGAACTGCCTCTGAGTGCTTCTGTGAGTACATTGCCTACAGAGCAGCCCTGCTCCACAACGAGCAGTACCTCTGCTGCTGCTGTACACTGTCATTTCAATAAAAGTTCCTGTCTAATACCATCAGCTTGCCCTTGAATTTCTTGCTGAGCGAAGCCAAGAACCCTCCTGGGCTAAGCCCCAATTTTGGTGCCCATCTGCTCTGCATCATCTGCTGACCAATGGAGGGATGAAGACAGTGGCAATCAGCGGAAAGACGTTGATTGGTTAGAGATGGTGGGAGATGGCAATTGGAGAGAGGAGGAGTGGAGAGATGCCGAGATTTGCAAAACAGTCTGTAATTAAGGCTGCAAGAGCTTTAACACTGAGGCTATACCAATAAAGATCTGCTGACACAACAGTGCTATACAACTAATCAAAGGCTCTTTTCAGAGCCATCATTTTTACTGGCAAGCAGCAGAGCTGAGCAGATGGGCAAGTGGCCATAGTGCTGCTGCTTGTTAGGGACCTGCAGCTCCGACTGGCAGGTCAGTGGGCTAATGGTCCCTGTGATGGCTCCCTGACGTGGCAGCTGAGCTCACCCAACCTGTATAGTTTTTCACCTGAGTCGCACATGCAAGAGTGGTCAGCGCCATTTTGGTGCCTGTGAATGAGTGAGTGTCCCTTCTTCCTCCTCCCCCATGATATTGGGTAAACTTGGGGATAAAAGCTTTTGGCTAAGGGGTAAAAGTCCCCTGTCATTTGAGTGCCCCAAAGCATGTCCTTGTCACCTCTTCACCCAGTCCTTCCTCCTGTGATTCCATTTTATTGTTACATCAGTGGTTTTATTTTCAGTCCTAAAATGTACGTTTTGTTTGCTGTCTTATATTTGCTTTTGACTTTCTGTTGACTGTGTTTGGGCAATTGTTTAAGGCAGAACACTTGGTTGTGAGAGGTCTCCTATTGTATTGACTCCAGGACGCCAGAGTCACGTTGTTCTGTGACCCCAACTTGGTCTTGGGTTCACTGTTGTCCACCCCCAGGTGCCCTGGGGTTTTGGCATTTGGTGAGGGGAGCCTCACTGGCTGAGACTCGAGCACTCTGTGTTTTCAGCATTGGTATTATTGGCCTCCCCACAGATGCTCTGGGATTTTGGGCATTGGCATTCCCTCTAGAATTGTGGGTCATACCCCCTCTCCTAGGGGAATATTGGTCTCATCTTTTTCTGCCCTGAAGTTGGAAGTTATTAGTTTTCTAATAACCAGTTGCAGGCCCCTTCCTGTGTTCTGTCTTATAACTGCCTTGCTCAAACTCCTCTTGGATGAAGGGACTGAGAGTTCCTGGGGCCCTGGCCTGATAGAAGACCACCTATAAATGCTAGACAAGTGGCCACTTGAATATTTTTTCCAGTGTCTCCATTGCTGGGTAGGTTCTCCAGCAAGTCAGGGCTTCTGAGGTCTCTGCTTGGGCAATGCTGTTTAGATCTTTGCCTTTCTTCCTTCCATAGTCACCATTTATTTAGTCCTTCTCTCTGCCCAATACTCGCTCTGTGTGAAATTTAGGCTCAACATTTTACTGCCCAACTGTAGCTTGTAATGTGCTTTTGTAATGCTTTGCTACCTACTTACACCTTCTCTGCAGGAAGTGGGAATCTAAAAGGGAAAAATAACAAGGGCCCAGTTGCTTTCCGTCTCCCTAGACTTAGAAAAACTTCTGTATCCAGTTAAAATCCTTTTAGTCATGGGGAAAATGATGAGCATCCCAGAAGACTGTCCACTAGGATGTCTTTTAGATTATTGGAGCACATTCCAATTCAGCTTATAGAAAAAGAAACTGTATTTTCTATTGCAACACTGCGTGGGTTCAATACAAATTAGAAAACCAATAGATTTGGTTTCAACATGATTCTATACATTATAATGACGTTTTACAATTGAACTTATTCTGTAAAAAAGAAGAAAAGTGGGAAGATGTCCCTTATGTGTAGGCTTTTATGGCCCTTTACTGGCTCCTGTTCCATCAAGGCATCAGAAAGCCATGCATAAAAGGAGCCATTCCTAGCTGTTCCCACTAGAAAACTTACACCCTCCCTGAAACCTCTTCAGTCCCCAAATTCTGAGGGGTTTCTTGTCAGTTTTCTAATGAAGGATTGCACCCCAAAGTCATCAGACACCCCTCTCTTCTTATGCCCCAGCCCCCGACTGCCCAAGAAAGTAAGCACAACCACTACCACCAGGAGTGGGGCCCCCTAGCAGCCCCTAAAGTCAAACCGTGTCTATTGCGGGAAGTAACTGATCAAAATGCAGGAATACTTAGTGTACGTGTGCCATTTTCTAGTCTAATTTACTTTATACAAAGAAAAAATGGCCAGTTTTCAGAAGATCTAGAAAAATTTATAGAGGAGTTTGTTAAGTTTATCATGTTGTTTAACTTGTCATGACTTGCAAGTGTTGTCATCTGCTTGCTGTGCCATGGGAAAAATGTGAAGGAAAAAGTGTGTGGTTGAGCCAGTGAATTATGACAAGGTTAGAGAAATAACTCAGGGAAAGGATGAAAATCCTGCTCTGTTTCAGGGTCATTTGGTTGAGGTACTCGAAAAAATGCTAAAGCAGACCCCAGACTCCACAAAAGGACAAGCTCTCCTGGGCATACATTTTATTACTCAATCTGTCCCTAATATTAGGGGGAAGCTACAAACAGCAGCAATGGGGCCTCAAATCCCTTTGAGTCAACTCTTAAGCACAGCCTTTAAAGTTTACAATAATAGGGACAGGGAAAAAAAAGTGAAAAAAAAAAAAAGAGACATAGCCAAAATGCATAATTGTTAACAGTTCCTTTAAGAACCCTGCCACCTCAGAATTACCCATCCTAAGAAAGTGTCATGAGATCGGCAACTGGGATGCGCAGAGAGGAGCCCCAGACTGGCTGGCTCCTGGGTCAGAATCCATGTGCCTACAATAAGCAAAAGGGCCAGTGATAATGAGAACACCTTAACTGTCCCTGGCGAGAGAGACAAAAAAACTCCCCATCGATTCTAGAACTAACCTTCTTCCACTAGCCCCAAAGAGCTTCCTAGGTCAAATAAGTTTATTGGAGATCTTGGACCCTTGACACTTGGACCCTTGATCGAACAGACAGACAGCTTCCAGCAGTGGCAGAGAAGCACCTGCCCAAATATTTTTCTTTGGTGTCTCCACCGCTGGGTAAGCCCTCCAGTGGCTTCGGGACCCTCAAGCAAAGCAATTTGCTCCCTCTCTTTCTTATCTCATGCTATGGGATTCCTTTCCCAGCCTGTTGCTGTCTTCCATATCTATCAGGCAAACAAAATTTGGCCAAGGGAATGGGTCCCAATTGTGTAAATAACTTGAATCCAGTTGTCTTGTATTTAAGGTTTTTTTTTTTAGGTGTGTGTATATAAGTATTATGATGTGTGTTGCATGTAACATGCTATCAAATTGACTTATAAATGAAAGAGTATTACTAAATTAAATAAGACTAAGCTTAATAGTTTGACGAGAATGCTATGTCTTCTAAAATTTAACTTTAAAATTTTTACCTTGATAAATTACCAATGTCATAAGCGTTAAAATTGTTAAAATGGCTTCAAATGGTGACTAGCTTTGCATGGTATCTTGGTTCTTGGAGGTGGTATAGATAAAACTGTTAAAAGTGAAAAGTTAAATGCATGTGAATGGAATAGAGGCTTAGTGAGCTTTTTGTGTGGTTTAATGTCTTAAAATGGTGTAATGGTTCTCATCTATAGAATGCCAATATCTGGTGGGCAGTTCAAAATCTCTTGTTCCTAGGTTTATAAGACTCCGTCTCAAAAACAAACAAACAAACAAACAAACAAACAAACAAAAAAACGTGCCAAAGAGATGTATTCTTTATTGAGAAAAATAATAATCTTTATCAAATTCAGAGGTTACTAAAAAGGACGTTCAAAATATAATAAAACCAATGACTAGAAAAAAAGAGAGATGTAATAAATGTTATGAAAAGAAAAAAAGAGCAAGCGATTTTGTATGAGGAGGGGTTTCGTATAGTAAATTCTTGTCCTAGAGTAAAATAGCTGGTTATTTGAAAAAGAGGTACCAGAGGTCAAGTCAGTAAGTTCACACATAACATAGATGGTCTACATACATTGTAATAAGGTTAACAAAAGGGTATTTACAAAATAAATTTTGTCCTGTGATTAAAATTGCTGACTAAAGAAAAATGGTTTGTGGTAGGTTTTCTGAAAAAGTGGTCTGTATTTTGGAACCAGATTTTCTTCAGGTATTGTTTTGATAAAATATCAGAAATTTCGTTGTTCAATTCTGTAATCTATTTCTTTTGGAAGCTTCTCAGATTCATGTAACTCTCTCCTTTGCATTTATTGTCAGCTTCTGTGGGTTTTCCTCCTCCAGTTCTGACTGTTATTATGACCTGACGCTGAAGCGTTTTGTCTTAGAGGTCTGTGGGAGCAGCACTGTTTCCCAGTATAGCCTAATTCTATGCTTTCAGATTTTCTTTACGTGTAACCTTCTTTTGGCTTTTGTTTTTTGACTTTTATATTGCTTAGAAGGGTTTTGGGGGCTGGTGAGTGCCTGCCCAACTCCCTTCCCTTTGGTTGGGAGGGGGACATCTATTCAGTCTGTTGGGTGTGGGTAGGGGCTATGGATTTTGATTTTTTGGTTTGTTTTCTCCATTTCTGTCAGTATGTGCTGGAGGCAGTGTCAATGGCCAAGCTTTTATTTTGTCCTGTGCCAACACTGGGGTGGTGCGCTTCCTGCCCCGTGTCCATCATGTCCCTTGGTGGGCCTCCCATGGGAGGGGGACTTGGAGTTAGGGGACTTAACAGTCAGCTGGATGTTCTGGGCCAAATGAGAGTGGAGGCAGGTGGGCATTCCTTGGCCCTTGAACCCCTTTTGAGCTGTGTAAGAGCCAAAAACTAAGAGCTAGGAAATGGGGTTGTAAAACTGACTGTCTAAACAGATGTGTTGAGCTGCTGTGGTCTTGGCTTGTAGTAATTAGCTACACAAACACTCTCCCTCCACTTTGGAATTTAGGCCAGGTTCAAAAGGCCCTCCAATACAAAAGTAAAATATTGCTTTTCCCCACAAAGAAAAAAAGAAATAGTTCCCCTGTTCAACCAGGAGACTTAGATTTACTAAAAACTTAAAAAGAAGAATCCCCTGAGGATCAACTAAAACCAAAATGGAAGAGCCCCTCTCAGGTGCTTGAGTATCCTCACTGCTGTTAAACTTCAGGAAATAATAATTGAGTACACCTATCAACGATTAAATGTGCTTCTTGTGAGTTATAGGCACAAGGTTGGGGGACGCTACGAACTAGATCTATAAAACTGTGAAAGAGCTCTGCTACCTACTGAAAATAATCAGCTCTCAGTCAGAAGTGGTAATGTGATGTTGCAGACAGGAACAGGAGCATTATTTTTTCTCTTCTTCCTGACTATATTTCTTTTCTATTACATTAACCAGCTGCCTCCTCTTGGGAAACATCTCTTTTTGTTCTGTTGTTCTAAGGCCCAACCAGACACCATGTTGCCAGTGTTAATCCTGTTTGCTCTCCAAATTACCCTGATACAGTGTTGATGGGAACAAAACTCTATAGTAAATATTTCCAAAATTATAGCATCAAGGAATCATTTTCATGGTTGCTGGATTTGTCAACAACATCTTCAGGATAAACAGTTGTATCTTCCAGAAAATCTCATGGCCATCTCCCCAGACCTTCTAACTAACCCTAGTGATCCCAAGTACCCAAAATGCTAGTTATTAAATGGAAACCTCCCTTACTTAACAGACTCCGTCTGAAAGCCCCCACAATTATTACCTGGACCTGGAAAGTTGGGTGCACTAATAATTCTGTCTTTTGCACTAATTGTATCCAGTGCACTAGTAATTCTATCTTTTCGACCCCCTGTTGTGTTAATGACACATAAGTGGAAGTTTTCCTGTGATGTTCTGATCCAAGTTTACCTACCAAGTTCCCCAGGCCACAGCAAGGTAAATGGGATTCTACTTGTAATCATGGTGCTTTCTTCTGGATCAGAACATACAGGGACAAAACAATTGCCTAGTCTGGGGAGGTAGGAGTACTGTTGCCTTTCGGAAAACAAAGATTGCTCAACCACTGCCATTAGAACAAGGTAGAAATATCTCTGTAGATCCAACTTGGCGGCAAAGGGTAGACATCACACTCCATAACCACTTCCGACTTTTCAGGCAACCACCTGTTCTTTTAGGAGTAGCTTTCCCTTGTATATCAAAAACTTGGAATATTCCAGCACTTTGGGAGGTGGGTGGATCATTTGAGGTCAGGAGTTCAAAACCAGCCCGGTCAACATGGCGAAAACCCGTCTCTATTAAAAATACAAAAAATTAGCTGGGTGTAGTGGCACATGCCTAAAATCCCAGCTACTCAGGAGGCTGAGGCAGGAGAATTGCTTGAACCTGGGAGACGGAGGTTGCAGAGTGAGCCAACATCATGCTGTTGCACTCCAGCCTGGGCAACAGAGTGAGACTCTGTCTTAAAAAACAAAAAACAAAAACAACAACAACAAAAATCTTGGAATAGAGTTTGCAAGTTTGCACGTTGGCTACCCTGGGTCATCCAGGGGTCACACTGTATAACCTATAAGACCCAAGAACCTTCCTATGCTAAGCCCCAGTTTTGGGGCTCACCTGCTTTGTGTCACCTTCACTTTATCCTGCCAGAGCAGGTCAGAAGATTTCGGCTAAAGGAGGTTTAAATAAGATCCAGAATATCACAGCATAGTACTGAAAATGTCCAGGTTTCAACTGAAAATTACTAATTGTACCAAGAACCAGGAAAATTGCAAATTGAATGAAAAAGGATAATCAATAGATGCAACACTAAGATGACAGAGATGTTAGAATTATCTGACGAAGATCTTGAAACTACCATAAAAATCCTTTAATGAACAATTATGAACACACTTGAAACAAAGAAAACATAGAAAGTCTCAGCAAATTAAGGTAAACTGTTTTTAAAAAGTGAAACGATTAAAACAGGAAATATAAGAACAGAAATAAAAACTCACTGGATGGACTCAATAGCAAATGGAGAGAAAAGAGAAAATAATCAGTTAACTTGAAAATAGAGCCATAGAAATTACAGAATATAAACAACAGAGAGTGAAAATAAGTCGGAAAAAAATAGCAGAGTCTGCTAGAACCTGTGGGAGTATAACAAAAGTAATAATTTTATGGGATTCCAGAAAAAAAGAAAAGGGGTAAAGCTGAAAAAATATTCAAAGAAATAATGATCAGAACTTCCCAAATTTGACAAAATGTATAAACATACAGAAAGAAGAAGCTGAAGGAATGAGAACACAATGAACCGTAAAAAATCCACAACTGGACACACCACAGTAAACCTTATACAAACTAAAGACAAAGGGAAAAATTTTAAAAACAGTAAGAGAGAAATGGCACTTTCCATATATGGGAAAACAAGTCAAATATCGACAGATGTCTCATCTGAAATTATGGAGCCCAGAAGATGTGAAATAGCATTTACCAAATGCTGAAGGAAAAGTTCTGTCCACCCAGAATTCTAAATACAATGAAAATATCATTCAGCAATGAAGGGAGAAATCAACCTTCTCAGATGAAGAAAAGCCATGAAAATTTGCTGGCAGCAAACATACTCTGAAAGAGTGGCTGAAGATGTTCTCTAAACAGGAAAAAAATGATAAAGGAAGAAATCTTGATACATCAGAAAGGAAGAAAAATCATAATAAGCAAAAATATGGGTAAATACAATGGACTTTCTTTCTCTTAATTATCTAAATTATGCTTAATGGCTCCATAAAGAATTATAATGTGGTTCTAAATGCATGTAGAGGAAATATTTTAGATAATTAGGTTATAAACAGAAGGTTCTAAATGCATGTAGAGGAAATACATCTAAGATAATTATAAACAGAAGGGTAAAATGACATAAAGGGAAATGCCACATCACTTGAACTGGTAAAATGATACCAGCCGTACATGGTGAATGATGTACACATAATGTATTATTTAGAACAATCACTGAAAAACTATATAAAGAGATACAATAAAAAAACGCTCTATCAAAATGAAAGTCTAAAAGATGATCATGTAAACCATTAGAAGGCAGAATAAAGAAGGCAAAAGCAAAAATAAAAAACAAACAGAAAACAAAATAAAATGGCAGATTTTATCCCTACTATATCAATAACTACATAAAATGTAAATGCTTTGAAAATAACAATTAAAATACAGACTGGAAAAATCAATTAAAACTATGACACAACTATGTACTATCTAAAAGAAACTGAATTCAAATATAATGTTATAAGCAGGCCAAAAGTAAAAGAGAGGAAAAAACATACAAATATTAGTCAAAAGAAATCACAAACAGCTTTATAAATAGGAGATAGAGTAGCAAAGGAAGTTACCAGAGTTAGAGAAAGACATTGTGAATTGATAAAAGAGCCAAGTTACTAAGGAGACATGGCCATTCTAAATGTGGATGCACTAAATAAGAGAGATCAAAGCATTTGAAGCTAATTCTGATAAAACGGAAACGAGAAATAAACAAATCCACATTTATAGTTCTGTGAAACAAAGCTGAAAGAACTAGTAAAACTGAAAAGTTAAATGGAAGATACACAGTTATATAGATACTTCAACATTACTTTCTCAACAATTTAATAGAAGAAGTGGTTAGAAAACCAGCAAGGATATGGAAGAACTCAAAAATGTCATCAAACAAAAGACTCTAATCAACATATATTTGGGACACTTTACTCAAAAAAAGCACAATATAATTTTTTTTTTACGTGCCCACAGACATAAATCAAGACAGACAATATCCTATGCCATAACCAAACCTCAACAAATTTTAAAGAATGGAAATCATACAGAGCATGTTTTCCAATCACAATGGAATCTAACTAGAACCAACAGCAAATAATAACAGGAAAATATCTAAATACATGAAACTAAACAACACTATTTATTTACACATTTATTTTAGAGGCAGGGTCTTGCACTGTTGCTCAGGCTAGAGTGTAGTGGCATGATCATGGCTTACTGCAGACTTGACCTCCTGGGCTCAAGTGATTCTCCTGCCTCAGCCTTCTGAGTAGCTGGGACTACAGGCATATGCCACCACACAAGGCCAGTATTTTATTATTTGTACAAATGGGGTTTCATTGTGTTGCCCAGGATGTTCTTGAACTCCTGGGCTCAAGTAATCCTCCTGCTTCAGTCTCACGAAGTACTGGGATTACAGGAGTGAGTCACCATGTCTGGCCAACACTTTGATAGCCCACGGTTCAAAGAGAAAATCTCAAGAAAAAATTTTAAAAATACATTAAACTGAATGAAAATTAAAAGAAAGAACATATCGAAATTTGTGAGAAGCAACTAAAGTAATGCTAAAAGGGAAATTTATAGCATTAAATGCAGTACATTAGAAAGGAAAATATTTCAAGTCAATAATAAAAATTTCCACCTTAAGAATCTAGAAAAAAATGTTCAAAATAAACCCAAAGCAATCAGAAGGAAAGATACGAAAACAGATAAACATTAGAACACAAACAAGTGAAACCTATAACAGAAAAATAATAATAAAGATCTATAAAATGGACCAATTCTTTAAAAATGCAAGTTACAACAATTCACTCATTTTGGAACAGATCATTTAAACAAGTTAAAATAACTATTACAAAAACAGAATTTAGAATTTTGAAATTCTCAACTCCACAACAAGGTCTAAATAGTTCCACTGAAGAATTAAAAACAAACAAACAAACAAACAAAAACGTGCATAAGAAACAAGATCAATTTTACATATTTTTCCAGAAATTTGAAGAAATATGAATACGTCACAATATGTTTTGTAAAGCTAACATTGCTTTGATACCAAACCAGATAAAGGGAAGAGAAAAGAAAGGAAAACTACAAACCAATAACCCTAATATAGATGCAAAAATTCCTAACAAAATATTACTAAATAGAATTCAACAATGTATTAAAGAACAATATACCATTACCAAGTGGAGTTATTACAAGATGTGCAAGATTGGTTCAATATTATAAAATCAATCAATGTAATCCATTGTACAAACAGGATGAAGATGAAAAAACACACACTCATAATAATAGATGCAGAAAAAGCGTTTGACAAAATTCAGTAACTATTCATAATGAAAACTTTCAGAAAAAATAGAAATAGAGGAAAATTTCTCAAATCACAGAATATCTACAGAAACACTACAGGTGACTTTAGAGAGGCATACATCACTTTATTGTGCTTCATTTTTTTTTGCATCTTGCAGATATTGCATTTTTTACAAATTGAAGATTTGTGGCAACCCTGCATTGAGCAAAACTTTCAATGCCGTTTTTTCAACAGCATTTGTTCACTCTATGTGCCTGTCACATTTTGGTAATTCTCACTATATTTCAAACATTTTCATTATTATTGTATTTGTTAAGGTGATCTGTGATCAGTGATCTTTGATGTTACTATTGTAATTGTTTTGGGGGTGTCATGAACTGTGTGCATATAAGATGATAAACTTAATTGATAAATGTTTTGTGTGTTCTGACTGCTGCACTAAGTAGTCCTGCCCTCATATCACTCCCTCTGCTTGGAGAAGGACCAGAATATTGAAATGAGGCTAATTAATAACCCTACAATGGCCTGTAAGTAGAAAGAAGAGTCATGTCTTGCTTAAAATCAAAAGTTAGAAATGATTAAACTTAATGAGGAAGGTGTATAAAAAGCCAAGATAGGCTGAAAGCAGTGCTTCTTGGGCCAAACAGCCGAGTTGTGGATGCAAAGGAGTAGTTCTTGAAGGAAACTAAAAGTGCTACCCCAATAAACACACAAATGATAAGAAACCTTATTGTTGAAATGTGTAGCTACAACATTCCCTTAAGGCAAAGCCTAACCGAAGCAAGGCCCCAGCTCTCTTCAATTCTGTGAAGGCTAAGAGAGGTCAGAAAGCTGTAGAAAAATGGAAATTAGAGGTTAGAGGTTAACAGAAATTGGTTCATGAGGCTTAAGCAATGAGGCCATCTCCGTAACATCAAAGTACAAGGTGAAGCAGCAAATGCTGGTATAGAAGCTACAGCAAGTTATCTGAAAAATCTAGCTGAGATCTTTGATGAAGGTGGCTATACTAAATATGTTTTCAACATAGACAAAACTTTTATTCGAAGAAGATCCCATCTAGGGCTTTCATAGGTAAAGAGGAGAAGTCAATGCCTGGCTTAAAATTTTCAAAGGGCAAGCTGACTCTCTTGTTAGGAGCTAATGTAGCTGGTGACTTTCAGTCAAAGCCAGTGTTCATTTACATTTGCAAACATCTTCCATCACTTAAGAATAATACCAAAGTTTCTCTCTCCATGCTGTATAAATGGAACAACAAAGCCTCAATGACAGCTGATGTGTTCATGGCATGTCGATTGAGCATTTTAAGCTCACTTTTGAGACCTAACTTTAAGAAAAAAAAAGATTTTTTTTCAAAAATAGTACTTTTCATTGATAATGCACCTTGATATGATTTGGCTGTGTCCCCACCCAAATCTCATCTTGAACTGTAGTTCCCATAATCCCCACATGTTGTGGGAAGGACCCTGTGGGAAGTAATTAAATCATGGTGGCAGTTGCCTCCATGCTGTTCTTGTGATAGTAAGTGAGTTCTCATGAATCTGATGGTTTTATAAGGGCTTCCCCCCGGCCCACTTCACTCTGCACTTCTCCTCCCTGTCATCATGTGAAGAAGGACATGTTTATTTCCCCTTCCACCATGATTGTAATTTTCTTGAGGCCTCCCCAGCAATGCAGAACTGTGAGTCAATTAAACCTCTTTCCTTTATAAATTACCCAGTATTGGATATGTCCTTATAGCAGCATGAGAATGAACTAATGCACACCTGGTCACCTAGGAACTCTGATAGAAAATTTATCCCAAGAAATGAAAATTTAAGTTTATTCAAAAACCTAAATATAAATATTTATCACAGATGTATTTATAATAGCTCCAAACTGGAAGTAATCCAGATGCCAATTCTAAAAGATGGCATACTATAATTTATATACAATGTAATTTATATAACATTTTTGAAATAAAATATAGAAATAGAGAACAGATTAGTGGTTGCCAAGGGTTAAGGCTGGGAATGAGGAGGAAGTAGATGTGACTACAAAAGTACAGTATGTGGGAGACCCTTGTTTGTAGTGATGGAAATGCTCTGTACCAAGACTGTATCAATGCTAACATCCTGGTTGTGATATTGTAGTACAGTTTTGTTAGATTTAACCACGGGGGAAAATTGGATGGAGTGCACACAAGGTCTCTCTCTATTATTTCTTACAATTACATGTGAATCTACAATTACATTACAATTGCAATTACAAACAGATAATTTAATAAAAAATGACCTTCATTTTTATGTGGTTTATATTATGGCTGTACCTCTCTATATAGGTTTTAATATTATTTATATTATATTTTTGTTTATTACAATTCCTTGATTTCTGTTAAGTTTTGTGAAACAATGAGTTTTAAGAAGGGGGACGTTTCATTTTTAAAAATCTAAAAATTCAAGATTGAAGTCTGCATTCAAACTTCAGTAAGATAAAATGATCTAATCCTCACCCTTTTAAGATTTCAAACACAGGTGAAATTGTATATATTTCAGTCAAATCAGAACTATATGGGGTCATGTATCCTTAGCTAACTCTTTTCACATCTTGGTAGAATACTCTTAAGTATCTATAATAACATATTACATTGCCATTCCAATTTTACAGGCTATTAGAGTCTTTCAATTCCATTATCTCTTTCTTATATTTACAAGAACTGCAGGCAGTTGGTAGAGCATATATTATTATCTTCAGTGTTTTCCACGAAATAAAACAGGACATCAGAGTCTTTAAGTGAACTGGCTCATGTTTCCATGGTTAACAAGTACCAGACCAGGAACTAGAAAAAGTTCCTTCTACATGATGCTGCTTCAAAATGTTAACTGCCTTTGTGCTTATCTCCTTCTCACATATAGTAGTCCTTTTTTTTTTTTCTTTTTTAGACTGGAACAAGTGTGAATCTGCTCTTTTCTGAAAGGTGCCACTTTTAATATAGTAGTGTTCTTGTTATTTAAGCATGATAAGGTCGGCTCTATCTATAAATTTTCTTCAATCTTAGTTCTTGAGATATAAAAGTGAGTCAGTTCTTCACAACCAAGGGCATTCAAAAGACATCCAGTAATTTCTATCTAAAAAAGAAAGATTAGAACCAAGGAGCCATGTTGTAATTCTATTTAACACAATTTTTAGACAGCAATTAGTATTTTGGGAGAAAAGATGAATCTTATTTGGAATTAAAATGTATAAACAAGATAACCAATTTTACTCAAAATTTTGAACTAAAAGTCTTTTCCTCCATCATAGAAGGATATTTTACTCATAATTAAAACATGAATTATTGCTACCCACTGATCTGTCTGGACATAATACCTTCTAACTGACTTGACCAAACTGTAGTCAAAGTTCTCTCTCTCTGCACAAGGCAAGTCTCTTAACTGATATTCACTTGAACTTAGCTTGAATTTGCATCAGAATGGAGTATGGAACAACTCCTCCTTAACAGCCCGGTGAAAGATAATTCCTGCTCAGCTATCTGATGACATCTCCAGCACATTCCATTTCTCCATACTGGATTCTTTATAGCCTTGTCTACATACCCCTGACCATAAAAGCAACTTACTTCTGCCTGACCTTAGAGACTCTTCCATATTCTTCCCATCAGGACATCCTCCTTATTGCAATAGACTTTTCTAATAAAGTTTCTCCTTATCTAAGCCTGGATTTGTTTTTAGTTGACAATCAACAAGGGATGTTGAAACACACAGGATGACAAAGAACAGGTAGCCATTATCATCATCAGGCCTAAATGGGAAGGATAAAGAAACCAGGGGCCTGTTTTAGAGCTGCTCCCATGGAATGGTGGTCACTCTACAGGAGTTTTGCTGTAGAAGGATGTAGTTCTGTGAAAATAACAGTGTGATAGGAAGGGAGAGGAAAGTCTAAATACCTCATTCTCTCTCTCCTATCCTCTTATCTCTTGATGGTGCCTCCCAGCATAAAATAGATAATAAATAGAGGGCAATGGACTGAATGATGTAGTTCTTAGAGGTTAACTGCTCCCTCACCCCATCACAGCGCCCAAAGCAGGACATTGAAGGGCAGCTATGGACGTGGGAACAAACTGAAAACAACTAGCACACCTTCTTTCTTTTAATTTGATATTATTTTGTTTTTATATTTGTGCTTTTATTGTAACTTGTCTCATTATCATTTGTGGATATAGGTAGAGTCAGTGCATTAAGGAGTTCACATTCAAGAAGTAATTTTCAGAAATTTTAATAGCAGTAAACAATTTCTGATTAGAAAATTCTACATTTGAATAACAACTTGAGTTTGACTTATTGTCTCACTAACAATTCCATGCTCAAACTCACCAAACAATTTAGCTCAAAAAGTAGTACCTTGCATTAGAAATTGTTCCCTTGTTTATATCAACAATAGAAAAGGAAGTTTAGATGTTGTTAGTTGCTAAATTAGGTTTACAATTAAATAATGCATGGTCCATACTGATGTGATTAGGATTCATACAGGTGACATTCATAAAGGTATACTACTATTTGATTTGTTAACTCTGAACATCCTTAAAAATTGACTATAATTACTAGAAAATTCTGCCCCTTTCACAGCTCTTCTTAACCATCTCTGCCATCATTCTTTATATGATATATTATGGATAATAAAAACAAAGACTTAAGGACTATGAATCTCAAAATATAGAATATATTCCTAAATTAATTTATTCAGTACATATATATAGTGCATCTATAATGTTCTAGGCATTGACTTGGGTATGGTAAGTAGGGTTGCCTGATAAAATACAGTGTTCAGGTAAATGTCCATTTCAAATAAGCAATGGATAATTCTTTTAGCACAAGTATGTCTCATGCCAGGTAGGATGTAACCCTTCAGAAAAATCTTTTTTACTTGGTAACGTTAAGAGGTAGCAATTAACCATTTAAAATCTAGGCTATGAGGAACTTGCATAAGCTTTGGGAAAGAAAAATAAATATGTATTCTGTAATGATTTGCTAATTCTGGCAATCCTAGGCATGGGAATGTAATGATGAACACAACATTATATATATCCTCAAAAAGATTATAATGAACAAGATATTTGATAAAGAGCCATAAAAATAAAACAATCCCAAACTCTGGTGATAAAAATTAGGAAGTTAAAGTAATATTGGAATAGCAAGCCTGTAAAGGCAGCAACATGAATAAAAGTCTTAAGGCAGAATAGATATTGACATATTCAAGAAACTGAAAAAAGGATCATTGTAGCTGGAGCCTGGAGGCTGAGAGAGAGAGTAGAGGAAATGATGCTAGAGATATCTCATGTAATCTACATATTTTTTGATGGCATCAAGGCTTTTTATCTTTGTCCTAAAATTGACGAAATTTATTTATAGGGAAGAAATATAAATTTATAAATACAATCTTTGCAGAGTACTTGGGAGAAACAATTAGTTTTTTGTCCATATAAAAGATTGCAGATGTTTGAATTAAGGAGGTAGCACTGGATATTAAGAGAAGTGGAAAGATGAAATGAATATTTGAGAAGCAGAATAGAGAGGACTCAGGAATTGATCATGAGCAGTGAGAGAGAAGAAGGAATCAAAAATATATCTTAAGTTTGTGGCTTGAAGAAAAAGATGCAGAAGGATAGACATGGAGAAAATTTGCAGTAGTACCATTGTGTGGTTTTGGACACAGTAAGCTTTATGCTCCCTAAGAGTCATACATGTTGAGCTAGCAGAGAGTCAGTTAAATAGATAAGTTTGCTGTTCAGAAAAAACAAAAAACAAAAAAACTATGCACTGGAATTTTTAGCAGATAGATAATTTCCATACTGTACATGTATCTATCCATCATGAAAAATTTCTGAAATTGGCATGTTAAATAAATCATCCGTCATTTACCTGTGTAAACTTTTAATTTAATAGTTCTATATTTATTTTTAAAAAGTGTAACCTGCATATCAAATCCATGATTTCTTGGAATAATTTTGTTATGGGTGAGGATATTTTATCTAACAGACCAGAGGATTTACAGATTTTACAGATCATTTGAGAGTAAGGAAGATATACATGATCTAGATCCCAAGTGTGAATTCTCATGTAATTTGTGTCAATGTGATAGTTCCTTTTAGGAACTTAGTGAATGGTCACTTCCTAAGTCCCATTCTCTGTGGTGTAACCAAGGAAGTGCTTACCACTTACAATAGGTAAGAATGTTTAAAAGTTGAATTCACAAAGGTATAAAAATATCAATTGTATTAAGGAACTATTGCATTTCCCCTGTTTCATTCAGTTTTGTAAAGAACTCTCAAGTTGATAAATCACTACTTATTCAAACTTATAACTGATGCTCACTGTCATCTTCATGGAAATGCCTGGAATTCTTGACTTCTCTATTTCAGGGTTCCATAAGAATGTCCAGACAAGCTTATGTGAATATCCCTCTTGCAGGAACAATGATCAAAAACTGGAGCCAGGATCTATCTACTGTATTCATGATAAGTTGGGTAATTTTTGTTTTGTTTTCACTAAATAACACCTCCAAATAAAGAATATTGAATAAAATATAAAAACTATTTTAAATGAAATAGAGATTTGAAATACTAGAGAGGTGGCCTTCATAATTATTTTTCTCCTAAGCAAATAGCAAAAGTATTTCTTACAAATAAAACCACTTTTCACATATTACAGATAACTCGTTTGGAATAAGAATGTTATATTATAAAGAACTTCACATGATTTCTTCAATAAAACCTTAATATGAAATCTGATAAAGATAGTATGAAAAACAAAAACTTTAGCTTAATCCTACTCATAAACGCAGATGCAAAAATTCTAAATTAAATATTTGGAAGCAGAATCTAGCAGTATAGACTATACCCAAGTAGAGCCTATTTCAGAAATTCAGTTATCAAGAAAAATAATAATATACTTCATTTCAAACAAAATACTATAGGAGATAATCATAAAGCCATGATAAAAATGGTCAAAAAGCATTTAATAGCAGTCAGCAACCATCATTAATTAAATCTCTAAGCAATAAGAAGAAAAGTAAACTTCTAAAATATAATATACTTTTTTTTTTCTAACCAAAATTCATGTAGTAGCAAGCAATATTCTAAAATGCAGCCAGAAAAAGGACATGGGTGCTCTCACTAATTCTATTATTTTGGGTATTTGAAATGATCACTATAAATAAACAAGGAAAAAGTGTTAAAATTAGTTTACTTTTTTCTCTTTTTCTTTCTTTACTTCATTCTCCTTTTGTTATAATGATACAAGTAAAAGTCCATAGAATCTAGAGAAAATTACACAGAATAATTAAAGGAATTTGGAAAAACGGACAGACACATTATCATTAAAAAAGTAAAAAATCTGCATTAACAATCACTAATATTAGAAAGGAGAAAACTCACAATATCAATGAAAACTGTAAGATCAATAAATTTGAAAATAATAGTGCAATAAAAATGTAAACAAAAGGTAATACATTTTATTGAAATACATGACATAAAATAATAACAATAAGAGCACACACATAGTATTTACTTTGAGCCAGGCTTTACGCTTATTATTATTTCAAGGCTTTTTTTAATGTTTCTTAGACTTGTGACCTAACATATCGTCTATCCTTGAGAATGATCCATGGATCCAATGCTGAGGTAAAGAATGTTATTCTACAGCTGTTGGACAAAATATTCTGTAAATATCTACAAGGTACATTTGTTCAAAATGCAGATTAAGTTTGATGTTTCTTTGTTGAGCTTCTGTCTGAGAGATCTGTGCAATGCTGAAAGTAGGGTGTTGACATCTCCAGTTATTATCGTACTGAGTTCTAACTCTCTATTTAGCTCTAATAATATTTGCTTTATATATCTAGATGCTCCAGTGTTGGGTACATATATATTTATAATTGTTATATCCATTTACTGGGCTGACTTCTTTATCATAATATGACATTTTAATCGTCTTATAGTTTTTGTCCTGAAATCTATTTTGTCTAATACAAGTATAGCTATTTCCATTGGCATGAAATATCTTTTTCCATTCCATACTTTCAGTCTATGTGTATCTTTATAGGTGAAGTGTGTTTGTTGTAGGCAACAGATCATTGGGTCTTGTTCTTTAATCCATTCAGCCACTTTATGTCTTTTGATTGGATGGTTTAATCCATTTATAATCAATGTTATTATTGATAAGTAGGGACTTACTGCTGCCATTTTGTTATTTGTTTTCTGTTTTTTTTTTTTTTTTTTTTTTTTTGTGTGATCTTCTCTTCCTTCCTTCTTGTCTTCCTTTTAGTGAAGGTGATTTTCTCTGGTGGTATGATTTAATTTATTGCTTTTTAATTTTCGCATATCTGTCATATGTATTTCACTTTGAGGTTACTTGAGGTTATTCATTCCTATTATAAAAAAGAGGAAACAAAAATACAGAGAGACAACATATCTTACCCAGAGTCACACAAATAGGACATACCAGAACCAGGAATTGAATCCAAGTGATCTGGTCCAAGGTTCAGGTCCTTAATTGCTAAACAAAACTGACTCTATCTTGCCTAATGTAAATATCTACTAGGTCCATTTGTTCTAATGACAAGACATATCATCTTTTAAAATTGTATATATTTAAGGTGTAACACATAATATTTACATATACATAGTGAAGTGATTACTACTGTACAGCAAATTGACATCGTCTTGAATGAGAAAACTTAATATTATGACAATATGAATTCTCAAAATGTATATATAAATATAATGTATGGAATCCCATTGTGGGGGAACATTGTATAAAATGATCATTAAGTTCATACAGAATTTAAAAAAAATCTAAGAAGAATCAGCAAAAGTAACTTTTTAAAAAAAGGAATAGTGAGGAGGCTTGAGTTAGCAGGTACTAAATCTATGTTTTAGATACTTACTAAGCCTCCTACTAACTTTCTAGAACAGGCAAAAGAATTTTCCATTAAGTGGTACAACATAGAACGAATGGAGTTTTCTATGTATTATTTACCAAAATTCCAGCAGGCATCATTTTAAAATGCTAAAGCCATTCTGTTAAAGCCAGAAAGAGGACATAGATGCTATCACTAATATTATTCAACATTATTTTAAAGTAAGTTACAATGAGACTGGACAGTTTTTGCAAGAAATTTAAAAAATCAACATATTTACTTTACGTCAGCTGTATTGAGCTGCTGGGCTTCTCAGATTCTTATTCCAAATTGTATCAAGGATAGAGGTGCCTATATAATATTCTAGAAGGATTTCTAGGAGAAAAATGTCTATTTTGAAAAACACACACAAATGAAAAAATATTTGAACATCTTTTATGTTAATTAACAAAAGCTTTACTACATATTTAATAGACAAATGTGAAGATTTGTTCTGAAAGTTGTCTGTCATCTCTGCAGTGTGGACTCATAATTAGGGTCTTTCAAATTCTTATTTATTATTCCTGCAGTGTGGATACTGCAGGAATAATTAATGTACTTCAAATGTACTTCAAATGTTAAATAATTAATGTACTTCATATGTTAAATAAAAGCACCTAGCATGTAGATTAATACGTATTTATATTACGCTGTCCACACTAAGGTACTCTAAAGTAAGTTACAGCCAATGAGACTAGTTACAGACAATGAGATTAGAACGTTATTATAAGAAATAAAAGAAATAGTCAACCAATTTATTTTGTGTCTGCTTTACAGTGATTTCTTAATTAAATGTCATTAATTGGTCACTTAAATACATAACTATAAAATTCTGATATAAGGTAACCTAACACTGTGATCTGGTATGAACTCTCAGTATATCCTCTCTAGAGTAATGGTGAAAACAGCTAACTAATGAGACACCTCAGTCCTGGTCGTGAATTTATTCCTTTCTCCAGTCTTCATGTGTCTTCAAATTATTCATGGATTGCCTTATTCCCAAGGCCACATTGTCACTGTTTTGGTTTTCTGGGGATACAGACTAAGATAGTGATTAGTAGGCAGTGCGTTGATTAGGAAGTGCTCTTGGGATTGACACCCGTGAGGGGAGGTGAAGGAAGCAGAATTTGTTAGAGGGAGAAGATGAGCTGGAATGTAGTCTGACAAAGGCCTCAGCTAATTTCCCAGTGAGCTTTAAAAGCTGAGATTGACCAAGAGTTGTCTTGAGTTAGCACTAGGAGACTGATGATCAGATGAGGGCTGCTTCCGGAAGTAGATGAGATGTTGGTCAAAGCAGTTTTCTTTAGCTGAGGCAATTCCCATAGAGGGCTAACAGCAGAGGACTTCTGGCAGCAGTCTCAGCAGCTGGGAATAAAAGGTCTTCATTCCTGAAGGGGAATCTCGGTAGTGTAGAGGCTACCATGCTAACATATCTCTACAAATCATCATTAATGTAGGGTTAAGTACTAATTCTACACTGCTATCAATCGGTTTATAGTTTTCTAAAGTTCAGACTTGAAGGCAGAGATTCAATGTGCAGCATAATCATAAAACTCTAGAAGTGTTCCTATGTAAAAGGGAAGAGATCCATCCAATTTCTGGTATACATTCCCATGAGTTCTGAAGATTTGCCTTTGACTCCGTTCTGAACTGGCCTAGGGATTTCTTCTTTGTGGCAAGTTCATGAGAGTCCTTTGACAAAAGATAATAGCTTCCAGTCTGAGTAGTCTCTGCTGAACTCCCCTACTGTGCCTGTTTCACTGCCCAGACACTCCTTATGATTATTTCCAATATACTGTCAGAAAGAGCAGAGTCTTTTCATGCCATTTCTCTGAGATTTTGCTGTTAGACAATTTGAGGCATATTAAATGTAGTCTCACTTTACAATTATAATACAAATATGAGTATTTAATATTTGCTTTCAAATCTTGGTCAGTAAGAATGTTAAAAAAATTTTTTGGAAGGTGATAGGTGTTTCCAAGGCCATTGGTCAGTTAACCCCAAATCAATTTATCAGATGACCCCTCTGCCAAATTATTTTGAAGTTTCTTTTCACTAAGATCTCAAGAACAATCATTCAAACCACAGTTAGTATGTGTCCAGACTGGGAGTTAAAGGTAAAGAAGACCCAGGAATAGGGTGGCCAGGTATGATACTGGACACTTAGTTAAATTAAATTACATTTCAGATAAAGCATATAGTTTTTTTTTTTTTTATGTATGCGCCACACAACATTTAGTACATATGCCAAAAATAATTGTTTATCTTGTATTTAAATTTAACTGTGCTTCCTGTATTTTTATTTGCAAAATCTGGTGATGCTACTCTGAAGTCTTTCTTCTAAAAGGCAGCCCCTTGCTCTTGATCCTGGCTTCTGTCTTTGCAATGCTCTCCATATCACAGCTTGTTATATACTCATAAAAGGCAGAGAAAGTTACATCTCCAATTGCCTTCCAGGTCCCCCCAGAGGATTGCTTGGTGCTAGGGACTTTACAGTTTCCATGACTGACTAATATTCTTTTCCTCTACCTTTGATTTGGTTCCTAGTTCTCATATTTTATCATTCTGCTCATTCTTCATGGATGGGTGCACCTGTGCCCAACGTTTCCGTTACTACTGATGGGATGGATGGGTCATCTGATTCCAAAATGTGTGCTAACCTCTGAGGCTTTCTTAAGTCACATGGTCATATTTTCAAATTCCCAGTGGGAAGCCATACTGGGATTTCTAACATGTATCTCAAATTCAACATGCCTGAAAAGAACTCATCCATTCTATCTCCAATACAGCCCACTCCTTCCTATTCTTGACTTTGGTTAAAGGCAAACAGTTCTTAGCTCAGTGCTTCTTAAAGATAAAGTGTGCATGTGAATAAACTGTTTTTTATCTTTAAAATGCAGACTCCAGGATCTTCTTTCTTGATAATAAATCTGGAGTGGGCCCAGGACTCCTGTTTTGTTTTGTTTTTTGATTAAGTCCCTGGGCAATTCTAATATAGTAATGAGATGTTAGCCTCTGTAATATGGCTTCTGCCTAAATTTCCAGCCCATTCTTACCACAGCTGTTAGTTGAGAACATAACCCACTCCATTACTTCCCTTGTCAATTTTTAAATGAAATATACAGCTATCAAAAATGCTTTGCATAATTTTCTCTATTTTGGCAAAGAATGAAAACTCAGGATTTTGTTCTTGGACTAAACCAGATAAAAATGTCAATAGCTCTTGGAGCTACTTCAGTTGAAGGCAGTAGGAAACCTGAACATCTAAATCATGTGGTAATCATGGAAATCTTGGTGATGATTTCAATTTACCTAGGCTGTCTGCATCAATTACACTATAAACTTAAGGCTAAATAGGACCTCCACTGACGCTCTGGTTAAAGTTTAGTGCAATACATACTTTATCAATGAGTGCACACAAATGAGTTTAATTTTGTCTGCTACCCTTAAACCCTCCATTATTATGTAGATTATTAATGAGGTCAAGACATCCCTAATATTTTGCAAGAAAGAAAGCCCGGGGAACTCAACAGCTGATTGTAGGCAAAGTTGGAAAGTTAAATAAAGTCTGATTTAGTCATCAAACTACCTTAAAAAAATTCCCTTAGAAAAATAGTTAGAAAATTTCTAGAGTGTGACTTGAAGTGTAAAATAAAAAGAAGAAAGTTCTTTGTAATGTTTTCAAGTGAAATATACATATGCAAATTTTAACATGATGACCAAAATACCTTGGAATGTTTCATGGTTATTTTTAAAATCATTGAAATACAGAAAAATGGTCTATTCATATGTATTTATGCAATTATATCTATCCATTTATATCTACCTATTTATCTAAGCTACCTTGATCTAATTACCTTTTTTTAATCAGGAAAAAAGTTGGAAGGAAATGAATCAAGAATGATCCTCTGGAATTATGAGAAATTTATATATGTTTTTAATCTACAATGTATCTATCCTCTAACTTTTCTAGAATTAGCCTGTTTTACTTGTGTAATTAGGAAAAGATAATCAGCATTTATCAGGTCTGACTAAGTCAGAGTTTAAAAAGCTATAAGTTGCAATCAGCAGCATTTTGAATTGCGACATTGTTGTGCTGTTGCTCAATGTCATCAAAATTGCTCAACCAACACTCATTCCTTGATTCAGCTATCCAATAAAGGGCTTTTTAATGTCAACAATACGCTAGGCATTCTGCTAGGTAAGACTGATAAAAAGATAAGTGAGACATGATTTCTACTATCAAACATCTCATAATCTAGAAAAGGGAGAAAAGGCATGCAAAGAGAAAAACAATCATACCACAGAGTGACTGCCAATATTTGGACAGTTAGATGAGTACAGAAGAGGGGTCAATCAAGTCTTCCTGGAGGAGTTGGAGAGGATTCTAAGAGGAAAAGAGACTCAAGTGATGCCTTGAGAACATTCTAGACCACGCTTTGGGAGGGCAGACATTTGAAGAAGAGCAATCCATTAAGGCATAGATATTAGTCATTTATTGAATCCATTCCGTATTGAACAATTAAGCAGTTCACTGTATTACTATTATAAATCCATGGTAAACATTTTTAAAGCTCAGTCTTTGTTTACATCTATATTTATTTCTAGGTGAAGGGAGGGTTCTAGAAGTGGAATTACAAAGTCAGTGTTTCTGAATTATTTTAAGACTTTAGATAAAATTTGCCAAATACAATTTAAAATGATTGTATTGATTCAAACTCACACCTATAAGGAGTGAAAAAAAATGGAAGCACAAAATTCAGGTGAGGAAAACTAACAAAATTAGCTAAGATAAATTAGTAGAATAAAATTTATAGAATTATTTTTAAAAGATAAAAATCACAAAATGGAAAGTGGAAAAAACCAACTTGCAAATTATTGAAGTACTAATCCAAAACCGAAATGTCCAACATATTTAGCCCTAAAAATATACAAGAAAAATATGTACCAGTTCTTTAATTTTTAGGTTTTATATGGGTTGTTCCTTTTTATGACCAGCAAATCCACACTTTCTCCTCTTCAAGTCTCTAAATTCTATTAATCCAGAGAACATTTTTTGTGTGTTTTACAGAAAATTCAAAGCTATCTCGTACAAATGCCCTTATTTGTTCTGGTTTTCATCTTAAGATATGTCAAATATGTGACCTTAAGAAATTATCTTTCAACACCTTGAAACTCAATTTTTATGTACATACTTACTATCATTATTATTTTTTTAGACATGGGGTCTTGCTCTGTCACCCAGGCTAGACTGCAGTGGTATAATTATAGCTCACCACAACCTTGAAACCCTGGACTGGAACAATCCTCCCGCCTCAGTCTTTCTAGTAGCTGGGGCTACAGGCACATGCCACTACATCCGGCTAATTTTTAAATTTTTATCAGAGACTTGATCTAGCTATATTGCTCAGGCTAGTGTTGAATACCTGGTCTCAAGGAATCCTCCTGCCTCAGCCTCCAGAGTCACTGAGATTACAGGTGAGAACCGCCGTGCTCAGTTTATGTACTTATTTTTACAAAGCAAAAGTCTCCGTAATTTTTATGTAGGCCTGGTTAGAAAATAATAGCCAACCATGAAGAAAGGTGCCTTCTCAAGGTGTCTTCGGAGTAACTACACAAGATATGAAGACAGAGTTTTCCCGTTAGCATACTGTATAATCTAGCGAGCCCTGCCCTACAGGTTGAAAATGCTCTCATGTTGTGTGTGTGGTTTTTTTTTTTGAGACGGAGTTTCATTCTTAGTGTCCATGATGGAGTGCAGTGGCGCGATCTCGGCTCACTGCAACCTCCACCTCCTGGGTTCACGCCATTCTCCTGCCTCAGCCTGCTGAGTAGCTGGGATTACAGGCGTCCACCACCACGCCTGGCTAATTTTTTTGTATTTTTAGTAGAGACGGGATTTCACCATGTTGGCCAGGCTGGTCTCGAACTCCTAACCTTGTGATCCGCCCGCCTCGGCCTCCCAAAGTGCTGGGATTACAGGCGTGAGCCACCACGCCCTGCCTTCATGTTGTGTTTTGAGAGGCCATAAAACATACCACTTTACTCAAAATAACTCATATTCTGCACTCCGTGGTGTGAAAGTCTATCATACTAAGGGGGTAAAATCACAGAGCTGGGGATATATATATATATATATTTTTTTTTACCACACAGAGTCAGCTCTAAGACATAATTACACCAAATAGGAATTGTAAGCATTAGTTTATTGAGTTTCCTAGCTGATCATTTTAATTGCTTATCAAGCTGGGTCTAAGACAAAGACAGAGGGTAATCAGTTTCAGGGTAAATGACAGGATGTAATTTTCAGAGGTGAGAAGACATACGGAAAAAAGGACAGATGGAACCAAACTTTCATGGTTTCATTTTGCCCGGGCAACATCTGGAATACAGTGTTATAACAACCACAATATCAAAATTATCCCACATACTTGTAATTTAAAAGGCTTCTTTTAGAGCCTCATCAATTTTGTTAGTTTATTCATTCTTCTTGCAATACTGTAAGCTCCACAAAATGCAAGGACAATGTTTGTCTTGTTGAATACTCTATTTCCACCAGTTGCTGGCATATAGAAAAAGCTCAATACATATTTATTGACTAATAGGAGTGAGATGAAATGAGAACTGCTATTTCTATCTCCTTTCTCCTTTCTGATAATTTTTCCCTGATAACCTAAGTTTGTGAATAAGTCCAGTTATTTTCTGCCAGCTGAAGTTCATTGTCTCCTGGATTGTTGTCAGAGTGAGCCTGAGGAAGCATTTGCAGGGACTGGGTGGCTTTCTAATTTACACAGTCACTGAGGCTCTCCCCTATTTTATTCTTCACACCATGCTGGTTTCTTGCTAGTCTGCTCTCTCTTTCATTCCAGACTTAAAAAAAATTCAGATTCATTTTATTCCCCTGATTAAAATAAGTATCTGCTTTTAAGAGCATTCACAATAATGTAAAAGCTGCTTAACTAGCACTTAGCAAAGTTCGTATCTGCTGTCACGCATTCTCTCCCAAATATATGATTTATTCTGGTTACATTAAGCCCTAGAATTCACACACACTGTTCATGCTTCAGGATTCCTACTTGTTTCTGGGTTGTACCTTGATACAATTCTATTCAGTATTTAAAGTCAATTCAACTTATTATTGGGAATTGTTCATTGGAATCTATATTATGTCTATTATAGAATAAAGCAAATGAGTTATCCTGAAAATTATCTTTGGGGGATTAAGATTTTCAGCATAAGATACAAGACATAGGAGTATAAAAAATAAATCATTTAAGTAAAAATTATGTAATTTTAATTTAGAATTGAAACATCAGTATAAGTACATCATATTTCCCTTCTTTAAAAATACATATTTCTAACTTTAGTGAAAATGTCTGGGAGCAATGAAAACTCAGTAGCAATGAGTGTTCAGTAACAAAAGGAAATGAAATCCTTGTGTAAATGGCTGATTCCAGGTTGAGATGAAATTATAGTGGCTTTAAAGAAGCTGAAGTTGCAGGGTGTTTCACTTGTGTGAGCCCTTTCCAAATTCATGAGAGGTCTTAGCAGTGTGGTCACATGGTTATGTATATATATATACACACACACACATATTTGTTTGCAAAATACTCAAAACGATGATATTTTAAGTTGCAATTAGTTTTACTCTGATTTTCTCTTTGCCATAATTCTTTTTGGTTGAGTAGTTTTGAATTGGCCATGGGGATTTTAGAGGTCATGCTAAGGAAATTTTGAGGAGGGATATATTCTTATATAGTTAATGGTCCCTTGACGTTACTGTTAACTATTCTGATATAGAATGTGCCTCTCCATGGGAATCAATATAATATCCTAAGAAGGAGGGGCAAAGCTGAGGTCATATGAGGATATGAACATGTTCTAATGCCCATAACAATGTGAGAATAGTGAAGCAGAAAAAAAGTTTCAGATAAACAGAGTCAGAAGCTAACTATGGAAATACCTCCAAATATTAAAGTGTGAGTCTGAAAGAAACTTGATAGTTTCTCCCAATACTTCATATTATTACCTTTAATGGCAAAAAGCACACTTTTGTGCCAACATAATTATAATCACTTTTATTGAAGTGTTATAGAGGAAAGAAAGATTTACCTTTCCACTCTCTGCTTAGAAGATATTATAAAATTATTGTCATATGAAGAGAATTCAGGTAAAAATGTAAGAAAAAGCATTACAGAGGTATTTCAACAGTTAGTAACAATATTATGTCTTTTTACTGGATTTTGTGATATTTGTAGGATGTCTACCTTTAAAATGCTATAGTTTGTTGTTATTTGTCAGTCTATTTAAATATTTACTTTTGTATCTTATTTTATATTCACGGTTTTGTACTTTTTTTCTTAATGAGGACCTTCAAACCATATAATCTGCTTCTGAAAAATCTGGATCCACATTATATCGGATTTGAAATAGAAAATACACAAACTGATCCTGGAACAGGTTGTCGTGCTTGAAAGCAAATAAGTGATCTGACACTGTTGGTCTTGCATCAAAAGGACACTGGAACCTGCTCTAAGGGGTTCCCATTGGCCTATGGTGAGACCACTTGAGGTTCAAAGTGACTTCGATTGACTAAAACATTTTATATTAAAACATCATGAAAAGGAAATAGACACACAAAACAAACTCATTGGATATTTTGGAGTCGCATCAACTCATTACTCAGAAAATTGATGGTAAGAGTGAAATCCTTAAGTATTGATCCTGTCTTTCTTGTATAAAATATATTTCAGGGTAAATGACAGCCAGCATGGGTAAGGGAAAGTTTTATACAGAAAAGTCCTAGCAAACAATAGAAAGCATGATAGGATGAGAAATCATCAGTTTGCAACCTTAAAGAAATAATGAATCAATTCAGTGTCCATCATTTGATAGTAAAGAAAGTGGGTGAAAGTTGATAAATAACTTCCATTCAGGGATGTGAAACAGGGGTGCTGGCATACCCTTCCCTCACCATGTCAACCATGTGCTTTTCTCAGAAAGAAGTGTTTAAATAAGTGTCAGACTTTTAATTTGTTTCCATCTTTATTACATCTCATATTAATTGATCAGATTTTCTTCTTAGTTCCCTGAGTCCATGAAGGGTTTCTTATCTTCGTATTCTTTGTTCATTTCAATTGGCAAAGATGTGGATGAAAATAGGAGTTTGATGCATTTTAAGTAAAAAATACTATGTGAAAGTTAATATTACCTTTTAAAAAAGCTGTTGACAGTGCTGATTTATAACCTGGAAGTAGTCACTATACTGTCCTTTAATTCTGAATTGCACTTAGAGTGCTATAGTCTCCATTTTTTCTTTTACTAATATTTCCAAACAACTTTCTCTGAGTCATATTTTATTGTTTATAACCTTTGAATCAAAACAAAGAAATTGTATTTTATATAATATCTTTTTGCTTGAAACTTTAAAAAAGAGAAAAAAAATCCATAAGGATACTGTCTCTCTTTCTCTCTCTTTTTTTTTTTTTTTGGCACAGCAGTACTTGTTAAAATATAACAGTTTTAAATGCTGTTTGTTTCCTCTATGTGTACAATCTGTTGAGCTAACTTCTCTTCAGTATGTAGAACAGCACATTAATAACTGGCTTGCCTCTTTGAAGGAATTTTGTAGAAGTTCTCTCTAAGTACAGAAATCTCAAAAGATTTGCTTAAGAATAGAGAATCCTTGTTTTTATCAAGATCTTCACTCAGCAATGTCTAGGTGTAGCCTTATAGCAATGATACTCCTTTTGCTCCTAAAGGACAGTTTCTCCACCAACTTTGAATACTAGCTTTTAGAGATAATTACAGCCTAGAGCAAAGAGAAGGCTTTGAGAGAACTACCGGGATAACTGGGCAATCCCTGATACGTCACATACATCCTCGCTTAGGTGGTAACCAAACACAGGCAAAGCAGTTGAAACTGTGTGTGGGTTATGCTTTGTGTGTGGGTCTCAAGTTAACTGCCTTTTAATGAAAACTAGATGCTTACTAGATACTTATTCTATCGAATGCTTACTAATAATATATAGAAAAATAAAAAACAACCTCATACATACCTTATAATCATCCATTCACTTGTAAAATAAATAAAGAATCATAAGCTGTCATGGTTAAGAGTATACACTTAGGCATCTAGTAAACTCAGCTTCAGGACCATTTCTACCACTAATTTAGTTTGTTATTGGGCAAGTTATATTTATTCATGTAAGCTACACAGCCTTATTTTTAAGATGTGAATGATGGAATTACCTGTTCCATAGAGTTGTTGTGATGTGCCGATGAGAAAATGAATGCTCTGTTACATAACCAGCATCCAATAAATGGTAGCTATCATTTTTATCATTATGTTCACGGTAAAGCAGCCAATGGGCACTTCCTCCTAGGAAGGAAAAGAACATTTTGGATGGGCCTGGCCAGTATTTACCGACTTGCCTGCTCATATGATTGCCTAGGGTATTTATTAAAAATACAGATTTCTGGCCATACTCTTCACCTTTCGATCTGAATAATCAGGGTACTGGGAGGGGTGTCTGGACTCTCCATTTGACAAGTACCTTGGGTGGTTTTATGGTCAAAATGGTTTTGAAAGTAGTGCTAGTGGACATAACACTGAGAATTGAATGACTAATGAATATCTACTTCCTTATTGTTGATGAAAAAAACTTGCAGCATGAAAACAAATCACAAACATCATTCTACAATTGCTATCCCATATGTATCCTGACCACACTCTGTGAATTCCAGCTTATTTCTTATTTTCCACATTTTGTGGGGTTTTTTGTTTGTTTGAGACCAACTCTCTCCCTGTCACCCAGGCTGGAGTGCAGTGGCATGAGCTCGACCCATTGCAACCTCCACCTCCCAGGTTCAGGCGATTCTCCTGCTTCAGCCTCCCAAGTGGCTAGGATTATAGGCGTGTACCACCGTGCCCAGCTAATTTTTGTATTTTTAGTAGAGATGGGGTTTCACTATGTTGGCCAGGCTGGTCTCGAACTCCTGACCTCAAGTGATCTGCCCGCCATGGCCCCCAGCAGTGCTGGGATTACAGGTATGTCCCACTGAACCCGGACTATTTCCACATTTTGACCACATGTTTTCTTCAAATTTTTATTTTTCAGTTTGAGAGAAACTGTTGGTAGAATAGAAAGAGAAAAAAGTGAGGGGAAGTCAGGAATCAAAGACAGAAAAATGCAAAAGATCAGAAAAATGACCGTTTAGTGTTTATTTTCCTTTATTTGCTGACCCAATTCAAATTTTACAACTTCTTCCGCACAGCTAAGTACTTACTGTGTTTAATTTGTCTTTATTACATATGTCCTTGCAAAACATACATCGCTTTATGTGCAGTGTATTTTAGTTTATGTAAATAATATTGTTGATATACATCTTTTCTGACCTACATTTTTTATCAAAAATACTGTGTTCTTAATATTCATCTGAGTACCATGTGTGCATCTACGTTTCTTTTTCTAATTGCATTCCACATTCTATTGATCCACGGACAGTTTTACACATCCAGGTTCCTCTAGATTCCCTACCAGCACAAGCAGTGCTGCGTATAGAGCAGAGTCGCCTGCGGTGTGAGCTGGGGATATGCACACATTTTATGCAAGCCGAGTCATAGGGTCAGTGTGTATTTACGAAGTCCGTACACCAGCTTGTATTCCAGTATGGCTGCCTAGCTGACACTTCCAGCAGAGCAGATGCCTTCTAGAGCTGCAAATTCCCATCTACATTTGACATTTTCTATTTTTCTAACGTTTGCCAGTCATGTCTTACTGTCTTAATTTGCATTTTTCTGGGTATTATTAACTTTGAATTTTCTTTTATGTGATGGTAAGTTTTGAGGAGTTTCATTTCTCAAAAGGGCATTTGCTGAGTAATTGTGGTGGAATCTGATACCAACTTCATGCTTACAAAGAAGCTGCAGTGGGTATTTTTAAAAGTTGTTTTCCCAAGTTGCAGTACCTCTCTTTTCTATCGGCATTTACATCTGAGCTATTCTTATATAACCTAGTTTATAAAAGTTCTTTCTCAGAGAGATATAAAGTTGAAAGAAGAGATTGTATGAGCACAGAAAGCGCTTCAGGCATATCTTCTCCTGGAAAAAATAATGAAGAATAAAAGAGAATATGTAAGTTAGGGTCCCATTAGAGGTGATAAAAGCCAGGAGAGAATAAAAGTATTTTAACTACTTTGGGTCATCCCTGGGATGCCTGGCAGCATGAATGCCTTGTACTGTCACACGAATAGTCAGGATTAAGAATGAAAGTCCAAGGAAAAGCGTATACCTTGTCCATGGTTACCTCGCTCCTAACAACTTCTAAAAGTTTTTTGTTTTTTTTTTAATCTAACACTAAGTGAGAAATAACTTTTAGAATGGTTGAAAAGGATGTCAGAATGTCCTGTGGGGATTATAAATAAATAAAATTGATCTCAGTCTCCTAGATGGAAGTAAAAGAAAGTCTCTTCCATGTCAGTTTTGCAGGCTACTGACTGAGAAAGAAAATTCATCTACTATGTTGTCAAATTTATTCCCTCCATCCATCAGTTGTCTTATAGGAATTTTTTTCTGAATACCCATTCATGCCCGAAGCATTGTCAGTTGTACATCCCCAGCTATTTTAAATTTGATTTCTCTCTATTTATGTCACTGCTGCTCCAGTTCAGGAGCGTCCCTCGTCTGAAATAGCTCTTGCTTTCACTTTCAAAATCTGCCTCCATTCTTGCTTTCCTCAAATCCATACGCCATGAGGTTGAGGCAGCTAGAATGCAAGCATGTTGCTTTCTCTCAAAACTTTTAAATGGTTGCCCACTCTCAGCAAATGGCATAGACACCCTCACATGACATGGTAGACTCTCTACTTTCTTCCTCTCCCAGACCTCTCCATGCTAGTGTGTGACTTAGCTGATTTTAGCTCTGTGGAAACACCAAGCTGTCTGTTGCCCTTCAGTCTTTGCTCACCCTGATCTTTCTGCCTTATTGGTCCTCTTACCTCCTCTTTCCTTCTCTGCATAGATAAATCCTATTTATTTAATCAGACTCAACTTTGGGGTGATCAGTTAGTGATCCTCCTTCTCACTCGGGCTGAGCTAAATGTCTTTCTATGGTACTTCCAAAACATTCATGAACATGTCAGTTATTAGACTCGCTGGCTTATGGTTACACTTTCCCTTTAGCTCTTTCTGATGCTATGGTGTAAATGTTCTTCAGCTCTGAAAATATGATTTCCTTATGCTTATATTGGTAGTAAAAATATTATGTTAAGGACAGGCAGAAGAATTCCTCCAAGGAAGAGAGTGATTTTGGATTAATAAAATACCTTGATGGTTGAGAGGACTTTAAGAAGGGGGAATGTCTAATATTCAATTTTACATCCTCTGTTGTACTGACCAGCAATATAATTGCCTTGTATTGTGTTAGATCTTCAGTAAAGTATATGGTCACACAGTCTTGAGCTGGTAAATTGGTGAATAAATGTATTAGCTGCTGTTTAAAGCAGGATAGTATGGAATGAAGCATGTGCCCAAGAGTGGCAAAATTCAGAGAAGGCATCAATAACTCACTGGAAGCAGCAACTGTTTGTTCTGGAAAAAGATAAACTTTAAAGAATTTCCAGAAATATACAGAGCATTCATTAGATTTCCTACTGTAATTAATTTGATGTTTGAGCCAATTTTAGTTTGAAAGATAAGGAAAAGAATGTTAAACTGGAGGATATGGGCAAACTGTATTTTATAATATGGGAAAGTAAAACATTAGATAAAAAATAGTTTGTGCATAAAAACGAATATAACAAAATAATAGCAGTTGTTACTGGATGCTCTTTACTTTTTTAATGCATTTCTGTAGTTGATATATTTAATCAAATGACTAAATAATGCTTTCCACCTCAGGGAAAGTTTTCAAGTGAACAGTTTAAAAATTATACTGCCATTGATGATTTGACATTAAAAGATCACATATTTAGTACCAGTTGTTAGTGTTTACCATTACCATTTGTTTTTCACTTGGAAAATTGTTTCTGAGTAACCTGTATGTTATTGGACAAAGTTTAGGAAGTGTTTACTACTCTACCTCTCCCGAATTCTTCAACTGTGCTGAAACCTGACTTTAGGTAAACTAGGAGAGGGGTATCTCTGGTGCCATTCGCAGCCTTCTTTTTGAAATCTGTCTCCTTCATTTCAAAGTCCGTGCAGGCTCCTGTGCTGCCATGCTGGGCTCTCAGCTTTTCTCCACGTTGTGTCCATTGGACTGTCCATTACAATGGCTTTGTTCCTATTTGCCTCTAGTGAAAATTGTTTAATCAGGGTCGTATTCCCTCAGGATTTTACACTCCTGGACACAAGGTTATTTGGACAAATGAACCCTTGATAACCTGTTGCTCTTCTTTAGATAATTTTCAGTTGACTCTTTCTCTACCTCACTTTCTCTATCTTATCTAATAGGCTGTGTTGGTTTTGCCTAAGAAATATCTCTCAAACCTATGGCCTCTTCCCCTATGGACATTGCCCTAATTCAGAGCCTTGTTATTGTTTCCTTTAGCTCTTACAGAAACTATCTAGCTGGTTTCCTGTCTTCAAATGTTTGTCTCCCATTTACATTTTCCAAACAACCCCTAGAATATGTTTGTGCAATGTAGATAGCATTATGACAGCTCTTTCCTTTAAAAAACATAACTTTAATGATACAATGGCAAGTGTAGAAATATTGCTCTAGAATACAGTCCAAACCTCTCAGCATATAATGTAAGATGTTTTTATGGTTTGATACTGCTATTCTTCTCCAGTAGCAACTTTTGCCATTCTCTTTCACTGTCTCTTACTCCCTGATGTAGTTGGGAATTTTGTCCCCACTGAAATCTTATGTTGAACTGTAATCCCCAGTGTTGGAGGTGGGGCCTGGTGGAGTTGTTTGGGTCATGGGGGTGGATCCCTCATGGTCTGGTGCTATCATCACAACAGTGAGTGAGTTCTCGTGAGATCTGGTCATTTAAAAGTATGTGGCACCTCTCCCTCAATTCTTTCTTGCTCCTGCTTTTACCATGTGACCTGCCTGCTTCCACTTTGCCTTCTGCCATGTGTAAAAGCTCCCCAAAGCCTCCTCAGACGCTGAGCAGACGTTGGCGCCATGCTTGTACAGCCTGCAAAACTGACGGCCAATTAAATCTCTTTGTAAAATAAATTACCAAGCGTCATGTATTTCTTTATAGCATTTTAAGAATGGCCTAATATACTCCCCAGTTATTTCGTTTTCCCCAACCACACCATGTTCTTTCTTTATACTATTCCCTCTGCCAGGAATTACCCATCACTGCATCCACACCATTACTGTTTGGCAAATCTGAGGTTGTCTAGTGTATTCCATGTGAACAGTTCTCTCTCATTCACAGCTCTCTCTGCCATGGTAGCCCAGCACTTTCCCCCTTATACATTCCAGTAGCTAGAGCACTGCACCACTGCATTGTAGGTGTTTACTCATTTGTCTGTGTTACCATTATCCCCTGAGGCCATTGAGGATCTATATGTTGTTCATCTCTGTAGTTACAGAACCAACCTATAGTAGTTTCTAAATAAATGGCAGGGAAATGAGAAAATACAATATAAAAATTGACTTAAAGCACAGAGTTGTTTAGGAAGATTCTTCTCAATGTCACCTCATGTGGCCATACTGTTCTTTTTGCTAACATTTAGGAATTTGATAAGGTTTGCTCATTCTATTAACATATTCAATTGTTCCCTCTCATGCTCAGATATCTAAGATTTCCCTGGGCATCTGGCTTGGAAAGGTAGCAAACTTTTTATGTAAAGTACCAAATAGGAATTATTTTAGGTTTTGCAGGCTATCCTAACAACTCACATCTGCTGTGGTAGCTCGGAAACACCAAGAGAAATCATATAAATGACTGGACAAGATTCTGTTCCCGTGGCATTTTACTTACAAAAACTAGCAGTAGGCCAGGTTTGTACTGTAGCTTTCTGATCTGTGGTCTAGATTTAGGGTTTAGGTTTATACATCTAAACCTTTGGCTCAGATTGTGGTAGGTTTAGGTTAATTCATCTGCCAAACAGTGAGGTAGTGCCGAGCTTTGCTATTCCAGGATTTAGGGATGAACAATACATATGTGCAGTCAAATTCATGATAGAAATCTTAGGAGACAGTACATTGGTTAATTTTATTGGTGTTTAAATGACAAAGCATCTCGGTAAAGTTTCTATGATAGTCACAAATCAGAGGTGGTCCACTGAAAATGCCTATATTATATTGTTAGTTCTGGAGCAAATCTACTGTCTCTAGCAAGAAATACTCTGCCTCTCAGAAACCACATTTACAAAGCCTCCTTTCAGCAGTGTGGGACTGAGTATATACTAGATTCCTAAGTACTTTTTGAATTTTCACTTGGAGAAGTAGGTTACTGCTAGATGTCTCCCCAGGCAGGACAACACCTCTGGCAAGGAGACAGCTTGTTAAAGAGTGTAAGGACCAAGTTGGAGATGCACAAGAAGCAGTATTATTCATTTACGCTTCTCAGAAACAAATTTAATCTCAAGTAGAATGTATCCAAACATTCTAGTAGCATTTTCGTTAATGCATTTGTGTTGAGGTAAAGCAGTAATTGCAAAACCCAACATCGTGTTATTCAGACTTCTATTTCTTGAGCTGATAATTTCTTTGCTCCTCTTAGTTATTTGTGTCCAGTGTTCATTGTTCTCTCTTATTCCTGAGGAAATAGCATAATGATTATAAAGTGCTCTCCGTAGGCATTATCTTTGCTGTCATTTTGCTTCATGATTGCTCCTGCCATGATGAGTGAGCACCTTCCCAAGCAGTACCTGCTAAGAAACAACTGTTTTTGAAGATTGCTATGTGACATCCTCAAGAACATTTGAGCTGAAGAAAAGCTGTCATTTTATCTGAAAGGACAAATTCAAGGTAGGCCACAACATTTTATAATATGTAAGCAAAGTATGTGAATGAGAAACACTTGTATTTTATAAACTGTATTCCTTTTATTATGTTGTTACACGTTGGCATCCTTTCTACATACCTATGTTAAATTAATCCCATAATCTATAATAGTCCCATTGATACAGTTTGGCTGAGTCCCCACCCAAATCTCATCATGCATTGTAGATCTCATAATTCCCATGTGTCACAGGAGGGACCCAGTAGAAGGTAATTAATCATGGAGTCGGGTCTTTCCCATGCTGTTCTCGTGATAGTGAATAGGTCTCATGAGATCTGATGGTTTTATTATGGGGAGTTCCCTACACAAGCTCTCTTGCCTGCTGCCATGTACGACGTGACTTTGCTCCTCATTTGCCTTCACCCATGATTTCAAGGCTTCCCCAGCCATGTGGAACTGTGAGCCCATTAAACCTCTTGCCTTTGTAAATTACGCAGTCTCGGGCATGTCTTTATAGCAGCATGAGAACAGACTAATACAGTCATGTAGTCCCTAACACTGTGAATAATTTACAAAAGACTATGCTGAAATTATCTTAAAACTGCCAATTATTTCCTAGTGAATGCTCATCTTTATAAAGAAATAAAAGGAATTCAGTAAGGGCAGAATGTCAATAGCACAGTCAGATTACTTACTGTGGGCAAACTTCCCTAGTAGGTAAGATCAACTTTGGCAGTTATCTAATCTGAGGAAGTAAAATTGTATTCTGGAAATTTATCATATTAGTGGTTCTGTTTCAATGTTATAATTTGAGCATGCAACTTTTTCTGTAGAGACTTAGTGGCCTTAAATAATCAAAAGGAATGTTATTGAATTTTCACAAGAATCCTTGACAAAGGTCTAATATCCACATCTACAAGGAACTTAAACAAATTTACAAGAAAAAAAAACATTAAAAATGGGCAAAGGACATGAACAGACACTTCTCAAAAGAAGACATTTATGTGGCCAAAAAACATGAAAAAAAAAAACAAACTCAACATCATTGCTCATTAGAAAAGTGCAAATCAAAACCCCAATGAGATACCATCTCATGCCAGTCAGAATGGTGACTATTAAAAAGTCAAGAAACAACAGATGCTGGTAAGGCTCTTTAGGAATAGGAATGCTTTTACACTGTTGGTGGGAATGTAAATCAGTTCAACCATAGTGGGAGACAATGTGGCAATTCCTCAAAGACCTAGAACCAGAAATACCCATAAGAACCAGCAATCCTATTACTGGGTATATACCCAAAGAAGTATAAATCATTCTATTGTAAAGATATGTGCACACATATGTTCATTGCAGCACTATTCACAATAGCACAGACATGGAATCAACCCAAATGCCCATCAATGATAGAATAGATAAAGAAAATGTGGTACATATATACCACGGAATGCTATGTAGCCATAAAAAGGAACAAGATCATGTCCTTTGCAGGGACATAGGTAGAACTGGAAGCCATTATCCTCAGCAAACTACTGGAGGAACAGAAAACCAAACACCACATGTTCTCATTCATTAGTGGGAGTGGAACAATAACACATGGTCACAGGGAGGGGAACAATATGCTGGGGCCTGTTGAGGGGGTGGGTCAAGGGAGAGCATCAGGATAAATAGCTAATGTATGTAGGGCTTAACACCCAGGTGATGGGTTAATAGTTGCAGCAAGCCACCATGGCACACATTTATCTAAGTAACAAACCTGCATGTCCTGCACATGTATCCCAGAACTGAAAATAAAATAAATTAAAGCATAAAAAATAAAATAATAAAAATAGCAATCCGGTTTCAGTCAGTATTTTATGTGTTTGAATATATATATAAAATCAAGGTATAACATCTTTCTTAAATTAACCATTGCTTAATCTTGACAATAGCAGTACCAATAGTATAAGTTTAACAGTTTACTTAGTTTTGACTTTGTAAAATCAGATTTTTTTTTTTTTGTTTTCTACTGTGTGTGTGTTCAGTTGCACAGTGATATAATGAAAGTTCATACATTATATTTTTAAAATAATTTAGAAATAAATTTTCCTAAGAAGGCTTGAGAGTAGAGTATAATAAACCATGTGTCTGGTTTACAAATCATGGAACTGAAGCAAGAGAAGTTCAAGTGACTTCCCTAAGTCCACATAAGTAATTTGTGTCTGTCTAAGGACCAGAAACCAGTGCTACCGGCTTCTGACCCAGTGCTCAATAATCTACTTTCCTTCATTTGGGAATAGGGTTTGGAATTGCCAACACTATTTATCAGTAACAGACATAAGCCATACATAATGTTTTATTTCCAGTAACAGGAAAAGAAAATAGAAAACAAATTTGTGGAAATTTGAAAGTATCCCTGGTTGCTGTGCTGTCACCATCGCTTCTCAGGCATAATTTCACTCTGGCAGGTTGTGTCTTTAGTGTCTGAGACTTCTGGGGCATTGGCTGAGTCCAGTCTGTCTCTGACTTGTACCACTTCGAGGACAACAGGCACATCAATCTGTAGTGCTTTGATATCAAAGCTGTCTAGAAGATCAGCAATTAAGCAAAATTTTTCTGGGTATGATCAGAATGACTGACTTCCCAACATTTCTATTCAAATTATGAAGATTCGTTGTTACTATTTTACTCATACAGTTGTTAAAAGACAATGAGAGGAGAGCAGGTGGTGTATATGCATATATTCAAAAGATATTAGAAAAGGAAAACTGGTAGAATTCACATGGTAAGATTTATTATCCTTTGTTTTGAAAAAGAAGATGCTATATTTCCTTTCTATATGTTTTCCCAGCTGGATAATAAAACCTTTATCAAAATTACATCATTAAAAAATAAAATAGTAATAATGTTGATCTAATCGTAAGTGAAAACTAAAACATAGAGAGTTCTAGAACAGCCCAAATTACCAAATAAATCAGTAATGAATCTGGGAAAAAACCCTTACGTATTTCTGACTCCTAATTCACTTTCACCCAGAAGAAAAATATTATTTCCTGAAATATTAATGAAGAATGTTCACTGGGGCCTAAGTATAAAGTTAACAAAGCAATTAAGACTCAGAAATTTGCAGGCAGGTATAGAAAAATCAGTTTTGCCTGGAAAAGCTCTCATGAAATAAACCAACCAGGAGGGGAAAGGATGCCCCAGCTTGGAAGCCTGATAGTATAAAGAGAGATGTCATTGCATTACCCAGAACTCAAGGTTTTCTGAGTGAAGGAAAATGATGACCATTTGGGTTAGCCTGATGAAGATGTTGGATTCTGTGATTGATTCCCCTGAAAAGCAAAACAAAACCACTTTGGTCCCGACAGTCTGGAGCCTTTAGTTTTTTAACATTTCTTCTCACTATTACTCAGCTGAGGAGTCAGCGTCAGTCTGGGCGTGTTGTATTTCTTTTTGCAACCAAGTTCACAGTCATTAACAAAAAGAACTAAGGGAATTGCATTTAGATGGCAAAGCCATCTAATGCTTCCAGTTACAGGCATGTACTGCATAAGGCTGTTTCAGTTAAGATGAAACATAAATACAACAGCGGTCTCATAAGATTATAAACTGTACTTTAATGATACGGATAGGAGGCAAGAAAATACTGGGTAGAAGAGGGCGGAGTCTCTGGCGAGGGCGCCACCATCAAGCTTGGACCCACAGCCTTAAATGAGAACATGCATTTCTGTTTTCCCACTTAAATGTTGCCTTTTCCAACACCATCTTGGCCCTCCACACTCTCATGTTGTACCTATAGAAAACCTGACATGCATTCCTGTTTTCCCACCTAAATGTTGCCTCTTCCAACACTACCCTGGCCCGCCACACCCCGCACCTTGTACCCATAAAAAACCTAAGCTCCATTGACAGAGGAGCAGGGCAGCACAGCAGAGAAGGAGAGAAGAAAAGAAGCATCTGAATGTTGAGAGAAGAGGCAGCTGGACATCAAAGACTGTGGTCAGAGAGGAGTTTGGCCAGGGACAGTTGGAGAGGTCCCACTGTCCCACTCCATCCTCTTTCCTGCTCCCCATCCTATTGAGAGCCATTTCCATCACTCAGTAAAATCCTCTGCATACACCATCCTTCAATGCATTCATGTAACCTGATTCTTCCTGGACGCTGGACAAGAATTTAGGATGCACTGGTGTGGGAGCCCTAAAAGGCTGTCACAGTGACTCTTCACTGAGCCATTTAACACCTAAGCCTTCCATGGATAGCAAAGCTAAAAGAGCGTTGTTTGTAACACATGCCCTCTGGGGCTCCAGAGGTCATGAACAACCCCTAGATGCTGCTGGGACAGTAGATGATGTCGGGGTGGTACAGGGTTCATTCTTGTCAGTGCCCAAAAGCACTTGCCCTGGCTCCTGCACCCACTCACTTGCATGCTACCCCTCTCGCAAGGAGTAGGAGCATATAAATGAGCCATACCTCTGTGGCAAGTCCTGAGAAGGGGTTGGGTGGGGGGATCTCTCCTGTCTCACTTTGTAAATGTTTAGATACTCGCATACTTTCCATTGTATTACAATTGCCTGCAGTATTCAGTGCCGTGACATGCTGAACAGGTTTGTAGCCTGGGAGCAACAGGCTATACCTTAGACCCTAGGTAGTTAGTGGGCTAATACCATCTAGGTTTGTGTAAGTATACTCTATGAAATTTCCACAAACATTAAATCACCTTACAACACATTTCTCAGAATATGTATCCTTGCCATTAAGAGATGCATGGCTGTACCCAGAACATTTGTTCACTTATTCTTCTCTGTAGCAAAAAGAAAACACCACTGGAGAAGAGATGCAAAGAGCCACGATTCAAGTCTGTAATCCAACCCTGTTGCCCTTTCCAGCTCCTGAGGTTTGAACTGATTTTTAATCAATATTGTTTCAGTTGGGGTACCTTTTCCAGTATAACTGAGAATCTCTGACAATCCATAAAAAGAACGGGCTTTGCAATGAGAACTACTTAGTCATTTTTAGCTGCTTCTCTTCTTAGCCGTATCTGAGATAACCCCTCCTCTTTTACTTGTGTGCTGGGACAGCTCAAAGTTGAGACAAATGTTCTAGCTGCCTCATTGCCAGAGATGCATTTCTAGCACTTTGGGCCTATTACTGAAAAAAAGATCGTGCTTTTTTTTTTTTTTTTTTTTTTTTTTTCTTTTTTTCTGTTCAAAGTCTCACAGATGCCCTTGGATATACTTCAGATAAACATGAATCAAATCTAAGGAACTTTTGAAGTTTGCTAGTTAGTCCACTCAAAGAAAAAAGGCAATTTCCATATTAAATTGGGTATCATTCTGCAGCCATGCTCTACTTAAAACTTTGTGTCTAGCAAATTTCAAGCTGTCAATCTTTGTGAATGATTCCTTAAGAAGAGCTTACCAGTTGTGCCCCCAAAATGGGTGGAGTACTGGACTTCCCCCTGCATAATGAAAGCCTATTGTAGGACGACCATTCATAAGATAATTTAAAAGGCTTTTAAACCGCAGCACCTCTACCACTAATTGCTAGGCAAGACATTACCATCAGAGGCCCAGATTGCTCTTTAAAAGGTTTTTAAATGATGGTGTGAGGAAATAAAGCCTTGTCATGGAAAGCTTTTTTAAATGTGCTCTTCTTCCTTATGCTAGAAGCAGCAGTCAGCCTGGACTTTGCACATAATGAGACTGTGAATGGTTGATGAGTGTCTGCTACTAGAGGAAGAAACAATGAATGAGGGGTGAAGTGAATGGGGGCTTTCTCCTCATTGTGTGTAGCTTGAATTAAAGCAAAAAAGAGGACTTCTGGATTTAGCACTAAGACTTTCGAAGCCAGAGATCTGCTCTTTCTCCTTACTTGCTCCCTTTACTCAAAACAACTGGCAATAGAAGACAGACAGACATAATCTCTTAAGGAAAATACAATAAATAACTCTATTAAAAAGGAGTCCTTAATAATAGGGAAAAGAACCTTCTTTTTAATGTTTCTAGAATAATCACTTGAATGTTATAACATTATAAATCTGTATAAAGAAATATTTTTATGGTACTGTTTTTGTTTTAATTTTTTTGAATTAAGTTTTCAAACAACAGCTAAAGAATTGGGGTGCTGGATTCTTTATTACACCAAATTACATCATCTATATATTGTTATTGCTACCATTTATTTCATGATAATTGCCTTTCCATTAAGACAAACTCTTCCTTTTAATAAACATTATTTCCCAGAATACTCGAAGTTTTACCCTTTGGCCTGGCACTGACTGTTTTTTGTTCTTTGGTTTGAATCACTCAATATAGAAAACTGAAGGGTGGCCCATCACAGGGCAAGAAAGTAATAATGTTTCTAAATATGTCTTATTCTAAGTCAGATATAGACATTCATGGGTATGCTGTTCAAAGTGGCAGTTATTATTTGATATACTCTTAATTAATGATCTACTAATTCTTGTAAAGTTTCTATTTTGTGATCCACTAATTCTTGTAAAATTTATATTTTATGCAGATTATTAAATGTTGCTAATAATTTTCCTTGTAGAAATTACAACATATGAAGATGTTTACTATATTTATTACTTGTAATCCAACTATTTAAAAATATCTTTAAAGTGACATAATAGAAAATACAATAACATAATATAAATATGATAATGCTCTTCAAGTAGAAATGAGGAAATTAGTGAAATGTAAAAACTAGAGTAAATATAATGATATAGGCTAATATAGTATCCACAATTAAGTATTACATTTACCTGTGTGATTTCTGGCTACTAAAGCCAAAAAGGGAATCTAATATTCTCTTTTATATGTAATAAAAGAAAATTTAAGCTTTTTTCTTTTTTTAAAGAAATGTTCCTGCAACTAATTAATAATAATAAAGTAACCAATGGGCATGTCCTATCGCATTGGAATTGTAGACTAGTATCAGATATGCAAAATAAATGTACAGTTTCCCCTTAACAAAAAGATTTTTTAAAAAATTTGGTTCTCTTTCAGTATCTGACATCTGACATCTCAGAGGCTTGGAGGCCAGCTCAGTTAGAAATTCTACTGTGGGAATATAGAGTTTGGGGTGCCTCTGTCTTTAAGCTTTTGAAAATGACAGCATGCCTAAGTAAACAAAAACAAAACAAAGCAAACAAGGAACTGCCTATGGTTCTAGTGAACATTTGCTCTTTAGGAAATACTCCAGATTGAAAGTTTGTTTTCTTCTCAGTAAATTGGACCCTGTTTTTAAAAAAGTATTAATTGAATACCATACAAACAAGGGAGCTCTGACCCTGCTAACCTCAAATGTGAGGTTTAATCTGAAATTAAAATGAATTCACTGTGGTTAATAGAATAACTGTATCTCCCTAGCATGGTCTTTCTAAAAGTGCGCAGTGTGCTCCATCATTTGCCACGGTGTAAGCTACATTCGCCCAGTCGTTCTAATACCAGCTACTGAAAGTCCCTTGAACAGTGAAGCATGTACAGGAGCTCAGCAGAGCCCAGAGGGAAACCGTACCTGTTTAGGGGCACAGTTAAAAGAGAGAATTGTTGCTTCAAGTCTTAGTGAAATAATTTTTCTAATCAGGAAATTCAATATTACTCTGCTGGAGATGAATCAGATTTTTGAAGACCAAAAAGACACTGCTCTGCTAGTCTAGTTAGCGACTTTCTCAAAAAAAAAAAAAAAAAAAAAATCAAAAGGCAAACTTGCTTCCATTTGATGCTAAAGTCCAGCTACTCTGACTGCCCTGGATCACTGTTTCCAGCATTCAAATAGGTCAGAAGCTTCTCTCATGCACAAAGTGGTGTAGATCTGGGGAATCAGGGTGTAATCAATTTGGCTTAAGCCTTTTGTATTTTCTCATTGACTAGTGAAGATACTGTATTCCCTGTTAAAAGAGCATGATTAAATTTCTTAGCTACTTCCTGTCAAGTGAAAAGTAACTCTCCATTTTCTCTTGTCTATTGGAGATTATGAAATATCTAGAACCGATTTCTCCTATTCCTCTCTATCCTTTCTATCTTATTTCATCACTGTACATTGATGAAGAAACAAGACTTGCAGAACATGTCTGCTACACACTCATCACTGTCAATGTTGCGGAAAATGATGCTACGACTATCTGTCTGCAGAAAGAAAAAAAAAGTCAAACTTCAAAACCATTTCTAGTTGTAGAACTATTAGGAGTGGAAAAAGAAACATTCTTTGTCCTTCTCACCTTTCATTCTGTTTTGTTCTTAATATGGCAGCATAGGCTCTTAGTAATGAGCTGCCCTTTCTAGCCCTTCAGATGATCACGGAGGCACTTTGACAGGCAGAAAGGTTTGATTCTGTTACTTATTAGCGGTGTGGTCTCAGGAAATTCACTTGGTCTTCTCCTCAATCTCCTCATATCTAAATAGGAATAGTGATCTACACTTTAAAGTTTTGCTGTGTTAAATAAGATAATGTGTGTAAAATATCCAGTATCTCTAGCAAGCCTCCAAAATATAATAGGTCCCCCCAGTTGCTTTTTCATGCCATAAAATTAATCAGGTAAACGTAACATTATAAGAATACTCCCCACCCCAACCCAATATGGCAGTCTATTTTGATGTCTCCAAGAGTAAAAAATGACTGAAAACAGTGATTGTTCTCTGAGAAATGGCACTGAGGGTAGGAGGGTGTAGTTATAGGGAGATGGTATTTGCTTTCTTATGTTCCAATTTTCTACAGTGAGAACGCAGGTAGGTATCGTTTGTGGATAAAAGTATTCAATAATATTAGTGTACTCACAAAAATACATGTATAAATATCATGCCAAAGTAATCAATACATTACAGAGGCCTTGCTCTGCTATTTATTCCTATTTGTTAAAAGGTAAGCAGCTGGGAATGCACTGGTCAAATATACAAGTGTTTCTTTGACTTCTGATTTTCTTTATTGTGCTTCGCAAAATTATATTACATAATAAGTATCGGAAGGTGTCATATGCATGTATAACTACTGTTCCTTTGTCACTAAAAAGAAGTAGAAAAAACAGTTTTGGAGTTATGTAATGTTATACATATTTCAATGACATTATTAATTAAAATATTTCTGATGCCAAGTCTGTTAGAATAATGTTTAAATGAAATAAGTATGTGAAACCATAAAATATTAGCCTTTTAAATATTGACTCTTCTTTTTGATTGTGGTAAATGTAAAATTTGTCATACTAACCATTTTTGAGTGTAAAATTTAGTAGCATTAAATATATTTACAATGTAAACTACTATTATTTCTAAAGCCTATTTATTTCTAAAGCCTTTCATCATTCCAAGTGGAAATTCTATAATCATTAAGCAATAACTCCTCATTTTCCATTTCTTTAGTCCCAATAATCTCTTATCTTTCTGTCTATGCAAAATTTTTCTGTTTTAGACATTTTATATAAACAGCATCATACAATATTTTCCTCATTGCATATGATTTATTCCCCTCAGCATGATGTTTTCAGGTTTCATCCATGCTGTAACATGTAACAGACTCTATACTTTTTATGCCTGAATAGTATTCCATTGTACTTATACATCACATTTTGCTGGCTCATTCATCCATTGATAAAATACTTAGATTGTTTCCACCTTTGGCCTATTGTGAAGGATGCTGCAATGCACCTTGGCACACAAATGTTTAAGTCCCTATTTTTAATTATTTTGGGTATATACCTAGGAGCAGAATTACTGGGTCATACAGTATTTCTATGTTTAGCTTTTCAAAAAACTGCTTTCCACAGCACTGAATAATTTTATATTCCAACCCACAATGTACAAGTGTTCCAATGTATCCACATTCTTGTGAACACTTGCAATTTTCTGATATTTTGATTATATTCTAGTAGGTGTGGAATGGTATTGCATTGTGGCTTTGACTTATTTACATTTCCTGAATGTCTGATAATGTTGAGCATTTTTTTTATGTGTTTAGTGTCCATTTGCATGTCTTTGGAGAAATATCTATTCTGGTCATTTGCCCAATTTTTGACTGGGTTCTTTTTTGTTGAGCTTTAGGAGTACTTCATATATTCTTGATGCTAGACCATTCTCAGATATATGATTAACAAATAGTTTTCCAGTTTGGCAGGTTGTCTTCTCATTTTCTTGATAATGCTCTTTGATGCACAAAATTTTTATTTTAAAAATTAAATTGATCTCATTTATCTATTTTTCTTTTGTTGCTCATGCTTTTGATATCATATCTAAGAGTCTCTTTCCAAGTCATGGGTAATTAACATTTATGTTTACTGTTTTCTTCTAAGAGTTATATGATTTTAGTTCTTACATTTAGGCTGTTAATCCATTTTGAGTTGACTTTTCTATAGGATGTGAGGTAGGGATCCAACTTCTTTCTATTGCATGTGGAAACTTAGTTATTCCAGTAGAATCTGTTGGAGTCTATTCCCATTGAATGGACTTCATTCCTTATAAAAAATCAATTGGTGTAGATATGATTTTATTTCTATACTTCCAATTCTATTACATTAGTTCATATGTATATTCTTATATGAGTACCACACTGTTTTGTGTGGTTTGCACTAAGTTTTGAAATTAGGAAGTTTGAGTTCTCCAACTTTGCTCTTCTTTCATAAGTTTGTTTTGGCTATTTGGGGCTTCTTGCCATTACACATGAATTTGAAGATTGGCATTTTCTGCAAAACAAAGTTGTAAAAATTTGGTAAGGATTTGGTTAAGCCTGTAGATGACTATTCTCACTTTTCTGATTTTTTTTTTTTTAAATCATGAAACTGTGTTTGATTTTTGTCAAAAGATTTTTCTGCATCAATTGAGATGATTATGAGGATTTTCCCCATTTTTCTAGTGATGTAATTTTCATATTTGAACCACTCTTGCATTTCTGTGATAAATCCCAAGTTGGTCAATATGTTTAGTCCTTCTACTATGCCACTGGATTCATTTTTGAGGAATTTTGCATCTATATTCATAAGCAATATTAGTGTAAAATATTGGTTTATAATTTTTGTTTTTTATGATGTCTTTATGTGGATTTGATATTAAGAAAATGTTAGTCTACAGAATGAGTTTGAAAGTGTTTACTCTTCTATTTTTTGAAAATGTTTGACAAGCATTGGGTTAATTCCTCTTTAAAAGTTTGACAGAATTCACCAGGGATACCATCTGGTCCTGGATTTCTCTTGTTGGGAGGTTTTTGATTAGTGATTCCATCTCTTTACTGTTACAAGTCTACTGAGATTTTCTATTCTTGAGTTAGTTAAAATGATTTGTATTTTCTAGAAATTTGTCATTTATTTATCTAATTTATTGGTAAACAACTGTTCTTAATATTGTCATTTAATCTCTTTTATTTCCGTAAGATCTATAGTAATTACTACACTAGGGGTGTCCAATCTTTTGACTTCCCTGTGCCTCATTGGAAGAAGAAGAATTTTCTTATGCCACATATGAAATACACTAATACTAACAATAGCTAATGAGATAAAAAAAAATCACCAAAAAATCTCATAATGTTTTAAGAAAGTTTATGAATTTGTGTTGGGCCGCATTCAATGCTGTCCTGAACTGCCTGTGGCCTGTACAAACTTAGTCTACACTTTCATTACTAATTGTATTTATTTGCATTTTCTCTCATTCTTTGTTAGTCTAACTAAAAGTTTGTGTCATTTTTGTTAATGTTTTCAAAGAATTAACAATTGATATCATTGATTCTCTTTACTGCATTTCTATATTTCTATCATTTATTTATCTCCACTTTAATATTTATAATTTAAGTTCTTTTGCCAGCTTTGTTTTTTCAATTTTTTAAAAAATATTTATGGTTAACTATTATGTACAACAGAATGGTGGAATATATTTATTGGGTACATACAATGTTTTGATACAGACATACAATGTATAATGATGACATCAGGGTAATTGGGTTCTATCACCTGAAGCCTTTATTATTCCTTTGTGTTAGGCACATTCCAATTCTAATCATTTAGGTACTTCTAAATATACGATAAATTATTAACTATACTCACTCTAGTGTGGTACAGAATACTGGTGCTTCTTTCTTGTATCTAATGGTATTTTTGTACCCATTAACCATTCCCACTTTATTGCTCCACCCTGCTACCCTTCTCGGTCTTTGTCAACTGTCATTCTACTCTCTATCTCCATAAATTTGTTTTTTTAGCTCCTACAGAGGAGTGAGAACATGTAACATTTGTCTGTCTGTGACTGATTTATTTCACTTAATTCCTCCAATTCCATCCATGTTGTTGCAAATGACAGAATTTCATTCTTTTATGGCTGAATAATATTCCATTGTGTATATGTGTCAGATTTTCTTTATCCATTTCCATTGATGGACACTTAAGTAGCCTTTATATGTTGGCAATTGTGAATAGTGGTGCAATAAATATAGGAATGCATATATCTTTTTGATGTATAGATTTCCTTTTTGGGGATATATAGCTAGTAGTGGGATTGTTGGATCATACGGTAGCTCTATTTTAGTTTTTTGAGGAACCTTCAAACTGTTCCTCAAAACATAGTGATTGTACCAATTTACATTCCCACCAACAGCATACAAGCATTCCCTTTTCTCCACATTTTTGCCAGCATTTTTTATTGCCTGTCTTTTAGATAAAAGCATTTTAACTGCTGTGAGATGACATCAAATTAACTTTTAACTTCTGAATGAGTATTTATTTCAATAATTATGCTATTTAGCTCTAAAATTTTCATTTACTTATTTTTTAAAAATAATTTCTTTGTTTTCATTGATATTCTCATTTTGTTCATAAATCTTTTTCCTATTTTCTTTGATTCCTTGTCCATGTTTCTCTTTAGCTGTTTGAGCATGTTTAAGAGAGTTGGTTCAAAGTCTTCTGATAATTCTGATATCTGGACTTTCTCATGAGTGATTTTGGTAAATTTATTTTTTTAATGAGTAATACGTTTCTGTTTCCTGTATGCCTTCTTACGATACTGAGGGAAGAAAGCTAGACAACAAAGAGTACATAGTGTATGATTATTTTTACTTAAATTTATATAAAGGCAAACTAATCTATAGTGATAAGAAACAGATTAGTGGTTGCCTGCAGACGGATTTATAGGGATGAATGGATTAAAAATGGTTACAAACTATGGGATATAATGGAAATGCTTGTTTTCTTTATTGCGGCTATTGTTTCATAATGTATCTATATTCAATACTGACCAAATGCTACACACTTAAAGTGCAGTTTATTGCACTCCAATGATACATCAATAAAGTTGAGCAAATAAGATTTGTCAAAAACCCACTTGCAAGTAACGAAATGTATAAAAATTAAATTTAAGCATTGGATCTTTGAAAGTAACCTAATTAAAACAAAATGTCATAGGTATATATGCTTTGGGAAAAAATATGTGTGTGTGTGTGTGTGTATATACACATTACACATACATACATATTTTTTCCCAAAGCAAAAATAACCACCTTGAGTAAGATTTGAGTAAACTGAGACATATGGAACTTGTAGGATTTATTACAGAACCTCAACTAAGCTAGATTTTAAAATTTTTATGGGGAGATACAGTGTGTGATATAAGGGTACCTGTATTAGTTAGCTTGGGCTGCCATAACTAAATACCACAGACTGAGTGACTTGAGCAATAGAAATTAATTTTCTTACAATGTTGGTGACTGGAAGTCCAAGATCAGAGTTTCAGGTGAATTGGTTTCTGGTGAGGCCTCTCCGTGGCTTGCAGATGGCATTTTCTTCTTGTGTCTTCACATGATTTGTACATGCACACGTGCACATAGAGAAGGAGTCTGCTCTCATGTCTTTTCTGCTTCTCAAGGACACCAGTCCTATTAGATTAGATCTCCACCTTTAAAATCTTGTTTATTCTTAATTACCTCCTTAAAGGCTCTATCTCTAAATATAGTCACGTCAAGGGTGAAGACTTCAACATATGAATATTGAGGGAATACAATTCAATCCATTACAGCAAATAATAAGAAAATTGTGAAAAAAAATTTGACCAGACTGATTTCTCTTAACTACTTTGTTAGAACTGTATCAACATAAATATCAAAATTAAAGGCACTATTCTATTTTAACAACAATGTATGAAACAGGTATTCATAATGATTACTGTGTTTTTGACTATAACCAACCTTGTCTCTTTCCTAATTTTTATCTTTCACCTCTCCCTTCTGAGACGCTTCAGAGACACTCCCGAGCCAATACTACTCCAGGCTCTCTCAGTTGTGCACTAGTAGTTTTTGAAGAGATTAATAGTGTTCATTGTGTTCAGTTCTTCTATTTTTGTTGGGCACATGGAAAGACCTTCTGCCTCCTTTGAAGTTAACTTGGGATTGATGAGCTGAAAGTGGAAGCTGTATGTGTCACTGTAATAAATTGAATAGTGTCCCCTGAAGCTATCTCCAAGTCCTCATTGTGTATCTGTGAATGTGACCTCATTTTAAAATAAGGCCTATGTAGATGTAATTGAGTTAGGGATCTCAGGATGAGATAATCTTGGATTTTTATATATATATAAAGTATAAATATAATTTATATATATAAATTTATATATAAATATATTTATATATTTAAAAAATATATATTTTATAAATTATATATATTTTATATATTATTTATATAAAAATATATAATTTATATATATATAATAAATTTATATATATAAATTTATATATTTTTTTATATGGTCATATATAACATAATATAATATATAATATAAAAGTTTGCCCCAGCAATCCCATTACTAATCCCATTAGTCATTTGGTATATACCCAAATGACTATAAATCATTCTATTATAAAGATACATGCATATGTATGTTCATTGTAGCACTATTTACAATAGTGAAGTAATGGAATCAACATAAATGCCTATCAGTGATGGAATGGATAAAGAAAATGTGGTACATACACACCATAGAATACTTAAAAAGGAACAATGTCATTTCCTTTGCAGGGACGTGGATGGAGTTGGAAGCCATCAACCTCTGTAAACTAACACATGAAGGGAAAACCAAATACCACATGTTCTCACTTATAAGTGAGAGCTGAAGGATGAGAACACATGGACATATGCAGGGGAAAACAACACACACTGGGCACCTGTGGTGGGGGGAGGTTGGAGGAGGGATATCAATAGGAAGGATAGCTAATGGATGCTGGGATGATCTGTGCAGTAAATGCATAGCACACATTTACCTACGTAACAAACATGCCCATCCTGCTCATGTACCCCTGAACTTAAAATAAAAGTTGAAAAAAAGAATATTATAAAGAAATATTTAAAAAAAATATATATATATATATAAAAATAGAAAATGAAAGGTGATTTGAGATCCCAACAAACAGAGGGGGAAGGCCATGTGAAGACAGAGGCTGACTTTGGAGTTACTCAGTTACAAGTAAAGAAAGCCAAGGATTATTGGCAAACCACCAGAGGCTAAGAGGCTAAAAGAAAGATACAGACCTAGTTTCCCATCAAACCCTCCAGAAGGAAAAAATCCTGTCAACACCTTCTTTTTATACTTCTAATAATCCGAACTGTGAGAGTATACATTTCTGTTGTATTAAGTCACCAAGTGGGTGGTAATTTGTTTTGGCAGTCAGAGGAAACAAATATCTAGTTATTTATACATTAAAAACTGGGATTAGGCACTGTGGTTCATATCTGTAATCCCAGTACTTTTGGAGGCCAGGGCAAGAGGGTCACTTGATTCCAGGAATTCAAGACCAGCCTGGACAACATAGTGACACCCTGTCTTGACAAAAAATTTAAAAATTAACTGGGTGTGGTGGCACACACCTGTGGTACCAGCTACTTGGGAGAATGAGGTGGGGGGATCACTGGGATCTGGGAGGTTGAGGCTGTAGCCTGGTGACAGAGTAAGACTTTGTCTCAAAAAAAAAAAAAAATAAGTAACTGGTATGATGACTCAGTTCTCTTTTCCTTGGTCACAAAGACCATATGTAGAGAATGTGCATCTTTAACATTACGAAGCCTCCATCAACCTTGGTCCCACACTGGGGAGAGAGAAGCCATCCATCAATACATTTTGACAATCGTATGCGCGTGATATAAATGCTTGTTTCGTCAAGTCACTGCAATTTTGGAGATATTTGATATCGCAGCATAGACTATTAATACCCTGACTAATACAGAAGTAAAGAGAGGCTAAGGGATACAGTCAAACATTACTGTGTATTTCATTTTGAGTTCAAAATTAATTTTTTTTTAGATCATATCATTTTAAGGTCACATCCAATTTTCATACTCAGGAAATAAACTTTTTATTAAATGTACAGGGTTAGAGAGAGAGGAAGTAGTCAATAATAGAATGGTGAAGAAGGGTTGATTACCAACTCACAGATTCTTGTAATATTTTTGATAAAATATAGAATTTTCTATAAATTGGACGTGGTTAGAGAAAAATGGATGTTCAGTAGTATTATTTTTCATTTGGTTTTTATTAAAATCATCCAGAGACATGAGGAAAAACCTGGCTCTTCCCCATAGCTGACTAAAATGAAAACTTTAATGCAGGGGACATATTTGCAGTTCAATTCATATGTGAGACATGAATATGGTAAGGAAATGATGTTTGAACAGTGCTCATTATAAGTAGGGCTTGAATGAAAAAATAATTTCTTTTTGACTCTATTCAGATCGTTGGATCAATTCAATTATACTTCTTGGTTAGTCCCTGTCCCTTTATTTCACCATATTTTAAAAATTTTATCTTCATTTTAATTTTTTTCTTGAGTTGGCAAACAAAGATCAACTGGAGCTTACATAAGAGATAAACAATTTTCATTGGAATGAAATGCTCCCACACGTATTCAAATTCATATTCCTATCTTTACCTCTATCCCATAAAATGAGTGAAAAATTGTGTTATTTTTTCTAGAAAATAGGCTTTTGTCATTTCTTTATCCAATATATTTTATAATCTACTTGGGGCCTACTGCCTCTTTCAGTGGGGGAATAATATATTCTGCTCTGCAGAAATTAATAAAAGGTTCTTATAATTATATTTTATATAATGTCCTTTTCATTCATTAATTTATAAATTTATTACTAATTTATATAATTTATAATTAATTATAATTATAATTAATTTAGGAACAAGTCATGTTTGTAGCTGATAAGTGTATAAGACAAGACAGATAGGGTTCTGTTTACTTATGAAAATCATTTTAAATTGTAGGAGATTAAAAAAAACCCAGATAATATAATATAATACATATTCTGTAAAAAATAAAGCAGGGAAGAGTGGGGGTGTCTATTTTAGATAGACGGATCAAAGAAGGTGTTGTGAGGAAGTGACGTTTGCGCAGAGACCTGAGTGGAGTCAGAGAGTAGAATGAGAAAGGGTCTGGACAAACACTACATCAGGGAAAGGAAAGCACCTCAGGCAATGTGAAAAGGCCCTGCATTGTGCTGATTATATAACAGACACAGCCAATAGGCCAGTGTGTCTGGGACAGAGAGAACAAGGAAGAGGTAATACCTGTATGATATGGGGATGTACCCAGTAGCCAGACCATGGTGGGCCTGAGAAGCCACAATAAAAAAGTTTAGGCTTTATTCTAGATGTTGTAGAAGACCATTGGGGGACAGGGGGGCGTTGACCAAGGACTGACAATATATTTTGTGTTTTAAATGGATAATTTGACTGTTAGATTGAGTGTAAAATGTAGTGAAATACCAAAGGAGACAAAAAAAAAAATAAAGCCTTCTGCAGTACTGAAAGGAAGTGGCCTTGGTGGTTTGGATTAGTGTGATTAATGGTGGAAGTAATAAGAAGGGGTTAGATTTCAGATACATCCGGAAGCAGAATCAGTTAGTCATTTATTTCTCTAGCTTTATTCCCAGCCATCTTGCTGATGTTGAGAGTGAAAGAAAATGTAAGTCAGGGCAATTGGGGAAATGGCGGCATGGATCCCTACATGGATAATTAAGGTTTATTGTTGATGCTCTGACTTCTAGAAAGGACATCATCATTTGGCATTGTGTTTTCTATGAAAAAAAATTGTACAACAAACTTTTTCTCTTTTGTATTTCTTTCTTGAAAACTTCCTACCTTAAAAGACACATAATATATATCCATCCACCTATATACCCATCTATATCTGTTTATCATCTATACATCTATCCATCTGTCCATTCTTCCAACACCGTTACAGAGTTGTGTATTGAAAAAAAAAACAAAAAAAAAAACAGAAAACAAAACAAAACATTAAAAAAAAAAATTATCTGGTGAGGGGATAAGCAATGCTGAACTCCATCCCAAACTATGTGCCAATCTGTGAGCTAGAATCCACTAGGAGGACCAGGGTCTTATTCTTTGCACAATGGTACCACCTATGTAATTTTCTTCTTTAGAACCTGGGAAAATAAGAGTCCAAGAAGAAGAACCTTTAAAGAGAAAGATATAGAGTTACTGTCTTTTTTTAATTTTTGTAATTTACAAAAAAAAATTTTGTGGTAATAAAGGATAGTATCAACCTGATTTCATGCCTTAGTATTTTATATCCAAAACAGTATTATCTGTATTAGGGTTTTTACTAATTTACTAAATATATATATATTATATATATTATATATATATTTTTTAATTATTTATTTGTATGTACTTTTTGAGGGAAGTGGTCATTCTGCCCATGTTTCAATAAAATATATTTTCCCTTCTCTGCCATATTTATTGATCCAAGATCAGAATACAGCAGGATTAGAATTTGGACTCTATCTTCTTGGAACCTAATTCCAGGAATGAATCTGAGGAACAGAAGGCAAGTTGGACAAGGGTCCATTAAAGCCACAGCAATGTGAAAGCCAAAATGCCATCCAAAGAATATGGCACAGGCTCTTTAATTATGAAGTATTGGTCCTTACAATATGGGAGATGTTACATCCATTCAGAAAGCTTTAAAATGGGCAAAGGACATGAACAGGCACTTCTCAAAAGACGACATGCAAAATGACCAATAAACATATAAAAAATGCTTATCATCACTAATCGTCAGCGAAATGCAAATCAAAACCACAATGAGATACCACCTCACAGCAGTCAGAATGGCTATTATTAAAAAGTAAAAGCATAACAAATGTTGCTGAGGTTATTGAGAAAAGGGAAGGCTTATACACTGCTGGTGAGAATGTAAATTAGTTCAACCACTGTGGAAAGCAGTTTGGAGATTTCTCAAAGAACTTAAAACAGAGCTACTATTAAATCCAGCAATCCCCTTTCTAGGTCTATACCCAAAAGAAAATAAATCATTCTACCAAAAAGACACATGCAGTCATATGTTCATTGCTGTGCTATTCATAATAGTAAAGACATGGAATCAATTTGGGTGCCCATCAACTGTAGATTGGATCAAGAAAATGTGGTACACATATATATCATGGAATATCATGCAGCCATGAAAAAGAACAAAGTCATGTTCTATGTGGCAACAAGGATGTAGCTGGAGGCCATTATCCTAAGCAAACTAAGTCTGGAACAGAAAACCAAATACTGCATGTCCTCACTTGTAAGTGGGAGCTAAACACTGAGTACACATGGATATACAGATGAGAATAATAGACACTGGTGACTACTATAGGGAGAAGGGAGGGAGGATGGTGTGGGTTGAAAAACAGCCCATTGGGAATTATGCTTACTACCCGGGTGACAGGATCTGTACTCCAAATCTCAGCAACATGCAATATACTCGGATAACAAACCTGCAAATGTACCCCAAGTTGAAATTATGAAATAAAAGTTGAAAATTATTTTAAAAAGAAAGCTTTTAGGAGGCTGAGGCAGGAAAATAGCTTGAACCCAGGAGGTGGAGGTTGCAGTGAGCTGAGATCGCACTACTGCACTTTAGCCCAGGCGACAGTGCAAGACTCCATTTCAAAGAAAAAAAAAAAGTTTTGTATTATGTTATTATTTGTAAAACAATCCCTCATTTCATATTTTCTCTGATTACGTGATTTATCTGGCTAACATTATATTCTGTGAATTTGAAGCTTCATTGTTACCTAAAGAAGTATACTTTTTTTGAATATTTTCCATGAATTAAAAAATCATGTTGAATAATCTAGAATGAGCATCTCCGTAAAGGCACTATCCAGGATTTTAAGTGAAAACTCTGTGTTTGATGAACCATTTTTAATTAAATGGAAACCTCTCATACTGACATCATTAAATGGGTAGTATAGACTGTGCGCCTTCTAAATGACTATCTTAGCCAGCTCGGGCTGCCGTAACAAATGACCATAGACTGGCGGCTTCAACAACAGACATTTATTTCTTACAGTTCTGGAAAAGAGAAGTCTCAGATCAGGGTACCAGCATAGTTGGGTTCTTGGTGAGGACCCTTTTCTGGGTTGCAGACTGTTGACTTCTCATTATATTCTCACATGGCAGAGAGAAAGGGAGCTTTAGTGTCTTTCTTTTCTTTTAAGGACACAAACCCCATCATGGGGACCCACCAACATGACCTCATTTAGCACTAATCACCTACCCAAGGCCCACCTCCATGTACTATCACATTGAGTATTAGTAATTTTGAATTTTGAGGAGACCCAAATTCAGTCCATTAACCATGGCCTTCAACCAGTATAGTCTGAATAAGCCATATGTGGAAATGAAACTTACCAACAGTTTTCTTATGAAAGGGGAAAGAATTTCCACATTAAGTCATTTCATATAATTCTTTGAATTCAGACAAATAAATTTCTTGAAATTCTTTTCAGAGCTGATTCATTTTATCTACGTGGCTTTAGTGCCATATGTGAACATTAGGTCTCTTTTACAAATGATGGGGAATAATGAATGTGTTAGGAATTTGTTTTTCTGAAGTGAACTAACGACAGAGAAACATATGGTGAAATATATTTTTAATTACTTTTCAACAATGTTAAATGATTTTTTCCTTATATTCATATTTAATATTCTTGATCAAGCTTACTGAAGAATCTTCTCAGAAAGAACACAGCATTTTGCATAATAACACATGACTAATTTTATGGGTAATATATATCAGTATATGTAAGTGATATCTTTACTGCAGGATTTTTAGATCTTTGCTTATGATTCTTTATGTCTTCAAATGGAAAGTGCTTTCCTTTCTCCTTCCCCAAACTAGAATTGCCACTCTTGAGATTTTTCCATTCTACTGTTATATTTTTTTTAAATCAATAATTTGGATTTGACTTGACTGTTTCAGTTAAGGCTAACTTAAACACTGAAACAGTTGAAAACAGTAAGAAAACATTGAAAGCCCAGGCTTAAAGAGTTAAGTTTTTAACCCCACCTGTTCAGTTTTATTATATTTGAGGAGCATGGCATATAGATTATGTGTTGGTGGGCTGGGGTGTTTGAAACTTTCAGGTTTAGTGAGTTGAAGTGGTTAGGGAAATCTCTGCTTTTATTCGTGTCACAAAATGTTCTGGAGTGCTGGTACTTCCTACCACCAGTAGGCAGAAATTACATTAGATTCAAAACTGAAGGTGAGATAATGGCTGTATTAGTCTGTTTTCACACTGCTAATAAAGACATACCTGAGACTGGGAATTTATAAAAGAAAGAGGGTTAATTGACTTACAGTTCCATAGGGCTGGGGAGGCCTCAGGAAACTTATAATCATGGTGGAAGGGGAAGTAAACATATCCTTCTTCACATGGCAGCAGGAAGGAGAAGAATGAGAGCGAAGGGGAAGAAACGCCTTATAAAACTATCAGATCTTGTGAGAACTCACTGTCACAAAAACAGCATGAAGGCAACCTTCCCCATGATTCAATTACCTCCTACTGTGTCCCTCCTGTGACACGTGGGGATTATGTGAACTAAACTTCAAGATGAGATTTGGGTGGAGACACAGCCAAACCGTATCAATGGCTAAAATAAAAATTCATTGCATATAAAGAGTCATATACACACAAGAAATTAAAGCTAGGGCTAGATTTCCCACTCCATAGGTCATTCTCACAGGCCATCTTCCTTCCTTTTGGAGACCAGCTAGATTATACTCTGCATACCTACTTTTGCCACTCCATTATTAAAGAAAAAGCAACATAGAATAGTATTGCCCAACCCCTCTTTATTTGTCCTTCTGTTTATCACTGTCTTATATTGTGGCTTTGTGTCCAGGAATTGAAAAACTGCCAGTCTATAATGTTTAGCTCAGGGCACTTGCTATCCCTTTTAATGAAAAATGAGTACACAGAAACAAGGGACAGATTGAAGCAATACTTTTTCTAGAGTTCCAACTCCATAGTAGATAATATTTCAACATTTGAATGTCCCAGATGTTTTGGTTTTGAGCAAAATTTAACAAGTGGGACTTCTGACATACAATTGAGAGACATTCTAAGTCCCTGAATCAATCTGGCTTATTAAAGAAATAAAAGCTATTTTTATCATGCGTATTAAAAACATGGTGAAGAGTATGTAACTTGCAGGGTGCCACCTGGATTGCAGAACCTATTCTTAGTTTTCCTTCTTTTGAGTAATCACACTAAACTTTTCTGATTGAGAAGATTTGCATTTCCACCCCTCTGCCTGGCTGGGGCAAGTCTGCAAACAGCTGCATACTGGGTCGATTACTTGATCTAGAAATCAAAACTGTCTAGGCCTTAGTCATACCTCAACCAACAATTACTATGGTATCCAAATTAACTCTGAGCCAAGTAGATGTGCTAAGTTACACAAGAGCTAATGTCACACTTTCCACTGACAAAATTTTAGATGAGACAGAAAGAGGGTGTCAGGCAGAGAAAAGTATTCGGACATAGACACCGATATTTGAGGTTCCTGTGACAGGAGATTAAACCATTCAACTAGGAGGAGATTTTGCTCAGAAACTCCTAATGTTTGCACCTACAGGTTAGAAACCAGATTACATTCAACCCCACTGTGAACATTAGATGTCCTGATGTGTCTACCTTTGGCTACAGTTAGTTGAGTTGACTATCCGTATGATCTGCCAGCCCATTAAGCGATACTAAAGACTCAGTCATGTGGCAAAACTAAGTTGAGAAACATATCACGCTTGGCAAATGTTGAGGACAACTTTTTAGCAAAAGAAAGAAAGAATAAATGAATACAATTTAAAAAGTGAACCAGAGTTATTTTAAAGAGTTTTAAGGTTGTTTTGTTTTTGTTCTGTTTTCTCTTTCTCTTGTTCATATCTCTGCAGGATGCCAGCCCCAGGCTGAGGTGTGTAGATGCATTGGTATTCTGACTTCTCAGTAGGGGCTCTGTTGATGAGGTCACACTGCATATCTCGTGTTCTGTGTACGTAGGTGTATATTATGTGACTCTTCACCAGTCCCTTCATCTGAAGTTCTTGGGGGCCTCCCACTTTCACATTCTAAAGGCACCAGGCTTCTCTCTTGCTGAAGGGAAGCAATTAGGCACTTTCATAATGGTGTGAAAACATTAAGTTTAAAGTTGTAGGAGGCCTTGAAAGTAGGGGAAAAAAAAAAACAACCCACAAACATCTTCTCTTCAAATATCTCCTATTTCCTGATGGGCTTTTTTGACATAGTTCTCGAAAGGGAGTTTAAATTGTTGCCGTGGTCTTTTATTCTTTCATTCCTTTTAGGGTTCCAAGCTCAGCTATGTGTTTTTTATTAAGATACCTTCTCAAAAGACTTGCACACCGTCTCTAAAGGCCTCTTGCACATTTTCCAGCTGTTGTGTATTTCTTCTCTTGGTACTTCCTTTCTTTAATCATCTCTGGTATCGCCTGCGTCCTGTTCCATGCTGCTACCAGAAAGAGCCCACTCAACAGCTGGACTCTAAGGAAGGAGCCTGCTGATGATCTTGCAATATGACATTTATCCTGCAGGTAGGAGACATCGTTTTGGCAGCTCCTGATTATGCAGAAGTAGCGTAGGTTACTCTGCAAAACTGTACTTGGTCCACAGCCCAAACGACTGCCACTGGCCCTCAGAACACCTTAAAGAACAACTTATGAACTCTTCTTGGCCCCAGGAAGTGTTAATAAAAGCTACAGTTTACATATAAAAAATTGCTATGGACTCGGGTGAGGACAAAATTAAGCTGAAGAATTATAATTTTTGCTGTTACATATAAAAAATTGCTATGGACTCAGGTGAGGACAAAATTAGGCTGAAGAATTATAATTTTTGTTGATCTCCGGATAAGCAATAGAGTCTCCAAAATGCATGCTTCTATTTTTGAGAGTGGAGGTAAGGTTTATTTGTTTTATTTGTTTGTTTTGTTAAACAATCTCTTGACTTTTACATTGTAATTACAATGTAAGGTAACTCTATGGATCTACCATATTGAACTGCCTTTCAAATGGAAATTTATTCAATGAACTTTTCCACCAAGGTTGCCACAGGCCTTTTGCTTATCATCTTTAGAAAATGCTGGACACTCCATTCTCAACTGTCTCTGACTGTGCTTCCTGTATGGTATTAGATCTAGAAATTATTTTGTAAGATGCTACACTGCTATTATAGAAAGTACCTAAGGAAACTTTCTACTTCAAAATAGACTGTCTTACCAAAAAAAAAAGCATAGAATGTGTTGATTCTCCCTGAAAATCATTTATAGAGGGAATTCTGATCATATGTTAAATAGAGCTGCTCACTTTGCTTAACTGCTATCTCCAGAAAAAAAAAAAATCAATAAATACTTTGACTGACATTATCACCATCATTCCCACTATCACCACCCTCATCTCATAAATTACCCAAGACATTGCACTGGAATGGTTTGTGGCTCTGTTTCTCAAAAGCACCTCAAAAGTTTGGCTTTGTTGTCAAGAGTTTTGCCTCCAATTAAAGACATTGCTAAGAAGTCTTAGAAATGGCCTGGTTATAAAATCTCACTGGAAAATGAGAAACAAAGTTCCTTTCAGATTTCATTTTCAGTTCAGATGGAGGAGAAAATGTTCTGTTGTTCTAGTGTGCTGCATTCTCTGGTCTGAAAACAGTCTCCAGCAATGGCCAATGCTGAGGAGTACAGAGTGTGAATTTTAAGTGTTGCTGCTCACACAGATACCCAGAGGACTCCGTCAAGCCTCAGCAGGAGTCTACTTGGCAGCGAATATTGGAGGATAAAACTGCACACAGTGACAACTGAACCCAGGGCAGTTTTGAGGCCACTGGGATGTGTCCTGGTTGTTTTTAAAGTTTATAATTTGCAGTACGAGGAATTCCAGAATTTCCTGGCTTCATTTAATTACCAAATTGATGTGGGAAATACAAATGAGGGTACCATTATTAGGAAAGAAATGTCTTTCCGAATAACTCCTGGCACTGAATTGAAGTCTGCAACTTCTGATTTTAACAATAGATGTTTGTCAGCTTCAGTCTATTAGTATTGCCAGAAGGGGAAAATACATGAAATTCCCAGGATGAGAACCCCTCCCCCCAGCATAACAAATACAAAATAAAGAGCAACTAACCCTACAGACAAAGCCTACCACTGCAGAAACTTTCTCGTCAGTGTGGGATGTCAGGATGGAGATGAAAGCATATCAAGCAATATGGGAAACTATTTGTTTCTTTAGTTATTTATTTATGACTTCTTCCTAGTATGTTCTCTCTATGGCTTAAACATGAAAAATAAGCTTTAGACCTCATGGACAAAGCATAGCAGTGGTAAAACAGAACTTTGAAAAAATCTGATATTAAACGTGCACTATACTGACATGACACCAAAGCAAATTATCATCTCTGCCAAAATCTGTACAAAATCAGTTACGTGGCATATACAGTGAAAAATGAAGATAATATTACCATGGGTGGCTATTTTAATATCATCTTGATATAGCCCTGAAGGAAATTTAGCATTCTGTTAGACAGCTTTCCACTGTCCTTCATTTTGATTTTGATGAAAATTTTTGTTGGTGAGAAAAAAAATTATTATCTTTGCAGGGAAATGGTTGCTAGGCTTTTACTTAATGATATAGAGGGCTGTAAGAGCGGGTGAAAATGCTCAGGGAGTGGTTTTAATAAGTGTGAGTGCAGTTAAGGAAAATTTTGCAGGCCGAAAAAAATTTCTGAATGCTTTTTGATTTGGGAAAGCTCTTGAGAAGGTTGACATAGACAGCGGCAATTATCTGTCCTTTTCTACATCGTCAACTGAAGGTAAATGAACTTTTTAAATTGGGTGAACAGTTTATATTCAGAATTTTTTAAAGGACTTACTTAATTTTTTAAATTTTAATTTAAAAAATGTTCTCTTCTATCAGCTATTATGTGAGCTGCAAAATCAGGTAATGTCTATGTCAAGGGCACATGAAGCTGTCTACGATTTGTTTTTCCTTATGTTTGCTTATCACTATCCATGTAGATGTTTTAAAAGCCAAGGCAATACAATGAAATGAACATCTCAAAGATAGACTGCAGATGGAATCCCTCTTCACTCATCCAAAAGCCTGCCTTTTGTTCTGTTTCCTTCCTTCCTTCCTTCCTTCCTTCCTTCCTTCCTTCCTTCCTTCCTTCCTTCTTTCCTTCCTTCCTTCCTTCCTTTTCTTTTCTTTCTTTCTTTCTTTCTTTCTTTCTTTCTTTCTTTCTTTCTTTCTTTCTTTCTTTCTTTCTTTCTTTCTTTCTTTCTTTCTTTCTTTCTTTTCTTCCTTTCTCTCCTTCCTCCCTCTTTCTCTCCCTCCCTCCCCTCTTTCTTTCTCTTTCCTTTCTTTCTTTCTTTCTTTCTTTCTTTCTTTCTTTCTTTCTTTCTTTCTTTCTTTCTTTCTTTCTTTCTTTCTTTCTCTTTCTTTCTTTCTTTCTCTCTTTCTTTCTCTTTCTTTCTTTCCTTCTTTCTCTCTCTCTCTCTTCTTTCTTTTAGATTAGAATTCTGTTGCACCAGTCAACCCCATTTTAAGGTTATTAGCTATTTATACTGTCAACTTTGAAGTTTTAGGCAGGGAAATGCCACTCAGAGTGGAAAGGATGACAAAGATGGAAAGAAGAAAAGATATCCCCTGATTAAACATATTCAGAAATACATCTACCTGTGAATAGAATAACCTTTGTAGAAAAAATATAGACCCATTAAGAAGGGTCCATGGTGAAATAAAAAATAATAGATGTTTAAGAACAAGGTTTTCAATTTCTTCATTGAAATCTGCATTGAGTTCAGCTATTGAAACAACTTGATTAACCATAAAAAGAACATTTCCCCTCTAATGTGATATTTCCATACATGTTTTCTCAGAAGACTAATTTCAGATCATTTTACTGGGAACTGTGCTGTTTCGGAGAAATATTTCTTGCAAAGTTTCTTTTGCAAAGTATTTTCTCTCTAAATGCTAAATGCCAAAGCACAGGTGGAATAGATAGATGGTTTACTAAAGTTTAAAGTGAGCCAAGAATAGGCATTTTTGGAAAAACATCTAATTTGGAAAGTTATGGGTATAAATATTAAAGTTATTATAATAATTATGGGAAATGGGAAAAAATAAAAAAGTAAAAATGTTATAGTAGCACTTTATTTTAGATCTCATATTCCTTTTGACCTGCACCTGTTTTCCTGGAGAAATACTTACAATTATCATTAAATACATGCAAAAGTACCTAACCTGCAATTGCCTGTGTCTTTCTTTGTTATCACTTTGGATAGCTATGCAATATACTACTTTATTGATGTACCATGATTTACCCAACACCCTGATTTTTGGACATAGAGTTACCTTCAATTTTTCAACATTATAAGTACTGTTGCCAAAAAACAAACAAACAAACACACACACAGCAAAGAATACTGACCTAGAATTCATAATTCTTGAGTTCCAGCTGTTTTATTGGGAAAGTAACATTAGAGAACTCACTTATTCCCTTAATTGCTTCACTTGTCAAACAAAAACAATAACGCTTGCCTTTAACAGAGTTTTGGTGAAGATCAAATATATGACTACTCTTTAAAAATTGTAATTTACTGAAATACGTATATTTATCTTTAGGATAAATCTGAAGGATGAACCATATAGGATGAGGCTTGTTGTGTAGAAATAGGATTCTTTGGCCGCATGCCTTTAAGCTTTAATGAATTTCAGGGTTCTCTGCTCACTCAAAATTAGAAACAAGAGCTGTAATTGACTAGTTTTAGAACTCAGTGGAGGGTAAAACCAGGCTGTTTACCTTCACTGGTTATAGTTTTACCCTAGAGCCACAAATACTTTGGGACATGAGACCTTACAATACGATAACACTTTAGAAGTACATATCACTTTGCTCATTTACAATGAGCTACTGACAATGCTGTTTTGCTATTTACAACGCATTTTTCACATACATCATCTCAATAATTTTTAGTATCTTGTACAGAAAGTTATGAGTAGTATGTTCACTTTATAGAGAAAAGGAGCTAAGGCTATGGAAGAAAAATTATATATAAGCTCATAAACTTCATGATAGCGATGAAGCTTGAACTCAAATCTTTTAATTTTTCAATCCTGGGTGCCACAAGAAACAAACAGGACCTAAAGTAGTGTACAGTATAATGAGAACAACTTGAAACATTTCTGAGTTATTTTTATGAGACATAGTGCATTTCTATTGCAAGGCCCAATCAATCCTCAACACAAATATGCAGATACACACAAATGTATGTGTGTCTCAAGGGGGGAGGACACATGTTTGTGTGTATTGTGTTCTCTTCCCTTTAGACATTCAATAAATCAACATTTTCAATTTTTAAATCTCGAAAACTTCAAAACAAACATGAACACAAACACTATTTCTTTTGGAAACTCAGTAAATAAAAATTTTAAATTATTCCATATTTCAATTTGAGCTGTAAAGGTGGTCATTACTGTTTCAATTTTTATTTATCAAATTCCTAATGGTGTTAAAGATATTTTTATAAATCTTGGGTAACAGTTTTTTCCGTAAATCACCTCTTTGATGTTTATCAACTGTACAGTAGTGTTAATTATAATTATAATTCTGTAATACTTACCTACTGCTGTGTAACAAATTATCCCCAAATTCACCAACTTAAACATTTATTACCTCTCAGTTTCTGTGGGTCAAAATTCTGGGTGCAGCTTATCTGGGTGCTTTAGCTCAAGATTTCTCATGAGGTTTCAGTCAAGTTTTCATGAAGGATACTGTCTAATCTGAAGATTCAACTGTTGGGGGAGGAAATCTGCTCCCAAGCCCCCTCATGTGGCTGTTGTCAGGCCTCAGTCATTTGCTGTGTATCGCCATAGAGGTACACATGACACAGCAGTTGGCTTCCTCAAGGGTGAGAGAGACAGTAAGAGAGTGTGCTCAAGGCAGAATTTTTAATCTGATTTTGGAAGTGACATCTATCACTTTTGATACATTTTATTCATTAGAAGGGAGTGATCTTGTAGAGTTCATACTCAAGGGGAAAGAATCATATAAGGGTATGAATAACAGAAAGTGGGATATTAGGTGCCATCTTAGAGGCCACTTGCCACATATCTTTGACTATTTTTTATCTTTTCACTGACATGGAAGAAGTATTTATATATTAAGGTCATTACATATTATGACTATCTGTCCTTTTAAAAATATATAGTCTTCCAACTTAGAATATAACTTCTATATTTCCTTCCTTCCTCCTCTCCTTCCTTCCTTTCTTCTTTCCTTTCTGTTATGTGTAGTCAACTATTTTCAAAGATCTATCTAGATGCAACTTTGATTCATATATCAGACTTGTAGTATAGGTAAATCTTTGCAGAAAAAGTGAAAAGAATGTTGTTAAAATTGTTTCTATGAATAAAAGACTTCGACGAATCTTCTGACTTATTGCTGAAACTTAATATAGATTTAGTTGTAGTTACAATTATTAAGATTTTTAAACTAAATTTTCTAAATGTATCAAAGTTATTAACTTCTGTTCCACTTTTATTTCTAGTGACTAATATAGTCTGGGAGTGAACTAGAAATGCATTTGGAAGTTTCTACCATATGACAGGAGGAAAGGTCAGGTGAAAAGAAATAACAAGGCCATGTTTTCTCTAAAAATTAAAATGGGATGAATGGCTTGCATTAACATTTTTCAGTTTACACTTTAAATAACTTTATGAATATGTAAGTGATTTAAAATTGAATGAATTTTCTTTTGATAAAAAATGTTTCTTCTTAGCCTAGATATTCAAGTAACACTGGAAGCATCTATCAATGAAGATATAGAAACAGAATCTTGACTGGGGCAGGAAGTTGAACATGATGATTACCAAGATCTCTTACAATCTAACACACCTCTAATATCTAAAATTTGAAATCTTGCCTGGTTACAGGTAAAAATTGTGTTGTGAAGGCATTCCTGATTTTCTTCCTTTTCTCATCAGAAAATCCTTTATCCAAAGAATGTTATTAATATCACTATGAAACATATCAGTTCAAATTCTCATTTTCTTCCTCTGTAAAATGAAGAAAACAACATTCACTTTAGATTTTTAAAAGAAGATTCAATGAACTCAGATTTTCCCAATGTGTTATAAATTGCCAAACAAACCTGTGTTGTTTTCCCTGGTTCCTGATTGGACCAGATAAAGTACTTGCCTAGAACAGCCTGAAGCCTACGAAGGGGTGAACCTAACACACATATTTTCTCCATGAGGCACTTCAGAGTCTTCTTGTACTCAGGAACACCAGGCGGCACTTCAGCCCTATGCCTGGAAGCCATCTTAAACGTTGAAGTCACAAGCAAAAAGCACAAAATGCCAAAAACATGACACTAAATGGACCATGACAAGGATAGACAGTTATTTAAAGTATGGGAACTGAAACAAGATGGCAGAGGGTTACCTTGTTCAAGCTCAGCTGGGAACTTGCCCATTAGGTGACACAAGTCTGTTGCCTCTTTTCACATGTCCTCAAATGACTGTGGAAGCACTGAGATCATGGATTTGGGGGTTATGCTTAAATTTAGTGAGTAGGCGAATTTGACAATATGAAATCCATTAATAATGGGGTTAGATTTTACCTGCTGCATGTTATACAGGAAAAGAGTTATATGGAAGAGCAGGATTTCAACACTGTTAATAATGGCTTATATTTCAAGGACATTGGCAAATGAATCTTTTTAATGCAAATGGCATTTTCACTGATGTTAATGTGAACAGTGGCTCAAAGGAACCTAACCCAGTATTTTCCCTTGGAGTAGTAATTAGTATTCACTAATTTATTGTTCGTGGTTACTTTATAGAATATACTACTGTGAATCATGAGAAATGACTACATAGTCACCAAGACAACAACAATGATAATATTGGATCATTCGCTAAGAACTTTCTAGTCCTGTACTAAGCACAGGGTTAAGCATTGTACAAACATTTTACAGCAGACAACTGAGGACTCTGTATTATTCATATTTTATAGAAGGTAAAATTATAATTCAGTAAATTTGAAGGTCTAGTGTAAACAAAGAGCTGAATTGTAATTCTGAAGCTACTGATCTTTCTGCTACTCTATAATGTCCAACTTTAATAATGAAGTTGATTGAGTATATATTGCATGTTAGACCAGCTTATAAAGCCAATGAAACGATCTGATTTTCACTGTCAAAATTCCCAAGGATAAATGTAGCAATTGGTAGGAAATCTCTCATCTATCAAGAAGTTATTGTTTCTGGCAATTGTTACCAAAGAGATAAATCCACTGCTCTTCCAACTTTTCTTTGTCTTTCTTTATCTTTATCATCAGTTATACTGTGGGCACAGTAATGCTATATTCCGGAACACTTCATTTATTTGGACATATCATGTGATCTGTTGACCTAGATTATTTTAATTTACTAAAATAATTACATTCATAAAAAATGCAACAGCAAGTAACCATAATACTGATTTTGGAATTGCATGATTATGAGAATATAAGTTTTCAGAACTAGAGTTAGGTTTTTTCTATCATTTCTGTCCCATTTTTCATTTCTACTATTGTTCATAGAATAAAATTTTAAAGTGTGAAAGTTTCTGATAAAAGTGAAGCAGTGTTTTGTTTTCATTTTTTCATTTTTTGAGAAATTAAAAGGGCACAGAAATATGATTTTCGAGGAATGTTGCATAGAGATAATGATATGTATTACACTTCTTGAAAATAGATGACCTTTCCTTGGATCTTACGTAGGGGGCAGGAAGATGTAGACAAGAGATAACTTAGGAAGGCAGCTTATAGGAATGAAGGGGCAATATGGCCCTCCTGCTTCGTTGGGTGTGTTTTCTATAACTTGCAATCCAGAGCTTGTATCAATGAGTTCTCTGCCATTGATTTTCCTCTTAGGAAATTCATCAGATTATTATGTAAATTGTACTTGCGATGAAGAAATCATATTAATCACTCTATATCCTAACATTGTGAAAATATTTATAAAGACATCCAGACTCCTATGTTCATTATTCTACAACATATCATAACACAGTCTTCTGTGATGATATTATAAATGCATATTTGGGGGTTATATACAAATGAACATCTTAATCTTAATCATTCAATGGAAAAGTCTATGAATATGTGGGAGGTAGTTTCAGTGAATGAGTATAAAAGAAGGGTTGTGTTCAGGAAAGATCAACTGACTCCTCCACAGTTTTGCCTGAGCTTGCCCTGCCTGCCAAGAAATGCAGAACATAATTCTTTCTTTTAATGGTATCCCTGAATATCTTGCAAATGAATTTCTAATCACTGTTACATAGATATTCGTTGTAGATGTAAGTCTTATAACTTAATACAAGGTAAAACCTATGAATTCATAAAATATGGTGGCTATAAATGACTAAAATATATTCCAGCTTTATCTGAAATATGTTCTCTGGTTTTCACTCAGTTAAGTATATGCTACAATTTTTGATACTTAAAAAACCTATTTCATTTCATTAAACAATAAGGAATTATATAAGCTTTTCCATAGTGAAAATTTTTGGAGATTTCCCAGTACTATTTTTGCAACATTCAAAAACTATCATCTTGGAGTCTTGGTGTACTGAGGAGATATTAGAACAAAATTGTGAAAATAACTATTTTTAAAATGCATACTAATCATGTAAGAATTATAAAAATTATTAAAAAGGTTAAAGGCAAATGTAAAGAAATTGCTAAAAGTTTACAATCTAGATAAAGGCATAATTAACATATATTAATCATTTTTTTCTTTCCCTGTCTCTCCACACTATACACACACACATGCGTGTGCGTGCACGCGTGTGCAAACACACACACACAAGAGTGGTGAGCCAGTTTCTTTTTATTTATAGTTTTTATTTTTTGCTGAAATTCTTTCTCTTCTCTCATTAACCACTTTATTTTCTCATTATATCTATAGATCCCACATGCTATATGCATTTACAATAGTTATTTAAAAATATTTGTTTACTAATTTCAACATCTGTGTTATCTTTGTATCTTTTCCTATGAACTGATTTCTCCTAGTTATGGGCCATAAATTCTTGTTTTCTTTATGTCATATTAATTGTCTGTTGGTGCATAAAAATTATCCTAAAACTTAGCAGTTTAAAGCAATGATTACTTACTATCTTATACAGTGTCTGAGGGTCAGAAATCTGGGTGTGGTTTAGCTGGATTGCTGTGGCTTAAGATGTCTCATGTGGTTGCAGTCAAGTTGTGCTGCAGTCAAGTTGTGCTGCAGTCAAGTTGTGCTGCAGTCATCTAAAGAGACTGAAGATGTACTTCCAAGTTCACTCATTTGGCTGTCAGCAAGCACTTTGGTTACTTGCTACATGGCCCTCTGCATCTACTAACATGATATGATTGCTGGATGCTGTCAGAGCTAGTGATCTCAGAGAGTGAGAGCGGGTGAGGAGGAGAACCCAAGATGGAAGTCACAATATTTTATAACCTAATTTCAAGTGTGACATCCCATTACTTCTGCCTTATTCTATTTATTAAAAACAAGTCACCAAGCCCAACTGAGCCCACACTCAATGGGAGGTGATTACACAGTGGGATGAGTATCAGAAGGTAGAGATCACTGGGGGCCATCACTGAGGATACGTGTAGAAAATGTCTAGTAATGTTTTAAGGAACACTGGACATTACAATGTTTTTTTGGTTAAAGACTCCCTTTGTTTCCTTTAAAAATTACTGAGTTTTATTTTGGCAGGTAGGTATTTTACCGCTGGATCAATTTTATCTCATCATGATGTTGTTAGACTTGTACAGAAAAGGGTCAAGTGTATTCTGTCCTCTAGGATTAGAATAATCGGTTACTGCTGAAGTGTGGTCTTTCTAGGGTCGCAGTGCTCAAGGGGTTCAGCAGAGTCTCTGGCTTGATAGATTCCATGGACTTCTGAGGAATGCTAACTCTCATATGCCTAATATACACATACGCATATATGTGCATATATTTATTAGGTATGTATGTGTGTATATTTACACTAATTTTGGACACCACTGTGTATCTATATTGTACAGTATGCTCCATTCATATAGATATTGTGGAAAATAGCCTCTCTCTTCTTATTTGTGTTGTCATTCACCTATGTTAAAAATATAGCTGATGTGAAAATGAATTGGAATACAGATACCACATATTTAGTAAGTTAAATAATGATTTATAATTTTGATTAAGGGGTGGAGGACTAGAGAACAATTGGAACGGACATTCAAGAGAATGAAAACAATTTGGAAATTAATCTTTTAATGTCTACTTTTCATGCTAGTAATACAATGAACTGGGTTTCTATTCAACTGCATTAACTTTGTGATATAATTTATATATAATTTTGGATAAATTGACATAAATACAGTATATTCAACATCTACTGAATGAAATAAATTTTATGTGAAGTTGTATCCTCATGCCTTCATCTGATATTTGCAGTTTTATTAGGCTTTCATTGTGTTTATACACATACTCATTTTGTCTATAGCTTTCATGCAGTAAAAAAGCCTAAAAAGGCTTTAAAACATGAAGCTTTTGCATAAGAAGATTGTGATGTCATGTTAGAGCATTTTTTATTTTTCTAAACACCTTGGAATTAATTTCAAGGTTGATGAAATCACCAGGATTCCTTGAGGTATGTTTAAAAAAATATTATGGTAAAAAAATGTCTTAAATTGTGTATGATATGGACACTAAATTATATTTATGATTGTTAAGCACTGTTACCTTTAGGAGTAGGTAGAACATCTATCTCAGAATAGATTTCCTTGTAACAGTTTTCTTAAATGTCAAAAAGCAAAGGAGAGAACTCTGCATTACAGCAAATTTATATTTATGATTTTTTTCTCCAAGACAAAGTTAACATTTGAAGAGCTACAAGGTTTTATTATTCTAAACACAGAGCAGAAGGAGCATTCATGAAGAGTGCTGGAAATGCTAGATAAGCTCTTAGTGACTGGCAGTGCCAATGCTAGCTGTACTTAAGTTATCTTGTATGCTTCCTTATTATTTTGCCGTGTTGTTGCTGAAGGGGAAATCTATTAACTCAGAGGAAAATTCAGACCAAAGAATCAATTACTTCCTTTTCTATATTCATCATGATTAATCTACCTTTATTTTTGTTTATGAGGACACAGTTTCCAGTATAAATCATCTGAACATTCAAAGATGCTTTACCTTAAATAAAATTAGGTATTGGTGACCGCAGTCACAAATATAAGGAATAAAGGACATATGCTAAATCACTTCTTTCTTACCAAATACATTCTTCACTCTGCCCCTGCTGTGCTAGTCCCGAGTTATTCCAGAGACTGGCTCACCAGCTGGGCTTTATTATACCAATTACAATTGCTTTGGCTCATTTTGAAAATATAAACTGATATGATCAATGGCTTGACAATGCACATTATCATGCATACAAATGTCATTCCTTCATTCAAAAGAATGTATCTCTGACATTATGCTTTAAAAATATTTAAATTATTAGTGATTATTCATTGATGAGATCTGCTGGGATTTTACACTTGGAAGTGTAGAAAGTTGAAAATCTGTCATTATCCTCTAGAAAACAATTGCTTTAAACTCCACGGGCCCCCAAAATTGTTAGAGTATAACAAAACATATTTACAGTATAGCACAGTGGATTAGAAATAAGCTTTGAGGTTACCTCTGCCACTTAAAAGATGTGTGATCTTGATTAAATTACTTAATATTCTTCCTTCCAGTTTCATTATCTTAAAATAAAGTTAACAATTTCAATATTATGGTACTGTTATGGGGATTAACATGAGATAATTTATGTAAAATACTTACCTTGACTGGTACATAGTGAGTGCTCAAAAAATATTTGTTGAATGGATACATAGATGAATATTCTTCTGTCTCATTAAATCAGTTTTCATTACAAAGAAAAACAAAAATGACATTTTTTCCCCAAGCTACCTTTATTAATTTGATTATAACTCCTTACTGGCTGAAACATTCTTAGTCAATCATTAGCTTTATTGAATGCACTTGCAATTCTAAGCACTAGTTATGTACCTACAAATTCCATACTGCAAGGAAAAATACAAAATTTAAGGAACAGGACCTTATGTATTATGGTGTATTACTACAAATGTACAATCTTTATATTACTCAAAATTCTCCTAAGGAAATGGGTACTCAAAAATGTCTTACTAATTTTTTCTATCTACCTACCTATTATGTAAAATTTATGGGCAAGTATCTACATTTAGAAGTATGTCCTAGAAGAGGGAAAATAGAGGAACTTCTATAAAGGATGAGTTTAGAGTTCAAAATTTCATATTTTCATTTCAAATGAATTACATTTTTAGTTCTGTGATTGTAGACAACTCAAATTTTTCTGAGACTTATTTCTTTCATTCACTGAGAATACAGAATGATAAATAACATAATAACTTGAAAGTGCTTGGTGGACCAGAAAGCGTTGGCCCATCTACAGAGTTATGGTACTGTCATCCATCACTGCCAGGAGGGCATGCAACTATCTCTATTGCGATTCTCTGATCAGAAGTGTGGGAAACTTTTAATAGGCTGTCACTATCAGCTCCCATTTCTGCTGTAACCTGGTTCTTTGTCACAGTCCCAGAAAATCTGAACGGGGACTTAACACAGTGGGTCATTTGTGAGGTCTCAAAGAGGGGCACCTGCACACACTAATTTATTCTGATCCTGTTTCTTATAATGAATCTCAATGTTCACTTATCTTCAAATCATTCTGCCGTATACCACATATTTATGTCTGTATGTTATTTTTTTAAGCAGTTCTATTAACCTAGATCCTCAACAGAAGCCTACAACTTGCTCAAAGAAAAGTTAATATGAACTCATCCATCACATCTCCAGAAGGATTCTCTGGAAATGCCTCCCTTAGAGCCAATCTCTCCTAATTCTCTGCTCCCATATACTTTTATTTTTGTAGTTACCAAGAAATAATCTATTTTTTTTTTTTACATATCTGTCTGCCTGATTAGACTGAAAGTCCTGTAAGGGCAAGAATGATAGGTATACCTTTTTTATAAAAAGAAAATATATCACTGTAATCATAGGAATCAACATAATGTTAAAATAAATACTAAAGTGAAATGAAAGAAAAAATTTTAAAATAAGTTGTATCTTTTTCTAAATAAATATATGGTTATTAAAGAATACTTAGAAAAACGTAAAAGAAAAAACATTAAAATACAATCACAAAAATAATGAGATATTATTTTAGAACCATTCTATTGATAAAAATTATAAAGATTACGAGTATTAACTATTGGTAAAGATAAAGGAAACACCATAGGAGTGTAGGTTTGTTAAATATTCTACTGGAAATATCTATAAAATCAATATATGTAAGTGTACCTTGTTTTATTATGCTTTGCTTTGTTTTGTTTCACATATATTGCATTTTTAAAAAAATAAATTGCAGGTTTGTGGCAACCCTGTGCCCAGCAAGTCTACTGGTGTCATTTTCCAACAGCTCGCTTTGTGTCTCTTTGTCACAGTTTGGTAATTCTGGAAATATTTCTATCTTGTTGATTATGATTATAACTGTTATGATGATCTGTGATCACTGATCTTTGATGTTACTATTCCAGTGGTTTTGAAGGGCCACAGACTGCTCCCACATAAAATGGTGAACTTAATGGAAAAAATGTTATGTGTGTTCTGACTGCACCACTGACCCGCTATTTGCTGTCTCTCCCTCTCTTTCTCTCACCTGAGCATTTCTATTTCCTATATTGAAATGAGGCCAATTAATAACCCTACAATAGCCTCTAAGCATTGGAGTGAAAGGAAGAGTCACACATCTCTCATTTTAAATCAAAAGCTAGAAATGATTAAGCTTAGTGAGGAAGGTGTGTCAAGAGCCAAGATAAGCTTAAAGCTAGACCTTTTACATCAAACAATTAGTCAAATTGTGAATGCACAGGAAAAGTTTTTGAAGGAAATTAAGAATGCTACTCCAGTGAACACATGAATGATAAGAAACCAGAACAGCTGCATAGCTGGTATGGTGAAAATATCAGTGGTCTGAGTAGAAGATCAGTCCAGCCCAAAGAGCTGAGATTTCAAGAAATTTTATCTTTCACAAATGTAGATATATAAAAAGGACATATTTTCATTTATTGAGGAAGTTTCAATGTTTTTAAAGATATGCACAATGATCACATACAAAGTCAATGTTGTGATAATGTACTTTCATGGGGTCAAATTTCTGATGTCCAAGGCAGCAGAAGAAAAGTCTGTCCCAGATCTGAGAGAGAAACCGGTTCTTCTTTTCCCCCATACGGTTCTCGTGGTGGTGAAGAAGTCTCACGAGATCTGATAGGCTTATAAGGGGTTTCCCCTTTCACTTCGCTCTCATTCTCTCTTGCCTACCGCCATTTATAATGTGACTTTCACATTCTGCCATGATTGTGAGGCCTCCCCAGCTATGTGGAACTGTGAGTCTGTTAAATCTCTTTTGCTTTATAAGTTACACAGTCTTGGGTATGTCTTTATCAGCAGCGTGAAAACGGACTAATACAACACCCATATGTATCTCCTTAAACCATATCTAATTTCCAAATAAAGACAATAACAAGGTAATAGTTCCACTGAAGATGATGCAACTATCCTGTGATTGGTTTTGGGGATTCTGTATGTTTGGAATTTTAGACTTTAGGGATTTGGATATGTCGAGGTTTCAACATTTATGATTATGGTATGTGAGACTGTATCTCTCAGGATTATGATATGAAGCCTGTGGTTATAGAAAACATAACTATTCAATGTGGACCAAACAGCCTTTTATTGGAAGAAGATGTTACCTAGGACTTTCATAGATAGGCAGGAGAAGTGAATGCCTGGCTTCAAAGTTTGAAAGAACAGGTTGACTCTCTTGTTAGGGGCTAATGCAGCTGGTGAATTAAAGTTGAAGCTAATGCTTGTTAATCATTCTCAAAGCCCTAGGTTACTTAAGAATGCTGCTAAATCTTCTATGCCTGTGTGTCCTCTATAAATGGAACCACAAAGTCTGGATGATGGTACGTTTGTTTACAGTATGGTTTACTGAATATTTTAAGCCCACTTTTGAGAACTACTGCTAAAAAAGAGAGATTCCTTTCAAAACATTACTGTTCATTGACAATTTACTTGGTCATCTAAGGACTCTGATGGAGATGTACAAGGAGATTAATGTTGTGTTCATGTCTGCTAACACAACATACATTCTTGCAGCTCCTGGGTCAAAGAGGAATTTCAATTTCCAAGTCTTATTAACATTTCAAAAGGTTGTAGCTGCCATAGATAATGATTCCCCCTGTGGATATAGGAAAAGCAAATCGAAAATCTTCTGAGAAGGATTCACCATTCTAGGTGCCATTTAGAGCATTTGTGATTTATGGGAGGACATCAAAATATCAACAATAATAGGAGTTGGGAAGATGTTGATTCCTGTCCTCATGGATAACTTTGAGGGGTTCAAGACTCCTGTGAAAAAAGTAACTGCCGATATGGTGGAAATAGCAAGAAAACAACAATGAGAAATGGAGCCTGAAGATGTGACTGAATTACTGCAATCTTGTGATCAAACTTTAATGGATGAGCAGTCGCTTCTTATGGATGAAAATAGAAAGTGGTTTCTTGAAATGGAATCTATTCCTGGTGCAGATGCTATGAACATTGGTAAAATGACAACAAATGATTTAGAATATGACATAAACTTGGTTGATAAAGCATCAGCAGGATTTGAAAGGATTGACTGCAATTTTGAAAGAAGTTCTACTGTGGATAAAATGCTACCAAATAGCATTGTATGCTACAGAGAAATACTTTGTGGAAGGAAGAGTCAATCAATGTGGCAAACTTCATTATTTTCTCATTTTAAGAAATAGTATGGCCACTCCAACCTTCAGCCCCCATCAACACTGAGGCAGGGCTCTCCAGCAGCAAAAAGATTCTGGCTCTCCAAGGGCTCAAATGTGTTAGCATTTTTTAGCAAAAAAAAAAAGTCTTTTAAAATAAAAGTGTATACATTGTTTTTTACACATAACACTATTGCACACTTCATAGGCTGCAGTATTGTGTAAATATAACTTATATGCACTGGGAAACCTTAAAATCTGTGATACTCACTTTATTGTGATACTCGCCTTATTGAATCAGTCTGGAACCAAATCTGCAATGTCTCTAAGGTATGCCTGTATCATATAACACTACAATTGTATTACTAGATGTGTAACCCAAAAATCTCTAGCATGATATATTCAGGAAGTCACATCAAAATATGTTTAATTGTAGCACTGTTTGTGAGAGAAAAAGTGGAACACAACTATATTCTGTTAGAGAAATAATTGAGGAAACCCTATACAGCAGGGTAATGAATGAATTAACTCTAAATGAATGAGTATAGATATGACTTTTAATTATTTATTTGAATGCAAAGAACAAATTGCAGAAACTTTCCCTTGTTCATATCATTTATGTTTATTCAAATCCATACTGATACTATACCATGCTCTATTTGGGGTGTCTCTCTCTGTGTGTGGAGTGTGTGTGTGTGTGTGTGTGTGTGTGTGTGTGTGTGTGTATTTCAGAAATGTAGACTATAAAGAAAAACATAAACTCCATGATGTTCTCCTAGGGAATGAGGAAATGAAGATGTATGGGAAGAATGAAAATTGGACTAGGGAGGAAAAGTAATGTTATTTCAAATTTATAAATAACATTATAATAAAAACAAAAATAACATGTTGATATATTTCTTCCACTTCTTCTCAGTGTATTCCTTCTAGTGTCCTACATGTATAATTTAATAGTTTAAACTTAAAAATAGTTATTATTATTTGTTCAGATCTTAGGAGATATCTCTTTATATATCTGTGTTACATACAACTTGAAAAGTTTTCCAATGGCATCTGTGTTGTGTGGCATTTAGAATGTATTACAAACATTTGTTGGATCTCTACTTCATGCTAAGTGGTCATTTAGATTCTTCACAGGAATGAGAAACAGTATCTAAATTTCAGTAACCTAATAAAAATTAGCTATCATTACTTTCAGCTAGAAAGTTTCCCATAGAAATTATCACCAAATTAGATTTTCTGTATTTATATTTTCTGTGCAATTTTTATAGTAACTTCCTTAAAAGCATACATTTCCCAATAAACAGGTGAATAATGAATACACAAACCATATAAGTACAAAAATATACATAGATTTCTTTCTTATTGCCCTCTTGATACATTGCTTTCTAAAATAAATCCAGAATGGCCATCAGTACAATTCACATTCGCTAGCAAAATCTTTCCTCTTTTACTTGTTTCTGCTACTCCAAAGCCTTTCCAGTTTTCAATACAATAGTGCATACATATGAATGAATCTATTTAATTGCAACTTATTCTCAAGACAGTGAATCAGTTTTTGAAGAGTCTTGGGTATCTGTTGATGTTTCTGAAGTTAAGTGAGAACCAAGTATGTCTCCTACAATTTTTCCTTGTGGAAAATTATGGTCCCTGTTATACTGCTTGTTTATAACAAGCTCTAGTATAAAGCCACAGATTATGTCTGTAGGTGTTCAGGTAGGGTTTACAACCAGCAGCTGAAGCAGAAAGAAGAACACATGCCAATTTTACTACTTTTAGTGATAGTCAAGGAATGTTGGATAAAGCAAGTTTGTGTCATTATTTTTGGAATGTGTATGCTTTAAGTTACACAAAAAGACAGTTCCTTAAACTTTGAATATGAATATGCTTTCTGATCATGATATATTCTCAAATGAATAATACGAATTGTGGATTTCATGTGGCATGGTCCGTGTGATTTTCTACATCAAAGGGTGGATGTCTGCAGATTTGGAGGTGGTGCTGGCGCCTTCTCTCATGCTAGCATTTCCATTGCACAAGAGAATTAGAGAACGCAGTCACTGAGATGGGGTTGATCTAGGGAAAAAAGAAGCCGCGGAACATATGTTTTTCAAAATGGAACTCACATTCAAGGGTGTTCTTGGACACTGACAATGAAAAACAACGTGAGAAAAGATGGGCACTAAAAATGAGTCATGAGGGGGTAACAGCGAAGTCAGTCAAACTCTGGGCTTCTGCCAAGTCTGACAGGCAAGCAACTGGCAGAGACTCAGGGGAACTTAGACAATAATAGAAGTAGTAGTGGCAAGGGCCACCTGCTTTTCTTAAGAGATTAACTATTGTTAAACCCTTGGCACTCTGCAATGGAACCTTGTATCCACAGGCAGGAAGCAGAGCACGCTGTGATATTAGTCTTGGGAATTCATGCCAAATCAGAGAGAATCATCCCTGCTTTCCACTGAGGGAGAAGAGAGCATGCCAGACCAGCTGAGACATCTGCTGTCGTGAGAGTTTCTTGAAGGACTGAAGCTTCCATCAGGCTATATATATAGTTTGTATACACACACACACACACACACCCCTTTATATACATACATAAATGCACACATATATACATACATAGTTTTTTATATATATACACATTTAAAATACACACACACTCACTTTCAGTGAGGAAAAACCTGACTTAACAGGCAAAGCATCAAACCTGGTGCTAGTCCCTTTGACATTCCCTCATTTTGTACTTTTTTTATACAAACGATTGTTCAAGATGTAAACAACCTTCTCAAAATTAGCCCAGAGAAAATAAAGAACATGGAGATGATTTTGGACACAAATAGCCATATTAGTTCTTAGAAAATAGCTGTTTGCAAATGTAACATTCACAATTATGAGCAGAAAGTCATTAGATGTTAATGTCTCTGAGCAGCTACAGAGGAGAGATTTCACGGTGTGGCACAGGAAGTGTCACAGAGTCCTCATTTCTGCAATGACATATCCCTTTCGGCTCAGATTGGAATCCAAAAGTGACTTTCCATGCCAAAAATTGCTTAAAATATCTTTCTGATCATCATAGAAGCACCACATGCTGGTCTCTCATTCGAAAGAATACAGATAAAGAGTGATTCGATTAGAGAAACTGTCTTGGAGAATGTCACAGTGCTCTGGCATAATAAGAAAATTAGGTAAATAGCCTTCAGTGGAGTTTATTGGTGGAAAGTAGAGCCTTCGTAGCAGCTATTACCTGATGAGGACTTGTCCTTAATAATTGTCATTTTAATGCACAGATTGCCTGCAGTTAATAGATCCTAAGTAGATCCTCTCTACAAAAGGAAAATAACATGGGACTGCCAAAGAAGGCCTCAAACAGATTAGAAGTGTTTGTCAGCTACTCTGGTTGAACATTAGTATGAACTTCTGGGTGAAAAGAAATCTGTAGATTAATATCATAACCATAATATAAATTGTATAATTTATTTTCTATAATGGTATATGCTAAAATGCATATATGGTCTTCCTCATAGAATAAAAGTTTAAATATCTACAAGAAATCTTGAATTGATCAAAGGCCTCTATGTGAATGCTTGTAGCCCTAGTTAACACTTACAGGCATGTTTTTTATGTAGTTCTGCCTAGGTGGACCTAAAATTGGTATATGATGTATAGCTACATAATTTATAAGTAACAGCTAAGGGCTTAACCTCTGAATGATTTTGCATATAAAAAGTATATTTATTAAGCAGAATTGCGAGAAAATGTTAAATAGTGATTATCTGTGGGAAGATTATAGCAAATAGTGATGAAAACCTCATTGCCAACAATAAAAACACACTGAAACCAAACTCAAAGTTTATTGTTTTGCCATCATTTATTTTCGAGGGTCCACATTGCATACTCATTTGCTTATATGAAACTTTAATATTCTTACCTTCTCACTTCCTCTTGAGGTCTCATGATGTTGAGCATACTATCAACTTTTTTGATCAGGAAACCATATGGGAAGTGGAAAAAGTATAGTGTTTGGAGTCCAAAGGGCTTCAAAATGTAGAATTTAAAATTTTATACAGATTATTACTATTACTTCATCTCAAAGTGCCCCTTATGGTATAGAGGCTTGGAGAATGCTTTACATATGTTGCCTCTAGACCCAGTGTAAGCCCTGCAGGGCATATGTTATTATCTACATTTGTTAGATGAAAAAACACAGCTCAGTTAAACTACGATTTGGCTTAAGGTATCACAGACAATAAGGAACACAAGTGTCTTTCAAAACTAAATTTCCCTGGCTCCCTATTAAAGAGTCTACGCCAGCATTGTCCAAAAGAAATAAAACACAAACTTCGTATGTATAAATTTTCTATTCGCAATATTTTTGAAAGCATGGAGAAATCCATGAATTAATTTTTATAATTTTACATTAATCCAATATGATTTAAAAAATCACTTCATGTTTTTACATATTTTGCATTTGTGGGTTTTTTTGTATTAATTCCTTGAACTCTGGTGTGCATTTGAAATGTATAGCACAAGTCAGTTTGGTTTAGTCTGATTTCAAGTATTCAACTATCACAAATGTCTAGTGGCTACTATATTTCTACTATTTTAGTAGCTACTATACTACTCTACACAGTTCAAAAATAGAGTTGTGATGCAACATTAGATCAAAAGTGCAAGGTTTCTTTGATTGTTGACTTTAACTACTTGCCACCTGAAGCATACTGACTGATAATTTAATCTGAGTCTTTCCTCACAAGTGTGAAAATGGTGTGATAATACTTAACCCATAGAATTGGGAGGGGTGAATTAGATTATCAGGTGGGAAATATCTGGCTGATTACCAGACATTACGAGGACTTCACAAGAAGATAGGTCCACTCTATTTTTCTCTCTTTTGCTTATAGATTTTGTTTCCCTAAGGATGTCCGGTGCAGCCCCAAAGCTTAAACAAAACTCCTCTTAGAAAGTCTTGAAAAGAAGGCATGTTTAGCTTCAGGCATTTTATATTTCAGTTGAGTTCATATAATGGTTTAGATCACCATGATTGGCCAACTGATCTTGGGAATGCAGAAACGACAAACTTTCTCAGCTACACTTACATTAAGATTTAAACTGGCAGTTGGAAAGAATTCATTGAGAGGCTGATATAACTCCAAATCAGTTATACTCTACAAGCAAACATTAATTATTTCAAACTGTTTGTAGTTTTTCACCTGAGCTAGTAGAGATAACTGAGTCCTTTCACAATAAATAAACTAAGACTATGTCATAAGAAATATAGTCCAATTTTGAACTCCAATCTCAATCCATTTTTTTCACAAATTCCCATGGCTCATGAAAACAGTTTCATTCATAATCCAAATTAAAAGATATAATATTATGCAATCTAGCACTTGTGTCTTATAATACACCAGAATTGTACTTTTGAAATGTATATTATTTAGAACCAGATAAAATGAGGTTTAGAAGACAAGTATGTCATTTACTAGCTGTGATATTTGGAGCAGATTGTAAATTTATCTGATCTTCACAAACTACCTTGAAAGTTGGAGATTAAGATTAAAATTTATTCTTGTAAAAACCCTTTCCATTCTGCATGATACATAATACCTACTCAATGTATTATTAGTCAGGCTTCTCTAGAGGGACAGAACTAATAGGAGAGATGTATATAGAGAGAGGAATTTGTTAATGAGTACTGACTCGCATGAGCACAAGATGAGGTTCCACAATAGGCCGTATGCAAGCTGAGGAGCCAGGAAGCCAGCCGATTCCCAAAACTGAAGAACTTGGAGTCTGGTGTTTGAGGGCAGGAAGCACCCAGCACGGGAGAAAGATGGAGGCTGGAAGACTAAAACAGTCTAGTCTTTGCAAATTCTTCTCCCTGCTTTTATTTTGGCTGTGCTGGCAGCTGATTGAGGGTGGGTCTGCCTTTCCCAGTCCACTGACTCATATGTTAATCTCCTTTGGCGACATCCTCACAGACACACCCAGGAACAATACTTTGCATCCTTCAGTCTAGTCAGGTTGACACTCAGTATTAACCATCACACTGAAGAAATGGAAATATAACATAATGGTGGTTCTAAATAAAGAAAATTTTTAAAATTTTAATAACTTGTATAAAAATCTAACGTACTATAAAATAAATGTAATGTAATGGTGAATGCATTAGATTTAGAATCAGGGACCCTTCTATCTCTCCACCTAAAATCAATTTATTTTCCATCTATTTATAATACATTTTAAATATGTGTAAATATTTTCGCTGATAGAATATTAGTAATTCCTTGGAAACCCCTGTCAGTTTCTCTCTGAATTTGTAGCCCTCTATTTTCCTCAGAGGTAAACATAATCCTACCTTTTTAGCTTATTATTTTCTTGTTTTTTATTTTTATGTTAAACACATATGAATGTATATTTACACAGTGAAAGACTTAGATTTGCATTTTTTTTTTTACTTTATGTAAGTGCAAGCTACTGTACAAATTATTCTGTGACTTTGCACAATATAACTTTTACGAGATACAAGAAGTTGTAGTTGGTTCAGTTTTACTATATTGTGTATGATAAGACTGTTTTAAGATGATTTGCTTTTCTATTGTGGGAGTTTGCATTGTTAACAAATTATGGCTGTAAGAAACAATGCTTCTGGAGACTTTTTGTTTGTCTCTCTATATCTGTATACATGTACAAATATACATGTGCACATACATTTATGTACATATGTGTACATATACAAACACACACAAGATTTTCTATGATATATTTCTGTGAATGAAATTTCTGGGTTTTATAATATGTACATCTTCATATTTACTAGATAATACCAAATTAGGTTCCAATATGACTATACTAATTTATATCTCTATAGGGCAATAATATTTAAAATACATTAATATTGACATAGGATACATAAATAGATTAATTGAACTGAAATTTAGAAACTAATTTATGTTAATGTAGGTATTGATTTATGAGAGTGATGACATTACAGATTAATAAAAGGGACAGAATAATTGGTAATTCATAGAGAGAAAAGAAAAAAATTAAATCTTAATTTCTGCTTCATATCAAATACAAATATCATTTCCAGGGGATATTAAAGAGTTAAATTTACAAAACAAAGGCAAAAAATTTTATCAACACCATATAGAAAAATAATTGTATTAGCCTAGGCCAAAACCATTTCTTAATGAAGACAAAAGAAGTGAAAACTACAAAGGAAAATAAACTTACATGGTCTACTGTATATTTTGCTCACCACGGGACACAAAAACAGGGAAACAAAACAGTAAAAACAGATAGTGGAAATATATATCTTAAAAATCCTAAATATCACAAGTTGGCCAAATAGCAATAAGATATACATGGATAAATTTAGAAGGTAACTAAGATATTTCCTAGCAGGGAGTATTCAAAATTTTTTTGTAAATGGTCAGATAGTAAATATTTTTGCCTTACTTTGCAGACTATATATACTCTCTGTCACATATCCTTTATATAGAGAGACCTCAATGCATAAATAAAAAATTATATATATATATATATATATAACCACTGTTTAATGTATTTAGAGCAGGAGTACATGTAAAAATATTAAAACTTGAAAAAATACAATATCCTTGTATTCATGGATCCTGTGGACATATATTATAATTAGAACAAAAGTGTGTCCAAACTGCCTCTGGTCCAGCAATCATACTTTACCAGCGAGGAAATTAAGGTCCATAATGGCCCAGAGCTGGTGACCAATTGGAAGGGGTACAGAGTTTCTAATTTCCCCCAGTCAGCGCTGCTGTCTTTGGATAGCATAGCATCCCTCTGTTTACAGTAGAATTCACAGGTCATGTTAGGGCTGATAAGACTTTATTAATGTAAGTCATATTGTCGTTAGGCAGGACATGACTTGTTTGTTAGCTCCTTGGAACAGAGGAGAGACTAGCTCATCAGAGCTACAGGAACATTCCTTTTTATTAAACCTATCTTTCAAAAAAGCCATAAAATGAGCAATTTTATCAACAGCCTGTTCTGAAATGGACCACTTTAAAAGGCGACAGGAACAAGTCTGGCAGCTGAGTTATCCTGGAATGTTTCACTGGGAGGAAAGAGCCCCATCAGCACCTTCTTTTAAATGAAAGCCAGAGACATTGTTGGGGAAACTGCTGGCTTCCCATATGCTCCTGGTCTTCTTATAGAGAATCCTCCTGGGAACACTTTCCCAAGCTCCTAGCCTCAAAGCAGACTTTGTAGAAACTTTTAGTTAGAGTAAAATTCAGTATTACAGAATTTCTATTTATTTCCAATAGATATGGAAAAGGTTAGTAGGTATTATTGACCTGAAGTGTAATAATGTCCCTCAAGGCTAACCTTTAAATCTTTATGTGTTCAGTAATTCAAGCTATGTAGAGCATCTTTCTCTGTCTTTAGGAATATTATAACATTCTGTATAGCTATAAAAAAAAGAGTAGTGGAAAAGGGCAAAGGGAAATTACCTCTTTCTCCATAACAGCTCTATAGGGCATTCACATACTCAGTTTACTCAAATGAGGTCCTTTTTGCAGTCTGCAGAGAGTCTCCTAAAAGAAATATTGCAGAGTGGTATTAACCTGAAATACTGAATTCGTTTCTTAATCCAAAGAATCAAATTACCCTTTTCATTAATAAAATAGAAATTAACATCTTAACTTGACTGAGAGAAAAACTTTTATCATTTTTTTTCCTGCCAATAGTGTTTATTATGAACATAAGAGATAATTTCATAATGACAGAATATTAGTGTGTTGTTTTCACCAGTTTTTTATAGTGGCAATAATCATATTATTTAAGTTACTGATATAATAAATTATAGTTATTAGATGATGCTAACTTGCTAATTCTCAGCTCTTTTGATGACTGATGCATAAAATTTTGACCTAGTGTATTAAGTTTTAAGTCATTATTGCTTCAATAATTTCTAACTTGTACATAATTCTAAGCGGGGAAAAATGCGTATTGTTTTGCAGAAGCTTTTACATATGCAAAGAAAGATTCCTGGAAGCAAAATATATCATAAAACTTTCCTAATAATACTAAGGATAACAAAACTGCATTATTAATGCCAAAGATTATATTTACTCATATATACAGATTATTAAGCAATTTAGTTAGGTCAGTTGGAAACATTCTAAACATTCATACAGGTAGTGAATAACTAAGATAAGACCACTTCTATATACTCTGTAGTAATTATAGTTCCTGAAACCAGTGTCTTCACAGGTAACATCGGAATTGAGCTGGTGTCGTGGTTCACTTAATGCAACATTTAGTGACACAATGGGAGCATAACATAGACACATGGACAGATGCAACAAAAGTTACACAAATATAATAGGACTTAGAAAATTAATGAAGAAGAATCTTTCATACTATCAAGAAGTATATATTTTTAGAAATACTAGATGCAAATCAAATTCATGGAGTAACATTAAAAGTCTTCTAATTAAATTTTAAAAAGACAAGGGTGCCCTCTGATATTGCTTTTATTCTGCATTGTTCTGGAAGTTTCAGCCTGCAAAATAAGATAAAAAAAGGAGTAAAGCTATATGAGTTGAAAAGAAAAAGGCAAAATTGCCTTTACATGCAAATGATGTATGATTAACTGTGAATGACACAAGATAATTAACAAAATAATTAGTACATATATGGCAGTGCAACCCTAGCAACCAAAGCAATAAGAACCCTAGAATACCTAGGAATACATTTAGCAATAGATGCGTAAACTCCTTATAAGAAAATTACAAAGCTCATTTCTAAGACATGAAGGAATATCTAAATAAAGTATGAGACGAACAATGTTCATGAATCAGAAGACAACATTGTAAAGAAATCAAATTTCAAAACTTAATTTATAAATTTAATAAGTATTTCAATCAACAATGTAACTAATTGTTTTCTAAATTTGACTAACTTATTCTAAATTTACTATGAAAGAGCAAAGTGACAGCTTTGAAAATAATTGGACTAGCCAGGTGCTGTGGTTCACACCTATAATCTCAACAAGTGGAAGCAAGATTTGAGCCCAGGAGTTTGAGACTAGCCTGGACAACATAGGGAGATCCCATCTGTATAAAAGAAAAAAAATTGAACCAAACCTCCCCACAAAAACAAAACAAAACAAAAATCTAGAAGATTCACCCTAACAGATATTGACCCATTAAAAACTGAATCTAATTATGATAATGTGGTATTGATAAAGAGACACTTGTAGCTTTACCAAACATATTGGAGAGATCAGAAAATGATAAATGACATTTTCACATGTATAAAAATTTGAAATGTAAGAGGGTCACTTAAATATTGATGGGAAAATGGAATACTTAATAATCAACCCGATGGGTCAGTATCCTTAATAAAAACGAATTCCATGTGGATAATGATCTTCATGTGAAAAGTTAAGTGTTAAAATCTTTAGATGATTATTTAGGGTAATTTGTTAATAAGTTCCAGATATAAACTATGTTAAAGAAACTACAAAAGTAGAAAGGAATAGTTTGATATATTTAAATGTTAATTTAAATAATATTAAATTTTCTATTCAACAAAAATATTCTAAACAGAGATAATAGGTAATCAAATCCAATGGAAAGAAGATATGGTTCACATACATTGCCACAAGAAAAATTATGTTTAAATTATATAACCAATACTTATAAACTTATGCAATCGATAAAAAAAACATAAACAAAAAACAAATCCTAACACAACTGAAGAGTATGGCAAAGTAGTCATAAAAACATTTTAGAAGAAAACTGAAATGAACAACAATATATTTTATGTATAATCTATACTCATCCCTGCTAGTAATGAAAATGAAAGTTAAAACAAAGATACTATTTCATATTAGGTAAATAGTCTCAACTCTAGGAAATTTTATTGAGGAATGCTCATGTGCTACCTTTGTAAATTCTTGCATCTAACCTGGGGCAAATTGACAGTTTCTAATAGATTTCCAGTTGTAAATATTTGTCTCAGAGATTCTGATTTAAGGTATATATCTTCTCTATCACATGTGTGAAAAGTGAAATGTAAACAAATGTTCGTTGTAGCATTTTTATAAAAAACTTTAGACATGATTAAATTGTTTATCAACAGGAGAAAATATAAACTGTCATATATTCACTATGACATACTATCCAGCCAGTTAGATAAATGAACCAGAGGAGCATTATCAGCATGTTTTGATCTCAAAAACACAATGCTGAGTGAAAACAGGAAAGTATGGAAATTACATGTCCAATATAGTTACACCAAAAACATTAAAATATTATATTTTCATAGGTAGCCAAAAGTTTTGGGTACTGCTTAGGACCTAAAACATCATTCCATAGGCACTCAGTAAATGTTTTTTGCACGATTTTTTAAACACTAGGAAGGAAATAAAAGCAAGGGAATTGGTCTCATAAAATTTTAGGAGAATGGTTACCATGTGCAGGAAGGAAATAGCATGAGATCAGGGAGAGTTATCCAGGAACTTAAATTATACATGTAAATTTTTTTGACTGAAAAATCTAAAGCAAATATGACAAAACTCTAAAATTTGATGAAGCTCTCGGGCCCGTTCAAAGGTATTTTTTATTCTCTATAATTGTTTTGAACATTAGAAATTTTAAAAAAGTAAAAAAAAGAAAAATGACTAGGACCAGAGATTGAAAATGTAGATTACCAAAATATTTTAGCTATACACTCCTCATTTTTTATTTCTCTTCCCTCTCGTTGTGAATTCAGTGGCCTCCTTCATTATATATTATACTCCTATTATATTAGAGATCATAGGGAATTTGGATTTGAGGACATTTTAGGATTTTACAAAATATCTACTCCTAATTTTATAGCAACTTTGAGGATATAAAGAAGATAATCAAATATTATTTTGACAGATTTTTCTGTACTCAAAGCTATCTCCTGAATATAAGTGAAAAACAAGATGTTATTTATTACTTTGAATTTATGATGTTTCAAATTAGCTACTTGGTAATCAATTAAAGGAAGACAGACTAAGTGTGACTAAGTGTAATTGATTGAATTACTAAAATGATATTTTAGCTACAAAAGGTTGTCATATTCAGGGAGACTGGGCTATATCAATTGTGTGTTAAATTATACTTTGCAAAGGGTCTTGCTGGGGCTTGAAAGCTTATATTTCACCATAAGGGCTAGACAAGAGGTACATGTATGGTAAAAAAATAAAAATAAAAAAATAAAAATAATAAAAATAAAAAAAGATAATGCCATAGGAAAATGAGGTTTCAGCATACACAGGAAGTTCAGCCCATGAACATCTTAAATAGAACATTGTCTTTTAGTCAAGGCAACATATACATTACAGCATTTCTGTAAGATAAAGAGTGAATATGTTTATGAAATGTAAGGGACAGAACACATTTGAAGAATGAGAGATATAAATATGTACAATCAAAATTTGCATTATGGACTTTAACCATGTTATTTGGCAAACAATTTTAAAGAGCGAGTAGCCAGAGCCTTACAAAACAACAAGAAAAACATTGGTTCTTACATGAGGACAATGGACTATAACATTCTCTTCGTTGCTCTTAAGGTCCCATGAACCCCCTTAGGTAAGTCAGTTTATCTTAAAATATTGAAGCTTTGATCATTTAATGAGTGTAATCTAACCCCTTCTCACTTGCATGTCAGATGCAAACACAAAGTGTTTTCCTTGTCCACCAACAGCTATAGCAAGAAACTGGAAAAACTAATACAAACTTAGTGATACCTTTTCAGCTGAAAAGAATGAGTGTAACCAAAAAATGTACTCTCAGTTCTTTGGAGACGTTTCCATAGGTTTTTCTTTGTAGTATGACTAATGATGTTTCTAAAGGCCATTTTGCACAAATATAAGGAAAACCTTTTTAGAAAACAATGCAGGTCAACCCAAGTTACATATCCTGCCCAGCATGGTTAGAAGAAGCTCTTCATCTCTTCTGGAAAAAGATCATACCTAAACTATATGCCACATTGTCATTTCCCCTTGCCTTATTAAGTTGTTCATTTAATCCTATTACTATTTCTTTCATTTATTCTCAATAAAATAAAACATTGAGTTTCTCTATTCTGTGCCCAGCAGTCTGCCAGCTATTTGAAATTAGTTACCTATTGAGTTCACCAGTCATTTATTCAACACATACATTTTGTGTGTCCACCATGTGCTGTGCTCTAGAGAGAAAATGACTCATATTTTACACTGTCATGAAACTTGTCCTGTAGAAGGTCAATATGGATTAAATTGAACTCTCCTTTAGCACTGTATCGTCTCTAATGGCTTTGCACTTTGAGGTAATGAGATTATCCTATAGCATTACCTTAATTTTCCTGAAGTTGTGGAAACAGAATGCACAGAAATCATTAAAAAATTGCATTGTAGGTATCTTGGAAATATATTATTTATATTTTTTCTACCTTTCTAGATATGAAGTTTTCATATACATTTGTTCTATATGATACCTCCAAAAAAATTAAGGAGTGCCAGCTCCAAGGGAGATGAGGGAGTCCTGTGGGTGATCATGTTGACAGAAGGACTAACAGTAAGTCTCTGAGTTAAGTTAATTTGCTCCTCCCTCAATTGACTGACTTCTCCCTTTGTTCCCAAAGCACTTTCAGTTATATGAATTTCATTTCTGCAAAACTTGTGGGTTTATTTATTTTCTTTGAAATCAACAGAAAATATGAGAAAGGAATCCTGGATTTTCACCTGGGAAGCCTAGAAGGTCATTCTTTTAAATCTGTGTGTGCCTCAAGAATTATGTTGTAAACAAGAAAGTCTGATTTTGGATTACTAACCAAAAAAGAAATTAATTCCTACCTGGAGTGGAGCAGATAACAGAGTAAATAACTAAATAACATTTTGAGAATGTGAGAAACTATACCAAAAACTAGTGGCTTAAAACAACCACCATCTTAGTTGCTTATTAGTCTGTGGGTCAATGATTTGGGGTGGGCTCAAATTATTTAATTTCTTGCTAGGCATATACCCAAAATCATACCAAGGTTTTATCAGACATAATTATTTAATTATCTATCAGATGACAACTTAGATTAGGTTTAGTAGGTTATTTTTCCATTTAGTTGAAAGTGAAATAAGAAATAATAAAAAACTTAGAAACACATGCATTCGATGTTGGTTAGAATTGCTGATACATGTTTTTTTCTTTTAAAGTTGAGTTGTTGAGGTCACTTAAGTGGCTACTGGTGAGTGGGTCTGTTGGGTGAGAGATGGTCTCAATCACATGTCTTATGTTGGTGGTGACTGTCTCTGGGTCTCTCTCTTCATGTCGTTTCTCATCCTCTAGGAGAATAGCTTGGGTTTCTTCACATGGCAGTGGCATTCCAAAACAGTGGAGGGGAAGCTGCAAAGTTCCATGATGACTAGACTTGGTATTTGCAGATCATCATTTCAGTCACATTCCATTGGTCAAAACAAGTTACAAGTTCAGCCTAGATTCAATGGGTGGAGAAATAACCACTTCTCATAGGAAAGGATTGCAAATAATTTATGGTCATTTTTAGTCAATCATGCTTAAGTATCAAGAACAATAGAGAGTTTTCTTTGGAAAACTGTTGAGAAGATTTACCCCCAACCGTTACCAATTATAGGGAGAGGTTGCTTATCCTGGTTTGAGACACATACTTATGCTTGGCTGAGGAGGACAGTTTTCCTTGAATGGCAGTGTTTACAAGACTATAGCCAGTGTAGGAGGGCTAATACCTCCAAACAAAGATAGGATGTCATTACCAAAAGGAGGAGGATTGAATGCAGGGCAGACAAAAACAGTGGAGGCCATTTTACTCAGGGGCCTTGGGAAAATCACTTGCCATTTTTTGGGTCTGTGTTTGGTGGCTTCTTTTGTAAACTGACAATAATAAGAAAGCTCACAAAAGTTTCTTCTAGTGCTGTGATTCTGTTGCTCTGCTTGTCTTCTGCCTCTCCATTTTATATCACCAATTGCCAGAGACTATCGATCATATGCTGCCCTTGAACTTCATGGCAAAATAGAACGTCTGCATTAAGGAATCAATATCTTCCATTAAACTGTAAGCTCTATGAATGCAGAAAATATGTCTTGTTCATCTCTGAATCCTCATCTTCTGATGCATTAGGTGCTCACTAAATATTAATTTCATGTTGGAAGAATACAGTGGTTATGAAATCTTCAGAAGTAGCTTATCCTTTATAGACCTCATTTTGGTTTGATATGGCAGGAGGTAATTTAATTCAGTGATATACCAACTGTATTCTTTCCTAAATTAATGTTATATTAGCTTTTTACCCTTTTCACAATCATTCTTCTCAAATGTACGAAGGTAAAGCCTATCTTTGACCTATTCTGTATCTGAATCACATGTGTTGCTTTGGGTACCAAATTCCTCTGTGGTACCAAAAAGACGAATGGAAATATTAGAGAAAAAAGTTTTAAAAGTGAATGACTCTGATGAACAGTTAACATTCATTTCTAAGTAAGATTGTTTCCAACTCTTCACTTTCAACTAAATAAAAGAAGAGCTTAAAACAAGTTGCTATGCACATTGGCATAATTTGTGGCATAAAACTAGGAAAGAATTAAAATAGTGCAGTCAAATGCCCTAATACAAATTTTTCAATTCCTAAATACTTATCTATGTTGATTAACTTTTATTTAAGTTTCGTATTTCTTATTAAAAGGAATTACACCATATTATGTCTGGAAAGAGAATGGATGAGGGCAACCCCCATGTATTTCTGTTCTTAGTGATTTTAGAGGCTATAGAAAACACACACACACATGTATATACACACATAGATACACACAAACATATACGTATATGTGTGTATACATATTTATTTAAATTATATATATATAATTTTTTTAAGTAAAGAAAGAAAAAAGAAAATGATCCAATCAGTTTCAATAGCTAATGTGAAGAAACATTCACGGGAAGTAAATAACCTCATGGCATCACAGGACAAGGGATGGAATGCCCCACTGAGTGGGTGATGAGGTGTTGTGGCTGACATTTGCAATGGGAGAGGGCTTCCCCTTTGCGGGCATCCTTAATAAAGCATGATTTTTTTTTTATGGAGTTGAATAGTATTCAGAGAAAAGCAAGACCACTACGTGCCCAAAGACCAGGACCAACTACATAATTCATGGGCCCAGGCAAAATGAAAATGTTGGGCCTTTTGTTCAAAAATTAAGAATTTCCTGATGGCAGAGCAGAACACTCTGTCAAGTGCAGGGCCTTCTAAGCATGAGGCCCTGTGCAACTGGAAAGACAGCATTTCCACTCTGCCAAGTGCAGGCCCTTCTAAGCGTGGGGCCCTGTGCACCTGGAAACACAGCATTTCCATGAAGCTGCCGCTGCCAGAGAGCCTCGCATCAGCAGGGCCCACCATGATGAGATTAAACTTGCCAAAAGTAGGGTGAGGCCAGGGACACCTCCCTACTGCCAGTTCCTGTGGTCAAGTAAGTTCACCTCTGCTGCCTCTATCCTGACATCTAGCCGCCAATCCTGCAGAGATTACTGCCCTGAAGAGAAAAGGGGGAGGAACTCTTTCAAGGCCATGCCATGCCTATTCCTTCCTCTTTACTAGCTTGTGGAGCTTAGTGCATTATTAGTCTACACAGTGAGAAGGAGAAAATGAGTTTGACCATTGTTTGAGGTAGATGTTTTCATCAACTGAAAACATAAAACTGAGTCTTACATGTTACAATGGGCCCACGTAATGATACTAACTGAAAAATGTATGGCATCTTGCAAAAATGTAATTAACAGACCCACTGATTAATGGGAAAGGGGAAGTTGATAAAGGAAAGTTCAGTTGAACTACAGGAAGAAATAATACAATTTGATGCATATGCATGAAAGAGCTGAGTCTCCTCAATAAAATAATTACCTAAGTACACTTATAGCTATTTTGGAGGTAAAGTGAGAAAACCCAAAAGATAATAGGCAGATAGAGGCAAGAGAGATGATGAGGTGTGGGGGTATTAGAAGCACCAGAAGAAAGAGCATTTAGATTGGTTGATGTAATCAGTTATAGGTAGATGTTTTATTTACAGTTAATTACAAAACGGTAAATCAGCCAATGATATTTTATTTTTAGAATTAATATCTAAAGTCGAAGCTATAGATGATGGATAAAAATAAAACTTTCAGAATAAAATTCAGAGCTTGCATAATTCATGATTTTTCATAAAAAGATTGAAGGTAAGAGCAGTATGTTTTCTTTTGTGTTTCATGTTAGCCTGTGATGTCAAAACAAACTAGGACTGAAGATCAGGAACTAGTTTGACAGACTTTCAGGTGGGCCTATGGGAATATAACCCAATAGATAAGAAGGGAATGAAAGACACAGGGGGAAAAGGCAATGCTTGGAAATAAAAATGGTGGTGGCTTTAGGGAAGAGTGATTGAGCATAACTGTGTAAATGACACAGTGGAAGTATGCTGCTAATTTTCCCCTGCTGTACATATAAATTATGCAGAGAATATTGGATTGGTAGCTTCTCTGTAGTGAAAACTACCTGTTCTCTTTCAGGACCTGGCAGAGGTGAAAGCAGTGGTGAGAGGAATTAGCACGCAATGAAGGAAGAAGAAACATAAAAAATTACGTATATCACGGAGGATCCTGGAAGACTGCAAAATATAAACACGCAACCTGAGAGCCAAATTAGGGAAGATATACATTTTATTCAACGTGGGATTTCAGGTTGGCAGGTATAATAAGAAGCTCCTTAAATAATTAACAACTTTAGCTAATTGCTGGTTCCTAATGAAGTTAATGGGTCTTAGTTGATGTTTTCTTTGCAAGCTTTAATAAGGCTTACTTAAACTCCCTATTTTTTCTTTAAAAAATTGCCAGCAATGCATAAAAAAGGCAGTAATGTACAGAACACTGGCAAATAAATGTCTTCAAGACTTATGTGGCCTCTTGACAGTAGCTTTGACATATATTTTTCATGTTTTAGAATGATAAATGCAACATCTTCTTGGAGCATAATTTGCAAAAAAAAAAAAAAAAAAAAAAGACGGATGAGGAATGCAAAATGTCCAGGACAGCTGCTTGTCTGAGGTTACTGCTAGGTTTTTCACTTTTTACAAAACTTTCGTTTGGTTCACACTCCCTAGTTGCTTTTTCTTAGTGGAAGTAGAGGTATATGTTAAACATTGAGAATATTATGAACACTTCACAAAAGAGGCTATTATTTCCTGAAAGTGATTCTTTGATTCTTTATTTAAAAACATTTGCTAACTACTATTTATAAAGCAGTGGGCTATGTTACCTCTATTCAACAGAAACATAACGAGAACTCTAAATGTAAGACATTTGTTCAGGGGACAGTAGTCTGATGCAAGCCTTACTGGGCTAAAATCTAAGTGTCGGGAGGGCTACATACCTTTCTGGAGGCTATAGGGAAGAATCTGTGTTCTTGTCTTTCCAACTTCTAGAGATTGTCAGCATTCCTTGACTCATGGCTCCCTCTCATCTTCTAAACCAGCCATGATAGGTTGAGTCTTTCGCACAAGGAATCACTCCAACTCCTCCTCTGTTCCCCTTTTCCACTTTTAAGGATCCTTGTGGTTACATTGGGCCCAGTAGATAATCCAGAGTAAGTTCCATGTTTTAAGATCAGTTAATTATGAATTTTAATTTCATCTGCAACCGTAATTCTTTCTTGATATGTAATGTAACATATTTAATGGTTCAAGGAACTATGACGTGTGAACATCTTAAGGAGCCACTATTCTACCTATGCATATAAGGTACTGTATATTCTGTTAGCACTGCTGTGAGGATTAAAAGAAGCACTTTGAAGAGACACTGGCACATAATAATAGAGGTAATATTATGATAGGTAGTGGGAATGAATAGTGAAAGAAGGAGAATGAGTTAGAACACTGCAACTGTGCAAATTACAAAGTTTAGGAATCCATTTAGTGCGAATGTCTAAGCGAGGAAATAGTGCTTTCTAGTCTGAGAACACCAGCTGTAGAGGATTACAGTTGATCACAGTCACTATACTACAAAAGAGACATTATACACAGGAATGAACTTAGACAAGAATAACAAGGATCGAGGGTCAACCTGAGCCACCTTATACAGGATGTAGTATAGAGTAGCAGTTAAACCCAAAGATAGGACTGATATCATGAGCATGTGAGCAGTGAAGTTTTACAGCGGGACTAAGAGGGGCACCATGCTTGGTTTTATGCTGTTCTGCAGCCATCTTGAAACACTAAATAATTTCATCTTTGAACTGGTGTTTTATTGAAGTCCTATGGGAAAACAGAGCCTGTGTGAGCAGAGAAGATACGCACAAAACACATGTACACTACTTTTTTCCATGCATTTCCCACATAGCATTTACAATACATCATGATCTCAGAATTTTGGTAGATCCACAATGCATGAAAGTACAGCCTGATTCAAAGTGAATGTAAAATAATTACGTTACTTGTGTTTACAACTGTGTTTGAGTGCAGAAGCTGGAAGCCAAGAGAGGCCACACTGTCCATATGGACCAAAACTTTCTTCAATCATAAAAAGGAATAATGACTCCAAGATATACAAATGACAAAAGAACCACATCATATCCTTTCTTACTCATGTTACTTGCCAGGTATTAGCAAACCACTCACACTATAAATGATGACATAGAAAACAGTGGAACTAAAAAGATAACACATAGTTCCTATTTTTCTCAATCCTTTCCTTACTCATCCATTAAGAGGAAGGTAGAGATTGTTGACATAATAGATGTGTCTATCCAGCCGGGCATGGTGGCTCACGCCTGTAATCCTAGCACTTTGGGAGGCTGAGGCGGGTGGATCACCTGAGGCCAGGAGTTCGAGATCAGCCTGACCAACATGGAGAAACCCCGTCTCTACTAAAAATACAAAATCAGCAGGGCATAGTGATGCAAGCCTGTAATCCCAGCTACTCGGGAGACTGAGGCAGGAGAATAGCTTGAACCCAGGAGGTGGAGGTTGCAGTGAGCCGAGATCATGCCATTGCACTACAGCCTGGGCAACAAGAGTGAAACTCCATCTCAAAAAAAAAATTTTTTTATATATATATATACATATATATATGTGTGTGTGTGTATATATATATCTCCAATAAAATAGAAACAACTGAGATGTTTTTGTGAAGAATCTCCATTGTTTTGTAATAATAAAATACAAATTTTATGATTTAATTGATGCTGCATATGTGCTAAATGCTCTTATACTTGCATTTAAAACTGATATTGTACAATATAACAACAGATACCTGTCATACTAATAATTTAAAATTTAATTTTGCTTTCTTAGAATCACATTAAATCTCAAATTAAAAATAAGTTGAGAAAGAGGACACAAAAGAAAGAAAAGCACTTTGCATTTTAGTACCTTTAACAGTGCTTTTTATTGCTTTTTGAACAAATGGCCTTGCATTTTCATTTTGCACTGGGCCTTGCAAAATATGTAGCCAGCCATGCATGAGAGGTCTGGAGTTAGATCGCATTTGAGAATTCCAAGTCTCCCTCCTGCTAGTTATGCAACCTTAGATTAATTGTTTAAACTCTTTGTGCCTTAGCTTGCCTCATAAGGGAAATGAAGACTTGATAGGGGTTTAGTACAAAATAATTTGGTTACTCCACATATTGTACTTAGAATAGTATCTGCCTCACACTGCCAGAATGTAAGCTACACAATAATACGATTGTTGTCTACTTTGTCCAAGCATCTAAAACCACGTCTGATGCATAATTGGAGGTCCATAAATACTTTTTGGAGGAATAAATGCACTCAGCAAACTAGATCATGAGTTCTCAAAACTGGCCAGGCTAGCAGTACACTTTCTATTAAATGTGGATTTCTGGGTCTTCTATTCACAAGTTCCAGATTCTCTGCTTTTTTAGTAGAACCCAGAAATATAAATTTTAAAAAGCTCCCTGGATAATTTTAATGGATTCCGGGTTTGGAGGCCATTGGAATTTTAACACACTTCCACATATCTATGCTTTTCCTTATCCCAATCCCTCTGCCTGTTTTTCTCATTTATTTTCTTCTTACGGTGAAATTATAGGTATTCCCCTGTGCCAAGCTCCTCTTGTCCATGCTCTAGGACAACGGAATGCATAATTCATTTGAATATATTTTTGCGAAAGCTTGCTGTGAACACTGAATGTTATAAAAAGGCCAGGTAAACATTTTGTACATATTTTATACCCAAATGACCTAACACATAAAGGTATCTCAAATGGTTATGAACAAATTATTAATTGCCAAATTCACTGCTCTGAAGAAGGTCCAGTGGAATTAAATTTGAAGGCAGGACTCAACAACCGAGATGAAGATATGCAAAACTTCTCATTTGAAATAAAAGTTGAGGCTGCTTTTACATTACAATAGTATGTTGTATTGAGAACGGCACGGCAAACCTGATCCAGGAGTTCTGTTGGGTGTGTATGTGTGATGCATTGTGATAGTTGTGTGACTTGTGGGAGGCATTTGACTACTATTGTCACTTTTAAAGGAAACTTACCTTAACTACTGAATATGCCTATGAAAGAGAAATAAAGAAGGGGTAGTGTATTGGTTCATTCTAGCATTGCTATAAATAAATATCCGAGACTAGGTAATTTATTTTTAAAAGAGGTTTAATTGGCTCATAGTTCTACAGGCTGTACAAGCATGGCAGCAACATTGCTGAGATTCTAGGGAAGCCTCAGGGAGATTTTCCTCATGACAGAAGGCAAAGCTGAAGTAAGCGTCTCACATGCCAAAAGCAGGAGCAAGAGAGAGCAGTGGGAGGCCCCACATGCTTTTCAACACCAGATCTCTTGAGAACTCACTCACTACCATGAGGACAGCACCAAGAGGATACTGCTAAATTATTCATGAGAAATCCGCCCCATGATTCAACCACCTCCCATCACGCCCCTCCAACGCTGGGGATTAAAATTCAAAGTGAGATTTTGCTGAGGACACAGATTCAAACCATATCAGGTAGCAACATGGAGGGTAGGTTAATTTTGCTGTAATTTTGAAGTCTAGCATATCCATATCAGAAAAAAAAATAGATTTGGAAATGGGTATATGACTTTAAATAAAGTTTCATTAGGGGAATAATAGTTTCGGTATCATTTTATAATTGTATATTCAGCTGGAATATATGTGCTTCTCTTCCATGCTGCAAGGACATTTTGTTTTATAATTATAGAGAGTTATAATATTATTCTTGTATTCGAGGTATTAAGGGACCACCTCCATATTATGTGAGGGATGAAAGACCAACTCTGCCCCAACATATGTGACATCTATCTGTAGAGCAGATTACCAAAAATTCTATCATCAGAAATCATATTTCGAGATTAAGCCCCAAATACTTCACTTGATATATTACTAACACATCAGTGAGAATTAGGTAAGTTAGCAGACTCTAATAAATCCCTTCAAAAGTTTTCCTTCTGCCATTATAGATTAGGAGAGATCCAAAGGCACTGGCTGCCAGTGAAGTCCTATTTAAGCAGGGAAGGAGGATCAGAAAAGAAAAAAGCACTGCAGATAAACTGCATCTCCCGCACAGTCATACTTGGCCTGGAACCTTTTATAGATTTGTTAACATAGAGTGGACCTTCAGTGCATTTCTGCTGTGCCCAGTCTGAATAAATTTAATTATGCAGACAACTGTGGGACATGCCTGCATTTGTGACCACTGCAGCTATTATATTTGATTTTGTTCAACAGTAAAAAGGGAGAGTGGAAGAGAGCATAAATCCCATGGTTTTGCTTCCCTTGTGTATACGCAGTTGTATTGGCAGCGGCAATGGTAGTCCGAGGGAGAGCTTTTCTTTTGACCAAATGTCACTATTACTTAAATAGATCATGAACAGCGCAGCACAATTGGAGAGACATAGTTTCCCAGTGAGTGAGCCTTGTAATAAGAAGCAAGGTCCCTGCAGACTTCTCCAAATTAACTAAACAAAGAAAGATGTCATAGATTCTACCTAATACAATACGAGGTAGACTTCCTGCAGCTAGAAGGGAGGGCCCTTACAGGCATAGTTCTGGCAGAAACACGTCTTTCAATCAGATATACAGCTGCTGAGACCAAGTGAAATTATGCATGAACATTGAAGGAAAAAAATGCAATACTGACTGGTGAATTCAGAGAGCATAGATGTCACTCCTTGCCCTCATCCCCCGCACCATGCTGACCCCTGGCTGTATAACAAATAAATCAATGTGATATTTCTAGAAAAGGAATGGGCCAGACGCTTGTCCTAATTCTTCCATATTGACCTTGGGTAAACTTCTTGACCTTTCAGTGTCTCATTTCTCTTACCTGAAAATTCAGATTACAGATCTTGCCCTGATTAATTTTCAGGGTTGATTAAGAACCAAATGAGATTCTGCATATGAAAAAGCCAGAAAAAGAAATAAACCATAATACAAATGCAAGGTCAGCTGATATGAAAGCATATCCTTATAGTTTCTGGGGTTAATTACTCTGATCCCTGATTTTAAAGAAAGAAAGGTACCTGGTCAGCGATATGCTAATGACTTTCTCACAGACTGTCTGAAGTAGTATTCCTTTAAAATTTTTGGTTAACTGTCTTGTTCATTCAGTCAAAACTGCTGAAGGAGTTATACAGAGACATGGCCGAAAGAATAGGTCCCCGTGACCTAAAATTATAAAGCATGACTTATGTCATCTGTGTTATAGCATATGGCTGTATACATTCTAATTCCCAATAAACATCTTAGGATTGAAAAGAATAATTTGTTGTGCGTTGGCCGGGCGCGGTGGCTCAAGCCTGTAATCCCAGCACTTTGGGAGGCCGAGACGGGTGGATCACGAGGTCAGGAGATCGAGACCATCCTGGCTAACACGATGAAACCCCGTCTCTACTAAAAAATACAAAAAAATAGCTGGGCGAGGTGGCAGGCGCCTATAGTCCCAGCTACTCGGGAGGCTGAGGCAGGAGAATGGCGTAAACCCGGGAGGTGGAGCTTGCAGTGAGCTGAGATTCGGCCACTGCACTCCAGCCTGGGCGACAGAGCGAGACTCCGTCTCAAAAAAAATAAAAAAATTAAAAAAATAAGAATAATTTGTTGTGTGTTAAATGAACCTCACATATGATTTTAGTAAAAGTTACATTTGAATCAATCATTAAGCATTTAGCACAAAAGAAACACATGATCACCACCCAGTTTATAAAACTGGGAGAGCTAGTTTAGATCCCAGACATTGAGGATACGTGTGACAAATCCAATAGACGCCAGATAGCTTATGGCATTGGTTCTGTAATGACTAAATTCTGAGAGTTTTACTCTTCCATGAATATGTGAGGTGCCAATTGCTAGCCTTGTTAAACCTGGTTGCTTAGAGACAGCTGACTGATTAGAAGATAGTTGCTATCTGCGTCTATAATTATTGTGATTACTATTACTGTGGTAGCCCTCAGTGGGATCCTGAAAATGGTAATATGGTGTAGCATTTCACAAACTTAGGCCTATAAAAACTCAATATATATCCCAGTAAAAAAGATTTATAATGTCCCTTCCTTGCCATTTCAATGGGCTCATTTAAAGAATAATACAATTATTCACTCTCAGCTTATATAGTTGTTTCCTTTCAATTCTATTATGAAATAGAATCAGAGGTTATTACCAACAACGAGCGGAGGAAAACAAAACCCTTCTGAGAAAAGAATATCAGAGATTGATCCTGCTTGGGTCTCAATCTCATAATTGAGTAAATGGCAGCTTAAAAAAATTCCAGTGTGAGAAACGTGGAGGCATTTTATTTCACTTGTGATCATATTAGTGAGTAATAAATAGCATGAAAATATATTACATTTTTATTTATTTGTGCTGAAGCTTAGGACAGACTCATCAAAATTGGCCCTGTGAGGATACAATCTGCGTTACTTTGAAGCAAGAGTTTAATCATATCTCTTTTGTGCCTCAAACAAATGAAGTCATAACAAACAAAGGCAGTATACCTGCCTCAAGTTGCATATACACCAGTCACAAACAAAAAAATTTGTAACTCTCCGGGCGCGGTGGCTCAAGCCTGTAATCCCAACACTTTGGGAGGCCGAGACGGGCGAATCACGAGATCAGGAGATCGAGATCATCCTGGCTAACACTGTGAAACCCCGTCTCTACTACAAAAAAAAAAAAAAAAAATACAAAAAACTAGCCAGGTGTGGTGGCGGGCGCCTGTAGTCCCAGCTACTCAGGAGGCTGAGGCAGGAGAATGGCATGGACCCGGGAGGCGGAGCTTGCAGTGAGCTGAGATCCGGCCACTGCACTCCAGCCTGGGCAACAGAGCAAGACTCCGTCTCAAAAAAAAAAAAAAAAAAATTGTAACTAAGAGCCACAAGCACTGGTGCAGCAATTACAGTGGAAGAGAAAAGGGTTTATAGTCAACCATGGAGACAAGGTAACAGAAAGCAGGCATCTCCTGTTCTCCAGTTATCACAGCATACATTCCTAGCACAATGCCCTCATATCCCATCTCTGGTGGATGTGGGATCTTGTTTAAGGTTTCTTTCTGAGAAGCCAGATATAGTGCATATTTGACACTGTTGATGTTGATATTGACATGTAAGGTGTATATATACACTATTGCCCTGTTCTGAACTCTTTCTTTACTATTTCTTTCTTAAAGTTAGTTTTGCCTAGGATATGTTTTTCATTCTTAGAACCTTTATTTCACTCACGACACACTACAACTTGTAGCAGGTTCTTGGCCAGTTGCAAGAGCTATGCACAGAATATTTTGGAGGAATTGTATATTGTTTTAAGGTGCACATTATCTGATTAAACAATGTCTCATTTGTTAGCCTCATACCTGTCCCTAAATTCATCCTATATATGCAATGAGATTGTAGAAAAATAAATAGATCACTTAAAGTATTTTGACGGACTCATCTGAAAGTCTGCATAATTGCAGTCATGCACAGAATAATAATGTTTCAGTCAACTACAAATACAAGAGTGGTTCCATAAGATTAGAAATGAGCTGAAAAATTCCCATTTCCTAGTGATGTCATAACTGTTGTAATGAAGTTGGGCAATACATTATTTTTTCTATTTTTAGATATTAGAGAGACAAATTGTTATAATTGTGTTACAATTACCTATGGTATTCAGTACAGTAACACACTGCACACGTTTGCAGCCTAGGAACAATAAGCTGTAGCATGCAGCCTAGGAACAATAAGCTGTAGCATGCAGCCTAGGTGGGTCGAATGTCACACCGTCTAGGTTTGTACAAGTACGTTCTGGGATGTTCTCACAAAAATAAAATCACCTAACAACGCCTTTCTCTGAACTTGTCCTTGTCATTAAGCAACGCAAGACTGTAAGTGCTGTGCTTTATATACCAATATGGAAACTATTTCTGACAGTAATTTAGACAGCTCTAGGGACAGAGATGGATTTGCTTGGACCCACCTGTATTCTGCCTGGTTCTGAACCTGGAAGTATACAGAGCTCCCTCCAGCTTACAAGGACAGCATTTAGCAAAAAAAAAAAAAAAAAAAAAAAAGCACTCATATTTTATGGCTAATTTATTGGATTTCTCTCCTTGCCCTTTGATTACAGATCTTTGCTGGTCTCTCTCTCAAAACATCTTGTCCTTATCTGATTATAGTGGCTCTATTTTCCTCTTTGAAAGCAGTATTTGACTTTGTTTCCTAGTTATGATTTGCAGTTGACTCTTGAAAGACTGGAGCTGAGAGAGAACAGCCACTAAGACCTTCCACACTGCACCATAAAAATATATTGCTCCTGCTATAGGCTCAGCCCAGCTCCTGGAAGAAGGGTTGAATGACTCATTTTTGCCATTCCTCCTTGTGGCCGAGCGAAATTAACTGCAAGACCGCTGGCTTGGTTGGTGAACACCTAGTAGCCAGGAAAAACAGCAGTGGTAAATAAGTGCATGGTTTTATTTCACGTTGTATCATGGGACTCTGAGCAACTAATGAAAATTGAGAATCCACTTTGTCTAGATCAGTATGTATTTCAAATAATTGTAATTAAAATGTAATATGGAGTGAATGCAGAAAGAGAAGAGTTGACCGGAATCAGGGAATCTTCTGCCAACTGTGTTTCCTCTTTAAATCGATTTATCCACTCTAGAGGTGGCCTAAGAAGAGATATTCTCCTCACCCTCACAAGCACCATAAGGAAAATAATTCAAAAACACATAGGTTTTCAATATTTCTAAAAGCAATTTTAAATGCTTTGTTCATAGGACAATATGTGGCCATTATAGACAAAGATGATTTCTCAAAAATAAGTGAATGATATAAAAATAACCCATAGCCCCAATATACAGAGGGTAACAGGGAACTGTTTGGTATTTACTGTTCAGCTCATTTATCTAGTTACCCAAAACTTCATTAGATAGCAGTAACAGTTTGAAAAAAAGACTCCTGTATAATACCAATTGTATCCTTTCTAAATAAAAATATTATTAATTTCTTTCTCTTAATATGACCCTTAATCTTAAGTTTGATTTTCAGATTGTAATTAGTAAACTGTGTTGATTATTTCAATGTTAAGTTATTAGTAAGAGTTAATTGGAATTCTAGTTGTCAAAAAGGTGAACAAAATATTAATCACAAATTCCAGAAGTAACTTTAATTTGATGTTGCCATTGATATCAACATAACAAAAGCTTTTTATATTACATATTGTTCATCTGTATAATTTTCTCATCTCCTGGGGGCTGTCAAATGTGATTCCTAGTGACAATATTAATTTGCCTCTAACAATCAGAATTTATAATGCTATTAACATAAATATGAATAGCTATGTTAGATCTGTCAGCATGGAGAATCACATTTTCTTTGCATGTTACATATTTTTTCATATATCTATAAGACTTAGTTAATAAGACTCATGCAAAAATGTTATAAAATAATCAGAAAAACTACTCTCAACATAGCACTTTATCTTTTAACTGTCATAAATATCAAGTTGAATCCATATCTACTAATTAAAATTGTTCTGCATACCTAAACTGAAAATTATCACAAAATTATATGCTTGTAAAATTATTTTAATTACACATTATATGATTTAGTTGTGATATAGCTCATTAGGAGGGTTCATATAAATAAAAATAACAAAACTAAGGAAGATTTTATTTGGGTAAAATAGATTTTTGGAGGGGGAGCATTTGCCCCTTGTTATAGACATAAACATAGCGTCTAGGTAGTTTAGAATATCATCTTCTTGTCAAATAATACATTGAAATTTTTGTCTCTGAAGAGTTCCTAGGATACAGAGAATGGCCACCTGTGACTGGGTTGGAGGTCATACTGCACCAAGCCAGCCAGACTGTGTATTCAGTTATGAGGTGTTTCTGGCAACTTCCTGGACTCAAAATAACAATCTAGTAACTGTCATTTCTCCATCAAAGTGCCGTTCCTTTTTATACTGAAGGCTTTGGTCATCTTACTAATTATAACATAATAGAATCATCTTAATTTCTCAGCACTAAATAACTGAGTTTTCTCTTTGCATTTTATTAGGGATTGGCAAAAAATTGGCCATTCATTATGTTTCCTATATAACAAGAGGAAAAACTCATAATGTAGATCCAAGTGTAATCGTTCCATTTTCCTAAGTGCTGAATCCTACACCCTGTTAATTTAAAGCAGAACATTTCCTCCCTCTTCAACACTGGTTTAATGCTCAGGTAATAATTTTAAAGCTAGTGTGTGGGCATCACAACTGTGTATTTTCTCAAACCTACATAAATGCAGAATGAACTCTGATTTCCTATTGGGTTATCTTTTTTGTATACAGAAAAAAATAGATTAAACCCAAATTATTTCCTAGTCACATGTTCCTAAGGCAGGGTGTTCATGCACGTGTGTATATTTGTTTAACCAGTGATTTATCATAAATTAAGTAGGACATATTCATACTTTTAAGTGCCTACTCTGTTTTAAGCGTTAAGCTAGGCCTCAGGGGCTGTAAAAGTTAGAGTTGACACCACAGTACCTGTTTGGAAGGAGCTTCCAGTTTATCATAAGAAATAGGAACATCACACACCGGGGCCTATTATGGGGAGGGTGAAGGGGGGAGGGATGGCATTGGGAGTTATACCTGATGTAAATGATGAGATGATGGGTGCTGACGAGTTGATGGGTGCAGCACACCAACATGGCACAAGTATACATATGCAACAAACCTGCACGTTGTGCACGTGTACCCTAGAACTTAAAGTATAATAAAAAGAAAAAAGAAAGAAATAGGCTGTCAATCAAACCCTCTCTCAATGAGCAAGAAAAGACTTCAGAAAGGAGGTAAACATTTTAGTAGATGTTCAAAAGATCAATGGGAGTCATCCAGACTGATAAGGAGGTGGAGCTTTCACCAGGTACAGAGACAACCATGCCTGAACATTTTGGAAAGTAGATTGAGTCTTGAAAACCTTAATATCCCCTGAAAAATCAATACATTTTAGAGTTGCAGGTGGTGCTTTCAAGTTAAGTGATTTCCTGAGGTCACATTGTTATCCAATAACACAGTAGGAGTGAATCCTAGGATTTCTGATAGTTTATTGTTGAATGAAATTAATTCCTAACACAAAGGGTCAATGGAAATGCAATGGTAATAAACTATATACATAACAATGCATTCATAGCATGATAAGGAAAAAAATCTTGCAGTGTTAAACTAGCTTTAATTTTAGTTTATGAAGGGTAGACTTCTTCTGCACCATAGGCATAAAAGCTTTTCACAGTACAGGTATTTTCTTGATGTGTGAATTAAAATGTAATGCTAATTAATACTATTAGGTCACAGGATTAAATATATAATTCATCCTGTCAGTTATAATACATCTGCAGACAGAAGAGAGATTAGCCTTATGTTTAGAGGAAAAATGTGTCTTTGAGACTCAGAATATAGATTACATATTAAACCATGGGAGCACAAAGGAGTGACAATATCCTCAAAATATACATGCTATTGCAGTTTAAATGATAGGGACAGCGCCGTTGTGAAAACTATGTTCAATAACACGTCTCCGAAAGGTTTGCCATGGTTGAAGAAAGAGGTCATCTTGTTTGCGAGATGGCCAGCTTTCAGATGGCTGCGAGAGTCTCATAATTGACCTAAGCAATAGTAGTTACTCTCCTGGTAGCAATCATTGTGAGACTGAAGGATTTCTGGGAGAGTATTGATACTCGGGCTCTGCTCTTAATTAAAAATGTCATTCTATTTCAAGATATGTTTTCAAGATGAGAAAATATCTGTTTTTATTCTCGATAGTTCACAATAATAATTAATGTATAATGAGAAAACTTACCCTAGTTTGACAGCATGTTCTGGAGAAGGAACTTGAAAAGAACTTCAAAATACTCATCTGAAAACATATGCAGCAAAGTTATAGATGCAGAAAATAGATCAAACATATTAGAAATGAAAATACATAGAAAGTGATACATTTTCCCATGAAGAAATGGAGGTTCTCATATTGAGAGAAAGTAAATCTACCTCTATATGATATATAAGTGAAAATATATATCACATAATATTGAAGAAAAATATCAAATGGAAGTATTAATGCCAGGGAAACTAAAAATTAAGGTGAAAATATCAAATAAAACAGTTATACTTGCAGTAATAATTATTATAACTTACCAAAAAGTTTACTCATCATTAATCATCGTTTACAAAACAATACAGCATCAAAATGTATAAAGAAAAGACATAATATAAAGAGAAAATGTAATAATAGTTATAATGGGAAAATTCAAGATACTTTCCTCCAAATATGGCAGATCCAATAGACTGAAAAATGGTTAATGGTAGGAAGAGATTAAAAGGTATGGAAGTTCATTTCAAACACGGTGAAGTTAATGGATACAGAGTTGGGAAAAGATGCATAGTGGAAAGTTGTTATATAGCATTTCTATCACACAGTTACAATAATTGTAAATAATGTCAAGAGCGTAGATAATAGTGAAATGTAGTGAAATAATTAAAAATGATAGCTTTGAATAATTATTACCATGCTGATAATATAATTTATTAAACTATAAAAATTCATTTTTATTCTTTTTCTTAACTTTTAGGTTCAGGAGTATATGTGAAGGTTTATTACATAAGTACACTCTTGCCATGTGGGTTTGTTGTACAGATTAAGTCATCACCCAAGTATTAAGCCTAGCATGGCTATGTTTAATGGCTGTGTCTAACAGTTGGCTTTCAAAATTCCTGAAAATTGGAAAAATGGAAAGCCAGGAGAAGCTGGCTGCAGAAACCAAAGTTCTTTCTGACTCTAAATCTTATTCTGGGGCATTTCTCTCAGGCTGAAAAATGTTTGGGGCCACCAGAAAAGAGACAATCACAACTACTTTTTCATTCTTCAACAGGATCAAAGAAATTATCTCTCATAAGTGAGGGTTCTATGTGATCAAAGAAAGAGAGTTTCCATCAGAAATATTAAATCACATCATCTTATTTGGTGCAAGGAATGAAACTGTAGCCCTGTCTTTCCTATCCATCTGTTTGAGAATTAGAGTTGAGGAATGAAATGTTTATCAAAGGGACATGTTTCAGTGCATTTACTTAAAAAGAGATAAAAAGTCAGACATTTTCTGATGGAAACATAAGAAGTCTTAATATCATAAGGATGTCAATTCACATCAAATCAATTTAGTTTATAAAATCTGAATTCTAATGTGAAGAAACTTTTGAATGAGATTTAAGAAGATAGTTTTTATATTTATCTGTATTAGAAAAAAGAAGAGTTTTTTCTCTTTCTTTTAAAAAATCTATTATTATTATTATTATTATATTTTAATTTGGGGATACATGGCGTATAAATTTATGGGTTATATGAGATGTTTTGATACAGGCGTGCAATGCAAAATAATCACATCATGGAGGATGGGGGTATCTATTCTTTCAAACATGTATCCTTTGTGTTACAAACAGTCTAATAACACTCTTTTAGTTATTTAAAAGTGTACATTGAAGTTAATATTAACTATAGTGACCCTGTTCTGCTTTCAAATATCGAGTTTTGAAAAGAGAGAACAATGATAGAGTTATGAAAATCAAGCGGGATGCTACATACACAATGCTTTGCTCAGAGATTGCTTAAAAAATATTACCTTTTTATCCCCCCACCCGAGATGGAGTCTTGTTCTGTCACCCAGGCTGGAACGCAGTGGCACGATCTTGGCTCACTACAATCTTCACCTCCTGGGTTCAAGCAATTCTCCTGCCTCAGCCTCCCGAGTAGCTGGGATTATGGGCACCCGCTATTGTGCCTGGCTAACTTTTGTATTTTTAGTAGAGACAGAGTTTCACCATGTTGGCCAGGCTGGTCTCAAACTCCTGACCTCGTGATCCACCCACCTCGACTTCCCAAAGTGCTAGGATTACAGGTGTGAGCCACCGTGCCCAGCCAACATTACCTATTTTTATATACACATCAGATATTAAATGGATCAAAACAATATTTATACTACATATGCATGGTGCAAAATATCAAAGTATAATGAATACCCACATACAGACCACACATCTAAAAACAAGGATTATTACCATTCATTTAGAAGTTGCCACTTACGCTCTTCCTGACCCTATCCCTTACCCCTCATCCTGCTCAGACGTAACTTGTATTAGTCCATTCTCACGCTGTGGCAAGGACATACTTCAGACTGGGTAATTTATAAAGGAAAGAGGTTTAATTGACTCACAGTTCAGCATGGCTGGGAAGGCCTCAGGAAACTTACAATCATGGCAGAAGGCACCTCTTCACAGAGCAGAAGGAGAGGGGATGAGTGCAGAGTGAAGGGGAGAAAAGCCCCTTGTAAAACCATCAGCTCTCATGAGAGCTCACTTACTATCACAAGAATAGCATGGAGGAACCACCATCATGACCTAATCACCTCCCATGAATTGTCTCCCTCAACACATGAGGATTACAATTCACATTACAATTCAAGATGAGATTTGGGTGGGGACACAGAGCTAGACTATATCATAGCTACTACACTAAATTTTGTCTTTTTTATTTTTTGCTTTTCTTTATAGTTTTTTACACGTTTGTATTCTATAGTAATTTATTAGGTAATTTTGGAAAATTTTGAAGTTTATTTAAATGAAACCATACTTATGTATTTGCCTACATGTTTTTATTTTTTCTGTGAGAATTTTTTGGGATTGAGTCATGCTTTGTATAGCTATAATTGATTCATTTTTACCATTGTTTGTTATTCCATTAAGGAATATCCCAGAACTTATTTACTGATTCTATTATTCATGCTCAGTTTGAATATTTCTAAGTTTTTTTTTGCTCTTACCACCAGCACATCTTTGAATATTTATGTCTATCCACTTGTGTTAATATAAAATTTTCTCTATTTCATCAATACAAGTGTTAATGGTAGGATCAAGCAGAATGTTCATTTTCACATATATAAAATAATGCTAAATTATTTTCCATAATGTTTACATATACTAATCCTTCACCAGAAGTACATAAATATTCTATTTTGTTTTCTTTATACCTTTATTGATATATAATCAGATATTTTTTATTTATCTCAAACCTGTGAATACACAAAGGTATCTTGTATTATTCTTGGCTTATATTTTCTTTATTAATAATGAGGTTGATCATCTTCTCGTATGTTTATTTACCATCACGTCTTCAGTGAAGTGATAAACTTTCTCAGTTTTTTGACTGAAGTTGTCTTTATTTGCCCTTGTACTTGAAATACTTTTTTCCAGCTATTGAATTCTTGGTTGACAAACATTTTCTCTTAGTTCACTGAAGGTATCTGACTTCCATTATTGTTGTTAAGAAGTCAGCAGCTGTCTAATTGTTGCTCCTTGAAAGATTCTCTCTTTTTTTATTTTATCCCAGGATGCTATTAGAGATCTTTTATGTGGTGGTCTGCAGTGCTTAATTGTGAATTTCTTTTCACTTAACTTTTTTTGGATTTGCTTGGCTTCTTAAATGTGTCTTTTATCATTTCTGAAAAATCTTCAGCCACTAGATTTTCAAACGTAAACTTTCCTCTCCTTCTGAAACTTTGATTAGACATGTGATCCTATTATTTCATCTTATATCTCAGTATTTCTTAACATCACTTAATATTTTTCAGCTCTTTTTCCTCTTTATGTGACTACATTCTGGATATTTTCCATCAAATTATCTTAGAGTTCGTTACTATGTTCTTTAAGTATGTCTAATTTATTGTTGATTCCATCCAAAATTTTTTATACCTCTTTATAAATTGTGAATTTATACATTTCCTAAAATTAAATTAACCTTGCTCTCCTGGGAGAAACTCCACTTTGTCATGGAGCCTAACATATTATTTATTATTTGATTTACTTCACTAACATTATACTTTATGTTTCTAATGAGATTGTATTATAACTTTTCTTTCTCCTACTTTCTTTAAAGGTTTGTGTATAAATAGTATACTGGACAGGATTTCTCAACTTCAGTGCTGTTGGTCATTTGGACCAGATCATTCTTCATTTTGGGGGCTGTCCTGTACATTGTAGATGTTTAGCAGCACCCCTGGCTTCTACCCACTACATGTCAGTAGTATCCACTATACCTGCAGTTATGATAGCCCAGACATGTCTCCAGGCAAGCCAAATGAACCCTCAGGAGGAAATTTGTCCCAGTTGAGAACTACTACACTTTTAAAATGATCAGAAAGACAAGGAGTAAAGATTATCCTACAAAATGTATGGACCATAGTCTTTCTAGCTGTCAAAGATAAGAAAGAGTAGTACTGTGAAACTGTCAGAATACAAGAAACAAAATCAACATTATATGCATTTTCTTGGATGGGATCCCAGAACAGAAAGGAAAGAAATACATTTTATGAAAGTTGTGATGTTGTATGAGTGTTGATTTTCTGGCTTAAGTGTTAGAGAGGGTTAAGAAGAGTGTCTTTGGCCGGGCGCGGTGGCTCAAGCCTGTAATCCCAGCACTTTAGGAGGCCGAGATGGGCAGATCACGAGGTCAGGAGATCGAGACCATTTTGGCTAACATGGTGAAACCCCGTCTCTATTTAAAAAAATACAAAAAACTAGCCGGGTGTGGTGGCGGGCGCCTGTAGTCCCAGCTACTCAGGAGGCTGAGGCAGGAGAATGGCGTAAACCCGGGAGGTGGAGCTTGCAGTGAGCTGAGATCTGGCCACTGCACTCCAGCCTGGGTGACAGAGCAGACTCCGTCTCAAAAAAAAAAAAAAAAAAAAAAGTACACATAGGAGTGTTTGGGCAGCAGAGTGGTGATGCATTATATCTATGGCTTGCTTTCATTTGGGTCAGAAAATTACTACTACTATTAATAGTAGAGATAGTGGGGAGAGGGAGAGAAAAATATTAAAGTGAAATATTGACAGTAGAGAAATTTAAGTGAGGTTGATAAGATAGTGCTTTGTAGTGTTTTTCAACATTCCTGTAAGTTTAAATTATTTCCTAGTAACTTATTTAAAAAAAATGTATGTTTCTTATTTTATGGTACATTGAAAATGGGTAAGTAAAACTTAAAAATTAGTATTACTGATCTCTTATATCAGATATTAGGTAATAAATGCCAGCTGAGGAGGATCATCTGGTTTTGACACAAATTTAGTTATCTTAATTCTATAACCAAACCATTGAACCCACTTATAAACAAACCTCCAATGCAAAATTTCTCCGAGATGATAAACAAAATGGTTAAATGAGTCTCTGCCTCTGACAAGCTACAGTTTGAGCTATAGTTTGCAACTATTAGCTAACTTTGGGAACATTACATTACCACTCTAAATCTCAGTTTATTCAGCTGAAGGTAAAATAAAAATAATACATATTTCATGCTTTTTAGCACTAAAGATAATATACATAAAATTTCTTTGCACAAGGCAATTCACAAATTGCATACAAATTTCACAGATATTGGCTATTAGTTTGTGAAGGTCTTTTTTTAAGCAAAATTTTTCTTTGATAATACTTTAATCTTAACAGGAAAGTGGAGCTTTCATCTCCCAACTAGAGAAGTAATATGTTGAGTTCATTCACTCCAGCGTATAAATTAATCCTTTTATATTATTTTATAGAATAATTTCTGGTAGAGGACAGGTGACTGAGGGTCTCCTAGTCCCTGAAGGATATCTGGTCACTTACCACTGCTGATGGAAATCTTTCCAATGTAGCCTATTATCAATGAACTACAGAATTCTCAAATACCAAACTTACTTTTCTAGACTTCATTATTCCACTCTGTTGCCATTTTCAATGTTCAGTTATACTGAATTTCCATTTCCATTCTGCATACATGTTGTCTTCTTTTCTTTACTCACAATCTGCTGCCTATGTGAATTTTTCTCTCCCGCCTATTATCTTCTTTTGAAAGCGCACCCTTGTTCAAAGTGTGACAGGTGCTGCCACTTCTTTAGGCAGCATCCTAATCTAACCAGCTGGGATTACTCTCTCTCTTCCAAGCTTGCTCCCATAGTACATTCAGTTGCATAGGATTTCTGCACAGGAATCATGAGTAAGATCCTCAGTGGTAGGCAGGTTTCAGTTTACAAATGACTCGTGTTCCATTGTGTGGAATGATAAAGAGATAGTATGAGTCTGCCTAAGCATCATCTGTGTCATGGTTCATATAAACAATGCATCCGTTCACTCCTGCAACCAGGGCGTGAATTCACTCATTTGACTAGTACCATTACAGGGTGAAATAATGCATCCACGTGAGGGCATAATACGTCAAGTGAGTGAAGATTCAATTGTGGAGTTTCTCACTTGTACCATCTTTATGTAAGACTGATAATGCTTGCTAAAAAAAAAATTCTATTGTGCATTTAGCTTCAACATTACTTGTGTCTTATTTGTCCTGCTCTCTATGAAGTGCTTAAAGACAGCATCAAAATCGTATAATAAGCAATAATAACTGAGGGTTTACTATATGCCAGTCACTGTGTGAGGTACTTTATATGCATTATGCATATGTAAATAATCCTCGTTACAGCCATATTAGTTAGGTACCATTATTAATCCAAGTTTTCTAGTGAGGAAACTGAGTCTGAGAGATTTATTGTTGCCCAAGGGTTGATATACACTAATTATCAGAAACATGCTGGCTAATTACAAAACTCAAATATTATCTACCACGTTATTCTTCTATAATGTTTATAAAATTTGATTGGATTCTTTTCAGGCCATGAAAATCAAATTGTGAAAAAATTTATTGTATCATTTTAGCAGAAACATTTTACAGTAAATGTGTTACATTAATGGTTGCTAAGTTTGTTGAATTGCAAGGATTCTTTATGCCATGTTTATGGTTAAAATTCCTTGAACCATAATTGATTCATGTCTAAAGTCACGAACTATTCATTGTCTAAATTATATAAAAATTGGTTAAACTCAAATTGTGATTTATTGGCTCCTTCCATAAATGGAATCAGGAAGTTTTGACAAATCTATATCTGTTAGTCTGTAAGACATTTCCATTTATGTCTCAAGTAAATTGAGTAAGCTGCATTGATTGATGATATATGGTTTTTAAATATAAGACCACAGAATATAACATCTAAGTGATATGGCAAATATTTCAGAAAAAAAAATAACTGAACAAAATACATTCCTACTTCACACCATTGTAAAACCAAATTAAAATAATATTAGAGGAATTGAAAATAGGGAAATGCCCCAAATTTTAGTTTTATCTCATAATAACATTCCTTTTTTGAGATTTTTCTAGGCTTTTAATATTACCAAACTTCTTTTGCCTGAATAGTCAGTATATGTGTATTTATATTAGTTCTTAAAGTAATCCAACAAGCATGCACAATTGATTAGTGTCATTAGAATCTATTTTATAAAACTGTGATTACACCATTTAAAAATAGGTGTTTCATACTCAGCTCATGGAGCACAATTAAACCATTTTATGTTAATATTGTGTAAATGTGTGACTGAAATTTCTGCAGCACTCACTAATTATTTTATTGTCTATTAAAAATTCTAATGAACCACTTAATTGGGTATGTGTATTTTAAGTTTAAAAGGAAAACATTATGGCATACTTTGAGGAAATTCTATTCTTCTACTTTAGATTATATATATATGTGTATATATATATATTATAATAACTGTCTAGGTAAGCTACTTTAAAGCTATTTAAATTGAACTAGCTCAAGTCAATTGCACCATACATTTAGATAACAGAATTTACAAATGTTTTGCTATAACTAGATTAAAAGGAGGTTAATGCTTCCATACAATGACTAAACTGGCAACAATTTTAATAGTAGGATCCACTAGGTTACATAAGTCATTTCACTGTACAAATGTTCTTTGACTTAAGATAGGGTTAAGTCCTGAAAAACCCATTGTAAGTAGAAAATATAATTTGAAAATGCATTTAATACCTCAATAAATGCATCTTATGGTCAAAAAATCAAAAGTCAATCCATTGTTTGTTAAGGACTGTCTATACTGTAATTGGAAAGACAAGGCATAACCTACTTTCAATCTTGAATATTTACACACCTCTCTCTGGCTATTTTTGGGTTTACCAGAAACATAGTTTGGCTACAATACAGACTGGAAATAATTAACATAAAATAAAAAAAACTACTTTTATTGTTAAAAATATTATGAAATTTGGAAAAATGCTCCAAAATAATTTTTCTTTCTAACTAATAATGTTATCTTCCTTTATCACTAGCTGCCACTCATTGCCAACTATGCATAGAATTTATATCTAAAATTGGTTCTCATGGGTAGAAATTGTATCAAAATTAGAAGTAGCAAATGATGAAACTTTACATGCAAAATGGCTTATTACCCCACCATTCTTTTCATTCTCTGAACTCTCAAATCCTATCCTAGGAAGATCAGGATCAATAGGATTTTGATGTGCTCCTGATAAAAGGTTTCTTGTGCAGGTAATGGGGATCCAGGATAGAAATATGAATATAATTTGTAATTAAGGATTATCTAATCATTTACATGATCAGAATACACTATGTTTTGCTAACTCAAATGCACTTTCACTGAAATGAAAATACTCATTTATTGGTGCAGTATAGCCATATTTCTCTGAAATAAGAATACTGGTGTGTCATTTATATGTGTATTTTACTCTAAATTATCACCATCAACCAGGCTATTGGGTGCTCAATAAATATTTGGTAAGTTAATATTTATAATAAGACCTTTTCTCCCAGGAAGATAAACAGGGCATCATTTTTTTTTTTTGCTCAAAATTTCATACAGTCCTATCAGCAAAATAAATTATAAAATTTTAGGTAAAGCAATTTTCTCTCCACAAAGCAATTTTCTCTCTATCAGTCTGTTCCAACTCACACTTGGTCTTACAACTAGAAAAAGGGCCATTGTGGTAGCAGAAATAGTAAAACAAAGGATATCTGCCCACTTTAATTTTATACTGAGAACTGTATTGTTAAACAGAATTACAAAAGTATTTTGAAAATATCTTAAATACTTCAAGCTACAGTTGTTGTAATTGCATAAAGCACAAGTCCTGCAAACTCAATTCATATTTTTACATTTAGCATCTTAAGAATATTGGCTAAAAATAGAGTTTTGAAAAAAATCATTGATAATGGAGATTGAGTGCACATCGAGTACACTGCAGTTATTCTTCTCAAAATGCTGCTTTCTACTAGCATCAATATAATGAGGTGATATAAAACCATTGCTACCTCTGATTGGAACAATTTATTTGGCTTAGAAGCATCAGAGTATAGTGTTCTGGAATTTATAACTAGGTAGAAGCAATTTTATTTTTATACTTAAAACCATTGAAAGTCTTACTTCACAAGATTATGTGCTTATGACAGCTCATGCAGTTGTTTCCCACCAACTTTTCCCGGTGATTTGCCATCCATTGATAACCATTGCTTGGGTCCTTGAAGCAGTCATTTCACTAGAAATTGCAAAGTGATGCTTTTCTAATTCCATTATTTATCCTTAATTTATTCTCTTGAAATATTCTACATACAATAAGTTTCTTTCTACTAGAGCTATTCTGCTAGCCTTAAATATTCATTCTAGAAAGCCAAAATAAATGCTTATACCTATCCATTTTGTTGTAGATTTTCAGGGTAATGGGTTGGTGCCTGTAGTAATCTCCACATGAGTTGTCCCCTTCCTTTTGTTCCCTTCCCTTAACTACTCATCCTCGTGAATCCCTCATTCTTTTTTACTAATGAATTTACAATTTTTATAATATATTTTATATGTTTAATCAATTTAATTATTATTTTCTTCAATGTTCTAAGTCTCTCTATTTAGATCAGCATAAGCTCTTTGTGATGGCTCTCCTTATTTTGAACTGGCTTCTTTAATCTTTGGTATCTTTCTTGTTTTCAGAAACAAAAAGATGGCCCAAGCTCACCTTATGTGTGTGTGTATATGCATGTAGGTGTTTATAACGAGATTTTTATACTATAAAAGAATTCACTCATTCAACTTTGAGTTATTACGATGACTGAAGTAGTCAAGATTTTTCTTAATTCATTGAATAGATGACAAATCTCAACTTATGGTAAATCACTGGAGTGGAGGGCATAAAAGGGGGTGGTATCTTGAATTGGAGAAGACAAATTTTGAGACACAGTATGACAACTTCCAGTTTCCATTCTGAGAGCTTGAAAGTCATCACTCATCCTCACAAGAAAAAAGCTGAACAAGCCAAAATGACTTAAAAAGTCTGTCAGATAATTAAAGTAACAGGACCAACAGCATTCTCAAAAATTGGAAAAACAAGTGAATATATTATATACAAATAAGATTGCCAGAAGAAGAAGTCATTGGAACAGTTAAACCAAAACTTCAATTCCAGAGGGTGTGTATAGACTAGCTTGAGAGTTACAATCTCCCCCAGATGCCTAATCTAGAGAGATTTCTGTACTTTCCCAGGATTTACCTCTAGGACAAAACCCACCAGATTTTCAGATGAACAGGAAAAAACTCCAACATGTTTGGTCAGAGGGAAGAAATAGCAAAATTTTCTGAAAACCTAGAGCTTTGTTAACAACGAAGGCCAACTTAGCAAGGCAAAGACTTCATCAGAGCCTAGTGATTTCCAGCATGAAGGAAGGTGTTAGTCTTCATGTCTCATCCAAGGGAGACAGGAGGAGTCTGAGATGCATTTCTGAAGGTCACAGCCCAGGGACACACATCCACTGAAAGACTGAGATCTAATCTCTCCATACACCTTACTGCCCCCATCAATAAGGCTTCTGTAAAATAAGAATGGATTACAGTTAAAAAACTGAAATATTCTGATTCTATTTAAGGAAGAAAAACCCAAAGAAAAACCCAAAGATGGCAAAACAAAACAAAAGCAAAGATATTACAGAAACTGAATCCTCTGACAAATACAGACACAGTGAACAGCAAACATAGCCTGTCTTGTAGCCAGATAAACATAACACTGCACACTAAAAGCATAGCTATTTCAGTTAGCATTACTCAATACAGTATGTCTAACTTTCAAAAACATTATAAGCATGATAAAAGGTAAGAAAAACACAATCTAAAGAGACAAAGCAAGCAACAGAACTAGACCCAGACATGACAGATATTTTGGAATTATCAGATTGGGAATTTAAGACAACTATGATTAATATGCTAAGGGCTTTAGTAGAAAAAGTGGACAATGTTCAGGAATTGATGGTTAAAGTAGCCATAGAGATGGGAGCTCTCATAAGGAATAAAAAGGAGAAGCTGAAAATAAAAAGCATAAAGAATGCCTTTGATGAGCTCATCAGTACACTGAATATAGCCAAGGAAAAAAATTAATGAGCTTGAAGTTAGGTCAATAAAAACTTCCCAAACTCAAATGCAAAAAAAAAAAAAAAAAAGAAGTTGGGGAAAAAAACCCTAGAATATCCAGGAAGTGTGAGACAATTACAAAAGGTACAACATATGTATAATGGGAATACCAGAAGATGCAGCACAAGAGAAAGGAACAGAAAAAATATTTAATTTATATGGCTAAGAGTTTTTAAAAATTAATGACAGAAACTAAATAAAAAACAAATTATCGAAAGAAGGCATAGGATAAAACATTTTACCAATAGAAGAATAAGGATATTTATATCAGACTTTTTGATAGAAACCATAAAAGCAGAAGAGACTAGAGTCAAATATTTAACATGTTGAAAGAAGAAATCTCTCAACCTAGAATTTTATATTCATTGAAATTATCCTTCAAAGAGAATAGAAATATAAAGACTTTCTCAGACATTTCTCTCAAGACAGGTATACTAACAAGAAATGACATACCTGTTTTGAGAGAAATTTTAAAATAAGTTCTGAGAGAAGGAAAATAATATATATCAGAAACTAGGACCTACATAAAGAAAGGGAGAGTGTCAGAGAAGGAATAAATTAAAGTAAAATAAAATCTTATTCTTATATGGTCTAATAGAGAACTATTTTCTCACTCCTACCACATCTAATAGATGATTGTTTGTCCATAGTAGTAACAGGAACAATGTGTTGGGTAATTATAGCATATGTATAAGTGAAATGAATGACAGCACTGTTATAAGGGATGCAATGGCGGAATTGGAATACTCTGTCATAAAAGTACCTGCACTGCCTGTGAAATGGTATGTCAAAGCAAATTTATATTAGTTCCAAACGGGCATTTCAAACTCTAGGGCAACCATTAAAAAGGCCAAGAAAAGCCGTATAATTCATATGGTAAGAGTAGAGAAAAGGGAATCATGTAAAATGCTCCATTATACTCAGAGAAGGCAGAAAATGAAAAAAGAGATGCCATGTTAGCATTTAATAAAAAGAAAGCTGAAGTAGGTGTATTAAATTCACACAAAATCAACTACAGAACAAAAAAAATTATCAGTGATGAAGAGAGGAATTTTTCATAATAAAAGTCTTAATTCTCCAAGAAGACATAACAATTCTTAACATATATGCCCTTAACAACAGAACATCAAAATACACGAGGCTAAAACAAATAGAATGGTAAGGAGAAGTAGATGAATCCACTATTATGTTTGGAGATTTCAGCACTCCTCTATCAGTATTGACAGATCCACTAGGCAGGAAATCAGTAAGACATTGTAATACTACACAGCATCCTCAGCTTCTTTAAAGTTGTAAGATCTCAGAGGCAGAATTAGCTGCATGGAAATGAAAGGGTAGTCCCTGGGTGGTAGTGTAACCCTCATTTGTTTGGATCAATCTCTCTGAAACTGACCCAACTGTCCCAGAGAACTGATGTCTACTGTTTTTTATTTATTTATTTATTTATTTATTTATTTATTTATTTTGTGTGTGTGTGTGTGTGTGTGTGTGTGTGTGTGTGTGTGTGGGTATTTTGATAAATATAGAAACTGACTCCTCTGGTCTGAAATCTTGAGACTTACATTTGTCTTATCTGTGCTTCTTCCTCAGGAAACCCACCCATAGGCCTCTAAGATATCAAAGGACTGAAACTTACCAGATCACTGTATCCTGACAATGAGTTGCAACACCCTTAATTCATCATAATTCCTGTTTACAAACTCCTCTTCCTTACCCTTCCTTAATTCCTGCTTTCCCACACATAGTTACATTTCTTCCCTGCTATATAAACCCCTAAGTTTAGTCAGTCGGAGAGATGGATTTCAGAATTACTTCCCTTTCTCCTTGGGTACAGTACCCGAATAAATCCTTCTTCCCTAGCAATACTTGCCGTCTTAATGATTGACTTTCTGTGTGGCAAGCAGCAGAACCTAAACTGAACCTCTGGTGTTTTGGTAACAGAACGAGGTGAGAGAGGATCCCTATAGAGGTGGGATTTATAATGCTCCACATTTAATTATCTCCTGGGTTGGACACTGAGACAACAGTTTGAATAAATACATAGATTACTGAAAACTACTTTCCCTTAATTTATCTTACCTATTTACTGTAGACTTAATGGAAAGAAAACTCTTCCTTTTTACTCTCCTTTTTTTTAACTAACCTTGATTTCTGTTTTTTGTTTGTTCTTAACAAAGTTTTATTTGAAACAAATAGGCCCAATATACATCAAGTAGAAGGAGACAGTCTCTAAATTTAGAAAACGTAAGTAATGTCTATAAACCCTGGATTTACAATCAACGTGTGAGTCTTAGCCAAATGCAATCTACTGGAGCCTGTGTTTAAGTCCATATTTGAATTATTATTATTTTCAAAAATGTGTTTGCTCTAAATATTTACCTCACAAGAATTCGTACATCAGTAAAGCCTAAACAGTTAAACTACTACTCTAACCTGATTGATCACTTATCTTTGCTAGGTAACTATCATTAGTCTCTTATCTCACAGAATTAATGTTACTAATATTAATTAAAGCTGAATAAAATTTATTGTTTTATTTGGTTATTTAAGCTTAATCTCTTAAAAGTCTATTGTGAAAGCAGGCCTTATATAAATGATAAAACACAAAAGCAAAAATTAGGTAGGCATTATTCACATTTGAGTCAATCTGATTTTCAATTGCATGATATAAACTCTTCAACTCTAAATTTCAAAAAATAGAAAAAGTGTAGATGGTACAACTATGCATCATTTATGATAGTGTGAAACCCTATATAAACAAACACACAAAATGCATAAAGACTACAGCCATTAGTGTTATCTTTTTAAAAATTTAGATAAATGTAATGGGTAAAGCTTTAGAATCATGGGCAATGATGTCAAAAAGATAGATAAATTGCTTGTAGACTCCTTGATAAAATATGCTGATACAACTAGCTGTCAATGGATGACACTATAAGATTTGGAAGTATAGGGTTCATGTCTTCTCTATATTTTTTTCAACCATCTCTCTAAGATTTGCATAGCAGTGTTCTATCTGGTGTCCTATACTGCGTGGTCATTCAGACACTACATATTCTCACCACCTGATCACCATAAATATTTGCTGCTGGAGAAAATGTTTATTATTTTGAACTGTTTGGACCTACGGCATTTATGACTGCAGTAATAAGTCATAACCTAGGATTTAGGCAGAATGACTGAAAAATTTCAGCTGTTTTCACGATCTATTTCAGTAGCTAAGGTCAAAGCAATCATGAGGGACCTTGGACTGCTTGCTAAGGCAGGCAAAATTACTTATTTGACAACACAATAATCTGTGCATTCAGGTGAGGTCTCTAGGTCACAGTTCAAGCCTGGCTCTTCTCTTGACTGCTTAACCTAAAAATATCTTATAATTTATATAGAATTTTATAATGTAAATAGTATGACTTGCAATTGTATAACGTGAATTTTTTAAAAATACCACTATCACTTAAAAAATATATACATTCCAAAACAATGCTTAAGACTCACATTTAGAAGTGAATTCCTCAGAACATGAATTAATATTTTGTATGGGATGTTCTAATTCTACACCAAGAGGGGCAGGCAATGACTCACACCTATAGTTGGGTCCTGGATGCTACAGTGAGCAATGTTGGAGACAGGATCCCAGAGTGAGCCCAGATAAACACATGACGTGTACTGCGAGGTGAACACCCAACATCACACAGCTGGTGAGTGGCTTTCTAGATTCAAAGTTCTGCTATGTAGTATTGCAGAAATGAATAAATCTGGCTTCCACTATGAATTTATAGGATATCTCTGGCATTGAAACTGAGAATATGAACTAACAGCATAGGAATTTTTGTCAAAAAGATGCTGAATAAAGAACTGTTCAGAAGGTAGATGAGAAAAGAAGATAGTACACTGTATAGGGAAAAATAGACACCTGCTGTATGAAACCTTACAAATAGTAAAATAACTGTTTACGCGTATTTCCCAATAATATTATTTAAGGCATTATTTCAAATACTTCACTGAATAATCAAAATATAATCTTAGTTTTTCATGATCCAAGGCTTTACCTTGAAATTCAAAATATACTTTCTTAATTCTATTTTAGGTTCTTATATTTTATTTAGTACTTTGATTGCTAAATGTTTGCTCTTTACATAATGTTATCTTAGTTAACTGCCAAATTCTGATTGATAAAATTACAGATAATTTTTCCTGACAGAGGATAGGATTATCCAGATGTGGAATCCATGAAGTAGCAAACAATAAGTTAAAAATATCAAATTGGAATAATTTTATGCATTTGTATTTTTAATGGGCAGTCTCTCCTGTGTTTAAAATATTGGGCACTGAAGTCAGAGATACTTTTGATTAAATACAGACAACTTACTGACTGACCTTGAGCCAGTTACTTCCATTCTCTTTGCATCGGCTTTTTCATTAATGCAACAGGGATTTAATAGTTTCTACCTTACTTTATGTTGTGAGTTAGAAATGAGATAATTTAGGTACTTGATATGTACTCAATATAACCTTAGTCATAAAAACGGATCAGCAATTTTGAGATAGCTCTGTGTTCAAATTATATATAACTGTGTGTATTAAAATAATAAAGTTTTAGAGTTCTTTTAAAAAATTATTATTATTATTATTTTAAATGGGGTCTCACTCTGTCACCCAGGCTGGAGTACAGTGGCGCAATCTGAGCTTACTGCAACCTCCACCTCCCAGGCTCAAACAATCCACCGCCTTAGCCTCCCAAATAGTTGGGATGACAGGCATGTGCTACCCCAGCTGGCTAATTTTGGTATTTTTTTGTAGAGACTGGGTTTCACCGTGTTGCTCAGGCTGCTCTCAAACACCTGAACTCAGGTGACCCGCCCTCCTCAGCCTCCCAAAGTGCTGGGATTACAGGCGTGAACCACTACACCCGACCTTAGAAAGTAAAGTTATTTAAGTTATTTATAACTTTTTAAGGTCGGGTGTAGTGGCTCACGCCTGTAATCCCAGCACTTTGAGAGGCCAAGGTGGGAGGATAAACTGAGGTTAGGAGTTCGAGACCAGCCTTGCCAACAAGGTGAAACCCCATCTCTACTGATAAAAACAAAATTAGCTGAGTGTGATGGAGGGTGCCTATAATCCCAGTTACTTGGGAGGCTGAGACAGGAGAATTGCTTGAACCCTGGAGGTGGAGGTTGCAGTGAGCCAAGATCACATCACTGTACTCCAGCCTGGGCACAAGAGTGAGACTCTGTCTTAAAAACAAAAAAGTTATTTACATATATCCTGCATGTGAAAAAATATAAACTCTAAAGGCAGAATTTAAAGAATAATAAAATGAACAACCATACATACATTGATAGGCTATTGTAACACGTAAACCATGCTCAGTGTCAGAGAAGCCTGAATTCACTTACCTGAGAGAATTCTCTTTTATCCTCAAAAGTAGCTGCAAGCCTGAACATTGTTCTATTCATTTCTTCACTTTTCCTAACAGTTTTATTACCTGTGTACACCTGCCTGAGAATAAAACTTTATTTTTGTCTTTTTTGAACCTACATGAATAAAATTATATTTTTCTCTGATGTTTACCTATCTGCTTAAGAATACTGTTTAGAGCTTCATTTGTGTGAATATGAATTGTTCCAGAGCACATGTTGGCAAAGTCTTTCTATGAAGGGTCAGATAGGACATATTTTAGGCTTTCTGGGCAAGGTAGTCTCTGTCACAATTACGTATCACTGACTGCAGCACAAAAGAAGAACTAGATAATACATAAATGCATGGCCATGTTCCAATATATCTTTATTTACAACAAATACGTGGTGGGCTCAGGATTGTGTTGGCCCCTGTTCTAGATCATTTATTTTTCACTGACATATAGAATTATTTCATATTAATATATTGCAGTTTATCTCTTTCACTGCATGGAATGATATGCTTGCATTTCACTGGAGTCATGGACTGATATGCTTACATTTCACTGTAAGTAAATTACACTTAAATGTTTAAAGAAATAGATAAAAGGTAAAAAAAAATTGAACATTTGCAATTCAAAAACCCTTTAAGAAAAAAATCATATTTTATTGAAAGATGGTAAAGAAAACCCAAAGAAGTTAAGAAATATTCAGATACTTGGATAGGAACACCCAATTTAGTCATGCTTGTATTCTTCAAAAAAATATTGGATTGATTCAGAGCAATTCCAGTACCAATTGGTTTTTTTGCTTTCTGGGATTTTTGTTGTTGAGGAAACTAGACAAGCTGATTTTAGGATTTTTATGAAATAGCAAAAGTAGAGAACAGCCAAGGGACTTTTGGAAAAGAAGTGGGGAAGAGAGTATTCTACCAGATATTTAAACCTTTAACTAAGATAGTATAGTTAGCAAGAGGTTTTGTTGAGCCTTTCCCAGTGTCTTTGGATGTGTAGACACTTAAAATTTTACAAAGTCTAATTTATTTAATAGTATTTCTTACGGTTCGTGCTTTTGTGTTTCATTTAATTTTTCCTCACTTTCCTATCATCACAGCTGTGAAGATACTCTGTTTTCTTCTAGTAGTTTTATAGCTTTCTCTCTTAAATACAAACCCTTCATTCATTTCAAATAAATATTTGTATATGATGTTTGGTAGGGGTCAAATAAACATATATAGTGATTACTTTTGCATATGTTTTCTGCAATAATAGTTGAAAAGATTCATGTTTCCCCATTGAAATGCTTTGGCAACTTCATCAAAAATTAACTGACCATGTAATTGTGGGGCTACTTCTGGACTCTCATTCTACCCATTGATTACTTTTGTATATCTGTATACCAATACTACACTGCCTTGTTTATATAAGCTTGATAGTATGTTTCTTCTTATTAAATTTACTAAACAGTTGTTATTTTTATGTAGAAATGCAAATTCTTTTGTGTATTGATTTAGCACTCAGCATCATTGTTAATCTATCTTAATAATTCTAATTCATTTTCACTGGAATCTTTTGGGTTTCTATGTAGGTAATTTTATTATATGATTATAATAATAATACTTTTGTTGCTTGCTTTCCAAATTGTGTATGCTGTAATTTTATTTTTCTTCTCTTGTTTTTGAAGCTAACAATTCTAGTAATGTTGGTAGTTTTGATGACAGTGGGCAGTCTTGATTCTGATTCTTGGGCAGTCTTGATTCTGATTCTGAATATGTTGTTTTCAGTATTTCACCAGAACAGATATTTGCTACCAATGTCCTTTAGCAGAATAAAGATGTTTTCTTTAGTTCCTACTGTAAGAGATTACGTCGTGAACAGATGTAGAGGATGTCAGCAATATGTGGGGTATGTTTCACTAAAAACTCCTTCCTCCATAAAAGCAATGAGATAACTGGAGACATTGTAAGAACCAACATTTTCCGGACTTTGGAAATTAACCAAAGGCTTGCAGCAACCAAGTGAGCATTTTTTTTTTTCAAGATAAATGATGAAACTTGATAAAAATAGAGAGTTTTATTGCATTTTAACATGCCTTAGTTCCATCTCCCATTTTCCACTACTCTGTGGCAGCCTTGAAAAATAACTGCTGTGTGGTGTTGGGGCCCTTTCAAAGCTTCATTCCCAATCTTTCTTTCTTTTCTTTTCTCTTTCTTTCTTTCTTTCTTTTCTTTCTTTCTTTCTTTCTTTCTTTCTTTCTTTCTTTCTTTCTTTCTTTCTTTCTTTCTTTCTTTCTTTCTCTTTCTTTCTTTCTCTCTTTCTTTTCTTTCTCTTTCTTTTTTCCTTCCTTCCTTCCTTCCTTCCTTCCTTCCTTCCTTCCTTCCTTCCTTCCTTCCTTCCTTCCTTCCTTCCTTCCTTCCTTCCTTCCTTCCCTCCCTCCCTCCCTCCCTCCTTCTCTCTTTCTTTCTTTCTTTCTTTCTTTCTTTCTTTCTTTCTTTCTTTCTTTCTTTCTTTCTTTCTTTCTTTCTTTCTCTCTCTCTCTCTCTTTCTTTCTTTATTTCTCTCTCTTTCTTCTTTTTTTTTTTTGACGGAGTCTAGCTCTGTCACTCAGGCTGTAGTGCAGTGGCGCGATCTCAGCTCGCTGCAACCTCCGTCTCCTGGGTTCAAGCAATTCTTCTACCTCAGCCTCCCTAGTAGCTGGGATTACAGGTGCCTGACACCACGTCCAGCTAATTTTTGCATTTTTAGTAGAGACGTGGTTTCAACACGTTGGCCAGGCTTGTCTTGAACTCCTGACCTCATGTGATCTGCCTGCCTCGGCCTCCCAAAGTGCTGGGATTACAGGTTTGAGCCACTGTGCCCAGTCAGACTTATTCTTTTACCAGTTGGATGGTTACCTGGAAGACCCCATTGGCAAGATTATCCATATTTGATCTGACTCAAGCTTTTCCCCAGGAGACATTTGGTGAAAACAATTACAGCAAAGTGTTTAACGTCATGACTGCTTGAGGTGGTGGATAGCGGTTGGGCAAAAATAGACAAATCAAAAAACTTGAACAGAACAGTTGAAAACTTAAATATTCATATGGACTTGGAAAAGCTCCAACATTTTTTTGAATATCTAAAAGACTACACACATACATAAGGTTGTGTGCATGCATAAGGCTATGCGCATGCTCAGGGTTGTGCATATGTACCCAAATGGCCTGAGAAGTCCCTACATTCTGATGTTCACTGACTTTGAGGCTCTGTGCAAGCAGGAAGAGAGAGGTAATACAGAATTGTCAACTGCCTGGTTGAGTGTTAATTACATGCCCCAACAGATATACAGAACCCCTGGTAAAGACTGGGAGACGTTTTCATTCCAGGCATTAAGACAATCTTTGTTAGCTCGCTATTGAACTAGCTAGGGAAAGATCTAAGGACCACATGTGACAAAATATATAGACGTTACAAATTTAGTGCAGAAAAGTCACTGAACAAACAGAAACTATAATAAGTAATGACAACAGCAAACCCCAGATTTGCCACATATAGTGTTTAGAATGTTCAGTATTCAGCAAAAATGTGAAACATGCAAAACAAGAAGAAAATATGACCCACACACAGAAAAATAGTCACTCATTTGAAGCTGTCCCAAGGAAGCCCAGATATTGTACTTACAGATGTTGTAAGCTATTCTAAGTGTTTTCAAAGAGCTAATAAAACTATGTCTAAAGCAGGGTTCCTCAACCCTCAGCCCGGACTGGTACTGGTCCATGGCCTGTTAGAACCTGGGCTGCACAGCAGGAGGTGAGCGGTGGGTAAGCAAACTTTGCCACCTGAGCTCTGCCTCCTGTCAGATCAGCAGTGAAATTAGATTTTTATAGGAGTGCAAACCCTATTGTGAACTACATATGAGAGGGATCTAGCTTGTGCACTCCTTATGAGAATCTAACTGATGACTGATGATCCGAGGTGCAACAGTTTCATCCCGAAAACCACCCACACCCCTGCACCCACCAATACAAAGATTGTCTACCAGGAAACTGTTCCCTGGTGCCAAAAAGGTTGGAGACCACTGACCTAGAAGAGAGAAAGAGAACTCTTTCTCGCCAAATAGACATCAATAAGAAAATAGACACCAAGTACATATGAAGCCACATATATACATTCTGCAGTTGAAAAGTAAAATAACTGAGATGAAAAATTCACCTGAGAGGCTCAAAAATAGATATGAGTAGGTAAAAAAAAGAATCAGCAAATTTCTACAAAAATATGGAAACTGAAATTTAAAATATAGTAGCAAATACAACCACTTCAAATACAATGAAAGACTTAAATCTAAATCTAACAAAACATGTGCAAGATCTTATGCTTTAGAGCAGCTCATGTTATATGGAATCAGTTTCTTGCAGGTAGAATGTTAGATCATTTTTTAAAAATCTACTTTGCCAATTTCTGATTTTTCATTGACGTGTTGAGACCACTGCATTCAAAGTAATTTTTAGCATATTAGGGCTTAAATATTATTATTTAATTAATAATATTAAATGGGGTCTAATAGTAAGGCCCTGTTATTATTGGTTTTCTGTTTCTCCTGTTTCCCTTTTCTTACCTCATGTGGTTGTTTAATTATTTTTAAAATTGGATTTTGATTTAATTAACTGTGATTTGGGACATAGGATTTTGTATGGTTTTAGTAGTGGTTGCTCTAAGTATTATAATTTCCAAATGAAACTTATCGCAATTTACTAAACTCAATATTTTACCACCTCATGTGAAGTATGAAAAGTTTACTTCCATTTAGGTCCCTTTATCTGCTCCACTTTTAAAATATAATTGTCTCAAGCATTCCTCTATATACCTTAAATGTTACATCAGAGAATAATTTTTGCTTCAACAATCAAATGTTATTTAAGAAATTCATGAGAATCATTTAATATATTTATCTCAATTTTACTAATTGTTTTGTTTTTTTCTTTTCTGAAGTTTCATTTCTATTATTCTTTTCCTGAAGAATTTCCTTTTGCCTTACTTTAATGATATATTTTATTACGGACAAATTCTCTTAGCTTATCTTTATCTGAGAATATATTTAATTTTCTCTTCATTCTGGAAAGATAGTTTCACTAGGTATAGACTCTGCATTTGATAGTTTTATTTTTTCATCTTCTTTCAGCACTTGAAATACCTTGTGCTGCTTTGGGGTCTGTATTTCAGATGAGCAATCTACTGTCATTCAAACTGGAGTCCTCTTGTAAGTACTAATATAGTCCCTCTGTATCCGCGGGTTCCATACCTAGGGATTCAACCAACTGCAGATTAAAAATATTTGGAAAAAAATCAATAAAAATAAAAATAATACAATAATACAAATTTTAAAATAACAGTATGACAGCAATTTGCATAGTATTTACATTGTATTAGATATTACAAGCAATCTAGAGATGATTTAAAATATATGAGAGGATGTGCATGGGTTATATATAATACCATGCCATTTTTATAAGGGACTTGAGCATCCATGGGTCCTGGAACTAATCCCCCATGGAAATTGGTAAATTGTTTCTTTCTAACATATTTTAAGATATTTCCTGTCTTTAGTGTTCAAAACTTTAAATATGATGTGTCTCGACACAGAGTCTTTGTATTTATCCTTTATGGATTTTACTTAGCATCTGTATCTACAGGTTTATACTTTTCATTAAATCTGGAAAATTTTTAGTCATTATTTATTCAAATATTTTTTCCAGTCCCAAACTCTTTCTCCTTTCCTTCTGTACTTCAATGATAGGCATGTTAGATCTTTTGTTATTGTCCCACAGGTAATTGAGAGTTTGTTCATTTTTTACTCTATTTCTCTGTTATTAAGTTTAGATAATCTCTGTCATTCTATCTTTAAGTTCACTGATTCTTTTATCTATCATGTTTTTGCTGCTATTATGTCCATCTGTTAATGTATTTTTAAAAATTTAGTTATAGTTTTCAGTTCTGTAAATTTGTCTTATTCTTTAAATAAATTCTATTTTTTGCTGAGCCCTTCTATTATTTTTCATTTCTTTCAATATGTTTTAAATTGCTTGTTGGAAAATTTCTATGATGGCTGCTATAAAATCTTTGTCAGATAATTCCAACATCTGAATTATCTCATTGTTGGTATCTATTGATTTTCTTTTCTCACACCAGTTATTTTCCTGGTTCTTAGTGCAATAATTGACCTGCCATTGTATCCTGGGCATTTTGTGCATTGCATTGTAAAAGTTGGATCCCATTTATTTCCAAAATATTTTAGTTGTGAGAATGAAGACCTGAGAGGAATGGGCCTCTTCCATCTTGGCCAGCACCAACAGTCAGATTTATTTATTAAATCAAAACCATTTTTGTGTGCTTTAAATAATCCTAATATAATCATGCTATATCAATAATTTTTACATTGCTAGATTTTATTTGCTAACTTTATGTAGGATTTTTAAAACTGTCTTAATAATCAAGATCGCCTTGTGATTTTTCTATTTAACAAGTGTTAAAAATGGGACCAGTAGACATAGATTATGAAATATCAATTCAATTCCTTGAATGGGTTTAGGACAATAAATAATTCTTTAAAATACCTTTTTCTAAGTAATTATTCACTTTATGTAGGGCTTTAACTTATAAAGGTAAAATATTTATAACATTTTATCAGTTTTAATGTGTCTTTATTTTGTTGTATCTCCATGTCCTCTTCTTTGACTTTTATGTTTTACCTACTCTCTTATTTTTGGTCAATCTTCTCAAATTTTCCTACTTTATTCATTTTTTTTCCCCAAGTGCTGACTTTCAGTTCTGTTAGTCTTTTCTTTTATATTGTTTGTTTATATTTAATTTAGTTTTAAACTATTTTCTTTGGTTTTATTATTTTCTTATATCTTAATTGGGATGCTTGTCTCATTGATTTACAGCCTTTCTTCTTCCATAATATAAGCTCATATGACTACATTTTTCCTGTAAGGCTATAAAATTCCTACTTTTTATAATATTGCATATGAAGTGTCTTAATAATCAGTTAGTTGTAATTATGTTTATTCAATTATGAATTGTTTTACTATTCCAGGAGTTATTAAATGAGTTTCTACACTTATAAATTTATGGTTTTTAAGTAATAGCTTCATTATTTAGGTTTAAGTCAATTGCATTTTAGTCAGAGAATATGATTGATATGATAACAAACCTTTAGGATTTGGATTTCTGAAAATATGGCCAAGTTTTATAATGCATAATGTTTGCTTGAGAGGAATGTGTATTCTATTATTGTTGAGTGTAGGTTTTATATAAATATCCTTAGACAAATCTTTTAAAATTTTCCACGTTCTTTAGAATCTTGTGCTGGGTCAATGACTTTGAGAACTACATTTTAATATCTGTGAGACTTGAATTGTCAATTCCTCCATTTGGTTCTGTCAAAATTTTTGCTTTATATATATCAAGACTATGTAAATAACCACATTACCATCTTCATGAGCATACAATTTGTACAGTCACACAGGGCCACATACTTAGCAGGACCCATGATTGCTTTAATATTCTGCAATAGCCTTCTTGAAATTCTTAGAAAATTTTTAAAGTAGGTGTCCCACATTTTCATTTTGCACTACACCTGAAAATTATGCTTTTGGTCATGTACGTTTATAACTTTTTTGGTTCTGTTACATTTTTGCTTCACATATTTCAAGACTGTATATGAGGGGATAAATTTGGCTACTGCTTGCAATCTTCCAACTGTCTCGACACTCAATATCCAGCTGCCGTTTGATCTCACAAGACATTCAGCACTGTGATCCCTTCATTTTCTTCAGTCTATTGGCTCCTTATTGGGCATTAACTTTCCCTATATCGTCTGGATTCTGTTTGGTCTCCTGAGATGTTCCACTTAAAGATCTATATTCCTTGATAGACCTGTATTTCTGGGTGCATTCTTCCAGAAAAACCTATGAGGAGGCAAGCATGACTTGTTTTTAATCTATCCTTATTTGCTCTAACAACGTCTAACACCTAGTGGTCATTTAACAGATATTTAGTACATTAATGTTGATTGTTATTGATCACATTCTCCTTGATGTTTCTCCAGATTTCCATAACATTAATTTTGACATGTTCTTTAGGTTTAGGATTATCTTCATCTTTTTTTCTCTGGCATTATCTTCTCAGTATACACATTAAATTTTAGGATTCCATGAGAATTTATTTTTGGTTCTCTTATTTTATATTCTTCTTTCTCTCACCAATCATTCCCATGCATTTACTTATTGTTTATAATTCACTATATCCATTTATATATTCTTTTACAAATGATACACAAATATTTAATTAAGTTTCAGAGCATTCTAGATCCCTGGTGAAACAATTCTGAAGTGTTTTCCACACCATTTGTCTGAGGGTTCTTGAGGAAAATTGAACCCTAGTTGTTTTGACTGTTACCAAAGATTGCCACAGGATTTATTGGCTCTCCCTTCTTCTCTTTCACATCTCCTTATTCCTTTGCAATGTGACCTGAAATCATGTCCTAAATGAACTACTTTCATACATTGCTGTCTCAAAATCTGGTTTTTTTCTGAAACCAAAACTGAGAATAAGCGCACAATACGTATTTATTGAATTAATGAATCAGTAACCAAATGAAGATATCTAAACATTTTTAAAATTGTATTACTGACACTTGAAGGTGTGACCTTAAGTTACCTTCTTGGTTTCCTCACTCATGACTGCACCTTGTATAATTATACTGAATGCACTGCTTCTTGAACCTAGAATGTCCTTTCATGGACATTATTTTGTCTAAAATGATCTTTCTCACATTTACCTCCTAGAAAATGCATTTGTGTCTTGAAAACACAGGTCGAATGTTACATTCAATGGTTATGTAGTGCTTTATACATGGTAGATATTTAATAAGTGTTTTGAAAGATGAAAGAAACGTTTTATTGAAGCCTTCTTCAACTTCTCTCTAAGGAGTCATATCAAATATCTGAGGCCAACTTAAGTTAAATGTATGGTATTTTTGTAGGAAAAGTCTGAATTAAAGCCAGGAAGTTATTTTGAAATGTCTTTAAAAATGTGAAGCATTATTTGTATATTTAATTTAACACAGTGTTTTAAAATATAGTTAATTCAAAGAAGAGATATGGTCCCTATTCCCCACCAGATAACTTTGAAACCCATGGGCTGATCTCATTATGTCTGCCAAACTTAACCTGTTCTTGCTTTTGGTCGCCCACTTTTTATTTTATTTTTTAAATATTTTTTACCCATGTAGCTGAAAGCACCACCATTGACTGCTGTAACTTAACCTTCCCTGGCTTTCTTATAGATAACATTTATGTGTATAAATATTATACTATGGTGATGGTAATATATTAATAATATATGGCATTATTACCATCACCATGGGGATTGTCACTTACGTTGTTTCTCAGGAACTTGCGGCACCTCCTGTTCAGTTTAATCCAGCTGAGACCACCGACCTTTCAACTGGGCCGGAAGAAATGCCCGAGAGTTGACCTTTCAATATCGGACGGCCAGAAACTTCATCCTCAGATCATGCTAAGGCCACCATTTTCTGAACACGTGTTTTGTTAAGAGGTAAATTCCCCGATTAGGCTTGCACAGACCACTGATTGCTTTTTCCTACTGCCAAACACCTTTCTCCACATCTTGGACCACGCCGCTTCTCTAACCCGTGCATATTCTTAAGCCCTGTCTTCAGGGAGGTTGGTTTGAGAGCTGTTCTTCCTCCTCCTTGCTTGTGACTAACCCTTTTCTCTTTTGCAAAACCAACCATCACAGTGATTGCTTTCTTCATATGGGCACAACGAACCTGGTTAGTATCAGCTTTTATTAATTAAAAAATTAATACAAGTTAAAGTTCAAAATATTGAACCAATATATGCAAGTATAAAATGAAAGTGATACCTTCTCTACTCCACCTAGTCCTACTTCCCAAAGGTAACCACCATTAGAAATTTAAGAGTCAGTTTCCTCTTAGAAAATCAATGTGTGTGCCCAAATATATGCATCTATGTATATATTCTTTCACATTACCCCCGCCCTGCAAAAGATCATACTCCATGTTCCAGGATTTTGCTTTTCCTCCTAAAATTAAGGTCTTAGATATATTTCCATATAAATACATACAACTCAACCTCAACCTCATTATTTTTATGACTAATTTTATTCCATTTTATGTATATACTACAATTTATTTTTAAGGTTTCTTACTGATGGACACCGCTTTATGTCTTTTAAAAATATTATTACAAAAAGTATTGCAATAAATATCTTTATGCAGACATCCTGAAAAGATTTTGCCTGTATATCCTTGGTTTTAATCCTTGAAATAGGATATGTGGGTCACAATGCATGTACATTTACAAAGTTTTGGTTAGCAGAGCTAAACACAGACACTTTTTTATTTTAGATACTTTAGATTTATGCTGAACAGTGGTTTGGAGGCACGTTGCACAGCCCTGCCAAATTTTCTCACAAGCTCTCTGATAATTTTTTCTAAATGTAGTAGTGTCCAAATGGATGGGCAGGCTGTTTGTTTTTTCCCTTATATCTCATCCATGCCATAAAACACTCCACTATGATTACTGTGAGTCTGCTTTCCTTGTTCAGATTCACATCTCCTTTAGCTTAATGACAATTCACGGCTTTGGTAAACTTCACTTACCTCTCCACCAGAACTATAAGCCAAAAGATTTTAGAATTGGATGTTTCATGACCACATCCTGCTAGTCTATGTCAGAAATAACTTACATATGAGGCTGCAAATTATTTACTAAAGTAAGTACAATGTATACAGCAAGTCTAAAGGAAATGATTCTAAAGCAAGTTTGACCCTGTTTCATTTCTGTGGACCTCTTATTAACTTAATATTGATCTCCCAGTCTCATAAAAGTCACTATGGAATTTTAAGTCATTTCATTTTATATTGTCATGCACAGTATATCATGATTAGATGGACGTTTTCAGTTCTAATTAGTTTATGTTGGGCTATTTTATTATTTCCTGGTGTTTTCCAAAATATTCCATGTTCTGCATAGCATCACTTCTTTCTCATATTCTTCTAATAATTTAGCAAATTATAAGTAACTATTGTAATAAGTTATGAATAAGACATTTTTTGAATGTAATTTTTCTTGTGAAAAGTCAGGTCATTCTAACATTTTAGGGTTTTCCCCTTCTCATTATTCCTTGACTAAAATAAATAAAATAGTTCTGAATTTTGTCATATTACTTTTGATTCAATAAGTGTGCTAATTATACTAGAAAAGACAGTAATAGCCCTAAAAGTATTTTGTTACTATATACATGTAAATATATTATGTACTTTCCTAGGCAACAAAACTACCTTCACGGCAGCCAAATGTTGTAATCTTAATTTTACGGCCTTTTACTTCTATCTTTTCTTTCATGTTATGTCCTACAATCCTGGCAATGTACACATAGTCATGGAAAATATTAACCTGTTCATAAAGAATCTCCTATGTTTGACCTCTCAAAAATATCAATATAGCTTTTCTGCTTAACTTATTTGTGAGGGAGGAAGCAGAATTTTTAGAATGTTTATTTCAAGCCCCCCTAATAATAAGAAAATTTAAAACCATATATTCTGTCATCCTGTACTTTAGCTTTCTGCTATCGTATAATAATTCTAATCATTCAAATGACTTAAAACAACAACCACTTTCTAATCTCTTCCAAGTCTGTGGGTTGACTGAACTCTGCTGGATGGTTCTTCTACTTCAAGTCATCTGGGGAAGCAAATGAGTTACAAGCTTAAAGATGGCTCCTTACTTGGCTTGCAGTTGGCTGGGTGCTCAGTGGAATCTTTCAACAGGAACACTTTGGTTCTCCTCATGGCATTACCCTGTGACTTGGGCTCCTTGCAGTTGTCAGTTGGGTTCCGAAAAGTGGAAAATGGGAAATTTCAGCTCTCTAAAGGCTTAGACTTGAAAGTCCCAAAACATCGTTTCCACTGTATTCAACTTGCCAAAGCAAGTTTTAAGGCAGACCAGAGTCAAAAAAAGGAGAAACCAGCTGTACTACTTGACGTCAAGAGTGGCGTGCACATACAGGATGGGGAATAACTCTTGGAAGCTGTCACTGGAAACTAAGCACTACAGTCTACATTTATGGAGCTCTTGGAGAAAGGAAGAAGGAGTGGGTAGGCAGAAGAAATACACAAGTAATAAGTTGTAAACTCGCTAATAATTTTAGAACCTAGTGACCTGTATGATGAAACAAAATCATCTGGAAAGAATATTGAAATAAATACAAATATGTGTGGAAGAAAATAGTTCTCTAGAACAGCAGTCCCCAACCTTTCCGGCATCAAGGACTGGTTCTGTGGAAAACAATTATTCCATGGACATGGGGCAGGGGGCACAGGTGGTTTCAGGATGATTCAAGTGCATTAATTTATCATTAGATTCTCATAAGAAGTATGCAACCTAGATCTCTCGCATGTGCCGTTCACAATAGGATTTGAGCTCTTATGAGAATCTAATGCCACTGCTGATCTGACAGGAGGCAGAGCTCAGCTTTGCTCTCTGCTTGCCACTCACCTCCCTGTGAAGCCTGGTTCTTAACAGGCCAGAGGCAGGTACTGGTCTGTGGCCCAGGAGCAGGGACACTCTGCTCTAGAGTACCTGCTCTCCACAGATAATCTTTTTGGACCACAGAGGAATTCACTGTTTGGTCTTAACCTACTCATTATTGTGTAACTTTTTGAGAAAAAGATAGATTTTTTGAGTTTTTATGGTTAAAAGATCTATGATTTCAGGGTTTTGGTTCTATAGAATTATGTAACCATTTTTGCTTTGCTGTATGAAATTAAGCGCGTATTTTTGAAATTATTTTCCAACTTTCTAGTTTATTAATATAAGCGTATTAAGGAAACCAGAGATTCAGGTTGGCTGAAATGAGTATTCAGTTAAGAACTTATAATAAAATGTCAACAGAGGAATGAATTTTTCATTAGTGAGTACTTTTAGAGCAGAAGAGATAGTAAAATCTATTAGAAAATGTTTAATATCTTATTTCACCCTCACTTCAATTGGGAAGAAATTAGTCTAAGGTTTAACTGTACTCATGGAAGGGCAATATTTCCAAATTGAGAAAACAAGGACTTCACCTGGGAATTATTTTGCATTCGTGTTACTTCTGAGTTGGTTAAAAAACTAAAGAACACTAACATGGACGTAGAGCTATTGGATCAGACTTACACAAATATAGAATAAGCATTTGACTAAGTGGTGTTTAAAAGCTTAGAAGAGCAAACTAAACCCAGAGTAATCGGGCAAATGGAGATAATAAATTCCAGAGTAGAAATCAATGAAACATAAAAAGTAAAGAAAATAAAAACAAAAGCTAGTTCTCTAAGAAAATTTTAAAAATTGATAAATTCTAGTCAGTCTGATCAGGAAGAAAAGAGGTAAGACCAAACATGTCGGTATCAAAAATAAGAGAGGTGACATTACTACAGATAATACAGATATTAAAATTACAATAAAGGCTTCCAGGTTTTGGTTTGGCAAGTGAGAAGCTTGGAAGTTGTCATTCCATCCCCAAAACAAGTAAAAAGCTGAACAAACTGAAAAATCAATAACTCTGCTTAGATTTGTCAGAGATTTGAGGTCATACGACAAACCATTGCCTCCCATATTGGAAAGAAACAGGCTGATACAGGCAGTCTCCAATTATGTGAGCAGAAACCCACAAGCACAAGACTCTGAGGGAGTCAGTGCTGGAGTAGGAAGACCCAAACTTTAATTGACAAATTGCTGGAGGCTCAGCGTGAACAACTCTGTGATTTAAAATGTCCAGGGAGACCAGTTGTACTGAGAGCTGAAATAAGTGCTCAGTCATCCCCATAATTTTGTGAATTCTGTCCCCAGGAGCTCTACTAGGTCTGAAAGTGAGTATCAGAAAATATCCCCTAATACTTCCAGTGGAGCAGGAAAAAAAAAACACACACAAAAAACAAAACAAAACAAAACAAAAACAGCAAAACATTCAAAAAAGAAAGAAAGAATTCTGAAATATATCAAAGGATTCTGTTCTTAACAAGGCCTGCCCTAAGATAAACTATTTTACCAGAACCTAACCTACCGGGGCTATATCAGAGCCTAATTTACCTGGGGAAAGGAAAACTCACAAAGTCAGCCCCTTCCAGCCACTCTATTCTACCTAACGAAGAGGGGGAATGCTGAGAAACACCTGCAAAATTCACAGTCCAGCGGTGCAGACTCACCAAAAGACTGAGACCTAATCATAGGAATATAGAATGCTTGCCTACCCACATCTTATCACTACATCACTAAAGGCCTATTCCCTATAGCTCCTTTTACCCAGTACATCCTGTCCGCCTTTCAACAGAACAATTATAAGGTATACTTAAAGGCAAAAACACAGTCTGAAGAGACAAAACAATTGTCTTTAAGTGGCTCTGTGGGAGCATGGGGGACATTTGGGTAATACTTGGAAAGAAGCTTGTATGGGAACCTTGTCAGTGATGTCCATAGGATCTCAGAAAAATAAAGGTGACCAGTCTGAGTCACCACTCAACTAATGAATCAGTAATTGATTCTCCAACAGGACTGTCAAAAGAATCCTCGAGAGGGATAGGTGGCTCTAGGAGTACAGTAAGTCCTCACTAGCATCATGGATAAGTTCTTAGAAATTGTCACTAGATTGTAACGCAACTGGGTTATAACTGCAACTGGATTATAATTGCAACTGCAACTTAGAGGAGATTCAATTACTGTTTCATCAGTTGAGCACCAAAGGAAGAAGCTGTGTGGTATGTAGGGGCCATGCTTTATAAAATTGGGTATTTTTAAACACTAGATTTATCTTCCACATGGCAAGATGTTCCCAATATTGGGACATAGGCTTGTGGAGTGCAATTGAAGGGGACGTTGGCTGAGAATAGACCTAGCATTTAATTTTTTACATAACTTCATTCTTTTAATTTCTTATATAACAAGTATTGAATATATAAGAATTACATATTACATGTGCATGGATATATAACTGTGTTAAGAAATAAGTACAGTACCTGTTGTTTCCTGACTTTTTAATAATTGCCATTCTAACTGGTATGAGATGGTATCTCATTGTGGTTTTGATTTGCATTCTCTGATGGCCACAGTTTCTTAATCCAGTCTGTCATTGATGGACATTTGGGTTGGTTCCAAGTCTTTGCTATTTTGAATAGTACCGCAATAAACATATGTGTGCATGTGTCTTTATAGCAGCATGATTTATAATCCTTTGGGTATATACCCAGTAATGGGATGGCTGGGTCAAATGGTATTTCTAGTTCTAGATCCTTGAGGAATCACCACAGTCTTCCACAATGGTTGAACTAGTTTGCAGTCCCACCAACAGTGTAAAAGTGTTCCTATTTCTCCACATCCTTATGCAGCCATAAAAAAGAATGAGTTCGTGTCCTTTGTAGGGACATGGATGCAGCTGGAAACCGTCATTCTTAACAGACTCTCCCAAGAACAGAAAACCAAACACCGCATGTTCTCACTCATAGGTGGGAATTAAACAGTGAGAACACTTGGACACAGGAAGGGGAACATCACACACCAGGGCCTGTTATAGGGTAGGGGGAGGGGGGAGGGATAGCATTAGGAGATATACCTAATGTAAATGATGAGTTAATGGGTGTAGCACACCTACATGGCACATGTATACATATGTAACAAACCTGCACGCTGTGCACATGTACCCTAGAATATAAAGTATAATAAAAAAAATTCCTGAAAAAAAAAAAGAAAGAAGTACAGTAAATCCTTACTTAACATCGTCAGTAGGTTCTTGGAAACTGTGACTTTAAGCAAAATGACCTATAATAGGTTGTCAAATAATGCTGCTTCTTTCAATCTCATTTTGTTGTTGATGAGAACAAAAAAATGGTTTAATTATACATTGTTTCACTTATAGTTGCAGTTGCTAAGAGCCTATCCATGATGTTAAGTGAGAATTTACTGTACTGCTATCAGAGGGAAACATTTTTAAATTGAATTTCTAAAAATATTTTTTTCCTTTAAGCATGCTTGTTGGTCATTTTAACATATAAATAGCAAGTTTCTTATTTCAGCTCTTGAAATGTGCTTTGTTTTTTGCAAATAACAGTTGGTGAATAAAAAAATGATAACAGGCAAATTATTAATAATTTTATAATGATAAATCTGAAAACATGAACAAATTTCATGAATGATAAAATTAACAAATCCCTTTCCAGAAGAAATACATAACTTGAATGACTCTATATCTATTAAGGAAATTGAGTTTATAATTGAAACTGTCCTAAATGAATTCTATAAACTACTTAAGGAAGAAGTAATAACTATTCTGCAAAACATCCTCCATAAAATGGAAAAGAGAATACTTTCTAACTCATTTTATGAGGCCAAAATTATCGCAATGCAAAACCAGACAAAGGCATTATAGAAACATAAATCTGCAGGTCAATATCCCCCATATTTACACTAAATGATAAACAAACTTCAACTCAAATACAAAATTGAATAAGAAGGACAAAATATCATAACCAAGTGAGGCTGATCCTAAGAACTCAAATTGGTGTGTGTGTGTATATATATATATATAGTCTTTTTTTTTTTTTTTTTTTTTTTTTTTTTTGAGGCGTAGTCTCCCTCTGTGGCCCAGGCTGGAGTGCAGTGGTGTGATTTGGCTCACTGCAAGCTCTGCCTCCCGGGTTCACGCCATTCTTCTGCCTCAGCCTCCCGAGTAGCTGGGATTGCAGGCGCCCGCCACCATGCCCGGCTAATTTTGTTTGTATTTTTAGTAGAGATGCGATTTCACCGTGTTAGCCAGGATGGTCTCGATCTCCTGACCTCGTGCTCTGCCTGCCTCGGCCTCCCAAAATGCTGGGAATACAGGCGTGAGCCACCGTGCCCGGCCAAGTTGGTTAACATTTTGTACAAGCAATGTAATTCACCAATAAAGTTTAAAAAAGAGGAAAAAATATGATTAACAGATAAAGAAAAACACTGGATTAAGTCCAAATGATAAAGACTCATAAAAAACTGTCAGTAAACTAGGAAACAAACAAGTTAAGAGGTGGATGTTCCATGCCCATATGCTGCCCATCAATGTCAGATATGACTTATGTATAAGACTGATAGAACTGTTTAAGTAAATACAATATCCTAAACGTGGTAAAAAGAGGTTTGTGGAAAACCTGCAGCTAATATTATATTTAACAGTGAAAGAATGAATATTTTACCCTTGAGATGATGAAGCAAACAAAGTCTACTCTCGCCACTTTTACTCGACATTATTTTGGAACAAATATAATAAAGTGCGACAGAAATAAAAGGCATCTAGATTTGAAAGGAAGAAGTTAAACTGCATTTTTCACAGATGAAGAATCACTTATGTAGAAAATCTAATGGAATCTGCAGGAAAGCTACCAAATCTAAAAAGTAAGTTTAAAATGCAGCACACTAAAATAAGCAATTGTATTTCTCCATTTTATGCATTGCATTTCTAGCAATGAACTACTGAAAGCAGAAAATTTTTTAAAACAAGACAATTTCAAAACATTGAACAATATAAAATTGGGATAAATCTGACAAAAGACAAGCATGGCCTGTACACTCTACACATCCATGTCCTGTACTATCAAACATCACTGGGGGACATTAAAGAGGACTTAAATAAATGGTGGTATTAGTGGTTGTTTTGCGTTTGAAGGCTCAATATAGTTAAAGGCTCAGTTCTTCCCAAAAGGATCCACAGATTCAACGAAGTCCCATTCTAAATCCTGGGAACTTTTTTGTTTTGGTTTGGTTTGGTTTTTGTACAAACTGACTAGCTGATTCTAAACTTCATATGGGAAGGCAAGGAACCAAGAATAACCACAACTTTGAAAAGATAAAGTGGAAGGACATACAATACCTGATTCAATATTCATTATAAGATAATCATGACATTTTAGTTATTTGACATGAAGGCAGATGTCAGTATAACAGAATAGACAATTCAGAAATAGAGCCCATATTTGTTAAAAATATATGGACAAAATATTATATATAAAAATGTAAAGACAGTTCAATGGAAAAGGTCAGTCTTTAATACATGGTGCTAGAACAATTCAATATCCATGTGCAAAAAATAATATTTGATTCATCACGCACAATATAAAATTTGTTCAAAATTAATCACAGACCTGAATGTAAAACCTTAAAGAGTCTAAAAGAAAACAGGAGAAAATTTATGTGACTTTGGGTTAGACAAAAATTTCTTATATATGATACTAATTGCATAATGTGTAAAAGATAAAAACAATAAATTTAACTTTTAAATGAAACACTTTATTTTCAAAATCAATGTTAAGAGAATGACAAGACAAGCTCCAGATTTGAAGAAAGTATTTCTAAAGCATACATCTAATGAATAACTTGCATCCATAATATCTGTAGGAATTTTAAGACCCAATAATAAAAAAATCCAAATAAAAAATGGACAGAAGATTTGAATAAACAATTCAAAAAGGACATACGGATAGCAAGTAAGTACATAAAAACTTGCCCCAATTGCTAATAATTCATTAGGGAAATGCAAATTAAAACCACAATGAGATCCCACTAAATACCTACTGAAATATCTATAATTTAAATGATTGACAATGCCATGTTTTGTCAAGGGTATGGAAAAACTGTACCTCTCCTACACAGCTGGTGGGAATATAAAATGGCATGACCACTTCAAAAAATGTTTTTGAAGTTTCTTAAAAAATTCAGTATACACCTGCTATATGATCCAGTCATTCCACCCATAGGTATTTGCCCAAGATAATAAAGGCATAGGTTCATACAATGACTAGTACATAAATGTTTGTACTAGCTTTATTTGTAATAGCCAAACATTGCAGACAATCCAAATGTCTATCAATAGTTGAATGGAGAAACAAAATGTAGTATAACCCTGAAATAGAATGCTACTCAGCAATAATAAGAAACTCATTATTGATACACGTAATAGCATGGATGGATCTCAAAAAATTATGCTAAGTGAAAGAAGCCATATGAAAAAAGAGTACATAAAGTTTGATTTTAATTTTATGAAATTCTAGAAAATACAACTTAATTTTTTTGACAAAAAGCTGATCGGTGGTCGCCTAGGGACAGGGGCACGTTAGAGTTGGGCCAAAGGGGGAATTGAAAAGGTCTACAGGGAAACTTGTGGAGGTTATGGATGTGTTCATAATCTTGATTGTGATGACATACTTATACAGGGTGTATATGTCAAAACGTATTAAATTGTGCAACTTAAACATACATAGTTTATTATATGGGAACTATATCTTCCATAAAGCTGTTCATAAAAAATACAAAATTGACACTATTCAAAATAAATATGCACAATAAAACTTCGTATCCATTTATTTAGCCATATGCAATTAACTTTTTTTATTCTGTATTTTGAATCAACAATATGCATTCATGGTTTTGATCTGCTATAGACTAAAAAGAATCCAGAAAACTTTTATTCAATCCACTCATTTTTGTCTGAAAATTATTTAAGGGTTGTCGGCTTGTAAGCTTTTACCCAAGAGTCTATTTTTTGAATCATCAATAATTCATAGTAGCTAGTATAATCCTTTTCATAAGCCTTGAGACACAATTCTAGCCAATAGCTTTTAGCAGATCCTTGAGGCAAACATCAGATGAAAGCAGCTGTATTTTATATATTTTATAATGAGACTGAAATATAGTTAATTTATTACTGTTGTCAGTACCAGGGTAATTGAAGAGAGTAAAATTTCTATGTGGGTACAATATATAACTATTTCATCGTAGTTTGATCAATAGATCTCCTGAGGGTGAGGACATTTCTATGGATAACAAGAGTTTAACAAATCACTACAAGTCTCCAAGGCTTTCCTATGGAGTGTAGAAACTTAACCTAGGGAAGTCTGAGTGTGTCTTTTATTTTAAAATTTTCCTACGCAGTTTATACAATAGTTTGAAGCTAATTAAGAAACATGAGAAAGAATTCTAATATTCCTAGCATCACTCTTTTTATGGCAAATCATTGTGATTTTTTCCTGTGACTGCTGTGGTAAATCTGAAAAATGGTTTGAGGTGTGAAAGGTATCCTAAAGTTTCATTTTCCTTCGATTCAACCCTGGAGAGGCAAACTATAAAGAGTTGTCAGAGTGGATTTTGTCACTTCATTAGGTCAAGTTTACAAATGCCAGAGTAACAATATTATAGTTCAGTAAATTTTAAAATTAAACACAGAAGAAGAAAACACAATTGTACAGAATGTTAGCTCTTATGTAGGTAAGGAACTGTTTGTTTTCAATTAACCATGAGAAAGTCAACAAAAAAGCAGTGAAGGTTATTCTGGTGAAATATGAAATCTCTGCTCTCTGACCTGATTACATAGAAAGTTGAAAAATAAAAATAACCTTTTACTATCCCTCATTAAAGCTTGCAAAACCAATTTATTCTTTTAACAAAGAGAAAGTCAAATTCTAGTTTTACATGATTATATTATTTGACATTTCAGGTTTATGAGTTCCCCTGAAAAATTATCTTACAAATGAGCCCTTAATATGGAAAGGATTTTGCTGAATTTTTAATATCTTTTATAGCATTTTTTCAGACTCAGCGAATACAAACTAAAAGCCATAGAGTCTCCTTTTCTCAAACTTTCTAAAGTTTGTGAAGTCTCTGGAAGTTTCTAAATATTTCTAAAGCTTTGTCTTTCAGTATGTTCTTTCATATGAAACAGACTGACAGTTTAGTCCGACACTATTACTACTCTCTTTTTTCCTTGAAAAAGAAAATGTCATTACATCACGTTGTATATGGAGTTGTATTTCTTCTCACTGTGGTTCCTAGTATAGTCATAACCACCTACATTAATGTAACTTTTAACCAAAATAATACTTTCTGTTTGATAGAGAAAACTAGGAGATGAGAAAACAGTCTCATGGAGAAGCATTTTTGCAGTTAGCAAAACTCATGATACTTATACCAAAATTTCCTATGGGTAACCATATTTTATACCTTCTTAAAATAGCAAAAATAATTTTTTTCTTAATGTAAGCCCAAGATACAACTACTGTATAACATATAAGCAGAATAAGCAAAGATGTATTATACAAATTGGAATTATGATTAGTCAGCATGGTTTCACTGCTCTGCATTACTTAGAAATTATCCAGATATCCAAAACTTATTTATCATTTAACTTGACTTGATGTTAATTCAAAATTTTAAGTTAAGGATTTTAGAAATCATGTTTGCATTGACACAAAACATAATTACCCTTATAAAAACATTTTTTATAAATATGATTTAATTTAATTGAATCTAAAGTCACATTTCTATAATCTTGAACATTATGTAGCAGTCATATTATTTTCTTTAATCCATAAAGGAACTTAGAAAGTTTATATTAACCATTCAGTATGATATTGGCTGTGTGTGTGCCATAAATAGCTCTTATTATTTTGAGATACATCCCATCAATACCTAATTTATTGAGAGTTTTTAGCATAAAGGGCTGTTGAATTTTGTCACAGGCCTTTTCTGCATCTATTGAGATTATCATGTAGTTTTTGTCTTTGGTTCTGTTTATATGCTGGATTGCATTTATTGATTTGTGTATGTTGAACCAGCCTTGCATCCCAGGGATGAAGCCCACTTGATCATGGTGGAGAAGCTTTTTGATATGCTGCTGGATTTGGTTTGCCAGTATTTTATTGAGGATTTTTGCATCGATGTTCATCAGGGATATTGGTCTAAAATTCTCTTTTTATGTTGTGTCTCTGCCAGGCTTTGGTATCAGGATGATATTGGCCTCATAAAATGAGTTAGGGAGGATTCTCTCTTTTTCTATTGATTGGAATAATTTCAGAAGGAATGGGACCAGCTCCTCCTTGTACCTCTGATAGAATTCGGCTGTGATTCCATCTAGTTCTGGACTTTTTTTCGTTGGTAGGCTATTAATTATTGCCTCAATTTCAGAGCCTGTTATTGGTCTCTTCAGGGATTCAGCTTCTTCCTGGTTTAGTCTTGGGAGGGTGTATGTGTTCTGGAATTTATCAATTTCTTCCAGATTTTTTAGTTTATTTGCATAGAGGTGTTTATAGTATTCTCTGATGGTAGTTTGTATCTCTGTGGGATTGGTGGTGATATCCCCTTTATCATTTTTTATTGCGTCTATTTGATTCTTCTCTCTTTTCTTCTTTATTAGTCTTGCTAGCGGTCTATCAATTTTGTTGATCATTTCAAACAACCTGCTCTTGGATTCATTCATTTTTTAAGGGTTTTTTGTCTCTATCTCCTTCAGTTCTGCTCTGATCTTAGTTATTTCTTGCCTTCTGCTAGCTTTTTAATGTGTTTGCTTTTGCTTCTCTAGTTCTTTTAATTGTGATGCTAGGGTGTCAATTTTAGATCTTTCCTGCTTTCTCTTGTGGGCATTTAGTGCTATAAATTTCCCCCTACACACTGCTTTAAATGTGTCCCAGAGATTCTGGTATGTTGTATCTTTGTTCTCACATCTTTATTTCTGCCTTCATTTCGTTATGTACTCAGTAGTCATTCAGGAGCAGGTTGCTCAATTTCTGTGTAGTTGAGCGGTTTTGATTGAGTTTCTTAGTCCTGAGTTCTAGTTTGATTGCACTGTGGTCTGAGAGACAGTTTGTTATAATTTCTGTTCTTTTACATTTGCTGAGGAGTGCTTTACTTCCAACTATGTGGTCAATTTTGGAATAAGTGCGATGTGGTGCTGAGAGGAATGTATATTCTGTTGATTTGGGGTGGAGAGTTCTGTAAATGTCTATTAGGTCCGCTTGGTGCAGACTAAGTTCAATTCCTGGATATCCTTTTTAACTTTGTCTTGTGGATCTGTCTAATGTTGACAGTGGGGAGTTAAAGTCTCCCATTATAATTGTGTGGGAGTCTAAGTCTCTTTATAGGTCTCTAAGGACTTGCTTTATGAATCTGGGTGCTCCTGTATTGGGTACATACATATTTAGGATAGTTAGCTCTTCTTGTAGAATTGATCCCTTTAGCATTATGTAATGGCCTTCTTTGTCTCTTTTGATCTTTGTTGGTTTAAAGTCTGTTTTATTAGAGACTAGTATTGCAACCCGTGTCTTTTTTTTGTTTTCCATTTGCTTGGTAGATCTTCCTCCATCCCTTTATTTTGAGCCTATGTGTGTCTCTGCATGTGATATGGGTCTCCTGAATACAGCACAATGATCAGTCTTGACTCTGTATCCAATTTGCCATTCTGTGTCTTTTAATTGGATCTTTTAGCCCATTTACATTTAGGGTTAATATTGTTATGTGTGAATTTGGTCCTGTCATTATGATGTTCGCTGGTTATTTTGCTTGTTAGTTGATGCAGTTTCTTCCTAGCATCAATCGTCTTTACAATTTGGCATATTTTTGCAGTGGCTGGTACTGGTTCTTCCTTTCCAGAAAACCGGTACAAGATATGGATGCCCTCTCTCACCACTCCTATTCAACATAGTGTTGGAACTTCTGGCCAGGGCAATCAGGCAGGAGAAAGAAATAAAGGGTATTCAATTAGGAAAAGAGGAAGTAAGATTGTCCCTGTTTGTAGATGACATGATTGTATATTTAGAAAACCCCATCGTCTCAGCCCACAATCTCAAGCTGATAAGCAACTTCAGCAAAGTCTCAGGATACAAAATCAATGTACAAAAATCACAATCATTTTTATACACCGATAACAGACACACAGAGAGTGAAATCATGAGTGAACTCCCATTCACAATTGCTTCAAAGAGAATAAAATAGCTAGGAATCCAGCTTACAGGGGATGTGAAGGACCTCTTCAAGGAGAACTACAAAACGCTGCTCAAAACATAAAAGAGGACACAAACAAATGGAAGAGCATTTCATACTCATGGATAGGAATAATTAATATCTTGAAAATGGCCATACTGCCCAAGGTAATTTATAGATTCAATCCCATCCCCCTCAAGTTACCAATGACTTTCTTCACAGATTTGGAAAAAACTACTTTAAAGTTCATATGGAATCAAAAAAGAGCCCACATTGCCAAGACAATCCTAAGCCAAAAGAACAAAGCTGGAGGCATCATGCTACCTGACTTCAAAGTATACTACAAGGCTACAGTAACCAAAATAGCATGGTACTGGTACCAAAATCGAGATATAGACCAATGGAACAGAACAGAGCCCTCAGAAATAATACCACACATCAATAACCATCTGATCTTTGACAAACCTGACAAAAACAAGCAATGGGGAAAGGATTCCCTATGTAATAAATGGTGCTGGGAAAACTGGCTAGCCATATGTAGAAAGCTGAAACTGGATCCCTTCCTTACACCTTACACAAAAATTAACTCAAGATAGATTAAAGACTGAAATGTTAGACTTAAAATCATAGAAACCCTAGAAGAAAACCTAGGCAATACCATCCAGGACATGGGCATGGGCAAGGACTTCATGTCTAAAACACCAAAAGCAATGGCAACAAAAGCCAAAATTGACAAATGGGATCTAATTAAACTAAAGAGCTTCTGCACAGCAAAAGAAACTACCATCAGAGTGAACAGTCAGCCTACAGAATGGGAGAAAATTTTTGCAATCTACTCATCTGACAAAGGACTAATATCCAGAATCTACAAAGAACTCAAACCAATTTACAAGAAAAAAAAACAAACAATCCCATCAAAATGTGGGCAAAGGATATGAACAGACACTTCTCAAAAGAAGACATTTATGCAGCCAACAGACACATGAAAAAATGCTCATCATCACTGGTCATCAGAGAAATGCAAATCAAAACCACAATGAGATACCATCTCACACCAGTTAGAATGACTATCATTAAAGGGTCAGGAAAAAGCAGGTGCTGGAGAGGAAGTGGAGAAATAGGAACACTTTTACACTGTTGGTGGGACTGTAAACTAGTTCAACCATTGTGGAAGACAGGGTGGCGATTCCTCAAGGATCTAGAACTAGAAATCCCATTTGACTCAGCCATCCCATTATTGGGTATATACCCAAAGGATTATAAATCATGCTGCTATAAAGACACGTGCACACGTATGTTTATTGCAGCACCATTCACGATAGCAAAGACTTGGAACCAACCCAAATATCCATCAATGATAGACTGGATTAGGAAAATGTGACACATATATACCATGGAATACTATGCAGCCATAAAAAAGGATGAGTTCATGTCTTTTGTAGGGACATGGATGCGGCTCAAAACCATTCTCAGCAAACTATCGCAAGGACAAAAAAACAAACACCGCATATTCTTACTCATAGGTGAGAATTGAACAATGAGAACATTTGGACACAGGAAGGGGAACATCACACACCGGGACCTGTCTTGGGGTTGGGGGAGGGGAGAGAGATAGCATCAGGAGATATACCTAATGTAAATGATGAGTTGATGGGTGCAGCACACCAACATGGCACATGTATACATATGTAACAAAACTTCACGTTGTGCACATGTACCCTAGAACTCAAAGTATAATAATAATAATGATGAAATAAAAATTTAAAAGTTTAGATTAACTAGTTTCTTCATGAGAAAACAAGCTTATGATTTTATAAAAGTAAAATGTAATGTTGTATTATACTTAATGCTGATAAATCAGACAAAAAATATATAGTTTTTTTTTTTTAGTTTCTTAGCCTATAATTATTAAAGATGCCTGATTTGTCCGAAGACTTGTCTTAATTTTGTGGACTTGAATGTTTAAATGTTTCTAAGTTAGCATTCTATAAGAAATATTTTGTTTTCCAAAATCTTACACACTTGTGTTAATTCTATTTGTTAACTTGACTGGGTTAAGGGATACTCAGATATCTAGTAAAACATCTTTGAGTGTGTCTGTGAGTGTGTTTCTGGAAGAGATTAGCACTTGCATTGGTAAACTGAATAAAGAATATCCACCTTTACCAATGTGAGCCTGCATTATCTAATCAATTGAAGGCCCAAATAGAACAAAAACAGGGAGGAAGGGCGAATCCTCTTTCTTTCTTCTGAAGTTGGACCATTCATCTTCTTATGCCCTCATACTCCAGAGTTCCTGGTTTTCAGGACTTGAGACTCCAGAACATACACCAGTATTTCCCACCCGGTTCTCGGGCCTTTGGTCTTGGACTGGTAATTGCATCATTGGCTCCCCTAGCTTTCAGGACTTCAAAGTTAGTCTGAATTACACCACCAGCTTCTTCTGTCTTCGGCTTGCAGATGGCAGATGGTAGAACTTCTTTTTCTCCATAATCATGTGAGCCAATTCCCATAATAAATTTCCTCTTATATATGTCTCTATATATATCCTATTGGTTCCGTTTTTCTTGAGAACCTAATACAACACTTAAAGTAATAAACAAGTTGCTATATTTTCTATGAATTTTGACTATGTTCAATTTATATATAGACATATAAGTACTTATTTAACTGTATGAGGCAATTTCAAAAGATCTCCTTTAATTTAAGAGATATTATAAATAATCCATTTATTAATACCTTCCAGATATAGAAAAAGATTTTATGTTCACACAATGAGATATAAAGGCTTTTTTAAATTACAAAAAATACTTTGTATCTTTAGTTCTATAATTTTGGCCATAAATCAAAAAGAAACATAGACTCACAAAAATTCTCCAGTCTGTGTCTCAAAGACTGTCGTTCCCAATGAACATATATTTTTTAATGGATTTGAGATCATAAATTGATGTACACATAAACCAAATGCTAACTAGATTCTCTGTCATAGATCCCTCTAAGGAATAGGATTTCAATCATCTATCTAACAGATATCACCAAATGGTCTTCTGTAAAACCAAATCCTTAATTATTGCTACAAATGGAAAATAATGTATAGCCTGTGTGAATCCAAAATGTAAATAAAACACAAAATCACACTTAAAAGCAAAACTAGAAAGACAAAGTTAAAGTTTTTTACTGGTTGGAGTTAAATATGGGAATTAAAAAAATACCCACCAGGTCATAGTATATATACATTTCTTTGGCAAGAGGGTTTACTTGGCTGTCTCAGGTGAATCTACATGGACAACTCAGTGACAGCTCTAAAAATCAGTGAAGAATTAGTTTTGATAGGGCCTAATCATGACTTTTATGCAAATATAAAATAAGTACAATGTAAACATTTTGTTCAACTTATTAAGTAATGAGAAAAGCATCTTAAAGTTAAAAGCAATCAAAAGAACATTTAAGAAACTAGCCAAATGTTTGTATGTATGTCTAGATATATATATGTCTAGGTGTCACACGTCTGCATGCATGTTTGTGTTTATTATATCTGCATCTCTATCTACATCTGTATCATCTATATGATGGTTTTTTGAAGTATCAGTTTGAGTAGGCTAAACTCCAGTCCCCAGGATTCCTTTTATAGTATGTTTCTTGTTAACATGGGTCCCTAGGGATATTCCTTTGAGGGAGTTGAAGGACAGAGGAAGGCAGTGAGTGTTTTATGGCAAACATTTCTCCCAGTTATTCAACCAAACACTAATTTAGGTATTTTTGTAAATAAATTTTGCAAATGTAATTAAAGCACTTTATGTCAATTGACATTAAGTTAATTAAGAGACAAATTATCTTGACTGGGAACGACAATCAGTTTGAAGAACTTTGGAAGAGGACGGAGACCTTCCCTAAGATCAAAGATTCAAAGAGCTCCTGGGTCTGAAATTACTGTCCTTTTCCTGGGGTTCTTCTTTTCCAGCTGCCACCTGTGGACAACAAACTTCCTTCAACCCAACACTTTGAAAGTAATTCCTACTTATGATTTTTTTCCTGTGTGCTCTCTTACAGACTTTAGGCTTCCTTAGCTATCCTCTAGAATTGTATAAGATGATTCCTTATAAGCATTATAAATATATAGGTGCTTATAAAAATAAATTTGTAACATATAGTACATTCAAATAGATATGTATAATCTCCTACTGGGTCTTCTTCTCTGATTGAACCTAATATAATACAAAAGTTAGTAAAAATGTTTTAGGATAATTGAAGAATTAGATACATAACTGGTTAATGTCCAACAGGGCAATAACTTATAACTTTTATAATTATCACTTTCACCAGGTTGAAATTATTTTTATCTCTGAAAGAACAGCATCTATAAATTAACATGAAATTTCTCAAAATCTATGACTTTATTGGATTTAACTACATATATTTTCTGAGATAATCATTGGGTGGTCTTTCACTTGAATAATATTGAAAGGTTATGTTGCTTATATTTTTGTCTGTTTTTCTAAATTTTGAATAATTTACCATAATATATTAAGGATTATCTTTTTTACTTAAAAGATAATTTACAAACTGGGTAATATATTTGAAATTCATATCACTGACAAAACATTAAGTGAAGAATATATAGTCTTTAAGTCAATGAAAAAAACAGCTCACTGGAAAAATGGATAAAAGCAGCAGATGCTGGAGAGGATGTGGAGAAACAGGAACAGTTTTACACTGTCAATGGGAGTACAAACTAGTTCAACTATTGTGGAAGACAGTGTGATAATTTCTCAAGGATCTAGAACCAGAAGTATCATTTGACCCAGCCATCCCATTACTGGGTATATACCCAAAGGATTTGCTACTATAAAGACACATGCACACGTATATTTATTGCAGCACTATTCACAATAGCAAAGACTTGGAACCAACCCAAATGTCCATCAGTGATAGACTGGATTAAGAAAATGTGGCATGGAATACTATACAGCCATAAAAAAGGATGCATTCTTGTCCTTTGCTGGGACATGGATGAAGCTGGAAACCATCATTCTGAGCAAACTATCACAATGACAGAAAACCAAACACTGCATATTCTCACTCATAGGTGGGAATTGAACAATGAGAACACTTGAACACCGGGTGGGGAACATCACATATCGGGGCCTGTCATGGGGTAGGGGACAGGGGGAGGGATAGCATTAGGAGAAATACTTAATGTAAATGATGAGTTAATGGGTGCAGCAAACCAACATGGCACAGGTATACATATGCAACAAACCTGCTAGTTGTGCACATGTACCCTAGAACTTAAAGTATAAAAAAAAAAGGTAGAAATAAAAAAGAATTTAAAAAAAAGAAAATTGGGCAAAAGACGTGAACATGAGTTTTACAGAAATTAAATAGCGTTTGATCATGATATTGTTTGGCTCTGTGTCCCCACCCAAATCTTATCTGGAATTGTAATCCCCACGTTTTAAAGAGGTACCTGGTGGGAGGTGACTGGATCATGGGGCGGCTTCCTCCATGCTGTTCTCGTGATAGTGAAGGAGTTCTCAGGAGATCTGATGGTTTTAAAAGTGGCAATTTTCACTTGTTCTCTCTCTCTCCTGCCATCTTGTGAAGAAGGTGCCTATTTACCCTTCACCCTCTGCCATGTGGAACTTTGAGTTCATTAAACCTCTTTTGTTTATAAATTACACAGTCTCAGGTAGTATCTTTATAGCAGTGTGAAAACAAACTAATACAGGCCAATAATCATGTAGAGAAATGTTCTACTTTATTTGAGATTAGAGAAACATAAATTTGGACTGTGCATAGACACCATTTCATACCCATTCTATTTGCAAACTGGTAAGTGTGATGCCATGAAATGATGGGGAGAATGTGGATTTAAAAGACTCTCGTAAATTGTTGTGAGTAACCACTTTAAAATATTTTAGCATTCCTCTGTGTGGGTAAATATTCACACGTCAAATAGTAACAGATTCAAATTCCTTCTCTATACCCACGAGAAAATATTATACGTATACACCAGGAGTCACATACAAAGATGGTTACTAGAGATTTAGACATATCTTTAAGAGAAAAACAAGAAAAATTCATTCAATTAAAAAAACCAGATATATTCATATAGAAAAATATTGTTTAGTAGTGAAATAAATGAATCACACCTAGTTACATGTAATAACAGAATGATATTGAATGAAATATAGAATAGATGAAACATAGAATAATATTGACCCTAAAATTAATTTCTATAACATTATATCAAGGCCACTGTGTTGTAAACATTCACATTGAATTTCATGTACAAGTCACCCTCCAGTGAGCCATGTTGGTGCCACTGCACTCCAGCCTGGGTGACACCACAAGACCGTGTCTCAAAAAAAAAAAAGAAAAAGAAAAAGAAAAAAAAGAAATTAAACCACCTTAAAACATTGACTATTGCATTTGCCAATATGAAGGTATTAGTGACCTTGAAGAAAGTGTTTTCTGTGGGGTTTTGGAGACAAAAACCTGATTAAATTAAAATCATGGAGGAATGGGAGATAAGATGGAAACTGTACAAACAGTTCTTGTGGGGATTTTTTTTTTTCCCTGTGGAGCAATGAAGATCTATTTCAGAGCTACATAGAGATATGGTATCAGAGACTTTTTGTTTAATATCAGAGAAATTGCAGCATGCATTTGCACTGATGTAGGTGATGCAGAGGAAATTGAGGAATAATTACTGGGGCAAAGTCCTTGAGAAAGTGAGAGTGGATGGAAGCCCATAGAATGGTGGGTTTTAGAATATGAGCAATTCATCTGCTATAATGGAAAACCTGGCAATGCTTATCAATACATACATACAGCCTGGTAGATTTGATGGTGAGAAGGGTAAGGAGCTTCATTTTTCCCAACTGAGAGTGATGAGGAGTCAGATGTTGATGGTATGAGGAGAGATGGGAAATGTGAAAGAGATATTTAGAGAAAGGGAAAGAAAATTGACTAAGGGTCCTCTATAAAGAACGCTGGGAATAGCCATTTGAGGTTTGTGCTCCAGTCAGCATCAGAGTGTTTTTCTTCAGTCATGTTTAACTGTTCAGGTACTGTCAAGAAATAAACAGAAAGCTGGTTTCCCTAGGGTTGAAGTTTACCTGGCTAGTACCATGAAGAGGGGGCAAGGGAGTTGAACTTCCATATATGGAGTAATTATAATGGGAGATCATGTGATCCAAAGGCAGATCCTGTGGTATCTCATAGATCACTATAAGAACTGTGGCCTTTACTTAGAGTGAAACAAAACAAAACAAAACAAAAAACAAACAAAAAAACATCAGAAAGTGTTGAGTAGAAGATTGACATGATTCAACTTTCGCTGTGTCTAGGACAGAAGGAGCATGGGAGATGGGTTCAGGAGGGCCATGTCTCCCTGGTCCTTTTAGCACATTGAAACACGAGTATTTTAGTAGGCAGCATACACTTAAAATGCAGTAGCTCAAATATTCCCACATCCCCTGTAAAGGTAGGTGTTAACACATTCACTTTACAGAAGAGAAATCTGAGGTTCTAAGAGGTAAAATCACCCAATTAAAATCTCTCTCAACTCAGAGGTGGCAGAACCAAGATTCAATCATGAATATGAACTAAAAGGAAAAGAGAAAGACATCTTTGAATTTAATGGAAGGTAGGGAAAATTTATACTAATGTTTTTTGTTTGTTTGTTTTTGTTTCTTTGGTTTTGTCCAGAGGGACTTTGATGAGGTGGCAAGTTGTAAGGGATTTTTTAAACTAGGCTTTGTAATGCATAAAATAGACATGATCTGTTATGATAAGTTTTAGCTGGTATTGATGATGATGATAATGATGATGATGATGATGATGATGATGACTTTATTGGTCAGCTTTCTGAGCTCCCACAGGTGCCTTGTGCTATCCTAAACAACTCATATGTGTCAATTAATCTAATCTCCACAATGATCTTCCATGTATAGAATAAGCAGGACCCATGGGAAAAAACCAGAACCCCCCCCCTGTATTTTCACCCTCACAGTCCATTTACACCTTCTATGGAGGTGGTGTTACTCCAGTCACTGAATGCAAACTCAGGAAGTCACATCATTTTTCTGATGGATTTTAGGTAAAGTTTTTTTTTGCTTCAAGGTACCAGTCTCTATTAGAATGGCATTTTGATATAATAATAAACACTTCATTCCTCAATGCAAGTTAAGGCCCCTCCTCTCTTAACTAAGGGGAGAGAAATATAAGTGGATTTTCTTGTGATTCTCCTTTATCTCCATTTCTCCTTAGTCTGTTTTCGGATCCCTCCTTGGTTGGATTGGGTAGAGGGTAAGGAGGAGCGGTAAGGAGGTTATGACAGTTCTTACTTCCTCAGTATTGTCCTCATGCTCTCTGAGACTGACTGATATTTAAAGCTGACTCTTTCATAGGGTACTTGTGGATTTTCTGTGATGCTCCTGCTGAATCTTTTTGATTGCAACTTCATTTGTCTCTGTGCAACTTTCTAATTTAACATACTTTCATATTTAAAAATTGGTAGTATAATTAGCTCCATTTTACAGACAAGAAAACAGGCACAGAGAATTTAAGAAATTTACCCATGTTCACACAGGCAGTGAGTAGTAGAGTCCATCTAATTTCTGAGCTTGATTTTGAAGCTTATGCTCTTAACCACTAAGCTAAGTAATGGCAGGAGTGCCAAGCTGATACATCTCTCACTCACATCCCAGGCAAAAAGCAAACTGGATTCTGGGACAGCAGGACAGAGCCTAAGCAGCACACACAAGAGATCACTTTCTTGAAACGGCATGCCATAGACATTGACTAAAGCCCCCTTTTAGAGAAGGAGCCTTGATGTGCCGCTTTCAGTGTCAAAAACCAACTGGGAGCAGAACCAAAGAGTCTGTGAAAGGTGCATACTCTGGTCTTATAGCAGTCATACTTGCCGTTGGGTCCAGCTAGAGAACAGGGTTGAGAAGAGTATTGTTCTTCTCTAGATTTTTTTAAATGGGTACGTTGTGTATCCTAAAAGAATAAGCCAAATGCAAGAGTTGGAATTTAATCTTTAGCTGCCCCATCTTGGATGGCACAGGGCTCTGAGATCCTATCTAGCAGGATGGAGAATGAAGGTTAAGCATAATGATTATTGCAACATATTTATCTATAACAGATATCTTGTGCATTTTAGCAGTTACACCAGATATCAGAGTTGGTTCTAAATAAGGATCCCAGGACCTTCAGCAATACCCCGGAGTGTACCTAAAGCTAGTTCACTCAGCCCTAAATGCATGAAATAATCTGCACTCCTACAAGTACAGATTTAACTCCTTTTAGCATTGGCCTGCTTAAAACAATCCCCCAATTTAGATTCTTAACCACCTGGATCTGAACCACTTTAGAAATCATTTGTCATTCTATTTTTTTCCCATCTCCCTCATTAGGAGAGAGACTTATCCACTTATCTTCTATTTATGAGTTTTCACTCTGATGGTTCACCGTCTTTACATCTAGGTGCCTGCTTTACTTTTTTTTTCTTAGCTACTGCTTTTGTCTTTGATTATTAATTCTACAGACAGTCTTTTGAATAACATTTTGTTTGATGTGTAACTGCCACACAGATCTCTCAAGAGTCGCCCTGCATTGCCTTACACCAGAGGAGCCATAGTGAGGAGGGACGTGGAGCTGTCCAGCTTCTCCAGTGCATAGAAACAGGATACATGCCAGAATCAAGTCTGTGGTACATGCTGAGAAGCAGATCAACCTGCCTATCAGAGCACGGGGATTTTTAGGGCACGATTAGCAGTGAAGTGTGGTCAATATGACAAGAGTGGGGTGTGGGCTGGGAGACAGCAATCCAGTGTTAACTTAAAAATCACAAGGTCTTTATAAATTTGGAAAAGGAGACATTTTTCTTATTAAGTATTACAGCCTGCAAGGTGGCCATTCTGACAGGCTGGGAAGTGTGCTTCAGGCTGAAGCCATTACCAGGCACTTGGAAAGTGAAGGTATTCAGGTAGGAGCTTTCTGCTGAAAAGATTGGCTAAACATATATATTCAATGGGTTAAGGAGGAGTTATGAATATTCATGAAGGTGGTCCTGATGCATGTGTAGTGAACAAACATGTAGGTAACATATGACTCATGTTCACCCTGGGGTGGAAACCTAGCATTTAAATTCATTATATTTAGGTTCTATGTAAGTCAAAAGGTCTTTTCAGGATACCAAGGCACTCATTGCACAGCCTCTGTAAACTGGTCAGAACCAGTCCATGACTGTCGGTCTTATCAGGAGAAAGTTGCAGAAACCAGTCTCTTGTCTAATCAAAGCTGTAGCTATGGTTGGCGGAACAGGAGTGAGGAGTGAGGTGGTTGGCAGGGAGGTAGGGGTGGCAGGCTCAATTAGTCAGTGTCTGATGGTTGGTGACCTGCAATTGCTTCAACTGGTTATCTAAAGGCCTGTGCTTGTTTAGCTCCTAGAGAAAAAGGAACATCGTGGTGCTTAGAACATAGCATATTTTTTAACCATAGTTGGGCATGATTTAAATCATTGCTTGGAATGGTTTAGGTCCTGTTTATAATTTAGTACTTTATTGTCACAAACAGTCCATCTGTCAGTCTTATGATCTCCATTTTAACATTAATACAGTTGTTGTGTCTAAACAGCAAAAGGGAGGGGGCTATAATGAGGCATGTCTGATCTCCCATCTTGTCGTGTCTAGAAATTCAGTTTTTAAGGTTTTCCTGGGATCCTCTTGGCCAAGAGGAAATCTGTTCAATTAGTGAGGATCGTAAGATTTTATTTTTAGTTTACACCAGGAAAGAATAGGACAAATATACAGTGGAGTGTAAAGGGCAAAATGAGCTTGTCTGAATAAATATTGAAGACTGTCATGGACACATTTAAAGTGGCTGGCATATTCTAGGTCTGAAGTCAGATTTAGCCTTATAAGAAAAACCTAGAAACTGATTAAGGGGAAAATGAGGTTAAACTATCTTGAGAAAATGGAATTCAAAGTGCATAGAGAGAGACATGATGTTCTGTCAGACTTACAAAGTTTCCTGTCATGTAGAGGAAGAACATGGTGGTAAAACTGAAGATAAGCACCTGGGGTGGGAAGGCTTCCTTAGATAGTCATGGACTCCAGATCTTCTGGAAAACTTCTGCCAATCGGTGTAATAGAAAACTTGGACTGGGATCTCCTCATTGACATTAATGGGTATTTGTGTTTCTTCTTTTCCTTTGACAGAACTTTTTGGTTCCCAGATATTTTACAATTTTCTTCATCTTTTTTTTAATAAACGGTTATATGAGTCAGCCTCATTTTAAAGCACTCAGACAGCTAACAAGAATACAAAGAAGAAAATAAACAAAACCCTCAAAATAACCATGTTAACATTAAGCTAACAACATTCAGATGTCTTTCTCTGCACAAATGCAGTTAGAAGGGTGTAGAGATAAAAATATGGTTTGATAGGGAGATCAAATCCTGTAAAACAGGGTGGTACTATCAATGCTAATCCATAAAATTGTTCAACTTATTCTGGCTTGATTATAAAAATAGCAAAGCATCTGAATAAATAGCAACTATTTTGACAATTATTTACTATAGTTCCCTCTGAATTTATGGAAAAACTATGAGAGAAAGACCAAAAGATCAGAATCACTGTGCTCTATTTTTTGAAGCACATATTTTAATTTTAGATAGGCTTTGTAAAATATTTAATACACCTCTTACAAATTCTCCCACCTTCACTCCAATACATTTCAATTTTTTAAAGTTGGATTTTATTTTAATTGTCAAATTTTATAACATTTGTATTCTGTTTCATAAATATAATCTGTACTTTTTTTCTCTTTTTACATGTATCTTTTCTTTGGCTAAATTTTATGTTCAAATGGTTTTACTACATTTATGTATTTAAAAAGAAAACTCCCATAGATGGTGAATTGCCCATAGGTTAGAGTATTTAAAAATGCCTGATTGTTTACTTAAATGGATTCATGACTTGGTTGTACACTGGTCTTAAGTCACAATTTTATTCCTTACTTCTTTGCAGATTTTAGCCTTTCTTCTGCCCAACAGTCCTACTTGTTTTCTTTCTAGAGACATGAAAAATCTCTAAATGTTTTTTCTGTTTACTTAAATAACATTTTCCCTGTATATAATTTTAAAAGTCAAATAGTTGTACTGTAAAAGCCTATGATGAAAGCATTGAGCTTCCTATTACCCCCTTTACTGATTTCTAATCCACTGAGGCCTTACTTTAAACCCATTGAACAGTTTCTTCTGCTAATTGTCTCTATATTTATAAATAGCATTCTTATATCATCTCTTGGCCTTTCTGTTTTAGATATGACTTAATAGCTTTCTATCATGAAATATACTCATATATTTTTAAGGGGGAGGGTCAGGGATTATCTTCTTCTCATGTTCCTAATGTTTATATATCATTCTTTTGGGTTGAGTCCATTTTTAGTAGTCATCACTTCATTACACTGTAAATATGATTTACAGCTAAGGGAGGTATTGAACTACTATTACAAAGCCTTTACTTGTGCAATGTTTCATTTGCCCTGGAATTAATGACAGCCTTGATTTTCTTTTATTTGCTCCATTTCCTGTATAATTCATTAATCACTAAGTTCATTGACATTACTGATGATCTAGAAAGTCCACAGAAATACATCAGTTACTCTATTACAATCATTATCTTCTTGGCAACATGCCCCCTGGAGGCCAACGCTCTTCTGCTTCTATGTGGACTGATTTGTTCTCTAGGCTTGCTTTACAATTATGATCTTAGGTTTTCTCTCGCCATGTTCCTTTCGGTCTATTTGTATATCCACTCAATTGGATTCTGTATTATCAGCATTATGTGTCTCTATCTTCCATAGTATAATTATTATAACTCCAGTAAATAAATTATATTAAACGTACCAATCTTCCAGTTGCTTTTTCCTGGCAGTATATCAAGGGAAAATTTTTGAGACCTTACCTATCTTATAATTTCATTATCTATCCTTCACACTTGATTGACAATCTGTATGGAAAATTCTAGGTGAAGACCATGTTTTCTCACAATTTGAAAGGCACTACTTCATTGTTATAGACTACAGTGATTTTGACAAAAAGCCTATTAAACTTCCATATCCTGATTTTGTTTTCTTGGTTACTTGTTTTTCTCCTCTTCACTTTCCTAAAGCCATTAAAATCTTCCTTTTATTCCAAGGATTCTAAAGATTTGTAAAACTTTCACCTAATTTTGAGTCTTTTTCCACTCATTTTGTTGTCTGGTTCATGGAGACTTTCATTCTGAAATTTCATATTCTGTGTTTTGATGAGATTTAATGAACTATTTCTGTGGCAATTTGCTCCTTTCTGTTTTCTCTTTCTGTAACTCACATTTTCTGAAAATCTGAATACTAGGCTAATTTTTAAAAAATTTTTAACATTTTTAATCTTGTCTTTTTTGTTCTTCCTGGAGATTTCCTCAATTTTATTTTCCCATCTTTTTGTTGAATTTTTATTTTTGCTATCAAATATTTGATTTTCCAAACCTCTTTCTTGCTTTCCAAACATTCCTTTTTTCTAGATTTGAATTCTGGCTCATGGAGGATATACATTTTCTCCAATCCGTCTTTTTTATGATAAAATACCAGTAACACAAAATTTACTGTCGTAGGCATTTTTAAGTGCACAGTTCAGTAGGGTTAAGTATATTTACATTGCTATATAACTAATCTCCAGAATTTTTAATTATTGCAAAACTGAAACTCTATGCCCATTAAACAGCAAGTCCCCATTTTTCTCTTCCCCAAGCTTCCAGAAACCACCATTCTACCATCTGGTTCTATGAATTTGACTACTCTGTATACTGCAGTAGCATTACACATTACTTGCCTTTTTGTGATTGGCTTATTTCACTTTGCATAATGTCCTCATGGTCTATCTATCTTGTAGCACGAATTTCTTCCTGTTTAAGGCTGAATAATATTCCATTGCCTGCATATGCCACATTTTGTTTATCAATTCATCCACTCATGGATATCTAGGTTGTTTTTATATTTTGGCTATTGTGAATATCTGCATTCAGTCCTTTTGGATATATAACCAGAAGTGGAATTGCTGAACCATAGGGTAATTCTATTTTTAATTTTATTGAGGAACCTCTATAATGTTTTCTATAGCAGACGAACCATTCACATTTTTTACCAACAGTGCATGAGTTCCAATTTCTCCACATCTTCAGTGACACTTGTTATTTTCAGGGGTTTTGTTTTTTTTGTTTTGCTTTGATAACGGCCCTCCTAATGAAGTCAAGGTGCTATCTCATTGTAGTTTTGACTTGCATTTCCATAATAGTGATGCTGAGCATCTTTTCTTATGCTCATTTGGTATTTGTTTACCATCTTTGGAGAAATGCCTATTTAATGCCTTTGCCTTTCTGCATTGTTTCTTTCACTTGTCTTTTTAATTATGTTGTTGTTGGTGTCTATAGTTCATGTTGAAAACTTTTCTCAAGTATCTATAAATCTTCACCTGTCTGTTTATATGTAAGAGTGAACTTATATATTAACTGGAAGATCTGGTGTGTGAGAGGTTGAACTCACTCTATGTGTGATTAGTCAGGAAATTGCTCATTTTAAGGGACATCCCAAAACTATACTTATTAGTATTATTTTGAGTTTAATGTTTTCTTAACTCTGTAATTTAAATTTTCATTTTATTGTTCTGGTTTTATTTTTGTTTTGATCTCTTGTTTTATCAAAAGTAAATTTTCATTAAGTTCTTCTATAGTGCAGTTATCATAGAAATGCAATTTCTGTTCCCTGTATTGTATTTTTTCCAGATTGTATTTTTTCTTTTTTCTTTTTTTTTTTTTTCAGATGTGTTCATTTATTCTTCTCGTTTTTGCTTCTGTTTATTTCTCTGGTATGCTTATTTTTAAAACTTGCTCAGACTTGAAGTGAAAATTTTTTCAGACTTTTGAAATAAATAATTCAATTTCGTATAAGTGACTTCTGTTTTACTCACCTTTTATCATTATTGAGGCATGGTTGTCATCTCCTCTGACTCAGAGTTCAAGGACTGTGATTGTGTTTTACTGACTTTGCTGTAGTCCATCTTATGGTAAGGAGGCTGAGCTGAGATAGAATGCACTTGGAACTACTAGTCTGTGGTACTTTGTAAAAATGAGCAAAATATTCTGTACCAGGATTTACTTCACCCACTGGGAAGTACTTCCTATTCCCATGGGGAATACCCTTGCAACTTAATGTCATTACCTCAACTCAGGAAGAATCCCTAAAGCCTAGTTTTTTTTTTTTTTTAATATCAGAGAAAGCATATCCTAATTTTTTACCTCTCCTATTTCACATCTTTCTCTTGGAAATGATTTTCACTTCCTCCAAGTAAGAAAATAATATCCATGCCATTTGTTCTTGTTCAAGTATTATAATATTATAAAATTTACTAGGATTTTATAAGTGTACCACTTCCAGTGCAGAGGTCAGAATGGATATAGGGTGCACAGGAGCCTCACCAAAACTGTGTTTATTGTGGCCCTCAAGTTTTGAAGTTTATGACAAGAGGTTGTGCGTTCTTTTCTATTTAAAGTGCCTTTGACTATGTGTTTTCATTAAATTGAGTAGAAATTGGATGAAGATTTTTTTAGACTGGCAATATTTTACCACTTTTACCAAAAACTCTGTTAATATTTGAATATGATTTAATAGGAAGACTTTATCTTGCACTTGATAAACAAAAAGGGAGAAAGTTGTAGACATATCTAACATCCCATTCTGCATATTAGTTGTTTCAAATCAGCAGTTTAACTTACCAATTAATAATCACCTTGGGAGAAAACAAGCTGGGATTCCAGTCACTCTGCCACTGGTTGGTTACATGTCTTGAGGTAGCGAGCCAAACTTTTGGATCTTAAATTCTTTAATTATGAATGCTAGTGTTGCATAGTTGATCTATAAGGTATCCTCTAGTTTTTAAATCATATAAATATGATTTTTTCTCATGCTTAAAAATAAAATTAATATTTAGACTATTATTTGTACACTATGTTTTAATACTATAAAATACATTTAGTATTTAATTCTATAAAATTTAATAAATATGTGTTAATTGCTGACCATTTTACTAGGCATTATGGAGAAAAAAATATGAAGAACTAGAGTTATTGGAAAGAGGGAAGAGAAAATGAGACAAACATTATAACTAAATTATAGAATGAACTATGATAAGTATCATAAGGTACATATTTAATAAATGCATATAGGGGTTCAGATAGCATAGTTATTATAGTTTCAGACAAAAACTCATACAGAAGTGAGGTTTGAGTTAGGTCTTAAAGAAAGAGAGGAAGATTGAAGCAGAAGGGAAGAAACAGCATGAACAAAAAGGTAAAGCTTGGATTATGGAAGTTTGGAAAGCGTTAACTAGTTCCTTATATCTGAATTCAGGGAATATTATAAGGACTACCACAAGATAAAAGTAAATTTCTCTGAGTCTCTTCAATGATGTCGTTTGACCTAAATTTTAGATAGATTAATATGACAATATGAAAGTTGAATTGAGAAAGAGAGAGGCAGCAAGGAGGGAAGTCAGTCAAGAGAAATGCTCTTAGTCAAGGAAAGAAATAAAGAAAACCTGAATAATGATGGGATCAGTGGGACTCAAAGAGGGAAGAGAAGAGAATGAATTGGAAACGACTCTCATGTTTTGAACCCAGATGAGTGACTATAAAGGTGACATCAGTAGAAATGAGAAAGTTTCAGCTGCGTTTTGTAGTTTTCCTGTCTAGGTCTTTCACGTCCTTGGATAAGTATATTCCTAGCATTTTGTTGTTGTTCTGTTTTCTCAGCAGTTATAAAAGGGGTTGAGTTCTTAATTTTATCCTCAGCTTGGTCATTGTTGGTGTATAGCAGGGCTACTAATTTTTGTACATTGATTTTGTAACCTGAGACTTTACTGAATTTGTTTATCAAATCTAGCAGTCTTTTGGAGGAGTTTATAGGGTCTTCGAGGTATACTGTCATGCCATCAGCGAACACCAATAGCTTGACTTCCTCTTTTCCAATTTGATGCCATCAGCGAACACCAATAGCTTGACTTCCTCTTTTCCAATTTGATGCCCTTCATTTCTTTCTCTTGCATGATTACTCTGGTTAGGACTTCCAGTACTATGTTGAGTAGAAGTGGTAAAAGTGGGCATCCTTGTCTTGTTGTAGTTCTCAGCATAAATGCTTTCAACTTTTTCCCATTCAGTATGATGTTGGCTGTGGGTCTGTCATATGTGGCATTTATTATTTTGAGGTAAGTCTCTTCTACGCCTAGTTTGTTGACTGTGTTCTACAGGAATGCTAGATTTTATCAAATGCTATTTCTGCATCTATCAAAATGATCATGTCTTTTGTTTTTAATTCTGTTAATGTGATGTTTCACATTTATTGACTTGCATATGTTAAACCATTCCTGAATTTCTGGGATGAAACCCGCTTGATCATAGTGTATTATCTTTTTGATATGCTATTGGATTCAGTTAGATAGTATTTTGTTGAGAATGTTTACATCTATGTTCACTGGAGATATTGGTTTGTAGTTGCCCTTTTTTGTTATGCCCTATACTGATTTTGGTATCAGGATGATATTGGCTTCATAGAATGAGTTAGGGAGAATTTCCTCCTTCTCAATCTTTCGGAATAGTTTCATTAAGATCAGCACCCATTCTTCTTTGAATGGGTGACCATCTGGCCCTGGACTTTTTTGTGTTGTTGGCAATTTTTAAATTACTGATTTAATCTCATAGCTTGTTATTGGTCTGTTCAGTATTTCTATTTCTTCTAATTTAATCTAGGAGGGTTATATGTTTCCTGGAACTTGCACATTTCCTCTATATTTTCTTGTTTATGTGCATAGAGATGTTCATAGGAGTCTCAAATGATCTTTTATATTTCTGTAGTGTTTCTTGTAATGACTCCAGTTTCGTTTCTAATTCAGTTGATTAGAATCATCTCTTCCTTTCTTGATTAATCAAACTAATGGCCTATCAATTATGTTTATCTTTTCCAAGAACCAGCTGTGCGTTTTATTTATCTTTTGTATTGTTAATTGGATAAGTTATTTTTAGTGGACAGTTACAATTTCAGTTTTCAACACATGGAATTTAGGGTACAATAATCTGTGTCAATAAGCTGTGTCAAGAAGGCAAAGGAAATGCTAGACCACACATCAGGAAAGACTTAAAGACCAGAAAAACAGATATGGAGTCTATTCACATAAAGGAAATGAAAGGAATCTTCAAGGAAATATGCCTAGACAACAGCAGACCAAGGGCAGAATAACATTAAGAAACATAAAAATTAATATTGAAATATCTGCTTTACTTACTAGCACCTGGTAAAAAGAAGAAAAAAGGAAAAAAAATGAGAAAGGAAGAAAAGAAAGCATGAGGGAAGAGAGGAAGGGAGGAAAGAAAAAAGAAGGAGGGAAGGTAAGAAGAGGAAAGGAGGGAAGGAAGATGGAAGAAAAGGAAGGAAGAAAGAGAAGAAGGAAGGAAAGAAGGGAAGGAGGAAGGAAAAGGGTGAGAGAGAAGGACAGAGGACAAGAGGAAACTGAGCAGTTGTTAATCTTATTGGTAAGTTTCAATACATTGTGCTTTAATGTTCCTCATTTGAGTCCAGGTTGTGTGTTATATCTAGATTTATTATAGAACTGTAAAGTGATCATTTTGTGCAATTGACTATTGATAACTTTGTGCTTGTATTTCCCAAATGATCACTGCTCCTTGCCACTCTCTCAAGAATTCAAATGAGGGAATATGCAGATGGGAGGGTAGTTTTGGCCATGACTAGGTTCCTTAGCAAATACCAGCAGAACTTTACCACATACCAACAAACATCAAAGAGTTCACACTGAGACAATATGAGGAAAGGAAGGTAGCAATGCTGCTTTTAACATACTAGGAACCCAATTCTTGTCTTTTAGAGCTCTCAGCTGCTTGATACATGAACAAGTCAACCCCCTAACAGTATAGAGTTTCTGCAAAATATATCTGTCAGAAGAAGCCACGTTGTAATGAGAACAATTCAAATAATTAACAGAATATTTATATTTCTTAGTTTGTTTAATATGTTTTCTAAGTGCTTCATATTTTGTGAAAGCATTGAGTATGTCTTAACCATGTGGAATTTAATCAGCTCAAGAGAAACAGGTTCATATTTACTTCTATTTTACCTATAGTTTACATGTCTTTAACGGTCAGAGATACTATATATAAAATTAAAAATAAAACAAAAATATTATTACAAATCAGAATATGCAAATACATTTAAATGATTGATTTTTGCTGTTTGTTTTTGTCAAGAATGACTGCAAATCAATAGAGTATAATGGTCAAGAGAACACCATTTAAAATAATAGATTTGGTCTTGAATCACAGTTCTGCCACTAACTATCTGTAGTGAAAGCTTAAGCCAATTTAATAACATTCCAGGGTTTTGTTTCAAAAGAGCAATGGTTTTCTTATACTGATGTTACGATAATAAGGTGAAATAATATGAGAAAAGTGGGTAATATAAAAAGTGAAATTTAGTATGCTCAATATGTGATGGCAATTGTTATTTTCTCTGTTTAGAATTTCCGTGTAAGAACAAAGATGTGTATAGGAATAAAGGACTTATTTTACATAAGTTAAAATTGTTTTGGCTAATTTGGCACAGACAAATAAAAATTACTTTAAAATGTTCCAAATTTGTTTCCCAATATTAATCACACCTTTTGTTGTGGGTTGAAGGGGATTAGGGAATGGGAGATACCTTAAGAACTGTTATTGAAGTCTTGAGAGATGATGAGCTTCTAATTAAGAAAGTGCATTTATATTGTTAATTGTAAATATTTCAATTAGTGAATTTAGATTTTGAAACATAATTTACTTTTAATGAAATAAAAAAGAGCTGAATTAAAGATGGATACCATTAAAAACTTCAAGAACTCCCATTTGAAATTGCTTATAAACTGTTAGCTTAAAAGCAAAATGAATTTATTTAAAAAATTGGCAATATGTTTTGAACACTACATTATAATGAAGTTCTCACTGTATTACATTAAAGTCAAAGAATAGAAACTTTGAGTGCTAGAATTCTCCCACATTTTTAAGCAAATGACAATATAGGTAATTTTAGAACTTTATCATTTACTAATGACTGAATTCAACACAGATTTAACATCCAGTTATATTATGTTAAGCATGTTTCTAAAGCTTCTTTTAAAATATATTTTTATTCTTAGATATTTTCATATCTAAGATAATGGATATGTTTCCAGCACCTCCAAAGTTACCTTTTTATACTATGAAAATTTCTATTTCAAATAAATTGAAATAAGTGTATAATAAAGGAGAGAATTGGACAGATAATTCAAAAATTATTTGTGCATCAATGTTGATGGTTACATTATTAGTTTACCTTGGTAGTTTGAGTGAGGTTAAACACGTTTATAATTTTAAATAAAATATTTTTTATATTATAAACATTTATTGAAATGTATTAGACAGGAGAAATAATAGTATATCGTAAATCAATTTGTAAAATTAATTCATGAAGAATTACATAAAGAAAAAATCAACATTTGCCGGCTTCATTATTAATAAATTTTAGGTGAATGATATCTTCTATATTTATGACTTATTTTTAAAAATCTCTTTAGTTGAATTATTCGAAATTTTTAAAACAGACATAGTAAAATATTTTCTTTTGTTTCATAACCATTACTTTTTGAGTATACAGCTAAAACTTAATTTTTTGTTTATAATCATAAATATGGCTTCATTGTAACTTAAACACTTAATAAAAGAGTCCCAGTAAGAAGAAATGTCACCTGTATATATAAGATAGCTATTTCGATCCCTGTGAAACAATCCTGTGTCTTGGATCATCTTTCATGTTACAAACACTTCAATTGGAATTATTTTGAATGAATTATCCTCTAACCAAATATATAAGAATAAATACCTTCTGTAGGGTGATGGCATGATTTTCTTAAAAGTAGGGAATGAACTACATATAAATATTTTATCTTATTTGTTTAATACTGCTATAAAAAACCTTACTATTCTAAAACTAGGAAAATTAAATTTATATACATAATTTCTAAGTTTCCAAATGATGTATAACTGATAATTCCACAAGTTAATACATTTTGTTTTCAAGGTTAAAGTGTGATATTTGAAGTTAGTTGGTCTTAGTGGGTATGGTGGGAAATCATATTTCTGAGTACCAGATAAACTGATACAATGTCTTTTGACATTTTCTAGCACATTCTTGGATTGGTGGTCACCTTTTATTTAAATGTTTTTGAGGGGAAAATAATTTTGGCTATAAGCATATGAATCTCTGGGAATTAAAGCCTACATTTGTTCAGGTATAAAATTACTTCCTAAAGAAAATTCTATGCTGGAGTACATCCACCTGTGGCAGAGGTGCCAATCCAATATTCTTTGGCCATTCGTTCCAATAAGAACTTCAATTTTTCAGTGGACATTTCGCCATCCAGCTGAAAGACTTTATTTCCCAGCATCACTTGCACAGAGACATAATCAATGACTATGTTTTGGCCAGTAAGATGTCATTGAAAGCATTTTGTGTCTACACTACAGTCATGTGCTGCATAAGGATGTTTCAGTCAACTAGGGAACACATATATGATGGTGGGCTAGTAAGATTATAATGCGCATATATGGAAACCTGATTTATGGCACTTGATACTGGCATTGCAGATGAAGTAGGGAAAATAATGGTGCTGGGACATCTTATTTCTATGTAGATATAGATCTAAATATAGATATAGATATAGATACGGATACCATCTAGGTTTGTGTAAGTATACTCTATGATGTTTGCGTAACACCCAAATCACTTAAAGTTGCGTTTCTCAAAACTCGTCTCTACTGTTAAGGAATGGGTGACTGTATCTGCTTTCTTGGATTCTGTCCTTTTCCTTCCCAGGGACCAAAGTGCATACAATTATGACTGGAAAATGAACACTTATCTTGCAGCATGGGGCAGGACAATAAAGATAGTTAGAACAGCAAGAGTAGAGGAAGCTGGGACCCTGAAGAATATGGAGCTGCCACACCAGAACTGGACTGTCTTCTCAGAGTTTCTTCTTAGCTAAGAGAGAAATAAACTACTACCTTATTTAACTAATTTATTGTATTGTTGCGGTATGCAGGTGAACTTAATGTTAACTGATATTATACTTTTTCTGCTCCAGATTTCTGTTCTGGTGAGGAAAGACTGGTGTCTTCTGGTGTATATATAACTGTAAAGCTTCATGAAAGACATAAAGGATTTTCATAAAATAAGGCGTATATGGATTTCTCTATATGCCAGTGTTTTAATAGGTATTTTTAAACCTGATGGCTTTATTCTTTGAGCTATCTTTGAACTGTGGTGCTTGTCATAAACCCAATTGAATCTTTCATTCATGTTCAACTAGCATGTGTTAAATGCCCATTAAGTGTTAGTCACTTTCTGATTTGCCAAACCTTTATATTCTTCACAATGCCCCTGCAGGGTATGTAATATTATTCCAGCTTTACAATGAATAAGAAGCTCCAAAGGGATCTAACATATGTCAGGTGTTTCCTGGTGAGTGATGGAGCCCCTTGGAACAAGTTGGAATGTGTTACCTCTACAAGACCCAGAAAAGCGATCATTCAACCTTTTTTGAGCTTTCAGAAATACAGACATGAATATCACATGATGAAAATCATTTCATTCATATTTTTTCAAAGTTCTTACACATATTTTACTGAAACAAACCAATCTATAACTCTCAAGCACAAGCTTGTTTTATTCTTCAGGGTCATATAAAGCATTTAATTCCAATTTCTGATGAAGTCATTTTAAATATGTGAGTACAACTACCATGTCCCCTTATAAATCTTTTCCGCCTGGGTGCAATATCTCTAGTTGCTTCACCATTGATCATATTATATTTGAACTTCTCATTCTTCCACTTTTCATGATGTAGACTAACTAAAGTCATATTGGTTTTATTGCTGCTGACTGAGTTGTATGTTTACTTCATCAATTAACATTTACCTTTTTTTTTTTCTTTTTCTTGAGACAGAGTCTTGCTCTGTTGCTCAGGCTGGAGTTTAATGTTGCAATCTCTGCTCACTGCAACCTCCGCCTCCCAGGTTCAAGCTATTCTCCTGCCTCAGCCTCCTGAGTAGCTGGGATTACAGGCACCTGCCACTATGCCTGGTTAATTTTTTTTTTTTTTTTTTTTTTTTTTTGAGACAGAATCTTGTTCTGTTGCCCTGACTGGAGTGCAGTGGCGCGATCTCTGCTCACTGCAAGCTCCGCCTCCCGGGTTCACGCCATTCTCCTGCCTCAGCCTCCCGAGTAGCTGGGACTACAGGCGCCCGCCACCATGCCCAGCTAATTTTTTGTATTTTTGTAGACATGGGGTTTCACCGTGTTAGCCAGGATGGTCTCGATCCCCTGACCTTGTGATCCACCTGCCTCGGCCTCCCAAAGTTCTGGGATTACAGGAGTGAGCCACCGGTCCCGCCCTAATTTTTGTATTTTAAATAGAGACAGGGCTTCACCATATTGGTCAGGCTGGTCTTGAACCCCTGACCTCAGGTAATCCATCCACCCTGGCCTCCCAAAGTGCCGTGATTATAGGCGTGAGCCACTGCGCCCAGCCAACATTTAACTTTTAAGTACTATATTCCATATAGGATGTCTATTAGTAAAAACATAATAAGATTTAACCCAAAAGACTAGCAAAAACAGTAAAAAGGACTCTCTTTATAAAAAGTGATTCAACGACCACTGTCATGCTGCATAAAACACTTGAGAAAATAATGTGTCTATAGATGATTCTGTTTGAAATAATAGATCATTCTAATTTGAATATGGTAGAACTCATTAAGGAAGTAAAACTGTTATTCCAAGACCTATCTGTTTAAAGCCCTGCTTTGTTACCTCCCAGGTGCCAAGTGTCTCTGCTCAAAATGACTTGCAGAAAACAAGTAATTTTCCAACTTTTGGCAATTTTTACACTGCTGTGTTGTATTATTTGAATTTGTATTTTAATGCATCCTTTCCTCAAAATATTTTATGTTAACCTTCACTCTTTCCAACAATGATTGGGTACATAGAAGCCACTAGCTGTCTCCAGTTCTCTATGGCAGTGGTGCCCAACTCATTTGGCACCAGGGACCAGCTTCATGGAAGAGAATATTTCCATGGACTGAGGCGGGGGAGATGGTTTCAAGATGAAACTGTTCCACCTCAGATCATCAGGCATTAATTAGTTAGATTCTAGTAAGGAGCACGCGACCTAGATCCCTTGCCTGTGCAGTTCACAATAGGGTTTGCGATCCTATGAGAATCTAATGTCCCCACTGACCCGACAGGAGGCGGAGTTCAGGTGGTAACGCTGGCTCGTCTGCCGCTCACCTCTGGCTGTGCGGCCAGGTTCTTAACAGGCCATGGTACCCATTCCCGCCTGAGGGCTGGGGACCCTTACTCTGTGGAATCTGATGTGATATAAATAAATAAATACATACATAAAGCACCCGATGACGTATGGTACTACAAAGTTTTGTCGATCCAGCTTCATGCGTTCATGTTGTGAATTCATCTAATAACTGTGTTTTTCTATTCGCAGTGTGCACCTTATTTATATGTAAAGCTCAACTCAGGACCATCTTCTCCTGTGAGATCATCCCTCTGCTTCTAGTTTTCATAAACCACTTTCAGCTCTCGGTCCTATAGCTCCGGTAGTTAGAACAACATAACAGTCTGCAGTTTATCGTATTTTTTTTTCTTGTAATATTATCTGTTCTTATTTCACCGAGTCATTAGAGCCTGATGTTTGGAAGTTCTTCTAGACTAACTCTCTTTGACTTCTTCCTGCTCCTCTTTTTTCTCTCCCTGGGCAATCATTCATTAAGTTCCTTGAAGATTCTACCCCATTCTACTCTGATGTGTACCTCCTTTGTTAGTTTTCTTCATTATTTCAATAGTGTCATTGCCCTCACTTACCAGCCTCATTTATCCTTTTTTCACGCTGCTAGCAATGTTAGATAGCTAGAACAAAAATCTGATCACATCTCTTCCCTGCTTGAAGTCTTTCATAGGTATTCCTATCCATTACCACAAACATCCAAATGAGTGTTACCATTGTTGCACTCATCTCTCACACAACCCATGCTATACTGAACTATCCTGTAGTTTTTCCACTTACATGATGTGGTTCAGTACCTCCACGAGAAATGAAAGGAGTATTTGAACCCTAGAATTATAAGAGAGAATGTATCAAATATTTTACATTTTTATCTCATTTAACTTTTGCTCAACTTTAAGGGGAAGGTATAATCATTCTGCCCGTTTCAAAAAGAAAAAAATTGGGCGTTTGAGAGGCTACATAAGCTGCCCAATGTGGCAAGAAGAATAAACAGACAAAGCTAAAATAAAATTCACATATTTCTCCTCCACAGCTATGTCTTTATCCTCTATGCCTTTTTGATGTTCCATAGGCTATTCTTTCCGCCCAGAATTTCTTCTTCCTCATCTCTTTGCTGTCGAATAAACTACAGTTACTCTTTTTAACTCAGCTAAAATGTCATCTTTTTTTGTAAAGCTTTCCCAAGAATCTCTCCTTCCACTTTAGCAGGTTAAAAACTTCAAACTAAAAATAACAAAACAAAACAAAACAAAAAACTTCAAATTTTGAACTTTAAAATACCTGGTATCTACCTTTTCTGTAAGATGTATTATGTTATACTATAATTATCTATTTAGGCATATTTTCCTCACCAGATTTAGTGCATGACTCACTTCCCTGTATTGTTTTGTTTTCTACATAAACTTATCACAGTGTATGCATCCAGAAACAGTTTGTGGTTAATTGATTGACGACTGCTATATAATTTGACTTTAAAAATGCCCAAGAATCTAGAAGTGATATACATAAATGATCTTAGTTAAATGGAGCTTTCCCATTATACATAGCTTCAAGCAGTGAATTTCAACTGTGAAGTTAAAACTTCCTATTGGAGAAAACAGAATCTCAGAGTATTAGTGATATGTGCAGCTTGTGCAATTTATTAGTATAATACAAGTTTGGGAAAATTTTCCTTTCCAAATACGAATTAGGGAATATAAAAGGTAAACACTTGTTTTGACATGTTTATGTGTAACATAGTTCTCAATATGTATGCACTATCTTCTAAACGTATTGAAAGTGGCCATGGCTGGACCTGGGTCGGCCCACTGCCACTGCCTCTGCCTCTGCTGCAGCTGGGCCCCAGTCAAATCCCTCTGGCCCGGCCTGACCTGGTCTGGCTCGCCCGGGCTCAGCAGCCATGGAGCTGCAGCTACTGATGGAAATTATATTACATAGAATATTTGGGTGACATCTGCCTGAGAGGTCTCCAAGAATTACAGAAAACAAAAATACTAATGCATTTGAGAAAGCGGTAGTTTTGGGGGGGAGGGGGAAGAAGCAACTGCTTTTCTGCAACTTGGCTGGATGCTGAGATGTCTGTGGACATGAATAGCCAGGCATCTGACAGCAATGAAGAGCACTATGACTCCAATTGTGAGGAAGTGGAAGAAGAAGAGGATGCGGACCCTGGGGACATAGAGGACTATCACCTGGGAGTAGCCACCAATGTGGAGCAGCAGGGGGCTGATGCCTTTGATCCCGAGGAGTACCAGTTCACTTACTTGACCTACAGGAAATCTGAGGGTGCCCTGAATGAGCACATGACCAGCTTAGACTCTGTCCTAAAGGTATCTCATTCAGTTGCTAAACTTATATTAATGTCAATTTCCACTGGCAAGTTTCAGAGAGATTGGACAGGTACAAGTCTAATTCTGCTCAACTGCTCATTGAGGCTTGAGTTCAGGCTAATCCATAAAACATGTTCCCACATCTCATCCCCCTCACCATTGTGCAGTGTGTATGCAGTTTGCACAAAAGAAAAACCTACTCTCCCTGGTCTGTCAGCACCAGTTTTGCTGCAGCTGCTGGGAGTAGCACTGCTCAGTTCTCGTCAAGGATGGTGTGGGTGTGCGAGTCTCTTGCATGACTCAGGACTGTCCCACTCCATACACCAGAGGACTTTGTGTTTCCATTGCTTCCCAAGGAAGAATTGAGATAGAAATACAGGTTCTACCTCTTCAGGGGCTATGTGGAGAGTCATTACCAGCTCCAGCTGTGCCCTGGTGCAGACTGCCTCATGGTTATTCGGGTACAGGAGCCTAGAACTCACTGAATACAGTGCAATTGGTGCAATGAGGTCTTCTGTTTTAAGTGTCATCAAATATGTCACGCACCCACAGACTGTGTCACAATCCCAAAATGGCTCATGAAGTGTGCAGATGACTCTGAAACAGTCAACTACATAACTACATTAGTGCTCACATTAAAGACTGTCCCAAATGCAACATCTGCATTGAGAAGAATGGAGGCTGCAATCACATGCAACGCTCCAAATGTATACACCACTTCTGCTGGATGAATCCGGAAGACTGGAAGGCTCATGGCAGTGAATAATATGAGTGCAGTACTTACAAGGAGAATCCTGACATTGTGAACCAGTGCCAACAAGCCCAGGAGAGGGAAGCCCTCAAGAAGTACTTATTCTACTTGGAGAGGTGGGAAAACCACAACAAAAGCTTGCAGCTAGAGGCACAGACATACCAGCGGATTCATGAGAAGATTCACAAGAGGGTCATGAACAATCCGGGGACATGGATTGACTGGCAGTACCTACAGAATGCTGCCAAGCTCTTGGCCAAGTGTCAGTACATCCTGCAATACACCAATCCACATGCATATTACATGGAGTCTGGACCCAGGAAGAAGCTGTTTGAATACCAGCAGGCTCAGCTAGAGGCTGAGATGGAAAACCTCTCATGGAAAGTGAAGCATGCAGACAGCTGTGACAGAGGGGACTTGGACAAGCAGATGCATATAGCCGAGCAGGTGGGGAGAACCCTGCTGAAGGATTTCCATGACATCTAAGTTGGGATGTGGATGTGCGGGGGTGAGGAAGATAAGGCTGCATGGTCTCCTGGCCGCCATACTGCATGCTGCAGGCTCTGCCTTTCATGACCCCTGGCAACAGTCAGGGCCTCACTCCTGAGAGACACTGGCAACACCTCTTAGTTAATTTCTGTTTTCTTCTCTTTTCACTTTATGTTTCTACCAGGGTAGAGGTCATGTTGAACTGGCCTCTTTTCAGGACTTTTACTTCCCCCTGGATGGTTGTTGAGAGGGTGGGAAAGTGTTTTTTGGATGGCTATTAATAATATTAGATCATTACAACTTATGTAACTTTCAAAGTTTGTATAAGTATACAAGAAAAGACAAACTATAGGATACCACAGAGCCCTTTTTGAAAATAAATTTGTGTTGGAGTGTAAAAAAAAAAAAAAAAAAAGAAAAAGAAAGTGGCCATGGCTATAAAAGAGTAAAAAATAGCAATATAAAGCTCAAGTACACTTGGCAGGGTATTAAGGTCCCATAAAACAGGACCAGTTAAAAAATTACCAACCATTTCACAGAATCATGCCACCAAAAGTATAAGGAATCTGGTCCTAACGAATCAAATTAATTGATTCCCTATTTAATGAATGGTGTTGGGAAAGCTGGCTAGCCATATGCAGAAAACTGAAACTGGACCCCTTCCTTACACCTTATACAAAAATCAACTCCAGATGGATCAAAGACTTAAATCAACATAAGCCTAGGACCATAAAAATCAAGAAGAAAGCTTGGCCAATACCATTCAGGACACAGGCATGGGCAAAGACTTGATGTCTAAAACACCAAAAGCAATGGCAACAAAAATCAAAATTGACAAATGGGATCTAATTAAGCTAAAGAGTTTCTGCATAGCAAAAGAAACTATCATCAGAGTGAACAGGCAACCTACAGAATGGGAGAAACTTTTTGCAATCTATTCATCTGACAAAGGGCTAATATCCAGAATCTACAAAGAACTTAAACAAATTTACAAGAAAGAAGCAAACTACTCCATCAAAAAATGGGCAGAAGATATGAATGGACACTTCTTAAAAGAAGACATTTATGCAGCCGACAGACATATGAAAAAATTCTCATCATCACTGGTCATTAGAGAAATGCAAATCAAAACCACAATGAGATACCATCTCACACCAGCTGGAATGGAAATCATTAAAAAGTCAGGAAACAACAGGTGCTGGAGAGGATGTGGAGAAATAGGAACACTTTTACACTGTTGGTGGGATTGTAAACTAGTTCAACCTTTATGGAAAACAGTATGGCGATTCCTCAAGGATCTAGAACTAGAAGTACCATATGACCCAGCCATCCCATTACTGGGTATATACCCAAAGGATTATAAATCATGCTGCTATAAAGACACATGCACACGTATGTTCATTGTGGCACTATTCACAATAGCAAAGACTTGGAATCAACCCAAATGTCCATCAGTGACAGACTGGATTAAGAAAATGTGGCACATATACACCATGGAATACTATGCAGCCATAAAAAAGGATGAGTTTGTGCCCTTTGTAGGGACATGGATGCAGCTGGAAACCATCATTCTGAGCAAACTATCGCAAGAACAGAAAGCCAAACACCGCATGTTCTCACTCGTAGGTGGGAACTGAACAATGAGATCACTTGGACTCGGGAAGGGGAACATCACACACCAGGGCCTATTATGGGGAGGGGGGAGGGGGGAGGGATTGCATTGGGAGTTATACCTGATGTAAACGACGAGTTGATGGGTGCTGACGAGTTGATGGGTGCAGCACACCAACATGGCACAAATATACATATGTAACAAACCTGCATGTTATGCACATGTACCCTAGAACTTAAAGTATAATAATAAAAAAAAAATAAAGAAAAAACAAATCAAAACCGTAATGAGATACCATCTCACACCAGTTAGAATGGCGATCATTAAAAAGTCAGGAAAGAGACGCTGGAAAGATTGTGGAAAAATAGGAATGCTTTTACACTGTTGTTGGGAGTGTAAATTAGTTCAACCATTGTGGAAGACAGTGTGGTGATTCCTCAAGGAACTTGAACCAGAAATACCACTGGACCCAGCAATCTCATTACTGGGCATATAACCAAAGGATTATCAACCATTCTGCAATAAAGACACATGCACACGTATGTTTATTGCAGCACTATTCACAATAGCAAAGACTTGGAACCAACCCAAATATCCATCGGTGATAGACTGCATTAAGAAAATGTGGCACATATACACCATGGAATACCATGCAGCCATGAAAAGATAAGTTCATGTCCTTTGCAGGGACATGGATGCAGCTGGAAGCCATCATTCTCAGCAAACTATCACAAGAAAAGAAAACCAAACACTGCATGTTCTCACTCATAAGTGGGAGTTGAACAATGAGAACACATGGACACAGGGAGAGGAACATCACACACCAAGACCTGTGGGGGGTGGGGAGTTAGGGGAGAGGTAACATTAGGAGAAATACCTAATGTAAGTGAAGGGTTGATGGGTGCAGCAAACCACCATGGCACTTGTATATCTATGTAAAAAAAAAACGCACGTTCTGCACATGTAACCCAGAACTTGAAGTATCATTAAAAAAAAAAAAAAAAAAAGGAAAAGGAAAGTGGCCATGGCTATAAAACAGTAAGAAATGGCAATATAAAGCTCAAGTACACTTGGCAGGATATTAAGGTCCCATAAAACAGGACTAATTAAAAAATTACCAACCATTTCACAGAATCATGCCACCAAAACTATAAGGAATTTGGTCCTAGCAAATCAAATTAATTGGATAATATTCCCATTTTTCCTGGCCTGTATGCTTAGATAAATGTCATAGATTTATTTCAGGAAATGTCCACAGGCACAAATCTTAACATAACAGCTCAAAAAAATAATATATTTTCCAGATGTTTGGAGAAAACATAGTGACTTTTTCCCCTTAAATAGGAATTGATATATGTAAATAAAATAAGTGTTAATTTATCAATAATACTCTTTTACTTGGTCTTTAAGATGCTATCAAACATCTTTTAGTATTGCCTCATTGTTTTATCAGAAAGCCAGCATCAGGACTGGTATGACTTTTTTCTTGCTGTGAGGACTGGAACACAAGCTCAATGTGTATTCTTTGGAAGTGGTGTCTTTTGATTTTATTCTCAGAAAACTAGTACATTTAAGAAAAACATTCTGAAACTGAGAATGTTTTCACTATACAAAGGCCATCCTTAGTCTGGGTTGAGAGTTTTTATAACACTGGTTATTAAATTTCTTAGCATACTGCATTTTCTCTCTGGTTTTAAAAGACACGCTATGAATATGATGAACCATGGGCTATGAACATATTAAAATTCTTTTTGATAAAATACCACTCCAATTTCTTTTCTGAATTGACTTTTCACAACATTTTTTTGTTTTATTTTTTTGTTCTTATATATCTTGCCTTCCTAGAGCATATTTGAAAATGTTTATGTACTCTCTCCAAATAACTAGAGGGGTCACGTTTATATTTTCCTTAATATTCCTTGTGGCCTCATAGATAAGTCCTTTATAATGCAGTTTATATTATGATGAAAAGGACATAAGGGACCCTGGCTTTCTTCTTTGTCTAGTCTCTAAACTCGAGGATGTACTGTGTAGGGAAATATTCATTTCCCATACAACTACATCAAACCAGTGACAATGACTAGCTGAAAAGAATGTTCAACCTTGTAAATTATAGCTTTACTTAATTAGTGACATCATATAACAAGATAAATTATGAATTTAGAAAATCATTATTCGGTAAATGAATGCTTGTCAGTTGCTCTGAAGGCAAATTAATCTTCCAGCATCAGAAGAAGGCCTAAAGGAACAGGCAGAATCACAGATAACGCTATTATACAAAGTCTTTTCCCTCATAAATTGGTGATTCTGCACATCAGTGTGCTCTTTTTGGTAGAGTAGTGGATAATAGCCTGATTCTGGAGAAAATGTTCATCTTTGGAAGCTGTTGAAAATCTTAAGGGAGCACCAATTGTTTTGCATTCAAATCATAATTTATAAGATCTAAGATTTATTCATGACATGTGCTGTTTATGATTAATTGTAGTAAGGCATTAGTTTTCCAGTTTTCTCTAGGATATTCAGTATTTAGAAAAAAGGAATGTACCAAAAGCTAGAGGACTCTACTTAGACCTGAACTCACTTAGGTGCATGGAAATAAGTATCTCCTATTCCTCATCAGGGTGATCTGTTCTTTAGTACAGCTGTAACTGGCCACACTAAATACAGTGATCAATATCTGTCATGTCTAGTAGGCCTTCCTGGTTGCATTGGCCATAGCATCCTGTTCAGACAGGTGGACTAGGCTTGCCATTAATTGGACTTGATTTAACCCAGTGGAATTCCATTTGTAAAACACATTAGTACAATAATTCCTACCTGTAAAACAGTAGCAATTTGCTAAACCAAACAGAATATATCCCTTCTTAATTTAGACTACAGAATCCAAAATGCACTGGCAAGTTTGGAACAAGCAGCAAAACTTCAGACCGAAGTAGCTACACAATTAGAGAGAAAGAGTTCGTGAGAACAATGGATACAAGAACTGCCTTATGTGCTTTTTGCTTTCTGCCACTTTTTGCATTAATGTCATTCTTCTTATTGTACCCTGTGTGATTCTCATTTCTCTAAAACCAAAGTATCATCTAGAGAATATTATGAGTAATGATTGCATGATGAACATTGAAGTTATTTAAATAAATATTCTCACTTTTCATCCTTGATTAAAAGATAAATATCAGATTACAGATGCTTGTCGTATTATCCAGTGTGTTTTTCTTTCCTCCTTTTCATATACTACTTAGATTTCCTTTTTCAACTTCCTGACATACCTTTCCATTGGGATCTGAGTTAGGTGAGGCAGCCATTCTGCGCTGGGTTACCTGTGTGGACAATGGCAATTAATTTAACTTTTCCAAGACAGTTTCATCCTCTATAAAATGGAAGTCATGGCATCCCACGAGGTGAGTGGATCACAAGGTCAGGAGTTCGAAACCACCCTGGCCAACATTTTGAAACCCCATCTCTACTTAAAATACAAAAAATTAGCCAGGCATGGTGGCACACCCCTGTAGTCCCAGCTACTCAGGAGGCTGAGGCAGGAGAATCGCTTGAACCCAGGAGGCGGAGATTGCAGTGAGCTAAGATCACACCACTGTACTCCAGCCTGAGTAACAGAGCAAGACTCTGCGAAAGAAAGAAAGAAAGAAAAAGAAAGAAAGAAAGAAAGAAAGAAAGAAAGAAAGAAAGAAAGAAAGAAAGAAAGAAAGAAAGAAAGAAAGAAAGAAAGAAAGAAAGAAAAGAAAGAAAGAAAGAAAGGACAAAAAGAAAAAGAAAACATTCATAAGAGTAATTTGAAAATTTCTGATCCTAGAATATCAGCGACAATAAGGTTTGCCTATTTTCTTCTCCTTTGAAATGTATGATTCAGTCACCTTTTCTCAAATATTCTGGTTTTAAATAGCTATCCCTGTATAATAAATAACCACAAAAATCTCAGTGGTGTAAAAATAAAACATTTATTTCTCAGTCATTTGTCTGCAAATTGGCTGTGGTTTTGTAGAACTAAGCTGAGCTGGACTGGGTTTGGCTTGGGGCTGTAGAATGAGTTCAGGTCTGTTCCAAATATCTCTCAATATTCTGGGACCAGCCAGCTATCAGGAGTATATTCTTTCCATAGCAATGACAGAAGTGTAGGAAAGTAAGATCAATCATGCAAACTCATTTCCATCTTCTTAATATCCTGTCAGCAAAACCAAGTCATATGATCCAGCCTGAAGTCAAGAAGCCTGAGACTATGGAGAGATAAGGGTGGGTGGGTGAAGTAAGCATTTATTCATAGTGATCTAGGCTACTACAGTCGTCATCCAGAATTTCCCTTGCTCATACAGGTGAGTCAATGCAAAAATTGCTGCTTCAGCTGATTCAGATCCCAACAGAAATGTATGTCCAGAAGTTGAAAAGAGAGATCTAAATCATATACGAGTGTAAGGAAAGAACACACTGGATAGTAATGTTCAGTGTAGACCGGACAAGCATCTGTAACCTGGCATTTATCTTTTAATGTAGATATTGAAAGAGTTAAAAAGGCTTCCAATATTTTATTTCAAAATGTGCGTTTTATTTATATATCACAAACACTGGGTAGTTGGTGAAATGTTTTTGAACTCCATCAGTGAGAATCATAGATCAGTGAATGGAGAAAATAAAACAAAAAAAATAGTATGTGTGATAATCCCCAGTTCAAACTTGGCTTTGCTCCTAAAATTATAGAGATTATATATAATAAGACAGTGCTCCCTCTTTTTTTTAGGGCTTTATATATAATGACTCATAATTTCCCCTTAGGAAAAGCTTACAGGTGTTTTATCTGATTGAGGGATTCAAACTGTGTTTGTAACTACTTAGTTTTTGATACGTTTCTGCTCTCAGTATAATACATATTATGCAAATTCTGTATATTATACATATATAATACATATTCTTCAGTTTGATTAATAAGAATGTAAATGAAGTAATTTAATTTCAGGTACTAAGAGTAAAAATATGATATTTAATTGAAATTTATGACTCCCTTCCATCTTCCACCATGAGTGATTCTTTTTGTCCTAATTAAGAACATATTTAAAACAGTGATATTTGGGGGTAGAAAAGGCAAAATGTGTTGAGAATAAAAGCTGTTTTTTTTTTTTTTTAATCTAAGACTTGGTAAAATGTTTTGTTCAATTTTTTATCTGTCATTTTGTGAAATATACAATTTGTACTGGAGGATATTGAAGAAGCATAACAAACAAAATAGCAAAGTGAAATGAATTAGTTTAAGGACTCATTAAGATAAAAACAACAAAGATAGTAAAAGCAAATAAATCTGACATAATGTTTTGAATACAGTCATATGTCACATAATGATAGGAATACACTCTGAGAAATGCATCTTTAGGTGATTTTTGTCATTGCGTGAGCATCATAGAGTGTAACTACACAGACCTGGATGGTATAGCCTACTACACACGTAGGTTGTATGGTACAGCCCTATTGCTCCTGGGCTACAAACCTGTACAGCATGTCACTGTAGTAAAAACTCTAGGCAATTTTAACACTATGATATTTGTGTATCTAAACATTTTCAAACATAGAAAAGACACAACGAAAATATGATTTAAAAGACAAATGTGATATACCTGTGTACAGCATTTACCATGAATGGAGCTGGCAGGACTGGAAGTTGCTCTGGGTGGGTCAGTGAATGAGTACTGAGTGAATATGAAGGTCTAAGACATAACAGTACACTCATGTAGACTTTATAAACACTGTACACTTAGGCTCTGTTACATTTACCAGAAACATTTTTTATTCTTCAATAATAAATTAACTTTAGCTTACTGTAACTTCTTACCGTATAAACTTTTCATTTTCTTTAACATTTAGACTCTTATGATAACACTTAGCTTAAAACACACATTGTACAACTGTACAAAAACCATTTCTTCATCTCTTGAGATAATTATGTGGTTTATGTCATTCGTTCTGTAATTATATAATGGGTTACGTTCCTTGATTTGCGTATGTTGAACCAGCCTTGCACCCCAGGGATGAAGCTGACTTGACCATGGTGGATAAGCTTTTCAATGTGCTGCTGGATTTGGTTTGCCAGTGTTTTACTGAGGATTTTTGCATTGATGTTTATCAGGGACTTTGGCCTGAAATTTTTTTTTGTTGTGCCTCTGCCAGGTTTTGGTATCAAGATGATGCTGGCCTCATAAAATGAGTTAGGGAGGAGTCCCTCTTTTTCTATTGTTTGGAGTAGTTTCAGAAGGAACGATACCATCTCCTCTTTGTACCTCTGGTAGAATTTGGCTGTGAATCCGTCTGGTCCTGGGCTTCTTTGTTGGTAAGCTATTCATTACTGCCTGAATTTCAGAACTTGTTATTGGTCATTCAGTGATTCGACTTCTTCCTGGTTTAGTCTTGGGAGGTTGTATGTGTCCAGGAATTTGTCCATTTCTTCTAGATGTTCTAGTTTATTAGCATAGAGGTGTTTATAGTATTCTCTGATGGTAGTTTGTATTTCTATGGGATCAGTGGTGATCTCCCCTTTATCATTTTTTTTTATTGTGTCTATTTGATACTTTTCTCTTTTCTTCTTTATTAGTCTGGCTAGTGGTCTATCTATTTTGTTGACCTTTTCAAAAAGCCAGTTCCTGGATTCATTGATTTTTGAAGGGTTTTTCGTGTCTCTTTCTTCTTCAGTTCTGCTCTGATTTTAGTTATTTCTTATCTTCTGCTAGCTTTTGAGTTTGTTTGCTCTTGATTCTCTAGTTATTTTAATTGTGATGTTAGGGTGTCAATTTTAGATCTTTCCTGCTTTCTCCTGTGGGCATTTAGTGCTATAAATTTCCCTCCAAACACTGCTTTAGCTGTGTCCCAGAGATTCTGGTACATTGTGTCTTTGTTCTCATTGGTTTCAAAGAACTTATTTATTTCGACCTTAATTTCGTTATGTACACAGTATTCATTCAGGAGCAGATTGTTTACTTTACATGCAGTTGTGTGGTTTTGAGTGAGTTTCTTAATCCTAAGTTTTAATTTGATTGCACTGTGGTCTGAGAGACTGTTTGTTATGATTTATGTTCTTTTGCACTTGTTGAGGAGTGTTTTACTTTCAATTGTGTGGTCAGTTTTAGAATAAGTGCGATCTGGTGCTGAGAAGAATGTATATTCTGTTGATTTAGGGTGGAGAGTTCTGTAGATGTCTATTAGGTCCACTTGGCCCAGAACTGAGTTCAAGTCCTGAATATCCTTGTTAATTTTATGTCTTGTTGATCTGTTTAATATTCACAGAGGGGTGTTAAAGTCTCCCACTATAATTTTGTGGGAGTCTAAGTCTCTTTGTAGGTCTCTAAGAACTTGCTTTATGAATTTGGGTGCTCCTGTATTGGGTGCAAATATATTTAGGTTGGTTAGCTCTTCTTGTTGTGTTTATCCCTTTACCATTAAGCAATGCCCTTCTTTATCTTTTTTTAATCTTTGTTGGTTAAAAGTCTGTTTCATCAGAGACTAAGACTGCATCTCCTGCTTTTGATAAAATTCAACACCCCTTCATGCTAAAATCTCTCAATAAACTAGCTATTGATGGAACGTGCCTCCAAATAATAAGAGCTATTTATGATAAACTCACAGCCAATATTATACTGAATGGGCAAAAGCTGGATGCATTCCCTTTGAAAACTGGCACAAGGAAAGGATGCCTTCTCTGACCACTCCTATTCAACATTGTTTTGGAAGTTCTGGCCTGGGAAATCAGGCAAGAGAAAGAAATAAAGCATATTCAAATCAGAAGAGAGGAAGTCAAATTGTCCCTGTTTGCAGATGACATGATTGTGTATTTAGAAAACCCCATCATCTCAGCCCCAAATCTCCTTAAGCTGATAAGCAACTGCAGCGAAGTTTCAGCATACAAAATTAATGTGCAAAAATCACAAGCATTCCTATACACCAATAGTAGTCAGAGAGCCAACTTATGAGTGAACTCGCATTCACAAGTGCTACAAAGACAATAAAATACCTAGGAATACAACTTACAAGGGATGTGAAGGACCTCTTCAAGGAGAACTACAAACCACTGCTCAATGAAATAAAAGAGGACACAAACAAATGAAAAGCGTTCCTTGCTTGTGGATAAGAAGAATCAACATTGTTAAAATGGCCATACTGCCCAAAGCAGTTTATAGATTCAATGCTATCCCCATCAAGCTACCATTGACTTTCTTCATAGAGTTAGAAAAAAAAATACTTTATATTTCATATGAAACCAAAAAAGAGCCCATATAGCCAAGACAATCCTAAGCAAAAGAACAAAGCTGGAGGCATCATGCTTCCTGACTTCAAACTAGGCTGCCAGGTTACAGTAACCAAAACAGCATGGTACTGGTACCAAAACAGAGATATAGACCAATAGAACAGAACAGAGACCTCAGAAACAACAATTCACATCTACAACCGTCTGATGTTTGACAAACCTTACAGAAACAAGGAATGGGAAAAGGACTCCCTATTTAATACAACGGTGTTGGGAAAACTAGCTAGCCATATGCAGAAAACTGAAACTGGACTGCTCATACAAAAATCAACACAAGATGGATTAAAGACTTAAACATAAGGCCTAAAACCATAAAAATACGAGAAGAAAGCCTAGGCAATACCATTCAGGACACAGGCATGGGCAAAGACTTTATGATTAAAACACCAAAGACAATGGCAACAAAGGCCAAAATTGACAAATGGGATCTAATTAAACTAAAGAACTTCTGCATAACAAAAGAAATTACCATCAGAGCGAACAGGCAACCTACAGAATGGGAGAAAAATTTTGCAATTTATCCATCTGACAAAGGGCTAATATCCAGAATCTATAAGGAACTTCAACAAATTTACAAGAAGAAAAATCCCATCAAAAAGTGGGTGAAGGATATGAACAGACACTTCTCAAAAGAAGACATTTATGTGGCCCACAAACATGAGAAAAAGCTCATCATCACTGATCATTAGAGAAATGCAAATCAAAACCACAATGAGATACCATCTCATGCCAGTTAGAATGACGATCATTAAAAAGTCAGGAAACAACAGATACTGGAGAGGATGTGAAGAAATAGGAATGCTTTTACACTGTTGGTGGGAGTGTAAATTAGTTCAACCATTGTGGTAAGACAGTGTGGTAATTCCTAAAGGATCTAGAACCAGAAATACCATTTGTCCTAGCAATCCCATTACTATGTATATATGCAAAGGATTATAAAACATTCTAGTATAAAAACACGTGCACACGTATGTTTATTGTAGCACTATTCACAATAACAAAGACTTGGAACCAACCCAAATACTCATCAATGATAGACTGGATAAAGAAAATGTGGCAGATATAGCGGAGCAAGATGGCCGAATAGGAGCAGCTCCAGTCTCCAACTCCCAGCGCGAGCGACACAGAAGACCGGTGATTTCTGCATTTTCAACTGAGGTACTGGGTTCATCTCACTGGGGAGTGCCGGACGATCGGAGCTGGTCAGCTGCTGCAGCCCGACCAGCGAGAGCTGAAGCAGGGCGAGGCATTGCCTCACCTGGGAAGCGCAAGGGGGAAGGGAGTCCCTTTTCCTAGCCAGGGGAACTGAGACACACAACACCTGGAAAATCGGGTAACTCCCACCCCAATACTGCGCTTTAGGAAACAGGCACACCAGGAGATCATATCCCACACCTGGCCGGGAGGGTCCCACACCCACGGAGCCTCCCTGGTTGCTAGCGCAGCAGTCTGTGATCTACCGGCAAGGCAGCAGCGAGGCTGGGGGAGGGGCGCCCGCCATTGCTGAGGCTTAAGTAGGTAAACAAAGCTGCTGGGAAGCTCGAACTGGGTGGAGCTCACAGCAGCTCAAGGAAACCTGCCTGTCTCTGTAGACTCCACCTCTGTGGACAGGGCACAGTAAACTAAGACACACAGACACCTCTGCACAGACGCAAACGACTCTGTCTGACAGCTTTGAAGAGAGCAGTGGATCTCCCAACACGGAGGTTGAGATCTGAGAAGGGACAGACTCCCTGCTCAAGCGGGTCCCTGACCCCTGAGTAGCCTAACTGGGAGACATCCCCCACTAGGGGCAGTCTGACACCCCACACCTCACAGGGAGGAGTACACCCCTGAGAGGAAGCTTCCAAAGCAAGAATCAGACAGGTACACTCGCTGTTCAGAAATATTCTATCTTCTGCAGCCTCTGCTGCTGATACCCAGGCAAACAGGGTCTGGAGTGGACCTCAAGCAATCTCCAACAGACCTACAGCTGAGGGTCCTGACTGTTAGAAGGAAAACTATCAAACAGGAAGGACACCTACTACACCAAAACCCCATCAGTACATCACCATCATCAAAGACCAGAGGCAGATAAAACCACAAAGATGGGGAAAAAGCAGGGCAGAAAAACTGGAAATTCAAAAAATAAGAGCGCATCTCCCCCGGCAAAGGAGCGCAGCTCATCGCCAGCAACGGATCAAAGCTGGACGGAGAATGACTTTGACGAGATGAGAGAAGAAGGTTTCAGTCCATCAAATTTCTCAGAGCTAAAGGAGGAATTACGTACCCAGCGCAAAGAAACTAAAAATCTTGAAAAAAAAGTGGAAGAATTGATGGCTAGAGTAATTAATGCAGAGAAGGTCCTAAACGAAATGAAAGAGATGAAAACCATGACACGAGAAATACGTGACAAATGCACAAGCTTCAGTAACCGACTCGATCAACTGGAAGAAAGAGTATCAGCGATTGAGGATCAAATGAATGAAATGAAGCGAGAAGAGAAACCAAAAGAAAAAAGAAGAAAAAGAAATGAACAAAGCCTGCAAGAAGTATGGGATTATGTAAAAAGACCAAATCTACGTCTGATTGGGGTGCCTGAAAGTGAGGGGGAAAATGGAACCAAGTTGGAAAACACTCTTCAGGATATCATCCAGGAGAACTTCCCCAACCTAGTAGGGCAGGCCAACATTCAAATCCAGGAAATACAGAGAACGCCACAAAGATACTCCTCGAGAAGAGCAACTCCAAGACACATAATTGCCAGATTCACCAAAGTTGAAATGAAGGAAAAAATCTTAAGGGCAGCCAGAGAGAAAGGTCGGGTTACCCACAAAGGGAAGCCCATCAGACTAACAGCAGATCTCTCAGCAGAAACTCTACAAGCCAGAAGAGAGTGGGGGCCAATATTCAACATTCTTAAAGAAAAGAATTTTAAACCCAGAATTTCATATCCAGCCAAACTAAGTTTCATAAGTGAAGGAGTAATAAAATCCTTTACAGATAAGCAAATGCTTAGAGATTTTGTCACCACTAGGCCTGCCTTACAAGAGACCCTGAAGGAAGCACTCAACATGGAAAGGAACAACCGGTACCAGCCATGGCAAAAACATGCCAAAATGTAAAGACCATTGAGGCTAGGAAGAAACTGCATCAACTAATGAGCAAAATAACCAGTTAATATCATAATGGCAGGATCAAGTTCACACATAACAATATTAACCTTAAATGTAAATGGACTAAATGCTCCAATTAAAAGACACAGACTGGCAAACTGGATAAAGAGTCAAGACCCATCAGTCTGCTGTATTCAGGAGACCCATCTCATACGCAGAGACATACATAGGCTCAAAATAAAGGGATGGAGGAAGATTTACCAAGCAAATGGAGAACAAAAAAAAGCAGGGGTTGCAATACTAGTCTCTGATAAAACAGACTTTAAACCATCAAAGATCAAAAGAGACAAAGAAGGCCATTACATAATGGTAAAGGGATCAATTCAACAGGAAGAGCTAACTATCCTAAATATATATGAACCCAATACAGGAGCACCCAGATTCATCAAGCAAGTCCTTAGAGACTTACAAAGAGACTTAGACTCCCATACAATAATAATGGGAGACTTCAACACTCCACTGTCAACATTAGACAGATCAACGAGACAGAAAGTTAACAAGGATATCCAGGAATTGAACTCATCTCTGCAGCAAGCAGACCTAATAGACATCTATAGAACTCTCCACCCCAAATCAACAGAATATACATTCTTCTCAGCACCACATCATACTTACTCCAAAATTGACCACGTAATTGGAAGTAAAGCACTCCTCAGCAAATGTACAAGAACAGAAATTATAACAAACTGTCTCTCAGACCACAGTGCAATCAAACTAGAACTCAGGACTAAGAAACTCACTCAAAACCGCTCAACTACATGGAAACTGAACAACCTGCTCCTGAATGACTACTGGGTACATAACGAAATGAAGGCAGAAATAAAGATGTTCTTTGAAACCAATGAGAACAAAGATACAACATACCAGAATCTCTGGGACACATTTAAAGCAGTGTGTAGAGGGAAATTTATAGCACTAAATGCCCACAAGAGAAAGCAGGAAAGGTGTAAAATTGACACTCTAACATCGCAATTAAAAGAACTAGAGAAGCAAGAGCAAACACATTCGAAAGCTAGCAGAAGGCAAGAAATAACTAAGATCAGAGCAGAACTGAAGGAGATAGAGACACAAAAAACCCTCCAAAAAATCAATGAATCCAGGAGTTGGTTTTTTGAAAAGATCAACAAAATTGACAGACCACTAGCCAGACTAATAAAGAAGAAAAGAGAGAAGAATCAAATCGACGCAATTAAAAATGATCAAGGGGATATCACCACCGACCCCACAGAAATACAAACTACCATCAGAGAATACTATAAACACCTCTATGCAAATAAACTGGAAAATCTAGAAGAAATGGATAATTTCCTGGACACTTACACTCTTCCAAGACTAAACCAGGAAGAAGTTGAATCCCTGAATAGACCAATAGCAGGCTCTGAAATTGAGGCAACAATTAATAGCCTACCAACCAAAAAAAGTCCAGGACCAGATGGATTCACAGCTGAATTCTACCAGAGGTACAAGGAGGAGTTGGTACCATTCCTTCTGAAACTATTCCAAGCAATAGAAAAAGAGGGAATCCTCCCTAACTCATTTTATGAGGCCAACATCATCCTGATACCAAAGCCTGGCAGAGACACAACAAAAAAAGAGAATTTTAGACCAATATCCCTGATGAACATCGATGCAAAAATCCTCAATAAAATACTGGCAAACCGGATTCAGCGACACATCAAAAAGCTTATCCACCATGATCAAGTGGGCTTCATCCCTGGGATGCAAGGCTGGTTCAACATTCGCAAATCAATAAACATAATCCAGCATATAAACAGAACCAAAGACAAGAACCACATGATTATCTCAATTGATGCAGAAAAGGCGTTTGACAAAATTCAACAGCCCTTCATGCTAAAAACGCTCAATAAATTCGGTATTGATGGAACGTACCTCAAAATAATAAGAGCTATTTATGACAAACCCACAGCCAATATCATACTGAATGGGCAAAAACTGGAAAAATTCCCTTTGAAAACTGGCACAAGACAGGGATGCCCTCTCTCACCACTCCTATTCAACATAGTGTTGGAAGTTCTGGCTAGGGCAATCAGGCAAGAGAAAGAAATCAAGGGTATTCAGTTAGGAAAAGAAGAAGTTAAATTGTCCCTGTTTGCAGATGACATGATTGTATATTTAGAAAACCCCATTGTCTCAGCCCAAAATCTCCTTAAGCTGATAAGCAACTTCAGCAAAGTCTCAGGATACAAAATGAATGTGCAAAAATCACAAGCATTCTTATACACCAGTAACAGACAAACAGAGAGCCAAATCAGGAATGAACTTCCATTCACAATTGCTTCAAAGAGAATCAAATACCTAGGAATCCAACTTACAAGGGATGTAAAGGACCTCTTCAAGGAGAACTACAAACCACTGCTCAGTGAAATCAAAGAGGACACAAACAAATGGAAGAACATACCATGCTCATGGATAGGAAGAATCAATATCGTGAAAATGGCCATACTGCCCAAGGTTATTTATAGATTCAATGCCATCCCCATCAAGCTACCAATGAGTTTCTTCACAGAATTGGAAAAAACTGCTTTAAAGTTCATATGGAACCAAAAAAGAGCCCGCATCTCCAAGACAATCCTAAGTCAAAAGAACAAAGCTGGAGGCATCATGCTACCTGACTTCAAACTATACTACAAGGCTACAGTAACCAAAACAGCATGGTACTGGTACCAAAACAGAGATATAGACCAATGGAACAGAACAGAGTCCTCAGAAATAATACCACACATCTACAGCCATTTGATCTTTGACAAACCTGAGAGAAACAAGAAATGGGGAAAGGATTCCCTATTTAATAAATGGTGCTGGGAAAATTGGCTAGCCATAAGTAGAAAGCTGAAACTGGATCCTTTCCTTACTCCTTATACGAAAATTAATTCAAGATGGATTAGAGACTTAAATGTTAGACCTAATACCATAAAAATCCTAGAGGAAAACCTAGGTAGTACCATTCAGGACATAGGCATGGGCAAAGATTTCATGTCTAAAACACCAAAAGCAATGGCAGCAAAAGCCAAAATTGACAAATGGGATCTCATTAAACTAAAGAGCTTCTGCACAGCAAAAGACACTACCATCAGAGTGAACAGGCAACCTACAGAATGGGAAAAAATTTTTGCAATCTACTCATCTGACAAAGGGCTAATATCCAGAACCTACAAAGAACTCAAACAAATTTACAAGAAAAAAACAAACAACCCCATCAAAAAGTGGGCAAAGGACATGAACAGACACTTCTCAAAAGAAGACATTGATACAGCCAACAGACACATGAAAAAATGCTCATCATCACTGGCCATCAGAGAAATGCAAATCAAAACCACAATGAGATACCATCTCACACCAGTTAGAATGGCAATCATTAAAAAGTCAGGAAACAACAGGTGCTGGAGAGGATGTGGAGAAATAGGAACACTTTTACACTGTTGGTGGGATTGTAAACTAGTTCAACCATTATGGAAAACAGTATGGCGATTCCTCAAGGATCTAGAACTAGATGTACCATATGACCCAGCCATCCCATTACTGGGTATATACCCAAAGGATTATAAATTATGCTGCTATAAAGACACATGCACACGTATGTTTATTGCAGCACTATTCACAATAGCAAAGACTTGGAATCAACCCAAATGTCCATCAGTGACAGATTGGATTAAGAAAATGTGGCACATATACACCATGGAATACTATGCAGCCATAAAAAAGGATGAGTTTGAGTCCTTTGTAGGGACTTGGATGCAGCTGGAATCCATCATTCTTAACAAACTATCGCAAGAACAGAAAACCAAACACCGCATGTTCTCACTCATAGGCGGGAACTGAACAGTGAGATCACTCGGACTCAGGAAGGGGAACATCACACACGGGGACCTATCATGGGGAGGGGGGAGGGGGGAGGGATTGCATTGGGAGTTATACCTGATGTAAATGACGAGTTGATGGGTGCAGTACAGCAACATGGCACAAGTATACATATGTAACAAACCTGCACGTTATACACATGTACCCTACAACTTAAAGTATAATAATAATAAATAAATTAAAAAAAAAAAAAAAAAAGAAAATGTGGCACATATACACCATGAAATACTATGCAGCCATAAAAAAGGATGAGTTGATGTCCTTTGCAGGGACATGGATGAAACTGGAAGCTATCATTCTCAGCAAACTAACACAGGAACAGAATACCAAACACCGCATAAGTGGGAGCTGAACTCTGACAACACATGGACACAGGGAGGGGAACATCACACGCTGGACCTGTTAGGGAGGTGGGGGGCAATGAGAGGAATGGCATTAGGAAAAATACCTAATGTAGATGACGGGTTGATGGGTGCAGCAAACCACCATGGCATGTGTATACCTATGTAACAAACCTGCACATTCTGTACATGTACCCCAGAACTTAAAGTATAATTTTCAAAAAATAAGCTTTTAAATATCCACTTTTATAAGCTTCCTTCTATTTTAAAAGTGTTTAATTTTTGTTAACTTTTTAAATCTTTTTGTTAAAAAACCTAAGACACAAACACACACATAAGTCTAGGGCCAATACAGGGCCCATACAGGGTCAAGATCATCAATATCGCTATCTTTCACCAGTACAACTTGTCCCACTGGAAAGGCTTCAGGGGCAAGGACATGCATGGAGCTGTCATATTCTATGATAGCGATCATGGCTCCTGATGGACTTGCCTGAGGATCTTGTTGAGGAGATGGCACTCTTTTCAGAAATATACACTATGATGTTATGATGACTACAGCGTCACTAGGTGATAAGAATTTTTCAGTCACAGTAGCTTCTGATGAGGCCACCACTGCATATGCAGTCTGTTGTGGACTGAAATATTATGCAGTGCATGACTGCACAGAATTTTTAAACAGGGAAGAGATTCTTGTAGGAAAAGAAAAGAGCAGATGAAGTTGTTTACATATTCAATTCTCTACACATTATTTTGGAAGTCTGGGTAAGAAGCTAAAGTTTATGATATTAAAATTGGACATATTCTGAAAATAAGTCATTATTTTATGCCATTGAAAATCAGAGTGCTACTTTGAAATATTCTATCTTTTATGGAAATGAATACAATCTGTGTGAAATTGTAGCTGTGTTTGGAAAAGGAATTTTTTTTTCAAACTCTCTGAGGTTCCAGTGTAAAAAAGAAAGCAGCATATAAGCATTCTCACAAGTTTTCTCTATTCATTAAAATGAAAAACTGTGACAAGGATCTAGTCTGAATCAGATAGGTCAAGAAACTGTAATTCCAATCCACAAAACCATAAACATTTTATATTACTGGCCATTTGACTAAAGCTTCACAGCAGATAAAGAAAAAATAATGCCTCTAGAGATAAAAAGTAAATCAATCACACATATAATATTATTTATTTCACATTTTACTGTCGTTGTTGTGATTTATCTCTTATCATTTATTTCAGCAAATATATAAAAATACATTGTGAATCTGGTTCTCCAAAGAATTTTCTCAAGAACTCACATGCATTGAGAGCAGGTTACTTGAAAATGAATTATTATCACACACCCTTGAAAGAAGTTTTTTTTTTTTTTTAATTTTATTTTATTTTTTATTATTATTATACTTTAAGTTCTAGGGTACATGTGCATAACGTGCAGGTTTGTTACATATGTATATTTGTGCCATGTTGCTGTGCTGCACCCATCAACTCGTCAGCACCCAACCACTCGTCATTTACATCAGGTATAACTCCCAATGCAATCCCTCCCCCCTCCCCCCTCCCCATGATAGGCCCCAGTGTGTGATGTCCCCCTTCCCGAGTCCAAGTGATCTCATTGTTCAGTTCCCACCTATGAGTGAGAACATGCGGTGTTTGGTTTTCTGTTCTTGTGATAGTTTGCTAAGAATGATGGTTTCCAGCTGCATCCATGTCCCTACAAAGGACACAAACTCATTCTTTTTTATGGCTGCATAGTATTCCATGGTGTATATGTGCCACATTTTCTTAATCCAGTCTGTCACTGATGGACATTTGGGTTGATTCCAAGTCTTTGCTATTGTGAATAGTGCCGCAATGAACATACGTGTGCATGTGTCTTTATAGCAGCAAGATTTATAATCCTTTGGGTATATCCCCAGTAATGGGATGGCTGGGTCATATGGTACATCTAGTTCTAGATCCTTGAGGAATCGCCATACTGTTTTCCATAATGGTTGAACTAGTTTACAATCCCACCAACAGTGTAAAGGTGAAGTTTTTCACAAGGATAAACAAAGGATGCCAAACAGCAGTGCAAGAAATGTTGTTGTTACATAATGTTGTTTAAATTCACTATTAAATTTTAATATATATATTCGTGTTTAAATTATATATGCATATATGAGTGTACGCATATGATTTTAATACATCTTATCAAAACAAAAGTTTTAAAATAAAGCTATCAACTTCTATGAAGGTAAGAGTATCTTAATATGGTACTGTTAAGATGCCTTATTGAGGGACATACAACAAAACTCTATTTTTAAAGCATTTACAAATTTTCTAAAATTATACAGGTTCAAACATGGTCTAACTGAAATTAAATTGGCTCTAAAAATGATGCCAGAAATTAGAATGAATGGCCAAAATGGTATAACTTTGGACAAATCACTGAATTGATTATAGCTCCACTTACCATTAATTTATAAGTAGAATGTGTTTAGTATGCGATGGTGAGTAAACTGAAAGGTTATTCTCTCCTATACAGCCCCTCTTAGTCTCTCTTTAAATTATAATATCGTTCATAGCACTTATAATTTAAAATTATTTGTTTGTTTACTTATTTGTTATTTCTTTCTTGACAGTGCTCCTAGTTATAGTATGTGGTAGACATTCAAAAAATATTTGTGGAATAACTAAGAGTTCTCAAGATGAAACTTGTGCTGTATAAACAGATTTTAATAGACTTCACAAATGCTTCTTTTTATAGTTATTATTTGTATAGAAGAACTCCTCCTTTACCACAGCCCCAAAGGATAAAAGACACTTGGCATTTTTTTACATGCTAGATTAAACTGAGCCGGCAATAGGGGCTTCTATGTGGGCTTCAGAGAGTCATAGGTGGAGTCCATCAAGAGGCATTTTTAGGGCATACATGACACCCATTTACACAGTGAATCTCAACCCTTTTCTAGTCTTCCTACTCTTTCTCATTAAATTATCACCTCCTTACCTATTAAGGAATAAGAAAGGCCCTACTTTTTTGTAAAAGGCTAAAAGCATTACCGGTTCTCACATTCTTCTCCTTTTTCACTTTGTGATTTTGCTGTATAAATCTTTCTTCTTCTTGCATTTTCAATCTCTCCATCTCCAGCACCTCTTTCCTCCTGTCCATCATTTAGATATTGTTAAGATTCTACAACCTTACAAAAAGCCTTTTTGACCCTGTGTTCTGATTAGGTTATTGTCTCGGGTCTTACTTTCTATTCAGCACAAAATTCCTCCTCTCCATAACCCTCCTTACCCAAAATTGCATTTAATGCCTTCACTTCTACACTTTCTGATCATTCTTTCACTTGTGAGAACATAGCTTTTTTTCTCCACACTTTCCTGAAACTGTTCCCTGAAGAACATTAAATCTCAAGACCTTTCACTCCTCATCTTCTTCAGTCAGAACTTATAAATAACCTTTCTATGCTAGTTAAGAAAGCCTCACTCCTGACAAACCCTACACATTCAATGATGGCTAAACACTGTGGAATTTTAATTCTCACTCATTTAATGGGCCCATGGGGATTTTTAAAAACTGAATGTTATACAGCTCATTCCCAGGAATGAAAACAAGGAAAATTGTGAAAGTAGAATTCACCTACCAAAGATGTGCCAATTGTTTCCTAAGTCATGTAAATGGCCACAGTAGGTGCGCTGGGCTCCACACTTCCATTCTGAGGCCCAGGTTGAGAGCAACTCTTCCATCTTCAATATTTACCTTCTTCGACAAGTTGCCAAGATTGCTCTAAAAGTTATCCAGCTGGATAAATACCAAGAATCACAGGTGGGACGTTTTATGACCCAGGTGTGGAAGTAGCAAATATCAGTTTGTTCATACTCCAGGCTTGAGAATTGACTTCCATGGCTGTATTTAACTGTAAGGGGGGGCTGGGAAGTGGACTTTAACTCTGGACCCAGAAAGAAGAAACACAGGTTTAGAGAGATGCAACTACAGCTTTCTGCGATGCCTTCTTGAAATATCTATTTTCTTTTGGCTTCCATGATACTTTGCTCTTCTGTTCTGTTTTTTGTTTCTTTCTTTCTTTTTTACAACTGTTCTCATCAATACACCAGATGGTCTTAACGGGTACCTTGGATTTCTTTACATCATGAAATGCAATTATCTTTCGTGAGTTTATTTAATTCTATGACTCAAACAATCTGACCATAGGATGTTTTGTCTCTAGCACTGACTTATTTCTTATGTTGTAGAATCCTGTTTTTAATTGCTGGCTGCACATTTCTATTACTGATAATCTGAGGCCCCTGACATCTAACACAACAAAATACATGCCTTTCACCTTAGCCTCTAATATTTTGTTTCCATTTGTATTTGAGGCATAGGAATTATTCTCTTCGCTTTGCTTAACTCTCATATTTGGTCTACCTCCACAGTGTCTTCTGTCACTGGTAACAGAGACAGTTCATTTATATTTTTCTAGTGATCTCCTAACTGGTGTGCCTATCCCATCTTTCCTTATACTGATGCATCTTACACTCTGCATTATGTATTGTCTTTAAATATTATGGATTTGGTTATTTGGTTATGGCCCTCTTTACCATAAAATTTCAACTACCCACCCTGAAATTTAAAAAAGGTTTAAATTATTAAATCTGATAATCATATTGCTTTATTTCTCTCTCATTATATAGGTGTACACATTACTTTGAGATGAAGATGATAAATTAAGTGTCATGAATGAAGAATATATTATTTTGGGCCTTAAAATAACTTATGGGCCAAAATAAATTATGGGCCAGGCACAATGGCCCATGCCTGTAATCCCAGCACTTTGGGGGGTTGAGGTGAAAGAATGACTTGAGCCCAGGAGTTTGAGACCAGCCTAGGCAACATAGTGAGATACTGTTGCTACAAAAACAAAAACAAATACAGTAAACACACAAATAACAGAAAGCAAAGAAAAAATTAACCTATAAGTGCTCCCCTGTAGTCTCAGCCATTTATTCAGGAAGCTGAAACAGGAGGATTGCTTGAGCCTAGGAGTCTGAGACCAGCCTGGACAACGTAGCAAGACCCAGTCTGTACAAAAATAAAAGAAGGAGAAAAGACAAAATTAGCCAGGCATGGTGGCATGTGCCTTTCATCTCAGCTACTCAGAAGACTGAGGTGGGAGAAGAGCTTGAGTCCAAGAGGACTGCAGTGAACCACAATGGTGCCACTGTACTGTAGCATCCACAACAGAGCGAGACCTTGTCTCCAAAAACAAATAAATAAAGAACGATAGTAACAATGGTATTATTGATGGTTGACATGTATAAAGAACTTACTGTGTGCCAGGCACTGTACTAAAAACTTTGCATGGACTAGTTCATACATCTTCCCTATACTCATAAATAATCAGCTATTCTCTCAGGTACATATGTACAAAGGTTTTTACTTGCCACAATGTATGCTTTCAGGGAGTGGTACAGTCTTTTGTGTAATTTTGTCTCCAGGATGAAAAGAAGATGATCAGGTACAATCTCTATTTGATCTCAAGCCTATCTAACACTGGAAACCACACTATGACTTTTCTGGACTGTCTTTTCATACAACTTTACTCAGTGGAAATGGGAGGTGGAGAGAGTATTTCAGAATACAGAAAACAAAGAAAAATTAGTCATTTGAATTGGCTTGATAACTAAGTATATTTGAGTATTTTAAATCAAGGAAGTAGATTAACACAATACTATACAGGTAATGCTCGAGGTTTTTAAAGCAGAAAATAAAATTATTAGAGATGCATTATTTGGAAAATTAGTGCAATTATGGTGTGAAGCTGAAATAATATGGGAAGAGAGGGTGGGGCAGAGGTCAAAAATAAAAGATAATAATAAATTTTAAAAATGAATTAAATGAACAGAGAAGGAAGGATGAAAAATGAGTTAGAGGCATACCTCAGAGACATTGTGGGTTCCCCTACAGATGAGGGCAATAAAGCTAACATTGCAATAAATTGAGTCACACACATTTTTTTATTTCCCAATGTGCATGCAAATGTTATATTTACACCATATTGTAGTCTATCAACTGTGGAAAATCTTTATATTAAAAAGTATATATCTTAATTAGAAAATACTTTATTGCTGAAAAATACTAACAATCATCTGAGCCTTTAGTGAGTAATAATCGTTTTGCTGGTGCAAGTACTTGCCGCCATGTTAAGGGCTGCTGAGTAATAGGGTGGTGGTTGCTAAAGGTTGGGGTGGTTGTGGCAATTGCTTAGAATAAGACAACAGTGAAAATTTCCACACCATGGCCTTTTCTTTCATGAAAGATTTACCTCTATAGCATGGAATTTTATTCACAGTAGAACTTCTTTCAAAATTGGAGTAAATCCTATCATAACCTGCTGCTGCTTTATCAAGTAAGTTTATGTAATATTCTAATGTCTTTGTTGTGATTTCAACAGTGTTCACAACATCTTCACCAGCAATAGAATCAATTGCAAAAGATTATTATCTTCGCTCATCCACGAGAAGCAACTCCTCATCTGTTCAAATTTTATCATGAGATTATAGCAATTCAGTCACATCTTCACGCCCCACTTCTAACTCCAGTTCTCTTGCTATTTTCACCATGTCTGCAGTTACATAATTCTCTGAAGTCTTGAGCCCCTCAAAGTCATCCAGGAGTGTTGGAACCAACTTTATCCAAACTCCTATGAATGTTGATCTTTTGACCTTCTCTCATGAATTATTAATTATTTTCTGTGTTAGTCTGCTTTTGCATTACGGTAAAATAATACCTGAGACTAGGTAATTTATTTAAAAAGAGGTTTAATTGGCTCATACTTCTGCAGGCGATACAAGCATGACACCAACATCTGCTCAGCTTCTGGCGAGGGCCTCAGGAAGCTTACAAACATGGCAGAAATTGAAGTGGAAGCAAGCACGTTACATGGTGAGAGCCAGAGCAAGAGAGAAAGAAGGGGGAGGTCCTAGACACTTTTAAACAACCAGATGTCATTTGACCTAACTGAATGTGAACTCACCTATTACCAAGAGGATGGTACTAAACCACTCGTGAGAGATCTGCCCCCATGATCTGACCACCTCCCACCAGGTCCCTCCTTTAACATTGGGAATCATATTTCAACATCAGATTTGCAAGGGACGAACATCCAAACCCTATAAATATTAATGGCATCTAGAATGATAAATCCTTTCCGGTAGGTTTTCAATGTACTAATTTCAACAGGGAAATCACTGTCCTTGGTAGCTATAGCCTTACAACTGTATTTCTTAAATAATAAGACTTGAAAGTCAAAATTACCCTTTGAGTCACAGCCTGCAGACTGGATGTTGTATTAGCAGGCATGAAAACATTAGCCTTCTTGGATATCTCTATAGGGCTCCTGTGTGACTAGGTGCATTGTCAATGAATCTGAAATTAGCCTTCTTGTACATGTCTACAGAGCTCTTGGGTGACTAGGTACATTGTCAATGTAATATTTTTAAATGAATCTTTTTTCCTGAGCAGTAGGTCTCAAATCCTTAGCTTAAAATATTCAGTAAACCATGCTGTAAACACACGTGCTATCATCTAGGCTTTGTTGTTTTACTTACAGAGCACAGGAAGAATAGGCTTAGCATAATTCTTAAATGCCTTATGATTTTTTTGAATGGTAAATGAGTGCCAGCTTCAGCTTAAAGCCACCAGCTGCCTTAGCCCCTAATAAGAGAGTCAACCAGTCTTGGAAGCTTTGCAGCCAGGCATTGACTTCTCTGTAGCTATGGAAGTCATGCATAGCATCTTCATCCAACAGAAGCCTGTTTCATCTACATGGAAAATCTGTTGTTTAGTGTAGCCACTTAGCTAAATCTCGATAACTTGCTGCACCTTCTACATCAGCATCTGCTGCTTCATTTTTGAATTATTATGTTATGGAGATGACTTCTTTCTTTAAAACTCATGAACCAACCTTGCTGGCTTCAGACTTTTCCTTTGCAGATTTTACACCTCTCCCAACCTTCACAAAATTGAGGACAGTTAGCTCTTTTCTTTGGATTAGATTTTGGCTTAAAAGATGTTGTGGCTGATTTGATCTTCTATCCAGATCACTAACATTTTCTCCATATCAGCAATAAGACTGTTTTGCTTATCATCTGTGTGTTCACTGGTGTAGCACTTTTAATTTCCTTCAGGAACTTTTACTTCACATTCACAATTTGGCTAAATGTTTGACCCAAGAGACCTAGCTTTCCACCTGTCTTGGCTTTTGACATGCCTTCCTCACTAAGCTTAATCATTTCTAGTTTATTTAAAGTGAATGATTTATGACTCTTCTTTTCACTTGAACATTTAGAGGCCATTATATGCTTATTAGTTGGCCTCATTTCAACATTGTTCTGTGTCAGGAAGTAAGGAGGCTTAAGGAGAGGGACAGAGAGTGGAAAAGTTGGTTAGTGAAGCAGTCAGAATACATACAACATTTATCGACTAAGTTTTCCATCTTATATAAATGTTGTGGCACCCCAAAACAATTACAATAGTAACATCAAGTAAAGATCACTGATCACATATCACCACAACAGATATAATAATTTAAAGTTTGAAATATTGCAAAACTTACCAAAATTAGACAGGAAATGAGCACCTGTTGTTATGGCTAGATGCAAGGTTGCCACAAACCTTCAGTTTGTAAGAAATGAAATAGCTGTGAAATACAATAATGTGAAGGACAATAAAATGAGTTGTGTTTCTATTACAAATCCAAGACAAAAAGTAGTAATAACCTCAATTAATGTCAATTTATACACGATGTCAATATTCCTGGGAAATAGATACTTCCTGAACCTCTAACTGCTGTTCACCTTCGGACAGAGAGTTGTTCTTCGGTACTACATATCATTGTCTCCAAAACCAGATATCATCATTTTCATGTCATTGTCGTCGTTTCCTGCTTATATAATTTCTATTTCAAAATTATTCATAAGACATTGATTTCCAGATGGTCTCCCTTATTAAATGCATCTCTTGGTGAAAATTATTAAATACTTTCTGTTTGTATTCACATAAACAAAACAGATATAAAGGAATAACATGATTCAAAGTCATCATGCTGCAGCTTAACTAGGATTTTTAGACTGATAAAAAATAATTATGTTTATTTAAGACCAAATGGTCTATAGATTTCAAATCCATGCAAATATAAATTATTCATGAATCCCTTGTCTGGATTCCTGTAATTTGAGTAAATTAATTTTCTTATTAATTCAATTAATAAGGCCTTTATTTTGATATGGTATTCTTATTTGTCTTCTAATTATTTCAGTCCTTATAGTTTTTTTAAATTACAATAAAAAGTAATTTAAAATGTTATTTAGAATGATATTTGTGGTGGTGATGTGAAGAATAGGGGATAAGCATCTATTGTTCTGGAACAATTATCTGCATGGTGAAGAGAAGACTGGGAGAAAAATGCCTTATGTCAGTATCTATAGATATCTCAGTAACAGAATCACTTCTAGTTGGTTCATTAGCTTGCATGCCATGTCAGGGGCAGCCTCTTTAATACCCTCTATTGTTATTAGCTTCCAGGGATGTTTTTGGATATGGGAAAACAGGGAGATTGTTTTCAGTCCTGAAAACCAAAGGCAAGATAAACACCACCTGATTTATGTCATGCTTGTCTTTCAAGGGTCTTTTCTACTGCTTTCTCTTCCCTTGTTTCATAGGTGACTGTCCTGACTTCTACCACTGAGCTGCTCTCCACTCTGTCCATGACCCTGTAAATCCAGTAATTATTACAGTTGCTGTGAGCCAGGTACTCTGCTAAGCCCTTGATGGTTATCATTCTATCAAATCCCCACAACAATCCAGAGGGTTAGATGTATTAGCCCTGAGGAAACTGGAGTCCAGGCACGCTGAGTAGCTTGTTCAAAATCATACAGTCTTTAAGTGTATTCAAATCCATTTGTTCTGACCCGAATCCTGGGCTGAATTTAAAACTCAACTGGGATTTAAGAATCATGGATAAACTTGCCTGGAAATTAAGACGGAACATGATTGTGAGAAGGAAAAATAGCCTGAGACAGGCTACAGCTTGTGATCTCTCCTTAGAGACATACTGCACTGAATAGGAGCATCTTGAAAAAAATTGTGAAGCTAGTGAAGTTTATCTTCGGCTTTGTACCTCCTTTCATTGTCTAATCTGCTTATGCTCCTGTGACAGCTAGTGACCTTACACTGCCTCCTGTTTCTCATGTTATGACGAGGAGTGTTAAATTAATTTTTCCCAAAGTGTAAGTGATATGAGACTTTCCCTTTCAGAAAAATTTGCATTTTTAAAAGAGGATATTTTTTTTAAAAACCGTAGTGGTTTACTTAAATGAATTAAGCTGAAATAATGAAATCCTTAGATTGTGACTGATGGGTACAAAATCCATTTTAGGTTAGGGCCACCTCCTCATGGCTTTTGTAGTCACACCCTCTATGTGATCACACATTGTATTCATAAGACAGCCAGCACTGCAGCTGAGGCTGTGTGTACCCTGTCTCATGGTTCACTGATGGAAAAGCTACTCTCTCTCCAATTTTGTTTTGCCATTGACCATCATTGCTGTGATCTAACACATGCACTGTTTTCAAGCTTCCTATGAGCCACAGAAATATTCACCAAGTGTCACCTAAATTATTGGAAAATTACTTAATTCCTTATCTTTGAGAAATACCAATCTAATGAAGATTTGTGTAAAAAAAAAAAAAAAAAAAAAAGCTCAAAGAATCCAAATACACATCTGGCAGCAATTTAATTCATTTAGAATTTATTGCCTACAATATCTTGAGATTTGTAGGTGGAATGATTCTTATAAAATCAAAATGTAATTTTATAAATATGCTTGTGTCGAACTGCATTTTATTCGGAGTGTATATTTACGTTTACTTAAAAAATTATCAAGGGCAAGAATTTATTCATATAAAAGCTCTGTGTGTTAGAAGCAGGTTACAGTGAAGTGAGTGATACAAGTCAGATTTCCCAGTAAAAGGAAAATGCCTTGCTAGGTGAGGCGATTAATGTAGTTTCAGGTTTGTCATGGTGATAATCTGGTTGTATCTATATTTACAAGAGAAGGAGGAAATGAAAGGAAATTGTCAATGTGTATTTTAAAGATATGTCAATTGTGTTTTGTGCCAATGAGGGAAAAATGAAACTTCATCTGATTAAAAGAACTTTTGATTCCTCAGAATAAGTCTTGAAAAGAGCCAGTGCCATTTGAAAGCATCAACACAAACCACACACTGCCTCTAGAGCTGTGTTTATGATTAGGTAAAGTGCATAACATATCACATCTCAGCCAATGGAAATGCAGAGGTCTAAAAAGGATAGCTTATCACCTCACTCAACTAGCACCTATAAGAGGAAGTGATTAGTTCCACATCAGCCGTTGTATATAAAAGCATTGTCAGTAGTAGATGGGGTCACATAATTAATCTGAGTTTGCAAAGAAAAATCAAGGTTTGCCTTAAAGATGTATATGGAGCAACAACTACAAAAAACTTGATGGCAGCAAATGTTAGGCCCACTGGCAACGAATCTGATTCCTGCCATGGTGAAAAGATAATTGGTTCAGGAAAAATGTGATTACGTTTTGTCCCTCCAGAAATCGCATAGGATTGAACTTTTCCAATTCTATCTTTAGAGTAGACAGGTACACATTTGAGAGAACCCCTGGCCATAGGGATGCAGTTCTTCTATTCACAGGCATGGCTAGAACAGAACACTTAGGCTCTTGTGGCCAGAGCATAAGTGTGTCCGACTCATGCTGCCATGTGAGTGGCTTTTGTAATTAGCCAGTAGCAGGTTGATCAGAAGTTGGAGAAATACAGTCTGGATGACATTGGTGGGCCAGGCAGAAATAAAGATCAACAAGAAGTTGAGCAGAAAAGGAAGACTGGATATGGGACTTCAGCCTCAGCAGGCTAGTCCATGATGGCAGGTTGAATTAAAAAAAAAAAAAAAAGTGACCAGAAGCCCACTGACTTCTGAAGATCGGCCTACCTGGTTTGCAGCAGACATAATGGACTCATACTCACAAGTTTAGTTTTTAGAAATATTTTCTCAGTGCTAAAACTTTCTTAATTTTACCACTTGGGAGAAGATAAATAATTCCCTAGGCTGTTTCTGTTCTTCAAGAAGCACTGCCCAGGGATGCATAGGAATTGGATTTTATGTCAAACTACTCATTTATTACATATACTGTTATGATCTATTGCAAATATTGTCTGACATTAAACTGTTCATTTGTCATTTCTAGCCAGGCAACTCTCTGTAATAGATAACAGTGGTTTGGTCATGTCCTCATTGATTCAAATAGTATGATGTGATGAGATATTTAAACTTGACTTCTCTTAGAATGTGGATTCTCTCTGTGATATCCCTAGAATGAGTATTTTCATCTTTTCTCCCTCTGTCTCTCTTAACTCATGTGGAAGAGGACATCTCTTTTTTCATATAGTATTACTCAGCCCCAGCAAGCTGATGCACAGGGCCGCTGCCTATGCCTTCTCTTCTCTCTGGGAACTGAGCCATGTAAACCCTTTTCCCTTAGAGAACTTTCATGTGTAGTCCACCCTTAAGTGTGTCCATATTAGCCAGTAGCAATGAGACAAAGAGTGACAACGAACAATCAGCATCAAAGCCTAAGACAGAATTCCTTATAACTTTTATGTTGAAAAATTGAACTCTTAGCATGGAAAAGAGAGCAAGGTTACTCTTTTCTTATAACAACTACTTAATATCCCTATTTGGGGGCTTGTTTAATCCCTTGGATTATATCTAGGACACGGCCCAGAGGTCACTTTTAAATATTAACTTGTCTTCAAGTCATTTTAGCCCTGGATCAATAATTATTATTTCCAGTACAATGTAATCCATATGCTGAACTTCAAATCAAAATTCTACCCCTTCACCAACTTGGGCCAGTTACCAGCAGCAGGAATTCTATGGTGGGAAAAGGATATGCTTGCTTTCCTACCAATTTTTGTCTTGCAAACCTGGATTTTTGGAGCCTAAAGGAGGGAACACAAGGAAGGAAGTAAAGGTTAAGATCCAAAATGTTTCAGCACAGATGCCATAGGTTTCCCTTTGTAACCACAGTGGATGTTTTAATGCTAACTCTCACTCATGAGTACTTCTGTGGAGGTTTCAGAGACACCAGTCAATGGGGTTTTTTCACTTGCCCTTTTTAAAGAAGAAATTAGGCCAGGTGCTGTGGCTCACGCCTGTAATCCCAGCACTTTGGAAGGCCAAGGCAGGTGAATCACCTAAGGTCATGAGTTCGAGATCATTCTGGCCAACATGGTGAAACCTCGTCTCTATTAAAAATATGAAAATTAGCCAGGCATGATGGTGGGCGCCTGTAATCCCAGCTACTTGGGAAGCTGAGGCAGGAGAATTGCTTGAACCTGGAAGATGGAGATTGCAGTGAGCCAAGATCACACCATTGCCCTCCAGCCTGGGTGATGAGAGTGAAACTCCATCTTCAAAAAAAAAAAAAAAAAAAAGAACAAATTCTGCCTTCTGTCTTCTCTTTCTGCTCCTGGTTTCTTTGCAGCCCACCATCACTCAGACTTTCTCAGTAGAAGTGCCATTACCATCTTAGGAAAAGCCCCCTTTATCAAAGCTCAGCATGGGTTCATTTGTTCTGTCTTTCTCTCTGCCTCTCTTCCTCAGAAAATGTGTAAATTTGTCCTGTTGGTGGGAATGCAATTTATTCTCAAATTACAACTCTCTACTCTGATGCTACAGGTCATTTCAGTGAAGCTTCTACTCTTCATTCCTCAAGTTGGAGTAACCAATTCTTATATCATATCACTTAAAAAAAAATGGCATCAGGTTCTCAGAATTATATCCTTGACTTTCTTTTCATTGGGCAAAAAATAGGATGGAACATCACTCTCGCTCGCAGTGGACAAGGAAAATGATTCTGCTCCAACACATTCCAGAGGAAGTCTGCCTTGGATCTCCAACTCATCTCTCAGCCTCACAAACCTCTTTTGTTGGCGGGAGGTGGGTGGTCAGATAAAATGTGTGTCTTAACCTGTTCTTTCTGCTATAACAAAATACCTGAAACTGGTTAATTATATAGAATAGAAATCTATTTATTATAGTTCTGGAGGCCTCTGTAGTTCAAGATTAAGGTGTCAACAGAATCAGTTTTTGTTGATGGTTACTTTCTGCTTCCAAAATGGCACTCTCTTTTTGCATCCTCATATGGCAGAAGGAAGCAAAAAGAGACTGAAGCTGTGTCTTCACATGGCAGAAGAAATGGAAGGGAGGAAAAAGATGAGGCAGCTCTCTGAAGCCACTTTTATAAGGACATTAATTCCATTCATCACGAATACCAATTGTCTCTCAAAGACCTCACCTCTTAATACCATCTTAACTTAAACTTTGGGTTTGAGTTCTGACACACGAATTTTGGAGGAACACATATATTGGAACCAAAGCAATGTGTGTAAAATTGATTTTCCTTTTTGGTCCCCTCCTTTACATTGGTGATCTGGTATCTCACTTTGGAAGTAGCTGAAACCTATACAGGAGTCAAGGTAATAAAGTATTTGAAGACAAAATTAGCAGAAGTTAGCTAGAGACAAGACATATATGGTAGAAAATGCATGAGATCCATTTACGGAAAGTTACTGGATAGCGGTTCCATGTGACAGGGCCTCTTTTTAAGAAAAGGGGCCCAACACAAGCAGGTCTGTCTTTGTCAGTGGCAAAGGTGGTTGTGTAAAGCTAGTTTATCACTACCTGAAGCAGAGACACACACACTAATACCTCGTACTATTGCCTCAGTTGACCCAGGGTTTGAAAATTCCAGTTTTCCAAGTTGCTATGAGTCTAGCTGCTACAGAGAAGGTTGTTCTACAGTATCTGTCAATTGTGTATTATTTAGGAGAAGATTGTTCTAAATTACTTGTCAATCAGTGCTGACATTATTCTTTATATTAGATCAGATCCAAAGACTGCAAATATCTGTAGATAGAAAAAATACATGAAATTTCTTTAAGATGTCATCTCTTTCTTTTTTGCAGATAAACAATATTAAAACATTATTAGCACCTCCCTACTTCTAGATGCTGTTATTCCTATTGTGTGATTTGGATTGTAGATACCTACATCCAAACAAATTAAGATAAACAAAAATTGCATATCAGCTATATGCTCACCTCTGTAATTGATGCTGAGTTTATTTCATTGATTAAGGGCAATTGTTTCTCTTCTATTTTTATTTCTATTCTGCAGATAAAATAGCAACCTTCCCATTTTTTCTTCTTTGCATATTTAGAATGTATACCTTTTTCTTCTAGCCTCTTTCATAATTATGTAACAATATCAATGTAGAAGACCCAGATTGCTCAGGCATTATACCAGTTACGAGTGCCAGAAGGGCTGTTGACTTCTCTGTCTTATTTTGTAAGGCTCTACATAACCTTGTTCCACATTCTGACTCATTCATCGGGCCCAAGTGATTCTGTCACTATAAGCTTCAAGCCAGAAGAGAAGAGAAAGCACGTGAACAGCGGTCAGGCTGACTCTGAAATTACAGACAAAAGTCAAACTGAGCATGCTCTATCCCCTTAGCCTAGATCACCAAACAGACAAGCCAATCCTTCATTCCTGAAGGAGTGAGTGAGGAGGTGGAAGAAACCTAGCAATGCTTGCCTATACGTTTCCTTCCCGGGCACTAGAAAGGAAACTCATTCACATCTGTGGAAATATGGTAAGTATGAATGAGTTTCCCTCACAACGGAAAACCCAGTCAATTAATGTGTTCACTCAATGGACATAAACCCAAATCTGCTACTTAGTAATTTTACCATGTGCAAATTATTTATATTTTAGACCTTGGTATTCTTATAAGAAACATGAGATTGATAATTCACACTTCATAGAATTTTTCTAAGAATTATAATGAGAATTGGTGCAATTAAGGCACCCAATAAATGGTAGAAAATATAATTACTAATAGTAAAAAAAATCCCTTTGAGTGTCAGTTCAAATAAACACAGCATACATGTTTCATAAAATTGTTGGAAAATTATATAAGTTAGCATGTATCATATGAAATGCCTGATACTCAACAGAATTTTTATTTTAAAATATCCTTGTCTTTAGTCCAAGAATAGACAAAGATCAAATCTGTCTTCCATGATCCTACCTCCTCTCTTGGTTCTCCCCCTTTCTTTTCTTAGCTACCAATGTGAGATCTGCTGTCCTCTCCACATTTTCCCTAGCCCAGAGATATGGGACCATTGTGATTCCCCTATTCCCCAGAATACACATTATTAGGGAAAGACTCTGTTGTATGGTGTGTATTGGTGTGTATTGTACATATTTACACACACTTATATAGACATACAGTATATGTGACACTGTATGATGGGTATAATATATTCTATCTAAAGACCAAAATGTAAATTTGAGTGTATGTGTATTTCCCATTATAATTTTTTTTTTTTTTTTGAGATGGGATTTTGCTATCTTGCTCTGTCACCCAGACTGGAGTGCAGTGGTGTGATCTTAGCTTACAGGAACCTCTGCCTTCTAGGTTCAGGGGGTTCTTGTGCCTCAGCCTCCCAAGTAGCTGGGATTACAGGCACCTGCCACCATGCCTGGCTAACTTTTGTTTTTTTCCAGAGATAGGGTTTCACCATGTTGGCCAGACTGGTCTGAAACTCCTGGCCTCAAGTGATCTGTCCCCCTCGGCTTCCTAGAGTGCTGGGATTATAGGTGTGAGCCACCACGCCCAGCCATCCCATCGTAATTCTTTAGTAGTGAACTCTAAGTTTCTGTTTGTTTTTATTTAAAAAATTTGGTGATCATAAACCATTTAGAAGAAATTTTTAAGCGCTATTTATATAACAAAATATTACATTTTAAAAGACATGTGCAATTTTAAAACAATAAAGTTTTGAACCTGTAAAAAAATACATAGAAAAGATTTGAGGAGTTCCCAAAAGGCTATTGGCACTTGGGCTATTGAAGATGATATCTCCAAGGTTAATATTTAGCTCACTTACAGGTTACTTGTAGAGGACCCTAAAGTCATTATCAGTTTTGGCCAGAGCAGAGAAATTCCTGGGGCGAGGCCTGAGGAACAATGAATTAGGGCAGCTGGACTCCCTTCCTTTTTAGAAAAGGAAGAGTGAAGTTGACAAAACTGTAAAATGGCACATGTAGGTAGATGGAAATAGAACCAGCATCATTTGATTTGAAATCTTTTGTGCAGGGCTATTTGTATTGTGTCTTCCTAAACTCATTTAGCTATGTTTCAGCAAATGTGAGGACTAAAATCCAAGCAAGCAAACTGGCATCTCCGTTCATCATCAAAATTTGGAGCTATATCTTGAAGCAGAAAAAGAGTATTTTTGAAAATGCTTGAAATGTTGACACAGTGCATTCAGGGTAAAGCATCCAAATGTATTATTTCAGCACTTGTTGTGTCCACTTTTAGTGAGATGAGGAAAAGCTGAATTCAAACATGTATAAACTGTCTTTTATTGTGCAAATTCTTATCTTCAAGCATTTCTTTTCAAATGTGAGGGTTTGTTTTACCAGATCTAAAACGACTTCCTAATGGAAGGGAGAGGCTAAATCCTCACAAGCTGGAGCATGAGAGTTTACTTTGTAAATACCTACTTCATTGTCAAAAAGTAACCTTAGCAGAATGTATAATATAAGCCAATTACAGATAATATCAGCAATTCTAAAATAGAAATAATATTGTTGACCAATAGTTATTGCATATTTACTGTGTGCCTGGAATGTCCCAAGCACTTGACCATGCATTTGTGTATTTGAACGAAGATTTTTTTTTTTTTTTTGAGATAGGGTCTTGCTATCTCAAAAATAATGAAGATTCATTATTTAATGAATTATTATTTAACTCAGATATATAATCATTTGATATGTAATATTTTATGTGGATTTTATGTCATAGCTAGGTGTGTCTTACTCCATGAGGATTATCTCTGGACTCTGTATGGTTCTACTAATTCAGGTGAAAGGACACTCTTAACAGAAGATTTCAGAGACTATTAGACATGAACTTATATGCCCATCTCCACCTGCCATTCTGCAAGATCCGTTCCTACTTTCTTCCTGAATAAAGAGGGGTAAACACAGGGGAACCCAAGGATTTTTCCAAGTATTATCAATACCTAGTAGATAGAGGAACCACAAGGGCTGCAAAGCACCTTTTCTTATCTCCCCTGCTTACCTTATAGTACCCTCAAGATTTTCATCCCTTGTTGGTCTTGCCTTTTGTTACACTGGAAATTACTGGGGGAAATAAGTAGCTCTCTGTGTTTTTTCTCATTCTGCCTTCCCACCCAAGCTTGAAAAAAAGTTAAGGTGAGGCTAGTCATGGTGGTTCATGCTTGTAATCCAGCTCTTTGGGAGGCCAAGGCAGATGGATCACTTGAGGCCAGGAGTTGGAGACCAGTCTGGCCAACATGGCAAAACCCCACCTCTACTGAAAATACAAAAATTGGCCAAGCGTGGTGGTGCACACCTGTAGTCCCAGCTACTCGGGAGGCTGAAGCACGAAAACTGCTTGAATCCAGAAGGCAGAGGTTACATTGAGCCGAGATCACGCCACTGCACTCAAGCCTGGGCAACAGAGCAAGACCCTATCTCAAAAAAAAAAAAAAAAAGTAAAACAAAAAAAATTGAGGTGACAGAAAGTGGCATCTGCTCTTGAGAAGCATTCTGCATATTTTTTCCTTAGGGTGGGTCCCACACTTTTAGTCGGCTTGTCATCAACTGGGTGGAAAGTTAGTAATAACTTTCTGGATATTGTTTATGGCTTTAACCCAGCTTCTGGGGCAGAATGGAATTAGAAAATATTCCTAATATCTCAAATTTTTTTATTTTTAATTTTTTCCCAAGGCTACCACTTTTTAAAACTCATGGTAGAAATGATGACTTTCTCTCTATCAGGTGGGAGCTCCTGGAGAACAGAGGCCGTTAGAGACTCACTCAGGTTCAGAAGTAAGCTCAGCTGCCTGAATTTACCTGCCTGTTCCAACAACTCTCATTCCCCTTACAGTCAATGGAAAATATTTGATGACTGATGGTATATTTGCGAGGGTATTAAAATTATCTTTGCTCCTTCTTTAGTCTTCTTGAGAACTTCTGTGTTCCATATAGTTCTCCATTTTTCATCAGCAACTTTAATACATGATAGCTAACTCAGATTTGGCATGGCCAAAATGGAGTTCTTAATTCTCACTGCACTTCCCTCTCTCCATACACATACCCCAAACCTGTTATTTTTCTTTCCACTTTTAGTGAATTGCAACATTTGATCCAAAACAAAACCCAAGGAGTCACGTTGAGTGCTCCCTTTGCATCATTTTTTGTGGTGAAGTTAGTATCATGTGGTATGACCTAAAGCACACATTGTGTTAGTGACCTTTAAATACAAAGGACAATAAAATTTCCTGTTTTCTCATCATCTCACTAAGAAGCATACAGTGCTATGACTCTGCTGGCAGACGCTTTGGGACACTGGTCTGGGGAAGAGACCCTGAGTCCTTCTCTTCTACCTTGAGGCAAGCATGAGAACAGGTTTATTTGCAAGAAATTAGAGTTAGAGTTCAGAGGGCAAGTAGTCTGGTTTCAGGTGCCAGTTGAGCAAGGAGTATTCAAAGAAAGCCCAGTTACTACTAACTTCAGCTTTGTTGAACTGGGACTGCTAAAGAAAGGAAGTCCCTTCCAGTGAGAAGTTACATTTGGGTGAAGCGCTTCTAACTACTAAATGAGTAGCCCCCAGTCCCAGACTAGGTCAGAGTTGAGCCAACCTGAGTTTCAGGGGTAAGTCACCATACAACCTTTCTTTTTTCTCCACTCCTCCTACAATCAATCCTGTTGGCTCTATTTTTAAAATTCTTATTATTCCATTTATTTTCATCTTGTCTCCTGGCACCCAAGCTGGAGTCACCACTATCTCTTGCCTTGAGTATAGCAATTGTTTTTCAATTAATTTGTCTGCTTTTACCTGGTTATCATATTCACTGTCTCAATTAATTGCCCTCCTCAGCTGCCCTACTCGGCCAGAATCCTTTCTTCCCAGCAGCAAGAGTAAGTTTTGAAAACAAAATTAGAGCCTGCCACTCATTTATAGCACTGCAACGATTTCCTATTAAGCTTAGAAGAAAATCCCATGGGGCTCTTAGAAGCGCCCCATGGCCTGACTTCCCTCTGCCTCTCTAACTGTGTCTCTTTTGGATTCCTTACCAATTATGCTCTAGTCGCACTTGTCTTCCCTCTCCTGTTTGAGTATCACAGGCTCGCTTTTGTTTAACAGTGTTTGCGTTTATTATCTTTATGCATGCTGTGCTTGGCAATCATATCTTTTCAGGACTGATAGTGTCATCAGTGGAGCAAGGGCCTCCCTGACCAAAAGTAGTAAGACTCCCAACTCTTCCACTTCCACTTTGTTGTAATATTTATTGTTCTCTAAAGTTATCATGTTTATATTTTTTATTTACACGGTTATTATTCACATTTTTCTTATGCTCAAATATAAGTTCCTTCAAGCAAGGATGATATCTATTTTACTTATAGATGCATTCTACATTATATGGGCTCAGTAAATAGTTGAAGAACATTTAAGTAATTTCTATGACATAAGTATTTTGAAATATTTCATTGAAATGTGGTCATGAGTGAATGGTGGTTTTAAAAAGTAACATAAATTTATTGATACTCCTTCTTTCAAGAGATGAGAGTATGTATGCCCCTTCTCTTCAGTCTGGACTACGTTATTGCCTATGTCTTAAGAAACTAGCTGTTGCCATTTACTGTTTCTTGCATTGCTCACTTTTGGAACCTAGCCACCATGTCATGAGAAAATCAAACTGCTACATGGTGAGGATGGTGTAGAATTTTTTATGACAGCCAAAGTTGAGGTGCTAGTCAACAACCAAAGTCTACCTCCAAACATGTGATTGAGTGAGTCTTCATAGAGAACATAGTATTTTTTTAATAAAGGGGGCTAGAGAGCAAATGTTTACATCGTGGGGCCATACAGTCTCTATCAGAGCTACTTAATTCTTCTCTGTGAAAATTGCCATAAATAAAAACAAATGTTAAAGGACAATACGTAATCCAATGAGAAATGCTGTGTCCCAGTCAAAGTTTCTTTTCAAAAACAGAAGGTATGCCAGATTTGACCTATGGTCTATAGGTTGCCTACATGAACATTAAGCAATTCTAGCTTCAGTTGGTAAATTGCTTCTAGCCTTTGAACTACCCCAACTGATATGGCATCAAGCAGAGATTAAATTTTCCCCAATATGCCTCTTCCAAATTGAAGATTTGTGAGCAAAATGAATGCCTTTAGTACTATTATGACACTAAGTGGAGGTGGTTTGTGATGCATCAATAGATGACTAGAACAGCATTAAAACCAATTTTTTTTCAAACATGGCACATTAGATAAGAGTTAACTTCTCTGTAATTGAAATAGTATCTGGTAGATTTAAAATTGGCATCTTAGCATCTTATAAATCACAATATTTCTATTTTAATAATGCTTTATAGTATTTTTTAACATGCATGATATATATAGAATATGACTATATATTCTCTCTCTATATATAATATGACTACATATTCCATACAAAGTGTGGATGACAATGTACAGCCTCAAATATTGGCTTCAGAAAAAAACATTGAAAGGCATTCAAAGTAATTACAGAGTAATATTTAGCCATTTTTCACTATTAGAAAGTTGTAATTTACTTTTTTCCAGAAAAAATATCTGCATAAGTACCCTGTCCTATAAAAGAGAAACAATATGTTCATTTATGGTTGAATATAGAAAAATTGAAATAATTGTCTAGAAGTTTCAGACCCCAGACACAGCCTTTACATGGAATGCACATCAATATTAAGAATACTGGCCAGGCATGGTGGCTCACGCCTGTAATCCTAACACCTTGGGAGGCCGAGGCGGGCAGATCACTTGAGGCCAGGAGTTCGAGGTCAGCCTGGCCAACATGGCAAAACCTTGCCTCTACTAAAAATACAAAAAATTAGCCTGGCATGGTGGTGGGGTCCCTGTAGTCTCAGCTACTTAGGAGGCTGAGGCAGGAGTATCACTGAACCCTGGAGGCAGAGGTTGAATTGAGCTGAGATTATGCCACTGCACTCCAGCCTGGGCAACAGGGTGAGACTCTGTCTTAAAAAAAATAAATAAATTAATTAAAAAAATAAAAGCAAAAGCAAATATTAGGAATATGTGCTTTTGTTAATAAGTTTATAAGCAAACTAATAAATTTTACCTAGTGCATGGGTAAAGAAAAATACAATCTCGAGAGACAATTTTCTTAAGAATAATTTTTCAAACTTGTATTTTTTGTACTTTAGGAGAATATTAACATGGACATGTTCATTTCTTCATTAAATTAGTGACCCTAGATTAAGAAAGTCTATACCGTTAAAATGTGTTTTTGCATACAGCACAGATTTTTTATGTTTTTAGAGTCATAGTCTTGTTCTGTTGCCCAGGTTGGAGTTCAGAAGCACAATCCTAGCTTACTGTAGCCTCAAACCCCTGGGCTCAAGTGACCCATCCGACTCAGTCTCTCAAGTAGCAAGGACAGTAAGTACGTACCACCATTCCTGGCTATTAAAAAAATTTTTTTTGTAGAGATGGAGTCTCTGTATGTTGCCAGGCTGGGGCACAGAATTTTTGAGCATTCACTGTAATGTGCACTTCACATGAGCCTCAACTGAACATAATATGGATTTCTCAGATTTTTGGTTAGTTTTCAATCTCTGTTTGAATATAGTTAAAATGATTTACTTTATAATCCTGTTCCATAATGTAGAAGCATTTTTTTGTACCATTTATATTATTCATGTGACAAATGGATTGCTGTAAATGTTCTAACACACACTTTGCTTCTTCTAAATAATGACCGATATTAATAGATGTAATGGCCAACCTTCAGGTCTTCTGTCTAGAGAGATTAATGGCAAGTGCTTTGGTTTGTAAACTGAGAAAACAAAGCATCAGAAACAATGCTCAAACAGAAATGCGATTATAAATGACAAGAATATTGAGCTTTCTCAACTAATGTAGGAAGATTGAAAACAGGAATGAAAATAGAAGTGGTGTTAGTTGAAATCATATAGAGTTTTTTTTTTTTTTTCTGGGCATTAGTAGCAAATAATATATTTATTGCCAAAAATATTAAACATTTAATACTATAGATGCCTTTTAAATGTCTAAGTGCTGCACAAAATAATTTACTGTACCATCTTCAGAGAATGTGTGTTTCTTAAATTCCTTTAGATGAAAATTCAAGCAACCTGGGAAATTGTGTCAGGGTAACCTGATATTTTCCTTTTAGTATGGGTCAAATATGCATTTAACGGACAATTCAAGTAAAACCGTTCGAGATCTCACCTCTTTTAGTTTTCTCGAAGTGTCACCTTCATGGTTGTCTGTTCTGATGCTTGAGGTTTCTGTGTTTAAGGGGAAAGGTGCTAACAGAATATAGAATTTTCTAAAGTGCTTTTTCCTTCATTCTGTTGCTGCTGCTTTTGTTTCAGGGGAGTTGGCAGCTGCCTTTTATTTCCCTGATAGCTTAGGAAAACCTGTTCTGTAAGCATGTTAATTTTCTTCCCTCTAGAAGAGGTTTGCTAATCTCATGTGGTATTGCAAAGTTTAAATTGAAGTAAATAGAAAAATTGCTAAGTTGAAAAAAAAGAGTTCCACGGAGTTTTTTATGAGTGGGAACACATCTGCCACACAATAGAATATGACATCCTTCAGCTTACTGCTTTCCTAGGACCTGTGAAGGAATTGTTTAGTATGCATTGGTTTGGAGCACTAGCAGGTAAAAGTTTAATTACTGATCTCTGTGTTACTTATCTGTGGATTATGTAGGAGTGGTTGAGTCTCATTTTCTGCTTTTCCTAATGGAAATTACTTTTCCAAAAGACATCTTCAAAATAACCTGACCTCTTAATGTTTGTTTGTTCATTTTTTTTTGTTTGAATTTTCATCTTTATTTAAGTGATACACTGAGAGTAGTTTGTGAACCATTCAAGAAGATAACTGAGTTTTCAATGCTATTAAAAAAAAAAAATTTTTTTTGAGAAAGGGTTTCCTCTGTCACCCAGGCTGAAATGCAATGGTGTGATCTTGGCTCACTGCAACCTCTGCCTCCTGGGCTCAAGCAATCCTCTCACCCTAGCCTCCCAAGTAGCTGGAACTACAGATGTGCACCACCACACCTGGCTAATTTTTGTATTTTGGTAGACGGGGTTTTGCCATGCTTCCCATGCTGGTCTCAAAGTCCCGAGCTCAAGCAATCTGCCCACCTCGGCCTCCCACAGTGTTGGGAGTACAGGTGTGAGCCACTGCCTCCAGCCTTTAAAAGCTATTCTTTCCCAATAATCAGGCCAATGAGACCGACATGTGTATACATGTGTGTGTGTTAAATATGGGAGTCAACAATTGAAGAATGCATCAACTGGGGGCAATTTTGAGGATGGAGAGCAGACTAAATCCATCCTGACAACATTTTGAAAGGTGTGACAAAATAGTCTATCTGGAAGTTATTGTTTCAAGCCAATAAAGTTGGGGGTAGTCTGTCATACTGTAATAGATAGCTAATACATTGCTCATCTCTCAGGCAAAGTAAATCGTATTGTAACATATCTATCCTACTAAATGAAGTGCAGAGCACACATGTGTTTCATGCCTCATGCTGTGCCCAAGCCCTTTTGTCTTTCCTTACAACTTGAACAAACACTCAGCACATGGGATCTTCCATGTGCAGAGCCCAGGTTTTTCTTTATTGTTCCCCATTCCTAAGACCCTGAGACTGACCTGATTATATTGCAACATAATTTTGATATGTTAATCCAGATACATACAAATACAGATATGAGGGTGGATTATTTGCTATATAATGGGAATAATCTTCAATTTTTCTCAATATTTGAGAATTCAGGTCATTTCCCTAAAGGGTAGAATGGAATAATGCCATCTTTGTTAATGCCTAGACTTGAACATGACACACACATTTTATTGGCCTAAAGTCAAAGAGACAGTGAAACTCCTCAACAAGAGAGACTGAATTGTTGATGAATTATAGTATAGTCAGCCACAATAACTGAATTTACATTACAAAATTTTGATTGAAAGAGGGTGAAAATTCTAAACATGATTCTATTTTCCTCTTTGCTCATCACCTTTCTTGTCATTTCTCCTTTCTGCACTCTTTTTTATCCTTAGATTAATGTCTTTAATAACTGCCTTAAGCTATGCTCATTTCTCCTGCATAATCTATTTGATATTAAATTATATTCCTTTTTTGATTTAAGTAGCTTATTATAACGAGTTATTCCAAATCATAAAATATATGAAATATTTTGTGTTCCTATATGGTATTAACTTTAACAGCTATATATTAACATTTATATTTTTTAGTTTTCCTGCAGTTATTCCCTTTTACCATAACTAAAAATAAGTCACTGTTTTCCAATTTAATTCTCTCCAAATTCTGATGAATATTACAAGTAATTATTGGTATCATTTTCCAAATCACATACTAATGCAGATGTAAGATTCTTTCTATTTTTGGAACATAATTGGAATAATCTACAAATAAGCTCTAGTCTCGATTTGAAAATTAAATTTAACTCTCTAAATAAAACATACTTCTGGCTGAGAATTTTATGAATGAATATGACAAAGAGCTTTTCAAGTGTAATTAGAAGAAATGTTTAACTTTATATGTACAGGAACATGAACTGAGGTCTTAGAGATTAAATAACTTGCCCGCAGTTAAGAAACAAAGCACAATTCAAAGTCAACATTTCAAAGCCAGACTCTACCAGTACCTAGATTCTACTACAGTGTATGGTCTATCTCTCTTCCTTTTTCTTTTTCCCATTTCTTTCTCATTTTCTTTCTCTTTTTTTCCTTCCTTCTCTTATTTTAAAAACAAACATACAAACAAACAAACATTTACTGGCTACTGTAGAGCCTTTTTGAGTACCAGCAAATAAAAAAAATTGTAAAAGAGGAATTTCATAATATATTGCAATATGTTAAGTCATTAATATCTGAGTGTCAGTTGGTTCTTCTCATTATTTCCTTCTGTGAGATCAGCGACACAGGGATGATAGCAGAAAGCTCTATAACAGGAATGAGATGGACACAAGAAAAAGGAGCTAAGAGTGGGACAAATAAAATTTTCCTTCACTTTGCATTTTCCCCAGACTTCCCAGGCTCTCATTTTGTTGCTTCATAAAGATTATTTTATCATAATACTGTGTTTTGACAATACTTTTGAAAGGGTTAAATACAGTCTGTTGCCAGTAAGTGATTCCTGGGAATTTTAATAAGCCTGAGCTCCTGCAATTCAGCAGATAACAGCTACCAGGATTACGGTGCATACAGAACTGCACAGTGTCATGTTTTCATGGCTGCACAATTCTTGTAGAAATTGCTCTTGGAATGACCCACCTTTATAGATGACAAATTCACAAGGTGTTGGAGAAACTATCATAATGTTAAAACTCTCACTGGAGCCATAACCTTGGGTTTTGAAGCCAACTGAACTAGAAGAATGACAGTAACTAACTGAAGACTGTTGTCAGTCCCCATCAAATGGTTACCTGAGAAAAGAAATGTCTCTTTGAGATGGCAGTTGAACTGTCCTCCAGCATGCCAGAGCCACTGCTTTATTCAGTGTCCCTGAGTGTGCAGGTAGGGAAAGAATTTGCTTCAGCATAGCACATGATACAAAGAGTCATAAATAGGGTCATTGTGGTGCTCAGTGTCTCAATGCCCAGAGTAATTAACTCCACATGCCATGGCTGAGGGCTGTGGCTGCGTTCAAGTGAGGTGATGAGGTGTCCAGCCCTGAAGGGCACGGTTTGCTTGACTTCTTTGTTATAAACACGATGAAAAAGTAATAGTTTGCGCTACATGGCATTGCAGTGCTTCCAGTCAGGAAATGAATTTTCATGTGTTGGAACTCTTATGAATTCTGTGTGATTTTTGTCCCAGGAGTGTAAGAAAAACTGCTCTTTTTATACCACTAAGTGAGGCAATGTGTAGCCTAAACAGATGGAAACAGCTTGACTTTAGCATAAGTGTTTGAATATGCAGTTTAAGTGTAGAAATCCACAAGGTACAACTAACAGAAAATCTTTATCATTTACAAGGCCTATCAAGTTTACGTTGACAAAGGGATTGAAACATTGCTGCATGAGGATTATTTTAAAAATAGTATTTGCATGAAATTATTAGAGAATTTCAAATATGTGTTCCTCAAGAAAGGCAAAACATCACGATAATGTAAAATGGTAGTTAGCACAAAGTAAGTGCTTATTAAACATTAGCTACTATTATTTTTTATTAGTTAATTAAATTTTCCTTCAAGCAAAAACAAAACAAAACAAAACAAAAAAAACCTTATTGTACTCTAAGTATTCTGTTAATAGACCCTGGAAACTTTTCTATATGATATATCCTGATAAGCCATTTTTTCACAAGATCCAAATCTTAAAATAGTTGCTCACTAATCTTTGTAATGTATGGAATTATGTCTTGCATAATATTGTTGTTTTCATATTTATCTCTCATACTTTTCTTATTAAGAAACATCTAGAAAAGGCAAAACTGAAATGAATTCTTAAATGTTTGATGAAGAAGTAAGACAAGAGCATCATAATGATTAGGATGCTATTGTTAAACAGTATAGATGTTTAAAAATGAATATCAGCAGTATCCAAGAGAACTGACTAGTGGCAAAACTGTGAGGCTATGAGGTTAAGTTTTGGCCCCATGGCCTGGCTATTCTGTGCCCCTTTCCATCCTCTATCCACCCTGTTTTTAATGTTGGCTCACTCCCTTATTTATTTCCTCATCCACCCATAGGGGTTAAGGTTGCTGGGTTATCCTCATTAGTTCATGTCCACCAGAAGGACATCTAATAAAATGAACAGATTGTGGAGTATTAGTAATTTAATATACTATTCTCTCCCTGCTTATTCACATTTTAAAAGTGGATCTGGAGAAAAAGGAAATTTTTCATCTAAAGCAGTGATTCATTAATCACTGTCATCAGTGACAGGTCAATGGATGTCCTTCCCACACTTTTCAAATCACACCAATCAGATAGGCAGCTGTTTTACCTGTGGGTAAGGATGGCCCTTGTATCAATGCTGTTACTGTGATTTAAGTCAGGAATGTTTCATTCTTTAAGTCTATTCATTTGTCTAGAGTATTATTTAAATGCAACTATTAGTTTGAGAGTCAGTGTTTCTTTGCAGGGCCTTATCTTACAACTGGAGAAGACTTTAAGCCAATGAAACTCCATCTTTGTGCAGAAGCTAATTGAAAGTGATTTATGTTATTAGTTATACGTTTGACACAGTATAAATATTCTGATTCATAATTTAATGTCAAAGAATCATAATTATTCTTTACATTTATTTGGGCAATTTATTTCAAATGAATAATTGTTCATTCAATTTTAAGAATCGTAAAATTTCTGTATAATAGATTAAGCAAAACAATAGTCCTCACAGAATTTGTCTCTTATGATTATGAATGATCACTTCAGAGATGAAAGGTAAGTGATAAGATGGGATGGTAGTGGGGAGGATAGCTCTGAGTATGAGAATGTCTTTTAAACCTGTGAATTTGGATCTAAACTATAAATAAAATGTTTCATTTTTACTGCTTTGGACTCTGAGCTAATCATTTAGCACCATCATACTAAAAGTATCACAATAATACTCAGAGTTCCCCATGGATTGGTATTGTTCCTTGGCCTGTTAGGAACTGGGCTCCACAGCAGGAGGTAGCAGCAGGTGAGGCAGCATTACTGCCTGAGCTCCACCTTCTGTCTGATCAGGGATGGCAATAGATTCTCATGGAGTACGAACCCTATTGTGAATTACACATGCAGGGAATGTAGGTTGCGTGCTCCTTATGAGAAGCTAACTAAGGCCTGATGATCTGAGATGGAACAGTGTCATCCCAAAATCATCCCCCCACTCCCATCCATGTCTTCCTGGAAGCCTGACCCTGAAGCCAAAAAGGTTGGGGCCATTGATATATCTCATGATGTTTACCTACCAATAAGGGATTTTCATGTTGGAACCTTGAGGTTACAGTAGAATCCACAGTAGGTCTATTGCAATACTAAGCACCTCCTCTCCCTCTCCAGGCCTGTACTCAATGTACTATTTTGACCCAGGCTTTGTGTGCCTTCTCTTATACCAATAGCTCTCATTGAGAACGAGATACTAACCAATCACATGGCAAAGACTGTAGGACTGTGAGTTCTAAGATACACAGTTTTTGATGGGGATGTTTATTTTTCTTGTAAATTTGTTTAAGTTCCTTGTAGATTCTGGATATTAGACCTTTGTCAGATGGATAGATTGCAAAAATTTTCTCCCATTCTGTAGGCTGCCTGTTCACTCTAATGATAGTTTCTTTTGCTGAGCAGAAGCTCTTTAGTTTAGTTAGTTTCCATTTGTCAATTTTGGCTTTTGTTGCCATTGCTTTTGGTGTTTTAGACATGAAGTCCTTGCCCATGCCTGTGTACTGAATGGTATTGCCTAGGTTTTCTTCTAGGGTTTTCATGGTTTTGGGTTTATGGATGAAGCTGGAAATCATCGTCCTCAGCAAACTAACACAGAGAGAGAAAGCCAAACACCACATGTTCTCACTCACAAGTGGGAGTTGAACAATGAGAACACATGACACAGGGAGGGGAGCATCACACGCCAGGGCCTGCTGGGAGGTGGGGCGAAAGGGGAGAGAGATCATTAGGACAAATACCTAATGCATCCTGGGCTTAAAACCTAAATGAAGGATTGATAGGTGCAGCAAACCACCATGGCACATGTAAACCTATGTAACAAACCTGCTTGTTCAGCACATGTATCCCAGAACTTAAAGTTAAAAAAAAAAAAAAAAAAAAAAAAAAGATTCAGAGTTAGGGATGCATGGCTGATGAAGAAGCAAGACAAGAGCAATGTATGTAATGGTCACCTAAGCCTGGGATTCTAGGATTCTACCCAACTCAAGTCCTGTAATGTAAAAGGGGAACTCAGCTAGGGCACAATAATAGACAATGGACTGTTTTTACAACTTTTTGACCTTTTTTGCCTAAAAAATGCAAGGAATTTTTGTATTTTTAAATGAGTATACTGATTTTTTTTACTATAATGATAAATAGAACAGTAAATGCACTCTTAACGATTGTATGTTGTTTTAAATAAATATGCTTTTATTCATTCTAGTTCATTTCATCCTTGATAATTTTTAACCATGATTTTTGATTATTTGGAAGTTCTTCTCTTTTCACTGTGCATTCTCACTAATTGTAGATGTCTGCATCAGAAATGCCAACTAAATCTTTACCATCAGACATGTTGAGAAAAATTTACAAAATTATTTTCATGAGAATTTTGTGATTTTTCAAGTATCAACACACTTATATATGGAATGACCTTCACGCACACACACTCACACACACACACACGCACAAAGTCAAAACAATGAATAAAATTTTCATTTCCTATCAAAGTGCTAATCACCTTCAAACCACAGGATTAATATTAATACTTGAGCTATCTTGGATTTCTAGGATGGAAATATTGGGGTTTTAAAATCAGACATCTCTTCAGGTGTAGGTATATGTGTATGGATAATATTGCTTTTAACTTCCACTAACCTATTTCAGACAGTTCACAAAACAGGTTTTTAAATATATTCATATATTTTTGGTTACAAATTATATCAATTTCTTCTTTAATGACTGCCACCAGCAAAAGGCTCAGAATGGGCTACTATATTCACATATTTCAGGGCAATTTCTTCTAGGGTGTTCAAGTAAATGTGTTACCTAGACTTACACATTACTTCTTATTGGCCAATATATTATATGTTATGGATCTATATTTCATTTTACCACTTTCCCTACAGAGCAAATCTAATCTTAGAAGGTTGTATAGTACAAAACTAACAGTATGACAATTTTTGCTAGATTCAGGGAAAGAAAATTGGGTAATACCATTTTACTACCCCAAATGTATCACATATGTCTTCTGAGTAAATTTCATATTTGGAACATCTTCTCAATTAATTATAGTTATCAAGTTCTTATTAAATATTTCCTTTATAGGTATGTTTTCTCATAAGATGCAGTTCAAGTAACATAACTTAATTTTTGCTTGAGGGTAGTGTTTGACATATTAAAATCTTTTACCTTTTACTATAGAATAAGCCGACCAATGTTGTTTCTAGATGTCTGAATATTATTTATCCAACTTTTTCTAGTCTATAAAAACACATACATACATTTAAAATATGCCTAATATAATCTAAAATAATCTGGATAAGTGTAAAAAATCATATGTAGGAAAGTGTTTCATTCTTGAGAAATTAATCTTATTTAAAATTTGCTTAGCCGCACTAGAACTCAAGTTTCTAAACCAATCAGAATGTTGAATTTAAAAATGGATGACTTGACTATGATAGTCTGCCTTGAACATCCATTATCTGCATTCATCAAATCTACATTTAGCATAAGTTACAGTAATGATAGCGAACACAGGTTAAGTTTCTTTTGCATTGAAAATAAAAATCTTAGCTTAGTATGAACTTTTTCCCCATAAATACCTTTGGCTTGCCTTGGCATTTATGCAACAGCAGGAGACCATTATCCAGTGACACATTCTATCCCACTGACATTATCACTCGAAGATGGTCGATTTCATTTTGAGGAAGGTCCCAGAGAGCCACAGACAAGTTACAATCAATCACACAACCACAATTGCTAGCTGAGTCACATTACTCTCAAAAAGAAAAAAATAAGGATAACTGAAATATACTAATGCATATTTAAATATCACATTTAGCTCCTAAAGAACTGAGAAGTTATAGCCTGTCTTCACATTAACAATATCTTCATGTTTAATCCATGCTCACTTTTCCCTGTGACATAAATAAATACCAGAATGAGTTTAAATACTTTGCTGTGTGGATATAGAATACAGTCTGGCCAGGGGCTCTGGGAAAGGTGCAGTGATTCTATATATCAGGTAATCTATGAGTGAAAATGAACAGGAAACTTTAAAGTTAGTCAAGCAAAGCTAGATATGGATCAGGCTCGGCCGAAGGGATAAAGGTAAACAGAACATAGACTGGGCAAGTGGTAAGTACAATGGTAAATGAAATCAGTGCCAGGATTAAATTAGGCTGAGCACAACACAAGGTGAAGGACAGAGTCAGGAATTCAGGCCCCTGGGTCTGAAAGAGCTTCAGACAGAGACAGTCTGGTTCTATAAAGTTTTTTTCAGGAAGGAATTTTCCTGGGTATTGAGCGAATTCTGCAGGATGGGCTTTGGACTGTCAGCTGAAGAATTGGGAGGTTCATACATTTGAAAAGGAGAGCTTTATTTCTCATAAAGGATTGCAACCTGCAGGGTGGCCATTCTGACAGGCTGAGAAGCATAGCTTCCCCCCAGAGGCTTGAAACACATACTTGGAGTGAGGGGCAAAGGGAACAGGAATTTTTGCTGAGCAAGGTAGCCCAATATCCATATTTAGTGAGCTATGGGAGGAGTCATGAAGATTTATGAAAGGAGAAGCATTCATACGTGCATTTCAGCTTCATGTCCCTTCATGGGCCCCACAAGCAAAAATGGCGGCATTTGCATTATCAGAGAATGGAGTTCCCTGCCCTCTAACATCAAAGGTGAAGCAGAGAACATGAAAACTTTCACTGTTCTTCCTCCATAGACTGTCCAGAATCACTCTGTGATTGGTGGTCTCTCATCAGGAAGGAAGGCTGTTTGGTTATTGTGTCAAAACTGAAAAGGGAAGGGGCAGTATCAGGCCATTGACTGATATCAGCTGTGGAGTTTTTACGACTGCTTGGTTTCTGTTCAGCCCTTAGGGAAGAAGAAAGCTTAATTGTGGTTAGCAAGGGAGCGGGTATAATGAGACATGCCCTACTTCTTGTCCTGTCATGGCCAAGAACTCAGTTTTAAAGATTATTCTGGGGTCCCCTTGGGCAAGAGATGGTCCAGTCAGTCAGTTAGGGCTCTTAAGATTTTATTTTTATTTCTCAGGACTGTTTCTCTCAAATCCTGGCTCTCTCTCTTTCTCTCTCTCTTGTTATAAGAAAAGCCATATTCCTATGTGTTAGTTCAAGACTTTGGGGAGCCTTAAACTTAATTTCTTTCCCCCTTACATTTTTTTTTTTCCAGTTTCTGTATTGAAAGCTGGAATTAGGTCTTGTGACTTGATATGAAATTCCATTGGTCTATGTCATGTGGGAATATGAGCATACGAGCAAGTTGGTTGCTGTTCTCCTCTTAAACTCTCATTAAGGAGGAGGAGGGTCAGACATTTCTTAAACCTTCTAATACTACTACACATGCCTCACAGGTTTTGAAACCACCTTCATCAAAGTTAAAAATGGCACAACATTAACATTATGATGAATTTGGGTAAGATATTTTCCTTTCTCTCTTGACTTTTTCCTGTTCTATGTGTGAATGCTTGCACATAATCATTTCAATAAATTGTAGTCACTAATAATTGAATATCTTCCTGTCCTGGCCTCTGGGCAGGCTGCCCGCAAGATTAATGAACTTGTTTTTCTCTTAAAGAACAATGATCGGTAGATCATGCAGCCCCTCTCGATGCCTTCCAGAAGTTGGACTGGCCAACAGGGTGGGGGCGATGGGCAGCTTTGATCACTGGGGATCTCGCCTCCTGCAATCTTTTCTGCTAAGCTGAAGGCATAGTTAAATGATAACTGCCATTGTTTTCAGCTTTCTTTCATAGTACTTGGAGTCACAAACACTATTGTAAAACTTAAGTCTGGTCCTTGAGATATTTTTCAGACTTTGCCTACAAATGGACCAACCAATACCACCAAATGGGTAGCCCATGACCTCAACCAAGAAACTGAGTTGACTGGTCTTGTAACTCCCCCACTTTCCAGGAATTGATTCAATGCTTGAAGATAGCTTCAACACCCCTGTGATTTCATCCCAGACCAGTCAGCACCACCCATCCTCTAGCCTTTCTGCCCACCAAATCATCTTCAAAAACCATAGCTTCTGAAGTCTCAGGAAGGGGGCTTTGAGAACGACCTCCCAACCTCCTTGTTCTGTTTACTTGCAATAATTAAACTCTTTCTATAGTGCAATACCTGCTGTGTCAGTGTTCAGCTCTATCTGGGCAGTGGGCAAGAACCTGGTGAGTTGGTAACAGTTTCACCAGCAAGGAAACCAAGACTCAGCAAAATAAAAAAGCTTAAGCTATGTTTAAGTTCATTAATAAGTAAGCTGATACTACTGGCTTTGCCTCTTGATAGACCAGTGGCCTTTCCACTTTATCAAATGACTTCTCCATGTAGCCTATTTTACTCAATCCAGGAGAGAGGACTAGCTAGTAAGCATTGCATTAGAGCACTAGAGGTAGATTTTTTGGAATTCAATTGTAAAACATTTTCTGTGAAATGTTTCCCTTTGTAATGTAAATGGAAGGCTATCAGGCTTGGTTAGCAGAATAAAGAAATTAAATTACCAAAAAGTTTTCCCATTGCTATCCATAATTGAGAAAAGAGCTCAACATATCAGACCATATTGTTATTTTCCACATTACAATTTACTGTTAAATGAGCTCTATTAAGTTTATTAAGATGCACATAATTTTAGTCATCCTCTAAAGAGCCCCCAAAGAAACTAACAACTCTTTTCAGAGTGAGCAATATTTATCAATAAAACAAACACATTGATATACATATGTGAAATATTTATACACAGAGATATTAAAGTTTTGGGTCAATTTGTTTAAATTTCCTTGAATTCAGTTATAAAATAGAGAAGAATATAAGGAAAATAAAATACTGGTTAAAACACAGATGCTAGTAACAGTTTTTCTGGTTCTAATAGTGGCTCTGCCACTTATTAGGTGTGTATTCTTAGCTAAGTTTTCTGTACACTAATCTTTCTGTATGTAAAATGGGGCTAATTAGAACAACTCTGAAAATGAGTTAATATACAAAAAAACAAAAACAAAAAACGAAAACAGTGATTGGCCCATAGTAAGCACTTTATTAGCTTTAGTTGTTATTGTCGTTAACTCTAGATCTATAATTTGATAATTCTATGAATGTATCACATATGATAATTTTCTTTGAAAATAAGAATTTTATAATAATTAGAAGCTATTATTTTGACTTTTTAGAAGCAGAACAGATAATTTATTCTTGATTTCTAGAACCAGAATTAATTACATACTACATGACCATAAATAAATGTAACTTTAAATCAGTGGTTGTCATCCACACCGCACAGTTGGATATCTGTATTGGCTACCTGATACACTTTCCCTAACATCAACTCTCTATGGCAGAGATGCTCAGTGATAATGGATGGGATCTAAGTCTCCTTATGAAGGCAGTGGTTGAAAGTTATTATGATGCATCTCTCTACCAATCAAAATTGGTGCCATACCAACAGCTCTAAATGAGAATTACCATTTGCACTATTGAATGTATTTTTAATACCTAATACAAATGGAATATGTCCAAGCTATCTGTTCAATTAGCTAGTTTAATAAAAATTAAAAATGTAATATACATATGTGGTACTTCTTTCCTGCTTTAAAAACTGTTGGAAGTGGGTGGTGAAGGAGCCAATTAAGTTATCCATTTGACATGGAATAGTGGCTTTTGGATCAACATGATGATGAGTTATGGCACTGTTAAAAATCCCCAGTCAGCTAGATGATTGCAGCAGAAAATGGGCAATATATCTCTGATAATAACATTTTTTGATTTATTTTTAATTTTATTATGCAGGTGCTCTGACCTACCTAATAAGCTACCCTGGTATCTCCAGTTTTTTTCTGTTAACTCACAACTTTCTGGGCAACTGACTAACATCAATCTTCCAACAGTTTTTGGTAGCACATCTACATGAATCTACATGAGCCAGGCATTACATACAGTAAGCTCTAAAAACACAATTATAAAGAGACTTTATATCTCTCTTAAAGACACTCTTATTTGGGTGACAGAAAAATTAACAGGCAATTAAAATTAATTGTATTAAGCATTATAATAATGGCATCTATAGGCACCTAATTCTGTAAACAAAGCCTGGCAAATGAGTCAGAAATGCCTTATGGTGGTATTGACATCAAACCTGGAACCTAAAAGCTTGGGTAGTGGAAGCATGTTTTAGACATAGAAAACAGTAGCATACAATCTCTAAAGCAAAATTAAGTGTCTAATTTAGGGAATAGCCAGTAATTTCGTATACCTGGAGCAGGAGTGAGTTATAATGAGGAAGACTAGACAGCTAAGATCATGGAAGGTTTTAAAAGCCATGATAAGAAACTGGGAAATACTCCAAACACTGAGAGGTTTAACAGAATAAGTGACATAATCAGATTCGAATTTTTGAAGTATAACTCTGATTGCAATGGAGATATTAAAGAAAGACAAGACTATAGACAGGGGCATCTGTTAGAAAAGTATTCATTCATGTGTAGGAATCAGTAATTGATGGCCTAATCTGAAGTTATGCTGATGGAGATGAATAAATGACACTAAGAAACATTAAGAAAGTAGTGTTGATAGGATTTTAGGAAAGGAGAAATCAAATGGGACACCCACATTTTTGGCTTAAACAACTGAATGGAAGCTGGGACCATTTCTGAAACAGAGGACTTAGGAAACAGGACAGATTTGTGGTAAAAGATGAACATTCAGCTTTGGGAATGTTGTGAGTAAGGTGCTTTTATACTATAGAAGAGAAGATATTCAATAGAAGTAAGTATACAAGAAAGGAACAAATGAGAAAAAGTCTGAGGTAGAAATATAGACTAAAGAGTTATTAGGAGACAGGTGGTAATTGAAGAGTTGGAGTGGATGAGATCAGTCCTGAGGAAAAAAAATGATATTTTAAGAAATAAGCAGAAGGAGAGGATCTGGTGAAAAAAAGTGAGTGAGAGGAAGAGTAGGCAGGAGGATCACCTGAGGTCAGGAGTTCGAGACCAGCCTGGCCAACATGGTGAAACCCCATCTCTACTTAAAAAAAAAAAAAAAATAGCTGGGTGTGGTGGTGGGTGCCTGTTTGTTATCCCAGCTACTTAGGTGGCTGAGGAGGAGAATTGCTTGAACCCAGGAGGTGGAGGTTGCAGTGAGCCGAGATTGCACCACTGCACTCCAGCCTGGGCAACTCCATCTCAAAATAAAAATAAAAATAAAGTCTAGGGAGTATTGTTTCATAGCCCCAAAGGGGGCCACGTTTTACCTAAGATTAATATTAAACCTTGTCCATTAGGTTTAGCATCAAGATCATTGGTGCCATGGCAGCTTCAGTGAAACGTTGGCAGGAAGCTAGATTACAGAGTTTGAGGGGTGAATGGGAGATAAAAAAGTGAAAATGTTGAGTGTAGGAAACCTTTTCATGACTTCGGCTTAGAAGAGGTGAAAGAGCCAGAACACACTGGGTTGAGGAAGGGAGTAAACCAAATAAGGAGATTTAAGCATGTTTAAATGTTAAGTGGAAAAAACTAGAGACAGGAGAAAGAAGTAGTATTGATTGTAATAAGATCCTTGTAAGGGAAAGAAGCAGGAAAAAGAGGGAAATAGAAGATTTGACACAGAGAAATTCACTTTAGATGGGAAAACAATTTTGGCAAAAGGGATGGAATCATGATGAATATGTATGCAGGTAAATGGGTAGGTGGAGGGAGAGGGAATAGGTGGAGTCTTTTTCTATGGTTCTAGTTTCTTCATTGGGCAGAATAGGTGGAGTCTTTCTCTGTGGTTCCAGTTTCTTTGTTGGGCAGGACTGCCTAGTGGCTGTGAGGCAGCAGGAGGTGGCAGAGTAGGAGACAATGAAAATGGAGATGGTTCATACAGCCACTGTGGAGTATGAAAGAACAAAGGATAACTGATGATTGAAGAGACGTTGTAGGACGTTAGAGTCCCAGAATGATGTTAAGATGCACAAAAGGTCCAGTTTGAACTAGAAGCTATAAATTTGTAATGCCTCCAATTTTCAAAGTTGTGCATTTTTTTTTTCTAGGCTTATTCAGCATCCCTCATATAGCAGTTTAGAAATCAGAACATTTGAATTTTCCAGGATTGTGATTTTTGCCAACGAGTACAATAGAAGGACAAATAATTAACAGATAATTACATCATTAACGGAGTGATTGAAGTGATGGGCCACAAAATCTAGTCTCCTGAGGGGTGGAAACAAGTAGTGGAGACCGCTTTTTAAAGAACAGATACAGAAAAAATCAACCAATGGAAATTAAAGAGTGGTGTTTGTTTTTTTCAAATGGTTGTTCTATCATACTAAACAAAATCTCATTCTGCAAAGTTTTTAACAATCTACCGATATAGATTAATAAATCAATGATAGCTAGAAGCAAAACAAGAGTTCACTGTTAAACTATGATTTGATGTTGAAGGTTGAGAAACGTCACGAGGCAAAGCCAGCTCTTCTTTTTACTTTTAATAGTGTTTTCTCAACACAAAAAATAAAAATGTTAAATTCCAACTCTATCTTCAGGGATTTCTAAAATTTTCTTTTCAGATAGAATTGATGGATACATGGAAGAGAGAAAGAAAAAGAGAAAGAGTAACCACTTTTCCAATTCCAGAGAGCTCACGTTGACTCAGTTCTTCTGTTTGTGTACCCATAGATGTATAGAGCTGTCTGAGGCTTCTCCCATCACTATATGGCCAAGTGGTTAGGATCCTACTTTCATTTGAACATGTGCTTAATATATTAGTTTGGAAGCGGACATATCCATAGGGACAAATCTTGTGAAGACTCAGGAAAGGAAGGCATTTATTAACAAAAAAGTAAAAATTAAAATAAATGCAGAAAAGTATAGAGGCAAATAAAAGGTAGTGTGAAAATCCATTTTGGTATCAATTTAAGCAGAAACACAAAAATATTTTATAATATTTGATTCGTATTATATATTGTCCTGAAAAGTTTTATTTGTTTTTACTTGATACACTAAGGAGATATTGGACACTGGTAGATATTTATCTAAATGATCATTTTAAGTACGGAAAAAAATGCTATAATAATATCATGAATTTTGTTTATTTTAACATTTAGTATTATTAATAGCCAATTTCTTAATAAGAAATAATTAATTGTATTGGTTATTACATATTTATAAGGGTTTTTACAAGATGACAGTGTTTTAAATCAGTAAGTAAACAAATAATTATACATTAGTGGGATTACTGGATATTTATTTTTAAGAAATAATGATATTTACTTTTCATATTATATGCGATAATAAATTTTACATGGAACAAATATTAAAAATTTAAATAAAAATATAGAAATAAAATAACAAACAGGGTTAATTAAAAGAAAATCTTGAGATGGGGAAGTTCTTCTGAAGCAGGATGTAAAGTCCAAAACCAGAAAGAATGTGGCTACATGAACTTTAGACCTCCATCATACATAAGTTACTACATCTTCATGATGTGTATTAATACATTCAAGGCATATTCTTCTACGTTAGCCTTTATTTTAAAAATATATCTTGGCTATTCTCTGACATCATTCTTCTCAACAAACTTTAGAATCTTTTAATCTTTGTTTTTCACTACCCCTGAAACAAACCCCATTGGGATTTAGGTTGGCAATGCATCATGTTTATGAATTAGTTGGAGTAAAATTATTACCTTTGCAGGATTGAAACTTCCAGCCTATAAATTTTCTTTGGCTTTGCAAATGAATCCGTTTTATTAATAATAGTTAAAATGTATTAATATGCAAATATGTAAACCACTGGTAAACCAATTAAAATACAGTTTATATAGGTGAAACTTGAAAGAGTTTCAAGCCCACTGCAATAACCGTGGGATCCTTAGTGGCTTGTATCCCACAGGTTGGAAATCATTGCCTCAGAGAATGATTTATTTTTTGCTTGGTAGGTAGCACTTTATCTAGGAATGTGAGAGAGGTGAGGTCTAGAGTTCATGTGTGACTTGGTTTAGAGACCTAACCTTGAGACATTTCCTTTCTTTAGGAGACGTTTGAATTCCAGCTCATGTCAGGTTTGAAAATTTATGCAATTGATAGATTAAAAGATGCATTCTGAATCTAAAAGTTAATGATTTTATATCCATTTTATGTTTTATTTAGCTAGCTATCTCAAAGAATTTAGAAAAAAGAAAGTTCAACCACCACTTTTATGACATTCAATTTTATTAGTTTAAATAGCTTTCAGTAAAAAAGAACTCACACCAGTACCATTTTCCATAGCTGAAACAGTGCAGAATGAACACAATGCTACATTTCTTTTGCAATCTACCTTCTTATGCAGAAAGGAAGCTTGTCATTGTTAACTAATTTCAAATTACGATTTCAAGTAGTAATGTGCTAATTTGTTTTAGGAAGAAAATAATTTTCTAATCATTGTTATGAGGTTTTATGTATGCCATAATTATATTTTTTTCATGATAAGGAAGAAAGATTAATTCAAAACTTGTTTTAACTGCTTTTCATTAAACCATAACTGAGTTTCATTGGGTTAAATTTGGTAATTTTCCAATCTAAGTGTGTTTTAGGCTGGTGCCAAGACTAATTCAATTGCTTCTCTTCTAGATTCATAGGTTTCATAAAAAGTTCATTTTATGTTAGCTTAGGGCTTTTCTGCCTAGTGAGGATTATAGTATTTGTCACAAGGGTGCCAAGATTTATTATAAGAAAAAAGAAAATAATTCATAAATTTTACCATTGAAATGACTATATTTAGAATGCTTAATAATGGCACTTAAGAGACAATAGTGTTTGCACATTCTTATGCTAATTAGCCAATTTGCTGTTGCTTTTCTAGATTGTGAAGGGTGGTTGTAGTGCGGAGCTCTGTGCTATGAGTTGTAGAATATTAAGACCTTAACTTTCATGGGACATGTAGTAGAATTGGGATATTTTCTTCTGCACAAATGATGTCACATAACAGAAGGTACAAAACTGATCACGTTATTTGTTTAGTTGAGGGTAGCTCTCATGGAATAGATACAGGAGATTGTGGGACCTACACCTTTCCTAATGTGTTTCCTTGTTTGCAAGGAAGGCTGACGGTATTGCCATTGTCATTCTGGTCACAGCATAGAGAGAACTTGGAATTTTAATAACTGCCCTATTCATGAATTATAGTCGTTTGATGTAGCAATTTGACAGTATTGTGATTAGCCAGCTAGGGATACCCCTTCCCCTTGGTGTTCTAATAAGGCTGCTCCATCTAGGCCTGTAGGCATCTTGGATGCTGTACAAAGAGGTAACTGAAATGATGAAGTGTTGTATATTATTTATAGTTTCAATTTGCTGAACTAGCTTGTTTTGTGTTGGTTTTGAGTGAAGGGAAAGATCAGGCAACTCTAAATGATTTCCATTTGTGTCCTCTGGGTATGGTGCTCAGTTCACTGCACCCTCTAATTTAAAAGATGGTTTTACTTCTCAGATGAAAGTGACTGTGCCAGAACCTGGCTTAAGCCAGCTGCAGAACTAAATGAGGATTTGAAAAGCCAGCGCATGTCCCTAAATGCTTTAATGTACTACCAAGGAGGTGGGGCCGCTATCTCATCAATCATTTCAACTTCAAGAGAAACAATTGCTATTTTTATTACCCTAAGACAATTAGTAAAACTTGTCTTAAGTCATGTTGCAAGTGACCTTTAAATCAGGCTCTAGTCTAATGGTAACACGGTTGTTCTATTTTTTTTTTTTTAATTTCTCGGTGGAAGAAAAACAAAAACGTATTTTTCCCCTCTCTCCATCTTTCCATCCATTCACCCATCCTTTTGTCCATCTTTTCATCTCTGAATTTATCTAACTAGCCAACATGAATTGAATATCTACCAGGTGCCACTTACCTCTCTGTGCAATATTTAGTGTTTTCTATGTGATAGTCAATATAATCAGTGCTGGCTATATACAGAATGAATAAAACCCAATTCCACTTCTGAAATTACATGCTAACAAGCCATTACAAGACAATGTGCTAAGCAGTGGTGACAGCGGTATGGATATTATGCCATTGATGTACAGATGAAGGCCACTTAGTTCACCCAGGAAGCTGTGACACAGTCAGGAAAGATCTGCAATTTGAGTTGAGATTGAGGAGCAAGCAGATACTGCCAAGCAGAAGTAGAGAAAAGTGCTCCTGACAGAGGGAAAGTTGTGTGCACAGAAAAATGTACATACTAGGGACCTGCTCTTTGACAGGCCACAGTAGCAGAGGAAGCAGACAAAAATCCAACCAACAAGTGAAGTGCTACCTAGAGCTACGTACAGTTCCACAGAAATGCTCCACTATCTCTATGAGGTTTGTTTGGTCTTATATGTATAAAAAGCAAACAAAAAGTTATTTCTGAGATTATATTTTTTTATTTCTAGGGATGACTGATTCTCCATATGAGGTTAAATAAATGTACTCTGACTTCATTTGCAAAAAGGCAGCAGGCACTGTGGAGTTAATGCAGCTATTCAGTAAATATGCAGTTATGAAGACATGATTATCTTTGAAATGATAATGCCATGTCTCAGTGGCAGCCTGCGTGGGAAATTCTCGCAGCACTGCGTGAGGTTGGAACTAAATGATTTTAATTTCATGGACTAGGCCCCTGAGCCTTGGGTATGTTTAGTAACTCATGAGTTATATTGTGGGTTCCAACCCAGCTCTGCCTCACTCCAGAACTTCGTGTTTACTCCTCATATTACGCTGTCTACATTGGGCCTGTTACTGTGCTAGGCAATAGAGTCCTGAGTGATTAAAATGCTGGGTGATTACAGGCAAGAATGGGAGCAGTCTTCCAATTTCAAGGAGTGTTTAAAAGATTTGGTGAACAGAGATGATCCATATTTGAGAATGTTATAACACCCCACAGTTGTGTGGTGCGTTTGGAGGATATGTTTGCCTTTAGGAGTTGGGCTTAATACTTCCTTCCCTGCCCTCTGAGCATTCTTCACTCTAAGACAGCATGAAGCTCTGGAATCTTCTAGAGCTACAAATCCCAGGAAAGAAAACATTGAGTTTGGGAAGAGAATTAGTAGCCACAGTTAGCAGCGTTCTCTATACTTGCTATGATTAATGGTTTCATGCTGGAATCTAGAGAAGTAGAATACATTTTTATTAGGCTACTTTCTGATCCATTGGAATAAATCCAATAAAATCCCATTAAATATTGTTACTATCTTACATTTTGGGGGTGTATTCTGGCCTAATATGGTTTACAAGTCAGGCTTTATAATGGCAAATCTGCGACCACCACATTCTTACTATACTGATAATTTTTAGCAAGTAGATGCTATTCTATATAAAATGCAGTGCTTTTCTGCTGAATATAATAGAGAAGGATTTCATGCTTTTCTAAGTTCTACAGCTATTTCAGCTTTTAGAAGAACATCAACATAACTACTGTACAGATGTGCTGCTTTTATTAAAGCAAGTTTACTAAGGTTTAAATGGTGTCATAAATTTTGTAACTGCTTGCCTAAGGAAATTCTGGCATGATCTTAGATATTACAAAAAGAAGGCTTATTGGACCAGATTTGCCCTTTCCCACTATACTTCTTGTCTCTATCTGCAATTTCAAATAAATATATGACAAACCCTTTAAATCAATCTTCCACATCTCTTAGCTTGTGTCATATTGTCCATTTCCTTGTTTCCTTGTGTCATGTAGATCATACACTTATTTTAGATCATTCTTCTCATGCATTACTTTTCTTATCTCTTATTTGCTTTCTACTCCTCTGCTAAATTTTTAATTATCCTTTTCTCCTATGAAATATTATCTTTAATTTTTATTCAGATCAATTTGATTATCTTTATTTATTAATTAAATAGCAATCTTTAATTTTTATTCAGATCAATTTGATTATTTTTACAATATCTTGTCCTTCATCTATGTTGTATTCTTTTTGTTTTTCTTTAAACATCATGAATGCATTTGTTTTATATTTTGCCTGCCAGTTATAATTTATAAAACCTTGGGTCTCATTCTATTGTTTCTAGCTGATGGCACTTGCTTCCCTTGTGTGCTTTTATTCTGATTTTTGGCCTTGCAAGCCTATTTCTTGGACCTTTACCTTTTGCTGGTAGGGAAGTATGTGCAATAAGGGCTTACACAGGATTTTAGTGGATGCACAGTTTTAGTTCTTTAGACACATTATGGGCATGTGGCCATTCATTTTATTAGAATCCCTTAATATAATATATTGCTTTGAAAATTCTTAGAAAATTAAAGTAGGTGCCTTTTTCTGTCCCTCTGATTACTTGTAGAATCCTTAATAGCTGGAAATGGACACATAAGTCCACCAGATGTTTTGTAATTTGGTGATCTATTCAACAGCTTCCTTTGAAAATGTTTGTTCACATAAGTAACATTTATAGAGAGCTTCCTGAGACAGTGGTAACTGCCTTGCTTCATTTGATAACCACGTTGAGTGATTACATATCAGACTTTTTAATAGGTCTGAGTTCATTCAGGCAGCAATGAAATTTGAGCAGAGACTTATTGAGGGCACGTCTCTGAAGTGAGCCAAAATAATTGGTCTGCACGCAGGGCTCAAGTCTGAAATGAAATTTAAGTTTTCTAAGGTGATGGAGCGGGAACATATCTGCGACAAGGGAGGGGCTCGGGGTAGTTTGAATGCATTGCATAGAAATACATTTTTGAGGGCTTTATTGGTTTTGCTGTTAATGAAACACACATTTCTTGCAAAGCAGGTTTTAAGGTACCATCTTAGTGATTTCTTTAAAAAGCTTTACACTATCAGCTGGATTTCCACGAAGAAGTGACTTTACAAAAATGAGTTGTGTGATACATACTGTCTATGTCAAGTGACCCAGAGTCTAGTGATAATAAAATGTTAAATCAGGAAGCAGTAATTAAGACAGATTTAGGTAATATTTGTTGTACTTTAATGTGTAAGACACATATCGACACACACCCTTTTGTGGACTACATATTTAATTATTTGTTAAGTAGAAGTCAATTTTTAAGATTTTCTCATTACATAATGAGAATAATAAAAATAATAAAACAAAGAAATTAAATTATTTTAATTTAATTATTATAAAAATAATAAAACAAAGAAATTAAATTATTTTATTTCAGCCAGAAACAGGGCCATGACCCCAATTTTTGGAATCCTGGCCTCATAGCTACTCTATTATTTCATTTTACCTTATTTAGTAAGTTGAAGTCTATATTTTAGTAAAATAAAAGAGGAATGGGCCACAAACATTGCCTTAAAGGTAGATAATATATGATACTTATGTGAACATATCATTTATAAAGCATAATTTACATCCTTAATTCTTAATTTTCTCCCAAATACAGTAGTTAATAGACTCCAAAATACATTTTATAATATCTCCAAAGTTATTTTCAAAGCCATCCTTACTGCTGTCATATCACAGCTCCAGATTTAACTATGTAAACCTAGACACCAAAGTTGAAAATGAAGAGAACTTGCAAAGAGATCACAAGTGAAAAGAGATTGTAAAAACTGATTGATAGACAGCTTGGTTCATTGGCCACCACTATGAGAGCCCATCTTTTGCGATGGCATGGCGTCTGCTAGAGAGTTCAGGCTGTGCACATGAGAGGGTTCATATATGGGTAGCCAGTTAAACTTTGCCTAATTTTGTGTCCACTGTGAATAAGTACAGTTGGCCCTCTACATCAATGGGATCCACATCCAAGGATTCAAACAACAGTGATAGAAAATATTTTTAATTGCATCTGTACTGAGCATGTACAGACTTTTTTTTTCTTGTTATTAGTCCCTAAGCCATAAAGTGTAACTACTATTTACATAGCACTTACATTGTTTCAGGTATCATGAGTAATCTAGAGATGATTTAAAGTATACAGGGAGATGTGCAGAGATTATATGCCAATACTACACCATTTTATATTAGGGACTTGAGCATCCATGGATTTCGGTATCTGCAGGAGTTCCTGGAACTAATCTCCCATGGATACCAAAGGACGATTGTATTCACTTGGTGTTAGATGCCTCTTCACAAATACTAGTACCATTTATAACATGTCAGTAGGTTGATGCTCATATTTAAACTTTCTATTTTATTATTTTTTTCCAGAAGAAGTACAAGTATTTAGGAGTGGGTAGCAAATGTAAAAATTAATAACATCCTATTGAATAGTCAAAGGGGCAAGAAAAAGATAAGAAATCAAAATACCATCAGAAGTGGTGCTAGTGCTACAGGAATGCAGATTTTGGAATGATTAACCCTAACTGTAAAAGTTAAATGGGCTTCACAGATGAAGCAGACATTAAAAGGGTGTCGAAAGATCAGTAGTGGTTCACAAGATTTGAGGGTTGTAAAAAGTACTTCAGGCAAACGCAGACCATGCAGGATAAAATTACATAAGAGAAGGCATGGAATATTCAGGAATTGTGGGGGGCAAATACTAGTGCAAAGCTAGAGGTCTACTGAGGGGATTCTATCCCCCAATCTCCAGGAAACAAAGTTTAAAAAAAATGGTTAACTGTTTTTACACAGTGAGAATTGAGGTCAGATTTGTGTTTCAGAAAAATAACCTGATGTCATGAGAGAAAACAAATTGGAAAAAGGAGACAGTGAAGCTGTGGTCGCATATTCAGCCCCTTTCCAGAAATAATCACTAGCCTCTCCCTCCAGCAAACAAGAGACCCAAGTAAACTATGCATACTCCATTGTGCTACTTACAGAGCTTCAGGACATTTGCTTAGTTCCACTCTCCCCAAGGGATTTCCACCCTAAACTTCTATGTAGACAATATAAAGATACCAAAAACAAAACCAAACCAGAATACCACTTAGAATACTAGTGAAGTCATCCAAAAAAGTGATGGGCATTAACATTAACTGGTGACTGCTTATACGGTAGATTAAATGGAAGACACCTTGGGTAATTGAATGGAAGGTGATAACTTGTCCACAATAAGAAATGCAGGTGGTGCAGCATGTTTACAGGCTGAAAAAGTAATTTTGGTTCTCAGCATCTTGTCTGTGTTGGTCTTTAGCAGAAAACTTTGAATGGTGATTTGCAGACCATATTTTCTTCAGAAACCAATGTACCTTGCAAGTATCCTGTGATTGCTTTTCAAAGAATAGGTTGATTTCATCTTTATCCAACCTTATTATTAATGGGTATGAGGATATACTTAAGAATAATCCATGGTAAATTTGTTGCTATGAAACAATATAGCATCCTTAGTATTGTCAGATATGTATATCTTCTATCAATGTCCTAAAGTAAGTCTACAGTTCCGTGGATTACCAGAAAAACAATTTTTTGCAAATTTATACTCCTTGATAAAAGGTTGCAAAAATGACCAAAAAACAAAAAGGTCCTATTTCAGTACAACAATTCTTAATGCTTTTTAAAGTATTTGATTTTATCTTATCTTACTCAAGATATATTAAGTAATTATCAAAATAAATGTAAAGTAAAATAAATTTTATTCACAGGAATTAAAAATAATAGCAACTTATTTTATTGGATTAAGGATTACAGGAGAGATATACAAATAATTCTGTATTTTGACTCATCTAAATGCATATTTAATCTATATCAACTTGTGCTCAGTGGTCTAGAAAAAATAAGATTAATTTTTTTAAAGAAATATTTTGTCACTATGCAGAGAGGGCCAAAATTGCCTAGAATGCTCTCACCCATATATTCCTTTGGTTGGCTTTTTCTCATCCTTTGGGTTTCAGCTCAAAATCACCCCCTCAGAGAGATCTTCACTGCCTCTCTGTCAAATATGGCGACTTCTTTATTGCATATTACCCCTCTGCCATGTATTTCCTTCCTAGCATGTCACTATCTGACATCACCTTGTTTATTTATCTGTTTAATTGTTAAGTTTTTGTCCTAGAATGTCAGCTCTCAGGGGTCTTGGCCTGAGAGTGTTCCTCGTGCCTAGGTCTCTGTCTGGGAGTGTGGGCAATAAGTTAATATAAGTGGAAAGGATAAAGGAATAAATGAATAACTTAGAGTACATATGAAGACAGGAGACATTTGAAATGGGACTATTTTTTTTAAGACGGCAATTTAAGTCAAGGAAAAACATTGCGCCTGTCATCTGCTACCTTTTAAATGTAAAAGGTACTTACCCGTAGTTACGTAGAGAAAAAAAGAATATGGATTTTCCTTGTTAGCATTAAATTAAAACTTTCTGACAGAGAGCTGTAGGAAATGCTATGTCAGAAAAGAGATATCAGACCTATTATAAGTTTAAATATGTAAGTATAAAATTACTCTGTCACGTGGAGAGTACTGACAGTTGCTGGTATAAATCATCCTTATAGCATTCTTGACTGGGAAATTTAATATAATCCTTTTTTGGAAATCAGTAAAATTCCAGACACAAGACTAAAATCTCTAGGGAACAATTAACAGTTGCAATGAAATCACAGAAACTCTACATAGCAAACCAATAATACTCATTCTTAAAGTCTACATTGAGGAGGGAAGCATAACACAATATATTCCATCTAAAGCCTTAGACTGTAAGCAGGAATGGCTGCATTTTTGAGAGTCCATTAGACACTTTGGTTTCTGGCCAGGCCACAGTCTCTCACTACTCATTGTCTTCTGAGCAGTTTTACACCTCAACAGAGACTGGCCAGCTGCATCTTCACGTCCATATCCTTTGAAGCAACCATATTGTCATTACTCATTTTCCCTTTTTATTTCCTATCTTTATAGCTTCTTTATTCTTTAAGCTTTATACAAATTTTAATACTTCATTTTGTTGTTGTTGATGATTATTGCTTCCTTGATTTTCTAACTTTATTTTTTATTGATATGTAATAAATGTACATAATTTTGTGGTACATGTGATGATTTAATACATTGATATAATTTATAAAAATCAAATCAGTATAATGGGGATATCCATCCATTGCCTTAAATAATTGTCTTTCCTTTATGTTAGAAACATTGTTTGCTTGTTTTCATTTCACTTCCTTGAATCTGAAACACTGTTCTGGTACTTCTTTCCTGAACCAGTGACCGCATACCCCGCCACCTCGTTCCTCTACCGTTTCTCCAACCCACCACACAAATTCACACAGTATGCTATTTCTCTAGAGCTCACAGCTATTTTGTCTGTATTTTGAGCTCTATCCTAAATCGCTTCATATTCTTCTTTCTTTCAGAATCTTAAAAAAAAAAAAATCTGCCACTTCCGGGTCTCCTTTTTTTAGTTCTGATACTGTTATTCCCTCACCCTCAATGATAATTTCCTTTCAATAGCAGTCAGCTATGTAAATCTTGCCTGTGTCTGTGGTTGTAGATGTGCTTGCTCATATGTTTTCAAGACATTAACCCTCCTTACTGAATTTTTGACTTTGTATCTTTCTTTTCACAAATCAATACAAAGATCCTAAGTAATCTGTTAAACAACAAATTGACTCTGATCTTGGATGTTCCACAGACACAGTTTTGAACAATTAATGCTCACTTGAAGTCACTGAATCACAGGATTTTCCCAATTATTTAGCCTTTTTAAACTATGAGATAAGTGACAGCTTAGGGTAAGAAAAAATAATGTTTCGACCAATTATGAAAACACGTTTGTGATCAGCCTGAAATCACAAACAGAATCACAATCATAGCCATGGCAAGTTCTTTAAATCAGTTATTATAAAAACATATATGTCTTACATGTAAAATAAAATTTCATAAAATTACAGGGCTTTGGAAATTTAGAGTTCGAGTTCTCCTAATTTTGTAGGTAAAGAAACTGAGACACAGAGAGATTAAATCTCTTAGCAAAGTCCGTATCTTTTCTTTGTAAATCCTATATTTATTTCACTTCACATTTTGGTATTGCATATGTCCTACACTCATGACTGACATTGTCCTAAGAATATGAGCATAACCCAAGTGATGCTAAAGTCTGCAGTGTGCCTTATCCATCCATCAGTTGCCTCTACTTTTGTTACAGAAGTGGGCAGGTACTAGAATGTGTTTCTTTCCTATGTGTGAGTGTGACGGTCTCTGTGAGCTGCATTATGTACTGTCTGCTGATCCCCCTGCAGTCTTCCACACCCTCATACTGAGACAATGATGTAAGAGGTAGAAACCAGAAATAATGGATCAGCTTCTCCTTTCCTACATGGGGTGATGTGAACTGTATTTTTGTAAGAACTCAAAGCACAGTTGCATAAAGGGAATCACCCCCTATGGTCTGCTTGGAAAAGCATCTTTGTCTGTGATATTTGGTTTAAGCAGATTTTTGTCTCTTCTTTTATTCCTTCCACAAAGGCTTATTAAACATTATGAGACATGCGTTGTGCTAGGCATTTAGAAAACAAAAAGGAATAAATCTACATTACCTATCTTCAAGGAGCTCACAGTCTAGGAGAGGGAGGGCAAATAAATAGACAATAATAATAGCATCAAGTAAGTGATGTAATGATGGAAAACACATACTGCCGGAGAGACACATGAGGGACATCTAATCCAGAAAAGAAGGTCAAGGAAAGTTTTCCTGAGCCACAACACCTGTACCAAGTGTCCCAGGATTCTTAGGAATTATCTCAGTAAAGAAAGGCGAAGAAGTATCCTAGATCAGAGAATTAGATCATCAGAGACCAGGCAAGCACTAGCAATGGTTTTGGATTTTATAGGCTGTGTGTCACAGCTGCTTCATAGTTAAACTCAAGGCTGCCCTAGAGGCCAACACCAAGGATGGTCCTCTTTGAAGGTGTGGGTATTATTCATCAGTTAATCTGATGAGGCTAGGCTATTCTGCAATATAAAGTCCAAAATACCATTGGCTTAACACAATAAAAGTTAATTTCTCAATTGTACCCAGTTCAACATAGGACAAGTGAAATTCCTCAGTCTTGGGACCATACCAGTTAGGTCTGCATCCTCCAAAGTTGCAGTGGCAGGAGGACAATGGTAGAGATTTGCTTGGGATGCACTTAAAGAGTAATTGTGGAAGAGGTTTAAGTCACCTTCTGTCATTGACCAGAACACAGTAACCTCTCTCCAGATGAACCACGAGTGAGGCTGGGAAATGTCTTTCTGTGTGCTGCTAACAGAGAAAAAAGTATGTTGAACTCAGAATAGTATCTCTGCCATAGCCAGAGTAGCAGAGTTCATCCCTTTAATTAGGTGGTCTCCTGAGGCCCTATTTAGGACAAGGCTATTGCTTTGTTTGTTTGTTTATTTAAGACAGAATCTTGTTCTCTCACCCGAGACTGGAATGCAGTGGTGTGATCTTGGCTCACTGCAACCTCCGCCTCCTGGGCTCAAGCAATTCTCCTATCTCAGCCTCCTGATAGCTGGGATTACAGGCATGTGCCACCATGCCTCGGCTAATTTTTGTATATTTAGTACAGATGGGGTTTCACCATGTTGGCCAGGCTGGTCTCGAACTCCTGACCTCAAGTGATCCACCCACCTTGGCCTCCCAAAGTGCTGGGGTTACAGGCATGAGCCACTGTGCCCAGCCAACAAGACTGTTTAAAAACTGCCTATAGCTATGCCCTCTCCAAAGGTCATTCAAATTAAGTACTCCTTAATTTTCATTCTACCTACTAAAGTTTATGAAAGGGAATTTTGAATGAAGGAAAGTGAACAGAAATAAATAAGAATTGATGTTTTTCAGAACTGATGAACCATCAGTGGCATACTTTGGCAGAAAGCATTTTTCTTTGTTCAATTAACAGTCCCAGCCCTTAACTTGGAGTTTCTAGAAAATCATTTGCAATTGCAGTTTACTTGAAGCAACTGAGGTGATTGAGCCAAATATTTTCTCTTTAAACAGCCTAAAGGGTAGAATTTCTGGAGGTCAAGATGTGAAGATTGGGAGGGCCACAGCTTTGCTTCAGGCTAACCCTGCCTGTTTTATGGCTTGCTTTATGAATCAGATGCTTCCAAGCTGTACAAATTATGAGTTCGGTAATATGTGGGAAACAGAACTGAGTAAAGCATTGTCCTTATCTACAGGGTGCCTATAATCTCTTTGGAGAGATTCAGATAAATATTAACAAATAGCAAATTGCACAATGAATATTGCTAGAATGAAATAATAGCATTGCAGATAATTGCACATAAAAGAATAAGTTAGCACTGTAGGGATTTGGGAAAGGTTTGAAGGAAAACATGATAGCATAGAAGTTGAATTTTGAAGAGTGAGGTAAACTTTTAATAGAAGTTGGGATACAAAACATTCCAGGATGGGGAAATAGTATGAACAGTTACAGCTTTGTAAATTGTAAATATATATTTTGAAATGTTCAATAGCTTTGTGTGGCTGGTGCAATGTATGTTTGAAGGATACAGGTGAATAGAAGGAACTAACTATGAATAGTACTAACTAACTATTAGTTAGTACTCAAACTGTTCTTATTTTTTTATAACGAAGCTGCAGGATTTTTAGAGCTATTTTTATCCAGATAATAATTTATGTAGAGCTCATTAAGTGGAACACATAATTCTATCTGTAAAAGGTTTTCTGGAAAAAAAAAAATTCAAAAGAATACCTAAGAGACTTTTAGAGTTAACTACCCCTCCTTGATCTAAGAACATATTACAGTAAGAAGTTATAAAAAGAGAAGACAATATAGATTTCCAATTCTCATGTTAATCAGTTGGGCCTGTTTCTAAAAACCAACCAGTTATTCAGTTTCTGAAACCTTAACATATATTTTGAGTGAGATTCAGCTAAACCTAGCATCACACAATGTCAGAGTTGGAAGACAGCTTAGGAGAATGGTTCCGGAACCTGACAGGTGGTCAATCTTGCAGGAAGCTTATAAAATATGTGCACCCATAGGTTCTATCCTAGTCATACTAAATCAAATCCTTACTGAGTGGGGCCAAGAAATCTGTACATTTATCAAGTTCTCAAGATAATGGGCAGCTGAATTTGGAAATTTCTTTAAAGTACTGTCGAGGGCACTGAGGTCCAACATTGCAATGGGCGTTTAAGATATTAAAAGTAAATGGGGAAGTCATGTATTCATGTATTCATTTTCTTTTTCAATTAATATTTATTTTCTTATGTACATAGTGCTTACTTATAGGCAAAGGATGCAAAGGTGAAAAAATATGATCTCTGACTTCAAGTATTTATTATTTTTTAGCATCAAAAGGGTGTAATAATGTAAATAGGCATGTGTATGTTTTCCAAAAACCATGAGGTTCAGATACTAATATTCCCAAAGTAATATTCTTCCTTTTCTACCCTATTTCAAGTAGAGGTACAACACATATGATTAACAGATTTTCCCATGGGAACAGAAAAAAATAAATGTTAAAGAATAAAAGTGGACATATCAGTGTTTATTCTAGGTATTGAACTAAGCATTATATTTGTTCACATATAATCCTCACAATAACATTATCAAATGGGACTATCATTATTCCTATTTATAACTGATGAAATTGAGACATAGAAAGGTTAAATAAATAACTTGCCCAGAGTCACACATCCTTTAGGTAGTAGTGCCAGAAGTTGAGCTCCAGAGTTGGTGGGCTTACTTACCATATGATAGTGACTCTGGAATAAAGGAGAAACACAAATAATTTTTGCCATAAAATATCCAGTGGCACACTGTTGTTAGTAACAGATAAGATAATGGTATTCTGACATTCAGCAAGAAGGAAATCACTGGGATAACTACATATTATAAACTCTTTGTTTCTAGTTCCGTAAAATATACACCACTAAAAAGAAAAATTCTGACTGCAGAGAAACAGTATACTCTGTAGACCCCAGAAGAAAATAAATCACCATGAGATTTGACAACAATCAATTTCTCACTGCACACTAATCAAGCAGATAGAAAGAAGGCCATGGTAAGTGATTTACTTAATTAAATCTTTGAGGGAGGAGAGTTAGTTAGTTCATAGAGCTCTATGCTTTACACATTGACAAAACACAGCAATGTCAACAGTATGAAATGTGTATCACTCTAACAATGATGAATGCAAATGCATAGGATGCTCTGTCTGCCTGCTTCATGTCAGAAAAATCAAGACACTTCTATTTGGCAACTGGTGCCTGAGTCCTGTTGTTTCCATTAACTTACCCATGGATGTGTGGCAATTTATTTCTCAGGGAATTGTCTTGAGGCTGCTCTGGCAACCAGAAACACCAGATGGCTCTCCTTGAGATAAATGCCTGAATGTGGCTGGATGAGTATCCTTATTAAGGAAATAGACAAATTGTTTCCTTATTCCTTGGAGTTCCTTGGCCATCAGGGAATTACTTTAGGATATTGTGAAACCTGCTGTCAGCCTTCTCCTGTTCTACAATGTCCCTTCCATCTTCTCATTAATCGAGGTTTGACTGCATCAGTCAGGTTAGTCTGGGTTATGCTGCAGTAACAAGCAATCTTCAAGACTAAATGGCTAAACCAAGCAAAAGTGTATTACTTTCTAATGCTACATGTGCAGCACAGACGGGTATGGAAGTCTTGAGCTTAATATAATAGTCTAGAATCAGGCTAAAAGAAGGCCTACCTCAATTCCAGTGTTTTCAATGACCAGAGGAGGAAAAGGAAATGTGGTAATTACACATTGGCTCATAAGGTTTCTGTCTGGTAAAAATTAGATGTCACTTCAGATCCAGAGTACTTTTCTCATGCCAAAGCAAGTTACATGACTTTGAATAATTTTAAAGGAAATGGTAAAAGATGTGAAATAGAATACATAACCAATAGTCTTAATGTAAAAACAGGAGATACAGGAATCTTAGATATGCTGGTGAGTGCTGAGAATTTAGGAGCACCCACAACCCAATCTCTTGGGTTTCTAGCTGCGTGACTTTATGAACACCTTTTCTTGTCTTGAGCATCTTCCTTTACCTCAACCCAGGGCCAGGATTCAATATTTAGAATAATCTCTTCTCTACAGGATAAGGAGGAGACAGGGTTAGGAACAAAGAATACAGATCATAAACAAAACTTTATATCTTTTGCCTAAAAACCAAAATTGATGGCAGGTGAGTTTGGATGTTTCCTGCTCAAATCTAACTAAGCCTCTCCAAACATGTCTAAAAGTCTTACCCAGGCAACATGTGTGTTCACCTCCCCTTATCACTGCTGCCTCTGTCCTAGATGGTTTGCTTTTAGCTGTTTAAAAAAATTAATTATATTTGGTTGCAATTGTTAAAAGCCATGGAAGGTAGCAACAACCATGGTATTATTCTTCAGTGTCCACCTGCAGAGCTGACTCTACCAGAGAAGAGTTCACCCCTCCAGAGCACACTGCCCCACACAGCTGCCACACCACACTAATTGCAGTGTGTATCAATGTCAAAAGCCAGCCCATTGCTGATATCATAGTTTCTCACTTTGAAGGAGGAGTAAGCTAATTCCACAGTCTTCTCCTGTAGGACAAATGCAAGATAAATATTTTAGGTCATTAACAGTCTCTTTCTTCACTTCTAATTTAACATTTTACAAGAGTGTGACTTGGAGTGAAAGATTTCATTTTTCTCACCAGAAGACATAACATTCTTCGAAAGAAGAGAAAATAAAAATGAAATGAGCATTTGCTCTTATTTGTCCTTATATTTTAATTCTCTTCCTAGTAAGCTGGGCCTTCCAAAATACTTTCTCCCAGTGGAATCATGGACCTTGAAATTACTGATAGGTGAATAATCCACATAATACCTCTTCATCCACTTTATCAGCAAGTCCTATTTTCTGTACCTTCCAATTCTGACTCTGTGTTTTTCCCACCACTTCCACCAGAACTACCCTAGTCCATGCCACTACCATGTCTCACCTAGGTTATTGAAATAGTTTCCTAAATGAACTGCATGAGTCTATTCTTGCTCTGCTATGCTCTATTCTCCATTCAAAACTTAACAGTGCTCTTTTTCACAGTAAATCATAGTCACTCCCATTTCATAACCATTTAGCAGATTCATATTACAGACAGAGGGAGATCCAGATTCCTATAGTACACAGTGAAGTCTTGATTCCTACTTCAGCCTCTACCATTCTTCTCTTTGTCTGTATTCCAGTCAAATAGGCCAACTTACAGTTTCTTGAACATAACAAATGTGCTCAAGTTTTTTGTACTGTACAAGTTTGTTTGTTTTTTCTCAATGCTTAAAATCTTTTCCTTAAATCATATGCATTGTTTCCTTCTTAACTTGATGAAATTTCTGGTCTAATGTCACCTCACAAGAGTACCTTTCCTTGACTGCCCTGTTAGTTTTCTATAGCTATTTAAAATAGAAAACTGATTCCTATTGCTGTTTAAAAACCCCAAAACTCAGTGGCTTAAAATTATAAATACTTATTATCTTACATGGTTTATGAGGGCAAGGAATCTGAAAGCAACTTAGCTTGATGGTTCTGACTCAGAGGTTTCAGTTAAGTTGTCAGCCAGGGAGGTAGTCACTTGAATGCTTGACTGGAGCTGAAGTACCCAATTCTAAGGAGGCTCCCTCAAAGTCCTAGCAAATCAATGCTGGATGTCTTCAGGAGACCCCTGATCATCAAATGGACAATCCAGGGGTGATTCCATGTTTTCAAAACATGGTAGTTGGCTTTTCCCAGAATGAGTGGGTGAAGACAGAATAAAAAGGAAGTCTCAATGCTCTTTAAAACTTAATCTTGGAAGTCAGCACACCTTCTCTTTCATTTTATTCTACTTGGTGGAATACTAAATCCAAACCTTACTCAAGGAGAGAGAAATTAGCCTCCTCCCCTTGGAAGGAAGAGTATCAAATAATGTTCAGATCTTTTTCCCCTTTCTTTCTTTTGAGACAGCATCTTGCTGTGTCATTCAGGCTGGAGTGCAGTGGTGTGATCATGGCTGACTGCACCCTCGACCTCCAGGGCTCAAGTTATCCTCCCAGCTCTGCCTCCTGAGTAACTGGGACTATAGGCACATACACTCAGCTAATTTTTGTGTTTTTTGTAGTTATGGGGTTTTGCCATGTTACTCAGGCTGGTCTTGAACTCCTGGGCTCAAGCAATTCACCTGTCTCAGCTTCCCAAAGTACTGGGATCACAAACGTGAACCACCACACCTGGCCAGAAGGTTCTGGAAACCACTACAAGTAAAACTGTATGCCTCATGCCATTCTTCCTACAACTACCTCTCTCTGTGTCCTGCTTCATTCATCTTTATGCCATTTATGATGCTAAATAGACAATAAGGTAAAGTTAAGAATAGAGACAATAAGATAAAGTTAAGAATCCTCAGACCAGATTTTGTGAATTCAAGTCCCAAGTCTATGACTTATGGAGAGTAAAACCTCAGACAAATTATATAACTTCTCTGTGACTCAGTTTTTGGATCTTTAAAATTGGCCATTGAGCACCTACCTTAAAGAGTTGTGGGTGCTGGGCGTGGTGGCTCATGCCTGTAATCCCAGCACTTTGGGAGGCTGAGGCAGGTGGATCATGAGGTTGGGAGTTTGTGACCAGCCTGGCCAACATGGTGAAACCCCGTCTCTACTAAAAATACAAAAACTAGCTGGGCGTGGTTGTGGACACCTGTAATCCCAGCTACCCGGGAGGCTGAGGCAGGGGAATCACTTGAAACAGGAAGGTGGAGGTTGCAGTGAGCAGAGATCCTGCCACTGTACTCCAGCCTGAGTGAAAGAGTGAGATTCCATCTCAAAAAAAAAAAAAAAGAAAGAAAGGAAAAAGAGTTGTGGGAGGAATAAAAGAAGAAGGGGGAGAAAGAGAGAGAGAGAGAGAGAATATTAAGAGAATATACAACACAAAATAAATGTTATAGAAATGTTACATATTACAATTATTACTATATTATTTTTAGAAACCAGTGTTTATTCATTCTTTCCTTATTGTAATATGATTTGCATCAGTGCAAAATATTTGTCTGCCTGTTCACTATTGTGTTCTTGGTGTTTAGAATAGGTTTTAAAAATACATGTTGACTAAACTTATGCTCTAGAAGGCAAATATATTTATTTACATAATTCACATTTAAAAGATAAAAAGTACTTAAATATGTTCAATAATTTATCTATTCATTCCTTCGTTCAAAATGTTTTTTCTGAGTGCTTCCTAAAAGTTTCAGAGGGGCACCTATTTAAAGACATCATCTTTTCACCCAGATATAAATTAGTGTTCCATTAGAGGAAATTAGAATAGAAGAACCAAAGAAAGATCCAGACGAAAAGAACAATAAGTAATTAAAATAATCTGTGATTATACCTAGAGTTATTATATTAATAATTTGATAATTTATAATTGCTTATAAATCATCTCAGTAAGAAATATATAGGTTGAACTGCTCTTTCTACATAAAAAGTCATTAATTAACTGAGCAAGCACGAGAGAAGTACCTGGATGAGGAAAGAGGATCATGGAACATGTAACATATAATTTGGGAAACACTGCTATGGTCATCTTGCTTCTCTGAGGGTGGTATAAGGTGTCTGTTAAGTTTACTTTCAATGATGATCCTAAGATATCTTAACAAATTGATGATTCAGAGACAGTAGAGGTTATTACATACTTTCTTTCAAGATTCAAAAGTTAAAAGTTTAAATAAATTTGAAATAAAAAGTTGTATTTTAATTACACAGTATATGAGGACTTCATAGAATTTTCCATTTTGCCTGAACCAGTGCAAGCCAAGCACAATGTGGCTCACACAGCTGTCTACATTGGCCATCAACCACAAACAGACTCATAGCCCAAGGCCCATTTGGAAGAGGTCTGGAAACATGTCATGCCTGTATGTTATCACCACACTTACTCCTGCACCTGCAGTTTGCTTTCTGGAGTTATTAACAGGAAACCTCAAGTCCCTTTACATCAAATGTATTTGATGAAAGGATGGCAATGCTGTACCAGAAGGATGTCCATGTTAACAAGTTTGCCCAACCACAGGCATGGCCAGGTACTCTTGAGTGAATATGATTTGGGCCAGAAAAACAAAGGATGGCAGGCTTCTTTTTAAATGACTGCTTTTAGCAAAAAACCTGGTGATGAGTAAATAGACCCAGACAAAGACTGTAGCACACAGACCTTCCTGATTTATGGGTGCCCACTGCTTCTTTTCCTTATTATGCTATGCTCATTTTATGTTTGCTTTTTGTGTGAACTCACACAACAAGATGTTATATATATTTTGTTTGTTTAGGGTAGTGGTTTTGAATGATGGCTGCAAAATTACACTCTGCTTCTAAGGAATGAATACAGGAATTAAATCTATTTCTGCCTATTGTGAAGAAAAACAAATACTGATCTGTTAAATAAGGTTCTTATGCAAAACAGAAAACAAAAGTACCTGTTAAATAAGATACTTATGCAAAGACAGATAGCTTAAAATTTGGGTTGCTTCATGGAAATATTATGGAAAGATCAGATAATGAGTATATTTCTTATTACAGAAATACTGTAATTTTTGAATAATATATTACAAACATTAGACAATAAAGAGGAAGACTTCATACTATTCTCCTTTTATTAATTCCTTAAATAAATATATATATATATAAAATATCATGCATATCATACATATGGCATGAGCTGGGCATTGAGGATGAAAGGTAGACAAAACATAAATGGTCTCTGAACTCCGGGTGCTTATGTCAGCACTGAGTATAGGGAATGCAAACATTAAACAAATAACTACACAAAATGTGAGGTTAAAGGTGTGTCTGTGCAAGTGCCTTGAGCAAGAAGTATCGTGAATTACTCACACAAGAATACTTATTGAGTAGCTACTATATGTACCCTTTCCCTTTTAAGGATATAACAGTGAACAAAATCAGCAAACTCTTCTTTTTTAATTGAAAAAAATCAGCAAAAATCTCTGTTTTTGGAGAAGCAATATACAAAATAAATAGATAAATTCTTAAAAATCTTGTAGCAATCACAGATATGGTATAATAGGAGATATAGAGTAATAGAAGATGTGATCAGAGAGGAGCTAAGTTAGGAGGTAGAAAAAGTAGGGCCTTCTAGTTGATTTTAGGGGCACGGGTTTGTATCCCGGTAAGACGGAAAGTTATGGAGAGTTTGAGGAGTGGCATGGTCTGACATGTCTTAAGAAGGTCACCCTCGGCCGGTCATGGTGGCTCATGCCTATAATCCCAACACTTTGGTAGGCTGAGGTGGGTGGATGACCTGAAGTCAGGAGTTCAAGACTAGCCTGGCCAAGATGGTGAAACCCCGTCTGTACTAAAAACACAAAAATTAGCCGGATGTGGTGGTCAACACCTGTAATCCCAGCTACTCAGGAGGCTGAGGCAGGAGAATTACTTGAACTTGGGAGGTGGAGGTTGCAGTGGGCCGAGATCGTGCCATTGGACTCCAGCCTGGGTGACAAGAGCTAAACTCTGTCTAAAAAAAAAATAAAAAAAAAAATAAAAAAAATAAAAAAAGGAAGATTACTCTGGCTGTAAGTAGCAAAGAGAGAAGCATGGAGACCCATGAGAAGTCTACTCCACCTTCTAGGCACAGATAAGGGTAGTTCAGGTACTGGTGGCAAAATTACAGATAGTGAAAAGTGGTTGTGTTCCAGCTCTAATTTCAAGGTACAGCCACAGAGCTGGCTGCTGCATTTAATAACAAAGGGAAAAAGAGAGGAGTCGGGGTAAACCTAGGAACTCTTGAGATAGTGAGGTATTTTAAGAAATTCTTCCTTGAGGGAGTGACAATTGAGTTATTTGAAGGAATAGTAAGAATTAATTAGAAAAAGAGTAAGGAGGGACAGAACACATAGATTGAGAATTGATTATATTTGTAGGACACCTTCTCCTAGGAAGATGAAAGGAAGAGGCTTTTTTGTTTATTGAGCTATTAACTATCAAAAGATAATGAAATTAGAGTAGACGCATTATACTTGTAAAACTTTTAGGGAAGATGTCATTTGCAACAATTTGTAGCATAAGACCATCACATATGGCATAGTATTAATCAGAAATTTTTATATTAGGCTTTATATTAATTGGTTTATTGTACATGAATCTAATAAATTTCATATCAAAATGACTATTAACAGAATGTTTTTCTTGACACTATTCATCTGTACACAACCATTAAGGAAAAAAGGTCAAATTGTGTATTTCCATAATTACATGACCATGCTCCTTTTTAACAACAGTGAGGAGTGGAGAGTAGTCTGTGTATGAGGAGAATATAATGCCCTGGCAGTTCTGGAGCCTTCTACTGTAAACAAATTAGAAAACTTCCAGCCTGCTTATACAGATTCAAAGCGCACATTTAACCTGGATATGAACTATATGAAATCTGGTCACATATTAAATAAATCTAAGTAAATAGGTACAGGATCAGCAAACGTGTAATATTTCCAAACATTTTCTCTTTCTGTCAAATATTTACATCTTTTAATAGTTTCATGTTTATTTTACTTATTAAATAATTGCTCACCTCTTTTTGGTTCCTTAAGCAGTATTTATATAAAAGAAGTCATAACAAGATGGCATTGCCACCTCTGTTGTGTTGAATGTATTTTAAAGCGTTGTGCTTGCACTTTTACTTTAGTTTTTATGGTTTGTATTTTTACTGTTTTAGAGCTGCTACTAGAAGTACTTAATCTCAGATGAGTTATTAACCAAATTTTAAAAATCAGGTTATGCAAACTGCCCAAAGAAATAATAATAAAAGACATGAAAGGCTTTGTATTTTGCTATTTTTAAAACTAGGACCAGTCAAGTTTGGTTGGATTTTTCTAAGGGAAGAAATCAGAAGTGTTAGGGCAGGATGTACAGAATTATGACAATGAAGCTCTCCCAGCATGGAGCTGACAGAATAAAGGAAACCCCGTCAGGGACACGTCTGGCTACAGACTTGCATTTCAACATGATGTATCATGTCTTCTGGTTTGAAAATAGTGGTAAACTACCCAGATCACATTCTCCAAGAGTTTGGAAACTCAGATATGCTTTTGGGAGAAAATAATAGGTTTCATTTTTCCTTTTATGATGGAGTTAGGTTGAGGTGACTTGTATGATGATCCAATACAGTTGGTTCAGGAAAATCAGTCATTTTAGTTATTAACAGAAACATAACAATTCTTACAATAGTGGTATTACATAAAGAGAAATATATATATGCAATTATTTTCTATTTGATTTTTCTAGCATTGGCTAAATATATATAAATTTTCCTCAATAAAAACTTGTTTTCTTTGTGATAAAGGCAGAATATTATTCAGGTGACTCTTACAATTCTTAGGCTTTGGTGGATTTTCTTAGGATAATTTTTCTGAAGTGAGTCACATGCCAGGAGAAGACATGAGAAACCATTGTTGCAGCTCTCTTCTGTGTAGGCCACCAAGTTGACTTTTATACAACTACCTACATCATAACTCTGGCCTAATGCTACCAGGACATCTCTAAGAACTGATACGTCAACCCATTTTATCTTAAGGCTTTATTACTGTCTAAAATAAGAGTGATGCACAAATTATATAAACTATATCAAATCAAATGAACACAAGTCACATCCAATTCCTGCTTCATGCTTCTAAAATTCTGGCTATGGGACATTATTGATACCTCCAGTTCACTGCATTCACTTACAGTATCTATCAAGTGGGATTATTCCAAAGACAAGCTCTCTTATGAGTGAATGTATTATTAATAATCACCTAGTGTTCACATAATGTTCACATAATCCTCCAGTTTTATAATTTTTTTAAATAATGCCAATACAAGTGTTCTTTGGAGAAGAAATGAAATGAATTATTGCCATAGACTAAAAGTTTGTGTGCCCCAAAATTCATATGTCAAAACCTAATTGTCAATGTAATGGCATTACAGGATGCGACCTTTGTGAAATGATTAGGTCATGAAGGTGGGGCCTTCATGAAAGAGATTAGTGCCCTTATAAAAGAGTCTCCAGAAAGCTGGTTAACCCCTTCCCCCATGTGCGAATGCAGCAAGAAGACAGCCATCTATAAATCAGGAAGCAGACACTCACCAGACATTGAGTCTGCTGGTACCTTGATCTCAGACTTCCCAGCCTCCAGAACTGTGAAAAATAAGTTTCTGCTCTTTATAAGCCATATAGTCTGTGGTATTCTCCTATAACAGCCTAAATGGAAAAATTAATTATTATCCGCATTTTACTGATGAGAAAAATGAAGGTTTTCAAGATATTGAATCTGTATTCTAGTGGTACTTTGAACTTATCTTTTTGTATATATTGAGGTGACATTGATTATTATTGGTAGTAGTATTACTAATACTACTACCTACTACTACTGAAACCACCTTTGCAATGTTATAACTGAGGAAATTATGACAGTGAAAGAAACAGACCTAACAGACTCTATCTTGCTTCTAACCTTTAAACTGTCTTTGTTCATTCCTGGGAATAGGCCAAACTAACTTTGGGAAGGAATTCAGTTCATGGTTTGACTCTGAAAAAAAATTGGTAACAGCCCTTTCCTGAAAAGATCCCCTTCTTGCCTGGGGACCAGTCAGCCTTTGCAGGACTAACCAATTAGCTACAAGTTTAGAAATTACAGTTTAGGGGTCATGTAGCCTCTGGCTCCAAGAGTCTGAACCTCCCCAAATGGCTTCTTGGAATAATATCACTATTACAAAACCTAAGATCAGTGCTTGAGATATTTTGCAGACCCTGCACTGGTTGGATCAGCTGACAACACTCAGACCAGTAATCTGGTTCAACCAGTTCTGCCATCCTATCCAGGAGCAGATGACGTCAAGAAAACCTTACTTTAACCCTCTATGATTCCATCTCCAACCTGACTAATCAGCACTCCCCACTTCCCAAGCCCCTACCTGCCAAATTATCTTTAAAAACACTGATCCCTAGCTAATTTTGTATTTTTAGTAGAGATGGGGTTTCTCCATGTTGGTCAGGCTAGTCTTGAACTCCTGACCTCAGGTGACCCACCCACCTCAGCTGGGTGTGGTGGCACATGCTTGTAATCCTAGCTACTAGGAAGGCTGAGGCAGGAGAATTGCTTGAACCTGGGAGGTGGAGTTTGCGGTGAGCCGAGGTCCCACCATGGCACTCCAGCCTGGGCAACAAGCAAAAACTCCATCTCAAACAAACAAACGAAAAACAAAACTCTGATCCCCAAATGCTGATTTGAATAATAATAAAACTCTGACCTCCTACACAGATGGCTCTGCATGAATTACTCTTTCTCCATTGCAATTCCCCTGTCTTGAAAAATTGGCCCGTCTAGCGGGCAAGGTGAACCCATTGGGAGGTTACACCGCCTCATTGCTACTGGGCTCTTCACTGCAGCTCCGTAATACTGCATACTTTTGCCCAAGTGAAAGCATTTCTCTGTTGAAGTTTTCTGTGCAAAGTCTGTTCACAGTGTGTGTGTGTGTGTGTTTTTTCTTCTTTTATCTACATGAACCATGCTTGAGGAGTTCTCCAAGCAGAGATTGGTAATGGTTTCTATAAGGAGTATCTGTCAGCCTTTGTATTCTTTACACATTGTTGAGTTTTAAAGTGCCAGACTGTGGCAGCCTATTATATAACATGACCTCCATAAACCTGTTGATTGGAGACTTGGCTCAGGACATTTCAAAAGCCTCATACTGGCCCGGAGTACATTTGAGGAAAATGTCCCGTCTCAGTGGGAACAGGTGGAAATCTAAATGCAGTGTTGGCCCTGGTTAGAAAACAGCCCCAAAACATCAAGGATTACTGAATGTGTGAATCTAAAATCTGCCTTTAAACCCATTTTAACAACTCTCATTCAACTCTGCAAGAAGTTGGAAGTACTGCTTCAAGGGTCAGTCTTTGTTGCTTGAGTTTTATATTCTTAAATAATGCTGATGACCTTCATTCAAGAGTGAGGTCTGCTAAGGGCAACTCTTTAGATGGAAGATAACTCACTTATAATAGCAAATTTAGAGCTAAAGAGTTAGAGCTTATTGGCAAATAGCCTCAATTTAGTGTGTATTGTTGTGCTAAAGAAAAGTAGGCTTTGGTAGACTGGGGTCAAAGTTCACTTTGTATTCAAATTTCAGGGTCACCAGCCTTGTCTTGGAGTTTCATCACTAGATGGGTAGACTGTTGCTCTGTTTTTGTAGTATTTTAGCTCTTAGAACATACTGTCTGTTTAATGGCAATTAATACCTCCCAGTTCTCCTCTAGGGATATACTCATTCTTTTTGCACTGTACACAAGAGCAGGACATTTTACATGGAGGCAGAATAGAGAGTTGAATATCATCTGATATATCGAGACTGAAAGTTCCTACCTTTGCAGTAATCTCTTACAATATCTGATGACTTCTTCCAGAGTTTCCACTTATAAGAGGTCATTCTACCCCAATGTACTAATTTTTACTCAAGTATTAGCATTCACTACTAAAACATTATAATTCAGTTTATCAGATTATCTGGTTGACTGTATATCAAAGAAAGAGACACCAATATGATCAAGTTTTGATTCAGAGATTTTCATTATGGGAATAAAATTCAGGTGAAGACGTTTGAATACACAGAATTTTTTTTCATTCCTTCTATTTGAAACTATCCTATGTAACTGTGATTTTTGTGTGTGTGTGTGAAAGTCTCATGCCCAGGCTGGAATGCTGTGGGCTATCTTGGCTCACAGCACCCTCTGCCTCCTGGGTTCAAATGATTCTCTTGCCTCAGCCTCTTGAGTAGCTGAGATTAGAAGCACCAGCCATTAATGCCTGGCTGATTTTTGTATTTTTGTAGAGATGGGGTTTCACCATGTTGGCCAGTCTGGTCTTGAACTCCTGGCCTCAAGTGATCCACCCGCCTCTGCCTCCGAAAGTGTTGGGATTACAAGTGTGAGCCACCATGCCCCGCCAACTGTGATCTTTCAATGCATATTTACCTATCATCTATTTTATTCAAGAGACTGTGGTGCTGGAAAATTAAATAGACAATTTAATTAGGGTATATATACATAAAAATATGTATCTATATGTGTGTGTGTGTGTGTAGAATATGAGAAAATACTGGCAATGAAATCAGAGATGTAGGCAAAGTTTTGTGCATAAGCAGATGATTTGGAAATTAACCATCTCTCAGATGGACTGGCTCAGAGAGGAACTGGCATTTGTGCTCTGTTCTGAGCTGTGAATTGTATCAGGAAAGGTAGGACAAAGGGAGGGAGGATTCCTGGGAGAGGGGGTAACGGGGTGGATATGGATGTGTGAATGTGAGAAAGGGTGTGGTGTGGGGAATGGCAAGGGATTACAATTTCCTAGGAAAGCCGGCTTCTTACAAAGAGAGACAGGTGAGAAGTAAGATACAGAGGGTTAGAAACTTGTTATAAGTGTTTTGAATTAATCATGTAGGTAATAGAAATTAATATGAGGATTATACACAGAGGAGTGGTGTGATCAGTTCTATGCTTTATGGAGAAAACAACTGGCAAATAGGAGAATGATTTGGAGAAGAACATAGAGACCTTTACAATAGTTAGCAAAGAATGTGAAAAGAAAACAGAAACGATGAGGACCTGACCAGGGTAATGGGATCAAAATAAAGTGTGAAAAAAGTAGAATAGAGCACCAAAAATATTTTATGACTTACTAAACGTAGGCATTGGAGCAATGGATGCCCCTGAAAGACGAATATGTAAAAGAGAGGACTCATGTCAGAAAAAAGATGAAGCCAGTTTTGCAAAAATTATACCAGTGAGAAAAATTATGAGAGTAAAGTAAGCTAACCTACCCTCATCTTGCCTTTCCCTTAATTATTCCTGGGCTGTTGGGTAAAGCTAACTTTGTAAAACGTTTAGGCTATAGTTTAAAAGATAATAGGTCTTGCCAGGAAACTCAACGTTTTTGTAAATCTAATGGGCTGGTGGGAGGAGAGAATCCTGAGTCCTGCTAAAGTGCAGACATAAACAATTGTCAGACATTATTCGGGAAGTTATAAGATATGCGACTTCCCCAATTACTCCTGAAATAACACCATTGGTGTAGATTGGTATTTTGAGATATCTTTTCAGGTTTTTTGCATGTCTGACAAACATGGCTCCACCTAGACCCTCCAACTCTGCTCCCGTGGCCTCACTCAGAGGCAAGTCAGCCTGCAGGAGGATAGCTTTGACCCCTTATGATGTCATCTCATCCCCAACCAATCAGCAGCAATGACCTGGCCTTCCTCACCAATTACCAGTCAGACCATTACCTGGCCTTCCTCACCCCTTCCCCCAAACTGCTTTTGCAAAACTCCTAACCTATGAGCTTTGGACAAGATGATTGGAGTATGAACTCTGTCTCCCATGTGACATGGTTGGGCTCGTGTCTATTAAACTCTTTCTTTACTGCAATGCTATGGTCCTTCATGCAGCAGAGAGGAAGAATCCCTTGGACAGTTACAAAGATATTAAATTAAAAAAATGTTCCCTTATCATCTCGGATACCACACCTGACTGACATAGTAATAATAATATTGACAGTAGTGTTAAATAGATAATAAGTGTTTATACTAATCCTCACAACAACTATCGTGATACATGTATATTATTGATACTTTATAGATGAAAATGAAAATTCAGAAAGGGTAAGTGTATTACAAAAATTTAGATGACTGACAAGTTACAAAAAAGGTGAAATTCAAATGTATTTACTCCAAGTTTAAGCTTCTGAACACTCCATCAGAGTTGCCTTGCATGTACACCACTGGATTCAAAATACCCAATTAGATTCATGATGAGTATGAAGTGCTCTTACTATTTTGTTTATTTTTTATTTTGTAAACATCATGCAGTGATTTTCTTTCTCTGCCAGGAGGAGGAAAAACAGGCAAATAAATAGGCAAAACAAAAGTATAAAGGTTGAAATATTAAAGGTAAAATTTGCAAAATTAAAATTTGCAAAATTAAAGACAGTTAGAAATAAGGTTATTTTTGTTGTGTTGATTAGCACTACAAGTGATTCTTGAGCCTCGCAAGAAATGATGTAGTCTTTGTTATTTCTCTGAAATTGACACCTTTATTGAAGCCTTTTATTTCTCTAGTTATTATAGTGTACATTTTCTTTTCACATCTCATTGTAAATTGAGTTAGTTAATTTTGTATTTTATTTTCTCTTCAAAACAACTTTTTTTTTTTTTTTTTTTAGTAGATGTGACTGTTTCTTTTCATATTCATTTTATAGGTAAGGAAATCAAGAATGTTCCTTGTAGCAATTAATGAACCTTAATCTTCTGACTCAATATCTGGGATTCTTTCCATGATCCTATATTACGTAAGAGAAAAATGGTCTAGTATCTAAAGGCAAACAGTTTCTATTATGAGAAAAGGATTTGAGAGCTAATTTTTTAAACTGCCCTTCCGCCTCTGAAAGATTTGAAAGAGGAAGCCGCAAGCAAGCTGGGAATGCTTCATTTATCTTATCTCTGACAAGGAATAAGAAGTATTTTGGAATTCCCTAGAGCCCAGAATGTCTATTATGCACTGACAGAGCTTCCTGTAATTAAAGGCTATATTACATTTGGATGGAAGTGACACACTCCGTTCTGGAAGCATATAGCCATATGCACGCTTTTATTTAATAAAAAAGAAATCAGAAATCAATTGAAAGTGAGATTTGTTAGGATGAGGATGTTAAATAAAACCATGTTCAGGGCAGAGTTGACAAAATCTTTCTCTCTGAGTTGGTACAAAGTTAAGAAGCGTCTACAATCATACGAAAAAATTTATTTTAGAGGTAGGTGAAAAAGAGAGATTATTTGTTGATTTGAGTGGAAGACTACAGAACTTTTCAGAAGATTTGGTGAGCAGATGCTTTTAAAAGCTCTTACCAGCTCAGTCTTTACTACTAGTAATTTCAAACAAAGCAGGAGGTCGGAGCATTAATGTTATTTTCCTTCCTTTTTCTACAGTCCTTTTGGCTAACCACTGATAGAGAACAGCCTGGAGAGGCCTTGAGAAGCCCCTGTGGTGAAAACACATCAATGTCAGCTTTAAACTGGGGGCTTGTTTTCAGCGTGAACTAATTTTTCCAGTTTCTCGCTTACTTTACCTTTTCATAACCACATTAAAAACAAGAAAATATCCATGATTTATCTCCAAATATATGCTATTTTGTTTAGGTTGATATCATGAATTTGTCATTTCTTACCCATTCTGAATTTTACATAAGATTTCATGAATAGTAAGATGAGCGAGTATATGAGGAATTAGCAGTGGCTCTTGTTACAGGCATTATTTTCCACCATGGAAGTTGCTCTCTTAGGTCAAGATCCTTAGAAACAAATCTTAAGATGAGCTTTTATGCCCAAGAGACACATTAAGAAGGTACTTCCTGGAGACACTAATATGGAAAGGCAGAAGCAGAACAAAAAGAGGAAGAAGCCAGCACTATAGTATGAATGTGTGTCCCCCATAAAATTCATATGTTGAAACCTAATCACCAATGTGATAATTTTAGGAGGTGGAGAATTTACCAGATGATTAGATGATAAGAGCAGAGTCCTTATGAATAGGGTTAGTGTCATTATAGAAAAGGCCCCAAAGAGCTCCCATGCCCCTTCTACCATGTGTGTACACAGTGAGAAGGAGTCGTCTATGAATCAGAAAGCAGGCCCTTACCAGACACTGAATCTGCTGATGCCTAGATCTTGGACTTCTCAGCCTCTAGAGCCATGAGAAATGAATTTCTGTTGTATACAAACCACTCAGTTTATATTATTTTGTTATGGCAGTTTGAACTGATTAAGACACCAACAAAGGTAAAATTTCTGGCAAAATCCTCTTGATGATTGCCTGATCCCACCTTCCAGGGAAGTGATTTCACCTTGAGTTCAGAGAGTTAGGCTTTCTACTCTCTTACTTCCTGGTCATTTACTAAGGTCACTCTTTGGGGATGCCAGCTCATGGAATTGCCAGCTTCAATAGCCCCTAGAAGTAGAGTCTCGTAGGCAAGTTGAACAAATATCTTTTAAAGCTGGGAGAGGTAATCACCGAAATAATAAAATAGGGCCAAGGCGATCTAGGCAGACAATAGCTTATGGACAAATCAATTGGTTTAAAAGAAATTGGGTTGAGTTGCGTTAAAGATGTTTTACTTTCCTAGACTGCGTAAAAATTCCTAAAGTTGATTATGACACAGATGGTAATGAACCGTCTGCAGTCTTTCAAGAACTGTGACTAGAGAGGGTTGAGGTGCTAGGAAAGACAGTGAGAGGGAGCCAGGAGTTAGGCAAAGCAGTGGCAAGGTTTGCTTCTACAGTACACTAAATATCAACCTTTGGGATGAGGTAATTATACTTCTAAGTAGGCTATTTTAAAATAACTATTACTATTTTTACCTAAACTCCCACCATAGGCAAAAAAAAAAAAAAGAAAAAGAAAAAATCCAGAACACCGATGGTAATTTCAGCTCTTTCAGGAGCAAGCAAGAGTTTATTCATTTCCTTCCCACTGACTTTTTAAGGATGTATAAGCTGCGTTGATCTGCTCTCCTGTATTTACCTCTGTGATCTGCTTTGCCAACTCCAAATTGGAGAATGTATTACTAAGGCAGAAGAATTTGATGACAGCTTTGTATCTCCAATGAACATCTCTCCTTGCTATAGCTCTGCTCTGCTCCACTGCACCAGTTGGATTCAGAGCATGGTTGCAGGCAGGATAGTAAAGCAGTTGTTAAAGAGTGGGCAGAGTAGAGAGTTTGTAAATAGAGAGTTTAGAAAAAATCATAGGATCTGTTCAAACAATGAGACTTGACTTTTGACAATCAACTGTTCAAATAGATCAACCCCATTTCATTGTGAGAAAGAATGTTGCATAGCTCCTACATCTACAAATTATGATAACCATGTGAATTGTAGACAGAGCCAGTAAGAACGTAGTTTAAATATAGAGTAACTTCTCAGAAATAATAATCATTGGCATTTACAACTGCATAACAACACTGCCAGAATTGCCAGTTTCCTAAATAAAGGTCAAAAACATGCATTTTGAAATCTGGGAACAGACTATTAAAATCTAGAAAACAGATTATTAAAGGTGGGAAGGTATCCAGGCTGAAAGTGCTCTAGCTGCTTCCTTCTGTCCGCAAAACTAGATAATACTTTGTGTGCATGTAGAGTGTGGAATATTCCCCATCAACTCCCCTCCTCAAGACCCAGATCCACTCTCCACCCTGTCCACTTGGAGTTCCCTTTGCCCTCTGGCTTTGGTTGACTTGGCCAATGAGAGGCACTGAGTGGAGACTGCTGGGTGCAGGAGAGTGAGATTGGAGTATTTATTCCCCGACTCCCTCCATCCTGGGCTGAGGAGGGCACTACAGCTCTCTCTTAGGGATTTGGTAACTCTTCCCTCCTCCTTGAAGTTTAGATTAGGAGCTGATCACGTGTTCTCCTGTGACTAGTCCCATTTTTTTCCACTGCTTCTCACTGTTTTTCAATGAGACCAGCTCTAGTAGTGTTTAAGCATCCCTTGTTGGTTTCCCTGAACCCTGCTCATACTTTTGGCAATAGTTCCTTTACTATATACTCCTAGGCTTCCCCATTTGAGTATCGTCTATGGGACTTGACTAAAATAGAAAGGTAGAATTGCTTTATTCTAGGAGTCATGTCTGTTACAAAACCTATCCCTCCCACATCATTCCTTATTCTATTAGCAGCTGCCTTCAGACCTGGACAAGAGGCGGCCCCGTGCTTTATAAAGCTTCACTTATCACAAACACGAAATGATAAGAATATATTCATTATATTCATTTAAAAAAAATCTGGATGCCTCTGTCACTTGAAATCTGGCAGTTACCACTGGTGTGGCACTACCTGAAAAGCTAAACATCTGCTCTCATGACTACCAGTATTAGGCCGCAAGAAAATATTTCTCCTCATTTTTTCTATTGTCTTGAAACCAAAAGCTTTGTGTCCAAATCTTTCAAGGTCAGAGGTCATCCTTCTGATAATATGGGAGACAGATACTATTTTAGGATGAGGTAACATTTTCATGGTGGATGCTCATAGGTAAGAAAAAAATAATATCAATTTTTTTCAGATATATGGATGTAATAGTTTCTTGCCTAATGAAATATCCTCTCCTAGTAGTGTAGTGTACCCATTTTTCTTTTTGCTCTTCCTGTTCCAATTTGTAGTTCTGGAGTTAGTGTGGAATTAGAATGAGGTAATGCCAATGACTGCACCAACTAGTGAAAGAAACAGTTTTGAAACTCCACAATTCATATTTCTTTTAAATTTACATTTTATATATATATATATATGTGTCTATATATATATGTAGGTCAAGATCTAACTTACTTAAAGCTATTGGTAAATAAATAGACATCAAAAAGTGAAATTGCACATAATTTTGTTTTTATAAAAATGTGTAATAAAATAAATGCATTCTATTTAAATATTTTCTTTTTTTCTTTAAATTTTGATGTTTATTAATCATGATTGATGTTTCTTTTTGCTTTTAACAATTTTCAGCATTTTAGAAGAAAAAATATTTTGAGAATAATGTCAGTTTTGAATATTCAGTTTATGTTTTAATGAAGAATATGTTTGAATTTGTAGACTTTCATAAAGTTACATTTTAATTTTGAATTCTTAAGGCCAGGGATTGAAAAACTTTCTGTAAAGGGTCAGAAAAAGTTACTACTAGTTAACTCTGAAATTGTAGTGCAAAAGCTGCCAAAGACAATATGCAAATAGTGGACAGGGCTGTGTTCTAATAAAATTTTATTTGCAAACACAGGCAGCTAACTCACCAGCCTTTGTTCTACAACAATTGCTTTTAATTTGTATTGTAATAGAATAAAAATTATGTGAAAATTTCACTTTAATAATACAATTAGTAATTTTCCTTACATTTAAGTCAGTATGAATGATTTATCAATTATGTCTTTATTTCATTACTCAGTAAAACAGAAAAATTCACCAACAGAACACGTGAACATGATAATAGTAATTAAATGTAGTCTTCTGATACTTTGCCTACTCTTAGCCATAAAAGAAACCATAGCTTTACAGAAATATTTAAAATGTTGTTGTTTGAAGTATATTTTTCAAGACAACCCTAAAATGTATTGAATATAAATGTTTGTTAGCTTTATTTGTAGTTTACAAATATTTAGAGATACGGTGTGTGGGACTTCAATGCTACTCTTGCCCCAGGCTCAGACCAGTTTTGAGGTGGGTCTGATTAGCTATTTTCCTCTCTGGGAGCAAGTGATCTTATCAAAAGACAAAGCTTTATTTCAGAAGTTGCAAACTGAGAACCTTCGGGTTGTGTTTAACTCACTCATTTTGGATCTGCACAGCGTTCATAAAAATGTGAATCAGTTGCACACTACTTCCAAGTAAAAATCTAGATGTCTGTCTGCTGTTTGAAAATCTTGTAAAACTAAATCTCTCTTTAGGGGTCTCAGCAGTCCCCTTTAGAAGAGACATGGGACATCACCCAAGTCTTCAGCACCATCAAGGGCCCCAACCCAGCCAGCCAACTTCACCATCTGTACTACTTGACCTACCCTCTATAGCCTTTGACTTTTAAAGCTATTCCAGACCATTGGAAACTGGCCCTTTTCTAATTTGTATCCTCCTTGCAGTAAATGCTGATTCCCAAAACAAAATACGCAAACAAATCCAACCAGCAAAACAACCACTAAAATGGCAGCTCCTTTTAATCCTAAGAACCTCTGGTCTTTTTTGTCCCTGCCTAGGACGTGGAGTTGGTGACGCTGCTCTGATTACTCTCTGCCCCTTCCCTCCAATTAATAGAAGGAAAAAGAGTGAGCAACAGTTTGCACCAATCTTTTCACATTTTCCAAAGCGATGTTTCAACTCAGTCATTCTAGAACTATGATCAGGAACAACAACATAGAAAGTGGCCTAGTTTGTGACAGTATAACTATAATAAAATGATATTACCTGATAATCATATCTATTATTAATAAAAGAAAAAATGAATTGCCCTTTTTATTAAAAAATACAAAGGAACATAAAAGGACTTTGAGAATTTAATTGAGTCCTTGCTAACAGTGATAACTTAATGGGAGGAAAGGCATAGCTACTAAGAAGATCCTGGCTGAGCAATAGACCCCTTTCTGTTTCCTGACAAGTCCACAGAGGAGCAATTTAGAATTGAGGAGGAAAAGGATAGGAATTAGATGTTGCCCTGCATAGCACTAGAGGTTCATCCTATAGTAACTTAACCAAGAACACTGCTTTGAAAATTAAGTTAGGAAAATGATTTTCCTACTTATTGGTTTAGTTTTGTGGGTGTGCACATATGTGTATGTGTTTGTGCTGTATGTTCTTGTGCCAGCAGTTACCTGTTAGACAGTGATTTTCATTGTTTGGTTGAATCCTAAAGTAAGAAGGACATTTTATATTGTGAGTGTGCATAAATACACATGTAATAATTTATATAATTTTGGAAAAACATTTTTATAAAATAATACCTATTGTTATACTGCTTGTGATAAACACTGACATTTACTATCATTTTTTTTCAGTATCATCTAAAAAGATCTGATAGCAATCCTCTAAATCATGCATTCTCAATGGGGGTGATATTGTCCCCAAAGGGGAAAAATGGTTTCTTAGGGACAAAGAAAACTTAGACAGTAAAATGGTTTGTGGCCTTCCAAAAGGTCACAGTACATAAATAGGCATTAACATTTCATGAGGGTAAAATATTAGGGGAAAAATGTCTAGAAAGTCTCCCTAGAAGGCAATTTTTCAAAAAGATTGAGAAACACTACAAAAATGACCTGCAGTTGGAAAAACACTATGTTGAAAAATTCAGAGACTAAAGTAAGTATGTCTGCAAATTCACATGGTTAGAGAAAACGCAAATGAGACCAAAAGTTAGAGCCCATGGCAGACTGAGCATTTATTTGATGACCCAGAATCCCAATACCCTAGTCCCATTTTTTTTTTCTGTGGGACTTAGATGCCAGCTGCCTTTCTAAAACTATCACCCTCCCTATTCTGTTATTGCAGATTAAACAAATTATCTTCCCTCTGCACTGAGAAGTCAGGATCCCAGCTCTAGCTCTGCTATGAGAAGGGAAGAAAGGAGATTAATAAAGTTTGAGGTTAAAATTTTAAATTGGGCTGATTTTAGGAACCAAAAGTGATCGTTCAACTATGGAATTTTCCCAAGGTTTTATTGAAGGAAAATGAAAGGAGGCTGATGATATAAGGCAGCAATTGGGGGAAATCAATTTTTTTAGCATTTATAGCACAAAGAGTTAAGACTGCTTAATGAAAGAATTACATTGTCAACATGTTTGTTATGCTTTGCGGTTTCTATTTCTCATTTTTTCGCCTGCATTTCCATTACTGAATCACCCATTGGTAAACTCCATAGTATTGGAAAACAATGAATGTTATTAATACCTTATATGAGAAAAGGAGATACTTTAAACAAGATTTCTTTCTACACCAAGTCTAGTACCCAAGAACATGCAGAAATAGATTTTCATATTCATCACATAAATTTGAATATATTTATAATTCACTGCAAGAAATTACACCAAAATTTGCAGCAATATCTGCAAATAATTACACTTTAGAGTGCCAATAGATATTTCTCACAGCTCTGATAAATATGTAATTGCAGTAACAGAAAAATAGAATCTGAGCAATGGAGGATAAGGTAATGTGCACACCACTTTATCCCTATCCATATGTTGATTAAGCTATTCAAAGCTTTAGTCACAAAATGCAGATGTTTGTTAGCATTTTAGTCAACACAATCTCCGGTAGAGGTATATATGGTTCATACGCCCATTCTGAACAGGAAAGCAAGGAAACTGCAGGCAAATTGTATCATGCACCTGCTGTATTCAGAGGATGGCAAAAAGGCTGAGTAACAGACATGACCAAAGAGTCAGATGTCACTATTGCAGGTGGGGTGAGAGCAGGGAGAGAGAGCATACGGACACCTCGATCAAGGTTTACTATAAAACGATGTGTTTTAATAGGAAATATTATATTTTCCTTTTTTTTGGAGGATATAGGGATAAGTTGAGATGAAAACTAGCCACATATAGAACTTTTCCTGTGAAATGTGATTCTCTCAATCATTTTGTAGGTTTTCATAGTTCATGGTCTCGGATGGACAATTTGAAGTATTCACATTAATTCACCCTTCTCAAAAACTATAATTTAGAGTCATTTTAAAGAATGGCATCTAATATCCAGATTCAAAATGATGGAGTGTTGTTTGTCATAATATCATTACAGATGTTTTCACTCAGTCATCAGTTTATTTGGTAATGATACAATATGATTTATAATGAGGTCCTGTGGAAGGATTTTTTTTCAGAAGGTTCATGAACTTAATCCCATTCTGGAAGCATCATTTAAAATGGCAGGGGGGATTTGTCTTTAAGCAAATGAGCGCACACACACACATACACAGCCTCACTGAATATTCAGCGAAGCATTTACAAAGTGTTATTGTCACAAGGTCATTGTTATTTATCAGATAACTACTCAAAGTTTTCATTAAACCATCAGTATATATTTTCTCCATATGTTTTCCTCTATGTCACTTACTGTCTGAAATATGTGACTTCTCACATTGAAGGCAAAGAACAAGTTTAAAGAGAAGGTAATCTTTATAATTGAATTTTCTTTTGGCTAGAAACCTCTTCTAATATAAGGTTGCCTATAATGGGAAATCTCTACCTGTATCATGGTACTGCCTTTAGGTATCCTTGGAATAAATTATGAAAATATGACTTCTTTATTTTTCGAGTGAGTTAACTTTTTTAGCTGGCAGAATTCTCCTTTTCCATTTGTAATGCATGTTTTTTTTTTTTTTTTTTAACTTAGACACTAGAATATGCTCAATATGGCTGCATTGATCCTTCCCAGATGCTTTTGAAAACAGACCACCACTAATAATTTTGGTTAGCGAGGCTAGCTAATAGTGATGGGTACCAGTGTATGCGTCTGTATTCTTGCAGTAACTTACACTCTTGGGAGAATTGTCACTTGCTAACTATTAATAATCACGCTGGAGCATTTATCACTCTAGACTTACTAGAGTAGATGGCAACAGCCTCCTTATTATGCAATAGTTTAAAAAATATCCACTCAATTCTTTCCTTTTTCCTTTGAAATTTCAGGTTACTGCAGGCTGAGAAATTACAAAATATAGATACATTTTTAGTTTGATATTCTTAAAACATCCTCATTTTCCTGTCTAATTAAGGCTCTTCCTTTCTTAGCTTATTATGTAATATATCATATTGTATCCTATTATTATATTCTGGCTTGTCTGGACAATACTGCGATAAATTGTAATGGCTGACAGAGCATTAAGTGAATTTCAATAAATTATGAGAGACTTCATTCTGCCAGCTATGCAAAAAACACTTGACACCTCAAAAAAAAAAAAAAAAAAGCAAAATAAGGGCTTTAAAATGAATCTCTAAAATCTGCATGTTACCCTACTTTGTTTGCATTCTGTGCCAGTTGTTGTATACATAGAGAAAACAGAATAAACATTTTCCAATACTCTGTTATGATAGGGTCTATCTTTATATAAAGTCCTTGAAAACTCAGTTCATTCAAAATTTTAAGATACTTTTTCCTTTTAAAATTGTTCATATCTTGAAGCTTTTACTAAACAAGTGTCACATTTGTCATTGTTAATAATTTATCATCACCCATATCAGGTCATTGGTCTCTGGCCAATTAAAGATTACAGTTTTTTTGAGGATTTATTGAAGGCTCATCTCTTATTATCATGTGTATTTAACATGGCAATTGGAAGAAAATTTAGGGTGGGCTCAATGACTCACACCTGTAATCCCAGCATTTTGGGAGGCCTAGGAGGGGGCACCACTTGGGCCCACGAGGGCAAGACCGGCCTGAACAACATCGTGAGACTCTTTCTCCACAAAATTCTTTAAAAAAAATTACCTTCATGAGGTGTCAGGTGCCTGTGGTTCAAGCCACTTGATAGGCTGAGGTGTGAGGATCTGTTGAATCCAGGAGGTCGAGGCTACCGTGAGTGATGATTGCGCCACTGCACTCAGGCCTGGGTAACAGAGACAGACACTGTCTCAAGAGAAAAAAAAAAAAAAAAAAAAAAAAAGGAGGGGTTTACACATTGTGTGGCAATCATGAAATATGAAATTTATCATCTGAACTGGATGCTTTGATAGGGAGAGAGGGTGTTTTGTTCAGGTGTGACCTCTGGACTACCGGAGAAAAACAGCACGACCAAGAGGAGAGCAGTATGCACGGTTTCCCTACGCATTGCAGATGCGTAATACAAGGATCTCAAAATTTTACAAAAGTATCTGCTTCTCATTCTGTCAAAATTTTCAATGAGAGCTTTAAATTATTTTCGTCCAAATGTTTGCAATAAACCCACTACTTAATATGTTAGGGAGAGGAAATACATGTTGTACACATTTGCTCTTATTTTAATAATTTTAATACTCATCTTTCACTTCTCTTTTTCATAATTTGCTTTGAATTAACCTCCTTTTCCCTTTTGTCATTCCGTTTCTCCATTTTTCCTCTCCTCCTCTCCTTGTATTTCATGCCTGGGTGATAGTGGGAGGGTTGAGGTGGAACAAATGTCTGGCAGCTGAAATTATGAGAGAAGGTGGAAGGTGTGGTCTGAGAATATTCACAGGGAGATGGGATGGGCTTCTCCCTGGGCAGCAGCGTCCTTGCTGAGGGGGACAAGAATGGGAATCAAGGTACCAACCTTCTCTATATTCAAACTTCCAAGTTGTCTTCCTCTCTGCACCCACCACCACCCACTCAGCTCCAGCTTCACCATTGCTCTGTGTGAAGCAATTATATTCTGGCAGGTTTGCCATTTTACCCTGTGAATCGAAGACTTGAGCCTCTCAGAAATTCTGGAGTTTAAAATATTTATTTCTAGTGAAGGTCTTTACCTTAAAGCTCTGATCCTTTTACTGAATCAGTTATCTGTAAATCTCTCTATCTTTCAAAAATGTCTTGAAATACCTCACCTGCTCCTGTCCAAATCGGTTAACACTTGTGTATGTATACTTTTTAAATTATTTTATTTTTGTGATTTTGAAGTTTTGGAGGAGAAAGTAAGTGAACAATTGTGTATTTATTTCATTTCCTGCAAACATAAGTCTTTTAGAATGATAGTGTCGAAGTCTAAATCTGATGATGTAAACTTTTTTAGGTGAATTACCAAATCTTTTGATGTTGCTACTGGATCTAAATATATCTCTACACTCATCTTGAATTTTGTATTCCTCATTCCCTTTGTTACACACACACACACACACACACACACACACACACACGTCTATTTTGATTCTTTGAATATGTCATGCTGCTTCTGTCACAGGCCTCATTCTCTCTGAGGATAGCTTTTTTTTTTTTTTTTTTTAGCACTTTTTATGGATTTTTTTTGAGGGGAGAGGTTGAGGGACAGGAGTTATCACAGAAATGCAAAGTTGTTTCTTAATTGAAATTTTTATTGGAATACTTGCAAATTTATATGTAGTTGTAATTAGAAATAATACAGAGAGATCCCTTGTGACCTTTATCCTCTTTTCCCAATTGTAACATTTTGCAAACTGTAGTATAACACCACAACCAAGACATTGATATTAAGTCTACTTCCCAATTTAACTTCTATTTATTTGTGTCTCTGTGTGTGTGTGCTTGTATTTGTTTCTATGCAATTTTAATACATGTGTACAATTATGTATCTACTACCGCAGTCAAGATGCTGAGTATTTCTATTAACACAAGGATCCTTTGTGTTGCTCTTTTATAACACAGTCATCTCCCTTCTATCCCCCGGCAATCACAAAACTCTCTCTATTTCTAAACTTTAATCATTTCAAAAATATTCTGTAAATGGAACCATATAATATGTAATTTTTGGGGACTGACTTCTTCACTCAGTGTAATTCCTTGGAGATTCATTCAAGTGGCTTGTTTTTATTGCTTAATAGTCTTTGTTCTGAATAGTATATATGTACTACAGTTTTTTAAAGTATAAACCCACTGCAGGACATCTGGTCTGTTGCAGTTTCTGAGTCTTACAAATAAAGCTGCTGTCAACATTTGTGTATACGTGTTCACATGATCGTTCTTAACTCATCTTCTAGTGAAGACTTATCTAAGGGAGGGCATGCTTTCATTGAATTGCATCTTTTCTTTTAAAGCACTATCAGAGGTATACTTTTTCATTTACATGGTTGTGATAATTCAATTACAGTTAAGATGTTCTCTTGGACCTTGAGATCCACAGGGCCAGGATTTATGTCTAATTTTTTCATAACTGTTTCTCTGGTTCCTAATATAATGGCTTGCTAGAGAGTGAATATTTGTGTATCTTCCAAATCCATATGTTGAGACCTAATTGCCAATGTGATGGTATTAGGGCATGGGGCTTAAAGAAGGTAATTAGGTCATGAGGGTCGGGCTCCCATGAATGGAATTAGTGCCCTTTAAGAAAGAGACAGGGGAGAACTTGTTTCCAAAACTCTGTTTTTCAACATGCAAGGACACAGCAAGAAAATGGCCACCAGCAAACCAGAAAGAGAGGCCCCATTGGAACCTGATCACACTAGCATCATGATTCATATGTCTCAGCCTTCAGAACATTAGAGATAAATTCTGTAGTTTAAGCCTCTTAGTCTCTCTATGGTTTTCTGATACAGCAGCAGTAACTGAGACATGCCTGGCACATAGATATTTGTGAAATGTACTGTTGGCTGAATGAAACCATCATAATGATAGATAATATATACAAATTGCCTATCTAGTCTTACGAAATCCCTGAAATTTATAAATTTAATTATTATTTTACAGATGAGGAAAATTAAGTAATTTATTCAAAACGCTCTGCCCAAAATTAGACAAGGTGGAATTTAAACGCATATCTGTTTGACTTTAAAACTTTAAAACTCCACCTCTTTCCACTGAGCTATGCTTTTCCTTGCAGCTATGAAATTAATTCTACTTTTCTATGATGGGGCAATTCAACTGCAAGCACAGAGAAGCAGCTGTGACGAAATACTATATTCAATTGATAACCTAATACAATGATATAATGAAATAGAAACCAAACCCCATTGCCTTTTGTTTTTTGATAGGCCACATGAAGAAAGCATATGTAGCTGCTATGTAATTTGCAGTATGCAGGTGTGAAAATCTCTATTTCATAAGACACAAATAAGCCTGGACATATTTGGTAATTACTGTGTTAATACAGAGTAATTGCACAGCTATTTCTTTCTTACAAATTATATGGTAGTTATACTTGAAATTACCATAAAAATGAAAAACTTCTAGTTGCCAGTAAATGATTGCCTTATAATTACAAAATAATTACATAGTTATTTAGGCCTGGAAATATAAAGCATGGTACAAAATCCATATACTTTGCTGCCAGAGCTGCTAAGGTTCAAGGCTATCAGTCCATTTAGGAATTGCCCTTAGGACTACCTAAAATTCTCAAAAATGCTAGCTTCTCTGGGAAGAAAAAAAATATGTCACAAGAGAAATAGCCTCTTTCATTAAACTAGAATTTTCAGTGACCCCAAAGCTATTACACTGTAAAAATTAAGTCAGCAATGGTAGTAACAGAACTCTTTTGCCTACCCCTGATGAGACCTGGCTGGCTGTGATTACTCAAAAAGAAATCAGTTAATCTAGCAGAATCCTTATGAATTGCCACATGTCACAGAGTCAACTTGCTATGTGGAAATTGTGGCAGTTATTAACTTATTCAACTTTTCTGTCACATAAAATACTTACTTTGTTATGTTTGCTTGTCCATACAACTTTTTACTATCTCATATTTTTTCAGAACTTATTAAAGCATTCTATTATGGAACATTAAAATATTATATGTACAGAGTGATCATTACTTATGACGCCAATTCTGCCTATTTGCATATTTAAGACAAGACTTTTTTTAAGGAAGTGAAAGATAAAACAAAGCAAATATGCCGTTTGAAACTATTGAATTGGAAACTGTAATGGAAAACAATTTCAACCTCAAATTTTTGGATATTCAGTTAGCGTTTCAAATTATTTGTACTGTGACATGACACAATGCTTTAATAGGGCAAAGAATGAAAAATATTTTTAATTTAACTTTTTGAATATGAATTTGTTCTCTAATAGAAATTGATAGCTCTGAAACACGTTGAAAATTCATATTTTGAAAACTTCAATGTGAAATTCCAGTCCAAGGCATAATTAGTGTAAGACTTATTATCTCAATATAAATATGTTTTAAATTGAAAAATATATATTATTATATATAGTGTCTCTATGTAGATATATATATTATATTATGTATAAAATATATAATATGCAATATACAAAGTGCATAATTATATGTAATATATGTAGATAAAACAATTACAATTATATATATATATCTACACAGACATATATTTTTATATGATGCATCTGTCTTCAGGCATTGGCAACAAGTAGTATCTGCCTGTGATACTTTCAGGGAAGGAAAAGTTATGAAGTAGGAACCACTTCATCCCAGTTTTCTCCCTGAGGCACTTTGTGTACTTCTGCACAGGAGAGTAGAACCCAAACAGAACAACAGTCTCCTGTGCAAAAGATAAGATAGATCAAAGTTGAGAATTGTTGAGGTGCCTGGAGTTTTTTTTTGAGAAATTTAAAGATTACATGTTTTAGGGCTCCTTTGAATTGTTGGCCAGATACTCACCTGTGCATTAATATAGTGAAACTTTATGGGACTCGGCCAAAATAGCCAATTAGGACCCTGTGGACTAAAAGAAGATGCCAGACTTCATATAGCAATAGGAGATTTTAGGGTTGCAACTATTCAGAGTGGGGAGATGAGGCATTCAACTGAATTTTTAGAAAATTCGGACCTTGTCATAGGTAAATCCCTTTTTAAAACTCATTCTTCTAAAGTCTAAAAAAGTTCTCCACAATATAGAACAGATTTACCAGTAAATTTACAGCTTGCCAAAGAAAATGCAACACTTTATATAAAGTTAACAAAATCTATATGCTTTACAATATATCATGCACAATCTCCATAATCATATTTTTAAAAATTCAGAATATGAAGAATTAGAAAAATGTGACCCCTAACCAGGAGAAGCAAGAGAAACAGATCAAGAGATGACACTGGTATTAGAAGACAAGGGATTAAAAACATGTGTGTTACATACATTCCAGGATTTACAGGAAAGAGTAGACAGATGAGTAAACATATGTATCAGAAAATGAAAAATTTTTTATTTTATTTATTTATTTACTGAGATGGAGTCTCCCTCTATTGCTAAGGCTGGAGCGATCTCGGCTCACTGCAATCTCCACCTCCTGGGCTCAAGCAGTTCTCTGCCTGGGCCTTCCAAGTAGCTGGGATTACAGGTGCCCACCACCACGCCTGGCTAATTTTTTTGTATTTTTAGTAGAAACGGGGTTTCACCATCTTGGCCAAGGTGGTCTTGAACTCCTGACCTCGTGATCCACCTGCCTTGGCCTCCCAAAGTGCTGGGATTACAGGCGTGAGCCACTGCACCCAGCCAAAAATTATTTTTTTAAAAGGGAATTCTGAAACAAAAAATTATTATTTCTAAGGCAAAAATCACATTAGATAGGTTTAGCAGCAGCTTTGACTCCGAAAAAGAATAGGTGATTGAGCTGAAAAGAGTCAAGCAAAATGATCAAGATTGAAAGAGAAAAAGAGAAAGAAGATAAAAGAATCAATCTTCATTGAACTTGCAGACACCGTCAGTAATCTAACATATGCGTAGATAAAGTCACAGAAAGAAACAAAGAGAATAATTTGGGCAGAAAATAAATTGTAATAGCCAAATATTTTCCAAATTAGGTTAAAAATTTTATATAAAAAGTTCAGCAAATCCAAAGTCAGAAAAAATAAGAAAACCATACACAGGAATATGATAATTAATTGCAGAAAATCTAAGGTAAAGAAATGCCTCTTAAAACCAATAAAAGTTAACAAATGCATTGTGTATTCTCAAAGTCATGAAGGATACTGCTGAGTAGTTATCTGAAACTATACAAGCCAAAAGACAATGGGACCAGATTTTTAAAATGCTGAGTGGGAAAAAGAATTGCAGTTAATCTAGAATTCTATATAAAGCAAAAAATATGTTTCAAATATATCCATGAAATTAGAACATTTTTAGATTAGGAAAAGCTGATTACCAAGAGACCTGTACTACTATAAATGTTGAAGAAAGTTTTTCATCTTAAAGGAAATAATACTAGAAAGAGAATTTAACTCACACAAAAGAATAAAAAGCATCAGAGATTGTAAACATATGATAAATACATTTTTACATTTTTCTTGTCCCTTAATTTGCTTATAACTGTTAAAACCTAAGATATATCACTTTTGTGGTGTATAACATATATTGAAAATATATGTGGCAAAATAGCACAAAGTGTGAGAGGGAATAAATGAAAATATTTCTATTGCAAAATTCTTATGTGTGGTTTGTGGCACCATATTAACTCACTATTGACAGTAACTAAGGATGACTATCATATTCCCTAGAGCAAATGATGTAAGAATGACACAAAGAAGTAAGAAATATAATTAAATAACTCAAAAGATAACAGGAAAATATAAAACAAATTAAATGGGTCCAGGGGAAATCAACCAGCAAGATAGAGAACTTAAGTTTAACATTTAGAGTGTATGTAAGTAGCCAATGTATCACAATGAAAAGAAAAATATTTTATTTTAGACTTTAAAAAAAGCAATACCACTCTATTGTGTTTATTTGAAATTCACTTGAAATATAAAGGCAATAACTGGTTTTATGTAGAAGAATAAAGTTATATCAGGGAAACATAATTATATAAAAGTTAGATTGTCTCTGTTAATAGCAAAAAATGGACTTTAAAAGAAAGCATATAACCAGATTAAAATTAGAAATACTATATAATTATAAAAGGGTTAATTTTTCAAGAGTATGTAGCACACCTTAGTCTGTATTCATCTAATAACTGAATTTTAAAATATGTGAAGCAAAAAACTGAAAGATGCTAGGCAATTCTACAATTTGGATTTGAAGATATTACGATTTCAATTGATAAGACTATCAACTCATTTAACTTACTTAATTCACATTTATAAGTAACCTTACCAATTTTATAAATAACCTTACCAATAGATCATAGAATCCATATTCTTTTCATATAGAGCATTCATCATGGTGTACCATATGTTGTGCCATAAATTTATTTTAGGAGGCCAGAATGATACAAACCCTGACATTGGCATAAAAAGAAAAGGACATCACAAATGAATGCAAATGAAATATTGGGAAATGGAAGCCATTCACATATGAAGAGAATAATAGACCCCCTATCTCACACCACACACACTAAAATTAATTCCTAGACAATCATTAAAATAATACTGCAGGCTCAAATTATACATCTTCTAGAAAAAAATAAAACATATAAGAAAATTTAAACTACCTATAGCTAGGCATAGTTTTCCCCAGAATGCAGAAATCATTAGCAATAAAATAAAATAATTAATAATGTCTTCTTCATCAGTCTTCTGCTTGTTAAGTGTCCTCATTAAGAAAGTGAATGTAGTAAGCCATGGACTGAGATAAAATGTTTGCTAACTAATTTGCCTCAATAATACTAATATATGAAACTCTCTAGGGTTCAATACTAAAGTAAAACTATGGAGAAAACTTGAGTCAGTTTATGAAATAAACATATAATATATGCAACAATAAGCACATGAAAAATGTTCATCATTAGTCATCAAGAAAAGGCGAATTAAAACCACAATGAGATACTGCTATACACCTACTAGAATGTATGCAATTAAGCAAGTTTGACAACAATAAATGTCATGTCAAAACCAAATCTTTCATGCATTACTGAAGACAGAATATAATGCAACAACTGTAACTCTGAATTATTTATTTTTCTTTTGAATATAGTTAAATGTTTATTAATGTATAATTTACATAGCAAATTGCTTAGGGCTTAGAAGTGCAGTTAAATGAGTTTTGACAAATGCATATACCTGTCTAGTTAACCATACCTCCTCAAAATATAGAAGTTCTTCATTAACTCTGAAACTTCATTTATACTTACCGTCAACTCTACTGTATCCTCCAATCAGAGACAACCATTCTACCGATTTGTGTCAGGGTATTTTGCTTTTTTAAAATTTCGTATAAATGGACTCATACAATACTTTTTTTCTATGTGCTCGAGCTGCCATAACAAAATACCATAGAGTGGGTGACTTAAATAACATAAATTAATTTTATCATAGTACTGGAGGCTGGAAGTCTAAGATCAGGATGCCAGCTGGTCTGGTTCTGAAGAGGATTCTCTTCCTGGCTTACAGACAGGTGTGTGCTCACGTGACCTTTCTTGGTGCATGTGTGTGTGTGGGGAGACAGACAGAGAGAGAGAGAGAGAGAGAGAGAAAGCTCTCTAATGTCTTTTTTTTTGTAAGGGTTATATCCTTAGGATCCTGACGACTCAGGGCCTCACTCTTACTACCTCATCTAACCCTAATTACTTCCCAAAGTCCTCAACTTTGAATATCATCACATTGATAGTTAAGGCTTCAACATTTGAATTTGGAGAAACAAAAACATTCAGGCCATTACAGTCTGTTTTGTTTCTTTTCCTTCTTCCTTTTCCCTTCTTTCTTCCCTTACTCCCTCCCTCCTCCTTCTTTCCTCCCTGCTCTTGCATTCCTTTTCTCTTTTTCCTTCCTTCCTCCTTCCTTCCTTCCTTCCTTCCTTCCTTCCTTCCTTCCTTCCTTCCTTCCTTCATCTTCCTTCCTTTTCTTTTTTCAACAGATTTTTGAGACTCATTCATATTATTATGGTATCTAGTTTGTTAATATTTATTACTTACTAGCCCTTCTCTATCTAAAGGTTCCACAATTTGTTGATCTGTTCTTCTATTGATGAACATATGTTTTTCCAGTTTGAAGTTACTATGTATACAGCTCCTATGAACAATCTTCTACAACTCTTTTTTGTATGAAAGAAACGTTTTTATTTCCTTTGAGAAAATATCTTTAAAAATAATGGCTGGATTTAGTGTTAGGAGAAAATTCTCCACGGGACTTAGATTTCTGCACAAATTGTGAGCAGAGGCATGGGCAGCTTTTCTTTTCTACTGTATTTTCAGGGATATTTGCATAGTTGGCAGCATTGAAAGGTAGAGGTAGTGTCACCCTGCTAGGAAGAGGGAAGAAGTTTTGCTATTCATGATAATAAATATCTCCCTCCAGGGCAAATGTAGGGAAGTTTACATGAGACCTCTTTGAAACATTGGAGTTTTCTAAGCTCAGGGTTCCTCATTTGTGACACAATTTACTTCATGCTCAGCATCCACAGGTACCATTCTTCATCCCATGGGTAGCAGGGTAGAAGGCAAGTAGCACCTCTGCAAACACCAAGCTCATTGAGCCTGTTGTGCCATGAGTGATAAAGTCCTTTGTTTCTGAACTAGGAATCTCCCTTCTCTTTCTTTTTTTCTTTTTTTCAGACGGAGTCTCGCTCTGTCGCCCAGGCTGGAGTGCAGTGGAGCGATCTCGGCTCACTGCAAGCTCTGCCTCCCGGGTTCACGCCATTCTCCTGCCTCAGCCTCCCAAGTAGCTGGGACTACAGGCGCCCGCCACCACGCCCGGCTAATTTTTTGTATTTTTAGTAGAGACGGGTTTTCGCCGTGTCAGCCAGGATGATCTTGATCTCTTGACCTCGTGATACGACCGCCTCGGCCTCCCAAAGTGCTGGGATTACAGGCGTGCACCACGCCAGGCCAGAATCTCCTTTCTCTTGCCGTCATCCATTACATGATAACAAGCTAACTTGTTTGCTTACAAATTAGGACTCTAGGACCCTTCACTTTTCTTGATGTTCAAGGACTCTGGAAAAGCCAGAGTTACATTTGAAGTTAACATTTAAGTTTTCTAAAATATTTCCAATTTTATTTCTTTTATTTTCAATTTTATTTGTGGTTTATTTTTTCTGTTCTAATAAATTGATCTACAGGGTCACCATAAACTCAGAAAAAATACCAGAAGGCTCTTTTTTAAATAAAAATTGACAAGCTGATTCTAAAACATAAATGGAAATTCAAGGATTTAGAAGTCATAAAACATTTTTGACCAAAAAAAGAAACGATATTGGAGGGCTTACACTATAGATTTCAATACTTTTTATAAAGCTATAATAATTAAAATGGTGTGGTACAAATCATGGTTTGGCTCCACACTGTAATAAATCAGCTTAAATGATAGTTATGACTTTAGTGAATTATTATTGTATATACTTTTTGAGATTCATTTAATATGTTAACTTAAGACATGTTTAATATAGATTGGCCTAACCACATAAAACACAAAAATAGGACACATTTATTTTGAATAATGTGATTTATAGGCACCATTTTTAAAAAAGGAATATGTTTATGGAATATGGTCTCTTTATTTTCTAATTCATATTTCTCTCTCCCTCTTGAATGCTGCAATTTATTTTTGAAACTCTTTGTATGATGATGAACAAAGACACTCAGATGCATTACAAATATTTAAAAAGAAAATGTATTGCTCAAAGAGGCCCATTTTCTAGTTGTCAGAGCAGAATCATTGTTTTCAGTAAGGCAAATACATTTATGCTCTAGTTTCCTCAGAAGTAGATATATATTTTTAATGCTACAAAAGCATGGCATAGATTTAAATGGTAATAACAGATTCAACTACCTAATGTAAAAGATGCAGTATGCTCTAAGTAAATATTAAGAAAGCAAATATCAAACATTCTGTTACCTGTTCTTTCACATAACGCATTTAATTTTTATTCTAGGAGACTAAAGTAGATAACTATTTTTTAATTTCTATATGTGAAGTACCAAAAAAATGCCTACCATTAATTTTCTTCTTCATTAATTCAATCAATAAATTATTCATCAAATACCTACAGTATGCTTGGCACTTTCAGGTCCTGGCACTGCTAAATGCATATAATATAGTCAATAAATGTTGGTTATGCACGTGATTGCATGGTTAACCTAGGCTGAAAAGCTAAGCACAGAACTTCAAAGTGTACAGCTGTAGTAAACACTTTTATCAATGGCTACAGTATCTTCTAACCTCATACTACAGCTCAATGTAAACTGAAGAGTTTATTTAAAAAATATTTTTGTACTCAACTCAGTTTTATGGAACATTGTAACAGCTGACTTTAACGTTATGGGTTTGTATTTCTTCTATGACTTTTTAATTTTTAACAGATTCATTAACATTTATTAAAAAATAATAGACCGTACCCATTTGAAGTGTAAAATGTTATGTTTTAACAATTGTGTACATATGTGAAACCAAGATATAATCAAGATAATACACATATGTATCACAGGCAAAAAAGTTTCTCGTCACCCTTTGCCAAGGTTTCTGTCTGCAGTTTCTTTCTTTCCATCCCATCTTCTACTTCACTCCATTTACAAAAATTAACTTAAAATGGATGAATGAACTAAATACAAGAACTGAAACTATAAAAATGTTAAACAAATATGTAGGGGTAAATCTTTATGACCTCAGATTTGTCAAGGGATTTTTATATTTGACATCAAAAGCACAAGAAACAATACAAGAATAGATAAATTGAGCTTCCTCTAAGTGAAAAATTTTATGCATCAAAGAACATTATCAAGAAAGTAAAGTAAAAAGCTGAATGTGTGTCCTCTAAGATCATGAATGAGGTAAGAATGGCTACTCTTGCCATTTTTATTAAACGTGCTACTGAAGTCCTAGCCAGAATACTTAAGCAAGAAAGAGAAAAACTATACAAATTGGTAAGAAAGAAGTAAAACTTTCTCTGTTTGTAGAAGATATAATCTCATATATGGAAAATTCTACAGATTCCACCAGAAAATCTCTTACAGTTAATAAAAAATTCAGTAACTTTGCGGGATACAAAAACTGACATACAAAAATCAGTTTTGTTTCAATGCACTAACAACAAACTATCCAAGAAAAGGAATTAAGATAACATTTTTATTTACAAAATAAATTTACAAATAAATAAATTCATAAAACATAAATAAAAGAGGAAAAAAATTTAACCAAGGAAGTGGAAAATATGTACACTGAAAATTATGAAATATCGATGAAATTGAAGAATATGTAAATAAGTGGGCAAATATCTTGTATTCATGAGTTGAAGAATTAATATTATCGAAATGTCTATATTGCTCAAAGTGATCTACACAATCCCTCTCAAAGTTCCAATGGCATTCTTCACAGAAACAGAAAAACAATTCTAAAATTGCTATGGAACCAAAAAGACCCCCAATAACTGAAGCAATCTTAAGCAAGAAGCACAATGCTGGAGGCATCACAATCCCTGATTTCAAATTTTATTACGAAACTTCCACAGTTAAAACGGTATGGTGCTGGTATATAAAAAGACACATAGACAAATGCAACAGAATAGAAAACTCAGAAATAAATCACACCCATACAGCCAACTAATTTTGGACAAAGGGACCAAGAATTCACAATAAGGAAAGGATAGTCTCTTCAATAAATAATGTTGGGAAAACTGAATATCCAGATGCAAACAAATAAAACTGGATCTTTATTTTACACTATGCACAAAAATCAGTGCAAAATGGATTAAGACTTAAGCATAAGTCTTGACTACGAAACTCCCAGAAGAAAATATAGAGGAAAAGCTCCATAATTTCATCCTGGCAATTATTTTTTGGATATGATAATAAAAGCACAGACAACAAAAGCAAAAATAAAAGTTAGGACTACATATAAGGTTTCTACACAGAAAAATAAAACAATCAACAAATGCAAAGGCAACCTACAGAATGAGAGAAAGTATTTTTAATCCATATATCTAATAATGTGATAATATGCAAAATACAAATCTTAGTTGTTTTCTGTCACTATAATAGAAAACCTGAGCCTGGGTAATTTATAAAGGAAAGAGTTTCTGTAGCTCACAATTCTGGAGGTTGGGAGGTCCAAGACTTGGATAGCCACATCAGCTCAGTTTCTGGTGAAGGCCTTTGCTGCATTATAATACTGGAGAAGCAAAAGGGAAAATGAGTGCATGCAGAGACCAAAAGTGAGAGGTAGCCTCGGTTTATAACCACTCACTCTCAGGGTAACAAATCAAGTCCTCTAAAAGTGAGAACTCACTCCTGAAAGAGAAGGCATTAAACACTCTTTAAAGAGTCTAGTCATCTCTTACAGGCACCACCTGCCAACACTGCCTCATTGGAGTCCAAGTTTAAACATGAATTTTGGGGGGGAAATTATCTTCAAATCATAGCAGAACACATGCAACTCAACAGCCAAAAAAACCCCTGATTTAAAAGTGGACAAAGGACTTAAATAGACATTTTTTCCAAAGAAAACATAAAAATGGCCAAAAAATATGTGAAAGAGTGTTTCACATCACTCATCCCCAAATGCAAATCAAAACCACAATGAGATATCCGTCTCACACCTGTTGAGATGGCTACTACCAAAAAGTCAAAAGATAACAAGTGTGTGTGAGGATATGGAGAAGAGAACCCTTGTGTACTGTTGGTGGGAATGTAAATCGATACAGCCATTATATAGAAAACTATGAAGTTTCCTCAAAAATTTAAAAACAGAATTACCATATAATCCAGCAACCCCTCTTATGAGGGTAGAATTCAGTAATGTACCCTCTTATGAGGGTAAATGCAAAGGAAATAAAATCACTATCTCAAAGAGATATCTGCACCGCCATGTTCATTGCAGCATTATTCATAATAGCTAAAATATGGAAAAGGCCTAAGTGTTTATAAATGGATGAATGCCGTATGTGTGTGTTTGTGTGTGTGTGTGTGTGTGTGTGTGTGTGTGTGTGTGTAAAATAGTATATTATTTAGCTTTAAAAAAGAATGAAATCCTGTCATATGCAACAACATGTATGGCTGGCACTGGAGGACATTCTACTAAGTGAAATAAGCCAGACTCCGAAAGATAAATTTGAATTTCTTAAAAAGACACAAATAACCTTTTCCTTATCCTCAGTTCTATAAACTAAGATGTAATATTTTGTACCAGAGATCTTTCCACAAAACTAGGAGAAGAAATGACAGGGATTCCAAAAATAAAATTAGAGCTATATATTCAAATGTGGATTCCTCAATTGAGATCATAGTTACTCGAGAAGTAATAGTTGTTGTAGGAAAACACTTATACCTTAAAACTATTTGACTGCTTTTATTTTGTGATATTGGAACAGTAGGTATTATTTCATAGTCATGCTGAATAGCACTTTCGTTGAATGATACCATCATGTTAGCCAAATAGTACTATAGCTGTAGATTTTCACTTGTTTAATAGGTAATACGGCAATACAAGAGACTGCACGTTACCTCCACCTCCGGCTTTTCAGTTATATAAAACAGCTTATTGTGACCTGTGGAAGGTGCAGTCTTAGTTACATTCCAGCATTTCCCAAGTCTGGAAGCAGAGTCGGGTGACTTTAGACACAGGTGTTATTCTGAAATGATTTGGAAAACATTATGAGCATGTGTATAGGGGCATTTGCAGTGAGTAGCTTGATATGAATATTTGAATTATCTTATCTCATAAAACTTTGATTGATGGTTAATTCTAGGAATAGTAACAAATTCTTTGCAACTTTATGTAAATATCCTAAAGCACATTTTTCACAGAATTTCCTATATCCTAAACTTTAAAGTAAATTTGTTTCATTGAAAACATTTGCTCGCTGTGGTTTCCCTTGGTGAATGATACCCACAGAAATACTTCTTTACTCCGGAGATCTGATTAGAAGCTGGAAACAAGCACAGATACAGTAAATGCCAGTCCCGTAAAGGACTTAAATCAGACAATTGGAAGAAAGCAACAGAGGTGTGGTGGGAGAAGGTTAATAAAATTTTATGCCCACTTTATGGATGAGCTTAACTAAATGCATTCTACCATCCCCGTGCGAGTGTGTGTTGAAATTAAAGATGAAAATAAAGGCAAATTGGGCCAATCAACCACTTTATTTGTATGGAAGTAAAAATGTAGAGACCAGCTTTTAGTGCTTAGCGGGTCTGATTTGAAAGACTGTTTTTTTAAGGCACTTTCCTTTCCTTAGGATTTTCTTATTCTATACTGAAAAATTAGGATGACCTGTTTAAATCCAAAAGAATTTTACGTATATATTTATCTTGATTGAGTATTACTAATAGCTGTTTTGAAGCATTGATTTTGATTCTCCACCAGAGTAAACAATATGATAAAAATATCAAGTAACTCAGAAAATAAAGCATACTGATATTTTTCTTTGAATTTGGTCTTATAAGAAATAATTATGTTTTTCAAAGCACATTCTTTTTTCTCATTAAATTCTTACAAAATAAATTCTGAAATTATGAATGCTTATAGTTAGGGAAACTATGCTATAGAGTGAGATATTTGAATATTTAAAAATATCTGATGTAAGCTTTTGATTCCTTAGATTTTCTTCAATGAGAAAAGCATAACATTTTCTATCTACCCTCCATAATATGTATTGACTATGTTGCTAGTTTGGCCCGTGGTATAAGCAGACTTGGATTACAATCTACAGAAATACTAATGTTTTATTTGACCCCTCCTTGATTTTAGGAAGAAAGCCATTTTTTCCTCTGAAACTCTCATAACACAGAAAATATGTAGTGTGCTGTAGTTGATTCCACAGCTTGCTCTTTTCACCTTTAATATCTCTTGGAGTCAAAATCATACATCATAAAAATGGAGTCATATATAAGGCCAAAATTCCAAGGAACACTTTTTTTAATGGGTTTGTTTTAAAACCCAGAGGAGAGAAAGTTCTCTTTTATATCAAGCAGTTGGATGGAATATCTATCCTTCTTTGCATAACAACTGCTTTCTTTAATCGGTGGATCAGAATCCCACTAGCTTACTATATAAGCAAAGTGCATATCATTCATAAAAGTTACACTCTCAGTCAAGAATGATCAAATGCTTCCAACAAAAAAGAAAGCTATAACAGTGTGTTATCCTGGCATGAAGATGGTCAGCTGACGGTATCATTTGTTTTATTTTAATGGGTGGCAATAATGCATTAAAAGCTATTTTATTAAAAGTTAATATTTATTTTTGAATAAGTGGATTTAGGTAGGCATAAGAAAAATCTTCACTTAGTTATTAAATCAGTTTTATATTATCCAAAGAAAAAGCTTCACACCAAATGTATGTAAATCACTGACTTTCAGAGCACCGAAGGGAATGTACTTTATACTATAACTTAAATACTAATGAAATCAACTGAAAATGATAGTCATTAGTCAGCTGTGCCTTGATAGGGTTCCCTGTGGACTGAAATAAATTTACCATTAGAAATGGATTCTCTCACAGTCCACAGTGAGCATTTAATTTTTTCTTCAAGGCAGATTTAAATTTGATACTTAATGCATAGTGGTTGGCTTTTTTCAAAAGTTTTATATAGCATGCTTTGTATTTGCAACTTATATTCAGTTTTCAAATGCTATGGGCCTGTGTGAAATGTATAGGATAGATAGTTATAATCACCAATAGAAACATACTAATTATTAAAAAGCTCAAGCCAAATCCTAATAGGAGTAAAACTTATGTTCATCTCTATATCTTGAGTCTTGATTGCGGAGCAGCTCTGCAGAAATTGGAGAGCAAATGTGTATAATATTATTACATCCTTCTAGGTTAAGATACAGTTAGAATTATGTTAGGTGTGGATATTGAAAATAGTGCTAATATTTATAAATTTATCATGTGATAATCCTACAACAATGCAAATATATGCATGCATACTGATGCATACTCTTTGGGGGTGACATGAGACACAAATTTCAAATACATTTGTACAAATATATTGAGAATCAATAAGGAGGGAAAGTAAGGTCAGGAAAACTACTTTATAAAAAAATTGTGTGTATACTTGTTATCACAGAAAATAGATGAATTTCTAAAATTAATATAGTATATCTTGCTATGTAGATACAGCATTCAGTGAAAATACCCTATCTTTGAAATTGTTCGGTAAGTTTTGGTATTGGAATTTTGGAAGAAAAATTGCACCATGAGTTTTAAGCAAAAACTACCCAAATGTCTTTATATAAAATAGCTTAAATTTGTTTCATTACTACCAAAGATCCTATTGTGCATAAATATAGATTTACTTTACCTCAGTATCCAAATTAGTTGCTGGGGATGTCTAGAAGGGAATTTACCTCTTCCAAACCAGTACAGTATTAAAAAATATGGTGATAGATGCTATTAATTAGCTTTGTGTGAGTATATGGTTTTGAAAGCTAACAGTATTATATACTAGGGGTCTCTAATCTTTAGGCTGCCTACTGGTACTGTTCGTGGCTTGCTAGGAACCGGGTCACACAGCATGAGGTGAGCGGCCAGGAGTGAGCATTACCACCTAAGCTCCTCCTCCTGTGAGATCAGTTGGGGCATTAGATGCTCATAGGAGGGTGAATTCTTATTTGTGAACCGTGCATGTGAGGGATCTAGGTTGCGTGCTCCTTACGAGAGTTTGACTAACGCCTGATGATCTGATGTGGAACGGTTTTATCACAAAACCATCAGACCCCCTTGCCCCATCCAATGTGTCCATGGAAAATTTGTCTTTCATGAAACTGGTGCCTGGTGCCATAAGGTTTGGGGACAGCTGTTACATACCTTTCATATGATAATAGCAATTGAACTTCAGGGAAACGTGTGACAATATTTTCTGTAATTTTTGCAATACTTTTCTGGGTGTGCAAATTGCTAATATATTTTGTTTAATTTTACCATTAAAGAGCAACATATAGTGAGGAATTTTCTCACACACAAAAAAACATGGAAATAAATACAAATGACCAAGTAGATCCAAGGCAGGAGCAGATAACTCATAGACAAAGAGGTGTAAACCTGTTAAGATTAAAGTTTAGATGTATTTAATAAAATTAAGTCTAATGAGATGCAAAGTATAACTGCTAATTTATATTTACTTTTTAATTAATGATATCTAATTTCTATATATTTATAATTTCTCTATAATACTGATATCAATTATATATAAACACACATACACATATATTTATATACATAAAACATGTAAATGCATAAACATATGTACTTATATATAGGGTTCATGATAAGTTTAATTGAGTAGACTTCTTAGGGAAAATTATTTTGATTCTTTAACTACTACCCTTGGAAAGTTTTCCTAAAGAAATAACAAATTTATATGTGTTATTAGGTTCCTAATGACATTTAAAAATAATTACTTATTTATACTTAAAAGCATTAAATTGTGTTTTTATATTGGGTTATAATTTTTAATGTAAAATACTAAGGAAAAACAGGCAAAATGACAATAAAGAATGTTATGTCTGTAGAACTTGTGAACATTCTATCCAGGAATACTATCCAGATGTGGGAGCTACTTGTTTTGGTCAAACTGTGCACTTCTGCACGCTTTGTCTCTGCAAACCACCCTGATCCCTTTGAGATCACCATGGTAGAAAGAACCACTACTGACGAAAGGGTGTTTTATACCTCTGTTCTGTGACAGACATTTGAAAATAATTAACTCAGATGACAGGTCAGAACAAAGTCTTTGGCTATATCTAGGCCTTTATCACCTAAGGCAAGGCTGCCAGTTGGAGTTGAAAATAAGAAGAGGGGCCTTTGCTATACATCTGTGCTCTTATTCATCCTGATCACCTCTGTTTCTTTCTTTTACCACCTTTCTGAGAAACCTGTTAAGACCTTCAAGTGATGTATTTGAGGCTGGGAAAAGGATGAAGAAGGAACCAAAAAATGTGATGGCATATTGTCAGAGGATATAAGTAGAGAAGAGACATCTAGCTATCTGACTCTGGATAAGACTATAGCATTTCTCAAAGAACGTATTTCATATTTTATTGATACTTGCTCTGCAGAATTTACATCACCTAATCCTAGAGAGTGAATGGGGCCCATGTATGCAGTTGTTTGCTTAAATGTAGGAATGGAAGTGGAAAAAAAAGGCACACAAAAATCCTCAATGTTTGGGCAGGTTTTGGATTAGTAAAGCAAACAGCAAAAATATATTCTAGAAAATCAGAAACTCCTCTATCTGCTAGAGCACATTCCTATAGTTCCATTATAATAAATGATCGTTTCTCCCAGGACTTGAAAAAGATTGTATTTCATGTATAATAGGTCTCTTTTGAATCAACTGGCCTCTGCCCCAGGAAGCTGCCAGCAAAGGGAAAAATTGGAAAAAAAAAAAAAGTCTGCATTCTTGTCACGTGAAAAGATGATGAAATTTCAGGAGCAATATTGAATATTTCATAATGTCTTATTTTTCTCTCTCCCTCTAATTTACATTTCATTCTAGATTCTCCAGAAGGAAAGGGCAAAAATAAACAAAAATTCCACTTGTTAAGTGTCAGGACAAAAATGTTTAGGTATGGTTTGTGTGATGTTGAATTCGAATCCATGTATCACTAATAATATAAAGTTTATCACAAATGAATTAAAAAAATGATAAGTTTGTTTTACAAAATAGAAGTCTGCTAGGTATCAAAGAAGTTCAAGTGCTGGATATTTATTGACTCTTTTTGTCTTCCACAAAATATAAGCATAATTTGGACATATCTTAGTGAACCAGAATATTTTGTTGTCAGCAATTGCCATTTTGAGTTGACTTTTCTAGAAATGTCTGATCTGATTTTGTGATAACTCAATTTCTGCCTTAGACCTGATACCTGAAAAGCTAGCTGAGTTTTTGGGCTCCAAGGAGGGGTAGGGAGGAGTTTAAAACTCATTGTGAACCATCATTGATAGAAGGATACTGAGTAGCGATGACCTTCCGTCTTTATGTAACAATTTGTTTGGTAATGACACAAGGCAGAGTAGCATGCGGGGGGCTATTCCATTCCCAAATCCTGTTGGCAGAGCTCATCACAAAAACTCTTTTGCTCCTGTCAGTGAGCTAACAGCATGTGACATTGAATGACCCAGCAAAGCAGATGTGTTAGTACCAAAGCAACAGCCACATTTTCTCTATCACAACAGTGAAATGTACCTTCCTAAATGTCATACGCTTGTGGCTGTGAACATTCCAATTTCTCCCTCAGTTCACTATCTCTATAGTGTACATCCATGTGAAGCTGTGCTTTATTGCTTTCTGCCTTTCCAACAATCAACCCATTTGTACCTTTTTCTAATATTGTAACATTTACTAAGTCTGGCTGTTCTGAAATGTCATTCTTCCCCCTTTAAAATATTTTCATTCACTTTTATCAATAGAGCCAAGCTACGTGCATTTCAGGAGAAGCAAAAACTCAAAAGAACTTTGCCAGATTTGCTGCTTGGGAAAGATCTGTGCATTTGGCAGACAACTGTGATATGTGTAGTGTAATTGCACATAGAAGCCGTGCTGATAACAAGAACAAGAAAACCATTCTGTGACAGTATGTATGATCACAGACAGAGAGAGAAAGAGATAAAACAAAAAGAGGGAGAGAGAGCAGGCACCAGATCCTGGAAAGTTGTATCCTGCACTTGCACAAACTTGTATTAGTTATCAACTACTTCACTTCACCAGCACTGTAAGTCACTTACATCACACTCTGTTGTTAGTATCATGTAACAAAATTGAAAATGGGGGTTCTGAATTAACATAGGCAGGGTTAGTGAACTTCATGAATTTTCTGAATAGGTCAAAATCTTATACTAAGCAGGACTTTGCATTTTCTTTTGCAGTAAATTGCACTGCACTAGAGTGAAAAATCATGTCATGTTTTATTATTAAACCTGGAATCTCAAATCAGGGATCAATGAGACTTCAAAAAGTGTACTTCTTAAGAGTTGCCAGTGGCAAGCATGACCACATGGTTTCCAAAGCTTTACCTTCTTTCTTTCATTTTTCTTAACTTTTTCATTTCAGGCTGTCTTTTCACAAGTTTTCACAAATACTAGAAAATCAGTTACTAAATCCAGATGCTAGGGTCAAGTCAACCTAAAATTCTCTTAAATACATTTTTTGAAAAAAGGAATTTTTGGAGAACTCTACTTAAGACATGATATCCCCATTTTATGCAGAAAAAGTAGCGATAATTATTTCCAAGTAATTGCCAAATGTACTTAGCATGCTTAAAACTATTTCCATAAACATTTATTAAATACTTTAAAATTTTTCCATAGGACACTCAATTTTGTGATCTTTTTCTCCTATTTTGAATTTTTAATAAAAGTTAGGCATTTATATTGTGAAACTGTAATACAATTCCTTCTGCTGGGATTTCAAAGTTGCTTTGTTCAGTAATCTGATAGAGTTCAAAATATAAAGGATACAGTGGAGCATTGTTCATACTATATACCGATAAGCTATGCAAAGCAATAACCTTCCTTTCATTTTGTCTAATCTGAATGATTACATCAATACATGCACACACATGTTTATATATTGGAGCATACATAGCTGCCTGTGTACATTAATTTATACCTTTAGTCAAAATAAAGTCTTGATTCTTATACTTACAGCTTCCACTGCACAAGAGGAGTGTCAAATACTATCAGTTAAATTAGCAAGCACATTTTCAGGGAAATTGATTTTTGGAGTCTGAAATCCCTGAAATCACTCAAAGTCCTTGTTGCTTTTCAGGTGCCCCATTAATCTTTATAGGACTCTATTGACATTGGTGTCGGCTGCGTTCCCTTGCAGAGCTTAGGGCAGATGTGAGCAGAACATCACAACCCAGGGATTCAGTTCTAATTCAACAGAACTCACATTACTCCTTTAAACTAAACAGAAAATGATATAGAAGGGATTTGTAAAGACAAGGGTGTAAATTACAACAATGGTGCTGAACTATTCCTTGATGAAGCTGGTTTCAGGGAAGAGCTTGTTTCTTGAATTACCTCCGTTGCCACTTTATGTGGCTTGAAATTTAATAAGAGTGGGTCTCAAAGCCAAGGAAGTGCTTCTCATCCAAATACTGCCTCATCTGGTGCATACTTAGGAGTATGGGAAGCAGCTAAGACTGGAAGTGTTGGTAGGAAAAAAAGAATAAAGTGAAGCCAAATCTGCAAACCCTATCTATAGAGATAAAAAAAAAGAGCTATCAATGAAACTGAAGTTTAAAATAATAAATAAGGCAAAATCATTAAAAAAAAAAAAAAACTATAATGTGACAATGTTTTCTTCCACATCCAGCTGGAGCTAAACTGGGTAGTCTGAGCCCTATTTAATGAGGATTCTATGAAAGTGTCCTTCTTCCCTGAAAGAAAAACAAAGATAAAAAGTTACTGTGGATTTTTCAGAATTTTCAACAATAGCTGTATTTCTCCTGCAGGTAAAAAGAATAAAATTTAAAAAACACTTAGGAAGAAGTAGTTTTCCAAATTGTTAGCATTATTTCTAGGAAAACAAAACCTGTTATTGGTTTCCACTCTGGCATATCACTTGCAAACTCTGTTGCCATTGTGGCCTTTCTTAGATCCAGTTCTCAGGGTAGAGCAATTAGCAATCCATTTGTGAATGCAGGACACACAAACAGACTTTCTGTCCATATACTCTAAATTGTGCATGTAATGTAGGTGGTGTGGTTAAGAAATATTGGTTATTTACTGAAAATATGACCAATTTTACAGCAAATATTTAAAAATAACTGAGACAGGAGTAATGACTCTGTGGTGAACAATAAAAGACCATAATGATTGCAGTGATGACATGGTCCCATTGCTTAGGAAGTCAGAATAAGTATGTTAAACCATGAGATACAATGCCTCTTTTCAAAGCAGCATTCTCTTTCATCTGAAAATGAGAGAAATTAAATATAGACAGACAGATAAAAAGGATTTACACCATTTTCAAGGTAATTTATTTTCAGTGCTTACTTTCTCAGCTTTATTTTCTGTATTAAACTCTATAAAAGCTCTCTTGATTAAGTTCCCCCAAGCATCTCTAAGTGGAGCAGTCCAAAACATACATGGATTTGGTCATAAAGTGCATTTTATTCCTCTTGTCAAAACAACAAAAAAAGTCAGTATGATATCTGGAATCACATAAAACAGACTCAAGAGAAGGAGAGATGCATTAAAATCTTCTAATATCTGACACTCATAGAGAATAGCTGCATGAGGATGATTCAGACACTTATGCTTGATATTAACTGGAAGAAAACATTCACTTTCTGTTATTCAAGAATTGCATATGGGCAGGCTTTACTTATCATTTTTCCTCTGGGTATACTGATAAATTTGAAAGCACAAAAGAGCACAAATTAAAGTTGACTCATCATTTCGCCAAAAGAACATGTGGCTGTTTATGTGAATTATACATCACTGCCACTTTAAATAAATGTTGGAAAAAGAAAACTTGGATGTGTAATCCTGGTGAACATTTTAAAAATGGAGGTTCTTTCTACAGATAGACAAGAGGTTTTTAAACAACTTAAACACTGATCCTCATAAACCTCCACTGGGTTAACCTGTGATTCTAATGGACAATGTGATCACCTAAGACATAGCTGAGTGTAGCCAGGATAGCAGATCGCTTCACTGCCAGCCACAAGGATCATCTTTAAGTGAGAACCACAGCCAAAGTTTCCAACTGCTATGGACTGAATGTTTCTGTCCACCCCAAATTCATATGTTGAAGATAAATCTCTAATGTGATGGTATTTGGAGGTGGGGCCTTTGGGAGCTAATTAGGCCATTAAGGAGAAACCCTCAAGAATGGGATTAGTGTCCCTATAAGTGGAGAAGAGACAAGAACTATCTCTCAGCCATATAAAAATAATATGAGAAAATGGCCATCTGTAAACCAAGAGGGGGGCCCTTGCCAAGAACCCGACCATATTGGCACCGTGGTCTGAGTCTTCCAGCCTCCAAAACTGTGAGAAATAAATGTTTGTTATTTAAGTCATGAAGTCAGTGGTGTCTTGTTACTGCAGCCAAAACTGACTAAGACAACAATCTTACACAGATCATCAAATTTTTCTTGTGCTTTCCAGTATACAAAATAAATTCACTTGAGTTCCTTTAATCCTTATAATAACTCAATGGACCAGGTACAAACTCAATGGGTCAGCATAGATGGGTAGATCTTCATGCTACCCATGGGGAAGACACAAAATGAGGTTTGGAGACATTGTGTGACTTACATAAAGTCACAGATCTGATAAATGACTTAGTGGGATAAGACTCCCATTCTTCATACTACTAGGATAACGTTCTATCCATTATACTAGTCTTTTCTCAACTTCTTTTTTTTTTTTTTTTTACCACTTCGATTTTTTTTCCCTTTTGTTTTATGGACTTTGTGTTTTGAAAGATTGTGTTAACTAAATGACTCAACACTTATCAAATGGTCGTCACTGTAGCTTTACCATACACAAGTAAATGCGGAACTTTCCTTGTGTTCTTAAATGGGAAGCAGACAGTGTAAGCTTCTTACTCTCTTAGAGCATTCTGAGACTTACTATACCATACCCACCTCACCTCCCACTGAGAAAATAACCCCAGGATCTATCTATCATACACCAGTGTCAGTTTGACAGCTTTTCTTCTGCCACTCATGAAGCCTGAGGAGAGTATTTGGATGAATGTAGCGAAAAATGGAACATTTTGGAATAGCTCGAAGTCTTTTTAGAGACTACTGGAAGCAGGGAGGAGAATGAGGATATTACATACTTCATATTTTTTCCCAGGGTTGACCTTGCTTTATATATAAAATGAAAAACAGAAATGAGACAATGGCCATAATTTAATGACTAAAGTAAATAGTTTACTGAAGGTCAGATGGATTATTTTTAGCCTTCATAATAAGCAAATCAAATCACTGCCTGATTCATATGGTCAAATGATGCACAGTTGAATATAAAAATAACTGAACATGACAGATAATTTGAACTGTGCCCAGTTAGCAACTACATGATTTGTGTTAACTTCGCAAAAGCAACTTGCTAAAGACCTACAATAGCTAACGTCCACACAGATGTTAAAGAAGTAGAAGGCTCAACCCCCAGCCAGAACATTCTGAAAATGCAGCCTATTCAATGCTGAATAAGAATGTGAGGAGGCCTCTGACTAATACAATTCCGGTCACACCGTAGAGTTATGAAATATGAACCTACTTTATCCATCAATTACACTTCAGGAAGTACTGGTAAGCCTTAAGTTAGCAATTAAATTCAAACAGACAATCTAATATTCACAAAAGATATATTGCATGTGTATTAGCTTTATCATTTGCGCATTTTCCTTTGTACTTTTAATAATTTTTATTCTGTGCAATCCAAACTCCTTAGCAGACCATGACTTTTACAACAGATTTTCAGATAACCGTTACTGTCTTCTCTATACACACTTATTTAGTCTCACCAAGCTCCTTGAGATTCCCCTCGTCTTACCTTGCTCTTTTGTGTCACTTCACTGTTCCACAGGACTGCCCCTCTTTCCTTTAAATCTTTCCTACACTTATCAACTTGATGAACTCCTATTTATCACTCACAATCTTCTTTGTGGAGTCTTTCATGATGTCTCACCTTTCTCCCCACTCTGTGCAGAGCTAGGTGTTCTCTTCTCTTTGATCCTGTGACATGTTTTTGATTGAGTGCCTTGGTTATGGTCTTTTTGACATTTTATTAGCTGTCTATGTACTGCCGCCCACCCCCCCCCCCAAGAACTCAAGCTCCAGAAAGAGAGAACTGTAGTATATTGATATATGAATCTTTGGAGTTTAGCTCAAAACCTGGCACAAAGCAAGTGTTCAATAAACGTTTGTTGAATAAATGTCTTAGGTCAGATTTCCTAGAAACAGAACTTGAGACTGAAATTCTTATCCAGTGATTTATTGAAGGAGCTCCCTTAGGAGAATCCTGAAAGGAAGCGGGGGAAGCAGGATAGAAAGCTGAGAAAGGAACCAACCAAATAAGTGATTTCAGCTGAGTTCTAGGCTCAGCCTGATCCCAGGATGTCTCTGGAGTGTGAGGGACACCCCAGAGTTGTTCCCTCTTGAGGCAACAGGGCTTGCGTCCAGTATCCTTATGTCATTCAGTTTTTAACTGTGGGCCACCTGGAGAGAGAATACGAAAAATTCCAGGCATTTCCAAGAAGTCTTGGAAGACTGCCCGGCAAGTCTCCCGAGAAGGGATACAGTTGAATATTTATCATTCATAGCAACTCCAGGGTGGGTGCACTGTCCCACGAAAGGGATACAGTTGGGTGAGGTTAATACTCATCTTTCATAGCAACCCCAGGGTGGGTGCGCTGTCCCAGGAAAGGGACCTGGTTAGGGTAACAGTGTTTACTGCCACCTCCCAAAAAAGATTTAAGAGTCTTCTTTTATACAAATCATAAAACATGTTCCCAGAGAAAATTTGACTAATAGGAGTTTCCAAACTTCTGGAAGTACAAATTTCTGCATCAATCCTTTAATTGTTCTTTTTACCAAAATAAACTCAGGGACTGAAACGGAATAGGAAATGATAATGAGGGTGTTTATGCATCAAGTACACACCCATATTCCAAACTATTGTGTATAATAATGCACATAAAATAGAATTATGAATGTGGAATACCAGAAAGAGTTCATACTAGCAATCAGACATCCGGTTCAAATACTAGTTTTGCCTGTGTAGCCCAAGGCAGATCACTGTCCCTCTCATCTCAGTTTTCTCCTTTGGGAAATGATGATGATAAGATCTACTTCATATGTTTCTGGTAAAGATTAGACAAAAAGTACATAAACAACCTTACAAGGTACTTAGCACAGAGTTAGGGTGGTGTTATATATTATTTCACTTTATTTATTTACTGTATTAAAAAACAAATATAGTTCTTGGCAGCACATTCTACTAATACTCTTTAATAATGAGAGTCCTCTTTCAATATTTTAGAATATTTTTGAAGTACAGGATGCATAGTAGGGAAGAAGCTGAACTCATTCTTATGTTCAGCTTAAAGACCGAATCTAACCACCTTAGAAAACATTTCTACTTCCTCCAATCACTGTTTTTCATTACCCTAAGTTACTACCTTCAGAGCACTAATCACTATGTAAAATTGTTTAAATGTGTTACCTCTTTTGGTTTTATTGTCTACTACTCTCTCCAAGTAAAATCTAATCTTTTCAAGGGTAGCTACCTATTTTCTTGTTCAATGTAGCATCATTGTCATCAAACTCTGCCTGGCACATTGTTGGTAGTTAATAAATAACTGACCAACTGTCTTACAGCTCTTTTAAATTATCTTATGAAAATCTCAAGCTTGTTTTGACTTACGGGCAGGGTTAAATGTGTTTCCACTTAGAAGAGATTAAAGGCCACACCTGCTATAGCTATTCTGTGACCTATGTGAGCACACTTCATTTCAGAGAGACAGGTATGTCACTAGTATTAATATTCACTTAACTATTAATTATGACAACTCTTAGCAAACTCTTAATTCAGATTCTCAATTCAAGCAAAGTTGCAATTCTGTGCACTTCAAAATACTACTACCACTCCAAGAACAGGGTAAATAGACAAGTCACAGAATTGTCATATAGTTCTTGAATTACCATGATAACCAAAAAATGATTCTTTATACTTGTGTGGGATAAGAAAAAATAATACTTCATAATTGTATAGTATTTTGTATGCATCACCATATTTCATCCTATGAATGTCTCTATACATAGTGATATTTTGTTTATTCATTTGTTTTTCAAAATTTTCTGCTGATATCTAGCCTGCTTTCTTGATGGGATCTTTAGACATATGTAAATATAAAATTATATTTTTCTACATTATGACTTTTTAAAGATGTTTTAGATTCTTAATTTGCTTGATTGTATTTGCAGTTAGATGTGAATAGCAGTCTCATCTTTTTCCTTTATGTGGCTTAATACAACACAACCCACTTTAGAACCTTGAACGACCAAAGTTAGAGTTAGTGGTAATATTGCTAGCAGTCAAAAAAACAAAGAAGGAAAAGAGGTTTGAGGTTTAATGTACATAAATATATGCATGGGTATCTGAGGGTTCCTAGTGTTGACTTACATTTACCACTGTCCTGGTTGCTGATGTGTGTAAATATATGAATGGTGGTGATTCTCATTGCTTTTACTACTCTGTTCTCTTCCTCTTGATATACCTGTAAGATGTGATTCATCTCTGCAACAGAACACTAATGCAGTAAAAAAATACAAAACAATTATCTGAGAAATATTATTTTTTCTTTCACCTTAGAGGTTAATATAAGTACTTATAGTTACATAATCCAAAGAGTTAATTCTCTATATTTACTCCAATAATCTTTCTCAGACACATATAGAAAAATCTGGCAAAATTCAAACATGCTGAAGATCAGATCAAATGTGATATTGTGTTTGACCAAGCGGTTACTAAATATTTGTTGAGAAAAAATATATATTCAATGATTTAAGGATTGAATATTGAGTAACTCTATTTATTTTCAGTTTCGCATTTAAATTTGAAATATACACACTAAATATCTAGACTTTATTTCATCTGAAGTCTGAATGTCTGCCCATTCCAAGGTGATGGATGAATTATGTAAAGAAAATATAACTCAGTCCATAACTTTTGAGTTAGAAAATTGTTTCTTCTCATTTACTAAATTACTCAGTAACAATTTAATGGGTAAAGGGAGAAAAGGAATACTAAAAAAGAAACTGAAAATCTAGGCTCTCAGAATGAATAAGACGAGAATTTTTCAGACAAATGCTTTAGATTCTATCAATGAAAAAGTACCTGATTTAAAAAATGAATGTTTCATATTGGAAAGAAATTAAATTCCCCTAGATCCCTGCTAAAAGTTTCATTGCATTTCCAAATTAAACAACTCTTTCAGGAACTGCTCAATGTGTCAGTCATCTTTAATAATTGAATTTGCTCCAAGAAATAAGCAAATAAAGAGCTTCTGATTTTTATTCTATGTCTTTATCACATTGGACAACTTCATTATGATGTCACAAGCCAAACAACTGAACAGAAAGATTGTGAAACTGTGTGACTTAGGGCTGCAGTGATCATTTGCAGGATCCACAGGGAGATCTGTTTCTGAATATGCAAAGATCTCTTTTTTCACCCTAGCTTTAAAGTTTCCTTTGGCCCAGGAAATTTTTATTCTTTCCTCTTTTCACCATTAGCTTGTTTCCATTCATTCTGTGTTCTATTCAGGAAAATAGACCATCTGGACGTTGGGTCTCTTTTGTCACTTATCACATTCTCTTTGCTTTTCTATTATTTTTGTGACCTTTTTCTCTGCATCCCAGAAAATCTTCTTAAATATCTTTCCTACATCACAGATTTACATTTTGCAAATTATGGTCAATGTTTTCATTCCCATTTCAAATATCATTCAAAATTCTGTTATGACATTTTTCCACTTCTCTTAAACTTTTCTAACCTCTATTTTATTTTCATTTTCAAACATTTCACTTCCTTTTCATAGAAATCACATCTGCCTTTACTTCCTTAGAGCAAACAGATTCTATCTCATTTTGCTTTTGTTTCCTGTTAAATATATTATTAAAAACCCATTGTCTTTATCCACTTTTAAATTACTTTATATTTTTATATTGCAGAATAGCTTTAATAAGTCCCCTGTTATTTTTTTTTGCCTCAAATGAAGTGACGACACCCCTGGCCTTATATTTTGCTGCTAAATGTTGTAAAAGCTCCATCTTTACATCCACTCACTCTATTGGTACCTTATGCCCATATAAGAAGCCTAAGGCCAAACCAAACTCAGGGGAAAGGAAGATGTACCAGCGATTGAATATCGTCCCAGGAGGTAAAATCTTCTCTGTGTTAAAAAGACTTCTCTGTGCTCATTAAAAAAACTTTCAGATGCCAGCTTTCATCATTTAAATTTTTGTGCATCCTGGTCTCTGTTCTAGGTACACAATATAGTGTAAAATTGTATATAATTGTATACAATTATAGTATAAAACTGTGGTCAGCTTCCTTCAAGTGGCTGTTTTCATTGTGGAAGGACCCATTGCTGCACCAGAGAAGAGCTCTAAAGCACCATGTTAGGTCTCACCTTTCAAAAGAGCACTCATCATGATAAAAAGCCCTTTTAGAGAAAGTAAGCTCTTAAAGGTTATCCTAATGGTCCTTCTAGCAGCCAAGTTTCTGAGTGCTGTGGAATCACCATGGTAAACCAGGTTCAAGTGGATTGGCTTCCACCTGGCACAGGACACCAGAATCCGGTCTTCTACATTTTATGTTTAAAATCTTATAGGTGAATTTGAATAAATAAAAAGGAATCAATGAAAGGAGAATGTTCAGTAGGATTCGTTCCATATTAAAATTATTCTATAATTTTACTATTTTCCCTTGATGTATATATGCATAACTAGATATAAATATATTAGTATATGTGTAGATATATTGGTATACAAAATATATATACACACATATATATGTTTTACGTATAAAACATATATAATAGAGCCTTTCTATATACTTTATTTACTAAATGTTTACAAGAAATATAAAGTTCCTTATTTGTTTAAAAGATTATTTAATGACTGATTATAAAATATAATTGAAGTCCCTTCTTTTACATTCCAACGAATGTTAAATTTAATTTTGAATTTCCTGGGAACCACAACAAATAACAATATATTATAGATTATTCACATATGGTCAATGAAAATAGATCAATGATTCAGATTAGAGAACATTACTGAACTAAATTCTAAAATTACAGGTTATAAGGCAAGTTGTATTCACTGGCCATTATAAAACATAACAGACCAATTATATTTATTTTTCTAAAAAGTGTAAAGCTAAGCATATTAGGCCCCTTTAATTGTAATTAACCCCGATGGCCCTGATAACATAAAGGACCCATGATGAAGTTTATGAAAGATATCTAGAAGCCTGGTACTTGGAATATTATTTCTGATTCTTTACTGCCTCAAGATGGCATGACATAAAATCAGATAAATAATCACCAGGATGGCATGTAAGATAAACACACTTACTTTCTGTCAACTAGCTTGGTGGTTCTCAAACTGCAGTGTGCATTGGAATGTCCATGGGAGCATGTTAAAATTCAAATGTCTGACCCTATCCTGAGTGTCTGATTCAGTAGGTCTGAGGTAGGGCCTTTGAGATTACATTTCTAACAGGGTCCCAGATAATGCGGCCAGTCCAGGACCACACTTTGATAATCCCATTTCTAGGGTATTCTGCTTCAGAGGAACATTATTCAGAGGGTAGTTTTGGAATTATTGTGGACATAGAGATTAAAAAAATAAAAACAATATTTGAAGAAGGATGCCAATGATATATTCATTGTAATGATACTATGTTAACAATTATTTAGTTCTCTATATTTTACTTACGACATTATTTCATTTACCCCTCAAAATAATCTTGTGAGTATCGACTCATTATCACCATTTTCAACCGAAGGAACTGAAACTGAGAGAATCTAAGTGAGAGAACCCGGAGAAGAACCTACGTACCTTAATTTTCAAGCAATATTATTTTTGAACAATATGGTACACACAGCTACATTTTTTTTTCATGAAGGAATATGTGATAGTTGCTAGTGATTTACTAGAATGTCATATCCTTCAGTTTGTATATTTTCATCTAATACTTTTGAAACAACAGCAATTACAGAGAATGCAGGCCAACATCAGGCCACTGGAAATTTGTGATTCAATGTTCACCTCTTGCATATAGTGTGTTATTTAAACTTAGTATAGACAAGATGCAATTTTGATTCTGTTTTTGTTTTTCTTCTTCGTGTTTGGCTACTACAGAGAACCTGTAGCTGGAATGTCATCATTAAGAATTGAGATGGGAAATTCCAGGTCATCATATTTGCTGGCTTAGTCTGTAGAGATTCTGCAGGAATGAGATGTTTTCAGTGATTTGATGTGACCGTTTTTATCTTTTCCCTCTGTATTTTTGTATCATTCTCCTGCACTCCAAGTGTTTATAGAGGAATTTTTAAAAACACCTAGCTAATGTTAAAATTCTAGCATTTTGTGTTTATCGTAAAGAATGCATTTCTACAGAATTCTGTGACAACTTCGCAGGGGCAACCCAAATTTACTTCTAGTATCACACATACTCCCAAAATATGTACAACTATGATACATCAATTAAAAATATTTAAAAATCATATATGTCTTTTCTCCCTTTTCTCTCTCCAGCCAAAGGCAAACAAAATAGTGATTTTTCTAATAGGTCACATTAGGACAGCGCCTATGGGGCAACACTATGTAGCAACCACTCTTTTACCCTATAGGAACTGTATTTTTTTTCCCCTGCTTCCTAAGCCAGACAGAAAATTGAAGCTCTGGGGATCAAGAGGCTTTTGATAAAAGTAAAGTAGAAATGATGCCAAGGAAATAGTAAAACTCATGTAATTGTGTCTCAAGCATAGAACTGGCATGAAACAAGAGTGCTGTGTGTGACTCTGCAAATATTCAAGATTATGATGGATGTGGTAAAAATTGTTCAAACCTCCTTGTTTCTCTGCTTTATAGTGCACTGGTAAATGGATTCTATTATGTTAGAAGATAGGACCATTAGAGAAAAAAAGAGAAAGAAAGGGAGAAAAACAAAGACTTTTCAACCTGTGCAGAGTGCCAATGGCCGTAGGTAAAATCAGTGCGGTCATTGAGAAGTTTGGTGCATTTCTGATCACTATGCTTGATAAGAGTATATACACTTTAATTTTATTATGTCTATATCTTCTGAAAGTGAAAAAATATATTAATCAAATTGGGGTTACAAAATTAAGGCATTTTAACCAGGTCTCTCTCTTTTTTCCTCATTAACTCTATGAGTGGTTTGATTTTATGTTCAAGGTAGCTTTAAAATAGTAAAATATGAGGTTGGTGCATCTCATCGTTTCTTAGATCTACCTTCTAATGAAAATGATGACTAGGGACCATAAAAATTCTTTAATTTTGCTAAAGAATAGGAGAAAATTCAGCACTAGTAAGTGTTCTAAACATGCATTTTAGATTTATCACCCTTTACAGTGTCTTATCCATGTATGTGACTATGTCCCCAACTGTACAGTAAACTCCTAGAAAGCAGGGATCTTTGATATCCCCAGCTCATAGTTGTGAGTTCTCAGTATCTGTTCATTGAATAAATGGAAGAAAAGCACAAATATTGGAATAATTGTAAATATTCATGTTTTTTACTGAAGACAAAACTATGCAAGAGAGGCAATATGAAAATATCAGATCTTATTGTAAAAGAGAGCCTACATCTTCTGAATTTGAATTCAGGGTCCTAGAAACTAACAATAATAATAATACTAGGTCCATTCAGGAGTGATATTGAAAGTTCTATATAAAAGCATTATTTGGATTAGACTTGACTGATAAGTGGAAATATTTGTAATTCATTTAATATCTGAACCCAAATTTCTGATTGCTTTTGTAAAATTGACATGATTTTGACAAAGTGCTCTCACTTTCAAATCTCTAGGCCTTTGAGATTTCTCTCTGTCCCCTTTCACCACTCACATACACGTGTGCTCATTTCTCTCTCTTCCTTTAGCTCTTGGCTCACTGGAGGTCCTTCCTGACGGCCCTGTTCACAAAAACATCTTTGCCACTTTATTATCTACCCCTTATTCTGTTTTCCTTTTTATATGGTATTAACCCTCTGTAAATATTAACCTGGGAGTAAAAGTCAGAATATGTAACAGTCAGCATGGGGATGCCAGGACCACTAGTAAGGGTGGGTGCCTGCCAAGTTCCTACTGAGCCAGGCACTAATCGTCTGGATCTTAGATCTAGAGGAAGTCTAGGGAATCGCTAGGGAGTGTCTGTGGAGGCCACAGCAAAAGAGGTATACTTAAGGGACTACTTATCATGTGAAACAGAAATATTTTAGTACTTCAGACTCTGTACAGCTATTCTAGCCCATTCCAGTGGAATATCAGCCCTGTATTTATTTGACATTTGTGTTCCTACCTTTGAGTCTGGATCTCCTGCTTCTAAAATATAAGCTTTATAAGAGTAGAAGCTCTGTTTTGTTCATTGTGATATCTTTAGGTTCCAGAACAATGCCTTCTATATGTAGATGCACCATAAATATCTGTTGAATGAGTTAATAAATAAATGATATGTAACAGACTTACATGATGTGAGGAGAACTATTATCTCAAAATTTATTATTTTCTCTAAATATTACAAAACATACCTGATAGAAATTCATTTATAGGAGCTCAATATTATTTTCCAGTGTTTCAGAATGGCATTTTTTATTTCAGCTATATAATGTATTCTCAAATCTATATGTGCAGATGGCTACATAATGGAATTCTGAAGGAAGTGATAGCCAAACACTTGTGATACTGTGCTTCATTATTAAAATGTTTTGAGCCTTTAATATACGCATGCACATTTATTTTAAAAGCATAGGCATTCTGCTAGTATTATTGATACGGGAGGGGAGCAGAGAAGTTCTGGGTAGAGGAGGGCGTGGTCCCTGGCTAGGGTTCCACCCCCAGACCTGTGCCCACAGACCTAGGTGAGAACAGGTATTTTCCAAGACCACCCTGGCCTGTCAAGCCCTCATTCTGTGCTTACAAAAATCCCAGAGACCCTAGCAGGCAGAATTGCAAGTGGCTGAACGTTGAGAGGAACACGTCGGTGGAAGAAGACACAAGCAGCTAGACGTCAAGAGGCACACTGCAGAGTAAGAGCACATCAACAGACGCCTGCAGGCCAGCGACCGGCAGAACAACTTGGAGTTTGGCTGGGGCGGTGGGAGGAGGGTCCAGGCCGCCTAACTCCAGGGAAAATTCACTTTCCCACTCCATCTCCCTTATGGCTCCCCCATCTGCTGAGAGCTGCTTTCACTCAATAAAACCTTGCACTCCAAGTCCATGTGTGATCCGGTTCTTTCCATACACCAAGGCAAGAAACCCCGGGATACAGAAACCCCTGTCCTTGCAGTGAGGCAGTGGGTATAACTGAGCTGATTAACACAAGCCGCCTAAGGATGGCTTAACTAAAAGAGTTCCCTGTAACACATGCCCACTGGGAACTCACGAGCTGTAAACATTCACCCATACACAGTGCTGTGGGGTCAGAGCCCCACAACCTGCTCATCTGCCTGCTTCCCCAAGGGGTTTTGAGCAACGGGGAATCAAAGAAGTGAGCCACCTCCCCATGCTGTGGTGACAAAACAAATTTTCCCATTTCATTATTATATGCATAAAACATATTCCAAATTAGAAATGTTAAAGTGAGATAAAGATGAAGTAAGCAATATTCAACATTATGTTTATATGCTATTTATCACTGTTAAACTTTTTACAGTAAAACACTACTAATTAATAACTAATTAATAATTTGACTCTTAGTGCTAGCAATATTGTTTAATCTATTTTGTTTTTCTGAAAAATAGTGTTGAAATACATTAGGATAAAATTGCTGTTTGTAAGTTAATCTAAGTAATTTGATGTTCATGGCTCTCATAGCTAGAGATAACCTTACAAAGACACAATAATCCAAATATGAGATCACCAACTACACTTATTCAATCACGATACATATTTTAAACTTTCATCTATCTGAGCAATTATGCAAATAATTTTTTTGAAATTTAGCTTAATTTCAATCTTTGCTTATGTCTAACAATTGTTATTTCAAACAACTTAGAAAGGGTTAAATAATTACATTTCTTAGCAAATGAATTAAACCTCCTGAAATTCCTCATTTGGAATGTTAAAATAGTTTTAAAAAATCTACTTTTTAGTAACTTCATATTTATAAGTACAGTACACAGATGACACTCTTAGATAAATTTTGGAATATAATTACCTAACTAGGCAAACATCTCCAAGCAACTATTTTCAAAGCACTCATGGCTATTTTCTGAAAGACTATTACTTTCTCATAATTTGAAAATACAAGTTGTCTGGTCACAACTTGAGATATTTTTGTAACTATAATCTTACACATCCTTAATAAAATGCTAAAATTTTCATGATATTCTCTTACCTTGAAGGGGCAGATTGTGTTCACTTTTTTTTTTCTAAAATATCTGTTTGGTATCATGTTACTCACCATCACTAAATTTGAGATATTGCCTGACATAACTTTACCTAATTAGTTCTTTTCTTATTACAAAGCCTTGTAAGGATACCAATATTTGGGTTGGTAGAATTCAAATCCACATAAGTCGTCATATATACATTGCAATTTGCCATATGGGACTGGAGGAGCATGGAGTATGGTGGGCACTGCCAACATCTATGTGCTCTGCTGAGCCCTCTTTCCAATGAGAAACTTGAATGTGGAGGAAGTGAATTTCTGACATATGGATACAGCGAGGTCATCAACACCACTACATTAAGAAAATTAGAAGAAAAGCTTAATTCCTTCTTTATATTCAGGAAAAAATAGAAAAGGGATTTCTAATATTTCTTCTCATACCCCAAATTTGCACCCATTCCTGTGAGCATACATGCCACATTGGAGGCAGCCATCTGGAATCCACAGATATAACTGCTATTGACCATGGCTAAATGTTTTGACTTTGTGAATATGCTATTTAGAAACAGATTCTCTATTCTTTGTAAAATAAATCCACTTGGCAAAATTAAACACCCAGTTTTTCCTTTCTCTTTTTAAAATATGATGCAGACAATCAGCCTTTATGTAAGGAAAAAATATTCAGACCTATGTTTTCAGTTTTTACAAAAGGTTAATGTGTATATACTAATTAATTTTAGTAGCTTCAGGCCGATTGTTTGGATCTTCACATTTAGGGAAAGAAATCTTCAGAGAAGATTAGATTTGATGGGGAATAGAAATTGATATGTATTTGTGAGCCATCATATCCTATTCTTACTGAAGTTTTCTTTTCCAATATCCCTTACACGTCACTTCTTCATTTTACTAAGCTTAAAACATTTGTGTTATCATACAAGGTATCAGTAGAAATGTCTACACACAAATTCCAACTGTTTCTTTTGCTCTTTGGTCTCATATTGCAATGCTTTCAAGTCAATTTTCTTTTTAACATTTTTTTGAGAGACTTGAGCTGTCTTTTCTGATCCATATAATTTGCCTATCTTAAATATCATGGTAACTTTAGCACTTTATTAAGGATGTGTAAGATTGTAGGTACCAAAATATATCAAGTTGTGACCAGGCGAGATTCTATCTCCTCTTTTGGAGCATCCAGGGGAATGAGAGGGGGAAGCTGTGGAATTGACAGCTGGTTGTCAGTCTCCAAACTGTCAGAATAATTTGAAAGCAGATTAGTTTTACAGATTGTTTATTAACATACTCACAAAGGGGAGACGACAAGGGGCCTGTTTCCTGTTTGGTTCTGCATAAATTGGGTCTTCCTGTGAGAAAACTTTTCTGTGAAATTGGGGATGGGAAGTGGGTTAGGGAGACAACAAAGAAAACATGTTTCACAATTGAAAGCAGCACTGTAGACCTTAATTTAAGATCATTAGCAAGCAAGCTCAACAAAAACTTTTTCTGAAGAACTCAATCAAGCTCACATGTTTTCCTTGATTGTTTACATAAAACAAGCTTATGAGGGATGAAGATCTCTTCAAAAAATTATTTCAGTTTTTATCAGTGTGTGTGTGCTTGTGTGAGGGGGATGTTTATACCTTTAGTAGATAATTTGTGTTTCTCATGTGGTTTATACAACCCAAGTCAAGCAAAACACAGAATTAGCAAATAAATCTTCTGCCACATAAGAAAATAACGTAGCAAAATGAAAGCAGCACATGACACTTCGGCATGATATTGGTTGTCTTGGAATTTACTCTTTGTAGATTCTAGTTTATCTATGCACAGCCCTGGACTTGTTTTAGATTTCTACCCTGGCCTTTTGAGTGCAATTGACTATTGAAAATAATTTGCTTGAGGTAACCTTGACAAGCCAGTAAGACTGCATGTTTTTCAGTCTACGCTTAAGATTTTGCAAAACTTTAAAAAATATTGCCTTAACACTTGAACCCAAAATGTGGAGAACTCCAAAAGCCAGAGACTAATAATCCCAGAAGTCTATATCATGATGCTTACATTTCATTCTTAACCATTGATAGAATTCAGACTCTCTTCAAACTTGGCCTATTTCTTAAGCCTATGACCAGATTTTTCATTTTTAGTTCATTTCCTTATATTTATTTGAGCTGTGCTAGCCTCTGAAAACCAAGTGCAGGCGTTTGTCCAGAGAGGCCACATAGCGTTAAAGTAATAGTGGAAAAGTTGGATCCTATTCCTTTCCACTCCAGGGTAAGGCCTTATCTGGAATTAGAGTCTAGGAAGGAAGCTCAAATATATGGGGGATACTAGAACTATATCAAGAGGGAGAATGCAATGGGGTTAATAGATTACAGTTGCGGAAGACATTTTGATTCAGTCCAGGGTACCAAGGCAGAGGTCAGAATCCTGGGCTCTAAACAATGCTGTGTCATATTGGAAGGACTATGACAGAGAATCTAGAAAGCAAGCTTGTCCAACCTGTGGTCCATGGGCCGCATGTGGCCCAGGATGGTTTTGAATAAGGCTCGATACAAGTTTGTAAATTTTCTGAAAACATTACAAGATTTTTTTTTTTCTGATTTATTTTTTAGCTCATCAGCTATCATTAGTGTTAGTGTATTTCATGTGCGGCCTGAGACAATTCTTCCAATGTGGCCCAGGAAAGACAAAAGACTGGATACCTCTGCTATAAAGAATCCATAAGAATGTAATGGAATGACAAAATGTAATTTGGGGAATACTCAGTGCAGAGTTTCTCTTTTCTGTAGCCTAGCATGTTCCAAGGATATCTGGAGTAGGACCTTATAAGCACTGAGATGGGTTTAAAAGTGCTAGCTAAGGCCTTTTTATAATTAACTCCATAAATTTTACCAAGATGTTTAAACTCTGTTCCCTGATTCTGGTTGCTGCCATTAAAATAGAGGGCTAATTTTAGATCATAAAAGTACACCCTGAAAACAAGATGTGATTTTAAAAATGTGGCAGAAATTTAGATATAAAACTTAGGTGTTCAGTATTTCAGACTTTCAAGAATCTCAACATTTGGGTGAAGGATGCAGAGGTATAAATTTTTTAAAATTTTTACCTTCCCAAATAGTTCTAAAATGTCTGCTTGAGATGAAGCATATTTCAGGGTGTACATTCAGTAGCTTATTGAACCTTTTAAAATTTAGGCATATTGAATTTTTACAAAATTTCTCAGTATACTAGAAAATATTCCTCTAAAGGTTGAGAAAGTAGTTTTTGGAAGTAGATGCAAAGATGGCAGAAGTTAACAGTCCTTCAAAAGAAAAGGCATTTAAAACTGAAAGATAAACATAGAAAAGTACTATGAAGACAGATTTTCTGTCAGGCGCAGTGACTCACACCTGTAATTCCAGCACTTAGGGAGGCCGAAGCGGGTGGATCACCTGAGATCAGGAGCTCGAGACCAACCTGACCAACATAGCAAAACTCCGTCTATACTAAAAATACAAAATTAGCTGAGTGTAGTAGCGCATGCCTATAATCCCAGCTACTCGGGAGGCTGAGGCAGGCGAATCGCTTAAACCCAGGAGGTGGAGGTTTCAGTGAGCCGAGATCACGCCACTGCACTCCAGTCTGGGCAATAAGAGCAAAACTCAGTCTCAAAAAAAAAAAAAAAAAGACAGATTTTCTTTCTTTTTAAATACTATATATTATTCCATTGTGTATGTGTGTGTATGTGCGTGTGTATATATAATAGGACATTTTGTGACAGTTTCTTCATTCATTTGCTGATGAGACTGAAGAACATTATGCTAAGTGAAATGAGCCAGGCCCAGAAAGATCTCACTTACAAGTGGAATCTAAATAGTCTACCTCATAGAAACAGAAGGTAGGAAGGCAGCTGCCAGATGCTAGGGATAGGAAGAGAGATGGAGAAGATGAAGATGATCACTGTATTATAAACACAGTAATAATAATGTATATTTCAAAAATATTAAAGGAATAGATATTTAATGTTTTTATACCAAAAATATAAATTGGTAAAGTGATAGATATGTTAACTAACTTGACTACACAATGTATATATAGATCAAAACATCACATTGTATCCTGTAAATATACACAATTTTTATTTGTCAATTAAAATCAATTAGAGCGTTTAATTAAAAAATGTATTACAAGGAAAAAAATAGCAATTTTCTAAATAATGACAAGAGATCACTAAAAAACGTAAAACTTTACTTACATTCTTTTTTTCAAAAGGGCTCTACATGCATAATTTAAGATCAATTTTCATTAAAAATAATTATAATTTTTAAATGGCATTTGGATCTCCAGTCATTATTTATCATCTGAGAGATTCAGGTATGTCGATATCAGTTCATGGTGATTGCAGAGTGATTAAATTACTGAATTTAAAAAATGATAATTATCCACATAAATGTTATGCTTGTGGATTATCTATGACAAATTCTTAATTGTGGATCAGACTTGATATTAACATGTGGAATTGTTAAAACCTTTTCTTCTTGTTCGGAAATGTAAACTTACCTTGTTAATCAGAGAATTATATTTAAAGGAAGTCAGCTGTCTATGCAAATGTATAGGTGAATTATTATTCTTATTAAGTGACTGAAACTGATTTTATCAATAATAGAAGCTTCCTTGTACGTATGTGTGATCCAGAGATCCTATGGTTCCTTAGCCAACAAATAGCCTTTAAACCGTTTGTCTTAAATCATCCTCATGATCTATGTCAGTCTTCTCAGCATGGACTCAGTGATCTCCTAAAGGAGTGGTCAGGACAGGGTCCTCAAATACTCAGTGATGTTGAGGTTTCTGTTCAATCTATCTGGAGGCTGGATATCTTCATTAGTTTCCTACTCTCCAACAGAAACCATCACATGGAGGAGTGAGCATGATAATGGTTATACTTTGAGGTTTACAGACCTGTCGACCCAAGTAGTACATTTGTAGCTTAAGGTCATGGCTCTGGAAATAATCTATTAAGGGTCTGCCAGATTCTAAAGTCCATGTTCTTTGTGATATTGGAATAAGGGGTTTTGTCCTGGTGAGACTGTAAAGCATTGTGCTTAATACAGGGAAGAGGAAACTGAGACACACAATATCTTTTTAATGTGAACATCCAACTGTGGTGAAGGTGGGGTTGAGAAATGTTGTCAGGAGAGAAAACAATATATGAATTATGGCTAATTTGAAAGAAAGAGAATAATGGAAATATACAATTGAGAAACCCCATTATTTTCTCTATTACTATTTTTCTGACAGAATGACTGCATGTAAGATAAAATGTAAATAATATTGGGATTATCCCTAGAGAATGGCTGTAATACAGATACAATTTATGGATAAAACATTCTAAATTTCTCAGAAGTATTATATGAAGTACAGTGAATTTAAATTAAGTTCTTCTAGTAAAACATAACTTATATAGACTCCTAATGTATTTTATATACATATATCTCAAGGATATAGTTTGTGTTTAAAAATAAAACTTAAAATAATCGTAATATAAAAACAACAATAGTAAGATTTATTGAATGACTGTTACATGTTACGTGCTGTTCTAAGAACTTCACCTGATCATTAACTTAAAGCTAATGTTAACTTTCAGAAGTAGATACTTTTATTCCTGACTTTTTTACGTGTGAATAAACAGAGGTAACAATGTATGGACAATTAACCTAGATTCTCCACAGATCATTGAAGCATATTCAGAACTAAAGTCTAAATCTATCAGATATCAGAACATGCATTTTTTTTGAAATATCACTTTTTACATATTATTGAAGTCCCATTCTATAGCCTTCAGACATGATTTAAGAACATAAAGCCATGGACATGGTAGGTACTTAAAACTTGTGAAATGCTGAATACATTTTTGAATGGGTGGTGCTATTAAACTTAAAAAAATAAAGCTTTGTGCAGAGAAATGCAGTACTGATAGTGTTAATAAAGTTATACATTCTTAAAGTGTTCAGACTGCTTATCAATCTTATGTGTTCATTGCAACATCATTGTGAGGTGGACATTTGTATTTTCATTCCATTTTATTGAAAAAAAACTAAAGCTCGGTTTCATTACTTCGTTTAAGTTAATGCAACATTTGGGGGCAGAATCTGAACTTGAGTTTATATTCTGACTATATATCCAATTTTCATTCCAGTGTACACATTGGTCTTGGGAATTAATCATGCCAAAATAATCACTTTTCCCCATTTCCTAACTTGTGAGTTTCTCTTAACATATATATTTTGGAGTCCCAGATTATTTTTACCTTCTGTTAGAATTTATGTGGTCACGTTTATCTTACATATTGAGTCATTACACAATTGCTTCGTGAGGCCTTGTCTACTGCTCAGAAGCCCAAAGCTATTCTGAGACTATATTCATGCCCTATATATAGGCCATTCCTTTGAAAATTAGATGAGTGGTAACCTTATAAATATTTCATATGCTCAATCCTGCTTGAATTGATAATGTGGCAGTAATTTTAGTGTGAAATAATGTAACATAATATGCATAGAGAGTAAGTAGCCCTGTAAGAGAATTAATAATACTTAGTTGTGAGAAGAAAAAAGTTCTGACTTTTTAACCCCATTTCATGAGGGTTTAGCTTTTCTCTCTGCCTGTGTGTAAGCTGCCACATTACTAAATAAAGCATATTTACGTGCTGAGTATAAAGAGAAGCTAAGATCCCCATTCTTCATAGTTGAATGGAGAACTGCTGCACCCTATGTATCTTCACAGACATGCATTGGTATCGATGAACCAATGCAGAGTTAGTGGGCACCCAAGGAGAGGCTGTGTCAATCAGAAAGATGACTGGCTGCCCCTACAATGGTAGGTGGCTACATTGAAAGAAAAGTGCCTAAATACTTTCTTTAAGATAAATGCTGATGTCCTTAGTTCTGTAGATTATCAAGATGCCAATTTTCAGTGAACAGAGCCCTCTTCTGAAAGGCAGGTTGTTTGCAAGCTTGGTCTCATCTGCTATTTCTACTCCTCCCGTGCTATGTCCTGCTCTTGTGTGCTAATAGAAACCAGCAGAGAGGGAACTCCCTCCACTTCTTCCCACCTGTCATCTTCCTGACTTTCCACTTTGCTGGCTCTTATTGCTTCAATATGTACCAACTTCTGACTCCCACTCCATTCTTTGGTGAATCCCTTGCATTTTCTTATCTGGTTTATTGACCTTGAACTTTGTTTTATTCTTCTCCCCGTGCAATCCATTAGTTTTTGTGTTACGTTGCAGGTTTTAGCAGGAAGAGCTCTCTGTTCCAAGCCCATCCACTCAATATTATACCTCCTGCAGGGCTAGCTCTTAACATCTAGCCAGGAGAAGGGGCGACCTAGATAAAACTGTTTTAAGGATTTGAAAAATATGCTTTTTTTAAAAAAATTGCAAACCCTCAGAAAGTGTGGAGACATTTAACATTTGCAGATATCTTACCACTTCTATAGAATTCTCATTGCTAGTATTTATAGAAAAACATTTAAAAAATTATAGGAAAAATTATAAAACATAAAATATTTATTTTTCCCTATGAATTCTTAATGAAGTATAAACATTACACACACACTCACGCACACACAAAAGAAAAACACTGGCAAACTTAAAGGCAGGCTACTACTAAAGTATAAGTGATTTTATACATAAACTTACTCAGAAAGTAGAAAACAAAAACTATTGTTTCTCCAGCTATCTAAATTTTCAGACACTTATTTTGAAATTACAGTCTTAGAATTTGTTTATAGAGACACCAATTGGTTAATTAAAAGATCCAAACACAGCCCAAAGTATACATTTAGTTTCAGCATTGCCATTTTTTCATCCTTGAAATAAATAACAGACATCAACAGTGAGTTTAAAATCCTTTCAAATAAAATTTTTTATTTTGCCTTGAGCATGCTGTGATACCACTGGTGTTTTGCTTTTTTGGATGTTCATTTTTCTATTCATTCTTTGGTTATATATTCATTATATAAAAAATATTCATATATATAAACATTTATATTTTTGTCATGTATTTCTAAGGGTGATATTATTGTGTCAAATTTTATGTCACACTTACTATTTTCTAATTATTGAAAATTTTCACAATGCGCCGTACTCCATAGATTTCTCCCTCTATCTACTTTTGGACCTTCACAATGTCTGCATTTTGGAGTCAGAAGAGAGAGCCATGAGGAGCGGAAAAAGTAACTTCAATAAACTATTTAACACAAAGAACTAGATGGCAGTCGTCAGCCTGAAGGAATCACGGAGTGAGAGACTAAGGTGATAGGTGCCTACAAGGATCTCCAAGCCTCCACACAAAGTAGTACATGGCTTTCAGATTCTTCACCAGAGCAAGGATATTAGACAAAAAGGCCCCAGGTCGCTCCCTGTAAGCCACCCAATTAGGATTATTAATTTGTAAAATTATTTTAGGGATTTAATTCCGTTATTTTTCCTTAGAGTTCATTTTTATTCCCTAATCTCTGTAAAGGTCTGCTGAATATTTAGAGGTGTCTGAGACTCAGTTATAACTCATCATAGAGGCATAAAATAAAAGAAATGATGTTCTAAAACTTTAAAGAATTAATATGTTTTTCCTGGATTCTCCTCTCACCACAGAGCAACATAGCCATTGAAGGACGCAAAGACCAAGCAGAAAAGCATGGCAAAGTGAAGGCACCTATTGCCTAATACAATGTCATCCATTGTGGAGTTTAATCAGTTGACAAAAATAAACTGTTACCTTTCACTCCTCATAACAAGGGGAACATTTACTTGCTCCAATTCAGTTAATAGAAAACACCTGATCTACTGAAATTCTGTCTGTTAATGGCTGAAATATTTGTATGGGAGTTATTTCTATAGTTTGCCAAATAATTCAGGCTTCCCTCCTCTGACGGACATTGTAGGATTACAATTCTGGCTTTGTTGTGGATGAGGGAATGACTCATGTGATTGATTCCAATAGCTGTGCCAGAACATTTATTTACTAATTTGAGACCCTCCAAATCTGTCTCTTTTTTTTTTCTCTCTCTCTCCTGCCAAGGGCTCAGTAAAGTTGCAGACAGTCGCTCTTCCTTGACTAAGAGTAAACTGTGCAGACAGAGTTCTTGACTAAGGGCAAATTGTGCAGACACCCCTTAGTAAACTCATGAGGGACACGTATCATGAACAAGAAATGTTACCTGTACTATATTAACACGCTGAGAATTGTGTGTGTGGTCCCAGTGACACAACCTCATCTATTCCAACTGCTGTAGTATGTGACCTCGACATTTCAATACTCTTAGAAAGTTGCAGTTTTTTCTCTTAAAATATTTTAATACATCAACCTTGCTCATTTTCCAGTATGTGACCTTTGTAAAGACTTTCAATTTTTTAATGTTTTCCTATTCATGGATAAAAGATCATGAGTTTTAATGATCTGTAGAGTTTATCCTGAACTTTGACAGGACACAATGACATTAAATATCAATCACATGATAATTTGCAGTTATCATTGGGCTTTTATTGTGTCTGTATTAAAGGCAAAAAACTCCAAATATATGCAACAAGTCATTTTTGCATCCTAATACTATTATGCTTGCATGCTCAAAAATAAACTTGGGAGTGATAAATTCCACTGAGAAGTAGTCATTAAAATAGATGAGTACATGCTGCTGGTACAGGATTTTGACACAAGTTCATGTGTTTTTCTATGTATCACTATGTTTCAGAGCATGTTAGGTTTAGTTTAATGCAGGCATGAGACTCCGAGAACATGGACATTTTCATCAGGCAACTACAGATTGTTCTGCAGTTTTATCTCAACACTTGATTCTACTGATTATGAAATAATTTATTGAGGGCTCACTTCCTTTCTGTGGAGGGAAAGAATGAAGTCTCTGGCAAGCACCTTTCTCTATTCTGCCTGAAAGCTCGCCAGTTATGCTCCTACTTTTGAAACTTGTCCACCTTACCTCCAATCTATTGTTGCTTTAGTTGAAGAAAATACACTAAAACAATCTCCATCTTTCTCTCAATTTAAGAATTGAAAGTTCAACCTCAAACTCTATCTTTTGAAAGGTATTGTGCACTGTGAATTTCACTTTTTTCCAGAACCCGAGTAATTGCACTGTGCTGTTCCTGCTTGCTTTCCAGAATCAAGAGCTGCTCGAATATCTCCCTCTCTACAGATATTTGAAGATTTCTTGTGAAATCTACAGTGGAGGTGAAGAGGTAGAGGGCAAATGAAAGGATTGGAGATTAAAAACATCAGATATATGACATAGGAAACCAGTTATAATTGGATAGGAGAAAGGTTGAAGTAAGTTGAAAAGGCAAGGATAATCACACAAAGAAATGCAGAGAGTGAGAACCCTGTTGGCTAAATTAAAATTTAGAAATACAGCACACAAATGAGGTTGGGACAGCAGCTCCAAAAGATTTTTTTTTAATTTCATCATCTGAATATTAATTTTCTGAGGTCTTCTGGGGAACTAGAGTAATGTCAAATACAATGAGCCTTGTGAGGTGCTGACTCATGCAAGTCAAACTATACATTGTTAAAATTAATTTTCTTTGAGAGAAAAAGAAAAAAAAAAAAAACAAAGTGAGACTCTGAGATTTCATTTTCCATGTAAGAGAGGAGCATATATAGTATCCCCATTTCATATAAATTTATAACAGGTTCTAATTTGTGATAGGTGCATACTGTGATTGAAAAGATAGATTATAGGCATGTGGTGTGCTTTATAGAAGCAATTTCAGAAAGAGGACACATGGATTTGTAGGGGACTGACCATTATAAAGGTGATATTTCAAAATTTCCTTTTATGCAAAGGCACAATCCTGGTAGGCTTTCTTGTTTCTATGGCTATAAAGCTCTACCGTGTAACTCAGAGTTTGCTATCATCCTAGAAAAGGCAGGCTTCTTTATGGCAAATCAAATGGAGTGGAACTCATCATGATAAAAATGGCCACCCATGATACAGATAGCAGGGTTGGGCCCACATGTATCCACTAGGCAATTTTATTATGAGAGCCACTTGGGATCCGAGGACATCATATGGTTTTTTGAGTCCTCTGAAGCACTAGTGTGTCTGGCATTTCTATTAAAGCCATACTTACTTGTTTCTTAAAATAATGTCCCCAGTGTGATCTGTGAGGTACGTGTGAATCCTGAGCTGCTAAATGGATTTTGGTCTAAGAGATGTGGTCACTGTGGAAAATTGTTCTACCTCCTGCTGTAATTGGTGCTCCCTCTACTCCATGTGAGCCTCCATCTGGAAGACTAAGTCTCCCTACTCTATTAAATGCAGGCATGGCTGTACTATTTGGTTAAGCCAATGGCACATGAATGTTATTGAAGTGAAGCATTGTCAATATCTTGGAGAAACAAAATATGGATCCGAATCTCAGCCAAACAAAGGCTCATGAAAAATAAATGTACTTTTTTATTATAAACTATTGAGATTTAGGACTTCTTTGTAACTACAGCATAACTTACTTATCCTGAAAATACAGAAATCAATAATCAAGTGGATGTTGCAACAACACCAAAATCTAGATTAGGTGGCACTGGTTTTGGAAATTGGGCTATATACAGTGAAACAAATTGTGATCTATCTGAAGCTAGAAAAATGGTTTTTAATATTACACTGTGGGAAACATTTTGGGGAATAAAAAAATCTCCTATTATTTGCAATATAGCTAATAAGCTTATTACTTTAGGTGAAAACGAAAGAAGAACAAAAGAAAAAAACACTGGGAAAAGAGACTTCCTGTAACATGAGTCAGTTTGTATTGGATGCTTTTTTAAGAACGGTAATACCTGTATAACAAAGCAGTGATCTCAGACTAAAGAAAAAAGAAAAAAAAAAAAGTATTGGCCTGTTTATAAGCAGAAATAAAGGAGCATTTTGAGAGTTCAGAAATTCAGGGACTTGCAAGGTTGAATGCTGCTATTGATTCTCATCTAATCAGTACAAGATAACACTGAGGGGCCTTTTGAGTGACAGCCTAGGACAAGGACAAAGTCAAGAGTTTGCACATTGCGCCCTGAGCTGAAGCCCATGAATGGCTTTTACTGAACCCAGGAAAACCTTTCAGATGGCTCAGGAAACAATGGCTCAGGAAAACGAGGTTGAAATATGACTCTTCCATAAAAGCCTTATAGGCTCAAAGTACCCACAATTAAGCTAATTTAATTTGACTTAATTTAATTTAATATAAGGGGCATGTGAGTACTCATAAAAGAAATGGCAAGACAAATATCAAATGTTCTATTATATTGGATATTTTAATATGTCGTATATATTCCATATTCATACCATGTCTATTCCACAGTTGCATACTCTGTGTGTGTACATATTTGTGTGTGCCCATACACCTTGTAGAGAGTGATCAGACAACTGATCCTTTTGGTTCCAATACCTAGACATGTTGTAGAGACTCCAAGGCATCACTCAGAGATCTTGGACTTTGAACTTGAAGCAGAGATTGGATAGGAGGATTGTGTTGTTTAGTCGTGTCAGATAAATAGAAGCAAATGTTATTGACTCTAGGCTGACTCTAGTAGACTGTATTTTTGTTCACCCAAGTTCAGTGCCTCTTCCCTTTGCTTTCCTCCAGAGGATGATTTTGTATCTTCTAGCAAACACTGAAAGTGCTGTGCTTCCTTGAGTGCTCTTAAGATCCCATTTTTGCCTTTATGAGTGCTGTCCCCTGCCCGCCTCTCAGGGGCTTTCAAAGACCAACACCGGACGTGATGTTTGTGTGGACTGTCCTTGGCTACCGGAGATACTGGCCTCAACCAGCTTAGAGAGCCCACGGTGCCTGTCCCACAGCTACTTACCAATGACTGTGAGGTGAAGGAGTGTGAAAGCCCAGCCTCCTTACCTTTCATGGGAGGAGTAATCTGTGCACCAGAGGTTTCCCCTGGGGTCAAACTGAAGCTTAACCTTCCCTTCACTTCTACCTCAGATCTCACCCTTGCCAGGCTTTGTTCTCCACATCCTCTTTTGTCTACCATGGTCTCCCTGGAAACTCATCCTTTATAAATGACTTGCAGTTGAAATCCTCATCTCAGGGTCTGCTCCAGGGAAACCAATCTGGGACACACCCTTACCCTATTGAACTTGCCCATGGCTGTATGATTGCTTGGGTTCTGGAAATGTCAGCTGAAATATTATGTGCCATTCTCAGCAAAAGCTTTAAGGCCAACAGGCACTACATCCTGCACCCTGCCCTCTGTCACAATTGGCATCATTCTAGCTAGAAATTGGTCCAGTAGTCTTGGTCTTGTATGGAGTGAATACAACATGGGTCAGAATCACAGTCAACTTTTGATGGACTTCTAATAGGATTTGCCTTTATTGTTATAAATCCAGGAGATATGAGGGTTCTTTGTTTCCACAGCATAATCTAGCCTATGTTGACTAATACAACAAGCTTCCACTAATAAAGCAGCCAGAGACATGGCTTATAATTTAACTACCCAATAATCTTTAAAAAGTCAATCTATAAGAATACATTTAGTGCATATAAATTACTCATCATGTGATGATATGGAGGTATTCAATGCAGTCTGTGCTGAAAGTATTATCTAGTTAAGAAGATAAAGCTGGCCGGGTGCGGTGGCTCACACCTGTAATCCCAGCACTTTGGGAGGCCGAGGCGGGCGGATCATGAGGTCAGGAAATCGAGACCATCTTGGCTAACAGGGTGAAACCCCATCTCTACTAAAAATACAAAAAAATTAGCCGGGCGTGGTGGCGGGCGCCTGTAGTCCCAGCTACTTGGGAGGCTGAGGCAGGAGAATGGCGTGAACCCAGGAGGCGGAGCTTTCAGTGAGCCGAGATCGCACCACTGTACTCCAGCCTGGGTGACAGAGCGAGACTCTGTCTCAAAAATAAACAAATAAATAAATAATAAAAATAAATAAATAAAAAGTAAAACTAATTTTGAGAGCTTCTTTGAAATAGATTTTAAAGCAATTTTTCTAGTTCAGTAATTCCAGAAAGGCATATTATCTAGATCAGCGTGTAGTCTCTTCCCTCATTTTGACACTAGATAATATTCAGTTCCATTTCATTTATTTGAGAATGTAACTGATTTACCAATTAAAAATTATTTGGTTGGATTCCAAGATTTAAAACCTGGATTACGTGGTCATAAGAAGCAATGCTCAAAAACCAGGATTCTGAGTCATAGAAACTTGGAACAATATAAGGATATGAGTTTTTAGTTTCCAAACAAACTCACGGCATATTGTTACACAAAATACTGTTAGCTTATTGAGAACATATTTTTCTCTGACACGTCAGGGAGGTATTCTTGACACAGAAATGACTTTTAAAATAACTGTAACTTGTGTACATTGTGATTTTTTGTGGTCTTCCTGAAATGGGTTTTGTCTTTGGTTTCTCTTAAAGTGAGAAAACCGAACAGTTTAACTCACATGAGACTATTTGAGCTTAATAAAGGATGTTTACTGTTGCCTGAAACTGATCAGAAAGGGGATAAATAAGCAAACTCAGAAATAGTTCATTAAATAGCTGAATGTAAAGTAGGAATAAAAATCACATGGGAATGGAAGACACATCGGTTGATAATAACATGAGCCAAAACATAGGCCAGGTGTGGGCATAGTATGAGAATTGTATTCTGGACATGCTCATTTCTTGGAGCTAGGGGTTTAAGTTGAGCACTAGAGAAAGGTTAAATATTTGCCATTATAGGCTAACATTATTTCTGCAAAAGTTCAAACTGGAATGGAGCAATGTAACAGGGTCTCAAATATATCCAGCAGGGCAATTGTAATAATATTATACATGGGGAAAATAAGATCAAGTGCCTCTCAACCTCGTTAATATGATAATTATCTAATCAGACAGTTACTTTTCTGAATTCCCCAAGCAAATATTTACATTCTGATTTATAAGCCCATGGGGTCACACAGAGCCAGGGAAGCATAAGTCCTAGAAGACAATGTGACTGGCACTTCTTTAGTTGTGCAGTGTGGAGACCCAAATTCCAACTAGGAAATGAGATTATTAGTATGTAGGTGTAAAGAGGGGAAAAGGTAAAGATGGCAGAAGCCTATCTAAGACTAAGGTAAATAAAGGTAATGAAAATAATGACTACTGATTATGATGTACCAGATACTCTATAAAATTTTTCCTATAAAATTTTCACCTATGAGGCTATACTGTTTTAATTACAGAGTATAATCTTTTAATTACAGATTAGAAAATTGATGCCCAGAGATTCCTCAACTTTTCAGACTAAGAATGATGAAGCTAGGACCTGAACTCATGTCTATCTGAATCTCAAATATTCATATTGATTGTTTAATTTTTTCTCTAGCTTTCTAGAACTTTGTCAACAAATATCATGCTTAATTAATTAAGGACTAATCTATAGTGATGCCTTAATATACCTGCATAGATATAACACTATTTTTATAACTTTATTTAATATTAGTAACTACTAAGATCATTTTAAATTTTCCATTTTTATTTCTGATATAGTTTTTTTAAGTTACTCAAATTAGTGAAATAACTGTAAAGGACTAGCGATGAGAACTTCTAAATGATATACCACTTCTCTTTCTTATAAAATATGTATCCACTGTATTAATTCCTCTTCTTTTTTTATGGTGCCTCTTTCTCCTCATTGTCTTTATACTATAAGCAGCACGCAGTGACCAATGGCAAATGTGGGGAGGACTTCATAGCTTCTAAGTGCTGTTCTGTTTTGTTTTGCTTGTTTTTGTTTCCCTGAATTTTTATATACTCAAGCTTCTGTGTGCCTCATTCTCAAGCTTTAGGAAGTTCGTTTGGTTTTTCACTATATTTCACATTACTATCAAATCCCCAAACTTTTTGTGAGTGCTGAAACTTAAATAGTCACTTAGGTGGGGATCACAAGTTTTCCTCATGTATACTAAGGCCAGGGCCTGGAAATCATACCAGTCAGATCTACAGTGATAATGTGTTAAACTTTATAAAATAATTTTAAATAAATTTGCTTTATTATTACATTTATTGAACATTATTTATCTTCACACAGTCATTTCATTAAGGCATCTAAAGGAATGGAACACATAAAATTTTTTTTCTATTTTATCTTTTATTAATTATTAATCTTTATTAATTATTTTTATTAATTATTCTCTTATTATCTTTCATTAATTATCTGGTTTCTACTACCTCAATATTATTAAATTATATTAATCATCTGGTTTCCAAAGCCTCAGTAATATGAAATTTTATTAATTATCTGGTTCCCACAGCCTCAATAATAGTATTTGAGGCACCTGGATACTCCCTGTTTTGCTGTCATGTCATGCCTTACATGAGGACTGACTGCTTTCAGATCACTCTGCAAATACATGAATTTTCTATATTCTCACTCCCAGGCTTACAGGGAAGTCACTGGTACATCACTTTTTATATTCTACTCTACTAGTCTATCTGCATTTATTGCCGGAGAAAGAAGCTGGCCAAGCTCAATACCTATTCTTTCCCTTTAGACTGCTTGAGAGTGCTCATATAACCTTACCTACAGATGAGTCAACCATGGCTGTAGTGCTCAATCATCGATTTAAACCAGTTAACACATGATCAATTTATTGTTATTCAATTTTAATACTCCATATAGGAAATGATTATTAGTCTAGATATTCACAGTTATTCAACTTCATAGATAACATTGGTAAAGGTTGTAGACAATATTTCTCTATTTCAACCAATTTATCATTTGAGTTTTAAAAACTCACTATAATTCAAAACATTCAAGAGGCCTATGGGCAATTTATTTATTTTTGGATAAAACATGTGGCTATTCTAATAGCCCTGACTTAGTTATCAATCCTTAGCTTGACAAAAAGATACTTCTATTTGTCAGTTCAGATCATTGATTCAATAATGCTTTATTTCTAAGGATAGAATTTTAAAGACTGGGAAAGATTAAAATTCTTTGAGCTACAGTGATTTGAAAAAAAATGCTATAGATTTGGTATTTGTCTGACTAAAAGTAAAAATAATTTACATAGATATAGATTTTTATATTCTAGCTATCTGTAAGGCATGTTAAAAATAGTGTTGAGTAACTTTCACAGTTCTGCAAAGAAATAATTGAAGTCTATGAAAAAGCATAAACTTTATATTGTAATATCTGCAGGTCAAATCAATTTTCTGCTAGAAACACTTGTGTTTTTGTAAGTATGTATTTAAACCCAAATTTTAGCAAAAGTGATGTATAAATATCTGAAAGACAGAGAAAATGAAATGGTATTAACAGTCCAGCATTATATGGAAGAGTTTGGCCTCAGGTTAGGCAGACTGGTTCTGATTTTTAGCTATGCCACATACTAACAGTTTGACCTTGGTAAAGTCTCTAAACTGTTCTGTGTCTCAATTTCATATTCTGTAAAATTAAGACAAGACTACTACTTATCTCATAGAGTTTATTAAATAAGTTAATATGCATAAAGTGCTAGAAGAGTGACCAACAGGTAGGAAATGCCATTTAGGCATTAGCTATTATTAACAATCAACAGTCTTAAAACACAACATTTGTCTATTCAATTTGAGAGCCAGTCTTCCTGAAAACAATTTGGCCAGCCAACCATTTGCTATTACTGACTGAATTTTCCTTTCCTTATAATTTTGAGAGGGACTCTAAAAATAATGTGTTTATGAAACTGGGGACATATGCTTTTGGATTAGTATTACATCTGTACAGTAGGTTTTTAAATAAAATTAAATTGAAAACATGAATTTACTTTTATTATTTATTTTTCTTCTCCTAATTCTCTCCCGAGATTCATAACAAATGTAAAACCCTAATCCCATGAAAATTGTCTGATAGACACCTTATTGCCAAAACCTGCCAAAAATTTTCCACATGACAAAGTCGGTGGCACTGAAAGAGGAATTACAATCATGTTTTAAAATGACACATGCTTTGCTACTTCAGGAAGGACTAACCTGAATGGATCATAGAAGAAGCCTCATTCCTTTTCCCACAGGCTGAATCTGATGCAGAAATGTTGCCTCCACATAAGATAGAAAATTGAAGAGCCATTTTCTTCTGAAAAAGTAAACAAACAGAATTATTTGTTTTTATTATTTTACTTGTCTCCTATACAAACACATGAGTCTTTCATTTTCAAAAATTCATTGACAAACATGTACTAAAAACAGTTGGAGAGAATGGTAAATCTTTCCAATAACCTATGTGAGAGAGTATGACAGATTTTACCATGAGAACAGCACTGGATTAAGAGAGAAGTCAACTTGGTAACTGATTGGATGTAGGTGTAGCAAGACAGAAGCAAGTCAATGATTCTCAATTTTCTGACAAGAGCTATTAGCACATGGTCATATAATGTTCAAACTGGGAAAATTGGAAGCGGAGAACAAGAGGATATGGGGGAAAGAATCATGTGTTGTGTTATTGGACACACAGAATTTGAGTTGTCTAAAAAATACTCAGGTTGATTTTTGAGTACAGACATTAGGAGTCTGGGGTCCAAATAAGCGAAATGGATTGGAGGAACTGAATTGGGAATGGTCAGTAAATAGGTGAGAAAGTGAAGTGAGTTCATGAAATTGGAAGAAAGTGCATCATGAGAAGAAAATAACCTGACAGCCAAATCTTGAAAAGCCAACATTTAATGGTTGAGTGGACAAGAAGGAAGAAGCAAGGGAGACTGACAGAGCTAAGGAGAAAAAAATGCAGAGGAGTTTTGAATTACAGAAGCAAGGGCATGAGTTTCATTAAAGAACCAATGTTTAAGAGTAAAGCCCATCCAGGAATATTTTGTCTACTCTCTGAACCAATTCAGACAAATCATGACATAGTTTAGCAGGATCACATTAGCTATAGTCAAAATAAAGTACTTACATGTTCTCTGCATATCAGACCAGTAGCAGAAATTTTATATATATATATATATATATATGATTTTTAAATTGTGAAAACATTTCTTAAGCAGTATACACTCTTATGTGGTAACCAAATTAATTGATTCATTTTAAAAGACCCAGAACTGTAATAGCTACCATTTATTGGACACCTGCTATTTGCTATATTTATTGCTAATGTTTAAGCAGATAAATATTATTACAGTCATTATAGTTGAGTGAACTAAGGCTCAGACAGTTTCAGAAATTTGACATAAAGTCATACAGCTAATTCGTGGTAGGCTGCAATCAAACGTAGATCTAGGATCGATCCTTCCTTCTACCTCCCTCCATCTCTTTCCTTCCTTCCTTCCTTCCTTCCTTCCTTCTTTCCTTCCTTCTTTCCTTCCTTCTTTCATCTTTCTCTTTCCTTCCTACCCTTTTAGAGACAAAATCTCACCCTGTTGTCAAGGCTGGAGTGCAGTGACTATTCACAGGCATGATCATAGCACAATAGAGCCTCCAATTCCCGACCTCAAGTGATCCTCCTGCCTCAGTCTCTCAAGTATCTGGGACTATGGGTGCATGCCCTGGCATTAGGCGATCTGTGTTTCTTTGTCCAAGAATTCACACCATTTCTGTTATACTGAAGTATTGATATATTTTCATAACGTTAAAAACAGAAAAAAAGGATTCAGATAAAAAAAGAAAAATAATTATTGAATATTTCATACTTCTCAAACAGTAATCATTGAGAAATATGAAATCCTTCAATATCTAAAAGCAATTTCTGAATTCCTTAGAAATACTTTTCAATATCCATTAGCAATTTTCTCTCTATTCTTTCTAAGTAGTGTCTATGGATTTTTAACACATCTTTTTTAAAGAAGGATGCCCAGCAAGGTATTAAACAGAAGTTAGGGTGTGAATTCACAAGAATGGACTCATGCTGCACAATGATAGCGAGACTTCACTAGGTATACCAGTTGCCTTGCTACTGTGTATCTCAGGTTGTCTAATGTGAGTGTTGAGTGTATAAACTATGTTTTCATAAGAGTTTTCAATATAAGGACCATCATGACATGTATAGAGTAAGAATACGTATTTTCAACCATGTTAGTTCAAGCAGTAGAAATGTTTCTAAGGTTTATTGAGGGAAAACAAAAAGGCAAGAAGCATACATTGAGTTTAAAAAATCTTTAATTAAAGACAAATAAAAGTAAAGTACTTTCTATACTAAACTATAGTTAGAAGATATGTGCAAACATCTGCAAGAAATGTTTCAGATTATAAAGCATGAATATACAAGGCGTTGAAAACAAAATTTAAAAAGGACGTATTTAGTCACCATGAGCACATAGCTGGGATTAAACAATGTAGTAATACACAAAAAGGAGAGGATCCTTTGCAGCCATGAAGAGTGAAACAGAGTATCAACCCTTCTTTTCCTCTCCTGCGCTCAGCTGAAAACCGCAGGGATTCCATATGGCTCACTAGATTCCCAGGAACATGATTTTCCTGGAAGTTAATTCTCACCTACAGGAGAGAACTTTGCTGGTTGAAGCAGGAATCTAACAGGCACAGAGGGACTTCCATCATCAGGAGTGGCAACGGGAGTGATTGAATCAAGATCTCAGAACACTCATTCTCTGAGCCTGAATGTTAAGCTTGGGAATGTCTTCTGTGTGAGAATATTTTCTCCAATTACTTCTATACGATCTCAGGCATAGAAGTAATCAGTTCCAATAAGTGGAGTTAATACATTTTTTCAAAAAGTTACTTGCAGTTACTGTTACTCTGCATGGAGTACATGGTTTGGGACAAAAACAAAGAAATCAGGCTGGATGGATTTCCTTATTTTTAAAATGAATTAACTAATTTGATGAGGATTTAGATCAAGAGAGATTTGGGAAAAATTAGAGACGGACTTTGTAAAGTGCGATAAGACATTTAGCAAAGCATGTGTAACAGATGAGAGACTGGTAAAAGTATTAGTGAGAAGAAAAATGGATGTAGAAGAAAAATGCTTGTCATGTTGAATAATTAATACATATTTAGTTAGAGAGGCCATAATTACATGATTATGAATGCTGGAAGTATTCGGTATTTTACGTTAGTAGAAATGGAATCTATTACATTATTGGACTTAGGAAAAATATTTAAGTAAATGTATTTTCTAGGACTTGTGATTGCCAGATACAAAAATGAACCAAAAAAGCTTAGGCATAAAGGAGAATGTGATGGCTTTAGAGGTGAAGTTTCCAATCAAGCCCTTATCTTGTCCTCAAATAATTTGGGACTCTGTTTTTCACTTTCTCTTTTTTTTTCTTTTTTATTTTCTTTTTTCTTTCTCAGTTGGCAGTTTCTCCATACATAGTGGATTGGCAGATCTGGGCTGCCCTTTATATACTATCTAGGAGGTAGAAGTATTTCTTCCGCATTAGTTGCCATAGATTCCCAAAATGATGTTAGGTGGCTTGTGTCACTTTTCCAACTTTGAATGAATCACTCTGCACAAGAGTGTGGAATATCAGCCTGGCTCTGCGTAATGTGAACACTCGCATTCTTGAAGTTGGCTGCCACCAACTGCACCAAACCACAGGGACAGAAAGCAGGAAAATTGGGTCATGGTAGTCAAAGAAAGGGAAGCGCATGCTAGACAGACAAAATCGCAGATGGTCACCCTAGGAAGAATTAAAGTATGGGAGAAATGATGAGAAGATTGTTGAATGATTTTATTCTTGTGGCCAAAGAAGAAGAGTGAGCCACAAACACTGTTTAAATTTAACCAACCAGAATAGAAAGTCCAGCTGGGACCAAACTGCTGTTTCCTTTTGAGGTTGCTTCAGATGCAGGATCCCTTTCTGCCATGGAAGAATACAATGGTTTAGAGGAGTCTTCTTGGGTCCTGAAACAAGCTCCAAAACCTACTAATTCTATGACATATATGAACAAGACCTTTAATATTCTTTGCCTTACTTTCATCGTTTAAAAAATGTGTATACAAACAGTACCTGTCTCATGTGAAGTTTAGATGAGAGTGTAAAATGCTTAGAATGGCACATGGTGTGTAGAAGGATTATATAAGTATTTGTCATTATTGTTGTTTTATTAATGCAATTACAATGAGAAAACACACACACACACGTGAACGTTTGTGGGGGTTGTATAAGAAGCTCTTCCTTAGACGGGGAGACAGAAAGAATTTGAGTTGAATACAAAGGAAGCAACATAGGAAATGCCTCAGGGTTAGTTGGTTATGGTATCAGATGATTCTTTCTCTCAGTTGTGTGTTTGTGACCAGAATAAATCCAAGTTTTTATCATTAAATTTTTCTAACTTATTGCATTTGTGGGTATCACTTCCTGGAGGAAACTTGTGGTAGGCAGCCTCTAAGTTGGTTGCCAATGATCCCTGCATCCTGATATTCATGTCCTTATGTAATTCTCTCTTCTTAGATGTGGGCTGGACTAATTACCTTGCTTTTAATGAGTAGAATATGGCATATTTGATTAAATACATGCCACTCTGAGAGCTGGTTATAAAAGTGTGATAGCTTCTCTCTGGACATGCTTTCCAGAACACAAACCCAGACACACACACACACATACACACACACACACACACACACACACACACATTCTCTGTCTCTCTCTCTCCTCTCTCTCTGTTTCTCACTCTGAGATCACTTAACCTGGGAGGATATAGCTGCCGTGTTGTAAGGCAGCCCTGTGATGAGAGGCTAAGGCTTACCAGCAACCCCATGAGTGAAATTAGAAGGCAATCCCTCTACATGCAAATGACCCTTTATAGGAGCCTGCAGCCCTGACTGACAGCTTCAATGCAACCTTATGAGAAACCTTGAACCAAAGGCACTTAGCTAAGCTACATCCTGATTTCTGACCCACAGACACTACAATAATAAATATTTGTTGTCTCAATTTTTTCTAAGTTTGAGGATAATCTGCCTACACAACAACAGATAACTAACAAATAGTTTTTCGAGTGAAAACAGTAGGACAGTATCATCTACTAGCGTTTGTGAGTTTGCATGAGTTACCAGTAAATACAGCAGCTTTTCGCCTAAACCGATCCCCATGATAAGGGGGACGACCATTATCAAGAAAGATGGGCCCGCCTTAAGGAGAGATGATGGGGGAAGGTATCATCACATTAGATTAAATAAATACAAGTTTATTCTACTCTGACCACAACCTTTTGCTAGAGCATAATATGTATGTATGTATCATACCATAGAGAGGAGAAAGAGTGTGCAAAATTATTTTGAGTATCTGTTCCCATAAGCTTAACTTGGAAATTAAAGATACATGCATATGGATATATTTGTGTACACACTCACATGCTAGGAAAACATTCACTGCCAGAAGCTTCAGAGAAATAGATATTCAATAGATATGGAGTGTGACCTACAGAGTGTGTATGTAACCACACACAGACACGCACACATCACACACACATACACACACATCTCTGTATCTATTGAATATCTACTTCTCTCTATCTCTCTCTCAGTAAATCAGTAAGCATAGTGCAATTATATGTCCATCAAATATTCACCTCTCTGTATGTATCTATTGAATATTTACCTCTCTATCTTTCTCTCTTGCTTTCCAGGTAAATCATTAAGCATAGTGCAATTACATGCCAAAGGGTGATGTACTATGACCGAATAGTCATTAAATTAATTTAAAAGATAAAAAACTAATTTTGCTTTTTTTACAACTGAAATTTGTGTGACTTTTTCCTGCTCAGCAGAAGGGGAATTATTTTTATACCAACCTGGTAAATTTAATTCAAACCAATACATTTTATTCTACCCTCAATAATAAAATAACAGATCCTCTCAGGACATAGTCAATCAAATTCAAGTATTATTCTTTCAGTCATTGTTCACTATTCTAAGTTTTCTTTTTGAGCTTTCTCCCCAGGTCTGCACACTTTTTTCTTTTCCGAGCAAGACAGGAAGGGGCATCTGCTTCTGCTGCTGGGGATGTGTGAAATTGTACATGGTTTATTCATTGTCATGTCTCTGCAGCTTCTGGCAGTCAGTGTTTTCCTATGACCCTGTATGGCCTCTGGTACTGACAGCAAATAGAACAGGCTCCATCTTGTAGAACATTTGATAGCTCTTAGACACTCAGCTGGGCAGCCTCTGTAGCTTTCTGGCACAGCGGAGTTCACATGAAAGAACCACAGACTCTATTTACTTCCCTTAGCTATCTTTGGGTGAGCAGCAATCTGGTCCAAGCCATAGCTCCTGTCCATCATCTTCTCTGAGCTTATCAGAAATCTTGGAGTCAATGCCACTCATCATAATTCCCTTATGTGACAGGCAGTTTCTAAGATAGTCTTCAATGTCTCTCTCGCTCCCCACCTATATCACTTTCTCTCTGACTGTTTACTTTAGGGAAAGTCAGGTGCATGTTGCATGGCCGTTTTACAAGAGGTCCATGTAGTAAGAAATTGAAGAAGACATCAAGCCAACAGTCAGTGAAGAAGAGAGACTTCGAGCTAGAGGTACCTAGTCCAGCCATGCCTGGGTACTATACAAACTACAATAATAATTGTTTGTTTTATAAATGGCCATGTTGTAGAGAAATTTGTTACACAGCAGTAGCTATTTTCCTCTATTAAAGTCTTCCAAGCCTTGGCATCATTGAAAGTCCCTGCAGGTCTTGCATGTATCAAACTGCAGATTATAAATTGGGACTATTTCCTTTTTTCAGAAACTACTCCCAGGCTGCAAAGGAGATTTTCTTGGTGTGATGAACATTTATCGGGTAACATATTAAGCATCCTTCTACCCACTCCCCTGCACAAATAGGGAAGAAAGAACAAATTACCCTAGTCTGAAGCTTTACAGAAGCTGTTCTCCAAATCTCTCCTATTCCTTCCCCAGTAACACCCATATTCTCTCTTCCATATCTTATCTTGGCAAAGGCTGCAAAAAGTTTTCTCCTGCTTGAAACTTGTTCAGACTGGAAAAACTAGGAATAAGGCTTCTTTTACATTTAGCTGTTTGAAATGATGTGTCATTACACTCACATGTGAGTTCTCTTCAGAGTAATCTGTACACCTCCCACACAGTCATCATGAAGAAACAGACAGCTGGTAAACCAGGAATACAGAGAAAGAAACTCCTTGATGATAATTTACACTATAGTGTAGCAGAATTCTCCGAGGAAGAAATCAATGGAAGCTTGTCTTGTGAATGAAGTGGAATTTGTGCTGAATCTTAAAGGATCAGGGGATTTGTATAAATAGGCTGGAGGTTTATGGTCATTTTAGAAAAGAAAACAACTTGTGAAAGGATGCTAAGATTGAAACTGCGTTTGGGAGCTTAGTGGGAAGAAGTACCTTGCAGGAACAAGGTTGTTTGTTGGACAGTGAAAGAACTATTTCTATTGTGCCGCATTGCTCAATCTGACCATTACCTGTGGGCAAGGAGATGTGCATTAGCAGAGGAACAAGACAATAAAATTAAGGACTTCACAAGCTTCATTAGATGGCAGGTGATAATAAGCAATGAATAAATATTTGTTGGGGGACTTCTATGCATCAGGCATAGCACTAAAAGTACAATTGTAAGCAGAGTAGACACAGTTGCTACCTTCACAGAGCTTACACTCTGTTGTAGATGGCCATAATTACACAAATAGTAATTTACATAAGTTTAGTCTGTAACCTACTAGGAAGTTGAAATTCAATGTCATATAAGGCTACAATGGGAACACTTGATGGAGTTAAGCTTTCCTAAAAAATTTTTAATTAAACTTTTGGCTCTGAGGTAATTGTAGATTTATATGTAATTATAAAAAATAAAACAGAGAAATCCCATGTGCCCTTTCCTAAATTTACCCCAATGGTAACATCTTGCATAACTATAGTACAATATCACAACCAGGATATTGACATTGATACAGTGAAGATACATTTCCATTTTAAGAATTCTTCATGTTGTTCTTTTAGCCACATCTACTGCTTTCTTCCAAGCTCTCCCTTCCCTTATTACGCTTGACAACCACTAATCTGTTCTCCATTTAAAAACTGTTAACATTTCAAGAATGTTCCCTATATGAAGGGAATCACTGCATGCAGCTTTGGCGACTGACTTTTTAAATTTACCATAATGGTCTACAGATTAGACCAGGTTGACTTTTATGTGTATCATTTATTATTTATTTATTTATTTATTTATTATTTTACAAATAGTGCTCCATAGGGTAGATGCACCACAGTTTCTTTAACTGTCTATCTACTGAAGGATATCTGGGTTCTTTCCACTTGGAGGCTAATTATGGATAAAATTTCTATAAAAATTGCGGACATATTTTCATGTGAACATGTTTGTATTTTTCTAGAAAAAAAAAATGCCTAGGAGTACAATTTCTGGGTTTTATAGTAAAGAGAGAGGGAGAAACAGAATTTTTTTTAAGACTGTCCAAATTACTTTCTAGAGTGGCTGTACCATTTTTACCTTTTTTTCAACAATGTAAAAGTGATCCGGTTTTTCCACCCCTTCTTCAGTATTTGGGATTGTCATTATGTTTTCTACTTTAGCCATTCTAATAGGTGTGTAGAAATGACTTACTGTATTTGTAATTTGCTTCTTCCAGATGTCTAATGTGTTGTGTATATCTTTTCATGTTCTTATTTGTTATCCATTCTTATCTTTTGGTGAGTTTTGTTTAATGGCACAATATATAGTCTAATTTGACATATGTTTCCTGAGCTCTTAAAAAGAATGTGTATTCTGCTGTTGAGATGAGGGGTCTAAAAGTATAAATCCTGTTGGTTGATGTTTTTTGAGTTCCCTCTGTATCTTTGTTAGTTTTCTGCCTAATCATTCTATCACATGCTTAGAAAAATGTATCTAAGTCTCAAACTATATTTTGGGTATATATGCCCAAAATATACAGCTAATAAACTTTATTTTTTAGTTCTATTTTATTTTGCTTTTCATATTTTGCTATTCTTATTTGGGTGGTACATACATATATATAATTACTATGTCTTCTTGGTTTATTAATCCCTTTATCATTACATAATATCCTTTTTTGTTTCTGATAATTTTCTTGGCTTTAAAATTTAATTTGTCTGGTGTTTATATAATTGCTCTTATTTTATCTTTATTAATGTTAAAATGATACATATTTCTTTCTTTTATTTTCAATCTACCCATATTATTATATTTTAAGTGAGCTTCTTAAAACTAATATACAGTTGGGTCATAATTTTTATTTCACTCTGCTAATCTCTGTCTTTTAGTTCATGGGTTTAGATATTTACATTTAATGTAATAACTTATATTTTAGGAATTAAATCTGCAATTTTATTTTTTCTTTTAATTTGCTGCTTTTCAATTTTAACTTTCTTGGCTTTTGTAGTTTACATGAGCATATATCAGAATTATAATTTGATTTATCCAAAGTATTTTTTTAGTGCATTGCTTTGCATAGCTCTCTTAGTAGTTGCTGTAGCTATTCATTTATATATACATTACAGTCCAATGATGTTATAATTTTACCAGTTCAAATGAAGTACAAAAACCTTATCTCCTTCTATGTCTTTTTACACTCCCAAGTTTCTAATATACTTGTCTTAATTATTTTTCTCCATACATTTAGAACCATATAAAACAGAGTGTTGGATGTTTTTTCTTTAACACTTAAAGAAAATTTAGAAGATTCAAGAGAAGAAAGACAGTCTATTGTATTTACCCACATTTTTTCTTACCATATTATTTCTTTTTCTCTTATGCTCCAAAATTTCTTCATTTATTGATTATTTTCTGTTTAGCAAACTTTCTTTAGCCATTCTTTTAGAGTGAAAAGGAAGATTCTTTTAATTTACTTTCATTTGAGAATGTCTTGACTTTTCTCTTCATTCTTGGAGGATATTTTCACTGGACATAGTATTCTGGGTTTGCAGTTATTTTTAATACTTTAAAAATGTTATGTCACTTTATTTTCACCTTTATGTTTCCTAATGAGAAATCCTCTCTCATTAAAATATTTTCCCCTATTGGTAACATATCATTTCTTTCTCACTGCTTTCAAGAATTTTTTTTAAATTTCAGCAGTTTGGCTAAAATATATTATGATATAGATACATTTAATTTATATTATATTTAGGATTTGTTCAGCTTCTTGAACCTGTAGGTTTACGTCTATTGCAAAATTTGAGAATTTTTCAGCCATTTTTTTGAGTACTTCTTCAACCCTACCTTCTCTTCTCTCCTTCCACATGTCAGCAATATATTTTAAGGGTAATGGGCAATTTAGTCAAGAAACATATCTTTTAATGAGAAACAGACCATTCCACAACTTAGCTGTTTGTAACAATTAGTCCACAACCAATTAGCTCACAACTCAGTGGAATGACAAATTTTCTCTGTCTCAGCATAGCAATGCTTTTCCTGACCTCAGATGGTCTTACTCATACATCTTTAGTTAGCTGCTAGATTAACTGGAGGCTAATTGGTCTAGGAGGTCTGTACCGGAATGGCTTGTCTCTACTTCATATGTTCTCCACTTTCTAGCAGACTAACATGAGCTTTCTCCCATGTGTTGGAAGTGTTACAAGAGCTGTAAGAAGCAAAAAAGCAGTTGTGTAAGAGTTTTTCAAGGCCCTGCTGTTGTTATGCCTGCCAATGTCTGATTGGAAAATAAATCACAAGAGAGACCCAAAGTCAAGGGATGGAAAAAAGACTACGTGTCTTAATGGCAGAAGAATTTTACAAGGTACCCTCGGGCTACTATGATCAGATTCACCTTTTTAAAAGATTATTTGATGCCACAAGATGTATGAATTGCAGAAAGCAAGAGTTGATACTGGGAGACCAGTTGCAATACAAAGAGAGAAAGAAATGGGGATTAAAAATACACTTAGGAACTAGTATTGACAAATGACTGATTACGTATGAGGAGGCAAGAAAAGGTAAATCATGCATTACTATCAGGTTTCTGTCTTGAGCAAGTTGGTGAATACAGTGACATTTATTGTATTGGAAACCCTATAAGTGGCAAGATAAAGAATGGGTGATTACTTCAGGTATTGGATAAGTTGTATCCGGCTACTCAAAAGCATTCAAGTGGAAATGTTGACTGCACAGCTCAATATAGGACTGGGATCTTGGAAGAAAGTTCTGGCCGAGAGAAAAAGATCTGCAAGTTATCAACTTACTATAACTTTCACTATAGGAATGGATGAGTTAAATGCTAATATACGTAAGAGTTGTATAGTTCTAAAAATGTAAGTGATGGAACAAATGCAGATTTCCATTGGGATTAACAATTTTAACTGCATTCAGAAACATATTTTTATATGTTGCTATTTTATTCAGCACAAATATATTTAGTATTTGTTTAAAAGATGTGTATATCTTGAGACAAATAAGTGAAAAATTTAATCTTAGTTATTGCCAATGGTGCTATATGTCTTGCCACTTCTAGATTTCATGAATAGAGAGACAAGCTACATGATGTGCATATTTGTAACAAGGAGTCAGGGCTACATGAGCATAGGATCATATCCCTCATTATTTTAGTACCTATTGACACAAATTTAAATTGAATTTAGTCTGTCTAATCTGGGTTGCCAGCAAGAACCAAGGCAGTAAAATGATGAGAAGATAAGATTCAAAATTATTTGAGATAATATTTGGTTTAGTTTCAACTGGTGAGGATGAACTAGATGTCTGAAGGTCATAGATTATGACCAGCCAAAATTTCTGAACATATGTAACTTTTTTATATGTGCATATTTCTTAGTGTATATATGAATCCTTAAAATCTAGGAAAAGTTAGAATAAAATACAAAGATAGTTTTTAAAAAAGTAAATTATTTTTTATCTTGGAAAGAAACCTAGATATCAATTTTTTTTGTATATGTGAAATTTAATAGAGTTTAACATGTTTGAGTGACAGCCTAGTAATCCATCCTAAAACATGTTTTTGAGTAATTTATTCAGTAGGGTGATTTGTAAGTTAAAAATCTTGCTTAGTTTATATATGGTATATTTTTAACATTTATACAAACTTTAATTATATTGTATTAATAGTTAATTTCTTGGATCTATAAAAATCCTAATGTGTGAGAAGATTTTTTGTCAGAAAATCAAAATGTTTAAATTGAATGCAAAATATATTTATAAATTCTGTTGAAAATGCTTGATTAGTTTAACTACCTTATAAATGTGACCAGGTAATATTCAAAGTCCCTCTTTTAAATATGACCAAGTAGTATCCAAGGTCCCTTTAAAGATGCTCATGTTTCTAGATTTACACATTGATTAGGAACACTAGCAGAATAGAATGTGACTATGTTGAATAGAAACACAAGCAGAATGAATAGAATTTGCCAGTTAAGCTTAAGTATCTAAGAAAGAAGTCAGGTTTTTAATTTGTAACATCAGCAAGTTGAATTTAAAATAAAATCATAAAACTGTAAAGTCTTTCTTACATACAAATTCTACCCTAAGCTCAATACAGGTAGAAAATAAGTTAGAAGACTGTTGCATAAAATGAAAAAGTCAGACGTTTAGTCCCCCACAAGAAAGGGGGGGGACTCTTTTGGAGACAGTGCAATGGGATGTGAAATGATACATACACAAAACTATAAGCAGAATGGGATGCTGGAGCTCTTGGGAGGGAATGAATCTTGGGATGTGCAATGTCTTCTTGAGTTTAATGCTAAATGCAGTGACCAAGAACAAAGACAAAATTGATAGATAGCAAACAGCAGGGTAGTAGGATGATCCCTCTTTAACTCCCCTCTGGGACATCTGGATCCACATTTTGCTGGGTAACAAACTCCCATTCAGCTTTCTCACTCCCTCTGAGTTCAGTCTTCTGTAAGAGGAAAGGTGAGAAGAGTTTAAGAATGAGCTTGTCTACATGAGTTGGGGTAGTGTGGAGGAATGGGTGCTACAGAGCAAACCAGGAGCTCATAAGAGCAAATTGGAATCCTACTCACATGGAGCTGGCTTGTTCTATTCCTTTAGTACCCCAAATTGAAAAGATACAGTAAGTATCTTCTTTGTTTCATACTCTCTCAATCATACGTGATCCTCTATATATGTGTACAATTCTACATGCCTTTGAGACTCATGATTAAAACTTTCCCTTCTCTATTCCCAACCACTGACATTTTAGTCTTTCTTTCTACATTTATTAAAGAAATCTGACTGGTAATCTTTCTCTTCTTATTAGGCCCTTTTTCTATCCTGGGTGACTTCTGTGTCATCAATACCTTGCTCTACAATTCCTTAACATTCTCATCTAAAATGATTATCTTTTCCCATGCCAATGCAGCCATTTACTCCCATGGCCTCATCCTGAACCTTGTTCCTTGGAACTATTCTGCATCTGATATTGTAGAGACAAAATCACAGAGAGGATAACAACCTCCTAGCTTTCTATACTTCGAATATTAATCAAGTCTATTTTTCTTCATGTTTACCATCACCTACCTGTTACTCATTCATCCCATTATTATTTCTTTTCTAGATTATTGCTTCTACCTCTTAATTGATCTCACTGGTTCTAATGTGTAAGTCATTTCTGTTTATTCTCCTATATTCAGTGTTCTTTCTATATAAAATGCAAATTAGATTATTGTCCTTATGACAGTTTCTAGACTCTTGAACATGTGTACTTTGAGCTCATTTATTATATTTTTTATTTTAACTCTCATATTGCCCCACTTTCATCTTTTCACTTCTGCAAGATTGAAATTCACTGAGATCTGCAGGGATTCGACATGCTCTTACCTATAAGCCTTTATATACACTTCAGTCTGAGATATCAAACTGTTCCTACCTGCCAGTTCTATCTCCACCTTACCCTCCCCTTTTAGCTCTTTTCTACATACTTAGTAGGTTCTAACTTAAATTTTACTTTTTAAATTAAAGCTTCCCTAAAATGCCACTAGCCCAGGCACCCCACACTGAATGTAGTACTCTTATATTTAAGCTCCTACAGCATCCTCTCCTTCACAGTAAGATAGTGTATTATACTTTATTATAATTGTATTTTTCTCTGTAGGTTCTTTAATCAACATACATTTGAACTACTTATGAACAGTTAGAAATTCTTAAACATCTCTACTCTTAACTGTCTATATGTTATGGTTTGAGGAAGGAATGCAGTGCTACAGTCTCAAAAACTTTCTCACCTCAGGCTTGTATTGCATGTTTACTTGATGAAAAATATTTATACTGTAAGGGGGACAGTTTGAGAGAAATGAAAAACCAGGATTCACTGATAATTATGTAATTTTAATATTTATTGTTTCATGAACCCCTATTTTAGTGCATATGCTAATGCATTGGTATTAGTGGGGCCTATATTAATATCAGTAAAAGCTAACATTTGCTAATTACCATATACTAGTCATCATGGCACTTTGCATGCATTTGCTCATCTGTTCATTCACACCTTATTCAAAAGTAGGCATTACTCTTTTTCCTAATCAATTTCCTGTTGCAATAACGGAATGCCTGACACTAGAAAATATACAAAGAAAAGAAATTTTTCACTGTTCTGGAAACTGGAAAGTCCAAGAGCATGGCAGCAGCATTTGGTGAGGGTGATCCAATGGCAGAAGGCAGAAGTGAGCTCATGAGACAGAGAGCACAAGAGTGAGCTGAGTTCACTTTTATAACAACCAACTCTCATAGAAACTAACTCACTCTCATGAAACAGCATTAATGCACTCACGATCCCATCACCTCTTGATGGTCTCAGCTTTTAATGTAGTTACATTAGCAATTAAGTTTCCAACTTATAAAATTGGGGGGACACATTCAAATCATAGCACTCTTATAATCACAATTTACAAAATGAGAAAACTGAAGCTAATAAAGCTTAAGTAACTTGTCAAAGGTTTATGATTTCTCCAAGTGGTGAAGCCAAGAGGCACACTTAGATGCTTAGGTTCCAGGGCTTGCCCCCTGAACCACTCACATGTTTTAGCAAGAGAGTAACTTCTATATGATGGGAAAAGGGTGGTGGTTTATGTGTGAAATAATGTGATTTCAAGAAATCGGCATGTAAAGTAGAAACAAGATCCTATATACCATTTTTCAAGCTGGTTCTATTTATTTATTATCACCTGAATAGCTTGTACTACCTGTCATATTGAACAACATTAAATATTTTTATTTTATATTAACATTCATGATAAAGAGACTTACATTATTGATCTAGGAGATGAAAATGGAAAGCACTGCTTGCCATTCTTTTTATCTAATAAAAAGTAACCAAGTGTCTTGTGAAAAATACATTTACTTAATGAGGAAATATCATACAGCCTCCCAGGGCAACACAATCAAGCACCTTGCCAAGAGCTTATTCAAGAACTATGGATTGGATAGTCCCAAATTCTTAATTAAGTGCCCTTTCCTCTAAATTCCCTGAAGTATAGTCCAATTTACTAATAGCTACAAATATAATTGGCACAGAAATGACTTCTTTTGCACTAAAACATCACATATGCCAAGGGAATGAGTACAACAACCGACTGGTGACAGTGATTCTCTAAAGTCTGGGTTATTAAACTAAGCTCACAAATCCAAGAACAAAACTCTTGTGAGAAAGATCTATACACTATGTGATTGGGATTTGTGAAATGGGTGGCAGACTGAGAGGAAGAGATGACAAATGGGGATGGCTAATACATTTTCCATTTTAGGAGCAGAATACCTTTCTGCATTTCTGTACTTTTGTTTATTCATTTACTCATACGTTTGTTTACACATTCATGCATGGATGGGTGCATTTTTATGCTTTGTGTGATGAATGCAAATACTTCAGTCCAGGGGAAAGACAGGTATTTTTACTCAAAGAGAAGTACAACTTTTTTCTAGAAATGCTGGACCCACCACCCAACTTAGCAAATTCAAAGTGTCCACTCATCCTAACCTGTTTACTTAAAAACAAAAAGACAAATAAATAAATTGCATACGAGTCTTCTTCACTGTTATATTGACTCTTTTTGTATTATTTATGTATTTGCAAATAATCCTGACTTAAAATGAGTATGGCATTATTGTAAAATAAAATTTAATATAAATATCATAAAATGGCATTAAGTTTGGGAAATTTAGAACAAAACACAAATCCTGTTTTTACCACCTTCTATTTGTATACATTTCTATAATTCTCTTATTTTCTGAAGCTTAAATTTTTCATCTACAAAATGAGGATATTGATACCTCTCCTACTTCAAGAAGATAAAAGATTAAATTTGAGAAAATTTTGTAAACTCTAAAGGACTATGAACGTGTTTATAATTAAAATAGTATGATGTCTATTATTTTCCCAGTTAAGCCTTAGTAGCACTCACAATTACTAAATCAGTATTCATGTGGATTATATCAGTCAGAAGGCTCCAGAGATCTCTTAATGAGATTATACAAAAGCAAATATTTTATCCAGTATTGAAATGCATCACCTTTGAAAGTTAATGGATCAATTGCCTAATAGGAACAATAACTGTAATGGTTTACAACAGAAATATCTCTTTCAACTGACATTCTAAAGGGAGTTCAGTGGGAGGGAAACAATTATTCAGAGTGTTTGTGCTCAGAATTACAAAAAGTGCCCTGGAATCTTAAATAAGTTTGAGTAGACAGATGTTTAAAGTTGCATACATCAAGGCTAAAAAAAATGTTTTTCCTACTTTTGTTTTACACTAAAAAAATCTAAACTTAAAAAAATTATATTTTGAATTAAATGCTGGGGGAAAATCTCATTTTAGTAGCTCCCAAGCCCTAGGCTTTTGGAGGCTCAGAGAAGTTAAATAATTTATCCAAGTTATAATGGTTGAGATACAAGCCTATACAGCTTTTGGTGATGATCTTTATATTTTAGCCATTACACAAAATTCATCTCAGAGAGACAAACAGCAGATCATAGTTTTATGTAACTTTTCTCAAAGAAATAATTATTCCGAATAAGCTTTTATTTTCTAAAGCTCATAAAAGATTATTTGTGATTCTGGATTCTAGATTCTAGGCAGTTAGGACCTGAAGAATTTTGCTGTCCTTTCAAAACTGGTCCAACTACACAGCAGTCTTGGCTGCTTTGTCACTTATATTAAAGGTCAGAATCAAAATACAAAGACAAGATTGAATATGAAATTTTCAACTAAAATCTATCCAAATTCTAACCAAAATAAAAATAACTAGTAAGGAATATAATATGCTGGTGTCGAACTAGGTGGAGGCAGAGAGAAAGGATAGAACATTAAAATAATTTTCACATTTTAGTTAGCAAGCAAGCAAGAAAGAATGTAAACGTATCTCCTACATTATTTTTCATACCATTTGGGTAGTTTTAAGATGTCAGAGAGCAGTATTTTTCATTTCAAGTGATCATGCCTCCTTTGAGTTAAATTTTTGTAATAGCTAGAAGTTTTATACCTTCCAAGATTCATTCTGAACAATGAATTTAAAAACATCTTGTGATGTTATTTTAAAAAATGCTTGATGCTATCCTTATTTAAATGATTTAGATAGTCTGTCCTCTAAACATATTTATGTGGTTCACTTGCACAGTGTACTTGAGTATTTGTTTTTCACTTAGCATTGTGTTACAGTGATAGGCAGCAATATTATTTTTTAACTCTATTTGTACATTTTTTATAAATTGGCAGATGACTGTGAGACTTACAGAAAAAAATAATTAACATATAAATATTATAGTGAAATAATTTAAATAATTCAAATACCAAAATATCTGGTAGATCCCTAAGAAGAAGAGAGATCTGTTAGATCTGGGCTGATTTCAAAAAGTATGCCTTGTATTTTACATAAGCAAGGGTTAAGAGAATAAGGGCTTGAGAGTGGTACTGTGATGTGAATAGATACATTTGGTCATATTATGAAGGGCTTCAATGCTCGCCTAAAGGGTTTGTAATGTGCTTGGCTGCCTTACATGGTAGTAATTTGGTCATCTTTCAAGATGTTGATGAAGAGGCTTCCTGTCAGGATATTGATGAAGAGGCCTCCTGTCAGATACTGGGCTATACAGCCTCTTCTGTTTCATAGAAGAATGAGTTAAATCAGCCAATCACATTGTTCTTTTTTATTTGAAAACATTTAATGGAAAAATGAAGATTGCATACATTCAAAATATGCAATGTAATGCTTTCATATATATAAACATTGTGTAATGATGATCACAATCAAATTAACATTGTACCTTAGATCCCCAGAACTTTGTCATCTTACAGCTGAAAGTTTGTCTTTCAACCAATACTGCCTCATTTCCTCTTAACCCCCAGCCCCTGACAACCACCATTCCATCCTTTGTTTCTATGAGCTCAACTTTTTCAGATTCCACACACGAGTGAGATCATACAGTATTTGTCTTTCTGTCTCTGGCTTATTTCACTTAGCATAGTATCTTTCAGTTTCATCCATATGTTGCAAATCGTGGGATTTCCTTCTTTTTAGGTCTGAATAATATTCCATTACTATATACAATCACATTGTGTGTGTGTGTGTGTCTGTGTGTGCTCTTGTGTGTGTATATATACACACAGACACACACACACATATATATACACACACACACACACACGAGAGCGCGCGCGCACACACACACACACACAAAGCTTCCATGAGACACCATTCAAAATCCATTATGGACAACTCTCACCTTAACTTGTCTTCTCCTCAGAAACCCCTTTGGTTCAATTTGCATCTGTTAATTATATGAGACTCAATATTCCATTGACATCCTCTTCGCTTTATTTCCCATCCTTTCCAAATTCCAACTAAGAAGTCTTGAAACAAGCTTTTCATATTCATTTTGTTCCTTCCATGGGCATTATTTAGCTTCAGAGTTCAAAAGGCGCAACTTCAAAGTAACCATTGTTCCCATCACCTAAAATGAAAATGATGGTCCATAGGAAAATGATTTTCACAACACATTTTCTGTGTCCATTAATTTTTTGACAAACTCTTAGGTTGTTTCTGTATCTTGGCTTGTGAATAACACTGCAATGAATATGAGAGTGCAGACATCTCCTCATACAACCCAGCAATCCCATATGAATATATGTCCACCTTTCTCTGTTTACAAACCTTGCCTCTTATTTTATAATTCACCTCTTCTATTCATATTCTGTATATCTGTATTTCCTAAATTGTTACTAAAACATGTATTAACCACATTTATATTTGTTATGAAAAATTGTAGCCACACTAAATTGGTAAATGGTGGTTTATATAAATCTCTTTACTACAGAACTCTTAAAAACTTTCAGTATTCTTATGTTCGTATTGATTCTTCAAAAGTAAAACACTTTGCAGAGTTTGCTAATTTTTTTGATCTTGGAAATAAGTACCCCCCATCCCAAACACACTCCCCACAAAGAATGCTATGGGATTTAATGATCTAAGGAAAAACTTCAATAAATGCCTAAGTAACATATTCAAGAGGGTGTACTAATAGTGAAATTTTACAAATCAGAGTGTTTTAATTGTATTATTCAATAGATACAAATAGGAGCCTTTCCAGTCAATATTCAGAATAGATTGCCCACAAGACAGTGAGATACCTCATAGTCATAAGGAATTAATATATTTTTCAATTGTAATCTAGAAAATGATATTTCAGATATGTGCTTGTCGTCTTGAACTTTGCACATGCTGAGTAAATAATGGTTAAGATTCAGGAAAGAAAATATGATAACTAGAAAATTATTGCCTAACTGATTTATTCTTTGATAATTGGCAATCCTTTACAAGGCACTTTGCTCGATGATCAACTATTTTAGAAGGAAATCCAGTAAATGAAAATATGCTTTATTATGCAACTGAAGTTTGATTCTAATATGACTTTTCTGTTTTTTAGAAGAAAGTTCATTCTATTTTGTAGAGAATAATTCCAATAAATGGAGGTAGTATTGTGGAGTGATGTGAACACTGGATTTGGCAAGAGAAGATCTGATTTTTTTTTTAAATTCTAGGTTTCCTTCTGATTTGTTATGTCACTATGGGCAAAATTTTAATGGAGTAGCAATGTAGCATATGACTCAGTGCATAACTTTTAAATTTCTTAATTGACATGTAATGATTGTGCATATTTATAATGTACAAGGGTGTTATTTCAATGCATCCATACAATATGAAATGATTAAATCAATGTAATTAGCATATCTACCATCTCAAACATTTACCATTTCTTTGTGGGAACATTCAGAATACTTTCTTCTATAGAGTTAAAAATAAAAAATGAATTATTGTTAACTACAATCACTCTATATTGCTATAGAACACTATAACTTATATCTCTTGTATAGCTGTAATTTTATATCTATTTACCAACCTCTCCCTATCCTCCCATCCTAGCTACATTTCTCAGCCTCTAATAACCACACTTTTATTCTTTTCTACTGTAAGCCCAACTCTTTTAGCTCCCCCATGAGTGAGAACATTCAGTACATATCTTTGTGTGCCCAACTTAACTCACTTAACATATGTCCTCCAGGCTCACCCATATTGTGATGACAGGTTTTCATTCCTTTTTTATGGCCGAATAGTATCCCATTGTGTATATATATGTACCACACTTTCCTTACTCATTTATCTGTGGATGGACACTCGAGTTCATTGTGTATCTTGGCTATAATGAATACTGCTGCAATAAACATGGGGGTAAAGGTATCTCTTCAATATACTGTTTCCTTTATTTTGGATAAATACCAAGCTGTGGAATTACTAGATCACATGGTATTTCTATTTTTAGTTTTCTCAGGAACCCTTAAACTGTTTTCCATGATGGCTGTTCTCATTTATATTCCTGCTACCAGTTTTATAATAATTCCTTTTTCTCCGCATTTCACCAGTATTTATTTTTTGTCTTTTTGAAAATAATCATTCTAACTATGTTGAGATGATAACTCATTGTGGTTTTGATTTGAATTTTCCTCATAATTAGTGATGATAATTTTTATATACTTATTGGCTATTTGTATGCCTTCTTTTGAGAATTGCCTAGTCAGATCCTTTGGCCATTTAAAAATGGGTAATTTGGGTTTTTTTTTTTTTTTTTTTGATAAGTTATTTGAGTTCCCTATATGCTCTGGAAATTATTCATTTATAAATGGATATTTGCAAATATTTTTGTCTATTCAAGACTTTGTTTTTTCATTCTGTTGTTTTCTTTGCTGTGCATAACATTTTTAGTTTGATAGAATCTCCTTTATGTATTTTTGTACTTATTGCCTGTGTTTTTGAAACCTTACCCATAAAATCTTTGTCCAGGCTAATGTCATGGAACCTCCCCCATACCCCATGTTTTCTTCTAGTATTTTATAGTTTCAGAAAATAAGTTTAAATATTTAAACCATTTTGAGCTTTTTATTTCATATGTTGAGAGATAAGGGTCTACTTTCATTCTTTATATGGATAACCAGTTTTCTCAGCAACATTTCTTGAAGAAGGTGTCCTTTATTCAATGTATGATCTTGTCATGTTTGCCAAAATTTCGTTGGCTATAAACGTGTGGATCTACTTCTGCATTCTCTACTCTCCATTTCTTGGTCTGTGTGTCTGTTTTTAAGCCAGTACTATGCTGTTTTGGTTACTAGAGTTGTGTAGTATGTTTTGAAGTCAGGTAGTGTTATACCTTCATCTTTGTTCTTTTTGCTCAGAATTGCTTTAGCTGTTTGTGGTGTTTTGGGGTTCCATACAGATTTTGGGGTTGTTTTTCCTATTTTTGTGAAGAATGTCATTGGTATTTTGGTAGAAATTGCATTGAATCTGTAAATCTTTTTGGGTAGTATGGTCATTTAAATAATGTTAGTTCTTCCAATTATTGAACATGAAAAGTCTCTTCATTTTTTTCTTATGTTGTTTTCTTCAATTTCTTTCATCACTATTTTGTAGTAGTCATTGCAGAGATCTCTCACTTCCTTGATTGAATTTATATCTAGGTATTTTTTGGTAGCTATTATAAATAAGATTGCTTTCTTTTTTTTCCAGCTAGTTTATTGCTGGTGTACAAGAACATTACTGATTTTTTATGTTGATTTTGTATCCTGAAACTTTACTTGATTTATTTATAAGTTCTAAGTGGTTTTGATGCAGCTTTTAGCTTTCCTAGATATGAGATCATGTAATCTGCAGAGGGACAATCTGACTTCCTCTTTTTCAATTTGGATGCCCTTTGTTTCTTTCTTCTGCCTAATTGGTCTGGCAGGGACCTCAAGTACTATTCTGAATAAGAGTGATGAAAATGTGCAGCTTTGTTTTATTCCAGTTTTAGAGGAAAAGCTTTCAGCTTATCCTCATTCAGTATGATGTTAACTGTGCATCTGTCATATACTGCCTTTATCGTATTGAGACACATTTCTTCTGCATTGAATTTCTTAAGAATCTTTTATCATGAAGAGATGTTCAATTTTATCAGATGCTTTTTCTGCATCTATTGAGATGATCATATTTTTTGTCCTTCATTCTATTTACATTATGTATCACGTTTAGGATTTACATATGCTGAATCATCACTGCATTTCTGGGATAAATATCATTTGATAATGATGTATGATCTCTAGGATTCCATTTGCTAGTATTTTGCTGAAAAATTTTGCATCTATGTCTATCAGGGATATTGGACTTTAGTTTTCTTTCTTTGTTGTGTTCCTGTCTGTTTTTGGTATCATGGTAATTCTGATATTGTAGAATGAGTTAGGAAGAATTCTCTACTCTTCAACATGTTTGAATTGTTTACGAAGAATTGGTGTTAGTTCTCCTTTAAATGTTTGATAGAATTTAGCAGTGAAGCCATCTGGTCTTTGATTTTACTTTGTTAAGAAACTTTGTATTATTGTGTCAATCTCATTACTTGTTATTAGTCTATTTACATGTTCTATTTTGTCCTGGCTCAATCTTAGTAGGTTGTATGTATCTAGGAATTTACCAATTTCCTCTAGGTTTTCTGATTTTTTGGCATATAGTTGTTCTTAACAGTTCATACTGGTCTTTTTTATTTCTGTGATGTCAGTGGCAATGTCTCTTCTTTTGTTTCTAGTTTTGTTTAGAAGGATATTCTCAGTTTTTCTGTTTGTTTAGCTAATCACTGTTGATTTTGTTTACTTTTCAGAAACTAAATTTTCATTTTGGTTATTTTGTATCTCTTTTCGTCTCTATTTTGTTCAGTTCTGCTATTATCTTTATTATTTCTTTCCTTATACTCTTTTGGGGGTTTAATTTGTTCTTGCTTTTTAATTTCTTGAGGTGCATGATTAGGTTATTTATTTGAAATTTTTCTGCTTTATTGATGTGGGCATTTTTTTGCTATAATCTTCCCTCTTGGTATTACTTTTGCTATATCCCATAGGTATGTTTTGTTTCAATTTTCATTGGTTTCAAAAAATGTTTTCATTTCATTCTTCATTGACCGCTTGATCTTTCAGAAACATGTCTAATATTTAGATATTTGTATAGTTTCTAAAGTTTCTCTTATTACTGATTTCTAGTTTGATTTCAATGTGTTCTGAGATGATACTTGATATAATTTTAATTTTTAAGAATTCATTGAGATTTGTTTTGTGTCCTAACATATGGTGTATCTTAGAGAACATTCCATATGCTGATGAGAAAAATATATATTTTTCAGCTACTCAGTGAAATGTTCTATAAATGTCTGTTAGATCCATTTGGTATATGGTGCCATTTAAGTCTGATGTTTCTTTTTTAAACTATGGTCTACATGGTGTGTCCAATGCTAAGCATGGGGTGTTGAAGTCTCCAACTATTATTGTATTGTGGTGTATCTCCCCCTTTAGTTCTAACAATATTTGCTTTATATAGTTGGGTGCTACAGTGCTCATGCATCCTCTTATTATTTATCTTTGAATGTTGGTGGTTTGTTTACTTTTTGGTAATGATAATGTTTGATTCCTTTCTGTTAACAATGTTTGATTTATTTCTGTTTCTCATTTGTGTATCTGCTCTACTGGTGAGTCTATACTTCTACATGTTTTCATGATGGTAGATATTATCTTTTTACTTTCAAATATAGAACTGCCTCAGTTACTTCTTGAAGGGCTAGTTTAGTTGTGATGAATTTCCACTGCTTTTGCATGTCTGGTAAATACTTTATTTCTCCTTCATTTCTGAAAGAAAAAAAAAAAAAAAAAAAAAGCTTGACTGGGTATTGTATTCTTGCTCAACAATTTCTTTTTTCTTTAGTGCTTAGACTATATCATCTCATTCTCACATGGCCTGGAAGGTTTCTGATGAGAAATCTTCTTTTATTCTGATGGAGATTTCCTTATATGTGACTAGGCAGTTTTCTCTTGCTATTTTTAGAATTCATTCTTTGACTTTTGACAGTTTGACTATAATGTGCCTCTGAGAGGACCTTTCTGGGTTGTATCTATTTGAAGATCTTGAGCTTCTTATATCTAGATGCTCACATCCTTTCCAGGATTTGGGAAATTTTTATGTTATTTTATTTAATGGTTTTTTAATGCATTTTGCCATCTTTTCTGCTTCTGAAACCCTCAAAATTTGAAAATTTATTCATTTAATGGTGCCACATTTATCTTGTAGGCTTTGTAATTCTTTTTTATTCATTTTTGTTAATGTCTGACTTGGTTATTTCAAAAGATGTGTCTTAAAGTTCATAAATTCTTTCTTCTTGATCTAGTCTATTGTTGAAGCGCTAAATTATACTTTTTTATTTTTATTTTTATTTCATTGAACTTTTCACTTCCAAGAGTTCTGTTTGGCTCTTTTTTATGATATCTCTCGCTTTGTTGAATTTCTCACTTATATTATTAATTATTTTCCAGATTTTATTGAATTGTCTAACTGTTCTATTATGTTTTGCTACGTTTCCTTAAGATCATCATTTTTTAATTCCATTTCATGCATTTCACAGATTTATATTTTTGGGATATATTACTAGAGAATTATTATATTCCTTTCAAAATATCACATGTCCTTGCTTTTTTTTTTCTTGCTTTTATTTCCTTACATTAATATCTACATGTCTGCTAGAATGGCTGTTTTGAATTATATGGAGGTACTTTCATAGGAAAAGACTTTTTCCTGTAGATGTGTCTTATAGGGTCAGCTGTGTGGGATGTTTTTGGCTTTGGTTCTAGGTGGGCACAATGGTATAGTTTGCATTTGATTAATTTGGCTGTCCCCAACACCAGTGGTGTCTGTGAGTGCCTCAGTGGCCTAGCTGCAGGTGTTTGTAAAGTCTGTGGCACAGATTTACTGAGGGTGGGTCCTGGGCAAGCTGGTCTTTGGGGCCCAGGGAAGTCAATGCAAACACATGACAGCTCCACTGCTGGAGAAGCCAGTGTCATCAGTAGCAGTCGTGGTGGGCCCCAGGCAGGCCAGTCTTTGAGATGCTAGGGGGCACACACAAGTGCACAGTAGCTTCATCTCCAGAAGGGTGTGGTTGCTGGTGGTGATGAGAGCAGGTCCTGGGAGGGCAGCTCTCTAGTTCTGTGTCATGATTATGTTGGCTCTCTTGGTACTAGGGGCTGCCTCCTTGCTGTGCTAGACTGCCTGTGCCTCGGGGTATAGGGCACTGCATGGGTTCATGTCGTAGGTCATATCTGTATAGCTGGGTCCAGGAGGTGTTTTAATGTTGCAGCCCTCTGAGTGAATGCAGTGGGATGTTGGCAGGACCCCAGGGATGTGAAGATGCTGGAACTACTGGGCCCCAGGGCAGGATGTAGTCTAGGAGTGACTCTCCTCTCAAAATGATGATGTGATGCAGCAGCCTAGGTGGGTGGGTGGAGGGACCCAGTGTGGATTCCCCCTCTGGAATAATGCAGTGTGTGGTCTTTAGGCAGATTTCTATACAAAGTTCAGTACCAGCAAGGGCTGTGGAGCTCTTCTGCAGGTAGGATTGCAGGCATCCATGGTAGCAATGGGGACTGCTGGAGACCTCCCACTTACCTTTTCCCCACAGTGGGGACTCTGTCGGCTCCAAGTCAACCTCAGTGGCCTTCCTTTCTGTCTGTATGCTGCCATCTCAAGTCTGTACCTCTGTGGGCTTTCATCACTTCTCTGCTGAATTTCAGTATTCTCCTCTAGACATTTTATTTAACTTGTGGTTAACTACTTTTTGTTTTGGTATTTCTTCGTGGCGTAGGAAAGTGCTGAATACCTCTAGTCAGCAATCTTTATGATGTCTCCTCATTTATATGTTTTAGAAAAGTTTTCCCTCAGTTGTTCCAGCCTTACATGTGTGATTTCCATAAAACTACCATGGTCAGATTTAAGGGTTTTTTTCCTAGAATTTGTCTTACCGTAATTTCTTCAGTCAGAAGAACTCCATGTTTCCCTCCAAGGGCTGCTTGAAGAACAGTCTTTCCTTCTGGCAGTATCTCTGATGTTATGTAAAAGTATCCTGTGTACCAGACATGGACCAGTCCTTTTTGTTTGGACCATCTCCCCCTGTTGAAATTGTGTTCTTTAAGTTCATCATTCAGTGGGAGCATTCCATCACCATATGATTCCCACTTTGGAAAAGGTGTATCAAGACCTGACACTACTGGCAGCGTCACACTCTGCAGGTGCCTACCCCTGTTATTAAGGAAAGAAAAGAAAAGAAAAGGTGAATTGAACTATCTACCACTATGAGAAAATTTCACTAAGATCTAAAGACTGGTTAAAAGAAAAATAACATGTCATCAATGCCTCACAGTAATTGGGAAAATTGAAATTTTATTTTCTCCTTGGCACAAGAAAAACTAGAAGAACTAGCCACTGATGCATTTCCTTGCACTCTTTTCATTGGGATTTCAGACATCTGTCCTGCCTCTCAGCACTGAGATCTGGGAGTGAAAGAGCCCAACATTACATCCTCTGCCTTCAGCCCAGCGATTTCTATGACGGGAATTCAAAGTCCAGTCAAGAAAAAGGGAGAAGAGGTGAGAGGCCAACATATGTGGTTAAACCTTTCAGTGAGGACTTTAGGAAGTGTCAAGGAATAAAAGATGATTTTAGTTTAACCTTGGGTCTATCAACTGAGGACAGAACAAAATCATGGCCATAAAGCCTTTGCTGTTGTAAATAAGAAAAGTCAACATTATTATATGGCAAAAGCATATTGTTTAATTTTTTTCATCAAAGCTCAATGGAAGAAAAAGCAAATTTGTGCCATATATGGGAATTACATAAAGAATATTAATTTCTAGTTTTCAAAAAATCTAATGCAGAATTCAAGGAGAAATCTATGACGCTAGATTTTTTAAAAATAACTAAATTTTATATTAAGTCAAGAAAAATCTTACCTTTCAAATAGAATTGTGCACTTAAACACATAGGCATATGCATACATGCATACACATACACACTCACACACCACACAATTAGTGACTGAGGGATTACTATATTCTTGGCAGGAACTGCCAATGTGCGTGGTTTTTAATAATGTTCATTGCTCTTATTCAGGTCACTATCTATAATTCAGACTTTTCAAAAACACTCCATTTTGTAGGTTTTTAGTGTGCTATTTTTAGTGATAAAGAGTTGCCATTAGGAAGAAAGAAATATGGTTCTCCCTCTTTTGTTAAAAGATACCTATTCTGCAGCAGAAATGCTTATGTATTTTTTACTTGTTCTCTGACATTTACTTAAACTTTGACATGGAAAGCTTGATGTCTTTTACAGAAAATTATTCCATTTTTACCTTTTTTTGTTGTTAAGATGACTAGGTGCTGTTATGTTATCACTGTTTTAAATGCAAGCCTGTCTTAAAATTCCTAGCTATTTTAGGCAGATCATTCAGATCTTTTGAACGACATTAATACACCATTTTCAGGGAAGCTACGTTTATTGAATCTTTCAAATACTCTCTGCTTAGCTTGGCTGTCATCTCACCATCAGTTGTGTGGTATATAAATAACCTCACTTTAACACGTGAGAAATAATAAAAAAGGACTCCTTCTGGATGTTAAGATGGGAAATTAAACTCCAGGTGCTTCTCAGAGTTATTTGGGACATTTTCCAGTTGTCAATATGGAAATCCTGTCACTCAGGGCAGGGATATGTTGCCATGGGGAAGCCAAAGCTGCATCATTTGACAAGTTGGCAGTGGTTATAGTTGGTAGAAAAAGACAAACATGGAGACAGGTATTAGAAGATGGCTGTTCACCAGGGATTGATGTACTGGTTTGAAAATAAATAAATTATTCTTCTCTTCATTTTATAAACTTTTGTTTGTGCAAAAAGCTTATGGTCTTTTAGGCACATAAGTCACAAAACTTAGATGTAACCATGTCTCGTAACCACATAAATGCACGTGCATCCGTGTATTTAATTGATTAATTACCCTCTTTGAAATAATGATGTGTTAGGTGAAAAATTTAGTATTAACATTGACTTGGCTATGACTTACAAGTGAGTCAAATGCTTAATTGTTAGGCAAGAAGTTTAAAATCTTCTTTTGCTCAGTCTTAGTGAGAGTGTGGTTTCCATTAAAGATATTGGATTCCATTCCATTTCTGCAGTACCCTCAAGGAGGTTAACAACTAGGCAAAGTTCAGAGAAGAGCAAGGGATGCTGAGAGGACTGAGGAATTGATTTTTCAACAAAACAAAACCCCCCATGCCACCCTTAAAGTACTGTGTCAATTATTAATTTCCCTTTAAATTCAGGAGGGCAGCCTCTATCTAGTTACTCACTAGGTGCAGAATGAGACATTGCTCTCTCTAATGAAAAACCCACTATAACCCAGACTTGGCATAAAGCTATCAGGACTCAGACCCTGCTTAGGATGTTTTAACATTTGGAATTATTAGAGTGTGTGGCATTGTCCAATCTCTTCTATTGAATGACATCTTTGCCTGACTCTTAAGAGTATAAAAAAGTAACCTTATTTCTATTTTTTCTTCAACCAGAATTATCTTTATTTCTAAATGAGAGTAAGAATACTTGGACTTCTAAAATACATTTCTAAAACAGGCTACTGTGGTAAAACAATATATAATCAAGTAGAAAAGGTATAAAGGAAGCTATTTCCTCTACATCTACTGATGAGCTACTTTCAAAAGTATTCTTTTGAAGATAGAGGACATAGGATCTCTTTTTCCCACACAGAGTTAAACAATGTGAGGATGTGCATTGTGGCAAAGCCTTGTTCAGATTTAATTTTGCTCCTTGAGGTTTGTCAATCACAGTTCCTCGTACAGAGTGAAGTCTTAGTAAATATATGTTTTTAAAATAATATTTATGTAAATGTGTTCTAAGCAGGGCATAGAACTCTTGAAGATTTATAGTGGGAAAGTTTGAAAGAGAGAATGAGTGTCTAAAATTTTAAAAGGCAAAGTCCAACCTATAACCTAGAAACCTACATAATAGATTGAATTTGAGATAGAAAATACAGTTGGCATAATTTAAAAAATTATAATTTGATTCTTAGGTAAGGTTTAGAAAATTTAAAGGTAGGCTGAGTATTGCATATTTTATACTATAGAATATATTAATATACAATTTTTCACAAAACAAAGTGGTATACAATTTATTTGGAATAAGCTGGAAAAAATATATGTATATACAATATAATAAGTTTAAAATAAATGTTGGGGTTAGGGGAGAGGGCAGGAATTGGCCTTAAATGAACACACACTATGTTAATGATCCTATGCTAGGCACATTATTCCCAGCAATTTCTTAAGAAGGAAATTGAGGCTCAGTGTTTTTGACATTTGAATTCACTAAGTGCACCACAGAAAAATAGACAAGTCTGTTCAATTCTAAAATCTAAATTTTATCATAGTTACTTATTACTTTACAATAAGTTAGAGTTTTAAAATATTGCATACCTGCTCTTTTTAAATCAATCGTTACACTTGCAAAAACAAATCTTAATACTATAATGTATTCATGCTTAAAGTTTGTCTGTCCATCCAATTGTGTTGGTCACTGTTTTTTCTAACCTTTTCCTTGCCATCTGCTCACCCACACTGCTGACTTTTCCTACCAGCAGATGTCAAGTTTCTTCAATCTGTTCAACTCTGATACTCTTCAACTCTGACAAACTTCAGTCAGGTCCCTCTGAGCCCTTTTTTTGACTAGGTCTCAATCTCAGGTTTCCGTCTTAGTCCTTGTCTTGCTTCCCAGTTTTAGTAAAAATCCTGCTAAGTCAGGTTTTAAGAAATTCTCCACCCTTGCTCTCTGATCACATTTGATATCTGATCAAATTCTTCATCTTCCAACATCCCCCAGATGATATCTGATCACCTTTGCCTGCCTTCAGCAAGAATCCTGCTAGGTCGGTTTAGCCAAAATCCTGCTACTGTTGATGTCTCCTCTTAGCAATTTTCCATTCATCCATCCACCAGCCTGTGCCTTGGTTACAAATCCCCCCTTGTCTTGCCATATTAGGAATTAAGCCCAGCTCTATTCTGAGGTCTCTTTTCCCATGTTGTAATAAATTCCTGAATAAAATCTGTTTTTACCTTTTTAACTACTGTCTGATTCTGATTTTCTTTGACACCTCCACTACAAAAAGCTGTAAAGTCGTAATTTGCTTCCATGATCTCAAATTCTAAAATGTCTTTGATTTCAACTACTCATCTTTTTACTTTCACTAATTCCTAATGTTAATGGAACCAGTTTTTCACACTCATTTTCAACTCTTTTAGACTACTGGGGTACTAATAATGGAGGCATGCCATGGTGAATGATAAAATATTCATGGATATTCTTTTATCTGTAGAGGAGATTATAGTTTCAAAATTATTTTATACATGTTGACCTCAACTGTGAACTCTGTATTTCAACCCATTCTATTTCTCCCTCTCTCTCTCTCTATATATATATAACAATATATATATAACTATATATATAACTCTCTCTCTATATATATATATTATACTGAATATGGTTATTTTAAACCAAAAGAAAATGAATGAAATTAGAGCATTCATTTTTGGAGCACTGCTCCCATATGGCCTATTGAATCCAAAAATCCTCTCCTCCTTGACAAGCCTTTGACAAGAAAGGAGGTAACCTTCTGTGAGGGTCTCTCTAATTGTGGGTATAGTATTTCCTATTAGTGGTTGTAATTATTCCAGAACAGGGATTTTTTTTTTTTTTTTTTTTTTTTTTTTTTTGAGATGGAGTCTCGTTCTGTCGCCCAGACTGGAGTGCGGTGGCGCTATCTCGGCTCACTGCAAACTCTGCCTCCTGGGTTCACACCATTCCCCTGCCTCAGCCTTCCAAGTAGCTGGGACTACAGGTGCCTACCACCACGCCTGGCTAATTTTTTGTGTATTTTTTTTTAGTAGAGATAGGGTTTCACCATGTTAGCCAGGATGGTCTCGATCTTCTGACCTCGTGATCAGCCCGCCTCAGCCTCCCAAAGTGCTGGGATTACTTTTTTTTCCTACCTTGTAGTACTATGCCTCCAGGGTTCTAGCTGAAAATTTGTCGTTAAATTGCTCTGCACTAGATGCTTCTCATTATCTTCTTTATTTTCAAACAAAAAGTCATAGAATTTGCATCAGAATAGTGATGCTATACTGCCATGCGCATTCCAGTCTATGTACGATACAGACCTATGTTGAGAGCCAGTGGCGGTAACCAGCTTGCTCCGCTTGCGCTCTGCTGCTGTTAAAGGAAACATCACTGTCATTCAGAGCCATCAGTAGTGTACAGAATTCCTCTGTACTGGTTCCTGTAAATTGAACAGTCTATGTTACAGTATAGTGAAAAGAATTAGAGATATAGCATGAGAAAGATTTCATGTGAGTCCTGGTTCTTCAGTTTAATAGCCGTGGTACTCAAGTTTTGTGATGCTTTGTTTTCCCAACTGTAAAATGGGGTAAAACATCTACTTCTCTAAGTTATAACAATATGAAATGATTTTAGATCAACAGCTAGCATTGTGTATAGTATACATAGGAAGCGCTTTTTACCTGGCTGGTATTTTTCATATTATGTGGATCTTTCTGCAGTGAATCATTGGTATGATATTATTCAGTGCAATATAATCATTTTAAACCTTTATTTTTATGGTGAAATTGGGTTTTAGTCATGTTACAATGCCAGGAGAGAATTTTCTCAGTTTGCTGTTGTAGAGTTTTCTTCTTTTTAAATAGCAGCTTATACTTAATGACAACAGGGTGTAAAGGGGAAAGTGACAGGAGAGAATTGAATTGACCATGGAGATAAGGGATAACTAAACATAGTGTATTTTTTCTATTTAGGAACTAAATAGGAGATCCAGATAAATTATGAATTATGTTACTCAAAAAAGCAAAAAATACATTTTGCATAATATCCCAGGTCATGAATACTCTCTCTGTAGTAAGTAACAATGCAGTAGATAGGGTGGTTTGGGAAGTGAGAGTAGACCCTTTGAAACCTCCAACAATGATGAAGCCGTTTAAATTAAACGTTCTTTCAAAGTAATAATTCCAGCTATGCTCATACAGCCTTAAGACATACCCCTTGAAATGTTCTATCAACAAAATGGCTATCCTACATCTGGATCTGCCACTGCCTCGACCCGTCACTGACTCTTCAATCTTTTGCTTACCTGCTTTCGCTTATCTTACACGTTTCTAATATTCTACTAACATGAAGAATTTTGCTGTTGTTGTAGTTTTGTTTGCTTTTTTTCTCCCTGTCTCATCAGTACATCTAATCAGTAGGATTATTTTTTTTCTTTCATTTAACTGCTCTATTGTACAATTACCTATACATATATGGTATATTCCCTAATCACATGTCCACGTCTTCTTTTGATCTGGTGTGAAGGTCAGCTTTTTCATCGATATGAGTCTCTTTCAGGCTCTAGCTTCAGAATTTTACTGGGCATTTTAGTATCTATGATCTATCTATTCTCCTACCTTCATTATATTTTAAAAATCATACCACTGATTGAGAGCAGTGGTTCACGCCTGTAATCCCAGCACTTTGGGAGTCCAAGGCGGGTGGATCACGAGGTCAAGGGATTGAGACCATCCTGGCTAACATGGTGAAACCCCATCTCTACTAAAAATACAAAAATTAGCTGGGTGTGTTGGCACATCCCTGTAATCCCAGCTACTTGGGAGGCTGAGGCAGGAGAATTGCTTGAACCCAAGAGGCGAAGGTTGCAGTGAGCTGAAATCGCACCTGCACTCCAGGCAGGTGATAGAGTGAGACTCCGTCTCAAAAAAAAAAAAAAAAAAAATTTATACCACCGTACTCCTAGAAAATCCATCTGGAAAATTGAAGTCTTATCCAACTTTATGCTTTCCAATCAGTTTACCTGCCCAGTTTACCTTTCTCTATTACACTTGTCTTATTTTTTGATTCTACCACGGTTGGCCTTTCACCATCTTTGACCCAGAAAAGTGTTAATTGCTTCTAACCTTATCCCTAATTAGAGGTTAGTTGGCAGTTTCCATTTATACTGAGTTGGGTTTTGGTTGGCTTATGTAGAAACCCAGGATAGTGGAGTCACCTCAGCCTTATGGCCTCCCAATTAATTATTTTAACAGAATATTTGAAATTTCAGGTCAGTGAAAAGGGCAAATGATGCATTTACTATTTTTATCTTACATTCTTGGAGCTCAGAATGTTGCCATGCAAAATGTAGTTTTTAAACCAACAGCATGAGTACCACCTGGGAGCTTGTTAGAAATGCAGAATCTTGGGTTTCATCCCAGATCTACTGAATCAGAATCTTCATTCTGTGAGAAACTCATGCAATTTATATGTATAGTAAATTTACAAGGCACTGGCTAAGATTGCAAGCTTCTTGAAGGTAAAAGTCATGTAAGTTAAAAATGCTGTGAAGTTTGCTTTCCTCAGTAAATTCCTAGAATGAAGTTACAAGTTTGTGAGTAAATGCAGATGTAGCCAATCACTTCTTTCAATATAATCAAAATTAACAGGCAGCACAGTCTACAATTAATGTCAAAAGGCCTTATTGCTCTCTTCTTTCTTGCCCCTGCCCAGGTCATTCCATTAACTGAGCCCTCGGAAACATTTCAATGACATCTGCAGCAAATGGTTTGATTTCCCTTTCAGTTTACATTTGCAAGCAAAAAAGAAAGGAGGAGGGATAAAGAAAGAACATTACAAACAGCATAATGCAAATGAGACCCCTTTAAACAGCAAGCAATCTGCATAGGTACATGCCTTATGCTGTAGTCCCAAATGCAATCATTAGACTGCTTTCCCACTAGGAAAAGGGAAGACATCGAGTGCTATTGAACATTGCCAATTTTTATAGTGGATCAGCTTGAAAATATTTAGCACAGATGTTTCTGTAATTGTGACACACTGGGAAAATTCACATGTTCAATAGCCCTCTAACTCTCTCTTCCATCTGTGCAGTGTGATGGTCCACAGTTACTGCACAAGGCCATTATATGAAACAGAGAGTAATGGGGTCTGGCTCAAGACCTATAGAAAGATTCTCTTGTACCATCTGTGCTCTTCTATTTGCTTGCAGGTATATGTGTGTTTGTACTTATTTATGATTGTTGTTATCACATACCTAAAAGGCTGCATCTATTTCTTGCACTCTGTGGTTAAGCAGAGCTTAGCCCACAACCAGGATTTGGAGAGAACGAGTGGAATAGAGAATTGGAACACAGAAACCTCACTTTTTTTTCTTTGGCTCCAGCCTCAATTCTAATCAAGGTCAGCAATGGCTGAAAGTTTTTTTTATGAGCTGCTGGTTGTTCAGTGAATGCAAAGTAAGCTGGCAGACCCATTTGGGTTCCCAATGAACAGTTGCCCAAGTTACAAACCATTGGCTTCATGGTTTTTATCTGAGCAAAGCGATCTCCTAGCAGAGTGATCTTTCTGACTATTCCTGTCCTCAGTGTTCTCATTCTCTTCTCTCAAATACAGAATTTTGAATCTAGCTTCTGCATCTGTGTCACACTGTTTAGTGCCTTCTCATGCCTTCTTCTTCCTGGGCTATTTTTCTGTTTAGATTATTATTTTGTTATCTACTAACTAGATTATAAATTCCATAAGCATAGGGATTACTTCTGTTACTCTCCTTTCATTTGCACTCTGCTCACACAGTTCCGAATTTGTTACTCCCTGAAGATAGAATTCATACAAATATGATTAACTATCATCTACTTGCATATAAAATTTTTAAAGAATATAGTTAAAATACGCTATGGGTATGTAAAGTTTGGACTATTCCATTTTTGATTATATGCTATGCTCTTCTCTAGTCTCTGGCCTCTAGTCATGTTGATACTAAGGAGCAATTGCAAAATACCAAACTGTTTATCTGATTTTCTCTCCTGAAACAAACTACAAGATTAACTTCAAATCATTCAATCATTTTTAATGTGACCCCAGAAACATTTTAATATAGTATTTTCAACTAGTGCTGTAAACATTTCATATATTTTGCAAGTAATTTGTGGGTTGAGTAAGCTATCCTGCCTCAATTGCTCATAAATTGAAGCCTGTCTATCTCATATCAGCATAGACACCTTAGAAGATCTACTAAGCCAAATCATGGAGCTAATTTTATCTTTAAACAATGATTAGCAATTATAAAGCTTTAGGAAATAGTATACTTGGAATCTGACCTAAAGAGATAAGAAACAATTTTAATTCTATGCTCTATATCTCAACAAATATTTGCTCCATGTCATGGCCTGAAATATCTCACATAACTATTACTAGAGTTAGATGCATATTTTTGGTGAAAGAATTCTAAAATATGCATAGAAGGAAATGTTGAAATAAATGGTTCTAGTAATTAAAAGAAAATTTTATTATATCTGCGCAGCCATACACATTGTGAGAAGATAGGAATACACATAAGGTTGAACTATCGCTTATATTTTCAATTATTTATAGTATTTTCATTAAACAAATATTGATTGTATATTTTTATGTGTTAAGTAAAAGCCAGAGTGCTGTTATACACCAATATGAAAAAATAAAATAGATGTGGCATCTGTCTTCTTAAAGTTTCTAATCCAACAGGGATTTAGAAAAACGCATGGGCAATTAATACACAGAATGATGAGCTGAATCTTTATATAAATAGGATAATATGAAAACCCACGGAAGGCACCTAACTCTTATAGCTACCCCTAAGAAGAGGTAGACAGCAATAAGGTTGCTCCAAAGAAGAAGCATCTATGAAGCTCTAGAAGCAAAAGACATTTTATAGAGTAATTACATAATGAATCTAATCAGCACTGTATAAATTCAGATTATATCCAACGGACCCATTTCCGAGACATAAGAAGTAGAAGCCGGAATATTACAACTATGCATACATACACATACACACACACACACACACACACACACACACACACACACACAAAGGAATAATTTGCATATATGATTGTTCCATATAACAATTGCAATATATTATATTATGAAAATGGGTCTATAACATTATAGAGAGGTGTGATGGAAATGGGTCTCTCTCTCTCTATATATATATATAGCGATATATATACGTAAATTGCAAAATATAGAGAGAGATAAATATTGCAATTTATATATATATCGCTATATATATATATATGGAGAGAGAGAGAGAAAGAAACCAAAATATATGCATTCTTAAAACTAATCATACTGGGCAAAATTGTGCAATAAAAACCACTAGGATTACAGAAAAATGGGGCATGAAACTGAAAAACTTTATCCATGACACACAAAATAGGAGAAAACATAATAAAAATGGTGGCAAAGTCTTATATGTGTTTAATGATTAAGATATACACGGATATTCAATAAATATGACATTTTATATTTAAAAATCCCTGGAGTTTGCTTGTGAAAGTAGGCATTAGAAAGGTTGCAGTTTCTGAGTTATTGTGAAGTGCCACAGGAGAATTATATGAAATTGGATGAAAACTTGTCACACCAGATGTGAAAAGATATGTTTGTTTTTCCTTACTACCAGAACAAATTATCACAGATTTGGCAGTTTCCATGAGTCAGAAGTCTGGCCATAGTGTAGTTCAGCTGGTTCTCTGCTTCAGGTTTCAAAATCAAAGTTTTGGCAGGGCTGTTTCCCCACTGGAGCCTCTGGGAAGGATTCATTCCACTTCCAAGCTCATCCAGTTGTTGCAGAAGCCATTTCTTAAGGGATACAAGTTGAAGTCCCAATTTTCCTATTAGCTATTAAAGGAAGTCTTCCTTAGTTCCTACAGGCTTCTGTCTAGTCCATACATATGGCTCCTGCATCTCAGAACCAGTAACTGTCTGTCAAACCGTTCCAATGCTTGGGAACTCTCCTTCTGTTTCCTATTTCTTGCTCCAGCCAGAGAAAGCTCTGTTTCTAAGGGCTCATGTGATTGGATTAGGCCCATTGTATAACCCAGAATAATCTCTTTTTAATAAGGTCAATGATTAGTAACTTCCATTAAATCTATGAAGTCCTTTCACCATATAACATAATATTCATCAGTTCCAAGGATCAGGGAATGGACATTTTGGGGGCCTATTCTGTCTACCTCAATGAGTGTGGTTTATAAGATATATGGTGACTTAGGTAGCTGGCAGATGTTTGAGATGTATGCATTTTATGTGCAGTCACGCATTGCTTAATGACAGGGATATGTCCTAAGAAATGTGTTTTTAGGCAATTTTGTCCCTGTGCAAACATCAGAGAGTATACTTATGCAAACCTAGATGGTACAGCCTGCTAGAACCAGGCTATACCAGCCTATTTTCTCCTAGGGACAAACCTGTACAACATGCTGCTGTATTGAATGCTGTAGGCAATGGTAATACAATGCTAAGTATTTGTTTATTTAAACATATCTAAATATAGAAAAGATACAGTAAAAATATGGCATTATAATCTTATGAGACCACTCTCATACATGCAGTCTATCATTGACCTAAATATTGTTATGTGGCATATGATTGTATTCCTGTGTGGCTCATTTCAGCTGGGTGACAATTTTTGCACCAACTAGTACTTCTCACGGAAAAAATCATGAATAAACAGCCATGAAATTTGCATTATGCCCAAATTGTTTCTAAAATGTCAATTGTGTTGGAACAAGTTTGTGTTTTCAAAATAATCACTATAGTGGAATTGATTGTACGTGTTTTAAAGAAAGGAAACTATAGTTGGCTTTTATAAATACAGCTATAGTGGCAAGTTCATAGGCACAGTGGGTAGAGAAATCTGCTGTATTTCAGATATAATCTAACTATAGGAATCTGGACTAAATGCCAGCTTTTTCTAGACTCTGATTGCCTCACAGGCAAAATAAGGGGTTTGGCCAAATTGTCTTGCAAGGCTCTTTTAGGTAGAAAAATAATTTACATAATAAATCTAAGCTCATAGAAAATGTATCAATAACTTGTTAACAATATGTGAAGAAGTGATGATTATTTTCATATTTGTAGATGGATACATCTGGCCCAAGCCTTTATCCAAGTCCATTAGCCAACCAAGGGATATTTTCATGCACTTACAAGACCACAAAAGGATACATTTTAAAATATATTTTGTATAAATACATATTTAATACTAGGAATGCAAATGGAAAAAAATTGAAGTAAAAGGAAGATATAAAAAGGATGGCAGTATCTAAATATTAGCTGGTGATGAAATATGAGAGGTCTTCAAAAATTTCATGGAAAATGCATATTATGAAAAAACTGGCCAAGCATGGTGGCTCATGCCTATAATTCCAGCACTTTGGGAGGTTGAGGCAGGCAGACCACTTGAGCTCAGGAGTTTGTGACCAGCCTGCGTAATATGGCGAAAGTCCATCTCTACAAAAAACACAAAACTTAGCCAGGTGTAATGCTGTGAGCCTGTAGTCCCAGCTACTTGAGGGGCTGAGGTGGGAGAGTCACTTTAACCTAAGATGCTGAGGCTGCAGTGAGCTGAGATTGTGCCACTGCATTGCAACCTGGGTGACAAAGTGAGACCCTATATCAAGAAAAAAACAAGAAAGAAGGAAAGGAAAGGGAAAGAAAAGGGAAATGGAAAGGAAAGGAAAGGAAAGGAAAGGAAAGGAAAGGAAAGGAAAGGAAAGGAAAGGAAAGGGAAAGGGAAAGGGAAAGGGAAGGAAAGGAAAGGAAAGGAAAGGAAGAAAAAAATACGCTTGCATTTCAAAATTGTTTGCACCAACATAAGCTTGTACTAACTTGGAGGAGGCACATTTTACATGGCTGGAGCAGGAGAAAGATGGTGTGGAAGGGGAAGTGTTACACATATTATAAACATCCAGATCTCATGAGTACTCGCTCACTACAATGAGAACAGCAAGAAGGAAATCCTCCCTCATGATACGATCACCTTCCACCAGGCCCCACCTCCAACACTGGGGATAGCAATTCAACATGCAATTTGGGCAGGAACACAAATCCAAACCATATAATTCTGCTCTTGACCCCTCCAAAATTTCATGTCCTCACATTTTAAAATAGAATCCTTTCTTCTCAACAGTCCCCCAAGTCTTACCTAATTCCAGCATTAACTAAAAAGTCCATAGTCCAAATTCTCACCTTAGACAAGGCAAGTCCCTTTCACCTATGAGCTTGTAAAATCAAAAATGAGCTAGTTACTTCCAAGATTCAATGGGGGTATAGGCATTGGGTAAATACACCCATTCTAAGTGGGAGAAATCAGCCAAAACAAAGGGACTAAAGACCCCATTCAAGTCCAAAACACAGCAGAGCAGTCATTAAATTTTAAAGCTCCAAATAATCCTCTTTGACTCCATGTCTCACGTCCAAGCTAAACTGAAGAAAAGGGTGGGCTCCCAAAGCCTTGAGCAGCTCCACCCCTGTGGCTCTGCATGGTACAGTCCCCACAGCTGCTTTCATGTGCTGGCATTGAGTATCTACATCTTTTCCAGGCACATGTTGCAAGCTGTTGGTGGATTTGTCATTCTGGGGTCTGGAAGATGATGGCTCTCTTCTCACAACTCCACTATGCAGTGCCCCACTGGAGACTCTGCATCAGGGCTCCAACCCCATCTTTCCCTTCTGCACTGCTCTAATAGAGGTTCTCCTTGAGGGCTCAGCTACTGCAGCACATTTCTGCTGGGACATCCAGGCATTTCCATACAACCTCTGAACTCTAGGTGAAGCCTCAGAGGGTGCAAGCCTCAAGCCTTGACGGCTTCCATGTGATGATGGTCCTGCAGGTGCACAGAGAGCAAGCCTCAGCTCTTGCTCTCTGTACATGAACAGGCCCATCACCACACGGAAGTCTCCAAGACTTGAGGCTTGCATCCTTTGAAGCCATGGTCCAAGCTGTATCTTGGCCTTTGTTAACCATGACCGGAGCTGGAGTATCCATGATGTAGGACATTATGTCCTGAGGCTGTGCAGAGCAGCAGGGCCCTGTACCTGGCCCACAGAACCTTTCTTCCCTACTAAACCTTTGGATCTATGATGAGAGGGACTGCCTCAAAGGTGTCTGTAATGCCTTTGAAGCATTTTCCCCATTATGCTGGCTGTCAACATTTGGTTCCTCTTTACTTACGCAAATTTCTGCAGCTAGCTTGAATTCCTCCTTGAGAAAATGGTTTTTTCTTTTTTATGCATTTTTCCATGGTTAAGCTGCAAATTTCCCAAACTTTTACACTCTCTTTCCCTTTTAAATGTAAGTTTCAGTTTCAGATAATCTCTTTGATCACGTGTAACAGAATTAACCTTGGCTCCAGTTCCCAATAAGTTCCTCACCTCTATCTGAGACCTCCTCAGCCAGGACTTCATTGTCCATATCACTATTAACTTTTTGGTCACAACAATTTAACAAGTCTCTAGGAAGTTCCAAACTTTCCCTCATCTTCCTGTCTTCTTCTGAGTCCTCCAAACTGTTCCAACCTCTGCCCGTTACCCAGTTCCCAAGTTGCTTCCACATTTTCAGGTGTCTTTTTAGCAATGCATCACTCCTGGTACCAATTTTCTGTAGTAGTCTGTTCTTGCACTGCTAGAAAGAAATATCTGAAACTGGGTAATTTATAAGAAAAGAGGTTTAATTGGCTCACAGTTCCACAAGATGTACAGGAAGCATGGCTGAGGAGGCCTCAGGATACTTGCAATCTTGGCGGAAGGCAAAGTGGAAGGAGGCACATCTTACATGGCTGGAGCCTGAGGACGAGGGAGAAAAGTTGGAAGTGCTACTCACTTTATAAACAATGAATCTCATGAGAACTCACTCAGTAACACGATAACAGCAAGGGGGAAATCTGCCGATCCAATCGCCTAGCAGATGCCTCCTCCAACACTGGGAATTACAATTTGGCATGAGATTTGACTGGGGACACAAATCCAAGCCATATTAGGCATTCACTTTTAAGTCATAATTAGGCTCTTTTTGACTTCTGTTTGCTTCTCAGTCTTAAAAAAATCTGTGAAGGGCATCCATTTTTCTTCAGTTAATAATGTAAGAAAAGACTACATTGATGTGGTTAAATTCCTAAGACCCTCAAGTCTTTAGCGATGAACTAAATGTCTAGTATCATCACTTACAACAGTGTCAAACTTAATGGAGCTTATGTTGATATATAAAGTTTGTATTTTTATTTTCATCATTTAATTCCATGTTTCTGACAACTATTTGAAGTTTCCTCATATACACATTTTTATCTTAGAAAAATAATATTTTACAGAATATTTTCACCTGGGCTAATACCATAGACACTTGAATCTAGACATTTTGGCCCAAGTATTATTTTAAGCATTGCCAAAAAAACAAAAAAAAGAAAAGAACAGAGAGTCAGTCATTTCAGTGACAGTATTACCCTCTTCTTTGAGTCAGTTCACTAAACTGTCCCCAAACTGTCATTTATCGAAGAAAGAGACTTGTGCTCAAGTATTTGGCTAAGACTGGTCAGAGCTAAAAAAAAATTCTTCTTGGCAATGATGTTTTGTTTTAACAAATTTATTGAACATTTGACACTTCTTAAGTTTTTTATGGAGCTGTGTGTAAGCCAAAAAAAAAAAAAAAAAAAAAAATTCATGGTCTTAGGTTCTGTCTGTGAAAAAATTTTGTCTGTGAAAATTTACTTGATACAATTTTACCTGTGAAAAAATTTACACATCCAGTAGTGAATCCCTTCCTTACCATGCTATCTTTTCGTTAATTCAGCTCACATCCAAGAGGAATGAATTAAAGAGAAGCTCCACTAGATCTTGCTAAATTGCAGTTTCCAAGAGACCACTTTCTTTATCAACTGTCAGGCTTCATAGTCGGCCTGTTACAGCTGACATTACATCCTCCCTAGCAGATTACATCATATTAAACAGTGATGGAGTCTGAGTTATTGAGTCTCTTGCTTTTCTTCTCAACATCCTCTCCCTTCATCTCTCTTCCTCTTCCCTACATGCTGAATTCCATATACCTTCTCTGGGTTCTCTCAGTGTCTTGGGATCTTTACTCTTAGAGTATGTGTTACACTGCACCGTCCTTGCTGGGTTGCTATTTTGGCTTAGCTATTAGACTGTGAGCTTTATGAGGGCAGGGCCTATGTCTTGTGTCACTTTATCTCTTCAGTATTTAGAACTCTGACTAAATTACAGAAGAGCTCAATAAATGTGTGTAGGGTAAATGATATCAATGATAATGGCACCATTGATTGTCAAACTTAACCCTCTCAGTAGACAAGGCTTAAATAATTCAATATTCTGTACTAAGAGTCCCCTGTCACAAAATGAATCCTGTTATTTTAAACTCTTCCAGGCTATGGTCAATTATTTCATTAGAATTTATTAAAATGGAAACCAAGTTTACTATTCAATACCCATGCGGCCAGTAGGCTTTCTCAAATTTTACTCATCTATTTTATGTCAAAAGTAGTCACATGTGAGAATGGACAAAACATATGAATATTTAGTATGACCAATAACTACCCATGAAAAACAATTAATAATTATATTTTAATATATGTTAATCCATGTTTTTTAATAAATATAAAGTTGGAAATATTCGACTCATTTGTGAAATGAAAATGTATGGGACTATATGGCAAACGTAAATTATGTGAGGGTTTACTTTTTGTTTTGTTTTTGTTTTAGTGTACAAAGAAGAACACGTCCATGTTTCTACACCCAGTGAGATTATCTTCTTTATAAATTGTGAATTAAAAAAAAAAAAAGTCAAATCTGTGATTATTCTGTGGCTCTGATTAAATACTGAGATAATTCAGAGTAAAACCAAAAAAATCAGTCTGTGCTTCTTTGAGCATATGAAAATTTACATAATAATAGGCCTTAGAGCTCAGAAGTGATAGTGTCATGAACCTTGACTAAACTAACCTACTTATTTTAAAAAATCATCATGTGAAGAAAGTTTGGTTAAACAAGACAAGATATGCAAGATAGAAGTTATTAAATGTTTAATCTAACTTGATTTTTAAAAAGTCTCGGTATTATTTTAACATGTTATTAGTTGATACATGTAAAGTTTAGTCCTAGCTCTGCCACTGATGACTTATTTAAACTCATCAGGTATCAATTTTTTGGGGGGGCTCAATCTCCTTACGTGGAAAATTAAAGAGTTGACAAAATGATTCACAGGATTCCTTCTACCTATACCATTTCACTATCTTCTTTGTTTTCATACAGTATTTAAACTTGATTGAATTGGATGGAGCTCAACCAAATATTATTGATCTTAAGTTCCACTTGAGTGTCCTTTCCAGAATAAAAAGATAGCTCAATTACTCTTTCCACGGCAACTCAGAATCTAGTATCTCTCTCTGTCTTTGTCTCTCTCTCTCTCTCTCTCTCTCCCCCCCATACAAAAAGACACTTAAGTGGGGAAAGAGAAGCCTCCACTCCATAGACTGCAGAAAACGGGAATATCCACTAGGCAGACTCAAGTTTCAGTAAATCAGGGTGCTATGAAGAGGCTAATACTATAGGAGAATGTGTTTTGTCATGAAATTGGGTCCCAGAAGACATAGACACAAGAGTTGAGAGAGAAAATACATGGAAATTATATCTAGATGTGGGGTTGGTGAAAAATGCAATGTCTGAATGAGACAATAATTGATAAAATGAGTTTATATTTCAGGAGACACCTGAAGATAATGAAGAAGAATTACATGAATAGAATTAGCTATTTTAGGGTAGTTGTAAGAGCATGATTTGGGGTAGAGGCAAATACAAGCAGGATGCTGTTTAATAGCCATATAATACTGGCTAGTTGTTTAACCCCTTAAACTACAGTTTTCTGATCTGTGGTTAACAAAAATTGGTTAGGAGAATTCAATTATATTCACCACACAAACACTGAGCACGGTGCCTATCATCTTTTAGATTATCACAAATTTCTGGAAGCAAATCTTATTATGATTTGCACTTACAGCAGTCAGACCAGCATCTTGTAGTTTACTCACTTGTGAAAGGAGGATCTTGGGGGATATTATTTTTTGTGGAAATAAAATTTGATGATTTTCAATTCAGTGTGGCTCAATGCTTCTAGCAATAGTCTTTCTGTCAGATATCCCACATGTTTCCATATCCTTTCTCAGTTTGGCCTTCATTCTAATACAGACGTAAATGAGGTTGACTGCTTAGGAAACACAGATGGATCATTCAATCATTCATTTATTCAGTAGGTATTTATAGGTATTTATGGAGTACCTAACATGTGCTAAGCACTCTGCTGTGTCTGAAGATGCAGTGTGATTAAAAACAGACTTTTTTTTTTTTTTTTTTTTTCCCTCATGGAGCTTAGAATCTAGAGGCTTTTTTTGGAATAAAGATCATCATATCATCACATACGGTAAAACGATTTTGTGTAAGTTCTGTAAAGGAAAGATACAAAAAGGTTGGAGAATCTGCAGAGAGTTGGACATCATTTTAAGGAGGGTAGGGAAGGATTTCTTGAGACTGAGGACATGATGCTTAAACTTGATATCTGAAGACATTAGGATTTTGCTAGGTGAAGACAAAAGGGAATTTTAGCAAGACAGAGATGCATGAGAAAAGGCACCATGTTGGGAAAGGACCATGGAATTATGCAGCATTGATCAGTAAGGAGATTGTCTGAAATTTAAAGAGTAACATGTATTTTTTAAAAAATAAAGGGAGAAGACAAGAGAAGGAGAGCTGTAGAAAGCTGTTGAAACATTTTATTTTTTATTTTTTGGTTACATGGATAAGTTCTTCAGGGTAATTTCTGAGATTCTCGTGCACCCATCACCCAAGCAGTGTACACCTTACCCAATGCTTACTTTTTTACCTCTCATCCTTAACACACCCTTCCTCCTGAGCCCCCAAAGTTCACTGTGTTATTCTTACACCTTTGTGTCCTCATAGCTTAGCTCCCATTTATAAATGAGAACATATGATATTTGGTTTTCCATTCCTGGGTTACTTCACTTAGAATAATGATCTGCAACTCCATACAGGTTGCTGCTAAGGCCATTATTTTATTCCTTTTTATGGCTGAGTAGTATTCCATGGCATATATATACCACATTTTCTTTAACTACTCATTGGTTTATGGGCATTTAGGCTTGTTCCATATTTTTTCAATTGTAAATTGTGCTTCTATAAACATGTATGTGTGAGTCTTTTTCATATGACATCCTTTCTTCTGGGTAGATATACAGCAGTGGGATTGCTGGATCTAATGATGATTCTACTTTTAGTTCTTTGAGGAATCTCTCCATACTGTTTTCTGTAGTGGTTGTACTAGTTTACATTCCCACCAGCAGTGAAAGTGCTCCATTTTCATCACATCCGTGGCAACATCTATTTTTTTTTTACTTTTTTATTATGGCCATTCTTGCAGGAGTAAGGTGGTATCTTATTGTGATTTTAATTTGTATTTCTCTGAACATTAGTGATGTTGAGCATTTATTTTTTCATATGTTTGTTGGCCATTTGCATATCTTCTTTTGAGAATTGTCTATTCATATCCTTAGCCCACTTTTTGATGGTATTATTTGAGTTTTTTTTCCTTGCTGATTTGTTTGAGTTCCTTGTAGATTCTGGATATTAGTCAGTTGTCAAATGCACAGTTTGTGAATTCTTTCTTCCACTCTGTCAGATGTCTGTTTTCTCTGCTGATTGTTCCTTTTGCTGTGCAGAAGCTTTTTTAATTTAATGAGGTCACATATATTTATTTTGGGTTTTTGTTGCAGTTGGTTTTGGGTTTTTGATCATTAATCCTTTGCCTATGTGAATGTCTAGAAGAATTCTTCCAATGCTATCTTCTAGAGTCTTTGTGGTTTCAAATCTTAGACATAAGTCTTTGGTCCATCTTGAGTTGATTTTTGTTTAAGAAAAAATATGAGGATCTAGTTTCATCCATCTACATGTGGCTTGAAAATTATCCCAGTACCATTTGGTAAATAGAGTGATGAATTCAGTAAAGTTTCAGGATACAAAATCAATGTACACAAATCAGTAGCACTGCTATACACCAACAACAACCAAGCTGAGAAACAAATCAAGAACTGAATCCCTTTTATAACAGCTGCAAAGAAAAATACTTAGAAATATATCTAACCAAGGAGGTGAAAGATCTCTACAAGGAAAACTATGAAACACTACTGAAATAAATCATTGACAACACAAACAATGGAAACACATACCATGCTCATGGATGAGTAGAATCAATATTGTGAAAATGACCATACTGCAAAAAGCAATCTACATATTCAATGCAATTCCCATCAAAGTACCATCATCATTCTTTGCAGAACTAGAAAAAACAATCCTAAAATGTATATGCAACCAAAAAGAGGAAGCATAGCCAAAGCAAAGACAGTTGAAATGGCAATGGAAAGGTTTGAGTCATTCTCATGTAGGTGGTAACTGAAGTAACATGTATGAATAATGATGAATAAAAAGAAGACCAGAGTAATAAAAGGAGAATGGCTGAGAGAGTCTTGAGGTCTTCTCACATTTAGAGGCAAGAAGAGAGAGGCAAGGCTGACTAAGAGACAAAGAGTAAAGAAAGGTAAAACAGAAACCAGGACAGTCTTAGGAACTTGTTTTTCCATGTCACATAATCATCTGGTACAATTTATGGTCATGTTTATCCTAATTAATACAAAACCAATTAACATAGAAATAGCAAGTTTAGCCTAGAAAATTTCTATATAAAGAAACAACTTATTGGTTGCATTAGCCTTGCAAGTACTACCTTTTAGAAAACTTAACTAAATATGATGAAGTCTATGTGATTCTTCTTGCAAAACTGGAAATGTTGAAATTGAAGTCAAGGTGTCATTAGCAAAACTATTTAGTTTAATAAGTTCATTGCTTATTATTATCTATATGTTTTCTTGTAGCATCATAAAATATATTTCTTATGATGTATCCATTATTTATCTATCCTTTAGCATGTTATATATAGTTACAGACCTATGTAAAATGTTTTAACTTGCATTTCATGAATAACTTAAATCTTATGATCTTGAGGAAATTAATTCTACTAAGAAATATATGTTCTACCCATGAATGACTAGCTTTAATAAAAAGAATCTATGAGTAAATGCTTGAAGACTGTGTAGATTTATTTTACATGTAGATTTATTTTCAAATCTACCCCTTCCCTCCAATCTGGCAGACATTAATACTTTTTGCCTCAATATACTTTTACTACAATGGTTGCAAAATTATAAGTTTTTCACTACATTATTCCTTCTGTATTTATTAATTGACATTCTGTTCCAAGGAAGTAGGTTGCAATCCATTACTTTATTTTGGTGTGTGCTCATATTTTCCCAGATTTAGACAGAGAGAGCCTCTTCATGCTGGCTTTTATATCCTTTTTACCTTGCCTTCAGACACACACACACACACACACACACACATACACGTTTTAGTATTCTTTATTACTTTCTGGCACAGGCGCCTTCCCTAACCTAGTCATAAAATTAGCCATTTCCTTAAAAATTTCTAGCTTCTTTTAATGAGGAATGGAAACTAGAAACCAAAATGTAGGTGCCAGATATGCGCATTATGGTAAATATCTTTTAAATAAAATTTGAATGCCATTCTCTCTTCTAGTCTCTGGAAAATAAATCAAGCAACCAAGAAATAGACAAATGAAAATGTTAATTCTTAAATTGAGCTGATATCAAATGATACAATTTAAGTAAAACTTATTGAGCACTCCTTGCAAATATTACAGGATATTCATTATTATCATTTAGTAGATCAAAAAGTGTATAGGCTTATTATAAACTTATAGACTAACTATTATAAAAATTATACTTATTTTCAACTTATGGTTAAATGGATAGATTTTGAAATAATTAGAAATTCAAGACTGAAAATTGCATTCCCCTTCATCTTAACTGAATTTAAACAATGCTATATATATTTAGATTTTTGTTACATGTTATAAAATATTATTTTTCCAAGATTATAAGTTTCAAGGCATGAACTAATTGAACCATTTAAAATTAATAGCTTAACAACTACCCTGCCCTGCCTGGACACTTCAGTCAGAGGCAGCTCTGCATTTCTCTGAGGCAGAAATCCCCACAACCCCTTTGCCATTGCAGTTGCTGTGGTACCACCCTACTCACCCTTGGGGATGGAATAAAGGATCTAGTTCCTACACTGACAGCTCCAACACACTGCAGTCCCCATATGGAAAGAAATCCATTGTGAGCCTCCAGTCCTCACTCTTCACCAGGCAGGGCCCCGGCTCAGAATTGCAGATCAGTTACCCCACCCATGGCTGAGCATACCCACAAGTAGTGGTTGAGTTTCCTGAGGTGAGTGGAGGCCTCCAAGTGGCAATTGACAGCCCCTCTTCCACTGTGACTACAGTAGTTCTGCCCCTGCCTATCCTTAGTCTAGGAAAGAAGCATTGTATGGCGCTTAAATCATTTGTCTGTACACACATCTAGTCAGCATAGATGAGCTTAAGACAGCCACAATTACAATTTCTCACTTTTATTAAACTTTTTCCTATTTCTAGAAGGCTAATATCTATGTTTCAATGATATGAGGAACATGCTGCTTCCTATAACTGAAAACACTCTTCCTTCCCCACTCTCCTCCTTTAAAAAAATTAGGTGTGATTTGAGGAATATGCAGAGTAATTAGAGGATCAATGTCTGGCAGAGATTACAAATCAGAAATCATGGCAGAAGTCCAAACAAGTTGTCCTTAGAAAGGGGCAAAGAAGAAAGGAGGATCTGGGTACACAGCCAATATTCAGAGACCAGAAAGAGCACACAGGAGAGAGATTTTAAAGGAAGCTATTCAAAGTAACAGCTCTAGCTTTTTATAGGTTGTCGTTGACCTATGAAAATGGAGCTGAAATAGAACAGAGCTAACAGTAGCCTAGCAGGGACCAGACCAACAAGTTTAATCCAGAGAAGGGAGCTGAGTCACCATACACCTGGTTCTTAGCGTTCCTGCTTAGTGGGTAGGAAGAGGCTAAGAGGGGGTTAAAGCTCAGTCTCTGTTGGGCTCTGGCTGAGACTGCCTGGGTGGAAGTAAAACTTAGAAACTCTGAGAGTTGGAAATGGGAGCTCCAAATTCTTTGAGTGCGCATAAAGTTTTCTTCATTAATAAGACAAACAACATACAGGTAATTTTGGAAACACAGCTATTTTTTTCCATAAAAAATATCAATTCTCAGATGTACTTTTGGGTGGAAAACTATAAACTCTTAATGTAAAGACATCTCTCTTTTCTTCCTTTCACTGCTAATTACTTCATGCCGTAAATGTCTTGATCACAACATTTATATTGCAATGCAATTATATATTTATATGTCTTTTTCTGTGGAATAGAAGTGACCTTGCCTTATTCATTTGGTTTTTAAACTCCAGAGTTTAGGAGAGTGCCTGGTGCATAGAAAACATTCAATGGGCTTTTGCTGAGTCACTGAATTCTCTGTTTACGGATTGAAAGATGTGGCAATTGTGCAAGAGGAAAGGTCACTTTAGAAATGATGTTGTTCAAAAGCTGTGAGAATGAAGCCCAGAAACTGCCATTGTCATTCAGAACATTTGGCATCAAGAAATCCTGATTATTTATGAGAGAGGGAGTGCCAGAAATGGCTTTATATTGACAGAATTTAGGAAAAGATGCTTATGAATATTCTTGTGTTTGAGACCTGGTTCATTAGTGGTTGGAAAGCTCACTAGTCATTTTGTAATGCTTGTTGGAAAATAATATTTTTACAGATTTTTTTCCACAAGTACTATTTGAAGATTATTGATTTTTTTTTCTAAGATTATGGAGAACAACATGTTTCCTTTGGAAATATGCAAACACTGGGGTGATATTACTGGAAGCTCTGCATAAAATTAGAGACATTTTCTTTTGTCACTCACTAAAAAATGCAGCATAAAAGATGATTTCATGGACAAGCATGGTGACTCACACCTGTAATCTCAGTTATTCAGGAGGCTGAGCCAGGGGTATCCCTTGTGCCCAGGTGCTACGATCGCACAACTGCATTCTGGCCTGGGCAGCAGAACAAGACCATGTCTCAATAAATAAAAGAAGAATTCCTTGAGATTTGATGTCACGAAACAGTCTGGTTATAGAAAGTTTTATTCACATATTCTCCAAATAACAGGATAGTATTTATTTCACAGAGCATTTTTTTCTTACATATTTAGAGTTTTATTTCTATCAGTAAGATACTATACAAAGTACGTGATAATTAGGTACATGGGTTATTGCTTACTTTTATTTGAACAAAATTCCTTTTCACCAAGACTATATAATAGTCAATTTAAATAAAACACTCTTTCTCCATTAAATAATGTCATGATGTTGAGGCAGGCCTTGATCAAGCATTTATTCCCCAAATCTTGACTGAGGGCCTGCTCTCAGTCAGGCATTATAGGAAGGATGGGGGATGAGTAATGAACAGACAGGCAAGTTCTCTGTTCCTATGGTCCTCACTGCCTGGTAAGGAAGAAAAGATTCTACCAGACATTTGGTAATGATAAATAGAAAGTATAGGGTGCTATGGAGGTGTCACTTGGGGGCATCACTTTATTTGGGAATCCTGGAAGGCCTGAGAAGACTTTTTTTGTGAAAATATACTGCGGCTGAGACTCAAACAGAAGAGGATTGGTCAAGATACCCCATTCCCTCCAGAGGCTGTAAAGGTAACCTGGACTTTCAGAATGACAATGTCTTTCTGGACAATTACTACTCTTTTTATAACTTTAGGTATCTTTAAACTACATAAAATTAATTTTTGATAAGAGTTTCTAAAAGGATTTCTGTGGTTATGAGGAAAAACAACACATCTTAGTCTTCAAAAAATAGGTAAAATTTATATTATGTAAAATATTTACTAATTGAGAAAACATTGGTTATTATTTGGATAATTTGTCTACTTTCCATCTATTTTGGCAGTACTATAGGTTGGATAAACATTTTTTCCCCCTACCCTCCAAATTTATATGTTAAATCCTGACTCTCAAGGTGCTAGTGTTAGAAGGTACAATCTTTGTGGGGTGATTAGGTTATGAGGATAGAGCCCTCAGGAAAAGGATCGGCACTCTTATAAAAGAGACTCTAGGAAGCTCATGAGCCTCTTTCACCATGGAGGTCCCAGAGAAAAAATGACCACCTATGAACCAAGAAGTAGGCCCTCACCAGACACCAAACCATCTGATGCCTTGATCTTGAACTTTTCTGCCACCAGAACTGTGAGAGATAAATTTCTCTCATTTATAAGCAACCCAGTTTATGGTATTCTGCTATAGCACCACAAACAGACTAAGAAAGGCATTGTAATTCTAATCAGCATAAATTATCCTATACTAGAAAAAATTGAAATACTAGTTGATTTTGAAAATAATTCATTAAGGCTATGTAAAATGCATCTCACTAACATAGTCAAGTTATATTTTTTAGAGAAATAATCTCTACAAAACAAGGTAACAGTCTAATAAATAAAAACAGTTGGATTGATTTAGGTTTCAACTCTTACATTCCTTTGATATTTGAGATTAAGTATTATTTTAAAGAAATTTATGAACAAAATAATAATACTAAAGGATATATTTAGCTTCTTTCTTTCTCTCTCTTTCTCTGTAATGACATTGGTTTTGAACAAACCTGCATTGTGTTGGAATTGAACTACCACAGCCTATTTTCATCAGGTGACATACCTAGCAAGAATCTGATCACATTTTTATCTGTAAAATGTAGTACACAATTGCACATTTTTATCTATAAAATGTACTACATAAAATGTAGTACACTATTACGCATTTTTATCTATAAGATGTAGTACACTATTTAAAGAATGCAGTTTAAATACTTATCCTAATGACTTTATAATTGTGGCAGGCAATAAATAAACCAGCATGCATGGCAGAGAGAGCATCACTGAACTGTTTCTAGCCTATTGTTCCCACTTTGGGCATTGCCAAGTCTTAGATTGGTTCCACCTCTGTCCCTTTTTGGAGATTTTATTTTTCTTCCAACTTTGAAAACCCATGACTTCTCTACTTTTTGTAGGTACAAATTGTAAGTGAAAATTTCCATAATAGAAAACAAATGCTTCTACTACCTAGGAGCATTCAAGCCTGGAAGGGACCTCAAAGGTCATCTAATCTACGTTCGTGTTGAATGCTTCAGTTCTTTCTACAATATACCTGCCAAATGTTGCTCAAGCCACTGTTTGAATGCCATTAGTGACAGGCCACTTCACAGCTGCAGAGGCAGCCCCGTCCCCTACTGTCAACCTTGAGTTACACATGTAATCTGCTTTGGAGACTAAATATATATACGTATTTGTAATTTCTAGTAGTTTCTAATTCTACCCCTTATCTCAGGGCTGTGATGAGTATGTCTAACCCTCTGACTTGAACCCCACAAGACATTCCGAGACATATTTGTATGTAGCTCTTATTCCCTTGTAAGAGCAGGGACAGTGAGAATTATCACTGGTCAAGAAGCCATGGCTTGTGCATAGTTTTTGATGTGTGAGAATTTTTGGGTGGGGGGAGTGGGAAAGGAACCTCTGAGAAATGGGAGGGAAATATGGGGGCATTAGCTACTTGGAAAAGGTACCATGAGGATGAATAAAAGGGAATAGAGCCTGCTAGTTGGGAAGTTGAGAAGTTTAAACGCATACTTGGCTGACATCTCAGGCTGCCTAAGAGTGTCTATAAAATTTATCATGATAAAGTGATATTTTACTTAATCTCTTCTTTTAATTTTTTAAAAATACATATATACTATTAGGGTTCAAAGTAAGATCAACTATAATTAAAAAGTGGCTATCAGGCCTGTGTGCCACTGCTGTGGTTTGAATGTGTCCTCCAAAAAGCATGTGTTGGAAATGTAATCCCCAGCGCAACAGTGTTGGGAGGTGGAGACAAATGAGAGGTGATTAGACCATGACAGGTCCACCCTCATAAAATGGACTAACGTTGTTATTAAGGGAGGGGATTCATTATAAAAGGGCAAGTTTGGTCCCTTTTTCTCTCTTCTCTTACTTTCCCTTTGTCTTCATGAGATAATGCAGCAATAAGGTTCTTGCCAGATGAAGCCTCTTGATCTTGAAATTTCATCCTCCAGTACTATCAGCCAATACATTTCTGTTCATTATAAATGTCCCAGTCTGTAGTATTCTGTTATAGCAGCACAAAATGAACTAAGGCAGTAGCTTCCGGGGTCAGACTACTGCAGTTCAAACCCAAAATGTATTGTAAAGACTCTTTGATCTGTGGATCTCAATCTCCTTATTTAGATAAGGAGTGATTTAATATATTCACTCTGTATTTATTTATTTCAACATTATTTTATGTCATCTATAAGCCAGGTATACTTCTTGGTATCATCAAATCATTTGAAGGAAGGAGAAATTTGTTTTTGAATATTAGAATAAATGAAGTAATATTACACTTCTTCATGATATTCTCTTTGGTCAGTAATTTCAATAACTTTATATTAAAGTACAGATTTGGGGAGTGAAGCTAACGGGCTCTAAAATTTTAAGTGGGTTAATTTAGTCAACAGACTGTGGCGCTAGCAAAGTATCAGTACATTTTAGTTAGGAAGAAAACAGAAGTATTTTGTTAGTGTAAATTTTGTGAGCATCATTTTTTCACTAGGCTGTCAAATTTGTAATACAATGGAATGTCAATTTTTTTTTTTTTTTTTTTTTTTTTTTAGATGGAGTCTCGCTTTGTTACCCAGGCTGGAGTGTAATGGCGCCATCTCGGCTCACTGCAAGCTCCGCCTCCCAGGTTCACGCCATTCTCCTGCCTCAGCCTCCCAAACAGCTGGGACTACAGGTGTCCGCCACCACGCCCAACTCTATATATATATATTTTGTATTTTTAGTAGAGATGGGGTTTCACTGTGTTGGCCAGGATGGTCTCTATCTCCTGACCTCATGATCCGCCCGCCTCAGCCTCACAAAGTGCTGGGATTACAAGCATGAGCCACCACACCTGGCCTGGAATGTGAAGTATTTTTTAAGAAAAAAATATACTGTTGAACTTAAACTGATTGAAATACATAAAATAAATAGTTTTTTTACCTTTATTACTAAGATCTTTTATTTCAATTGCAATGAGGTTCTAATCCCAATGGATTAGACGTTGAAGTCCTCACTTCTCTTCATAGAATCACTGCTCTGGTTATATATGTCCTAAGCAATTAACTTGGAGTTAACCTTATGAAGATGGGCTTGATGGAGATCTGAAAAAAAGTTTCCCAGCCAAGATAAATGGACATTCTGCCAGACAACCCAGTAGTAGTGTGTTGATCCTTGTCAACCTATTATCTCTCAAAAGACAGTAAAGAGAAATATAGCTTATTACTGATGTGGCTTGTAAGTAAAGTATAAGCAGTTCCTTCATGCTGGATAAAGACAATGGTTCTCTGGTTGATGCTCAAGGTCTCTCAATAATATGTTGCTCCTCTTTCTCTCTCCTCACCTCATGAAATATTTTTTATCTAACCTAGGAGTCTACACACACACACACACACACACACACACACACACACAGAACTCATAAATTTTCTCCCATGATTTGGCTTAGGAATATTAAATTTAAGTATCTTGTTGCATTGATTTTTTTTTATGTCCACAATATTGCACCCAGTATTAACTGCTTACAAGATATGTATACTTTACTTCTTTCTTATAATGGAACTTCAATAAAATTGAAGGTGGCAATTTTCCAGTTAAGACAGTATTTCACCTCTTCAGATTTCCTTGTTGTTAAGACTGGCTTTATGTCTCAAATATAGACAATAAAACATGAGTAGAAATCAACTTGGTGGAGCTTCCAGTTAAGCTATTATTTCCCGGACTGAAAACAAAAACCAAAAACCAAAAAGAACAACTTGACATGGCTCTTCTGTCTTTCTTTCCTTCTTCCTGCCTTGAACACTAATATTCCTACATGTAGAGCACTCTTGCCTGATTATGAAAATGAGCAAATAATAAGAATAGAGCAACAGAAAGCTGAAATGAATCTTAATCTTTGACAATTCTTTTGGACAACTTCTTGAGTGCCATCTTGGAACTCTATGCCTCAAGACTTCTTTTTACATGGTAAAAAGGAAACCCTAGCCATTTTCAAACTCTAAATTAGGTTAAAAAGTGGTCCTCTTCTTCATAAAATATGAGGAGATCCATGTGTGGCCATTTGGGTTGTAGTTGGTGGAGGTAAGGAAGTAACAGGGATATTCCCAAAGTATAACTGAAGTAACTCAATAGTAGGAGAAATATTAGTGCAAATGATATTTTGAAAATTCTCCTGTAATATATGCAAATAGCCTAGAAGATTGCTCGTCACACAATAATAATTTCACAAGTTGGAGTGAATTCATTATCTTTAGTGGCAGGGTGAGAACTAAGAAACTTATGGTTCCTGACTCCAATTCCAATGTACTTTTTATTATACCACTATGTGGATCAGTAACTCAAGGACTAGTGAGAATGTAAAACTGGCAATTCACTACATGGATATTGTATACCTCCCTTGGGAGAAAGTCCAGAACATAGCTACTGGATTGGAAAATAGCCTATGACTCTTCATTGGAACTTTATTTGCATCTTCCATAACTTTTGGTTGTTGTCATTTTTCTAGCCGCGAACTTACTTGTCAGTGTGATGAAGTCAATTGACTTTTTCTAGAATAATTTTTCTAAATGCACAAAATGATATGCATACAGTTAAATAAAATAAAATGATATGGTTTGGCTGTGTCCCCATCCAAGTCTCATGTTGAATTGTAATCCTCATAATCCGCCCCTGTATCGAAGGAGGGACTTTGTGGGTGGTGATTGGATCATGGGGGCGGTTTCCTGCATGCTGTTCTCATGATAGTGGGTGTGTTCTCATGAGATCTGATGGTTTTATAAGTGTTTGACAGTTCCTTCCTCACATGCGCACACTCTCTCCTGTTGCCTTGTGAAGAAGGTAACTCCTTTTCTTTCTGCCATGTTTGTAAGTTTCCTGAGACCTCCCAGCCATGCAGGACTGTGAGTTAATTAAGCGTCTTTCATTTACAAATTACCCAGTCTTGGCCGGACGCGGTGGGTCAAGCCTGTAATCCCAGCACTTTGGGAGGCCGAGACGGGCGGATCACGAGGTCAGGAGATCGAGACCATCCTGGCTAACACAATGAAACCCCGTCTCCACTAAAAATACAAAAAAATTAGCTGGGCGTGGTGGCGGCGCCTTTAGTCCCAGCTACTCGGGAGGCTGAGGCAGGAGAATGGCGGGAACCCGGGAGGCGGAGCTTGCAGTGAGCCGAGATCGCGCCACTGCACTCCAGCCTGGGCGACAGGGCGAGACTCCGCCTCAAAAAAAAAAAAAAAAAAAAAAAAAAAAACAAATTACCCAGTCTTGGGTATTTCTTCACAGCAGTGTGAGAACAGGCTAATACATTTAAAAATTAAATGCACTTATAAAAACATCTGTGATCTAAAATTGTATAAATTGTTTCTTCCTAGAGTTATAGGACTCATGGTCTGATAATTTTGGAAAAGGTGGTTCTGTTAATAATGGGTTATTGCCATTGTGATATAAGACAATGTTAAAGAAGAGAAACAATTATCTGGCATTAAATTAGAGGATGTCCTTTGTTCAGCCTCAGGTGATGAAGGGCTAAATTGTTTTGATGGTTACCAGTGCTGAGACGGATTTTCATATGCACACCCACACATACACGCAAATAAACATAAAATAACATGTGAAGCTGACATCAAGGCCATTATCAGGTGTCTGGCACTTCTCAGAATGTAACTAGCAGGAGGACTGCAAAATTATATGATAATGAAGCAAACTCTGTGTGTAGAGTAGAGTTTTGTGGCTTGTCAGAGGGAATGGATCACTCCAATAATCAAACTGAGATTAACAGGCTTTATGAAGGAGTAGGGAAAGAGAGGTCATCAAATATGGGAGAGAGGAAAAGGCAGGAAATAATTCATGGATATATTTATAGGCATTCTAATTGCTACTAATTGCAAATGAGAGCTAAGGGTTTTCAAAGAGTTGGAATTGGCATCAGGTAAAATATAACTTGATTTTATAATAAGTTTATAGTCATTTACCCAATGAAGTCAGTTTATAATATTTATCTTTTCTCTTGCTATCAATGTTAATTTTATTTTATGTGCAATATACATATGTATAATCACTTAAAACCAAAAAATACTTTTCCTGTGCACTGTGTGTAATTATTACCTAACAAATGGCTGATGGATTGTGCTGAATTCCTTATTGGTCCCTTTATGCTTTCTTAACAGTGAAGAAAATCAAAACTCATAAAGAGAGTAAAATCCCTCCCTGCTCCAAAAAAATATTTTTCCTCCACTCTTCCCTCTCTGCTATAAGTGCTGTTTGAACCATGTTTGGAGTAGTTGCACTCAAATGTGTCTGAATGCTTTTATATTTCAGGTTACGTACATATTCACGAGGTGACAATCTATAAGAAATAATTTGTACATTTTTTTTTTTTTACAGCACACATAAAATTTGGCAATTTCTTTTTGACCTAAGGACCAATGGGTTGCACAGCTTTCAACCTTGTCAGACTCTCCGTTGCCTGGGGAAACGCCACATCTTATCTCTAACTCTGGCTGTAACTTGAGTTCCAGATGGAAGCTGACCCTACTTCTTATTGTTTTCTTTTCCATTTGTATGGCTTCCAGAATGCAGTCCTGAAAGTCAGTCCTGGATAGTTGCTTTCAAATCCTGCTTTTCTTTCTGGTAATATTTTGGCAAAGGATTAAACTAGTACATCATTCAGAGACCTGTCCAGCCAACCCAGACCTGGGTCAGTGGAGACAATAGCAGTGTTCACAACTATCCTGTCAGGGGTTTCTGTATCTGACTTTGTACAAACATACTCACGTCAGTGTATGTGGTTTGATCTTGATTGCACCTTGTGACAAGAACATTGTATAACTGTAAGAGAATGTCTGACAATGCTCCTTCGAGTTTGCCATGCTGAACACTTGATAATACTGATGATTTAAGAAAATGCAAAGTTGTACTAGGACCATTCAGTAATATTGTAAAAAGTAAGTTTAGTAGGCTAAAATTTGTGTGGCATATATTACATCTTTCAAATCATTTGGGAAGTTGCTTTAAGTAAAATTGGATCAATTTGAATATTTGATTCCATGCAGTCATATTGTTAGGTTCCTTTCAGCTTTAAATGACTTAGAAACTCATCTGCTATCTTTCAATGCTTAAAGTAGAAAGCATTTTTAATTTATGAAATAGCATTGATATATCTCAACTAAAAAATAACAAAAATGAGTTGATTAACAAAATACAGAAAATTATGTGCTGCCTCTAAATCAAAGCATATATGGCATTAACAATAGAAATGAGTTTTCTCATGTAACAGTATCATTGTTTATTTAAATGTGAGCTGAAATAAATATAGTTTTTCCAGAAGACATGCCAAATACAGCTATAGTGTTTACAAATTGCTCCAATAGCTTAAATGAATTTAAGTTAAAACGTTTCTGCTTACATTTTGACACAAGCAAAAGCAATGATGTTCAGTTTTGATTAACCCCTCAAATCTAAGCATTATGCATATAATTGCTAGGATTCTTGCAAAGCGTGTTTACATCACCATATCATATTAGTGTTAAAACTTTATGAATCGTGAATGTAAGGATAGGTGTTTGAAGCCGAATGGATAAGAGTTCTTAGATGTTATCTGTTTAAAATAATCAGAAATATTATCTTAATTCTGTTTTATTAAAATCATTCAACAGACATGATTGAGCAGCAATCATTGGCAGGTTCTGTTATAGATGAATAAGTTACAATTTCTGGCCACAATGTGTCTACAGCCTACTGGAATAAATCTGTACAAGAGCAACTGAAAATAATATAAGTGCTACATTGGAGGTTTTTATGGGTTCTCAAAGAAAGAGCACTAGAAAGAATGAACTGGGCCGGGCGCGGTGGCTCACGCCTGTAATCCCAGCACTTTGGGAGGCTGAGGTGGGCGGATCACGAGGTCAGGAGATCGAGACCATCCTGGCTAACACGGTGAAACCCTGTCTCTACTAAAAATACAAAAAAGCTAGCTGGGCGTGGTGGCGGGACAAAGTTCACAAGGAAGCCTTCACACTGGTGAACCAAGTATTCTCTTGCCAGTGAGTGAAGAATACTGGAAATGAAGTTAGAGAACACTGAGCTGAAAAAGTTCATAGGAGAGAATTATAAATGTGATCCTCAGTCATCTCATGAAGAATGTAATCCATCTGCAAAAGCTAAGCATCCTAAGCATCCTGTGTGTAGTCAAGAAGACCATGGAGAATAATCTTCAGAATAAGAAATTGTGGAAGAATGTTAATGTAATCCATAATATATAAACCTCCAATATCCAAATGATTACTTTCAAACTGAGGTAGATCTCTTAGACATGATTCTAAGGAAATTTGTAACCCATAAGAAGAGCTAGTATAAAATGAGATGTAACGGGAAGAACTAGAACAATATTTCAGAGGAGAATATGTCAAAAGAGATTAAAATATTTAAAATAAATAAGAGTTTGTAGAACTCCCAGGTATTGGCCATGCCCTCAGCTTACTTCTAAGAAGACTGCTTAAAAGTGAGTTTAAAACACTCAGATTGAAGATCTGTGCTTCTGTCAGACTGCCATACCATAAAGATCAGTGCCTTAAACTTAGAGAAACCCAACAGCCAACGAGATTATCTCAAGATATCTGCCCAATAGGAGCAGACCATATAGAATGAAAACTAACTGATCTCATTAATTTCTCTCAAATAATGTTACATAATATGGCATCAATAAATAAAGACTCATAATGACATAGATATGGTAGTAGAAACAAAAAGTATAGCTATACAGAGACAGAAAAAAAGAAATAAAAATTGAAAAACGAGAGAAATCCAGAGATGAACTGAGTCAAAAGAAAGTAGTTACTGGAATAAGAGCACACCAACTTTCGAGCAAAAGACCTCATGCCCAGGCACCTGCATGGCCATTTGGAAATTAGGGCTGCCATTATTTCCAAAATGATAATCTGTGCCAAGAGCAAGCTATGGGGGTGAGTATGTGAGTGTAAACAGGAACACAATTAGGTTTCTTATACAAAACTCTATAACTTCTGAAAAAAAGTCTGTAAATATTGATAGATAATTATAGAGAAAAGTAAAGCAAATTCTTCAATATAGGTATTAAAGGTGACAGGAATTAGGCCAAGTAATAGGCAATATTCTCTCTTTATAACTCTATAGTCTGTTGAATCGTCGGTGTAACTCAACAGTATGGTTCATGGGAGGAAACAAGTCCTTGTTAAACACCTGAAATCCAAGTACAAGATGTCCAAAAATTATGCAGAGTGTATTCTATGCAAATGACAACTATACAACTGTTTCCTGCAATACACAATCGCTTAATTAATGAGTGGTTTGTACCCTTTTCCCAATCATTCAACATTAGTTCCAAGATAATATGCAGATTTGTGGGAAAATGTAGTCATTTAAAGTATATTTGTTTAGAAAAATTATAGCCCTGGCCAGGCGTGGTGGCTCATGCCTGTAATCTCAGCACTTCGGGAGGCTGAGGTGGGTGGATCACCTGAGGTTAGGAGTTTGAGACCAGCCTGCCAACATGGTGAAACCCTGTCCATACTAAAAATACAAAAATTATCTGGTCCTAGTGGTGGGCACCTCTAATCTCAGCTACGTGGAAGGCTGAGGCAGGAGAATCACTTGAACTGGGGAGGTGGATGTTGCAGTGAGCCGAGATCATGCCACTGCACTCCAGCTTGGGCAACAAGAATGAGACTCCACTTCAAAAAAAAAAAAAAAAATTATAGCCTTAATTTTTAACAACAGTATGGTGGTTAAATAAATTATAGGCAAATGATAAATTTTATATGCTAAATTGTTTTTTAAGAATATGCATTCAAAATGGTATTATGTTCACAATATAATATTAAGTGAAAATAATGGAATTAAAATTATTTGTATCATTTAATTAAAATTTTGTAAATATTGAGAGAAACTTGTAGAAAAACATATAAAGCAAATTTATCAACATTAGTATTAATGGTAATAAGTCCTGGGCCAGATAATAGGCAATTTTCTTTCTTTATATCTTATGTGTTTTCTTAAACACCTTCTGTAAAAAAGAGTCACTTGAAACTAAACATGGAGGAGAGGCAGACAATGTCTTTCTTAAAGTTCACATCTTTAGTACTTTAAGAAGTTCTTGCTCAATGACAGCAGAAATATTAATTTCCATCTCTTCTCATTTTAGGATAACATGTCCCAAACGAAAGCACTGTTATAGGAGCGCCTCCCAGTTCTGCTAGATGGCCAGTGGTCCACTGTGTTTTTCAGAATAATCTAGGTTTCTTACAGAAACCTTGAAGTGGAGGCCAGGGATTTAACATGTAGGGTATCAAAATTTTCTTTTTTTTTAATTTAATTTTATTTTTTAGGGTATCAACATTTTCTCAAGGTATTAATATTAATTGAAGGTAAGAATGTTGACAGACAAAGCACATATTTAACACAATTTCCATTGACATTAAGAGGGATAAATAACATTCTCTTCCACATCATCATCATCTCTCACCTGAAATAATCTCCTAACTGGACTCAGTTTTCACCTTTGGACCCCTGTAGTCTGTCTCAACATGAAAGTCAGAGTGATCCTTCTCAATAGTAAGGATGATTTAACTCTCTACTCCAAACTCTAGGAAGGTTTCCCATTGCCCTGAGAATAAAAGCATCAATGTTGCCAACAATGCTTTATGTGATCTGACACTTCTTCCTTTTCTGAACCATAACCCAGCTCTTTCTTCTTTTTTAAAATTTTTACTTATGTATTTATTTTTATTTCAATAGCTTCAGGGGTACAAATGGTGTTTGGTTACAGGGATGAATTGTATAGTGGTGAAGTCTGAGATTTTACTGCACCCATCACCCAGGTAATGTACATTGTATCCAATATATAGGTTTTTTTATCCCTCACCCTACCGCCCTCCCCCTGTGAGTCTCTGATGTCCATTATACCATTCTGTATTCCTTTGCATACCCATAGCTTAGCTCTGAATTATGTGAGAACATAAAGTATCTGGTGTTTCATTCCTGAATTACTTAGAACAATGACATACAGTTCTATCCAAGTTGCTGCAAAATACATAGTTTCATTCATTTTTACAGTTGAATAGTATTCTTATTCCATGGTGTATATATATTGCTTTCTTTATCCACTTATTGCTTGATGGGCACTTAGGTTGGTTCCATATCTTTGCAATTGTGAATTGTGCTGTGATAAACATATACGGGCAATTCACCCCTCTTTTCTTTGTTCACAGCATTGAAGACATCTGGGGTCCTCACTGCTCCTTGGGCACAGTAGCATACTTCTACATTAAGACCCTATCCCAGTTGTTCTCCCTCTGCCTAGAATTTTCTTTGGTAAGATACCTGTGTGGCTGGGGCTCCATCTCTCAGCTTTGCTTAAATGTTATCCTTTCCATGAGGCCTTCAGGGGTAAACACTTTGAAATTATAATAAGCACTTCACATACCCCTCATTCCCATTACCCTTTTCCTTTCCTTTTTCTATAAAATTTAACATGCTTTAATATTCAAAATATTTTTGAATAAATAATTTGCTTATTTATTATGTCTACTATTTACTGTTCATCTTTACCTGCTAGAATATAACATTGTAAAGGCAATGGTCCTTGTGTGTTTTAATCACCAGTGTATCTCAAGTATATCAGAATCCATGAATATGGTAGATTCTCAAGAAATAGTTAATGAATAAAAGAGTAAATAGATAAATGCACATTTTCTTGATGTTCAAAAAAAGGAAAAATAATAAATTCATTAAACAAAATGAAACTAGCAGGCTTAATTTCCTCAACAATATATTCTTAACTAAATGCGTTATCACTTAATATGAGAGGTTATTGTTGATAACCTGGAAATTCCATTACAACTTTCTGGAAGAAATAATTTATATGGCAGAATCAGCTGGATAACATGAAAAATTTGTTCTCCCCCTGGCAGTTGCAAGGAGGGAACGGCCTAACAAGGGACTACATTTTCCTGCTATGTAACTAGTTCTCACCAGTGGAATTTGAGTAAGAATAATGTATATCACTTCAAATCAAGGTGGTTAAGTAAGGGTGCTTATTTCCAAACCATCTCCACTTTTTTTTTGTCTGCTGAAAATAGAGAAATTTGTAACACTAGAGAATAGTACATCGCAATATGAAAAAATCCTACATCTGTGAAACACTACGTGGAGGAAAGTCGCTAGCCAGACATCAATATCTGCATTTGACCGCTTCATGAGTGAGGAATAGACATTTATTGTGTAAAATCATTGAAATTTGTCAATTTATTTGATATAGCAGCTTAAATGAAAGTCTCAAAGATAATTTAGTTAAGGGCTAAAGTTTGGCATCATAAATTTGCATATGGTTACAACTTCAGAATTATTGGTTTTATAGAACTATGTAACTCAAGTGCCTAGTCACGAATACCTAATTTCCAGGATGAACCCTCACTGCGCAGTGACATTTGTAGTGCCAAATTGTTGAGAAAGCTGTTCATAAGAACAGGATACTTAGAAAGTCTGATTTTGCAACCAAAATTTATTTGGGATGTAAGTATAAGGAAAATAAATGCAATAGATACAGTAAATGAGCATGGTTAGTTGGAGGTCCTGATCAAGGATTAAACTATATTTGTACACCTGAGGGATTAATAAAGGAATGTAAAAATTTATGGTGTGAAAGAAGTCATTCTAAGTTATGGTTGTGAAGATAGAATAGTTCCATGTTACTCACTGTGTTGGAAGAAAGTGATATGTCATCAAGATTGGTGACATCAGAAAGAGAAAAATACTGCATGTCAGGAGTGAAGTGTATTTTTACTAGAGATGTTGCAATTTTTGAGGAGAGGAAAAGCTTCTTTTTATGGTGAAGTAATTTCAAGGATTAAAATTGGTTTGGGATGGCAGAGGTTTGTGATAGTGATGATTAGAAAATATGTAGAATTCAGTGACATAGAACTTGAGAGGAAAGAAGTAAAAGGAAGAAGGAAAATAAGGAAGTGCCAATTTGTAGAACCAGAAGTAATTAAGTTCTTGATTTCCTCAACTGAAGGAGATTAAAATTAAGGTTTTTATGAGATAAAATATCTTCAGTTTACAGATAAATTTCAATACATACAATACAATGAGTGTATCATCACAATATACTTTTGCTTTAATCATTTATTTGATCGTGTCTCCAATGCACCTCGATTTCTAACAAATAACATCTACTGTGTCTGGTTGTAAATAAATGCTTACTTATGTCTCTCACACTGGTCTGTGAGAGCCTTATGTAAATAAAAGATACTTATTTTGTACTTATTATAAATAAATCAATAAATAAATGAGAAGATACATAGATACATGAGTGCCTTCCAGAATATGCACAAAATGGACAGATACCAGTCTGAGATGAATATAAAGAGAATTCAAAACCTATTGTCAGACTCTCGTTGGGGTCTTCTCACTTTCTGAGTTTCAGAGTTTCAAAAGAAAGCACAAGAGCTCTTTCCTCTAGCAGAAGTATGAATGCTTTTCTGGATACAGTCTTTCTGCTTAGGAAGCTTATGACCTTTTAAAGAGGGAGAGCATTCCAGGGACAGAAATTAATTTGAATAAAAACCTGGAGATACTGGAACTATTTATAATTTAAGAAGATGAAAAATATAGAATTACATTATAGCAAATTATTATGGTAGAAATATTTATAGATTAAAGTCTGAAGATATAAGTTCTAGATCATAGGATACCAAGTAATTATAATGACACTCACAATTTAGAGCTTACATGTTTAAAAAAAAATGACAGTGAATATTGTACCATAGTAATTTTTGGATAACAATTACTAACTTTGTATTATATTCAGGAGTTACGAAAAACTCTTTACTGCTTTATTTAATCTGTTTTTGAATAATAACCAAGTCTTATTATACCCACTATTTTATAGCTATGGAATTGGATGCTAACAAAGCTAAGTAGCTAGACCTAGAGTATGCTACTAGTAATGGTGAGCAGAGAATGAAACTCAGGCCTCCTATGCCAGACCTGAGCTCTTAACCAGGATGCAGCCCTGGTTTTCTAATGCTGGAAAATACACATGAAAATACTTCTCAGTGTATTTCCCCATGAGATCAATGTTTCTTTCGATTGTCACACATATTTAGATGCAATGTAGATACTCATTTTTCTACATAAATTGTTTTCATTGCTCACATCTCTAATATCTACCTATGCAGAGAAATTCTACTTATCATTCAAACTTATGTCAAAAGCAGTCTCCTCTATAAAGCAGCACCAGTTAAAAAAAAAAAAAAAAAAAAAAAAAAAAAAAAAAAAAAACCTAGAGAGGTATTCTCTCCTTTAATAATCTACAAAAAAAAATTTTTTTTAAATAGGCCTTTATAACGAAGGTAGAATCTCCCTTGGTTGAGTTGAGTTTTCAGACAAATATATAACTATTCAATAAGAGTATGATTGCCTAGAGGTCAGGAACAGAATCTTAGGCATGTTTTTCATCCTGTGGAACCTTGTTTACAGTTGGTAGGTGGCCAGTGGATGACTTTGGTATTGAATCATTTGGAAAAGCATAAGTGCTGAGCAAAATAAAGATATTATGAATTTTCATGTGATTATGATGGATTCAGAATAAAAATATATCTTTCCATAAAATTTAGCCTGTGCTACTCATATTCTGCTGTGGTCAAAAAGAAATACTGGAAAAACTTTTCTCTACAAGATTATTGCCTTACAATCTAAATATCAAGACTTGAAAAATATCATTGCCCTATATCCCTGTTTAGAGTCAATTTAAAAAAATCTTCAATTTCTGAATAAAAAATTTAAAAAGATGTCCTGTCTGCTGAAGCTGGAAAAATAGGCTTCACAGCTGGCTGGCTGGTTCATTCAGCAAGAAATTGGTCAACTTGCAAAGACCAGAAAAATGCATTTCACACAGCACCAAGAATCATAAAGTTGCTGAACAAACTGGTAGCTAAAGAAGTCAGGCAAATTACAGCTAGCTTAGAAAAACAAGAAACAGATCAAATCCTCATCGGTCCTCTTACACTAAACTCACACTATATCTGACATATGGGACTATTGCATTGGATTTTCTATTGTAAACCTTCTTCCTGAACATGCAGTCTTAAAACCTTTCGGAGTCTTTAGAGTCTGTGGTCTTCTCTTCAGTCATCTGTTGTTGATTTCCTCCCCGGGTTCTGTCAAGCTAGCTCGTTTTCTCAGGATACAGGTTTCCTTTCTTCCCTTTAAAGGAAGGGAATGCTTGGTGTTTGTCTAGAATATTATGACTACAGTCTAGGACGTGCCTCTTACCAGTTGGGGTGCAATAGAAAATGTCTCCTTCTCTGTCTTCCTGCAAAGTCAAGAGGAAGTTTTGCCGTTTATAGTGTTTAATATATTTCCTGTAAATGTGTAGGAAATGTCTGTTTGAAGTTCTGAAGCAAACTACCTTGATGTTCACAAAGATGAGACAAACTGCTTGATGAAAGAAATCATATTCAAGAAAGAATCTTAAGAGAGGAAGGCAGTCTATTTATTTACATGAAGATCAAAGAACCTTTGCGTGAATTGAGACTACATTTTTTTCTGAGTGATTTGCAAAAGATAATCTTCATGGCTGAGTGAGAAAAGTGGTAAGCCTTTATTGAAATTATTTTGATTTTATGTATTAAAATACTCAGCATGCTAAAATAATATACTTACAAAATTTTATTCTTTTCAAGAAATATTTCATATTTTCTATACTCATTAAAGTCTGATGAAATAAATTGAGATATTTTATTGACATTTTGGCTATTCTGTTTTTTAATAAATAACCAACGATTTGGCTTATATGAACACAATGAAAGCCACACTTAACAAATAACTGCTATCAATGATTAAAGGCCTTTCTAATGAAAGCCAGTAGAGTATTGTACAGATGCCAGGATAATTTAACACAACAAACAGAATTTCTCTAAATACCCAAGACCGTAATGATTTGCTGCCTAATGCAATATTTTTCTCCCTATAAAAGAAGGAATGTTACCCCCAAATGAGAAACTTAAGAGTGATGTTTCATGTGAGAGAAAACCACACATTCTTAAATCATTAGCTTTTCCCTTCTTTTATGTAATCCACGTCCTTTTTCTCTCTTACTAAGGTTGACTGAGCTTTAAAGAATAGGAAGGGAGGCAAAAACACAATCAACTTCAAAAATCATTTTGGCACAGCACAGCAAAATGCATCCAATTAAAACATTAAACAGTATGCTAATAATTATGTTTCCTATAGTGCCTTTTCATCAAGGATTTCAAAGTCAAATGTACAATTTCTCAATTATGCTTTAGACATCTCTAATTCTGATTGCTGGCAAGCCTTCCTCCCTTCCCCCTTCCTGACCCACACTCAGAGTTCTAACTGAATTTGATGAAGGACAATATTTTGCCTTTCAAATGTGCTAATCTTGACTTCTCCTTCATCTTCTTTTGCCTTTGCTCAGCTAACTGAGTGACTGATGCTGAGTAATTTGCAAGCAGAGGTTGGCTAGTTTCAAAATGCCAAAAATTTGAATTACAGGTTTTTAAGAATAAATATACTTTTATGACTTTGCATTATTAAGTGTTTATCTTACAGTGCACTAGCAAAATTTTACCTTCATAAGCAAAGGAGATTAGCAAGGAACATAGCATAAGCATGCAAATTAGAGCTTTTAGGACTTTTATAAACAATAGCATCTCTAAATGGATGGCCTGTAAACATGGTGCCACTGCCCTGAAAGCTCGAGTACAACTTTAATGTACCTATTTTAAAAACAAATTTATTAAGCTGTATTTGGTGTAAGCACTGTCCGGATTTTCAAAATTCTAAATTAGTTGGATCTAACAACAACAAAAAAAGTTTAACAATGTTACCTTTCTTCAACAACTACACTACCTATGATCTTTAAACTTTTAACTAGCCCTTCCTGGATTTCTGTAACTAAAACTATTTTTATTCTGCTTTGAAAAGTTTATTTTGCCATGTGGATATGTATGTATAATATTTTTTCTTCAAAACAATACTATTTTATCTTCTCATTTTGTTACATCATTTCATTCTTGAGGCTTGTTTTGTAACTACTCTGAGCTGATACTTCTTTATTCTTGAAATTCCTTTACACGGATCAAGTATTTGAAAAATCAGCCTTAAACTAAAGTAAAATCCCTGATAACCAGAGTTTAAAAAGCACTACAGGCAAAGTCCTAAAAGCATCTAGAATCTAATCCCAAACCTGTCATTAACTATCCATGCATCGTTTAGCAATCTAGATAAATGCACTGGTACACAGCATCCTTATTTTAAAACAAAGTGAATGACCATAATATGTTTTTAAATATTAAAAATCATCGAGCTTAAAGTTAAAAGTCAATGTTATGTGCCTTGAAATTTCTGATACCTCATTACCCGAAAACAATAACGCAACATGTATTAAAGGCTGACACTGTGCAAGGTGTTATGCCAGGAAGGCACATGCTAACAGGAAGATAAACAAGAAATGGTCCTTCCTTCCTTCCTTCATGCTTACACTTGTACCATTTTTTTCCTGTTTCTTTTCTTTTTTTCTTTTTTTTTTTTTTTTGAGATGGAGTTTCGCTCTGTCGCCCAGGCTGGAGTGCAGTGGCCGGATCTCAGCTCACTGCAAGCTCCGCCTCCCGGGTTTACGCCATTCTCCTGCCTCAGTCTCCCGAGCAGCTGAGACTACAGGCGCCCGCCACCTCGCCCGGCTAGTTTTTTGTATTTTTTTAGTAGAGACGGGGTTTCACCGTGTTAGCCAGGATAGTCTCGATCTCCTGACCTCGTGATCCGCCCGTCTCGGCCTCCCAAAGTGCTGGGATTACAGGCTTGAGCCACCGCGCCCCGCCTTTTTCTTTCTGTATGCATTATCTAATTTGATGTGCATAACAACTTATGAGATACAAAAGAACGTTATTATTGACCCCACAGAGAAAAGAAAGGCAAGTAGTTTCAAAGAGATCAAGAAATTTCTAGTGTTAGTGAGGAAGAGAGAACTAAATCTATGTAAGATGTTTTTGTTGTTACATATTGATTAGTGTGCACTGTTCGTGAATACCATTTTTTTTACGCCTGTTTTCCTGAACCGCATAGTATTGTCCCACTGTGAAACAGGCATTACAATTTTGTATTTACTTCTAATGTTTCTCAAAGGGAACCTTGTTTAATGATATAACATTTGCAAATCTCTTTGAATAAGAAAATCATTTAAATGCAAAGTATCCCTGAACATTATCCCCTTTACTCTCCCAATGGGTACATAAAAATCAAATAGGGCTGACTGTGATCTTTTAGGAGCATAAAAATATCATAAATTGACTCTTTGCACCTTGCTACACCACTCCCCAGAAAACTTGTGCGCCTCATGCAGATGTCTAAGTGAGGTTATGATGCCCAAGACACAGGCCCTTCACAGAGCATAGCAGGGGAAATCGACAAGCAGAAAACCTTTCCTAAACTCGTACTTAGTCTCGAATCAGCAAGCAATGGGAATTAAATTCTCCCAGTTCAAGCAAACTCATGGACAGAGACCAGGTTTTCACAGAAGGGAAAATCAGGGCTCCTGGTGTAAAACATGAAGCTGCCTGACTGACAGAATTCTGTACAATTTTGCCACTCTGTTGCCATGGGCCTATATGTACCTGTTCCTCTTTTCCTCTTAATACTACATTAGTGTCCAAGAATCATTACTTATATGCTGCATCAATCTTTCTCCTCACTAATTCCCCATTATTTTCTATTGCTGCTTCCAACATAGGCCCTTAACATATTGTTCAAATATTCCAGTATTGTTATTCAAACTGGTTTGCTACTTGAGTTTTTTACTTAGTAATTTAGACTTTTCCAAATCCAACTATCATTGATCCCTTCCTTGCCTTGGATAAGCCCATTCATCTATGCAGTATCATTTCCAAACTTCAGTTTAGAATATGTTTTTAAAAATTCTTCACAAGCAGCACTTGATTTTCCTATTTTACCAGACTGCTTTTTTTGAAGCACTTGCTAATTAAGGTTTCTAACTGATTTATCGTGTTTCCTCCTCCATAAACGTATTATCTTTATCTACATACCAAAGCTTCTGCAAAGTTCTGCTTAGACGCACCCATCATAGAATTATGAGTTTTAAAATTATTGATGTACAATTAACATATAAGGAAAGGAACAGATTTTAAATAAAATGTTCAATGAGTTTTGACAAATGGGTGCCTTCTATAAACAACACCTCCAAACAAGATATAGAACAGTCCCCAATCCAGAAAGTTGTCATTCGATTACTGCTGCTCTGATTTTCAGTACCATAAATAATTTTTTCCCAGTGAAAACCTTCATGAAAATGAAGCCATATAGTCTGTACTCTTTTGTGTGTCTCTTCTTAGCTATTTTGTATACATACTAGGTAACATTTATTAGGTTGGGAAGATTTTCTTCTGTTTTTGTTTTGCAGAGTGCTTTCAACATGTTTGCATTTTAACTTTTATCAAATGCTTTTTTTGGTATCTATTGAAAAGACTACATGGCTTTCCTCTATTATTATGTTCAAATTTTTAATCAATTTTTCTATTTTTATTTTTATTTTTTTAAATTATACTTTAAGTTCGATATGTGCACAACGTGCAGGTTTGTAACATATGTATACATGTGCCATGTTGGTGTGCTGCACACATTAACTGGTCATTCACATTAGGTATATCTCCTAATGCTATCCCTGCCCCCCTCTCCCCACCCCATGACAGGCGCTGGTGTGTGATGTTCCCCACCCTGTGTCCAAGTGTTTTCATTGTTCAATTCCCACGTATGAGTGAGAACATGTGGTGTGTTTCTGTCCTTGTGACAGTTTGCTGAGAGTGATGGTCTCCAGCTTCATCCATGTCCCTACAAAGGACATGAACTCATCCTTTTTATGGCTGCATAGTATTCCATGGTGTATATGTGCCACATTTTCTTAATCCAGCCTGTCATTGATGGACATTTTGTTGGTTCCAAGTCTTTGCTATTATGAATAGTGCAGCAACAAACATACATGTGCATGTGTCTTTATAGCAGCATGCTTTATAATCCTTTGGGTATATACCCAGTAATGGGATCTCTGGGTCAAATGGTATTTCTAGTTCTAGATCCCTGAGGAATTGCCACACTGTCTTCCACAATGGTTGAACTAATTTACTCTCCCACCAACAGTGTAAAAGTGTTCCTATTTCTCCACATCGTCTCCAGTACCTGTTGTTTCCTGACTTTTTAATGATCGCCATTCTAACTGGTATGAGATGGTATCTCATTGTGGTTTCAGAGCAGAACTGGAGGAGATAGAGACACAAAAAACCCTTAAAAAAAATCAATAAATCCAGGAGCTGGTTTTTTGAAAAGAACAACAAAATTGATAGACTGCTAGCAAGACTGATAAAGAAGAAAAGAGAGAAGATTCAAATAGACACAATAGAAAATGATAAAGGGGATAGATATCACCACCAATCCCACAGAAATACAAACTACCATCAGAGAATACTATAAACACCTCTATTCAAATAAACTAGAAAATCTAGAAGAAATGCATAAATTCCTGGAAACATACACCCTCCCAAAACTAAACCAGAAAGAAGTTGAATCCCTGAATAGACCAATAATAGGCTCTGAAATTGAGGCAATAATTAATAGCCTACCAACCAAAGAAATTCCAGGCCAGATGGATTCACAGTCGAATTCTACCAGAGGTACAAAGAGGAGCTGATACCATTCCTTCTGAAACGATTTCAATCAATAGAAAAAGACGGAATCCTCCCTACCTCATTTTATGAGGCCAGCACCATCCTGATACAATTTTTCTAATTTTAAAGCAACTTTGCATTTATGAAGCAAACCCAAATTCAATATGTTGTGTTGTTCTTTTTGTACCTTGTTGGATTGAATTTCCTAAATTTTTAAAAAGTTTGAATAAATATTCATAAGTGACCTGTAATTTTCTTTTCTTGTCCTGTTGTTGTCTTTGTCAAATTTGATATCATAATACTTGCCTCCTAAAAAATCAGCTGGGAAGTATTCCCTCTTTCTCTATTTACTGAAAGACATTGTGTATGACTGATATTTCTATCTTAAAGGTTTGGTAGAAATCACGGGTGCAGTCATGGTTGGTTTAAAATGTTTTTGTCTGTGGGAAGAGTTTTAATTACCCTCATCTTCATTATACTGACATTAGTATCTGTAGTAATCTCCCCTGCTTAATTTTGATATGAGTTACATGTTTTATCTTTTTATTAATCAGTTCAGCTAAAGGATAATCAATTACAGTATTTTTTCTAAAAAAATAATTTTGGCTTTTATCATGGCTGTATATTTTCTATTTTGCTAATTTATATTCTTATTAATATTTCCATTATATACATTTTGATGTAATTTTCACTTCTTTTTCCAGCTTCCTAATTGGAAGATTATTAGATGATTGATTTTGAACTGTTTTTCTTTTCTACCATAAATATTTTAGCTATAATTACCCTCCAAAATCTGCTGTAACTGTAATTCACAAAATATATAGAAAACAAGTATAATTTATTACATTTACATAAAGTCCAAAATATTTTAAAATTTTCCTGGTGATTTCTTCTTAAGCCCTAGATGATTTATGAGTACTTTCGATAGCTTTATTGAGATATAATTCCCATGCCATACACCTTACAAATTTATAATTTACAATTCAATGTCTTTTAATAGAGTTATGCATCTATCACCAGAACCAATTTTAGAATAGTTTTATTATCCAAAACCCAATTCCATACTCCTTAGCACTTACTCCTTAATCCCCATTCCCAGTCCTAAGCAACCATTAGTCTACTTTCTGTCTGTATAGGTTTATCTATTCTAGACATTTAGTATAAATTGAACCATGTACTAAGTATGTGGCCCCTTTTGATTGGCTTATTTTACTAAGCATAATGGTTTCAAGGCCAATCTATGTGGTAGCTGTATAACTGGTTTCTTTCCATTGCCAAATGGTATTCCATTCTACGAATATGCTGCATTTTATGTATTCATTGGACAGTTGGTGGGCATTTGGGTTGTTTCTACTTTTTGGCCATTACGAATAATGCTGCTATGTCCATTTGTGTACATGTTTTTGTGCCTACGTATGTATTCATTTCTCTTGGGTAAATACCTAGGAGTGAAGTTGACAGATCATATGCAAACATTGTGTTTAAGGAACTGTCAGACTGTTTCCCAAAAGGGCTGCATTATTTTACACTTCCACTGGTGGTATGTGAAGTTTCCAATTTCTCTGTAGCCTTGCCAACACTTGTTATTTAGAATTTTTGATTCTAGCCATCCTACTGTATGTAAAGTGCTATATTTGTGGTTTTGATTTACATTTCCCAATGAATAATGTCAAGCAATTATGTGTGCTTATTGGCCACTTGTGTATCTCCTGCCTCAGCCTCCCGAGTAGCTGGGACTACAGGCGCCCGCCACCTCGCCCGGCTAGTTTTTTGTATTTTTTTTAGAGAAATGTTGATTCAGATATTTTGCTCATTTTTGCATTGAGATTTTTTTTTAATTATAGAGTTGTAAGAGTGTGATATATATCGTAAATACAAGTCCATTGCTAGTCATGTGATTTTAAAATATGTTTTCTATTCTGTAGGTTTTCATGATGTCTTTGAAGTACAGACGTTATAGTTTGATGATGTTCAGTTGATCTGTGTTTTCTTTTGCTTCTCATAATTTTGGTCATATCTAACAATTATTGCCAAAAATGAGACCAGAAAGATTTATCTCAACGTTTTCCTCTAGGTGTTACTGTTTTTCTCTTACATTTGAGTCTTTGATCCATTTTGAGTTAATATTTGCATATGATGTTTTCTAAATGTCCAGCTTCACTTTTTTCGCATATGGGTATACAGTTTTCCTGAATGTTCTTGATATCCTTGTCCAAAGTCATTCGGTAATACTATATGTGAGGGTTTATTTCTGGGCTGTCTATACTACTCCTTTGGTCTATAAATCTGTCTTTATGCCAGTACCACATTGTTTTGACAATTGTAGCTTCACAGTCAGTTTAGAAATCAGGACTTGTAAGGCCTTCAAATTTGATCTTTTTCAAGATTGTGTTCACTATTCTGGGTCCCTTGAATTTTTATATAAAATTTAGAATCAGTTTGTCAATTGCTACAAATAAGTCAACTAGGATTTTGACAGAAATTTCACCTAATTTGTATATTGTTTTGTGCTATCTTGTTATATAATAAGTCTTCCAATTCATGTACATAGTATGTCTTTCCATTTATTTCGGACTTCTATTTTCTCAAAAATGTTTCATGACCTTCAAGAGTATAATTTCTGCATTTCTTTTGTTAAATTTATTCATAGTTATTTCATTCTTTTTGATGATATGTAAATAAAATTGCTTTCTTGATTTCAGTTTTGATTTACAAGGATTTTTAAACATCCAATTATTTGTGCTTTTCCAAATATCTTTCTACTATTGAGTTCTAATACAAATTATTTTATTTATTTGTTTCCATCCATTACTAAGACAGGGATGTTAAAAATTTCCATCAATAATTATAAATTTACCTGTTTTTCATTTTAGTTTTGTCAGTTTTTGCTTCGTGCATTTAGAACCTCTGTTACTGAGTATATATACAATCAGGATTATTAAGTATTCTTTACAAATTAGACCATTTATCATTATCCAAAATAATATTCCTCTTCATCTCTAATACTCCTTTCATTTTAAGTCTACTTTGCTTAATATTAAATTTACCTTCTTTCTCTTACTATTTGCATATAGTAATTTTTTACATTCATTTACTTTCAACATATTTATGTCTTTATAATTAGTCATTTTTAAGAAAAGATATATATTTTTAACCCAAAAAATCAAATTTTGTTTTCTTTTTTTTTTTTTTTCTAATTAAATGTTTAGACCTGGTATATTTAATGTGATTATGAATATGATTAAATGTAAATCTATCAGTTTGCTATTTAAAAATGTACAGGTTCTAAGTTCATTTCTTATCTATATTTGGATTTATTGGGTTAATTGTAGTATTCCATTTTATTTATACTATTGGCTTAATGCAATATCATTATTTTATAGTTGCTCTAATATTTATAAGATTGACATCTTTCAATTATAATATAACTTCAAATAACACTGCATGATCTCATAGATGATGCAAGAACCTTACAAGTTTATTCTTTCATTTTCTCATTCCTACTCTTTCTACCATTTTTACAAACATTCTGCTTGTACTTCTTGTAAATATGTTATAAACCCACAGTATATTGTTTTTGCTTAAATAATTGATTTTCTTTTCTAAAAAAATAAAAATGGGAAAACTGTTATTTATTTATTTATTTGCATGTTTACCATTTCCTGTGCTCTTCATTTCCTCATGTAGATCATTGTATTCTGTAGTTGACTGATTGTGTTAGTTCAAAACTGTTACTAGGTCAAGGTGATTGGCCAGGGTTCTTAAAAATTATTCGTATCTTTATTAATTATTGATTTATTTGCATTATAAAACAATAAGAGATGACTGTTAAAATAACCAATCATTATTTCAGATTTTGATATTCTGTACTGATATTCTTTACATTTTTTCTTAATGTATTCTGAAGCCCTTTCATTAGGTTCATATATGTTTTGGATTGTTAAATTTGATAAACTTGTTCTTTTACCATTATGAAGCGATACTCTTTACCTTTGGTAATACTTCTTTTTTGTGAAGTCTATTTTGTCTGATATTAGTATAGGTATGCTAGTGTGATGGCTAATTTTATGTGCCAATTTGGCTGGGCCATAGTGTGCCCACCTATTTGGTCAAATATCATTCTGAGGCTAGATGCGGTGGCTCACGCCTGTAATCCCAGCACTTTGGGAGGCCAATGCAGGTGGATCATTTGAGGTCAGGAGTTCAAGACCAGCCTGGCTAACATAGTGAAACCCTGTCTCTACTGAAAATACAAAAATCAGCCAAGCAGTAGTGGCCTGTGCTTGTAATCCCAGCTACTCGGGAGGCTGAGGCAGGAGAATCGCTTGGGCCTTGAGGCAGATGTTGCAGAGAGCCGAGACCAAGCCACTGTACTCCAGTCTGGGTAACAAAGTGAGACCTTGTCTCAAAATATATATATATGTATATACACGTGTGTGTGTGTGTATATACACACACAATTATCAGTGTTTCTGTGAGAATATTTTGGATGGCATTGACATTTAGATTGGTAGATTTTGAATAAAGCGGATTGTTCATCAATAAGTTGAAGGTTTTGATAGAATCAAACAACAGGCCTCTCCTAAGCCAGTCATTTGGTTCTACTAATGAAAGGGCAAGAAAGAAATCTTCAGCAGACTACCTGTAGACTCATCTGACACATCAGCTCTTTCTGGTTCCACACTAGCCTGCAAACCTTCTGACCCAAACTGGAACATTGGTTCTCTTGATTCTCCAGTCTGTTGGTCCACATGCAGATTTTGGGCTTATCGTCTTCTATAATCATATGAGCTAGTTCCTTATAATAAATCTCTGTTTTTCTATCCATACACATAAACACATACATGCACACACACACACACACACACATACATATGCACAAACATATACACACATGCACGCCGTATTAGTCTGTTTTCATGCTGCTATGAAGAAATACCTGAGATTGGGTGATTTATAAAGGAAAGAGGTTTATTTGACTCACAGTTCTGCATTGCTGCGGAGGCCTCAGGGAACTTACAATTATGGCTTTATGGCAGAAGGCAAAGGAGAAGCAGGCACCTTCTTCACAGGGCAGCAGGAAGGAGTGAGTGCAAGCAGGGAAAATGCCTTATGCTTATAAAACCATCAGATCTCATGAGACTCACTCACTATCAGGAGAACAGCATGGGGAAAACTGCTCCCATGATCCAATTACCTCCACCGGATTCCACCCTTCACATGTGCTTATGGGGATTACAATTCAAGATGAGATTTTGGGTGAGGACACAGCCAAACCACATCACACACATATTGTTCTATTCTGCTTTACTGGAGAACTCTGACTAGCTTTCTAATATTTCCTTTTGTATTATATGTTTTATTTCCGTCTTATAACTTCTATGTGTAACCACCTGTGACTAAAATAATACTTTGCAGAGATTTGAGCTTCATCTCTGTTGAGATTCCTCCTTTCCTGCTCCCTGACCCATAACATTTAGACATTTCAGCAGTCTAATTTTTCCCTTATTCTCAACAAGATCACCATGGAAAAGTGCATAGAACATAGCATATCCTTTGTGAATCTTTATTAACATTCATCATACATGTAGAATCAGAAAACATGGAAAATCAGTGAGACTGAATTCTTTCTTGAACCAACAACAAAGTAAACTATTTCTAGAAGCTGCTATTTTCATTCATTCATGTAACATGTATTTAAACCTGTCCTATTTTATACTGAAAAAACTTAAACAAAGCACAGAATGTAGAAGTGAAAACAGACAGACCTGTAAATGAGATGGATAGTTTTTAGTAATAAAGAAAAGTACTAAATTCTATGAAAGAGAGCCTTCAACTGAGAAAGGTTGACTGCGAATTTGACATTTAGATTATAGGTAGGAATTAACAAAATTTAAAAGATACTAAAGGGCATATAAGGTAAGAGAAATAGTATATAAAAACCACTGAGGGGTGGAAGAACATGGAGTGGTTTAGGACAGCAGTTGGCAAACAATTTTTTAAAAGGTATAGATAAATATTTTAAGTGTTCTGGGCCATATGGCATCTGTTGCAACTGTTCAACTCTACTGCTGTGGCATGCAAGCAGCTGTATATAATGCATAATTTTTTTAGTTTAATTGCTTCCTTTTATTTTTTTATTTTTTATTTTTTTACGTTGAGTTCTGGGATACATGTGCTGAACGTGCAGGTTTGTTACATAGGTGTACATGTGCCATGGTGGTTTGCTGCACCTATCAACCCGTCTTCTAGGTTTTAAGCCCTGCATGTATTAAGTATTTGTCCTAATGCTCTCCCTTCCCTTGCCCCCCGACCCCCCAACATTCCCCAGTGTGTGATGTTCCCCTCCCTGTGTCCATGTGTTCTCATTGTTCAACTCCTACTTATGAGTGAGAACATGTGGTGTTTGGTTTTCTGTTCCTGTGTTAGTTTGCTGAGAGTGATGACTTCCAGCTTCATCCATGTCCCTGCAAAGAACATTCTTTTTTATGGCTGCATAGTATTTCATGGTGTATATGTGCAACATTTTCTTTATCCAGTCTATCATTGATGGGCATTTGGGTTGGTTCCAAGTCTTTGCTATCATAAATAATGCTGCAATAAACATATGTGTGCATGTGTCTTTATAGTAGAATGATTTATAATGCTTTGGGTATATACCCAATAATGGGATTGCTGGGTCAAACTGTATATCTGGTCCTAGATCCTTGAGGAATTGCCACACTGTCTTTCACAAGGGTTGAACTAATTTACACTCCCACCAACAGTGTAAAAGTGTCCTATTTTTCCACATCCTCTCCAGCATCTGTTGTTTCCTGACTTTTTAATAGTCACCATTCTAACTGGCCTGAGATGGTATCTCATTGTGGTTTTGATTTACATTTCTCTAATGATCAGTGGTGACGAATTTTTTTTCATATGTTTGTTGGCTGCATTATAACCCATAATTAAATGGGCTTAGTTGTGTTCTAATAAGGTTTTATTTACTGGTGGTGGGCAGGATTTGGCTAGTAAACCATAGTATGCTGTCTCCTGGTTTAGGTTATGTCAAGTAATCCATATTCCTGGGTTGTGGGATGTATGTTAGGCAATGCCCAGAGAAGAAACTCCTAAGACAGGTGTCACTAGATCATGTAGTTTATATCCACTATGCCAAGGAGCTTGATATTTTTCCTTACTAAAGTGGACAACCATTAATATTATTAATGCAGTATAATTATATGATCAGCAATAGGTTTTATGAAGTAACTTTACTACTAATACCCAAGGGAAAAATCATCCCCAAAGAGCTACCATAGTTAAAAAAAATATTGTATTAGAGTGACCAATTAGTATTCTACAAACTATGCATAAAGTAATTGAAAACAGTTGGGAGCGAAAGAATGAGATAAATGAGAGCTATTTATACATACGTGGTTGTTGAAGATACAGGAGTTCAATGAGAACCTCTAGAGATATCATGCAGCGGATGAAACAAAAAGTGTCAAGGATAAAATCTGGGAAACCAATAAAATTACTTAGACACTAGTGTGTGGAGAATGAGCTAAAGAACATTTAAAATGTAAGAAGCAAAAAACTTTATATTAATAGGTATTTAAAAATCACAGGTAATGGGAAACATACACATCATAACGATGAATTACTATTCTTAATTCATCAGATTTTCAAATATTAGAAAGTTGGATGTTGACTACTGATGGTGGTCATATACGAAATTGGGTGTTTTTGTGTGCTGATAGTGAAGTAGGGCCTTTGTGGTCTCCTCCTGAAGCAATTAGTTTCTACTTAGTTCCATCATGTATTTACTCTGTAACTCAGTAATTCCATTTCTGAGTTTATTTTCCAGAGATATGCTCTTATGATACTTATGGGCAAGTAGGGGATATTTACCAATTATAATCTGTGAAAGTGGAGAGTCAGAGACAAACTAAAGACTTATATATGGGGAAATGAATAAAAGTGTAGTAAGCCCATAGCATGTGTGATAGACGGATGCTTTATCATCCCACAATAGTCAAAATACTTCTTATAAGATCCTCCATATTGAGCCTATACTGTGAGAGGATTGTATTTTCAACCCAATTCTTGTCACTCATGGAAATTTGACTTACCATGCCATTGAAATATGAGTAAATGACATGTACCCTTTCTAAGCAGAAGCTGTAAGAAATGCAGCGTGGTTCCTCTGTGTCTGTTTTTCTTTTGTCACAAGAATGACTATATCCTAGATGGGAACTCTTTCCTAAGCCTAGATGCCAGTATGAAGAAGAGACAGAACAGAGACACGAACAACTTGTAAAGTAAGTAAGAAATAAACTTTTGTTTGTTTGTTTGTTGAGATAGTGTCTCACTCTGTTACCCTGTGCAGTAGCACAGTCATGGCTCACTGTAGCCTCGACCTCCCAGGATCAAGCAATCCTCCCACCTCAGCCTCCTGAGTATCTGGAACGACAGGCACATACCACCACACCTGGCTAGATTTTATGTTTTTTGTAGAGATAGGATTTTGCCATGTTGTTCAGGCTGGTCTCAAATTCCAGGACTCAAGTGATCTGCCTGCCCCGGCCTCATAAAGTGCTGGGATTATAGGCATAAGCCACCACCCCTAACCTAAACTTTCGTTTTTGTAAGTCACTAGAATCCACGTGATGTTTGTTATTGTAGCAAAACCTCACAAAAACTGGAAGGTATTCTCTGGAATCCCACGTAGTCGTTAGAAAGAACTAAGTAAATGTACAAAAGCAACATTTATAGATCTTAAATACCTAGTGGGAAGTAAAAAAAAAAAAAAAGAAGAAGTCAAGTGCTCAATCTCCAATGAAATACCAGCTAAATAAAAAAAACATAAGTCAAAGTACGTAATTTAGAAGGATATATACGAAGTCAATGAAACATATCAGAGACATTAGAACATTTGCCTGTGGGAACTAAGGAGAATGAGAATGGGAAATACGGATAAAATTACACAAAACAATAAATGACTGTTAACCTACATGTGAGTATGAGTACATGCAAAATAGAGATATCCTTTAAAATAAAATAAATGTGAAATATGTGGATAATGAGGAATATAATTAAACTCTCTGCATCTGAGGCACAAACAAGAAAACAAAGGAAAAAATATTAAAGAGAGAGGCAGGGACAGGGAAATAAATTTTAGGGAAGTGTATAGGGGAAGATACTTTACCAAGTAGGGAGAAATTTAGCAATACCAAATGCCATGAAAAGTTAAAGGTAAGAATTAACAAGTGACTATTTGTTTTGTCTATTAAAAAGTCACTATTGCAGTTCTACATTTCTATAATTTTAGGTATTGTGAAAGCATGAGCTGAGTTAGAAGGGAAATTTGAAAGCAGTTTGTCAGGGAACTGTGTAATTGCATCTATTTTTCCCTGCTAACCTTTTGCAAGAGAGAAGAGGATTTGACAGCATTACCTGTATGTCTAAGCCTGGAAAAAGATTCTTTTCACTGCTTTTGTGGTGACTTCAACTTAGAGATGTTGGCCAACTTATAAGGTGCTGTGGAAAGTCTCTTTGGCATTCAACAAAAATTGTCAGATCACTTTCAGTGTATACTTTGAGAGATTATGGTTGTCTCATTCCAGAATACATTATAGTTACCCTGAAATAAGCTTTTATTTCCCTGCTGTGATTTCTATTTTCTAAGCCCATTGGAATAGTCTTTGTTAGATCAGTACAGGAGTGGGAACCTAGCAGGTATGATTTGGCTTCAGTTCCATGGTATTCTCCAGGTGCACTCTGTGTCCTTGGCAATGTATTGGAGGACATAGGCTTTTGCTCAGCAACGCATGTAGCTTTCTTCTGATTTCATACTTGCCTAAAAGAATTGAATTTGTGGCAATCCAAAATGTTGCTCTGTAGTTTATCACCAGATCGCTATGATCCAAATTTTTGATGGCTACATTATTCTTCAGTTTCTATGACCTGAGAGCTTCCTGATATGATACATAGTTTTCTCTCCTTCTGATGATTATTTTATGGGAAAGATGTCGAGGGGTTTTTGATAAGGAAGGAGAAGATTAATTTTTCGGAGAGAGAATTTTTAGCTCTAAATTCCCAACAGGAAAAAATGAATAAGAGAAAAGAATGATAAGAAAATAATACAGAAATTAAATGAGATAATTATTTTTTAATCAGAATTGAAATTAGGAAAAATTTTTTTTAATTATATAATGAAAGTAGATATAATATGTGAGTAGGTTGGAGGATAAATGTATTTAATTCTAATCTTCAATTCACTTCCATCTCACACAAGATTTTCCCAAGATGCATTGTTTTATGTAAATTATTTTGAGTTGATAAAACACTATTTTTCTAAAATTGTCCCAGAGAACAATAGTCCTAAGAGGTGATTCTTAAAATATGAAGAGGAAATATTACCTTGGAGGCTCCCTATGCAAATTAATATATTGGCAGCTCTGGGAAGAACTGACTACAAGGAACTTCTTTAATGATTTAACATAATTTTTCAAACTTATTTGAACATAGAACGTTTTAACAATAATATCTATCAATATATAACTAACATTTTTTAGGGTATGGTGTGGTAAATATGCCAAAGGTATTTGCAAGTCAAAAATTTAAAACTTGATGAGTACAGCTCCTGACAGATAATATTCACTCAGTAAATTCATATAATTTAAAGCCAATAAATGTACATTATTTCAGTTGATTATCTAAATTATGCCTTGAGATAATCAAGATACTTGCCATAATTCCTTTTAAACAGAAGATGAAATAAAGTTCAATAGATAAACAAATTCCCAAGGTCACACATTTAGTTGATTGAGGGAAGTGAGAATTCAGGGAAACTTTTTATTTAATTAGTATTTTTTCCACTTGTCTCAATTTATTGGGCAAACGTCTAATTTATTTAGTGCTATAGATTGCCACACTGTATAATTCATCCCCTCTGAGAATTTCTAAAACCAAATATTATGATGTAACATATAAATCAGATAATCATACAAATAAAATAACGTTCAAATTTTTGCTCAGGTTTCTAGTGCACAGCCCAGGTATCAGAAAGAACTTGAGAGATAAGATAAACATCTTTAGAAAAGAGGCAAAAAATAATTGTAATCATTGTTGCCTTTTTACCTTAGGCTTTTAACAGAAGTCAAATACTGGTATCATGGCATTGATTTGGCATGAGCCACAAAGAAGCCAGAATATGCCATTTTAGACTGAGCAGTGAAAATGACACTCTGAATTCTTTCAAATGTGAATAAATATTATAATATATTCTAAAATTCCCACCAGCATACAATGACCTATAAATTGACATAAATTCTATAAAATTCTACAGTCTTTCAGGTTTCTAAACCCTGAAGCGACTGCACTCACTAGAAACGAGCTCTAGCCCATAAGATTAGCAAATAGTTATGTGGAGAGCAGCAGGAGCCATCTGCTCAGACATGCACGCACACAGGGGCAGTGCTGAAGGAGCAAGTGCCAAGGAAGGGAGGCACTTCCTGCACATCCTGCTGGAAAGCACATGCTTGTCTCTGGCATTAGGAATGTTTGATCAGCATACACCTATTAGAAACAATTTAAATCTTTATTTGTCTCCATTAATATATCCCAGAAGACTTCAGTATTCCAATAAATGTTCACTCCCTGTTAGGATCTTCAGTTCATTGTGCAGAAAAATCAACATTATGGTCTAATGTTATTCATGGGCTATGTCTGAGATTTTCACTTCCGGACTTTGTAATATTAGATTAAAATAGGGTAAAGTAGCATTCATTTCTTAATATTAAAACTATAATTCTTGCCAAACAAAACAGAACCTACAACAGTTTATTGCCATACTATTTTATAAACTTTCAAAGAATGTAGCATAATACATATACCTAGGAGGCATTTAATAATTACATTATCATTGAATGATCATAGATAGACACTTCTAACGTCCACTGTCCCTTTCTTTCATTATAAGGGTTGTATCCACACTGGCAAAGACCAGGGTGGAAAAAACTACATTTTCTAGCCTTTTTGTACCTTGCTGTGGTGAAAGTTTTTTCCCAATTTTTACCAATGGAACTTGAGTAAAAATGATGTATGACATTCTTCAATTTTACCCTTAAAATAATTGGCCATATAACCCTCTTGGCCCTTTCCCCTTCCTGTAGCTGAGACAGAGGAAGCTTAGACCTGAGGTGGAGGCTACATGCTGAGGATGGTGAATCTGCCTCTATGGCCTTGGCCCATTTCCCTCTGAACTACAATTTGAGAGAGAAATACCTAACTTTTTTAGTCACTTTATTCTGGGATCCCTTGTTACAGCAGTTTCGCCTAACTAGTATGGTGTATGAATCAAATAGAATCACATTCATAAAAGGAATTAAACGTAAGTCTTTCTCCAAAATGAAATGCCAACGATAGCTGGAGCAAGGATAAAATAATGAATGATGATATAATGCTTCACAAAGTAATTCCATTTTATACTTTAAGAAGAATTTATTTTCAGTACTTTAGTAGTTAGTGGCAAGACACAACAGCCTTTTTTTTCCACTCATCACCTGTGTAACTCTGAACCTCATTTAAATTCTCTGTACCTAAAGTGCTACATCTGTTAAATGGGTATAACATCACATAATGTTTATTTGAGGATCAAATGAGTATCTGGAGGTGGCATTAAGTAGATCTTAGTAGCTTCGTTTTACATAGAAGGAAATTGGAGTTCATAGATTCTCTGGGATCCTCAATAACAATCAGTAGGGACTGGGTGAGCCCTTTCTAATGTCTTATATTAAGGACTTTACTTTCTGTCATCCTGGGATGTCTAGAACTCTAGTGATACATGCATATATTCTCAAAAATATGTAAATTTTTAAAGGGGCTCAATTATTATTCAAGTTTTATACGACATTTTACCAAGTAAGCTTACTGGTTGAATAAATGGTATTTTATTGATCTTTGTATCTACCATTGTATTTAATGAATGCCATGATATGCATATAGTTAAATGAATGGCTAAAATTATATATTGCATTAAATACATTACCTTTAGAAACTGAAGGTCAGCTAGTATATTGAATTATTCTACCCTGGGGATATTTTATAATGTTTTTGAGAAGGAGTTTGATTGTTAATTAAAAATAAGATGTTAGTGTTACTGTCTCATAGGCAAATAGTCTGGATTAACTAGAGGTGAATTAAGAGTCTGGATAAATTAATTTAGCTCCATCTTCAATGGATTTTGCTATTTTATTTTGACATGTGCATAAGTCACTCAGTGACTCACTCAACAATTATTTAAATAAATATTCAATCTGAAGCATATGGAGATCAGTTTTAAGCTATAGGGCAGAGGACAAAAAGATTACTGTTTTAGAATTTATTGTGATTATATTGAATTTTAATAGTTCATTTAACTCAGTATAATTTGTTTTTTAGATTACTATAATGGTTTTGAGGATAAGGCAGTATTTTATTCTCTTTTTTATCATTTGCATAATGTCTGGTAAATGGAGAAATGAATAAATGAATCAAAGAAGGATATTTGATTAAAATATTCCTGCCTTGTGTTATTGTGTACATCTTCCAAAGATGGATATGTCATAGGAACATACTCCCTTTTTTATTCTCACTCCACACATTCTTATTAAGATGAAGCCTTATGAAATAGTTTTTATGAAAAAGCATTTGGTCTACCATGACTGTATGTTCCAGAGTCAGAGACCTACATTCTCTCCCTGCTGAGGGGATAAAATCCCTTCCTCTCGTGCACTTATATGTACACTAGGTCCCCTTCCCTAACTGTAAGAATTGGATATTAATATGGACATTGTGTGCTGATAATTGGTTATGGAGTCTAATTGTCTGAACTAGGAACAGGAACTCTTACAATTTTGCTATACTTTCCTTATTCACAAAGAAAAGTCAAAGCAAAAATTAAAATAATAGAACTGCTTCCTAAAGAAAATACTTAAAACAATTTAAAATAATTTCAAAATATAGAAAGACTTTTATACACAAGCCTACTGTTTTTGTACTGTTATTTCTTGTTCTTTTAATTTCAGTTGGCAATATGTCAAAGATGTGAAGGAATTCCCGTTTTTCTGAAATTTTCAAAAATCTCTTTAAATCCATTTTACTAAAATGTTAAGGTTAAAAAAGACAGTTTTGCAGCACTGGATGCTGAATAAATGCTATTTAAAGATTATTTAAGGCAATAAATTAAAAATACATTTTTCTATGCTGGTTGGAAACAAAGGACACTCATGAAGTTTGCAGATATATGTAAAGAATGTGTTTTCATTTTCCTCTTCTAAGTGAAGTAGACTCATGTGGACTAGCCAACTATATACAATACTAAGCAATTCTGTATTATTTAGTGTACGTAATTCTATATTATTTCGTAAGCAATTTATCCTGATACAATGTGCCAGATAAGCAAAAAAGGTTTTAAATGTTCAGAACACTAACCAGTAGCTTATTTTGGATAAAATATCAGGAAGATTTGAAGGCTAGATGAAGCCACCTAAGTTTAAAAACTCTAAAGCTACCACTTCAGGCCTTTTGTTCAAAGGTTATTCTAAATCACTGAAGTGTCAAAGTTTACCTAAAAGTTTATGTGTTTTTGCTTTCTAAGGTTCTTTTTTCCTTCAGACCTTGACGGATGGAAATGTTCTCTAGGTTTCAAGTAGAGTTTTCTATTTATAACCTAGAGAGTATAATGGTTAGAAAAATGTTTAAACTCATTAAATGTATTCAGAATTGTATGTATTAGTTTTTAGGTATACATCGCTTATATTTTTCAAACTTTAATTCTAATTGTAAAGGTACTTAAAGCTATTGAATTAATGGTTTTAATCAGTGCTTATCTGACAGTAAGACAATTTGAGTAAAAAAGAAAACATTTGTAAAGAGAGAAGATTCAAATAAATACAATCATAGATGAAAAAGGAGACCTAACAACTGATACCACAGATATGCAAAGAGTCATAAGAGACTACTATGAAAAGCCATACACCAATACATTTGAGAAAATAGAAGAAATAAATAAAGCCCATATACATACAACCTATCTATATTAAATTATGAACAAATAGAACATCAGAACATATCAATAATAATAAGTAAGAAAATTAAATTAGTAGTAAAATGTCTTTCATCAAAGCAGCCCAGGACCTGATGGCTTCACTGCTGAATTCTATCAAACATTAAATTACTAATATTGATACCTTCAAATTATTACAGAAAACTAAAGAGGAGGGGGTGCTTCCAAACTCATTTTATGAGACCAACATTACACTGGTTTCAAAATCAGGCAAGGATACAATAATAAAAATAAAATTACAGGCCAATATCCCTGATGAATGTAGATGAAAAATTCTAAACAATATATTGACAAACTGAATTCAACAGCACATTAAAAAGATGATTCCCCATGATCAAGTGTGATTCCTCTCAGGAATACAAGGATGGCTTAACATACACAAATGAATAAATGGTGATACACCACAGAAAGACAAAAACCATATGAACATTTCAATAGACACAGAAAATCATTTAACAAAATTCAATATCCATTCATGATATAAACTCTCAATAAGTTAGGTATAGAAAGTACATATCAATACAAAAAAAAGTGATATATAACAAACCTACAGCTAATGTCATACTGAGGAAAGCTGAAAGCTTTTCTTGTAAAAACTAAAATGAGAAAAGGATGCCCACCTTTCCTACTCCTACTCAACACAATACTGCAAGTGATAGCCAGAGCAATTAGGCAAGAAAAAATATAAAAGGCATTTAAACTTGAAAGAAGGAAGTCAAATTGTCCTTGTTTCTAGATAACAAGATTCTATATATAGAATGCCCTAAAGATCCAACAAAAACTGTTTGAGTTAATAAGCAAATTCAGTAAAGTTGTAGAATACAAACTCAACATACAAAAATTAGCTGTGTTTGTATACACTAATAGTGAACTATTTGAAAACGAAATCAAGAAAGCAATTTTATTTACAATAGCAAAAAAAAAAAAAAAAAAAAAAACCAGAAAAACAAAAAAACTGATACCCGGGAATAAATTTAACCAAGAAAGCAAAAGATCTTTACATTGGAAACTATAAAACATTGTCTGAAAAACTTGAAGAAGACACAAATGAATGGAAAGATATGTCATATTCATGGATTAGAGAATTAATATTGTTTAAAGGGCCATACTACCCAAAGTAATCTGCAGATTTAATATAATTTCTGTCAAAATACCAATAACATTATTCACAGAAATAGAAAAAGCAATCCTAAAATTCATATGGAACAAGAGAAGACTGAATAACCAAATCAACTCTGAGCAAAAAGAACAAAACTAGAAACATCTCACCACCTGGCTTAAAAATGTACTCCAAAGCTTTAGTAACTTGAAGAGTATGATCATAGTACTGGCATGGAAACAGACACATAGACCAATGAAACAGAACACAGAGTTCAGAAATAAATTCATGCACCTACAGCCAACTGATTTTCAACACGAGTTTCAAGAACACCCATTGGAGAAAGGACGGTCTCATCAATAAGTGGTGAAGGGAAAGATGAATATGCCCATGCAGAAGCACGAGGCTAGATCCTTATTTCTCACCACATACAAAAATCAACTCAAAATGAATTAAAGACTAAAATGTAAAATCTAAACTGCAAAACTATTAGAAGAAAACATAGGAGAAATGCTTTACAATACTAGGTTGGTCAAAGATTTTTCAAATTAGATCCCAAAAGCACAGACAACAGTATACCAAAAGTAGACAAATTAATTACATCAAGCTAACAAGCTTCTGCACAGCAGAGGAAAGAACAGAGTAAAGAAACAACCTACAGAATAGAAGAGAATATTTGTAAAGTATACATCTGATAAAGGGGTAATATCCACAATATATAAGGAAATTAACAGAAAAAAAAAAAACCTGATTTTAAAATTGGCAAAAGACTTAATAGACATTTCTCAAAAGAAGACATAGAAATGGCCAGCAGGTACATGAAAAAAATGACCAATATTACTGATCATCAGGAAAATGTAAGCCAAAACAACAATGAGATATCACCTCAGTCAATTGGAATGGCTTTATCAAAAAAAAAAAATAAATAAATAAAAATAAAAAAGGAAACAAACACAAGCATTGGTGAGGATGTGGAACACTTACACACTATTGGTGGGGTTGTAAATTAGTACAGCCATGATGGAAAACAGTATGGGAAACAGAACTATCTTATGATGTAGCAATCCCACTGCCATGTATATATCCAAAGGAAATGAAATGACTATGTTAAAGAGATAACTACACTTCCGTGTTTATTAAAGTACTGTTTATAATAGCCAAGATACAGAATCAACCCAAGTGTCCAACAATGGATGAATGGGTAAAGAAAATGCAGTATATATACACGATGGAATACTATTCACCCATAAAAGAGGTTCTATCATTTGTGAGAAAATGGATGAACTTGGAAGACATTACTGTTAAGTGAAATAAGCTAGACTCAGAAAAATTCTGCATGATCTCACTGATGTGTGGAATCTAAAAACAAACCAAAAAAGAGGTGATACAGAAGCAAAGAGTAGAACAGTGATTACCAGAGACTAGGGAGGGGAAGGGAAATGGGAGGATGGGGAAAAGTTGGTTAACGGGTACAAAGTTACAGTTAGGAGTAAAAAGTTTAGGTACTTTATTGCACAGGAGGGTGAGGATAGTTAACAGGAAGTTACTGTGTATTACAAAATGGCTAGAAAGGAGGCTTTTGAATGTTTTGCCACAAAGAAATGACAAATGCATGAGATGATAGATATGAAAAATACCCTGATTTGATCATTGTACTATATATATGTGCTGAAACATCAAATTGTGCCCCTTAAATATGTACCACATGTCAATTAAAAAAGGTTAAAGACTACATTTTTATACATTGGGTGATATGTTTATAATAATCATGTTTAGAGAAGTTTTAAGATGAGTCTTGATTTTAAAAATACATTCTGGGCTGGATGTGGTGGCTGACGCCTGTAATCTCAGCGCTTTCGGAGGCCGAGGGCGGATGGATTACCTGAGGTCAGGAATTCGAGACCAGCCTGGCCAACAGGACAAAATACTGTCTCTACTAAAATACAAAACTTAGCCAGGCATTTTGGTGCATGCCTGTAGTCCCAACTACTCAGGAGGCTGAGGGAGGAGAATCATTTAAACCTGGAAGGCAGAGATTGCAGTGAGCGGACATCACCCCACTGCAGACCAGCCTGGGTGACAGAATGAGATTCCATCTCAAAAATAAAATAAAATAAAAATAAAAATACATTCTGACTTAGAATTCCAAAGCAGGACTAGTGTGCCTAGTGTTACTTCTCTCAATTTTCTCATGTGAAGGAAATCTAGCAGGATGATCCCAGCTGACAAAATCAGCAGTCATTCTTTCTTTCTAGTGGAAAATCTGCAAATTGCAAGCATTCGTCTCAGGAGGAATTAACAAGGTTCCCAAGGAGGGTTGACCTTGTAAATTGAAAGCCAAAATAACAAGCAAATGTCACAAGTATTAAACAAACAAACAAACAAGAAAAATCTCCTAAATATCTGAATTTTCCCACTTATGATTTGATGTCATTGAAAATTTGGCAATCATTATTATTAATACAAAATGTGATAATGATTCTTAATAGCAGAACAAATGTTTATCAGTACCAGAGGAGTGCACTATCCCCATGGTCATCAATTACATTTGTAAATGACCCAATGTAATTAGTTTCCAAGGCATGTCTGCAAAGCCTAGCAAGTCGGGAAGATTCTAGAGTTACACAAAGATTAGATCCTCTATTTGCTTGATGACTTTTGTGTCTGTATTTGTATTTCATTCTTCCTAGCATACATATGAGAAAATGAACTCCCACATACAGGTGTTTGTTTTCCCAGATAAATTGTTTTGATGAACTCTACGTTATCAGGTCACAGTGGTTTTGGTTACTGCTTACGTTTTTCAGATTGCTTAATCATATAGCCAGACTAATACAGCTATGTTAGGTCAGTTGATTTGATTACTAAAGAAAGTTTTACAATATAAGAAGGCATTTCGTATGCTTCAATAATAGTTACCAAACAAAACAAAACAAAACAAAACAAAAAACCAAACAGCTTGCAACCTCACAAAAAAAGCTTTTATTTAGGAAAAAGAAAGTCAGCCCTTTCTTATCAACAACCACCAACCATGCACTATAATTTAAAACAGCTTTTTAGAACAGTGTTTCTTTTCTGCTCAATGACTGGTTTAAAATTTTCCTCAGCCTGTGGACCAACGACTCTTGATTAGCTGTGTCAGATGAGTCCCCTTAGAAACACTGCACAGTTGCACTTCAATGCTTCCATTTTGACATATCCTGTTAAGGGTTACATAAAGTCATCTGAAGAGGTTAATAATGAAGGAGGATAAGGAAGAGGAGAGGAAAACGGTTTTGCAAGAAGCCTGAGAATTTAATAAAGAAACAGTAGCTTAATGTAGTGGGTCTGATCTTTTGAATGGGGCACCGGTGATGGAATTGGACAGCATTTTTACCAGTTTTTTTTTTTTTTTTTTTTTTTTTTTTTTTTTTTTGAGACGGAGTCTCGCTCAGTCGCCCAGGCTGCAGTGCAGTGACGCGATCTCGGCTCACGGCAAGCTCCGCCTCCCGGGTTGACGCCATTCTCCTGCCTCAGCCTCCCGAGTAGCTGGGACTACCGGCGCCCGCCACCTCGCCCGGCTAATTTTTTTTTGTATTTTTAGTAGAGACGGGGTTTCACCGTGTTCGCCAGAATGGTCTCGATCTCCTGATCTCGTGATCCGCCCGCCTCGGCCTCCCAAAGTGCTGGGATTACAGGGGTGAGCCACCGCGCCCGGTCTGTTGTTATTTTTCATGTATTAAATGTCAATTGTGGCCATTTAGGTGACTGGGTAGTAATTCTGCTTATACATTTTCATCAGGAAGTGAGTTACAGGTGAAAAAATTAATCTTATATTACATATGTAATCTTATATTACATATGTAATCATCAGGGTTTTTTCCTCAATTAAAGGGAAATGATATTGGAGGAGTAATTGCCCTAAAGAACTACTGTTTTGAAAGCATATTTTGCTATCCTGATCATTGCACTAAAACGCTACACTGGCGATTACGCAAGTAAATACTCATTTTACTTCAGCTATGCTCGGGAAGGTTTCAGTATATAATTTATAATTTTTCATTTGAATTGTATTAACTTTGAAACTCTATTCTGATTATCCTTCCTTTTCCTCTTTCTTCTTCTTCGTCCTTTTTTTTTTTTTTTTAATTGGAGTTTCGCTCTGTCATTCAGGCTGGAGTGCAGTGGCGCAATCTTGGCTCACGACAACCTCCTCCTGCCGGGCTCAAGGGAGCCTCCCTAGTATCTGGGACTGCAGGTGCTCACCTCCATGCCCAGCTAATTTTTATATTTTAGTAAAGAGGGGGTTTCACCATGTTGACCAGCCTGTTCTCGAACTCCTGACCTCAGGTGATCCTCCCGCCTCTGCCTCCCAAAGTGCTGGGATTACAGGCGTGCGCCTCTGCCCCCAGCCCTTCCCACAATTGCTCCATATCTCCTTCCCTATATCCCTTTACAATTCTGTCATCTCCCTTCTGCCTCTGTTATTCTCTTTTTCCTTGTATTTCTTCCATTATATAAATTTAAAATTAAATAAAGAGGGTGATTCTTTTTAGGGACATACTCAGCGTGGTTCATGTGACTGTATAAGTGAGATAATTTGATTTTTGAATGATTTTCCTTAGGTATTTCAACTAAATATACAAAAAAATGCTAATATACTGCAGTTTTACTTATATTGTGTTCATATGCCTCTATTATCAAAGAAAAATATATATATACATGTATACACTTTTAATGCCTAAAATAGTCCATGGCCTTGCCATGGCCTTACTAGTGATCTGGAAATATGTCTTAGAGCCTAAAGATAAGTACTAACTTATTTGCTGGGCTATCAAATGCTTGGTGCCTGCCTCCTATTTGCAATATTTGCAATGACTCCCTCATATACCCTGAACCAGAACCACACTACTCAATTTGTAGATCATCAAACAAGACAAGTTTTTCTAGAGTAACAGGACATGTTTTGCATTATGCTTTCCTCTCCATTTGTGGGAAATATCTATTGATTTTTAAGACTCACCTAAAGAAAAAAAATTTCTTTCCCCTCCAGGAAGAATAGCTGTTCTCTTTCAGCCCTGGCTGCCCCTGGTGTTAGCGTGTATTCTAGGAATTATTACTACACAGCTTATATGTTCTAAGCTCTTGGATGGCACATATTTGTCTTGCCCATCTTTTCATTCTTAGGGTTTGAGTACTACAATGCCCTGTATGTAAAAAGGGGTTAATATATTGACTATTAAGTGATTAAAATAACAACTGGTATAATGACAAAAATTTATACCACCCTCACTAGACGCCAGGAACCTCTCCAAGTACTTTAGTATTTTAATTAAAAAAAAAACTGAATCCTTACAATAGCCATATGTGGTATTTTTCAGATGAGAAAACTGATGTACATATAGTAATTAATTTCCCTATGGTCACACTGCTAGTGAGATGAATCCAGCATTTGAAGCCAGACAGACAGCTTCCAGAAGCCAGATTTGTAACTCTCACCAATTCGCTTCCTGGCTGAAAACCTTCAGTATCTCCCTATCTTCTGCAGAATAAACTACCCTCTTATTAGAAGAGTAAAAAAGTCTTCTGCATTTTGTGACTCCTACATATGTTTTCAGATACTTATCTTTTGGATACCCAAACCCACTCTCATCTTGAAACATTTGTCGTTCTAACACACACTGTTTTATCATGCCACTATGTGTATACTTTTTCTCTGCTTGCAAGGCTATCCACCCCAACCCCTGAATTTATTTGCCAAACACAAAATTTAAAAAAAGTATTACCATCTTATGAGAACACTCAACCCTTACTGTTTCTCAGATGACTTTCTAGATGTTTCTTTCCTGAGATTTACACTCCTCAGTACCAAAATATATGAAGAAATGCCGGCTGGATAGAGGAAAATTTTAAGAACCACTGTTTATTCATTGTTGTATGAATAGATGAAACTACGAGAATCGGAATTTGGAGAGACAAAGCTGCCACTAAAATGTAATAAACCAAAACAATAAAATAAAGACTTGCTTTGTGCCAAACTGCAAGTTCCAGTAGATTCCCTTTGTTGCCTTTAGGTTGAATTTATTAGCAATACAAATTTTTGTAACAGGTGTGGTAAAGTAGCAATAAAGACCAAGTTGTCAACATATGGTTTCCTGTCTAGATAGTTTGTGAGATTAATGCATCTGCCTATGGTTTATGCATTGCTAACTTCGGCTCCACAGAAATGAAACGTCATGAGCAGCAATGTGTGCTTTATTACTTAATTTGTGACCTATCTTTGGTTAGGACAGAGAATCAATGTCCTTCTATTAGTTTCCATATTTTGTTTTATGAGTCCCATCCCTGAGCAGTCTGGTCATTGATGAATACTTCTTGCTAAATAGCCAGTAATCTGATGGGGAAAGCTGGGACGTAAGTAGAAAACTAATGCCAGTGTGAAAGTAATTAAAGGTTATTCGCAGATATTCTGCAGCCCATGTAGAGAGGAAAGTAAGACTATACTCTCATTTCAATGGTAGGGAAGAGGCCAAATGAAATAAAATAAAATTAAATTTTTAAAAAAACAAATCAAATTGCTTTAAAGAGAAGACACAATTTAAGATTTCACTCTTGAAAACTACCTATATTCAGCCATGTACACTTTTTCATCTTCGGCTTCTTTTTTTTTTTTTCCTACAGTTCTGTTAGGACTGGAATTTGGTAACTTATAAGTTTAGCACTTCCGGCTAACTGAAACATACCAGTAGGTTAAGAAGATGGGAAGAATTACACTGATGATAAATGTGGAGGGACCGTTTCTGGTGCCATGTAGGGGCCATGATATAAACTGTTCATGTTTCTTCTTAGTCTTTCTGAGATCCAAGATAATATGCCCTAAATGGCAAGAGAAAGTTATGTGATAGTGCTGCTATTCACCACACACTACTCTGTGCTTTAAAGTACACTTAATGAGTGGATATTGTACAGAGTAGACAAAATGTGTATCAATTTTCGAGTTAGAGCTGGATTTAGAATTCTGAAACAGTCACTATCTAGTTTTATAAATTTCAGCAAGTTATGTAATCTCTTTGAATGACATTTTTCTTAACTATAAGATATAAATTTGAAAGTGTCAATTTAAAGATTAAATTTTAAAACATAAGTAAAAAACCTTGCTAATAATTTGTATATGTCTATAAATATTGATACAAATAAAAGCAGAATCTTTATTTTTCTTTATGAATCAAAGATATTTGATGAAACTTTCTTATATCATGAAATCAGCAACCTAAGATATAAAATTTGAAAAAAAAAAACTAGAATTGCTTATAATGCTAAGCTAAAATAAATAGAAATGTAGAAAGAACAGTTTCTTAAGAAAAGAAAAGCTACAAAAAAAAAGATATTCCCAATAAAATTATTATTCCTGTAAAGGATATTTAATAGTCAAAGTTCTACAAAATGTAAGAATTTTGCATCATTAAAGTGAAAAACAGTTTAAGTACTAATGATATTCTTTGTTTTATTTTGTTACTGATTGTGACAGTGAATCAATCAATTAAGTCCAAAAACTTTGCATATTGCTTTATATTTGTACTTCAGTATTATCTCTTCCTTTTCTATATCCAATGTTAGATAATGATTTTTCTTATTCATTTGACATTTTGAGTTTCAACATGTATTGATTTAATGGGTTATAGAATACCATCTTTTTAATTTATTTCATAAGACAGTGAGGGGGACATCCAAGGAGGATTTTATAAACAGCTATTGTTAGTTGAGTAAAGGTCAATATTATAAGAAATGAGGCTGCGAGAATGGAGTATTAAACAAAGGTAGGTGTTCTGTAGTTGATAAAGATGCAACAAAGCAGAAAACAAAGTTCTACGTAAGCTGCTCAAAATGAGTAACACAAACCCAATGCTAGTGACTGGCTTCCTTGCAAAGGTGAATGCTGGATTTTTAAGGTCAGTGTTAATATCTGGTCAGTGAACTGATTATGCACAATTTCAATTCTATGTGTCTGTAGTTTAATACTCATCATGACAGTGATTCAAAAAAAATTCAAACTCAACTCACTAGATGCTTTATCATTAACTACATTTTATCTAGAAAAATAATTGTAATTAATTTAATTTAAATGCAATGACTTTTGAAATCACACCCAAAGTTGTTTCTACAACATACAGCACATACCTCTGAGGTCACAATTCCATTTGGACCCTCTTTGTGCTTACCATGGAGATTCTCCTATAAAACCACATAAAATATTTTTTTGTTCTACTGATGTTACCCATTTCAAGTAAGGAAGAGTAAAGGTATATTTACCAGAAATAATATTATGCTAAATGAGGAGCAATAGATTAGTTTTCAATTTAAAGTAGAAGAGAGAAAAAGTTGACCAAGTGCTAGTTTTATTATCATCCTGCAAGTAAAATAATGATTAATGTATATAACTGATAATTTAAAAGAAGAGGAAACATAACTACATATCAATACATATACTTACATGATATAGTAATCAAAATATTTTTATGACTATTTGGACACAAAGGATGCGATACAGGAAAAGAAAAAAGAAAACTCTTTGAAATAAAATGAGCATTTTAGAAGTAAAGCTTTTATATTTTTTAATATCAAAAAAGAAAAAAAGCAATAACTTCTAGGTGTTCTTCTTCTGGAATAGTATTAGTTCAAGAAACAAGGTTTCTTTATTGCAAAAATGTGTCAGCAAAAGGCCAAGTATCTTCAATTCACAGTCCAAGTGTATCGGTAGGAAAAAAAACAATGGGAAGGGTCTTACTGTACTTTGAATATACAACCACCTGATTACTACTTTGAGAGTTTTTAATATGCTTATTGGAAATTTGGGTTCATTTTTCTGTAAATTACCTTTTTTATCTTCCTTTCCTATTGAGTAGTTTTTCTTTTTTTGCTTATTGATGCAAATATTTATTCTAGATACTAATTTCTTGCATGTTAATTAGTATATACATTAAACTGGTATCGACCTATAAGTTGGAGTGGAAAATATGCAAGTGCTTGTGAGATTTCAAATACAGGATAATGAGTAACTTTGGAAAGGAAGGAAGTGAGTGGATTAGGGGATGGTGTAGTATTAACTCTTTAACATTTAATTTGTTAAAATTTTTGCAATAAATCTGGCAAAATGATAAGGCTTGTTTAAACTCACTTAAGAACGGCTGCATAACCAGGGCTCAGACCTCTCAGGGGTAAGGTGGTCTAAGTGATCCACTAGGTAAGCTCATATTGGCATGGGTTCTATCAAAGGTGAGAGAAATCCAAAATAGGATTTAGAGAGGCGAGAAAATGAAAACCACTTCCAAACTTCACACCAGCAGCAACATTACAAGTTAACACTCATTCTCATGACCTTCCTGTTATAAAGTTTCCTGAGGGCCAAGAACCAACCAAAATCCTGGACAAGCTGCTCGCAGATGGAGTGAATTTACACCAAGGTATGTAGATCCAAGTATCACAAAAGGCGGGTTGTGGTTGATATTGGGGTTTATCATCCCAGTCTCTTCCCGGGGTTGAGGTATCCATCCTGGACTGCTGGGCAGGTGAGCTGCTGATAGCTCATGGCCGCATGCCACTGTGGACTTTGTTCCTCATCAAAGGGAGCTTCCTTGCCTAAGGTGATACCCCTTCCCCAGGGCAATTCACAATCAGTGACTGGAAATGTAGAGTACAAAGACCCGAGCCCCTCACCTTGATTTGAAATTCTCTGACAGGCAACCCCAGGTTCAGAGCTCCCTGTGGGAAAGGCTGAACCCCTCATTTTCACTGCCACACATTTATCCTCGCCTGGTGCCCACACTTGGCTTTCTTTGCTCCCTCTAAATTATTCTTAATGAAAGCATTGCTCAATCAAATCTCAAAGCATCAGACTCTACTCCTAAGCAGCCCCACCTATGACAAAGCACTGTGCTTTAAAATACAAAGATAGAAGGAAATTATGGTGTTTAAATTTAGGTTGTCAGCCTAATTCAATAGATAGGAAAAGAGGTGAGAATTCAGGGTAAAATCTTTTCATGAACAAGTCAATGCCTAGGAATGTCATATGCTTGTACTGTACTTCGGAGGAATCTGGGCAAAATAGGACAAAGAAGCCTTGAGATTGATTTCTGTTCATGAAATTTGTGAAGGAGGATTGGTCTATTTTCATATTTTCAGAGTTTTAAGCAATTTATTAGTCTCTTTTTTCACTTGTGCACCAACTCAACATCTATGAAACTATTCTTGTGTGACAGTGATTGTGCTAAGCATAGGTAATTCAACTAAGATGCAGTCCCCAAAGCAAGGAACTAATAAGCTAGTGAGGATGTAGATGATAAACCCAAAGTGACAAACTGTAATAGATGCTGGAATAGCCATGTATACAGGATCTGATATTAGTAGATGGGAAACAATAGATGTGATGGGGTGCAGGGAACCAAAAGGCTTCCTGGAGCAAGTGAGTTGACTTTTGAAGGGCAAAAAGAAATTATTCAGGCACAGGACAGGGAAAGGAGGATTTGAAAACCTTTTATGTAGGAATGACAGCATTGTCTGAGACACTTGAGGAAGTGAAGTAGATGTCATTCCGAATAACTAATACAAAAAATATTGCAAAATAAATTCAGAGGGCCAAGAAGTAGTCTGGTTATGTTTCTTTCTAAATATAAAGGAAATGGATTTGGATTTAATCCTGCTAGAGTTGGGATGGGTGCTTTGAAGAAATTAAAATAGAGGAATTGCATGATCAGCCTTATGTTTTACCAAGGTTCTGAACAGAGGCCACTATACTTCCATCTCTCATTCAAAGTTAAAAAATGTAATCTCACAGGGTCCTGGGTAACTACTGAATGCCATGTAGGGTCATTGTTTTTTGTAAGTGCACTCTTCTAATACTTAATAACATGATGCAATAATTCAGACCTGTCATTCATATGTCCAATGATATGAGAATTTTTAATAAGATAATTGGCAGCACAGCAAGGGATGATGAAGCATCCTGGGGGTGCAACGGGGAGAACCCACAACCACAACTGGGATTGAATGGTTATTGAAATAGTTTCTCACCACTAGAACTGAGGCCCTAGAAAAAGTTAAATTAAATTTTAAATTATATTATTATTAAATTGCATGGTGAGAGGGATAACTAGGAAACATTTAAAACCGCTCCCAGGAGGGGATGGAGGTTAGAGATCATGAAAACTAAAAGTGGATGTGCACTGTCTGTAGGAACACCCTAGTGATCAAACCTAATGCATTCCAGGTAATGCCAACCATCAAAGTCAGTCGAGATTTTAAGGGAGCTCAGCTGATGGTTTCTGTGGAAGTCACTCTAAGGCAAAGAGCAGATGGAGAATATTGGAGAGTGCATAAGGATGGAAATGGAAGTTACTCAGCATGAGATCCAAACATTTCTGCAAGATGAAGCACACAGTCTCTATCTCTTTCTTTCCTTCTCTTTTCTTTCCTTCTTTCTTTCCTTCCTTCCTTCCTTCCTCCTTTTTTCTTCCTCTTTCCTTTTGTTCCTTCCCTCCTTCCTTCCCTCCCTCCCTCCTCCTTTCCTTCCTTCTTTTTTTCTTCCTTCCTTCCCTCTTTTTCCTTCCTTCCTTCCTCCTTTTTTCTTCCTCTTTTCTTTCCTTCCTTTTCTCCTTCCTCCCTCTTTCCTTTTCTCCTTTCTTCCTTCCTTTTTTGTTTCCTTTTGTCTTCCTTCTCTCTTCCTTCTTCCCCTCTTCCTTCCTTTCCTCTTTTTCCTTCCTTCCTTCCCTCCCTCCTTCTTTCCTTTTTTCCTCCTTCCTTCTTGTTTATTTATTCTCTTTTTATTTTTAACCAGTAAAGCTGGACAAATTGTTTCAGGAGTGAAATCCTCAATTTCTCCTCTTATGTTATTCATCTTTTCCTCTATTTTTTGGAGCACACTAAATATATCTATTTTGGTGACCTTGCCTGATGAATATTATTCACAGGATCATGTATGTTCTGTTTCTATTGTCTTTTGTTTCCTGTTAAGAATTCTGTTTACTTTTTATATTACTTGAGACTTTGTGCCTAAAAGAATCTTAGAGGATTCAGCTAGTGTTGTCTTCCACCAGAGAGGATATCTTCCTTTTGTGGTTAGGCAGCTAGGATGGGAAGTGAGTGATCACTTCAATCCAGGCAGGAAGTGTGCGGGGTTGGAACTGGATGGCGGTTTTGACAAAATTACCGTGTTGTAGGACAAGGCCCTTCCATGGTATTTGTCACCTGAACTTTAAAACACCAGGATACATCATTTGTACCTTCAGTGGTTTTCAGCTTAGCTATCCAGTCTTTTGTCCTAGGCAGTTTCAAAATTGGAAGAAAATGTGTGGGTGTGCCCAACCACATAATGAAGTACACACTCCCTCTCTTGTGTGTGTGTGTGTGTGTGTGTGTGTGTGTGTGTTTTCCTGATCATTGAAAGTTTGAAGGAGTTGTTTTTAGGAAGAGTTCAGCTGAGCTCTTCGTACTATCCCAGTGCACCAGAACTCAGAGAATATCCCTATATTTAAGTTTTCTCAAGTGTCAGATTTACCATCCCAGTCTTATGGAAGAACAATAGCTTTTCTGGTTCCACTTTTACTCCCAGCAGAGTCCTGCCCAGGTTAAGGCTGATCCTTAGTCCACACCAAGAATCAGCAAATGTTCTAAGAACTAAAACCTCCTGCAGTCATCAGCTCACCTGGAGTGATTCTCTCTTCTCTGTAATTATAGCTCACTGAGTAGTCATTGCTCTAACAGCTCTTTGATGACTTTAAAAATGTGATTTCGACCGGGCGTGGTGGCTCATGCCTGTAATCCTAGCCCTTTGGGAGGCTGAGGTGGGCAGATCACTAGGTCAAGAGATCGAGACCATCTTGATCAACATAGTGAATCCCCATCTCTACTAAAAATACAAAAATTAGCCTGGGCATGGTGGTGCATGCCTATAGTCCCAGCTACTAGGGAGCCTGAGGCAGGAGAATTGCTTGAATGCGGGGGGCAGAGGTTGTAGTGAGCTAAGATCACACCACTGCACTCCAGCCTAGAAACAGAGAGAGACTCCATCTCAGAAAAAAGAGAAAGTGATATCATTTTCTAATATCTTGGCTTTTTAAAAGCTGTTGCAGTATAAGCATTGGCCTTCCTCATCTACTTTTAATGTCAAAAAAAGTCAGACAATTTTTTCTCCCAATGTAATTTGACTTTCATTATTCGTAGATTTTAAAAATGCATAATGAAGAAAGCTATCATGCCTTCATTAATTATTTTCCATAAATTTGAATTTTACCGATCACAGGAGAATTTATAAGCATCTGAAAAATGCTACTATACATAAGTCATTTTATAGTTTTGGAATGAAGGCAAAATACTGTGGGGTATAGATTCACAAAACAATTGCGTGGTCACAACATACAATTTGACAACTGTGGGATTAGGTGTTTTATCCAAACGTGTATAATCGATAGCCTGGACAAGAATTAGTCAAATTCTGCCAATTCTAAATCCAAATCTCTAAACCCTCCAACCTCCTCATTTGAATATGAATTTGTGAGCCAATTAAACTTTGGCATATGTCTTCTGTGGAATGGTTTTAGGATTAGGAATTTTTTGTTTAGTAGCCTACATTGATATAAGTTGGATCATATAATATTAACTGTTACATGGTATTATTATTACTATTAAGGAATCTAGGCCAGGCATGGTGGCTCACGCCTGTAATCCCACCACTTTGGGTGGCTGAGGCGGGTGGATCACGAGGTCGGGAGATGGAGACCATCCTGGCTAATACAGTGAAACTCCGTCTCTACTAAAAATTCAAAAAATTAGCTGGGCGCGATGGCGGGCACCTATAGTCCCAGCTACTTTGGAGGCTGAGACAGGAGAATGGCGTGAACCCCTGGAGGCAGAGGTTGCAGTGAGCCAAGATCCTGCCACTGCACTCCAGCCTGGGCAACAGAGCGATACTCTGTCTCAAAAAAAAAAAAAAATAATAATAATAATAAAGAAAGAAAGATACCTATAATTTTTTTTTTAAAGAAATAGTGCAATGAGATGATTCTGGAGGTTGTAATTTCTGTTTGTTCTACTTGCTTCCATTAAGGAGTCCAGGTTCTGTGTAAATTCTCGGTTTAAAGGATTTTTGTTGTTCGACTAAAACACAGGTTGTTCTCAGACACTCTTGTTTTTCTAGGCTTTGTTTTCTGGATGCCTCATTCCTGGATGGGATGATGTTAAAGGGAGCTGGATTTAGGGTGTGCTGAATGGGAGTAGAAGGAGATAGGGCTTGAAGAGTCCTGTCCCTGGAGGAACCCCCTGGTGAAGATGAGGTCTATGAGAGGACGGGTTGCTAGACTCGTCATAGTCTTCCCAGAAAGGAGGCCTTTGTCATCCATGGTGATACGCTTTTAAGTGACCGTATGTAAATGACCGTATAGGCTTAGAAAAAGAGAATATCCCTGAAGGCATAATTATTAGAGGCTTTTCCCTACTTCTCCCATATCCAGACAAGTTTCCTAAATTCTTTTCTTTCTTTCTTTCTTTCTTTCTTTCTTTCTTTCTTTCTTTCTTTCTTTCTTTCTTTCTTTTTCTTTCTTTCTTTCTTTTTCTTTTTCTTTCTTTCTTTTTTCTTTCTTTCTTTCTTTCTTTCTTTCTTTCTTTCTTTCTTTCTTTCCTTCCTTCTTTCTTTTTTCTTTTTTTCCTCCCTCCCTTCCTTCCTTCCTTCCTTCCTTCCTTCCTTCCTTCCTTCCTTCCTTCCTTCCTTCCTTCCCTCTCTTTCTTTTTCTTTCTTTCTTTCTTTTTTTTGAGACAGAATCTCGCTCTGTTGCCCAGGCTGGAGTGCAGGGGCATGATCTCTGCCTCCCGGGTTCAAGCAATTCTCTGCCTCAGCCTCCCGAGTAGCTGAGATGTCACATCCAACTAATTTTTTGTATTTTTAGTAGAGACGGGGTTTCACCATCTTGGCCAGGCTGGTCTTGAACTCCTGACCTCGTGATCCACCCGCCTCGGCCTCCCGAAGTGCTGGGATTACAGGCGTGAGCCTCCGCGCCCAGCCCCTAAATTCTTTTATGACCCTAGGGAAAGGAGGACAGTGACCATAACAATGGATATGAAATTTTCTTGCAAGTCAGATACGATCTCAAAGTCAGATTCAAATAAATTATTTTGAATGGATAGTGTTTTCTTCCCCAATTTTGTGACTTCAAATCTAGACACATGAAGATGATATAAAGTGTTAATATGGGCATTAAATAACTAGAATTATTTGCCATTGACAATATGGATGTCAAGTCATTAACACTGGGTTTACCTTTGGACTCTATTCCAAGATTTTCCATTTCCCCAAAAAAATTGCAAGAAAAAAAGCCTGAATCCTGAACCACACATTAGTCAACATAAACTTAAATGATTTGAGTATTTTATGTGTACATACACAGCTAATGAAACATTATTGAATTTTTTAAACACTTTGTAATTATAAATATAGAAATTATTAAAGAGATAACTAAAGGAAGTATTAAAATTATAGCCTTAGGAATTATTAATGATAATTATAGGAATTATTAGTTAACCAGCAAAAGGCTAAGTGAGAGGAAGGTAATCCTGGGTTGGGTGTAGGATGAAAAGGCAATGTAAGATCTGAACATCTCACTATAGCACCAACCGTGACAGGTATCACTTATAAATTTTTTTAGTGAAGTAAAGACCTTGTGCCTCTCTCCATACACCAACTCCTAGCAAATGCCATACTGTTATTCTGAACTTACATTTCTGCAGTAAGATGACAGTATCTGAAGAGTTAATATTTCTAAAGACAGACAGAGGAATTTTCTTATAGAAATTGTTTGCTAAAATAAGTCTCATTGTAAAAGGTAAGCATTAATGCAATAATCAGAGCTTTGTGAACTCTCACATTAAGCAGCTTTGTTATGCTAATTAACTTGTAAATGAAGAATGGAGTGAGTCTCCCATTATTGAATATCATTCTTAAGGGCCTGATTTAGAAAAATAAAGATGCCCATTATGCTTGCAAATGATGCTAAGCTGTGCATCAGAAGTCTGTTTTAGTGAAGAAGTCACCCTATTTTTAAAAAGTTGCTACATATCCATTAAGCTTTATATTTAGTTTTACTCAGCCAATGAATTTTACAAAAGAAATATCTGTTCTGGAAGGAAATAACACAAGACAACTTTGAGAATTTATTTCCACAGAATCTCCCCTTGAAAGGCCAATGTATCATAACTAAGAAAAATCTCAGTGCATCTATACCAGAGGTCAAAACTGCTGATCTGAAGGTTATAGACTTGTCAAAAGAGATGTATCAGTTAACCTATAGCGTTTTGCTTTAATTTTTTAAATTTGAAATTTGGTATTTTTTTTAAATGAGAGATTACATACCAAAGTCCTGATTTCTAGATTTTGGTGGAAAATTAGAAGATATGACAAGTACAAGAGCAATGTTTATACTGGACAACAATCACCTGGAGCTGAATAGCAGCTACTGCTACTAAAGTGACATTTTCTCTGGTTCATGCCACATGTTAGGCGCAGTGTATCATCACAGCTTACACTATCATTCTTCTTATAACAGAATTACAAGAAAAGGTATATATTCTTACAATGTCTGTATCAAAAGCGAGGAAAAAAATAAACTGAGAGAGTGTCCATCTTCAAGAAAAATATTGGAAAAGCATTTTGTATAAAATAATAACATTTAGTTTCTATATTAAAAATGATTCTACTTCAAAAATACCACCAAGATCCTTAATAATATCTATCACATCATTAAGAGTGGCAACTAATATTGAAAAGAGGATTTACTGGTAAAAAATTCAGGGAACTAATACAAATTGAATTTTATTCAGGTTTATTTTTATATTTTGTTGGTTTTTAAAGACTGGTTTGTACGTCAAATGCTGTTCTAAATTTAGGAATGTATTACATAAAAATAGTATCAAAAACTGTTACAGATTGTAAATTTAATTGAGGGTCTACTGGATGTAGCAAAAAGGATATGTGGCAGGCATTTGCAAGTATAAATATACTGCAGGATGCTCTAGCACAACTTACTAAAGATATTCTGAGAAGATTGACTGAACAAAGGGAGAGAAAAAGTAAAATTTCTGTTTTGTGGCTAATTAAAAATTAGACTTTAAAATTGCCACCTAGTTATTCATATTTCTCCTGTTGTAATAAAAATTAGTGAACATTTCGGCATGGAGCTTTTGAAAAGCACAATAGACAGGAATGGAATATTTTTTGTGCACAAAGAATTCTTTGATCATTAGTAGGTTAAAATGAGTAAGAGAAAATACTGGTACTCTTCTCATAGTAACAGCAGGTTTGACACGAAAATTAAACCTAATGTGGCCACATTTTTAAGACTGTGGTGCCTAACTCCGTTTATTATCTTCACAAATCCCTAAGACAAAACATTAAAATTGAAACTGCCTTTATAAAGACTATAACAGTGAGACAATCATGACAGTGAGAGAGATCTGACCTAACTAACTCCATTTTGCCTTTAACCTCCAAGCTGCCCTTGTTCTTTCCTAGCTGTAGGCCAAACTGACTTTGGGAGAAATTTAGTTTATATTTAGTCTTAAAACAAAGGTGACCATTTTCTCTCCCTGCAACAATTCCCCTCCTTGCTTGGGGACTAGACTGCCTTTGTAAAACTAATAAATTAGCCACAAGATTAGAAAGTATAGCTCAAGAGTTATGCATCCACAGACCAAAAGATTTTTAACTTCCCCAATTGTTCCTAAGGATAACATTACTATTGCAAAACCTAAGATTGGTAATGGAGATATTTTTTAGACCCTGCATTCTAATGAATCATCTGTCATCACTTAGACCAGTAAACTGACATGTCTTGTCCTGTGACCTCCACCCAGGAACTGACTTAACACAAGAGGACAGTTTGGACTTCCTATGATTTCATCCCCGACCCAACCAATCAGCATTCCCCTACTCTAGCCCCTGCCTGCCAAATTATTTTTTTAAAAACCTGGCTTCCAAGTTTTGGGGGAAGCTGCTTTGAGTAATAATATAACTCTCTTCTCTTGTTTAGCCAGCTCTACATGTATTAAATTCTTTCTCTATTGTAATTCCCATGTCTTGATAAATTGGCTTTATTGGATCAGGAGGCAAGAAGGACCCTTTAGGTGGTTGCAAATGTGGGAGCTTGTCTGGGATAGCCCCTTGTAGCTATCTGCCACAGTTCAGCAGCCACTCACCAGCAGTGGATGCGGAGCCAACCCAAGCAGCCACTTAGTTCTTTTAGATTAAGGGCTACCTCTAGCACTGTCTCTACTGGTGAGGTACTGTCAACCCACAGAGCACAGATTTAATTGCAGTGGAGAAATAATCCTGGAAGATGTTTCATAACATGGTTTGGTGAGTATTGCAGGGACTGCCAACACCCCCTGCCTTCTCCTGATTTGTTGGCCCCTCTAGAGGAACTGTAGCCCCTAGAAATAGGGACTGACTGGCTCTCTAGACCTGTCATGGTGACTGCTTGACTCTTCCTAGACTGTAGAAAGGGCCTTGGTTTGAGGAGATTTCGCCACAATTGGACAGAGAATAGGGAACTTGTTTGGAGGAATACGCTTCTTGTGTGGAATCTGGTTTGCAGTCTTGGTTTAAAAGGCCTTCTGTTTGTCTTTGCTTCATTGTGTGTGTTTCTTTATGGAGAAGAGATCTCTGAGGGAACTGCTGATGAAGTTCAGAAGGCTCTCCTAGCTTGTCTGCTTGGTCATATTCAGTGAGCCCTTTAGGAAGCTCAACAGGCCTAATTAAGGGATTCATCTGCTCTTCCATCTTGCCCAGAGACTGCCCTTTAAAACTCCTGGTTGGAGGTCATCTCTCCCCACTTTGGGTGGATCCAAGATTATAGGGGTCAATACGCGTAGGTTTGAGCCTTGCCAGGTTGATATTTGGGCACTGAGCAAGGTGACTAATGTCTATTTTTCATCACATGTGTTTTGCTCTGGCTGGAATGGGAAATGCTAATTCAGTTCCACTATGCAGCCTGTTGGGCAGCTTTTTATAACATTGAGGGACTTTTGCCTATTGTTCAATACAATGGAAAAAGGTGATTTTCTTTTGTAGCACAACTTGATCCCCACAGCTATGGTGCAGGAAGCAGGGTCATCGAAAGCCACTGTATTCTTCCAGAAGCTGTCGAGAAAGGGAACCTAGAAACCTGGCATGCTGGCAAAAGCGAAAGAATGTCTTATCAACCAGACTTCTGTCCTGTCTCTTTCTGTGCAAACAGGTTGAGTGAATGGCAAAAATCACTGTTTGTCTCCTCTGCAAGGTTTTGATTAATCGGAAAGTGGATCTGTGAGCCTCGTCTTAGGCTTAGCAAATCTGGTGTCCTTTGTGCTATACATTTGTCTTTCTGTGTCATTCTATTATAAAGAGGGGTGCCACAGGATAGGATAGCTAGTACCCCTGTAAGCCTGCCGTGTGAGCCAACCCTGCAGATCGGTCAGTTACAAGTTTTGCTGCATAACCCTGAAATAAAAATGCAAAGAGATTTTCCTCTCATCTTGTTTTATATCCTTGAAAACTTGACTTTGTGACTGTATGGGAGTACTTTCTCTTGATCTCAGCTAACTGGAGGGTGGCAATTTTCAGGTACATGTAATGGCTAGCCTAAAAATTTTTTCTTAAACAGTTAAAATCCTTTGCAAGCTTGAAAATGAGTACCCTAGACTCCTAGGAAGAACAATGGTAACTGCTCCATGTGGTAGCTCAGTAGCTAAAGCTTGGCCCTTTCACAATGGCAACTTGGGTTTGATTCTCAGCTCAGGAAATGATGCTTTTCTGGTTTGGTATTAGTGCGACAACTTCTGATTTCCTGTATTAAATTTTCCTTTTTTTGAGCTACCTTTCAGGTGATTCTCAATATTGTAAAAGTTGCTTGCTGTCTCTGGAGACACCTCATGTATCCTTGGTTAATTCATAACCGTAGTTAAAGTTTTTATAACTATGTTATAAAAAAAGTTTTTATAACATAGGAGGTTACCTTTGGTAAAGTTCAAAAGCCAGAAATACTAGCTGTCTTGGCTAAAGTCTGGTAATTAAAAATTTAAAAGAATTTTTAAAGGCTCTGCAGTTAAAACAACTTAATTAAGGCTGATAATTGGGATATATGGGTAAAGACATTGTTTTAAAGCCCCTTCTCTCCCTCTGTAAATACTCAGTCAACAGAATTCTGCCCAATTCTCCATTTACCTCTATTTGTCTCTCCTTCCTCTTATATCTAATCTTTTTGACTTTTAAGTGAACTAGAAACTTCTTTACATTATAAAAGAACTTTTAGACATGATTTGTAATAGTCAGGAGATACAACTTTTGGGATTGCTAATGGCAATTATAGGGGGGATACTCAGCCCTTGGCACATTTAAATCAGAAAAGCATGCTTTTGGTAACCTAGAAGGTACAGAAATGTCCTTATACCCTCACTGAGAGATAACACTCCTACGGGGAATGAGCTGATTGGCCTTGGGTTGGTCACTAGCCTCAGGGGAATGTCCTTGCAATGAAATACATGGTGAAAGCATTACATGTCTGGTCTCCTAGTGTTCCTCTCATTTTGGGGATCCAGGATTTGATGTAAAAATGGGATCCTTGATTTTTAGTATCTGTTTTGCCATCCAGCTGTGCTTGCCTTTTAGGCCCTAAAAACTGTATGTTTTCGTGGCCCTATTACTTAAAAGACTCTACCCTGAAGCCAGTAATACAATTAACTTACTTCTTTAAGGAAATGTTCATACATGAGTGTATCTGCTTTTCCTGTCCATCTCACCTGAACTTTCACTCACACCATTTTTCCTTTGTCTGCATAAAATATAAGTTCTATATCTTGTTTCATTTAAGATTGTTTCTTCAGAAATGCAGATTTAGAGTTGCCCAGCTGAGAATTGTTTATGGCAGGAAGCAGGTATTCAAGAGACTGATGGTCTAAAATGCGGAAGAGAAGCTTAAAACTAGCAATTGAGAAATCTTCTTTCTGTCTGTGTAGGTTGTGTGTGCAATGTTTCCCTACTGAAATATATAAAGGTACTCTAATTAATTGGCTTAAAAAAATAAGCACTTACATAAATTATTTTGTCAGAAAAATAGAAACTAAAATGCCTTGTAGCTCAAGTGACTTTAATAATCTTTAGTAAATAAAAATCATTTTATAATTATTGACAAAAATCTTTAAAATTTAGACATTTGGACTCTACTAGGCAGGTCAGATATTGAATTAGGCAGCTTGGGTGCTTTAAGTTTATAAACTGCTTCTGTGACTTTTGATAATTGCTCCTCACTTGCCTCCTTTAGAGCCTTGAGATTGTAGGTAAGGCCTGGGGACATGTGGGGTTATCCATGCCCCCTAGCCATGCTGGAAAGAGTCAGACATTACCTACAGTTCTGTCCAGTGCCCTAGGCTCTACACTTGGTACATAATTAAAATTGCTTATACTAAAAATAAAGTTATGTGCTGTTGATAAAAGCATGAAAACGTGATTTTTATAATTGGCTGGTTTCAAGGATTTAAGGATTGCTTTAAGTGAAAAAAAAAAGATAGGTTTAAACTAAAGGTTTAAAGAAGTTGTAAGCAGTTTGTAAAATTTAATCTTATAAGTGAATTCTGTTTATGAACAAGTTGGCTAAAAATTAAAGGAAATTATTTAGTTTTTTAATGCATTGAACATTAAAATAAAAGCACATGGATGTAGGTCAAGATTCAGGGCCCATGTGCATAAATAACAAGGTTTTCTTAGAGCATTTCTCTGCTCTATAACAAAAAAATTGTAAAGTATTATAAGAGGTTTATGAACATCTTACCTTATGGTCAAACTGATTAAGATTGGATAGATTTGTTTAAAAAGTCTTATTAAAAATTAGCTTTAACATTCACTTTATACTAATGCTAAGATAAAATTTGATTTTTCCTTTTAAACAAGATTTTTATGGAAAAAAAGATTTTTATGTAATATTGAGAGATAACAAAAGATTTTTGTTTACCATTTGAATAAACTACAGAAAGAAAAAGAGGGGAGACAGAAGAAATAGATTCAGTGGGCTCCATGTGGTCTTTATTGGTTCTCCTTCGGAAAGCTGAATCTTCCCTCTATCATAGCAAAGATTTTTGCATTTTTGAAATTTTCTTTGATTTATCACTTTGGCTAAGTAAATGACTTGTGATCCTATTTTGTGATATCAATCATTTTAAACCTTTGACATTGACAAACATTGTAAAATCAAATTCTAAATTATGTCTTTTTTTTACCTCATTAACTTTTAAGTATTTATTCCTCTGAAGCCCAAAAGAGGCATATTTGGCTTATTTGCTATATTAAAATTCTATACAAAGCATTGTCAAATAGAAAATGATAGTTAACTTCCTTTGAGTTACGTTTATATGAATGTGTTTTCAATATATATTCCAAAGTTGTGTAAGATTCCTATGGTATCATATGTCTGATATTGTATTATGTTTCAATATATGATATGTCTCAGTACATGTTACCAGTAATAATTATAATTTTAATGTCAAATAATTGTGTGCCAAAGAGATTTTGTTGTTAATTGTACGTTTAACTGTGGCTGTTCTAAGATTCTTGTCACCACAGACATTTGTTGTTTTGTTTTTGTCCTTTTTAAAAGGCAATTTATAAACAGCTATAAGACTATGGTGAGTTTTCTTGAATGCAGGTCTCTAATAAATTCTGAGATTGTGCCATTGGAATAGAGAGAAAAAAAGCTTCTAGGACTCTCATAAAAAACTAGCATATTTGTAAAATATTCATAAGGACTGCTAGCCCAATACTGAGTGAAACGAGTTGATTGCATGGACTAACAAAGGACTGAAGTAATGTTTTTATTACTTTTTGCTTAAAACACTGATACTTTCTGTTTTGATTTTCAGAGTCCAAAAAACCTTATTTTTCTTTTGAGCTGTTCACAGTTTTTAAAAATTCAGTGAAATATACTTATGAGCAAAATTGGAAGTATATTTTTTTCTACGTAATTTCTTTAAAATTTAAAAACTATTTGTAAGCATACTTAATTTATGACAGTATAGTTACTTAAATAACTGCAGTAAGTATCTCTATTCTTGTGTAATAGGATACATTTGGAGACGTTAGTTATTTTCCCAATGTTTTGGATGGAAATGGCATGCTTTTGGATATAAACAGACTGCCTTAAGGAAACAAAGTTGACTTATAGTGCCAATACAATACATTGTTTGATACAAACTTGCATTTCTATAGGATGAATAAGTCTAGAGACATAATGTACAGCATGAAAACTGTAGCTGAAAATATTGTATTGTATACTGAAAATATACTGAGTAGATTTTATTTTTATTTTTTTGAGACAGAGTCTCCCTCTGTTGCCCAGACTGGAGTGCAGTGGTGCAGTCTCGGCTCACTGCAACCTCCACCTCCTGGGTTCAAGCGATTTTTATTCCTCTTGAGTAGCTGGGATTACAGGCATGCACCACCACACCTGGCTAATTTTTGTATTTTCAGTAGACTGGGTTTGACCATGTTGGCCAGGCTGGTCTTGAACTCCTGACCTCAAGTAATCTGCACACCTCGGCCTCCCAAAGTGCTGGGATTACAGGCATGCGCCACTGCACCCAGCCAAGTGAGTAGATTTTTTATGTTCTTACCACACACAAAATTAACTATGCAAGGTGATGAATAGGTTAATTTGCTTAAATGTAGTAATCATTTCACTATGTAAATGTATACCATAAAATAATGGTGTACACTTTAATTATATATAGTAAAAACAAGAAAGCTAAAAGGTGAGTCATAGACTGGGAAAAATATTTGCTGTACATGTATCCATTAGACTTGTGTACAGAATATATAAACAGGAACTGTTAGAATACAAGAGGAGTAAGACACACAATCCAATTAAAAATGGGCAAAGACTTGAACAGAAATTTCAAATAAGTAGAAATATAAGTGATCAATAAATGTATCAAAACATTATTTAAATCATTGGTATTCAGAAAAATGTAAATTAAAACTACAATTATATATAGCTACATATTTATTAGACTGCCTAAAAGTAAAAAATTGAAAACATTATATGATGATGGGTATGTGAAGCAGCTCTCATATTTTGCTATGGAAGTGAAGTACAACCACTTTGGAAATATCTGGAAATTTTTATTAAAGTTAAACACACACCTTTCTATAACCTAGAAATTTCATTTCTTTTAGTCCTGAGATTCCTGAGATGAATGAAAAATTTTCCATGAAAATATTTGTAGCAGCATTTGAAAGCAATTCATATTTCTAGCAATAAAACAATGAATAGTTTAGTGAATGTGGCTTATATCACAGAATAGTACACAGGAATGAAGACCAGAACCAGATTAATTGGGGTAAGAAATAAATAAAAAGGGAAGCATTAAACCATTGTGTAAACAGTGCATTTTATAAAATTTATTCCCAGTGGGATATTATTGCTCTCTAGGTAACACTTTGGATGCATATGAATGCATGAATGGCTTCCCAGTAATTGGAAGGTACTTCTGACACTCAGTAGAGGGGTGAGTCAGGGAAGCTAGACATTTAGTAATTTGCAGGATAGTACCATATGACAAACAAGTTTTCTACATTATGACCAGACTCTAAAATATCTGTTGGATATTCACAAAGTTAAAAAACAAAACCAAACCAAAAAAAGAAAACCTTTGGGCTTTGTTTAACACCTTACTCCATGAATATATAAATAAAAAATGGTTTTGTACAGTTTCAATATATGCATGATATTTTCCAGAAAGGCAACCATCATGTAAACCAACAGAAAATGTTACTCTGTTTGCCAAGAAGTGTTCACCATTTCAGAAAAAACACAACCCCAACAGCAATGTTAATGTTTAAGACTTCAGTGCAACACATTTGTATCAGTCTTTATTTGTAGTGGTTGCATTAATAAATATTCTATGTACAGGTGTAAGCATCATATTATTTCATTGTATTTTCTATGAATAGTCATGTGTAACCATTATCAAACTAAAATGTATATTATTTTATTATAAAGTACTTTTGTTATTTTTCATTTATATTACATGTATGGCTTTGTGTTGATTTCTAAAGTACATATACATTATACAAAGGTTATTATCTGTGCATTTCATTTTAAATAGAAATTTGGGTGTTAAAAATATTTGCAATAAAAGAAAGCTGTCAAGTCTGTTGGCATCTAGAATTTTCATCTTAGAAACTTGTGAAAAGAAAAAAATGATAATAGCTCAAGGTGTATTTTAAAATTATTTTAATTTAATTTAAAAATTAGAAAGTTGGGAAGATCTTAAGTGTATTCATAGACATAAGAAGTGTCAATGGAGAACAGGGTAATTGCACAGAATTATATGAGTAGTACTAACTCAAAGGGATGGAGTAGGATGGTTAACAACATAGTTTGTCCTAGTACCTAATAACAAGATATACTTGATAATGACTACATCAGTTTTCACCTAGTTTAGAGTCTTAGAATTTATTCCTGGGCAACTTTTTGCTGTTTCACACATTACTATTGTCTCCCCCATTTGACTCTAAGCTCTCTAAGTAAAAGGAACACATATGTCAATCATGCATATTGCAGACTGAGCACATAAGTTGTCACATGTCAAATGATCTCATAGTTAATTGCCTGTTTGAGTATAGAGATGCTGTATATTTGAGTGTATAGATGCTGGACAAAGAATGGCGGTGGGACAGAGAAGGGCCTGGGGATGATAGAATGCACAGCCAACTTTGTTACTAATAATGCAGCTGTACTCTCCTCTACCTACCTGTTTCTATTTCTGATCTTAAAATTCCAGAGAATGACTACAAGTGGGATTGCTGCAGAACATAACAGATGACTTTGACTTTTGAAAAAGTCAAGCTTTAAGTAACAGTTGTGACTTGTGGGACAAAATTGCCTGGGCAATAGAGGGCAAGTAACTCATGTGCCAGCTCAGGTTAGAGTTACTATGCCTTGTGATAGTCTTACTGTGGTTTGATTCTTCCCTATACCAAGGCTTTAAAGCTACTCACATTTTGATCCTAATGGTAACAGCAAGAGACTATTCTTATCTCTGTTTTTCAGATGAGGAAACTCAAGCAGGAGGTTATGCCACTTGGGTAAGATCAGTCAAGAAATCAGCAGGTTGAAAACAAATATCAGATCTCCTATAGTCAAAACTTGTGTTCCAAAAAGACATGTTACCAAATCATGCAGAAATATAATAATTGAAAGGAAATATCTCTGAATTTATTCTTCCAGATTTCGATCACTTAAAGTTTTAAAAAAGCCGACATTGCAAAAAACTTATATAACTTGAAAAATATTTACTTCATAACAGTAAATAGCATGTGCAGTATTAGATGGTAACTTCTCAGTAGTGTGTAAGTTGTACTTGATATCTAGCTGAAATTTAAAAATGTGAATTCAGTTTCTGGATTTAACACCAACTCATTGTAACCATGTTACTTACTTAGATTCCAAATAACTCATACAATGAATGTGTATTTATGTATATTCATATACTCTAAATATGTGTGTGTATATATATATATATATATATATATATATATATATATATTCCTTTTTAAAGCCAATGCTTTTTAAACACATTGTTTAGAGTGTATATTTCATAGGAACCACCCAGGAGTCATTGTACTTCACCTATTATTTATCTTGCTTCAGCCCAGGAGTTCAAGGCTACAGTAAGCTATGTTTGTGCCATGGGACTCCAGCCTGGATGATAGAGTGAGACCCAAACTCTAAAAGGAAAAGAAACAACAAAATACACACACACACACACACACACACACACACACACACACACATGCACACACACAAAATACACTCAATGAGATTAGCAAAAGATTACACATTGCAGAAGAAAGATCAACAAACTTGATAATATAACAATAGAACCTACCCAAAATAATCATACAGAAATTTTTTTAAAAAAATTAACAGCGCATTAGTGAGATATAAGAAAACTTCAAGTGGCCTAAGATATATGTAATTGGAATTTATGAAAGGATTAGGGGAGAAGATAAAATATTTGAAGAATAATGGCTGTAAAATTTCTGTAAAATTTCATCCAAATCAAAGAAAAATACACAGAGAAATAAAAAGGAACATAAGCAACTTGGAAGAAATAGAAACAAGATAGGAAATAGAGGAAAACTAATTCTCTGAGAAATAAGACATTGATTCCATGAAAATGAAAAGAGAGAGAAAGTATAGAAAATGCCCAAATAACTAAATAAATTTTCTAGAATGAAGAACATGAAAGCTCATATGTGGGACTTCTGATTCTGGTAAAGATTAAGTAACAAGGAACAGATTTATCCTCCTGCTTCAAACCATCACACGATGAGCAAAATATATGCAATAATGCATGACAAGACAATATATATCAGGCAACAAAGAACAACTATCCCCAAATTGAGAAACAAATGAAATGAACTCTATAATAAGCCCAGCTATTGTCCTGGGGGTTTCCAGGCTCTGGCACAGGAGAAGGAACTCAGGTAGAGCTCCCAGCAAACTTCCTGACTGGACAAAAGGCACTGAGGATCTTGGGAAAACAATCCAGAGAGAGTTTGAGGGCAGAGTACAGAAAAAGAGAGGGAATGCTGGGAATTCACAGAGGGTCACCCTCATATGACCAGCTGAGCACTGGTTAGTGCATATGTACAAGGAAGTGATCTGAAGTCCCGAAAACATCACTTGAAAGCATTAGATGTGACATGTCCAAAGATCACATGCGACTGGGAATAATGCCTGTTTTCGCCACCCAGACTGAAAAACCTTAAGATGTGTGGCAAACTGAATAATGTATGTAGAAGTATCTTGACTTAGTAATGAGGAGTAACTCGCCCTGGATTGAGCTCTGCTCTAAACTCACTTAACAAACCCTAAAAATAAGAAGAAAAATCATTAAATTGTTTCTAAGTAACTAAGCCATATCTCAGAAAAAAAAGACGAAGAATATTTCTATCATTACAAACATATCCAGGATTTAAGCAAGGTAAAATTCCCATGGTGACGCAACTGACAAAAGGCATAAAGATTAGGGAACAGGACGTGGAGAATAATGTGGAGAAAAATCAATCAAAACTGACCCAGAACTGACACGGATATTAGAATTAGCAGATACGAACATTAAAACAATTTTAGCCAGACGTGTTGGCTTTCACCTGTAATCCCAGCTAATTTGGAGGCTGAGGTGGGAGGATTGCTTAAAGCCAGGAGTTGGAGACCAGCCTGGACAACATAGCAGGACTCCATCTATACATTTTTTTTAATAGTCAGGCATAGTAGTGCAAGCCTGTAGTCTCAGCTAATTGGGAAACAGAGACAGTAGGATTGCTTCAGCCTAGGAGTTCAAGGCTACAGTAAGCTATGTTTGTGCCATGGGACTCCAGCCTGGATGATAGAGTGAGACCCAAACTCTAAAGAGAAAAGAAACAACAAAACACACACACACACACACACAGACACACACATGCACACGCACAAATAAATACCTACTAAAACTGTATTCTACATGTTTGGAAAGTTAAGGAGACCACAGGAAAAAACTCATAAAAGTAAAAACTGAAAAAGTTGATATAAAAATACACTCAATGAGATTAGCAAAAGATTACACATTGCAGAAGAAAGATCAACAAATTTGATAATATAGCAATAGAACCTACCCAAAACAATCATACAGAAAAAATATTTTTAAAATTAACAGCGCATTAGTGAGATATAAGACAACTTCAAGTGGCCTAAGATATATGTAATTGGAATTTATGAAATAATTAGGGGATAAAATATTTGAAGAATAATGGCTGTCAAATTTCTGTATTTGGTGAAAAGTTAAAAACCACAGATCCACAAAACTCAATGAATCCTAAGCCCTAGAAATATGGGGGAAGAAAAGGGAAACTAGACTGAGTCACATCATAATCAAAATTCTCAATACCAGTAATACAGAGAAGATTTTAAAAACAACTACAGTAAAAGACAAGCTATATACAAAGAAACAAATATAATGATGGCAGCAGATTTACTGTCAAAATCAATGAAGGCAGGAAAATAGTAGAAAGACATCTTTAAAATTCCAAAAGACCAAAAAAAAAAAAAAAAAAAAAAAGCCCTATCATCCTGAAATTCCTCAGAGAGAAAAATAATTATTACAACAGCTGGTATTAAGAAAGGCATTGCATTTCTAACTGTAACATGTGATGTTAGCAGGCAATGGATTGTTGTCCTCAATGTTCAGACAGAAAATGATTTCTAATCTTAAGTTCTTTACCAAAACTATCAATCAATTTTGGGAAAAAAATATATTTTCAGCATACAAGATCTCAGAACATTACTTCCCATGTTGTTTTCAGGAACTCACTGGTGCATTTACTGTACTATAAGCTGATAAAAGGAAAAAAGTGGATCACCAAACAGAGGATTCAACACAGGAGGAAAAGAGAATCCCAAGAAAATGTTAGTAGAAAGTGCTAGAGAATGTGTACAAATCTAGACAGCTACAAATTCAGGCTCCAAGTTTTTAAAAAATATACTGATAATTGCCTTCCAAGTCAATAAAAAATTGTATTGGAGATTCTGGAGTTAAATTAGGAGAAAAAGGCGTTTAAGTAAGGTAGTTACTAACTCCAATGAAACCAGATAGCTATACAAAAAATTATTATGTAACTGTAACATACTACCTTGCTCAGCAGCAAGTAAGAGTTAATGTCCTAAAATGGAACATTATTAGTTTAACAAAAGTATTATGTAATTACATTGGGACAATGTAAGTGACTATGTACATGCATTTAATACGGCCAATGCATAATATACAAAGATGAATGGTGAAGTTCATGCTAACAATTTACATTTTTAATTTTTCTTTCTATAAAATGGCATTAAATAACCAAAATAAAATACCAGAAGTTGAGAGACCACAGAAGAAAGAACAACAGCTTCTATCTGAGTACCCTTAACAGCCTTTTTTTCCTTCTTTTAGAAAAAGAGGCCCATATTTTCATTTTGCTCAGGCTCCTACCAGTTGTGTAGCTAGCCTTACGCCGAGAATCAAGAGTTGAGGGTGTGTGCAAGGTAGGCAAATGGGGATCTTTTGTTTTCCATATAATCTCACTTCTTAAAAAATAATTTTAAAAAAGGTGTTGCTTTGCTGGGAACAAAACTTTAAATTAAAATAACAACAGTGATAGGTACAATTTGCCAAGAACTTACTTGGCAGAGGAACCATGTGTGAAAATGATGTGAGGTGATGCATACAGTGAGTTTTAAGAACAAAAATAGCTTGGACAGGCGAGGATAGAGTAGAGATATGACTAGTGTATAGACCGAACATGCAGGACAGATCGTGGTGTCATGATCCATGTTCAGCAGCTTGGATTGAATTGTTCGTGATGGGGAAATACTGAAGACTTGTGAAAAGGCCAGTTTTTACTTAGAGCAGATTCAATCACACAGTAGCCATACAAATACAACAGAAGACAGTTTACTCTTCTGATGCTAAGTTCTCTCTAATAATTATAATACATGATAATGATTAGAAAATGAGATGTTTGAAATAAATTGCAAATCAGTTTATTAGGATTTATTTTGAAGTCATGTGGAAAACTTTGTATCAAAGTCATCAGATTTTACCACAATGCTGTCAGAATCAAAATAGAAAGAACATGCTAGTTTTTTAAAGAAAAAATTGAGGAATTTTTTTCTTAAGTGATTATTTTTACTTTCCTTACATAGCACATTATTTTATTCCAATTACTTTAAAGAAACGTGCCAGAAAAAGCTTTCAGATCTTTCTCCCATATCACACTACTATTTTAAGTTCACCCACAGAAAAGGGAATTTATTTCCATTTTGTAAATGTCTTGGGATCTTCTTAAGCAAACTGATTGTTACCTAAATGCAGTAGCATTTTTGTACATGGTGAAAAGAACTAGACAGGCAGTTATTTAACTCTACTGAGTAAATCATTCTAAGGTAGGTAACTTAAATTTCTAGAAATGATAAACAACTGTAGAGGCAAAAGTACGGCTATACTTTTTTTTAGGTGAATCAAAGGGTGATGAAAATCATCAATGAACCCCTAAAGAACAGAAAAAATGCAAATGTACCCAATGCTCCTTCAATGATATGCCAAAAAATGTATTTACAATGTTAAACTATTGTTACAATTTGAAAGCATAAAAAGTGTATAAGCTGCAAACAGAAAATGGAAGAGATAACATACAGTCACAAATTTGTGGATTTTTCCTCTTTTAATAACTGACAAAAACTCTTTGATCAAGTGGATTCTGTTGACAGAGACTTTTCTACAGCTGATGGAAGCTATTATCTGGAAGCTATGAAACAGAAAAACTGTTCATAAAGATCGCTTTGAATGTCAGTTTTTCTGTATTATGCAAGTTTAGGGACTTGAAATATACAAATATGTGTGAGATAAAAGGTACAATGTAATATATACTCTAGCACATGGTAATTTATTGCCATTATTATGGCTAAATAGCATATTCTTGAGGCATACATTGCTCCCTATTCAGAAGTTATGCTAACTGGTTCTATACCATTTTTTTCTAATAAAAATTATTATGTACAATATAAATTTCTTTTAAAACAACACATGCAAACAGTTTAACCTGGGAATTTTCCCTATTAATTTACACATAGTACTTGAAACGCACATTATTTGGTTCAATACCAGTCAATTGGCTGAGAAAAAGATAGAAGAAAAGAAACTTTTTCTGGTTAAAGAAAAGGAAGAGGACCTAAGGTGAAGCTCAGTAGCTTGTTAAAATTCATACATCTTTAGGAAAAACTAATTATATCAGATTTTAACCATATTTCATAAGGGGCAGGTTTCTCTTTCCATTCATTAACTTAATTGGCACAGTAAAAATTTTAAGTGGCCTTTCACCTTTCGATATGGGGTTGCAATTTTAGCAACAACTTTTCAAAACAGAAAAATAATTTAATAGACAATCAAATTCTAAAGGTTCTTCTGAAAAAAAAATACAGGCCTTTTGTGTTTAAAAAAACCAACTTTATACTTCGGCAAAGGGGAGATTTTGAAACCAAATAATAAATATTTGACAATTAATTGTTTTATGGAAGAGAATCTGGGCAGGAGTCAGCAACTAGGATAATTTTGGGAGGTGAATCCTATAATGAGATTGTTTTCTTCTTTGCTGGCATGTGTTGGACTGGTGTTAATAATACCAGTGTGGGAAAGCAGGGCATAGGGATGATAGAAATTAAAACCCCATGATTATGCTGCAAATACAACATCTAAATGCTTGTCCAAAAAGTTCTAATTAAAATGAACAGTTACATAGTATATAAGAAAGCATACAGACATGATTATTAGACTTTTATTGGTTATTTGTAAAGAGCTGTAAGTTCTTCAGTCCTTTAAAAAAAAAAAAAAAAGTAACGTAACATAGGAAATCCTCAGAAAAGAGTTAAATAGGAATATTAAAAGAAATTGTAAGTTCCTGGCATTGTCATGGCGCTTCCAGGGGCAGAGGAGGTGAAAATACAGCCATGCTTGGGTAAGTATGTACCTCGGCTGTCTCTAACGTTTTTGGCACCAGCGACCGGTTTCATGGAATACATTTTTTTTTTCCGCAGATGTGTGTGCGTGCGTGTGCAGGTGTGTGTGTGTATGTGTGTTGGCGGTGGAGGAGGGGTTGGGGATGATGTAAGCACATTACATTCATCATTAGATTCTCATAAGGAGCGTGCAACCTAGATCCCTCACATGCACAGTTCACAGTAGGGTTTGCACTCCCGTGAGAATCTCGTGCCGCCACTGATCTGACAGGAGGCGGAGCTCAGGCACTAACGCTTGCTCGCCTGCCACTCACTTCCTGCTGTGCATTGGTTCTTACCAGCCCATGGCCCAGTGGTTGGGGACCCCTGAGGCACTTGGCTTTTTATCTGGGTGTTTCTGGTGTGATTGATGGTGGAATATTTTAGGATTTCTCATCTCTTTATTTCCCTTCATGATCCATGGATCGTTCCTTCTTTCATTTATAAAGATTTAATGTTTAGCCTATTGATATTCAAAAAATGCTACTCTGTCCCTGCCATGGATACATCAGTATCCCGGGAAGCATGGGGAATTATGCTGCAAATAATTTGAATTTAATAAATTAAAGATGGTGAGTAGCAAATAGTGATCAATTCCTTGGTCACTACGTCTCTACGTGGAAAATTTAGGGTCACAAAATTGGACAGGATACACTTGTGCATATCTTATTCTCTCTAGCTATGGAGTCCTCTTTTTTTTCTTTAAATCTTATCCTTAAACCTTCCATTTCTCTTTAGTTTATGATTAAATCTCTCATTGAAAGCCATTTATTTTACTTTGGATGATAGATTGCTTGTGGAAAGAAACTGGACTGCATTAATACATCTACTGTTCCTTGTATTGGGAGAATCTTGTAATCTACAATAAAATGTCACGAATATCAAAGGAATATCATAATATCTGCTAAGGCAACATTTTTATATCTAAAGTTTACTGTAAGAAAAGACCTTAGAATACCAATATTTTATTTTATTGACAAGCACGAAAACCTAAGTTAATGTATGTTCTATCAGATACATACAGAGCCTTTAATTAAGGGAAATATAGTGTTTTTTACTGGTGACATTCACAGTTTGGTGGGGAAGGGGAGAATCTTGTTAAGAATCTCCTGGTCATATAAGCAATTATATATAGATTTCCACGCTGTCATATAGGATCTTGAGGTAGAGAAATATCTGCCTTTGCTATCGTCACTATTACTATTAACTATTATGGTTTTTGTTTATTTGTTTTAAACAAAGATGACTCCAAATTATTCCAGGAAAGCAGCAACTTCCATAATAACCTAAATCTGTCATTTGTAACCTGGTGCCTTTAATAAGGGATGTGCTATTGCCATAATAACAACTAACTGTAATGAAATGTTTACTACTTGCCAGGAGCTCTCACTATACAAACTCCTTTTATCTCCACAGCATCATGGAAGCACTATTGTCATCCCTATCACAGAGATGAGAAGCTGAGTCAAAAAGAGCTCTGATAAGTCTTCCAAGGTTGGAGCTGGGGTGCAAGTCAGACAACCTCAGTCTTAAGCCTGTGTTCTTAACCACTCTGCTACACTGTACTCTCACCGCTTGATGGAGCTACCTGACTCAATGGCTCACTCCACCCTGCCTCCTCTTTTGTTAATAAGAAGGAGATATTTTATTTGTATTTTTGTTTACTATTTATCAGTGCTCCTTTGAGTCCATATATCTTGTTTTTCTGTCTGTCCTACTTGGTACTGTAGTGGTGGGTATGTACGACAATTGGAGGCATAGATATTCAAGGTTGCTCAAATCATAGTTTCTCTGTCTCTCTCTTTCTTATGTTTCACCTTCTGAAACATACATATGCATTCATGTATACTCGTACTGTCTTAGTTATTCATAAAATTGATAAAATGCAGATTCTCACACACATACATTATAATGCTTTAAAATCAATTTTTTGGGAATTTATGTGATAATATGGGGAAATATTTTTGAAAGACTTAAGAGGTTAGAGTGACCTTAATTTATGTGTAGATTTTCAGAGAGTTTTGAAATAAGAATTTTGTGATAATAATATCCTGATAAAAATCAAAGGATGCCAAATGTTTGCTTAGGCATGGCCTTATAGAGTTACAGTACCTTGTTGGAATCACAACAATCTAAGATACGATTGTTACTTTCCATATCCAGAAATTCAGTTGTGTCCGTATCTCAAGGAGAACTCTTCAATGGATTCCAAATACAGCAGAGACAACTGTCTAAATTAAGATAGTAAGGGATAAATTTCTAGTAAGAATTGTAGTTACCAAATGGACCAGATCTTTCATGTTTAGTGGCCTGAGAATACTTTGTGTACCAATTTACGTTTGAAGACAAATTGTAAGGTGAAGGTTGCTCAGTAAACGCAAAAGTGATCAGAGAGTTAGAAAGGACCATCAGAACTGATGTGACTTTGTTGTGACATTTTGGTGACTAGCCAAGTTCTCATTCCTGGTAGAGTTTGGAAAGAAGTAATTTTTCTTGTTACCCTCTCCCATACCATGTCATATTTTATGACGGAATTCTTCCTAATAGTTTACATCTCTCTTATTAAAAGATTTTTTAAAAACTAGGCAATCTATACTTTTATCAATGCATGAGTATACATGCATGCACAGGTATGTTTCAGAAACTATTAACTCTACTATCTACTATTAACATATTTTCTCCACTATATTTAAGTCCTTTGGAGAAGACATTGTGGAAAATATCTCAGTATCTTTGTAGGAAAACCCTTTCTGCATATGGAAATGTTTCATTACATTCTAGTGCAGAGCTAGACAATAAAAGTGAAGAGGATCAGAAATAACATCCAAGACTTTTTATTTTCCTATCACTTTCATTTTTGTCTTTCTACCGTTTCAATTTAGTTAAAACTGTCATTCAATGACCATTTGAAAATTATTAGAGGCTTCAAAGCTTTATTGGATTTGGAGCTAATGTGATGCCAAAAACGTAACTGACAATTGCTCTGAGTATTCATTTCTCTCCCAATTCACAGACAATCAAATTCGTTCCCACCCTGTGAGACCCAGCCATCATCAGTCACTTCGGTCTATCAAAACAGTCAATCTACATAATAGGAAAATGTTAAAAATTCTGGGGTCAGGAAAGAGCTCTTGCTACTTGAAAGCTACAGAATATTTTATTAACAAATCAAAGTGACTTCAGCTGTGCGTTCAGCATAGGTTGGAGAAATATTATTGCGTTCTACCCTTCTTCCCAAATGAAGTGGAAAATGGGGTTTTTCAGGTTAAGCTATCTTTTGTACAAACTTTCCTGAAAAAAAAAAGATTCCTACTTTTAAATCTACAACATGAGTGTATTTTTAAATCTATATTCAAAAAGAGTAGAATAAAGTGTTATGACCTGACCCTACATGCAAATGTCTACCTTATTTCACTCGCCAAATCAATATAGAAAAAAAAATGTCATTTAATATTTAACCAATAAATAATAAAATTCTTCTAACTCATGCATGCTCACCAACAGTTACAAAACAGAGTTAGTTACCTTCTAGAAGTTCTTTTCTGTGTTTGTTTTTGTAGTGATTTCTAGTCAATAAATTTTAAAGTAAACAAGGTGTTTGAAGATCTGAAGAGGGAAGAACCGTGGGGGAAAAAGATCTTAAACTAATTGGGTTTCAGATTTTAAGGAAGAAGATTATACATCAGCAAAAATAAAGACATCCGATTTTTAAAAGGATGATGTCAGTGTACTTAACACAGCAGGGCTCATGCATGCTCTGAAAGAACTTGTATATATTCACTTATGGATAATAATGATTAAAAAGATAATGCTTACATATTACTTTCAGCGTTTTATGTCAAAATAAGTCATTTCAAACTAATTTAGAGTCATGTACAATTTTCACCTAATAATTGATAAGGATCTTTGACATAAAAAGGACAAACTCAGTACGTTAAGGTCAACAGAGCCAAGAAAGTTGAAATGTACTAAAAGCTGTGTAAGGAAAGCAGGTACAGTTTGGGAATCATAGATGCAGACAACACTTAGTAAAACTGTGTTTAAGAAAAGGGACCAGACTGGGTGCGGTGGCTCACTACTGTAATCCCAGCACTTTGGGAGGCTGAGGCGGGTAGATCTCGAGGTCAGGAGTTCAAAACCAGCCTGGACAAGAGGGTGAAACCCAGTTTCTACTATATATATATATATATATATATATATATATATATATATATATATATATAAAATAGCTAGGTGTGCTGGCGGATGCCTGTAATCCCAGCTATTCAGGAGGCTGAGGCAGATAATTGCTTGAACCCAGGATGCAGAGGTTGCAGCGAGCTGAGATCGCGCCACTGCCCTCCAGCCTGAGTGAGGGAGTGAGACTCCATCTCAAAAAAAGGAAAGGGACCAAAAAGAAAACTCTGGCATGGATCTCTTCGTAAGAAGGATATTTTAGACTCATTTAAATAATGACTTGTTTTTTAAAAGCCTAAAGAAGAAAACAATTAGTACGAAAACTTTATGATGCTGTGGTTCTCAGCAAGAATAGATAATAAAGAGTTAGGGTAAAGCAGAAAATGAATCCATGGCTCTAAGATGAGTTCAGCCTCTGTGCACATTTTTTCACGAGCTCTATTTAATATCTTTTAAAGCATAATTTAAAGCAGGACCCTTATTGAAAATGGAAGAAACATGCTAAGTGGCTTATCAAATATAAAAAGCACAGATTCCCAATGCCAAGCAAATAAAAACTAAGGGCTATGTTCTTGTCTCCCTTCATACCCTCCACTTGTCAGAGGTCCTGGGGAGTGATTGCTTTCTTCTCACCAGAGAGCATTCCCTTTCTCCTTTTAGGTTTCTTCTGTCCTTTCTGATGTTATTTGATCCATCTCTATATTCAGTTTTCTATCTGCTATTATATTCCTGTCATCTTAAGCATTTTAACTTGTGTTGTAGATGTAATGGTAATTTTTTCAGTTAATATCTAGCTGAAAATGTCTTTATTTCCACCTTTGTTTTGTTAAATCATTGCATAATTTACATTAATACATTTCAACTCATTTACTACATGTAATTGGGCATTCCTCTACTTTTACTTGGTCTTTAGGTGGGAGCTGAGTCAATCTAAGCAAAAATTCAGCTACATTTTGATTTTGTTTCTGTTTTTGTTACCCTCAGTTTATCACAGGGTTCAACTATATACACTTTTATCTTGTGGTGATAATAGGGCTCATTTGTCAGAAGATTTTTCTCCATCTGAGCTCCACCCTTAGCTTTAGCTCTTCTCACTGCACCTGGGCCTCAGAAAAAGTCTCCACACACTCTTTATGTTGTCCCATGAGTCGACAAGCATTACCATTACACAACATCTGTAAACCCAGTGGTAGTCGTGACGTGTATTCTGTTTTCTGTTTAAGCCTCCGTCTTAAGGAGGAATTGGGTCTCTGGGACTCAGGAATGAGGCTTTCTTAGAGACTCCGTCCTTCCTTCAGTTGAAGGAAAACTAATGGTATGTCCCAGGATGGTTTCTTCTCTTATCTGTGTCCCTGGGACATAGAGCTTTATTTTTCTGCTCCCCATCTCTAGTAAACATTCCAAAACATTTTGAAATCAGCACATTTTTATATAAGCTATAGGCCAAAACAGAAATTGCAATGGATTTTTAGAATTTTTAAAGCAAATGGTAATAAAATATTTTATGTCAAAATGAAAAAAAGGCAACAAAAGCAATGCTTGGGAGCACTTTGTAGTCATGAATGCACGTGTTAGGAAAGAAGAAAGGACAAGAATATATAAGTACATCTGAAAAAATTAGTTTTTAAAATTAAAATGATGAAAGTACAAGGAGGAAAAAAATGTAAGAGCATAAATCTTTGAAATAGAAAATATGTGTAAAATAAAGACAATCAACTAAACTATTGGCTCATATTCATGGCTAATAAAAATTGACAAACTCCTTGAACACCTGATAATAAAGAAGTAAATTGACCAACTAATACCAAATTGCAAATGATAAAGGAGACATCACCATAAATTTTAAAGACACAAAAGCATATATTATGTTATCTTATGCTATAAATTTGACAAGTTAGATAAAATGGGCAAATCCCAAGAAGTGCAAAACTTACTTAAATGGACTCACAAAGAAAAAAAAGTAATTTTTTAAACTATTAAATACATTGATTTCATAATTAAAAACTGTCCCCTAGTAATATCTCTAGGATGGATGATGGTTGTAGTAGTAAGTCTTCCAAATATTTATGGAATGTATAAAATGATATTACAAACTTGTCCAAAGAATTAAAAAAGGAGGAAATACTACTGACCTTTCTTTATAAGATTGCCCCAACTTACTATCAAATGAAAATTTTAGGCCAAGTATTCTCATGAACATGGAAGAAAATTCTAAGTAAACTAGTAATTTAATTTTTAGAAAATAAAATTCAAAAAGTTTATATGTTAAACTGAATTTAAATTATGTTAAAATTGAATGGTTTTGATAATTGAAAAATTAATCAGTGTAAATTATCACATATATAGAATAAAGAAAAAATTAATATGTATATATCCATAGATATAGAACAAAAATTTTATATCAGTTAAATATCTGTTTATAACTTAAAACTTCAGGAAGTTAAATTAAGAAGCTTATGTATAAGTGTATCTGAAAAAATTATCTTAATTTAATAAAGTATATAAAAATAGTAAATAATAAATATATAACAAATAATAAAGTATATGAAAAATAACAATAAATAATAAATACATTGAATAATAAAGTATATCAGCATAATACATTATAAATTATAGTAACAAATAATAAATAAAAATAAGAAAGTATATCCAAAAAAGAAAGCATGATACTTAAGGATGAAATATTAAAAACTTTCTACCTGAGGTTCTGAACAACACAAGTTGCCCACACTTACTTCTTCTGTTTGTTTGAGATTATAGCAGGTAAAATAAAGCCAATTTTTTTTTTCTAAAAAATATATACACGTAAGTTGGAAAAGCAGAAATAAAACTTTCATTCTGTGCGTATAGTGACTTCCTCCCGAAGAGTACAAGATGAAAAGAGAAATGAAGGAATAACTCTACCAAAACAAGAACATGACAAACACTATTTCAGCCATGTGATTGACGTCAATGTAAACTCAAAACTTGTATAGAGAATATGTACCCTTAATTTAATATGATAAAAATGTCATGTATAACTTTGTGGCTTTCCTCTGCAAAATCTCTAACCTTGTTCTAGTCATGAGGAAATGATCAGACAAATTCCAATATAGAGACAGCCTACAAAATACCCTGTGCCTCAAAAATATTAAGGCCATTAATGACAAGGAAAGGGTGAGGAAACAGAGCCTAGAGGAGCCTGAGGTATCACAATTACTACATGTAATGTGTGTGGTATTTGGGATGAGATTCAGAAAGAGATAAACGATATTAGGTAAAAACTAAGTAAATTATAGACTCACATTCATAATAATGTATCAATATCGGTTCATTAATTGTGACAAATATACCACAATAAAGTAAGATATTAATAACTGGAGAAATGGGGTAGGCCGGGGGTGTCCAATCTTTTGGCTTCCCTGAGCCACACAGGAAGAAGAATTGCCTTGGGCCACACATAAATTACACTAACACTAATGATAGCTGATGAGCTGGAAAAAAAATAAAAAGAAAGAAAAAAAATCACAAAAAACCTACAAAGTTTTTCGAAAGTTTATGAATTTGTCTTGGGCCACATTCAAAGCTGTCCCGGGCCGCATGAGGCCCATAGGTCACGGGTTGGACAAGCTTGGTGTAAGCTATATAAGAACTCTCTGCTCCATCTTAACATTTTTTCTGTAAATCTAAAATTCTTGTAAAATAAAAAGTTTAGGGCAGGCATGGTGACTCATGGCTGTAATCCTAGCACTTTGGTAGGTGGAGGCAGGCGGATCACTTGAGGCCAGGAGTTACAGGCCAGTCTGGCCAACATGGTGAAACCCTCTCTCTACTAAAAAAAATACAAAAATTAGCTAGGTGTGGTGGTGCACACCTGTATTCCTAAGCCACTTGGGAGGCTGAGACATGAGAATTGCTTGAGCCCCAGGAGGCAGAGGTTTCAGTAAGCCAAGATTGTGCTACTGCACTCTAGCTTTGTTGTCAGAAGGAGACTTTGTCTCAAAAAAATTTATAAATACGTAAGTATATATATGTAAATTTTACTTAGAAAACTATGTATTGAAAAGTTTTCTTTCCAAAGGTAGAGACATTTCTTCCAAAACAAGTGCTACAAGTATAGTTGCTCCTGGTGTAAAATACACAGTATAAATAAAACTGAAGACTCATGAAATTGTTCATACCACAATCCCCACAGGTCTGAGTTAGATTTGGTCCATAGTCACGACACATCATGAAAAATTCCTGTTTTTGAGGAAAAAAAGTAAAATTAATTGTCCATCGCACTTTGGACTGTTGCAAATGGAATGCCATCTCCAACTGGTAACCAAACCATTTATACCATGCTCATAAGAGCTGGTTTTTAAAAATGGGTTGCAGTAACAGATTTCATTGTTCATCCTTTGGGAGTCTATTTATAACATTATTTATGTGCCAATTTGATGGTGTTCTTTCATCATGGAGCCTACTTAATTTAAAGTTAATTGGGTCATAAAACAAAATACAAACCGAAGGGAAAAGCTTGTTATATTTAGGGGTTAAGTTATTTCTAGTAGGTGTTGGTAGAGAAAATTGTTTGCTGTAGAAAGTTCAAGCACAAATTGAAGCAAGACCTTTTTCTGACATTTATGAAACATAAATGTTACATACATTGCAATGAAAATTTAATGAAGACATGTAGAATTGCTTCAAAGATTAACAAACTTACATTACTTTGAATAATAAAAAAAATTATCTATGATCCTTGACCAATGTAGTGCATATAGTTATGTATTTCTTAATTTTTAAATTTTTATTCTTTAACTTTGAATCTAAAGATAACACATGCATACTGCTATCTACCATTACTATATAACTGCTACAAAACTATTTTCCTACATAAAAATGTAGCACATCATGTTTGTTTACATCTTAAGATGAAATATATTTAGTTATTGGATAGCGAAGGAAATCTCATGGCCCCTTAGAGTTTCCATTTTCCTCTCTACAAGGGGAGAATTTTTGAGAGGACATTTTGGGTCTCTCGGTTCCCCTCACAAGAGAAGTGAGTCATCATGAATCCAAGTTAATTAGCTGCAGTGCACATTGTAGTTAATATTCCTGGCACCCATTCCACTTCCTCCTTTCAGAAAGATCCTGCATTTTCCAGTCTTGATGTTCAGATGGGAGAGATCACCCAGTTCAAAGGTTGGAACATTTCTGGCTTAAACCAATCAGCATGTTTTTTACATTCTTTTTCAGGTTTGGGGTCAAGATTGAACCTGATAATAACATCTAAGCAATGGCTTTCTCCTAATCATAAGAACTAATTTAGTAATGGGTATGAAACTGTTCTGCAAGGGTAAAATGACTGTGTGACATATGTGCAGTTATGTGCCCTCTTCATCTTCATCTTGTTCTTTCTCTGCCATCTCTCTCTCTTCTTTCAATTCTCTCTGCATATGGACGAGAAATCAAGCAGTTTCCAAAACTGTTGGTGGCCATCTTGGAACCATAAAACAAGATGGCAGTGGAATAACTGAACCCACGAAAAGCTGAGTGGAAGTAAGAAAATAAGCTATATTCTTAGTGACAACATAGACCTATGGAATAATACCAACTCTAAATCCATCTGACTGCTAGTCTTTATAGTTGCATGTGCATATAAAACTCCTTATTACTTAAGCCAAGATAAGTTGGCTGGTGTTAACTATAATATCTATAGCATTAAGAGACCTAGGTTTCTAAGGGATATATGAGTGTGTGGATCACAGCAAAATATTACCTATACGTATCATGCTGTGTTTTTCACTTAACTTGCCTGTGGTCAAACATAGCTGCCTCTATTCTGTCTCCTTCTTCCTTGCAGGAGGATCATATGAGCAAAGTCTCATAAGTGAGAAGGGAAATGGACAATTTCTTCTGTCTCTCTTTCTCTCTTTGTCTCTCCTTTCTGGCGAATCAATGTGTGATAGAATGAGCTTGGTAAATCAAGATCTGTGCCATGCACCCAACTGTTCACACATGTGGGTGCACAAATGTAGATTTTTAAAAAAAAGTATCTATTTTTAGTGTAATCCCTAACAGTTGTAATCCAAGCACTTTGGGAGGCTGAGACAGGAGATTTACTTGAGGCCAGGAGTTCAAGACCTGCCTGGGCAACAAAGTGAGACTCTGTCTCTACAAAACATTTTTTAAAATTAGCCAGATGTGATGATGCACAACTGTGGTCCCAGATACTCAGGAGACTGAGGTGGGAGGATCACTTGAGCCCAGGAAATTGAGGCTGTGGTAAGCCTGGATAACAGAGGAGGCCCTCTCTCAAAAAAATATCTATTTTAGTTGACAAATGAAAATTGTACATATTAATGGAGTATGAAGTGATGTGGATATGTGCATATATTATGGAATGATTAAATCAAGTTAATTCGCGTATCCATCACATCATGTACTTCTCATTTTTTGTGCTGAGAACATTTAGCTTACTATCTAGGCAATTTTTAAGTATATAATACATTATTAACTCTCGTCACCAGGCTGTACATTAGAGCTCCAGAACTTATTTCTCCTGTCTAACTGAAACTTTGTACTGTGTGGTCAACATCCACCCATCTCCCCGCCACCCTCCCCGAACTCCTCTTAACCACCGTTTTACTCTCTACTTCTGTAAGTTCAACTTTTTTATATTCTGTATATAAGTAAAATTACCTACCTGTCTTTCTGTGCCTTGCTTATTTCATATAGCATTATATCCTCCAGATTCATCCATGTTGTTACAAATGATAGGATCTTCCTCTTTTAAGGCTTAATAGTATTCCATTGTGTATATATACCACGTTTTCTTTATCCATTCAATTGTTCATGGACGCGTTGGTTTATTCTATATTTTGGCTATTGTGAATTAATGCTACAGTGAACATGGGGGTGCAGATACCCCCTTGATACACTGATTTTATTGTATTTACATATATACCTAGTAATAGGACTGCTGAATGTATAATCATATGGGAATTTCTTTTTTTTTTTTAATTTATTTATTATTATTATACTTTAAGTTGTAGGGTACATGTGCATAACGTGCAGGTTTCTTACATATGTATACTTGTGCCATGTTGGTGTGCTGACCCATCAACTCGTCGTTTACATCAGGTATAACTCCCAATGCAATCCCTCCCCCCTCCCCCCTCCCCATGATAGGCCCCGGTGTGTGATGTTCCCCTTCCTGAGTCCAAGTGATCTCATTGTTCAGCTCCCACCTATGAGTGAGAACATGCGGTGTTTGGTTTTCTGTTCTTGTGATAGTTTGCTAAGAATGATGGTTTCCAGCTGCATCCATGTAACTACAAAGGACACAAACTCATCCTTTTTTATGGCTGCATAGTATTCCATGGTGTATATGTGCCACATTTTCTTAATCCAATCTGTCACTGATGGACATTTGGGTTGATTCCAAGTCTTTGCTATTGTGAATAGTGCTGCAATAAACATACGTGTGCATGTGTCTTTATAGCAGCATAATTTATAATCCTTTGGGTATATACCCAGTAATGGGATGGCTGGGTCATATGGTACATCTAGTTCTAGATCCCTGAGGAATCACCATACTGTTTTCCATAATGGTTGAACTAGTTTACAATCCCACCAACAGTGTAAAAGTGTTCCTATTTCTCCACATCCTCTCCAGCACCTGTTGTTTCCTGACTTTTTAATGATCACCATTCTAACTGGTGTGAGATGGTATCTCATTGTGGTTTTGATTTGCATTTCTCTGATGGCCAGTGATGAGGAGCATTTTTTCATGTGTCTGTTGGCTGTATGAATGTCTTCTTTAGAGAAGTGTCTGTTCATATCCTTTGCCCACTTTTTGATGGGGTTGTTTTTTTCTTGTAAATTTGTTTGAGTTCTTTGTAGGTTCTGGATATTAGCCCTTTGTCAGATGAGTAGATTGCAAAAATTTTCTCCCATTCTGTAGGTTGCCTGTTCACTCTGATGGTAGTTTCTTTTGCTGTGCAGAAGCTCTTTAGTTTAATTAGATCCCATTTGTCAATTTTGGCTTTTGCTGCTGTTGCTTTTGGTGTTTTAGACATGAAGTCTTTGCCCATGCCTATGTCCTGAATGGTACTACCTAGGTTTTCCTCTAGGATTTTTATGGTATTAGGTCTAACATTTAAGTCTCTAATCCATCTTGAATTAATTTTCGTATAAGGAGTAAGGAAAGGATCCAGTTTCAGCTTTCTACTTATGGCTAGCCAATTTTCCCAGCACCATGTATTAAATAGGGAATCCTTTCCCCATTTCTTGTTTCTCTCAGTTTTGTCAAAGATCAGATGGCTGTAGGTGTGTGGTATTATTTCTGAGGACTCTGTTCTGTTCCATTAGTCTATATCTCTGTTTTGGTACCAGTACCATGCTGTTTTGGTTACTGTAGCCTTGTAGTATAGTTTGAAGTCAGGTAGCGTGATGCCTCCAGCTTTGTTCTTTTGACTTAGGATTGTATTGGAGATGCGGGCTCTTTTTTGGTTCCATATGAACTTTAAAGCAGTTTCTTCCAATTCTGTGAAGAAACTCATTGGTAGCTTGATGGGGATGGCATTGAATCTATAAATTACCTTGGGCAGTATGGCCATTTTCACGATATTAATTCTTCCTATCCATGAGCATGGTATGTTCTTCTATTTGTTTGTGTCCTCTTTTATTTCACTGAGCAGTGGTTTGTAGTTCTCCTTGAAGAGGTCCTTTACATCCCTTGTAAGTTGGATTCCTAGGTATTTCATTCTCTTTGAAGCAATTGTGAATGGAAGTTCATTCCTGATTTGGCTCTCTGTTTGCCTGTTACTGGTGTATAAGAATGCTTGTGATTTTTGCACATTAATTTTGTATCCTGAGACTTTGCTGAAGTTGCTTATCAGCTTAAGGAGATTTTGGGCTGAGACAATGGGGTTTTCTAAATATACAATCATGTCATCTGCAAAGAGGGACAATTTGATTTCTTCTTTTCCTAACTGAATACCCTTGATTTCTTTCTCTTGCCTAATTGCCCTAGCCAGAACTTCCAACACTATGTTGAATAGGAGTGGTGAGAGAGGGCATCCCTGTCTTGTGCCAGTTTTCAAAGGGAATTTTTCCAGTTCTTGTCCATTCAGTATGATATTGGCTGTGGGTTTGTCATAAATAGCTCTTATTATTTTGAGGTACGTTCCATCAATACCGAATTGAATGAGCGTTTTTAGCATGAAAGGCTGTTGAATTTTGTCAAAAGCCTTTTCTGCATCTATTGAGATAATCATGTGGTTCTTGTCTTTGGTTCTGTTTATATGCTGGATTATGTTTATTGATTTGCGAATGTTGAACCAGCCTTGCATCCCAGGGATGAAGCCCACTTGATCATGGTGGATAAGCTTTTTGATGTGTTGCTGAATCCGGTTTGCCAGTATTTTATTGAGGATTTTTGCATCGATGTTCATCAGGGATATTGGTCTAAAATTCTCTTTTTTTGTTGTGTCTCTGCCAGGCTTTGGTATCAGGATGATGTTGGCCTCATAAAATGAGTTAGGGAGGATTCCCTCTTTTTCTATTGATTGGAATAGTTTCAGAAGGAATGGTACCAACTCCTCCTTGTACCTCTGGTAGAATTCAGCTGTGAATCCATCTGGTCCTGGACTTTTTTTGGTTGGTAGGCTATTAATTATTGCCTCAATTTCAGAGCCTGCTATTGGTCTATTCAGGGATTCAACTTCTTCCTGGTTTAGTCTTGGAAGAGTGTAAGTGTCCAGGAAATTATCCATTTCTTCTAGGTTTTCCAGTTTATTTGCGTAGAGGTGTTTATAGTATTCTCTGATGGTAGTTTGTATTTCTGTGGGGTTGGTGGTGATATCCCCTTTATCATTTTTAATTGCGTCGATTTGATTCTTCTCTCTTTTCTTCTTTATTAGTGTTGCTAGTGGTCTGTCAATTTTGTTGATCTTTTCAAAAAACCAACTCCTGGATTCATTGATTTTTTGGAGGGTTTTTTGTGTCTCTAGCTCCTTCAGTTCTGCTCTGATCTTAGTTATTTCTTGCCTTCTGCTAGCTTTCGAATGTGTTTGCTCTTGCTTCTCTAGTTCTTTTAATTGCGATGTTAGAGTGTCAGTTTTTGATCTTTCCTGCTTTCTCTTGTGGGCATTTAGTGCTATAAATTTCCCTCTACACACTGCTTTAAATGTGTCCCAGAGATTCTGGTATGTTGTATCTTTGTTCTCATTGGTTTCAAAGAACATCTTTATTTCTGCCTTCATTTCGTTATGTACCCAGTAGTCATTCAGGAGCAGGTTGTTCAGTTTCCATGTAGTTGAGCGGTTTTGATTGAGTTTCTTAGTCCTGAGTTCTAGTTTGATTGCACTGTGGTCTGAGAGACAGTTTGTTATAATTTCTGTTCTTGTACATTTGCTGAGGAGTGCTTTACTTCCAATTTTGGAAGTAAATTGGTCAATTTTGGAGTAAGTACAATATGGTGCTGAGAAGAATGTATATTCTGTTGATTTGGGGTGGAGAGTTCTATAGATGTCTATTAGGTCTGCTTGCTGCAGAGATGAATTCAATTCCTGGATATCCTTGTTAACTTACTGTCTCGTTGATCTGTCTAATGTTGACAGTGGAGTGTTGAAGTCTCCCATTATTATTGTATGGGAGTCTAAGTCTCTTTGTAAGTCTCTAAGGACTTGCTTTATGAATCTGGGTGCTCCTGTATTGGGTGCATATATATTTAGGATAGTTAGCTTTTCCTGTTGAATTGATCCCTTTACCATTATGTAATGGCCTTCTTTGTCTCTTTTGATCTTTGATGGTTTAAAGTCTGTTTTATCAGAGACTAGTATTGCAACCCCCGCTTTTTTTTGTTCTCCATTTGCTTGGTAAATCTTCCTCCATCCCTTTATTTTGAGCCTATGTATGTCTCTGCGTGTGAGATGGGTCTCCTGAATACAGCAGACTGATGGGTCTTGACTCTTTATCCAGTTTGCCAGTCTGTGTCTTTTAATTGGAGCATTTAGTCCATTTACATTTAAGGTTAAGATTGTTATGTGTGAACTTGATCCTGCCATTATGATATTAACTGGTTATTTTGCTCATTAGTTGATGCAGTTTCTTCCTAGCCTCGATGGTCTTTACATTTTGGCATGTTTTTGCAATGGCTGGTACCGGTTGTTCCTTTCCATGTTTAGTGCTTCCTTCAGGGTCTCTTGTAAGGCAGGCCTAGTGGTGACAAAATCTCTAAGCATTTGCTTATCTGTAAAGGATTTTATTTCTCCTTCACTTATGAAACTTAGTTTTTCTGGTATGAAATTCTGGGTTAAAATTCTTTTCTTTAAGAATGTTAAATATTGGCCCCCACTCTCTTCTGGCTTGTAGAGTTTCTGCCGAGAGATCTGCTGTTAGTCTGATGGGCTTCCCTTTGTGGGTAACCCGACCTTTCTCTCTGGCTGCCCTTAAGATTTTTTCCTTCATTTCAACTTTGGTGAATCTGGCAATTATGTGTCTTGGAGTTGCTCTTCTCGAGGAGTATCTTTGTTGCGTTCTCTGTATTTCCTGGATTTGAATGTTGGCCTGCCCTACTAGGTTGGGGAAGTTCTCCTGGATGATATCCTGAAGAGTGTTTTCCAACTTGGTTCCATTTTCCCCCTCACTTTCAGGCACCCCAATCAGACGTAGATTTGGTCTTTTTACATAATCCCATACTTCTTGCAGGCTTTGTTCATTTCTTTTTCTTCTTTTTTCTTTTGGTTTCTCTTCTCGCTTCATTTCATTCATTTGATCCTCAATCGCTGATACTCTTTCTTCCAGTTGATCGAGTCGGTTACTGAAGCTTGTGCATTTGTCACGTATTTCTCGTGTCATGGTTTTCATCTCTTTCATTTCGTTTAGGACCTTCTCTGCATTAATTACTCTAGCCATCAATTCTTCCACTTTTTTTTCAAGATTTTTAGTTTCTTTGCGCTGGGTACGTAATTCCTCCTTTAGCTCTGAGAAATTTGATGGACTGAAGCCTTCTTCTCTCATCTCGTCAAAGTCATTCTCCGTCCAGCTTTGATCCGTTGCTGGTGATGAGCTGCGCTCCTTTGCCGGGGGAGATGCGCTCTTATTTTTTGAATTTCCAGCTTTTCTGCCCTGCTTTTTCCCCATCTTTGTGGTTTTATCTGCCTCTGGTCTTTGATGATGGTGATGTACTGATGGGGTTTTGGTGTAGGTGTCCTTCCTGTTTGATAGTTTTCCTTCTAACAGTCAGGACCCTCAGCTGTAGGTCTGTTGGAGATTGCTTGAGGTCCACTCCAGACCCTGTTTGCTTGGGTATCAGCAGCAGAGGCTGCAGAAGATAGAATATTTCTGAACAGCGAGTGTACCTGTCTGATTCTTGCTTTGGAAGCTTCCTCTCAGGGGTGTACTCCACCCTGTGAGGTGTGGGGTGTCAGACTGCCCCTAGTGGGGGATGTCTCCCAGTTAGGCTGCTCAGGGGTCAGGGACCCACTTGAGCAGGGAGTCTGTCCCTTCTCAGATCTCAGCCTCCGTGTTGGGAGATCCACTGCTCTCTTCAAAGCTGTCAGACAGAGTCGTTTGCGTCTGCAGAGGTTTCTGCTGCGTTTGTTATTATTTACTGTGCCCTGTCCCCAGAGGTGGAGTCTACAGAGACAGGCAGGGTTCCTTGAGCTGCTGTGAGCTCTACCCAGTTCGAGCTTCCCAGAAGCTTTGTTTACCTACTTAAGCCTCAGCAATGGCGGGCGCCCCTCCCCCAGCCTCGCTGCTGCCTTGCCGGTAGATCACAGACTGCTGTGCTAGCAATGAGGGAGGCTCCGTGGGTGTGGGACCCTCCTGGCCAGGTGTGGGATATGATCTCCTGGTGTGCCTGTTTGCTTAAAGCACAGTATTGGGGTGGGAGTTACCCGATTTTCCAGGTGTTGTGTGTCTCAGTTCCCCTGGCTAGGAAAAGGGATTCCCTTCCCCCTTGCGCTTCCCAGGTGAGGCAATGCCTCGCCCTGCTTCAGCTCTGGCTGGTCGGGCTGCAGCAGCTGACCATCACCGATCATCCGGCACTCCCCAGTGAGATGAACCCAGTACCTCAGTTGAAAATGCAGAAATCACCGGTCTTCTGTGTTGCTCACGCTGGGAGTTGGAGACTGGAGCTGTTCCTATTCGGCCATCTTGCTCCGCCCCGGGGAATTTCTTATTTTTAATTTTTTGAGAAACATCTATATTTTCCATAATGGCTGTGCTAATTTAAAATTATTTTTCTCCCTTTTTTTTTTTTTTTTTTTTTTTGGCGGGAGGACAGAGTCTCACTCTGTTGGCCAGGCTGGAGTGTGGTGATGCAATCTCAGCTCACTGCAACCTCTACCTGCTGGGTTCAAGCAATTCTCATGCCTTAGCGTCCCGAGTAGCAGGGACTACAAGTGAGCTCCAATTATGTGGTTATTTTTTGTATTTTTAGTAGAGACAGGGTTTTATCATGTTGCCCAAGCTGGAGTTGAACTCCTGGCCTCAAGTGATTTGCCTGCCTCAGCCTTCCAAAGTGTGGGGATTACAGGCATAAGCCACCACACCTGGCCTAATTTACATTTCTACCAACTTTGTGCAAGGATTCCCTTTTTTCCACAACCCCACCAACATTTGTTATCCTTTGTCCTTTGCTAAAAGCTATTCTTATGGGTGTGAGGTGATATCTCATGAACAAATGTTTATTTAGGCAGGGAGTAGGAGACTCCCATTTTAGCCTCAGATCCCATCCACTTTCCCCGATCTGACTTTATTAGACCTTAATTTTAGATTTATGGTCACCTCATTGTCCCATCACTAACATGTCCCATGATTTTCATTTGATCATCAGTTTACTTTGTATAATTTTTATAGTTTAAAACCTAAAGGGGGAAAGCGGATCAGGTCTCCTGTCCTATCCCTACATAATAAATCTATTTGCTTTTGCAAACTATCCACACTGCAAGTCTAGTAATTAAAAACTAGAAAAATGCATAATATATCATCTGCAGTTTTGAGAAATAGTTGTCATGGAGTGAATATGGGTGGGCGACTATGTTGTGGTTACATTACTCTAATGTTTCTCTTCTTCCAGGTTTGATGATTGGAGAATGGATGAACAACTAAGCAGCCCTTTCATAATGGTAATTGTTTGCCTTATTCAGTGTCACCTGTTAGGCACACAGTACTCCAAACTATGAATATTTTCCTATCCTTACAACAACTACTGGAGATATGTCCAAAGTGGGTAAAGAGCTTGGTCAACAGCAGTGGGGTTTGGCAAAGCTCGCTTTTCAGGACAAGCCAGGATTTCAACTGCATTCCCCAGGACAACAATAATAAGGACATAAGAGACATTTTAGTGCTTTCTAACTGTTCCTCATCCTCTAAGCATCATTAATGAAATTCCTGGAATATCTTGAAAGCTATCACCTCCTTAACTTTCCCACAATGCCCCTGGTTATGACTCTTCTTATCTCTCACCTGAATTGCTGTTAAAGCCTCCTTAAAGTTTTTACAGCTCTATAGGTTGCAACTTTAATTTTATCCACTTACTGCTTATGTGACTTGGAGTAAGTGATAAACCTTTTATGAGCGCTTTTTCTAAGAATGTAAATTATATATCACACTTCCAACATAGAATTAGGGCCAGGATTAAATGTGTTAGAATAAATGTAAGTGCCAGGGACATTGATTGGCACTCAACAAATGTTATTTTGATTTGTTTTCCTTAAATGAGAATTCTAACGTTTAACTGTTGAAGGCTCATCTTATTCAGGATAGTTTGGTAAATATACATAACTTCAAAATAAAGCCAAAACTCTTTAGACCGACATTTATGATTCTCTGCCATCTTATAATTTTACCACTTTATTTCCCACCACAACCCCTCCATACTATTTATTGTTCCAAGATTACATCCTGTGTTTACATTATTTATACATCCAGAGACACATTTAAATCTGCCTGGAATTTTGATTCCTCTTTCCATTAAAATCCTCCTTATTCTGCAAAGTGTACTTACATTTTCCTTTTTTGCAAAGCCTTTCCTGATCTCTAGGTTATAATTAGAAACTCTGAATCCTCATAAACCTAGATTTTTTTGTTCATTTTTATCTTGATTCTTCCTCCACTCCTAGAAAGCATTTCTACCTCTCTTCTGTACAATGTACCTAATTTCTTAATTAATATATATTGAATTGTGTCATGGAAAATAGACTTCAGAGAATATGAAGATTATCTGAACAATAATTATCAGTCATACATGAGATGAGAATCAGATACTGGAAAATACACCTCTCAGGAGAGAGGCAGGGAACTCAACTGAGATCTAAGATTAAAAAATGGTATTCATTTGTGAGTTGTATGAAAGGAAGCATTTATGGTGTGTTGATCTTGTTGCATACACAAATAACTAGTAGAAGGATATACATATTTTACAATGTTTTGAGAATTTGAGAAAGCTTTTTGTACATTTGTGGAACAATGAGGACACAATTTTCAGAAAGACACAAGGTCCAGTGAGGATACAATGTGTAGAGCCATAGAGAAGTAGAGGTAACATTTACTGGACTGACCCTATCAGCCTTTTCTGAGGGTTCATTAGATAGGAACACGTTTGGGCCTATTTATTCATTAAAATTATGAATATAAGCAAACTTTAAAATGCTCTACCATACCCACTTTGCATACAAAACTATGTCTGATATATGTTCCTACAGAGTTGATATTTATTTATTTATTTTTCTTTTATTTTTCTTTTTTTTGAGATGGAGTCTCGCTCTGTCGCCCAGGCTGAAGTGCAGTGGCGCGATCTCGGCTCACTGCAAGCTCCGCCTCCCGGGTTCACCGCCTCAGTCTCCCAAGTAGCTGGGACTACAGGCGCCCGCCACCGCGCCCGGCAATTTTTTTTGTATTTTTAGTAGAGATGGGGTTTCACTGTGGTTTCAATCTCCTGACCTTGTGATCTGCCCGCTTCGGCCTCCCAAAGAGCTGGGATTACAGGCGTGAGCCACCACGCCCCACCAAGTTGATATGTTTTAGGAAGTAGTTAAACAGCTAGCTTATTGGGAGGCCGAGGCAGGTGGATCTCTTGAGGCCAGGAGTTCAAGACCAGCCTAGTCAATATGGTGAAACCCATCTCTACTAAAAATTAAAGAAAAAAAATGGCCGAGCAAGGTGGTACGCGCCTGTAATCCCAGCTACCCAGGAGGCTGAGGCATGAGAGTGGCTTGAACCTGGGAGGCAGAGGTTGCATTAAGCCAAGATTATGCCACTGTATTCCAGCCTGGGTGACAGAGTGAGACTGTGTCTCAGAAAATAAAAAATAAATAAATACAATGTAAAAAATTAACAGCTAGCTTATGATTCATTCATGCTTTTTATGAGAATTGAGAGGAGCCTACTGGGAAATGGAAAGAAAGAAAATGATCTAGCTAATCCTGCCAATCAGATATTTAAATAAATGGTCTAACGATATATTCACTGGGATAGAGACTTGATCTCTGGAATGCCTAAATAAATAAATACAATGTAAAAAATTAACAGCTAGCTTATGATTCATTCATGCTTTTTATGAGAATTGAGAGGAGCCTACTGGGAAATGGAAAGAAAGAAAATGATCTAGCTAATCCTGCCAATCAGATATTTAAATAAATGGTCTAACGATATATTCACTGGGATAGAGACTTGATCTCTGGAATGCCTTTAGCAGGATATCCTTGGCTAAAATATTAATTAGATTCAGAAACTATAGCGAATGGGTCCCTGGAGAATGTCATGTAAGCAGTATAACTCTCTGGGGTATAAAATGGAAAATTTTAGTAATTTAAATAACCTCTTCCATATGAAGTAAACACATGATATCACTTAGAATCCCTATTTATCATTATGGGCCAGAGGTGCATATCCAAAGCAAGAAGAATATTTTATCCAGCATTTTAAATTGTTTTCTGAGGTAGAAATATTTTGTTATTTAGTCCTTCATATGATTAGAAATGAAAGTCTTGATATTCATATTTCTGCTCAGAAATACAAATACGAATTGATACATGAGTAGCACAACTGGAAGTAAATGATATTATTTTTAAATGGTGAATGAAAGACAACTGAATTACAAAAGTAAAACATGGATTTGGGCAGGGCTACTGAATTGTTCTAAAAACTATTTGGAACCATTTTTATAGAGTTTTATTTTATAATTAACATTCTATTTTTGTCAGGGCATCCAAAAAGTCTCTTTTATTTATTTGTTTATTTGCCCACATGTAATCTTTGAGTTTTCCTATATTTTGTTATTATTTTAAAAAGTGTCTCCAGGGAATATTACTATTTCTGCTAAATCGAACTTATTGCTTGGCTTTTTTTGCTTTACTTAACATATACATAATGTCTTTGGGTTTTATTTTATTAAGAACTCTAGAGAAAATACCTTTTATTAATAATAGAAATATATTTATTCTAAAAAAAATCATATTAAATGAAATGTATGAATAGCAGATACAGGACTTAGAAGTGTAGATAATAACTTTCTCTAATTTGTTTTAAGTATTTCACAAAGATCGTCACATCCTAGTGAGTGATAGGAAAGACAAATTGATGCCTTCAGCAAAGATACAGTCCAGCTCACTTGCTGAGATATCTATTATATAACTAAAGAGTTTCCTAAAACCTAATCCAAACTGTCAATTGAAGAGTAATAAGCTCAATATTTGTGTTCATACTAGGAAAGTAAAAGGCTGGTTACCACTAAATCATAAAATGAAACCAGGTGAGAGGTATGTAATATCTATATTTTACTTCTACTTTTGATATTTTTATTGGAATACTGTAGAAATTAAATTAAGTGAGAAGAACATGATTTAGAATCCACTTACAATAAACATTAAGAACTAGATTGGGTCTTCTGCTTCAGACCCAGATGTAGAAACAGAGACAGGGTGTACCCTCCTGCCTGAAACAACAAAGAAAAATAACATAAAATATTGTGAAACAATGGTTTTTAAGACACTGAAGATGAGATATTGAACAATAATCCCTGAGAGACCGGAAGCAAGTGAGGTGAGCACTCTAATAGCATTTCTTGGAGGGGTGCAAGAAGGAGTAAGCCAAGGAGAGCCCAATGGGAATATGGAACTGAGATTGCAGAAGACCAAAGAGAGCTAGGGTTTGCTAAAGAGACTATTCGAGGAGAAACTTGCAGAAAGAAAACTCCAGAGATCTGCAGAGGATCTATCTTAAGTGTACAAGAGAGTACTAATTAGTGCATACACGAGAAAAATACCAGACACTAGGGAAAGAACCATTGACAAAGGTTAGAGAGACTAGTGCTTGGTGCTCACAGAAAGTGTTGAGAATAATCCCTCTTCCCACCACCTAGACTAGAAAGCCTCATTATTCAGTGAACAGTGAAGATGGTACCCAGAAAGTTCTTACTTTATAGTGTGACATAATTAGCCCTAGATTAATTGTTGTTCTGGTCCTGATTAATTATATGTCAATAAACCTCATAAATATAGATGCTAAAATCCATAACAGAATATTAGAAAATTTGATCCAGAAATATATTAAAAAATAACATATTATGACCAAATAGGGTCATCTTGAGAAAGCAAGGTTGGCTCAATTTTTAAAAATCAATCAATGTAATCCACCATACCAACTGATTCAAGAAGAAAAATATATATCATCATCTCAATAGATATGGAAAATCCATTTGACAAAATCTAACTTTCATTCTGGGTTAAAATTCTGGGCAAACTGGGTATAGAAAGAAACTTCCTCAACCTTATAAAGCACATTAACAAAGACTCTACAATTAACACTATACTAATGGTGAAAATACTGGGGCCTTATCTAGATAGCATCATAAAATGAGTTGCAAATTTGAATAAAAGAAATGTGATTCTCATAGTCTACATATGACATAGAAAATTCCAAAGAATCTATAAATACTACCTATTAGAACTAATAAGTGAGTCATACTTGGTTGCAGGATGCCAAGTCAATATTACATAAAAGTCACAGTATTTGTAAATACTAGTTAAAAGCAATTGAAACATGAAAATTTTTAAAAAGCACTTGTTCAAAAAAGAGTTAACACAGCAGGTGTGAGACTGATCCTTAGAAAGGCCTATTTGCAAGGTTAGTGCCTGTCTAAATTCAGAGAAATTGGATTTCAGGAGGGTTCCCATCATTTCCTGAGAAGAATTATTCACCAGGCCAAAACTGCTTCTGAAAACAGTATGTTTCATATTGAATATTTGCTTTCTTTCTGGGAGTCTAGAATTGGTACATTCCAGGCAGAGGGTGTTTACATGATCAGCTCCCAATAAAAACCCTGTATATTTGATATCTAATCAGTTTCACTGATACACAATATTTTATCCATGGTTGTTACAATTTATTGTTGGAGGAATTAAGCATATTCTGTGTAATTCCCCTAGGAACGGATTTTTGGAAATTTGTGCCTGGTTTTCTCCCATGTGCCTCTTCCCTTGCCTCCTTTTGTTTTATAACTTCTTTTTTCTGTTATAAATCATAGTCCTGGGTACAACTATATGCCATGTCCTGTGAGTCCTCCTCATCAATCATTAAACCTGGGAATAATCTTGGGGAATGTTGATATAGTACTATTTACAGTAGCACCAAAATTTTTGAAATACCTAGTGGTAATCTTAAAAATATATGTGTAGGCATTTATTTCTTTCTGAAATCTATAAAACATTGGTGAAAGGAATCAAATAATCAATATGTAGACACATATACTGTGGTCATAAATTGGAAGGCCCAGTGTTTTTAAGATAACAATTCTCCCCTAATTGATCCAAAGGTTCATTGCAAACCCAATAAAATATTCAACAATCTTTCTGGTAGAAATTGAAAACTTGATCATAAAATTCCATAGAATTTAGAATAATTTAAGCATTTTTTAAAAATGAAGAACATGAATAAAATGGTGTACCATAAGAAAAAGAAGAGCCACATAGATCAATAAAAGAGTGTGGAGATTCAGAAGAAGATCCACATACATATTATCAACCGATTTTTTTTAAAAAAAGATGCTAAGACAAGTCAACAAGGAAAAGGAAATCTTAAAAATAAAATATCCATGGGGAAAAACTAAATTTAAATTCTTACTTCTCACAACATAGACAAATTAACTAAATATAGGCCACAAACTTAAGTGGAAAATGTATTAGTCCATTATCACAGTGTTATTAAGAAATACACAAGACTGGGTAACTTATAAAGAAAAGGAGTTGAATTGACTCACAGTTCTGCTTGACTGGGGAGACCTCAGGAAACATACAATCATGGTGGAAGGCACCTATTAAGAGGGCAGCAGGAGAGAAAATGAGTACCAAATGAAAGGGTAAGCCCCTTATATAATTATCAGCTCTCATGAGAACTCAGTTGTTATCACGAGAACAGCATGTGGAAAACTGCCCCCAAGATTCAATTATCTCCACCCTGTACTGCCCTAGACATATGAGGATTCAAGGTGAGATTTGGGTGGGAACATAGAGCCAAACCATGTCATTCCACCACTGGCCTCTCCCAAATCTCATGTCCTCACGTTTCAAAACACAATCATCCCCCTCCAACAGTCCCCCAAAATCTTAACTCATTGTAGTATTAACCCAAAAGTCCAAGTGCAAAGTCTCATCTGAGACAAGACAAGTCCCTTCCACCTATGAGCCCATAAAATCAAGAGTGAGTTAATTACTTCCTAGATACAATGGGGATACAGGTATTGGGTAAACATGTCCATTCCAAATGGGAAAAATTGGCCAAAACAAAGGAGCTACAGGACTCATGCAAGTCCCGAATCCAACAGGGCAGTCATTAAAGCTTAAGGTTACAAAACGATCTCCTTTGACTCCATGTCTCACATAAAGGTAACGCTGATGCAAGAGGTGGGGCTTCCATAGCTTGTGCATCTCTACTTCTGTGGCTCTGAAGGATACTGCCTTCTTTCTGGCTGCTTTCACTAGCTAGCATTGAGTATCTGTGGCTTTTCCAGGTGCACAGGGCAAGCTGTTGGTGGATCTACCATTCTGGGGTCTGGAGAATAATGACCCTCTTCTCACGGATCCACTAGGCAGTGCCCCAGTGGAGACTGTGTGGAGGCTCCGTTTCCCTCCCTAACTGCCCTAGCAGAGGCTCTCCATGAGGGCTCCACCCCCGCAACAAACTTCTGCCTGAACATCCAGGTGTTTCCATACATCCCCTAACATCTTGGTGGAGGTTCCCAAAACTGAATTCTTGACTTCTGTGCACCTGCAGGCCCAACACCATGTATAAGCCACCAAGGCTTGGGGCTTGCACACTCTGAAGCAATGGCCCAACCTGTACCTTGGTCCCTTTTAGCTACAGCTAGAGCTGAAGCAGCTGGACATAGGCCACCATGTCCTGAGGCTGCATAGAGCAGAAGGCCCCTGGGCCTGGCCCACAAAACCATTTTTCCCTCGTAAGTCTCAGGGCCTGTGATGGTGGTGGGGGAGGCTGCTGTGAAGGTCTCTGACATACCTTGGAGACATTTTCCCCATTGTCTTGGTGAAAAACACTTGGATCCTTGTTACTTATATGAATTACTGTAGCTGGTTTGAACTGATCCACAGAAAATGGGTCTTTATTTTCTATCGCATGGTGAGGCTGCACATTTTCCAACTTTTATACTCTGTCACCTCATAAATGCTTTGCTGCTTAGAAATTTCTTCTGCCACATACTTTAAAACATCTCTTTCAAGTTCAGAGTTCCACAGATCTCTAGGGCAGAGGCAAAAAACTGCCAGTCTCTTTGCTAAAGCATAGCAAGAGTGACCCTTACTCCAGTTCCTAATCAGTTTCTCATCTCCTTCTGAGACAACCACAGCCTGGACTTCATTGTCTATATCACTATCTGCATTTTGGTCATAGCCATTCAAAAAGTCTCTAGAAAGTTCCAAACTTTCCCACAGTTTTCTGTCTTCTTCTGAGCCCTCCAAACTGTTCCAATGTCTGCCTGTTACCCAGTTCCAAAGTTGCTTCCACATCTTTGGGTATCTTTTTAGCAGCACCCCCATCTCTGTTGTACCAATATAATGTATTAGTTTGTTCTCACACTGTTATGAAGAGATACATGAGACTACGTAATTTATAAAGAAAAGAGGTTTAGTTGACTCATAGTTTCACATGACTGGGGAGTCCTCAGGAAACTTACAATTGTGTTAGAAGACACCTTTTCACAGTGTGGCAGGATATAGAATGATTACTGAGTGATGGGGAAATCCTCTTATGAAACCATCAGATCTTGTGAGAAGTCACTCACTATCACAAGAACAGCGTTGTGATAACTGACCCATGATTCAATTATCTCTACCTGGTCCTGCCTTTGACACATGGGGATTATTAAAATTCAAGGTGAGATTTGAGTGGGGACACAGAGCAAAATCATATCAGAAAACTAACAATATAACTTTTTTAAAGACCTAGCAGAGATACAACAAAAAAGAAAACTTCAGGCCAATATCCTTGATGAATACTGATGCAAAAATTCTCGGCAAAATACTTGTAAACCAAATCCAACAGCACATCAGAAAGCTTTTTCAGCACAATCAAGTAGGCTGCATTCCTGGGATGTAGGTTGATTCAACATATGCAAAACAATAAATGTGATTCATCACATAAACAGAACTAAAGACAAAAACCACCTGATTATCTCAGTAGATGCAGAAAAGGCCTTTGATGGAATTCAACATCTTTTTCTTCTTAAAAACTCTCAATAAACTAGGTATTGAAGAAACATACCTGAAAATAATAATAGCCATTTATGAGAAACCTACAGCCAATATCTTATTAAATGGGTAAAAGCTAGAAGCATTACCCTGGAAAACTAGCACAAGACAAGGATGCCCTTTTCACCACTCCTATTCAACATAGTATTGGAAGTTCTGACCAGGGCCCTCAGGCAAGAAAAAGAAATAAACAGCATCCAAATAGGAAGTGGGAAAGTCAACTATCCTTGTTTGCAGATGACATGATCTTATATTTGGAAAACTCCATAGTCTCAGCACAGAAAGTTCTTAAGCTCATAAACAACTTCAGCAAAGTCTCAGGATATAAAATCCATGTGCAAAAATCACTAACATTCTTATACACCAATAGCAGTCAAGCTGAGAGCCAAGTCAGGACGAAACTCCCATTCACAACTGTCATAAGAAGAATAAAATACCTAGGGACACAGTTCACTAAAGAGGTGAAATATCTATACAAGGAGAACAAAAAAACAATGCTCAAATAAATCAGAGATGATACAAACAAATGGAAAAACATTTGATGCTCATGGATAGGAAGAATTAATACCGTTAAGATGGCCATACTGCTCAAAGCAATGTATAGATTCAATACTATTTTTATTAAACTACCACTGATATTCTTCACAGAAGCAGAAAAAACTATTTTACAATGAAATGTAACCAAAAGAGAACCTGAATAGCCAAAGCAATCTAAGTAAAGAGAACAAAGTTGGAGGCATCGTGCTACCTGACTTCAAACTACACTACAAGGCTACAGTAACTAAACAACATGGGACGGGTACAAAAACAGACATACGGCCCAATAGAACAGAACAGAGGACCCAGAAATAAGACTGCACAACTACAATTATCTAATCTTTGACAAACCTGACAAAAACAAGCAAGGTAGAAAGGATCCCCTATTCAACTAATAGTGCTGTGAAAACTGGCTAGCCATACGCAGAAGACTGAAACTGGACCCCTTCCTTACACCATATACAAATATTAACTCGAGATGGATTAAAGACTTAAATGTAAAACCCAAAACTGTTAAAAACCTGGAAGACAACCTAGGAAATACCACTAAGGACATAGGCACGGGCAAAGATTTAATTATGAAGATGTCAAAAGAAATTGCAACAAAAGCAAACATTGACAAATTCTATCAAATTAAACTAAGGAGCTTCTGCACAGCAAAAGAAACTAACAACAGAATAATAGCCAACCTGCAGAATGAGAGAAAAATTTTGCAAACTTTGCATCTGACAAATGTCTAATATCCAGCATCTATCTATAAGGAAGTTTACAAGAAAAAGGAATTTACAAGAAAAAAAAAAAAAAAAACATTAAAAAGTGGGCAAAGAACATGAACAGACATATCTCAAAAGAAGACATGCATTTGGTCAACAATTATATGAAATAAAACTAAACATCACTGATCATTAGAGAAATGCAAATCAAAACCACGGTAAGATACCATCTCACACCAGCAGAATGGCTATTATTAAAACACCAAAAAACAACAGATGCTGTAGAGGTTACAGAGAAAAGGGAACACTTATACAGTGTCGGTGGGAGTTTAAATTGGTTCAGTCATTGTGGAAGATGTTGTGGTAGTTCCTCAAAGACCTAAAGACAGAAATATCATTTGACAGAGCAATCCCATTACTGGCTATATACCCAAAGCAGTATAAATCACTCTATTACAAAGACACATGAACATGTATGTTCATTGCAGCATTATTTGTAATAGGAAAAACACGGAATCAACCTAAATGCCCATTGATGATAGACTGGATAAAGAAAATGTCATGCATATACACTATGGAATACTATGCAGTCACAAAAAGAATGAGATCGTGTCCTATGCAGGGACATGGATGGAGCTAGAGGCCATTATCCTTAGCAAACTAACACAGGAACTGAAAACCAAATATCCCGTTCTCTTACTTATAAGTGGGAGCGAAATGATGAGAACACCTGGACATGTAGAGGGGAACGACGCACACTGGGGCCTTTCAGAAGCTAAACAGTGGGAGGAGGGAGAGGATCAGGAAAAATAACTAATGGATATTAGGCTTAATACCTAGGAGATAAAATAATCTGTACAACAAACTCCCATGACACAAGCTACCTATGTAACAAACCTGCACTTGTACCCCAAACTTAAAAGTTAAGAAAAAGAAAATATAGAAAGAAAAGTCTAGTTTTCCTTGGAGTAGACAAAATTTCTTAAAAAATACAATTAAAACATAGGCCAGGCGCGGTGGCTCACGCCTGCAATCCCAGCACTTTGGGAGGCCGAGGTAGGTGGATCACAAGGTCAGGAGATCGAGACCATCCTGGCTAACACGGTGAAAGCCCATCTCTACTAAAAATACAAAAAAATTAGCCAGGCGTGGTGGTGGGCGCCTATAGTCCCAGCTACTTGGGAGGCTGAGGCAGGAGAATGGAGTGAATCTGGGAGGTGGAGCTTGCAGTGAGCCGAGAGGGCGCCACTGCACTACAGCCTGGGGGACAGAGTGAGACTCTGTCTCAAAAAAAAAAAAAAAAAAAAAACGACAACCATAAATGATTAATGAAAAATAATAAATTTGACTTTTTAAAATTAAAATATTTTTTCCTTAAAAGACATCCTTAAAATAATAAAAATGAGAACATTCTATAAAGAAAATATTATGTATGTATTTATGACATTTGTATGCATCCAGAACGTTTAAGGAATCATAACAATTCAATGGTAGTAAGAAAAAATGCCACATCCAAAAATATAGACAAATGATTTGAACAGGTATTTTACAAAAGAAGATACATAAATGGCCAATAGTCACAGGGAAAGATGTTCAACATCGTTAGCCATCAAGAAAATGCACATTAAAACCCAATGAGTTACCATTATCAATCCATTAAAATTATTCAAATTAAATGACCAACATTAGCAAGAAAGGTCAAGATGTAAAATAACTGGACCTCATATCTTGTTAATGGCAATGTAAAATGATACAACCTCTTTGGGAAACTATTCTTAAAAAGTTGAGTATTCATTTACCATGTGACTTAGTGGTGCCATTCCTAAGTATTACCAAAAAGAAATGAGAATATATATCCTCACAGAGACATTTGTAGAATTTTTAAATATAGCCCTAAACTGAATACATCTCAAATGCTCATCAACAAAGGAATGGATAAACGAACTGTAGTGTAGCCATATAAAGAAATATTTCTCCATAATATAATATAATAAACATACTACTACGTGAATCTAAAAATCACTTCTCTAAGTGAAAGTAGCCAGACAAAAGAGTACATGCTATTTTGTTCGATTTATGTAAGTTACACAATTCACAGTGGCTTTAAGCAAATCAGTGACTGGGTCCAGATGCAGATGAGCTTTGCACTTTAAAAGGAGCATGAAGAATCTTTTGTGGAGAATGGAAATGTTCTGTATCTTGTTTATGGTTGTGTTTTCATGACTGTACACAATTCACAAGACTGATCAAATTGTGTTCCTTAAATGAATGCAACTTGAATAAATAATTAATGTTATCTATAATAAAATTAATAAAGAAGATGCTTGAGATAAATAGAATGCTTTTCTAAGAATGTATGATTCCACAGGAAGAATCATAAAGAAGGTGAAAATAATTTATGGCTGGGTGTGGTGGCTCACACCTGTAATCCCAGCACTTTGGGAAGCCAAGGAGGTGGATCACCTGAGGTCAGGAGTTCCAGACCAGCCTGGCCAATATGGCAAAACCCCATCTCTACTAAAAATACAAAAAAAATAAAAAATTAGCTGGGGTTGGTGGCGGGCCCTGTAATCCCAGCTACTCAGGAGGCTGAGGCAGGAGAATCCCTTGAACCTGGGGGGCAGAGGTTACAGTGAGCCAAGATCGCGGCACTTCACTCCAGCCTGAGCAAAAGAGAGAGACCTCGTCTCAATAATAATAATAATAAATAATCATTTATTAAAAGAGTATATAAAGGAGCATAGGTTAAAAAGAGATATCACAGGAGAACTGTAGATATACTAAACTTCTGTTTTATGTCTTATCTGATAATAATAATACTACAAATAATAAACAAAAGAAGTACCTTCGAGAGAAAATTCAATATTTAGCTATGGGAGATCATAAAAAAAGTTGGCAGTTTAAAATAATTTCAATTCTTAAGACTCAGATACAATGAATCAAAATTTACTGGAAGAATTTAAAGATATAACTGGAAAGTCAATATTCTTAATCCTAGAGACTATTCGGAGAAAGGAAAAAAGAGACAGAAAAATATATATGTATAAACTGACAATGTGAAACTGTTCATCAATCCTAAAAGAAGGAAAAAGGATTCTGAAACTAGGGAAAGCGAATTATGCAAAACGCTGGCCAATCTGAGAATAAATTACTAAAGTGATTATTTGTGAGTACCTTTAGAAAAGAATGTGCAGAGTTCTGGGAGTCAGTATTAATTCATTAAGAACAAGTTATGATGAATACAAATTTCCCTTTTTAATATGAATCATACATGCACAATTGAGGCAAATGCTTTAGAATATACATTTCAATAATAATACTTGGGGATAGAAAATAAATGTGGATTAAAATAATTATTATATTACAAATATTATTGATAATAATACTTTAGGCCAAGAAAGGCAATTCAACTTTCCATTATCCTGTAGAGTCTTTTGGTTGATTACTAAAATGAGGTAAATCTCAAAGGAGGTTTCTATGGCATACAGCAGAAACAGGTTAAATATCAAATATTAGTCATCGTTTTTGAGGTTTTGTCTATAGGTCTTTTAATATCTTTACAAGCAACTTGTGTATAATAATTTCTATGTAATGTTATATCTCCTTGCTAATTTATACCAAGATGATGACGTAATCGGTGAATAAATAAATTTTATATAAAATTGTGTTTACTAAAATGAATTAATAAGAATCTTGAAATGTTTAATTCCTTAATTAGCATAACATTTAGAGTTCCTCTATTTTTCCTCATAATAGTATTTGAAGCCTCCAAATTTAGAAAATCATCTTTGAGTTTTTGTGATATCATAAAATCACAAGAAGAATATTAAAATAAATATTCAATATCATATATGGATTTTTCTATGGTAACTTTTTAATACAGAATATTTATATGTTAAAAATTAAATTTTGCTTGAAGAAATAATTTTATGATTTTTTAAGAATATAAATCCAAAATCCAAAACGTCTTATAATACAAGAACCTATAGAGACATGTCATTTATATAAATACTTTTTCACTCAATTGCTCACATATTTGAAATACCTATTTAGAATGAAAAGGAAAATGTGGATCTCACTTAACCTCTCATATAAAATACATATTCTAGTTTACTGAAATCAATTTACATTCCATTACAGGGGTTCAACGTAGACATCTTCAAGTTTTGCTATAAGTTCTGAAAGACAATGGTACAGAAGGCAAGGAAAATAACCAAATGACACATAGAAATAATAGTAGCAAATATCTGTGTTTTTCTTTACAGAATACTAGTACTTTTGTTGGCATTCTCTATACTGGCAAGTTTGTACCATCACAAGTCTGCTGGTGGTACACAGTTTTTGCTGTGTTCTTTAACTATACTGTAACTTTATTTCTCATGCATATCCTTGTATGATTATATTAAATAATAAAAAGATATATGAGAGGCTGTTTATCTATATCATGACTGTGATAACATTCTTGCCTGTCACCTCAGAAACTTTGATCACGGTCACATATTTCAACAAAGATAGAAAATGCAAGAATATCAAGACTTTCGTCTCCACTCTAACTCTTGTTTCATTTTGACATAAAAACAAACATTTACTTGATGCTACTGCTTTACTTACATCAGTTATATCCATAGTCCACCTTTATTCATGTTTTGCTCTATGAAAACATGTCTTGGCAATGTGCACATTGGCAAATGGAGTTGAGTCCAGCAAATGAGTTCAACAAATGTGTTGATTTTTCTTCTAAAAATACGTGCTAGACAGATTCTTGTAATTCTAATGGCCATATTATATGGTAAAAATTATGCTGACTCTGTCTCTAATACATTTATTTTGTATAATTATTCATAGCTATCAGCTTAAGAGTTTTCTAAAAAACTCCTCATTGACTCTACCTTCAAATAGGTTAAACTCCCTTTTATTTCCCTTGGCAATAGTGTGTTATATAGGTCACAATAACGGGATAACCTTTATGATTCATTTTATTGTGCCTCGTAACTAAAAAACAGTGCAAATGTGGCCCATGTTCTACTTCGCTTCATATTTTAGGGAAGTTTGAATTTGTTAGCAAATCCTTTTAGCTGTTTATTGTTTGAAGGTTAAAACGTTAATCTTTCAACAGAAATAAAAATTGTTTACATACATGTCCCATTTGCTTTGTTTCTAGTGATATAAAAACCACTAAATATTAGCAATTAAGAGAGGTTACAGGACCGGGCGTGGTGGCTCACACCCTTAATCTCAGCACTTTGGGAGGCTGAGGCGGGTGGATCACTTGAGGTCAGGAGTTTGAGAACAGCCTGACCAACATGGTGAAATCCATCTACTAAAAATACAAAATTAGCTGGTAAGGGTGGCAAATGCCAGTAATCCCATGTACTTTGGAGGCTAAGACTGGAGAATTGCTTATATCTGTGAGGCAGAGGTTACAGTGAGCCGAGATCGCACCATAGCTCTCCCGCTTGGGCGACAAAAGCAAAACTCCATCTCAAAAAAAAAAAAAAAAAAGAGAGAGAGAGAGAAAGAGAGAGAGGCTGCATAATAATGGATATAGACATGCTATAGTTTTTTCAATCATCCTAAAAAATTTTGTTCATCTTGCATTTGACATGAAACTGTGTGACCTAAAACTAAAATAGTACTGAATCATAGTAAAATTCTTTGTGTCAGAATTTTTCGGTAAGGCAAAAAATTGAATGTATACATACTTTTTTGTTGTTGTTTCTTACAATTTTAGTTAGCCATTTTCGTCAAACTATTCAGGCTGTCTTTTCAGATGTTTCAAAATCTTTTCAGATTTTGTTAGTTGTCACAAAACCATAAAGAGTAAAATGCACACATATTCACAGTACAGTTTGATGTGTTTTGACAAATGTATGCAGTCATTTAATCAATATCCAATCAAAATAATGAACTCAGCTAGCACATTAAATTATTCTCTTCTGCCCGTTTGTAATTAATTCCCATTCACCTTTCCTGATCCAGCCTCAGCCACTATTATGATTTCTTGCCCCAAAAATTAGTTTTGCCCGTTCTGTGACTTCGTGTAATATGTATTGCTTTGCATCGTGCTTCCTTTGCTCAACGTGTTTTTGAGGTTATCACGTCTATTATGTGGTATCTTCCTGTTGTCTAGTATGATTTTGTGTAAATATCCCACATTGTGTTTCTCCAATCTTCTGTTAATTAACATTTGTGTTATTTCCATGTTTTCTCCCTGTTTCGGTTACTATGAATGAATATGTAACACACATCTTTGTTAAAAGTTATTATGATAAATGTAAGTTTTAATTTACTTTGGAGGTTAAATAGCTGGGAATGTGTGCCGGCTACTGATTTATAACTCTCAGTTCCAAATTCACAAATGTAACCTGCTTTGCGAAAATGGATCTCGGCCATTTCAATTGGCACGATGTTAAAGTGTGTCAATAGAGGGCGCCGGGAACACATTGCCAGAGGAAAGGAGGTTGCTAGAGGGTGTCTCTAGCAGTGGTCTACCTGTGGACCACTTCTCCAGCCTTCACCTTCTACAACACATGGAGCTAAAGCATCCAACTCCTGCCCTACATGACAGGCAGCAGCACCCAATAACCAACACCTTTTCCCGGACATTTTCCCCTGGAAAGTTTTGTGGGCGAGTACTTCCAATGAGATACCGCTTCAGGAACAGCTTTCCCCAGCACGCTTGAGAATAGATTGTAGACTGGCTCCAGCAAGTCGATTTCCAGCGGGTTTCACAGACACAGCCACCACCGCTCTCCTTTGCCCAGTGAGCTGGGACTGCACCTTTTCCTGAGGTTCTTGAATTCTCTAGCTTGGCCCTTAAGGGTAGTGGCTGCCTATTCTATCTGCCATTCCTGTATTCGTTAGAGTTCTCTTTACTTATAATCTTTTGTTATACTTAATTATTTTTGTATTAAAGTTTCCCTGTACAAATTGCTCGTAGTTTCTTTTGATTGAAACAGGACTGAGAGTAGAATTGCTGGATCTTATGGTCAGTGCATGTTTAGTAAACACATTGTGTCATTTTACGCTTCTACCAAAATTACGGACGTTTTCTAGATACCCCATATTTTCTCTAGCATTAGATATTATGTCGGTTTTACATTTTTCAACCATTCTAAGGTGTGCGTAATAGTTTCCATGGTTTTTGATTTGCAAATCCCTGAAGACCAATAACTGTTAAGCATCTTTTCATGTGCCTGTTGGCCATTTATATGATATCTTTTTTGAAATGCCTTTCTAAATATTTTGCCCATTTAAAAAAATAGGTTATCTTTTTATCACTGGTTTACAAGAATCGTTATATATTTAGTATACATGTCTATTGTCAGATAAATGCTTTGGAAATATATTCTTCTCTGTTTCGTACTTTCCTACTTTTTATTCCTTAGCTTTGTCATTTGAGGAGCAGAAGTTTTTAATATTGATAAAGTCCAGTTTACAATTCTTCAAATTTTAGTACTATTTAAGATTAATCAAATTAAATAATCTACCTCAAATTGATGTTTGTGTCCAATGTGAGTATAGTCAAGGTTCATTTTCTTTCTCATATTGTTATCTAATTTATTCAGCACCGTATAATGAAAAAATTTGCCTTCCTTCACTGAATTACATAGAAATACTTTTAATTTCTTTTCTTCCTTGTTTCCATTAGCTATAGCCAGGAGTGCAATGTTGAATACAAGTCACAGGACTGGATGTTTTGCTCTTATTTCAGTCTTAGAGTAAAAACATTCCATATTTTACCAATAAGTGGTTTCTTTTTACAGCTTAATGAGGTGTGAATGACATACAATGAACTACACATAATAAAATGTACAATTTGATAAATTTAGACATATATACAATTGTGAAGTCCTCACCACAACCAGAGTGATAAACATATTCATCTCCCTCAAAAGTTTTCTCCTTAAGCAACCAACCATCGCTGTTGGTAAGTTTGTGTTTTCTAGAATTTTATGTAAATGGAATAATACTACCTGTGATCTTTTTTGTTAGGCTTATATCACTTAACACAATTATTTAAAGATCCATCCACATTGTTGCATGTATCAATTGTTCATTTTGTTTTATTGCTGAGTGATATTCTTTTTTATGGATATAACATAATATTTCTTATCCATTTATCTGTTGATAGATACATGGGTTGTTTTCCATTTTTTTCCTATTATAAATAAAGCTGCTATGAGCATTCATGTGTAAATTTCTGTGTGGACATATGGTTTCATTTTTCTTGGGTAAATGCCTAGCAGCTAAATGGCTAAGTCACAGGCTAGGGTTTAACTGAGCATGTTAAGAAACTCCCAAACTGTTTTCTGAAGTGGTTATACATTTTATATTCCCACCAGCAGTGTACAAGAGAATTCCATTTGCTCCATATCCTTGACAATCTTGAATGATTCGTCTTTTAAATCTTAGTCATTCTAATTGGTGTATACTGGTAGCTCATAGCGGTATTAATTTGCATTTCTCTAATGACTAGTGAGGTTGAGCATCTTTTCATATGCTAATTTGCCACCCATATATTGTCTTTGGTGACTTGTCTTGAAGCTTTTGTCTATTCTTTAAAAGGTGTTCATTTTCCTATTATTGCCTTTCCTGAGCTCAGACATATCTTTTATCGCAGGTGTGATTTGCTAGTGTTTTCACCAGTCTACGTCTTGTTTGTTAATTCTCTCAGCAGTTTCTTTTGAAGAGCATACGTTCTTAATGCAGTAGAACATGATTTTTTTTTTCCTTTGTATCCTGTGTTTTTGGTGTTATAGCTTAGACAAGTTTGCATAATTCAGAAGTTATGTTATTATAGATGTCATATTTGCATTAAGATTTATTTTTAGTTAATTTTTCTATGTAGTGTGAGGTACAGATGGAAATTTATTTGGGGACATATATATATCCAATTTTTCTAGTATAAGTTGTTTCATTGAGATGCCTATTTCTCTATTTAAAAAATGATTGAACCATTTATGTGAGGGCTGATTCCTGGATTTTTAGTAATTTCAAAAGATATAGAAAACATCATAGTCAGTAAAAATTAACATCCACTTATGACTTTAAAATTTGGTAAATATGTATAGAAAAAATGTTACTCAACTTAATAAAGAACAGTCACAAAAACCTATACACACATTATGTGTAAGGGTGAAATATATTTTTAAGTTCTCTTTATATTCATGAAAAATCAAGAAAGATTGCTATCTAATCAGTATGGTAAAACAAGAAAATAATACAATTACATGATTATAAAGGAAAACAAAACTCTCATTATTCAAAGATAATATGATCATGTATATAAAGAACTCACAATGATTTACAAATCAATCATTAAAATTTATATATATAGCAAAATTATCAACGCACAGTTAATTTAAAGATCATTGTTTGTCTTTATACCAGAGAAAACAAAACAGAATGTGTCATTGAAAAAATTATGTTACTGATATTCATCCACTAGGATCTCACAAAAGATGTAATCAAAGTCCAAATGAAGAAAATGGAAATATTTAAATAAATGGAAATATGTACCATGTGTATAAAAAGAAAAAAACAATATTATGAAATTGTAAATGCTTCACAAATTGATTTATGTATTCTAATAAAAGTTTCAAAATATTTTAATAGAAATTGAAATGAAATTTAATAACTTTTTAACAAGTTGTATGTAAGAACAAATGATACAGAATAGCATAGATGCTCCTGAGGGAAAAAAAAGGTCAGTACCTTACCATACCAAATATCCAAACTTATTAAGTGAGATTGACAAGGAAATTGTGTACTGGGGTAAAACAAGGCAAACTGATCAATGAGAAAGTAGAGTGCAAAGAAATACATTCATATATATTTGGACAATTTAGATTTGACAAAGATGGCAATGAAGATTAGTTGTAGAACTGATGAACTATTAAATAAATGGTGCTGGTAAAACTGATTATTTATATAACAAATTATATTAGAGCGCTATATCAACCTTCTTTTGTTATCCATTTCTAAAATAACTAAATATTCTATTGTGAAATGTACAACTATAATGGCTTCATAAGACAACACGGTAGATCACATAATCTTGAAATGGAAAAATGATTTTGTCAAACCAAATACAAAGGGCATAAAACATAAGTTAAAAGTTTGAGCAATTCACTTACATTAAGATTCTTAACATATATTAATCAGTAGACCAAAAGGTGATCAAAAAGTAGAAGGCATTTGTAATATACAAATGTGTTTGTGTGTGTGTGTACTTATATACACACATGTATGTATATTTGTATAATAGCTTATTATAGATTATTTTTTAAGATTTTATTAAAATGATTGACAAAAAGATAAAGAATGTGAAAAAAATTGAACAGACCCTTCTAATAAGAGGATATATAAATATCCCCCATGAAAAATGTAAAAAATATTTAACTGACAAAGTAGAAGTTAAGTATAGTAAAATATAATTTCATCATCAGTTTAACAAAAAATAAAATGTCAAGAAATAGAAAGTGTTGATGAGCATGTGAGCAACAAGAACTCTGCTGGTGGGAATATAAATGAGTACGATCACTTTGAAAAATAATTTAACATCATCCAGCAAAGTTGAAGATGGGCATACACACAGATCTAGCAAGCCATCCTGGGCATTTACCCAGGAAAAAACCTTCCAAATGTATCTCAGAAGACATGCTCAAGAATATTTATAGCAGCTTTCATTGTCAAAACAAAATAAAACAAAACCCAGAAAACAGCATGATCAATGAGAGAATAGATAAATACATTTTACAGCAATACTACAATAAATGCTACACAATAATGAAAATAAATTATATGCTTCTATAGGGATCAAGATAGATAACTCTCAGGAATATAAAGTGGACTGAAAATGGAAGTCCTTAACATGTACAGCTAATACCATTTATATAAATTTGAAAATAGTGGAAAACTGAATACATTATTGAATGTAGGCATATGAAGTAAACCCCACAAAATAGGAATAAAAGGAATGAAAAACACAAAGGTCAGGATTGCATATCTTTTGAATGGAAAGGTATAAAGCTTTAATTACACCTACATTTCTATTTCTTAGACTGTAGTGAATATATTACTGTTCACTCCACTTTTATGCATTTTACCCTACACATGCATTATATATATTCTTGTATGTATTTAATATGTAATGGGTTTTTAATTTGTAATCTATATTTAATATATTACAAAAATAATATATTACAAAAATAATATATATTTAATATATTACAGAAAAATAACTTAACATCATCCAGCAAAGTTGAAGATGGGCATACACACAGATCCAGCATGAAAATGAAAACAATGAAAACAATGAAATAATATTTTCAAATTTTCAAGGGAAATTAAAAAAATAGATTATCATTATGGGCATAAAGTACTATGTAAATACAAAGATAGAATAAATAATATTTGGGTAAAAAAGCTTTATAGTTATACATTTCAAATATTTGTTTTAAAAAGTAGCAATCAAAAGAAATCAGCAAAAAAGAAAAATAATTCACATAGGGAAAATTGAGCAGTGTGGATTAAATGTAAATTAAATTAGTGAAATTTGTGGCAAAATTAATAAAGCAGAAGTATGTAAATAAAATAATTAATTTTGAAACCCTCAGCATGAAGTGAAATAAATTAGAATTTGGAAATACAATGAACAATTATTTTAAAATACACAAAACATTACTAAAACATAGTGTGCTTTTCAAGTGTTAACATATTTTGTACTAAATATACGTAAGACTGAATCAAAGGAAGTGTTAAATTTATTAGTGTAAATATCTGTTAGTATAAAAAAAGAGGGAGAGATGAAGCATAAAGCTGATGGCAAAGCAACCCAGGGATAGAGGATAGAGAGAAGCAAAGAAGAAGCCTCTTGTCTCTCCACGAAGATGGACAATGTGGTTAACTCAGTCATGTGTATCTTAGGTTAGAAAGATTCAATGTAATACTGTACCTATGAAGATTTGAAGTGAATTGAGTAATGTAATGACTTAATTCTGAATAAATCATTTTTTAAAAAAATGAATGAAAACAATGCCACTGAATATTTGGGAATACAGTAAAGAAAGTGGTTAACTTTAGATTTTATTAAAAGCTTACAGTTGAATTGCATATTAAAATAATAAGTCAACCCAGGGTCAGGAATGGAAAGTGGAAGATGTTCCTATAAGGCATAATATAACACAAGAGATACTTGTGTTAATACAGTTAATTACCTTTAGTGTAGTTCCAAAAGACTGCATGTGTAGAAGTACACACACACACACACACGCGCACACACATACACACACACAAGTGCAAGTATAACTGGTGAAGTCCTAATGAACTGTGTAGATTGTGCTAATGCCAATTTCCTGGGATTGATATTGTACTACATAGATGTGTCAGGTGTTAGTATTGGAAGATACAAGAGGGAAGGCTCCTAGAACTTTCCTGTACATTTCTTTGCAATTTCCTGTGAATCTATAATTATTTCAAAATAAAAAGTTAAAAAAAACTGAAAAAAGATTAGAAATAGAATACACAATATTAAAAGTAGTAGGAGAGAAAAGCTAATTAGATATTGAGCAAAGAAGACTAAAATTTAATAGCTAAACATTCAATTAAAGAAGCCAGTAAAAAAAAATAAGCACAAAATAAGCAGATATTAATAAAAGAAAATTCATTAAAAATAGAAATTATCACAAAAGTAAAAATTTATTTGACATTACTAATAAAATGGAAGTGTTATTGAAAGAACTAAGCAACAAAAAATAAAAACATATTAAAAATATAATAATACAAAATTGAAATACAGTGTTTTCTGTCTAAGTTTTTAGCACAACCATGAAAAGTCTTTTAACAATAAATCTAAATATTTTTCTGAAACATACTTTTTATCATGATTTGCCAAGGGAGTCTTTTTATCCTTTAAGTCAGAGATGATCCCTATTTCATATACAATATTCTGGAAAATAGTAAAAGAGAGTAAGCTACCCAAATAGTTTAATAAAACTCATTAAGATACAGTATCAATACTGGACAGAAAGATGTAAACTGAAATGAGCATTAATGTGAAAATCTAAATACTGGCAAGCAAGCCAGTGGATACAAAATAGAAATAATAATTTATTTAAGGGTATAGCCAAGAAATGTGAGGGTAACTCAAATTGGATCATCCATGATTAGAATTCATCATATTACCATTTTAAGGGGAAGAATATAATTATCTTAATAGCCACCCCCTTTGAAAATTAAGAAAATGCAACACTTATTTATAATAAAATCTCTAAGCTGAATAGATTTAAAATAATTTTTAACAGAATAAATAGCATCTATCAAAAAAACTACAGTATAAATCATGTTAATGTAAGATCTTACAGGTATTACTCTTAAACTCAAGAACAATTGTTAGAACACACAGCACATCTTTTTGCTGGCCATAGCATATTGCCAATTGAATATGTTATTTTAAGTCTTAACCAAATCAATAAGGGAGGAAAAATAAACAATTAAACTAAAAATAAATTAAAAGTTTTTGCAGAGCAGAGGAAACAATCAAATGAAAAGGCAAGATACAGAATGGGAGAAACTATTTGCAAATCATATATCTGACTCAATATTAACCATCACAACGTCTAAGAAGGGATTAATATTAAAATCTGAAAGGAACTTACAACTCTATAATCAAAAAATCCGATTAAAAAATGAGCAAAGGATATGAACAGACATTTTTCCAAATAAGATATAAGAAATGTACAAGAGGTATATGAAAAGGTGCTCGACATCATTATTTAACAAGGGGATGCCAATCAAAATGCAATGTCATCTCACACCGGATGGCTATTATCGAAAAGTCAAAAGATAAACGTTTTTGAAAACGTGGACAAACGGAAAACCTTCTTTATACATTGTTGGCAAGAATGTAAATTGGCACAGCTATTATTAAGAACATTATGGAGCTTCCTAAAAAATTCAAAAATATTATTATTATATATCTAGCAATGTCACTTCTGGCGATACATATGTATATATACATGTTTGTGTTTATGTGTGACTGTATGTATACATATATCTCCAAAACAATCGTTATCTCGAAGAAATCACTGCAATCCTCATATGTATTGACTGCAGCATTATTTATAATAGTCAAGATATGGAAGTAACCGAATGTTCATTGATAGATGAATGGATAAAGAAAATGTCATATACATATATACACACACTATATATATACACACACACTCCTTATATATATGCACAATGTAATATTATTCAGCCTTAAAAAAGAGAAAGTTCTGTGTTTTGCAACAAAATGGATGGACCTGGAGAATATCATGCTAAGCGAAATAAGCCAGACACAGAAAGACAAATACTACATGATCTCAGTTATATGTGGTCAAACTCATAGAAACAGAGTCAAAGGATGGTAGCCAGAGGTGGAGGGAGATGAAGTGTTAAACCATGGGTACAATCTTGCAGTTGTGAGATGAATAAGTTCTGGAGAGCTAATGTACAGCATGATGACTGTAGTTAATAAGAATGTGTTAGGTACTTGAAATTTTCTAAGAAAGTAATCTTAAGTGGGCCGGGTGTTGGGGCTCATACCTGTAATCCCAACACTTTGGGAGGCTGAGGTGGACGGATCACAAGGTCAAGAGATCCAGACCATCCTGGTTAACATGGTGAAACCCTGTCTCTACTAAAAATACAAAAAATTAGCTGGGCATGATGGTGGAGTAGTCCCAGATACTCGGCAGGCTGAGGCAGGAGAATGGTGTGAACCCTTGAGGCTGAACTTGCAGTGAGCCGAGCTCACGCCACTGCACTCCAGCCTGGGGGACAGAGTGAGACTCTGTCTCAAAAAAATATATATATTAATAATAATAATAATCTTAAATGTTCTCACTAGACACACACACACACACACACACACACATAGAGAAAGGTAAACAAATGAGGTGATGGATATGTCTATTAGCTTGATTGTGGTAATCATTTCACCACATAAAAGTTATATCAAAACATCACTTTATATACCTTAAAAATATACAATTATCATTTGTTACTTATGCCTAAAGAAAACTGAAAAATTTTATATGGATATACAAAGAATCTAAATGAGCATCTGGAGGCTGCCAGACTCTAGATTGAGTGATAATTTTTACACCCAGAGCTGGGGAGCCACAAAGGAAAACAGCCAAGGCCTGCACACCCCACCTTTCCGAGGAGCTGGTTTGACTGTCTGAACTGGTATCTTACATGACTTTCCTCTCTGCAATGAGATTGTTTATCATCTGGTTTTTAGGGAGAGCGTGGAGGTCAGAATTCACAGATGCCAGCATGTTGGTCATTCATCATTGAGCAGAAGCACTAGCCTCGTGTTTCTCAGGATTCAGTCCAGTGTGGTCCATGGAGTGAGCCACACCTCTTAATCAGTCGTGGATACACATGCTCAGGGCATTCTTCATGGGCACTGAAGCAGCGCAGTAGATGGAGGCCTGTGCTCAGAAGGGTCACATGCTTGTAGTGCCCTTTGAAAATTCTTAATAATTTTATTTTTAAGTTTGTGTTTTGGACATGAATTTTGGTAAGACAAGGGAGCATGCTCAGGGCACTTGGAGCTTAAGCTCACCAGACATGTTGCCTCCTATCTCCTCCCTGGGACAAGGTTCTCTGAGACCTGCTTCACAGCCCCTCATGCTCACTCGACCCAGGCTACTCTTCCCCAAACTTCTCTCTTGACACAACGGTATGGGGGGAGGCCTACCTTCCATCGTAGTCCTCCACACTTGGAGGAGGCTGGGCATTGGCAAACAGAGAGTGAAAAGGTCAGGGTTGCACTGCCACTGGCCTCTTGATGGTAGGGCAAGAAAGTGGCCAATCCTTCTAGCCTTGTGCTGCCACAAGGGTTTGGCTCTCACCTAGCCATGATCCAGGGTGACGAGTGTCCCCAGAACAGAGGTTGCAATCTCTTGAGGGTCTTCAATTATCTGTACATTGAAGTAGTCCTGCCAGGAAAAGATATATTGATTTTCCTGCCCCTCTCAGAGTCCTGCCTTTTTGTTGTGCACTGGACCCTACAAATTATGTAGTTGGCCCTGTCTATAATGTCCCGCAAAACAGATATGAGTTGCTAGAGATGGGTAATCTTCCAGTCTTACATGGAGAGAAGATAGAATACCTGAAGATTCTCCACCACAGGACAGAAGACTGGTGAAACAGAGTCCCACGACAGTAGCCACCATTTGTGGGTGACATGTTCTGCCAGACACTGTTAGGTCCCGACCATAAGAATTCTATAAGGTCAGTACTATCATCCTCATTGTACTGATGGCAGAACAGAAAGGTTACATAATTTCTTCAAGTGGCAGAGTTTGTTAGGGAAAGGTTTATGGGAAAGGAGATCTTGGAATTGAGCAGTTCCAGGATGGGACTCTTAAGGAGAAGTAAGAATGATTAAAGGCATAGAACATACCACAGTGTGGCCCCTTTTAGGGACTATGGGTATTTTCATTTAGCAAGTATGATTTGAGCTTAGATGCAGCTTTCAGATGGGAAACTAGAGAGAGGCGCAAGGAATCAGATGGAGAATCAGAGCAGATGATTAGAAGCCTTGTTTGCCTTTAGGCAACTGAGATTCAGTGGATGTTTTTGGCAGAAGAGTAACATGAATAGACTCACATTTTAATAAAAATCATTCCTCCATAGGATCAAAGGTGACTTGATTGGTATGAGAGCCAAGGGAAAATTTATAAAGACTAGATGGAGGCAAAAGTGGTTTTGTTCCAACAAAGAGGAGTGAGCTGAGAAGTTTGGGTGAGTGGAGAAGGGAGAGGATGGTTGAGTACAGGGAAGACAGGGATCAATCATATCTAATGCCGCAGAAACATAAGAGGTATTTTCACAGTCTTAGGTGTTAACATTAAAAGGTTGTGGTGAATTTTCCTAGTGCAATTTTACTAGTGTGTTTGATGTGAAAGTCTTACATTGTGACTTAGGTGTAAGTGAGATTTGAAGAGGTAGCCACAGCAAATGGAGTATATTTAGTTTCATCCAAAGGCAAGAGACAGGAGAAAGTGGCATGAGTGTTAAACCAGTGGTATGTAAGGATGTTTTGCAATTTTTTTAAGAAAGAATTTCCTATCTCATATTCCCAAAGTACATTTTTAAAAAGACTTCTCTTATGATGTTTGCCTTGCTAATGACAGATTTAAGTATTTATCTATGACTGTAATCTCAACTAGTTGATGAGCTCTTGGAAGACCAGGATTATATTTTATTCATTATTTTAATCCCCATAGCATGCAAATTTCTAGATGCATATGAAATGAGAATTTAATAAAATTTAATTCATCAGTATGTAGTATTTCATCTTTCAAATGATTCTCAAACATTTAGCCTGGAATTGCAAATCTTGTTCACAGTAAAATGTAAAATACCCCAAGTGGGTCTTTCTGATGAAAAGCAGCTCAGTATTGAGCAGTGGTTCTCAAAGTATGGTCCTCAATCCAGCAGCATCAACATCACCCGGGACATTGTTGGAAATACAGATTCTCCAGTCCCACACAAAATTACTGAATGGAAACTCTGGGGATGGGGCCTCACAACCTGTCTTCTACAAGCTCTCCAAGGAATTTTGATTTGCCCTAACATTGAGAGAATCATTGAGGTAGAGAAACACAATCCTTGGATTTAATCATATCTGTTTCACACCTCATTTTTGGCTCGTAATTTTTGGCACTTACGAGCCAAGTGCAGTGAGCATTTATTAATGATTACATAATGCAGTTTTCTTAAGCAAGGAAGGTGGGGTATCCAGAGAAATAGCTGCAAGAATTGAGTGACAGGCATTTAGCTCGCTATCTGATACAATGTCAATATTAAATAGATACTATTTTTCCCATTCAATATACAATGTGCAATTATGGAATTATGGCTTAATAGAGAAGCCTAGAACTAGCAAAGTAAAAACAAGAGGCGTGGGAATCAGTGTACACTGAACACTTACTTTTCCCTGTTTATTACTCAGTCCTGGGTATTTTCATCTAATGTTATCTATATTAGAACCAAGCCCACTTCCTTCAAAGTCTATTTTACTTTTACCATCGTTCCAGTCACGCTTGTGCCAAGAATGAGTTCATTAATTACAAATGACAAATAAAATAAAAGGCTTCTATACAGAAGTCAGCTTTCCACTTCACAGTCTTAAATTCTTTTCTATTTTTCAACTAGGAGAAAAATAGCATCCTATGGTGAATGCTTTAATAGCAAAATTCTAAATAAGGAAGATTTCTCATATTTGAGGAAAATAAAGGCACTAATGCTTGTTTGCCCTGTAAATGCTTTTTATCATCTTGCAGGAATGGGAAGATAAAAGGATCAATCACAGGGAAAGGCATGCATTTTTCAGAGCTTTGTCTCTTACTGTTGTTCAGCTTTAGCAAGGGTATTAAAACAGCATCCTATAAACAGTACTTATTCATACTGCTCACATTTTCATATAGCTTTCCCTGATCCTCTATCTGTAAATGCAAGGTCAGCTTAACACCGTTATGAAGAAAACCCTTCTGAAACCACACCTCTCCCTTTCTTTCATGCTTCAAATATGTATCTCTGAGCCCTGTTCTTGAATTGACATACATTTAAAAACAATTCAATCATGGATTGATCAGCTGATCCAGTGATATACAGACTACAGCTTGCTTTTGCCATTGTTTCTCTTTGTTACTAGTGGGCCTTTGTTTGAATCCTGCAGCATCAGCCCTGACTGCAAAAACTGATTGACTGAGCTATGCCACAGGGCATAAAATAACAAAGGAAGAAAAATATGAACAGTTAGTGAAAGAAGCCCCAGGAAAAGACATAAATAAATGTAGCATACCCAAATACTGCAGCACTGGTAGAATCCTAACCAGGGCAAGAAAAACCAGATAACAGTGTCTTTATTTTAATGTTTGAAAGGTGAATTCAAGGAGAGATACTGTGTTCCAAGAACTATGTTAAGCCTTCGAATGATCATTTTCTAAACACATGAAACAAATTCGCCCACTCATAGATAATGCTGAACCTAAATAGTCTTCACACTTTGGGCTCTTTTAGATAATATGGTAATGATATTTTAAAGAAGTCCACATAGATAATAATCATCAAGTCAATAAATACAGACAGGCTACGTCTATGCTAACATTTGCATATAAATCCATTTGAGTGAAATATTAAAAACTCAGCATTTAGCCTTTTCCAGGAATTTGAATAGGACCTAATAAAATTTCTAAATTTTCTGTGAGGTTTGTATATACACAAGGAAATCACGGCCTTTTAAAATCTCAAGGTTGGAAAGGACCTTAGAGGTCAGATGATCCAGCTTTTTTTGTTTTGCGATGAGTTGTTTGGGAAAAGCATTATTATCAAGTGTCCTCTACTGAAGACTCGCACACAATGGGTAACTTGGGAAGAAGCTCAGCATCTGGGCACTCTGATGACAATTTATATAGCAATTTCAGACAAAATATGCTTTAATCAGTGAAAAAGATCATTTTGAGCTGGATGCCTTTTGCAAGAAAGCACAGCATTTATATTGAATCAAATGAAGAGATTTCCTTAAAATGACTTTGTTTATACTGTACTGGGCTGATTTCTCAAGACTTCCTTCTCTGCTCTTCTTCTTCTTCTCCTTCCTTTTCTTTATCTTTCCCTCCCCTCTTTTTCTTCTCCTTCTCTCTCTCTCTCTCTCTCTTGCTTTCCTCCTTCCTTTGTTCTATAAGATAAGTATTAGATAAAAGCTAATTACAGAATCCATTTCAGGAATCTGTATTCAGGAATAGAAGTACACTTAATAAAGCTATGTAGACAAAAATGTGAGGCTGAAGAGAAAGAGTGAGTTGGAGCTGGACTATTCTGTGTGAGAAATTAACAGAATTTGTGTGTGGGTACAGTCAGATGGGAGATGGGAAGAGGATCTGAGCAATTGTTCTGAAATAGCTACCTGTGAAGAATTCTCAGAAGCTAGAATGAGTTACAGATATTTATGACCAGTTATAATTCAATTTTTTAAAATGTTTGCTGGGCAGTGCTGTAATATGATGCCTTTCTGTTTCCTCAAGACGTTAATCAAGTACGCTCACATGAAATAATTTTGTGTTAAGTGGGGTGAATGAAAATAAACAAATAAATGAACAAAACCTGCTTTTAGAGGAAATATGGAAAGTACAAATATATGCTCATTTATCGATCATGGTGGCAGTTCCATTGCAGGAGAGATTGTTCAATAGCAAAATGTATAATGGTTTGGATCTAATTAAAAAATTACCAGCCATGCAAAAAGAAATATTTAAAAGGATGTTATATGTGTGTTTCCTATGTTCAAAAATCTCGAACATATATTGGACATATTAAATGGAGACATGGAAATATAAAAGTGTCTCAAATCAGATTTCTAGAGATTGAATTTCTGATACCTGGGATGGAAAAAATTTACTGGATGACATTAATGGCAGATTATAAATTTCAGAAGAAAAATTGATAACTTGAAGACAGCAACAGAATCAATCCACAATGTAACACACATACACACAAAGAATTAAACAAAAGACATAAAAAAGCATAAATGAACTGTGAAAAAGCTAAATATATGTGTAAAGTCCTGGAGAAATAAGAATAGGTAGAAAAAAATTATTTGTAAAAAACAGTAGTTCACAATTTTCTAAGTTTGATGAAAGTGAATATCTACTTCATCAAGAATGTGATGAATGTGAATGAATCACTTAACTGCAAGCTCAAGAAACATGAAGAATATTATACAAGGCATATAATAATAAAACTATGGAAGCCAGCAACAAAGAATGTAAAGAAAATCTTTAAAACAGGCAGAGAGAAAAAAAAAAAACAGATATCACATAAATAGGAACAGATATAAGAATGACAACAGATTTCTTTTTGGAGGTAATGTAAGTAGGATGTGAAGCACAATTTTTAAAGTATTGAAAGAAATAAAAAATCAACTTAGAATACTTTACCCATCAAAAATATCTTTCAAACAATAAAGTGAAATAAAGACATTTTCAGAAATAAAAAAGCTAAAAGAATTTATCACAATCAGATTTGCAAAAAAAATGTTAAAGTAAGTCCTTTACACTTTGGGAGGCCGAGACGGGTGGATCATGAGGTCAGGAGATCGAGGCCATCCTGGCTAACACGGTGAAACCCCGTCTCTACTACAAAATACAAAAAAAACTAGCTGGGTGAGGTGGCGGGCGCCTGTAGTCCCAGCTACTCGGGAGGCTGAGGCAGGAGAATGGCGTAAGCCCAGGAGGCGGAGCTTGCAGTGAGCTGAGATCCGGCCACTGCACTCCAGCCTGGGAGACAGAGCGAGACTCCGTCTCAAAAAAAAAAAAAAAAAAAAAAAAAAAGTAAGGCCTTTAAACAGAAGGAGAGTAACAGTGAATGGAAACCAAGATGTAAAGGAAGGAAGAGCAATAGGTATGATAACTACCTTCATAAATATAGAGATTTTTTTCTTATTATTTAAATATTTTGAAGACATAATTCAATGTTTTAAGGAAAAAAAAGAGCAATGTATTGTAGAGCAAGTAGAAATAAGAAGATAGCAATAGCACAAAGGCTGGGAAGAGAAAAATGGAAGTTGTTATGCATATGTAAAGTAACACAATATCAATTTAATATCCATTCAGATAAGTTACAGATATGCACAATAAATCCTACAGAACAACTAAACATGAATAATGGTTAATGAGTCAACAAAGGTGATAAAATTAAATAATAATTAATATGCAATCCAGACATGGGAAAAGGGAACAAAGAAATACTTGAGACCAAAAAGAAAAAATCAAAAATTTTAATTATACATGAAGAGTAAGTTTTAGAGATCTGCTGTACAACATAGTACTCAGAGTTAACCATATTCCATTGTGCACTCTTGTTAAGAGAGTATATCTCATATAAAGTTCTTACTATTAAAAAAATGGGTAGGGGATACAAGTTTACTACTGGAAATAAAGCACATGTCTATTACCTTGATTGCAATGATGGTTTCATGGGTACACACCCATGAAATCATATACATTAAATATGTAAAGTTTGTTGCATATCAATTATGTCTCAATAGAGCTGTTAAAAATAAGTGAGCAAATATTATCTGCAAGACTTAAACAAGATTTGGAAGAAAGACTTCATACATAGCAGTGTGGAAATGAAAGGGTGTATGTGCCCTCTTTTAAGATGTAGACCTGTGAAGAGGTATTAAATGAAGAACAGTTATGTAGAAATTCATAAAGTTGAGTAGAATTGCACTGGGGAGTAGGTGGAAATGAAGACAAGTAAAAGGGATTCATTGTATGGACATATCACAGACTGTCTAGCCAGAGAGGTACAATAAATAATCTCCAGAAGCAGAACAATATACTGGCTCAGCCTCAGTTAGAACAGAGATGAAGCACTTCATCTATTTCCCTGCCACTATGAGCCCCTCAACTATGGGATATTTCAATGGTGATGTTCAGGTGTTCAGGAAGTAGATTTATTTTCATATCAGCTATTTTGCACTGAATTTTTTTTTTTTTTTTTTTTTTTTTTTTGAGATGGAGTCTCGCTCTGCCGCCCAGGCTGGAGTGCAGTGGCCGGATCTCAGCTCACTGCAAGCTCCGCCTCCCGGGTTCACGCCATTCTCCTGCCTCAGCCTCCCGAGTAGCTGGGACTACAGGCGCCCACCACCGGGCCCGGCTAGTTTTTTGTATTTTTTAGTAGAGACGGGGTTTCACCGTGTTAGCCAGGATGGTCTTGATCTCCTGACCTCGTGATCCACCCGTCTCGGCCTCCCAATGCACTGAAATTTGAAGAAATGCCTATTCTAATTTAGATGAGGTGGAACCATGCTCATACTGGAAAAAGAGTAACACAAAGGAAAAAGAAGAGGAAACATCTAGCCTAGGGTTAAGAGGAAAAGATTTGTGATATGGAACAAGTTCATCTTTCTGTATTAATTTTCCTTTTTGTTAAAGAGTGGGTAATACTTACCTTGAGCTACTTATGAAGATTAAATAAAATATGTATGAAATACTTAGCACAATGTCTGGTACATAGTTAATTTTCCCTAACTGGAAAGTATTACTTTTAGACTTCAGAAAGGAGACTTCTTCAAATAAAAATATATTTTCTTTTCTCCAGGTTCTCAAAATTTGACAGCAAAATCTAATTATGATAGCTTACATAAAAACCTTGGTTCATTGTAGTTAATTAAACTGAAGAATCCATCCATAATGATTTAGCATTTTTTTCTTATTTCTAATGAAAAAGTCCACCCAGGGAAAGTGCCATGGATTTTCTGTTATATATCACAAAACAGAATGTAAAAGAATCAGGTTGCCAGGCGCGGTGGCTCAAGCCTGTAATCCCAGCACTTTGGGAGGCCGAGATGGGCGGATCATGAGGTCAGAAGATCGAGACCATCCTGGCTAACACGGTGAAACCCCGTCTCTACTAAAAAATACAAAAAAAACCTGGCCGGGTGAGGTGGCGGGTGCCTGTAGTCCCAGCTACTCGGGAGGCTGAGGCAGGAGAATGGCATAAGCTCAGGAGGCGGAGCTTGCAGTGAGCTGAGATCCGGCCACTGCACTCCAGCCTGGGCGACAGAGCGAGACTCCGTCTCAAAAAAAAAAAAAAAAAAAAAAAAAGAATCAGGTTGATCAATGATGTCTTTTTTGTCTCCTGTAGCACTGCACTCAAAGACTATCATATATATAGATCAGACTTTTCTCAAATCCAGAAAAATTTAGGTAAAAAATATTGGTTTCAATTTTCTTATATTTCTACAATAAACTTGCATCAACCGTGTAATAAAACATTGATTTAAAGGTTAATATAAGAAATAAAGTAAAATTGACTTTAAATAAAAAATAGAAAAATGGTAGATTTAAACCCAATAATAGCAATAATCATTAAACGTTAATGTTCTGAACATCCAATTAAAATGCAGAGATTGTTGGATTGGATAGAAATGCAAGATTCAACTCTATATAAATTGTACAATATATCCAGTTTAAATATAAATACACAAATAGATGAAAAGTCAGAAAAACAAAAAATACTATGCCAACACTAAAAGGAATATTGTAGTTACTATTTTGATATCAGAGAAAGTACACTTTAGAATAAAGAATATTTCAGAGTTAAAAAAGTAATTTTTATGAAAGGTCATAAAAATCCTAAGTGTTTATGTACCAAATAGCAGAGCTTTAAAATACACGAAGCAAAATCTCATAGAATGGCAAGGAGAACAGACAAATCTACCAATAAAGTCGGAGATGTTATTATCTTTCTCTGAGTAACTGAGAGGAGAAATAAAAAGATAATGGACAAGTATGTAAGAGACATGAATGACACTATAAAATAATTTGTCCTGATGGATATTACAGAATACTTCATCCAACAAGAGCAAAATGCACACCCATTTAGGTTCTTTAAAAAAAAAAAAAATCCATTTACTAAATAGACCATATTTAGGACTATAAAATGAGTCCCAATAGAATTTCAAAAATTCAGATCATACTAAAGAAATTCTCTTATAATAAAAGAAAATTAAATTAGAAATCAACAACAGAAAATCTCAGGAAAATTCCCAAATACTTGAAAATTTAATAACACTTTTGTTCATAATCTGTGAGTCAAATTAGAACTCGAAGGAAAGTTAGAAATAATTTTGAATGGAATAAAACTCATAACACAACCTATCAAAATTTCTGTATGCAGGTAAAGCTACACTTAAGAATTTTACAGCACTAAACACCTATTAAAAAGAGGAAAATGATTTTAGTTTCTACCTTATAAACAACAAAATGAAGAGCAAATGAAATCAATTATACAATAGAAAAAAATTGATAAATATTAGAGTGAAATTTAATAAAATTGAAAACAAAACATATATACAAATAAATTAAAGAAAACCAAAACCAGGTTCTGTGAGAAGATCGATAATATTGATTTAGCCAGTCTGATCAAGAAACAAAGTAAAAATATAAATGATAAATACCAAGAATGAGAGAAATGATATTATTTTACAGACATTAAAAAGTATAATACAGGAGTATTATGAAAACATGTATTCAAATAAATATGTATATATACATATATAGAGAGAGGTAAAATGAAGACATTTTTAAAAAGGTACAAACCACAATCCCTCACTCTACAAGAAATTAAAACTTGAAAAGCTTTATATCTATAAGAAATATATAATTTGTAGTTAACATTTTTTTAAAAACAAAACAACAATCTTGGTTCAAATATTTTCACCAGTGACCTTTATATAAACAATGTATGTTCTATCCATATTTTCCCCCAAAACTTAAAAAGAAATAAATATTCTATTACTAATACTATTACTAATACAAAAATTACATGGAGATATTTCAAGAAAGAAAATGCATATATCAATACTCCTCATAAACATAGATGCAAAAAGTCTTAGCAAAATTTTTGCTAATAAAATTCGGCAATATATAAAAAAAGATAATACATCAAGACAAAGTGGCGTTTACACCAGAGATGCAAGTTCGGTTTATCATTTCATAATAAATCAATGTCATTTACTACATTATCAAATTTAAAAACCATATGATCATCTCAACAGACGTGCAAATGCATTTTACCAAAACAAAATTAAAATTAAAAAAGACCCTCAAAACAAAAACAAAAACACTTTTAGCAAACTAAGAATACAAGGAAAGTTTCTCAAGCTTGTAAAGGACATCTACTAAATTCATACTTAATGAGAAGAAACTAATTGCGTTCCTTTTAAGATTAGCAATAAAGTATGTTTATTCTCTCTACTTGTTTTCCACCTTGTACCAGAGCTTCTAGTTAGTGCAATAACATAAGAAAAGTAAACAAAATACATTTATATAAAAAAAGAAGCTTAGGTTTTTTTTTTTTTTAATTTTACTTTAAGTTCAATTTACTTTAAGTTCTGAGATACATGTACAGAACATGCAGATGTGTTATATAAGTATACGTGTGCCATGGTGGTTTACTTGCAGATAGGATAATTGTTTTTGTGGAGAATCACATGGAATTCACTAAAGTGCTACTAGAACTAATGAGTCAATTTAGCAAGATTGCAAGATACATGATAAATACGCAAAAAGAAAAAAAGGAATTCATGTTGGGTACAAAGAATCGGACATTAAAATAAAATAAAATATCATACATAATAATGAATTACTTACCTGATAAAAGACTTGAAACCAGTGTATTAAAAAAATTCTGCATCAAGAATATAAAAACTGAAAAAGAGAAAACAAAAAATTTTATTTAATTAAACTAAAGATCTTCTGCACAGCAAAAGAAACTATCATCAGAGTGAAGAACGGGAGAAAATTTGTGCATATGAAGCAATGCACAATATCATCTGTCATTTGGGAAATACAAAATTAAAACCCCCATGAGATATCACTATACAGCTGTTGGAACACCAAAAAGTAACCAAGACTAATGACTTTGTGACAGAAAGTAAACAGTAGCTGGCTGTGCAGAAGTGGGCAAGGAGGATTGGGAGGGAGAAACTACAAAGAACATGAGAAAACATTTGGGGATGATGAACATCAGGAAACTTTAAGGGTATTGATATGTTTATTATCTTAATGATAATGATAGTTTCATAGATATGTACATATGGGTCAAAACTCATAAAATTGTACATTCTAAATGCATCCAGAATAAGTTCAGAGACAGTTTCCAGAATTAGATGGAGAGTTATAAAACATGAAGCCCTAGTATAATAGCACATTCATTAAAAATTTCACGAGAGACTAAGGAAACATTTTATTATCTTAGTAAGGACGATGAATTTCTTACCCAGGAAAATATCTGGATTTGGTGCATGTAGGTGTGTATACGTATGTATGTGTGTATGTGTATGTATATATTAATGTTAGGGGAAAACAAACATTGAAATTAAATATTGTACACAATAGCTAATTACCTAAAAAAGTAGATGATATACATATATACATACACATATATATATATATCCATGTGACATAATGCTCTTATTTTTGAAATTGGTTTAAACATAATATCCATTTCACAAGATTCTCGTGAAAATTAAATGAGTTAACATTTAAGATATTTATAATGTTAGCCAGCCCAACGTAAGTAAGTCCTTGAATGCTAGACATTATTCTTGGTCAGAATTAGTTGCTTTATATATTCATAGTGATGTTTTGAATATCCTCAACAAACGTTTTAAAGAAACTTTTGATTTCCTCTCTCAATCCAGCAATGCCCAGTTGGTTAATATTTGTCTTAACATCTGCCTCTCAAAATTATTACTTTAACATGCTAAGTGTACCTAGGTAATCTGAAGATTATATGTTTTGCCTTATCCATCAACAGTTAGTTTATTTTTATTGCTATATAATTCCTTTGAGATTATACTCATCACTTTATTTCCTTTCCACTTACATAATTTTAAATTACAATTTTTGGCATAAATGAAATTGACCTTATTACCTCTCAAGGTAACAGATAACTATCTATCTGGATAAAGGTTACTTTTCTTCATGGAGATATCCGTATCTGTTTACAGTGGAGTGAGAAGGAAAATTGATCCATAAAAATTAACTGAGGCTAGTTAAAAAATGCTGTTTTATTATTTTTATTTCTAATTTGTCTCAGAATTTTTCATTGTCTCATGTTTGAAGAGCTCACCCATAAATAAAGCACACTTTACAATCTATAATCAATCAGGAAGCAGGGGAATAAACATCTGTAGCTGCAAGTCATCAATTAATTAAATGTTTATGATGCCATGATGACAACCTCAGTGTCTACATAGAATTGTGATGAACGTATTACCTAAAGAAGCAAACATATTTGTCTTATTCAGTGGGCATGGACTCCTCTCTCCATAGATGATAGATAGATAGATGATGGATAGATAGATACATAGATACACAGATAGATATAAATAGATTCATAACTGTATACACAAATACTCATACTGACTGCACACACATACAAATTAATACATATTCATATGTAACCATATATAGACATAGTTATACATATTTTGTATATGTATGCAATATTTCACACTGCATTTAAATACAAATTCTGATACATTAGTTGGTAGATACATGGGCACATTTGTATATACATGTATATACATGTATGTACTTATATATACATGTATATACTTATATGTTAAAAGTACATAATGTACTTTTAATATTTTGTGTGCACTAACCTAGCAAGACATTCTTAATTTCTTGTGCACAGGTATGTAAACTATATTTGAATGTTCTTTCACTCTGAGGGAAACTACAAAAGTTAGAATTGGTTAGGCAGGATGAACGAATAAATGTGAATTGTTACATGTGAACTTGGTTAATGCAAATTTTGCTAGCTGTACATACATTTTGTAGACCTAATGATTTTTGAAAACTATTTCCATGGCTGTTTATGTCTCATGTGGAAATCTAAATGGGATCTTACAGGTACTGGATTAAAGAATTTAGCTCTTGTCAAATATTGCTGGTCTCTGCTTTTTAATTTTTCTTTCCTCAGAGTTCTCCTGCCTTTAATACATGCTTAGACTTAGTAGGCCAGAAGTAGAACTCTCTAGCTAATATTTTCCCCTTCTATTGTACAAAGGAATTGTTCTTTAATGCTTACATGGTTATTTGAGTTTTACCATAGAATGCTGTGCACTGCAGTTTTGCTTTGAAATGAATGATCTTCGTTTTTGTTTCAAGGTAAACAATTTTCTGCAGTGTTTTGTTGCATATTGTTCGGGGTCATTCTATTGCTTAGATGTAGAAGGGGATTTTTAAAAATAATCGCTGCTGTGAACAATTAACTGTTTGATCATCAATGCTTCCTTTATTTTTTTTTCTTCATGTTCTTCCTTTTGTATTGGGTTTAAGTCCCTGTCTGTCCTCTATGACACATCAGGATATGACTAGCTGGTACCACTCACAGTGGAGGCGATTTCATCTTTGTTCAAAAGTACTCTGTTTCTCAGAAGTCATACAGACATCTTAGAAAGAATGGCTGATTAAATTGTTTTCGGCAGCAGTTAAACTTATCTGACCACATACTCTCTTTGTTTAGGATTAAGAACATTTTCCCCTTTTCATTTCAGAGGATATAATCAGGCTTAATTTCTCCCTGTATCTTCTGCACATTTTGCTCTTTAAACGTTTTATATAGAAAGAGTGATTGATTCTCAGTTGTTCTGGACTTATCTTCCAGTATAAAAACTTATTATTGTTCAGCAATGTAAGCAGCAGAGGTAATACCCCGTTTTTAAACTTCCAATTGGAGCTCTATTTTCTAGACAGTGAATAGAAGACTATTTTATAAATAGCATTTCACCTCATTGTTTGTATCATTTCTTCTATTAAACTAGGTTCTGTGTACATATGAAAGCTGGGTGAAAGATTTGGCAAGAGATTGGTATGAACCAGCTGAAAAATGATGTACTCCCCTGCTGAGAGTCTAGTCTAATTTCCTTCACTTTTCCTGGAACTTGAGAGAAAAATGACAATTGATGTTCTTTGGGAATTGGTTTAAAGATGATGAAGGACATTTCGGTGACAATGAGTGCTGTCCAAATAAAAGGCAGGGACAGACCTAGAGGCATACAAAATACTGTGTTTGTTAGGGCAATGAAGGGTCTAAACAAGAAGAAAAATAAAACTTGTTATTATTATACATTTTATACAATTTTCATTCTTATAAATTTATAAAAATAGTGTATTGGCGTTCATCCACGCACATCGATAATTTGGTAGAGATAATCCTGACCCAATTAAGTATTAACATCTTGTACTGTCGTTTTGGGGGATAATTTCACAGAACACATAAATTAGTTTTCTATATGTGTGTTTAGAGATTGCTTAGCAAAATATAATGGTATTTTAAAAACATACATGCAGCCCGCCGCTCGGCCGCCGCCGCCGTTGCCGCCCCCCTGCCGGCCAGCGTGGGAAGGAGTTGAGGGTCGCCGCCTCCGCCGCTCTGGGGAGAAAGTCAAGCCAAGCCAAGGAGAAGCAGCAGAAGCGACTGGAGGAGCGAGCAGCCATGGATGCTGTGGATGCTGCCAACAGGCTCGGAGACCCTCTGGAGGCTTTCCCAGTGTTCAAGAAACACGACAGAAACGGGTTGAATGTCTCCATTGAATGTAAGCGAGTGTCTGGACCGGAGCCAGCCACCTTGGATTGGGCCTTCGACCTGACCAAAACGAATATGCAAACCATCTGTGAAGTGCAGTTGGAAAGCAAGGTGCGGCGGAAAGGCCTGGGGAAGTTCCTCATGCAGACCCTGCAGCTCATGGCCAACAGCACACAGATGAAGGAGGTTATGCTAACAGTATTCAAATACCATCATGGCGCCTACCCGTTCTTCAGAGAAGCGCTGCCGTTTGAAATTGATGACTCTTCCCCCAGGATATCCGGTTGCTGTGGGGAGGATTGCTCCTAGGAGATCCTGAGCCGGAGGACCAAGTTTGGGGACAGCCAGCACTCCCACGCGGGTAGGCACTGCGGTGGCTGCTGCCACTGAACTCTCAGAGCCACTTTCAAGTCACAGTGCTCTCTCCTAAGGCCTTTCCTCTTTCCTGGTCTCACCCGTTGTCAGGTGTCCTCAGAGCTGTGGCCTCCCCAGCCCTGCACGTGCCAGGTGCACCCTGAGAGCACAGAACCCTGGGGAGAAGTGGTATGAGCTGCTCCTCCTCTCCTAGGAGACCAGAGTGCTAGGAGGGAAAGAAAGAGGGAGGGAAGAGTGGGTGGGGCCTGGCAGTGAAGCTCATCCTCCACAGTGGCTGCCTCCTCACTTGGCTCCTGGGGCCTGCAGTGGAGGTTCTCCCACGTCTGCAGCTCCTAGAGTCCTGGCAACCTCCCCTCCCCTGACACATACACTTGGACAAATGGAATGTTTATGCCCACCTTTATGAAAGTTCTGGAGTCCTGGGTCTGGGGTTCGCTGATCCCCAAAGAGGAACACACTGGGTGTAAGATCTGGGCAAAGAAGGGGGCTTCAGAGAGACTCACACTTTCGCAGATGGAATGCTCTTATGGAGACTGTGGGAAGGTCTTTTGTGCCAAGATGCAGGGTAGTGAAGAAAGCTCTTTCAAGCTGTTTTTATGGATTCGTGGAGTGGGCTCATGTTGAGACCAGCTGACTCTGGGAGGAAGACTGCCTCTCTCCATCACTGTCAGTGAGAGAAAGGCTGAAAGGCCCCGGAATGAGGTGTTCTGTGGAACCCACCATGGGAATGATTGCTTCTCTAGGCTCCTGGGATGTTGTTGCATTCTAAGCTTAACTTCCTGGTCTCATGGCCGTAACTTGAGCTTTTGATTCATAGAAGAAAGCCAGAGGTTCTGCTCGTTCTTGTCTGCCCGCCCTCACCATTCTTTCTCCTCTGCCTCTCACCTCTACCCCAAATACCTCTGCTCTTAGTCTCAAGGGGAGAATAACATCAGGGAGCCCTTCATCTTCCCCAGAAGGACTTCTCGTTTCTTGTATAGTTAACTGCCATTTCTTCTCATCTCTTGGTGCTGATAGCTCTCTAAGGGTAGGGCACCCCTCCCCGCAGCCACCCTACCTCTTCAGAGAGCTCCCAGCCAGCAGCAGGCCCCTCTGCCTGCACTCCTCAGCTTTGCCCCTCACTGCCTCAGTGAGGCACTAGTGCCACTGCCATGGCCCAGCCGGGCCATAGCTCAGGCTGCAGCAGGAATGCCTCTCAGTGGCCAAAACAGCTGCTTTTCTCTCTGGTGTCACCCTGTGGTAACAGGCTGGAGCAGGGGAAGGAGAAAGCCTTCCTCTTCTCTTATAGGATAGAAAGGCAGGCTCAGAACTAATGCTCATCCTGATCTCTAGGCCTTGTTCCTCTTCCAGGGAAAGAAAAACCAAATCCTTATCAAGGAAAAAGCACCAAACAGCTCCCTGTGGATCTCCCTGAGCTCTGCTTTGGGGAGTATCGTGAAGGTTCCAGCCTTCGTGAAGTAGCTCTCACAGAGGTCTGTCGGTCCCTCTGACCTCAGCATCTGCTCACATCCCACCCTCTGCCCAACTCTGGCAGTCTGTCCTGGCAGATCTCCCCAGAGCGGTCCTTGCTTCTCACCTGGATTCCTACTTGTGCAGGAGCCTGTGTACACAGGGCCTCCCTCACCCAGCCTGGCCCCTCTGTTGAGCACTCTGCACTGCTCTTGATGGGCAGCAGTGGGACTGGGTACTCCTTAGAGAGGGCCTTGCGGTTTTACACTGGAATAAGTCTGCCTCTGCGTCACCCTGCTGGCTCCTGGTGGGTTTCATCCCAGGGAGAGATGACATTGCTGGAGGGGTTTGGTCGGGACTAGGGTGGGAGAGGCACTGTCTGAGACTTGTAATCACTCTCGTTGGTGTTGAGCCCATTCATTTCCAAAACATCTGTCTTTCTCCACTTCCCACAGGTCTTGATTTTGAGAAACATAGCAGGCATGGCTGGGCGCGGTGGCTTACACCTGTAATCCCAGCACGTTGGGAGGCTGAGGCAGGCGGGGTCACCTGAGGTCGGGAGTTCAAGACCAGCCTGGTCAACATGGTGAAACCCCATCTCTACTAAAAATACAAAAACTAGCCGGGCGTGGTTGTGGCCTGTAATCCCAGCTACTCGGGAGGCTGAGGCAGGAGACTCGCTTGAACCCGGGTGGCAGAAGTTGCGGTGAGCTAAGATCACGCCATTGCACTGCAGCCTAGGTGACAGAGCGAGACTCCATCTCAAAAAAAAAAAAAACAAACAACAGCAACAACAACAACAAAAAACAAAGAAACATAACAGGCCTCTTGTACCAGGCTTTTTGTTTTTTTATTTGTTTAGAGCATGTTAAGATTTTTTTTTTTAAAAATGTTAGTTATATCCACCCTATTTCAGGTTATTTTTGTTGGTGTCAAGTATATATAGGACATGTGAATGGTTCTTTTTAATCCTTTTTTTTTAAGAGGAAATTCGGAAGATAAACTCCTTCTTGATATATATATATATATTTTTTTTTTCTTTAGCAGTTATCACTGGAATCAAAGGGAAAAAGTGATCTCTTTTTGCATTGGTTGTATTCGTATGTCACAAATCAAAGACACTTTGTTAAAAAAAATATATATATATATATATAAAATATATATATGCAAAACTTGAACATTGAAAGTGAATTGCTGATATTTAAAAACCAAAAGTAAAATAGGAATTCTGCAAAGGGTATTATTTGAAAATGAGGAAGATTTTAAAAAGTTTTATAATATTTAAATTATTATGACTAATAAAAGGAATAAAACTTTATAGAAAAATAATAAAATAATGAATCTTTAGTTAAAAACTCTTGTATTTTCTTGTTTGATGGTGCTATAATTATTTAAAACAGCACTTCATGATAAAATTTCGGAATAGACTCCATCTTGGAAAAAAATATTATATTAAAAATTTAGGGGGCCGGGCGCGGTGGCTCAAGCCTGTAATCCCAGCACTTTGGGAGGCCGAGACGGGCGGATCACGAGGTCAGGAGATCGAGACCATCCTGGCTGACATGGTGAAACCCCGTCTCTACTTTAAAAATACAAAAAACTAGCCGGGCGAGGTGGCGGGTGCCTATAGTCCCAGCTACTCGGGAGGCTGAGGCAGGAGAATGGCGTGAACCCGGGAGGCGGAGCTTGCAGTGAGCTGAGATCCGGCCACTGCACTCCAGCCTGGGCGGCAGAGCGAGACTCTGTCTCAACAACAAAAAAAAAAAAAATTTAGGAATAGAGACCATGGAAAGGGGACATCAAAGAGAACATGTTTAATAATTTATAATTATTAAACATATAAACTTAAACATAGAAAAGAGAAGCTGATCATTTAAATGAATTTAAACATTTATAATAAGAATATGTTACCAAATATGTATACAAATATTACTCTATTCTGTTTTTAACAATTAGTATGCTCAGCCAACAGATACATGAAAAAATGCTCATCATCACTCGCCATCAGAGAAATGTAAATCAGAACTACAATGAGATACCATCTCACACCAGTTAGAATGGCAATCATTAAAAATATCAGGAAACAACAGGTACTGGAGATGATGTGGAGAAATAGGAACACTTTTACACTGTTGGTGGGTCTGTAAACTAGTTCAACCATTGTGGAAAATAGCGTGGCAATTCCTCAAGGATCTAGAACTAGAAATACCATTTTACCCAGCCATCCCATTACTGGGTATATACCCAAAGGATTATAAATCATGCTGCTATAAAGACACATGCACACGTATGTTCATTGCGGCAGTATTCACAATAGCAAAGACTTGGAATCAACCCAAATGTCCATCAGTGACAGACTGGATTAAGAAAATGTGGCACATATACACCATGTACTATGCAGCCATAAAAAAGGATGAGTTTGTGTCCTTTGTAGGGACATGAATGCAGCTGGAAACCATCATTCTCAGCAAACTATCACAAGAACAGAAAACCAAACACCGCATGTTCTCACTCATAGGTGGGAATTGAACAATGAGATCACTTGGACACAGGAGGGGAACATCACACACTGGGGCCTATCATGGGGAGTGGGGCGTGGGGAGGGATGGCATTAGGAGATATACCTAATGTAAATGACGAGTTAATGGGTGCAGCACAACAACATGGCACATGTATACATATGTAACAAACCTGCACATTGTGCACGTGTACCCTAGAACTTATAGTATAATAATAATATATACATATAAAAGAAATACCCTTCAAGTTAAAATATGTTTTTAACATAAATTTTTATATGTTTGATGCATTCTACTTTATAAACTATATGCTTATATCTGTTTTCTTCTTCAAAGTTTGTTATTTTCTCCATTGGCTTGTAATAAATTTTTATTAATATTAACATTTGAAAAAATAACCATTAGTATGCTTAATGTTCTCTGTTCAATATTCTTAACTAGAAAATTACTATAGCACTTTCATATATAAAACAGCCATCTTTAAATACACATTTGATCCCATACCACCATGATGATTTTTGCCAAAGACAATTTTTTTCATGATGACCAAATAAACTCTGGTTGCAGCCAAAGCATTTTCATTTGCTTTGCCTTGTAACCGAAGTACTTTCATTTTGCTTTGCCCTATGCGGATGTCAATAATATTCTTTTATGTAAATCCTTTCTGTCAAATGGCAATTTTGTTTTTCTTTTGTGAAAACTGCTTTGAAACAAAAATGAAATAGATTTTGCTTCTTTAAAACATGTGAGAAAATTGCTTCTTCACTTCTCCCATTTAGTATTCCCCATTAGTTTTTTTTAATTTTTCTTTTCTGTTTTTTTTTTTGGGGGGGTGTGGTGGTGGAGTCTTAACTATGTTTGTGCACAAGGTCTTTTTAAGACATAATTATAAAACCAGCTGTCTCCCATGTCTGTCCATCAGTGGGTTACTATGCGTTTTAATCATGTATGCTCATGGAGCATCAGCCATTTTTATTCAATTAGCTGTTAGTTACGTGCTTTTGCAAACTATAAAAACACTCTAACCTTTGTTAACAATAACTAAAAATTAGCTAACACTAAAAACTAGCACTAAGCTAATAGGAAACTTCATGAAATAGCAACATCCTTCTTTCATACATCTATACTTAGAAAAAAACAGTAATGTTTTTCATCTGTAATATTAGTAAATAAAACAGAACTATTATATAGACTTGCTTTAATAAACTAAAAAATACAAAAAAAACCAAAGTGTTTTAAACCCTAAAGGAGAAAGAGAAGAACCATATATATTCGCATTTTTAATATTACCGAATTCCTCTACCAAATATCAAATGGTTGCTTTGGATCTGTCACTTTATTTTGATAACTCTTCTGAAAGTTTAGTTATAAACTTAAGAGTGATATAAAAGAACACTGGGGCTGTGATCAACTCCTCTCCAGCGAAGTATATATAATACATAATCAATTACACAAAGTATAAATAGTACATAATCAATTACACATTTTCATGAATGGTGATCATTGAAAGAATGTGTTGCAAAGAATTATTCATTGTAACCAAATTAAGAAAATCTATTACCATTAACAATGTTAGGAATTTAGCTTATTAAAGAGTAAACTAAACTACTTCTAATAATACTCATATTAAAAATTTTTAGAAAATCTATAAAATTGTATTTGTACTAATCTTGAGTTGTATGGTAAATACTTTTTATTTAAAACTGATTTTATTTATTTTAGGGAAATCAAATCCTTTTCACTTATAATCCAAATTCTTTTTCTTCATTTTTGAGAGGTAGACAAGAGTGTTGCTCTGTCACTCAGGCTGAAGTGCGGTGGCACAATCATAGCTCACTGCAACCTCAACAATGTGGGCTCAAGCAATCCTCCCACCTCAGCATCCAGAGTAGTTGGAACTACTTGCTTGTGTGCTGCCATGCTAGCTAATTTTTTAAATTTTTTGTAGAGATGAAGTCTTTCTATGTTGCCCAGCTGGACTCAAGCAATGCTTCTCCCTTGGTCTCCCAAAATGCTGATATTACAGGTGTGAGGACAGTCATCCGTCCTATTGCCTTTATATAAACACAATGACCCCTTATCTTAACCATTGGCAATCACTAACTTGTTCATGTCTGTAAATTTGCCATTTCAACATTGTTATATAAATGAAATCTTACAATGTGAGATACCTTCTGGGAGGATTTTTTTTCTCTTAGCATAATTATCTGCAGAGATATACAGGCTGTTGCGCGAAAATAAGTTTTCATTTTTCTGGGATAAATGCCCAAGTATGCAATTGCTGGGTCATATGATAATTGCATGCTTAACTTTTAAGTAACTGACAAACTTTTTCACGGTGACTGTACCATCTTACTTTAGAATGTTCTCTAAGTATTCTTGACACTATTGCTGTGTTGGATAAATGGTTTGCAAACATTTTATCCTTCTCTGTGACTTGTCTATTTGTCCTTCTTACAGGGTCTTTTGTGGAGGAAAGGATTTAATACTGACAAAGTCCAACTTACCAGTTTTTTCCTTTTATGCATCAAGTGTAAGTACTCAATCTAATCCTAGATCTTAACAAATTTTCACTACTTCTCTCTTTCTATTACATTTTAGTCCATTTGTGTTGATTTTGTGTGAAGTTTGAAATTTCCATCTAGACTTTTTTTCCCTAAAGAAGTCCAAATGTGCGAGCACCATTTGTTGGAGAGGTTATTCTTCCCTCATTGAATTGGTTTTACACTTTCATCAAAAATCAGTTGAGCAAAGGTCCACTTAAACAGAGATTATTTTTCAATGAAAACTACACCAAATGTGCTTCTACTACCTCCCCTCCCACCTCTACCATTTCCACTTCTGCCACTCCTGAGACAGCAAGACAAACTTCCCCTCTTTCTCCCCTTCCTTAGCCTACTCAACACAAAGGCGACAAAGAAAAAACCCTTGTGATGATCCATTTCCACTTAATGAATAGTAAAGATATCTTTTCTTCCTAGTGGTTTTCTTAATAACATTTTATTTTCTCTAGCTTACATTATTGTAAGAATACAGCATATAAAACTTATAATGAAAATGTGTTAATATACAATTTGTGTTATTGCTAAGGCTTCTGGTCAAAATTAGGCTATCAGTAGTTAAATTTTTGGAAAGTCAAAAGTTTGTGAATTTTTGACCATACAATGTGGTGGGGGTTGCCACCACTAACCTCCTGCGCATGTTCATGGGCCAACTATACATTTTAGAATAATATTGTCTATATTAACAAAACATTTGGCTAATATTTTGATGGAAATTTTGTAAAACACATATATTTGTGGAGAATAGACAACATCATTTAATTTCTAATCCTTGAAAATAGTATGTGTCTTTATTTATTTAGATTTTCTCTGATTTGTTTCATCAATGTTTTCTAGTTTTAACATACAAGTCCTATACATTTTTTTTAGACTTACATTCTTTTTTTTACTTTGAAGGTTGGTAAATGGCATTGTACCTTTAATTTTGGTGTTGCCATGTTTATTGCTAATATACAGATACATAACCGATTTTATATGTTGATCTTGCATCCTCTAATATTGTTGATCTCAGTTATTAGTTCCCAAAATTTTGCTCTTAGATTTCTTAGAAACTTTTGCATAGACAATTATATCATCTGTAAATAGAGACAATATTTTTTGGAGTCATATACCTTTTATTTTCTTTTCTTGCCTTATTATAAAAACTTTCAGTAGTATATCAAATAAAATTAGTGACAGTGGATGTCCTTGCTATATTTTTATTCTTGGGGGAAAATCATCATGTTTTTCCTCCTTAAATCTTGATGGTACTCTTCAGTAGACTATATGAGCCAGGAGTTATATTTTTTTAAGGTTTGAAATTGTGAATAATTTTTCTTTAATAGTTACAGATGTATTCAAATTATTTATTTCATATTGGATGAGTTTGACTCTGAAATTTTAAGGAATTAATCCACTTTGTCAATGTCCAATTTATATGTGTAGAATAGTTTATAGTACTGCCCTATTTTTCTTTATTTCTGTAGAGAATATAGCGATATGCTATTTTCCAATATTGGGTAATTATTAGAGATCATCTTGGTTCTTTACATGAAAAGTTATTTTCTATTAAAATCTGGATATGTGGAGTATTGTGTAGTTTGACTCTAAGTCTTATTTAAATCTCTATTTTATTTGGCTTTCTCTGACATCATGCTTATAAGAGAAGGAAGATACTGCCTCATTACATCCAGAATGGGATAGAAATGCAGAATCCCTTACTGGCTTTGGTTAACACCAGAGATGGGAAGGGCCATCCCATTAGTACTGACTGGTAGGAGATGGAATTCTTGGCTCACCATTGGACTACTTCTGATACCAGCAGTTGTGGGGAAAAGAAAGAAAGACAGCCTCTTACTGTGTCTATATAGAAAGAAGTAGACATAAGAGACTCCATTTTGTTCTGTATTTGAGATGCTGTTAATCTGTGACCCTACCCCGCAACCTTGTCCTTGCAAGAGACATGTGCTGTGGTGACTCAAGGCTTAATGGATTTTGGGCTGTGCAGGTTGTGTCTTTGTTAAACAAGTGCCTGAAGACAGCTTGCTGGTTAAAAATCCTGCCTGTCCCTGGGCAATGGAACATCTCGGTGTAAAACCCGATTGTATGCTCTGTTTACTGAGATAGGAGAAAACCGCCTTAAGGCATAAGGTGGGACTTGCTGGCTGGAGTTGCTGGCGCAATGCTGCTAAGAGGTTTGTGGAGATGTTTCCATATGCATATCAAGGCACAGCATTTTCCTTTGAACTTATTCATGTCACAGAGATCTTTATCCATATGTCTTACTGCTAATTTTCTCCCTAAAATGATCCTATTGTCCTGCCACTCCCTTATCTTTAAGATGGTAAAGATAATTATCAATAAATACTAAGGGAACTCAGAGACCGGTGCCGCGTGGGTCCTCTGTAAGCTGAGCGCGGGTCCCCTGGGCCCACTTTTTCTTTCTCTATACTTTGTCTCTGTGTCTCATTTCTTTTCTCAAGTCTCTCGTTCCACCTAACGAGAAACGCCCAGAGATGTGGAGGGGTAGGCCACCCCTTCAAGCAGTGGCTGTGAGGGTTTGGAATGCTCTGTTACTGTTCTCTACATGGCCATAATTGATGACACTGGCAGTGTAGCCTCATTACTACTGGGAAATGGTGAATGTTCTGACTCTCCACTGACTACTAAAGGATGTCACATATATAAATCTAAAACAATCATGTAACATGATCAATGATTTATCATATAGAATACATTAAGATGAAAACACAGTTTTCTAAACAAAATCTTAATGGAGGATTCAAATGCACACCACACAAAAATTACTGAATTGCAAGATAAACTTAAGAAAATTTAGAATGAAGAAGAAAAGGATAAAAATTAAATAACTTAAAAACTGACAGATTACCTTAAAGCAAGATGGTAGGACTCTGGTTCATTACCATATGGACACATTGATTCAATAACAATACACAGATCAATTCCCTTTGTGAATAAATCTAGAAACCAGTTAAGTCTCTGGCATCATTTAGCACATAAATAGCCACATCAAATTCAAATGAAAAAATTAGAAATACTCTCTTATCACAATCCTTACCCCTGGCATAGTACTATATAATCAGGAGGAAGCCTTCACCTCTGAGCTTCCATCTGAGAAGGGAAAGAGTTGAACCATATACCCACTATCCTAGCTTTCCCTGGTGCTTCCTGAGAGACTAGCTCCTACATCACTTGCCTTGGGCCTCTGACAGGATCAAGCTCATGTTAGATCCTTGGTGGCTACGGAGAACAAAAACAGCAGTTTGAACTACTGTGGGCCATCCACTAAGCCTCCTCCCCCCTGGCTCAGTGTAGAGCAAGAGAAAGAGAGAGAAAAGAAATAATAATCAGTTCCCAATTTCTCCATGGGGAGAAAAAGAATTTGGTGTAGAATTGAACTCTACAACTTTTCTAGATGATGCCTGAGGCAAATGGCTTCTGTCTTACCTATCTTGAAGCGCACTATAGATGCTTGGGGGCCACTAAGAATAAAACCGGTGGTTATGACTAGTGCAAAGGTCTACAGAAGCTCTGGCTGATTCATATATGTACAAATGGTTTTTATTGGAAAAAATTGTATTAATCACAGGTCCTGAGGATCAAGAAGAGGGACAGGAGCTAGGGTCAGGCAGGAGATGTAGGACCTTGCTCCCTAGAGAAAGTTTTCTGATGCCTCAGACTTTTGCCCCATGAGTCTTTACTCACAAAGTCTGCAAGGTAGAATAGATTGATCTAGCTTGTGTCGACCACCTGAGCACCTTCTCCTTTGCTAGTGGCTGGGATGGGCACATGGAATGGAAATCAGTTAATTAAAAACCTCACTACAAATACGTGGGTGTGTGGGTGGGTGGTTAGTGGCATTCTACAAGGAAAATAGTGCAAGGAGACATAAATTATGTATACATCTCAGACCTGGACTCTTTACAGGAGTAAGAGAGAAGGGTTAAGAAATAGCAGATAGTGTAAATCCACTACCACAATAATGAATGAATGGATTTCCTGCTGGAACCTGAACATATCTGCTTTAAAGATTACTTGAAGGCACATGAAGAGTCTTATGTTGGTAACTTTCTATCTAGGATTCATTCTAAGTGGCTTTTACTCTATCTTGAATCAAATCAAATAGATGACCCTAAATAGAAGTATACTCCAGAGAAATTTGAGAGATCCAAATATATTTTTTTTATTCAAACTAGTGACTTTTGAAAGTATGTCTCTGACAGTACCATCAGCCATTGCACAGAAGTTTACATTATATGAAGATAATTGATTGCCTAGTTAAATAGTTGTTGGTTTAGTTTCATCTGTTTTATTAGTGATGGGATCCCTTTTATTTGAATCATTTTGATATTTACAGTGCTTTAAGGAATATTGTGACTACTGATATTGCCACAGATATTACAGAAATTCCAAGATAAAGCTCTGAAATAAACATTTTACATAAACCAGAATTTCCCAACCTTGGCGTTATTGAAATTTTGGGATGGGTGATTCTTTGCTTGGTGTATGGGGCCCGTACTGTGCGCTGTAGGATATTTACTAGAATCTCTGGCCTCTACTCATTAGATTCCAGTAGCACCTTTAGAGTTGTGACAATCAAAGATGTCTTAAGACATTGTCAAATATCTCCTGAAGAGCAAAAAACTCAGAGCTGAGAACCACTGTTGTAAATAGAGGAGGGGATTCTGGACAATAAAATTAGTAGAACACTTTAAATACACACTGCAAAATATTGGTATGTGATGAACTTAAAAAAACAAAGTACTACCAATGTAAGAGGGGCTAATCTCCTGTTATGGGGGAATTTAGCATGCATATTCTTTGATTAGAAAACCGCCCTAGGAAGTGATTCTCAACTGTGGATGCACAATTCAAATAATCTGTGGGACTTTTAAAACAATATTGGTGCTAGGCCACAATCTAGATAAATTATATCAGACATTTTGGTGGTGGACCTAGACATTTTTATTATTGAAAAGTTCCCCTAAAGAATTTTAATTTAGAGTCATTTAATATGCACTATATTATAATAATCTAAAGTAATTATACTTGAAAATCCACCAGAAGCAAGCTCAGAAATGTATGCAAGACTGTGCCACACCTGGATTCCTGCTTGAATATTCACGTGGCCACACGAATTGTATCCTATTCAGAAGCTTCAGGACAAAGTGCCTCAGGGCACTGCTCCAGGGGTTTACAGCACCAGAAATCCATATCTCAATTGGTTGATCATTAAAACAAACTGAATAAAGGAAATTTACAGGTTAAAGTGTTCTCTGATGAACTAGTAATTAAAATATTGGCAAAATTCTCTATATCAATATTGGATATACCTATATATGGATGAAGACATTGCAACAGTTTATTAGAAAGCTGGATAATATATAGTTAGCATTATACCAGAAATCCTTGGGTGAATTTCAGCTAATTGCTGGTCTACAGTGCTACAACATAGTCCTGGATTTACCAGGAGAACTGATTTATTGTCCATCTGCTTCTGGCCTGTAGGTCAATCTTCACCATATGCTTTGAATCAATTTTGATTATAGGTGGACTTAAAATAATCGAGCAAATATATAAACTTTAGACCAGTATACAAAGTACTGAAAATCAGTAAAAAATGTTGAGATTGTGGCTGTACTGAGTCAGAATTTTCTACCTAATTCTTGTTCTGGTGATTTATTTATTGGGGGCTATTCACAAGAGCCTGGGAGTAAGAAAGCAGAACAGGACAGGAGGAAAGAAATAGAGAAAAGTGTGGTCTCAGCTGGAGACTAGCTTTAGTCTTCTCCTATAAGGGACATTTTAGAGCTCAAATTGCAGGGCAGAGTTAGCCCCACTTGAGGCAAATAAAACTACTTTCAGACTCCCAGGCAATTAGTCATTAATTAATTTGTGGGAGAGGGAAAAGCCTCCTGAAATTATATTTGGCTGAGTGAAATTCTCTGGATAGAAGTTATCTGATTTATTAGCCAACATGTGCAGCAGCTACGGGAACACTGCACCTGTTGGTAAGGAGGAGCGGGGCCCATCACCAATAGCATCCACTAGAGGGTATAACATAATCATTTCATATTTTCACATGCAGTATACTATTTTAATCCTCAGTAAATCAGGGAATGTGAACTAGCCATATAACATTAGGATGTCTGCATTTTTCTACACCTTAGCCATCTGTAATCAAAGCTTCCCTGTCACTTTCAAGGAGATAATTTAGACATAACCAATCAATACTGGTGGTATAGAGTTCACTAAGATAAGACAAGGGCACCTACTTCCAGAATGAAATGTGAGATTTTAGGCCAGGCATGGTGGCTCATGCCTGTAATCTCAGCACTTTGGAGGCTGAGGCAAGAGGACGCTTGAGCCCAGGAGGTAGAGGCTGCAGTAAGGTGTGATCACTCCACTACACTCTAACCTGGGTGAGAGAATGGGACCCTGTCTCACAAACAAAAACGAAAATAGAAAAGAAAAGAAAAACTTCTATGTGCTCAACTCCCTTCCCAAACTTTTTAAATTGAGAAACAAAAATCCAAAAATTAAGAAATATTTCATAGAGTTTATGCATTCATTTGTTCAATAAGTCTTTATTTGAGTGATCTGTATATAATTGACAATGCTCTATAATTTGGGGTACAAAAGAGCAGGAAACAGACAATTTTGGAGACAGTTATCATGGAACTTTTGTTCTAGTTGAGGAAGTAAATAAATAAATAAATGAATGCCAATTTAGTTGTTAACAGGTGTTGTAGAGAAAAATAAAGCAGAGTAGAAAGATGGATGCTGGTGGAGATGGGAGTGAATAGATGCTATTTTAGATCAGATGGTTAAGAAAGTCTTCTCTGGTAAGTTGGCAACTAAGCAGACAGCTGAATTATGTGAGGGAGCAAACACTGTAGATACAGAATTTCCTAAAAGTGTTCTGTTAAAAACATACAACATGAAATACCTTCATAAATCTGATGAGTTTGCATCAATGAAAGTTAAGGTATAGATGACTTTTTAGTCAACGTGATGTCATAGCATCAATAGTCGTCCATCCCTGCCAGTGACTAATGACACAATGTCCCTGAACTGTATTTAAAAAATGAGGCATCAACTCAGATTTGGTGTCTGATTTGAAAAGCAAAGATGTATATGAAACTATTGCAAGAAACCACCAACAGTGCGCAGTAGGGAACTAACTTCTTAGAAGACTTACACATGCTTTAAAAAATCATTATTTTGGCTATAAATTTTTATATGTAATGTTATTATAATTTAAAGCTTATAAAACTTAATTTCTTTATAAAAGAGAGGAGCATAAAATAGGCTATTGATACTAACAAGTTTTACTTAGACAGACATAATAGGTTTAACCTTAGGAAATAGGTAACAAAATGACATTTTATGATGATCAAAGGGATGAAGGATGAAGTCAAATAAACCTATTCACAGTATCCCATAAAATGAATAATTAGAGATTTTTATCAAATTGATAGCAGTGAACTAAATATTAATTTAATTTATTTACTAAGTAGGAAACAAAATTTTTTTTTTTTTTTTTTTTTTTGAGACGGAGTCTCACGCTGTTGCCCTGGCTGGAGTGCAGTGGCGCGATCTCGGCTCACTGCAAGCTCCACCTCCCGGGTTCCCGCCATTCTCCTGCCTCAGCCTCCTGAGTAGCTGGGACTTCAGGTGCCCGCCACCGCGCCCGGCTAATTTTTTTTTGTATTTTTAGTAGAGACGGGGTTTCACTGTGGTCTCGATCTCCTGACCTTGTGATCCGCCCGCCTCGGCCTCCCAAAGTGCTGGGATTACAGGCTTGAGCCACCGCGCCCGGCCAGGAAACAAAATTTTAATAATTTATAGCACTTTTCCACTTTATTGCCTTATTGACTGTTACAGCTCTTAGAGCATCCAGATAGAAAAAGATTTTGGAACCTATTAATATACAGTTTCAGTATGGATAGCCTTTGACTGCTTAGAGTAGCTTTAAAAAAAACTCAGATTATCTTTTAAATAAACTAGTTTTAATGTAAAAATTAGAGTGATTTTTGTTTCTGTATCATATTACACCTACTAAAATCAGACCTAAAAATGTACTGTGTACAATAGAATAAATTACACAGGGCAATATTGCAGGAATGCTAGAAACATTGATTGCTTATCAATGCACATAATTTGGTTTTATTTCAAGAATAGTATTAAAATAGTTTAATCTTTAATAGTAAGCCAAGTCAAGTTCCTACTACAATTACTTTGTCAAAATTTGAGACTATTCTTACTATCATGTTTCTGAGTAAAATAGTATCCTTGGAAATAAATGGAAATGTTTAATTTATAGTAATACTATCCTTGTGAGTCAATTATTAGAGTATTACAAACAGATGATTTAATCAGAGAACTGAAGAAAGAATATTTGTCCTCGTGCTATATCACTGGCAATATCTTTCTTCACAGATCTAAAGAGATTCCTTGAATTTTGACCTATGAGCCAGACATTGCATGCTATTAAGATAGCCATACTATATTTTGAAGATTCTAGATTGTGTGTGCTGCTGATGGTATGTGTGTATCATTTCATGTTTTACTTCAATTATATGTATGTTAAAATAGATTAAAGAAAGGAGGTTCTACCTAAATTATTTCGAGAATCTAAAATATTCCTCTAGGCTTTAGAAAACCTCATTGACCGAAAAATATTATAAGCCAATGATTCCAGAAAATACATTTCCATATTTAATATTAATTATGCCTGATATAGATGAACTTTTAAAATAACTGTAATGAATAACTTTAGGACATTGATAAGAAACAAGATTTCTTGTTCACATCTTCAACTCAAATATATGCATTTTCCAGTGAAGACCTTCTCTGAGTCAGAGATAAAATCAATAAAATTTTACTCTGCTTATTAGAAGAAAGTTTGCCCAACAATGGAAATTATTTGACAATTCTAATATCAACTGAGTAATGCCAGAAATAAGCAGTTAAAACATGTGCTTATTTATATACCTGTACCTATAAATATTCTTGAAAATAATTGACTCATTGATTGCTAATCTTTGATATGAATTTTCTTTTCTAAGATGCCCAATTTTCTTAAATTAACTAGAATCTATGATATTTATGTGATTGGAGAGCATATTAATATAAAATTTGCATACCAATTAATGAGATTCTTTTTGTTTTTTTGGTTTTTTGTTTTTGTTTTTGTTTTTTGGGTTTTAGAGACCTGTCTCTAAAACTCTTGCTCTGCCACTCAGGCAGGAGTGTAGTGATGTGATCCTAGACACAATCATATTATTCAGATTCAGTACAAATCTATTCAATATTTGAATGTCTAAGTACCCAACACTGTGTCAGGTGATATTATATTTTATGGGGAGAAAATTCCAAGTTCACTTAAGCAAAGACATTCTTTAAGACTTCTTTATTAATAGTGGGAACAGGACCTCAGAAAAGTTTAGTTTAGCATCTAAACTGAGGGTCAAATATGACTAAGACTTGACCAGGAAATAGGAGGAGGAGAATAAGTATTTCTAGAAGATAGAGAATCATGTGTCTAACATTCTGATGCTTCCATATTCTTCAAGGCTTCTGAAGGAAGATATATAAAATTCAAAAAGTTTCAGAAACTTCAAGTAAACTTTATTAAACACTTGACTAATAAAACTCTTGACTAATAAAAGTCATGTTCAAAAGCATGGCAAGGAGGTGTGCCAAGTACAAGTTGATCAATTTGCTCATACTTTCAAATAGTCTTCTTTTGTAAAAAGTTACATGTTAGCATGAAATTGGAGAAATCAATGTAAGCAAAACAGGAAAGGATAAGTTTTCAGGATGGAGTCTTTCTTGTATACTTTTTCCTCACTGACTAAAACGTGGCATAATTTTCCAGGTATTTTTTACCCTGATATTCAAACTTTGATGCTATGATTGAAATAAATGAGCTTAAGAAATGTAGAGAAGAAGAATAAAATCTTTAAGAGCATAGAGATCCCATAGTTTTGTATATAGTTGTTCATTATCGTTATTATAACTAAAGACTAAAAGAAACTAAAGACCCAGGGGAGAATGTAGAAAAAATGTTAGCTACTCAATTATTGCTAAGGGTTTATCATCTTCTTTACACCCAAAGTGTACCTCATTGCTCCTTCCCAAATACTGCACCCTGATATTGACCTTCTAGTTCTTAATACTTATTACAATGAGTAAGTAAGTGGAAAAAGGTGGCTCCTGTGAGCTATCCACCCCAGAGCTGCCCAAAGATGACCTTTAAGACAAATACAGACTTTATTTTAACTAAGGATTTGGCTTGCAATTTAGATGTGCTGGGGCCTCACACTGGTGAACCAAATTGGTCCATATGTTAACCTCAAGGATATGTGTGATCTGTCCTCTTGCATAAGCCACAAACTAAGGCAGGCAAACGATTGTCATTTGTTACTTTCCCTAGAATAGTGTTTCTCAAAATGTGATTGAGAGTTCATAGGTAACAGAGTCATCTGGGATGAATGCTAGAAATGCACATACTTCATCTTCATTACTCCCACCCCATATACATATGATGATTCAGAATCTCTTGAGGTTGTTTCTGGGAATCTGTATCTTCAACACTGTGGAGTTAATGGCACACAATTGTGAGCATCTGCCCAAGAAGACCTCATAGTGGGTACTTGAGGACTTACCCCTGAGGCACGAAGAGACTGAAAAGGCATATCAAAGGAAAACAAGAGCATTTATTCAAATTTATGTGCCGTTAAACTCATCTTACTGAGAGTTAAACTCACTCACTTAGAATCTCTGTGATGTCTTCATTCTCAGGGCGAATAAAAGAAATGAGTGTTGGGCACCGGCCCACCTGTAACATTCAAGGAGATGCATACATGTTTTGTACCTGAATACTTACAAGTGATAAATAAAGGTCAAAAAACCTGATAAATAAAATATGTTTTATCTTTCTATTTTGATAAATATTCCTTTATAATGTCTTGAGAAACCAGGTCCAATTTAGAATGTTCAGATTTTTTAAAGCTTTGTGTTAGTACATGATAGCACAGGGAGAACCAGCTCCAGATTCTCAGCCTCCAACTCATAGCCAACCCCTTCTTATCTCTGTGTGCACTCTGGGGAGTGAGGAAACATAGGAGAAAACATGGGAGATATTTCCTAACATAGGAGATGTTTGCGAGCAAACAAGGGAGATGATAGCACATCGTGTACATATAGGTACCATCTATCCTCAGCCACACCAGGAGTTGCTCTTTGACCATGGCTAATCCTCAGGACCCACATTTGTCCCTTGCGATACAGCTCTTGCAGCCCCTGGAAGCAAGATAAGGGCTATTAAGGTATGAAATTCTCTAGTGTGTTCTCAGTGAGTGCCATAAGCTTTTGTAGGACTGTCCCCTTTGCCTAGGGAATTCTTACCCCGCAGGAAGGGGTGGAGAAAGACTAGGCCAGGTCTTGATAAAGCACAGGAACCAAAGCAGGAAGGCATGGGGCTATCTTAAGTGGATGGATTCTTACAATTTAAATACTGTGTAGTCTAAGTTTCTGGTTTCTTGGACGCAGGGTCTTGTTCTGTCACCCAAGCTGGAGTGCAGAGGCAGAATCATGACTCAATACAGACTCACACTCCTGGGCTCAAGTGATCCTCCCACCTAGGCCTCCCAAAATGCTAGGATTACAGGCATCAGTCACCTCACCCAGGCTAGTCTGTTTCTGACTGATTTGTTCATTCATTTGTTAAGTGTTTATTGAGCTATATTGTACATGTTAGTGAAGACATTTGGGATGTATTAGTGAATAAAACGGACTAAGTTCTTGCTCATGTGAAACTCACATTCTCAATACCTTCTACAGCATACCTGTCACCTGCCATCTTCAGTCCTCTTGGAAATATGCATTGACAGGCAATTCAGTTTCTCTCATTGTTGGCTACTATTTTTATCTATTTTTTTTTAATCAATTGGATATATGGGCACCTTCACAAGGTAATGAAAATTCCAGCTGTGATTTTTGGCAATTAATTTATAGATGGAACTAAAGACTCTTGCAAGTAGCTATTTTTTTAAGCCAAGAAAAATAAAGAAAAAATAATAATAATTGTATTATAAATTGCCTCTTGACCATGACATGACTTGATATTGCAATTGATCTGATATGCTAAACTTACTTCAAATAAAAAGACAAACTAGAAGTTTAGAAGAATTTATAGACATTTCGTAAAAGTTTGTAAGTTTAGGCCGGGCGCGGTGGCTCATGCCTGTAATCCCAGCACTTTGGGAGGCCGAGGCGGGCGGATCATGAGGTCAGGAGATCGAGACCATCCTGGCTAACACGGTGAAACCCCATTTCTACTAAAAATACAAAAAATTAGCCTGGCATGGTGGCGGGCTCCTGTAGTCCCAGTTACTTGGGAGGCTGAGGCAGGAGAATGGCATGAACCTGGGAGGTGGAGCTTGTAGTGAGCCAAGATGGCACCACTGCACTCCAGCCTGGGTGACAGAGTGAGACACCATGTCAGAAAAAAAAAAAAAAGAAAAAGTGTGTAAGTTTAAAACTGTATAAACTCCTGCAATTTTTTATCTAAACTACTTTAATTGCTGTTCAAAATGTACAAAATTATAACAACGCAAATTAAACTCCTGCAATTTTTAATCTAAACTACTTTAATTGCTGCTCAAAATGTACAAAATTATAAGTTAATAATGCAAAAAATTATCACAATACCTAATTTCATGTAAGAATATTGATGTTACAGGACAGGGGTCCTGATCCAGACCCCAAGAGAAGGTTCTTGGATCTCAGGCAAGACAGAATTCAGGGTGAGTCTGCGGTGCAAAGTGAAAGCAAGTTTATTAAGAAAGTAAAGGAATAAAAGAATGTCTACTCCATAGAGCATCCCGGGGGGCTGCTGGTTGCCCATTTTTGTAGTTATTTCTCGATATGCTAAACAAGGGATGGATTATTCATACCTTCCCTTTTTAAAACATATAGGGTAACTTCCTGACGTTGCCATGGCATTTGTAAACTGTCATGGCGCTGGTGTAGCAGTGAGGACAACCAGAGGTCACTGTCGTTGCCATTTTTGTTTTGATGGCAAAATGGCATCATTTTTTGGCTGGCTCCTTTTCTGCAACCTGTTTTTATCAGCAAGGTCTTTATGACCTGCATTTTGCGCTGACCTCCTGTCTCATCCTGTTACTTAAAATGCCTTAACCATCTGGAAATGCTGCTCGGTAAATTTCAGCCTTATTTTACCCAGCTTCTATTTAAGATGGAGTTGCTCTGGTTCGCACGCCTCTGACACTGGGACTCAGATATTTTAAATATGGTAAGTAGTGTTGCTACGTTGACTGACCAAGCTCCAAAGATATCACCAGGAAAATCTGTTGGTTCAACAAAACAAAGTTAATGAGACTTAGAAGAGTAGGGTAAATACCCCGTTGTCAATATCTTAGCTGTGCCTCAGAAGTGAAAATCCTGAGGGGAATATTTATAGTGTTTCAGGTCTTGAGTGGTTGCTTTCAAGGGTTTTGGGACCTGGGCTGGTGATTTTATGGTGGGTTATGGAAGATGGCATAGTGCTTGGGATTGGCAGTGTTTGTGACATAGTGGCTTTGGATTGGCAGCCACAGCAAGAAGAAAGTCTTCAAATGCAAAATGACAAGTACACTATGTTAGTAATTCACTGTTAAAGCTTCCAGGACCAACTATTTTCTGGACGAAGCAGCTAGGCTATTTTCACCTGGTCTCAGTGTTGCTTAGGTTGTTTAGTTTTGTTTTTGTTTTTGTTTTTTCAATAAAAGATTGTATACTTTGTCCCAGAATTAATTAGCATGGGAACAGGAAAACATGGTTTCAGTTCTCATCTGAACCCCACTTTTTTTTTCTAATAAATTGCTGTTGTAGGAAAGTTGGAAGTTGTTTAGGTTTGTTTTGTTTAGTAGGAGAAGAAAATGCAACCTAATCTTCTTATCAATTATATGAAAACATGATGCCAAAGCAGTTAATCTAATTAATTTTCCATTTCTACTAGCCCTACTGGTATTTCATGTTTCTATATATTATTTTTTTAAAAATATTTTTCTTTTTACTTTAATGTCTTGTCTTCAAGAACACCTATGAGTGAAGGAATAACAAATTAAATAATAAATAAAATAACCTAAAAAATTTTGGGATTTATGATTGATTTTGGTTTTCTGATTTTGACCAGGTATGATCTTGCCATTAAGTATGACTCTGTAATTAAGGAAAGTAAAGAATTCAAGTTTCTTTGCCTCAGACTCTCAGCTTTAGAAAATTACCCAGAGGCCACTGTTGGAGTGAAATTGATATGCCAAGAGCACTCTTGCCCTTCCTTCGCTTGACTAAAACAAATCAGCACTAGGTATGTAAAGCCCTTAGGAGAACTCTAACTGCCTTTGACCTCTGGTCAAAGCAACCTGACCTCAGATTCAGATTCTTGTGTTACTCTAGGTGAGAAATTATCAATATTAGGCTGGATTTTATGAACTTTAAAAACAAGAATTTAGGAAATTGAACCTAATATTAATCTGTTCAAAGTGCTAATATCTTTGGTTTGGTCTTACTTTGTCACTAATTTTTACTGACTGCTACATATAGTAGATCTTTTCTTTGTTGCATATTTTTCAGTAGTGTTGCTGATTTTTAGGTTTTGCTCTAAGTCCTTTAGCCACAAACAGCTTTTTGATATTTTTTGGCCCTTCTGCTCTAGTTTTAAACTGTTCTAACGGTCATATTAACAGAATATTGCTATTCATTTTCAAAATATGACTACAAGCATGCTGTAATGCAATATGAACTACATTAGGAGTAGGGCAATATGAATATTGGTCCTGGTTCTCAGAGCAACTAACTGTGTAAATTTAGAAAATCCCTTTGGAAATTAACAGAGGTTTAAATAAGTAAGAGCATATAAAAAGAGTTTTAGTTCATAACACGAATTTAATTTTCATCAAATTTAACATAGAGGGCCGGGCGCGGTGGCTCAAGCCTGTAATCCCAGCACTTTGGGAGGCCGAGACAGGCGGATCACGAGGTCAGGAGATCGAGACCATCCTGGCCAACATGTTGAAACCCCGTCTCTGCTAAAAATACAAAAAACTAGCCAGGCGTGGTGGCGGGCGCCTGTAGTCCCAGCTACTCGGAGGCTGAGGCAGGAGAATGGCGTGAACCTGGGAGGCGGAGCTTGCAGTGAGCCGAGATCGCGCCACTGCACTCCAGCCTGGGTGACACAGCTCGAGACTCCGTCTCAAAAAAAAAAAAAAGAAAAAAAAAAAAAAAATTTAACATAGAGAAAGAATGAAATTTTTCCTAAATAGAAAGCTGATTTTTCTTTGCTTTCTCCTGTCTAGCCTCTCTGCTGATAATGTTGAATTTCATGCCAGCCTCATGCTTTGGAAAACAATGATGGTTAAGAAATCCCCCTAGTCTTTTTTTTATCCAAAATCCTCCTTTGTATGTTATGGGAAATGGATTATCTGGAAGAACTAGTTCCCCATATGACTACGTGTTGATCCTTACACTTGACTCCTGTAAGATTTGCAGATGGCTCCTTTATCTGTGATAAGGCCAAACACAACCTTCCTCCACTTTATCTGAACCTGACAACAAAACCAGACAGACCTTTCAACTTCCCCTTTATGGTCTCATAAATGATCAGCTGAGATTAGAACTTTTGTCCCCTGTGAAACTAGCTAGACACAGGGATAAATATTTCCATTTTAGCTAAGAATTCCCTGATTGGAAAAAAAATATATAAGAATCCAAACTGTAGATCACCCCACCTTTATTTAACTTGTCAACTTCTTCCTGCTGAGACCTTGATTTTTAGATCTCCCTCCCTATGGAAAAGCTTTGAATAAAATCAATTTCCTTACTTGTTTGCCTTCTGTCTTTGACACCACCTGCCATTCTTCTTCCTTTTCTTCCTCTATTTCTTTTTTTCACCTGTCTACTTTCTTTTCTTTAATTTTTTCTGGATATCCACAGGGATTCTCAGATTTTATTCAAGGTGAGGCTTGAATCAGATCAGACAGATTCCTTGTCTTGCTAAACCAGTAAGAATGATGAGTAGCAGATGGGCATGTGTCTACTAAAATGAGAAAAGAAAAGATTAACGGCATACTAAAAATATACTGCTTTGGAGCTGAATAGCATTCTAAGGACCACGTAGCACTAAGATATAATAGAAAAATTTAACTTGGATTTGTTATTAGGAAAGCCTGGATTTGAGGTTCCTGATAATAATCTCACTCAGAAAAATTGAGGTTTAAAGTAATCAACTTAAATAAAAGTATATGTATTACTGTGTATGTGTTTGATACATATTCATTTCTGACTATACAATTCCTCAGATTAAATAGGCCCAAAATAATGCAACTTAAAGTATATATATGAGTACACATGTGTTTGTGAGTATAAATTTTAATTTGTTTCCATTTAATCTGGAATAAATATATATCTCTCTCTCCATAAACACACACACCCACCCACCCACACACACCCCCCTCACACACAGGCGTACAGACATACATGTAAAACACACAATCCTATGTAAAATATGTAACTCCTTTATTAAATTGAGGGGAAATTTAATCTATTAAAATTCTTAAGATGGTTTCAGTTTAATGACGTTTCTCTAACCTGAGAAGTATTCTATTTCATATTCCTTTAACTTATGCAAGTTAAAAAGAAATTCTGATTTTAAACAGGTTTTGGAATTCTTGCCTTCTGTAAATTTAACTGTCCACATGTTATATGCACTAAATCATTTTTTACTTCTAACAAGTTTACAGAGGGGCAAATCTCAAAAGATTTCACTTGGGTTTGTGGCAGAAAAATATAAACATTTAGATACCTCTCCTATTATAATGAAATCCTGCTCCTTTTTCTCAGGCAGGCACATTACCCTAAGTGATGAGGTTCATGGCACTACACAGCATGCTCTTTTGGATCAACACCAGTTCTCCAATCCCACCACATCTTGGAGTGCATTTTTGATGAATAAATTACCAAAGTAATGAGAAGCACTAAGAGGTTAAGGATTGATCAAGTACTTAATCTTTTTAATGAAGGACACAGCATGAAACACATTCCTCCAAATAGATACAATAAACAATCTTCTAAAACCTAATTAGAATAAAAATACAAGGAAAGGTGAAAAGTCTTAGAATTTCTGTATCGAATAATAACTTGACATTTTCTGCAACAATGCAAAAGCTATTAGTCTACCACCCTTATTTATATTTGAAGCAGGTGAGTCTCAGTAGTTTACTATGATAAAATAATGATATTTTGATATAGAATTTTAATATGTCTTTGAGCCTTCTGGGTCCATGAAAATTGTTTCAAAATATGGCTTTGGAGCTTTTACAGAACTTGCTAGATTTTTGGATATTTAGTAAATGTTTTGTAAATCTTTTGAGTAGACACAATTTTTGAGGCATTGTGAAGTGGATTTAGCCTTTTGACTGTCAGTATTTTTGGGTATAATTTAGGATTTAATCAAGTTTTGTGTTTTTATTTCATTTCGGTATTAAAATTGGGTTGTAAACCTTTAGTGAGAGGTTTAGTTAAAACTGTCAGGCACAAATCAAATTTTTAATGAAATATCTTTATTTTTTTTAAATGATAATGACAACAAAGGATCAGTGGCACATTGAACCAAAATGATCCATCTAGATTTAACAAATACGGCAAAAAGTAGTAGTCCTTAGGAATGTTGAATCTAAACAACAGCCTAGCATTTGGGTTAGTGATGTCCATGCCTACAAACATAATGGTTTCCTTTTGCCCAGTAGTTAGAGTAACACACTAGTTATTAGATATCAGTATTGCTGATTAATTATATCACAATGGTGTTATACAGTATGTGCTGGAGTTCTTTTATTTTCTAATTTTTCACACCATCTGCTCGAGTTGAACACTTAGAGTCCATTGCTAAATCCATCTACTTCAGATATTGCTATGATTTTTTAACACACCACATTGTAGAATTCATTTTCCTTCCAAGGACTTAGGATTCTTTGTATATCTATTTAACACAGGGTTAAGTCCTAATTGTGGCACTGGTAAGCAAAGATTTACTCTCTACTGATAAAGAACATGTGAGATATACCATTCTGAAGGTGTTAATAGAAAAATCAAACTGTGAAATATTTTAAAGAGGTTTATTCTGAAACAATATGAGTGACTGTGGTCCAGAGAAAACACAAACCCACAAAGTGTTGAATAAGTAGTCCCAGGCCAATCAGGTTAGTTTGGCTTCATACATTTTACAGACAAAGAAGTAAAAGAAAACTATATCGATCAATACATAGAAGGGGTTAAATAGAGTTTAGCTTAATGCTGCCTGCTTCCATATTTTGAGTTTTATTTAAGGATTTCTCTTGCATAATAAGCTACAACCTAAATGTATGTGTAAACAGACTGTAATCTACTTGATGTGCCAATCATTAAGTTTTGGCCCATCAAAGGAGGCCAACTGTTCAAAATGTGTTCAAATAAGGCAAATGCTAAGCTGTAATCAGTCTGGCTGTTTCTGTACCTCACTTCCATTTTCTCTTGTCAGTTTCCCTTTTTTGTCCATAAATCATCCACCACGTGGCTGCGCTGGAGTCTCTCTGAGAGCCTACTCTGGCTTGAGTGGCTGCCCGATTCATGAATTGTTCTTTTCTCAGTTAAACTCTGTCAAATTTAATTTGGCTAAAGATTTCCTTTGAACAAAAGTATACAGTAGTCCAGTCTTTTTTTTTTTTTTTTTTTTTTTTTTTTTTTTTTTTGAGACGGAGTCTCGCTCTGTCACCCAGGCTGGAGTGCAGTGGCCGGATCTCAGCTCACTGCAAGCTCCGCCTCCCAGGTTCACGCCATTCTCCTGCCTCAGCCTCCCGAGTAGCTGGGACTACAGGCGCCCGCCACCTCGCCCGGCTAAGTTTTTTGTATTTTTAGTAGAGACGGGGTTTCACTGTGTTAGCCAGGATGGTCTCGATCTCCTGACCTCGTGATCCGCCTGTCTCGGCCTCCCAAAGTGCTGGGATTACAGGCTTGAGCCACCGCGCCCGGCCGGTACATTAGTCCAGTCTTAAAAGGCAGGACATCTCAAAGCACAGGGCTTACAAGTCATAGATGGGTTTGGGGGATTCTTTAGTTGACAGTTGGTTGACAGTTAAGCTATTGTCTAAGAACTTGAAGTCAGTAGAAAGGAATGCTTGAGTTAAAATATTAAGGGCTGTATGAGCCAAGACCCTTGTTATATGGATGAAGGCTCACAGGTAACAGTGTTCCTAGAGAATAGATGGTAAATGTCACTTTTCAGACCTTAAAGGTATCAGACTCTCTTAGACTGGGGAAAGGCCTAGAAAGGAAAAGCTTGACTACATAAAGAGGATTCTCTACGGATGCAAAATTCCTTCACAAAAGATGCCTTTGCATGGCCATTTCAACCCGCTGGCCTTGTTGTAGCCATTTCAAAATATGTCAAAGAAATACATTTTGGGGTAAAATATATTGATTTCCTTTAGGATCTGTTATCTATCATATGATGTTATACAGAGTCAGACTGGAAAGTAAACCAGATTGTATTAATACCTGGTTATTTAAAAACAAAAACAAAAACATTTAATGAGAGTTTATGATTTGTAGGGTGTGACTTAACCCTCACCTTGCATAATCCCAGGTCTTGTTTATTCATTGGTATCTTATTTCCACAAAGAGTCTGTTCTGTTAGTCTTATGATCTCCATTTTAACATTACTGCTGGTCAGCTGTGCCTAAACCCTAAAAGAGAGGGGATATGATAAAGCATGTCTGACCTCCCATCCTGTTACATGGGGAATTTCATTATTCATGTTTCTTTGGGCTGCCCTTGGCTAATAAGGAGTCTATTCAGTCAATTAGGGACTTTAGGATTTTACTTGTGGTGTACAAAGATAATAAAAATAACATAAAAAAATCAAGGAAATTAAACTTAATTTCTTCCCCTTTCCTATCTTGAATTTTGATTGTATACCATTTTCATTTCTATTGTTTGATGGTATATAAGTTATTTGTAGCGGGGAGACATCTATGTTTGATTTATTCTTGTATCTCTCAACCTTATGTTACCAGAAAGGGGTCCCAATCCAGACCCCAAGAGAGGGTTCTTGGACTCCATGCAAGAAAAAATTGGGCACAAGTCCATAGAGTGAAGTGAAAGCAAGTTTATTAGGAAAGTAAAGGAATGAAAGAATGACTGTTTCATAGCCATGGGCAGCAAGGGCTGCTCAAATGAATATATGTGCAGTTACTTCTTGATTATATGCTAAACAAAGGATGAATTATTCATAAGTTTTCCAGGAAAGGGGTGGGCAATTTCCAGAACTGAGGGTGCCCCTCTTTTTTAGACCACATAGGGTAACTTCCAGATGTTGTCATGGCATTTGTAAACTGTCATGGGGCTGGTGGGAATGTCATTTAGCATGCTAATGCATTGTAATTAGCATACAATGAGCTGTGAGAATGACCAGAGGTAATTTTTATCATGATCTTGCTTTTGACAGGCTTTGGTTGGCTTCTTTATCACATTCTGTGTTATCAGCAAGGTCTTTGTGACTTGCATCTTGTGCCTACCTCCCTCTCATTCTGCATTCTGTAACTAAGAAGGCCTAACCTACTGAGGGTGCAGTCCAGCAAGTCCCAGCCTTATTTCACCCAAGCCCTATTCAAGATGAAGTCCTTTCGTTCAAATGCCTCTGACACTTAGAGTAACTGTATAAACCAAAGAAGGTACTTGTTAAGTGTTTGTGGTCTAAAGGCATAAAATGTCAACATTTCAATTTTTCCAAATTCTACAATAGTAGTAGAATATTTATCTTGCATTTAGTCTATAAAATGATACTAATTTAATTAATATTAATTTAATTGATATTAATTTTTTCTTGATTATATTAAAATGTATAATTTTCTCAGGTACAGATGTTTTCTTTTGTGTAATATTAGTACTAACATTGTTCCTTTTAGAGTAAATAAATATTTACTTCTTGAATTTTCAAACAGTAACTAAAGCTACAGTGCTATTCCAAAGTCCATAAACTATTTTTCTTGCCAACAGAAAAAAATATATATATATATACCCGAAAGTGGTAATTCCACTGTAGTCTCTAAATCAATACACAATCATAGTGTAATATTACTGAATTCCAATGGATTGATAGCTGCTACTCTAGAATACATCAATGACTGCCAACTTTTCCGTAGGAAACAATCAGGGAACAGGCCAGTGGGCTAGAAAAATGTTTGAAAAAAAAGATAATCAATCAACTAAGTAATTCCATCTCATGAGAGAAAATGATGAGCCATATTAAATTCAGTGTTCAGGCATCGTATTGCTAACTCTAAGAAAGTCAATATAACAAAGTAAATATTTTCTCCTTTTAGAGTTTTTGGGGGCATATTTTAGCCTACAAAATAAACTGAAGCAGAAAATAAAAGGAGTTATCTTTCTGACTGCTTCCTCTACTCACAGGTGTTTCGAGATTGTTCCTTGAGAAAGACAGACATTCCTAATTAGAAGAATTGGCTCTAAGTGACTCAGTTGTTTTTGTCCTCCAAGAAGCATCTTTATTTGAATTTCCAGTTGAGTGTTTTTCTACATGTGTCAGCCTGTTTAAACATAGTTAACATCTCTTCTACACATTGGTGGTCTTAGCAAAGGATGCGACGTGCAGATCATTCCCTTTCAGCTTGGGAACTTCTAGTTAAGGTCATCCAGAAAATACGGTAGAGATTGCTCTCTTTGGTCTTCCTTCTTGATGGCAGCCATGCGGAGGAGAAGCCTGTTCAGAGGAGAAGCAGAGAAATCAGAGAAGCCAGCAAGCAGATGGCTTAATTGTCAAGTCCATCGTATCTATCACCAAGATATGTACTCTTTTGGCAGCCCAGAAAATGATATTTCCAGGAGAAGCAGGAGCTGCTGTGAAAGCCAGCAAATATATATTTTTTGGTGGTAGCCTCATGGGCCAGTAACTTTGAATGTCACAGGTAGAGATAACCAAAGTTTAATATCACAGGTAGTAATATTATGTGTTTGACATCAAAGGTGCAGCAGTATGAAAAAGTGTGTATCTCTTATAGTGATACTAGTGCTTTTCCTTCTCACTTCATCCTAAAGAGATGGAGGGACACCAAGATAACCCCTAACTGCCTTTATAACCGTGTTAAAAAATGTAATAACAACTTGTGGGGTTGTTAAAACATTATTATAACATGTTAAATTCTGTTGGTCCTTTTCTTAACTTGAAAACTTTTATTTTATTTTTTTGGTGATGTCCATTATTTTCTGTAGGATGCTGAAAGCTTATAATAGAGCACTGTATTTTGTCATAACGTGATAACATTAAAGATTACAAATTGCAAGCAATTTGTTAAGGAAGTTCCCTAGGGGCCAGCAGGAGAATCCAGACTGGGATGAGGTGGCCAGACCATCGTTTGAGTTCAACTGAATCCCAGACCCAGTGGGAACCTTCAGGGAACTCCTCAGGGAGCCGGGATTTGTCCAGACTTTCAGCCAAGTAGTGGAGCTGGCTCCCGTACTCTTCAATTACTGCTGGGGCTCATGGCTGGGTGACCTATCTCAATCCCCTGCATGTGTGGCTCTCTGTAAGCATGAGGTGCCAGTCCTCTGAGAGAGGAAGGTACAAGTAGTTAGCTTCAAAATATACTGGAGCTGGGAGGTGGTTGCACAAAGATTGTCCAGCGAGGCCCAAGGGACTAAGGGGACACTGCCCGTGTCTGCCATAGACCCATTCTGTGTAAGCACAAAAGGTCCAGTTCCCCCATGAGTTGTTTCTAAAAATTGCAGCAAGAATCTGTCTTTTCACAGCCATTTCTTGTTACCCTTCCCTTCACTGAGGGACTCCTGAGTCTGTCCCTTAGCTCCCCTGACCATCTATGTGGTAATAACTACTCCTTGCATAGCCCTCATCCCTAGTCAGCTTTGCCCTGGAGGTGGGTTCAAGCTTTTCTCTTTAATCACAACAACACAGTGAAAGAAAGGCTGTGCATTGAATTCGTGTGATCAAACCTTTCATAGAAGATAATAGAATTACAAAGCAGAAAAGGGAAACTAAATGGCTCCTGGGTGCATTGGTTCTTCTGTGCCTTAGAGTGAGCTTCTGGCTTGCCTTTCTCCCTGTTCTGCTTCTGTGTTATTGAGATGCAACCATGCAACCTGCCCTTTTCCCCCAAATAAGATAAGAACCTTTTTTTTTTTTTTTTTACACGGCACCTTGAATAAATCCTGTTTAAGACACTACAAGTTTTTAAATCGTTATTATAATTATGTTTTCAGAGAAAAAGACTATCATGACATCTTATTTATGAAACAGAATTCTTAAGTACAGTCTTAACCCGCAGTTACTCCCTGTATTCAGTTTCTAAAAAAAACCGTGGATAAGTCCATGTTTTCCATCTCTACAATGAAATATTCACATGAAAACCTTACTGAAGACAGAGTTTAGTTAAGCCCTAGAGTGCAGAACCTCTTGCTTTTTTAAAATCAGCACCTTTTTCTCTCCTTTACTTATATAGCACATCTAATTCACATATCATTTTAAATTATTTTATAGAAGAGGAAAGTAAGCCTTAGAATGTTTAATTTTTTTGAAGTCATGCCATTACCATGTGGAAGACCTGGGATCCCGTCCTTAATCCTCTGACTCCAAATATACTTATATTTCATACTATTTTAATTTCTTTATTTTAAAAAAATGTATCATAGTGTCATTTTTTTCCTTATTTTTGTGTAACATCTTTTGGGGCTTTAGAGGCCATTTGCCACATTGCGTGGCTCCTCAGGATATTCTAAAAACCTCTCTGCTGTTTGGATAATGTTCCTTATTATAAATCCTGCCTTCCTAAGGGAGGAAATGGTTGGGTCTTATTCTGTCTTGCTAATAGCTTGGACACAGAATACAATCCAAGAACCAGAAGCTAAAATGTGTGACTTAGGTAAGAAGAAAACAATATTAGGAAGTAGCAGGGCTCCACAGAACCTATCTTTGAGAGAGTATGGTGGTTAACGTAGCTAGCTTTTGTGGGCTGCATTAGTGAAATTCTAGCATTTCATTTCAAGCATCAATTCTGTAAGCAGTAGACTCATTTGTGACTTATTAATGTGAGGATAAAATTCATATTTACCTTTGTGGGTGATTAAGAGGATTGAATGAGATAATCCATGCACAGTACTCAAGCATGCACGGCACAGAGTAAGTCCTTAATACAAGTTAGCTTTTATGAAGAATAAAAAGAAGAACAGCAAAACTAATTCATCAACCTGTCTCCACATAGCCACTGCTTTCTCTCTCCATTAAACTGAGTTTTCTGTATTCACAAAGTCTACTTCTTCATCCCTCATTACTCTCCATTCTATTCCAATCTGGCTTCACCACCTGCCCCATCACATGACCACCATTTCTCACCAACATCACCAGTAATCTTCAGGTCAGTGAATCTAATGAACATTTTCTATTTCTTTACTTGCTGAACTGTATACCTATATTTAAAAATGTTGGTCAGGCACAGTGGCTTATGCCTGTAATCTCAGTGCTTTGGGAGGCTAAAGTAGAAGAATTACTTGAGCCCAGGAGTTCAAGGTTGCAGTGAGCTATGATCACACACTCTCTCCATCCTGGATGGCAGAGCAAGATGCTGTCTCTAAAAACAACAACAACAACATATATGGAAATGCTCTCATCCCTTTGTTTCTATACTCCAAAACTCCCTTGGTATTTTTTCTCACCTATTTTAACTCTCCTCTTAGCCTCCTCTTCAGGCTCAGCCTCTTACATTGCTTTTAAAGCTTATAATTCTTCATGTCATGATTTGAGGCCTATAACTCTTCTTGTTGGATATCCAAAACAATCTATCTCAGGACTATGATTTTAATTATCTTCTAGACGCTATTGATACTCAGTGCCTAGAACAGTGTTTGACACACAATAGATAGCCAATTTCTATTTGTTCAGTGTACAGTTGGGTAAATGAGCAAAGCATTAGCAAGCTACAGATACTTTTATGTGTGTGTGTGTGTCTAACACTGAGCCCTAGCATGAGCAGGAAAGAACCTAATAATGCCTTGTCTAATAATGGAGGACCATTGTATCTATATTAAGTAACTGAAATCTTGATATGAGATGAGGCTGTGTTATCTGAGCAAATATTTACATACGTGAGAGCTGTTACCAATAACTACTCCTCTCAGGAAGCTCTGCTCATAGGCTGAAGTTCATGTTTCACTTAAGACCTTGCAACTCTGGACAGAATTGACTATTGTTCCTACACAACTGGAGTCCTGAGTTCAACTTCAGGCCTAGGGTTTAGGAAACAAGTAAGAGAAAAGGTTCCTATTGTTGGGAGAGGTTAAATTTTCCCCGGGGAAGCAATAGGCTTTTGTGGAATACAGACACTTGTAGGAAGGTATGGCATTTTGTGGAGAATAGGCAATGTGCAAATTGGAGAAAGAAAGATTAGGAATGAAATAGCAGCTATAAGGACACATTCTTATAAGGTCATTTGTTTATTTTAAAGCATACCCAATACAATATCTTTTGTGCTGGATAGCTAACACTTAGATTCTAAGGCTATTGAATTGCCTTAAACGAGAACTCACACTTCAGGGTTTGTCACTGGCAAAGTATCAGAAGGTTACAGTCCAAAAGCATAGTATATGTAAGTATATGTAAGCACAATATAAATGTTGTATATACTATACATAATACTATATAATGCAAGAGACAAGACACATGCAAGAGGACCGTATCTCCTGATTTCCTTGGAGATAACCAGAATCTACCATTTGTTGAGGAAACAGAGGTGGATGTAGAAATACCTAAGTTATATGATCCTAAAGTCTGCAACATATCTAAGGCCTAGAAAATAGTTTGCAGTCTTGTAAGTACTCAGCAAATGTTTTGCAATGAACAAATGAATGACTTTAGCTTTTAGTTTTAAAATATTTCTTTTGTGAATGCTAACAGAAAAGGAAGTCCTCACCAATAGTTTGACTCAATCTTCAGCACCTGCTATTCTGGTAAGTGCTTAAATATGTTTACTGAATGAATGAATGTTTACTGGAAAAAAAAATCAATGAATGAATAAATTTTAAAAGTAGCTGGTAGATTCTAAATATTAAAGTGCATCATGGTGAGAAAAGAAAATTACTCTAGGCTGGACAGATGAGATGTATATTCCTACATTGTTTAAGAAGTACATGTGACTATTGCTAAACAGGATGATAGTAAAATAAATTGATGCTTGTATCTCAAAACCCCAAATATATTACAGTAGGTTTACACAAATCAAAATTAGGAAAAATTAAAACATGTTAGAAACAAGTAACATGGTGCTAAAGTAAAAGTAGAAGAGAAAAGGAATGGTTTCCCTTTGAAAAGGCTTATTATATCATTAATGGTACCTTAGCACAGGGACCCATGCAATTATTTTCAAGTTAATATTGTTGATATTATTATGTTAAAGACTTTTATTATTGGAGCCTTTACAAATTTATTGAGCAATGGAAGAGATAATGCATTGAGAAAGTGAAGAGTTAGTGATGCCATCTAGGGATACTAAGTGATGAGTAGAAATCATTCTTAAGCAGTACATTCCTTGGGTAATCAAATGGACTTGTTATTCTAGACAAAAGGTATGAAAACATGATTATTGCCCAGATATTGAATGTTAATCAATGTAATGGAGTCAACACAAAATAATCTCGTGGGAGACTGATATATAAGACAATGCCAATTAATAGTTTTACACTGGAGATTAACCACTTTCACACCTATAAACATTTCCTTCCCTACACAGACTTTCCCAGTATCAAATAATCTGGAAAACTTAGAATTTGCAACTGTGGAGTTACTTCGAATGTATGAAATCAGAACAGGGAAGTAGAACTTTAGGAATCTTTTCTTTCCTCTCTAATGTGAATTAGCCAGTGTTCTAACAGAGCACATATGTCCAGTGACTAGACAGTTCTTGTTCACCAGATGTGGTGGCATGGAGTAGATGGATTCTTAATAAGACACTCTAAGTATTTATTTTCAGTTTCACAGAGAATTGAAAAGGAATTAAACTTAAATTACATGCATTGGTTATATTCTTATAATTGATTAAATATTTTAATTGGTTTAAGTTTCTACCTAGAAATTTAGGAAACATATCATACTAGGCAGAGAGTTGACAGAAGTATCTAATAACTTGAAAAATATAGAAAAATACTCAGGGAGTACAATATAATTGTATTATCATCACTTTAACATAGAACAACATTCTTACACTTACATATTCTTTGCTGCTTTTGGCTATGTGATGGTTATGTCCGTTTTGCTTTGATAATACCAATTACTCTTCTCTACAGAGATAATTTACTTGGAAACTTTGTTCCTGAATATGTCTGTTAAGTTGATCCATACATATAGTATACTGGTTCTCTAAATTAGCAAGTATCAAAATCATCCAGAATGTATAATAAGATTTCATATTCCTGGAAGAAACCTCATAGTTTCTTATTCTAAAAGTGTGACCAAGACTCAGGACTCTGCACTTGTAACAAGCACTTCAAGCAATTTAGGTGGGCAGTTCAGAGCTTTGGGACAAACCTGCATACAGCGATTTCATTGTACTGGTGAGTGTCCATCAATCCCACTGGCTTTTGATATTGGCTGGGCTGGTGTCTATCTGGTCCCATCCAAATGACAAACTGGGCTATCCTGGAACCAATGATCTGGCCAGGATATCAACTGGCGCCCACTGGCAGAGTCTGTGCTGCATTTAGCTAGCATATGTTCTGATGGGGAAGGCATCTATCCTCATCGGTGGCTGCTTAGATGCTGTGAGTATGTAGCATTTAAATATTACCCTGGCTTCAGCAGTTCCTTGACCCTCTGTTTTCTGAAGCAGAATTCTTTCTGACTTGTCTCTGAAATAATCTTATAGTTTTCTTTTCCTGAGGAAATGTTTCTACTCAGATATCCAGAGAAGCAAGGCAAACTATTTTCCGAGTCGAAGCAAAGGTTCAGTTTATTAGTGTTTTCTTTGTATCTAGAGTTGACCTAGTCACACATCTGTGGTGAATGCTTGACGATTCAAATAACTAAGTTCCTTCCAAAGTGTTATGGTTATTCTTAGGCCCATTATGCAAACCATGAAACAAAAATTTCTCTACAATGAACACAGGTTGCATACAGAAAAAAAATAGAATTTTAAGAACAATTTTCCTAAATATGAGTTGTCAAAAGCCAGGAAGTAGTGTGAGGAGAGGCAACAGATTGATTTACTCCCTTCTTCGGTATACCATAGATTTTAAAGGAAAGGTAAACCTTTTCCCCTCAGCATGGTAAGAATGCAGCTCGGCACAGGTGAAAGGCGGTGGAAACATATGAACTATCAGGATCCCATCCAGCATAGTAAGTCTATTTATTTGTTCTTTTCCTGTGTTTAGATGTGGTAGTGATGGATGCTATTTCCACACAATGCAGTGCCTCGAGCTCGCATCAGGATCATGTTTTTTAATGAAATAAGTGCAGTCCTTTACTTTTCACATCTTGACTACCGACCTATTCATTATAGATTTTGGGAGAAGCACATTTAGCTAATAAGTGTTTAATCATTTTCATACAGTTTTTAGAAAACTTAGGCCAAAATTAGGTCTGTTTAACCTGGTTCCAATAATCTACAGTGTTTTATTTCACAATATCTTAACACACAAGACTCCCCTCTTTCCTCACCTTTTTGATGTTGGCCTTAAACTTTTATGACTTTGACCTAATCCATCTGCTAACTTGAAGTCATTAATTTTATGATGCACTTAGAAGGATAGTGTATCCAAACACCAAGTTGCTTTATCTCTTTATATTTTGTGGTTTAAAATTCCATCTAATTAACAAAGGATCATAGTGTTGTGGTATACACTGGGTACTCATATATTTTTATATTTGTTAACCTGGGGGCATTATAACATTTTGAAGAGAAAGAGAACTGTTTTAAGCTAGGGTGGGGAGACAAAAGACAGTCTTTAATACATTTGTGCAATTTAAACAATGGTGCAAAATAGATGAACGTAAGAATAACATGAAACTTTTTTTCTACAAAGGCTTTTCTCAAGAAGCTTATTGTTCTCCTATTTTTATCTGCTATTCTAGCAATTCCTTGGGGCATGGCAGTTTGTCTCTGCTCATTGGTTTGGAGCTGACAGCAAAATTTTGAACTCTTTCATCAATGTGCTATATACTTTTTCTGTTTTCATATATTCATCATCATAATTTTGAAGTCTGTGTATTGAAACTGTTTTAGGATATAACTGGATGAGTGTTAAAATTTCCCTGAAGGCAATATTGTTCTGCTGTGGCTGACGGTGAACCTGGACTCACTGATATGGTATCGGTGCTGGCCAGGAACCAATGACTTTAATCAAGATTCTAAATGTTCTTCAGATTAAATTGCTTTCCAGAGTGTTTTGAGTCTATGGAGTCTGAGTGAATGCTTCTGTTTCATTTTTGTGGTTTCATTCCCCTAGAATCTTGAGTTTTCTTAAGTTTCAATGCTGTAAATGTAACTATTGAATAAGAGAAAAATATTACTGTTTGCCTTGTAATCTCATTTTGTGTTGCAATCTGAAGCATGTAGATGTTAGTTACTGTAGAAATAAAGGAAATAAATGAGCCCTAGTTTTACCTTCTCATTATCATATCCTTTGAACACATAGGAGAGGTTTTGCACACAAGACATGTTGCTACTCAAATAATAATGTCTCTAAATAAATGGATATTGGTTGCTGTCACCTTAAAGACTGTTTCTAATTTCACAAATACTGCAGTTGTTTAGCACAGTATTGATCCAAAATTTTAGAATGGTGTTCTAAACCAGCAACAGATTTATTTTTATGCTTCTATTTTGTTGTGTTCCTTCCTTTTTTTCCATTTTTACCATCTCTGTTCTCACCTTGCCTCTCTCTCTTGCCTGCATTCCACTTTCTTCCTGGTAGGGCTTCTGGCAGTGAAACTCGCTGGACTCCCTTGGAGATTTTAATTCTCAGACTTGTCCACACCAAGCCTCCAGCAATTCATCAATTATAGTTTAAGTTTTCCTACCTCGACACTGGTTCCCACAGAGTTTCTTGCTCCTTGGCTTCTGCTCCCATAAGTTGAGATTCTCTGTATTTGCTTGTCTTTCTCTCCAATTGTTGGGGCAGTGGCTTGCTCTGTGATCTCAGTTCTCAGATGAATCTTTGAAGAGTTGTTGATTTTTTAGTTTTCTTCTTTTTTTCTTGTTGTGAAGGCAGAAGTGATGATTTCCATGCTGCTTACACGCTGGACCTGAAACTGGAAGTCTCTGAAGTACACTTTTAATGCAAAGAAAATGACGGTATCTGCGAGCATTTTGTGCATATTAAGTGTTCTCATTTTTAGCTATCAATAATTCTGTATTTAAAACATCATATCTTTTTGATTCCAAGACTATGTTTTTTAGATTTCAACAACTCTGAAATTGTGATATGGTGTCTTACAATTACTTTGCATTTGATTTCTGCTGCTCCCAACCCTGACTCCCCCTACGAGGAAGCCCAGCCACTGTTAAGGTAAGGGCTAGGCAATTGTCCCTCTCCACTTTGAACCTTCCTGGTCTGGTCAATGCAGTCCCTTTGAACTAAACCCTCTCTGTAAAGCACGAGCCTTAACATCCTTAGACTGAATTTTATACAAGGCAAGCACATCGCAAGGCAACCAAGGTTTTGAGAGGCCGCAGCTTAGTTCTGGTGTCTATAGGCTGTGATAGCACAAGCATCCTGACTTTTTTCTTCTCTCTTCGTCTGTCTCTTTGTTTTGGTCTGTTTCTCTGTCTGTCTCTGTCTCTTCATTTGAATAGAGGATAGGAAACACTTCTGGAGCCAGAGGATTTTTAAAAGAGTTTTTTCAATAAGTGCACAATTAAAAAAAAGGTCAAATAATTATTTTTTATATTTGTCATAGTTTAGTTGGCAACATTATTTCTTGCTTAGTTGTTCCTATAATGATGTTGGACAGCAACGTATATTAGTTCAAATATCCCAGTGCTGTGCTGAATCCTAGTGACTTAGGATTGTGTGCATTTCTTCCCACAGCATTACCAGTGATCTTACTTGGCGACTTCAGGTTAGCCATGCTGGGAGTATTAGCCCTACGTAAAACATTAAAAATCAGCTTCCTTGCCCTAAGGTGTAATTATTAAACATTTATTAGAACACCACTGATTTTATATCTGTATTACAAATTACATTCTGAAAAAGCAATGTCTGTGTGTGATTGGTTACATACAATGCAAATATGGAAAGCTAAAACAAATTTCACAAATTTACATATCACCATTTTTTGGCATGAACCAGTCACTAATTCTCAGAAGAGTTTAGCACAGAGTTTTTAAAAAAAATTATTTGGGTTTATTATAAAGACATTGATAAAACTCTAATAATCTTTTCCTCACCTTTGACGAACACTAAACTTACAAGATTTTAAAGAGTGCATTTTAATAGTAAAACAGTGATGTGTTGATCTATTGGTATAAAAACGATGTACAATGACTTCTCTAGATCTTCCAAACTTACAGCAATTGAAGATCCTTAGGCTTTTTAACAAAGTGTTCCAGATTTAGCTAGTGGTTAAGGGATGTTTTTAAAATAAAGAAACTTTAAAGTTGAAAAACTTTTTACAAAAAGCAGCAATTCCTTGAGCTAATATTTTTCTCGTTGACTATTATTAAACCATGACCTTAGAAAGACCAGTTTCTTTTTCTTTTGAGATCTAGCAATGAAGAAGCAATCCTCTGTTTATGATATAAAGGAAACAATATCCTCTGGAGAACAGTAGGTGAAAACCATACTTTTCTGCAGATTCTCAGTACAAAATGAGTTCTTAAGATGATAGCTTTTATTATGGAATGTATGCTTTTAACTGAAAGGGAAAGTAGAAATTAAATAAAAAAGGTTACATACCAAAATTACTTCTTAATTCTACACATTGTTTCAAAATGTTTTTCTAGTTCTAGTGGATATCCTTGGAAAACTCATCATCCATTTTGCCTTTAGGTGTTTAGCTTTTGATTGTTCATCTGTTTTAGTGGTTCATTGTTTTCATCAAGCACATCCTTAGTTCTTAGGACAATGTCTTATTTATAATAGGAGCTCAAAAATATTTATTAATTGGTTATAGATATTGTGATATATATTAACATATATGTGCATATAATATCCATATTTTATGTGTGTGTGTGTGTGTGTGTGTGTGTATATATATAACTTAATAAATTGAGGACACATTTATATTTAGTCTGTGACAGGATGTGAGTTTCCACAAATTGTTAAGGGCCTTTAATTCAGACTAAATGAACCTCTGTTCCTGCTCAAGTTCCACCTTAGCTTTGCTTTCTTTCACTACAAGTCTTTTCTAATTCTATTTCTTGAATGCTTTCCTTCATCCCTTTGTTATTTTATTCACTTCTTAATTACCTTTTTTCATGCCACTTCCTTTCACAGGAACTGATGAATCATACAGGCATGGGAAATAGTAACCCTGATTCCTTACCTTGCTTCATATTAAAATGTATTACTGCATTACAGATCACAAAAATGATTGGTAACTAAAAGCTCTTGGGCAGTTACGTCTCTATGCACCAAATTGTAAATAAAGCACATAGTGCCTCAAAGCAAAAAAATACAATCACAAATTTCATTCATTGCTTTTACCATCCAACTGGAAATCATTTCTGAATTATCTAAAATGCTACTGTATCTCCATCTTTGATAAATAAATAATAAATCATTCCTTGCTTTTTCCAAATGGTCTATAAATCAATATTTTACAAAGTATTAACTGCATTTCTGAAGTTTACACGAGGATATTTATTGACTATATAACAAATATTAACTTCCTTATTTTTAAAGGGTATAGTTCTTTAACCTGTTTATTTAAATAATACATACGGAAACGTTTTAGTTTGTTTTTCTTAATCTGTTAATGAGAAGTTATTTATTCAGTACATTTTAGATAAATAAAGATTATTACCCATGTGATGTATAGTCAATTATTTTCAAATATAAATTGGTGTATAGTAGGAAAAATTATTTTCAAATGAGTAAGATAAAACATTCAACCATGTTGAAATGACAATATAATTAAGAATATCAACACTAGGAAGTTAAAATAATTTGTTTAGAAAGAAAAATACTGAATGTTTAAATAAAGAAATGCCGCTAAATATACAGTGTACGCTAACTGACAACACATTTTGTTTGTAAGTGCTCCGGCCTCTGCAGAAGACAGTTACTATATAGAGATGCATTCTAGAAATGCGTCATTAGGCAATTTTGTCATTATTCAAACATTATAGAGTGCACCTACATAAATCTAGATGTATAGCCTATTATACACCTAGACTGTATGCTACAGCCTACTGCTCCGGGGCTACTAGCCTGCATAGCATATTCCTGTGCTGAATAGTGTAGGCAATGGTAATATGATGGTAAATACTTGTGTGTCAAAACGTATCTAAACATAAAAAAAGTTACAGCAAAAATATGGTATTATAATCTTATGGGACCACCATCGTATATGAGATTATGAGGTCCATCGATGACTAAAATATCATTATGAGGCATATTTATTAATTGAGAAAGCAAGTAGAACTCAGGTTTAAGTGTAATTAATCACATATTATTAATAAACGTATCAAACTCAAACCTCAAAGCTCATACATTTTTCTAGTTAAACATTATGACAATAACAAAGTACATAGAAGGGAAATATCTGCTGTTTATCTTACTCTTTTTCCTAGAGAGATCCTCTTAGTCTGGAGCTCTTTTCCCAATCAGAAAATTCCACACCTGAGTGGTCACTGTGAGGTGGTTTTGAATGTGAGAATTGAACCCACTTCCTTCCTTCCTTGATGCTATTTAAATTACATTGACCTGGGAGATAAATACATAATTTAATTAGGTTGTAATTATTTTTTAAAATGTTCATTCTAATATTATGTGGCAATTTCCTGTTTATATCTGTTTTAGTACTTTGGAAATTAAACTTGAAGGTATTCTGCACAGAAGAATCTCCAAGAGGCTTTGGGAAAGAGACGCGTGTGTGTGTGTTTATAAATTTCTAACCTTTCATTCAGACAGTCTTAGAAGACAGATATTTCTTTGGGGGTGAGAGTGCTGTTACTCATCTCTTAATTAAATGAATATAACTAAAAGTGGAAAGAAAAGTTAGCACAACTCAATGTTTCCTTACTCAAAATGCAGTACAACACACTGATTTATTTGCAGTTATTCTCGTAGAATTGTTTATATTTAAAATTCATAAACTCCTATAGAGCTTTAAAATTTTTAAATCTCCCTGAACATATATTTTTTGCTTTTAACAATTAGCTATTCCCAAAAAATCTGAGAGAGAAGGTCACATGTAACCAATAAAGATGATTTAATTTGGTAGAGGTAAAAATCCCTTTCATGCACCTCTTGAGATATAATTTAAACGTTAACGCTGAAGCCACCTTCTTTTGCTTTTAACCACCTGGAATCAACATCTATGTCACAAAATGGGAGAGACATTGGTATGATTGTATTCAGAGTGCAAAAAAAAAAAAAAAAAAAAAAAAGAAAGAAAATAATTGTTTTTATTGGGCCCAAAATATGAATTCTAAGGATAAAAATCATCAGAGAAGGGTGGCAGTTTAAAATATTCTGAACTGACTATATAAATGGCACAAATATATTTGTTTCAATATTTGTGCTTTGCTTACACACAGATGAGGTGAGGAAGTTGTCACTGAATTGGACATGTCTATCCCTAGAGAAGGCAATCTTTCTGACCCTCAACAGCCTCCATACAATCCTATCACTAAACATTGTTTTCCGGTTTCCAAAGTTAATTATTTTTATGTAACTTTTTCAGAAGTACATGGACTTAAACAATTATCAAAAATGACAATGAGTCAAATCAAATTCAATTAATTAAACCTGGAATATAATGCATATTAAAACCAAAAATGTTCCTATTGTCTGAGCTAATGATAGCTAATTTAGTTCAACCTGAGATAGGAAAAAAAATAATTTCACCACAAATGTTAATATAATGCATACCAAAGACAAAATGATAAGGTAGTCAAAATAAGTGAAAAGTATATAGTTTGAAATAAGGAAAATCACACTCTAAATTGAACTAATTTCTCTACTCACTATGTGAACTTAAAACTGCTTCTTGCTTCTCAAAAGCTTATTTTATATTTGAAATTAGATAACACTCAGTTTGTTGAACCTTATAGAAATGACTTGGCTTATAAGAGTTACTCTGAAAAAGTAGTTCTTATAGATTTTAAGATGTAATATATCAAAAAAAGTATCATAGTTACAACTTATAAAGGTTTTATCTTCTATTTAATTCTGTAAGCTAGCAAATAACTCACATTGTCTTTTGAGAGATAGAAATAATAGTTACTTTTTATGCTTTTTGAATAAATCTTCCCTTGGAATTTCAGAATAAATACATACATACATGCACGTGCACACACAGACACACACATGCATACTTGTTTTAAAATGTAATTTCTCTTAACAGTAATGCTTCAAGAAATGGCACCATAATTTAATGATAATTTTATAATGCTATTTTGATACATTCATAAATTATTCCTAATGAGAAAATGTGTTTAGATTCAAGAAAGGAGAATTGCAAGCCTATAATATATTGGCTGGATCAAATCACAAAATTACTCTTGTAAATACTTTCGATTTTTTTTTCTGTATTTTCTTCAACTTTTTCTTGTTTCTGTAGTAAAAATGACAATATTTTTATCATTAATTTTATATCACAATCTAACAGAACTTACTGCTTAACCTAGATTTTAACACACCAGTTTTTTAAAAGGATCTGTACTTTTACCTTAGATATGTTTTTCCGTTGGATATTTGCTGCTTAATTTTGCTGCAAATCTGTCAAATCTGGCTCACAGATACATTTCGTTTGGTCAGAACCATTGAGATGGGTGTCTCTGTGCTCATGTTTGTGAGACTAAATGTACAAATAATCAACCAACCAAATAAATCTCGTTAAACTGTTTTTAGATGGGCCATGCATTCTCCAGTTCACCACAGACCTTGCCCTTCTCTATTGCTTTATTCTAAGCTGCTTCACATTCTATCTGCCTGGAAGACAGATGAGTTTTGACTCCATCTTTCGAGGTCTTCAGATTGACGGAGCCCTGTAATAAATCACTGCCACTGCCTAGTGAAGACACAACCATTTTAGTGTTCTCTAATACTTTCTCTCTGCTTGTATTTCTGTTGAACTTATTGCTTAAATATATGAGTTATTTATTTTTAAAACAATTCAGACTAAGCTCATGAACTAATAGAGCTCATAGTGTTCTATGTAACAGATGGCTAAATCTATGTAAAATATTCAGAAAGCTTTCATTCTTGTGACATTACATTTATCAGATATACAGCAAAACAGTTAATTTTTGCTATGAAAGCACTTTCAGAGAAGCTATGACATTTCCAGATTTTTATTTATATCTAATATAAAAATGAAGAGCCAAAGTTCACTAATTTCAAAATAACAATTTTACATATATTTGCCCTTTGTAGAAATATGCCATCATCATTGTTTCCTTGCAAAGGAACATTCACTCAATTTCAGTTATTATAAAAATGACAGGCAGATAGCATTAGTTATTTCCAAGCCTAGTGTGGGTTTGTATTTGGTCCTTTTCCAAGAACAACTCTTCTAAGGGTCAACAGATTTTTTTAAATGTTTATTTTTAAATCTTCAGGTTGTCTTAAATGGCAATTATACTACATTTCACAATAGTCTCTGAGTTTGTTTGTTAAAAAAAGGAATATCTGTAACTATATAATATGAATATATGTACTTATATGCATATTTATGCATATGTATATAAACATAGGTATGTATATATACATATACATATGTACACCCATGGATGTGTGTATATATATATTGCATTAGATTGGATTTGGGTATTAAATCTAATAATTTATTGTGGACATGGTGATTTGTCTGAAAAGACTGGGAAGATGAATCGGAGGGGCTGACATTAGACCTGCCAAATGATTGGCGTTACAAACAATAGAATTTCAGACAAGTGGACCTATGAACAAAGTGTAATTTTTATGAAGTTTGGTCAATATAGAAGAAAATATTATTATGTAGGTTACAGATAAAGAAACAGGGATTGCACATAGTATCAAAAATCTAAGTGGGGTTTTCAGTTATTGCCTTCCAGGTAAACAGTGTCGAGAACTTTGTACAAGGATGACAAGACTAAAGCTTAAGTTTTAAGGTAAAACAATAGTCTCGAGGATCTCTGGCAGGTAAGATGGATTTTAGTCCTCATCTGAAGGTGAGGTAGAAGAACAGAAAAGAAATTGACAATTATTGAGTGCTTAGGACTACATGCTGTGCTGGATGCAGGTAATGAAGAGTGCACTTGAAACAGGAGTTGAGAGAAAGTGTGGATGAATGGGAGAGACAAGCTCCTCAGATCTGTAGAGTCAATAGGCAGGCCCCCCAGGGCATCGTGTCCCAGAAACAACATAGAAACTGCCTCTGGCCAGTTGAAGAAGAGTGGAGGAATGCCAGACCCCCTAAATGAGGCACAAATGTACTGAGGCTGCTTCTTGATTTAGTCAAGAATAGTTCAGAAATTGAGTTCAGGCTGGTCTGCAAGTAGAGTACTGGGTGGAGTGAAGGTACTGGAGAGTTGGAAAAATAATCTAATGTTTATGGCTGATATTTAGTATCTAAAACAATCAAACTGAAACTAGGAATGCTACAGATTAACAAAAGTACACTTTTTAACTTATGAGTACCATTCTCTTATATATTTGCAGTCATAAATCCTACTTATAAAATAGATGTATGCCTAAACACATTTATTACATAATACTAATTTTAATACATGGATTTGTATTTTAAGTAAATAAGGGAACTCACTTTTCAAAAAATATCCAGTGAGGTTATCACAAATAATTACTTTGTCCTCCAATGTATGGCCTTATATATTTTTTAGCACTTTACAATTTATCATAAACATTTTTACTTCTATTGTCTTGTTTGAATCTCTTAACTGTAAGTTACACTGAGTGGACAGAATTAGCCATATTTTGTGTAAGAAACAGAGGTTAAGGGAATAACATGCTCAATAAACAGCATGTAAAAATTAGCTCTGCGTCTTGAGACATTCTTACTGTTTTTTTTTTTGTTTTGTATGCCACACTGCCTCTATGTTTTAAAAAATGTATTCTTAATTTCAATGTGTGATGGTCTGTCATTGGGGTCTAATTCGTGACAAGAGGCAGCTTACTCTTTGGTATTATCATTAATACTTTAGCCCATCCTCTTAGTAGGTGGTAGCACCTTGGATCTTGGAGAATACATCTCTTCTTTCTCACACTTGATTCCTCTCTCCACATCCCTTGTTACTCAGACTCTTAGTTGCCACTCTGATGCTGATTCCAGGCCCTGGAAAACCCTCCCACACTTCATGCGTCCTTTCTCTATGGAGCTTTAACCATCTGTAGGAGAGCAGCCTATATAGTTGGCCATGAGTCAGCAGGGTTGGTGGAATTTTCCTCTCTTTCCATTTCAATTCTCTGCTGCCACATAGATTCTTTTTTCTTATATCGTAACAGACTGCCAAGCCTCACCTCCTACACTGCCTCAACAGTGAGGAGGGACTATGTTACACGGCTTTTTATGCCCCATAATTCTTATTGCTAAGCTGATCTGCTCGGCTCCTTAATGATTTCAAAATTTGATAAGCATACTTCAGGTATATCTATATGGCTTAAATATTTTTGTCTTATTCATAGTCACCAGCAAAATGGACCACCTGTCAATCTTTTCCTTCAATATTGGCCTTTAAGATAAGTAATAACTATATTCTTAAGTTTAATGTATTCACTAAATTTGTGACTGGACAATTTTTATTATCACTTCTTGGAATTGTACAGTGTTTTCTTTATAAAATAGGTTAAACAAAATTGTGAGCTGATTTGCAGAAACAAGCTGCCACATACAGGAATGGTTCTTTTGGGAGACATTAATTTCAGATTCCAAACACATAATTTGAACTTAAATTTAAAAAGAAAATCAGCCTATTTGCCGCTTTGAGCTTCCTTATATTTGGTTGTTTTGAAACGAAACACACCTGCTTGACTCAAATTACTAATACCATACTTATTATTTCTTCTATTACAGCTGAGTTTACAAATACTACCTGCTCTGTGGAAGTCATTTATAACTCTGGGGTGGGTAATGTGAAATGCTATTGCTTTAGAAGCTTTTGTTGCTCAATCATGCTTTAGTTGAATTCACATATTGTGTTTCAGAAAACATGGTTTGACTTGTGAAATATGAGAATTCACAAAATACCCCAAAATTATAATATACCTTGAAGAAAAATATATTTGAAAAGAAAGCTGTCTGTCAATCAAAAGATTATTACATTGATAAGGGACAAGGCAAGAGGAAAGAAAGTAGTAGAATTAAATTTAAAAGAGTGGATATTTTGGAAAACTACAAATATAACCAAAAAATTTAAAGAAAAGAAAGACTATAATGGAAAAGGAGACTAGTAGTTTTCTGTAGAAATTAATAGGAAGGGTCGGGCATAGTGGCTCATGCCTGTAATCCCAGTACTTTGGGAGGCTGAGATGGGTGGATCACCTGAGGTCAGGAGTTTGAGACACGCCTGACCAACATGGTGAAACCCCATCAGTACCCAAAAAAAAAAAAAAAAAAAGAAAAAAGAAAATTAGCTTGCTTGTAATTCTAGCTCCTTGGAAGGCTGAGCTGAGGCAGGAGAATCTCCTGAATCCAGGAGGCGGAGGTTGCTATGAGCCAAGATCGCACCATTGCACTACAGCCTGGGCAACAAGAGCAAAACTCCATCTCAAAAATTAAAATAAAATAATAATAAGAAGAATGTTGATTGGATACTCTAAAAATCCAGAGGTGGAAGCAAGTGGAAAGAATTTTGGTGAGGGTTAAAGTAATAGCAATGTGGGAGACAGCTACAAACTAATAAGCTAAAACAAAAGGAATATGCATGATGCTTGTAATAGAGATAGAAGAGCAGCAACAATATACTGCATTGATGGAGGAAATCCACTCTTCAGATATCTGCTGGAGCCTCATTTTTCTAAAGCAATCTGCCAAATTTCTGTCTTGACAGTTTTATATCTGACACGCAATGAGAAAATATATATGTACTATCGGTGTTTAAACTGGAAAAGATTCAGAAGTATCATGATGGCTGTCTTTAAATAAAGGAAATGTGTAATGTGAGAAAGGGATTACTTAAACAAAATATGCAATTACAGAGTCTGTAATTAGGATCAGTGCCCAAAATTGAAGGGGGATTAAAATTAATTTAATACATGTAAAATTATTATTCATTTTTAATGAGTAGGGATACATAACAATGGAATGGGCTCTCCTTTGGAAAGTAAGATGGTGGTCATGGTGTATTTGTGGTTTGAAAGTTCAAATAGGAAAAATGTCTGTGCTTGAAGGGCATTCATCTTTATTAGAAGTAAAGAAAATGCTGGTATTACTACTAATAATAGTGAAAGTTTATTGAATGCTTTTTATAATTCACACACTATTGTAAGCCCTTCGCTTATTTGAGAAGGGTAAAGGTCAGCAGAGAGCTGATGATAATCAGGAGAAAATCTATAAAGGATGGCACTTTAAAAGATCAGGTAGAAGAATTCTTGATGGGGGAATAATAGTTGTCATTATTGGCTATTTGAATTAGACAAAAAGGCACTTTCAATATATTATTGAGAACAGTCTAAACAAACTTAAAAGTTGGTAAGTACCTTAGCAATAGTAATTATAATTCAGGATTTTAGATGCAATAGTCAAAGATAATGATGGGTTGCAGGAGACTAATTAGAACATGAATTTCTTTTAAAGCCTATTTAGAATTAATACACTCAGATAGATTAAATGAACACAACTGGCTTCTATCACACTTATTATACATGTTTTTCCCTGACAAATATTACTCTTTATTTGTTTAAAAGTAATTTATGTGGTATAGTTATTTATCTCAGCACCAAGCTTGACTAGATACTACACTATTTACTTATATAACTAAAAATATATTATCTATGTAGTTTTTGGTCTAAATAATGGTTCTATGGCACCATTAAATATTATTATATTGAGATATATAACAATATCAACAATATCAAAATAGGCAAATTATTTATATAAGTGTTGTAGATGGTGTTTTGCCAGAAGCACTTCCATTTCCTTTCCTTTACTTATGAGAAATAGAAACCCATTCTGACCATGTCAAATTAAAAACTGAGATGGGATTGTTGTAAAGAATCAACAGGCAATATAAAAAAAATGTATATGGAAGGAAATTCACTGTAGTGCAGAGTCATAGGAACTGAATGTAAGAAACAAAGTATCTGGAAGAAAATTATTTTAATTTATCATTTTTCCAGAAAGTTATTTTTTGTTTATTTCTATATAACCAACTTACTTAGCTTCCATTTCATGAACACCCTATACATAGAAAATAACAACGGAAGGTAACAGAAGGGTTCCTGAGAGAAGCGTCTAAAGAATGAGCCTAATAAAAGTAGATTGCTTATATATCATTAAAGATATAAATTGTGACAATTGTTGTCACTTATATAATTAGTAGTAACATAGCCGAATATATTTTTTAATGAGGCAAATGTAATTTCTACTTCTAATGTTTTTCCTTCAGGGATTACATATACTTGGTAATTCTTCCTGTGGACCACAAGTTTTAACCAAAAAAATATTTTTTTCATTTCAAAATGTTGCATACACCCTCTATAAAATCTTAGATTTTGGACTGCACCCAATATCCTGTGAATAATTAATTAAGCATAAATTGATGCCTTGAGATTTTTTAATCAATAAGTATATGAAATTGATGCCTTGAGATTTTTTAATCAATAAGTATATGAAATATTAATTTCTAAAGAAGTCAGAATTTGTGCGATGTTTCCCTCCTTGTTTTCAACTTTTATTATGATAGTAGGACCCACCTATTTAGGAATGAGGACTTAAAATGCTAGATATTAAACAATCTGACTTTAAGCATAAATAAATCTCTCAGACTTTGACAAGTCATTTTTTTGGGAAATAGGGTTTAAGCTACTGTAACCTATACTTAACAGATGCTCTCTAGAGATATGTCAACTATTCCAGAAAGCCAATTAATGAGAGAACAATTTTCAATAATGTATTATTTAAAGTTGTAACTATAGCAACTACATAGTTTCTTTTGTTTCTTCCCCCCTTGGCAAAAACATGAATGCTCAAGATTCACTGGTCTTTTTATTTTCTGGCTTTCATGTTACTTTAAAGAAATGTCTTACTATTTTATCCTTTAATTTGATAAAGGCTATCTACGTAAAAGTAAACACAATATTTTATAGTGAAATGTTGAAAACATTTTCTTACATATTAGGAGCAAGACGCAGATGATTGTTATCACATTTTTCTTTTTTTCAATTTTGGGTGTTCGTTGCAGAGGCAAATAAGTAAATCCTGTGCAGACTGAAAACAAAATCAACAACCAAAATAATAAGCTTTCGTCAAACTGTTGAATACAGTCTGAGTTTCCTCAAACTGTTGGATACTGGCTTAATAGTCCAACAGCAAAAGCATTCTATACAAATTTTCATTAAGTTAAAAATGAAAAAAAAAAACCTTGTTTCAAATAACAAAAATACAAGTCATTTAGAAATTCATCATACAAAAGCTGTGCCATGAACACAAAACAACAAACACAAAACTAAATAATCTACCATATTCATGGTTTGAAATAATCAATAATAAAAAATATAAATCCTTTCAAAATGGATCTATAGATTCAATGCACTTCTAATCAAAATTCAATGTGTGTGTTTGTAGTTGTAAATGTATATGTATTTATTTATATTCATTATTTTAACCTGAAGTTTATATGAAAGTGCAAGGAATCACAAGTATTTAAGATAATTTTAAAGGGAACACTTGCCCTACCAGGCATGAAGATTTTTGGTAAAGATGTAGTAATCAAGAGAGTAGAGTGTTGGTGAAGACATACAGAAACAAATGGAGAAAAGACATAACATATTTTATATAAGTGGACTAATGGAACTTTTTATCATGTTGTCCTGGAATACATAATCATCTCTATGTAAAGAGAAAGGTCGAGATTAAATTTCTTCTTTACATCATGCACAAAAATAAATTCTAGGTAGATTAAAAACATAAACATGAAAAGAAAATCTTTACAATTTTAAGAAGGCAATATAAAAAATATTTTTTGCAACCTCAAAAATAAAATGATTTCTGGTTTTTGGAGACAGTCTCATTCTGTTTCCCAGGCTGGAAAGTAAGTGATGTGATTTTTTTTTTTTTTTTTTTTTTTTTTTGAGATGGAGTCTCGCTCTGTCGCCCAGGCTGGAGCGCAGTGGCCGGATCTCAGCTCACTGCAAGCTCCACCTCCCGGGTTTACGCCATTCTCCTGCCTCAGCCTCCCGAGTAACTGGGACTACAGGCGCCCGCCACCTCGCCCGGCTAGTTTTTTGTATTTTTTAGTAGAGACAGGGTTTCACCATGTTAGCCAGGATGGTCTCGATCTCCTGACCTCGTGATCCACCCGTCTCGGCCTCCCTAAGTGCTGGGATTACAGGCGTGAGCCACCGCGCCCGGCCAGTGATGTGATATTGTCTCACTCCAATCTCCATCTCCCAGGTTCAAGCCCTTCTCATGCCTCAGCCTCCTGAGTAGCTGTGAATACAAGCATGTGCCACCACACCTGGCTAGCTTTTTAATCTTTTGTATAGATGGGGTTTCACTATGTTTGTCAGGGTGGTCTCGAGCTCCTGGCCTAAAATGATCTGCCCACCTCAGCCTCCTAAAGTGCTGGGATTACAGGTGTAAGCCACTGTGCCTGGACAATAAATGATTTTTTAATAGGTAGAAAAGCGAAATCATAAAGAAAATAATTGTGAAATGCAACCTCCTTAAAATAAAAAAACATTATGTATGAAAGTAAACAATAAAAACAGGAAAAGTCATGCCCCTTTTGCAACATGTATAAAATATTTCCAGAATATTAAAAGAACTTCTACAAGTCTGAAACCATTCCTCATGAATTTAATGAAAGTTAATTATAACATTTTAGCAAATGTATAAGCCTTGAATAGAAACATAGCTAAACATTAGCCAGCTTTCCCTTTAGCTCACTTTCTTATAGTTGCTCACTGCTTGAAAGTCATGTACACTCTGTCAGGAGACACCAACTTCCCTTAATTGTTTCTATAAATAACATCTTAAGTGTTAGAAAACTCATATTTTTCATTTGAGATGATTTCCAGATCCTGCATTCCAACAGATCTGTGGATACCAGCTAGTCTGAAGACACCAGAGGAGGAACTGACTCAGCACAAGAATGCAGTCTTCATCTTTATAATTTCATCCTGCATGCTCTGATCTATCAGTGACCCATATGCCTCAAACTCCTACCCATCATGAACAGTTAAAAACCCAGCCCTATACTCAAGTAGGTCAATTTAAGGTTTCCTCCCACCTCCTCAGTTGTCTTACGATTATTAAATATTTTCTCTGCTGCAACTCCTGTTGTTTCAGAGTATTGGTATGTTACTGCACATCGGGCAGTGAAATGTGGGAGTCCTCTAACAAGTCTGTACAAGAAAGATAAAAATCTATTCATAATATTGGCAAGAGTTTTGCACATGCATGGCGTAGAAAAGAAGATCTAGTTGGGACACAAGTATGTGCAGTGTTATTCAAAGAAATGCAAATATAATTACTGTTTAAAATATGCTTTTTTTCCAGAAAGATAATGTAAATGACATGTCTTCTGACTAAATATATGCTTGAAATTATCCCATTTCTTCTAAGATTTAATTGTGTAAATAATTAGTCTTCATGTATTTTCTTTATATAGATAGCCTAATTTTTTAGTCTGAATGATTTTATATTTTTTTCTGTATTCACGCAATTTAGAATATTATAGGGTTGTGACTTATTTGACAGATACTTACTGTGCTTTTTAAAATAAAGATTTAGATATCTTATACTCAGAAATTTAAAAGTATATTTTTTCTTAGATTATTTATTTTGCCCTCAGCCCCATTCTCTCCATTTGAAATCCTATATGTAAGATTTCCTAAATTAGTCCTCCTCATTTTCTTCCTAACTTCTATCTCCTTTTGTTTTATTATTCTTGAAATTATGAGATATTTCCGGATTTCTCATTTATTTAATTCAATTATTTTTTTCTGCCTTATTCAATTTATTACTGATTGCTTTTTAATGAAAACCTACAATTGTAATTTGCCTTTTCAAGAACTTCCTCATTTTGGTACTACTCCATTTCATAAGAACCAGCTCTGGATTTACCAATGAAATATGTTTTCTAATTTTCTTAAAACAAAAAAGAATTATCTTCTTTTTCTTGTAATGACTATTTTTAGAGAGTATCTTTTGCTCTCATTCTCATTTTGTCCTATTCTTTTCAATGCTGAATGTTGCTGTATTTTTGGATTTATTTTCCTTCTTATACATACAGAGGCCTCCATATACCAGCACTGGTAGAGCTGGGTACTTATTACTGATCAATTTCTTTAGTTTCAAAACAAGTGTAAATATTTAAATACATTGCAAAATCCATTTTGTCTGTGAAGTATTAAATTTCCTGGGGAGTGTTTGGCTTTGTGCAAGAAGAAATAGTTTTGGAACAGAGATAATTTTTTCTCTGTTAGAATCAATCTATATTTTAATTAGGCATTGAACCCCAAAGATAAAGCAATCTCCTGTCTCTGACTGGCTAACTTGTATATGTGCACTTCTGTGTTTTCCCATCTCTACCCAGTAAGCCGTTTCTGTGAATGTGTTTCCAGATCCCTACAGATTAAGTATTGATTTAGGGGCACAAACAGGGCCACAGACTATTAATATACTCTGTTTCCCAGACCTTCTAATCATGTCTCCACTTATAAATAAAATAATGACTTGTAATTTTATCTGTGTGGCAATTTAATTTTAGACTTTTAGATCTCTAATGATTGATAGAATTACATTATAATCTTGATGATAAAATTGCAGACAATTCCATTAATTTCTATGTGTGTTTCTGCCATATTTTTTAAAACATATGATGTAGTCTCAAAACATTTTTCTCAATTTTGGTGTTCACTTTTAGTGCATATATTTAAAAGAAAATATTAAGAATACCTTATTCATAAATTTGAATCTAGTATTATTTTACATGGGGAATTATAGCACTATTTTAGTTTATTTTAATCACTATGGAAACCCTTTTTTTTTTTTTTTTTTTTTTTTTTTGAGACGGAGTCTTGCTCTGTCACCCAGGCTGGAGTGCCGCACTGCGATCTCGGCTCACTGCAAGCTCGGCATCCCGGGTTCACGCCATTCTCCTGCCTCAGCCTCCTGAGTAGCTGGGACTACAGGCGCCGGCCACAACGCCTGGCTAATTTTTTGTATTTTTAGTAGAGACGGGGTTTTACTGTGTTAGCCAGGATGGTCTCAATCTGCTGACTTCGTGATCCGCCCCCCTCCGCCTCCCAAAGTGCTGGGATTACAGGCGTGAGCCACCGCACCCGGTGGAAGTTAATAACAAAATTAAGCAGAAGATACAGAGATTTCCCATCTATCTCCTGTCCCACCAGGTATGGCCTCTCCTATTTTCAACATTCTCAACCAGAGTCATGCAACATTTGTTACAACTGATGAACCTCCATTTATATGTAATTATCACCCAGAGTCCCTCGTTTACATTAGGGTTCATTCTTGGTATTGTACATTCTGTGGGTTTTTACAAATATATGCTAACATATATTCACCATTGTAATATCATACAAAGTATTTTCACTGCCCTAAAAATCCCCTGTGCTCCACCAAGTCATTCCTCCCTCCGCCTAACTCCTGACAACCACTGATCTTTCTACTGTTTCCTTAATTTTGCCTTTTCCACAATGTTTTATTATAATCAGAATCATACATTGTGTAGTGATATGCATTTAAGGTCCCTCCATATCTTTTCATGGCTTAATAGCTCATTTATTTTAAGCACTGAATAATATTCCACTATCCAGATGTACCACAGCTTATTTATTCATTCACTTCCTCAGGGTCATCTTGGTTGCTTCCAAGTTTTGGCAATTATGAATAAAACTGCATACATATCTATGTGCAGGTTTTTGGGTGGGCTTATGTTTTCAATTTAAAATGTATGTTTTCAACTCCTTTGGGTAAATACTAACAAGTGTAATTGCTGTATAGTATAATAAGAGAATGTTTTGTTTTGTGAAATATTGCAAAAATGTTCTCCAAAGTGACTATACCATTTTGCATTTCCATTAGCAATGAATGAGAGCTCCTTTCACTCAACATCCTCAACAGCATTGGGTGTTGTCTGTGTTTTGAACTTTGGCCATTCTAATAAGTATATAATGATATCTCAGTCTTGTTTTAATTTGCTTTCCCTAGTGATATATGATGTGGGGTTTTTTTTTGTTTATTTGAAAGTGTTAATGGAATGCAGTATTTGTTTAGGGTTATCATTTATATGTAGCTTATTCCTGAATTTTAGTTATAACTTAAATTTATATTATTTTATATTTAAATGTATATTGTAACCATTTACATTAATTTTCAGTTAGAAATAGTCATGGCTGGCAGTAGTGCATTTTGATTAAATTAGACATATGCACACATATTCAAATTCTGGATTTGCCATTTACCATTGACTTTTTTTAGATTAACTTCACTGATGTTTCAGGTTCATCTTCTGCAAAATGAAGAAAATACCGCTGGTCATATTGTTTTGTGGAGTAAATAATTAAATTATAGAATATAAATTGACTGTTACTACATTCTTTCTGTGTCTTTTGTTTAGTTGTTTTGTTTAGTTCTGTCTAGTTGTATGCTGATTTTTAAAATTTTATTTTTATTTACCTTGGTTTTGCTTGTTTTTATGTAAGATATTTTGTTCATTTATAGCTTCTACGTATATTGTAAATTTGGTTTAAATACTTAAAATTCTTTAAATAAAGTAATTCAAAATCGTTCTTTAATCCACATCTCAGTAATTATAAAAATTAAGGAGAGGCCAGGTGCAGTGGCTCACGCCTGTATCTCAGCACTTTGGGAGGCAGAGGTGGGCGGATCACAAGGTCAGGAGATCGAGACCACGGTGAAACCCCGTCTCTACTAAAAATACAAAAAACAGCTGGGCACGGTGGCGGGCGCCTGTAGTCCCAGCTACTTGGGAGGCTGAGGCAGGAGAATGGCAGGAACCCGGCAGGCGGAGCTTGCAGTGAGCCGAGATTGCGCCACTGCACTCCAGCCAGGGGGACAGAGCGAGACTCCGTCTCAAAAAAAAAAAAAAAAAGTTACTAATTCTTGCTAAGTAGGACAATTGAGTTTGTAGTCCTTTATTCTTTTGTAACTATTGATATAATTTAAATTTTTATACACTATCTCTATTAATTTTTCACAATATTGAAAATATTGTTCTTCCATAATTTATGACAAATTTATAAATAAGACTGCATTATATCTATAAAAATTATTCATATTAACCTGATTCAAAACTGCTTTTGATGTCTACTTCATTATTTGCCTATTTTGTTCTCTTAAATGCTGAAATTATACTTTTGTGTGTAATAACATTATTTTTTCTTCCTCAGAAAGATATATTTCGTAAACATATTTATTTACATGTAGACTACTTGAGTGACTACTGAATTCTGGGGTTTCAAAATATTTGGTATTTTAAAAGAGAAGCCTGTTTTACATTTGTATTTCTCTTTAATTTAATTGTATATTTTTCAAAGTCTATTTTCTGCTTGGATTTTTATAGAGTTTTAACTTCTTCATTATGTAATCCAAGATCTTTGTTTGATATTTCTAGCTGTTGACCTTTACATGTGTAACTGGCACACAATAAAGATATTTGATAAGTACTTCCAAGATCCATTTATAAGTCAGAAAATACTCTGCTCGTGCAATTTTACCATTTCTTATGGTGTATTTCCTTTGCATACTTAATTAGGATTCTCAATTATCCAGACACTTAATCTTTTTTCTTTGTGCTTTATATAAAACATTTCTGCCTTTGTTATTTTGAGATTTTGTGCTTTTACATATACTCTGCATTCTAGAAACATTCCTCCTCCTCCTCCAGGAGTTTAAAAGGGAAACACTATATTTTTACATTTTCTATTCACTCTTTTAGGACTTCTTATGAAATATAGTAATTAAACTCTACAGTAGCTGTTGATTAACTTTGTTTGATAAACTTTATTTCCTTTACAATGGTTTTATTTTTACAGGAAAAGTGTGAAGATAGGACAGAAGGCTCTCACAGAGACCATCTCCAATGCTTTCTATTATTAAGAACTAACATTAGTATCATACATTTGTCATGATTAATGAAACAATATTGATACATTGTTATTAATAAATGCCCATACTTTACATAGATTACAGTTTTTACTGAATAACTTTTTGTTGTTCTAGTTATTATTTGAGATAAGCAATCTATAAGATGGTATACATTTTAGCCCACAGATTTCTTATGAGGGTGACATGAAATAATTAATGTAACATGTTGCACAACCCTAATGAGGCACATTGAACAAGTGCTGGCTCATTCATTGTCCTAAGCAGTGGTCGACCAAATGAGAAACTTGTACTTTATGGATTATGCAGGAAAATCTACTTTAGAGGAAAGATGCTATATAAGAAATATCAAAATTTTTATTTTTGTCACATTTATTTTAATTTTATTTTGTATATCTTATAATAACATAATACATGAATATATTGGTATATATACTTATAATGGAATGCATAAAATAGTTTTCTTACAATACTTTTATATTGATAAAGATGCATAATTTTTTGAAAATGGGAAACTCAAACAATGCCTTAGAAGAAACACACCTGGCATCTTAGACAAAATAACTAGGTTTATATAACTGTCTTAGTCTATTCTATGCTGCTAATAAAGACATACCTTATACTGGATAATTTATAAAGGAAAGAGAGGTTTAATGGACTCACAGTTCCATATGACTGGGGAGGCCTCACAATCATGGAGGAAGGCAAAGGAGGAGCAAAGGTATGTCTTACATGGCAGCAGGCAAGAGAGTATGTGCAAGGGAACTGCACTTTATAAAACTATCAGATCTTGTGAGACTTATTTTTTATCACAAGAACAGCACAGGAAAAAACCTACCCCCATAATTCTATTACCTCTCACTGGGTCCCTCCTATGACATGTGGGGATTATGGGAGTTACTATTTAAGATGAGATTTGGGTGGGGACACAGAGAAACCATATTAATAGCTGTTCAAATAATTAATGGGTGTATGACCTGGAACACATTTTTTTAATTGTCTAAATTTTAGTTTTCAGTTATGTAAGTGGGATGCTACCAACTAAAAGGGATAATTAAAAGAGAAAACATTAACCAGAAAAGATAATTAAAAGAGATTATAAGTGACAATTTTATAATTTCTGTAATTGTGGTTGATTTTATAAGTTGTTAGAAAATAATGAAGTCAAGTATAAAGGTATGATCTTCCTGAGTTGCATTTGCCATAGTAATCTATAGTGAGATGAAATCTAGTAATGTAGATCAATGAAGATATTCAAGATCATAAAAATACTCTAACTACATACTCATATTTGTTGTTAATAGAAGCTAAACCAAAGATAATTATCTGATTTAATTACTGAAGATTCAGCAATATATAGCAATTTTTTTTTTAATCTCTACAGGGACTTCTAGTGTTACAGAGAATAGATGTTAGAGTTCTTTTTTTGTATTGCATGCTTAATATCAAAATTTATAAATTCTTAAAATTATGTTTATTTTTTATATTTTATACATTACTATAAATTCCTAAAATAGTTTGCTTTTTAAGATTTTCAGTTTTTTGATACTTGAAGAAATCTATGTATGTCTATTATCTTTCTAAATATTCTCTTGATCTTAGCAAAATTTAGATAGTCTAAAAGTTCAGCTCACATTACAAACAAAATCATTAAGCTAAATTTAAATGTATTATTCGTGTTGGTATAAATTTTATTTCATTATAAACACACATGTAGGAGAGTCTATAGTATCAATACTGAAAAATAAGATTTATTCATTAAAATGTAATATAACACATGTTACTCATGGGTATTTACTAAGTTAATACATTTATGTAAGAAGAGCTTCATAAATACCCATGATGTTTAAAGGCCTTGTCAATAGAGTTTTGCTCTCTCAGCTCCTATGCATTCTATGATAATGGACATTAAAGGAGCATATTTTTAGGAGCCAATGTTTTATCCAATGGAATGTTTAGTTTGATTTGTTACATGGAATATTAAGATCATTAGGTAAGAAGACTTCTACTTCTGACCTAGGTGGAATATCGGGGACCAAATTGACCCCGCTACCTGAAGCAACTTTTAAAATAGAAAAACAGACAAAATATATAAGAAACGATAATTCTCAAGATATTGGTAATCAGGTCACAAAATCTCCAAGAGACAGGAAGCAAAAGAGTTTAGCCACACAACTACTCCAGAGTATTGGCTAAGGTAACTTTCTTTTTTTTTTTTTAATTTTTATTATTATACCTTAAGTTCTGGGGTACCTGTGCAGAATGTGCAGGTTCGTTACATAGGTATACAGGTGCCATGGTGATTTGCTGCACCCATCAACTCATCAACTACATTAGGTATTTCTCCTAATACTATCCCTTCTCTAGCCTCCCCACCCCCCAACAGGCCTGGTGTATGATGTTCCCCTCCCTGTGTCCATGTGTTCTCATTGTTCAACTCCACTTATGAGAGGGAACATGCAGTGTTTGGTTTTCTGTTCCTATGTTTGTTAGTTTGCTGAGAATGATGGTTTCCAGCTTCATCCATGTCCCTGCAAAGGTCATGAACTCATCCTTTTTTATTGCTTCATAGTATTCCATGGTGTATATGTGCCACATTTTCTTTATCCAGTCTATCCTTGATGGGCATTTGGATTGGTTCTGAGTCTTTGCTATTGTGAACAGTGCTGCAATAAACATACGTGAGCATGTGTCTTTATAGTAGAATGATTTGTAATCCTTTGGGTATATACCCAGTAATGGGATTGCTAGGTCAAATGGTATTTCTAGTTCTAGATCCTTGAGGAATCACCACACTGTCTTCCACAATGGTTGAACTAATTTACACTACCACCATCAGCGTAAAAGTGTTCCTATTTCTCCACATCCTCTCCAGTATCTGCTGTTTCCCGACTTTTTAATGATCACCATTCTAACTGGCTGAGATGGTATCACATTGTGGTTTTGATTTGCATTTCTCTAAGGACCAGTGATGATGAGCGTTTTTTTATATCTTTGTCACTTGCATAAATATCTTCTTTTGAGAAATGTCTGTTCATATCAGCTAAGGAAACTTTCAATGCTGCAGCACATGATAGGAAACTCGGGCTGAACTAGGAGGTCCCTTTTAGCTGAAAAGATATAGCTGAGAGTCTGGCAAGGACAAGGCAGCTTGAGTCTACAGGTGAGAGTACCAGAGTGGACAGTGTTTTTAAACTTGAAAACTCCTTAGATCTGTAAAGAGTTCCATTAAAGTATTCAGATGAGTACTGATTAGCAGATGAATGTGTGGAAACTCTGAGGCTGAACCCACTTAAAGTATGACAAGTAACAATCAGCACAACTTAAACAGGGTCATGGATTTTGCCTATTCTCACCAAACAGTGTGATAAACCTCATGATTCATATTGCATTGAATAAAGTCATCTCAAAGGTTTTGCTTCAGTAGTGGGAATAATTAACCTTGGACTAAATGCTGCCCTAATTCTTCATGACATGGCATAGAAGAAAAGCCAGAGAACATCACACTTTTGCTAAGTAGCTTAACTTCCTCCCAAAACAAAACTGTAACATATATACGGGGTTTTTTTTTTTAATTCTACACACAAGAAGGTAAAAGTACAATATCTTTTATTCAACTAAAAACTTTTAGACATAGAAAGACACAAGAAAGCATTGTCTAAGATGAAGAGGAAAATTAAACAGTCAGATCTAAACCAGAATTGATACGGATGAAAGAATTAATAGATAAGAATATTAAAATAATGATTACTGTTTCATATATTTAAGAAGCTAGACAAATGTTGAATGTTTTAATTAGAGCTATGAAAGATACCAAAATGTCCCGCAGCCAACTGTTACAGTTAACTACAGTGTCTGACATGAAAAATACACTGGATAGGATTAATGATATATTAGATGTAGCAACAGAAAAGATTAACAAACTTGAAAACATAGCAATAGAAGGTATTCAAAATGGAAATTCCCTTTTATTGTATTCCAAAAAAGGGAACAAAAAGCTTTAAACAGAACTTCATTGCATTGTGGGACAGCTTTATCAGCCTAATAGATATGAACATGGAGTCCCTGAAGAAGCATGAGGGAGTTCAGAGAAATATATGAATGAACAATGGCTGAGTTTTAAAATGTGATTAAAACTACATATCTGCAGACCCCGAAATACAGTAAACCCTATCACAATAAAACAAGAATAAAACTACACCAAACTTGTCATCATCATATTAGTTAAAACCAGTGATAAGGAAGAAAATCTTAAAAGTAGCTGGAGGAAGGATACATTATGTTCAGAAGAATACAAAAGAGGATTAAAAACAGATTTCTCATTGAAAAAATGCAAACAAAAAGGCAATGGGGCAACATATTTAGGACACTGAATGTAAAAACTGTTAACATAGTATCCATTTTGGAGCAAAAATGTATTACAAAAATGACGATAAAATAATCTTTCAGAAATACAAAGAACATATTCATTACCAGTTGACTACCTCTACAAGAAATGTGGAGGGAAGTCCTTCAAACAGGAGAAATATGATACGAGGTGGAAAACTGAAGGTACACAAAGAAATGAAGAGCACTGGAAACAGTAATACAGTAATGTCATGATTAAATTGAAAAAACCTTTTTTTTTTTTTTTTTTTTAGACGAAGTCTTGCTCTGTTGCCCAGGCTGGAGTGCTGCAGCATGATCTCGGCTCACTGCAAGCTCTGCCTCCTGGGTTCACCCCATTCTCCTGCCTCAGCCTCCCAAATAGCTGGGACTACAGGCACCCACCACCATGCCTAGATAAGTTTTTGTATTTTTAGTAGAGATGGGTTTTCACCATGTTAGCCAGGATGGTCTCGATCTCCTGACCTTATGATCCACCTGCCTCGGCCTCCCAAAGGGCTGGGATTACAGGCGTGAGCCACCGCACCTGGCCAAAACAAGCTTTCTTTAATTTAACATATTTTAATACTTGTATATCAAAAATAATAGCAATATAATTGAAGTTTATGAAATGTGTAGAATTAAAATATATGTCAATGGTAGCAAAAAGTCCCAACAAAGAGGAAAGGGAGTATACTGCTGTAATGTTATTAAATCACATGTGAACTGGCATATTATTTGATATATATCAAACTATGAAGCAACCACTAAAATAACAAAAGTTATAATAATTGAAAAGAGAGCATAGATGATTAAATATTATCATTAAATAAAAAGCTCAAGTCATCTAAGGAGTGAAGAAAAGAGGGGAAAAAAAGATAGTTATGAAGTAGCAAGATGGATGGCTTTAAATACAATCATATAAGTAATCAGATTACCACTTAAATGATCTGTATACACCAATTTAAAACAGATTGTCAGATTGGGTTAAAAACAAAGACTGAGCCATGTGCTGTCTACAAGAAATCCACTTTAAATATAAAGACACAAATGAGTTAAAATAAAATTATTTAAAATATATGCTACATAAATATTTATTAAGAGAAATCTGCATTAGCTACATTTGTTTAAAACAAAACAGATTATTAAAACAGAACCTGTCAGCCGGGCGCGGTGGCTCAAGCCTGTAATCCCAGCACTTTGGGAGGCCGAGAGGGGTGGATCACGAGGTCAGGAGATCCAGACCATCCTGGCTAACACGGTGAAACCCCGTCTCTACTAAAAAAAAATACAAAAAAACTAGCCAGGCGAGGTGGCAGGCGCCTGTAGTCCCAGCTACTCGGGAGGCTGAGGCAGGAGAATGGCTCAAACCTGGGAGGCGGAGCTTGCAGTGAGCTGAGATCCGGCCACTACGCTCCAGCCTGGGTGACAGAGCGAGACTCCATCTCAAAAAAAAAAAAAAAAAAAAAAAACAGAACCTATCGTCTGAGATAAATAAGGTCAATTCATAATGCTACAGAAATCAATTTACCAAGAGGAAATGACAACCCTAAATGTTTATGAACCTAATAACAGAGCTTTAAACATATTTTTTAAACTCTGTTGGAACTGCAAAGAGAAATCGTAAAAATCCACAAATAGAGTCAAAGATTTAACTTCTCTAGCCCAATAATTAGTAAAATAATAGGCATTTTATTCTTTTTGCGGCTATGGTGATTGGGACTGCCTTCCTGATTTGGCTCTTGGCTTGTCTATTGTTGATGTATAAGAATGCTAGTAATCTTTATACATTGATTTTGTATCTTGAAACTTTGCTGAAATTGTTTATCAGCTGAAGGATCTTTTGGGCTGAATCAATAGGGTTTTCTGGATATAGAATCATGTCATTTGCAGACAGGTATAGTTTGACTCCCTCTCTTCCTATCTGGTTGCACTGTATTTATTTCTCTTATCTGATTGCTGTAGCTGGGCTTCCAATACTATGTTGAATAAGAGTGGTGAGATAAGGCATCTTTGTCTCCTGCACATTTTCAAGGAGAATGTGTCCAACTTTTTCCTATTCAGTATGATGTTGGCTGTGGTTTTGTCATAAATGACTCCTTATTTTGATATGTGTTCCTTCAGTACCTGCTTTATTGAGAGTTTTTAAGATGAAGTGCTGTTTAATTTTATCAAAAGTCTTTTCTGCATCTGTTGAGATAACCATGTGGCTTTTGTCTTTAATTCAGTTTATGTGATGAATTACATTGTTTGATTTGCATATGTTGAACCAACCTTGCATTCTAGGGATGAAGGCTACTTGATCATGGTGGATTACCTTTTCGATGTTGCTGGGTTTGGCTTATAAGTATTTTGTTGAGAATTTTTGCATCAATGTTCATCAAGAATATTAGCCTGAAGTTTTCTTTTTTGTTGTGTATTTGCCAGGTTTTGGTATCAGGATGATGCTAGCCACACAGAATGAATTGGGGAGGAGCTCCTCTTCCACAACTCTTTGGAATAGTTTCAGTAAGAATGGTACCAGCTCATCTTTGTACGTCTGGTAGAATTCAGCTGTGAATCCATCTGGTCCTGAGCTTTATTTCGTTGGAGGGCTATTTCTTCCTGATTCACTTTCAAAGCTCTTTATTGGTCTGTTCAGGAATTCAATTTCTTCCTGGTTCAGTTTGGGAGGGTGTACATGTTCAGGAATTTATCCATCTCTTCTAAGTTTTCTAGTTTGTGTTTGTAGAGGTGTACATAGTAGTTTCTGATAGGTATTCTTATTTCTCTGGGGTCAGTGCTAATATCTTCTTTGCCATTTCTAGTTGTGGTTTCTTTAGGGTCTTCTTTCTTTTCTTTATTATTAATCTAGCTAGCAGACTATCTCATTAATTTTTTCAAAACAACTCCTGGATTTGTTGATCCTTAGAACGGTTTTTTATGTCTCAATTTCCTTCAGTTCAGCTCTGATTTTGGTCATTTCTCGTCTTCTGCTAGCTTTGGTGTTGTTCTCCTCTTGCTTCTCTAGTTCTTTCAGTAGTGATGTTTGGTTGTTAATTTGACATCTTTCTAACTTTTTGATATGGGCATTTAGTGCTATAAATTTCCCTCTTAACACTGCCTTAGCTGTATCCCAGAGATTCTGGTACGTTGGATCTTGGTTATTATTAGTATCAAAGAACTTCTTGATCTCTGCCTTAATTTCATTATTTACCAAAAAGTCATTCAGGGGCAGGTTGTTTAATTTCCATGTAATTGCATAGTTTTGTGCTACTTTTAAAGTCTTGACTTTTAAATTTCTAATTATTTTTTCTTCAACTTTTATTTTAAGTTCAAGGATATATGTGCAGGATGTGCAGGTTTTGTTACATAGGTAAACATGTGTCATGGTTGCTTGCTGCACAGACCATCCCATCCCTAGGTATAAGCCCAGCATCCATTAGCTATTCTTCCTGATGCTCTGCCTCTGCCATCTCCCCCTTCAACAGGACTCATTGTGTATTGTTTCCCTCAATGTGTCCATGTGTTCTGATCATTCAGCTTGCACTTATAAGTGAGAACATCCAGTATTTGGTTTTCTGTTTCTGTGTGAGTTTGCTGAGGATAATGGCTTCTAATTTCATCCAAGTCCCTGCAAAGGACATGATCTCATATCTTTTTATAACTGCATAGTATTCCATGACATATATATACCACGTTGTCTTCATTCAGTCTATCATTGATGGGCATTTAGGTTGATTCTATTTCTTTACTACTGCAATGTATAGACACATGTGTGTATCTTTAGAATAAAATGATTTATTTCCATTTGAGTATATACTTACTAATAGGATTTCTGGGTCAAATGGTATTTCTGCCTCTAGTTATTTAGGGAATTGCACACTGTCTTTCACAATGGTTGAACTAATTTACACTACCACCAACAGTGTAAAAGCTTTCTCTTTTGTGACATCACCAGCATTCGTTGTTTAAGGACTTTTTAATAATTACCATTCTGACTTGTATTAGATGGTGTCTCACTGTGGTTTTGATTTACCTTTCTCTAATGATCAGTGATGATGAGTTTTTTTTCATATGTATGTTGGCGGCATGTGTGTCTTCTTTTGAGATGTGTCTGTTCATGTTCTTTACCCACTTTTTAATGGGGTTATTTCTTTCTTATAAATTTGTTTAAGTTCCGTGTAGACATTGGATATTAGACCTTTGTCAGATGGATAGATTGCAAAAATTTTCTCCTGTTCTCTAGGTTGTCTAATCACTCTGATGATAGTTTATGCTTTGCAGAAGCCCTTTAGTTTATTAGATCCCATTTGTCAGTTTTTGCTTTCCTTTCTATTGCTTTTGTTGTTTTCATCATGAAATCTTTGCCTGTGCATATGTCCTGAATGGTATTGCCTAGATTTTCTTCTAGGGTTTTTATAGTTTTGGATTTTACATTTAAGTCTTTAATTCATCCGGAGTTAATTTTTGTATTTGGTGTGAAAAATGAGTCCAGTTTGGATTTTCTGAATATGGGTAGCCAGTTCTCCCAGCACACTTTATTAAATAAAAATAAATAAAAATAAAAGGAATAACACAAGCATACATTAGTATTGAGAAATATAAAATCCTTAGGGATAAATAGCCAAAGTGGTTTTGAAAAGAAGAACTTACACTGTCAATTTCAAGACTTACTGTAAATCTTCAGCAATCACAATTTTGTGTCAAGATAAACACGTAGATCAAAGGGACAGAATAGAGTCCAGAAATAGACCACTTCCCATAGGGTCAACTGATTTTCAACAAAGATGCATAGGTAATTCAGCAGAGACACTATAGTTCTTGTATTAATAGTGTTGAAAACATTGGCTATCTATGTGCAAAAATATAAACTCCAATTAATATCCCTGAAAATAAACACAATTTTACTCAAAATAGATTACAGACATAAAACCTAAAAATATGAAACTTTAAAAAGAAAACATAAAATAAGATTTTTTGTAAGTTTGAGTTAGGCCAAAGTTTCTCAAATGCCTCACTATTGAATTGTGTAATTCTTTATTGCAGGAGGCCACCCTGTGTGTCATAGCATATTTAATGGTATTAACGGCCTCCCCCCACAAGATGCCTATCGTGTTCCTCTTGTAACATCAAAAGTGTCTGCAGACATTGCCAATGTCCTGTGGATGGAAACATTTCCCATGGTTGAGAGCTATGTGTTTAGAGAAAGGGTGTTTTAGCTATCATATCAAAAGCACAATCAAGGAAAGAAAAAAATTGATGAATAGAACTTTATTATAATTAAAAATTTCTGTTCTTCAAAAGACACTATTAAGAGAATGAAAAGGCAAGACAAGCCACAGGCTTGGAGGAAATATTATCAAATAATGTATCTGAAAAAAAAGGACTTGAATGCAGAATATATAAATAACTCTTAAACCTCAGTAAGTAAACACATATTACAATAATAAAAGCAAAAAATTTGAAGATACTTCATTAAAGAAGGTAAATGGCTCAATTATACCCTCCATAATGTATATATATTTCAAAATATCATACTGTATGTGATAAATATATACAATTTTATCTGTCAATTTAAAAATGTTTAAAGTATATGGGTAGTGTGTCAGGCTGCTTTTTATTGCTATAAGGAAACATCTGAGGCTGAGTAATTTATCAAGAAAAGAGGTTTATTTGGCTCATCGTTCTTCATGCTGTACAGAAAGCACAGCATTGTCATCTGCTTAGCTTCTAGTGAGGCTTTGGGAGCTTTTACTCATAGCAGAAAGCAAAATGGGAGCCAGGTATTATATGACAAGACAGAGAGCAAGGGGGTATGGGCAGGTGCCACACTCTTCTAAACAACTGGATCTCATGTGAACTACCATGGCTACAACTCACTCATCACCACGGGGATGGTGCTAAGCCATTTCTAAGGGATCTGCCTCCATGATTCAAACACCTCCTACCAGGCCCAACCTCCAATACTGGGATTACATTTCAACATGGAATTTGGATGGAACTAATATCCAAACCATATCAGATAGCAAATGAGCACATAAAAAGGTGCTTAACATAATTTGTCATTGGGTAAATGTAAATTAAAATCAGAGTGAGATGCCCCTATATAACTATGATAGCATCTAAAATCATACAGAGGAATGATACCAAGTATTGTCAAGAACATGGAACAACTGGAACTCTCATGCTTTGCTGATGTAAACTGCTAAAATAACTTTGGAAAATAGTTTGGAAATTTCTTAAAATATTAAATCTATGCCTACTATATACTCATTAATTCCATTCCACTCATGAGAAATGAAAGTGTATGTCTATATAAAAATACAAACAAATATTTGAAATTATTTGCCTTTTAAAAATAATCTAAATCCGGACAGTACCCAAATGTCCATCAACATGTGAATATAGATTTGTGAACTATCATACAATAAAATATTATACAGCACTAAATAGGAAGGAACTATTGATCCACATGCAAACATAGACGAGTCTCCAAATAGTTACGCTGAGTGAAAGAAGTCAGATATGAAAGATAACATACCAGATAATTCTGTCTATATAATATTCTAGAAAATACAAATTAAAATGTCAGAAAGCAGATCAATTACGGCCCAGGGATGTGGGGGCTAGAGGGGTGGGAGGTAGGGATTATAAGTGGATAGAAAGAAACTTTTTGGGGTGATGGACACATTCATTAAATTGATCGTGGCAATGGTTTTATAAGTGTATGCATATGTCACTTTATTACTCGATAAAACTGTAAAAAGATAAGGAAGGGGGTTTGATCACTAAATAGAATACATAAGTAAGTCTACCACTCTACCGAAGACATAACATTTGCATTATTGTGTTACATGTTTGAAATGCCTTGCAGCGAAATAACCTATTTTACTAAGTTTAAACTAGCATTTTTTCAATGCATTATATATTAGGATCTTTCAGTCAACATTTTTTTCTTTTCATGTAATACCTATCATTATCCTTGAGTACCAGTTATGGCACAGATCTCACTTTAGAAAACATTGGTCTTGAGCTGTAAGCAATGGCACAGTGTCTGACTGGAAATTACAGTTATCGAGAGGGTAGCCACCATATTTGGGTAAAGTCCTACTGAGAATTAAGTAGATTCTATGCAAATTTTTACTTGGATATATGTACCATGGTAGCAAGTAAGTCCAAGTAGGCATTAGGAAAAAAGTTAGTGTCAGGATAATAGCTAAATTCCAAAAGGTCAACATCCAAGAAAGGGCGGGAATTTAAAAGAAATAGTAGATGGACAAAAAAAGCATAGGTGAGCACTAGGTGTCAGGATACTTAAAATACTTTGTATAAGGGGAAGGATCCATTCTAGGCTTAGCCAGAATAACACTTGTGAGTAGAGTGAAAAAAAAGTGATTTATCTGAGAGAAGACCGAAGTAAAAATTAAAGCATATGCTGAAAAATTGAGTATTTTTTGAAAGATTTGCATCGATCTTATATTGCATTGATCATATATACTCTTAAAATTTATGATTTTTTTCATCAGACAATTTTTCTGAGAAATGCATTTATTGCAATGACAGGGTTTGATATAAGTATACTCTGATCACTAAAATCAAATGGTACCTTAAGGAATTAGATCTAGTAGCCTTCTACAAAATTTCAATGTGATATCTCCGAAGTGTTTGCATGCACTCAATGTTGAATAAAAAAGGAAGTCTGCAGACAAAATTGTAAGCATTACCTGATTCTCCTACTACTTCCCTTTCCAAATACATTCCTTTTCTTAATTATTACTCTTCCAGGATATATCGACAGTAAGACTGACAAATCAAACATATTAGGGTATTTGGGGGTTTAGCTAGCAACATGGTGCAACTTCTCCCAAATCTGTTTTAATATTAAACCATAGGAGTACATTGAATGTGGTAAACACAATAATAACATAGTTTTTCTATTCAAACTTCACGAATAAATCCTTGTCCTTTCAATGTAGGAACAGAGACTCTTTCTGACTAAGAATCCCGTATTTACAGTAAAACACCAAAATGTCGATGCACTTGTCTTTTTATTTATTTATGTTTTCTTCTAGATGAGATATTGGTAGAGAGTACACTGAACATTGTACCTTGGCTGGGTTCCTTACACTCACATTCTAAGATAAGAAATCAGCTATGTGTTATTTATTAAGAAACTGCTCCCAGGAGAAATCCGTATGGGAATGGAGAAAGCAGGGCTTGATATTGGAAGAAGCCGAGCAAAGGCAAAATTTCAGGCAAAGTCTCAGTCTCAACCTGATTGCACAGGGAAGCTGTGAAGTATAGATCAGGCTTCAGAATTTGTCCCCAGTTCAGTCAAGGGAGCGAGGCTTTTATAATTCTGCACCAGTCATTGGCTAAAAGCTACCCTGGAGGGACATAAATTCCCAGGCGCCTGTGGCTCCCACCACTGGTTGGCAAAGCAGCTCTAGTCCAAGGACATTCCTCCAAAATAAGTTGAAAGTGTAGGTGGAAAGAAGTAAAGCCCTTAGAAGCTGAGGCATTTTGGTCTGAACACTGAGAGTGCCCACTACAACTGAGTTGTAAGTATATGTGAATTAAATGGGGAGAGCTAAGATTCACTGGGGGTGGGGGTGGTGTTTCTTGTCACTATTGTTTTAAAATCAAGCACAGCAAGCATTCAATGGTTTTGTGGCCAAGTGTACACTATCCATTTCCAAGTCTTACTTCAAGAATTTACATTTTTCTGTGTTCCTAAGAAGAATGATGAAAGCAGAAAAAGAAAAATTTGCATTTTCACAGATACTAGCTAATTTTTCTTTTAGGACAGTAGGCAATATACACAGATAAGCCTTTGCAATTTATAAATATTTTCCGATTTATTATATGTGATGGCTGAGTTAATAATTTATTCATATTTTAATCAAATTCCACTTACTTTCCCCTTAAATAGAGTATGTCAGAAATTCAGTAATGGAGAACTTTTTCCAATTGGTTATTTTTGAAAGACTTCCTATAACGAATATCCAGATGAAAGAAATTTAACCCTTAAATTCTTTAAGGCAATGTTTTTCAGGTTATGATTCCAGGGTCACTGACATCAAAAATGCTTGGGGAATTGTTAAAAATCTCCATAAATAAATCCTACCCTAGAACTCCTGATTCAAATTTCTGATGGTGAGATCTTGAGTATGCCTTCTTACAAAAGATTCCTAGATGCCGACATACACGCAAGAATGAGAACCTCTTCCGTGGATGGTACAGATGTTATATAGAGGTGTTACTTTTTTTTTTTTTTTTTTAAAGGAAGCTACTAGGAGAGATTTACTGAAGGAGATTAAGCAGAAGAAGGTTCAGAGAAAAGTTCAGAAGTAAAGCTCTGCCCTATTACTTTTCTTCTTGAGTTTTGTAGTTGCTGCCAGGTATTTTCCCCACTTTCAGCACTGCTTCTCTTCCAATCCAATTTCAATTTCTGCTGATAGGCCACTCTCCTTAAGTCATAACTCTAATCATGCTTTACTTGCTCCCCAAATAGCCATGCCTAATAAAGGAAATCCAAATGCTTGAACATGATCCTTAAGGACCTTCAAATATGGCTCTAATGTATATTTTCAGTCTTATCTTTCATACATTCCTTAAAATCCTCTCAAATTCATCTACTCACATCCATCCTTATAGTTTTCGAAATTTTTAAACCCTATTTGACTATTACCTTACTATATTATCTTTCCATATCTTCCTCAAAGGCCAAGAAATAATGTCATCTTTTGGTAGCTATAGGTGTCCACTCTAGCTTATGCTTTGTCTTTCCAATAAACTTCCAAGGGATTTGGATTACATCAGTCACATGCACTTTTATGGTCTTGTCTTCTGGTTATTTTGTCTCACATTTATTCTCCCTTTATTTCATGTAGGGTTATCCTCATTAAATTGTGAGCCTATTTATTATATAAATTTGTATTTCTCACAACTTGAACTAGTCTTTTTATTATGTTTAACAAGTAATAATAATAATAATAAAATAACTGTTAGATTATAGAACCTACTAAGGACTTCTAAGATTAGTTTTCCTGGCTAATAATTCATTTCAGTCTTACAAATAACTATCTATCTCATCTACAGCTATACCCACTCCATACATAATCCCCATAAGTCACCCCTGAAACCATTCCATATAAACATAAGTTCATGCTTCCTGGTTACCAAAAACAGATTCATTCCAAAGAAAAATTCATTGGCCCCACACCAATCTCCTTCTTTCAAACTTATTTTCACCTTGAACACTACCTATATTAAAATTATGGTTGACTACAGCTTTGCCATAAATCCTCTATTTTTACTCTATAAGAAAATTGAAGAATTCAACTGTTCAAGACAATAATCTCAGTTTCCTCATCCAGTGTTGTGGATAATGACACCTCGCCTTTGTCTTGTCAAGATTTGAACAGTAAAAAAAAAAAAAAAAAAACCTCAGCATTTAATTTTAGAGTAATTTGAGAATGTAAGAACATAACTGAAGTGTTGATTGGTTAACATTTTTCTCATGAAGCATACTATTAAATATTTTTATCATCACCATTTCTGGGACTCTGTTAAAAACTCTTTTTGGTAGACTACAAATAGGGTGCAGTGTATACTGCTCTGATGATGGGTACACCAAAAATCTCACAAATCACCACTGAAGAACTTAATTATGTAATAAAACACCACCTGTACCCTAATAACCCATGGGAAAAAAAGAACTCTTTTTGGGATAAACTGTAAACTGTACATATCTTTGTCTAAAAATTGTAATTTACTGTAAAAAGTATGCAATATCAATTTTAGAAATAGGTATACATTTTGCTGCTCTGATTTTAAGACAAATAGGGAATTAAATTTGGTAGATAAATGTACATTAACCTTTTTTTTTTTTTTTTTTTTTTTTTTGAGACGGAGTCTCGCTCTGCCGCCCAGGCTGGAGTGCAGTGGCCGGATCTCAGCTCACTGCAAGCTCCGCCTCCCGGGTTCACGCCATTCTCCTGCCTCAGCCTCCCGAGTAGTTGGGACTACAGGCGCCCGCCACCGCGCCCGGCTAGTTTTTTGTATTTTTTAGTAGAGACGGGGTTTCACCGTGTTAGCCAGGATGGTCTCGATCTCCTGACCTCGTGATCCGCCCGTCTCAGCCTCCCAAAGTGCTGGGATTACAGGCTTGAGCCACCGCGCCCGGCCGATAAATGTACATTAACCTTGTACTAGCTATTTCAATTTTTAGTTACCATACTGTGAATAGCTTTAATAGAATATATGATTCAAGTATTCTTAGAATTCTTTTTTTACTTTAGAAATAGCTACTGTGAAATGTAAAAATGTACTTTAAAAAGCTGCAAACATTAATCAAAGCTAGATCATAGCATGTATTTTTGTATGGGCAGGAATCTTTCTGTTAGTTTAAAGAAAAAAAAAACTTGTTTTACAAAGTAGAAATGTAAAGTTAGGATTATTGTTTCAATCTAAATAAATCACTACTTATTAGAAATACAGTAAAGGAATAAATAACATACTTTAAACTGTGCAATAATATATATGAATCTCTGCTACTGGTTCTGAGCATATGCTATGCTTTTGATCCAGCTTGATTTAGAGAGTCACCTAAATTCCCAGTCTGATTTGTATACCTCTCCCGTGATGACCCTAGGAATCTGCAATACTTCTATCACAATAAACTTAATGTTACCTCTTTTGCCTTTATGTCCCCAATATGAGGCAGTACTGCCAAGGAGTAGATGCTTAATACATAATTAATAAGTAAATGAATTCATTTCATAATTTATAAAATAAAATAAGCATGTCATAAAGAAAAAGTGCAAGAAAGTTTTGCCTGTCAATTTTCCCATGTTTATAAATGTAATAAAAAGCTACTGGAAGCATCTACTAAGGCAAATCTCAGGGTACAGAGATGTATAGAAAGTGGCCTCTGCTCTCCAGTTTTTAATCCAATAGGACAACAGAGACACAATCCGCACACAACAATAGTTCAAGACATTACACATAGTGTTGATATGGGTGTTGGTGCCGCCTGCCTCCCTCCCTGCCTTCCTTTCTATCTTTTCATTTTAAGAGACACACAGCAAATGGAGAAGAAATTTGAAGAAGGAAAAAGTGACTACTCATTGAGGTAATCAGAGGGTGCTGTTGAAGCATCCAGGTTGCTACCTAGAGGCAAGAGTGGGAAAGAAGTAAGGATTGGCATGAACAAAGCATTGCTGGCAGAATAGGGAGCACACACTTCTGGTACAGGGGGCAGTACAGATGATGAAAGGCAGCAGAGATGAGAGGATTGTGGCCAGAAATCCAACCAGGTTATAGGGACATAAGGAGCAGGTACTTTAGCAGTGAAAGAAGGATAGCTGGGATGTCATGGAGCAGTGCTGTGTGGTGCCCATCAGAAGAGGAAGTGAGAGCGTCACTTAGGGAATAGAATGTAAACAGCCAAGCCCTCTGCCTATTACAGTGAAGCACAACAGAATATATTACATGTGTTATTTTGATTAGGGGCATATTTTGATGCTTTATTAATTAGCGATGAAAAGGAAAAAATACAATTTTGATGCTTCATTGACTTCAAACTTTTATGTGACACAGAATTTACTTTAAACATGATAATTATGGAAAAACATGTTTAGGAAAATAATAAAAGAAACTTGGGTGAAATAAACTAAAAATCAGCAAAGGCTGGTGTGATGAATGGTTTGAATATTTGTGTCTCCTCAGAATTCATTCATTTATTGAAACCTAATGCCCAATGTGCCAATATAGAAGGTGGGGCCTTCAGGAAGTGATTAGCCTATCAGGGCAGAGACTCCAGAGAGCTGGCTGCACTCTTCCACTATGTGAGCATGCCATGAGTAGGTGACATCTATGAACCAGAAACCAGGCCCTCACCAGACACTTGGCACATCTGTAAGTGCCTTGATCTTGGATCTCCCAGCCTCCACAACTAGGAAAAACAAATTTCTATTGTAAGCTACCCAGTCTAAGGTTGTCACAGCTCAAAAACACTAAGATAGCTGTTTACTTCTTATTTGACCCAAGTAAAGCTTATAGTAGTTTTGAACTTATTTGCTTAAAAATAAGGACACCTATGGAAAATAACTATTCTCCTACATATCATATTTGTTATGTTAAGTTTACATAAACACTTCACATACCAATAGTAAGAGGTAATGTTCATATTTTATCAACACATCTATATGTAAATAGTATATATTTAGTATATTGGCTATAAATAATGTCTTAGTCTTATGAATAATTTGAAATAAACTCATTTGACATTGCCTGAAGTTTTTGTTCATCAATCAGTTTTCTGTGAGACATCATTATTCTGTAAGATAAATTCATGTAACTTACAGAAACTAAACTTTCTGTGAGTTACGTGAATTTCCTATGCCCTTCAGAATAAAAAGATAGAAATGTTTCCATCATGCTAAGATGATGGAACCCCTAAAAAGTAGATAAAATCATTGCTATAGAGTGAATTATATGATCTGCCCAGATTACTGTGGTTCTATCTTCACATTTCCTTTACATTGCCTCATACCTTATACTTGGCATCCATTAATTCCCAGCTGCTCGTGTGCCCTTTGTTATGGCATCCTACTTCCACCTTTTTAGATTTATATTTCCAATTTATCTACCATTACCACTACCATCAATATTTTTCTGCTCTATGACCTAAAGCTTAAAGTAGCCTTCTGCTTTTCAAGATGACAGCTTATATGGCATTCTTTCTCTTGTGCTCCATGAAACAATGACGAATTTCTTTAATCATCTTCTTCACTCTTCTCTTTCTGTAAATATCTACTAAATGAATGTTTGCTTGGCTTTCAATTCACAGGCCTCTTCTCAGGCCATAGTTTTCCTGGAAGACCATTTCATTCTTGTAATTTCCATCCACCTCTGTTCTTAATGGCCTTTGGTCTTATAGATAGCTGTAGTTCCCTCTTGTGTTCAAACACACATTGCCAGCTTCCTGCTAAGTGCCTTTTTAGGTCTCCCTCAGATCCTTTTAATACAACATGTACAACATTGAATCAAGTGTCTTTATTTACAACTCCTTCCTTCCCTTTTCTTCTCTGTCACTATTCCTTCCTCTTTCCTCTTTCACTATTCACTATTCCTTCTCTTTCTTTTCCATTTAACCCCACAAATGTTGAATGCCAGGGGATATAATAATAACCTAAGCCAAGTTTGGGCATAACAGTCAGATGGAATGACATAATTCTCAACAGACCAATATGTTGATTTAATAATGAATGAAATTGACATAATATAAATGTCAAAAGATAGGCTTCTATAATACGAACTTGATAATGCTCTCTGTTGACTTGCAGAAGCTTGCAATTCTGACAACACTTTGTTTGGACTCCTTTCCAGAAGAGCACTTGGAGTGCCTCCCCTCCCCTCTCCCCTTCCTCCACACCTGCAGGTATTGGGCAAAGGTGTAAATGGAAAATTTGATTAGAGGGTCTCCTTTCATGGTCTGCCAAATTATGAAGGACTTCTAGTTGGTTCAAAAGCCTCTTAGATTAAAAAAAAAAAAAATCAAAACTGTGAAGTTAGAGTCGGCAGAAAAATCCATCCATTGTGAACCTTTTCCCCTGAAGTTCCACATTAGTGTTAATTAAATCAGCAAGCCTTGGTTGTTCATGTGCCACTTAGCGACCCGTCCCCGGTGAGGCTTTTGCAGAGCAAAGCTAGAAAGAACTGTACTACCACATTTTTTTAAAAAAATTAGTAGTTGACACATATTTTGCAATACTAAAACTTTGAAAGCCTGCTGTAAATTCTACCAAACCATTGGCCTGTAAACTTTGTTTAAAGATACAGTGCAAATAACTCTACACCTCTAAGCATAGAGCAGGCCAATTTTATCCCCATTTGTCAAGGGATTCTTGTTAATTAGAATCTGTGGGCTGTGTTGAGCTGAAAACGGTTTAACAACAAAGACCTTTTGGAACAAGCTGGTTGCCCGAGAACTAGCGACCAAGGCTTTTTTCCTCTTTCTTTTCTCATCTTTTGCCAGGATCCTGAAACCAAACATTAAATGAAAACACATTCACTATGCTTTAAATGTGCTTTAAATTAACTATTTTCGATTAAATTTGCAATAAATACACTTCTAAAGATTTCAATGTGTATGTCCCCTTAAAGCAAGTGGGATTGTCACTGATAGATTAAATGTGTTATCAGCTTGATACCCTGAGAAAGTTGATGTAATAAAATAAGTCCTGAGGCATTTCTTTGACGACTGCTAGAGGCTTACTCATTGGCTATTTTGGGATTAGTTTCAGGAAAGGCAAAGATTAAAGAAATTTAGTGTTTGTTTTAACTTTAGTTCTCTGATAAGGTAAGATTTTCTGGGCATGAAGGCTTATAAAACGTCTTAATGCTGTCTGTCCAAATGTGAGATGTAATGAAAATGTTCAGCCAAGAATTCTGTGGTTTGTCAGTCGTCTTCAATGTAGTTTCCTCTCTTCAGACGTAACAGCCATTCTGAAGCTGTTGTACATTCTTCCCTTCTCTTCTCCATCTATGTCTACATCCATAAACAATTCACAGTGCTCTATATGTTTTGAAGTTATAGCAATATCAAAATGAATATACTTTTCTTCAACATTGTTATTGAAATTTACTCATGTTGACATTTGAATTTAGTGTGTTATTCATTCTCCCTCTCAAATTTAGTTTCCAATTTACAAACACCTATCACTTATTTATCTATTTTCACATTTGTGGGAAATTAGGCTGTTTTCAATCCCATGTAAGCATTGTTGTCATGAACAACTTTGTATGTGTCTCCTTGTATACCTGAGTAGTGATTCCTGTATGGCATGTTCTCAGAAGTGGGACTGCCATGCACATTTCCATGTTCACCTTTATTGATATTTGGTGGCCTATGTTTTTCAAGCCTTGAGGTTCAGAAATATTATCTTCTTGGTTCTTGGTGTATTTGGTTACACTAAATATGTTTTTTTCTTTGCTCTTTTGCTTGCTTTTAATAAAGATCTGTTTTGTTTTCATTACTATTTCTTTACTTTATTTCATTACTATTTCATTACTATTTGTTTCATTACTATTTCTCTCCAAATATTTGTTTTGTTTTGTTTTGTATTGTTGGGGGGAGGTCAGTATATGTCTGATATACTTTTCCATTGCTTTGCTTTCAATTTTTGTGTCATTATGTTTAAATGTGACATTTATATATAACCTAGTGGATTTTTAAAAATCCAATCTGGGAATTTCTGCCTTTTTAGTGGCTAATTTAACTCACTTAACTTTGTCATGATTACTAACATATTTGGAATTTGGAGTTCCAGATTTATTTGAAATTAATTCTTTCTTCTTATGTTCTATCTTCTATATATGATGAGCTTTCTTTGCTGCTGCTGAGCCTTTGCTTTTTGCTATTTGCATTTATCAATTTTTTTATTTTTCCCTTTCCATTTCTACCCCACAATTAGTATAATTCTTGAACCTACATAATTGAATTAAATCTAAAATATATCAAACATTTCTCCCTCTGTTACGAAGAATACACAGACTTGAGAACATTTTAACTCTGATTATATTCCTCTGTGATATTTTTTCAGGTATTTTAGATGCATGTATTTAATGTCCTCAGTTAGTTGCAAATTTTATTGATACACGATTTTCACAATTGCTTCACCTTTGCTTTTAGTGTAACACCTTGACATTCTGGGTTTAATTTCCTTTTTTTCAGAAATTTGTGTTTAGTTGTTAAATAACTAAGTTTATATGAGTAGTAAGTGCATAGGCTCTGTTCTTTGGTCTGAAAATACACTTTTCCTTCAGTTTTTATGATAATTTATAAGGTATCATATTCTACTTTTACAACTGAAATACATTGAAGAGAGCATTCCATTGACCTCACTTGTTGCTTTAGGGAAAATTCCTCTCAATTCAGCATTCTTCTTTGGAGGTAATTTTTATTTTGTTGCTCTTCATATTTTCTTCTTTTCTAAATTATTTGTAATTTCACTGCAACAGGTTTAGGTCTTACTTGATATTTATTGATTCTATTGGAACTCATGGTTTTTCAATATTTATGACTTTCAACATTTCTGGAAGATTCTCAGCCATTTTCTCATTAAATAATAATTATTTCTATGTATTCTTCCTGGATCTCATATTTAACCCATGTGTTAACTTCTCATTCTAATTTCTATGTCTTAACTGATCTTTCATGTTTTTCGTCACTCTTTCTTTGTGCTGAATTATGGGTTCTTTTTTCAGCTCTAGCTTTCATCCATCGAGTGTTTAATTGCAATGGCATTTTTTTCATTTGTACAAGTTAATGTTTTATGATTCTTTTCTAAGCTTGCTTCTTTTCTCGTTTTAAAAAGATTTCGTTACGGTTTCTAACTCTTCTTTCGTCTCTTCAGTAACTTTAAATGTATGTATTTTATAGTCTTTTTCAAAACCGCTCTTATATTGTAGCCTACAAGTTATTATGCATGTTGCTTCTCACTCATTGGATCCACTCATTGTGTGCTTTTAAGTTTTTTTACATTTTGACCTAATTTTTTGTTATTATTATTATTTTTTATTATAGAGTAAATTTGCTTTGAGTTTTTACTTTCCTATAAATTATCCAGGGCTTTCATTGACTTGAGATCTGTTTAAAAAATAATCATCATTTTAGAATTTTAGTTTCCATGCCCTTGTGTAAATTTGAACCCTATTCCCGTGCTGGTGTAAACTTAGTGTTTTTTGTTTGTTTGTTTGATGTCTGTGCTTCAACAGTTTAACAAGTTTCCTGGCCTCTTCAGATAAAGTTTAAAATTTTCAATTTTACTTATGAGTTCTTTCCAGGTCTTACTCTACTCATCCCTTCTTCCCACTGATATCTTTCTATTTTCACCTCCACACTCTCTATTCCAGTTGTGTTTTACTTTTTTTAGTTTTGATTTGCCAAGCTCCCTCTTGCTTCTGAGTTTTTAAATGGTTGTTTCTACTTCATATACCATTCTTTTCCCCTTCTTTTCCTAAGGTAATTAGGAAATCTTAAGCATTATGTAATATTCTCTGAAATAGATGGTCTAGAGTTTTCATGACCCATGTGCTTCCTAAAACTTACCAGCTGTCATTGTAATAACCTATTTGTCTTCCTTGCTAAAATGAATGTCTGTCATATTTACTACCTTGTACAAGGCAACATTTCCATATATAGTAAATATTCAATACTATTTGTTGTATGAAACAAATAATTGCACATATTGGATAAATGAATGAGTAATGGCTTTAGTTTCCTTTTGTTTTGGGTAGACACATCATACATACTCTTGAATCCAATTATGCTTGCAATTAACAAAAACCCCAATCTAATTTCATACATACAGTTGCTTACCTTGTTCTGTATATACAATATGTTGAAGAAATTTATGTGAATTTTTATGTCTAGTTCCTATATTGTGGGAATATAGTATCTACAGATTCCTGGATTTAATTTGTGTCTCGGCAATTTGACTAAAATAATTGGTTCTAGTGGTCAGAATTTGATGCCATATGGATTCTCAATGATCCTCTAAACTTGTGCAATCTTCCTTGTGCCTTGGCCCAACTTTGGACTGATCCTATGCCTAGATCCTGCCAATGAACTGCATTCTGAGCATAACAATGGAGAAGCTGGAACCATCTTAATATTTATTGTACCAAGTTTAATTTTTAATGATAATTTATGAATACGGGCGAGAGAAGTGGATTATCTTACTGGAAAAAACTAAAATAAATTCTCCCTGAAGAGAATGAAAGCCATCCTAGGTAGAAGATGAAAGAAGGCAAATACTGCATACATGATCCTCAGTTGGTACTGGCATGCCACTGCAGGAAAAAATTCTGAAATAGAATAACAGAAGCAGTCCTCATGCTGCTTTACCAGTGGGTATCTGTGGATGAGCTGTCAAGAACACTTGGCCTGAGGTTGTAGGAGAAAAGAAAGCAAATAAAAATCAGTGTTTATCAGCTTACATTTTTTAAGGATGAGGTAATGAAACCCTTTATTTTTCACAATTATTCAACAATAGATAAAGATATAAAATATATGCTATAAATAGAAATATCTGTACATGTATGTGTGCACACACACACACACATACACACACACATTTGAGCCAGGCTTCCAATAAAAATTTGGGAATCTTTCATAAGAGAGATAATGTTATATTTTTCAGAACACTGTTGTTTATGAAAGAAACCACACCCCAGTGAAAGTATTCTATATATGTACTTTGCCCAGTTACCTAAAAAAAGGAAAAGAAATAAAATAAAACAAACCTGTGGCTGAATTTTGCTTTTAAAGAATTGGGAATACCAACAGAAGCAAGTTTATAAATTGTCTATTCTGTTACCTTGTTCACAGTAAATATGTTCTTGACTTTAGGATTTTAAAGTCCACCTAGCTATAACCTTATGTTAATAAACAGGAGATATAAATTTGATTATAGCTTAGTGTTCTTTAATCTCCATATGTTACTAGCAAGCTGTGTTTAAAGCATCACTTTTTTTTGTAGTGGAAAAATATCCAATGTCTGAATTTCTTATAAAATTGGGAGCAGTAATATTAAGCAGAAAGCCAGACATTTGGATAAAGAAATATGCACAGTAAGGAAACTGATATACTTCTTTTCAAATGTCCCTAATACTCATGTCAAGATGGCAAAGATGATTTGCTCCGTGGAAATCCTTTGATCATAAATCCAGGCTGATGCCTCATGGGAGATTTGTTGATTTGTTTTTACATAGAATAATATGCATTTTATGGTCGGTTCTTCATTCATTCTGTAGAGAATGCCAGGATACATGGAAGTGCTTTTTGTATGGTATGAATCCATCTGTTTTCTAAACATCACCTCTGTGAAAACTGCTTTTAATTTAGTAAACAAGTGCAATTACATCATAAGCTTCAAAGTGAAAGGGGCAGTAATGTAATAGTAAATCAATATTAGATTAATTTGAGGAATGGAACTTGAGTAACATTGCCAAATCAACCCTGAATTTAGATTGACTGTGTGTGTGTCTGTGTGTGTGTAAGAGAGAGAGAGAGAGGGAGAGAAAGAGAGAGAGATTACAAAGGCTGTTGAAGCAAATTGATGTTTTTATTTCTTTTGCTTCCCTTTTTTGCTAATTTCCACTGGAATTAACTTTGAGAAATACAAAATACCAAGGTTTGGCTGAGAATTGTTTGGCATATTTCTGGAATTAGCTAAGTTGATGACAGTGTTTGTCCTAGATACAAACATTTTGCCTTAGAGAACAGTCTCAATTTTATTATCAGTTCAGCAATTTCAAGGCCCTCATAAAGCTAACGCATAGTATGATTTTGGCTACAGTAGCATTTTTGAAAGTGATATCAGATGCCATTAGAAGAAGAATTGACTATTTTTACAGATAATGTCTCCCAAAATATTTGAGCTCTGATACAAAATTCTTATAGTTGCCTGGGGGAGAAAAATGATCTTTCTGAATGTCTTGAGTATTCCATAATGCCTATGAGCACCTCCTCTGGAGTTAGGTTGCCTGCGTTCCTCTTTTGGCTCAATACATACTAGCTTTGCATCCTTGTGCCATTAGTCTGTTGTACTTCAATTACTTCCTTTGTGAAATGATGATATTAAAAGTGTCTATCTAAATGGTTATCGTAAAGATTTATACACACATGGACACACACTCACACACAGAAGAATCCCTAGGCATAGTCCTTGGCAAAACAAACATTGACTCTTAAATAGTTGTTGTTACTTTTTGCTATGTTTAATCAAGCTATTATGATGACAGTTTGTTAGCATTGCAAATAGATTACTTCTTAACTATGACTTGGACACTATTTTTGTTGTACAACTTCATAGAAAAGTCTGACATATGCTTTTCCTCACTGAACTTAAAGGTAACATTTGCAAAGTGAAAGAGTAAATAAAATTATCTCTGATTCTTTATCAGGGAGCCTGAAGTTTTATATTGATTTCGCCACAAGTGAGTTTCACGGCCTGTGATAATAAATTGATTTGTGGGCTGTCCATGTGGCAACATCTTTGCACATATCCAGTTTAACTGACAATGATGCTGCTCTGGAGACCCCAAGAACTATGGTCTCTGACTTGGGGATTTTCACCCCCTGTCATCTCAAATGTCATTTCAGAGACATTCATCATGAGTCTCTGTCGCTGGACAAATAATGGTTCTCTGTAATCGTCACTAAAATACACATAGTTTCCCTGCTTGGGTGACAGGTCCTGCTATTGGCTCCTTGAGATTATGGAGAAGTTCAGACCCGTCAAATATCAAATGGGGAAGACATGAGCTGAAATGGCACCATGTATGTCACTGAGGCTGCTGATTAAATGAAGGAATGATATCAGAACAAGACAGCTCTCAGAGCTGCGATGACATTTTTAGAAATAGCAAACAAAACATCACCCTCTTTCTCTTCGCAGCTTGCAGCAGTTGGAAAAAGGCTTTCATAGGGCAGTTACTACAGATTAGGTTCTTTAGAATCACCTGTGCATTGAGACAATCGTTCCCTGAAACAAAAGACTTTTCTTCTTTGTTCTGCCTCCGGTCTTGAATGGAAGCAAAAGATTCAGGATTTCACATCATTGCAAATAATTGTCTTCCATTGAGCAATATGACAATGCTTTCTCATTGCTTAAAATGTTGTGTTGCAAATGTTAAGTGGCTTATATATATTGTTTGAGCTGTGTAGCTTGAGCTATTAGTATTAGGACCCTCTTGACTCAGAGTTATAACCACGCTGGCTATTCAGGGATGTATTTTAAAGCTTATCAAGCAAGCAATATTTGCTACATCTTCTGGCAATTGTTGAGGTAGGTGGGTTGCAGTAGAGGTTCCCCCAAATCAGGATATATTTTAGGGCCCCATATGCCTATTATCTCCCTCTTATTTTGATATAACAGAGCCATTTCTAGTCCATTTCTGTCACAGAGCTCCCAGTCTACCTCATTACATTTATACTCACATGCTCTGAATATCCTAATTAATATGTGGGATAAATGTATTGCCTAGGGGAATAAGGTATGAGATGAGAAATCAATGTGGTTTTTGTTAATGTCATACAATATTTTGTGTCATTCTTTCCTACCTTGTTCTAACAAAGTTAACGTAAGAACAATTTTCAGCTGTTGTTATCGTGGCCCCTGCCTTGCCCACCTTCTCTTTAGTTAGAATGACTTTTACTTTGGAGCTAGAGTCTGTTCCATCAATATTAACTACCTTCCAATCTTTCTTGTACCTAACAAAATTATCATGTCAGGTAATCTCAACATATGACCAGAGAGCTATCCAAGAATTGGCTGTTAGAGGCATAACTCTTCCTACAATCCAGGCTTTTTTTTTTATTTGTTTCCTTCCTTCCTTCTTTCCTTTATACCAAAATTAAAGCACATTTTTGTAGGTCATAAGTTAATTCAGAATTCTAATCCTTAAAAATAATTCTTATATCCACCTTCAAAATGGAATCAAATTTCAAATGCTGCTACTGAGTGGTTGACAAGAAAACATGAAAACATTACTGGAAATGTAGGCTCTTCTCTTCAATTAAATTGTCTAGAAACTAAAGTAACTTCTACATTCAGTGACCGTTTTCCAGACTAAATACCTAGTGATTTGTCAATAAGGAAGGTAGTATTTGGCCTTGAGTCATCCTTCAATAAGTAAGAAAAGACAGACTTTTCTTACTTTGGTGGAAAATGATTTGATTACAGAAAGAACTCAGGCTTCCTTATTGCAATCTTGTAGATTGTCTGCCACTTAATTTATAAAGCACATTCAACTTTTATGAAGGCAGCTTTCTCTATGCACGTTACATGAGTTTGGTATTTGTGAAAACAAGTCTACCTGGATTCTACATCTTCAGCATTCCTTTGAGAATTTAAGAGGTTAGCCAAGGCAGGATGTTTAAATCTACTGATGCTTGCAGTTGGTTCACTTAATAGTCCCTTTTCTTAAATTTTATTCCTGTTAAAATGTCTTCACTATCCCATTTCATCAAGAGATACAATTATTTGTGCATCACAATACTGAAGGCTCCTCAAGGGCAGGCTTATTTTTTTAATTAGTGTCATGTTCATATTAATAATATTCATATTAATACCTATTAATATTCATATTAATATTATTCAAGTAAATTTCGAACACACTATTTTTCAACTTACATTTGTTGAGTTGAAATAGACTGAAACTGTCATCTGTGTTACAAGAACAACTTTTCATAATTAATTGCTCAAGTGGGAAAGAGATAATTTGCCTTTCTTGAATGTTTTCTGTTTTTATTGTTTGCATTAAATGAAGGCATATCCTACTAATTTGGGTTATTTTCCTTTCTCTCTTCCCTCACTACCCATACGTGTTGTTAAAGTACATCAACTTACAGCTAAAGTGGATACTATTAGTAGCACATTCAAAACTCTGGGGAAGTTCAAGCTCATTCTATCCCCAAGGTAAAGGGAATCTGACTATCTTCAAGTGTATGATTTCTATTCTAGGCATGAGCATTTATGCCACTGTACTGGGGGAAGCTGTTAGAGAGATAGAAGCATAAGTAAATGTGTCTTTAATCACTTCCACATGACCTTTGATCAACCTGTCTCTTTGTAGCTTGTGTTACAGTCAGTGGGGGAAAATGATGTGTTGGAGAGAGATGGCCACTGCCCGTGGAAGGCCAGGAATGAACAAGGACGCAACTCAAGGAGAAAAGAGGTGGGGAAAGCCCCTTAAGCTAGAATCCAGATGAGACAGGTGGGACTTTAAGGTCTCATGTGAGATCCAGCCCTTACGTAATGACAACAAAGTACTACCCCACGAAACCACGTTCTCTTTCACTCTAGTCCTAGCAGCAACCCATGAGGCTAAAAACTGAGGAATTTCTGGGCTTAGCCTTTTCACTGTGTTCAAGTTCTGACAGATGTTTACTATGAGCTAATACTTACCTTACTACTTACTTACTTTCTCAGGAAGTGAGTAGCAGCTCTACTGAAATGGTGATCTCAGGACAGAGGTAAAATGATAAAATATACGAGGAAGTATATCTAGTGTTATATCTGTGTTTTCTTTACATATTTCAAATTTGTCTTTTGCTTTACCCTGTCTTTGTTAAGGTTCTCCTCTCAAAATTTGGTCCTTTTCTTAAAAAATTGTACTATACTGGCTGGGCGCGGTGGCTCACGTCTGTAATCCCAGAACTTTGGGAGAGTGAGGCAGGAGGATCACGAGGTCAGGAGATCAAGACCATCCTGACCAACGTGGTGAAACCTTGTCTCTACTAAAAATACAAAAATTAGCTGCGCATGACTGTAATCCCAGCTACTCAGCGGGCTGAGGCAGGAGAATTGCTTGAACCAGGGAGTCGTAGGTTGCAGTGGAGCCGAGATTGCGCCCCTGCACTCCAGCCTGGTGACAGAGACAGACTCCGTCTCAAAAAAAAAAAAAAAAAATTGTGCTATATTGAGTTAACCTGAGGTGACATGACAAGATTACATTTCAAAGTTATTGTCACAAGGTATTCAGCACTTAGAGGCTGTTTTCAGATCTTTTGGTGTCTTAAAATCAAGCACATAAAAATATACTTACTGATTTATTATGTAAACTCCATGTTAGAAATGTATACATATGGCCAGGTGAGGTGGGTCACGGGTGTAATTCCAACACTTTGGGAAGCTGAGTTGTAAGGATCGCTTGAGTTCAGGAGTTAGAGACCAATCTGGGAAACACAGGGAGACCCCCATCTGTATCAAAAAATCAAAAAAATTAGCTAGGCATGGTGGCACACACCTGTGGTCCCAGCTACTTGGTAGATGGGTCCCAGCTACTCCAGCCTGGGTGACAGAGCAAAAGTTGTCTAGGAAAAAGATATATACGTATATACACAGACACACACATAAATATATACACACATATATATCTACATATATATACACACACACACATACACATACACACACTATATATATAAACATATATTCACACATGTATACGTTATATATCAATAAACAAAAATATAGAACATCAGTTTTGAAAATTTTCATTAATAGTTACTTTTAGTGCCTTACAAAATGTTTTTAAAAATCCAACATATCCAGAATCCTGTATGTTTAAGCAGCTTATCCAGTCACTATAAATCTACAGCTGGTTTTAGCAAAGATCTAACCTTTCCAAGGACTAGATCTTACCTTTCTGAGCACTAGGACATCTACTATTTGTTGAGTGGCTCATTGCATCTTTGCTTCTTTCTTCTTGATTAAGGCAGGGACCTAGAAGTAATTGCCTAATTAAAGCAGTGTTGGGAAGATGAAGTAAGAAGAGTGGAGTCGAATTAGCTAATGGTTCTCAATCTTGGCTATATAATGGGAATTATTATAGGAGATTTAAAAATAGATCCTACCTCCAGGGATTCTGATGTAATTGATATGGGGTGTGGCCTGAGCCTTGGGATTTTAAAAGCTTCCTAGGTGACTTTCATATGCAGTTAAGGCTACCAACCACCAAATTAGAGGTGAGGCAGTATCACACTTTATCAATTAAGTTTTTCATAGCAGTAATAGTTGCACTAGATTGTATGGATGTAGAACATCAAAATAATACAAATTACGTATGGAAATATTCTTCAAAATATAACATATAACTCTTACAGAACTTGAAGAATGGAGCAAATCTCCAGCCAGGAAAAGCACCTAAAATTCCTTGTGTTTCTGAATGACCTATTATTTATGTCATTATTTAATATAAAGTGTGTAATGTTATTTGGAACAATAAGTGCTTTCATTTTTTTGTATGAAGTTACCATTATAAATGATTTTAAAGATGAAAGTGACAGAGTAACATAAGTAAAAGTGAATTCCAAAGTAAACTTAAATGAACTAGGTATTATTCTACTAGAAATCATCCTGAAAGCTTTACCTAACAACAGTAGTAAAGTGCATACTGGATTGGAAATTTATGATTAGATTTGGAGTGAAAAACATCAGCTTGCAGCGTATGCTTCCTGAAGATTTGGATATTTTAGATTAGTATTTGTAGCTCTTAAATTGATTTTTTTCTTCTTCACTTATAAAAATAATAGCCAGGAAGTACAAGGTAAGGTATGCAGCAGGCAACTGGGTGCGGTGGCTCACGCCTGTAATCCCAGCACTTTGGGAGGCCGAGGTGGGTGCATCATGAGGTCAGGAGATCGAGACCATCCTGGCTAATACGGTGAAACCCCATCTCTACTAAAAATACAAAAAATTAGCCGGGTGTGGTGGCAGGCGCCTGTAGACCCAGCTACTCGGGGGGCTAAGGCAGGAGAATGGCATGAACTCGGGAGGTAGAGGTTGCAGTGAGCCGAGATTGTGCCACTGCACACCAGTCAGGAAGAAAGAGCGAGACTCTGTCTCAAAATTAAACAAAACAAACAAAAAAAGACATGCAGCAGGCATTCACCTCATTTTATACATACTCATATATGTGAACCCCAAGAAATCAATAGTTATTAAAAATGTGGAAGATAAGTAGAGCTTCTTTGGAAATATTTTTTTCTGAGAAATGAGAGGATTATTTGCTGTTTATTTTTATGCTAATTGGGGAAAAAGTTAAAGGATGTGTAAATAGGATTCACATTTCTCACAGATTGTTGTAAAATTTAATAGCATTAATAAAATCTTGGATGGAGAAGACATTGCTTGAATGACTTTATGTTTCTCAAATTATTCTTCACCAGGACGCTATGTAGACGACCACCAGACAAGGGAACTAGGTCTTAGACAGCTTAGTATAGTTTCTAGCATTACACAGTTATTAATTGATGAAGTCAGGAATGAAATCCAAGTCTGTGTAAATCCAAAACCTCTTCTATCTCTGTTTTAACACCTTACTGTGAGAGATTAACAAGGGGACTGTGGGATTATCTCTAAACCTCTTAAAATACATGGTGATTTTCAACCTTGCTTCAAAGTTGCAGAAAGTAGGGAATGTATTAAACATGTGATCTAAATTTTAAGTACTGAAATAGAGTGAAAATGAATTCCTCATCTATCTTAGTCAGTTCTGGCTGCTGTCACAGAATACTGTGGGCTGAGTGGCTTAAACGATAACTGTATTTCTCAAAGTTCTCAAGCCTGGAAGTCCAAGATTAGGGTGCCAGCATGGCTGGGTTCTTGGTGGGGGCCCTCCTCCTGGTTCACAGTGGGCCATCTTCTCACTGTATCTTCACATGGAGGAGAAGAGAGATTTGTTCCCTTCATCTCCTTATTAGTACACTAATCCCATCACAGGCGGTTCACCCTCATGACCTCATCAAAACCTGATTACCTCCCAAACACGCAACCTCCAAATAGTTCCCAATTTGGGATTAGGGCTTTAATACATGAATTTTGAGGGTATAGAGAGATTGTCCACAGCATGATTAAACACTTTTTCTTCAAACATTATTACTGTTAAACTAAGGTTTGAATGCTGTGAAGATAGAAAAGGAGTTGATGACTGTACAGGCAACAAATAGAGCAAGGCTATGACCTCAGTGGATGCTGCCCTTGTCCATAGTGAACTCCATTCTTGCTGTGTTTAAATACATTCAGCGCCATCCCTAGGAACATTTTGTGTAGCACCTGCATTTTGTTTTTATTGTACTCTGTATTTCAATTGTTACACATTTCTTCTGTAATACCCATCTTCCTATGCCTTAGGCTATTGTCACTCACTTTAGTGTCCTATTTTTAACTTGCAACTCTATTTATTTGGAGCTTACTTTCCTCTTTCCTAACCTGAGAATTTCTTTGTTAACACAATCTCCACTAAAATGAATGACTCAAATATGGGCATTTGGTCCAGTGACCAAGACTTTGAGCTTAGATTTGGAAGCATAGAAATTTTTTGCACACTTACAATTGTACTTTGAGAATGACTATTTATTTTGTTACATCTAAGGTCCTGGAAGCTTTACAAAAACACAGATTCTATGAGTCTTTCAAAAAAATAAGATCACCTATATTTATATTTTAATTTTAAATATTACAAAACAGAACAAAACAAAATTCAAAACAATTTCCAGTACTTTCATTGTAAAAAATGCCAACAAATTTAATGTCTAACAGTTCACCTGCTATACTTCCCTCATTATATAGATAAGAAAATGAGGACCCAAATGAGCTAAAGGAATTTGACAAAGATCACAAAGCTAATTAGCAGCAGAACTAAAATGCAAATCCAAGACTGTTGATTTCCTTATCAATGTTCGTTTTAATAAGTAATATTGACTTTTTAGAAAGTCAAGTTATGAAGCTATAGAAGAGATATGTAACAACACCTCAAGTAAGTCAACAAAGTAGTTGCCTTTGCCAAGAATGTCATCAACATTTATTTTATAGTAATTATATGATTTCTTCCTATCTTGCCAATGATGGGCTTCCATTATGTTCTACCAAAAAGAATTACTCTTTGGATTGTTTAAAAATTTCTTTTATACTCATTTCTCAGTTTGACAGTCATTTCAAGTAATCTTTAATTTTTTTTTCCTCATGAAACACATTCAATCCATTGACAAATACAACTGATTCTACATTCTCAGTGAATTTGTGTCTCTCTTTCCTTCTCACTGTCAATGTCGAAGTGGCTTTTCTAAAGCACAGTGCAACTATTTCCTGTGCTTGTGCCTCCCAGGAAAATGGAAAGCTGGGGAACACATAGTGCAAAGTTTGGATTTGAGCCTCTCAACTTAATCCCACTTACTAGTTATTACAGAGCAATTGGGAAAAAATTCATCATGTCTGTTCCTGTGTCCTCAGCTAGAAAATGTGAATGATAACAACAATAATGTTGTGAGCCTCAAGTGAAAAAATTATATGCAAAATGAGAAGAGCATAGCAGGAAGATAGAGCTAATAGAAAGAATTAAGACTTGGAGTCAAAGTACCTGGCTTGGACTTCTGTTTCGGCCTATACTTGAAGTAATTTAGGAGTGTTACTTTAATCCTTTATTTTATTTTTTCTATAAGTGAACTACAATACTATTAACACTTTCATAAGATCGTGGGGAAAATTAACTGAATTAATTATAAGCGTTTAGAAAACCACATATAGTCGGTAAGCACTGATATGATTAAATGACTTGTAAACTTTGAAGCATTATAAAACAACAATGTACCTAATATTGGGGCCCAGATATAAACTCCAGACTCTATATTTTTATATTATATAGTATTTCATATACTATTTTTGTCTACTTGAAGTGAGCATTTAATTTAATCAAAAGATTTGCTGGTTTGATTAAATTTAACAATATAAACAACAGTTACTCATGAGAATGTTTTACAAAATCCAGGAAATAAGCAAATTTTGAATGACATTAATTAGATAAAAAGCTCTGCAATGTTTACTTTGTGGTATTTGATAGAACTTTAAATTTGATTATCAAATAATTTTTTTGGTTTAAGAAAATAGTGGATTCATTACATTTTCTAAATATAGGCAAATTATTATTTTGAAAATACTTTAAAAGAAATATTTTCATGTTATATCTTTGACGAAAAGCAAATCATTAAGAATTGCACTTGCTCAGAAGTGTGAAAGATAAAAAAATGTATATAAAGAAAATCAATCAATTAATCAAAATTTAAGTGCTTATTATGTTTCAGGGTAGACATGAAAAAATGAATTACCCACAGTTCTTGATACGATATTGAGCTACAGTGTACTGTGCCTACACTGATACACTGATCAGTTTAGATTACTCATTAGTAAATTCAGTTTGTTCCTTAAAGCAAGTCAAAACTTAAAAAGTTTCACTCGCTTGAATTTCTCAGTGTCTCTTTGAGGAAAGATGTTGAATAAAACTCTTTTTTTTAAGACAAGAGTCTCGCTCTGTCACCTAGGCTGGCACAATCTCAGCTCACCACAACCTTTGCCACCCTGGGGTCAAGTGATTCTCCTGCTTCAGCCTCCGAGTAGCTGGGATCACAGCCATGCCACGCGCCAATATGCCCGGCTAATTTTTTGTATTTTTAGTAGAGATGGGGTTTCACCGTGTTGCCCAGGCTGGTCTTGAACTTCTGAACTCAGGCAATCTGCCCCCATCGGCCTCCCAAAGTGCTAGGATTACAGGTGTGAGACACTGCTCCCAGCCTTGTAAAACTTCTTTGAAATGCCATTAGTTCCTGTTATCTTTCCTCCTATACTTTACAAGTAAACTGACTGTGCCATTTTATTTGTGTCAAGTAGCTTGTACCTCCCATTTCCATTTTTGTCAGCTACAAATGCTATCTTGCAGCAGTGCTGTTCAGTGGGCCCAGGGGAGCCAAGCGTCAGTTCTTCCAGATGGCGAGCTGCCAGTCTACAGCACACCGCTCAAAGTCACCGGCGGACTCCATTTCTTTGCAGAACCAACAAACATCATTTACTTTATGCACACCTTCGTACATGATCAGCTCACAGTAGATGAAATAGCCCTGAAAAAGACACAGATTGAGAGCGAGACACAATGACCGACACAGGGAGAGAAAGAGAAAGATAAGGAGATGCAAAGAGACACAGGAAGATGCTATTTTAGTGAACTCAACCCATTTTCTGGGCCATTATAGAATGACATACATATTTTGCAAACGGAAAGTTTTTAAACATTATTGCCAATTTACAGGAACTTCTCTCCTAAAAGCTGGAACAAAATTCTCAATTTGCTCTAATTAAAATACTAGTTTTGGGGAATGAATTTTTCCCCTTTGATATTTAAACTGAACATTAAAAAAAGCTAAATCACTTTAAATGGTCTTTAAATTGCATTCTCTCTATCAGAATTGTTAACTCTTTTTGCCTAAGGAGAAAACCCACCATGTATGAATGTAATATCTGAGTGGAATAGAAAGTGGCTTTTCTATAATAAATATTTTGGCTTTTACAGTTTGTATTTAAATGGGAAGTATTATGAGTTCTACCAATGGGGAACGCTAAATGAGAAATATGTTATTTCATAATAGCCATGTAAATGAAAACCTGAAGAATGGGGAACTGTATGATCTGAAATAATATATCTACAGGTAGAAAGTTTAAATGCAAAGGGCTATAAATCAAAAGATGCCACAGAACATAGCATATAGGTGGTGAAGGCTGCAACCAAGACAGGGATTTCAGTGTCAAGCCTACTAGGTATCAGAAGATGGGCAATCCCTTTGGGCCTAATCTGTAAATAAGAAGTTTGGTTTGGTTCTTTAAATTGCTCCCTTCTCTCAGGTGATATTGATTATAACTAAAAGTCAAATACCTACTGAGCAAGTATAAAACATTACTTTGAGATAGTTTTGTTATTATAACGCATCTTCATTTTATGATATAGAAAAATGACATTATTGTGGAAGAGGAATTCAGAAATGCAATGTTTTCTGATGGCTTTGTTTCTTAATACAAACATTGATGGGCTCATGTATATTGAATAACCTAGGGCTCATGTATATTGAATAACCACAGTGTCATGCCAGCATCTGAGAGCTATGATTATTGTTGTTCTTAATTTTTTCATCACCTTCAAATGTCTTTAATCAAATAATTAATGAATTTTATTCATGCAAGAATTAAAGGAATAAATTATTTTTATACTGGAAATAAGTTATTTTAATTCACAACTAAAAGTAGTGTTACAATGGGCAATGGCAGAAACATGATTATCTTTTAAATAAGATAGCATAAAGCTAGACTTTAAAAAATGTATTCTAAAAATAATACCATTTTTATTTATTGTATACTACTTTCTTCCAAGATAGAATTTGAATTACAACTTTCATTATTCTTTAAGTTATTACAGCATTTCAACTTTTATTACAAGATAGAAGGTTTATGGCAGCATAAACAGATAAAAAGAACTACAAAAAATTTTTTCAATTTAAAAAGCCCTTCTTGATCATCTCTATTTTGCTAAATCTTCTATTTATCAAAGATTTCCAAAAGTGTATGGTGTTAGTTCAGATGCTATGAAATTCAAAGAAAAATGAATGATTTACACTGCATGTCAGAAGTTTAAAAGCTGCAAAATACCATGCAACCCTTGGAGTCCACAAATAGGTACCATCACCATACAGAACCAAATATACACTTTTTAAAAATTATGACTTAAAGAATTAATTTTATATTCTAAGTATAGAGTTTTTAGATGTAGAATTGCTGGTCAGTAATCAGAGCACTAGTTTTTAAGAAAAAATCAACTTCAGTATTTTCATAGTAAGAGAAGCAGAGGGAAATTGTCATTTGTTATGAATTTGAAACATATATGTAGATAGCTTTATATTCCATATGAGGAATCTATGGCTCACATTGACTAAATAGCTTTCCCAAGATTCAAGTGTGATGATACCAAGAGCTGTCTTCAACTCAGAGAATCCTGGATGTAGCACCAGGGTTCACTCCATTATTTCCTGGTGTGGTAAGACTTTATGGTGTTGGGAGGATTCAAAATGTTTTAATTCTTTATTGCTTTTGTCCTTAGTAGTGTGAATGCAATGACTGGTACATGGTAGGAATTTGTTTAAAATTTGAGTTGTTGAGGAAAGGAGTCAATGAAGAAGCTCTAAGGCCATAATTTATATTAGCATATGATAAAATATAGGGGACAGTGTGTACATGAGAGGATGGGAGTGGCAAAGACTTCTAGGAGACTGAAGAAAAGAGACTAAAACCCAGAACTAACTTTCTCATTGTTTTCCAGCCCATTGTCCAGGTTTCCTCACTATTGTTCCATACAAATATAAAAGACTGAGTAATTTCTAGAGTGTGCCAATCTTCTACAAAACTTTCACCTACTTTTTCATTAACATAACAGTGCTTCATATGTTATTAACATAATGACCAGTGTTCACTTTAATAGGAAGTGAGCTCAGCACCCTTTCTCTTGATCTCATTTCATTTTCATAAAAACTCCAAGGTAGATGCTACTATTACCCTTGGAAAGCAAAGGAACAAAAGCTGAAGCCTTTGAAACTTTCCCAGGTCAAACTGTTAATCAGCAGTGAGCCTGGGATGTGGATGCTGTGCTGAACTGAAGGAGAGTTTCTGCTTGTAACAACTACAGGAGTATTCTGCATCAAATATGTACTCTGGATAAATTACTTTCAAAGGTTATGAATAGACAGAAAAAGAAAATAATAATAGCTCTGTTTTATGTTCAAATAATACATTGGAACCAAGACACCTATTTGGTTTATTCAAGATTTCTCTAGATTTTTAAATGGTTATATACATTACATTTTCAACAGAATAGAGGAATAATGTATGTTGCATTTCCTAAATGTATTTGACCATGTAACACCTGTTTAAAAAGTATTTTTCCTAATTTGTTAAATTCCTTTTCTAGGTTACTGTCTGTTAACCTTCTTATCTTCTCCAAATATCTCAGCCTCATGTCATAGCTAGCCCCAGACCATTACTAACCATGGTAAAACATATACAAGGTAATTAAGAAATATTTCTTCAAAAATAAGTTCATATAGTAATCTGATATTTTGTTGCTATTGCCTTATTTTGAGACTGCTTTTTTTCTGAAAACTGTGAAAGTCTAAATCCACTGTTTTTTTTTTTTTTTTCATATACTTGCTAATAAAACTTTCATTATCCGTTAGCTGAAGCCATTTGTCACTTTGGACTTAAATTTTTTTTTCAATTACAATGAAGTTTTTGATGGCAGGAATGATATATCATTCATCTTGATGTTTTTCAATGCAAATGGTAGAATCTTAATAGATGTCAAATGTGACTACTTTTCATTTCCTCTCGGATCCAACACTCCTGGGAACACTTATGCATCGGCTATGTTTACTTCTATCCCGTCCGTAATTAAGGTTATTTCGGATCTTGAGAGCTGAGGTTTTAGATCGCAGAGATCTTCTCAAGTTAGACTGATTAATCGTTCCAGCTTTCATACAGCTTTTCACTGGTAAAGAAAAAGACATGGAATTTATTTCTTCTTCCCAAAGAATATTTCATAAACTGTATATTTTTTCAGATTGTAACAAATATCAATTTGAGACATCACAGCATCTGCTCACACTAGGAAGCCTAGGGGAGAGGACATTACAGTTATCCAGTTTGGATATGACAGGTCTTGATGCTGGGAATGGAAAGGGAATATCAGCTTCAAGCAGTGGTGTAAATAGGGTGGTGTGGTCACACTGCTTACAAACACAGAAGGAGAGAATAGGGCCAAAAGTATTTGATCTGGGTGCCTTCAGATAATTCCTCCCATGTGTCTGGGATGACGCTTGTTAGTCTGCATTGTATAGTGGCCCAGCTTCATCTTAAGCTTTTTGTTCATCTGTAGCCTTGTAGCCTTGTAACCACCTTTACATGTTTGTACTGACTAGACTTGTAGCAAAACATGTCTAACCTGTTGCCTACACACCGTTATCTTTACTGAGTCCCTGAGAAATTATTCCTATGCCCTGCTTCTAATCCCACTCAGTTGTAGTATTTTTCTTGAGATATCTCCCCAGTCATGGACTTAATAGATGTCATCATGATTCTAAGAATCATTAACTTATGGCTTTCTGTGTTTGTGGGCTTGTGTTAAACTGACTCAATTTTCCTTTTCTCTTAATTTTTTCTCTCAATTCTGTTCCTGGTTTTCTAGTTTGTGTATTGTCTGAATAAATTCTAATCATTCCTGTCTCTACTGGTGGCACTAGCTATGTTTATGAAGGTTAAGTGATAAATAGATGTCTGTTCACTAAAAACCCATACAATTATATGTTCCAAATCTACATATTTTGAGAATATTTTTGCTCTTGTTACTGCTTTTTAGCAGCCAGATATTCTTTCTCAGTCAAGGTGGTCAAGTCAGATTCAAATCAAGCATGGCAGTATTCATTAAACTATGAGGATGCAATGGCATAAGAATGATACAATGGACTTTGGGGGCTTGGGGAGAAGAGTGGGAGGGGGAAAGGGATAAAAGACTACAAATATGGTGCAGTGTATACTGCTGAGGTGATGGGCGCACCAAAATCTCACAAATCACCACTAAAGAAATTACTCTTGTAACCAAATACCACTTGTACCTGAATAACTTAAGGAACAATAAAATAAGATAATAAACATTAAAACAAAACAAAAACAAACAAAAAAATAATTAACTGTTATAGCGGAGCAAGAAAACTGATATTCTTGCATGGTTGATAACAAAAGATGTGTCTGTTTTACCTATTTTATGTGGCTTATAACCTGGTTTTGAAAGTAATTTCAGATTTTTCAAAATATAACATCACAATAATCAGTCACTGGATTTCAGTCATTGAGTAAGAATATTTAGTTTCATAGATAAATCCTGCCGAAGAATATACGAATTACTAATAGATTAGCCTAGTTTAAAAAAATAGTAAATAATCAGAGATCTCACCATATAAGTGCCATTCACTTATTCACGTGCGATGGGGACTTATGACTAGACTCGGTCCAGAAGCTGTAGTTCTAGCCAATCCAATGCCTTGGCTTGGTTTTATTTGCCTGGATGAGTGGTAAGCTGAAATCACGCCAGAGTGAAAATCTCAATTCAGAGACAGCAATGTTTTCTTGACTCTCAGGGCTGATCTCATTGTTGCTGCTAATTCCAACTTGGCTCCTGCTGATCACTGGCAAAGGGATCTGATACTGTTTTACTTTCAATTTGGGGAAATAGAATTTGCCTTGGGGCAGAAAGCTCAAGTTAAAACTGGTCTCATGCCAGCAAAATGAGAAGTTGTCAATACATGTTCGTTGAATTGAACTGAACACTCCTGGATGCAATTAGTATTATGACAGGAAAGAGGAGGCTGGTGGCAATTACTCAATATTTGTGCATCACCTACTATATAATAGTGTGTATGAAAGAGAGAGCACAGTTTACATCTCTGACCTTCAATAGCTTCAATCTTGTAATGGCTGACAGTGAGATATACTGCACTTCCTTACAAAACATAGAGAAATGAGGGAGAGCAGAGCAAACCTATCACCATGCCCCAGGCAACGTTATAGAGAAGTTTCAAACCGTGTTTTAAGCCAAGACTGTAAATACACGTCCTTGGCAAATTATACCAATTATGCCTCCCTGGTAAGGTTGTCATGCATATAAATATTTTCCTGTTAGTTAACATAATGCTTGCCATCTAGTAAAAGCTCACTCAGCAATGGACAATCTTACAGAATCAGGGTTGGGGCTTCTTGGCCATTTGCAAGTTGCAATGCTTCCTTCTGAACATGAATTTGGAAAGCAACCTAGGTAGGAAACCACAGCAGAGCAAGGCTATTGCTCTAGGAAATTTATGTAAGTTATGACTTACAAGGCAGTGGAACATTAGGTATTTTCTAGGTCTTTATAGCTTACATTTTCTCTTGCACTTTCTCATGCTGGTTACTTTGTAATAGCTCTGTAAGGAAATTTGAGAAGTGTCCCTCTAAAGTCTTAATGAGATAGAAAATACAATTGGATAGCATCTTTAATACAAAAGAGAGAGACATGGAATTACAGGGAAGAAAGTAAGACCAAAATAATGTTCAACTTAATCTTTAAAAGTAAAAAACATTGTGTAGGGTTTTTTATTTTTATTTTTGTCTGAGCACAAGGAGCAGTATCAAATGTCTGTTCAGATGGTTGGTGTGGTCCAGAAATTAAATGAGAGGCCTCTTATTCTATGTGCTGGGTAACAAGTTTGGGTGTGACAATTGTGTTTTCCTGAATAAAAATAGAAGCAATTAACTAAGAACCCTTCCCACTGATTTCCATCTCTTAGAATTTTACACCATTTACTTACTGTCTAAATGTGCTTGGTTAAAAAAAATAATTCTCCACTGATCTAATTTTCCCTAATTTATATATCACACACATACACACACACACACACACACACACACACATATGTAAAACATCTCTAACTAGACTCTCTTTTTATTTTTTACTAACTCATATAACAATATCTATTTATCTTCGTATCCATGACTTGCTTGCTATGGTTTGTATGTGTCCTTTTCTAAATTCCGATGATCAAACTTAATTAGCAATGTGATGGTATTAAGAGGTGGGATCTTTAAGAGATGACAAGGCCATAATTGCTCCTTCCTTTTGAATGAGATTAAGTCCCTTATAAAAGAGGGTGTTCTGCTTACTTACCCTTCTGCTTTCTGCCATCTGAGAACACGGTGTTCCTTCTTTCCAGAAAATGCAGCAATAAGGCTCCATCTTGGAAGCAGAGGGCAGCCTTCACCAGACAATCAAATCTGCCACTTGCCTGTGCCTTGATGTTGGCACATCTTCCCAGCTTCTAGAACTGTGAGAAAATAAATTTCTATTTATAAATTACCTGCTTTCAGGTTCATGGGACTGCAGTTGCTTCTGCAAAGATAACTCAAGGATACTAGTTAATAAGGAGCTTAATTTGTGCTTAGTCTCAGAGTATTGTTTTTCTTGGATCACTTTCCTCTACTTTGTCATAATTTGTCCATATTAGTGGCTCTCAAACTACGGTGAATCTCTGAATCTTCTCTAGAGCTTCTCGAAGACACAGATGTTACCACTGTAGCCTAGAGTTTCTGAGTCAGATCCTGGATGAGATTGAACATGGGAATAACAGATGCATCATTAGAAGATTCCAGGGTGAGTTTTGCCACCCCTTAGGTTTACCTACATTCCATAAGAAGGGTCTCTCTATATACATTTTGCTGCCCCCAGCTGCACAGATTTTTTACTTTGGTTTCTTAGTAGGCCTAACCTGCCAGTCCAAATTTCTACTCCTAATGTATGAACTTGTGTATGGTCATTAATTCACAAGTTTATTTCTCCCATTTTGATAACTATTAAATCATATTGAATGTCCAGAAAATAAGTTTTATTTGAAAATGCTATTAAAACCTAGGTTTAAATTAATTAATATGTTAGTTAATGGTATAAGTTAGATAAATACATTTTAATTTTGTTTTCTGAGAAAATGCTTTAAATGATACATTACATTAGTAAAGAAAATTCCAACATTGTAAACTGAGCTGTTGATATAATTATTTCATCTTGATTAGTGTTTCTGAGCCCTTCAAATCTGGCCCAACAATAGGTTTCCTATTCTATCTCTACTTTTAGGGACAACATTAGTTAAGAAGCCTACAACAATTATTTGGTATTATATCATAATTACTCTTCTCTCTGGACAATTTAACTTTTTCAAGAACACAAAGTAATACAAGAATCAAAATATTATGTCACAAAAAAAATGGTTTTATAGTTTGTTGTTCCTTTAAAAGTAGTTTAAAAAATGGAATGCAAGAAACTTATTCACATGTTCCAAAAAATTGCTTAAAATAGATGGGATGCTGAATGTGATTGTCATTAAAAGAAATCAATAATGAAACTCTTCAGACATTGAAGCAATCAAACACAGCTGAATAACATTAATTGGAAACCATGATATATTTTATAAATCAAAGATGGTAAATCAATATCAATATCAAGGTTGAAGGTGCGCCTGTGGTGATCAGTCTTGGTTGCATTTTCCTGACAGGTGACCACAAAATATTGATTGGGAAGAGGCTTATATTGAACAGAGGAGATAAACTGGTATCTGGGCCATTCACTGCTTACAGCCACAACGAAGATGGGAACTTAATGAATGAGTCTTCTTATGTGCATATAATTACATAAGCAAACAAGAAATACTCATGTGAGAGTAGAACGCATTGTCACATTAAATGGTTAGTATATGTTAGAGGTTATAAAATTACAAATAAGAAGCTGCATCATAAATCATAGAATCTGTGAAGCAAAAAGTACCTTAGAGAACATAACTCAACACTCTCACTTTACAGATGTGAAATAAAGAAGTAGAGCAGATAGATGATTTGCTCAAGGCAAAATAATAGGTAATATCTAGATCGAGAAACCCAGACACTGTTCCTTCTGTTTCTCATGTATATTTGTAATATCCAGGAATTACACAAAAACATACATAGACACATAGAATTAATATAATATTTCTATGGTGAAAGATATTTAGCTAGTTGGTTTTCTGGAATTTCATTTCTATTTTCCCAGAGGTAGGTAGAATTTTATTTATAAAAGGTAGACCTCCAGAGAAATCCACAGAAATTTTCTTGCCAAAAAGCCATATTTTCCATTGCATTTGAAAAAAGGAGTGGTGGAAAATTTTGGTTCATGTAACTTTGAGAAGAAAAAGTTGAAATCTAAAATGTTTTATTATAAATTTAAATAGCCACAGTAAATAAACTTTCTTATGTGTTTTCTAGGTTGACATTCTATAGTCTGTGTCTACCCTTCTCAGTACCCCCAAACTTCAAATTCAGTAAGCGTGAATTTGTAAGTGAGTGGGAATGTTCAAAATGGAACATGTTTAAAAAGGAATGTTCTTTGTCTCTTTTAGCATCGAGATGAGCTATTTCCTTTCACTATCAATCAATGTAATGATTTATTGTTGTCTTCTGACAAATATTGTAAATCACCATGGAGAATTTTACACCTCCAGTGTTTCTATTCACAAACTCTAATTAGTGTTGAATCATCTCGTACCCTAATTCTCAGTGATTCTGTGTGTCAGTTACCAATTGCTTTTAACAAGCCACCCTAAAGCCAAATGGCTTGAAGTAACTATTTAGTTCATGAATTCCATGGGTTATCAATTTGGTATCAGCTGTGTGGTTCTTCTGTTGGTCCTGACCAAGTTCACACATTCAATAGAGTCACCTGTCAGTCATTTGGAAGACTGCTGCTAGGAACTGAATGGCTGTGTGCTGTGACGACAGAAGTGGCCAGGCCACATGCCACCCTCAAACAGCAGGCTAGCTGTGGCTTTGTTACATGGTGGTGGTGGCAGGGATCCAAATAGCACAAATAGCCAGAAAACATCATTGTGCAAAAGGTTTTAAGTCTCTGCTCACATCATAATGCTAATATTCTCTGGGCCAATAAATATGACATGGCCAACCCAGAGTCAGGGGGTGAAGAAACAAGCCCCAAGTCGTGATAAAAAATGCCTGCAAAATCACACCACAAGCCATAAATGCAGGATGAAAAGAATTTTTCATCAATTTTAAAATTTACCACATGTTGGTACTGCTCATAACTGAGAAGCTGCCTACAGAGACTGTCATAAAATTCAATAACTTATTCAATGTCCCATACATAGTCAGTTTGAGAGAAAGCTTCAAGCCAAGGTGTGTTTGATTCTAAAGCTATTGAACCATCTTTTGGAAGATCTTAAATGTATTTCACTCATATTCTACTTTCATCTCCACTGTATTATCCTAGTTTAAGCCATCATCTCTCACCTCGATATAGCCTTCTAATTGATCTTCCTGTTTCTACCTCCCCTACCTGCAATACATTTTCCACACATAATCTGAGCAATATTTTAAAATGTAAATCAGATTATGTTATTTCACTAATTTAAACCTTTCCATGGCTTGTCATCCTAGTTAAATAATACAAATCCAAACTTCTTATCTTGACTCACAAGATACTACAAGATTTCTCCCTTCCTTTGCTCCACAAACATCTATTATTCTATCTTTCCCAGGATTCACTATGCTTGAGCTGCACTGACCTATTCACTATTTCTCCAATATATTGAGCTTATTCCCCTTTAAAGCTTTTGCAATTGCTGTTCCTCAAGATAGAACTTCTGAAAGGAAGCCTCTTTTTTCTCTTAAACTACTTGGCTTTCTCTCTCATTACTCAGGGCTCGCTGCCAATGTCACCACCTATAGAAAGAGCTTTCTTGACTACTCTGTGTAAAATGCTCATGCTTCTTCTCTGGGTTCTTCTCAAAGGCAATTTATTACATTAATTTGGGGATGGGGACCAGGGAGGGGTATCAATATAAGACTCATTCATATTTGAAATTGTCTTGCATATTCATTTACTTTCATAAGATATATTTCCTTTCTAATCTTAGAGGCCAAATAACAATAGAGACCTTGTGTATCATAATCACTGCTACGTTCTTAATGAAGGAACATTGCTTGACACAATATTTATTGAATTAAGAAATGATATGCTTCAGAGCTTGAAAAAGCCCTGAAAGAAATGATACAGGGCTTTTTCCATACTCCTTGAACTTTCAGTGATAACCCAAAGCCCAACAATTTCAAAACTCAGTCTCTTGAGTTTTTTTTTTTTAATTTTTTTTTATTTATGAAAATCTATATTGTTGTGCATGGCCCTAAAAGGATTAAAGCTTTCATCTTCAGGGTGTGTAGGTCAGATATGCATTCAGGGAATCTACGTAACCAAAGAGAAAACAATGGTCTTTGTTTGAAATTCTTTTTCTCTACTACCTAAATGACAACTATATCCCTACCAGATATGACAAAGGGGTAGTAATAAAGGGTGAAGACAATTGAAGACCTGAATGATGGAGAGAAGTAAATATTGATAGGAAAAAGCATAAATAAGTATTGATAGGAAAAACATTGTGGATCTATTGACACAGAAGACAAACTTTATTGACTTGCTCCGATTAGCCCTGTTTTCTTTTAACTTGGTAGAGACAAAAATATAAGCTATGCCTGGAGTATTTTTGTTATGCCTGACTGAAATATAGGCAGCTGTGTTTTAGATGATTTATGAATATTTTTTAACACAGATTGTGTAGAGGATTTCAGTCCCAATGGAATAAAGTATACTTGACAGCAGAGTTATAACTAGAAAAACTGGTAAGAACAGACTTATGAAGATGAAGAAATGTGTCCCAGAATTAAAAGTGTGTAAACCAAATAGTTAAGTCCTATAATTACCTTAAAATATTGGTAAAGAAAGGAAAATAACCATTAAACTGCAAAATATATTATCTTTTCTCTCAGTGCTGCTCATTGAGGTATATTTTTTAATGCTGTGTGGGCATTGTAACAAAACTGGCTTCTTGAGAATGCCTATATTGGAATATTGATATTTCCCGAAGATTCGTGATATAGCAACATGTCTAAAGAGTCTACTTTAGACACTTACTAGAAGGAGCATATATCTTACTCAGTTTGATTCTCAGTTGAGAAATGCAGAATATTCTATATACTTGTTATATACTGTGTGTAGATGTATGTATTGAATGTTCTTATTTTTGAATTTTTTGTTTACTTTTTATTAAAATGGTAAAATTTCTGCTCCCAGATTTATTTAAATCTTTATAGGACTACATCTATAAGTTTAGTCAACAATGTGCTTTTCAAAAAAATTGCTGTGACTGTTGCTGTATTTTAATGTATTTACACCCCTGAATATAGCAACTATTGAAACACAGCTATACATTCAAATAACTTAAGAGCATTTAAGAATCAACATTGTTTACTCAATCATTCAATAAAATTTGTTCACTGAACATCTACTAGGTGGAGGGAACTGGGTAAGTAACAATGGAAAATGCTAGATAAGAAGACATACCTCTTCTTAAAAAATAATTAAAATTATATTTTAGTGAAGACAATACACATTCACAAATCAGCAAAACATCAGGTTGCAAACACTGTGTGCAATTGTATATAATACTTTAAATGGGTGAATTTATAGTAAGTGAATTTTATCTCAATAAATTACTAAAAAATACTGCATACAAACTGATATTTACAGAAATGCAAATTAATGTTTACAGAAACATTAACGACTCCAGGTGGATTCCTTGAAGCCTGATATTAGCTGGTAGGCACAGCACAGCAGTTCCGTTCTTTACTGCTGATATCTATTCTGACTGGGGTAGCCTGTGTTCTGATTGGTCAGAGCAGATAATTTGCCAGTTATTACTTGATTATCACCTCTGCTCTCAGGGAGTGGATTTGGAGTAGAAAAACATTAAAAGATGGGCAAATTTGGAGACAGAGATGTGAGACCAAGAAAAATGCAAATGGAAAAATTTAAAAAGCTGTATAGTCTACTGGGATAGAGGCTTAGGAGAGTTTCTTAGGGAATGATCATGGAACCACAGACCTCAGAATACCACAGTGGCTTGTCAGAAATCCAGAGTTTCTAGCTCCACCACAAATGTAGGGAATCAGATTTCCCTTGGGTAAGACTAAGCAAATTGCATTGTAATACCACCAGATAATAAATTATTAACAAAAGTATTATCATCAGATAATTTTTAATGTTTTAAACTCAAAGCTGTAGAGCCATTAGGTTAGAGCACATCTTTAGTACTTGCAGAGTTTGACTGGCATTATTGAAACAGAAGAATGACTGTGAAAACCAGACAGAGTGGTTTGTTTCACATTTGAGGATAGGAATAAAATGACTTACAGAGAAAACAGGAGAAGATGAAATTACTGGAGTTTTGCTTTATTTAGTTAAATCAATGGTATAGTCTAATCCTAAAATTTTTTTTGGCAACTGAAAAACAAAACATAATGGTTGAGATACACTTCTAGACTCTCCTGGGGAATATACAGAGCTGGAAATAGCATCACGTCTATGCTTAGATGAAAAATAGTTGGACACACTGTAAGTTCATGAATTTTTTGAGTCCAGCAGAAACTTGTGGTCACAGCGCAAGAAACTGGCGTAAGATCTAAGGAAATACAGACACTTACAGAAAGAGATGAAATGCCAGAACTTGGAACAGATGTAGCTTGACACAAGTAAAAAGAAGTAAGTTGGAATATTTAACAAATTGGTGAAGGTCAAGTGTAGGTTGGTGAAAGAGTGTGAACCCTTGGGTCTGGGCACATAAGGAAAGTTCATATCCTTTGCAGGTTTTCTCCTCTTGTAACCCCAATTGCCTAGAATGGTGGTGAAGTGTCCTGTCTTGAGCAGACCTGAGGGAGGAAAAGTAACTACATGGGAAAGACACAAAACTGTACCCAAATGCTTCTCCCCGTTCTCTTTTTGGAACAGAAGTCTTAATCTGTATTAAGGGGAGGGTATCAAACACAATCATATTTAGTGTATTTGCAGTAAGCCATTATAGCTGGATGTAGGTAATGGGGAAAAAACCTACCTGAGGAGAGAGGGCCAGAATACATGCAGGAAACAGAACTGCAGTTTGAGGATGGGAGGTAGAAAAGCTAAAAAGATTTCAACTCTGACAATCAGGTACACCTTGCCTACTTAATACTGAGACTAAATCAACACAATAGAAGGGACCCCTACCCCTTCACTCCTACTCCCACCCGCCATCATGAGCCTAATAAGTATCAAGTAACAAATAGCAATGAATACTGCAAGAATAGTTTCAAGAGCATGAAGACAGACCAATCCCAAAGCACAGTGCAAAGGGAACACTTAAAGCTAAAAGTGAAATGAACATTTAAAGCTATCTTGCAAATCTGCCCCCACCTTAAACCTAAGGGAATGCTAAGGTATCTGAAGAGAGTGGTGCTCTGAGGCTAATGAAGCAAGAAAATCACCAAAACAAAAACAAACAACCAACAACAAAAAAATCAATTTACCTCTATCTCTATTATTATACATGTGATGACCATCTTTCAATCAAAGATTACTTAAATGAAAGACAGGGAAAAAAAGACACAACACTAAGAGATAAATCAGTAGAATTAGACTCAGATCACACCTGTAATCCCGGCACTTTGGGAGGCCGGGGCAGGTGGATCATCTAAGGTCAGGAGTTCGAGACCAGCCTGACCAACATGATGAAGCCCCGTCTCTAGTAAAAATACAAAAATTAGCTGGGCATGGTGGCACACGCCTGTAATCCCAGCTACTCAGGAGGCTGAGGCAGGAGAATTGCTAGAACCCACCCAGGAGGAGGAAGTTGAGGTGAGTTGAGATCATGCCATTGCACTCCAGCCTGGGCAACAAGAGTGATACTCCATCTCAAATAATAATAACAATAATAATAAAAATAATTAGACTCAGATCTCAGGGCACAGATGTTGGAACTATTTTACATTAAATATAAAATAACATTTTAATATGTTAAATTTTCTAATAAAGAAGGAGGACAACATAGTATGTGGATTAATTCAGCAGAGGAAAGAGACTATAAGAAATAATCAAATAGGAATAGGAGATTTTTTAAAAAACACAATAGCAGATGTAAAGACTGTCTTCTATAGGATCATAGTAGACTCAACAGCTGAATTAAAAGTCAGTGAATTTGAAGATACAAATTTGAAACTGAAATTAGCTGAACAAAACCACAGTAAAGTGAAAAAAAATAAAAAATAAAAAGAACAGAGAATACAAAGCTGTAGGTAAATAGCAAAGTTCTAATACAATTGGCACCCTAGTAAGAAGAGAATGAGAGAGATAAAACAAGGCAGAAGTAATATTTGAAGAAATAATGGCCCAAATTTTCTGTAATTGATAAATATCAAACCATGGATATAAAAATTAAAGAAATACAAAATCAGATAAATATCAAACAAAGCACACTTAAATATATTATACCTAAATGGCTATATACAAAAGAGTAAAAGAAAATCTTGAAGGCAGTTGGCAAAAAAAAGGCAAATTACAATCAGAAGAATAAACACAAAAATTACAACAGACTTTGAATTTGGAGTGATATATTTAAAGAGCTGAAAAAGAACAACAACAAAAGTCAACCCAGAGTTTTATACCCAGTGATATATGTTTTAAAGTAAAGTAGAAATGAAAACAGTCTCAGCTGAGAAAAACTTGGGGAACTCATTGCCAGCAGGTCTATTCTACAAAGCTATTAAAGTTCACACACAAAAGAAATATAAGACCATACAGAAAATTTAAGATGTCAAGGAACGGAAGTATATTTGAAAACACAACAAATAATGGTAAGATGAATTTCATTTTATCTTCATTCTTTTAATTGATCTTAAAGGCAACTGCCTGTTTGAAGTAAAAACAAAAAGCAAAGTATCACGTTTTTGTTATATGTTACAAGAACATTTTATGACATTAGCACAAAGGATAAAAGAAAGAATTAGTTACATACTTTTCAAGGTTCTTACACAGCAGGTAAAGTGGTATAATGCTATTTGAAGGTGCAGATACATAAAATGTATTTACTAAAGATGTATATTATAAACATAGAACTACCAATAATATTTTTTTAAAAAGAGGTATAAAAATAAGACACTATGGGAGATAAATCAATGAAAAATGCTCAATTAATCCAAGGAAAGAAAGGTAAAAGAGTGAGGTGTAACAAAGCACAAAAGAGATAAATTGAGAACAGCTACCAAAATGTTACATTTTAATCCAGCAATATTAAAAATGTCACTTTAAATATGAAGCAACTAAATCCACCAAATAAAAGGCAGAAATTGTGATATTGGATACAAAAACACAACACAAATTTATTATTCAACAAGAAACTCATTTTAATACAAGGAATAAATTATTAATATAAAGATTATTTTCAACAAAGCTGCCCAGACAATTTAGTACATAAAAACAAAACAGTATTGCAAATAAGTCATGCCAGGACAACTGGATATCTACATGCTAAAGAATAAAGTTGAATCCCTACCTCATACTATGCACAAAAATTGAGTCAACATGAATCATAGACTTAAATATCAGAGTTAAAACCAGCAAAGAAACCATCATGGATGTTCGTGATCTTGGGTTAGGTAGCAGTGTTTCCAAGTATGACATCATGAAGCACAAGTAACAAAAGAAAAAGAAAAGATGAATTGGCTTTATAAAAGTGAAAATTTCCATGACTTCAAAAGATGCCAGCACGAAAGTGAAAAGAATGGGAGAAAGTATTTGCAAAAAAAAAAAAAAACTTATACATACATAAATATATATGTGTGTGTGTATATATATTTATGTATGTATAAGTTGACAAGAAACTATGACTTGACAAGAAACGTACCCAGAATATATAAAGAACATTTAAAATTCAAATATCAAAAGACAACTCAATTTAAAATGTGCAAATAATTTGAATAGACATTTATTTAAAGAAGATGTAAAAGTGGCCAATATGCACACAAAAAGATGCTCAACATTATTTATCGTTAGGAAAATGCAAATTAACACCACAAAGAAATCCCACCACTCACCCATCAGAACAGGTAAGACAGGATAAAAAAGACAAGTAATAACAAGTAGCCTTGTAGTATAGTTTGAAGTCAGGTAGTGTGATGCCTCCAGCTTTGTTCTTTTTGGTATTCATGGAATAAGTTTAAATTCTTGTAATATTGATGTAAGTAACTATTTCAATATAAAAACAATTTCTTTTCTCTATTTGAAAAATAAAAAAAAAAAACACAAGATCATGTTATTTGCAGGGACATGGATAGAGCTGGAGGCTATCATCCTTAGCAAACTAACACAGGAACAGAAAACCAAATAACACATGTTCTCACTTGCTAAATTATGAGAATACATGGACACACAGAGGGTAACAACACATACTGGGGCCTTTTGGAGGGTATGGGGCGGAAGGAGGGAGAGGATCAGGAAAAATAAATAATGTATACTAGGGCGTAATACCTGGGTGAAATAATCTGTACAACAAACCCCATGACACAAGTTTCCCTACGTAACAAACCTGTGTACCCCTGAACTTAAAATAAAAGTTAAAAAAATTTAAAGCAACAGCAAACACACCTATATTCTAAAGTAAAATGCCAGCATAATATTTTCTTTAATTTAAGTAATAATTTGTCCACGTGATTATTTATTCTTAGCCCAAGAATGCAATACTATGAGGGTGGTGCAAATGTAATTGTAGTGTTTGCCACTAAAGGGATGGCAAAAAAAAGTGATTACTTTTCTACCAACCTAAATATATAGCTATGCTACTGTTTATCCCCTAGATGTATTTGAATAAGTATATGCTACTAATCTTGTAAAAAATTATTTAATGCCTCTGCGTATCTTTTCCACTTTCAAAAACGTTGGATTTCTCTTTTGAGCATGTTTTCTAAATTTTTTAGTTTGTTCATAATTGAATGTTATCCTGATGTGAATAAAACAAAACAACTACAACAAAGGAGAAAAAAAAGAAAAAGGAAAATAAAAAAAAATACCGAATTTAATTTGTGCCTCTACTAATTACAAGCTGTGTGATCCTGAACATATTGATACTTGACCCTCAATTTTCTCATATTTTAATTGGTAATAAGAAGGCCTTCTCTACTAATTTATTTTTATTCTTGTTAGTATCAAATGGGAGCACTGTAATACGAAAAGGGCAAACAGAATATAGGGATATAACATAGATTAATACCCTAAGCAAGGCAGCAAGCAAACTCCTTTTAACCTTCCAAGCTGCAAATTGGAAGGCATCTGGGGCATCTGGGGGCAAAAAATAAGAACTATTCTTGAAGAAGAGGATTTCTGAGTAGGACAGTAGAATCTTCCATGTGAAATTTATCCTCGAAAAGCGCCTCCACCCCCACCTCCCATCTAAAGACAGAGGTTATATGTTTCACCCGGACAGCTGCAAAAAGTAATTTACAGAAATGCTGTAGCAGTCATTTATTTATTGATTTTGCTGGAAGTGTTAGCAGAGACCATTCAAATATTTAGGTAACTCAAATATCAACTGCACCCCAGCCTTCATGGATCGCACTGTTTTAACCTTGTGCTAACTTGTGTAGAGATCAGATCTTTTCTGCTTTTCAGTAAGTAATACAGTTTACATTTTCGTGGCTATTTTGTAGGGGAAACTCTGTTGTGGTGAGGAGGAGGTTGTGGATGGAGATAGTGTTGGTGGTAACATTACATCACCTCACAAATAATACTTCCTTTTAAATCACACATATGTGTTTATTTTTCTTTTTAAAATTCTTCTTGAATCATATAGAAAAGTAGTGGTGCTTTCTTCCCTAACCCTTCTCTCCATTAAATTTTTAACTGTGTTCCTGTCTTCTACTTTCATCTCATGTTTTCTTCTTTGAAATATCAAATTAATCTCCTACAGTTCATGAAGTGTAACTTCTTTTTTCCTTAGGGAAATGGGATACCCATTTCAAACCCAGGCACTTGGCTCTTGTATTTACCTTGCCGAGGAATTGTTCTCAGAAAAGGTCTCTTCTGTTGATAGAATTATTTTACCAGGTGCTAAGAACTCAAATATTTCTCTAAATTATCGGATTACTGGATATATTGCTGTTCAACTTTCCCCGTGCCCTACCAGCCTTCTCTTGAATGTGTGTACAGGGCAGCCAGTTATTTGCACACTGTCTTCACTTCCGAATAGCTAACAAAGTCTATTAGCACACAGTATCTCTGGCTCTCTTTCTAGCTAAAATAGGGAAATGCTTTCGTTGTATATGAATAATTGTCTGCTTTTAGAAGTTAGCAACATTTTAGAACGCAACAAACTGAACTCCTCCCAAGAACAGGCAATGGTGGGCCCTGCTTACTTCTGATTCTATCTATTGGTTCTCTGAGATTTCTATTTTAGTGTAGTTGCTGACCAGTAGAATATTTTACATGTTTCACTCCTGGTTTAGGCCCATATTTATGTCTAGTAAGAATCAACTGTGTTTTCTTGCTTTCAGATTCATTTTGGTGAGATTTCCCCAAATACGACTTTGCTTGGTATTTGACACTTCTAATTCCTTTTTAAATGTCTTTTGAAAACTGTGTCCTATCTCCTTTTCATTGCACCTTGATAAACTTTGTTACTGTATGTTATTTTTAAAAATTTACATGTAGCAAAATTCACTCTTTTGGTGTATAGTCGTATGAGTTCTTTTACATAGATTACCAGAACCACTAACAGAGACAGAATACAGAATAATTCTATTATCTCAATGAATTCCCTCATGTTGACCCTTCATATTCAGACCCTGCCAAAAAATAATATAGAAGAGAACCTGGCATCCACTGATATTTTCTCTTCTCTTGTATTTTTGCCTTTGCTAGAATAAATGGAATCATACAGTTGGCAACCTTTTGAAACTGTATTCTTCCACTTGGAAGAGTGTATTGAGATACGTTCATGTGTGAATTGGGTGAATCAATAGTGCTTTCTCTTTTTATTGCTGAATAATATTCCATTTTGTGGATATACCACAGAATATGCATTACCCATGGAAAAACATTTGAATTGTTCCAGTTTTAGGTCTATTATAAGTAAAGATGCCAAAACTTTTGCATATAAGTTTCTTTATTTCTTTGTGTAAAAATATATATTCATTTCTTGTGGGTGAATACCTTGGAGTAGGATTCCTGTGTCATATAATTTTATATTTAAAAACTGCCAAACTGTTTTCCAAAGTAGTTGTGTAGCTGAACTTTCTTTTAAATGTGTTTGTCTTACTTAATATTTACATGATTTTTTTTTACTTAGTAAAAAAAGAAAATTGCAGCTGTTTTCTAAATGTATCTTTAGGCAATTAATATAATCTAAGGGAATAATTTTGAGTTTTGATAGGGTTGAACTTATTTTATGCTGCAGAATTTAAAAAATTCATTTGATATGATTTTTTCTGTTCTCTTTAAAATTTCTTATTTTCTTGCCACTAATAGTGTGCAGAAATAATAAAAACATGCTTCTGATAGCCTATCATCCATCTTTCAGTTAAGGCAGTTAGGCTGATTCAGCTCTTGTGCTGTAGAGAAAGATCTTGAAGTAGTATCACTTCTATAATTTGGATTTCTTGGTATGCAGCATGTATTATGAATTTGAAGTCTATTTGTAGCAAGTTTATGAATTAAAAGGAAACATAAACTGATAGTATAGGTATTATTTATTTTCCTCTAAAACTTTTCTTAGTTTTAGTGTGATTACACTTGATGCCTTTCTCTGCGGATTTCTAATCCATGTAGGTCCTGGAAGAAAAAAGGGTACTCATGAATCTGCAGTTCTTATCTTTCAGACAGTGGCCTTTTATACACTCCATATCAAGGATCTAGTATATGAATGAAGGACATGCTAAAGCTAGAGTTGGAAAATATTTAAAACCTATGTAGTTTTGAATAGTTATGCTTGTATTTGACAACTTAATTCAATTATTTCTAAATTTCAGGTAGGTTCTAAAATACTTTTTTAAGACGTTTTCTCTCAGATTCCAAGACGCTGGATTGCACATAGCAGTGGCAGACACTTTATTTCTAGAATGTTCTTTTTATCAGGATGTTAATGAAACCAGTGGGAGAACTTTCTAACGTCTTACTCCCACAAATAACTCAAACATAATACTGGAAAAGGCAGTCTTCCAATAGGCACCTGATTTATCTAGCCTCCTGATATGGTTTGCACCTGTGTTCCCACCAAATCTCATGTTGAACTGTAGTCCCCAATATTAGAAATAGGGTCTCATGGGAGGTAATTGGAACATGGGGTGGATTTCTCAAGAATCGTTTAGCACTGTCAGCCTTGGTATGTCCTCCTCATAGTGAGTGCATTCCTGTGAGATCTGGCTGTTTAAAATTATGTGGTACCTCCACCCTTTCTCTCTTCCTCCTGCTCCAGCCATCGGAAATGCTTGTTCCCCCTTTGCCTTCCACCATGTTTATAACTGTTCTGAGGCCTCCCTAGAAGCTGAGCAGATGCCTGCATTACGCTTCCTGTACAGCCTGCAGAACCATGAACCAATTAAACCTTCTTTCTTTATAAATTCGCCAGTCTTCGGTATGTATCTACAGCCATGTGAGAATGAACTAATACACCTATACATGAAGATGCTGACTCCCACCCTCAGTTGGGGTACCTTAGGTCAGGTAGTTGCTGATACAAATGCCTGAGAGCATACTCAGCCAGGACTATGTGAAGATAAAGACTACAGGGTGACTGATTGAACCCACATAATATAATAGGAAGTGTGCATTAATTACAAACAATACATCTAATTATAATTAGGTAAGAAAACCCACATTTTATCCTAATTAGGAACATGGTAAAGAGCTGCCAGATATGGCGAGAAGAATGCTTTATTCTTCGTCCTAAATCTATGCTTGTCTGAATTTGCATCTACCTTACTGCTTTAGTTCTATGCCCCACATTATTTTTATCCCTGCTAGTATACTCTGGAATGGTAATTTTCTTATTATTATCTCATTTCCAATCTATAATTGCTCACAGTTTTACTATCAAGAGACTTCACTATTCATCAGCGCAGCATTGCTTTTCTTTAAGATGCTCAGTAAAATGTGACCTCTTCATTACTTATTTTTTAAAGACTTATACTATTATTGAACCAACAGAGGCAAATGGCTAGGCTAACAGTATTATGCTAAAGTGCTTCCCATCTCCCATGTTGTCCACAGGAGCAACCACATACAGCTTTTTATTTTATTCTTTCTGATAAATCAATAACCCTAAATAATATGCTTCTACACAAGTTTTAGTTTACTTGCTTTAGATATTACGTATTTATTTCCTGTTTTAAGAAGCAAGGATTTAGCTAGCTTATAAAAACTTTCATCTTTCTTTCCCTATCCTGACAATATAGGGCTGCCACACCTTGCAAATAAAAATACATAATGCTCAATTGCATTGTCATTTCATATCAGCAAAGAATCTTCTAAAAAATGTGTCTCAAATGATACATGGGACATACTTATATAAAAAAATTATTTATCTAAAATTCCAGTCTAACTGAGCATCCTATATTTCATCTCACAACCCTATCAGAATACACATATCATTGTATTTTATTAACTCTGTTGGTTACATTTTGTAGCAATGTACCTTTAATTCATGCTCCATCAACATTATTTTTTATTCTCCACTTTGTGAAATGCAAATATTTGTACTTCCTCTTTCTTTTAACTGTATTCCTGTTCTTGTTTCTATATTTATAATTTCTAGTTATGTAACATTCACATAAACAATGTTTGTGTTATTTGTGTTTAAACAAACATATTCATTGCAGAGCTAAATTGTAAATGTTTACTACATTGTTTTTCTTGAAATTTTTGTGTTTCACCATTCCAAATATTTTCTAATGCCATTTTTCCCCTTGCTTAACTCTCATGTTTTCAAATATTCTCAAACTTTCCAAAGACTGACTTCTCCGGAGCTTTCTGAACTACGGTCATCTTGAGGATTGATTCCATTTAATGCTTTCCTAGATTCAATTCATTTTTTGTCTGGATCCTCATTCTTAGTATATTTGTTTTGCTGAGAAAAAGAGCTCCACTTTCAAGTAACTTTCTAAAGAATTTGCTGGGGGTGATTTTTTGAGATCTTGCATGTTTGAAAACAGCTCAATCCATTCGTCATACATGATTGATAGGTCAGTTGTGAACAGAATTCTAAGATAAAAATAATTTCACTTGAGAGGTTAGAGGGAATTGCCTTCTTGTCTTCAGGCGTTCAGCATTGCTGTTGAATCCTGCTGTTCTGATATATTCCTGTGTCTGCATCTCTGCTGCCTTTTTTTCACGCAATATTTACCATCTCTTTTTACTTATAATTCTCAAACTCTGTAATGTTGTAATTGAGTGCATATTTCCCCCATGCATAGAACTGTGTGGGCTCGTTCAATCTAGAGATACATTTCTTAATTGGGAGAAAATTTCTTACATATTTCTTTAATTTCTTTCTCTAGTCCAGTTGTTCTGGACTTTCTCAAACATCTGTTAGTTACATGGTAGTGCTTCCGAGTTGATTCTTCATGTTTTTTATTTTTCTCATATCTTTTTTTCTTTGTTTTTGCCTCTTTGGAAGACACAGCAAGCTTTATTCTTACACTTGTATTGATTTTTTTCCCCAACATTTTATAATAAAAATTTTCCAATTTAATTTTTAAAAAAGACCCTCTTTCCCTCTTATTGTTTAGGTTTTTGTTGCTGTTTGCTTGTTTGTTTGTTTGTTTTTTACATTGTGTCTTAGGACATACATTTTTTAATATCACTTTCTTCTGGAGTAATTTTCTTTATTTACCTTTGTCTCTTCTATTTAGAGGAATTCTGTAAATATCTCATGAGTCTTGTCTTATTAACTCACATTTAATATTGAGTGAATAAACAATAACTTGGCAAATCTGGTTGCATGGCTGTGACTTGTGAACAGGTGGGCTTTGCTTTTGAGTGTTTGGACAAAGAGTAATACTTCACTTGGGAAGTCCTAAATACCCTATTGATTAGGCTGTCCAGATTCCGAGGGGAGAACCTTTTGTTTTATTAGTTTTATATGTTTAGTGGGGTACAGTCTTGTGCAGTGATCTGTATATAAGCAGAAGCATATGTATGAATGTGTATATGTCTGTGTAACAATGAATGTGTCTTAGGTGAGTTAGTTAATTTTTTTCTTTCTTTATTTGTACAAAGTTATGGGGTATATGTGCAATCTAAACTTTCCTTTTTCCTACCCACTGTATTTACAATGCTGTAGACTTCAGGGATCTGCCAAGTTAAGTTGCATCCTTCTCCTTAGTTTTGGGTAAGTCTCATCAGATTTTGACCAGCTTCAGCAGGCAGGCATCTTCAGTTTTGTTGTTGTTGTTGTTTTTCTGTTTCTGTCTCCTAGTCTCTCCATCATCATGTTTATGCCTTGATATTCCTTCACTACAAGTTTACTGGAATGTTTTGAGAGATAGGAGATAAATGTGCAAAATTTCCCAGTTGCAAAACCAAGTGTTTGCCTGGGAAAAGTCATCTTGGGTTTTGTGCATATTGTTATACCTTTGTGGAAGTCCTAAATATTCGTTTCCAGAAGATATGTCAGGGATGTGAGGGTCAGAGTTTACTGCTCAAGGCATGGCTGTGCCATCTGCTCTCTCAGTGAACTTGAGAAAGTTATTTAATCTATTTGAGTATTAAATATTAATCAATATCTGCAGAATTACCTAGACAGTGACTTGTACCTATCAGGTAATAATAAACAACTGTAAGAACTTTCCCAAACATATTATCCTATGCAAGAAACTTTGTAAAATAACTCATTTTGAATCTAGATACTTCAAAATTATTACACATCAGATCACATTAATAATTCATCTCCATGTTGTCAAGTCATAGATGAAGAAACCAAATGTCCAGCTCTAGGGAAGTTTACAGTACAACCAGTCAACTTACTGTGACTTGGACAAGTGTTATATCATCTAGTACTCCTGCATGGAGATAATATCTGTTTCATAGGGTTTTCATTGGAGTAAAATATGTTCATACATTTAAAGTGCATAGAAATGTACTTAGCTGAGAGAACCTTTTGATGTGCATGGTTATTAGAATAATTGTTTTTATATTATTATTATTTGACTTTCTGTATAAGAATTTTCCATGTATCATTTATTACCTTGTCTTAGTCTTACAGCATCCCTTTGAGAAAATACTATTATTATTATCTTACAGATGAAGAAATGAGGCACAGAGTAGTTAAGCAATTTGTTCAAGGCAGCAGAGCCAATTGGTGGTGCAGGGAGGATTCAAATCTAGGCACTCTCATTTCAGAACCTGTAGTAAGTCACCAAGACAAACTATTTGAGCAATAAAAGTATAATTAGGATAGTAAAAATTACTCCTCTAGGTTGGGTTTAGACCCTGGGTAGGGTTCAGATTGATATAGAAAGGAGAGATAGTGGGACCACCAAGTTGGGTTAGTGCACAAGTCTGACACTGGTAAAATGATAATGATTAAACGTTAAATGATAATGAATTCATCTACGTGGAGATATCAACTTGAATTATTTTAAAAGAAGGAGAGTAAATGTTAGTTGCTGGCAAAGAAGTTTTTCCATATTAATAATAGGAAAACTTTAAAAATGTATTGAATCTAAGTGTTGAATGATAAGAATTTTTTTTAAAAATTTTTTCAAGAATTGTGAAAAGTGCTGCAAGTACTGATAAAATGTATGTTTCTTGAAATCAGGAACCTCAAAAAAATGTTGCTTACTGCATCTAATAGTTTAAAAAATTCTGCAATATTTCCATAATTGCCTCCATCTCCTTTTCTTGTAAGTGTTTTAGTTTTGTTTTCAGTGTTGGGTTTTCCTTTTTCCTCCCTCCATATTGACCCGGATATTTAGATATTTAACTTTAAAATCCGTATGTTGTCAAGTTTCTTAGTATAGCTAAATGCAAATTTATCACATCCTCTGGTTTGATTTAGGAGAGCAAATTTAATTCTGCACTGTAAATAAAAATACTTTGAATATGTAATAGGAATGCTACTTCTCTCTCCCCAGTCCTCATTCTAGACATTTAAGTTATTCATAGATGCTGTTCCCATAACACTTAAAATGATTATATCTATTGCCAACTCCTATAAATTATTAACATCAGAGCAAGTGGTTCTCTGGCACACAATTTCAGCCTTCCACAGAAAGAGGAAAACTTAGGGTGATTTAAATAGATTAAGGAAATTCAGTTGATAACATGGTCACTACAAATTTCATCTTTGTTTACAAATGCATTTCTTTTTTTTTTCCTTACTTGTTCTTGTTCACAAGATGATCATAGAAAGGAAGGGTTCTGTGAAGATTCCAAAGTTCAAGAGTGATATAGCCGAGTAAAGATTATTCCACCCAATCTTTCTTCACAGTTTTAAGTAATGAGGCAGCAGAGCCACCGCTCACTTAACGACATCTTGTAGTTATTACAGTTTATTCAGCAAGGGCTTACACACTGAATTTATAAAACAAGGATTTATTGAGTTCAAAGAAAGGAATGATGAAGATAAATTGAGAGATGTCTAAATGAAATTAAAAATTATTACCTCCTCAGAATTCAGACAGTGGCTGACTGTTGTATGCAATATCCAGTTTACAACGTCAGGAATTAAAGGTATGCAACTTGATAAAGATGGATGTCTTACTTTTGTGGATACAACTTAGGCAGTTGAGAATAAATATTGTAATAATTGATCTTTCTGAATGATGTGCAAGTGCTAAATGACATTTGATCTATGGTATCAACTTCCTGCCTTTGGCACTGATGAATGGTCCTCAAGTTTTTCCTGATAAAAACATGGCCAAGCCTTCAATTAGACATATCACGGTGCATCAAATAAAGTTGAATATAAATGGGTGGGAGACTCCATTACTACCATTTTAATATTAGCCCAGACTAAAGCCATTTCTACCACGTATGCTGACAGTAGAAAGGTATTGCAGATGAATGATGTTCAAATTACTCTGTCATAGTAAAGATCGGGGGGAAGGGAAGTCAAGGTCCCCTGTTTCACAGCAGCTGCCTGGTTACCTCAGTAAGTACGAAGCGGCTTCAAAAAGGTTATTAATAGCCATATTGACATTCTGATTGAAAGTAATTTTCCAGCAGGCTTGGGTATAATTCAGTAGAGATTTTATTGGCTCTCAACCAGCAATTTCAAAGAAATACTTCAATTAGTAATGTAATAATCTGTCTGTAGTCAAGGTGTATTTAGGAAATTTATGCCTTGGCTTGGATCGGAATTGTCTTACAAATAAGAGTTTGCCTGTTTGTTAGGACCAGGATTATTGTGACTCTACAAGCTATAAGGATGAAAAATATATAGTATTAGGTACTTAAGTAGATCAGAGTACATTGACTGAATCTTTGGTGCCCAGACATACTACAAGCCAGCTTTTAATTTTCTAGGCTGCATTTAAAACACAAAGTCTTCTAGTAGACTTTTGTTTCTGTTTTGCTCAAAATTCAAAAATTCATTACTCTTTTTTATGTTTCTGCCCCTTTTATCATTTTGGAATAATAAATATTTATTTTTTCTTATGATGAAAGACTGATTCATAGATTGATGAAACTCATGAATAGATATTTCAATAGAAAGGCAATCCAGAGTTTTGGAAACAGAAATTCAAAGTTAGTTCCTATGGGAAATACAATTCCTAATTTTATTGTTATTTTTAAGGCCAATGCTTTCTCTGGTAATCAATTTTAACTGCTGCACATCGGTGTAACTTTTGTATCGCCTATGTTTTACTGTATTAATAATAGTGTCCCTAAAGTGAAAAAGAGTCACACGAATTAAGTTCAACTTAATAAAGGAATATTAATTTGCATTACCCTTGGAATAAAGGGACTTGGATTAAATGGAGAAGAGTTGGCAGAAAGGGAAACTTGTATTTTTCTATAGTTTATGTGTGTTTTTTACCATGTATGTGTACTGATTGTTTAAGTACAGCATCATTAAAATCTCACAAAGTAAACATCCCCATGTAAACATCTTCCAGATTAAGAAAGTGAACATTTCTCAAGCCCCAGAATTTTCCTGTGTTCCCTCTGCAGTTACTACCTCCCTAACAACTCTTCTGACTTCATGTAGCAGACAAGAGTTTTGCCTCTTCTTAAAAACTAAATATTAATGGAGTTACACAGTGTGTACTCTACAATGTCTGGCTACTTTTGTTCAGCATTGTAAGGCTCATTGATCTTATTGCACATAGTTGTAAATCACTCAGTTATCCTTGCTGTAGGATATTCTGTTGTAGGGATGCATTTATTTATTCATTCAATTGTTGATAGGCATTTAGAAACTTCAAATTTGTGGCTATTGACAGTTGTGCTGCTTTGAATATTCTAGGACATGCTTTACTGGTAAACATATGCACAAATTTCGAACGGGTATATTACCAGGACTGGAACTGTGGAGTGGTGCAGTATGCCCATATTCAGTTTTACTAGGTATTTTCCAAGAGTTTCCCAAAATGGTTGTACTTTCATAGGCTTTTACCAACAATGTATAAGAATTCTGATCCTGGCTAACACGGTGAAACCCCGTCTCTACTAAAAAATACAAAAAACTAGCCGGGCGCGGTGGCAGGCGCCTGTAGTCCCAGCTACTCGGGAGGCTGAGGCAGGAGAATGGCGTGAACCCGGGAGGCGGAGCTTGCAGTGAGCTGAGATCCGGCCACTGCACTCCAGCCTGGGCGACAGAGCGAGACTCCGTCTCAAAAAAAAAAAAAAAAAAAAAAAAAAGAATTCTGGTTATTTTATATTCTCAATAATACCCGACATTATCTTTTATTACCCATTGAGTATCCTATTTATTAGTAACTTTTGTCCATTTATTCCTGTTATGTTGTCCTTTTATTGATTTATAAGTACTTTAAATACTCTGGATATGAAGTTTTTGTTGGATATATGTATTTAAAATATTTTCTTCTAGTTGATGGGTTGCCTAGGGTCTCTCTTAATTGTTTCTTATAATAAACAGAACTCCTTAAATTTAATATAGTCAAAATGGATGGGAGATAATAGGCCATCTCTAACCCCTTCATTCTCTACTGGGGATTACCTATAAGAAGGATGGTTGCAATCAAACTTCCCTGTAAAAACAAATTAGGGACTATATACCAGAACCTTCATGCTAGTGGCATTCGTGGCAGAAAGATAGTCTCCTAGCCACAAAATCATTTTGTGGCAGAAGATACATGGTCTCTCTGACTATACATTGAAAATCATCCTAAAAATTATGGACTTATGATACATAGCATTGCTGGCTGGATAATGGAGACTACTCATTTAGATTGTATAACCAACAGTAGGTAACATGAAAATAATCTAAAACCAAAATGACTCTCTTTGTGTAAGTAATGTTTCCACATAAATTGCAGAAGGATAAGGATATTTTAGGGACTGCCTAAGACTTCTCCAAGAAAGAAACCAAGATAAAATATATATACAAAATAATTTTCCATGCAAAATTTTATTATACCAATGGTTCTGTGTTTCTTATACATGTTTCTTAATTCTCTCCTTGCTTTTTACAAATTTGATGTCACTTTAGGGGCATTGTGTCAATATTTAATGGACATAGAGATGGAATATTTGTATCAATATTCACTATTCGACCTAGAACATGGAATTTTTGCTTTCTGTAACAAACAGACTTACTGAATATACAAAAATATTAACATAATTTGAGAATATTAGTTTAATATGAGGTGGCTTTTACTCTTTTTTATTTGTATGGATTTAAGGGTACAAGTGCAGTTGTGTTACATGGATGTATTGCATAGTGTTAAAGTCTGGCCTTTAGTGTACCCATCACCCAAATAGTGTACATTGTACACAATAGACTAGTATTTCATCCATCACCCCCTTTCCATTATCTCACCTTTTGGATTTCCTGGTGTCTATTATTCCACTCTGTAGGGCTGTGTGTACCCATTGCTTAGCTCCCACTTATAAGTGGGAATGTGCAGTTTTTCACTTTCTGTTTCTGAATCATTTCGCTTAATATAGCTCCATCCTTGCTGCTGCAAGAGACATGATTTTATTCTTTTTTATGGCTGAGTAGAACTCCATGACATGTGTGTGTGTGTGTGTGTGTGTATACACACATATTTTAATGCAATCATCTGTTGCTGGACACTTAGATTGATTACATGACTTTGCTATTGTGACTATTGCTGGACTAAACATATGTGTGCAGATGTCATTTTGATTAAATGATTTATGTTCCTTTGGGTAGATAGCCAGTAGTGGAATTGCTGTATCAAGTGGTAGTTCTATTTTTAGTTCTTTGAGAGCTCTCCATATTGTTTTCCATAGAGGTTGTACTAATTTACACTCCTACCAACAATGTATAAGTGTTCCCTTTTTACCATATCCTCTCCAATATCTGTTGTTTTTGTCTTTTTAATAAGAGCCATTCTGACTGACGTGAAGTGGTATCTCATTGTGATTTTAATTTTCATTTCTTTGATGAATAGTGACTTTGAGCATTTTTTCATGTGTTGGCCACTTGTATGTTTTCTTTTGAAAAATATCTGTTCATGCCCTTTGCCCACTTTCTAATGGCGTTATTTGTATTTTTCTTGTTGAGTTGTTTGAGTTTCTTGTAGATTCTGTTTATCAACCCTTTGTCACAAGCATAGCTTTGTGTCTCCGTTTTTTAGATTGTCCGTGTTCTCTGTTGATCATTTTGTTTGCTGTGCAGAAGGCTTTTCATTTAACTTTAAGCCCAATTTGTCTTTTTTTATATTGTGAATAGTGCTGTGATAAACATAAGTGTGCAGGTGTCTTTTTGATAACATGATTTATTTTCCTTTGAGTAGATACCTAATAGTAGGATTCCCGGGTTTAATGAAAGTTCTATTTTTAGTTCTTTAAGAAATTTCTGTATTGTTTTCCATAAGGTCATACTAATTTTTATTTCCACTAACAGTGCATAAGCAATCTGTTTTCTCCACATCTGTACCAACATCTATTATGTTTTGACTTTTTAATAATAGCCATTCTGACTGGTGTAATATTGCATCTAATTGTGGTTTCAATTCGCATTTCTGTGGTGATTAATAATGTTGGGTGTCTTTTTACATGTTTGTTGGCTACTTGCATGTCTTCTTTTGAGAAATGTCTGTTCATGTCCTTTGCCCTTTTCTAATGGGGATATTGATTTTGTTTTAATTTTTTTGTTGTTTTTGATTTGTTTAAGTTCCTTATAGATTTTGGATATCAGTCCTTTGTTGAAAATATACTTTGCAAATATCTCCTTCCATTCTGTAGGTTGTCTGTTCACTCTGTTGATTGTTTATTTTGCTTTCCAGAAGCTCTTTAGTTGAATTAAGTTTCGTTTTTCTATTTTTATTCTTGTGTTTCCTTTTGAGAATTTAGTCATAAATTCTTTGCTGACAACAAAGTTCTGAAGAGCTCTTTTGGAGTTTTCTTCCAGGATTTTTATAATTTCATATCTTATACTTAAGTCTTTAATCTATCTTGAGTTAATTTTTGTATATGGTGAGAGATGGGGGTCCAGTTTCCTTCTTCTGCTAAGGCTCTCCAAATTTCCCAGCACCATTTATTGAACAGGGAGTCCTTTCCTCAGGGTATTTATTTATTTATTTATTTTTACTTTGTCAAAGATCAGTTGGTTGTAGGTATGTGGCTTTGTTTCTGGGTTCTCTATTTTGTTCCATTGGCTATGTGTCTCTTTTTTTTACCAGTACCATGCTGTTTTGGCTATTATAGCCTTGCCATATAATTTGAAGTCAGGTAATGTGATACTTCCAGCTTTATTCTTTTTGCTTAAGATGGTTTGGCTATTTGGGCTCTTTTTTGGTTCCATATGAATCTTAGGATAGTTCTTTTCCAGTTCTGTGAAAAATGGAACCGATAATTTGATAGGCATTGCATTGCTGTAGATTTCTTTGGGCACTATGGCCATTTTAATGATATTGATTGTTTCAATTCATGAGTATGGCAAATTTTTCCATTTGTTAGTGTCATCTAGGATTTCTTTCATTAATGTTTTGTAGTTACCCTTGTAGAGATGTTTCACCTCCCTGGTTAAGTATATTCATAGGTGGCTTTAAATGCAACAGAAGTTCAGGAAACAAAATAATTGCAGGACCAGGAAATTTGAGAAGACTCAAAGAAAACAAATGATCTCATCTACTATTTATTTTGGAAACTAAAACTGATAGGTTTAAAATATGGGATATGTAGGATTTAAAAACTAGGCTGGGGAATTGACCTTTGTGAAATATCACCTGTTCTGGTGTTTTTTGTCAGGCTTACCCTAAATCACAACAGAAATACAGCAACTGTGTCTTTTTTTCTTTCTTATTTGAAAAATAATAGAAAGGAGAAAAAATTTGGAAATTCAATTTGCTTTTAATAAAACAATATATACTCTTACATTACCTGAAACATGACCTAATATTTTAATCTTTAATATTAACTTTATGCATAATGCTTGTCTTAATTGGGAATGATTATTTTAAAAACAGTACATTGCATATATATCATTTAAGACTCACATGTTTCACTTACAAAGGCCATAACTGTGAACATAATTTTATGATTCTATGAGGCTTTTTAAATCACAAACAAATACATACAAATAGTACTAATGCATTGTGTTGGTAATTTAATATAATACAAAACTTGAATTTTGAGAAAATTGAGAAATGAATGTTTGCCTTGATGCATCTTGTACTATCCCCATTTAACATTATTTGACTTTGTGAAGCTTGTTAATGAGAAATAAATAGACCACACTTAATTGTTAAACTATTGGTAAATGTCTAAATGAGAGAAATTCTTTGTGATTTTTTTCAAAGCAAAACCTATTTTTACATAAAAAGCATGCAGTTGTCAAATTTAAAATTTTGTTATATAATTTTTAATGAAACCCCACTTTCAAGTCTAGATGGGACACCCCATTTCATACAGAGATTAAATGCAATACCTACAGGCATAGTCAATAGTTTTTCACAAGGCACAAAGTGATTTATATTTATTTTCCAAAAATATACTTCAGTGAAGGCCTAATACTCTCTATCACACATATGTACGGCATTATCTTAGCCTAGGAGATGTTTTGGGTGGAGATAGCTAAATGCCTGTCTTTATCACAAAGAAAGCTTAAATGTTATCTCAAGAACATGCACATGTGAAACCACAAATCAATGAGTTAACCAGGGTAAGTTAGACACAAAATGCATCCTCTGACAATTAAATCGTTGAGTAGAATTGCTTACTATAACCAAGCAGGATACAGAAGAAATGTGTACCAAAGATCCCGACTTTTTCAGACTTCAGTTTATTATGAGCTCTGCGTTCTGATATTAAACAAAAAATTTAGCTGCTTATTTTTAACTATTAAACTGTAAAATATGTCATTAATTATACATCAATAATTCTAATATACAAATAAGAAAAAATATTTCAGCAGTACAGAAGCAAACCTCTTTCCTCTAAATTTCAGTTTATTTCACAGAGATAATTGATAAGTATTTCTATTGTTAATTCTTTTGTGGGTGGTCATTGTAATGTTAAAAATAACATATCCTTACTTTTTTTTAAGAATTTATGAAACTGAGGAAATAACTGCACTTATATTGCCTTCATGCTTTTTATTTTACCACTACCTGGCTGTGATACATATATAATTTTAATTCATTCTCAAAGTTACTTTTATAACTTGAGATGCTATATGCTTGAATTTGTATTTCTCAGTTCATCATTTTGACCATGTATTATAAGTAAATTAGTAGATCTACACTCCTCTCCACTATTTTTTCTTTTTTTGTCAGTTCTGCCATTGCTTTTATGGAGTCATACTACTAATCATTTGCATTCTAGTCTTAAGTGTTCCGTTTTGCCAATGAGATGACTGTAAAAAATAAAAAGCCCCCCAAAATTTATGGTTATAATTTACTGCATGTTTTTTATTTTGTCATTAGTATACGTTATTGTTTTCAAAATATTTTAATTTATATGCATTTACAAAGTAAATTCCTTACCTTACAACATGCGAGCTTCTGATACCAGCAGGATTGGCACAAACTCCTAAACATTTGTGGGCTGAATTCTAGTTGAGAAAGAGTTTTGTACACACTTAACATAAATAAAATTTACTTTAAGAATTGAATTCTAAATTTATATAATAAGTAAAGACTTGAAATACGTCCTTCAAAAGACGTGTTAGCAGTTGGAAAGAAACAATCTGCTGGGTTAACATTTCCGTTTACTTTTTCTGGAAGGGAAGGAACAGATGGTTTTACAATGATCATTGTTATTTGCCAATACAGTAACTGGAATAAAGGGTCTTGTGTGTGTGTGTGTGTGTGTGTGTGTGTGTGTGTCTTTAGTCTGTTCAGGCTACTATAATAAAAATACCCATAGACTGAATGGCTTGAGTAGCAAATATTTATTTCTCATAATTTTGAAGACTGGAAGTCCAAGACAGAGGCACTAGTAGATTCTGTGTCTGTCGAGGGTCTGGTTTCTGGCTCATACCTGGCTTTCTTCTTGCAGCATCCTCATATGGCAGAAAGGAGTAAGAGCTCTCTGGGATTCCTTTTATAAGGGCACTAATCCCATACATGAGGCTTCACCCTCATGACCTAATCACCTTTTAAGAGCCTCACTTCCTCATACCATGACCTTGGCGGTTAGAATTTCAACACATGACTTTGGGGACAACATAAACATTCAGTCTATAACTGTATGTGTGTGTGTGGCGGGGGGGGGGGGGGGTCTGTGTGTTTGTGTAGGCTGGTGGTTAGCCTCTTTGTCAATGAGAAGTTGGTGGGGACATAAGAACTATTGGTCATTGAGAAGTTTATCTGTTGTTACCTAAATATACCCTGTGAAAATAAGCTTGGATCCCAAGGACTGTTCTCAGTAACTGGGGCACACAGGTCAGTTGGAAAGAGGATGGTGATTGGGATAGGTTCTAACTATTATATTAAAAACTGTATATTTTCATCCTAAGACAGAAATATACAGTGATCAGAAATCTTGGAATCACTCAACAGGAATGTTTATGTTTTGTCTGCTGCTTACTAGATATGTGACCTGGGACAATTTACTTAATATCTCTGGGCCTCAAAAAATCCCATCTGGAAAATAGGGATAATAACAGTTCTGATGACATAGGGTTGTGAAAAAACTAAATTACAACAGTATATGACACATTGAAATGAATAATTATGTATTATGTTCATCTGGAAATACAGTTCAGCTAGTAAGAATGACTCTGACTCTATAATGTAAGAGAGATTCTTGTTTTTATAATAGTGATTTTTAGCAATTTAATATCCCTTTAATAAATTTAGTCTAGAAATCTTTATCAATGTAATAAATATAACCTTTGAATTATGTATTTTTCTACCACATAAAGACAAGTATACTTTTTTAAAAGAAATAATCCCCCCTCCCCCTTTTTTAAGTTCGAGTTCATCTCCCAGCACAGTATTTGCATCAAAATCACACAAAAATAGTGCAGTCTAGTAATCAATAGCTTAGGCTTTAAAATAATAGTAATATTACAATGCTGTGGTTTGCTGACTAGCTTGGTGACCTAAGATATTAAACTTTCTGTGACTCAAATTCCTCATATACAAGTTAAGATAAAAAGTAGCTACCTTATAGAACAGTTTTGAGGATTAAATGAAATAATATCTGTAATAAACTATACATCTTACTTTGAGCATAGAAAAAACACAAAAAATTGGATAAACTAGATATGCAAATATACATTAAGTACTTTAGGGTACTATGAGAATTGTAGTCTAGGAGGGAGGATATGGCTCTTGCCCTGAAGAGAAAGGTATTGAAAATTTATAATATGCAACTCTCTCATTTGAATTACTTCATATTCTGCATGTCAACATGTTCCATCTCTAATAAACTATATAAAGGTTACATTAAATGAATCACAGAGAAGACTGTGTGGAGCATATTTCAGACTTTGTAAAGAGTTTTATCCAACTGTAACCTTTGCAGTAGTGATATTCTAAAGTGTCAAATGAATTGAAGGAGATATAAAAATGTAGACATTGAACAACTACTTTAACAGAGCTAGATCAATTTACATCCAAACTTCACGTAAAATAAAGCATTCTTGTGCAGTTTGCCTGTCAGCACATTGACACAGCAATACTGTCTTATTTCTATGTGTGCCTGTGTGTGTGTGTGTGTGTATTATATTTTTTAAAGATGATCAATATTATTAGACAAAATTTAAAAAGCTAGGACTGCTAAATATAAAAGTAAATGTATTGGTAGGGTGTGGTGGCTCATGCTTGTAATTCCAGCATTTTGGGAGGCTGATATGGGTGGATCACTTGAGGTCAGGAGTTTGAGACCAGCCTGGTCAATATGATGAAACCCTGTGTCTACTAAAATTAGAAAAATTAGCTGGGTTTGGTGGCAGATGCCTGTAATCACAGTCACTTGGGAGACTGAGCCATGAGAATCGCTTGAACCCATGAGGCAGAGGTTGCAGTGAGCTGAGATTATGCCACTGCTCTCCAACCTGCACAACAGAGAAATACTCTATCTTAAAAAAAAAAAAATAAATAGTATTAAAATATGTATATATTTAGAAGGTGTAATCACACAGTAGAGAGAGTGTAAATACATACAAATAAGCAAGATGGTGCTTTTCTTCTATGTATTTATGAATGGCGTGGTCTAAATGTGTCCTCTCAATATTTATGCATTGAAACCTAATCCCCAATGTGATAGTAATTGAAGGTGGGGCCCCTCAAAGATGATTATGTCACTAGGTCTCTGCCCTCATGATTGTGATTAGTGTTCTCATAAAAGAGGGCCCAGAGAGCAAGCTAGCCCCTTCTACCATATGGAGGTGTATGGAGAACGTGGGTGTATGAAGAAGTAGGCCCTCACCAGACACCCGTCAACCTCCAGAACTGTGAGAAATAAATTTCTGTTGTTTATAAGTAACCCCACATTTTCTTATGGCAGCCCAAACAAACTGAGAAACCTATAATTATACTTTTTATGATAATGAATTACATGTCTAAATGAGTTTCTATCATATTTAAAGAAAACAAATCTAATTTAAAATTTAAATTTACCTAAAATGTGTGAATTTATCTAAAATGAAAATCAGATGTATTAACTTACCTATTTATTTAGTTTCGTATCTATACACACATTCAACCAGAAGGAATTAAGCTGTTAAAATTATTACTTAATCGATGTACAAATTAGAAATGAATTTCAATCACACATCAAGAAACATTTGCTATAATATTAAATGAAAATTTTCTTATGCATTCTACTGCAAAACTTCAAGATTTTATAACCCCTAATTGGACCTGAAGTTAGTAAGAGGTAAAACCCAGGCAGTCACAATCAAAGAGAGTGTTAAATATAACTATATAAGAAAAGTAGTGGCTGTTATGCCCAGACCGTTTGTTCCCCAAAGAAGACCACCAGAGTCCAGTGTCAAAGCCAAGCGGCAAGGATCTTTACTACAAGTTCGAACTTGGTCCCTCCATTCCACAGTATACAAGAGGGCAAGAGGGCCCCGAACAATGCGAGCGTTTGCTTTTTATAGCCCGAAAGTTGCAGGGGAACAAAGAAATTCTTTTGGCTCCCGCGCTTTCAGTAACCTTGAACGGCTGTCTCCTTATCGGAGACTTTCCAGGTGGTGTTTGTACTGGGCTCAGGGAGTTTGAGAGATATATGGCGGTATGTGGTGGGATGGGAGGATGGGATGTGTTTGTACTAGGCTCAGGGAGTTTTGAGCCCGGGGCTGAGGAATGTGCCCAGCTCCTTTCATTCCCCCCTTCTTTTCAGGTATCTTTAGAGCCAATCTTGGGTCTTATAAGTCTGATTCTGTCTCAGTGTTTACAGGTTGGTATTGGGCTCTGAGGACCATGAGTTGTACGGTGTCAAATCTCTCTCTAACAAATTGTAAAATTCTGTTAACAACACAAGGTCCTACGGTAAGCAGAAATAGTAGACTTAGTAGGGGTGCAAGGAAGGGGGCTAACAGAGAAAACATAGAGGAATTCCACCATTGGTCTGCAGCTGAAGCAAACTGCCGTGTTTTTACTTCAGTGCTTAACTTGTGTAACAGTTGGACCCAGTCCTCTACAAGCCCTGATTCATTTATGTAGAAACAACAGTCTTCTTTTAGAAATATACATGTACCACCTTTTTCTGCAGTGAGTAGGTCTAGGGCCCTCCGGTTCTGCAAGGTTACCTGAGCTAGGGACGTGAGCTGCCGCTGAAGGGAGGCAAGGGACTCAGCCGACTCCTCCATAGCAACGGCAAATTGTTGGTATAACTTGTTGCTTTCTATGAGGGTGTGACCTAGGGCTCCCCCCGCCAGTCCGGCCGCAATGAAGGATGCGGTGAGGGAGATTCCTGCAATGAGGGGGAGAAATATGGCTCGTGCAGGTCTCGGTCTAGGGTCTGGGTGAATAACAGCACTAGTCCAGTTACCGGTATACCCTAGGAACTCGCCGGCAGTAAGTAGAGTCAACCGGGGAACTAATGTGACAGGAAGACACAGTAGGTTGGTAACAGAGGGGCTTGATAGGTTTTTAGATAAGGTTCCATTACACCAGAAGAATATGCCTGATGGAGCCTTTAAGGTGATATTAGGGGGCGTTGCAGTGATGCTGCAGAGGCTGGAATTGGTTCCTGAGAAACAGTAGGGAAACATTTTCTGACTGGGGTTTAGGTATAGGGGCACGTTTAGGATAGGAGCATATGAGAGGTTTCGGAGGTTGTTAGCTTGGGCAAAGGTTGCAGGGTGAGTTTTAAGGGGTTGTTTCTAGCTCTGTCCACAGTCCACGTGGCCGGTGCTTCAGCCGCCGCCGTGATTGGTCCTAGGAGGTCGGAGGTTGGGTCCACCGGCTTGACGTGGGTGTAGCGGATCTACAACGCGATGCCTTCTACCTTTAGGGCGGTGGGTGTGGTTAGGAGTACCTGGAGTGGTCCTTTCCACCTGGGTTCTAGGGTCTCTTGTCGGTGTCGCTTGACCAGGACCCAGTCTCCTGGCTGGTATGGATGGGGTGTTGGCGGGGGACCGGTCTCATATAGTTCTTTCAGCTTGGGCCAGATTTCTTGATGAATTTTCTGCAAGGCTTGTAGGGAAAATAAGAGTTCAGAGACATTTTCTGTTTCAGACTTGAGCAGATTATCTTTTAGGCTGGGAACTAAGGGTGGGGGTCTGCCATACACAATTTTATAAGGGGTAAGGCCTAGTCTGTAAGGGGTATTATGGGCCCGGAACAGAGCGTAGGGGAGAAGGACCACCTAATTAGCACCAGTCTCTATAGTTAGTTTAGTTAAGGTCTCTTTTAAGGTCTGATTCATTCTCTCTACCTGTCTTGAACTCTGGGGCCTGTAAGCGCAATGTAGTTTCCAATTTGCCCCAAGGATGGAAGCCAAATCCTGACTTACCTTAGCGACGAAGGCCGGCCTATTATCTGACCTTATCTGGATGGGAAAGACATACCTGGGGAGGATATCTTCCAGGATTTTTTTTTGCTACAACCTGAGCAATTTCCTTCTTGGTGGGGAATGCTTCAGTCCACCCTGAAAAAGTATCTACAAAGACAAGTAAGTACCTATACCCGTATTTTCCTGGCTTTATCTCAGTAAAATCTACTTCCCAGTAGATACCGGGCCTGGTTTCTCTGAGCCTCGTTCCTGTTGTAGCCTGGGATTGGGGGTAGGCGTTGTTAAGCTGGCAGACTTTGCAACTTGTCACGATGTTGCTGGCCATCTCGGCTGTATGTCTGAATTTGAGTTTAGAGCGTCTGATCAGGTCTATCATCCGCCGAGCACCCAGGTGGGTGGTTCGGTGGATGTGTTCTAACACTTGTTGTCCTAATTTTTCTGGTAGGATGGTTTGGTCATTAGTATCAGTCTACCACCTATTCTGGATCTGTTTTAGGGGAAGCTTGTCAATCCACTGGAGATCTTGTTCTGAATAATCAGGGAAATATGGCAAATCCTGGGGGCCCGGGTCAGGGAGCTGGAGTGCAAGGAGTTGGCTGGGAGCCTTCGCCACCTTTCTTGCAGTTTGGTCCGCCAGAAAGTTGCCTTGAGCAGTTGGAGTAGTTAGTTTCTGATGCCCCGGGCAATGCACAATGGCTAACTTTTCTGGCCTCCATAGGGCTGTTAGCAGGGCTAGGATTTCTTGCTTGTTTTTTATCTCTTTTTCTTCAGCCGTCAGTAACCCCCGCTCCCTGTAAATGGCCCCATGTATATGCGCCGTTGCAAAAGCATATCGGCTGTCTGTATATACCGTCAGCTTTTTCCGCCCCTAAGGTAAGAGCTTGGGTGAGCGCTATCAGTTTGGCCTTCTGGGCCGATGTCCCCGGGGGCAGGGGTTCCGCCCAGATTACCTCAGTCTCTGAAGTCACTGCCGCTCCAGCGTACCTCTGGCCCTGATGCATGAAGCTGCTCTCATCAGTGAACCAGACGAGGTCGGCGTCAGGAAGTGGGCGGTCCTGCAGGTCCTCTCGAACTCCGTGCACCTGAGCTAGTATCTCGGTGCAGTCGTGGAGTGGGGCGTCCAGGTCCGGGTTGGGCAGCAGCGAGGCAGGGTTTAAGGTCGTTGGGGGCAGGAAAGTTATCCCAGGTCCTCATGGAGGGCCTCATTAAACAGGGTAGGAGAGTTTTTGAATCTTTGCGGCAGTCTGGTCCATGTTAGTTGGCCACTTACGCCCTTATCAGGGTCATTCCACTCGCAGGCGAAGAGCTTTTGGCTCTGAGGGGCTAAAGGCAAACTGAAGAAAGCATCTTTTAAATCTAAAACAGTGTACCATTGATGTTTGGGGTTTAGGGTACTCAGGAGGGTATATGGGTTAGGCACAGTTGGATGTATGTCCACAACCCTCTTACTGATTTCTCTTAAGTCTTGTACAGGTCTGTATTCTCCACTATTAGGTTTTCGTACCGGCAACAATGGAGTATTCCAGGGCGAGTGACATGGGCGAAGGACCCCTTGGTCAAGGAGCCGGCGGATATGTGGGGCAATTCCTTTCTTGGCCTCTAGGGGCATCGGGTATTGGCGTACCTGCACGGGGTCTGCCCCAGGTTTAAGTTCAACAAATAAAGCAGGACGGTGTTTTGCTAGTCCTAAGCCCCCCGTTTCCACCCAAGCTTCTGGATATTGCTGGAGCCAGGTTGCTATGTCCTGATCAGGGGCCGTTTGCTCCTGGTGGAGCTGGTACTCATCTTCTAGGGTTATAGTCAGGACGGACACGGGTTGATTGTGGGAGTTGGTCACGACGGGCCCCTCAGGGAGGAAATGGATCTGTGCTCCCATTTTAGTTAGCAGGTCTCTCCCTAATAGGGGACAGGGGCTCTCAGGGATGACCAGGAAAGAATGGGTTACATTCTTGGCTCCGAGGTTTACTGTTCTTTGTGTTGTCCATGGGTATTTTTTAACTCCTGTGGCCCCTTGTACCCACGAGGACTTGGAGGATAATTTTCCATTAGTTTTAACTAAGACTGAGTGCTGTGCTCCCGTATCGACCAAGAACTGGACCGGGGACCCCTCCACTTGCAAAGTTACCCTAGGTTCGGGGAGGGGATCCAAACCCCATCTTCCCTAGTCTTCATCTTGAGTGACTAGTACGGGTGTACACCTAGGGGGTCCCTGTCCTTGTTGCTTCTTTTTGGGGCAGTCTCTTACCCAGTGGCCAGCCTCCTTGCAGTAGGCACATTGGTCTTTTCTCAGATTATCATGCCTGGGGGGCCGCCTAGGTTGGGTGTACTCTGGCTGTAGATGTTCTTTCTGTACTGCTGCTGCCAGGACCTTGGTCATTTTTTCAGTGGCCTTAAATTGCCTTTCTTCTGGAGTATCTCTGTTATTATAAACCCGCTGGGCTATCTGAAGGAGGTCCTGAATCCGCTTTCCTTCCAGGTCTTCTAATTTCTGGAGTTTTCTTTTAATATCTGGGGATGCCTGATTTACGAAAGACATTACAACAGCCGCCTGACTTCCTGGAGCCTCTGGATCTATGGGGGTGTACTGTCTAAAGGCTTCCATTAATCTTTCTAAGTAGGTAGCTGGGCTCTCTGTCTTTCCCTGTAGAATAGAATATACTTTAGCCAAATTAGTGGGCTTGCGAGCAGCTGCCCGGAGACCTGCCATTAGAGTCTGGCGATAGAGGTGTAGCCATTCCCTACCTTCTGCCGTGTTGTAGTCCCACACCGGCCTGGTCAGAGGAAAGGTCGCGTTTATGAGGTCAGGGTTGGCAGTCGGTTGACTGTCGTCCCCCGGGACCAGCTTTCTAGCTTCTACCTGTATTCTCTCTCGCTCTTCCGTGGTAAACAAGATTCGGAGGAGCTGCTGACAACCATCCTAAGTGGGCTGGTGGGTGAACATGACACTATCCAGTAAAGCCAGTAAATCTTTGGGGTTGTCTGAAAACCGAGCACTCTGAGTCCTCTAGTTATACAGATCACCGGTGGAGAATGGCCAGTACTGGAGCTTGGGGATTCCTGTGTCATCTGGGGGTCCTATTTCCCGAAGGGGTAAAGCCACCGTGGAGTCAGGCGGCTGGGGGGGGCTAGTCCGTGAAGTGCGCCCTCGCGTCCGCCCCGCCGGCCCTTCAAAGTTACTTTCCCTTTCAGCAGGCTCGTGAGTGCCGGCCGCCTCCCCTCTGCCCGCTCCCTCCTGTGACTCAGCCCGGGCGGCAGGTCCAGATGCGGCGGCCGCCTCCCGTCCGCCTGCTCTCTCCCTCTATCTGTCATCCCGTGTCCTCTCTCCTTTATACTCAGTCTCTTTCTCTTTCTGATTTCCCTCTCTGACTCTCCACGTCTGCCGTTTCCTCCCCTTTCTCTTTCCGATTTCCCTTCTCACTTTCTCCCTTTCTCCTTCTCCCGTCTCTTATGGTCTCTCTCTCACTCATTCTGACTTTCTGTGTCTCTTCCTGTAAAGGAATGTGGGTTAGAATCCCTATAAAGGAAATCTGATCTGACTTATTAATGATAGCTAGTCGCAGGCGCACTTCCGCAGCCCGGGAACCGGGGCAGTTCAGATCGCGAACGCACGCCGGAAGCCGGGAGCCCGGGGACCAGGGCCGCAAACGCGCGCGCCCGGGAACCGGGGCAATTCAGATGGCACTCGCGTGCCGGAAGCCGGGAGCCCGGGGACCGGGGCCGGAAGTGCGTGCGCCCGGGAACCGGGGCAATTCAGACCGCACGCGCACGCCCGGGAACCAGGGAAATTCAGACCGCACGCGCGAGCCCGGGAACCGGGGCAATTCAGACCGCACGCGCGCACCCGGGAACCGGGGCAATTCAGACTGCACGCGCGCGCCCGGGAACCGGGGCAATTTAGATCGCACGCGTGCGCCGGAAGCCCGGGTCAGAGTCAGCTGTTGCCCGGATCGTGAACGCGCTCCGGCTACTCAGATCGCGAGCGCGCCCCGGCAGTTGGGGTCAGAGTCAGCTGCTGCCTGGATCGCGAACGCGCTCCGGCAGCTCAGATCGCCAGCGCGCCCCGGCAGTCGGGGTCAGAGTCAGCTGCTGCCTGGATCGCGAACGCGCTCCGGCAGCTCAGATCGCCAGCGCGCCCCGGCAGTCGGGGTCAGAGTCAGCTGCTGCCTGGATCGCGAACGTGCTCCGGCAGCTTAGATCGCAATTTAAATCAGAAGAGAGCCAGGGGACGTCTCCCACCAGTCTCCGCTGGCCATCCTATAGCGCGTCCGCCAGGACTGTGCCAGCTCCAGTTTCAGACCTCGCGAGTCACAGATTCAGATTTGGAACAGACACACAGACACAGACAGACAAACGGAGACGAGCCAGCTCACCTATCAGTAGATCGATCTTAGCAGATCCGTTGACCAGGGGTCTGGTGGGCTTGGGGAATCCCGGACGAGCCCCCAGATGTTATGCCCAGACCGTTTGTTCCCCAAAGAAGACCACCAGAGTCCAGTGTCAAAGCCAAGCGGCAAGGATCTTTACTACAAGTTCGAACTTGGTCCCTCCATTCCACAGTATACAAGAGGGCAAGAGGGCCCCGAACAATGCGAGCGTTTGCTTTTTATAGCCCGAAAGTTGCAGGGGAACAAAGAAATTCTTTTGGCTCCCGCGCTTTCAGTAACCTTGAACGGCTGTCTCCTTATCGGAGACTTTCCAGGTGGTGTTTGTACTGGGCTCAGGGAGTTTGAGAGATATATGGCGGTATGTGGTGGGATGGGAGGATGGGATGTGTTTGTACTAGGCTCAGGGAGTTTTGAGCCCGGGGCTGAGGAATGTGCCCAGCTCCTTTCAGTGGCATGTAGTTATAAATATCTTAAATTTAATGTATAAAGCTTCTTTCTAGAAGAGTTAGTTATATAACCTCAGAGGACTTTCAGAATATGAGATTAGAAGCAGCAACATCATGCAGGGAGTTGACAAGCCTGCAGTTAGTCATTTATCTGACTCCACTTTCTAACTTCACTTTTTCTACACCAACCGGTTTGATCTGGATTTTTTCCCCCAAGACAGCAAACAACATGCACCTTATTAAAGTGCCAGTGATCTGTATTTTGCCAAAGTCAATGGTTGTTATCTGTTGGGCACAACCAACTCCTTAGAAACCTTACTTCTCTAGGATAGTGTGATACAACTTTAGCTGGCTATGCCTCACCAATCAGACTCCACTACTGGTGATTCTCCTTTACTGGAGATCCAGTTTCTGATCTACCAGTCCTCTAAATATAGGAGACTTCTTCCCCTCACCTCTTCTCTTTTCTCTCATTAGGTGCTTTCATTTAAATCTCAGTTAAATGGTTCTAGAAATAATTTTACATGCTAATCAAGTCTATATTTTTGCCCATTACCTGTCATTTAAGTACAAACCATCACTATCCCTAAACTTTTGCTCCTTTATAATCTACTCTCTGTAAATCAACCAGATTAATACTTCTGAAGCTTTAAATTACTATTGTTCTCCTGCTTAAAAGCCCTGTAAGTTATTTTTGTCGCAATGAGAACAAAATCTCTCTCAGATCAAATATCTCCATCAGAAAGATATACAGCACCCCATTCACCCATATGTGCACACACATATCCACACATTGGGGTAAATAAGCATGTGTAAATGCTTTCTAAATGGGAAATTAACTTCATTGTATTAGCAGTGGTGGTGGTATCAATGATGATAAAGATAATTATGAAACAATGCCCTGATTAGAAGTTGCCCCAGGGACACCACCAAACCAAAAAGACTAAACAATGTGACACAAAACTTCTACCCAGAACTAAATAACACTATATTCTTTCCACAGTGGCCTTTGTCTGTAAGAGATAATGTGCCTAAAAATTCTAGGTTCTATGGGAGGCGGAGCTTGCAGTGAGCCGAGATCGCACCACTGCACTCCAGTCTGGGCGACAGAGCAAGACTCAGTCTCAAAAAAAAAAAAAAAAATTCTTGGTTCTATTAAACACTGTATAAAATATTTATAAATACTAAATGCATATGGATTTCTCACCATTATATAGTGTATCTGATGATTTTGGAAACTTGATTTAAGTAAGTGAAACTAATACTCATTTGCTCTTTGCTATTTTTCTGGGCCATTTGTGCAGGATGTGATTTAGATTGGTTGCCCAGCATGGTCTCTGTCTTCCTTTCCTTTCACTGAGTTTCTCTTCTTAGTTTTTTTCCCCACATAAATAACGGCTATTTAATCTAGAAACTTAATTACTACTAATTTAATAGTAGAAGTTAAACATCCTAATTTGAGCTCCAACTAGTTATTATCATATACTTCTTAAAGGTACTACATCTAACTCATGGTAATGTTTCAAATAGTAGAAAAACTTAGCAGTCCCCACTGAGAAGGTACAGACTGGCTTTCGAGTTTCTTTCTACTGTATCTGTTAATATAGCATCCATCCTAGGAGAACTTGATATTGCTGTAATAACCCCATTTAACATGGAAGCATAATACATGGTGAATGGAATCAGATACAGCTGATTTTGAACATTGGCTGTGGCTCTTTGTTGCTAGGGTAAAAATAGCTGTATGTGACATACTTTTTTTTGTAAAAAAATAAACTCTTATCTGCATTTTCTCAGTCTCATTCATTTTTATTTGTAAAATAAGAATAATTCATTTTTTTCATTGGCTTATTATGGGTATTGTAATATTTTATGTGCCACTATAAGAACAGATGCAGGTAGTTAATTTTACTCTTATATTGACTAAAGTAGATTATTGAACTTGAGCTGTATCTTGAAATACACTTAGTCATAGCAATTGTTGAAAATGTGTCTGGGTTTACGTCGATAGGCTTGTCTAACTATTATAAAATACCACTCTCCCCATAAAATACAAGCAAAATGAGAGAAAGCCCTTGAGACCTGATGAGCAGCCCAGTTCCATTCTGAGGCTCTCATACTTCAAAATTGGGGCTCAGCCCAGGAGGGTTCCTCAGTTTGCTCAGAAAGAACTCAAGGGTGAGCTGACAGTGAAAGAAAGCAAGTTTATTAGATCAACAATGTACAGCAAAATGGCTGCTCCACAGACTGAGCAGGGCTGTCTCATAGGCAGAGTCACCCAGAGCAGCACTGGTGGCAGCAGTTTCGGCAAAGTGGCTGCTCCATAGATGGAGCAGGGCTATCCCATAGGCAGAATCACCTAGGGCAGCAGCAGCAGTAATGTACAGCAATAGTAGCAGTCTAGAGCAGCAGTGCCATGCTGGCTAGGTATATTTATATGTAGTTTTATTTACATGCTAATTAAGAAGCAGATTATTCAGAATTTTCTAGAAAAGTGGCAAGGAAGTTACTGTGACTTCCGGGTTATTGCCATGACATTTGTAAATTGTCATGGCACTGGTGGGAGTGTCTTTATGCTAGTGAGCAGTGAAGGCAACTAGAGGTCACTTTCCTCTATCTACTGGTTTTGGTGGCAGGTTTTTCTACTAGGTTCTGTTTTGATCAGCAGGATTGTGATCAGAAAAGAAGTCCTGCTTATCTCCTATCTCAATTGTATTCAATTCTATTCCATTCTATTTTTCTGTCCCTAGCTTAGTTGATGTTTGTTTTTACGTATTTTGATGATTGCCATCATGTTTTTGTCACTCTGTGCCCTCATGCTTTTCTAGAAAATTGATATATATATACAATTGATATATATACACAATTGATATATATACACAATTGATATATATAATTGATATATATATACAATTGATATATATAATTGATATATATATACACACACAGACATATATATGCAAACCTGTATACATACATACATAGACATATACAGATACTAATAATTTTTCCTCTGGAAATTATTGTAAAAAAATGATTTTTAAAAAGAGTTTAAAAGGTATAGCATATTGTGTAAAGATTTGAGTTTGGTCAATTTCTTTTTAAAAAGCTGTTGTAAATAAAATTGAGGTTGAACTTAAAGGTCCATATTCCCTTTCATTGTCTCAACCTTGCTTCATCTGTCTACATGAAGACCTCAACAGTTTTGGTCATGAACAAATTCTATACTTTAGTGAAGGTCAACTTACCTACTCCAATTCTGAAATGACATGATAATTGGGATCCTGTTTTTAGGGAGATGAAACTTGCAAAAGATACTTTTCATACTCCTAGCCCATTTAATATCAACATTGTCCTGATAAGATTAGCATCTTTTCCTGTTTCCTCTGAACGGCCCTGCAGCTTTGCAGAAGTTGATAACCGTATATATATTTCTGTGGAAAAATTTATACCTAAAAAATTCAAAAGAGTAATATATTGCACACTTGTTTTTCTATCACCTGCTTAAAAATAAAATATTTCGATTCCTTTTAAATCTCTTCTAAACAACAATCACTAAGTTTAATTTGGTATTCTTATATTTTGGCAGGTATTACATTGTAAATATATATATTTTATCCCTAAAGTACATATTATATTTTACTATATTAAGGTTTATTCAAATGTTATGTTGCCTACATTGTTTTGCAAATTGTTTATTTTTGTTCAATATATTTTTGAGAATAATACATTTTAGAATATATAACTAGTATGCATTCATTTCATAGCTATTAAATCAATACAATATATGTATCTGCTTTTCACTTTGTGAAAATTTAGGTTGCTGATAAATTTTCTTTTTTGTAAGCGGTTCTATATATATATCTTTATGTATTCATGTTTGTGTATGATTGCCTCCTTAGAGAAAAACTGCTGGGTCTTACAGTATGTGTATCTTCAGTTTATTTAGATTGTCAATTTACTCTTGAATTGGTTGTAACTATTGAAATTCCCACTAGCAGGTTATAAAAAATATTTTTGCTCCACATCCTTGTCAAAACATGTTATTGTCAGATTTAAATGTTGCCAATCTCCGAGTGTGAAATGGTTTCTGTAACTTACATTCCTCTTATTGCTAGTGAGAGTAAACCTTTTTACACACAAATCACATTTCTTTGAATTTTCCATTACTATATTTTTTTACACTTTGTTGGAGTGTTTTTATTTTTTTCCTCCCTCTCTGCCTCCTTTCTTCCCTCTTTATTTCCTTTCTTTTTTTTTCCACCAGGTACCATAGTTTATTTTGTATTTGGCATACTGCTTCTTTGTATGTCTTATGCCATGGCGATACATCTCCAAGTCTCTGAATTGTGTGTCTGTGTATTTGTGTGTGTAATTTAATGCAAGTACTTTTACAAAGTATATTTTATGGTTTTGTACTTTTAAGGAAGTACACTCTTATCCTGAGGTCAGGTTTAGGATACAATGTATTTATTCATGCATGATATATTTATATCAAAATATGAAATTTGCTTTTCAGATTAAAGTCCTTGTGTGAAGACTTGATTTTCTTTGTATGAGTGATGACTTTTTCCAGTACCTTTAGTTATTAATAAATATGCCATTGTTTCATCTATCATCAGCAATGGCACATATTTAAAATGTTTCCATATATTGATGGATCTATTACTAAACACTTTGTTATCAAATTCTATTCTCTTCTATTCTATTCTAGCATATCTTATCTGATCTTATACTGTATACAAGTGTACCCTTACCTATCCCATTCTGTGATAGCCTAGTCATCTGTCACTGAGCCAATACTTTCTAAACTATTTCTAAATTACTATATCTTTATAATAATTTAAATTTCTGTCATCTTTATCTACCAGAATCACCTGTAGTATTCTTGGTCTCTTCTACATTCTTGATCTCTCCTTGGTCTCTTGTTTTTAGCCACCTTTCTCAGTTCTTAAAACACTGTGCTAATTGGCATTTCATTTAATTTAAAATATTAATTTGGAGAAAAGTGGCATTTTTAATACTTTGAGCTTTCTTATTTCTAAAATCTTCATGTTATCTCTTCCTTAATTCTTTATTAATATCTTTCAATGTAAAATTTATTTTTTTCTAGAGTTTTAATCCACATTTGGCAGACATAGTTCTATGTATATTTTATAAGGGGCTAAAATGAGAATTATCTTTAAAATTATATTTTCTAATAGACATAAAATATAAAAATGATATCCAGAAATTATATTGTACAGTCTTATTTACTCATAACTGTTCTCTGGAGTCTATTGGTGCTCCATGTAATTGTACCATTTTCATTTGTTTTTTCCAAATCTTGGCATGTATTTCCTTCTTTATTTTTAGGCAGGTAATTATTACTTCACGTGTTCATATTAAACATAAACCAGGATAATTATCATCTATATTTACTTTCCAATTTAAAAAAGTAGATTATAATTTTCATCATGGATTTGTATTTATACCATTATGTCATCGCTGTTGTTCTGTTTGTTTGGGGTTTTTTAGGTATCCTATATCAGGTTAAAGAAAAAGGAAAGCTCCTGATTTACTTACTTTTCTTATTTATTTATTGTGCATTCATACTGAGTTGTATGAAATTCCCAGGTTAAACCTGACTTTCTCTTGTTACTTTTAATTCCCTAATAAACTCAGTTTGAGAATATTTTGCTTTGGACACATACCTCTATATTCATGAGTGTGGTTGGAATTTTTCTTTTCTAATCTTGTCCTATTTTGGTTTCTAGAACAAAAATACATAATGTATGATGTGTGAACTCATGCCAGTTTTGAACTGTTTGTTGCTGGAGCACACACAAACACACAAAAAAAGACTTTGAGTCAGAATTTAGAGAGAATTTAGACTTTGAGCTGCCATCATAGCTCACTGCAGCATCAAACTCCTGGGCTCAAGTGATCCTCCGACCTCAGCACACAGATAGCTAGGACTACAGGTGTGCAACCACCATGCCCAGCTATTTATGATGATGATGATGATATTATTATTTTTATTATTTTGTATAGAGATAGCATCTTGCTATATTGCTTAGGTTGGTCTTGAACTCCTGGCCTCAAGCAGTCCTCCTGCCTTGGCCTTCTAAAGTGGAGTATTACAGACATGAGCTACCATGCTGTGCCCTCAGCTGATATTTTTGGAAGCAAGACTTTCTCAGTGAAGGGAACAGCAAATTAATTTACATTCTAGTCTAAACGACTTATCTCATTGCTGATCAATAACAAATAGCTGATTGACTACTTTGAGTAGCACTATTCTATAAATACATTACCCACAAAATGAGTTTGGTAACAGCCTTCCACTTTTAATAGAGTTCTATTAAGTTTCTCATTATCAGCTTTGTGAAAGTTTTGACAATTAAAATTTTAAATTATCATTTTTTTCTAGTTGTGTAAGTATATATGTCTGTTGAAGATAGATTTTAAGCTTCTGATGGAATATTTTAATAGTTATTTTATTAAAATTTTCTTCTTGAGTTAGTGTTGTTCAGTTAATCAAATCATGTAACTTTTACATTCATTTGAAAAAAATATTTATTGTATTTTAATATTATTTTAAATCCTTTTTATATTTCTAGTGTGATGGCTAATTTTATGTGTCAACTTGACTGGATTATGGGATGCCCAAGTGGCTAACAAAGCATTATTTCTGCGTGTGTCTGCGAGGGTGTTTCCAGAAGAGATTGACGTTAAAGTTAATAGACTGAGTAAAGATCTTCCTCAATAAAGTGGGTCACCATCCAAAGCGTTGAGGTCTCAATTAGCACTAAAAGGTCAAGGAGAGGTAAATTTTCTCTTTGTCTTCTTGATGAAACACCCATCTCCTCCTGTCTTTGGACATCAGCGCTCCTGTTCTCAGGCCTTCTGACTCGGGGACTTACATCAATAGTCCCCTGGTTCTCAGGACTTCTCATTCTGCCTGATTTCAACACTGGCTTTCCTGGTCTCCGCTTACAAGTGGCATATTTATGTGGCTTCTTGCTTCTCATTGTCTTCTGAGCCAATTCCCATAATAAATACCCTCATCCAGCCGGGCGCAGTGGCGCACGCCTGTAATCCCAGCACTTTGGGAGGCCGAGGTGGGTGGATCATGAGGTCAGGAGATCGAGACCATCCTGGCTAACACGGTGAAACTCCGTCTCAACTAAAAATACAAAAAATCAGCCGGGCGTGGTGGCGGGCGCCTGTGGTCCCAACTACTTGGGAGGCTGAGGCAGGAGAATGGCATGAACTCCAGACGCAGAGCTTGCAGTGAGCCGAGATCACGCCACTGCACTCCAGCCTGGGCGACAGAGTGAGACTCCGTCTCAATAAATAAATAAATAAATAAATAAATAAATATCCTCTTATATATCCCTTTATATATCGTATTGGCTTTGCTTCTCTAGAGAACCGTGACTAATACCTAGCAATGCCTCCTTTTTCTGGGCCCAATTATATTCAATAGAAACATTTTTTTTCTGTAATAGTCTTGCGAGAGGTTTATCTCTTCTAATAAATTTTACGAATACCTTACCTTTGAATTTGTCCTGTTTTAAAAAAATGTATATTAATTACCTTCCACTCTTTTTATTTTTATTTTTATTATTTCAGCTTATTTTGTTGTTTTCATTTCTTAAGTTGATGACTTATGTATTTAATTTTAAAACCTTTTCATTTACAGCATAAATTCAATCTATAATTTTTTTCATACAATTCCTAACATTTTACATAGATAATAAAACACAATGTAAAATAAATACCTATACCTTCCAACAAAACTATATAAGAATCTTAAAGCGTTTAAAATTATTTATTCATTTTTGTTGCCCAACATTTTAGATTTCTCTTATATTTACATTCAAATTGACTATTGTTTGTTATTTTTAAATGTATATTTTATATTTTTAGCTATATGTTTACTAATTTTCTTGGTGTTATTATTTCTTGTATTTTATCTTTATCCTTCCAAACATAATTTCCTTTGTCCTGAAAGACATCTTTGAGATTTGTCTGAGACTTGAGTTTTGCCTCTCAGAAAATGTCTGTATATTGGTTTTGTCCTGAAATAATACCTTAGCTATGTATAAAATTATAGTTTTTAAATTTTTTTCTCATAATTTGAAATATATTATTTAGTTTTCTTCTGAAAATGACTCTTCAGAAGCCTGCTATTACTCCTAGTAATCTTCTCTTTCTCTCTAGCTGCATTTAAGTTCTCCTTGATATCTTTTGTGTTCTATAGTTTCAGAATTATGTGTTGGAAGGTGGGGTTTTCTCTGTCTTTGTTTGGCATCTTTTGGAATTTTTGTGGTTCCTCCCTTGAACAGAATTACTTTAATGACTTGTAATCTTGGTTACATATTTAAAGTTTGTTTATTCTATTTTATTCAGCTTATTTTGGTACCTTTATTGAGAATATTTTCAGGACATCTAATTTGTGTTATTGGCAGAAACTAAAGTTTCAAGCTGATTAAAACCTAGAAATTCTTTTGTTTGTAAAACTTACCTAAAACTGTAATGTAACAAAGGCAACCAAGGAAAGGTTATGCTACAAAATCTAAAACAGAGAAGAAACAACAAATGTTTTACAACAGCAGCTGAGAAATTAAGTGCCATGTCATCTCCAAGAAGACAGTGTCTTCAATTGGACATTAGGCACTTCAGAAAGACATTTTGATAATGAAGTTTTACCTTCATTTTGTGAGAAGTAAGTGGAAACATATTTGATTTTCTTTTGCAATAAAAGGAAAATTATGAACTATTGAATAGAATCTGAATATAGCATAATCTTTAGTTATTCGAAAGTAAACATCTGCCTTTAAACCAAAAGAGAAATGCCTCTTTACAGTTAAGGTTTCCTGGAAGCTTTTCTGGGTCAGCAAACAAGGAAATTGGAGAAAGGAACAAAAAACTTCTTACTGTGCCAAGCCTGTAATACATACTATTTAGTTTTCCAAAGATAGTAAATCCTTTTAATCTATTATTAATTGCTATAATAATTGGAGGATAACTACCTAAGCACATTTCAAATATTTTTTGTAACAAAAACAGGCCTTTTTTGGTGTTAACATTTCCCTTTCTGAAGGCATTTAGTGAGCATTATGTTATAGATTTCCTGTGCTGAGGTATCATGCTGATTCACACAGGTGGAGACAAAGTATCACACCAGGAGGTGTGAGCCTCTGGGATTTGAGAAGACAGTATTTTAACAAGACATATCAATGAATTTTTTTTAGTGTAGAATCTCTTTTATTATTTTTTTCTATATGACTCTTCTGAAAAGTATATGCCAAAAGCACCACTGAAAAATTTACACCTGGGGTGCAAAAGCGAACAGTCCAGATGAAAATAGATATATTTGATCAGCATGTGTTCTAAAATTTATATCATTCCTTTTTTTGAACGATTTTAAGTGTATGTAAAAACTCTAATTTTAAAACTGATATATCTTCACAAAAAACATTTAATATTATGTTGATTATCAGAAGTGAGTAAATTGGGATTTTGTAAGTATTTTGTATTAAAAATACAATACTATTGTGGAAGGGCAGAAAGATTAATTGTGAAGCTTGAGTTTTAATACTAGAATTAAGAAACTAAGAATAATCGAGGAGAGAGGAAACAGAATGGGGCGGTATAAGTGAACTAAATCAGTATCTCACAGCTGAATGTTAGAAAAATCTCAACAGAAAATATTCAAATTTTATTGGTATCTAATGAAGTATTGGTATCTATGAAGTAACAGTATAAGCTTGATACAGAGGATTTGGAAGTAAACATAAGAAGACTTGAAAAATGAAACAGTGTTTGCCTCTTAGAAGAACTATGGCTGAGGCAACAGCCAGATGGATGCTTCTCATTAAAATCTTCTCTATGGAACCAGTTTTCCTTTCCTTTTGTTGAAAACCATGTTTCTACAACATATGGGAAACTACCAATAGGGTGTTATCTGTTGGAGATTTCTACCTTAGAGTCCTGCTCAGTGAATAAGATAGCAATTATTACTTTGGGGTTTTGAGGAAGAAATTAAGTGGGAAATTTTCAGTCAAGCTATCACTTTTCTGTTTTCAATATTAACCTAATTAAAGATGTTGTTGTTGTTGTTTTGGTATGGGAGGTAAGTATTTCTGTGTTAAAGTATGTGCTACATAAAGCATTATGGGTCTTTTCGGGGACATTATTTACCTAGTTTTGTCTACTGTGATCATTACAAGCTTTACTGTAATAAATTGGTAAATTTTATTCAATGTAATTGTTCTACATAAAATAATAAATGGAAGTTTTCTTTAAATCAGTACTTTTATATATAAATATATATTATACATTCTCTATATAGGGATATATTTATGTATTTATACATACACACATTTACACATGTACATGTTTACCTATTCATTTTTATATTTGTTATAGCAACTCAAGCAGAAATATAGAATTTCAATAAAGTTACACCATATGCTTCTAATATGAACATCCCTCATGTCTGTTTTACTGTTATTTTTCTTTCTGATTTTTCTAGGGGTCTCCAGTGACAACTTGGTACCATCTCATTTGGGGCCTAAATTGTCAATTCTAGATAAGGCTGCAAAGTATTTTATGACACTTAGAGGCTACCACACATCTAGTTAGATGTCAAACACTTGGGTTAACATTAGGTGAATATGATGATATTTTCTGTTATTGATTGCTGTGTAAAAAAATCTATCCCCAAAATTAAATAGCTTAAAGCAGCAATCCTTTGATATAGTTTGCTAAGAATTGGGGTAGAGTTCAGCTTGGTATTTCTTCTGTTTCTCATGGTGTCATGCAATGATACTCAGCCAGGATAGGGCTGGTATATAGGGTCCTATGTGGCTTAACTCACATGTCTGGCACCAGATGGGGATAGCTAAAAAGCTGGATGTAGCTCACACTGTTGACCTACATGTGTTCTCTCCAATGTGGTGGTCTCAAGGTAGCTAAACTTCTTACATGGTTGCGGGCTTTGCCCAGAGCATGCATTACAAGAGGTCTTGATGGAAGCTAAATGTCTTCTTTGCTTTGGAAATCCCAGAATATTACTTTGCCATATTCCATTTGCCAAGCTAATTAATTAGTCCAATCTTGATGCAAAGGGAGGTACATTTTCCCTATGATTCTCAATGGGAGGAACAAAGAATTTTCAGCCATCTTTAGTAAAATCATGTTGCAAAATTCTTTTTTCACATAACTGTCCTATGGAGGGACCATGGTCAATGTGTATCTGATAAGTCATGAAAGCCATTAATACTAGCGCTTCTAAATTTTTGAATATTATAATATAAAAATGAAACAAAGCAGCTACTTCCTCATCATCTTCCACCCACCCTTTCAGTTTTTCAACTTGTATCCCTGTTAAAAGCATGTACTTATTAAACTTGAAAATGGAAAGCTGTGAATATGTATTTCACACTTTCATTTTTATTCTGACATTCTAAACATTTTCCTACAGAAAGTTTAAGAATTGATCTTACAAAAAAACATTTAAAAAAAGTAAATCCAAAATAAACATCTGTGTGAAAGACGCTGAAGGGCTGAAAATTTTCCACTGGATGTATCAAAACCTTAGCCCCCAATTGTTCTTCTCTACCCCATTTGATAAGTCCAAACTGACCAAGAAATAGCAGCTAAACTGGACCCCCAGGCTTGCTGTCTCTATATTCCATCCTGTGGAAAACATCAGTTTCCTCACACCTTCTGAGTATTTTACCAGTGAATGACACTGAGCTAGATACCTTTTCATGCATATGTCATGTAATCTTTACAAACCTTATTTTCTATTTTGCCATCAAAACTATGTGTGAATTTAGTAGTGGAATTTTATGTAAATAAGATAAAAATTTAGACCTGGAAACAATCTTAGAGATATTCTTTCTTGGCATTCTTATTTTTCAGATATGGTAACAAAAGGCTAGAGAAAAAGGAACATTGAAACAACAGCATGTAACCATATTATGTAATAGAAAATGGTTTTTGCCCTAAAGAATTAGAATTAGGTGATTCTAAAGTAAAACATCATTATATTAGTTATTATATTATTTATTGCTGCATAACAAGTTATCTATGATTTAGCATCTTCAAATACCACACATGTATTTTTCACAGGTTCTGTGGATCAGGAATCTAGGTGTGACATACTTGCATGGGTCTTTGGTTTTAGGGTCTCCCACAAGGCTGCAATCAAAATTTTGGCAGCCACAGTCATCTCAAAATTCTGTAGGGGCAGCATCAGCTTTCAAGCTCTCTAGATGGTTGTTGATAGGATTGTATCTTGCAGCCTGTTGGACCGAGTTCCTTGCTGGCCACTGATGGAAGCTTTTCTCATTTACTTGCCACTTGGGCCTTTTCATAGGACAGACCAAAACACAGCAGCTGGCTTCATCACAACGAGCAAGAGAAACTCCAGCAAGATAGAAGTCATAGTCTTTTGTAATCTAATATAAGAAGTGGCATCACAACACTTTTGCAGTATGCTGTTTATTAGACGCAAGGCACTAGGTGTATAAGTCCATTTTCACACTGCTATAAAAAACTACCTGAGACTGGTTAGTTTATAAAAAAGAGGTTAAATTGCCTCACAGTTCCACATGGCTGTGGAGGCCTCAGGAAACTTACAGTTACAGCAGAAGGGGAAGAGGCACATCTTACGTGGTGATAGGAGAGAGAAAAAGTGAAGGGGGAACAGCCACACACTTTTAAACCATCAGATCTTATGAGAACTCACTCAGTGTTATGAGAACAGCAAAGGGGAAAACCACCCCCATGATCCAATCACCTCCACCAGGTCCCTTCCCTAACTCATGGGGATTACAATTCAACATGAGATTTGAGTGGGGATACAGAGCCAAACCATATCACCAGGTCCAGCCCATACTCACCTAGTGATTACCCAAGGGTACACTCAGAGGCAGGGATCACTGGAAGCCATTTGAGTAGACTTCCATCACAATTATATATCTATATTTAAAATTTAAAAATTATTTATCTATCTCTAAATATAATGTATAGTCAACTTTTGCAAGTTTGACCTGTCAACAATTCTGACCTCACTGAACTATGATCAATATTACAATGGATAACTGTAAGGGTGTGGTTTCTGTTTTGGTTTTGTTTTGTTTGGGTTGTTTTGCACCTCAGAAACACCAAAGCTAGCTGAATCATACCTTCTGCATTATGATCAGTGTATATCAAACTGCAAAACCACTTGTAAAATATTTTTTTAAATTTATCCCAAATCAGGTGAAATGAAAGTGTTCCTTTGCATTCTAAACTTGCTTGCATTCATATCACAGAATATACAGCAGTTCTTTAGATATATCAAGTGTCATTTATGGCAACAATGAAAAATATACAAATATTAACATGATTCCACAGCAGGATACACATATGAAGACTTAATGAAGTTGAAGCATATGAAAAGCAAATTCTGTAATATGATTGCTTCATTTAATAACATTTTTGTGAGAAAGGTGTAAAATATAAGTTATAACTTCCAGTAATTATATGAAATTTAAATATCTGCTTCTATTCTAGTAATTATTAAATTTCTACATTTTACTAATTCCATAAGATATGCTGCTGACAATATAGTATTACATAAATTAGAGAAAAAAATTGGAGATATATATATATATATAAACACACACACACACATATATATGTGATGATTTTTTTTAACACAGATTGACATGGCTGGCTGTCTTATTGGCACCTTAAATAATGTTTCAATTATTATGTTTTCCACTATTCCCTTACTTCTCAAAAACAAATCATATGGCCTTACTTTAATGACTATATAGAGGACATTAGGTTATATGAAGCCTAATGGAGAGTTTTAAATTTAAATATTATGAAATAGATTTGCATATATTTAATAGTTTAGATATTTCTATTGATTTACATATATCTAAACCTTATATACTTTATAAATCAACAGATTTTTATAAAAAGTATGATTGATTTTATACTTCTTCTCTTTTGACATTGTTTTATTCATTCTTGTCTTTCAGGGGTTTGCCACCTTTCCTAGGGGGTAGTGTTCCTATGTTTCCACCACATCCCAGGGAAACAGAAATGCTCTTCAAAGGATAAAATTGCTGATGACATTGTTCATGGCAATTGGGAATGAAAAGATTACATGGAGAACAAGAAAAATGCCAAAGGTCTACATGTAAATTCATTAGCTGGTAAGAACATTACCATAAGACTTCTAAAGTTGATGTCCTTCATTATGTAAGTCTATTTTATGTCATGCTACATTGACAAGGTAAACACTAGAAAAAAATTGTGTTAAAAATAATCACGGCGGGCGCCTGTAGTTCCAGCTACTCAGGAGGCTGAGGCAGGAGAATGGCGTGAACCCAGGAAGCGGAGCTTGCAGTGAGCCAAGATCCCGCCACTGCACTCCAGCCTGGGCGACAGAGCAAGACTCCGTCTCAAAAAAAAAAAAAAAAAAAAATCACAGACTTTTTCTTGTTTAGAATCCTTTGGCTTTCAGTATGTTTTTACTAAGATGTATGTTGCAATATTTTATTAATGTACTATGTCATCCTTAGTTAGAATCTACTTATAACTTTGATTTTTAAAAACGCTCAATACAAATCAAAACATCAGATTACTACTCAAAGGATTCTATATCTACGACTGTAACAGCTAAATGAACTTATTGTGTCAATAACAGTTTTGTTTTCTTTTTATAGATATGTAGGTAGCAGGACCCATACTACCTGCCTGCCATACAAATACTGTCATAACTTTGATTTCTCTCGTTAACTGTTGTTGTCACCATTGCTCCAACTGATTAGGAAATCTTGTACCTTCTTCTTCAAGCATCCTTCCTGATCCACAACGTAACCTCTTTTAAAGACTGAGTGTTCACCCTCTTTTAAAGACTGAGTGTTCACAAAGAGGTTCACCCAAAATCAAGGTGTTGAACTATTCAGTACCTTATCCAGAACTGTGAGAAAATAAACCTCTTTGTTTAAGCCACCCAGTCTATGGTATTTTGTTATGGCAGCCCTAGCACACTAAAGTAGCCCCTGTCATTTCACTTAGTTCACAGGCATGCCCTCAACTTCCTAACAAGTGAATCCAAAACCAGAGAGGGAAATAAGTTACTTTTGTCTTTCCTTCTTTGCTGCCATTGAATTCCTTATTGGAGCTGGTACAATAAGGACAACCTTATTGGTAAGTCTAAATTGGTAAGTCGAGTTTAGCGGTGAGTGTAGGACAGCTCTCGGTTCACAGCTATTATGATGACCTGGATAGCAACGCCCTAAAGATTGCAATGGTGGGCCGTGTGCAGCGGTTCATGCCTATAATCCCAGCATATTGGGAGGCTGAGGTGGGTGGATCACAAAGTCAAGAGATCGAGACCATTCTGGCTAACATGGTGAAACCCTGTCTCTACTAAAAATATAAAAATTAGCTGGGTGTGGTGGCATGTGCCTGTAGTTCCAGCTACTCGGGAGGCTGAGGCAGAATTGCTTGAACCTGGGAGGCAGAGGTTGCAGTGAGCCGAGATCACACCACTGCACTCCAGTCTGGTGACAGAGCGAGACTCTGTCTCTAATAATATTATTAATAATAATAATAATAATTGTAGTGCTGGTGACCCACACTTAAACCCCAAGGTACGATAGCTCTAGTATTTTAGAGATGCATTTTCAGCAATCTTTCTTATTCTATAACTGCCGTACTGGAGTATCTGAGACAGAAGGGTTCTTTGAAAAGGGAATTAGCACTACTAAATGAACAATTAAGCCTTGGTAGTATTGCACCCAGGTCACTAGTCCAGACCCTCTCCTTTTCCCCATGCATTTTTTTTTTCATTGTTTTTTTCTACCTAACAGTCATGGTGTGAGAAGTATAAAGAAGAATAAGGCATACCTGTTGCTAAAAATTGGAACTTAAATTTTTTTTAGAAACAGAATTTTTTCTGTTGTTCACACTGGAGTATAGTAGCATGATTATAGCTCACTGTAGCTTCAGTCTCTGGCTCAAGTGATATTTCTGCCTCACCCTCTAGAATTGCTGGCACTACAGGTGTGAGCCACCATGCCCACTCTGAATTTATTTGTATTTTCAATGAGATAATCAGCGACCCATGCTCAGATAATTTTTGAAAACATGCAAAATATATGTGTGTGAGTATATATGTGTTTTATATGTACATATAGATATTAAAATACATGTACATTTTATAACACTCAGGAATCATAGAATGGCTGAATATTTCTGGAGGTAAGGGAAGATATGACAGTGATTTAAATGAATCTACTTCCTAGGTAGAAACTTGATAGCATGAAAAGGATTTTAAGGATGTTGGTCTACCAAATTACTCAAGAGATGTACTTCAGAGAACAATCAATGGGGAAGTAAAACTATTGGGGCGGTGGAGTATACTAAAACAACGCACACAATAATTATTTCTTGAATGAAAATGAATTTGACTTATACTTTTCTGGGAATATCCTATCACTATCAAGTTAAATAATACTTAATAGTGTGTTTGAAGAACTATGACTTCTTAATTTCTAATTCTGGTCTATCTGGCCTAGACTAAAATATAAATGTCAGTCAGAAAATGGAGTGAGAAAATGATGTGGAAATTCACACGTCATTTGATATCAGTGAACACAGAACACAGAAGTACCACTGTGAGGAATTTAAATAAACCAAGCTGGACATTCACAGAATGAATGAGCCTTGAAGTCATATTCATATTTCATTACATTTGTGTTTGATTTTAGCAAGTGGATGGATTTTTACAGGATTATCTTCAAAGCAGCTCTGCCTGTGGACTTCTGAGCCTCACTGGTCTTTATAAAGATCCAACTTCTATACAATTTCATAGTGAAATTTGGGTAAAAGTTTTTAATCTCTCTATCAATTTGCTCAGCTGTGAAATGGGATTTTGGTATGGATGTCTCAGAATTATGTTGAGCATTATGCAGCATAAGTTTAAGCCATAGTAGAATCCTAGAAAACAAGAATTATTAGTTGATATCAGGAATACTAGCTTATTGCATCTGATGTTTGTTTCTGAAATAAAGAGACACATGTTACTGCTTCAAGTCAGTATGTGACTGTTCCTCACTCATTCTCTTGACTCTGGAGCACCCCTTTGGTTTGTACCTTCATACTATATGTTTTTCAAGGCCTGGCTGCCATTTGAGCATGTGTTTCATGGCTGAGCTGGTAGTCTAATTTAGAGTTTGAGTATTAGATAGTCCATTTTTGCATTGAATTAAACCATCTCCTCCAATTAAGGGTTTGTCACTAATCATGGTATTTTAATCTTTATTTTCCTATTGTCTTGCTCTTTTAATCACTTCCACATTCCTTTGTGAGAAAGGTGCTAATTTGGGGGCCCTTCAAACACCAATTTTAATACTAATACTAATACAGTCATGTACCATATAATGGCATTTTGGTCAATGAGGGACCACGACTGTTCTCTCATCAGATGATAATGGCTATACCATATAGTCCAGATGTGTCGTAGGCGATACCATCTAGATCTGTGTAAATATACTCCATGTTTGCACAACCATGAAATTGCTTAAAAACACACACTTCTTTGAATGTATGCCTGTCATTAAGTGATGCATGAGCATACTTGTATTCTTTCTTCTCATATAGATTAAGGAACAGAGGATTCAAATCAATACCTAAACACACAAACACGTTTGTGTGCATATTTTCTCCTTGTTATTGATAGATTCTGTGTTTGTGAATTCTGATACTCAATAACATTTATTTGTAACCCAAAAATCAATACTCACAGTGATTTTATGTTATTCACTAACATGCACATAGAGTAGGAAAATTTTTGAGTGAGTTGCCTAAGGAATATATTCCCAGCTGAGGTTGAGCAAAGTGATGCTCTCTCTTTCACATCGGCTCTTGTACTGATATAAAAATGTGTCTTTTTATAATCTATTTAGTGCCACATTTTGTGGGTATTTTCTTTTTTAGGTGGTTTTGTTTCATGCGGCCCCCAAACATAGTGTTGAAGTTTTTTCCAGTGTTCCTAAGTTCAAGAAGCCTTTGATGTTCCTTGTGGAAAAAATACACATGCTTCCCAGTTTACAATGGTTTACCTTACAATGGGTTTATTAGAATATTAAATGCAATTTCCACTTATACTTTTGACTTACCATGACTTTATCTGGACATAACTCCTTTATAAGTTGAGGAGCATTTATATGTATGTTAAATAAGGTTCATCAGGCATGAGTTATAGTGCTGTTTGCTGCAAATTCAATGTTAATGAATTAACAACATATATTAAATGAGGTATCTTTAAGTAGAAATATACATACAATTAAGTTATTGGTTTGTTGATAAAATGTTGTGGCTAGATGCTTATGGGAACCTCATCATGTATTTCTTTCAGGAGTAATGATTCAGTATTCCCTAATTCAGTATTTGCATTGATTTTATAAAACAAAATTACCATGAATAATGAGAATCAACTGTATATGCATATAAAACAAAATTTGTGACAGCTTTCTACTTGCATATCCAAAACAGCCAGGTTTTAAATCCAATGCTGCTTCTTACCAGGTGTTTAATTTTTAGAAGTTAATTTATCTCCCTCGCCTTTATTTCTATTATATTTAAAATGGTACAGATAATACCTTCTAAGTTTCTGGGGATATATCCAAGGTACACCAGAATATACAAAATACTAGAACACTATATTCACATCCTTGACCCTTTGAATAAGTAGAGATTCATTATTCTTTATAGACTGACCATGCGATATTTCTAATGCTTCTAAATGATTCAGAACTAAATGGGAATTCTTTCCAACTAAGGGAAAATAGAGTTCAGTTCTCTTGAAAAGAGCAGGGAGGTGCCAGCCCTGTGCAAACAACATAGGTTTAAGGAAGACATATTCCAGAGGAACATAGACTCATATGGAAAATGAATCTGATGCCCTTTTTCCTTTCTTTTCAGGGACTATGAAGTCTAGCTCTCAGTTAATTAAGTAAAATAAAAATATCTCCAAATTCCTTGTCTTAAGCGAAAAAAAATTGTGATTTTTCTAAATGAAACTGTAGAAGAACAGTGTAACAATTTAACTTATTTAGCTCTGACCAAGGCAATTTACTTCCCATCATCTGACTGGCTTTACTAATCTCTCTGAGATACCCTTTTCTACAGCTGCTGGGTCTAGGTTTTCCTGTCACTCACAAATGTAGTCAGATAAAAGTATAGAATGTTCAGAGCTCTTGATAATGAGATAATGTGCCTGACAATGGTTTGCAACAGAATAACTCTAAAATGGTTTTTGTAAAGTCACATTTTAGGGTTCATGATCACTTATCCACCTGGACAGAAAATCATTCTTATTTGGTGGGATCTTGACAGATCTCAGAAATGTCACAGAGAGGAACCAGGATAAAAAGGTTTATTTTGGACTGTGCAAAATCACTAAGGGGACAAAAGGATGATTAGCTGGATGGCAAAGGTGCTAGGAGATGATTTCACATGCAAAAACACAGAGAAAACACCTTAGGATAAAAGATGAGCCTTGTCTTCCATTGAAAAGAAAGTCTCCTTCTACCTTTGATGACAAGAACCAAAATAGTTTCTATGATAAAATGTACCTTTTATGCCATTGTGTCTCTATAAAAAGGGAAAATACATTTTGCTTTTAAGTGTATTTTATTTGAACGATGATAACTCTAGTTTTGTATTGTTTTTCAAGAAGCACATAGAATTTCAGTTTAGGAAGGACTTAAACTCCTGTGGGTTGCTGGTGGAAATGAAATATATCAACTCTACAGCAACATTACATTTGCATTTGGCTTTTCTACTTCTGGGAACACATCATGTACATATACATGACTATGGGAGATGATTGATAAACACTCAAATATTCACTGCAACATTGTTACAACAAGCAGTTAAGGGGAAAAAGAAAACAAACTAAAAAACCCTAAGTATCCATTTATCAAACATTGGTTAAATAAAAACTTTGAAATACTATGCAGCTATAGAAAAAATGGCAAACCATTATATTTCTAGGACATTTCTAATTGGAAATTTCAAGGTAAAATACAGTTTATATAATATGAGACCTCTTGTACTAAAAAAGAGTGTGCATTCATATTTGCTTGCTTTACATATACAAATTGCATGGAAACCTATATTAGAAACTAATAAATGGTGTTACCTACACATTTTTAAGAAAATTCCCACTTCTTTATAATTTCATTGTTATTGCTCAAGCACAGAAATTTAAAAAGTACATTCAAAGGAAAGAGAAAGGGAAAGGCAAAAAAGGGAGCTGATGCATTGGCTAAACTAGCTTCATATTTACAACAAATGAAACTGAGGACCAGCATAGATAACTTACACGAGTGTGACTATCCTTCATCCCAACTGGAATTCTGAGTCCTTTAGAGAAAGATTATATTCATTTGTCTTTATATTTCTAGTGGTCTTTAATTCAGTGCTTTTATTCAATAAACAATAGTTGATTGATTGTCATTTAAACATATGCTGACAGCTTATTTCAATTGTTCATATCTTGAAATATTCTAACACATTAAATATCTCTGTAAAATGTCTTTTAATGATTGACAAGCATTCTTAATCAATACTGCTTATAATGGACTTATTAAAATCAGGCGTGGTTGGGTTCCATTTTGACACATTTGAGTAATACCTTTTTTATCCACTGTACTGATATTTAAGCTGCAGCAATCTTAATGGCATGTCTGATTCACCTTTTCTCTAGCTTAATGCAACATCAAATAGAGGACATAATGAGGGAAAATGTATTTAAGGGTACAAATGAGCCCCTAAATTATTTCATTCTATGACATTTGGTAGTTAAAATCTATTCCAATTAAACTCTTTTGAGAGAGTAATTTATGGTAAAAAGACTGTGAATATTCAAAAATAGTTAAATGCTCAGAAGCTTTATTCTAATCATAAAAGCATAAATGTCTACAAAGATTTCAGAACATAACTACTTGAAGTGAATCTGCCCATAGTAGGGCTTATTAGTAACACTAAGATTGAAAAGAATATTTATAGTTTAAAAAATATTGCTAAATTATATATTAAACAATCAAGCTCTTTGGCTTTTGTGGGATAGTTAGATTATATTTTTATATGAATAAATATGGGTATGGTTGAAAGATTTAGCAAAGTTTCAGACATTTTCAAAGTTTAAATAAGATTTTTATACACATTTACATTTATTTATTCAAATCATTTTGCATATGGATTATGTACAACTATTTTGCCAGAATGGACAGTTTTGTTTAGTAGAAATATGACTAAATAAGATAAGGTTGAAATTGTTTTATTAGTTTCAGAAAAAGCTTAGATCCACATCAGAATGAGACTATGCAATATTTGATTTTCTGTTCCCGGTTTATTTAACTTAACGTCCTCCAGGATCATCCATGTTGTCACAAATGACAAGATTGGCTGAATAGTACAATTATTATGTATATATTTGAAAAAAGGAAAAAAGAAAATGGTTTAGAGCTGTAGTTTCCAAAATGAGTTCCATGAAGTGTTAAGTTTATGTGAACTCCTCATATATTGAATCAATGTCTTCTCAGCACTTACTACGTGCCTGACAAGAAGTGAAACAAAGTGATCATCTTGAGAAGGTAATGTTCTGTTAAGGGACTCAGATCTCAAAGTAACACACATATACATAATATGTCAAATTATGATAAGTACTAGGAAGAACTAGCCTAGGAGGATAGATCACAATGGTATGAGGGATGCCATTTTATACAGAATATTCTGAGAAGGCCTCTCACATAATATTCTGAGAAGGCCTCTCAAATAACCATAAGAGGTTATTTGAGCAGAGATGTAATGCAAGGTGAAGGAGCCGTGGGGCTATCAAGTAACTAAGAAGAGCAAACTCAAAGACAAGGAGGTGTTGATGTCCTTGGTAAACTGAAGGGAGGTCAAAGAGTCCAGTGTGGCTTGAGAGGAAAAGAGAAAGACAGATGATGAAGCCAACGATGTTTGGAGTGTGGGAGGCTTACTGACATGGCAAGGACTTTGGTGTTTGTTCTGAAAGAGGAGTTGTCAATGGAGGATTGAGAACAAAGAGTAAAATGTCATTCAATGATCACTAGTCATTATTATGTGTAATTTCAAAGTGTTAATTTTATATCAAATACATATTAAAATGCATATAATATAACGTATGTATTATTGGACCTATTGGATATTTATTACAGATTAAGCATCAAATTTTGAACATTTAAAACTCCATATACATATTATACTTCTTACTTACATTTTATAAATACATTATACATTTCAAGGTATACCAGGAAAAAAATCTATTTGTGAAAGTCCGATAGAGAGAAATGACTTGATTCTATCATTGAGCATCTACAATTTACCAGGTATAAGCTTATGGATAGAATTAAGAGATGAAAAGGGTGTGACCTTATGTTCAATTTGCTTATTTTTTTCATTTAAACAGGATTTTTGAAATGTAAAAATATATGACGGGGCTTGAAGAAAAATAGATTAAGTACATACAAGTTATAAAGACAACTCTTAAGTATTAACAGGTTGGCAAAGTCCCAATTGAGAAAATTTCATAGAACAGTTTCCACAGATATGATGCATTAGCTGAATTTTGAAACGCAAATGGGATTTTTAGGGGTAGACAAATTGGGTGAGTGCATTAAAGTAGTAGGAATGGCCTATGCAATTATATTGATTTGCAAATTAGGAGAGCTCTAAGTAGCGGGATTCCAACATTCAGTTTGCTTTTTCATCTATTAAGTGAAAAGCAGCTTGGAAAAATACAGTAGGGAGTGGTGGGACTTGCGATGAACTGGACGGTTTAAAATCATTTTAAATAAGTATAAATATATTTATTATGCCATACATACATACACACTCTATGTGCATACATGCAGATATATACACTTTGCAATAACCAGATGGAATGCATCAATAGGCCAGATTTATTATATTTGCTAATTTGTGTCATCCACTTTGAGGAAAGTAGTAGCTAGTAATAGATTGGTAGGTAATTCAGGTTACTCTATTATGATAGTTCAGTGAAAGATGACAAATTTACAGGTGTGGTGGTAAGAATATTGAATATTTTTGCATCACCACTGAGGTAAAAAGGACAGAATTTGCTGAGTGATATATATAGGACAGGATGAATACAGAGAAATAGAGAGTAAATGAGTATTTTTATTTAGAGGCATAGGAGGGTGCTGGCAACAGCAACAATCACCGAGCTAGGTGAGAAGGATCAGTGTTAGGAAGAATTAATATGAGTCTTGACATCTCCTGTCTGTTTCCAGAATTCACAAATCTTGTCCTAGGTCTTCAAATATTAAATTTGATTTTATAACATTTGTATGATATCAGAATATATGTGATATTAGAAATATCACAGTATTTAAGTTTCGTTGTATCAAGGTCATATCGGTCACAAAATCAGTAACTTTCCAAATTCTGAAATTGAATAAGTTTGAAAATATGATTGTATACAATGTTACTTCTCAAGAAGTTTTAAGATAGTTACGATAATCAAAAGTTTATAGTACATAAAGCTAGAAGTGTCCTTGGAAATCGTCTAAGCCTATACACTTGTTTTATAGCTGAGAAATCCAAGACACACAGAAATTCAGTTGACTTGCTCAAGATTGGGCAGCTAATTAGTAGCAGAATCATAGAATTTAAACCCTAAGGAAAGAATCAAAGTAAACATAACAAACTTACTAAATATTTTATTAATGTGGATTTAAGAAGAAAATAAGGGGTGTAGGATATCATGAAATGATGGCCAGAAATTTCCCTTGGAGCATGCATTTTTATTCAACGCATGTGACAAAATATTTCTGCTGCATCCATAGGTGTAAATATAACTTTTACTATACATTCATATCTATGTTTGGTATGGTCAGGTTCCAATAGACCTAAAACCTGTTTTTTCTTTCATTAATTTAGAAAACATAATACCACATGCATGGCTTAAATTATAAATAACTTGACAATTTTTTTTTTTTTACTTTCTGGTGAATAGCACAGAGACAATGTGTAAGTTGGGTAAAATATCTTTTTAAAATTGTGAAACAAAATGTTGATTACCAACATTCTATGTTAGCTTTTATCGTTAGTGTATCGTATTTGACATTTGCTGAAGTGAAATTACTTTGCAGCTGATCAGTGTAAAACAAACAATTCTACTTCTCTTATAGTTATGTTGAATCTGCTTCTTCAATAGTTTACTTTTTTATTGATGGACAGTTAATTCACATTTTGTAAGTTTATGAAGTCTATTCCACAGACAGTCATATGGATTAACTTCTGTTAATTACCACTGAAATGTTGGGTTTTCGGCATAAATTGTGAAACGATCCTTTAGAGAATATATGACTTCACAGCTTTTGCTCCTGCCAAACCCTTTGGTTCTGTGGTGCAACATTTAGCCTCTTTGTAATTTAATTTTCTACTTTGAAATGTCACTTGCCAAATACCAATCCAGCTCCCCTTACTCTACATCCAAAAATCATGCCATAAATGTCACATATGTTAAGAAATTGATTGCTTGGATTTGCCAGTGGGCTTAGTGAAAAATCTCGGAGATACAATATTATTTTCACTCCATGAAACTGTTTATATGTTTTGCAAAATAATTCTGTTTCCATAATGTTCATTACACCCACGGATCTCTGTTATTTCAATGTGGTTATGTATGATTCAGGTAAGCTTTCATATAAGCTGAGAACCCTATATTTAAATTGTATTTCAGCTGAAATTTAACCTAAATCATATCCTAATTTTGACAGTGATTATTGGTATAAACTGTTGAACAAATTATGACTTTATTTTTCTACAATACTGATTGACTTTCAGAATCTTTTCAGTGCTCTGATTTCTTTTGGAAGTAAATAACACTGTAAAGTATGACCTGTTCAGAGGTCAATTGCTATTCTCCAAAGAGTGACTTTAAGTTATTTAAACCTCCAGGGATCCTGAAATAGACTGTAGTACAAAATATTTCAGTGCTGCAATTTTCTGTCAATAAAATCATATACTCTTACTAAATCAAACAAACCAAAAACAAAAAAAGCAAAAAGCTAGCAGTTTGCTGAGTTTATACATTTCTGTCATATTGCTGAATACATACCATTCTGAAAAAAGATCTCTTGATCTAGTTTTATACAGTTTTCATATGGCTTGATTCTATCTTCTCTTTTCGAGATGAGGTAGCAATATAAGAAATGATTTGTATGTATGAAATGCTTTGTGAATCTCAAATGCCTGCTTCACTTGAATTATACTCTAATTTTAAGTCATTGCATTTCAAAAGTATCATTACCTAAACTCCATTTAGTAACAGAAAAATATCTTTCATTTAGAACAATCTCATTAGTTTTTTTCCTGATTACTCCTTAAAGTCTATATATTGGTGAGTTTTTATCTCTGCAATGTCCTACATTGTTATTTTGTTGATAGTGTACATGAACCTGGAAACTCTTCATCATCTCTTCTGAGCTTCAAAATATTGACTTCTTAGTAGAGTATCTATTATTGTTTTCATTTAAATGTCCAATAGACATCAAGTACAATGTATTTTGTAGGGCTAAAAATTTTACTTGGTGGATTTTCTGTTTCAGAGACATGAAAGGTAACGATATCTCATTCACTGATTCTTATCTTGGACATCTTGACTGACATACCCTGAAAAAAAAAAAAAGGTGTTACAACTGCTTTCCAAGGTCAATGAACAATCAATCCAGTTGATACAATATCAGAGAAAGTGAGTAGAATATGTTTGCCAAACTCTCATTTTTTTTTTTTTCTCAACTATGGTTATACTCTTGACTACTACCTCTATTTTCATCTTAAGAGCCAACACTTAACATATAAATTTCAAGAAACGTTTCTGAATTTGGAATCTTATTTTGAATACAGATTATTTCTATTAGCTGCATGAATTAAGAAAAAAATTCTATTCATTGTCTTTATTTGTGAAATTCTTATAATGCATGCCTTGCTTGACTCACATGGTTCTATTTTGAATCCAATAAATAAAAATACGTGAAAGAATTTTCAAAACTGTCAAACACTATATAAATACAAACTATTGTTATTATTATATTTAAAAACTTTCCAAAACACTGGACAATCATGAAAAGAAACTATGGTATTTGCTTCCTTTACGGAGTACTAATGAGGGTCCAGAAAATCTTGATTTATTTGGCTTAGAGTTAATATTTTGTGCCTCTTCCTCATCTTCCCTCAATGGATAGTCAATCGATGACAGTGTTTGTATGTATGCATCAAAGGCTTTGGATAGGGATACATAACTTATGGTTGAACTTCAGCAATAGGACTCAAGGAAGTCAAAACTTATGCTGTAATAGAATAAACGAAGATGGTGTGAGGATGGCCACTGACTGCAGTAAAGGGAAGGAAGAAAGGCCCCATAGGACCCAGATAAAATTAACTCCTCAGACTGTTTGAAATTTTTGGTTCTTACCAGTGCTTACTTACAGCAAAGAGATGTAGTGAGATCTAAGTAGTTTCTGTAGTTTAGTTTTAAGGAGAAAAATGAGTGTGGGAGTAGATACTGGGATTTGGATGTTAATATCAGGGTCAGTGGAGATGAGGAAGCTGAACCCAGAAACATTTGGTTTTGTTATCATGTATGTGGAGGCATATCTGAATATATCATATAATTCATATATTCTCTCATTTCTCTTTTTACAGGCTAATAGCCTGAAAAAAATGAATTGCATTTTTCGGTACTAGTGTAGCATTTTTATCACTTAATAATTTACTTTTACAATTCCAGTAGTTTAAATCATATAAATAATTCTCTTATATGCCTCTTTCTCCTTTATCCTCTTCCTTCCATCACATTATTCTTTGTGGTTTGAATATACTGACACTCTATGGAGAAGGTGTTGCATCCTAAAATACAAAGCTAAAGATTATGATGGAAGGTGTCTGCTTCTTTTAGCATGCTTATTCGACTATTACAATTTTGCTTAACCTTCCAATTGAGCCTAAAGCAAGAATAAGGGTGACGCTATTTTTATGTTCCCTGGGCTATACATAGTCTCTACTCCAGTGGTTCCTAAATTTCAGATGCATAATGTTCACCTGTAATGTTGTAGATGAGCACCTATCTAGAATCAACCACCTGAGTTACCTACCTAGTAGGTCTGGGCTATGATGTGCAAAGCTCCTTTTCTAGTAAGTACCCAAAAATAACTGAATGCAAGAAAACCATGGACTAGGTTTTTGTAAACATTGCAAGCTCCAAACACTTTTAACCATTTTTATTCATCACAGTACAAAACTGATGCTGAAAAGAAGAAAAATAGCTCTATAAACAGCATACCCATGTCCATAAAACTCTTATGACTTGTCCCAATTTTATGTGTGCTTTAATTTGCCCATACGTTCTTTGTAACTTTTCCTTATAAGACATTATTAACTTTTTCTCAAAGGTCTGAGGTAGGAAGATTTGTTTACAATGTCCCTTTGCTTTTCTGGAAGCCTGATGCAATCACCTGTGCTGAGAGATATTTATGCCAAGTTCTCCATCCCAAACTCTTAGGTCTCTAACTCAAAACAGAATCATTGCACGCCTTTTGAGTAATGTTTTAACATCTAACTTGTTTTATTACTGTTGCAACTTTATTTGTGTTACTCTGGTATGAGTGTAGGGTATCACACAGTTTTGTGTTTTCTTGTTGTTTGTTTGTTTGTTTGTTTGTTTTGGGATTAGGTCTCACTCTGTCACCCAGGCTGGAGTGCAGCCACATTATCTGGGCTCATCACTGCAGCCCTGACCTTCCTGGCTCAGGTTATCCTCCCACCTCAACCTCCCAAGTAGCTGGGACTACAGGTGTAGCACCATGCCCCAGCTAATTTTTGTATTTTTTTGTAGCGACAGGAATTTGCTATGTTGTCCCGGCTGGTGTCGAACTCCTGGGCTCAAGTGATCTGCCTGTCTCAGCCTCCCAAAGTTCCTGGCTGGAATTTCCTCAAACAAATTAAAAATAAAACTATCATATAATCTAACAATGTCATTACTGGGTAGATTTCCAAACAAAATGAAACCAGTATTTTGAAGAGCAGTCTGCACTTATATGTTTGTCGCAGCACTGTTTACAATAGCCAAGACACAGAGTCAATGTGAATGTCCATCACTACATAAATGGATGAACAAAATGTGGTATACATACACTATGGTGTACTACTCAGCCATAAAAAGTGAATAACATTCTATCATTTGTGGCAACATGGATTAACCAGGAGTAAATTATGTTAAGAGAAATAAGCTAGGTACAGAAAGACAGATATTGCATGATCACTCTCATATGTAGAATCTATGCATAGAAGTAGAGAACAAAATAGTGGTTACCAGAGAATTGAGAGGTTAGGGAGAAGGAGGTGGTGGTGAGAGATTGGTCAATGGGTACAAAGCTACAGTGAGATGGGAGGAATACGGTCTGGTGTTCTTTTGCACTGTTCAGTTACTATAGTTTGTAGAACTTTTTGAATTTGGTACTGCAATATCATTGGTTTGGATTTTTACTGAATAATGTTTTGTCTATTCAGGATTATTTTATGGTTTCATAAAACTTTTAGGGTGTTTTTCCATTTCTGTGAAGAATGTCATTCATATTTTGAGAAATTGCATTGAATTTATACATCACTTTAGGTAGTATGGATATTTTAACAATATTAATTCTTCCAATCCACAAACATGGGCTATCTTTCCATTTATGTATGCTTCAATTGATTTTTATCAGTTTTTTAATAGTTTTCATATAGAAATGTTTCGCCTCCTTAGTTAACTGTATTTCTATGTTTTGTTTTGTTTTTAGCTACAGTAAAAGGGATTGCTTTCTTAATTTTAATTTCAGGTAATTTGTTATTGGGATATAGTAACACTACTGAATTTTGTATGTTTATTTTTTATGCTGCAACAATACTAAATCTGTTTATTAGTTTTAATACTTTTTCAGTGGAGTCTTTCTGGTTTTCTATATGTTAGATTATGTCCCCTATATATACAATTAGGGACAATTTGACTTCTTCCTTTTCAATTTGGATGCCCTTTATTTATTTCTCTTGCCTGATTGCTATGGCTAAGACTTCCAGTATTGTGTCGAATAAAAGTGGTGAAAGTGGGCTTCGTTATTTTAGATCTTAGAGAGAAAGCTTTTAGCTTTCCCCCATTCAGTACAATGTTTGCTGTGAGTTTCTTATATATGGCCTTTATCATGTTGAGGTACATTCCTTCTATACCTAATTTGTTATGAGTTTTTATCACGAAAGGATGTTATGTTTTATCAAATGCTTTTTCAGTATCTAATGAAATGATCATATGTGTTTTTTTTCCTTCATTCTGCTAATGTGATGTACCAAACTTACTGATTTGCATGTGTTGAATCATCTTTGCATTGCTGGAATAAATCTCACTTGCTCATGGTGAATAATATTTTTGATGGACTGTTAAAATTAAGTTTGCTAGTATTTTGTAAAAATTTTTGCATCTATGGTTATCAGAAATATGGGCCTGTACTTTGCTTTTTTGTTTGTTTTGTTCTTGTCTGGTTTTGGTATTAAGGTAATTTTGTTCTTATACAATGAATTTGGGAGATAATCTTCTCCAATTTTTTGGAATATTTTGAGTAGAATTGGTATTAGTTCTTCTTTAAATGCTTGTTAGAACTCAGCAATGAAACCATCTGGTCCTGAGCATTTCTTTGATGGAGACTTTTTACTATTGATTCCATTTTATTACTTGTCATTGGTCTGTTCAACTTTTCTGTTATTACTGATTTAATATTGGTCAATTTTATGTGTCTAATAATATATCCATTCTTCTAGGTTGTTTAATTTGTTGGCATATAATTTTCCCATAATAGTCTCTAATGATTCTTTGCATTTCTGTGGTGTCAGTTGTAATGACTTTTTTTCATTTATGATTTTATGTATTTAAGTATCCTCTTGTATTTTTCTTTTAGTCTAGCTAAAGTTTTGTCAATTTTGTTTATCATTTCAAGAAGCTAACTTCATTTTATTGATCTTTGTTGTTATGTTTTAATTTCTATTACATTTATTTTTGCTTTAATATTTATGATTCCTTTTCTTCTACTGATTTTGGGTTTCCATTTGTTCTTCATTTTCTAGTTCCCTGACTCACAAAATTCAATTTTTTATTTGAGGTCTTTCTTTTTTATGAATCTAGAATTATTTTTATAAACTTTCCTCTTAATGCTGCTTCTGCTGTGTTCCATAGGTTTTTGGTATGTTGTGTTTCCATTATCATTTATTTCATGACATTTTAAAAATCTCTCTTAATTTTATCATTGACTCTTTGGTTGTTCAGGAGTATGCTGTTTAATTTTCCTATATTTCTATTGTTTAAAATTTCTTCCTGTTATTGATTTCTGGTTTTATAATAGCGTGGTCAGAAAAGATACTTGACATAATTTCAATTTTTTAAAAATTGTTGAGATTTGTATTGTAGTCTAACATATAATCTATCCTGGAGAATATTCCCTGTGGTATTGAGAAGCTCATATGTCTGGAAAGGAGTTTCTCTGTAATGATAGCAGCATATAGTTCAATAAACTGCAAGTGGCCTGCACTTGAGTAGATGTTCAATGTAGGAGACTGACCTGATTAAAAGCATTCATAAATTAAAATAAGGGCGATTTTTGAATGAACTTACAAATTGAAAACAAGGGCCATTGTCCTACAATGTGTAAGATCAGTTAGGAAATGTTATTTTTAATGCACACTATACATGTAGCATTTTAATTTCCAAAGTATAAAGTTTTAGAAATCAAACACTGAAAGGTAAAAGGTAAAATCCAAAAAGGCTCAATAATAAAGTAGTTATATTTGATGTTTTACAATTGTTTTTGTTACGGATTATTAATACCCAGTGGAAAACATCAAATTTTCTGTGGATATGTAAAACATGAAGGTACACAATTCTCTAATTATATATTATAATTTTAAATGTTGTTAATCAGAGGGCCTAGACTCTGAAGCTAAAATCCAAATGCCTCTCAGTAACTAAGTCATTCTCTGCTGTAATACTTTGATTGTTATTTGGTGATTTGTTCTTCAATTCCCTAGCTCAGTAATGTTAGACAAGGTACTTAAAGTCTCTCTACTTCAGTTTGCTCAAATTAAAAGTGATATGATATTAGAACCTCATCCATTGGGTATTATAAGAATAATGAGTTAGTTTATTTAAAGCAGTTAGGACACAGCACAGCCCATGGTAAATGCTACAAAAATGCAGCAATGTATAATAGCATATAGTTGAGATGGTAGTAAAAGTTATTATATCTACTTCAGAGTGCAAGAAATACTGCTAAAGGTTATTGCTTGACATTTCAGAAATAACATACGCTCTGATTTTTTGTTTAAATTTCCCAGTAGAATTTTTTTATGTTATATGAAATTACCTGTCTCACTAGTAACTTAGAGAAGTTATTCTAAATAAAAATATAGATAAATTATTTAACCTAGATATAAATTAATTACATTTTTTTCTTTCTTATTTTCCTACCTGGCCATTGTTTTTAAATTATAGGATGACTCATGGGTACATATTTCCACCCTTGTTAAATGATATCCATATTTATGATATCCACATTAAATTATAAATATATGAAGTTTGAAATCTCAACAATGCTGAGATTTCAAATCTCAACAGTGCCTCATATCTGAGGGGAATGGCTTTAAATACAATAACCCTTACTCAAATGAAAAATATGAGAATTGAAAATTACTAAATAACATAAAAACAACTTAAGAAGCTCTAGATAAATTTATATTAATGGACTTATTAACTTAATTCTGAAATAATATATTTTGTGAGTAATGCATAATTCAAATTATAAATTTACAATAATATTTAAAGGGATATAAAAAACTTTATTTGAAATAATCACTAACTAATATTCAAGGACTGGCATATTTCTGGCAAAAAATAACTGTCAATATTTATCTCACTGCTTGAAAGGAGTTATTAAAAGGGCTCAAGATAATTTCATCTAATGCTGAGTTAGATTTTTTCAGCTGAAAGTGAGTTGACAAGAAATGTCAGCAACAACTGTACATACAAAACTGAATCCACTTGGTTTTGAATGAACTCCCCATGTAGTCTCCATCTTGCCTGCGGGAAAGCTTTAAATAAGGCAAGAAATTCAGTGAAACTTACTATCAGAGTCCAAAACAAAAGCCACTGAAATAACTACAAAGAAAGAGCCTAGTAATAAATAATGTTTTATTCTTGATTTTGATACCTGATATTCATGACATTAGGTTTTGTTTGCCCTGTACTATAATTATCTTTTCTTAAAGATAAGGAATGTTATCTTTTTTTCGATTTCCCTTACATAAGAAGTATCTCAAACATTTCTTTTAGTTCCTAGTATTTGTTGAATAAAAAAATTCCCAGTGAAAACTATTGAAATACAGGGGGAAGATTATGCTCAGACTTCCACAGAGCCAGAGAAAACATCACCCAACTAAATCCATGTTAGCCCACAGTTCCTCCCAAAACAATGCAGACAAAAAAAAAAAAAAAGAAAAAGAAAAAGAAAACAAAAAAAAGCAAAAATAATATGCTCAAATACAGAAAATCTCCAAATTAAAAATTACTTATAAATTACAAAGAAAAAACTAGTCACCAAATCTCAGCAAGTAACAGCCACACTGTATCTATAGCAAATAGTTACAGATATGTTGTGCGTATACACACACACACATACACACGCAATGTACATACATACATGAATATATTTTCCAACTCTGAGAGTTCCTAAAGGCAATAACATCCCACTGTCACTAAGCAAACATTACACACAGATTTTTGCTTCTAAGTATTATTCTCTTCTAAAAGGTATGCAGGTATCCTTGTAGATACGGCTGATTCTAGAACTAAAACATGGAAACTGTAAGATGTACTTAGAACATTTTGTAGTGTTAGGAAGTAAAAAGCAAGCTCAGAAAATGATGAGGACATGTAAAAAGAACACAAGGGTCAGCTTGAACTCTCTCCCCTTGACCAAATTTGGAACAATTTGACCAATGAAAATCACAGTAATAGTAACAGAATATAACACACAGAATATAATAAAAATCAAGGATTCAATGCTGAAGTGAACCGATACATGAATAAATGGGGAAAGTGAAGAACTCATACTGTAGAATTTCAAGGAATAAAAGTAAAAAGAATCACAGAATTAGAAAAATTGCCATTTGTTTGCAATCACAGTAGTAATAGATTCAGGCAAGGATATCAATGGATAATGGGCAAAAGTATGACAACAAACTGAATATTTACTTGGTAACATCTCTTCATAAGATGCTTATTAATTACAAAGAAAAAATGGTAAATTTGTAGTGGAGAAATCTGGTAGACACAACCTTAACTGCAGATTTAAAATGTACATTATGAGCAATGGGACAAATCAATACCAGATGCCTCCTAATAAGAAATACTGGGAAACACACATCACATCTGCTATATTCCTGCAAACATATTATAATCTGCATCTAATAGTTAGAAACCATTAGTCAAACTCAAAATGAGGGACAGTTAACAAGATAATTGGCCTGATCTTTTTAAATATGTAAGGTAATATTAAGTCTGACAGAAGTGAAAACTAAAGATAACATGCCATTCTGTATTGAATTCTGGAACAGGAATGGACATTAGTGGTAGAACTGACAAAATCTGATGAAAAGGTTTAGATTAGACAATGCTGCTTTATCAATGTTATTTTCCTCTGTTTAATAAGTGGATTCTGGCTAAGAAATATCCTATTTTTAGAAATATACTGAATTTATAAACACATGGAAATATTGAGAGGTAAAGGGGTATTTAAATGTAAAATCTGTAACTTACTTGCAAAAAATGTATTTTAAAAAAACAAAACACACAAGTGTCTTAGCCAGTTTTGTGTTGCTATAACAGAATAATATAGATGGGTAATTTATAAACAACAAAAATCCATTTCTCACAGTTCTGGAGGCTGAGAAGTTCAAGATCAAGGTGCTGGCAGATTTGGTGTCTGGTGAGGATCCACTCTTTGCTTCCAAGATGGGGCCTTGAATAATGCACCCTCCAGAGAGGAGGAATCCTGTGTTCTCATATGCTAGAAGAGTAGAAGACTGGACAGAGAGTTCATTCCTGAAGTCCTTTTATTAAGGATTTAAACCTACAGATGAGGATGGCGCCTTCGAGGCCTAACACCTTGTAAAGGCCTCACCTCTAAATACAGTTACAATGGCAATTCAATTTCAATATGAGTTTTAAAAGGGACAAATATGCAAAGTGTTACACACAGACAAAAATAGATAGATGATAGAGATGACAGATGATTAGATAGATAGATAGATAGATAGATAGATAGATAGATAGATGATGGATAGAGAGACAGAAAGTGAAGAGCATGATAAAGCATGTATGAAGAAAATGTTAACACTCATGAAATGTAGGGGGAAAGATATGACAATACTTTCTACTATTTTGTACTATTATATATATAGTGTGTGTGTGTGTCTTTTTAAACTCTTGCTCAGTTCAACCTTAACTGGAAGTATATGCATTCTGATAATTAAATGTTACAATATGAGAGTTATAAACCATGTATCCTATTTGTTTTCTCATTTTATTACCAATTTGTGATATGAAGTGTTATGACACCATTGCAAAATAATTAGAAAAGTATTATTGTTTAAAAAAAATTGGCCATGCTAATAGGGCAAGCAAAAGCGAATCTGAAATTTGTCATAACTAATGCATATTCCTTAGCATGGAACAGGGAAAGTAATATCTTTAACAATATTGAATTGTCAAAGAAAAAATTGCTTTGACAGATTTCACTATTTCGGAGACAAAGCTTAAAATTGGGACTATACAGAAAAGACAGAGGACAGGGACAGAAAGGAGGTGGCTTCTTGACCAGTGAGGGGAGGCAATGTCTTCATGGATTATGGACACTGCAGACAAACAGCGGCTACGTTTACTGGGCTGCTGTATGCACGCTTGTAGTGCTTGTAATTGAGGATGATTATGGTTAATGACTCCAGTAATGTGCACTTTCAAACCAGCAGGACAATGTAATTTGTATCAAACCTATTCAGTATCTCTTCAGGCATTTTGCCTGGTTTAATCTTAGTCCAGCACTGGCTACAGAGAGATTCTCTGGAAGCTTCACAGCTGGCTCAAATTAAAGATATCATGCCCTCCCTGACCCCCAACCCCTTCAGTATATTCAGAGTAAATAAAGCTGTTTGAGTCTTCATATCAGTTGGATGGCTCAGGGCCTGTCATAGTTTAATGCGACGGGACAAAGATCTTTAGTACTGAAAGCACTAGGTTTTAGTGTGCAGATAGGAAGCAGAACATCTGTCTGAAATTCACTGATGAGACCCTAGCCAACAACAGCTACACTTCTTGGTAAGAGGAACCCGTTTTACATTTTAACGTAGTGTGAAGCGTAACATTCTGTGACATTATGAGAATTTCTCAAAAGATAAGAAAGAAATAGTTAATAGAGAAATATGTGTATTTCTGTATTTCTACAACTTCCAGGAGGAAATACCTGGTAACCAAATTGCTTATGGAATCAATTCAGGAATATATTCTATTTAGAAGCTAGCCTATTACCTTAAAGCTAGTGCTAGATAAATTATGTAAATGAAAACCTTTTTAATTTTTAGCTATGAGGTTAAGAAGCATAAACATGCTTTTCTTTTCTTTTCTTTTTCTTTTTTTTTTTTTTTTTGTTTAGTGCCATTTCAGGGAGGGTTAAGGGGAAATTTCTAAACACTTGTGTCTGTAATTTTCAGACTCTCTTCGCAAATACTGAAGCATGACAGAGTTGTTTACACAAATGAGACAGAAAAATATGTGAGGGGCCTAAGGCTCAAGATAATTATAATTTTGACATTAAAAAAAAAAAAAAGCTATTATGTTCCACTCCTCTGTTTTGTAAGTTGAGTTTTCCTTTCCATGCAAGAGAATGCAAACCACTGCATTTTGTCAGTTCCAGAAGCAACATTTCAGTCTAAACAAAAATGCCTGTCAATGACGACAGTAGGACAAGGTTGAAAAATGAGGTTAAAGTTCAGGCATATTGAGGTCTCAGTGCTAGGTAAATGGCATAGGGAATGATTGACACGTTAAAAAAAAAACAACAGCGTTTGGATGGCAAGTAGTTATAAGCAACAGAGAAATGTGAATAACTCAGGCGATTGTGATACAAGATTTTTCATTCATAAATGTAAAGGTGCATGCCTATATTCCCAGCTACTTGGGAAGCCGAAAGAGGAGGATCTCATGACCTCAGGACGCTGTAGTGTGCTATGATTGCACTTGTGAATAGCCAATGCACTCCTGCCTAGCCAACAAAGCAAGACCTTTATCTCTTAAAAAAACCAAAAAGTTTGCTAAATTTTATTTTTTAAATATTTATAAATCAAACTGGTATGCTCTCAAATGTTTACTTATGTGTTAAAACTCTAAAATTTTTGACAAGGACCTCACATCACATTGTTGATTATGTTATCAAGTTCCTATAATAAATAATTTTGAATGTAGAAATACAGTTGTTTTATTTCAAATGCCTCAAGTTAAATTGACTATAAATGACCACATCTTTTCTAGCATGGAAATGCTGTTGCTCCTTTTATGAAACTAATTTTAAAACGTCATTTGCTATAAAGACTTATTGGCAGAATTTACCAGTTTCACCAGCTGACTGAAAAAAATAAAACTCTTACAAAATCAGATAAAATATAAATATGTTGTTTTGCAGTTTTCTTTTTGTATCACATTTTTAAGAAAATAAGTTTAAAAATGCTACAATTTTTGAAAGTAAAAGGACACCTATTATAATACAGTGTAAAATAAAATACATACTTTTTGGACTGGTAGTAATTCAGTTAATCTATGTAATCTATGAGAGATTTATAAATTCAAACTCTCAAAAGATTATAATTATGACTATAATTCCCCTAGTATCTCTTCTAATAATTCTCTAATCTTTCTCCAACGTTTTGATGATCATTCCATTTTGACTTCTCTTTATGAGTGTCAGTGACTACTACTCAGGACTAGCTCAGAGTATGGAGTATTAACACTACATATCCCAGATTCCTTTGCAGCTGGTGCCCTGCATGTGACCAGGAATTTAGTAGCAGATGCACCAGTGTGGGAACTGGAAAGGGAAAGGTCTTTCACAAACATGATCATGAAGGCATTTCATTTTTCTTTCCTATACAGCTGTGGCATAGATCCTGGCTTTGTGACTCTTGACTAGCAAGCAGCAGCATTAGGATTTCTGCTGAGTCAGTCCTGTGATATAGTTAGGCATTTTTCTGGCTTCCTTGTTTTAGGTTATGTAATTTATAAGTTGAAATGTCCTGTAATAAACCAATTTTTATTTAAACTAGCTGGCGTAGACTCTGTAGTCTGAATCTTAAAAACCTTATTAGTAATATGTGAAATTGTAAAAGATGTTTATTTCCACGTGCTTGAATCCTGTTATTTTTCTGGATGGTGTGTTTCATAATGAAGCAAAATCAATGTCACCATCCCTCAGTAGTGGAAGGGAGTGTGTTTTCTATGTTGTTATAATTTTTTGTCACTTTTTCTTTTTTTTTTCTGGGCCATTATGCATGACTGAATAATTAAGCTGTTATTTCAAATGTCTGGTCACAAAAACATTTGTGCCAGCAGTTTCTAGTATGATCTGATCAACGCGAGTGAGACATTTTTGCAAACCTATAACTGAATCATAGTAGCAGCTCTTTATCATCAAATTTTTTGCTCTTCTGAAGACTGGTCAGCTTGAAAAACATTCAAATAAAAGACATGTGCACTTTCACGATGCTTGGTTTCTATAATTACCCAACATCTCAATACCTTGTCTTGGCCAAGTTAAAATGAACTCTCTTAGGCCAGTGTAGACCTGCTTTCTCCTCTACAGGTAGGCAAATGGAGCTTCTGTGCTTCCGGTCTAGTTCTTCCTGGATCATACTCTGTTCATTGCCCCTCACTCTAATATTTCTTAAACTTTTCTTTTTTAGAATATTTCCTGTCTCTTTCCTTTGTACTTCCTAACAGCTATCTCTTTCCTTAGAATTATTTAAAATTGTATTGCATGTTTACAATTTCTTCCTCTGATCTGTTTCAATTTTACAGAACTTTCTAAAGTTGCAGATTGCCAATCAAATATTGACAAATGCTAGAAAAATATTGCGGTGCAACATCTGAAAATATTCTGCGCTAGTCATGCAATGCTTAAAATCAGTAGATATGCATCGGTATTTGATGTTTTGCTGAAGTAGAGGTAAAACCGCTACTGTCTTGCCTTTACCTGATCTTAGGAAAAGTCTTCATTATTGATCTTATGAAAAGTCATCATTAGATTCCAGATATGTAGCCATTTTCTACAGAGTATGCCAGTCCTTTTCACATATTCTTGAGATATCATTAGGAGTAACAGAGGCTTACATTTTGACCATCTTTGGGACCAAAGGTCGTTGTAATAGGTCAAAAAAGAGGCAGTCACCCTTGGTCTTGTCATGCTACAAGCCATCCTGGGCCCTTGAAATGAGAGAATTGAAATGTTAACTATAATAAGAACATCGTAAGAGTGGACTTTGATGATGTATGGGACTGAAGAGTCCAAGGCACATCTATCAGGTCTCTGAGTGTATCCTGATAGAAGATGAAAGGTTGGCCTATCTAGATAAAACTTATGTTTCCCAAACATTTGAAACTGGTGCTATCTTCTCCCCCACTTACAGTATGTCATGTTTTATACAATGTTTAGTTGACATACAATGACAGTAAATAACATACCAGATGCTTATAGTAAGACTTACTCAGAAATTTTTAATCTTTTATCAGGAAGACAATAAATATATCACTTTTCTTTTCCTTTGCTCTATGTTTCTACTCTAGAGAATGAAAAACAAACAAACCAAAAAAAAAAAAGTGGGGGGTTTTAAATAGCCAGTAATTACTTGGATATTTGTGTGCTTTTACTTCTTCAGATTGAGGTCTATTGAAATAATTTCATTAAATATAGAATAAAACTAAATTACAACAATATTTTTCTCTTGGAATATTATTCTTTTTCTCTAATCCCAGTTGATAGTCTTTCATGGCCTGACACCTCAAATAGGGCATTCTGCAAAAAGGCATTTTTTAATTGGCACTTTGAAGCCTACATTCAGTATATTGTTTGAATGGTCAGGGAAGAATAGAAAGCTTTTCTTTTCAAAATTAAGTTATTTTGTGGAAAAGAGTATAGCTTGGCTTCAGATTTATCTATGTCATATATGTACATTAGAAATATATACCTTTTACAGCTATGTATTCATATCAAACGCATTTAATGAAAGGTTTTTTAATATGCAGCTTTTGACAATCAATTTATTTCCTGTTGACCTAATTCAGACTGAGTAACATATTTTATAGTGCAAAGGTATAACTGCCAGCAGCTAGTTTAGTTTTGTTTTGTTTCAGTATTAAGGGAGAGTTTTGTCAACATTGGAATCCAAGGAAATTTTGGAAAATCTGAGTTAGAAAACAGATTTTATGCTCTGCATCTGGATATAGTAGAAAACCTACTGTTTTGTTTACTTGTTTTCAAGAAAAATATAAATATAGAAATTTTAAACCATCTCCGACATAAATGTTCTGGATAATAGCAAGTGAGTACAAAACATATGGATTGTATTTTCCTTTATCCCAAAAGGCTGAAAACTTAGTGTCTGAAATGGTTGATAAAACTTTCCTTCTTCTTTTCGCAATATTAAGGCTGATAGTAAAGTAACAGACTCCAGAATGCTAAAACAATTACTGAGGAAGTACATTAGTCTGGGTTCTCCAGAGAAACAGAACGAATAGGATATGTGTGTGTGTGTGTGTGTGTGTGTGTATGCGTGTATGTGTGTGTGTGCGTGTGTGTGTGTATACACAGAGAGAGGGGGGAGAGAGAGAGAGAGAGAGAGGGAGATAGAGAAGAATTTTAAAGAATTGTCTAAAAAAAAAAAAAAGAATTGGCGCATGTGTAATGTGATTGTGGGGACTGGCAACCTCTTATCTGTAGGACAGGCTGTCAGGTTGGAGATCCAGGGAAGAGCTGATATTGCAGCTTGAGTCCAGAGGAAATCTGGCAGTAGAATTCCCTCTTTCATGGATGACCTTAATCTTTCTCTCTTAAAGACTTCAACTTAAAACAAATCTGAGACCCACTCACATTATTGAGGGTCATCTGCTTTACTCAAAGTCTACTGATTTAAGTGTTAATCTTACCTAAAAATATCTTCACAAGGACATCTGAGATTGCTGTTTGAACAAACACTTGGAGATCACAGCCTAGGCAATCTGACACAGAAAATTACTCATTGTGTGTGGCATTGATAGTCTGTGCTCACCAAAACTTAAAATTATTTCACCAAACTCTTCTTTGTGGACATCATTATCTATCAAATTTCGAGGAATATAAATATCCCATATTCCTTCTCTTCAACCCTCTTAAAAATTATATCATTTTAACATCCTTTTATTTCCAATATCCCCTTTCTCTATGTCTTTTTCATCTTCTCAGCTCTTGCACCCACAGTACAACAATGCATGCCAATTTTCCTGATTGAATTACTCCTTATGACAGGGAAGACAGAAATCCCCACGATCCATTCAGCAATTTTGAATCTCTGGTACCAGTTGACCTCTACTCCATGGCAGGAACTACACCATCCCCTGTTTCTAGCCTCTTGAAGATTAATTTTTATGTGCACTCCTGTGTATATGTGTATGTTTGCGTTAGTTCTCTTCAGATGAAATTCATTTATTTTTCCAATCCAATATCACTAAAGCAGAAGACAGAAATTTTCACAGTTCAATGAATGCAAAGTAATAATTACATATGTGAATATTAAAGAATTACAGAGCTAATTATTACTCTTCCAAGCATAGACAATTGTAGGCAGAGGTAAAATCTCAGGAAACCCAGATATAGGGCTTAAAATAGTTAGACATTACAGTTATCCGAAGGGCAGCTCCTCTGTAAGATCAGATGGACATCCCTTTCTTGCTCTTTGTTTCACTGATGTGCATCTCCTTTTGCTGTCTGAAGGGAGAACCTATGCTGGAAAGCCTAGGCAGGGGTTGTCTAGAAAATTCTTGTGTCTTCATACTATGCTGCATCTACTGACAATATGCTCCTTAAAGCAAATATTTAGGAAAAGATTTACTTTTATGTTTTAGGACAGCACATTCTACTTACAGCTTACTGAGACTGAGCTTCAGAAAATGTATTATAGTGCCTGAGTAGAATCCTCTTGTTACAGAAAATAACAGTCTTCTGCCTAGACATATCCCATATGGAAACCAATAACAGTTGATCTTTTATTAATCATGTTACATTTTTCAGACTACTGTTTCAAATATTTTTACAAGGCCACAAAAGCCTCAGATCAAAAATGAGTACATATTTGCCAAGGTACATTCCTGGGCAGGTGGCCAGAGGGGCAACCAGGTAACCCCAGCCAGACATTTTGTGATGATATGTGACATCATCTAAACCATTCATCCTCCTTTTGTTTGTGCTTTGCTCATTTGCTAGTCATTGTCTGACATTTATTACCTTTTTCTCCCCCATTGATCTATATGTAGAACAAAGCCCTCTGAGCAGGCACTGCAGGCTCCAGTAAAAATAATTTTTCTTTTATTCATAAGGTGAACTTCACCCCCAGCTATGAGCTCGTAATTCTGACATGCAATTCCATTATCCAGGAATTGAGATGCTGTTTATTGATACCATCTGCACATCCATTGTTCACATGTTAGGTTATTTTTCTCAACTCCTAACTCTCAATGAGACGATGTGATGACAATGCCATCTGTGCTTCCAAGTTTTTCATCTTCTTACCCAAGAAGGTACGTTCTTAAGGTGTGATTCATGTCAGTATGGGTCGGTAGAAGTGCTATGTGGAGATCAACATGGATGTGTCCTTCAGAAAGGTGACACCAGCCCTAACTGGCAGCAATCCATATTCAGTTGTTCAGAAACTATTAATGAGAAATCACCAAACAACATCCCTAGTTTCCTCTCTTAAGGCCCAGGTTGCCTTAAACTTCTTTGTTCCCTGGAATTCTTTATGGGCATGGTTTGTAAAGAATCATTCCTTGTTTTCTTTGGACCTGAAGACCAGTCTTTTAATGCATAAGTCTATCCAAACCATTATCTTTCCGATGGTTTCCTGCTTCCCCCAAAATTTTCCCCTTATGGGCCATAAACTGTGTAATATAAAGAGTAATAGATTGAGCTAGAATCCAGGTGTTCTTATTTCTAGTTCTAACACTGTAAATAACTTTGTAGGATTGAGTGCACATTAAACTATCTTTAGGATTCTATTTCCTCATCTGAAAAACTAGTGTAATGGGGTGGTAATTGTATAGCATCAGGGTGTCAGTTGACTTTTAAGTAGGAATTTATCTTTTCTCTCTTTTATGTAAGTGAGATATGAAATGGCATTTAGAAAAATGTTCACTGAGTTTTGAAAAAGAAAACACACTGCTTTGGTTTACTTTGTCTTTTTAAAAAGACAACATTTCACTATGATGTTGAATTAAATTGCATGTTCCCCATAAACACTTAGAAGTTATAATAATGTTATTCATTTAAAACCCCTCCAGAGCTACCATGTAGGTAATATTTAAAGATCATTGTTCTGAACCAATGACATAGAATGAGTTACTGAGCTATCAAACGCCTGCATTGGTGACAAACGTAATTGTATATAAATGTTTTATATGATGCACAGATATGAGTATTTGATGAGTACATGCCATTAAATCCAAATATATTTATCATTGCTGTTCTGTGCAAGGATTTCATGTAATTTAAATATTTCCCTTGCATGAGGTTTTCATTGTAAATATATTTCATTTATAAAGTCTTATTAATTTCACAGGCTCATGGTTTTACTATTTTCCCTATTAAGAAAATTTGCCATTTCCTCATTTTTCCTCATTATAATAACACTTTAATTCAGAAATTATCACATGAAGGATTTGGAATGGTGGCAGACTTTGTTGTGACATTTTGCTTCACACAGCACAGCCTTGCTTTCTGCAAGAATTGTACAGTGACAATGCAATGACCTTTAGATACCACACATCTGCCTAGGATAGAAGTATCTTTGTTTCCTTTTATCACACACTTTTTTGAGCATTTAAGATATTCCAGGCCCCATGATAAGCACTAGAAATACAAAGACAAAAAGGTACAATTGCTGCCTTGTAGTAACTCGCTGTTTCATGTGAGATGTGGATTCGTCAGGGCAAGAAAGTAGATAAAGCATTGGTACCTACCTCCACTTTTTTCAGGTCCCAACATGCAAGTAAAATAAAGGTAAAGAAGGTAAATAAATAAATTGACAGCTGAGAGTAGGGTGGGGGCATCAATTAAAGACAGGTTTAGACATTTCTGGCAGACAAAAAGAGATGAATGGGTGAGTCATTAATCAAAGAACAGAAAGACAAAACCTAGAACACTTGAAGAGGAAGTTGCAGCTAATGAAAAGCAGACTTCTTCAGCAGAACCCCCAAGAGGATGCAGACTAAGAAATGCCAATGCTTTGATGGGTACAAGGAAGAAATAGGACTAAGACAAGACAAATAATGGAAGACTTACATGGCAGATGTAAATCACCCACATCTCTTTCTCCAACTCCTTATGCTGGATGCTCAACATTGAACCCTTTACCCCAGGCACAAATACAAGTTTGACAAAGCCATCTGAGGGAAATAAGGTTGGTTCGTTTAAGTAACAGAGACCCAGAGTGAAATCTTCTTTGTACTTTCTTGTCCTGTTGTGTATGGGTCCTGCAGCATAAGAGTCACCCCCGTGATTTCTTTTTCTAAAGCATTTTCTGCTGAATGCTGTCTCTCTATCAATCTTCTTAGACTCTTATTGTTAAGTATGGTTTGACTGCCATGACTCGCCATAAATTCATAAAGGTACTGCAACATGAAATAGAATGGTGACGATATATTAAGTAAAAACTAATCCTGAGTAAATAAGAGTAATTTAGGAAACCCAAATAATTTTTTAAAGTCTCCTCAGGCGAATTTGAGGTTTTGGCCTTGAGAATTAGAAAAAGAAAGAAAGTAAGGAAAAAGAAAGAGGAAGGAAGGAAGGAATAAAGGAAAGAAGGAAGGAAGGAAGAAAGGAAGGAAGGAAAGAAGGTAATGAGGAGAAAAAATCTTGGAAGTTAAAGGCATTATTGAAATAACATATTTAATAGGAAAGTTGGAAAATAAATATGAAGTTACTTGCTCATTTGATATAACTACGATAAAAATAAAGGAATATGGAAGAGAAAAAATAACATCAGTTCAGGATGGCTAACACTTGGCTAAAAGAGTTATTGGTAAAAAGCATGAAGAGAACAAAGATGAAATGATCAAAGACACGGTACCAAAAATTCTTTAAAAGCTAATAAGAGAAACCAACCTAATTTAAAAGGATTTCCATGTACTCCACCTTAAAATATTTAGACACATCATTGAGAAACATAAGAAAAAAAATCCTAAAATCACCTGTAAATGACATACAATTAGACTATCATTGATTTAACATTATAGATAAAAATGGAAACATGTTTTCAAAATTCTTAGCAGAAATTATTTTTGATGTAGACTTACATACTCATGAATACTTTCACTAAAATGTTAGGAATGAATAAAATATTTTGAAATCTGAAAGAACTCAGGAAGTATGCTTGGCCAAAAATTTCCTTAGGAAATTAATTGTGGTCATATTCCAGCAAATTAAATGAGTAAGAAAGGAAAATGTGAAAATCAGGAAATAAATACAAGAGAACAAGATAGGGAAGCTCTGATATGTCACTCTGTAATTCACCTCTTGTCTAGTTTAGATCAGAAGGACCTATAATAGAATATAAATATATCAGTGTATCACAAAGGAGAAGATGTAATCAACGCACTACCTGGCCCTATTCTAAACTCTAATTTACATTTGCACTATACTTTTATGATAAACCTGTAGACAGATTATGAGATTATTAACTTTGCTTTAAGATAAGAATATAAAAGCAAAAATACAGAGAGTTAATAAAGATAAGTTGGAGGAAATGGGTGCAGCAATGCCCTCATCTTAGAAAGTGGGTGTCAAGACATAAAAATTAAGGTTCATAGACCATAAATAGTCATTTGAATTTGCAGATAGGAACAGTGAAGATAGAAACTGAGAATTATGGGTTAATTATTGGGGGTGGGGAGTGGATACATGGGTGGCGAATTAAAAGCCTGGCTTTTTAGAGTGAGATACTAATAGACAATGAGTACATTTGAAAAATCTGAAAGAAAATTTACTTTTTACTTTTTTGGAGTGTATTACTGTTCCTAATTCTCAGGGTATTCATTGGACAAATTAAATGTAGAAATATTTGTAAATTGTTGCTTCTGGATAAGGGAACTAGGTCTGAGGAATATTGAGGTGTTTATGTTAACTTTATTGCACACCCTTTGGTAGTATTTAAGATTTTTTTTTTTAATTTTATGTATTATTTGAATAAAAAGTAAATAAAAGAAATAATAGCAGCGTGAAAAATGCTAGGATGTTGATTTCCACACAAGAGTTTATGTAAGAACATTCAGAGAGTGACGGTTAATTCCAATTGTTCTCTCTCCATATCCATTTTAGTAAACTATTTAAAATGCAAGGTCATGGATTTGGACCTTTTGCTTGGGGGAGGCTAATGCACTTGCTAAAATGCATTTTGTCTAGGGATATATTTACACACTGATCAATGAAATTTAATAAGGCTTACTGTTCATTTACCTCTCTTATGGGAATATCATTGTTTATTTCACTGTTAATTGACTATTATTGATTATTTATCATTTATTAATACTTGTGTGATTTTAATTTAGTGTTGGTTTTAATTTCCCTTCTAGTAATAATTTTCTTCAATTAGATTTATTTCAGTGGCTTTACAGAGAAACAATAACGTTGTTTTCCTGGATAAATTTAAGGAGAGATTTAAATTTTAATGCAAAGTTATCATCCTTAATACCATTTCAAACATGCTAGTCCATGCTCTAACCAAATGCTCCTGAGGTAAAGTTCAATTATTGCATTGATCAAATGTATTAATGCATTGATGTTAAGTCATTAAATAACTAATGCAGGATATCTCTATGTAGGGGAACCACACAGCTGGAGTTTGTAGATAAGATCCCAAATATTGCTATTTCTCTGACTACCTAATGCTTCAAGGGTTTGTACTTCAACAACTCTTCTTTTAAGCACTTTGTCTATGTGGGTAATGCCTGCCTCCTATTGATATTGTAAAAACTAATTGCAACTTTTTAGGAATCATGTATTTCATGATTGGTTAAGTAGAGAATCATAGATGTGAGCCCTATTTCAATGTCTTTGTAAGCTAAAGATTAAAGATAATGGAGAGGTCCCTACAGAATAACTGTTATCTTATTAGTTCCTGGTCTTGTCCGATATTTAAAACAATTACTCTGCTATACCTTTCTTAAAATGATCATTAATTATACTATCTAAGTATTTTAAACTTTGTTTTTAAGATTCATTATAAGCTGGTAAAACACTGTAAAAGGGATCTAATTTGAAATCAAACTTATTTTTAGATTTGAGTGCATGAGAATAAAGATGTTTTAAGGTAGTTGGCAGATTTGGCATCTTCACTGGTAAAATGTGTTTTTATTTCTATATAATTAAAAAAATATGTAATCTATTCTTTCAAGCAGAGACTCTTGCTGGAGATTGAAGCATAGCCAAAGTGTTGAAAATCTTGCAGAAGGGAGTGAAGGGTAATCCAAAAATTATACACTGGCAACTCTCACCTCTGCACCTGGAAAACTAGTTTGAAAGATCTTGGAAGGTGGAACACAAATCATCTGGGTGAGCAAAATTCTTTAGGAATAAATCAGCCTGGGCTTTGCAAATGTAAATCATTCCCCCTCTGCCTTGAAAGGATACTTTATGATGCTTAACGAAGAGTAAATAAAGGAAGTTTGCCAGATGTACTCAATTTAGACTTTCAATGCCTCTTAAAAGAGATATTTTTATCCTGAGTATCACCTGACAGTGGGAATCTGTACCTACATTTAGAGAACACACAAGAAGCTTTTTTACCACCTGGCTTAGCTACAGTCCAGCTTTACCAGAGACCACAGAGTTAGCTTCTGCCCCTGGACAAATCCATTTTTTTTTGTTGCATGTCAATTCCCAAGAACCTGTAAATTCTTGGCAACAGAAGGAGAGGGAAAGTTCTGTTCATGATTAAAAACTGGATTAATTACAAAAGGCAGGATTGTGAGTATTGTCTTGCTGCTATTAAAAAAAAAAAAAAAGAACTGTCTGCTTATTGGAACAGAGTCAAATATTTAATTCATCATTTAGAATAGAAGGAGGTGGGCTTTTTATGTTGAATTGCTGAGGACAAACACTTAGAGGAGATGAAAAATCCTGAGAAACTAATGCAAAGAGAGTAGAAATACATGCACCCTGCCCCACTCCCTGTGACCCGATTCTTGTCTATAGGACTATGAAAAAAAGAAAACATTTATGAATTAGTACCTTTCTTTAACCGATTCATAATCTAAGAAGATACGACTAAGTGCGGTGGCTCACACCTGTAATCCCATCACTTTGGGAGGCCTAGGCAGGTAGATCACTTGAGGTCAGGGTTGGAGACCAGCCCTGGCCAACATGGTGAAATCCCGTCTGTATTAAAAATACAAAAATTAGCCGGGCATGGTGGCAGGCACCTGTAATCCCAGCTACTTGGGAGGCTGAGGAAGGAGAATCACTGGAATCCAGGAGGCAGAGGTTGCAGCGAGCTGAGATCACACCACAGCACTCCAGCCTGGGCGACTGAGCAAGACTGTCTCAAAAAGAAGAAAAAAAAAAAAAAAAATAGGAGATGCTACATATAAAATGGTCATTAACCTTGAAGTCAAACGCAAGAGGCAAATGATTGACCCAGAGAGGAAGTAAAAGCAGATTTCAAAGGAAAGCGCAAACACTCTTATGTGAGATGGTCAGTGCAGATATGCTTTGGTCCTAAAAAGGGGTGCATGTCAGAGATAGCGTAAGACATTTGTCCAGGGTGGAAAATGTGGGCAAAAGGACAGAACAATTCAAAGTGATTTGTGCAGCATTTAATAGCCCACATAGCTAGTTAAGTACTGTGATTAGCCAAATGTCTCCATTAATGTTTGTTGAACATGATCAAAGCAAACTTTTGAATATATTTGTTATATACTATACAATATATGAAGAATGAGTCACATTCATGAGTGAGAGGCCTGAGATGCAAAAGGGTTGGAATGAGCCAGGTTTTGAACATTTACTCTATTGAATAAAGTTAATTTTTCTAAAGTAATTTATATAATAATAAATATGAATCAAATGCAAATACACAAGTCCTTTTTAAAAATACAGTGGAACTAGACAAGCTAAATAAATATAAACTTCTAAGGAAAAATAAACAAGAAAATACAGCAAGAAAACTTAGAAAAAAGAACAGAAAATAAACTAGCCCTTCAAGATTTTAAATGCTTTCAATAAGTAAAACAGTATACTACTAGCACATGAAGCAAAAGGAAGTCCAGTGGGAAAGAATAGAAAACTCAGAAATAAACCGACTTTATAAATAGATTAGGCAATAAACGATGTGAAAACAAGTCTAAAATGGTGTGATAAGAATATTAATTAGCATTAACACATCACATCAACTACCAGGATATAGTCCAACTAGTTACAACATTCAAATATATAAAATAAAGACATAAATATAGCTGAAGAAAATACGGATTTATTTTATCACCTCAAATGGAAGTAGACTTTCTTATATGATTTCAAAATTCCAATACACAAAATAGTTTTTAAAATTGTTAAATTCAACTCCATAAAAATAAATAAATCGATACCACAAAAAAATCATGAGCAAAGTTAAAGTAATAATAGTCCAGAAAACTATCCACTACTTGTATAATAGACAAATTACCGTATTCTTAATACATAAAGAACTCCTATGAGTAGATAAGGAAAAAATCAACACAGTCATAGAGAACTATGTAACACAATAAAGACACTGTTTACAGAATAGAAAGTAATGTGACCTTTAAAAATTAACAAAATATTCAATTTGTTCATAATTAGAAAAACACAAACTAAGCCTTTACTGATTCTTTTACCTTTCTATTTGGCAAAAATTCAATTTTACTAAGTTGCTGAGTTGCAGCAGTGCTGGTGGCAGTGTAAGAGACCCTATTGCTATGGGTAGAATTTAGCAACATACTAAATGTATAAATGCATCTACTCTTCAACCCAATAATTCCATTCCTTGGAGTTTATCCAAAAGATATATTCTCACCCATTTGAAATGCTGTATGTGCTGGGGTATTCAAACAGCATTTGCAACATCAAAATAAAAGTAACACTTTTATGTTACTGTCCTCAATAAATGAAAAACTTCCAAATACATTTTATTTATATAAAAAAATTTTTTTCAAGTAAAGAAATGACAGAACAATTTCATGCTTTGTACCAGAAGAGAGCATTACCAAAATTTTTAACCCATTCATCCACCGAATAAAGTTAAATCCCATCATTTGCCCATGAAGTAAAAATAAGAGAAGGGGGAGAAACATTAGTGAACATATAGAATTGTTCAGGAATCAAAATCCCTTAAAGGTTGATTTAGGTAGTTAACTATTTTGCAAACTTCAGGAAATATTAAAATAATAATAATAAAGGCTAACCTCCTGTAATATTCCAAAATATACTTTTCTCTCTCTCCAAGTACACTTATGTACTTCTGTTAAGTCCAGCATGTGTAGCTGTCAGACAGAAGAAACCCTATTCATTGTGAATCAAATAAAATGCTGTCTGCTACAAAAAGAAAAGTGTTTTCCCTACTTTTGAGACTGCTTTCCAATTTTAAGAATGTATGAGACTTCTGTTTTAAAAATAAAATTTGACTCTTCATTTCAATTAATAACAGTAAAATTATTTTCAGAGACTTGATCTTTATGAGGAAGCAGACATATTTGCAAAAAAAAAAAAAAGTAAATAAAAATTAGGAGTGTTAGAGGATAAGGGCAAGAAACCTCAATGCTAAATATTCAACTCCCACATTGGCACCTTCACCCTAGCCTCTGTCAGAAACGGTGTAAGTGATGGAAAAATGAAAAACTAACAAGCAGCAGCCTTGTTTTCAAAGCTGGAATTACTGGTGACTGACAAAGGAATCTACCATCTATGTCTGCTTGTCACTCTGGGAGTCAGCTGTTACTGGAAGAATAATGGATGCCCAACTTCTGATATACCTTTCTTACCAAAGATGTGGATAACTATATTTCTGAATAATCATCAGTTCTTCTGTCATAAGTGATCATATTTCCACATTCAAATTTTTTTGTTTTTTCTTTCCCAAATTATCATGTGCCTGGAGAGTCATAGAATGGTCTCTCATGAATTCAAAGACATAAATTGTATACTGTGGAGTTTAAGTAATTTACATGAATAATTTAGGTAATCATCTCACCCTTTTCCTCTCCATGTTCAGAAGCAATTGAGAAACAAGCACAGGAGTCAAATGAGTATTCAAAAATTAAGTTTTAAAAACCAATAAAACCTGGATTGGAAGATGCAACTCAGCCCCAAACTGGAACCATGTTTCTACTTCCTCCCCATCCCTTGTCTACAATGTTCCTTTTGCATCCAGAATCCAGCAGTGATGCCTGCAGTGCAAAACATACTCTATAAGATGACTTCATGATAGAGTGGTAAATATATGGTTAAGGGTCCCAGAAAAAGAAGAACCTAGGAAACACAGTTTTACTCACGGGATAAATGAGTCTTCCTTTGGAAAAGAATGAGTCAGAGAAGCCAGAGTGGGAGTATGAGATCCTGGATCCTGAATCACTCTTGAGTGACTCAAGCCAACTGCAAAACACTATTAAAGTGCAAATATACGCTCTCAATTAAAAGCAACCACTTTTAATTCATCAGCATCTTCTCAAAGATAATAGTAGATGATCTAGCTGATACAAAGAACTACTGTCAAAACTGTAATACGCAGAATTGAAAACTCCAGATGAAACAATTGGAATATAGAAGGTATGTGAGATACAGGAGAAGCAGGTCCATGTGAGGGTCATAGTTCAGGGTTGCTGGTGTCTGTGCTGCTTCATAACAATTCTGGATTTGAATCAAAACTTCAGTTACCATTTTGCTTTTTGCTAATCAACTTTCTAAGATAAAGATAGCAACATCTAACATCTCTATGATGCTATCATCTAGAATCAGCAAGGATATACTACTTCTCTTCTACTTTTCTTTTGGGGCCACTTTATTGAGTTGCTAGTGCAAACTGAACAGGATATATTAATTTTTACCTTTAGTGGCATTATAAGCAACCTCACCTACACCAAATATTAGCAATGAACATAAACATTTGCTGACCACATCTAATTGTACTAAGCATCATATCTTAGCCACTTGGCAGATATTACTCCATTTCCTCTTCATAACTTTATGAGGTATTATTAAACCATTTCACAGTTAGACTCTGTTTCTATCTGAGAGTAAAACTCTTTCTATTGGGTGCAATCCCTTAAACAACTAAATAATCACCCAGGCAATAAGATAAGTGAACTTATTCAACATTTGATACTACTGAACCCTGTATTTATCAAATCATTTTCTTTTCCTATCAAGAGGGAACTTTATATTAATTCAGCTAGCACTCATGGACCCAGCAATGGGCACCTACCTGACGAAAACAGCAGTGAACAGGGCGCATGCTAGACTTCCTGTCTATCTAAGTGGCAATTGGTTGATTTGACACAGCTGAATTTTCTATTTTTTCTCAGAAAGCTAATAGATCTAGTAAGAAATGATAGAGTATTAGGAATGTAGGAACCTGAAATCTAATAGAGCAAACAGTCTCCTCCAGGAAAGTATTATTTACTCATATCCATATTACCTAGAAGTGGCAGAAAAGAAACGGAAGGAAAGATTGCTATGGATTACTGTATAATCCACTAAGCATTCTCTGTGAATGAACTGCATTCTTGAGTGAATCACCACTGGCATTACTGAATAGTCTGAATTCCAGGGCTCTGAGCTACAATTTGGATGTTCCACAAACAGCGAGATACTGGAAAACTACTATGAACTCATTAGACTATGAGAAACTGAAATGAACAAAAGGAAAAGTTTTTTATTAACAGTCCAACATTAGTGAATTGGTCTTTGTTTGCTTTTTGTTGTTGCACCAATAGGAAATTTTTTGATAGTTGTACTTTCATCAATTGGCTGAGAAAAATAATTTTTTAAAAAATATTTAAAATGTATAAAATTTGCATGAGTACATAGTAGGTATATGTATTTATGGAGTACATGAGATGTTTTGATACAGGCATGCTGTGTGAAATAAGCACATGATGGGGAATGGGGTATCTTTCTCATCAAGCATTTATCCTTTGAATTACAAACAATCCAAGTAAACTCTTTTAATCCTCATTTTAAAATATACAATTAAATTATCATTGATTATAATAATGCTATTGTGCTATCAAATAGTGGGTATTATTTGTTCTTTCTATTTTTTTTGTACCCATTAACCATCCACACCTCCCCTCTATATCCCCAAAACCCTTCCCAGCCTCTGGTAACAATCCTTCTACTCTCTATGTTCACAAGTTCAATGGTTTTTATTTTTAGATCACACAAATAAGTGAGAACATGTGATGTTTGTCTTTCTGTGCCTGGTTTATTTCACTTAAGGTAATGATATCTCAGTTCCATCCATGTTGTTGCAAATGACTGGGACTCACTCTTTTTTATATGGCTGAATGGTACTACTCTATTGTATATATGTACCACATTTTCTTTATCCATTCATCTCTTGATGGACATTTATGTTGCTTCCAAATCGTAGCTATTGTAAACAGTGCTGCAACAAACATAGGAGTGTAGATATATCTTTAATGTATTGATTTCCTGTCTTTTTGGGTATAGACCCAGCTATTTGATTGTTGGATCATATGGTAGGTCTAATTGTCTTTTTTTGAGGAACCTCCAAACTGTTCTCCATAGCGGTTGTACTAATTTACATTCCCGCCAACAGTGTACAAGTGTTCCCTTTTCTTCATACCCTTACCAGCATTTATTATTGCCTGACTTTTGAATATAAGCCATTTTAACTAGGATGAGGTGATATCTCATTGTAGCTCTGGTTTGCATTTCTCTGAAGATCAATGATGTTGAGAAGTTTTCATGTGATTGTTTGTCATTTGTATGTCTTCTTTTGAGAACTGTCTATTCAAATATTTTGCCCATATTTTGAGCAGATTATTAGACTATTTAGAATAGAGTTGTCTGAGCTCCTTATATATTCTGGTTATTAATTCCTGTAAGGTGGGTAGTTTGCAAATATTTTTCCCATTATGTTGGTTGTTTCTTCACTTTATTGATTGTATCCTTTGCTGTGCAGAAGCTTTTTAACCTGATGTGATCCCATTGGTCCGTTTTTGCTTTAGTTGCCTGTACTTGTAGGGTATGGCTCAAGTAGTCTTTGTACAAACCAATGGCCTGGAAATTTTCCCCAATGTTTCCTTATAGTAGTGCTATAGTTTGAGATCTTAGATTTAAATCTACTTCATTTTGATTTTATTTTTGTATACGGTGTTGGATAAGGGTGTAGATTCATTTGTGTGTGTTTGGATATTCAATTTTCCCAACACCATTTATTGAGGATACTATCTTTTCCCCAGTATAGGTTCTTGGCACCTTCGTCAAAAACGAGTTCAGTGTAGGTGTGTGCATTTGTTTCTGTGTTCTCTATTCTGTTCCATTGGTCTATATGTCTGTATGTTTTTAGGCCAGTATCATGTTATTTTGGTTACTATTGCTCTGTAGTATAATTTGAAGCCGAATATTGCGATTCTTCCAGTTTTGGTCTTTTTTCTTAGGATAGTTTTGTCTATTCTTGTTGCTATTCTTTTGTGGTTGCATATAAATTTTAGGATATATTTTTCTATTTCTGTGAAGAAAGTCATTGCTATTTTGATAGGGATTGTATTGAATATTTAGATTTCTTTTGGTAGTATGAACATTTAACAATATTGATTCTTCCAATCCACGAACAGGAAATACTTCCCATTTTTAAATGTCCCTTTGAATTTCTTTCAACAGTGTTTTACTCTTTTCATTATAGAGGGCTTTCACTTCTTTGGTTAAGTTAATTCGTTGGTATTTAATTTTATGTGTGGCTGTTGTAAGTGGTATTACTTTTATTTCTTTTCTTATGTTGTTCACTGTTGGCATATAGAAATATTACTGATTTTTGTATGTTGATTTTGTATCCTGCAACTTTACTGAATGTATCAGTTCTAATGATTTTCCTCTGGAGTCTTACAAGGTTATATCATCTGCAAACAAGGACAATTTGACTTCTTCCTTTCCATTGTGGATGCCCTTTATATTTTTCTCTTGTCTGATTGCTCTAGCTAGGAGTTCCAGTACTATGTTGAAGAAGTGGTGACAGTGGCCATCCTTGTTTTGTTCCAGATCTTAGAGGAAAGACTTTCAGTTTTTCCCCACTCTGTATGACACTAGCTGTAGCTCTGTCATATATGGTTTTTTATTATTTTGAGGTATGTTCCTTCTATGCCATGTTTTTTGAAGGTTTTTATCATGAAGTGTTATTTAATTTTATCACATGTTTTTTCAGCATCACTTGAAATAATCATATGGTTTTTATCTTTTAGTCTGTTGATATAATCTACCACATTGATTGCTTTGCGTACATTGGACAAACTTTGCATACCAGGGATAAATCCCACTTGGTCATGATGAATGATCTTTATAATATATTGTTGAATTTGCTTACCTAGTATTTTGTTGAGGATTTTTGCATCAATATCCATCAGAGATTGGCCTGTAGTTTTCTTTTTTTGATGTGTCTTTGTCTAGTTTGGGTATTAAGAAAACACTGGCCTCATAGAATAAGTTTGTAAGCATCCCCTCCTCCAATATTTTTTGGAATAGTTTCAGTAGGAATGGTATTAATTATTTTTTAAATGTCTGGTAGAATTCAGCAGTGAAACCATCAGGATCCAGGCTTTTCTTTACTGGGAGACTTTCTATTATGGCTTCGCTCTTGTTACTTGTTATTGGTCTGTTGAGGTTTTGGATTTCTTCCCAGTTTAGTCCTGGTAGGTGGTATGTGTCTTGGAACTGGTTTATTTCTTCTAGATTTTCTAATTTATTGGCATATAGTTGATCATAGTAGCCATAGTTGATCAATATCTGGCTTCAAATTATACTATGTAGCCAATAATTTAATGGCTACTATGATATTATTGGCTACTACTATACATAGTAGCCAATAATTTAATGATTATTTAAATTTCTGCAGTATCAATTGTAATGTCTCCTTTTTCATTTCTGATTTTATTCATTTGGAGCCTCTCTTTTTCTTAGTCTAACTAAAGATTTGTCAATTTTGTTTAATTTTTCAAAAAACTAACATTTTGTTTCATTGATCTTTTGTGTTTTTAAATTTAAATTTCATTTATTTCTTCTCTGATCTTCATTTTTGTCTTCTATTAATTTTAGGTTTTGTTTGCCCTGCTTTTCCAGTTCTTTAAGAAGCATCATTAGATTGTTCATTTGAAAATTTTCCTATTTTTTGATGTAGGCCCTGATAGCTTCCCTCTTAGTATTGCTTTTACTGTATTCCATAGGTTTTGCTATGTTGTGTTTCCATTATCATTTGTTTCAAGAAGTTTTTCAAATTTCTTCTTTATTTTATTTTTTGACTTTCTGTTCATTCAGGAGCATATTGTTTAATTTCCATGTATCTGTATAATTTCCAAAAATTACCTGGTTATTAATTTCTAGTTTTGTTTCATTGTGATCAGAGAATATGCTTGATAATATTTCAAATTTCTGAATACTCTTAAGACTTATTTTGTGACCTAATATATGATCTATCCTTGAGAACAATCCGTGTGTTAAGAAAACAATATATATTCTTCAGCTCTTGGATGAAATGTTCTGTAAATAACTATTAGATCCATTTGGTCTATATTGCAGATTAAGCCTGCATTTTCTTTGTTAATTTGCTACCTGGAAGATCTGTCCAATGCTGAAAATGGGATACTGAAGTCTCCAGCTATTATTGTGTTGAGGCCTATCTCTCTCTTTAACTCTTAAAATATTTCCTTTATATATTTGGGTGCTCCAGTGTTGGGTGTATATATATTTTAAATTGTTATATCCTTTTGCTGAATTGACCCATTTATCATTACATAGTAACCTACTTTGCCGCTTCCTATAGTTTTTGTCTTGAAATTTATTTTGTCTCATATAAGTATAGCAACTCCTGCTCTTTTTTGATTTCCATTGGCATGAAATATCTTTTTCCATGACTTTATTTTCAGTCTATGTTTGTTTGTATAAGTTAAGTGTGTTTCTAGAAGGAAACAGATCAATGGGTCCTGTTTTTTCAGCCACTCTATGTCTTTTGATTGGAGAATTTAGTCCATTTACAGTCAATGTTATTATTGAGAAGTAAGGACTTACTCCTGCTGCTTTGTTATTTGTTTTCCGGTTGTTTCATGATCTTCTCTTCCTTCTTCATTTTCTTCCTGTCTTTCTCTAGTGAAGGTGATTTTCTCTTGTGATATGATTTAGTTTCTTAATTTTTATTTTTTGTGTACTCATTGTCTTTATTTTCTTTTGATGAGAAAATATATCACAAAAGGTAAAGTTACCGAGGTGTTTTCAAATTATTTATTAACATGGCTTTGTCAGGTGAATTTAGTGCACAGGTAGATAATTTGGTCAAAACTGGACAATAAGAAAATTCAAAACTCAAAGAATAAAAGTACCAGAAATGGATGGTCGCAATCAGATGATATTTGAGAAGATGTTTTACGTGGACCTGGAAGAATTTTTCAGTGGAATCACACACATTGATTAAGAAAGCATTACTTTGGGAAGCTTACCCTGTTTCTCTTTTGTCAGTTGAACTCTCCTTAATGTGTTAGCCTGATTGGTACTCTGACAGATTGTGAGAAGACAGGAAAGCAAGAGGACCATTATGACCTTTCTTTAGTCTTGAAATTCAAGCCATTCACGCCATTCACACATCTTAAATACTAATCCTTTATAAAAGCAATTATGTGACTCTCACATTAGATTTTTTTATGAGAAGCCACTCCCCTGTTCTCCCTGACTCTTTACTGCCAGTGAACCAGGAGGTATGGACTAAATATGTAAAACTGTAGACTTGAAGAATTACGTCAAAACTGTAAGACAAACCTGCCATCGAGCATTATATAAACAAATACCAAAGTCGTGTTCAGTATGATAATACCAGATATTCACAAATACCATCCCTTACAGTAAGTATTTTGATTTATTGCAGTGTATTCGGGCAGAGGCCAAATTATTAATATTTAGAGGCTGGACTTTTCAAAATGTGAGGATGGGATAGCGAATGGATATGACAGTAAGCAGAGGCTCTCTGTTGGGTGCTGTGGGGTGGAAAGAAGTTAATGTACACAAGTAGTTGACACAAGATGCTTTGATTTAATAAATTTAACATGCTTTCTTTAGTGAATACTACAATTCAGTGCTTGCACTAAGTGCTAGAAAACTCATAACACAACTTCTCATATAGTTATTTTTTATTGTAATTTACATTGTGACAGAAAAGTCAATTCCTATACTTATCCCAATATCTTTGTATATTGAACATCAATATCCATGTCTTATTAAATAATAATTAATTTTTGATTAAATAATTTGTTTTGTCTAACATGTTATATTCATGTGTAAGTGATTTTAAATACTTCAGTTGCATAGAGGAATAATGCAATGCCATCTGTTAAATATTTTTAAATAAATTTCTATTTCCTTAACGTCCTGGAACCCTTGAGAGCTGAACTATTTAATACCAAAGAAAGTATTTCATAAGGCCTCTACTATTCCGCATCCAGTATCTTGTCAAAATGCTTTCAATATGCTTTGTGATGCTGTCATATTTTCTTTAAGTTATAGAAGAAAGTGACTTTTTTCTTGGTATAAGAAATAATGTTTCTTGACTGGTGTGATGTCAAAATTCTAATATATTAGACTGTATTAGTCTGTTCTCATGCTGCTAATAAAGACATAACCGAGACTGTGTTATTTATAAAGGAAAGAGATTTAATTGACTCACAGTTCAGCATGGCTGGAGAGACCTCAGCCATGCTGAACTTACACCTTACAACTCTGGTGGGAGGGGAAGCAATCATGTCCTTCTTCACAACGGGCAACAAGGAGAAGTACAGAGTGAAGGTGGGGAAAGCCCCTTATATAACCATCAGATCTCGTGAGAACTCATCCACATCACGAGAACATCATGAAGGCAATGGCCCCCATGATTCAATTACCTCCCATTGGGTCCCTCCCATGATATGCAGGGATTATGGGAACTACAGTTCAAGATGAGGTGTGGGTGGGGACACAGCCAATACATTTTTCTTGGTATAAGAAGTAATGTTTCTTGACTGAAGTGATGTCAAAATTCTAATATATTAGACATTTCCAAGTTAGAATAGCTAAACAAATGTTTTCAGTCATAAGCAAGAGTGTTCCAGGCAAAAATTTGTATTTATGATGCAACTGGATTTATGTCCCTATGTTAGACTCCATAAGTGACTCATTCTCATATGAAAGGTTATTATCTGCAAGCAGAATATAGTTATCCTCAGATTTTCATTGTTTTCCCATTTATGATTAAATATTTGTATTCCATCTTTATCTCCCAGTTTTCATTTTTACTGCTCCATCTGGTGATCAATCATGTCTTCTGTTTTTAAATAGCAATTTGTAGAGGGCTTAAAACATGTCCATTTTTTACACTGTCAGTAATAAAAAAAGTATTGCTTACAGTGTCTTCTGGGGAACACATTCATGTCATGCTCATCTGAGTCACTGAAAGATTTATGAAAAGGAAAAGGTTAAAGGGCAGGCATTTTTAATGCCGAGAGTCTGATCAATACAATAAGGAATTACATTGCTAGACCTATTTATTTTTTCTTTATTCACAGAAATGGAACAAGGGGAATGCAATCTCACAGGATGGAAATAACCTGTGGTGAATTGCTGCCATCCAGATCCACTTTTAAGTCCACATGGTTCATTCATTTTGGACTAGATCCTGGTACAGCCCAGTGAACTGGTGTTCTTGAAATCAGGCACAGAGGGTCTGAAGTAATGCATCACATTTGCATCCATGATTTGCTTAAAATATTCCATTTAGCCTTTCCTCCCAGGAAACAAAGCCAGCAGTATTTGATTATTGAATAGCTCTTTTTGGATGCTTAGTTTGAGAAGATTTTATTAAGATTATGGGAAACTTGAATTTTACAAAATGAATCATAGCTATATTTCAGTTTTGATTTGTCTCCAAGGGTTGAAATACATAGAAGTCTAGGACACATTGTATATTAGCTCTATTTTAGCATGCATTTAATGCAATCACAGGCAAAAATCAAATGCTTTAAAGAAAAATGTTGCACTTTTTAAAATGAAAGATGCGAGAAAGGATGAATCTGTATAGATAAAAGTGAACTTAGAGTAATAGCATGCAATATATTCTATATAGATATGCATATTTTCATTGTATATTACGATTTCTCTCATCACAATAATTGGTTTAAACAATGGATTGGGGAAAATATTTAATCTAAACTTTCAGGAGAAGATGTCAGTTAACTCTTATATGTGTAAAACAAAGTTTGGGATGTGTGTGCACACATATACACACACAAACACATACATACACTTTTCTAATCAACTAACATTTAAGGAATACCACTGAAGGAAATGTTAATGACAGAAAGAGCTTTTCTGCACACAGAAAAGCATGCACACTACTTTGCAGCATACAAATAGGTAAGAGTACATGTTTTCCCTAAAAGACGAGCAAAAGACCAACGAAATTAGCCCCTTTACTGGATTCCCATAGGGCTGAATGGTCTCAATATCTTAATCTTTAGAACATACCTCAGCATCTCCTCATCTCCTCCTACCTCTGTCCTGTGTTGCTGGCACACAGGGACAGGAAATGGACGCATCCCTTCCCACTCACCCTGAAACAGCTCCTCTACTCAATCTCAGCCCCCATGCCTCTTCTATTCTTCTGCAAGGAAGTGGCTTCTCAGGACGTATCGGAGAGTTCAGCACATGTTAAGTTCTCATGCAGGCTTAAGCCAACATAATCCTCAACATTAAAAAGTAACAACATAATATTTGGGTGGAAGATGTTTTCTGTTCATAATCAACAGTGACTTCTCAGAGTGTCCTTTTCTGACCTCTCTAAGTAGTACTTTACGTTTTCTCTATCCCCTCCCTAAATTACTCTGGTTCATTCTCTGTCATAGAAATTTTACTGCTGAATAGTGACATAGACCTATCCATTTATTTATCTCCTCACTCTTCCCAGTAAAACACAAGGTACATGGAGAAGAAGTTTGTTTTGTTCCCCTCTGCCACATGGGAAAGAACAGTGGTGGCATTTAGTAGATGCTCAATAAATATTTGTTGATTTAATACAAAAAAATTCATTTGTTGGATTTCTTAAGTTGGCTTATCCCAGATGCAGATCCAAAGCCAAGGACAGAGTTGCAAGTGATGCATTAAGGATGTGTTTCCAGGAGCATCCAGAAAGGAGACGGGGACATGGAGCAGAACAGGAAAGGGGAAGGAAGCAAGAGTTTGATTTTAGGTGGACACAGGAAGTTCTCATGAGAAGCCCTGAGATGTAAATTTCAACTCTAAGTTTTTCATCTGGAAGCAAAGTAACTATATACTTCCCACCAAAAAGTACCTCATTACTCGGAGCCCCTGATGGGGAGGGAGGTAGTAAACTTTCCCTCCTAGTTTATTGTTGCCACACACCTGACTTAACTTTCTTGAACCACCTCCCTCTTTAGATGGTGACAATTAACTAAGGTGAGCAACTAATGTAGCAAAAAGATAGAGGGTCCTCTACTTTCACATTAAATAAAGTATAAACTCTAAAGTGGCCTAATTTTTACACAGTGTCATCAGATCTGTGAAGCATTGTCATATGTAGTATTGATATCCTTTGATTCTCAAAACAACCTTTTAAGCTAGAAGTAAAAATGTTCTTTCTTTATCTTGCCTCATTTTGAAACACTGAGATCCGGATAGGTTAAGTTTTAGTAGTTGAGCCAAGATTCAAAAAGGAGCTTGATTGCAGAAATTATTTATGTTCTTACTGCTATACCAAGCTGTCACACAAAGAGATTATTCTGCCTTTATTTTCTTAATCACTAAGATTCTAAAAATAAATATAAAAATCTCCAGGCCAAGTAAGTGGGGAAGAAGAAATCAAACCAGATTAATGAGGGAAATGTTAATGACAGAAAGAGCTTGGAGACTCTCCAATCACATTGAGCAGGGGCTGCTGATTCCATCTGTGCTGGAGAATAGTGTGACACTGTGCCACCCCCATGCTACCCGCCCCTCTGTGTAGTCCCTCATACTTACCATGAGAGTTATCTTTATTCTGTTGAATCCCACTCTAAATTTTGCATTGTAAGATTTCCAAGATTTCACTAATGGAAAAGAATTTGAAAAATAACATTTGAAGAATGGTAGTGGGCTTTAATAGTCAATGAAGAGTGAAAAGAAGTATTTGTTTGGACAAAAACAGAACCCAGAAAGCAGCCGATGACCTACATACTAGCTAGAATGACTTTGCCTTCAGGTTATAAAAGCACTTTGTATCTATTTATTTGTCTGGCTACTGTGAAAATAAAACACTTTTATGCAATCAAAATCTGAAGTTCTGAAAAATAAAGTTTTTTAACACCTAAGTATGTTGGCACTTCACAGGTATAAATACTGATGTTTTTTGGAACGCTTCTTTCATAGTTAAATATGAGAGGTCACTGTAAAATGTTAACCTATTCTTTACAAATAAACCAAGTATAAAGACTTTGATATTCAACTTGGCTGTGCATTTAAATGTTTTGTGCTAAATTTCACCAAATATTTTTAAAATAATTGGACCAGATTGTTAGAAAAAGAAGATGGTTTAAGACTATTTCTTTAACAAGGGATATTATACATCAGAATACAATATTGTTTGTGAAGTAGCTTTTAAGCCATTTTGTATGCCTTATTTTATCCTGACATTCTCTTCTAAAAATTTATATTAAAAACATACAATATGTTAGAATTGGAGAATTACAGAAATTTAGAGCTCAGGCAGATAACTATGAATTTTATTTTAAATAGAGGAAACCATGGCTTAGGGAAGTTTCTAACATCACAGGGCTCTGAAGTAACCAGAAAGATGCAAGAGCTGCATCACAGAGATCACTGTTCTGAGCTGAGGCCATTATATACTTCTTCTCATTTCTATCGTAACATATGAAACAACTCTGAATTGGATTGGTCCTTGACCTCTGGCTCCACAGACCTTTACAGGAACACTGCTGTGGATTTCCTGGATCCAAACTGGATTGTCTCAAGTCTCTTCCTCTTTCTTTTATTTATTGGTGGTAGATTTTGAGTCTGGCTGCAGCCCTGGACCTTATTTCTGTCAAAGTCTATTTGTTGGGTGGTAGGATGTGGGAATAGGGGTTTGGTACTGAAGCGGGACGAGATGTCTCTGCAACACTCATTACCTGTCCGTCACTGCCCTGCAGTATATCAATAGATTAAAATGGAGATGTACAACAATGTGTTATATGCACATGGTGCGTAACATTATTCAACTCATATTATTTTTATATTAACAATTTTTATCTGATTGTGTTACTTTGGATATCAATTCGATATGTGGATATCTGTCTAAGAAAAGCATACGAAATGGCATTTCTAGATAGATAAACTGATTATGTAATGTGGCAAAAGAAAGAGTCCGCAGGTCCATCCTTGCCCAGGTAAATCAAAAGACGCAAGCCTTCTGAAGCAGATTTTATTTCTAGCATTTTCTCATGTCAATAAGTCTTCTTCAGAAATATCTTTTGTTACAGCTATAACCACCCATCATTTGAATACGCTCTCAATGAACCACTCTTGTATTTATTAGAAATGTAAGTCATTTAAAATACTAGATTGTTTCTCATAAAAATCTCAATACACATATCTGTATACAAACAAGACTACTTCATTCAATATAAAAAGGCTGAATTGCTGGGTCAAAAGGTAGGAATGTGCTTAGGGCTCTTGAAACATATTGCCTAACTGCTTTCCAGAAGGTTGTATTAACTTATATTCCCACTCATATGTGAAACTGGGTCATAATATCCTTGACAAATTTGAAATTTTGAAAACTCTTTGACAAATTGCTTGATAGAAAATTACATCTTATTTGTTTTAATTTGTATTACTGAGTATATTATTTATTAGTCATTTACATTTCTACAATGATAATATTTTAGTTTTATTAAAAAATACAATCCCCGTTTTCTTTCTTCATATTGCATAATCACTTTATCCAGACAGCAATACTATTTCTTGGACTGTTATTAGGCAGATAATCACACACTGAAGTTATAAACAAAGTAATAGAGTCATAAAAATTGCTAATGTAAAAATAACATGAGTTGAATAATGTTATTATATATCATTTATATATTATGCATTGTTGTACAATTCACATTGTAGTCCATTAATCTGTCTGGAACTGAGTTCCAAATAGACAATTGATTATGCACTTCTTTGTGATACTTCTTGAAATGTTGCATTGTGATATTTTTTCCCCTTTTGTTATTTAACCTGAGTGTGTTTCTATTTAGCTTCTGCACTGGATTCTAAGCAACTTAGGCTAGGAGCATTGACATAAGCCTCTATTAACTATTTTAACTTCTATTGTATCAAATCGCATGTGCTGCAGAATCCTCAAAACACATTTACTGACTGATTAGGTGAAGGGTCAGATATAATCTCTCTCTGTCTGACGGATGCAACATTTTTCATCATCTAGGGGCACAAGAACACAGTCATTACGCCAGGGTCATCCTGTAGGCATGATCCTTAGCATACAGCTGATTCACAAAGATTTAAGTATCATACATTGTCTGAGGTCACAAAGATTTTCCCTGGAAATAAAGCAGAAATACAGCATAAGGAGCAAATGGGCATATGGGCATTCAGGCACACACAGGAGCCCATCCTGTTTCCTTCCTGGAAGGCAGCACCTCCATCTCTAATCCTGATCTTTCTCTGACCCGAATCCATCAAACCTACCCAATTTCAGTTCTTATAGTCACTCTACCTGCTACCTTCATCTGCACTCCTTTACCTTTTCAACTCTGATTTGTCTTCTACACTATTTTTCTGAGCTGAAAGATCTACTTCTACATTAATTCTGCCTAGGAGTCAACCATTTCCAATCATTTATTTTTACTATTAGACTTCCTCTTTGCAAACATTTTCTCCCCACTGCGGAAACTACATATGAATTGTGTGTCTCACCTTATTTGCTCCAGTTTTTTCAGTATGGTTGAGTTCTGAGTAAAAATGGTCCCGAAATACTATGGCCACTATAGCTTAGCATATAGCTTCTTTAGCTGGAACTGCCCACACCCCAGTCTAACTTCAGCTGGCACCTGACATACTTTATGTAACATTGTGACAACAGAAATAACTTGGCACCCCTCTTAGGATGAAAAGGAATCATGTAGGTCAGAGGCTGCCTTTTTATTTGGATTTGTTACAATGTGTCCAATTGTGAATCTTCTGCATCTCTCAACCTCTCCAGTGTTCCCTGAATGCTACTTAGGATTCAGCATAAATCAGTCGTTGGCCAGCAGAAGTGCGACTTTAAAAGGAATGCCCAAAAAGAGCAGAGTTGAGGGGGGCTGATGTATAAAATGATAATTCCAAATCAACCATGAATCTCATTGCTTCCAAAAGGGGTGATTACATTTTTATCTATCCAAAATCTTTTGGGAATAGGCGAACATAGAAATAGGCCTTTATTTTATTTTTTCTTTTTTATTTGTTTGATTTGTTTGTGTTTGCATTGTGAAGTGCCAGCATTTTCAGAAAGTTCTGAAGCCGACATATATTATCTTTCATGATTTGACCCTTTCTGACTTCCTGAAGTTTTATCTTTTAATATTTGTCATAGATGTTTTTGTTCCTAGGTGTGCTCTGAATGTATTATTGTTGCCTTCCTGCTTAACATCTGAATATATATTTCACTTTCTTCTCCTGGGTAATTCCTACAAATCTGTCACGACTCAGGATAGCAATCCTCTTCTTTATTTAGTGTTTTTTGAGTCTCTAAGCTGGGCTCAGTGTTTCTCTTCTATGCACCCATTGCCCCATGAGTACCAGCATTATGGTGCTTGTTATGCTATATAAATGAATCTATATTTCACAGGAATGTTTGCCTCACATGTATTGTCACAACGTAGGGAGTTATATCTTATTCATTTTTGAATCCATTATGTTCATAGTGCCTGGCATGCAGTAGATGTCTGTTACATAGAATGAGCTTGGTAATAACCCTTTGAAATCGGCTTTATTATTATTCATATTTTAGTTATGGAAATTAGGTTTAAAACAATTGCTGAGATTCACCTGGCATTAAATAATGGAGCCAACATTTGAATCCAGAACTCTCCCCAAAGTAGAGATCCAAGACCATATAGACTATAATGCCTGTGGAACACAGGTTTGCATCTCTCTTACATACTCTGTGTCTAAATTTTTGCATAGTCACAAATAACTGTTTTCTTACACTACCTGCTTGGTTGATCACCAGAAGAAGGAAGTCCTTTTGAAATACATTTTTTTTTTTTTGAGATGGAGTCTCACTCTGTTGCCCGGGCTGGAGTGCAATGGCCTGATCTTGGCTCACTGCAACCTCTGCCTCCCAGGTTCAAGTGATTCTCCTGCCTCAGCCTCCTGAGTAGCTGGGATTACAGGTACCCACCATCATGCCCAGCTAATTTTTGTATTTTTTAGTACAGATGGGGTTTCACCATGTTGACCAGGCTGGTCTCGAACTCTTGACCTCAGGTGATCCACCCACCTCAGCCTCCCAAAGTGCTGGGATTATAGGCATAAACTACCACGCCTGGCCCTGAATCACATTTTACTCCATTCTCAAAGACAAGGAAAAGTTATCTAAGTTGGTCAGATTTGAGACTACTTTTAAATTACATTTTATAGATGGTGGAATCAAGTCTGTGTAGGCCAAACACAGAGCAGTTTCTATGGAAGTTCAAGAAGTGGTGGCTCCTGAAGCCTTTGTCCCATTAAAGGAGAAAATTCAATGACCAAGATTTTGGCTCTATTGTTGCAGGATTCAGGAGGACGAGAGAGGTCTCAAATTAAAACAGGAGAACCTTTTATTGAGTGCGCTTTTATTGAGTGAGGCCCAGCAGATTCACATCCAAAGACTGGGCCCGGAACAAGGACAACACTTGACTTTTATACACACTTCACAGACGGGGGTGGGCTAGCTTGAAATGAGCTTACAGTGGCGTGAAAACAGGGATACAGAGGCAGGACAAAGACAGTTAATCAAATTGTAGCAGGTTTATAACTTATGATTGCACATAACCATTGCTATGCAACCCAGATGTCCTTTATCTAGGTTTGCCTAGGCACACGCTTATCCCATAACCTTCCCTACGGTGCCCAGGCAGCTTGTAGTTCAGGCCTACTCAGGCTTCTCATGACCTTCATTGTACTTCTTAGATAAAACAATACTTGAAGTCACTAGTTACAGAGAACAGGAATCTATAAACTCATTCCATAAAACAAAGGGAAATTTGTGTTTTCTTCTCCCTATGTTGAAGCAGTGCTGGGAGAGTCTCCAGAGCACATTAAATAATACTAGCCAGACTTTTCCTGGGTCTGGGCTGCGCCTGTTGCCGCTTCTGGGACAAGTTAGCCTAATACAGGAAAACTTATTTCTCTTTCTTTTTAATCTTATTTTTCTTTAATTTCCCGCCTCACTAGGACAAATGGAGAGAACAGGTCTCGTAAGTATTGATTATACATAACATATCAGCATATCTGACATTTAAAATAAAGTATGCTTTCGCTTAGCGTCTTGAAATTCCGCTTCAGAGTTTATGGTAAATGCAGAGTAGAATGCTTCTTTGTTACGCTTTAATTGTATTGTATGTATACTTCCCTTGGGGACCTTGCAGGAAAGAATAACAGTTTGTGGATAAGAATGGGATGTTCACAAGTTTCCTGGACAAAAAGTCATTACAATATTACACTGTAATAAATCCCACTATTGTTATTATGCAAACAAGGTAGATCTTGTTGGTGATCCAGAGTGATTGATGTGTCTATTGTGGAGGAAGGATGCACCTCTGATCAATGAATACCCTGGCTGTGGTGCCTGAATGTTTATTGAGTCCCTGGGAAGGGGAGAGGAAAGATTTCCCCGTCTCTTACCAGAGCTCTCCCAAGTCCTGGCCAAAGAGGAGAAAAACAACAAGCATGGGTCTGGCCACATGGATTCCACAGCTTCACTAAAATACAGTGAGTTTGTCCAAAGTTAGTTTTCATTTAAAAGCATACAAGAATTATTTTATTTTTTTGTGGATATTCAGAAAAACTAAACATCATTTAATCCACATTCAGATAGCTCCTAATATAGTCAAGTGAAAAATAAAGAATTGTAAGTTGAGCTCTTTGTCAATAATCATGCAGCTTTACTGAGGCAATGCCCTATTCTGAAATAGTTTTAGTCACTATGAATCTCGGCTGGCCATTTCAAGCACTGAGTCATTGCCTCTTCTAAGCAACCATTTATCTAGAAACAACTCAGTTTATTTCAAAATCAACTCTTCGTGGAAAATGACTTCCAAACAGAATTTGATGTATTCTCCTCAAGCACGCAATGAAAAGAATTCTGAGATCATCTGAGATTATGGCTCTGCTCTAACTCATTCGTGACATTCTTTACCAAGAGCAGTGAATGGGAATCCATTCAGGAAACTTGCTGGAATTCTAGTATAAAAGGAAAAAACCAATCAACATTTGTGAAAAAACTACTCATTAACTTCTGCATACTTCAGGCTCAGGTCTCTCAAGAAAAAAAAAAAAAAGAAAGAAAAAAAAAAAACTGTTCTAATAAATGCTTGATCACAAACAGAAAACAGCTTATCCAGCTTTCATTATGTATAATTCGTACAATTCCCCATTTCTTAGTACAATAACTTAAAGAAGCTTCTTGTATACTCATCTATTGATACAAGATTTATGCCATTGGGTTAAGGAAATTTCAGCTTTTGTTTAGACAACTATCATGGCATATCTTCAAGTATGCTTTAAAATAAAACCTTTTTATTTAGATTTTTATAAAGTTACAAATATATAAACATAAAAATAGTACAAACAGTACCAGGTTCAACTATTGTTCCTATTTCAGCTCATTTTCTTGGTCATTTGTGTCCCACATCCATGTGTGTATATGTATGTGTGTATAAGTGTAGATGTATGTGTGCGTATTTATATGCACAATACTTTTGTGAATTATTAGAGAATAAATTTCTTTGATTAATTCTCTGCATAACCTAAGTGCAATTCTAAATTCAGTAAATTTATCACTGAAATAACACTTTTAACTCGTTTAACATCCATATCCCAGTTTTGCCAGTTGACTCAATAGTGCCCTAAATAGCATTTCACCCTCTCCAGTACAGGATCCAGTCTAGGATGAGATATTTTGTTTAATTGACATTTATCTTTAGATTCAATTTATATGGAACATTCACATAGTCTTCCTTTGTATTTTTTGACAATATTTTTGAAAAACATTTTTTAAAAATACAAAAAGTGTTATTTCATGTTTCTCTAATGAGTCCTCATATTCATCTCAGGTTATGCATTTCGAGACACAACACCATGTAACTCTGTGTCATTCTTAGCTTATCACATCTGGAGATGTCTACCAGATACTAGATACCCATCTGCTCCTCATTGCTGATTTTAATTTTAATTACCTTGTCAAAGAGTTGTTGATTTCTTCGATGATATTTAAAACTTTCCCTCTTGCAACCAGTAAGTCTGATATAGACACTTCAAGATAATACAGCCATGGATGGTCTAATGACATTTCAGCCAATAATGGATTGCATATACTAACAGGGTTCTATAATATTATAATACCATCCTTTGACTGTAGCTTTTCTGTGTTTAGATACACAAATACTTACTATTGTGTTACAAGTGGCTAGAGTATTCAGATAGTAACACACTGCACAGATTCTCAGCCTAGGATCAGTGGGCTCTGCCATACAGGCCAGGTATGTAGTAGGCTATACCACCTAAATGTGTGTAAGTACACTCTGTGATATTCACACAACAAAATTGCCCAAGATGCATTTCTCAGAATGTATTCCTGTCGTTAAGTGATGCCTGATGGCACATACACCCTGCTCCTCACCAAAATGTAACAAGAATTGATTCATGCTACTGTCAGTTTTTACTGTGATAATTGCAAAGTACTTATTTATTGTCCACCTCCAAAACTCCCTCCACATTCACCAAGAGACTTGTCATTCTCTACTGCTTATTTCACCATTTATTATCAACATGGACATAATTTATTTTCAATGGTTAATATTCATTACTATACTGAATCCTTTGGGTACTCAAATTAACCTTTAAGCTGGCTTCTGAATTCTTGTTACACGCCCTCATTAACTTTTTTGTACTTTTTGGCATAACATGTTCTAGGATTTTCTTATGCCTACTCTTTTCCAGCTTTGGAATTAGCTATTTATTTACTTAAATAGGCTAGGTTATAATTAGTGTAGGATGGTACTAGAAATAAAGACTTTGGTGTAAGGTATGTTCATTTAGAATTTTTTCTAGAACCTTTAAGCAGACAGAGTTAAGAAATAATTCATACATATACATAGATACCTACACAGCTGCACCTACACATACCCATAGATACATACATATGAACATATGCATGCATATACATATTTTAGAAATATGTTTACACCAATATTGTCAATTCCCATCCATCTCTGCAGATTTCTTTTCTGCTTTCCTTCTTCCATATTTGTATGTTTCTCTTTCATGGTGAGAACCCACATTTGACAATGTTATAAAATACCTAAAGTGTTTCAAAATTGATCTGTACCTATTCCTACTTCAAAAAATGCCCCAATCTGCTAAAAAGTGTTTTCTTCAACATGGTCCAAGACTGAGAGCACATAGTTAAATTTTTTGTTCATATATTACTTGAATTATTGCTTTCCTTTTCCCCTTCAGTAGTATTCTAATTTTAGTTTGAAGCACAATTCAGCTTACTTCCTTCTGTTTGCTTTCAATTTTACTTTTTCTTCTCTCCTTTCCTTCCTTGTTGATTTAATTTTATTTTTCAAACATACAGAACATTTACATGCTCCCGTCACCAAAACTGCATGAAAAACATACTCAGGAAAATGCTCCTTTCTAAATATCCTCCAACCTATTTCCTTATAATTTGTGCGGGTAACTCTATCAGTATAATTCAATCAGCAACACAGAGCCGACATATATTAGAATTTGCCCTTATTTAATTGTGGGGGCTGATTACATTATCCATTTGAAGGCTGATATTTCTGTTAGCTGCTCTACGATGAAGTTCACAGGCCAGGCTGTAAAAAAGGCAAGGGAGATATAAAATAGTGAAAACAAGGAAAATCTAATATCTGTGAGACTGAGTAGTAACCCATATAGATGGAATAGAATGTACATCCATGATGGGGTGGCCTGCATTGGTGTTCCTCATCACGAAGCTAAACTTCTACTGGACGAAGGGCTACAAAAGCTGAAGCAGAGGATCTTCAGAACCTGGAGGAGCATTGCCCTAGTTACTGCCCCCCTGTCAATCAGGAGCGGCATGTAAGTGACAACAGGCATGATCTGCAACAGTGCCAGGCCTTGAGCTGACCTCCCAAGCATAAAAAGAATATAGCTGCTTTTACTGCCACCTTCTCATTCTGGTGGGAAAATCTTTGTGACCCATATGAACGCCAACCACGTATGGAAGGGAATTCTGAGAAATATAGTCCCAACTTAGCTAACATGACACAATATAAATCTACCACAATTTATGACTTGTTAACTTGGCATCCATATGTATTTTTTATACATATATAATATATATATAACTTCATATAGAACTATAGTAAAAAATATATCATTTTGCATAAATTAATGTAGCTACCTCTTCTATGGCAAAAATATATGCAAAACTCTCCATACAATATTCAAACTATCCGCCTTTGAGCGATGTTAATTTCTTTTCTAGAAGGGTCACATCTCTCCCTTTTGACATCCTGGGACTTTCATACTAAAATATAAGGTGAGTTACTATAACACATAATATTTTAGATGACAAGGGAATGACAGAAAGGAAAAGAATAAAAATAGTATATGCACAAATATATCAAATAAATAGTTGTAACTATTAGAGTCCTTGTCTGTGGCTGGACAAGTGGCTGCAGTTGGTGTTAATAACTACCTTTCCCCACAACCCATTCCATATTGTCTCTATTCTCAGCAAGCTTCTCTTTGGGTCATGGTTTTTGATGGATGGAGTTAGCCAAGTTTTCACTGTTGAAAAATCCTTTTGGTATTGGTTTGTTCTGCTTTTCCTCTGACTTAAATCACAAACTGTTGGATTTAACAGATCACTACTAAGAACTTCCCTGGCATCTCTTGCATTCCAAACATATATCTTCTTATCCCCATTGTGTAAATTCAACCCAATTACCACTTAATAATCAGAGCAACCACTCTAGACAGAATAAATAACCCCCTTCTTTGACTTTTGATTCAGTAGCATAAGCAGCCACATTGGACAGGTGGCAGTCTCAGCTCCCAGCATAATGGAGCGACTGTTGGGTGTCTTGTAGAAGTGTTTTTTCTTGGGAACCAAGACTTCAAGACCAACAGAACCCAAAACTGCTGAACGGGAAGCCAGATTTTGACAGTGGATAAATAGTGACACAAAAGACATTCTGACTTCTACCCCTTGACTCCCAGACTTCAAACCTTGACTGTGAAAGAAGCAGAGCAATATACTGGTCACTCATTGAGAGATTTCTGGAGGACATAGCAAGGTCCTACAGTGACTTCACACCACACAAATGTGTTATCACTGAGTTGCCACTGAGCCAGCAGGTGTTGCTAAAAGGTATTGCCACCCAGCAGATACTATAATTGAGCCTTAAAGGGTAATAATTTATTTTTTGAATGCGTACCATGTTAACATGGTCCCAAAGTCAGAAAAATACAAAAAGTTATATTCAGAGACTGGTCACCGTCTCTCTCATACGCTTTCCATCCCATCGCCTTCCCTGCATCTGTTGAAGTAACAAATTTATTTGTTTACTGATGTGCTTTCTGTGTTTCTTTTTGTAATGATAAGCAGATATATGTAGATTTTTAATTTTTCCCTTTTTTACATAAAAGGTATAACCACATATATACACATATGTGTATGTATGCCTGTGTGTGTGTATATATGTGTGTGTACATATGTATATACATATGTGTGTGTGTGTATATATATATATATAAAATTACTTGTACTTTGCTTTTTGCTCTTATCAATACTATCATCTGGAAATCAATCCCTATTAATTATAGAGGTCCCCTTTTTATTTATTCTTTCTCATTTATTTTTTATCAGTATCGTATTATACCATTGTGTACATAGCATTCTGTATTTACCAGTTTCTTCTGCTTATATGTTTAGGTGGCTTCCATTATTTTGCAGTTATATAGTGAATAACCTTGCCCATTTGAATTTTTAATAATGTTAGAGGTGTACCAAAAGGGTACATCCCTGAAAGTAGAATTACTGAATTGGAGGATACATGCATATATAATTTTCTCAGATTTTGCTAAATTCTCCACCACTGGGACTGAATCAATTGCATTCTCACTAGCAATGTACCTGTGGGGGTGTTGTTTGCCCAAAGCCTTGTTGAAACCTGTGTTATCCATTATTAGAGATTTTGCCCATCTCACAGGTGAAACATTGTAACTCTGTGTGTTTTCATTCTACGTTTCCCTTACTATGAGTGAAATTGGACAACATTTTATGTTTAAGGTTGTTTTTATACTTTTTAAAATTGTCTTTAATTTTACTTATATTATTGAAATAGGATTCTTGGGCTTTTTCCTCTAAATTGTAAAAAGTTCTTTGTACATTAGTGGTATTAGCGCTTTTTCTATAATATATGTGGCAAATTTTTTCTCTTATTTTCTCATCTGCCTTTTGACATTGTTTAGGATTTTTTTAACCATGAATTGGCTTTTTTTTAATCTTGTAAAACGTATTAATCTTTACTTTTTTTTACATCTGGCATTTTAGTCATAGCTATCAAACTTTTCCTTATATGCGGGTTAAAAAGAAATTCACCCCAATTTTCTTCTAACACTTAAATTATATACATATGTGTGTATATACATATATACATATATATAACAGCATCTATGTATATAACCTCATATACACGGTTGTATGTTTGGAGTTTATTTATGTGTATGCTGAGAAGAAATGATTTAATTTTATCTTTTTCACAATAGCTGAACAGTTTAACCAAAATCATTTATTTTAAAAAACACACAAAAAACAGAACTTTACTCCGTTGATTTATGATTCCACCTTCACTAGATTTCTATGAGTAGTTTTGTCTATTTCTGGACCTTCTAATCTTTCTCATTAGTCTCTCTGTCTTTCCGTGTGCCAGAACACTCTTTTAATTATAGCAACTTCCTAGTTTGTTTTCATGTCTTCCGGGACTAGTTCGCCATCTCCACCCCATATCTTTTCTTTTTCAGTGGTTTCTGGCTCTCACTGTGTGTCAAATCTTCTAGCTTCATTAAAAAACTTCTTGGTGTTTTTGTTGAAATTCCTTTACACATAAATTAAACTTAGGAAGGGCTAACATCTTCATTATGTGGAGATATCCCAACCAAACATAAAGGATGTCTATTTATTCAGATCAACTTTTCTGTCTCTCAGGAGCGTTTTATGGCTCTCCTCATTAAAATTTTGCTTAGTTTTGTTAAATTCATTACTAAATAGTTTATCATTTAAAAAATTACGAAAAATGCAACTTTTGATTGAATACATGATAGCCGCTTACCTGCTAGTGGGTTTTGGGAAGAATACATACATATATATCTTCCAATTAGTCTCCTTATAAATAGAAAAATACTGGTACTAAACCAGTTTCAATTTAGAAAAAAGGAAAGTGGTCTTGCTGCTTAGAATACAGGTTTCTTCAAAAACTCATAATATATTAGAATATCTGGTAATACAAGAACATGATTGATATCAATTGTATGTGTAATGGGACTAAGCACTTTCCAAACTGCATTGTCCTCATAGGAGAAGTGAGTATAATACTATTTTTCTAGCACATTTTAGGAGTTAGCATTGTTCTAAGTAAAAGATTCAGCTATGGAAGGCACTCAGTCAACATTTGTGATTCTGAATATTAAAGCATACATACTTGATAGAAGAAGGAAAAGTTATTTTCTAGAAAACATCTATTCTATCCATGAATCAGGCAATATTATGCCCTATTTTGAAAATTAGCTATCTGTAGAGATATTGGAAGATGCATATTTTGTGTGTTTTTTTTTCTACTGACACCTGCCTTTTATGGGGGAGAGAACAGGGTAAAGACAAATAAGCTGACATGGAATGAAGTAGTTCATATTCCTCTTCCCTTGGGACAGATTTTGAGGCATGACAGCCATACCTTTGAGGTAATCAACATGGCCTTGAAGTTCTCCTAAGCTTGAATAAACTTTAGAGAGGTTTCTTTCTGACTGTAGGTTCCTGACCTCCCTTTTCTTACAGCATTCACTTTAGAAAACACTTCATTGTAAATTTGCATCTGTCCCTTTGAGATGTACATCTTCTGCAACCAAGAAATGTCCTTCTCAAGGACCTGGGAGCCATATCTTTGAAATGTAATCATTGAATGGCATAGTGCCCCTTTCTCTCAATTTCTGTGGGAGAGTAGGGGCTTAGCTTCCATAAACACCAATTAGCAAATACAGAGGGTCTCAATGCATTGACTAACCACCCTTCCATACCCCACTCAACCTCCTTCAGTATTTCTTTATTAGTCCATCTCAGCACCTAAAAACTCTTTCACCTTTTGTTTCAAGAGAGTTGAGTTCAGCCTTTCAAGTATTCCTTGCAGTTTAAATCCACCTGGTACAATTATTCTTTGACAGAGACCTTTAAACATCAACTTGCTGTGCAAATTTTACAAATTAACTTTATTGATGCTAGGCTAAGGTATATAATACTCTCCAAGAACAATTATGCATTTACAAATGGCCCTTGGCGTACCTTAAATCTGTGGGTATAGAGAAAGTATTCATTTTAAATTGATATATAATAACTACTTTAGTGTGTGTTTCATGAAAAAAACAGATACTGACTCTTTGAACATAAAAATTATTTTTGTCACCCTGACAAAAGAAGAGTTTGAGAGAAAAATTTAATTATACTTAGTAGGACACTATTCTTGAGACAGCTTTATTTTTTTCCCAAAATTTCTTGTAATTTGCTTCTTAATTTTCATCCTAAACTTAAACAACTGTGTTGGGTTTTACTAACACACCTCTGTGTCTAAAGAATAGCTCTCTAGCTCGGTTTTGCTGTCAATTAATCTTTTATTTTGAATATTTTTCTTTTGTTACCTATTTAATCAGTTTGGCCAACTTTCATATATACTACAAATGACTTTCCATTCAATGTCTAGTTTTTTATTTCATCTATTTGCCAGGTATTAGAGACATAAAGAAGATAAAGGATTCATACAAGACAATGAATAAGAAAAAATTTCTGTCCTGAAATTTTTTTAAAGTATAGTGGGGAAAGAAATAAGTAAACAGATAACAGTAATAGAGTATACTAAGTTGTATGGAGCTATTTCAGACTGACTAGAGGAAAACATATACTGGACAAATAATCTCAGCCTTGATGGTGATCATGGCGGAAGTAGTGGATACATGCAGGTTTCTGGGAGGAAGCATCTCTCAAATGGGTGCCACTGGAGAGCAGAATAAATGCTGAAGATATTGGTAGAAGGTGATGAAGAGGAGGAGTGCTGGAAGGGTAAACAGGAAGTTTCACATTAGGGAATTTAAACTTGATCTTGCGTGTGAGAGTGCTGTTGAGATATTCTGTAGTTAGAAACTTACTGGCATAATCCTATTTAGGATTTAGAAGAAAGGTCCTGTTTTAGTATGGGGAATGATTTGGAAGTTGTATTAAAGTTTTATAAACTTTTCAGTTTACCTTCTTAATAAATGTAAGAGAATTTAATTGTTGAGTAAATTTATTATTGTGGCTATATAACATGAACATAACACACTAAGAAGTGAAAATGTTTGACCAAACTAGTGATTATATCGTTATCTTGTAAATTATTATACTGTTATATATTATTTTTATTTTTAGACCAAAAAACTCTCAAAAATTGTGAAAATCTTTTAGCCAGGTTATGTTCCTAAATGAAGTCACTGAGAGATAAAGATGTTAATAATGCACCCAAAGTTACAAAGTCGATTACAACTATATTTGATTTTCTAGCATAAACACTTTCTCCCTTACATAAAAAATCAGGCCTATTTCACACACAATTTTCTGAGTGGCAGTGAATTGTTTTAGTGGAAATTGAGAAAGATGTTTTGTTTCACATTGTAGCACAGAAGAAGTGAATGTTGGTCAATAAGACAATTCCTAACTCCAATTCAGCAGAAGCAGGAGCCTAGAACCTGGGGTGGGAGGAGGATGGAGATGAGAACATGATACCCCAGGAATCTGCAGCAACACTCGGGAGAGCCTTGGTCATGTCACAGTTTAGATCAGAGGTTAGACTGTTTACTTTCTGTTCTTAAAGGCCTGTAGCTCTAGTTAGCATGTCTTACATTGTGTAGTACTTCATAGTTTTATACTCCTCAAGCCATGAATTCCTTATCATAATCCCATTAGATAGTTGGGGTAACATTTTTGTTGCTTTATAAAATTAATCTTTAATATACACAACAGAAGATTTTATTGAGCTGTGCATCTGAGTTCAAAATAGATATATTCTTATTTTTCAGCCCAATGATTTAAGCTATTGCCACATTATATTCATTTTCTCTCCCTTAAAAAAAGTTTCCTTTTAGTATTCATGAAATTTACATGCAGTAACATTTCTGATTGTCTTTTGTTGCACTGAAGTACACCTATCCGACATAGACGTTTATGGATAGAAATAAGCTCATAATTTGTTTTGATAGAGTGCTAAATATCTTTCATTTGTCTGGTTAGATTTACCCTTCACCCTCGTTCCACCCTGCTCTGTGGTCTGTGAAGCTGATCCATTTAGCTTGCTTAATGATGCCCTTGCCCTCTGGCTTCCTGTTGACTTTGATCAATAGGAGACACTAGCAGATCAGAGGCAGGAGAATGAAGACTGGATATATGTTCCCCTGGCACTGTTTTACTGTTACCATCTGTTAGCTGTATCCCTCTGGGTGACCTCTCTATGTTCTGGAAACTACTCTGTCCTTTTAGCACTAGGGGGAGTTAGGCTCCCTGATGCTGCTAAGTTAAGTTTATTACATTTTCCCTTACTTCTTTCCCTAAACTCTGTCGACATTTTTATACATTGATCCTTTATTGAAGTCTTTCCAATTGACCCAGTTTGAACATGACTATTTAGAATTGTCATTTTATTGGCGTAACACATGAAAGTTGTCATGCTAGTGTGCGGCACGTGGTAATAGGAGGCTGCATGGTATTATTTAAGAGGATGGCATTGGGAATAACAGCCCAATTTCTAGCCTGGTTCTCTACACGGTGATGTTGAGCACATTTCCTAACACTTGTGTTCCTCAATTTTCTTATTTGTAAATGAAATACACCTATTTCATGAATATATAAGTTAAATATAAATATATATATGTGCATATTAGGACTTCAGTGTCAAATAGAGATATGAGAACCATAAATGTGAGCCACACGTAAGATTTTATATTTTTTAGTAGCCACTTTAAAAAGAGTAAGAGAGACAGGCAAAAATAATATTTACTTAACCCAATATAAATGTTTACTTAAACTGATATATTTAAAATGTTAACATTTCAAAACGTACTCAGTATAAATATGGAATAAAGAGGTATTCTACATTTTTTATGACAAAGATATAGCAAAAATGTAGTATGTGTTTTACACTTACAGCATATCTCAGTATGGACTACCCACATTTCAAAAGCTCAAGGCCCACACGTGGCTAGTGGCTCCCTATTGGATACAACAGCTTTAGTAGCTCTTTGAACCTACACTTATATTGGGGATCAGAAAACCTCACTCCGAAATATGGTGCTTCTATCCCTATGGTTCTCTGAATTTCTCTGATCTACCTAGAAACTAGACCTGCCAAAGAGAAAAACGATTGCCTTCCCTGAAATTTCATTAGCCCCTGAAAATTAAAACTCATATCACAGAGGAAGAGAGGCTAAAAATTAAGCACCACATCTGGAGCCCAGGCAAACTTTGTGTCAAACCTTTGTCTTTTCTGTCTCATTTAATTTTCAAAGAAAAATATTTACTAATAATTGTCTAAGTTTTAAAGCCATTCATTTCCCCTAAAAATTGTTTTACCATTTCTCAAATTGCCACATTTTCCCTATCTCCTCTTTCCCTCTGAAAAAGAATATATGAGCATCTGTACCCTACTGGGTTATTAAGTAATCATCGCCCTGCAATTCCCCTGTGATATGTACATTAAAATAAATGTGTATGCCTTTTTTCTCGTATTAGTCGACTTTTTGTCAGTCCACTTGCAGTGAACCTCCAGAAGGTGAGAGGGGAAGCTTTCTCCTTTGGTCTCTACATTTACTTGAACAACTTATTTGATTAATCACTTCTCTTCATTCTTTCTGTTCACCAAAATGTGCTTATAGGATGCTGAGTAGCCAAAGTTCACAGGCAACATTTTTATTCAGTAGTCCCTGCTTATCTGTGGAAGATACTTCCAAGACCCAAGTGAATGCTTAAAACCTCAGATTGTACCAAACTCTCTCTAAATACTAGCTTTCCCTATACATACATACCTATGATAAAATGTAACTTATAAATGAGGCACAGTAAGAGATTAAGAAAAATAGCTAATGATAAAAATGAATAATCATAACAATATACTGTAATAAAAGTTATGTAAATGTAGCCTCTTTCCCTATCTCTCTCTCTGTCATATTTTAGGACTGCTGTTGACCCTGGGTAACTGAAACTGTGCAATGCCAAACCTCAGGTAAGGGGGGACTATTGTACATCCATGAATATCTGCTCCCACCATTTGAATTATATACTTAAGAAGTAGCAACTGTATTTTTTTCAAACCTGTTTATGCCAGTTATATCCGTTATTACGATAATTTAATATATTTGTTTATAAACCAATGACATAGCAGTATGGAAGGAAATAGAATTGTCATTTCTATAAAAATTAAGTTAAATGCTTTGGGAAGGATCAATAAAGAGACATTAATTTATGAAAAGTAGATGTAGTAGAGAAAACTGAAAACAAAATGTGGAAAATAATCAATAGCTGGAGGTATTCTGCATTCAGACCACTTTGCAAGTGTTAGGAAGTTCGTACTCCATTTAAAGAAGGTGAATCTGGGTATCACACAGTGATCATATGGTTGTGTTTAATGAAAACTAAAATAAAATGTAAAACGCCAATATAAGAATATAATAGATATTGACATTATACCCACAAACTGTTGGGTATAATTTATATATATATATTCATACATACCTATACATACATTCTACAGCAAGCCCCATGAGGGCAGGTATCACATTTGTTTAGCTTGCCACTAAATTCTCAGTGCTAGAATGGTGATTGGCTTAAAGTAGATGCTCAACAAATGTTTGTTGACAGATTGACTGACTTGTTATTTCCATATGGCACCTCTGACTATGCAAGCCAGTTGGTTTTTCAGTTTATAGTTTGCTGTCACATTTTTAAAAACATGATATTGTTTTATTTACAACAGATATAATTTTACAGTCCTTTTTCTTTTTAAGCGAAACATTTTAAGTCATCTAGAAAGGGAAAACTCATGCAAAATTTAACTCAGTAAATTTAGACTTGTTGTTTTATTAGAACAATGCCTTGCTGGGGGAAATGGAAGAGAATGAATAAAATTTAAGTCTATCTGTTCCTGAGAAGGTCAAAAAAGCTTGCTTTTCATATGTTCTGGGGAGCTGTGAATAAATATCCAACAGAGCTCATCTGGATTCACAATCTGTTCATCAAAAGCACCTAAAATTATCTTCTTCCTAAACATCCCTATTAGCAGACATTGGCTATGGTGATACACATGTATCAACTTGAAAAATTCCCTGAAACTACCCAAACAAATGTGGATATTATAGTTATTGAATTTACACCTCCCACCCCACATTGATGGTGAAGATTTAGTCACAGTGTAACTGAAGAAGTGTAAAGTAGTTAAGTCAAAACTAGGATCCTTCTTGAGGGACTTGCCAATATACTTTTTTCTTAGTTCCCCAAACAGGTCATTTTTAATGCAAATTTTAATTAAAGTATTACACAAATAAAAAGTGCACATGTCATAATGGTACAGCTTGATGAATTCTCCCTAAGTGAATATGCTATAAATGGTTCCAAGATCAAAATAGGGAATACTAGCAACAGCCCAGGAGCCCCTCTTCAGTCTTTTTATGGTCATCAGTCTTCCTAATGTAATTAATATTCTTACTTGATTGCTATAGATTCCTTTTACCTACATATGAACTTTAGATGAATAGAATCACCCAGTACGTACTATGTTGTGCCTGGCTTCTTTTACTCAGTAATATTTAGAAGATTCATTCATGCATGTGGTTGTAGTTTGTTGATTCTTATTGATTTGTGGTAGTCTTTTGTAGAAATACACCACAATTTATTTATCTCCTTTACTATTGGTGAATATTTGCATTGTACTCAGTTTTTGGCTATTATGAGTAGCTCTGCTATGAACATTCTTGCATGTCTTTGGTGATCATAAGAACACATATCAACAGACATAGGTGTGAAAATTCTAAGTCATAAGATGTGCAGCATGTTAGTTTGGAATAGCTACTATAGTAAAATCTCTTCTGTATTGGGTTACTTTTCAAAACAAAAAAAAGCAAACGGGATTTGGTCTTAGAAACTTCAACTTGTTGGTTGTTGTATTAAAAGATATTATATATACATCTATTTGTTAATCTCTAATTAGATTCCTTGGAATATTTCCACTTTTGAAGAAACATGTTAGCTAATAAATAGTTAACATTCCTAATGCATTTCATTTTTAAATTTTAAGGCTGTTATTATTTTTCAGAATTGTAGTCATTTATTTACCAATAAAAATTCTGGGTAACAGTAGGAATACATGATATTCATAAATATGACTTATTTTCTAATTATGTCAGGACTTAACATGCCCATGGGAATAGAATTAGGAATGACACTTTGCCATTTGCCTTTATAAAATCAAAGACACCATTTCGTCAATTGTATATTATACTGATTAGAAATAGACTTTCTCACTTCAGAAAACCTCACAAAATATCTGTTCAGCCTTGTTGCTTTGCATATATAATTCTTTACTCCCAATGACACTTTCAAAATTCTCATATACATTTTCATACATACTGTACTCTTATACCTATAGTCGTTGCCATGTATATATGTAGTTTCCAAATTCTCAATGATATTTTAAGTCTCTGTTATGTAGACTGTACACAACCTTATCTTAAAACATACACGGATCACTTGAAGTCAGGAGTTCGAGACCAGCCTGGCCAACATGGTGAAACCTCCGTCTCTACTAAAAATTTAAAAAATTAGCCTGGTGTGGTGGTGGGCATATGTAATCCCAGCTTCTTGGGAGGTTGAGGCAGGAGAATCGCTTGAACCTGGAGGGAGACGTTGCAGTGATCCAAGATCATGCCATTGCACTCCAGTCTGGGCAACAAGAGCAAAACTCCCTCTCCAGAAAAAACAAAAACAAAAAACAAAAACAAACAAAAAAAAACGCCCTCAAGCACATTTGAAAGCTAATTTTAAAAACATTGTTTTATTTTACAAATCTAATCAGAAACAACCATTATAAAATCTATAATATCTTACAAGAGATAACAATGTTCAAACATCAAAATTTAATTTTTTGAATCTCAAATATGAGCAAATCACTCTATCTTTCAGAGGACAAAGCAGCAAATTACTATTCCAAATGGCTTTCTCTACATTCTTTCCACACATATTTTAACCCATGTTTTCTGACACCAAATGTTTCTGGTTTCTGGTACTATATTTCTTTATGTATTTACAGAATCTAACCTACTCTTGAACTATTTACGAACATGACTATACTTATCTGAATTAAATTTTTCTGCCTTCTCTCTAAGCTTTTGGTCATCAAAACTATCTAATTGTTAAATCTATTAGATTGGTACAAAAGTAATTATGGTTTTTGCCATTACTTTCAATGGCAAAAACTGCAATTACTTTTGTACCAACCTAATAGGAAATAGTCAATTGGTTACTTCTTTGTCTTTGATGACAGTCCTTCCTTCCTTGAAACTAATTTTTTACAATTGTTTTAACCATTCCATTTTCTCAATTTGTTATGTACTTCACTGTGTATAAAATTCTATATTGATTACTCTGCAATCACATTCCCTCCATATAAATATTTTCCAGCATTTGGACTACAGCCTTCCAACTCTGTATACTGTGCTGTAGCATCAACTATCATGTCCCCAAACCATATATGCAACTCAGTCTTCTTTCCTGAGAAATGTGTTTAAACCTCATTTATCCAATCACCTACTTACATAATTACCTACACCAGCAGTCTCCAACCATTCTGGAACCAGAGATCATTTTCATGGAAGACAATGTTTTCATTAACTGGGGGCAGGGGATGGTTTGGGGATGATTAAAGCACATTACATTTATTATATATTTTATTACATATATATATATATATATGTAGTGTGTGAATATATATATATTAGTCCCACATGGGGGAGATGGGAGATGGTGCCAAATCATCAGGCATTAAATTCTCATAAGGAGTTCACAGCCTAGATCCCTCACATGCACAATTCACAATAGGGTTCATGCTCCCACAGGAATATAATGCTGCCACTGACCTGATAGGAGATGGAGCTCAGGTGGTAATGTGAGTGATGGGGAGTGGCTCAAATGAAGCATTTGCTTTTGGGTTGAATAAATGAAATTTCTGCCTAAGCCAATGTCTAGAAGAAGCTTTTCAATTTTATCTTCTAGAATTTTTATAGTTTCAGGGCTTAGATTTAAGACCTTGATCCATCTGGAGGTAATTTATGTATAAGATGAGAGATGAAGATCCAGAGCTTTTGCACAGCAAAAGGAACAATCAGCAGAGTAAACAGAAAACCCACAGAGTTGAAGAAAATCTTCAGAATCTGTACATCTGATAAAGGACTAATATCCAGAACCTACAATGAACTCAAACAAATTAGTTAGAAAACAAACAAAAAATCCTATCAAAAAGTAGGCTAAGAAGATGCATAGACAACTCTCCAAAGAAGATATATAAATGGCCAACAAACATACGAAAAAATGCTCAACGTTACTAATGATCAGGGAAATGCAAATCAAAACCACAATGCAATACCACCTCACTCTGGCAAGAATGGCCATAATCAAAAAAAAAAAAAAAAAAAAATGGATGTTGACATGGATGCAGTGAACAGGGAACACTTCTGCACTGCTGGTGGGAATGTAAACTAGTACAACCACTACGGAAAACAGTGTGGAGATTCCTTAAAGAACTAAAAGTAGAACTACCATTTGATCCAGGAATTCCACTACTGGGTATCTACCCAGATGAAAAGAAGTCATTATACGAAAAAGATACTTGCACACGCATGTTTATCACAGCACAATTCGCAATTGCAAAAATGTGGAACCAACCCAAATGCCCATCAATCAACAACTGAATAAAAAAACTGTGGTGTATGTGTGTGTACATATATATACAGACACATATGTACACATATACACATAAATACAATGAAATACTACTCAGCCATAAAAAGGAATGAATTAGTGGCATTCACACTAACCTGAATGAGACTGGAGACTATTATTCTAAGTGCAGTAGCTCAGGAATGGAAAGCTAAACATCGTATGTTCTCACTCATAAGCGGGAGTGAAGCTATGAGGATGCAAAGTAAGAATGACACAATGGACTTTGGGGACTCAGGGGAAAAGGGTGGGAGGAGATAAGGGATAAAAAAAACTACAAATTGGGTACAGTGTATACTGCTTGCGTGATCGATATACCAAAATCTCACAAATCATGACTAAACAACTTACTCATGTAACCAAACATCACCTGTTCCCCAATAACCTATGGAAATAAAAAAATGAACAAACGTAAAAATACTGAGGAAGCTTCGCTCACCTGCCCGCCACACACCTCCTGCTGTGTGGGTCTGTTCCTAACAGGCATGTACTAGTACCAGTGTGTGGCCCAAGGTTTGGGGACGCCTCAGCTACATATCCCAGTTCTGTTTTAAATTCATTTTTTTCTGTATTTTCTGCTATGAACTAGAATTTTCTCTTGTGTCTCCTTTTTTAGTTAATGGTACTTGTTGGGGCTCACAAATCGACAACCCAAAACTATAATGCTTTGTATATGCTGAACCAAAGAAGAGGCCTCAAGGCTTTCTGTTTCACCCCCGTCCCCACAGTCTCTTCCTAAGCACAAAGTAGAGTTGTATTCTGAAGTTCCATTATCTGCAAGCCTGGACCTACCAAAGAAGAAAACAATTACCTCCAGTCTCTTCCCTGGGTTTTCATTAACTGAACTCATATCACAGGAAGACTAAAGTCTGTCAACAAACCTGGACAGACTTTAGTCTCAAACCATTGTCTTATGCTCTGTGTGCTCAACAGCCTTTGTGCCAGATCATTGGATGTTTTTCAAGTCAATTGAATTGCCCTTAAAGTCATTTACCATCTTCCAAACATCATCCACACTTCTCCATCACTCTTTCTTCCAAGAAGTATATAAGCATCCATACCCCATTGGAATATTGGACAATCACTCTGTGATTCTCCCTGTGTGCACAGTAGTAAGAAATTTGTAAAGTCATCATTTCTCTAATTTAATCTGCCTTATTGTGAGTTGGTTTTTCAGTGAAACTTCTAAGGGCCAAAGGGGAAGTTTCCTTGGCCCCAACATACCCATGTTGCCAATTTTAGAAAATTGTAAATAGGTTTAAAAATTTATTAATACATTCTTCTTCTTTTATCTACCTTCAAGCACCAAAGGAATCACACACTATTTCCGTCTTACGTCCTTCTTTTCATTGCTAATGTATTTCACACATCCATTTTTTGTATGTACTGTTGTAATGATATGTCTACTGCTTTGAGAAACTCCAATCTTAAAGTCTTCCAATCCATTCTCTACATGCCAGGTATTATATGTGTGCTTCCCTAATAGGCAAGTAGGAATATGCACTTTCCTAACATGGATTATGCATATACATTTTCGATTACTTAGGATATGAAAATGAATGGAACGTGCTGTCTGTGTCCTCAAAGAACCCACACTTACAAGCAAGACATAACTGTAAATGACTCTAAGCAGATATAAGTACCATGGGGAATTAAAAAGAGTATTCATGCTCTCTACCATTTATTCATCAACTCTTCTGAGTATTGTTCTAAGCACTAGTGATACAGAACTGACCTGGACAAAAAGATGTCTTAGCTCATGAGTTTTATTTTCAATGACAGAAGACAGAGGAGTCAAGGAAGGTTTCATAGGGAGATGACAGGAGGTGAATTTTAAAATCACTATTTCTAATGGTTGTAAGGGAGAAAAGATTTCTTTGTTTGCCCATTGCTAGGCTCATGGCTGATACTCCTATAAGAAAAGACAGATTAACAAGAGAAAAGCATAGCAATTTATTTAATATAAATTTTATGTAACACAAGAGCCTTTAGAAATGAAGACCCAAAGAAACAGGAAAAACTATACATTTTTATGGACAGTTGTGTTGAAGTATGATTGGAGCTTAACAGGTTATGATCTAACAGCAATGACTTGGGGGGAACTTAGCAAGGCCTATTTGTTCAGATTCTTCTCTGTATTTCTGTGTGATAATCCTTTTCTCTGGACATAGAAGGGACCATCCTGGAATGAGAATCTTATGGCCTACTTCAGAGAAAGGCCTGCTAGGGTCTGCTAGGTTTTATGCACCTCTTCAGGAAAAGAGCAAGGGGAAGAGGAGAGTGAGTTTTCTATTTCTGTTGTTTTTTCCAAATGCCAAGTGCCATATTTTGAGATAGTGTGTCTGTAGCTCTATCATGGTGAACCTTATTTATATTTTAATAAAAGATTTAAGAATGACTGAGAAATAGACAGTTAAAATCAGTGAGACTATTTTCTGTTGATTAAATAAACTTCCACAAAAACAAAGAGCTTGTACATTCACATCTGGACATATGAGGTTCCCAATGGATGTAAAGAGATTCCCCAATTCAAAGTCTTCTCTACCAAAAAACGTTGAATTATCCTCCAGCATCTTTCATTTGTTATTTCAATCTTTGAAGTAATAAACAAATATTTATTTATTCTCATGACCTACACTAGCAGATAAAGAAAGGCTTATCATAAGAAGTGACATTTTAAGGATTAGTAGGTCTCACTTTGGTGGGGAGAAGCAGGAGGGGGTGAAGAGCATATAATGTTCATTAGGGAATGTGGCTTTAGGGAACATGGCATGATTATGGAATTGAAACAAGGGCAGGAAGAGTGGCATGCAGAGATTAGTCTGTCGGCTTGAAAGACTTAAGATTTTTAAATTCAAACTCCAGAGACAAAATTATTTTCCTTCACATGGCCCTCAAACATGCCGGAATGCCTGACATAGAGTAGGATCTTAATGCATATTTGTTAAATAAATGAATATGAATAATGTTGGCACTAAGAATGCAACACCCTAATGTGAAGGCCTCAGAAATAGCCTCAGAAAAAAAGTCTCTCTCTGAACTTCTCCTACCCAACCTCTTTCATCCATCATTCTCCCCCAAGGATAGCCATAGAAACTAGAATTCCTCTTCCCCAAAGCAGGTCATAGAAACCAGAACCCCTTTTCCCCAAAGTCAGCCACAAAACATAAAATATACTCTTCACTTTCCCCCATTTTTCTGCGTATGAACTGGCTATAAAGAAATTCTCTGACCTACTTTGTTTGATTGAAGGCCCTAAGGTCCCCTCCTTTCAGCAAAGGTTCTGCGCCATACACAGAATAAACAAATGCTGCGCAGAGAGGCCAAGAAGAATCTGGATAGGCCTTACTAAGTGATATGGTTAGGATCTGTGCTTTTGTCCAGATTTCATGTTGAATTGTAATTCCCTATGTTAGAGGTGAGGCCTTGTGGGAGATGACTGGATCATGGAGGTGTTTCTTATGAATGCTTTATCCCCATCTTCTTGGTGGTGTTCTCATGATAGTGAGTGGGTTCTCATGAGATCTGTTTGTTTAGAAGTATTTAGCCTCTCCCTCACTCTCTCTTTCTCCTGTTTCTGCCATGTTAGATGTGTCCGTTACCTACTCACATTTGGCCATGTTTGTAAGTTTCCTGAGGCCTCCGCAAAGCCAAGCAGATGCCAGCATTATGGTCCCTGTACAGCCTGTGGAACCATAAGCCAACTAAACATCTTTTCCTTATAAATTACGCAGTCTCAGGTATTTCTTTATAGTAAGGCAAGGATGGACTAACACACTGAGTTTCCCCACCTACTCTACTAACATTAGTTCATATTGTTTTTTGTTAAACAGTGCTACATGGCTTTCATTCTTCATTGAATCAGTGCATGAAAATGGATGGCTTTCCTCGTATCTTTGGGTGTTATTCTTAAGTTTTCTGTGTCATGTAAAACTATGGTCAAATACATCTATTCTGCTTTTCTGTTGTCAATCTGTCTTTGCCATAACTGTGGTGGCTGTGATTCTTATGGTGGGGAGAAAAGGATCACCCCCTCCACCTATACAGTTTTGGTAACAAGAATGGGATGGTTGGGACACCTGACTTGCCCCAGAGCCTACAGATGAAGTCCTGGTATAACTGACAAAAAGAAAACAAAGAAAGTTAATAATTTTTACCAATGTCACCTCCCCTGGATCCCTACATATAGTGCCCAGTTAAGAACGGAGAGTAAAAATATCTTCACATCCCTCCCCTTCCAAATTCAGCTTAGCAGGAGGAAATCGTTTGCTTGAATTATGACTCTTTTGTAAATTTGGCTTTGAGCACCCAGTTATTACTGATCCTTTTCCCTCTCCTGGACAGCTATTATTTTCCTGTTTATCTTATTTTGTGTTCTGAAAACGCGGCTTGGCTTGCCTCCTGTTGGGGCACACGGGTTATCAGGTCTGTGTGTACAGATGATAAACCAAAAGGCTAGGGACCCCATAAAAAGAATGCAGCTGAATAGAAATGTGGGTTGGCCCCATTTGTGGTTAGTGAACCAACAGCCACCAGCTCTAAATAAGTTATCTATGTATCTTTTCCCTTTTTGCTGTCTTTGGGGATGACTCTCGATCTTCTGAAGACTGCATGTTTGTATCTCTTTGGAGAAGCTTCGTGCATCCTTGGTTAAGTCATAAAAGGTGTATTGATTTTGGTTCTGATTCGTATGTTAAGTAACATTGGTTTAAAAGAAAAATAAATCAATAAATAGGAAGTCAGAAATATTTGATGTTTGTCCTGGCTAAAATCTGTTAAGGTATTTGAAAGAACTTTTTTTTAAAAGAGCCTTATGATCAGAAGTTGGCTTAACCAGCTGATATTCAGGCTGTCCTTTTTTTTTTTTTTTTTTTAACAGTCCCTTCTTCTGCCTATTGGATCCTGGTTGTCCCATGGGAATATCACAGTGCTGACTACCAAAAGAGAGGATCTAAAGGAGACTTCTAGTGACCCTGAAACCCCTTGAGGAACACAAAAAAGGCACCAGTGACTCTCTTTTTCATGGTCCTGTCTTCCTCATGGACCCCCAAGAGTTGTGGTTGGCTTACCCTCAGGTATGAAGCTCTACTGTCTTTTACATTGAGATCCCTTTGATTTTGGGGGGCACCGATGGTTACTGTATGCTTCAAAAGGGCACTTGCACTTTGGGTGGGTGGAAACTGATTAGTCACTGACAGAATCTCTAATTTTTAAGGTGACAGACAGTGATTGCAATAAATGGTTATTACTGCAGGGGCCAGACAGAAACTGACAATAAAAGGTAATTTCCTACGAGAAAAGTCATTGGCTTCATTGCTAGTGAGAGGATCTTAAAGATGGGGCCATGGGTTGATAATGGGCTTATTTTTGGCAATTGGTCTCAAGAGCCCTTGAAACCAGTGGATAAGTCTCCCATCAAGCAGTGAGTTCATCACAGAATGGGCTAGCTGGCACTGTCACTCACCACCCTGGAGGGTACATTCTTGCTGCTGGATACCCTGTGGGAGTGCTGCATGGCCCAGTTTCATGGCATTTCCCTGTTTGGAAATTTGGAAAATCCAGGGTTCAACATAAAAATGGGATTCTGAATTTCTGGAAATCTACGTGCCCCATCTTCTAACTATTCCTGCCTTCTGAATATGTAAGTATGAGTCCTGGAAGTTACAGAAGTTTTGTTTGCTCTATTCATTAATGGGCTCCACCCTAAACTCAATAATCTGGTTAAGAAATTGAGGCTAAATTGAAAAGTTAGTGATCTAACTAAATTGGACTCCAAAATATAACTTTCTGGCATTCAAATGATTATTTTAAACAAGCTTTTGATTTTCCCCAAGGCTCATCTGTCTATTTGTAAAATCCTGTAGTAATTTCCTGTGATTTCATGTTGCCTGGGAATCCATTTTTCAATTTTTCTGTATGTCTCATCTAACTGACACATTTGAACCTAATTCCCTTCCTAGCCAAGGCTCTCCTGGAGAGTGGCTATCTTAATACACCTGTCAGGGCATGGATAGATTTTATAGTCACTCCCCAGACAGATAAGATCTAAGTTCAAATTAGAGAAAAATGCAATAAATTCAGTTTTAGCAGAAATGGATATTTTGTCCACCCCGATAAGCTCTGGACACATTCAGACTTAAAATTTAGCTCACAGTCCCTACAAAATTGACCTCTGATAATAGCTATCTGCCAAAAGGTCTTTCTTGAGGGAAACAAAACAATCAAACAAACAAAAATTAAATAAAAACAAACATTCATTCCTTTTCTGTACCTTGAGATATAAATTTTCTCTTTTGTTCCTCCTCCTTAGAAGCCCAAACTTAGGGTTGCCTAACTATTGCCTAGGGCAATGGAACAGGTAGTTAAAGACTTATAATCTGAAAGGAAAGAGAAACTCTTTAAAAACTGACAAATTAAAAACTTAAAGTTGTAGAATAGAAGGATGAAACTGGAGTCCTAATTTTCACCACATACAAAAAGTAACTTAAGGTTGATTAAAGATTTAAATGAAAGTCCTCAAATTATAAGCATCCTAGAAATAAACCTAGGAAACATCATTCTGGACAATGGCCTTGAGAAATAATTTATGACTAAGTCCTCAAAAGCAATGGCAACAAAAACAAAAATTGCCATGGGACCTAATTGAAGGGCTTCTGCATAGCAAAATAAACTATCAAAAGGTAAACAGGCAACCTACAGAGTGGGAGAAAATACTCACAAGCTATACATCTGACAAAGGTCTAATATCTAGAATCTATAAGGAACTTACTACAGTTCAACAAGCAGAACACAAATAACCACATTAAGAAGTGGGCAAAGGATATGGACAGACACTGCTCAAAAGAAGGCATACCAACAAACATGAAAAAATGCTCAACATCAGTAATCATCAGAGAAATGCAAATCAAAAACACAATGAGATACTATCTCATACCAGTCAGAATGGCTGTTACTAAAAAGTGAAAAAAAAAAAAAAAAGGAAAGGAAAAAGAAAAAACAGATGCTGATGAGACTGCAGAGAAAAGGGAATGTTTACACAGTGCTGGTGTGAATGCCAATTAGGTCAGCAACTGTGGAAAGCAGTTTGGAGATTTCTCAAAGAACTTAAAACAACTAGCATTCAACCAACAACCCCTTTACTGAGTATACATCTCAAAACAAATAAATTATTCTATCAAAAAGACATATGTTCATCACATATGATGACTCATATGTTCGTTGCAGCACTATTCACAATAGCAAAGACATGGAATCAACCTAGGTGCTCATCAGTGGTGGACTAGATAAAGAAAATGTGGCACATATAGACGATGGAATACTACGCAGCAATAAAAAAGAATGAAATCTTGTCCTTTGCAGCAACATGGATGCAGGTGGAGGCCATTAAACTAAGTAAACTAATGCCGGAACGGAAAACCAAATATCTCATGTTCTCACTTATAAGTGCAAGCAAAACACTGGTTACCCATGGACACAAAGATGGCAACAAGAGACACTGGAGACCAACAGAGGAAGGAAAGAGGAAGGGGCACAAGGGTTGAAAAACTAACATTGGGTATTATGTACACTATCTAGATGACAGGGTAGTTCGTATTGCAAACCTCAGCATTAAGTAATGTAGCCATGTAACCATCCTGCATGTGTACCATCTGAATAGAGAATAAAAGTTGAAATTCTTTCTTTAAAAAGCTGAGAAACCTGCTTCTTTCTGTGCATTTGTGAATGTCTGTATATGTGTGTATTGAGAATGTGTGGTATTTTTTCCTGCAGTTTTAGTACCAAAATATGAGTTATATTTAATTAACTTAGAGAAAATAGATAATAAGCACTTAAGTGTTTTATCAAAAGGAAAAATATAACAATTAACTTAAATGCCTTTTAGTTAATGTGATCTTAGATAATCTTTGGTAAATAAAGTTAGTTTATAATTTTTGGTAAGATAGAAATGTTTTTAAAATTGTCAGCATTGATTGTAATGCAAGCATACTTTTTTTCACAAGAGTTGTAGTCAAATAAACTTGTTGCTTCCTAGATGTTTAAGAAGAGAAAAAAAAGTTTAACTTTTAACAGTTTTTGCTCCTGTGATATTTGTGATACCCGTCTAATGTATTGGTGAGCTAATGCTATGAATCAGCTGTTGGACTCTACCAAAACCTTCCACACATCTTGCTGTGAGCTTCCGTGTTTGGTTTTAAACTTCTGTATTTTGGGATCTGAGCAGGTAGCCAAGGTGAATGCTGAGGACATGTGTGTGTCTGTAGCACTTGGGCTACCAGCTGCAAGACAGGGCCAAACCCAGTATGATTGCATCCTGTGTCCAGTGTCTGAAAGGTTTTGGTTAAAACAAGGCTGGCTGATACTTGCTAAGCTTGATTTTACTTAAAAAAATAAAAATAAAAACAGAAAAATAAACTTAAAAAAAGACTTGCTTGTTTTCCATGAGCAATTTAAATATAATTATTAAATGAGTAAATGAGATAAATGTAAATAAAATAACGTTTATATATACATATATCAAATTTTCAAAACTTTTTTTAGTAATTTAAAGTCTTAAATTCATGGTTTGTTAAATGATAAGTAATAATAAATTATCTGAGCCAACTAAGTACTGAAACATTAATTATTAAGCATAAGTTTAAGTATACATACTTCAACATCTTCTTTTTATACAGTATAAAATAGCTAAATATATCTGGATTTGTTAGTAAACAAAAAATTGAGAAATGTATCTTTCTAAAAATTATGAAAGGGTTTTTAGTCTATAAATGTGGATATGAAAGTTAAAAATTACTTATTTCCTAGGTTTTCATGGAAATGAAGATTACTAAAAGTTAAAAATTCAGATTAATATATGTAATTAAACTACTAAATATATAAGAAAAAGAACATGTATGCAAAGTATACAAAAAAATAGATTTTTTGGTAAGGAAATTAAAGTACTAGAATTTTTCTTTTGTTAAGAAAAAGAACTAAAACTTTGTCTAGAGATTATTTAAAGGGTATTTAGGAGTGAATGAATGAAAGAATAAATAACATAAAACTGAAAACAAGAAAACTTGTAAAAGGGTTATAAATGATGAATCTTATCAAACTGATTTTTGTGATCAAACTGATGAAAATTAAACAAATTTATTATAAATATTTTTAAATGCACCTTAATATCAAAAGTACACTGTTAAAAAACTAGAATGTGGTTTTATCTTTTAAACAAGGTTTTTATGTAATACTAATAAGAGACAATAATTGTTTAAAAATATTTTGATTGAACTGTGAGACAGAGAGAAAGAGAGACACAGAGAGAGAGAGAGAGGCTATGTTATCAGAATAGTTTGTTGTGCTTCTTGTCGTCTTTCTTGGGTCTTTGATTACCTAGGAAAACTAAATATTAAAAGGGTAATATTTTTCTATAACTAGGTAGTTTCCTGTGTTTGCTTTAAAAGTATTTTAATTATCACACTGGTGTGATGAATATTATTTCCCAGAGATCTGTGATTTTATTTTGATCAAGTATTTTTAAAACGTTTGACTTTTTTTTTTTGACAAACTATCCAAAATCAAAATTGAGTCTTTTTGACCTTAAACCATCTTTTGGACCTTTTAGAGGGGCCCCTGGAAGTTCAAGAGAGAAAGATGATAAACTAATTAAGCTTATTTGTTATGTTAAAATTATACGGGAAGCACTGTCAATTAAGAAATATGTTTAACTTTCTTGGAGTTATATTTCTGTGGATATGTGACTGACATATGTGTTCCAAATTTGTATAAAATTCTAGAAACCTAACATGTTACTAGTCATAAGTTTGGTTATTATATGAAAGTGTTTTCTGCCACAAAAGAAAATACAAATGTCATCATTATTATAATGAACTCCTATCACATCTTTAACCATTATATATATTTTATTTTATTATTTTATTTTGAAATGGAGTCTCACTCGGTCACGAGGCTGGAGTGCAGCTCACTACAACCTCCACTCACTGGGCTCAAGGGATCCTCCCACCTCAGCTTCCCAAGTAGCTGAGACCGCAGATGCACACTACCATACCTGGCTAATTTTTGTATTTTGTTGTAAAGATGGAGTTTCACTATGTTGGCCAGGCTGGTCTCGAACTCTGGAGCTCAAGCAATCTACCTGCCTCTGCCTCCCAAAGTGCTGGGATTACAGATGTGAGCCACCCACCTTGCCTCGCCTCTTTAACCATTTTGTTTTCATCATCCACAGCTAAATGTTTTCTTCTGATGCTTCTGAAAACTCTTTGCAAACATTTATAATCCTAAAGTATATCTTCAAGGAGGTTCATGGAAGGAATGGAAAGAACTCTAACAAACACAGATTTCTGACAACTTTGAGGTCATATCTTTGGACTGGATAAGAGTTCCAAAACTCAAAGGAAAAAACTGGAATCATAAAATTTCTCACCTAATATCAAGCAAAACAAAAATTAATTACACAGGGCTGACCCGATGAAGTATTACAATATTTTCTACTTCATTTTATTTGAAACATTGCTGATTCTTTTCATGATTCATTTTCCAGATTTGATAAAACTTTTTTTTTTTTATTTTAAGCTAATCTATAGCTTACAGCAATTTGGTGATGTTACCTTTTACACACAGAATTGAAACATTTTCTTTTTTCCCCGCACTTGATCCCTTCCAAATTTGGACACTATTCATGAGTATTCTTGCTTTATGAAAATACAGTTATTTGCATAAGTTCAATAAGAATCTGTTCTTGTAACAGCACAACTGGAAACCTGGTTATATTACCAAGGCTTTGCCTGAAATTTTATATCTTCCAGTATGGCCAGATAACTTTGAGGAACTAATGTTGAGTTTGTAAAGTTGATAAAAGAACTTGGAAAAATTGGCCTGGTACCTTGTCTACACAGTTCCCTTATAAGTTTCCTAGCCTTGCAGTAAATAATTTCACTTTCTGACAAACCCAGAAATCTCAAGATATTGTGGAAACCTGGAGAAGAGAGGAATTTACCCAGTTTGTAAATGTGTTACAGGCACAGTCTGATGGTGAATCTTGCCTTGGCTTCTTGGCCTCAAGCGGCTTTTTAAAAGTCTAATGCAAAAGCCTTTGTAAAAATGTTCCATCAATGCCAACTTAAAAAGAGCCTGTGTGATCAGTAATTATTCTTGCTGCAGTCAGGCCAAGTTAATAAAACTTAACTTATTTTATACACAAATTGGCCTTACTGTGATTATCTTTATCAAAATGAGGGCGAGTGGAGAGAAAAACTATTAAGCACTTGTGTAAGACTCTACCTACATGTTTTTGAGGGTTTATTATCTCCCTACAAAATGGACTGGATCCAATATCTGGCTGTGAGTCTCCAAACTAACATTTCCAATTTTCTCTGATCCTTCTGGCTTGGAATCACTGTAATTAAAACTGCTTTTCATCTTGCCCTGCAAGATGAAACTGGGCCATTTGATATAGACTTCAGAGAAGCCAGCACAGCAGCTTAGATATAAAAAGGATTTGTGTCTTTTGCTGGGTGGACTACTCAGAAGTTTCACTGAGGCACCTGATGCAAACTGCAACCAGGAAAAATCTGTCACATTGCCACTGCCTACTGTCACTTCATCTGAAAGCACTTCAAGCACAGGATCTGAAAATCTTAACTGGCTGCCCTCTGGACTAAAATACTGAGTTTATAGTTCGTTCTAACCATCAATGTTTATCTTTTATTTCCATAGAAATGTCTCTGATTCTTCAAATGATACAAAGACTTGACTATGGTGGAAGTCCATCTGCAACACTACTGCCTGAAACGAGACACAATGGTTAGCTGTGTAACTAGACTTGCCTCTTCTTGGGACCGAGGGATTGGTTCAGTAGCTTAGGAGACATTCCGTCTTCTCAATTTCTGAACTCTGAAACTTCTTGGGAAATTTTACACTGAGGAATGTTGGGACTTAAAAATAATACTCCAAGTGGAAGCCTCAGAAGCAAAGTTCCTCACTGACCTTCTCTGTCCTCTTATATCTCACCTCTCATTTTCCCACAAGGCTAGCCGTAGAAACTAGAATTCCTCTTACCCAAAGCAGGTCATAGAAACCAGAATCCCTTTGGCCCAAAGCCAGTCATAAAACATAAAATATTACTCTAACCTTCCCTGATTTGTCTGTGTAAGAATTGACCATGAAGAAATTACTGACTTACCTTGTTTGATTGTAGGTCATGAGACCCCCATTCCAAAAAAGGTGTTGCCCCATACTTGGAAGGAAGAAAGGCTCCACAGAGAAGCCAAGAATAAGCTGAACAGATAGGCCTCAGTCTATTAGCATATCTTTTTGTTCAATTACAATTCCACATGGCTGTTACTTCTTCCTTGAACCTAAGCTTAAAAATGGACAGTTTTGCCTGTATCTTGGGGTTTTCATTCTGAAGGCTTCTGCGTTATGTGAAACTATGACCAAATAAATGTGTTAATCTCTTTATTATAGGTGCATCAACAAAGACCCTTATGATTTGGAGAAAAGGAATCACCCCATTTTTACCACTATAATAATAAATTGAAATCCATTCCTAAATAATAGTGGTTTAGGCTTAACATATCAAATCACAGTGTTTTTCAAAAATATTTTATCAAGTTTTTACTTTCGGAGCCACTATTAAGAGGTGCATGTTCTTGACAGTGTTTACACTTTATAAAATCTCTAGTCGCAGAGACTGAATAACTGCCTCCAGAAAACAACAGAAACAGATGGGAGTGCCCTCCAGGTCTTTTTCTTAGCTATTCCCTCAGGCTACCTGAATATCTCAGACACTGGGTGCCTGAGAACTTACTGTGATAGCTAATTCATTTAAAAAATGTTTGCACTAAAACTGAGATCAATCCAGATGAGAACAGTAGGAATTTCAGAACATGTTAGAGCCTGAGAGAGAATATTTTAGATGCCATAAATGACTGGCATAATTGTTAACCATGCAAAGTATAGTAGGTTTGCTCATTCTTTGGGCTTGAGGTGGGAAGAATGAAGCAGTAAGCAATAAAAGGAATATCAGACAGATGTCTTCACCTTTTTGCTTCAGCATTTAACGTCAAGTGACCTGCAGCAATTTATAAGATCTTTGTGAGCCTCAGTTCATTTGCACACATGTAACATGTAGTTAAATACTAAGAACTTGTGGAAAACACATAACATACCTACAATAAGCATAGTTACTTGCACACATGACACCCTCAGAGAGTCATTTCCATTCCCCTCCACCTAGTTATTTTTTGTGCTTATTTTTGGACTTATGTAATTGAAATTTTAAGAAGTAGAGTCAAACTAATACTTCTAAAAATTTAAACCATACTAATTTGTTTTCACAATTTCAAATAAGCAATATCTTTGTTTAGGTACTTCCAAGGATCATAAGAGAAATAATCTCACCCACGTTGAGAAATTTTATTTTGTTGCCTCCCAGCTGTCACTTAAGATCTCTCTGATTGACTCCCATTTTGACCATAGATTGGGGCTTGCTGTGAAACTGCACTGGTTTGTGTTTATTTTTTTCTCTCAGGGAAAATAAGAGACTCTAAAAGTATTATATACATAAGATTAGGCTATAGACCAGATCTTTCTTTCCTGAAAATTATAGTGCAAAGTATATTTTATTATGTTTCTATTTTGATAGCAATAGCTCCAAATCACGCTTCATATTCCCCACTTTGTCCTACATGCATTTACTATCCATTTCTCATAACATTATTTCCTGTGGTCTTTGTAGGAATTGCTTATTGCTTAGATTGCTTTATTAGCTCTTATAGTACACTTTGGTGTTTGACTGTCCTACTATAAATATAGTTTCATTTCTTAAAAGTAATAATTAAATTATCATTTTGTTTTCTTAGATCCTGCCATTTGCTAACTATATCCATTTTCTCATCTTGTGACAGTTACTTGGTTTGGCCATACAATTTCCTGCTTTTCTTTTCTTTCCTTTTCTTTTCTTTTTTTTTTTTTTTTGACCTATCTTTTGCAGTTCTTGAACTTCCAACATGTTAATTATAATTACTCTGAAAAACATATTGCTAGGAATTAATCCTATTCTTCAGGTGACTCTCAATTTATGTGGAGGATGTCTTAGTCTATTTTTTGTTGCTATAAATGAATACCTGAGGCTGGGTAATTTATTAAAAAAAAAGAAAAAAAAAGGAAAAAAAAAAAGAGGTTTATTTTGCTCACAGTTCTGCAGACTGGGAAATTTAAGTTGTATGGTGCAGGCTTCTGGTGAGGGCTTTCAGGTTGCGTTATAACACAGCGGAACGTTAAAGGAAAGTGGACATGTGCAAAGAGGTAAAGCCTGAGAGGCAGCCTGGTTTTATAACAATCCATTCTCAAGAGAATGGATACATTCTTCCGCAGCAAAACTTACTCACTTCCTTGAGATGGCACTAGTCTATTTATGAAGAATCCACCTTCATGACCAAAACACCTCCCACCAGGCCCCACCTACCAACACTGCCACATTGGGGATCAGATTTTAACATGACTTTTAGTGGGGAAAATCACATCCAAATCATAGCAAAGGACAAATGAAATACCCTCTTGCCTGGTTGCTAAATATACTGAAAGCCACTGTTTGAAATCAACTTTAAACTATTTCATTTAACAGTGTAATTGCATCACAGTTAGGCCTTTTTGTACTTTCCTTTTTGGATGCATAAAAAGTTATTTGGGTAAAGGGAGTATTTGTCTTTGCTTCTCTTTTACAGTTTTAAATATATCTACTTAGTTTCCAGTATTCTTTGAAGATTTTGTAAAAGGAAAATCTTTCCTCTTCTCTAACAGAAATAAATTTAAATTTATCTCTTAATCATTTGAAGAAAGGCATATTAATTCTAACTTAAGTGATGTCTCCCTACTTTTAAGCTGAATTTATTTAATTTATAACTTTATCAGCATAAATATCTGTTTTGTGAATAGTAAAAGCCTTTCTACCATTGATTTAATTATCTGTATCAATAATTGGTTGCAAGCTATTTGTAACATTACTAGCTCAGTCAAATTGATGTTAGACAATTATATATTCCTAGAGTGGGAAGAGAAATAATCACCCCTGCTGAACTGTGATAAGATTGTAAGTATCACAATTTTGCATTCATCTGGAAGAAATTAATTGGAAAAGTATTTTTAAATATATAGATGATGTCTTATCACTGCAACTTTCTCTTTTTTGTAAAAAAGAAATATAACTTCTACAGAAGTGCATAAAACATAAATATAAAGCTTAATGATTTATTACAAAATGAAAACCCAAGTAACCACCTCAAGGTCCAGAACGAACATTACCAGAATCTTAAAAGCCATATTTATGACCCTCACAAGTATTACCTAGATTCCTGTGTGAGGTGATCACTATCATGACATTAACACTATGTTATGATTTTTTACTGTCTTTATTCTTTATATTCATGGAATAACCCTCTAAGAGTACTCCTATTTTCCTATTGTTTTTGCTCATCATTTTTCCATATTATTCTATTTAATAGCAATTAATATTTTTTTATTCTTTAAAATGTTATTAAATAAATATACCATAATTTATGTATTTAGTCTATGGTTGATGGGCACATTGATTATTTCTAATTTTGTCAATTACAGATAATGCTACCCTACATATCTCTGAGTACATACCATTATGTTTTCTTTGCAACTAGTAATTATCAGCCCATATTTATAATTTTAATGAATAATGCCAAATAATTTTCTAGAGTGGTCATTAAACTTAGACTTTGACCAGCAGGGATTGAGAGTTCTTATTGCCCCACATCATTGCTTACACCACTTGGTAAGGTGTAATTCTATTTTTTAAAAGATTTTTATTCTGCTGGTAGAATTCCCAATGAGATTTTAATTGATCATTTCCTAATGACTGTTGAAGCATTTACTATACTTATTATCCATTTGGATACTCTCACATATGAGAGCCCTGTTCAAGTATCCTGCCAATTTTTCTTTTGAATTACCTTTTTAAAATTTTATTTATAGGGTTTTTAACTATATTCTGGATATGAACCTTTTGTTCATTATATAATTAGCTATATAAACAAATCTATGGATTTTTTTGGACTGTAATCAACATAAACCTGATTTTTATGTAATCCAAATGATAAACTTTTGAAAGATTATTACCTTGGAGGGTGCTCTGTTTAATAAATTATATATATTTTTTCATATATTATCTTTTGGGGATCCAAAATTCCCCAAATGGAATTAAGATATAAAGAAAGAGTAATACTTTACTTACCATACACAAATATACATATACATACTGAAAAGTAGCAAAATTAGACATTTTTCATTTTGAATTCAACTTTAAATTTCATTTATTCCAGGTCATTTGACCTTAACCCATTTTCCATCAAATACACGTCTTTGAAATTTACTCACTTTTAACAACTACATTTCTGTTTATTGAGGATAGATTGGGTATCTGGTAAAGAATGCTTCAATGTATGAGGTGAACAGTATTTCTAGGCTGAAATTGTTCTATGCATTGAAATTCATGAGAAAGAAAACGAAAATAGGGTGAACAGGAGATAACAAACTTAATGAATTTACTGGCTGAATGCTAGTTTCAGTAGGCAATAGATTTGTTGAAAATTATTTGAGAAAATTATTAAAATAATTTCTGATAAATCTACATTTGGGGGTAAAAAGACACAAGACACATTTCAATCTGTAATATCAATATAGCCTTGAAGTACTAATAAAATTTGTTTTTTCTTGGATATTTGTTTCTTACGAACAAAAGTAAAAATTACTCTACTGTCTTCACTGAAACCAGACATGCTACCTTTTTAGTTGTATTTGGTCTTTATACTATTTTTAGCTAAAAGCCCTAATACCATGTAATGTTCACATGTTTTTATTTTTTGAGAATTTCAGCAGCATTTCTTAAATATGACTTTTTGTCATATATCTGTGAGAATTGCAACCCTTGTCTTAATTATTGTTGTGTTATAATAGGATATAATGTCTAATCAGTGTTCACTGTTACTCCTACCTAAACAATCCTTCCTTCATATACAAAAGGAAGAAATAATAGACCCAATTTGCAGAAGGCTTTACTGTAGTCATGCTGAGTAATATGATTCAATAATCAACTTTGTCAAAAATAATGATGTACTAATTTGTAAGACAGTGCTGTGTAACATTGTTTGAGGTGAGGGAGAGGGAAGAAAAGCAGATGTTTCCAAGGAATTTGAGTGGTTTAAGCAAAAAAAAAAAAAAGAGAGAGAGAAACATCATTATCCTAATCTGTTTTGTGTTGCTATAAAAGAATGCCTGAGGCTGGGTAATTTATAAAGAAAATCTATCTATTTGGCTCACAATTCTGCTGACTCGAAGGTTCCAGATTGGGAATCTGGGTGGAGGCCTCAGGCTGCTTCTATTCATGGTGGAAAGTAAAGGGGAGCCAGTGTGTGCTGAGATTATGTGATGAGAGAGGAAGCAAGGTGGGGGTTCCAGGATCTTTTTAGCAACCAGTTCTCATGGGAACTAATAGAGGGAGAACTTACCCTCCAGGGAAGGCATTCATCTATGCATGAGGGGACTGCCCCATGACCTCCCATTAGGCCCTAACTCCAAAATTAGGGATCAAATTTTAATATGAGATTTGGAGTGGACAAATATTCAAGACAATTTTGCATGAAAATATTTATTTGCATTAAATGTAACAGAGGTCAAATACGGAAAGTCAGCCAAGTATTCTGGACCTGTTTGCTGATTCTCTGTAACTTGTCCATTTTCAGAGGACTCTGCAGCAGCTTTGGGAGTCCCCAGTGCTGTGTGGAATGCAGTTTGAAAACCACTGAATTACTGTATAAAAATGGTGTCATTGTAGGAAAAGTTTAGAAGTAGCTACAGCCCCTACTTAGAAAAAAAAAAAAATCTCTGAGAAGACCATTAGAGGGAAATAGAGAAGACACATATATGGTTGTGTACAAATGTGAAAAAGTGGAAATAGCATAGTCTCTTTAGAATACTGTCGCATTATTCTGAACAATTATGTTAAGTTCTCTGAATCCAAGTTTTCAACACATACAATTAAGAATATGATATCCACTTCAAACAGGTGTTATAAGGGGAATTGAGTTAATGTAGGTTAAAAATGCTTTGTTTTTAAGAAAACATACTTAACAAATGTAAGGCAATAGTATCCTCTTACAAACACATACTTACAAATGTAAGGCAATAGTATCCTAAGTACTGGAGAAACTATTTGCTGAATATGCTGTTATTGTTCCTATGTCTTCTAATATCATCTACTACAGCAGGAATTAGCAAACCTTTTCTATGAAGAACAATATAGTAAATATTTTCAGGTTTGAGAGCCATATCATATTTGTTAGTCACAGCTACTCTACTCATGTTAGATCACAAAAACCATCGTAGATGATATGTAAAAAAGTGAGTGTGGATATTTTCCAATAAAATGCTATTTATAAAAACAGACAACTGGCAGAATTTGCCCAGTGAACCACAATTTGCAAACCTCTGTACTAGATCCTTTCAAACTCAAAGTATAGTCCATAGACCACCTGAGAGCAGGAAAAGCTACATAAATTGTGTGACCTAATACAAAATGAAAATGCAGAGCCCCTTGTTTAAAAATTACTAAGAATATTAAAATGCTGACAGCAGAGCATTCTTTCAAATGTGGGTTTCTTTTGCAGACTTACAAGTCACACATCTATGATCCAGCCCTGCCTGGGAGCTGGTTAAAAATGCAGGCCTTGTCTCTGACCTACTGAATCATAATCTGCATATCAGTAAGATCCCTGGATGGTTCATATGTACATATGTTTCGAAGAGTACTATGGACTAAAATAATTTTAAAACTGTATTTCTGGCTAGGAGTTCTCTAACAAAGGCCAAGTAATTACTTCTATGAGAAATCTACTTTAAAATTCTTACAAACTGTTTATAAAATAATTGAAAAAATAGCATAGTCAACAAATATCATATTCTCCTGTATTTCCCAACTAATCTCCAAGTCAAATTATTTGCAACGTGTTCTCAGTTTCTTCTTCCATTCTCATTGCATCTAATTAGTTACTGGTGCTGATCACTCCCTCCCAGAGCATTTTCTCAGTCTGGCAGCACCTCTCAGGAGAGTGTGCTAGTTAAGAACATTGATTCTAAAGCTGGCCTGCTTGACTTTGTACGCTGCCTCCACCTCTTACCAGCTGTTTGGTGTTGGGCAAGCTACTTAATCAATGTCTCAGTTCCTTCTTCTCTTGGAAGGGATAATAACTCATAGCATTATTGTGAGGATTAAATGAGTTTTTATATGTAAACACTTAATTAGTGTCTGACACATGGTAAACACTTATGAGTATTAGATGATATTATTATCTATCAATTCCCATCACCTTTATAATGCTTCTGGCTCTCATAATCAGTTGTCTGAATTCGTGCAACATTAACTGTTATCAATAACACATGGAAATTAGGATTAGCTGCACAGTTTAGGGAGCAAAGTTAGCCATACTGCTGAGTACAGGAATAGCAAGAGGACATTTTTTTGTGAGCACAATATAATGGAATCCAGAAAATAGTCTCAAGAATGAAATCAGCACGTAGGAATTAAGCCAAAGTAATCAAGTATAATAAATCATTTGAGTCCAAGGAACCTATAAAACCTAAAATATTTAGGTTGTGGCCCTGTATAGAAAAAAACAAAGGAAATTTGCTACCTCTACAGTATGACAGAATGCAGGGCAGAATTGGTGGGATTTTCAGGAAGAACATGGTCATCGAAAGAATATTCCAAAATAAGACGGAGAAGAGTAAAGCTGGAAAGAATCCCAAGTCATCTGCCCCTGGAGTGTGAGTAGGCGCTAGGCCAGAAAGGCCAGAATTTTCAGGAAGTTTGTATTTATCTTCATTGCTGAATCATCTGGGGACTCAATTCTCATAAAGAAGGAGAAAAAAAAAAACCCTGCTTCTAAAATACGCTTTTAGTGAGGTCAATACTATCATCAGTCCGAGTAAACTTTGTTGATTCCAGGGAGGCATAGGGAATGTGGCAGAAAGTTTTGTAATTATTCCAATGGTTAGGGTACCACAATTATCATTCTAAAAAAACCCAATTGTGTAACCTTGTTTTGACATCATCGTGTCATAAGATCAAAACTCTTTGACATGACATATAATTTTTTACTTAGGAAGTCATATATTGGCTGGACACGGTGGCTCACGCCTGTAATCCCAGCACTTTGGGAGGCCGAGGCAAGAAGATCGCCTGAGGTCGGGAGCTCGAGAACAGTCTGACCAACATGGAGAATCCCCATCTCTACTAAAAATACAAAATTAGCCGGGCATGGTGGCTAATCCTGGCTACTCGGGAGGCTGAGGCAGGAGAATTGCTTGATCCTGGGAGGTGGAGGTTGCGGTAAGTCACAATCCCACTATTGCACTCCAGCCTGGCAACAAGAGCGAAACTCTGTTTCCAAAAAAAAAAAAAAAAAAAAAAGTCATATAATCTCAGCATTCAAGAGACAGCATTACATATTTGGTTTTGGATATGAAAATATCTAGTTTTGAATTCAACTTTTGCTGTTTTTTTATAGCCTGAAAATTCTTCCCTTGCTCTTCGCCATATAGCAGGCTACAATTCACCCTACAAAAAGTCAGTTCAAATGCCATCTGTTTTGGAAATTCTTTCAATAGTCTCACAGGCATAATTAGTTATTGTTTTCACTGAAGGAGAGATGATCATGTTATAGCCCAGGGAGTTAGTGGACACATGAAGCAGAAATCCAACATAGCCACAGAACAGTGTCTGGGAATGGTTGTCTCCTCCAAAGTAACAGAGACTCCTCCAAGAGTTGATAGGAATACAAAACAGATACCCACCACTCCTGGGCCTCATCCCAAGAGTAAAACCACTTAGGATAATCTTGTATAATAGCTGTTCTTTCTTGAGTGGAAATGTACAACAAGCAGCTACTTTCTAAAATATGTTAACAGATAACACCATCTGTCACCCTTTGTGGTGAGACTGCACGTTATTAGATAGCACCCTCTCAGAATACTATGGTGCAATGCCACTCTATGAAATAGACATTTTGCAAGAAAAAGGAGAGGCAAAGAATTAAACTTGGGGAGCTGTTCCTACCACAGAAAAGCATATAGAAGTTCAAAGCTTTCTATTTTCCATGATCTCCATTGCTATGGTTTGAACGTGACCCCTCTAAAAATTCAGCTGTTGCCAATATGACAATATTGAGAGGTGAGGCCTTTAAGAAGGACGCATGATCTCCTTCTTCATGAATGACATTAGGGTTATGAAAGAGACTCCATGCAGTGTTTGGTAGCCTACATTTCTGCCTTCCGCCATGTGAGGATCAGCAAAAAGGCCCTCACTAGATGCTGGCACCTTGATCTTGAACTTCCAACCTTCCGAAATGTCAAAAATCCATTTCTGTTGTTTTAATTAATTACCCAGTCTGTGGTATGTTATAGCAGCACAAACAAAGACAACCATTAAGGTTGCCACTACACTCTTGTGAATGGGGATTTCTGATTCAGATCAAGGACAAACTACTTAGTAATGGCCCTGGGTAATAAAACCTTCACTGGAAAAAGCAAAATGATGACATTTTCCATGTGGAAAATGCTTAGGTCACAATTTCTTGCCTTCTTTTCTCTTTGATCTTATTCAATGCATAGTAAAGCAAAGACAATTCTATTTATTGGGAACAACTGTTTCCCATTTCTCCTGCTTCTTTCTCCACATATTAAGGCCAGGATGCATCCAAGATGAAGAACTAAGAAATAATGAGTATGAGAGAGAGAAATTAAGGGTTTTTTTGTAATAATTGTAATAAGACTTTTCATAAATAACATGAATACGAAGAATATTTGCCAACTGGGAGATAAGATGTGAGTTCAAAGTAAGCGGGTGTCATTTGCCCAAAGTGTTCTTCATAGCCATTAAGTTATGGGGTAGAAGTAGCAGTTAATATTTGATTGAGAATTAGGGTTTGTATATATTTATCACTAGACTTAGATCACTATGGGTAACAGAGTGTTTGGATAATTTAATATTAAATAGATAAGATTGACACAGAGAATATACCTATGAAACTGCTTAAGCCTTATCTCTGAATTTACAGTAAAACCACTAGGTTATAAGAAAATTATAAAACAACATTACTATTTGGAAATTTTAAAACATTATCCTAAATGAATGAATCAATGAGGAAATCAAAAACAATTATATATGATTTGGAAAGATGAGAAAACCTGAAGATTACATGTGAACCTGTTTTAAATGTATTTGAAATTGTAATATTTGCAAAACCACAGTTCAGTGATATACACATGTGTTTGCACATCCATATTAAATATCTCAATTAAATGGAAAAATTTATGAGTTAATATCTAATTAAATTGGTCAAGAAAAAGAAAGTATATCCAAACAAGTAAATAAAGAACAAAAAGTAAATGTTACCAAAGAAATACTGCCACAAAAGCAATTGTGTGCTAATGGTCTTATAAGTGATTTGCTAAAAATTTCCTAATGACAGATAATTCCTCTTCTAGGGAGATGTTCTGTAGAAAGAAGACATATTTTAAAAATATAGATAATTATTCACAAGACAGTCATGGAAGTGTTATTATTATAGATACATTGAAAACCTTATTGTATATTACAAATCAAAGACAACCAAAGGCTAGAGGAAGCCTTAATTATTTATCTTATGCCTGATATGTAATTTGGGACTCATACTGACCCTGCCTTCAAAATATATCCCAAACAATCAGACCATGTATATTTTACCACTTAAACCACTACCACTCTGCTCCTAGCCATCGTCTTCTCCTTCTAGAACCTTGAAACTCTCCAGCTCAGGGATCCCCAACCCCCAGGCCACAGACCAGTACCCCCAGTTCCCCAACTCCCAGGCCATGTACTGGTACTGGTCCGTGGCCTATTAGGAATTGGGCTGCACAGCAGGAGGTTAGCAGCGGGTAAGCAATCTGTATTTACAACCACGCCCCATCACTCGCATTACCGCCTGAGCTCTGTCTCCTGTCAGATCAGCAGCAGCATTAGATTCTCCAAGAAGCAGGAACCCTATTGTGAACTGCACATATGAGAGAATTAGGTTGTGTGCTCCTTATGAGAATCTAATGCCAGATGATCTGCCACTGTCTCCCATCACCCCAAGATGGGACCATCTAGTTGCAGGAAAACAAGCTCAGGGCTCCCACTGAGTCTGCATTATAGAATTCTACATTATAGAGTTGTATAATTATTGCATTATATATTACAGTGTAATAATAATAGAAATAAAGTGCACAATCAATGTAATGCACTTGAATCATCCTGAAACCATTCCCCCTGCCCTGTCCTTGGAAAAATTGTCTTTTTCGAAACCAGTCCCTGGCTGGTAATCCTGCTGAAACTATTGATTCCCCCTCCCCCCATATATTCTCCATAGAGCAACCAGATAGTTCTTTTAAAAACACATATTTCATCATATCATTTTCATGCTCAAAACACTCAAATCACTTCCTTACAAATTCAAAGTAAAATTCAAATACTATTACAGCCAATAAGATATGGGTCCTTGCTCCTTTTTTTTATCTGATTCCTAATAATCTCCTCCTTATTCACTGGGTTCCTGAGTCCCTGGTGCTGCTGGAGCCTGCTAAGCCCTAGCTTCAGGTCTTTACTTGCTGTCCCATCTGTCTGTAATGCTCTTTCTTCAAATAACTAGATGGCTTAATCCCTCACCTCATTCAGCCCTTCCCTCAAACATCATCTCATTAAAAAAGCATCTCTGCCCTTTCAAAAACATAGATTGATCCATCATTTCCATATTTTTATTTCACTTTATTTTTCTTCATAGAACTTATATTAGGTTATATATTGATTATATATTGATTATCTGTCTCCTCTCACTAGAAAACAAGTTTCATTAGAGTGACACTTTCTTTTTCTCTTGTGTATCCAGTATGTACAAGAGTGCCTGGCACTCCTTGTAAAAAGAGCTCAGTATTTTTGGATTAAAGAATAAATAAAATCAATGACATCAATCATGGGAAATGTAAAATAACTTACTTTACCTATGTACTTGAATTAATGCCATTAAAATATATGTTAAGAGCATAAAGAGGTACTTACTATATTAATTAAAATATAAGACTTAGTTATTAATTTGCATAAAAAATATTGAGCCAGCAATCTACAAATTATGTGCATAGAAAAATTACCAGCCTGGGCAACATAGTGAGAACCTGTTTCTACAAAAATAAATTTAAGTTTTAGCCAGGCATTGTGGTGTGCATGTGTAGTCCCAGCTATTTGGAAGACTGAGGTGGGAGGATCACTTGAGCCAAGAAGTTTGAGGTTACAGTCAGTTACGATTGCACCAGTGTACCCCAGCCTATACAACAAAGCAAGATCCTGTCTCAAAAAAAAAAAAATAGAAGAAGAAAGCTCGAAACTCTCTATTAAGAGTTTATTTGTATGGTAAGCACAACAACAGTTGTTGTTTTATTTGTATTTTCTTTTATTTTTAAATTATCCTTGTATTTTTTAATAATTATTGAAAATATTTTAAATATTGAGTACCTACCATTGGCCGTCCACTGCTAGCCTGGGGTCAGTGGATATTGAGTTAATAAATATCCTAATTTTAGTCAGAATAACACACATACACCTACATATATACGCACCAATAATTATAATCTCAGTCATATAGGGTGAAGGTCACATGACCAATATGGTTGCTCCTTAATTTTTTAAGCCTATTTTCCTCAAATATGGCAAAGATATAATAATAAATCATCTTCATAATTCTATGCTAATATTACATTAGTTAATGTAAGTAAAAAGCATAACACAATAACTAACTGGTAGTAAACTCAATTAGTCATTTTTATTGTTATGCTTATTATATAGTAGAGGAGAGAGTGGTTATTTTATCAGCAATATTAAGGAAGACATCATGAAGTAGTGGGCACTAGACTGAGCGTAAAAACTAATTGTATTTAACAGTATAGCCAGTAGTACATCCAGGCTCAGTTATGCTGTGATAAAAAACAACTAAGATAGAAAACAACTCAAGGAAACTTTCTTTCACCACCTGCACTTCCAATGCAGATCAACAATCAAGTGAGTGGGGTTGGTTTGCCTCTGGTCAATCCCTCTGGGATGCAAACCAACAAAGGCCTTATCTTGACCTGTGTGGGACCTGTGCAACATTAGGAGTGGTATACATTGAATTACTCATTGTCTCTTAATTTTTTTGGACAGAATTGCCACATTTCATCTTTACTCACATTTCAACAGCCAAATAAAGCTACACGGCTAACTATAACTTCAAGATGATGGAAAGCAATTCTACCCTGTACAAACCAATAATGAATTTCTAAGCCCCCTAGCCCACCCGCCTCTACTCTCGGGCAAGTTCATTCCTAATTTAACCTGAAAAACTAGTTCAGGCCATGATGGAAAGTTGGGGTTGGGCAAATCTCATTATACCCTCCTCCCTTTGAAATTCAGGCCAGGCTGACCAGTATTTAACATTAAAATAGAGACCTTAAGACTGACAAAGCAGACTCCTTATAGAAATAAGATAAATGACAGATGGCAGGCCCTAAAATCAAGTGTTTTACCCCAAAATATATTTATTTAACATACTTTGAAATGGCCCTGAAAAGCCCTGCAAATTCTGTAGATTTTCCCTTCCCTTTCCGGGTCTTTGTCCTGATCCTGGAGAGAACTAAGAGTGTGGCACCTTTTTAAGTCTGATAAGAAACATTTACAATCTATTTTCTCGAAGCCTGCTACGTGAAGGTTTCAACTTCATAATAAAAACTTTGAACCCCACAATGCTTTATCCTAACCCAGACACTTCCTCTGCTGATCTCAAGTCTTTAGATAAACTCTTTCAACCAATTGCCAATCAGAAAATTTTTGAATCCACCTATGACCTGACAGCTTCCCTGTGTGACCACTCCCCTTTGAGTTGTCCCATCTTCCAAACCATTTTACATATTACATGTATTGACTGATGTCTTATGACCACTTTGCACACATGTTCTCAGGACCTTCTGAAGCTGTGTTATGGACATGTCCTTAACCTTGACAAAATAAACTTCTAAATGATTGGGACCTATCTCAGATACGTTTCAGTTTACACTCAGGTGTAAAATTAAAGAGCTGGAAATATTTGTTGAAATCACTAATAATCACCACACATAGATTGACAAGGAGAATTGGTGGATTTGTTTCATCATCAGCTAATTTGGACAATGAAAACTGTTAGTTCTTGAGTTTTTTCTCTATCTCTGGACAAAAACAATGTAAGAGTATATGATCTCTAGCACTCAGCAAAATGGATATCCTAAATCTTCCTACTGCTAAAATGCCAAAAAAATTGTATACGATTTTTAAAAGAAGATTTTAAAATTCATGTCTGAGGTAGCAATAAAGTAAAAGTGATCTTTAGAGGCAGAAAGTAAATTGAAAGCATAAATCTACAGTAACAAGTGAAATAAAGTCCCTCACTTCCGTGGGAAAACTTGTAAAGCCCTTAATATAGAGCTTTGATTTTAATAACATATGTGTGCCTAGGGCCCACACAAAGTGAAAGATCAGATCAGGGACCACAAATAAAGCTGGGATATGAGGGTAACAATCTCAGGGAAAGAGTGGACCTGGAAATATAAATAAAACAGAAAAGTAATCGTCTGCAAAGACAGATTGTTTGAAAGCTTATCTGTTGTAGCTTTGGATTTCAGAATTCATAACCATGAGCTGTGCTCACATGGTTTTGTGGCCAATTTCATGTTACCTGTGTGGTCCGAAAACCCCAAGAGGAAGAGTATGGCTTAAAATTATCCCATGAAGTTAACATGCATTACACATTTTCTAGGTACCAAAGAGAAACATATGCAAATACTCTCTGAAGGAACAAACTTTCAGTACTAGTCACACAGATTTCCCAGAAATGCAGGGTTTTTTCTGCAAACATGAATTCACAATAAAAACAATCACAAAGCAAATGAAGAAGCAAGGCATTATAAATAATAGTTGATGTAATACACTGCCAAATCAAATTAAAAAGATTTTAGGTATAGGAATTATCTGTAAAATTTTTTAAAACGTGTGTTTAATATTGTAAAAAAGAAAGTAAGGAATCCAAAATATGCAAAGTAAAAAGACTACATAAAATTGATTATTCACAGTTGAAAAATGTTCAAATATAAATTTTACAAATTAAAAATAATTTAAAAATTTAGAATTTAAAGCTCTAGTGGTATTTCTAATTATGGTAAGATACATACAACATAAAGTTTACTATTTCAACTATTTTAATGTGTACAATTCAGTGACAGCAAGTACATTTACAAGGTGGTTCCAAATATCTCTTTCATCATCACAAAAAGAAACTCTGTACCAGTGAAGCAGAAAATATTTCCTTCTCCTCCATTTTCTTTTAAGAATTTGAGAAGAATTGGTGTTATCCTTTAAATGTTTAGTAGAATTCAGCAGTGAAGTTTTCTGGTCCTGGATTTTTCTTTGTTGAAAGGCGTTTAATTACTGATTCAGTGTCTTTACTTGCTACAGTTCTATTTAGATTTTTAAACATTTCTTCTTGAGTTATCTATGTGAATTTGTATGTTTCTAAAGCTTTGTGTGTTTCACCCAGGTTAACCAATTTGTTAGAATAAAATTGTTCATAGTATTCTCTAACAATTTATTTCATTTTATAGGGTTTATTGTATTGTTCCGCTTTTATTTTATTTTTTGATTGAGACAGAGTCTCACTCTGTCACCCAGGCTGGAGGGCAGTGACATGATCTTGGCTCACTGCAACCTCTGCCGCCTGGTTTAGGTAATTCTCATTCCTCAGCCTCCCAAGTAGCTGGGACTACAGGTGCGTGCCACCAAGCTCAGCTAATTTTTTTTGTATTTTTAGTACTGACAGGGTTTCACCATGTTGGCCAGGCTGGTCTCGAACTATTGACCTCCATTTATCTGCCCATCTTGGCCTCCCAAAGTACTGGGGTTACAGGCGTGAGACATAGCACCTGGCCTGTTCCACTTTTATTTCTGATTAAGTAGTTTTATTTTTTTTTCTTTTACTTAGTCAATGGATAAAGACTTGTCAATTTTAATAACATTTTCAAAGAACCAACTTTGTTTTTATTTATTTTCTCTATTGTTTTTCTGTTTTCTAGTTAATTTACTTCTTACTAATCCTTATTATTTCTTTCCTTCTACCAGCTTTGCATTTAGTTTGCATTTCTTTTTAGTTTCTTTTAAGTTATTTTCTAGTTTCTCCTGTGATTTATATTTGAAAAGTGTTTTATTTAATTTTCATGTATTTGTGAATTTCCTAATTTTCCTTCTGTTACTGATTTCTAGTTTCATTTCATTGTAATTGGAGAAGATAATTTACATTATTTTAGTCTTCTTAACTTTACTGAGGCTTATTTTGTGGCTTAACATGTGGTCATTTGTAGAACATGTTCCACATGTGCTTGAAAAAAAATATGTATTATCCTATTGTTAAATAAAATGTTTTGCATATGTCTGTTAGGTCCAATTAATCTATAGTCTTGTTCAAGTCATCTGTTTTCTTATTGATCGTATGTCCTGTTCTCCTACCTATTACGATAAGTAGAGAATTGAAGTCTCCTACTATTACTGTGTTGCTGTCCATTTCTCTTTTCGATTCTGTCAATGTTTGCTTCATATATTTGGGAGCTCTAATGTTAGGTGCATATACATTTATAATTGTTATACCTTTCTAGTGAATTGACCCCTTTATTATTGTATAATGTCTTTCATTGTCTCTTGTAATGGTTTTTACTTAAAGATTATTTTGTCTGATATTCTTATCACCACTTCATCTCTCTTTCATATGGAATATTTTATGTAATATTATATGGAATATTTATATGGAATATTTTTCCATTTATTAACTTTCAACTTATTTGTGTCTTTGAGTATAATGTTAGTCGCTTTTAGCTGACATAGAGTTAAATCATAGTTCTTAAAAAATCCATTATGCTAATATCTGCTTTAAGTCAAAACTGTCACAAAGGACAAATGATATTATATAGCAATAAAAGGGTCAGTTCATCAGGAAGATAAAACAATTATAGTAACCCATCCCTTAATGACAATAATATGTTCTGAGAAATGCATCACTGGGCAATTTTGTCATTGTACAAATATCACAGAGTACAGTTCCATAAACTTAGATGACATAGACTACTATACATCTAGGCTATGTGGTATATGGCTTATTGCTCTGAGGCTACAAACATATACAATGTGCTACTGTGCTGAATACTGTAGGTAATTATAACACAATGGTAAGTATTTGTGTACCTGAACACAGAAAATATATGGCAAAAAATATAGTATTATAATCTTATGGGGCTACCATTGTATATGCAGCCCATTGTTCACCAAAACATCATTATGTGGTTGATCATTGCATAAGTATATATGTGCCTAGCATTAGAGCTCCCAAATATGTGAAGCAAACATTGACAGAATTAAAGAGAGAAATAGACACAAAACGAGAGTGGGAGACTTTAATTTTCCACTTTCAACAGTGGATTGAACAAATGAACATATGATCAATAAAGAAACAGAGGACTTGAAAAACACTTTAGACCCATTAGACATAACAGACATATACAGAGTAGTATACCCAACACTGAAAAATATCCACTCTTCTCAAGTGCACATGGAACATTTTCCAGGATGGAATCATATGTTAGGCCACAAAAGAGGTTTTACTAAGTTAAAAAAGTTTAAAGTCATACAAGCTATACTTTGCTAAGAATGAAACTAGAAATCAATAATGGAAGGAAAATTGAGCAAGCCACAAACATGAGAAAATTAAACAACATTCTCTTAAATGACTAATGAATCAAAGAAGAAATTATAAGGAAAATTACAAAAATTAAAATGCAAAATAGCAAAACTCATTGGTTAGAGTGAAAGTGCTAAGAGGGACATTTATAGCTATAAACACTTACACATAAAAAAAACCTGAAACCAACAACCTAGTTATAAACCTCAAACAGCTAATAAAAGAAAGAAAATCTAAACCCAAAGCTTACAGTAGAAAAAACATAAATATTAGATAAAATATAAATAAAATAGAGAACAGAAAAATAATAGAAAACATAAACAAAAGTATGATTTTTTAAAATCCAACAAAATTGATAAATTTTTAGCTAGACTAAGAGAAAAAAAAGAAGACTCAAATAACTCACACTGGAAATAAAAATAGGACATTTCAAATGATGCCACAGAAATGCAAATGACTGTAAGACTATTATAAACAATTATATACCAACAAATTGGATAAATTAGAAGGTATGGATGAATTTCTAGAAACACACAACTTTCCAAGACTGAATGAAGAAAGTAGAAAAAAATGGACCTGTAACTAGTAAGGAGATAGAATTATAATCAAAATCTTCCCAAAAGAGAGAAACACAAGATCATATGGCTGCATTATAGAATTCTACAAAACATTTAAAAAAGAATTAACACTAATCCTTCTCAAACTCTTGTAAAAATTAAAAAGGAGAAAACATTTTCCAATTTATTCTATGAGGTTAGTATCACTCTGATACCAAGCCAGGGAAAGATATTACACCAAAAGAAAACTACAAACCAATATCCTTGATTAATATTGATGTAAAAATCCTCAACAAAATACAGTCAAACCGAATTCAACACAACATTAAAAGGATTATATGCCATGACTAAGTCAAATTTATCCCTGGAAGGCAAGGATAGTTCAACATACAAAATCAATAAATGTAATTATGTCATGTTAACAATGAAAAACAAAAACCATATGATCATCTCAATTGATGAGAAAATATTTTTTAAAATTGCACACCTTTTCATGATAAAAGCACTCAATCAATAAGGACTAGAAAGAAACAACATCAACTTCATGAAGATCATATATGAAAAGCTCACTGCTAACTTCATACTCAATGGAGAAAGTCTGAAAGTTTTTCCTCCTAGTTAGGGAACAGGAGAAGAATATTCTTTCTCACCACTTTTACTCAACATAACACTGAAAGTTCTAGCCAGAGGAATCAGACAAGAAAAATGAGTGAAAAGCATGCAAGTTTAAAACGAAGAAATAAAATTACATCCATTCACAGGGGGCATGATCTTATATGTAGAAATATTTAAAGATTCAAAAAAAATCTTAGAACTAATAAACAAATTCAGCAAAGTGGCAGCACACAAAATCAACCCACAAAAAAAAATGAAAACAGTTGCATTTCTATAAACTAATAGTGAACAGCCTGAAAAAGAAATTAACAAATGATCCCACTTACATTAACATCAAAAGGAATAAAATATTTGGGAAAAAAACTTAACAAAAAAGGTGTAAGACTTATATACTGAAAACTATAAAACTTTGCAGAAAGAAGTTAAAGAAAACATAGCAAATGAAAGGATAGCCCATGTTTAGGGAGATTGAAGATGTAATATTGTTAAAATATCAATACTTCTCAAAGTGATCTACAGATTAAATGTCTTCCTTATCAAAATTTCAATGGGATTATTTTTACAGAAATATAAAAATCCATGTTAAGCGTAATACAGTATCTCAAGGTTACCCAAATAGCCAAAATAATTTTGGAAAAGAATAGCCGGAGGACTCACAGTTTCTGATTTCAATTTTATATTACAAAGCCGCAGTAAACAAAATAGTGCAGTCCTGTCATAAAGACAGACATATGAACCAATGGAGTGGAATACAGACTTCAGAAATAAATTATCACCTATATAGTCAAATGATTTTTTTATAAGGGCCCCAAGACCAATCAATGAAGGAAAGGACAGTCTCTGCAACAAGTCCTGTTGAGAAAACTGGATATCTATATGCAAAAGAATGAAGTTGGATCCTTATCTTATGCCATATACAAAAATTAAATCAAAGTGGATTTAAAACCTAAATGTAAATCCAAAGCTATAAAATATAAAATCTCCAATGAGAAAACATAGGGGAAATCTTTCATGGCATTGGATTTGGCAAAGATTCCTTGGATATGACACCAAAAACATAAGCAATGAAAAGAATAGTGAACAAGGGATTTTATCCAAATAAAACTGTTTTGCACAATGAGGACACTACCAACAAAGTGAAAAGGCAACCTATGGAAAGGGAGAAAATATTTGCAAACCATTATCTGATAAAGGATTAATATCCAGAGTATATAAATAACTTGTACAAAACAACAATAGCAGAAGAAACAAAACAATTAAAGCATGGAAAAGGGGCGTGAATACACATTTCTCCAAAAATGATATACAAATGACCAACAAGCATCTGAAAAGATGTTCAGCAATACTAATCATTTGAGAAATACAAATCAAAACTACAATGAGACATTATCTCCCTCTTATTAGAAAGGCTGCTATCAAGAAAAGAAAAAAAAAAAAAAAAAAACAGAGAAAAGCAGATGTTTCTAAGGATGTGGAAAAATTGCAACCCTGTTAGAATGAAAAATCACACAACTGCTGTGGAAATGGTATGAGGGTTCCTCAAAAACTTAAAAATGGGATTACCATATGATCCAGCAATCCCACCTCTGATTGTATATCTAAAAGAATTGAAAGCAGCATCTCAAAGAGATATGTACACACTCATGTTCATAACAGTATTAGTCTCAATAACAAAGAGGTGGGAGCAAACAAATGTCCACCAGTGGATGAACAGATAAACAACGTGTGGCATATACATGCAATGAAATATGACTCAGTATTAGAAGAAAATTCTGACATACGTTAAAACATGAATGGATCTTGAGGACATTATGCAAAATGAAAGCAGCCAGTCTAAAATAGCAAACACTGTATGATTCCATTTTTATGAAGTACTAAAGTAGTCGAAACCACAGAAACAAAGTAAAATGGTTGTTGCCAGGAGCTGGAAAGAAGGGAGAAATGGTAAGTGGTTTAATGGGGATATAGTTTCAGTTTTGCACAAAAAAAAGAGTATGGAGATTGGTTACACAATGAGAATGTATAGTTGCCCCTTGATATCTTGTTCCAGGAACCCCAGGAGACATCAAAATTCATGGATACTTGTCCCTGATGTAAAATGGGGTAGTATTTGCATATAACTGACACACACACACACACACATACACACATCCCCTTCTATACTTTAAATCATCTCTCAATTACTTATAATGCTTAATACAATGCAATGTCATGTAACAGTTATTATATTATTTCATTTGTATTTTTTATTGTTGTATTGCTTTTTTGGAGATGTTGCTCAGGCTGGCCTCAGACTTCTGGGTTCAAGTGAATCCTCATGCCTCAGCCTTCTGAGTAGTGGATTGCTATTTTTGTCTTTTTTCTCTAATATTTTCAATCTGTGGTTGATTGAATCTGTGGATGTGCAACATGTGGATACAGAGGGCCCACTGTACTTAACACAACTAATCCAGACATTTAAAATTAGTGAAAATTGTTTCAAAAAAGAAGAACAAATACAGAAATAAATGATTTCTCAGGGCTTTTCTGAGCGTGTTTGCACCCAGGGCGTGCATGCAGCCTGTATTCCCCAGTATACACAGGAGATTTTCAAAGCCTGAACTCCCCAAAATCTTACTGTCCCCAGCTTTCTTTCAGCATATGTGCTGTTTGACTCACCTGCTGTCTTCTACCCCAGGTTGGCAATGGCTTGTACATTTGCTGTTCAATGATTTCTAGGAAGGTTCTCACAATTGCTGATTGTCCACCATGAAAGAATTCCCAGCTATGCAAAATAAAGGCAAGTTTTTTTGTGTTAGTCCTTCAGGAAGCCCCAGACTAGTCAAAGATGACAACCATAATTCTTTAAAAACAAAGTCTGCTGGGCTCCTTTTGCAATCAGGGACCCACAGAAGGAACATGACTGTGCTCTTCAAAACCACCAATGAAACTGAAGGAGGTAATGAGAAAGGGGGAGGTTAAAATGCCACAGAACTCTCTTCTACCATGTTTCATTACGTCTTCCTTCACTAAGAGTTCACTTAATTGTTCTCAACCCTTGAGTCGTGGTAAGTTTTGGTCAGTTTGACATTGTCTCTATGGTGGATGGCCTTTTGCATTTCCCTACTCTGTCATTTCCCAGTAATCTATGAGTATTTTTAAAAGAGTTTTGGAAATAGCTGAAGAAACAAGACAAAACAAAAAAACTTAGTGTAGTGGAAAGCATATATGAAGAAATTACTGTACAGGGAAGAAAGAGATAGAAAATATAAGAGAAACGTAAAAGTCATGAGGGACAAAATGAGAACGTCTATCACATATGCACGATGAAATAAAGAAGTTATCATGATAGAGGCAGGCAAAAGCCACATGCCTAGGCAGATAGGGAAGGGTTCCTGGAGAGCCTCTCACCCACCCAGATCATTTTGCACAGAGGGCTTGCCTAAGCATGCCCACAGTGAACAATTCTGTGCCTTAACACATGCACAGCAAGGGAAATAAATTCATGTGGAGTGGTTCAGACTAAGGGCCCACATGCACCCTGGGAGAACCAGGTGTAGCCACCAGGAATTTGGGTCTTTTGCTGGGGAGGAGCCTGGCTCTTCAGCTCCTGTGTGGAAGTCCTGGTATTTCAATTGTGAGGTGGTAACCTGGATGCAGGACTTCTCTCTTTGCTGAGAGCTTTCCTTTCACTTAATAAATTCTGTCCTCCTCACCCTTCAATGTGTCTGTGTGCCTAATTTTCCCTGGTTGTGAGACAGGAACTCAGATTTAGCTGAGTTAAGGAGCAAAAAACCCTGCATCAATAGGTGAGGGCAGTATTTACAGATGCAGTAAATGACATTTTCCCTAGGATTTATGAGGGATATAAAGCTTCATAATCAGAGAGTTCAATAATTTAAAAAATCACACCTGGAAAATGTAGGGAACTCATAAACATAAAAGCAATTTGAAAATATTTTTAAGTTATTATTTTTTAGATTCCAGAACTTTAAGTATGTATATGTGTGTATATATATATGTATTAAGATCCTATACCTTTCTAACATTTTGATAATTTTCTCTCATTTTTTAGATCTCTTCTTAATTTGTTTATTTCCCTGTTTTATTTTCTCATAGCTATTCTGTATTTCTCTTATTATGCTTTTTGTCACATATAATCTTCTTTGTGCACCTCACAATTAAGTCTTTTTTATGAAATAATTTTTGTTATTTCTTTTCCAATTTATTTTCCGCCTTTCTGTTCCACAACTTACTTTTATTTCATAATCTCTTCTCTGAGATTTTGCATTTCTTTTTCATAGTGATTGCATTAGTCGTTTATTCCAACAAGAATACAATATAACAAACCATTTCAAAACTTAGTGCTTTAAAACACATCCCTGGTTCAGCAACTTAGTTTTGCTATGTGGGCCAGGTTGAAGTAATCTTACCTGGGTTTGCTCTCGTGTCTTTGTGGAGCTGGCAGGCAGACCGGAGGTTAGCAATTCTATTATGGATCATATAAAATGTCTTATATTTGCCCAGGTGATCTCTCTTTCTTCTACAGTATCACAAGCTTGTTCTCCTAGCAGAAGCAAGAGGGTGATACAGCAATTAGAAATGTATGCAAGACTTTTATCAAACCTTTGCTAATATATTTTAAACATCTGATTGGTTAAAGAACATCACACGGCTAAGCTCAGAGCCAGAATGGGAGGTGACCACAAAGGTAGAAATCAAAGGTCATGGAAAGAGACAGGTCATTCTTAGTGACATTAATGCAATAAATATGTGGTGGTCATGCTTTGTTGAGTTTTTTCTGCTTGAAGGTAAGTTTTTTTCTGGAGTCGTTTTGTCCACCAAATATTTAATGCCTCCATTATTCATTGTTAAGTTTAAAGTCTTTTCTTATATTATTTTGCTACAAAGTTTTGTCTTGTTGATATTTGATATCCTGGATTTTGCTGAACTCACTTATCATCAGGGTTCGATGGGGGTGGGTGGTTGAGTAGATATTTTAGTTTCCTCATTATTTCTACTATTGATACCAAATAAAGCAGTTTTTAGGGTATCAACCTTTAATATGTGGAATATAGAGAGTGGCTTCAGTTTTCTTGACCAAATTTTAATAAAATAACTTTGAAAAGTATTTTGTGGTTGTCTTATTTCATTTAATGTTTCTGTAAAGGAATACTTGAGGCTTTATAGAGAAAAGAGGTTTATTTGTCCTACAGTTCCTCAGGCTATACAAGAAGCATGATGGCTTGGGAGGCCGAGGTGGGCAGATCACCAGGTCAGGAGATCAAGACCATTCTGGCTAACATGGTGAAACCCCATCTCTACTAAAAACATAAAAAGTTAGCCGGGCATGGTGGTGTGTGCCTGTAATCCCAGCTACTCGTGAGACTGAGGCAAGAGAATCACTTGAATCCAGGAGGCAGAGGTTGCAGTGAGCCGAGATAGTGCCACTGCACTCCAGCCTAGGTGACAGAGCGAGACTGTGGGTCAAAAAAAGAAACATGGTGGCAACATCTGCTTCTGATGAGGGCCTCAGGAAGCTTCCATTTGAGACAGAACATGAAGAGGATCACATGGTGAGAAAGGAAACAAGACAGTGAGGGGAGGGAGGTGCTGGGTTAACAGACAGTTAACAAGACAGTGAGGGGAGGGAGGTGCTGGGTTAACAACCAGATCTTATGGAAACTAACAGAGTGAGAACGAACACATTATCACCATTTATGAAGGATCTGTCCCCATTAGACCCCACTTCCAACATTGGGGATCGAATTTCAGCATGAGGTTTGGAGGCTCAGATATCCAAATTAAAGCAGTAGTGTTGAGTGAATGTACAGATGTACATACCTATGGCACTGTAATTCTATTCCTATGCATATAGCCCATAAAAATTCATGCTTTTTTGCACAGAGATACATGCTCAAAAATGTCTGTAACATTAATGTTTACAATAAAAAAGAAATGAAGACAGCCCCAATGTTTACCATAATATTATGAATAAAAAATTATGAGATATTCTTTCTATGAAGCACTATTCTAGCAATGAATAAAACACAATGAAAAGTAACAACATGAACAAATCTTATACTTACAATCTTGGACAAAAGAACTGAGGCACAGTAGAATAAATCATGTATAATTTCATCTAGATACAATTCAAAAACAGCAATATTAAGCTGTATTTTTTAGGTATGCTTAGTTTAAAAAGCAAACGATGAATGGTGTTAAAGACTGTTGGTTACCCCTAGGGGAGGGAGGGTATAGTGATGTGTAGGGCGTATTTGTGGTGTTTATTACGTTTATGTCATTGTCCATGCTTAGGATTACATGAGAGTTCATTTTACAAGACTGTTTGCTTGTTTGAATTTCAGTTTTACACCAAAGTAGAAATACTGAAGATATATTTGGATATATCATATGATTTGGATGTTTTTCTTCTCCAAATCTCTTGATGAAATGCAATCCTCAGTGTTGGAAGTGGAGCCTGGAGGGAGGTGTTTGTGTCATGGCTTGGTACCCTCCCTGCAGGAGTCATGGCTATTTTTAAAAATTTATTTATTTATTTATTTATTTGAGATGGAGTCTCACTTTGCTGCCCAGGCTGGAGTGCAGTGGCACCATCTCAGCTCACTGCAACCTCCGCCTCCCAGTTTCAAGTGATTCTCTTGCCTCAGCCTCCAGAGTAGCTTGGGTTACAGGCATGCACCACTACAACCAGCTAATTTTTGTATTTTTAGTAGTGATGGGGTTTCATCATGTCGTCTAGGGTGGTATTGAACTCCTGACCTCAAGTGTTACCCCCACCTTGGCCTCCCAAAATGCTGGGGTTACAGGCGTGAGCCACCATACCCAGCCTCTGGTTGTTTTAAAGAGCCTGACACTTCCTCCCTCACTCTCTTGCTCCCTCTCTCACCATGTGACATGCTGGCTCCCCTTCCCTTCCACCATGATTATAGGCTTCCTCAGGCCCTCACCAGACACACATATGGGCATTGTGCTTCATGTACAGCTTGCAAAATTGTGAACCAAATAAACTTATTTTATATATCAATTACCCAGTCTCAGCTACTCCTTTATAGCAACACAAATGGACAAAGAAAATATTCAAATCTGGAATTCAGAGAAGAAGTCTAGTCCAGAGCATAAATTTGGGCACCTTCAGTGTGTAGACATAATATAAAACTATAAATCCAGATGAGATACACAATGGCATGTGTTACGGAAGGGAAGAGATATGGTTTGTTATGTGTTGAATTATGTTCCCCCCAATACATGTTAAACTATTAACCCCTAGTATTTCAGACTGTGACTTTAATTAGAAATGGATTCAGTGTAGATATAATTAATCAAGGTGAAGTCATACTGGAATAGGGTGGGTCATAGTCCAATATGATTGGTATAATTATAAAAAGTGGACAGCTGGACACAGACATGATACAGGGAGAATGCCGTGTGAACAGGAAGGTAGAGATTAGAAACAGCAGAGATTGCCAGCAAACCAATTTTCCTTCACAGTTTCCAGAAGGAACAAACCCAGCCAATACCTTGATCTTGAGGTTCTAGCTTCTTGAACTGTGAGATAATAAATTTCTGTTGTTTTAGTAACCTAGCTTGTGGTACTTTGTTAGAACATTAGAACAGCTCTAGAAAACTAATACAGGGTCTAAGACTAAGGTTTAATATTAAGAAGTCAGCAAAATAAGAATGAAACTACAAAAAGAAAAAAGAAAAAAAAAGGTGAATATGGTAGGAAGAAACCTGGTGGAAGAAGAGGACCTAGAAGCCAAGTAATGGGTTGTAGAATGAAGGACTGGCCAAGCACATCTAAATTGATGAGAACTGAGAATTAATCCTTGGATTTAACAAAGTGAAGATATTGGTGATGTGGCAAAATGCCTTTTGATGGAGTGGTTGAAGGTGAACATTCATGGAAAAAGTTTTATTTATTTATTTATTTATTTATTTATTTATTTATTTATTTATTTTGAGACAGAGTCTTGCAGGAGTGCAGTGGTACGGTCACCGCTCACTGAAACCCCTGCCTCCTGGGTTCAAGTAATCCTTCCATCTCAGCCTCCCAAGTAGCTGGGACTGCGGGTGTTTGCCACTACTGCACTCCTGACTAATATTTGTTGTTGTTGTTGTTGAGATGGGGTTTTGTCATGTTGCCCAAACTGGTCTCAAACTCGTGCGCCCAAGTGATCCTCCTGCTTCAGCCTCCCAAAGTGCCTGGCTTACAGGCGTGAGCCACTGCACCTATACTGGAAGCACAGAATGAGAAGAGGGAACTTGAAGATAGCTGGCATTGTCAATCTCATCAAGAGTTTACTGAGGATTAAAGAAATGGTGTGGCTAACTTTAGATTGAATTGGAATTGGAAGTGTTTTATAATCATGGAAGAAAAAAAGCATGTTTGCATACGGATATGACTGATCCAATAAGGAAAGATAAATTAACTTTTATAGAATTAAAAGTAAAATTACTGGATTCCAGTCACTGAGGTCAAATGATATAGTTTTGGTACAGAGATTAGGGGGGCCTCCCATAGAAGTACAGATGTGGTGAGAGCCAGTGGGAATTCTCAGATTCTATTTTTACTCTTTTGGTTTTCCTTTTTTAAATTTTCTTTTTACTATTTATCCTCTTAACTGACTTTTCTTAACTTTTAAAGTACTGACTTGAAGCTCCTTTTTTTGTCGTTTGTTTTCAATAAATGTTAACTGAACACCTACCTACACAGAGAGCAGACGCTGTGAGCTAAATGCTGGAGTGGCCACAGTGAGAAAGGGTTCACACCTCCAGGAGCTTCCAGTTCAGTGGTTGGGGGTGGAGGGACAAGAAGGGCAATACTTGCACCAACAGTGTTAAAGCTGCAACTGCGGATAGTGTGAAAAACAGGTAGCTAAGGATCGAGGCTATTACAGCAGACTCATTTTTATTATTTTAAAGGTAAATAGAATCCAAGCTTTCAAGAATAAAGGAGATGGTGGCAAAATTTCAAGAGAGGAGAAAGTGTAGAAAGCCAATGAAGAGGATAAGTAGATTAGAGAAATGTAATAGGAAAGTTCAGCAACATCCAAGACCCATTTGAGATGAGTGGTCATGAATGTAATGTGAGTACATTTAGTAAAATTAGTTTTCTGTCCAGTCATATTTGGCTGGTCCATTTGGCCAGCCTTTGTGAGAGTCAGGTGGAGAAAATATGAGACCAGAGGAACCATCATTGACATCTCGTAGTGGTTGTGCTGGATTGTTAACCGGTGCGAAACAAATACAGAATACATTGTCAATACAAATACCTCTTATTTGCCAACAATGGAACTAGTAGAATTTCTTTAATCAGACTCTTCTCAGAAAGACTGCTAAACAAGTTTTCCTCATTTTTCTTTTAATTATGGCAGATTTGTAGTAATCACTAGAAAATAAGACACATCTGTTTAAATAATGATTAAAATCTTGGAAAGGTATTATAAATCGACACTATAGTAGTAACAAAAATGGTAACTAACAATTCAACCACAAATTACTGTTAACAATGTTAGCATACACTCTTTCACTTATTTCTATCTACCCCTCTCTGAGGTATTTTACTTTTATTTCACTTATAAGAAAACTGAGTTTCAGAAAGTTTGTTGTGAATGATTTGTGACAATTATTGTATATCACTTATTTGGTGCCTGACCATTATGGTTTTAAAGTGTTTACAGCAGTTACTCAAAAACGGTTTATTTCTTATTTGCCTACCTGGCTTAATAGCATTTCATTTAATCTCAGAATAAATGTGGAGTTAGCAAAAACAAAAATGTGACTATATGATACACTTGTTCTGTGTTTTTATTGAATGAGAATAGTAAATTATAATTATTAAATGTTAGGTCAGAAGTAAGTATCACAATTTGTAGGCTAAAATTCACCTATTTCCTTCTTGGTTAGGATTAATTTGTGTTTCCTTTTTACTTCCATATTACTACATTATGTGAGTAAGAATTTAGTTGGGAATCTAAATATCTTGGTAGATAAGCTTTAATATAGGAAAATAAATTCTTGTAAAACCACTGGAAAGGCCGGGTGAGTAAAGGTCAGAGGGAACCACCGCTGGCTTTAGGGATTGAGAAAGTACAGTCTGTCTATCAGCTCAGCTCTCTGCTGAACTGAACAAGGTGATATGAAGAAAATACCCAGGGTGCCTCTGAAAGTTGCTCTATTGTCTGGCTACACATATATCAGCCACTATTGGAAGAGAAAAAAAATTACTTCTGTTTTCTTCCTATGTAATTTCATACAAATGCCTATTATTATCAAAATCTAAACTGAAATTTTGATGACAAGGATCTAAAAATTGTAGCGTTTAGTATTTCTAATGTGTGCTATACAAGGAGAGTTTTTGATGATAGGGATGGTGTTAAATATCCACAAACCATATATGATTCAGTTCTCATCCTTGGATTCCTGACATTTAAGAAATATTTATTTTATACCTAAACTCTTAAAATAATGATAAAAGCAATAGCAGGTAGTGCTATGCTATGGTCTGAATGTTTGGGCCCCCCAAAAATTCCTATATTGAAATTTAATCCCCAAAATAATGGTATTTAGAGGTTGGCAATTGGGAGTTACAAAGTTTATGCTATCTTATTATAAAAGCCCAAGCCGACTAAGACACCATTTAACATAATGTTAGATTTGTTGTCATTTTTTGGGGGGTCTAACAGTCTTATACAAGGGCAGATATGTGCACCCCTAAAAAGAAGAGATATAGACTCTCATCAAACTCTATAACCATCTCTGTGCAATATTTATTAATTATTACACTTCCAGTTCAATAACCAACTACCTTTACATCCTGAAACTTAAAGAAAAAATGAGAACTCTAAGTAAAAAGTATTATACAATGCCTCATATAAAATAATGTGGGAAGAAGAGAAGAATATAATGTTAGCTAATATGTACAAATAGCATAGCAAGCCAAGAGTTTGTTTGTTAAAGTGAAAATAGTTGTTTGTGGATGAGAGGATGGCTTTTCTTCAAACAAATGGTGATTGAATATTGCATCTTGATTGACGATAAATACTTTGAGCCTCATTGCATCTTCTGTTTGAGAAGTTTCAATGGGCTGAGCATCTTTTGCTGAAGTCTCTACTGTCTGCAGAATATTTACATACTCTGATCATCACTCAAATTCTATGGTTATGGGCTTTGCGGTAAATGGTTAGAAGTAGCATGCATGCTCAAGTGTGAAATGTGTTGGCTCCAGAATCCCAGGAGGCTCAACAAGAGTTGATATGGTTTGGCTCTGTGTCCCCACCCAAATCTCCTCATGTGGAGGGAGGGGCCTGGTGGGAGGTGATTTGATCATGGGAGTGGAATTCCCCCGGGCTTTGTCTAAACCAAGAACTTAAATAAGTGCAGAGCAAGCAAAAAGTATTAACTGAAGGTTAAAAAGGTTCTATAGTGTTAGAACAGAACATGATTCGTGTGATAGTGAGTGAGTTCTCACAAGACCTGATGGTTTAAAAGTGTGTGGCACTTCCCCCTTCAGTCTCTCTCTCCTAACACCATGTGAAGAAGATCCTTGCTTCCCCTTCACCTTTTGCCGTGACTGTAAGTTTCTTGAGGTCTCCCTATCATGCTTCCTGTTAAACCTGAAGAGCTGTGAGTCAGTTAAACCTCTTTTCTTCATAAATTACCCAGTCTCAGAGAGTTTTTTGTAGCAAGGTGAAAACAGACTAGTACAAGAGTCTTGTCTCTCTTTTAGTGGCATAGGGTGTAAGTGCAGTAAGTTGTCATTTATTTTTAAAGGGACATTTTGACAAGCCTTAGATGACCAAAAACATCATCAGTGTGATGTGACCCATATTTGGAATTTTTGTGATGATAAGCATGTTTCCTCAAAAAATGGGCAGGGCACTTGTTACATCTTCCATACCTGATCCAATCAGCATGATAAACTTTAACACTGTGGACAAGTGGTATCTCTTATTTATCAACATCCCTGCATTTTATTGCTGTGCTGCTTCTTGCCTGGTATAACTCCTTCAAAATCAATTTCTTCACATATTCTCTAATTTTCTTTTGATATAAATTGGCAAAATTATTACAATTATTTTAGTTTATAAGCTCTCTACTTACAGAGTAAATTGGAGGGAAATCTGTTGTTTTTTTTTTTTAAATAAACTGGGATTTGACTTTTGTTTATGAGTGTATAGGTTCTGAAATTTGGTGGAGATGGGTGTTGATTAGAATCAGAAACCATTTAAAAGGTAATTATCTCACCACAGGATCTTCCAATGAGAAGAAGCTAATCTCAGAAGGATAATTCTGCTGACAGGAAAGAAAGACTGAAATTTAAAGGCTGCAAGTATTCAGAATCACCAGAATTCACTAGTTATCACCATTCCAAATTCGTAAATCACTTTTTTTGGCCACAAATTATGCTCTAAGTGTCACATAATAGCTCTACAGAATTTGTGGATATCAACTAACTGTAATTTTGGACCCCAAAAGGCTAGCTTTTGTCTTATTTTTAATATTGAGTAGATATTCATTGGAAGCACAAATACAAACATTTGTTTTTTTAGCTTTATTTTGAGTCAAAATTTTAAAGTCTTAAATTTGTAACTTTATTCATAAGTTAACCATGGTCAGAAGTAGCCATCCTATAGTACTTACAGGCCTTATTTCCACTAAGTTCTATATCAGTAACCATCGTGGTCTCCCAATGCCATACCCTTAAGAAACATTTCTTTCCTGGACAACTACAGACATGCTGGGGGCTACTAGTGTCCCTTTTATATTAGCGATGGTGTTATTACTGTTTTCAAGTGAAACCAGTTAGATCACCAATTTATTTCTCACCTCGGAATCATTTATGTTACAAAATTCTACATCAGTCAAGTTTGGTTGGAAGACACAGAAATCACTCTAGATATCTCAGTGGTAACGTATTTAATACAGGGAATTAGATACACATATCTAAATGGCTGGTAGAACACAGGCCAGGGACAGGCCCTCCTGTATTTTATGCAATTAGGAAGTGCAAGCATTCCAAGAAATTGTTGTTGATGATCTTAGACTCTTGGAGTACCAAAGCTTGAGAATCAAAGGAGTTTTCCAGGAAACTGACGAGATTTCAGATATGTAGCCTTTTCACTCACTTCCTTTAAACCTCTAAGGGAAGGGAAATGCTTGTTGTTCCCTTCTGGCTTTATGTTATAAACCATTACTTTCACTGTTGCAGTATAATCTGGAGCTCTGTGGTCAAAGGATTCTGGAAAACACTTTTTAGGTTTCCAGACTGTGACACAGCAGGGTAGTTGAGGTGGCTGAGAATGGTGATACATAGATAAAACCAATGTAACTTATTTTAGTTGAGGTGGCTGAGAATGGTGATATATAGATAAAACCAATGTAACTTACTTTAAAGCAAAATTTGCATTGGTGCCATTTATATCAGTATTCTTCACATACCATCATTTTTTGTTGTTGTTTTTGACAACTACTCAGATGAGTTTGACATGACAACTCTCTTAAGTAATCACCCTGAAGTACTTATACTGATGTACTTTTCCCACTCAGAGATGGTAAATATGTCTATCATCATTCCTCCTTTGGTTGGCTACGATAACATCGTAATTGTTCTCCCTTCCTCAAGTATAATTTGCCCCCAATCTATTCTCACTGAGGTTGGAAAAACATTTTAAACCAAAATCTGATTTTACTAGTTATAATTATACAGATTATAATAAATCTGATTATAGTTGAGCAAAGTGTTTAATTTCTCTCCAAATTTTTCAGTGCTAATATAAAAACTTATATATGTAGTCAATTAAATTTCACTGTTTGGACTTTGCTATCTTTTCCAGCCTGATTGTTGCTACAACTTATCAATAATGCTATTCATCCATCAAATATGCCATTCTTAGCTACATGTAAAATTTAGGTAAGTTGGCCAACTTTCCACATATGTCTTATCCCTAACTTACTCCTCATTTCCTCCCCACTGATCACTTTTTCATGTCAGAAAAGTCCTTTAACTACATGCTTGAATTTTCATTCAAATATGTTTGCCAGCATTTGTACTCAACCGCAATCTGATACTGTCCTACGCACGCCAGTTTGTCCTGTAGAGGATAACCTTCATTCATTTCCACTCCATTTACAGTGGAGGACAACCTGGTGTGCACAGTTTGGTGTGCATGTTTTATTTTCAAACTGGTGTGCACATTTTATTTACATAGATGGAATCTGCATTTTTTTGAAATTCTCATTGCTAATTCCTGATCATTGCTGTTGAACTCCTGGGAAAGCTCTCCTGTTTTTGAAATGTTGCTTTTACTTATTATCCTTTTATACTGTTTTCTGCTGCCGCCCTTTGGGACATGGCTGAAAGTATTTCCTTTTATTCCAAATGCTAACAGCCTCCATAATGACTGTAAAGAATATGTGGCTAGCCCACTAGGCACCTTGTTTTCACAAATGTCTGACTTCTTGGATCCCAGTTCTTTCAACTTCCACTCTACTTTAGACACCCTTTCTCATGACCACAGTCTGGATTTTATCATCACTTATAATTTTATTACCTCTAAGAAAATAAGTTCCAAATACTAATTGCTAATCACAGTGTCCATTCATTTCGGCTTTTTACTTCATTACTTTTACTATATAGTATTTTATCTTTATCATGTCTTTGGAGATTCAGTTTCTCACTCGCTTTTCTCCTATTCCCATTGTCTCCATTTATTTCCTATGAACTCCAGCATCAGTGGTGAATCATATCAACATTTTATTTTCAGTTTCTATGTTTGATTTGATTGTTTGGATTGTTTTTTCTTCCTCATTTATTTGGTTTTTGGCAAAAGCATTATAAAAACCCATATAATCTGCTCAATCAAGCCATCTACCTCCACTCCTCATAATGCTAAAAGTTGCTAGAGAAAATCATGCATCCTTACAGACTGATGCTTCCACAAATTGTTTTGTTCATACTCACTGGATACTCAGTTCTCATAGCAATCATTCTACTTATTTTCCACCTTCTTGTCATTTCTCATAACAGCTATGGAATCTTCTTTTTCTACATCCCAAAATGTAAGTGTTCTACAATGTTTCACTATTCAACTGCTTCTTTACCCTTATTCTGCCTACTCTTTCTAGATCACCCTATCTTTTCCCATGCTTTCAATTAGAATCTATAGGCTGATAACTTTGAAATCTGTATTCCCAACCAAGACATCTTTCCTGAACTTCAAGTACAGGCTGAATACTATGTTTAGTACAGAGTAGTATTCCAATAAATATAACTTTACTGAATAAATAAACTTAGTAAAAAAATTAAATGAACAAACTCAAGATACAAGATTTTACCCCAGTCTTGAAAACAAAGCCTCCTCTATTATTTGTTTTTCAATAACATGTCGATACCTCTATGGAAATGCTTATATTACAGTGACATTGCTTTGTACAGGACCATGTTTTATTTTCAGCATGGATTTTGTGGCAATAAATTAGAAATTGAATGTTAAATAATATAAAGGTGTTCCATCATATTAACTTGTACATGTTAGGTAATTTACTGTCTTTTATACAGACGAATTAATAAAACTGAATTATTCATGGAAAACCAGCTTATCTTGTGCTCGACTTACAATATATACAAAAATTATATGACAGTGGGGTTTTTTAAGAAAACAAGAATTTACCAGTTTATATAATACTGTCTTCTCACAATACAATAATGTGATTATACGTGAATACCCATTTGAATGTCCTGATATAAAGGGTGAAAACCAGGCTAGAGTGGAAATATAAAATGTTTTCCGTGCTTCCCATTCTCTTTTGTCTGGCGATTTATAGATGACAAGGAATCATAATATATTTCCTCTCAATGGCTCTGGAACTGTATCCTACCTGATTTATTCCATTTAAGATGCTGATTGTTTTACTTTCTTGTTTCACTATAACATCCAATTAATTATATTGATTTGTCTTATTGTTTTGACAATCTAGCACCCCATTCCTGTGACACAGTGAATATAATGTAGCCATCTGCTTTTGTGAGGGCTACGGATTCATTTTTTCAAATCTTAATGCACATGAACTGTTCTATGTTAATTTTTACTGTCATAAGTCAAATGTGTGTTTTTAAATTAGATTTCATATTTGATAATATTACAGTAAGTATTTAAGAAAAAAACTGCCCTAAAAAAGGAAGTCTTAAGAACTCCATAAAAGCTCAACCACTCCATTCTCTCTTCCCAAGAACTGCAGACGAGTTTAATCTTAGAAACTAAATAAACTTACTGAGAGCATGCCATCTATCACACCTAAACAAAGTCCTGGGTCTCCAGTTTAACCTATTCCCATTTTAATAACACAACGGAGAGATCTTTTCTCCCATAGTACACACACCAAATTGTTACTGATTTTTCCTGCTGATCCCACAGGCATTGTTCCCACTTTGTGTATCCCTTTGTTTCTCTAACCTTCTGCAAATCACATTGGTAATGCATTCACAATAGAGATTAGGTCATTCTCTTGTTCAGTTATTCTCTGTTTCGGCTGCTAGAGTGTTTTTGCACTTTATATATTCAGCAGCTTTTATGCTTAATTGAAATGGCCAGAAACACTTTTTTCCTTACTTTCCTCTGACTAGTAATACCACTTAGGTATTATTGACTATGCCTATGACATAGTAATACCCTGTGACTCAAACTACATTTCCCATTCCAGGTGTTCCTGCTTATACAGTGAACTTTTAAGAAGAGTGTTTCCATCATTTTAACCTAATTTATTTAGATGCATTTAATTCTCATTTTATATTTTCTTATTTGCATTAAGTAGGTAGGAACACTTTTAATAACATATGGACTCAAAAGATTTCATTCATAAGAGTCTTAAAGATGTCTTTGTTTATCAGTTTGATCATGTTGTTGTCCAATTCATTATTATTGTTACTATTATTATTGAGACAGAGTCTCATTCTGTCGCCCAGGCTGGAGTGCAGTGGTGTGATCTTGGCTCACTGCAAACTCACCTCTCGGGTTCAAGTGATTCTCCTGCCTCAGCCTCCCAAGTAGCTGGGATTACAGGTGACAGCCATCATGTCTGGCTAATTTTTGTATTTTTTTTTTTTAGTAGACACAGGGTTGCACCATGTTGGCCAGGGTAAAAACTATTGTGATAAAGAACCAGAAAACTCCAAAAATGACCTTGATTTTCCATCTTTAGAAAGCAATGACTGTGGGGTCAGCCCTTTCTTATAGTCATTTGAATTCTTCCTGTCTTATGGCTGGGAAGAAGGTAGGTCTAAAAGTCTGTAATAGTTTTAGTCAATTTTTAGCCCTGAGGATATATTTATATTAAAGCTTTATATGACTCTGACCATTGGTTCCTCAAAGCTATGTGGCATTATAGAACACACTAATTTTGAATAATTGTGTGCATTTATCTCCTTCTGAAAATGGACAAGCCCTAGCAGTATTAGTAGTAAAAGAAAGCACAACATCATGAACAGGATTGAAAGTCCCATAACTGGCAGAGCTCCATCGCTGGGGCAACTTGACTTCACATTGCAAACAGGAAGGTCAGGATTTATAGCCAAAAACCTTAAAGAAAAATATAGAGTTGGAGGAGAAAGACTGTACTGTAGAAAGTATTTTAATTGCGTGTTCCCTTTTCCTTTGTGTTCAGTTTCTTTGACTGGATGACCTATTATTCAAAAAGTATTATATAATTGACATGGTTTGACTGTATCCCCATTCAAATCTCAACCTGAATAGTATCTCCCAGAATTCCCATGTGTTATGGGAGGGACCTAGGAGGGGGTAACTGAATCATGGGAGCTGGTCCTTCCTGTGTTATTCTCCCGATAGTGAACAGGCCTCACAAGATCAGATGGGTTAATCAGGGCTTTCTGCTTTTGCTTCTTCCTCATTTTTCTCTTGCCACCACCATGTGAGACATGCATTTTACCTCCCACCATGATTCTGAGGCCTCCCTAGCCATTGGAACTATAAGTCCAATTAAACCTCTTTTTCTTCCTAGTCTCAGGTATGTCTTTATCAACAGTGTGAAAACAGACTAATGCAATAGCCATATTCACTTCCTGCATGATGATTATTGATTGACTTTTTACTTAACATAGGCCTAAGAAGTTGGTTCTAGAAAACTGTTGAAGCTGCTCCTTCATCACCTCACCTCTCGTCCTCAATTCCTACTTTTGCAGAGGCAACATCACAGTTGTCTAGAATAGAAAGGACCTGGAAGAAGTGACCTGAATATCATACAGGCACATTCTCTGGTCTTTATATTATTAGATACTTCTGCCATTGTCAGTGCAAATATGAATAAAATATAATGTCAATCCAAGACACTCTGAAAACCCCCAAGCTGTGCCATTTGGCGAGAGGTCACTCTAGGTCACTTTGAGTATGTTTTGCATAAAAGACAGTGTAGAAAATGACGAAGCTATTGTCACCTTTAATAGCTTTTAGTGTCAGATAGTAATCCAGACATGTGCTTTCCCAGTTTATTCTCTGCTCTATTGTATTTATGTTTCTGTCAATCACTCTTTTTCATTTTCTTTGTGTTCATTTCCTGAGAAGGACTGTCACATGTGTTATGCCCATTAAATCCTAGTGCCAGTGAGTTTTAGGTAAGAATAATTTTGTTCTCAAGCCAAGCAAGTGGAGGCATAATAGACTAAATTCCTTGAAAAATTATCTTCAGTTTTTTTGAGTTCTATTTTACACTTTGGAACAGTTTTCTTTTCTAAGACCCCCCCCCCAAATTAACATTTAGCTAAAGAAATAACAATTCTTCCTAAAAAGTTATTTTAAACTGAAAGAAAACTGATAATATGTGAGATTTTTGATGGAAAATCCATCAAAGCACTGGAAAGCAAAAACCTTTAGCTTCATTTTTTTTCTATTCATTTATACAGCAAATATGTATCAAGCATCTACCAAGTGCAATTTACATGTCAAATGATAGGGATATGGGCATTTAAAAAAAAGACATTTTAGCTATCTTCACAGAGTTTCATTTCTAGTTAAGGAGACACACACTAATAATCGTAAATACCAATGTGTCAAAAGAGCTGATCAGGATTATAAAAAGAAACATAGATAGGCTTTCTAAACGATGTTAAAGGGATCTAATTTACTCTGAGGGCTCAGGTTATGGTTTCTCTGAGGAAATGAAACTCAATTCAAAGTTGAAATTGGGGTGCGATATGGGAAAATTCTGCATAGAGAGAGAAGCAGGTCCATAGTTTCTAATATGAAGGAGCAAGGAACTGAGGAAGGGAGTTGAGACTGACATGCAGAGATGGACAGGCCAGCCTCCTACAGTGCGGTCAGGCAGTGGTAAAGCACCAGACCACTCAAATCTTTGTGGTCAGGCTAAGGATTTTTATCACAGGAAACATTTGAAGCTATTGAAAGAGATTTCTTTGGGAAAATGTCCTTATTATATATCTCTTTTGAAATAATCACCCTGGTTACAGAGTGGAGAATAAATTATAGCACAGCAAAAATGTAAGAAGGGATTTTTTTTAGAACATTTCTTTTCAGTTAGAAAAAAATATTATAACTTGATCTAAGGTCATGTGATATAAGTTGATATACTTGAGAATTAGAAGGTAGAAGTTATAGGACATTGTGAGGGAATGGAAGAGAGGTTTGTAAGGTAGGGTGACTTCCAGCCTTTTGGCTTACTGAATGAATGTAGTAGGAGGCCTAGGAGGTGAGGAATGGTGGCAGCATGGTGTGAAGAGTTAAGGACTGAAGGTATAAATTTGGAGTTATTGTTGTATAATGATAATGGAAGCCCTATAATAATGTAAAATTTCCTTGAAAGAGATTGTACTAAAGAAAAATAAATTCTGAGGTAGGGCATTAATGTATTCTTATATTTACTATTGTTTGTTGTAAGGTAGGAGATTTGAGCATATTTAAATATTAATGGAAAGAATGCAATTAAAAGAAGTTTTATGTGAAAGAAACAAAGAATGCCTAGCAAGATCTTTTAGAAGATGGAAGGAGTGAGAATATACAATGAAGATAGAAGAAACAATACTTTTTTATATCTACCAACTTATGAACATATTAATTAGTGATTTGTCTAAAGCACAAAACAGCTTGTGTTTTCCCACTTTTTAGTTTTGCGACATTTGGAAAATGACTTAAATTTGTCATGTAACTCTTTCTGCAGTGACAAGATATAGCTCATAGTTTATTGTTAGGATTAAATGAGTTGGTACATAAAGAAATTTTAGAAAAGTTCTAGGCACAGAGTGAGAAACTGGTAAATTATCAGATGTTTTTATAGCAATTTTAACATTGTATGGAAATGTTCTGCATAATTGTTTTGTCTAGGTTACAGATGGCTCTAGGAGAAAGGACAAATTTACTCACGTACCTCTAGAGCCAAGCTTACCAATGTATATCTGGTGTTCAGAATTTAAATGAATTTTGCAATCTGCAGGTAAAAAGTTTGGTTTTTAGATACTTCTGGTAAGGATATATATATAGCAAACATACACTCATTTCCAGGCAAATGAGTTATACTCTAAAATAAAGGAGTAAAATTTTTCCAGTTAAGAACTGTGGAGGATATAATCAAGTGTCTTTTTTGAATTGGTTTTCAATACTGAAAGTAGAAAGATAGCACTATCATCATGCATTCAATGACATGCATTTCCCGCCTGATGTATGCAAAACTCTCCTAAATCAACAAGGAGTTTTCTGGAGTCTTTTTAATCAAGTGTTATGATTGAATCATAGTGGAATCAGGGCTTCAATTGACTATTTAATTGATAAGAGGCCAAAAAAAGGTACAAACTGTCTCTAGGTAAAGGATAGTCTTATTTGATACAGTAAAGATGAATATGATTAGATTTGATTAAATTAGATTAAATTAAATTAAATTGAATTAAATTAAATTGTCACCTTGCTCTTTTAAGCTTCTTTGTCTCTTATGGACTTGCTTGTTTATTACAGCGGCTTATTTATGAAATTCCCTCTTTTCTCTCTGGGTTCCTAGCGTATTCTGAAGAAGGGATTCATAGAAAGCGATCAACTATATTATCAGGAAATAGACATGTTTCCACATGGGACAATTTTACTTAGAAATTTTGACTTATTTATAATATGGTTATTTAACCTGGATGTTATGGTCAATATGATTTTCAATTTAGTCCTTTTTTTTAAAAAAAAAAAAAAAAAAAACTTAGGAACAGCCTTGTAGAGATTCTGTTAAATTTCAGGATATCCCAATTTTCCGAGAATTACCAAAGGTATTCAAGGAAACAGAAGAAAATGCAGACGCAGTAATCTTCTAGGAGTTCTACTGTACATTATAAGTGACAAAAGCTTTACTGAAGATATAGATATAATATATATTCATTTAATTATATATATATTTGTATATATTTAATTCAGGGGCAGCTCCATTATGCAGAGTAGATTACAGACAACGATGTTAGGACAATATAGTATTTACACTTTTTTCTGTACAAATGAGAGTGTTTTGAATTTTACCAGGAGCTATAGCTTAGTGCTACACTGGATGAGTTCTACTTATAAGTCCACCTTTACAAAATACGATTTTTCAGAAGAGTTTAGAAGTCTAGAATTAATAGGTCAAATTAGGGATTTTCTAACCTTGAAACTTCCCACTGTTTCTGTTCAGCTGCATCTGAATACTAAAATGTAATGCAAAAGTGAGTTTGCTGGATTTACTCACAGGATAATACATCTGTTTCTCCTTTGCAGATATTACGTTATACTATGAGAGTGAATAAATGAAAAAGGTATAATTAACATGCTTCTCAGAAAACTGGAATTACTGATTTTTTACTACAGATTGTTCAGAAAATATAATAAAAGCATAGAAAACCTCTCTTCAATTAGTTAATTCTGTCATCTTTAATCTCAATTTGGATATTACTCTCTCAAGGAATCCAATTTCTAAGACTGAGTCAAGTCTACCCGATAGAATGAACTTCATATATGCGTTCATTGTACTTGTCCTTCTGCCTTGTTCCACTTATTACATTTATAATTAATAATTTTGTGTAATTAGGTCTTAGATGCTTGGATTCTTTACTAGACTATTAGACTATAAATGTATCCATGAATTTAGGACTTCATACCTATTTTATCTATTACATGTAGTAATAAATCTGCAGAATACATTTCAAGGTATCCTTTACTTAAATATAGATTCTACATTATGTATGCCCCATTTAATAAGTTTGTTATCTTAATAAATGCATGTCAATGACTGCATTTTCAATAGAGAACTTCTGCCATTTCTAATAAATTACTAATTATGAATTCAAATGGGTTGCATAGTATCCCTCCAAAAGTCATATCAACTTAGAACTTCAGAATGTGAACTTATTTTAAAATAGTATGTGTAGATGTAATTAGTATGAATGATACACTAGATTTAGCGTGTACCCCAAGGTAATGACTCTAACCCCTTATAAGAAGGAGAGTGGACACAGAGACAAACAAAATGATGTGAAGATGCAGAAAACAGAGTAAAGCTGCCACAAGCCAAGGAACTCCTGGGTCTACCAGAAGCTGGAAGAAGCATGTAGTAAAGGTTACTCTGTAGAGCCTTCAGAAGGAACATGGCCCTTCTGCCAAGTTGATTTCAGACATCTATCATCCAAAACTCTGGTCGCATACACATTCATTGTTTTAAGCCTTTTACAGTAATTACCCAGTTTACAGTAATTTTTAAATGTCAAATCTATGAACTATATGAATATACTTGCAAGTTTAGGTGGACTCTTGATCAGTATTTAATTGTCTTGATCTCCTTCAATGAAATGTTTGAAATCTATAGAACAATAAAACAAATTTAAGAATACGATAGATTTCTCCTAGTAGGGTCATAAATAGGAAAATATAAATTAATATTATTGGTAGAAATTAGGAAAGCTTATTGAATGTATTTGGTACAGTAGATTTTCCAAACTATCGAATACATTTTCATGGGTGATAATAAGAACATTCAAAAGGGGGATCTTTTTGTATTGACAATAAATCTATTACATAGAAATTTGAAGCAGACCAGTTAGCTTGAAAAATGCTTCTATTTCTTAAACACTTTGTTTATATCGAAAACAGTTTCATTAAGAATTTATCATTCAGCATTGACTAAGTGGATCTTTGGTGGATCAAAACTAACAAATAAAATGTCAATAATGACTGAGAATCCCCAAGGTGATCAAAAGTTCTAAATTTGAAATCATTGACATTTTCTACCTTCCCAATGAACATTTAGAATAATCATAATTTTTTAAGATGCTTTTCATATCTTAAACAAAAACGCAGAATGGATAAAAGAGAACAATCATCAAGGATGTAGGTGCCGGACACAGGGCAGAAGGTAGCTAGAAAAGCTTGCCTTAGGGAAGTGGGCCTAGCCTCATTCCTACCTTGTTTTAATAGCTGTACCTAACACAAATAGCTTAGATTGTTCTAGCTTCCTCTGCCCCATTTACAAACATGGCAGCTTGCCTTGCAAGGCCTCAGTTGAAGGACCCCATGTACACACAGGCCAGTACAGCAGTACTAGGCTAACTGGGGAACGATCTCATCCCCATATGTGATCTCATTCCAAGTCTATGGCTGACTACCTTCACTGTTGTGTGCAAAATGGTTTCACCCCTTGAAAATATGGCCACTTCAGCATGTAATAGTTAAATCTTTATCATGATCAATTAATTCTTCCTACTCCTTTTATGTGCAGCTGAAAAATGACAGGCCAGGGACATAGAACATTGTGAACTTTATACTGTTAGAATCACTTTCCATAAAATGATCACTAGCTAATGGTCACTAAATTTACAAATTAAGGAAATTATATATAGAATACTGCAAAAGCACAGTAAAAAGACTGAAGTTTGCCCATTTCTGCTCAGGAAGTCTCTTTGCTCCTAAGCTTCATGTGTTGTCCAATTTGGCTTCAAAATTTCTGCTATTGTTACTGTTTCTCCTCCTTTTGATCTTCCCTTCATTCCCCAGTGTCAGAACTTCCAGAGCCTTCTCGCTCAGATGCCATCTTTTTGTATGCCATTTCGAAGAGCTTCAGTGATGCCTGCTGAAGAGAAGATGCTGCCTGTCTAATGTTTTCTCCCGTTTCACTGTCTTTTCTAGCCAGGAGCTCCTTCATTTTGGAAATCTCTTCTTTTAGCGTGTTGCACTCATCAGCAGGTAATTGGTCCTTGAGTTAAAAATGTGGAATGCTTCACAAATTTGTGTGTCATCATAATTTCAAATAAAGAGAAACACAGAGCTTTCTGATTGGTAATGAGATTTACAAATGACCTTAATAATTTATTTTGACCAAAATTTTATTTTTAAAAGAAAAAAATTAAAGAAATAAAATCCACTTTTTTGTCTGCTAAAATTAATATGCTGCTAAAAAATGGATAAAAGTAGATATTTTTTACTAAGCAAATTAGTTATTACACTTTTCTCCCTGTGACAAAATGTGTTTTCTTTTTCATAGTAGTGCTTTGTACCAATTGAGAATCTGGGCTTAAAAGTCAGAGTGTAACAGAAGGTTCAAATACTAATTTTAACAACAGCTATAATTAAATAATATAATGTCTTCAAAATGTTTAATGTAATTCTTTTCATATAATACATTTTCAAAAAACAGGAGCTTTCATGGATCTAATAATACCGCAAATTTCTTGAGGCAAAGATTTTGTTTTATTTACATCTGAATCCTCAGTACCTTGCTGACATATAATAAAAGCTTAATAAATGCTTATTAAAAAATGAATGACTAAAAAGAATCTGTCCAATGGGTGTGGTAATCATGTAATTGCTTAATAAATTTGGACATTATAAGCAAGTGTTCTAGATACATTCATGTAATAACAATATGCAAAATAACAGCAACTATTTATCAGGCATTTATTGTATGTTAGGAACTATTAGATGCTTTGGACACTCTATCTTATCAGACCATCCTAAAAGTCTGTAAAATCTGTAAGACAACTATTTCCACACTTTTTATTTTAAGTGAGGATAAGCAGAGTTTTATAATAGAGTTTAAATTGTTTGCTTACAATCAAAAAACTAAATATGGCAGAACTGTTATCTAAAGTCAAGTCAGCGTGATGAAAACACTATGTCTTCCCTCATGTACTATATTAATAAAAACCATGTAAATATTTTAATATTCTACTCAATTGCAACCATATATTTTTTGGGGGGAATAATTTGTCTAATAAACTGTAATTATACAGGTGAATGTACGTGAAAGCATATTGATGTGCCTATTCCCCTCTACCGTAGAAGGAATATTGGTTTTCCTGAAAAAAGAACAAACAAACAAAACTCTTTAGGGAATTAAGAAATCTTGTGTGATTCGGATTCCTGTGATAATACTAACCTTTGGCTTAGCCTTGTGTTAATCTTACTTGAGATATTTAACTTCGTTCAAATTAATAATTGTTAACATTTGAAATTCCACTTGGAATAAGTTAATGATTATTTTCAAGTGGAGATAGGTTTGCTCTTACAAACAATCATATGGAATAATATTTTTCTCAAGAATTTTTGAAATGCTATGCCAAAATAGAAGTCTCTGAATGCCATTTCAACTAGAATAATTAGCTCGTATTTGGTTAAGAGTTAAAAATCTCACAGAGGCAAATTATTAATATTTCCCAAAAGAGGCTTTGCATCTCAAACTATCTAAGCACACTCCTATCTCACATTTATATTACTGTCAAATCAACAATTTTATGCATGTTTAATTTTTAAAGGGCATTAATGCTTTACAGATACATTTAATTACATGGAAAACGCTGCAAAAATTATTGTTGGTTAAATGGCAGAGAAAAACAAAACAATCATTTTATAGTCCAGTAAATTCATTGAAATAGAATTTTGATATATACATTGACTTAATAAATCATGGCAAGGAACTTAGCAATTACATAATATTAACATTACCTTATTTTGGATTCCAAATACATTTTAATGAATAAGTCAGTTTTAGAGCATTTATTTCAAGTCTAGTGTAAGCAAAGGAAAGGATAAGCAACATGACTTGACAGTTCTTTGCTTTGGTAGTATTCATATAACTGTAAGATATAGTAAGTGTAACTGTAAAACTACAAAATAAATTATAAAAGTGTTGACATAACTAGACAGAAATGAACTAGAAACCTGTATGGAGAAAGACTTTGTCAGAGATGATAATTAAAGTTCAGTTTAAAAAAACTCAATTTTTAAGCTTATATCCAATTTATTTTGAAACAGAAAAAAAATGCAGTGGGATGTTTCACTCTTCTCTGGCGTTGCCTAGATTTTCTAGGCTTTGACTCACCCGCTTCTGTTTGGTATTATGGTACTGCCTACTTGCAGAGAAAAGACTGCAGAATGTAAAGTAAGAGTGTTTTGATTTGGGTCCTGGGTGTAATAACTGTTAATCTGATTGCCATCAGGTATGTGATTTTTTTTTTTTTTTTTTTTTTTTTTTTTTGCACTTCAGAGTTTTCAGATGCCAAATGAGAGTAATAGACTTTAGAAGGGTAGTGGGAGGAGTCAAAACAAATGTAGATAACAGACTCTTAGAAAACTGAATGCCATACAAATGCAAGTGGTTAGTAGGGTTCTATTAATTTTTTTTTGTTCAGAGGCTTGCTTTCTTTTCTGTTTGTTTGTTCCTTTTATAACAGTGTAGTGAGGAGAAAGGAAGTGCCAGATTTATCCCATGATCGGAAATTCGACCACATATTAAGCAACTGTATATGAGAAAGAGCTACTAAATAAGACATTCTGTTTTCTGGTGAGGAAAGAGAGAGTAATGACCAAGCCATGCTTCTGGTGTTACATACCCAGTCATTCGACATGACCTCCCAGCTAGAGCAAAATGGAAAAAGGTAGGAAGCCCACGGTGGAAGAGGGTGCACTCACCAACATTTGCTCAGTCCAGTGCTCCCACAGACCACCAGGCATATTGCAAATCGTATTGTTCTGTTCAGTGCATAAAAAATCCAATCATTTGAGAAATGTCTGTTCATATCCTTTGCCCACTTTTTGATGGGGTTGTTTGTTTTTTTCTTGTAAATTTGTTTGAATTATTTGTAGGTTCTGGATATTAGCCCTTTGTCAGATGAGTAGATTGCAAAAATTTTCTCCCATTCTGTAGGTTGCCTGTTCACTCTGATGGTAGTTTCTTTTGCTGTGCAGAAGCTCTTTAGTTTAATTAGATCCCATTTGTCAATTTTGGCTTTTGCTGCAGTTGCTTTTGGTGTTTTAGACATGAAGTCTTTGCCCATGCCTATGTCCTGAATGGTACCACCTAGGTTTTCCTCTAGGATTTTTATGGTATTAGGTCTAACATTTAAGTCTCTAATCCATCTTGAATTAATTTTCGTATAAGGAGTAAGGAAAGGATCCAGTTTCAGCTTTCTACTTATGGCTAGCCAATTTTCCCAGGACCATTTATTAAATAGGGAATCATTTCCCCATTTCTTGTTTCTCTCAGGTTTGTCAAAAACCAGATGGCTGTAGATGTGTGGTATTATTTCTGAGGACTCTGTTCTGTTCCATTGGTCTATATCTCTGTTTTGGTACCAGTACCATGCTGTTTTGGTTACTGTAGCCTTGTAGTATAGTTTGAAGTCAGGTAGCGTGATGCCTCCAGCTTTGTTCTTTTGACTTAGGATTGTCTTGGAGATGTGGGCTCTTTTTTGGTTCCATATGAACTTTAAAGCAGTTTTTTTCCAATTCTGTGAAGAAACACATTGGTAGCTTGATGGGGATGGCATTGAATCTATAAATTACCTTGGGCAGTATGCAGACACATGAAAAAATGCTCATCATCACTGGCCATCAGAGAAATGCAAATCAAAACCACAATGAGATACCATCTCACATCAGTTAGAATGGCGATCATTAAAAAGTCAGGAAACAACAGGTGCTGGAGAGGATGTGGAGAAATAGGAACGCTTTTACACTGTTGGTGGGATTGTAAACTAGTTCAACCATTATGGAAAACAGTATGGCGATTCCTCAAGGATCTAGAACTAGATGTACCATATGACCCAGCCATCCCATTACTGGGTATATACCCAAAGGATTATAAATTATGCTGCTATAAAGACACATGCACACGTATGTTTATTGCAGCACTATTCACAATAGCAAAGACTTGGAATCAACCCAAATGTCCATCAGTGACAGATTGGATTAAGAAAATGTGGCACATATACACCATGGAATACTATGCAGCCATAAAAGGATGAGTTTGTGTCCTTTGTAGGGACATGGATGCAGCTGGAAACCATCATTCTTAGCAAACTATCACAAGAACAGAAAACCAAACACCGCATGTTCTCACTCATAGGTGGGAACTGAACAATGAGATCACTTGGACTCAGGAAGGGGAACATCACACACCGGGGCCTATCATGGGGAGGGGGGAGGGGGGAGGGATTGCATTGGGAGTTATACCTGATGTAAATGACGAGTTGATGGGTGCAGCACACCAACATGGCACAAGTATACATATGTAACAAACCTGCACGTTATGCACATGTACCCTACAACTTAAAGTATAATAATAATAAATAAATTTAAAAAAAAATAAAAAATAAATAAATAAATAAGCACATTTGTAAATAATAAAAAAAAAATCCAATCAATCTTTCTGTAGGGGATAAAAACACTTTCATTGAGCTTTATGTATATTAAATATATGCTTTACTTGGAATGAAAGGTGCCAGGTGTTTTATATGCTAATATATAAAGGAAACAGAAACCAAAACTCACTTTCATCTCTGAGTACTTGACACATGGCGATTTCTAGGATCTCACAGTTCTATATAATATCATTTGGAACATTACTTTAGTAAAAAGATTCCTTAGAGCAGCTACAACTGTGCTTATCAGATCTAATGCTTTCTCTTTGCACATCTCCCTTCTGAGGCTGTTTGCAGCTTCTATCCCATTACTGAAATATTACAGAAATATTTCAGAAACACTATGGTTAACATTAAAGTAACATTTAGCTATCTAGGGATTTGAAAGTTGGGACAATCTGTAGTATCTTCCTTTATGGTTTCTAATGCGTTTCAGTTTTGAAGATCAATGCAATTGAATTTTAAAACAAAGAAATTAACAAAAAAGCAGGTAGCCAAAATTAGAATTTGTCTTTCCTAGAAGAGATAAAGCTCTTCATTTCTAGAGTCAGTGTAAGTGTGGAGAACGTAAAACAGAAAACCGTATTTGGCTTCAATATAAAATGATTTAATAAAATGAAAATGAGATTAATCAACTCATTTTGCATTTATTAGAATTTTTTGTTTTTAGCCAATGTTCTTTCTTTCCTGAGAACAGGAAAAGGTGTTAAAAGGTCAGAATTTCATACCAATTAGAGCTGGGATGAGAAACACATATTGAAGGGTTGGGTTTCTGAGTCACCTGATCATGCTTCTTAGGGAAGATGTTGGAATGAGAGGGCTTAGATATTTTTGACAGACATAAATCATTAAAGTACTTTTAGTTTCATATTATGCTTAAAGAATGCAAGCCAGTTTTTAAGTGCTATTCAACTTAAAAGAATCTCTTTTTTTAATGAATGTCTAATTCACTCTTATTTCCATGATGAGTTTCAGATTTTCCATGACTTTGAGTTACCTCTGGAAAATTCAATTATTCCTTAAGTACTCCTCAATACTCTTTAATGATATCTAATAGAAACCTAATGGAACTCAAACTCACATACAGGATAATTCCATTATACACATAATTCTGTTTCTCCTACCCATTCTGTTCTTCTTGTCTTTGTTTTAATCTTTTACTCCAGAAAGACCATCTCCCTACAACCCATCACCATTAGAATCTAGAATCCACGAGGCAGGGAATTTTATCGATTTTTATTCATTGTAGTATTCCCCATGACAGCCTGTCACATCATAGTAAGTATACAGCAAATACTTGTTGAATGCAAAATAAATCTTTTCACGTGTCAGTGAAAGAAATTATTTTATAATCTTTTTTTACCCCACTGTGCTGGGCATATAACAAACACTAAATATGTGTTTATTGAATAATACATACATGTTTACATAATAATAATACATGTTTACTGAATAATAATAAATGAAACTGCAGATTTTATCTTAGCCCTCATACTGTAGGTGTTCCATATCTCTCTACCTCATTATTACCCATATTGGCTCATAAAAAAATAGTTTTCCTAAATCTCTCTACGTGTTCTTTTTTTTTTAATTTTTAGTTATGAATTCATAATAGGTGTATATGTTTATGGGGTACATGTGATGTTTTGATACATGCCTAGAATATGTAATAATCAAATCAGGTTAACTGGGATAGCCACCATCTCAAGCATTTATCATTTCATTGTGTTAGGAACATTATTTCACTCTGAGTTGTTTTATATCACAAAATCGGTTACTGTTGACCATAGTCACCTATTATGCTATCAAATACTAAATAGTATTTTTCTGTCTAACTGTATTTTTGCCCCCATTAACCATCCCTACTTTGTTCCTCCATCCCCACTACCCTTACCAGTTTCTGGTAACCATCATTCTACTCTCTATTTCCATGAGATCAATTGTTTTAATTTTTAGCTCGCACATATTAGTGAGAACATGAGATGTTTATCTTTCTATGCCTGGCTTATTTCATTTAGCATAATGTTTTCTAGTTATATTCACGTTGTTGCAAATGACAGGATTTCAATCTTTTTCATGACTGAATAATATTTCATTGTGTATATGTACTACATTTTCTTTATCCATTCATCCTTTGATGGACGCTTAAGTTGATTCCAAATCTTGGCTATTGTGAATAGTGCTGCAATAAACATGGAATTGCAGATATCTCTTCGATATACTGATTTCCTTTCTTTTGAATATATACCCTGGCAGTAGGATTGCTGGATTATGTGGCAGCTTTATTTTTAGTTTTTTGAGGAACTTTTGTACTGTTCTCCATAGTGGGTGTGCTAATTCACGTTCCCACCAACAGTGTACAAGGATCCCCTTTCACCACATCCTTGCCAGCACTCATTATTGTCTGTCTTTTGAGTAAAAGCCATTTTAACTGGGGTAAAATAATATCTCATTGTAGTTCCAACCTGCATGTCTCTGATGATTAATGATGTTGAGTATTTTTTTGTATACCTGTTGGCCATTTGTATATTTCCTTTTAAGAAATAACTGTTCAGATGTTTTCTCCATTTTTTAATTGCGTTATTTGACTTTTTTTTTCCTATTGAGTTGTTTAAGGTCATTTTATATTCTGGTTATTAATCCCTTGTCAGATAGGTAGCTTGTGAATATTTTCTGCCATTCTTTGGGTTGTCTCTTTTAACTTTGTTAAATGTTTTCTTTTTGCTGTGCAGAGGCTTTTAGCTTGATGTGATCCCATTCATCCATTTTTGCTTTGGTTGCCTATGCTCTTTAGGTCTTACTCAAGAATTCATTGCACAACCCAATGACCTGGAGAGTTTCCCCAATGTTTTCTTATAGTTTCAGGTTTTAGATTTAAGTCTTTAATCCATTTTAATTGGATTTTTGTATACAGTGAGAGATATGGGTCTAGTTTCATACTTCTGCATATAAATATTCAGTTTCTCCAGCATCATTTATTGAAGTCCCTTCCCCAATGTAAGGTCTTGACACCTTTGTTAAAAATGAGTTCACTATAGATGTGTGGATTTATTTTGGAGTTCTCTATTGTGCTCTATCAGTCTATGGGTCTGTTTTTATGCTAATACTATGATGTTTTGTTTACTATGGCTCTGCAGTATAATTCAAAGTCAGGTAATGTGATTCTTCCAGCTTTGTTTTGTGTTTTTTTTTTGCTCAGGATGGCTTTGACTATTCTGAATCTTTTGGGGTTCCAAGTATATTTTAGAATTATTATTTTTGTGAAGGATGTCATTGGTATTTTGATAGGGATTTAACTGAATCTATAGATTTCTTTGGACAGTGTAAACATTTTAACATTATTTATTCTTTCAATCCATGAATCTAGAATATCTTTTTATTTTAAACTTTATTCTTCAATTTTTTTCATCAATGATACGTGGTTTTCATTGTAGAGATATTTAGCTTCTTTGGTTAAGTTTATTTCTAGGTATTCTATTTTTCTACATGTTCTTTATTCTAAGTATGTCTAGATTTCAACCACTTTCTCTTCTCACCAACCAATAATCCTGGCATGCCATTATTCTCATATGATACTTAGGGATATCAATAAGGTGAAATTATATTTTATATTTTATAAATATAATATATTTATATTTTATATTTTATATTCTCTCCTCATTGCATGTATCAGTCATTAATTCCTTTTTACATTCATCTATACTTTCATTATGACAACCAGTTAAGTGCTTAATACCAATTATCAATATTTAAGTGTTAATTATGTTATTTATTATTTAAATATTTATTATCAATATTTAAAATGTTGATTATCAATGTTGTGCATCAGTTAACAAAATATATTCTTATTTGAACCTTTAGAAATCTTGTCAATACTGTTACCTCTCTGAATGCTCATCTAGACTCATGCAGAATATGCTAAAGACACATCTTCCTTTTCATTCTACCACAATGATCAGTTCAGGTTACTTTATTATAAAAAGAAACAAGTGGCTATCATTCTTAAATATGCCAAAATTATTGCTGGAATAATTTTGGAAAGCGATGTAAACATTTAAAATATTGAATATACTTAATTCACATCACCTAGATTCAATCATAAACACAAACGTTTAAGAAATTCAATTTAAAAAATAATTGAGTCAAGTTAGGGCATCCCTGCTATTTGTTTAGTTCTTCCTAGTACAAAACATGATGTCTGAGACATAGTAGGTGCTCAATAGTTGTTAAATTACTAAATGCATGCATTAGTGAATAAACATTTTGGCTAGACTAACCAGAATTATTTGTATCTTAGGTAGTTATATCAATATAGTCCCATATATTTGAAGGATGTAAGCTGTATCATCCTATAAAGAGGGAATAAAGAAGAATGCTTTTGGTATTCCTGTTTCTAGGTTTCTGAGGCATTGCCACACTTTCTTCCACAATGATTGAAGTAATTTACATTCCCATGAACAGTGCAAAAGCTTTCCTATTTCTCCACAGCCTCGCCAGCATCTGTTATTTCTTGACTTTTTAATAATCGCCATTCTGACTGGTGTGAGATTGTATGTCATTGTAATTTTGATTTACATTTCTCTAATCATCAGTGATGTTGAGCTTTTATTTTATATGTTTGTTGGACACATAAATGTCTTCTTTTGAGAAGTGTCTGTTTGTGAACATGGAATATCTTTGCCTACTTTTTAATAGGGTTGTTTGTTTTTTCTTGTAAATTTGTTTAAGTTTCTTGTAGACTCTGGATATTAGACCTTTGTCAGAAGGATAGATTGCAAAAATTTTCTCTCCCATTCTGTAGGTTGTCTGTTCACTGCCACTATGCAGTCATAAAAAGAAAGGAAACCATGTCCTTTGCAGGGACATGGAAGAGGTGGAAGCCATTATCCTCAACAAACTAACACAGGAACAGAAAACACCACATGTTCTCATTCATAAGTGGGAGCTCAACAATGAGAACACACGGACACAGGGAGGGGAACAACACACATTGGGGCCTGTCAGGGGAGGTAGGGGAGGGAGAGCATTAGGATAAATAGCTAATGCATGTGGGCTTAATAACTAAGTGATAGATTGATAGGTGCAGCAAACAATCATGTCACGCATTTACCTATGTAACTAACCTGCACAACCTGTATATGTATCCCAGAACTTAAAATAAAATAAAAATTTTTAAAAAGAACATTTTTATTATCCTTTATAATTTCTCTGTATCATATATAATTATTTTACTGTAACATTATACATAACATATATAATACAATAAAAATATATAATCTCTATCTATCTTTAACATTTACAATTCTTTAGATAGCATAGGTTTCTTATTCATACCACAGCAACAAGAAAGACTGGGTGAGAGATATACATGAATGAATATAAATCCACATACTCTTAGAGGACTCTGATTGCCTATTTTAATGATAAGGGGTTATCAGTGTCATCTTTATATATCAAGAAGGACACAAAATTTTATAGTATTGTAAAACTCAGTATGAACATAGATTTAGGTAACATGTGATTAGGTTATCTCTATTCTTGTTCATCTTCCACTTAGTCTCCATACTGGGTGTGGAGAAGACGGTAAGGCCAGGTAGAGAAAGAGCAGTTACATGTATTACAAAGAACAGAATGCACTCAGTTCCAGAGATTTTCTAACCTAAGATCTCCTTATTCCTCAAAACAATGGAAGTAAAAATACCATATAATCCAGCAAATCTTCTGTGTATTTCAAAATTATTTCAAAATAGTTGGAAGCATGTTCGTGAAGAGATATCTGTGTACCTGTGTTCATTGCAGTCTTATTAGCAATAGCCACAAAAGGGAAGCAACACAAGTGCCCATTTTCAGATTAATGGAAAAATAAAATGTGATATAGACATACAACGTAATACTATTCAGACTTAAAAGGAAAGAACATTGTGACACATGCTACAATATAGATCAACCTTAAGAACATTATGCTAGGTAAAATAAACCAGTAACAAAAAGATTTTTCTACATGTAAGTGGAAAAATACTGCAGGATTCCACTTATATGAGATGCTTAAAAGTAGTCAAATATTAGAGATAGAAAGGAGAATGGTGATTGTGTTTAATGGTTATAGAATTTCAGTTTTGTGAAATAAAAAGAATTCTGGAGATTGGCTGCACAAAAATGTTAATGCACTTAACACCACTAAACTATACACTTAAAAATGATTGAGATGGCAAATTTTACATTGTGTATATTTTACTGTAATTGAAAAAAAACCTCCATTGAGTTTATAAAACAAATACCAGTGAGATGGAAATTATTCAAATTCCTCCCACATTCTAGAAATCCTCTGAAATCAGAATACTGTTTTGCTTTGGTATATTAGCCATAATGGACAACTGACACCAGGTGGCTCCAAATTGTACCTGGGGTCAGTTCCCTGAACAACAATATTGTGACGGTGGACTTTGGTAGAATTTTAAATTTTATTTATCGTGTTATAAAGATAACTTGCATTTATCATGTTAAAAATTTTATTTATCATGTTATAAATAATTTTAAATTTTATTTGTCATGTTATAAAGAGGGGGTTTCTGTGCTTTGATTAGAAATACATATACTTAACATATTGATATTCATTACAAATTCATTTTTTCCATTCTGGTTCAAATTGGTAGGTCCTCCAGATCATTACTCTGTCTCTGACCGTTGCATTCTATGACATATAGGGATATTCATTGCTTAAAAATATATATTTCCTTTGATTTGTGAGTATAAACTTCAGTTCAAAGATCTATTGTTACATTTGACTCACTCTTTGGTGCTTACACAAACTATATTTTTCTGATTAGAAAAAGTAGCATTCACCTGAATCTGCAGAGATAGCCATTGCTGGCAGTGGTCAAACATTGATAACTTGAGGATAATCTTGTCTCTTTCTTTGAGACCATTTGAAATATTTTCTTGCATCTTCCTTTTCTTTTCTTTTTTTTTGGTAATCATTTTACATTTTTTTTAATGAACTTTAAAAATAGTGCCTACAATTTTCCTTTCCTATAATCTACAAACTTATTTTGACCCGTAAGTCTTCTATCTGCTTAGCTAAATTACGATACCAGGACTTGAATAGAAAACATCATTTATATTTAAATGTAAAGCAATTATTTGCTTATCACAATTTTAAACAAATATTTTAAAGGATTTATAGCTGTTTCCTATGAAATAAGCCTGTATTAATCTGGATTCTCCCGAGAAACAGAACCAATAGGAAATAAAGAAATGTATTATAAAAAATTGTCTCACACAGTTATGGAGAGTGAGAAGGCCTAATATCGGCAGTCAGCAAGCTGGAGACCCAGGAGAGCTGGTGGTAGAGTTAAGCCTGAGTCCAAAGGTCTGAAAAGCAGAAGAGCTGCTGCTGTAAGTTCCAGTCCAAGCCTGGGTTCAAAGGTAGAAGACCAATGTTCCAGCTTGAAGAGAGACAGAAACTGGGTTCAGTGCCTTATACCTGTAATCCCTGCGCTCTGGGAGGCTGAGTCAGGAGTATCGGTGAGGTCAGGAGTTCAAGACCAGACTAGACACCATAGTGTAGACATTGTCTCAACAAAAAAATTTAAGTCAGCCAGGTGTGATGGTACATGACATGCCTGTGGTCCCAGCTCTTCAGGAAGTAGAAGTGGGAGGATTGCATGAGCCCAGGAAGTCAAGGTTGCAGTGAGCTGAGATCGTGCCACTGCATGCCAGTCCAGGAATCTAAGTAGGACCTGTCTAAAAAAGAATTAAAAATAAATTTTTTTTAAAAAGGCAGAGAGAAGCTTTCTTCTTATTCTCCAGAGGGTCAGCTTTATATTCATACCTTCAATTGATTGGCTGAGGGCACCACATTAGAAACAGCAACATGCTTTACTCAGTCTACCGATTCCAATGTTAAGCTCCTGCCAAACACCGACACAAACACTTCCAGGAAAACATTTGATGAAATATCTGGGTATCCGCTCTCCCAGTCAAGTTGACACAAAATGAACCATCATAAAAGCAAGCAGAAACATTTCCATTTTCCCACTGTCTTCGGACAAAGATTTTTTTCCTTCATTAAATCTTTACAATTCAGTAACTGGAAGAAAAACATTATTATGAAAGATTTCAAAACCATCTCAAATTTTGAAATCACTATGTTGTTGGTAATGGTTAATTCAGTCGCTTCAGATTAACGTAGGATGCCTAAATATGTCGGGTGCTAGAGACTACTGAAATGTATGGGTGTGCTTTGGAATATATATTTCTGTGCTTTTCTCTGTGTGTGTATCTATGAATATGTGTATGTGTTTCTAGGAGCTCATAGCAAAGACAGTGGGGCACTGAGTATAGGAGTTGGGGAGTATTTATGAGTGAACCAGAATTCTGATAAACATAGTTCTTTAAATAGCATTCAAAATAATTTGAATGTTTCAAAAGTTGAAAATAATCTAAATTTATCTAAAACAAATTGGCTATTTCTTTAAGCACAGAGAAAATGTAACCAAAGTGTTTAGTATATATAGGAGATGAACTTCTTGTCCAGTTCTTTCTTATACGACACCTGTTCTACTTTTATATTGAAGGTAAAGTAGCTTTGTAGCAAGAAGAACTATAGAAACACTATTTAATTTTTTTCGCTATTCATGATTCTTTTGAGGCTTGCAAGCTTTTCTGATCAACAAACTATCCAATAAGTTGCAAAACTTTATCATGTCGGATGGAGGAAATATCTCAATTTCCATACATTTCCCCATTCATAATTCGCTAACAGTTTATTGGATTCTTGAAATTATCTTAATTACTTTAAACAGGTAGTCTTTTTCTAATAGTTTAAAATATGATTTGTAATATTGTTCTTATTCAGTCAAGCTTATTGGATGTTTTCTAGAGGCCCTGGGACCTGAAGATTCGTTCTGCAAATAATCTCTTTAGATAATGACAAATATTTCTAAGAAGGAAGGTAAATTATTCATAAAGTCATGCTTTTCTCTTTTCTTTACAGATAGCCTAGTCTGTATATACTTTACCTCATGGTAAGTACAATAAGCCTCCTCAGAATTGTCCTGATTTCCTTCAGAAGGGCTAAGAGGAAATGTCCATTGCCTTCAAGTCTTGGATACTCTAGTCATTGGCTTAGCTAATTCTATATGCTTTCATGCTTTTAGATGAAACAGCAACCCTGATTTTGTAAATAATTAAGGCAGTCTTCTACTATTATTCTTCTTCTATTCTATTATTCTATATTCTTCTATTATTTATTCTATATCCCTTGGAATTGTTTATTATAAAGCAGATAAGAGGGAGGATAGAGTTTTAGAAACAGATTTTACCAACATTTTCCACATTAAGATAAAAGTACAGAAATACACAGAAACACATGAATTATAGTCCATAGTTTGCGCTATGGACTATGCACTATGATTAAACTAGTGAAATAGGGAAAATGCAGGTGGCAATAGGCAGAGACTTACAGGAGAAAAGGATTTCTAAATCCTTACAGGAAAAGGACACAACATAAAAGCTTATGAACATCAAAACAATACTGAATTCATATATATATATATATGTTCATATGTCCAGAGAAAGTAAGGATTTTTGTTTTGCAAAGTATCTTAAATAATATAAGTGTCTTTAGAATGCTTCAGTGCTTAAAGCTCAATATACTATGGTTGACCATATAAAGCTGATAAATGTGTTTCAGAAGGGCAGTGAATCAAGGCCATGCTTCCTTAGTTCCGTATAGTCCAACCTTTTTCCCCTTCATTGCCTCCAAGAAAGAATGAAATGGTGAAAATTTATATTACTGCAATACCTATAAAAACCATGAATGCAATAAGATTTTGCAGGCAGAATATAAAGTATGTCACAGTTGCAAGCAATGTTGCCAGGCATGAAATTTCCAGCCATATGGATAGGTGTTGCTGCTTTAGGTTCTTTATTTCATACCTTTTGGGGGAGCCATTTCTAAGATCTCATAAGCTTCTCTGAATGTAGAAGTACATACGGGGCATTCTTGTTGAAACTCAAAGTCTCTCTGTCTATCCATGTGTAGAGTAATAAAATCAGAAATTCTAAGGAATACAGCTGTAGTGGGGATACAGTTTATCTTTTAAATTGTAGAAATTCTAAATGGAAATTTGCACTCTGCAGTACTTCTCATGTTAATACATTAAGCATATTTCACACTTGTTATGCTCATTACTGTCTCTAAAGTTTCACAGTGATAAAATAGAAGATTATCTCCTGTAGTCATTTCCTTTTCAATGTAAGTGCTTTAAAAAAAAAAAAAATCAGCCACCATACTGTTATCTTTCTTTACTGCAGCTATACTGTAGATTAAGTTAAGGCTTGAAGGAATTTTTTTTTTAGGAAATTTTAAGTCTCCCTTTATGATCAATATGCTGCTGCACGTCCCCTAAGTATAAATATTCTGTCAATCCGTTTCTGAAAAACATCATGGATGGCCCTGCTTTATTGGTATTAAATTGCATTCAGTTTCAAGTATCCCAGAAGAATGTTAATACTTTTATTTTTAGCCTGGACAGAGAGGTGCACAGCACATTAATTCAAATCACAAATGATACTAAATTGGGTGATGATATGAACACCAAGAGAAAACAAACATAATAAAAAAAGATCCAGAACAAAGTTAACCAAATAATGTTCATACTTCATAACACCATTTTGGATATACATGGAAAAATAGCCAAACACTGATTTCTAACAACTGGGAAAGATTTTGTGCATGATTGACTCACAAAGAAACTTGTGACTGATAGAAACAAAATAAGTGCAAATTTATAGTGAAGAATTACATCAATAAAAGTTTTACAAAGGTCATTAGCATCCCATTGGCATCTGAAGAAGTGATGGTCCCTTTCAAAATAATACTGTATTGTAAACATATTTCATCTGCTTAATCAATCTGTTGTTGTATTGATGCAGAAAAATTACCTATATGGGAAGATATAGCCATCTGAGAAGCCAGAAGTTTTAGCACAGTTATAAGCAGGCAAAGGAGAAAGATATGAGAACAGTGTGATAAAACTTAATTGCAAGAATGTGGGAAACAGATCATCAGTCCAAGGAAAGGGAGAGATACTTCATTGCAAAAGTATTATACAAGTAAAAACGGTATTTTATAAAGATAACCTAATAAAATATGATGTAAGAAATATGATTATTGGGAGGTGATGACCTCTACAGTGTATTATCTATCTATCTATCTATCTATCTATCTATCTATCTATCTATCTATCTATCTATCATCTATCTATCTATCTGAGACAGGATCTTGCTCTGTCACCCAGACTGGAGTGCAGCGGCACAATCACAGATCACTGCAATCTCCACCTCCCTGGCTGAAGCAATTCTCTTGCCTCAACCTCCTGAGTAGCTGGGACTACAGGCACAGGCCACCATGCCCAGCTAATTATTTTTGTATTTTTCTTAAAGACAGGGCTTTACCATGTTGCCTAGACTGGTCTTAAACTCCAGGGCTCAAGCCATCTGCCCACCTCAGCCTCCCAAAGTGCTGGAATTACAGGTGTGAGCCACCATGCCCAGCCTGATAATTTAATGACTATTCAAGTGGTAATTTATCTACCTCTGTAATTTCTTTCTCTAAGCTGTATTTCAGTTTGGATACTTTTGTTACCTTCTCATATCATCAATTTTTTATTTTAAAATGAAATTATTATAGGCCCTAGTTAGAATTTGATCATCGTTGTTATTATTAAGTACAAAAAGATATCACATACTTTCTCTATTGACCATTTCTTCTTGCTTATTTCTTTACAGAGTGCCAAAAAGTTGAATGAGTATCACCATGAAAAAAAATTGAATGTGCATTGCCACACTTATGTTTGGATCTAGACAAGAGCCTCAGTAAATGAATCAAATATGATATAAAGTATAAAAAGCAGGAACTCACCGGTCACTCACGTTATTCTCTAATTAAAGGTTCATGCTTACCACACTCACTGAAAGTCCAGAAATTCAGCCCATATTTATGACATGCAAGCTTTTATTCCTATCTCCAAACCACACATCCACAAAGAAACATAATATACACCATGTCCCTAAAAGCTGATGAGTCATTTAGCATGCCTGATGATAAAAGCACAAAATAGGGAGTGCGGCCTATTACTTAGTTTGAGAGGTAGGATCGAACCCCAAATACAACTACTTACGTATTTCCTTACAGTTGTATTCACACACACAGACACACGTGGTAAATCAAACACAACACAAAGCTGGTTAAAAGAAAGTATAAAAACCTTAGACTAAAACCTTTAGACTCTGTCTCCCCTCAAACTTTATATACTGTTTCCAGACATCTGCATATTTATAATAAATAAATATACCTATAATATACATATATATGAAAAATGATACATGTTATATATATGGAAAAAAATATATATAGTTGTATATTTTGAAAGGAATGCTCACTCAGAACTGAGGAAGCTATACTGGGTTTCTTGATCAAGCAGCAGGAGCATGGAAGAAATGCTTGAGGTCATATATCCCCCCTTTGTTCTCTACAATTATGCTCAATTATAGCTTTCTACTATTCTGAATTTAGACAAAAAGGGAAGGCACTTGAGGGCCAATTGCTCTTTTACATTTTAAAATGTATTGCTTTCCCCTTTTCACTTGTGAATATATCAGAATAATATAATTTTTGGTATTCAAATGGCCATTTATTTCGATCTGTGTAGGATAGTCCAAGTCACACTTGTGGAATCAAGTATTTGAAAGCATTGTGATTTAGCAAATCACTCCTCTGCTCAACACTGTTCAAGGTCCTGCTATCACCAAAGCATAAACTCTGAATCCTAACAGGTTTGCAATACCTGGGCTTCCCTCTGCCTCGTCTATAGTCTATGTCAGGGTCTATCTCATCCTCTCTTGGCTCAAACCACGTTGGTCTTTTGTCAGTATCTTAAACACTTCAAGGATATTCTGCATATTTCTTCTGGTAAAATAGTTATCTATTTCACTCTATTCTGACCACTTCCTTTCAGCTCCCTCTCATTCACCAAATCCTGTATTAGAGATTCTTTTCATTAAGCAACTTTATGATGTCCTGCATTTTTCCTTGACAACACTCTATGACCTTATTCCTGTGAATATTTGTATCGTATTTGTCTCTCCCACTACGTTCAAGTTCTATAAGGGAATGGACCTCGCTTCTTCTTACTACTGTCTTCGTGTCTAAAAACAGTGCTTGATACATAGTCAGTTGCTCATGGCAACATAGGGCATCGTGAGTTCAAAACAGCATTACAAGTTTGTGAGCAAGGAGGGAACAGATTGATATATGTCTCTTCCACCTTGCCCTGATATTACAGAAATGCATAGCATTGAAGTAATGCCGTCCTGTCTGTAATTAAAAATAATTGATTTTATTTTTAATGGAAAATAAATCTTTTAGGAACTACATTTTTATTATTAGAAATCTTTTCAAAAAGCATTAATAAGAATGATCAGTACTTACCAACTTATTTTTCACATCATGGTTTGCATAGAAGATGACAGATAATTACCTGTAGGATTAGAGTGAACGGGCAAGGCATCTTGGATGTCCTAAGGACAAAGAGATCTTGGGCACACCTAAAACCCATAAATATAGGAGACACAGAATCACTAAGTGCTGATATCTTTGTGCCTTAAATATTTATCTCTTTTTCTAGTCCATTAACATCACCCACATTAAGGATTTTATCATTTCTCACCTGTAATGCTGCAATTATCTTTTTAATAATGTTCCTGCATTTTATATTTCCATAACTCATTCTTTTGTACTTCCATCAAGCAATCTTTTATAACAAATTTGATTAAGTCACTTTCTGACTCAAAATGACCCAGTTGTTTCAACTCACCTCCAGGATAAAATCTAGAACTCCTCCTCGGGTACACAGGACTATTGTGGATCTGGGACCTGCTTTTGTCTCCAGCCTCATGACCATCACTATTGCTCTCTGTAGCAATGCAGTACTAAGAGTCCTTTAAGTTCCTTAGAACATCTCACAATCTGTTCCCGCTGATCAAATTGTATCTCACCGTATTTTATAAACTTTCCAGTCTCAAAACGAATGCTACCTACTCTGTTATCTTCTTAGCAAACTTAGCCATCCTCCCTCCCAAGCTCTCACACTGTAGGTTGCACATACCTTTAAAAAGAAGCTATGCAATTATGTTACAATTGTTCGTTCCTTGAGCAAACATGTCTTCTTTGCACTCAAAACGTACCTAATGCCTATACAAAGCAGTTACTTGATATTTATAGAAAACATAAATTTAGGTATTATTCTCTTTTGTAAGGTTTTCCCATTTTTAATTTACTTGTATTTCCTAAAAATTATATTTTTCAAAAAGGTATAAAATTGAAGAGTTTCTAATTATTCCTTGGCTTTCTTTTGTTGTTTCATTTTTACTGTATGATTAGAATGCCTTCAATTTTCAAAATATGTTACTACTATCTCATTTGTTTGCCTCTAGATACTTCCATTTCTTTTCATTCTTCATTTAATCAAACTTTATATTGGCTTTTCTACTTTTATGCCTTAACTGTCCTACCTCACTCTTACCACCATTTTCTACCTCTTCAACTTCCCTTTTCTCTTTGGTCATGAGAACCACTTTACTTTCTGCCTTCTTCTATTCATTTTAACTTTACCAGAGTGATCAAAAATACTCTCAGAAAGCAAATTTATACAGCAGAGAGCTTTCCTATTTTTACTCATGGATTTTTCACTTCCCACTTTACTTTGTACTCTTGAAAAGTATACCATATTAAGGATTCCACAAGAATTGGATTAAGTTTTGTCATATTTGGTTACTAAAAGATACTCTCTCAGTATTATATGTCTTTGGTTATGTATATCCATGCTAAACAGTTTAAAGATAATAAAAGTCTATTTCATTTGACTAATAAATTTGTAAATGTCTTTTTAGAAATTTGTTTAGTAAAGGACTGCCAAACAAATATGGCAAATATTAAAAGTGACAAATCAATAGTTGAAACCAACAATTGCTTACCTCTTAAAAGCATAGAATCATCTTTTATTTTAGAAATAACCAATTACCAAAAATATCAAACATTTCATTACAATTTTTAAAGTACTTTAGATTGTCCAGATGTTTGTAATCATGTACAAAAAAAGCCTCCTGATTGTCTATATTTGGTCTCACATGGCATCATTTGAAACTAGCATCCATGGCATATAAAAATATTCCATAAGGCAATAATTTGGTGGGTGGTGACTTGAGGTTAGCAGATTCATTTGATTAGACTTCAGTACTAATGAGGCCTAGGCAATCAGTTTTGACCCACAATTGACCCCTTTGATTTAGTTAATTTTAATTAAGATTTCCAGTTAGGCTCAGCCAATTTTCTTGAAAATATATGCTTTTGGTTACAAAATGGATGGTGCTAAGCGAATGATCAAATGAATTTGCTATCACTATTAAAATATATATATATTGGTGTTGAAGTCTGTTTATAAATGGTAATGCTTTAATAGTAGCTAGTATTTTCATGCTAGTCAACTCTTTAAAGGAAGTATTAGAGCTCTAATTGCTTAATAATAATGCATTCTATATACTACAAATATACCAACATAATGAAATAAAAGCTTTATTTTCATTAGCACCAATGAAAAATTGGGCCAAATCACCATGTCATTATTTGGCTTAAATTAATGTTTGCTTTTTTGATTAATATTGTATATTTCTGATAAACTATCATAGATATCTTTGTTACTGTTTCTACAGTTCTCTTTTTTTTGCATTTACATTAGACTATCAACAACAGAAACAGAATGAGAGCTCATTGTATAAGAGCTCATTTGTTAGCCCCTGAGACACTGGCCTGTGATAACAATCATCTCACACATCTTTATAGGTTAAGTTCTGTGAATCGTGGAATGGCGATCAGCTGTGGTTAGGTAGAGTGCATGTCAATGTGCTTTCTGGCCTTCAAGAAGCAATAATAATATTATTTGGTTTGTACTAGAAAACCTTGACAAAAGTAGTATTTTGCCCAATGGGGATTTAGAAATTGACTGGATACATAAGTGACCTGCTGAAAACCACACAGTGGGTTTGGTAACTTGCTGTTTAATCCTGGACACTGGTTGTTTGACTTCAAAATTTTAAGCCTCGCCATATACATTATTCGGAGTGCTCTATGAGTCATAAATGGGTAAAGAGTACAAGGAATTACACATTTTGAGTTTAAATATCAGGTGCAATGGATATTTTTATTTCATTGAAGCAGTAACATTAGGTAATTATTCTTGAAGTCACTAGATGTTTTTGTCTGTAGGACAAATGTGGAGAAATTTAAACTCTTTTTGAGAAATATTGTGAACATTTTAATATACATAACATACCAGTTCAGGAAGCACAGTATTATGAAAATACATCTCTAATTGCAGGCTGTTTCTTAGTGGTGCATCACAAGGGAAATTAATTATATTAAAATGTTCAGCTTCCTGCTATATCAACAGTTGGAGATGAATAAGTCTACATACATTACAAATCATTTTTCAAACAAAATAACAATTACAAGGATTCTAAAAACTTTGATCATTATCAATACCAGTAATTGATCTGAGCAGGCAAATAAATCTTTTACAATAGTTAGCTTTGAGAAATGAGAGTTGATCCCTCATTTGGAGACAATATAGCTTTGTTTTCAGGTGTTCAGAGCAACAAAGGGAGAGTTACTTTTCTTTTTCGATAATATCATTGTCACAGCTCAATTTTAGCTTCTAGTAAATATGGCTTCTTTAACTTTTAAGTAAGTTTTTATTCATTCAAAAGCCATTTATTTCTTAATATGTGCCATTATATACCTAAGAATTGGGTATACATCGATTAAAGATATAGTTTCTGCCATCAAAGAATTCATAATCTACTTGGTGAGACACACAAAGGAGTAAACATATTATAATCCTGTGTGATACACGCTATGATGCATGTGAGCACTGAGTGCTAACACAGGGCAATGTAAGAGAATCTGTCCCAGAATGGTGGGGCTAGGGTAGGGTTCTTGAAAGAGTTGATGCTTGTTCTGAATCTTGAAGTGCATTTAACAAGTCTTAAGACAGTCAGGGATGAATCATGGATAATATTTTACACTGCACTAAAAAGTTTGGGTGGTATTCTATTCAGGAAGTATTCTTAAAGTGCAATAGTGTGATGAGATTTTATATATGTATATATATATAAATCTCTCTTTGTATATTAAAAAATTATAAATTTATAATAATTAAAACAATAAGCATCCATATGTCTACCATATAGTATTTTCAAAATGTAAAATCTTGCAATACATGCTTTAGATTTATTTTTTATTTTAGTAATAAAATGTTAAAGATACTTTGAAACTACCTATGTGAAACTACCAATCCTTTTTCCTTCTCTCCTCCATGGTAGCAATAATCCCGAATTTGATACATACTTTTTATTCCAATGTATATTATATTCATGTATTTATAACCAATATAGCCTCACGCATATATGATTCTTTGTGTGGGTAAATATAAAATAGTATTTATTTTTATTCTTAAATTCTGTAAAAGTCAGTTGACTAAAGCAATAGCATTGTATCATTAGATCTATAATACACTCATATATATAGAAACATATACGATTTTATAAAGTATGTATAACGTTAATGATATTTTTGTTTCTTCCTTTCTCATCCATGTGCCTTTTGTTGGTTTCTTTCGTCATACTTCCTTGACTTGTAGCTCCCCTGATATGGTAAGTAGAGGTGATGCATTCATTCACATATCCATCTCATGATACAAAGATGTCACCATGAAGCACATTACTTACTGCAGATTTTTGATCTTATATAAAATTAAGAAAATTTTTCTTTTATTTCTAGTTTGCTAAGCACATTTTTATGAAACCATGAATTATTTCCTGCCTCTGTTGAAATGATCATGTGGTATTTCTCTTTTAATTTATTGATGTGTTGATATAATCCTTCCTGCTGTGGTTCCTTGCTACCAAGATGATGATAATGATGATATTTATCAGCAGGAATATACAGGGCATCCACAGAGCACTGCATGTTTCTGGCCCTTCCCTCATCTCAATGCTATCCTTGGCAGAATTAAAGAGGATGCCAAGAATACTTCAAGTGTTGCTGGCTAGTGTCTGCCACCCACATATTTCCTTCCTCATGTCCACCATCTGCCAAAGAGTTCACTTCTCAAAGGGAAACTTTAGTAAAACTAATTATTCACCCTCTCTCTAGAAAGTGACCAACACGGTGAGTCCTTTGATGTTTTATGTTCCAGTTTAACTCAGTCACCACTAAGTCCAAGATTTCAAGACCCACACCCATCTCTTGAACTCTGATTCAGACAGTTTTGTGCATCTCTTCATCTGATATGCATTCTCCCTCTCACAACTTCTGTATCCTTGAACATTTCCACCATGGACCTCAAGATCTGTCATCATCAAAATTTCCTAGGCTCTTCTCTGAAGGTTCTTTTCACCTTTCTCTGCATGAAGTCTGGCTGTCCTCTGAAGACACTACATACATCCTTTGGAATTCTTTCAAGTGTGAGTTTCCTTAGCCACTGATCATGGAGGTTAGGGTGGCATCCTCTTTACACCCTTTTGCTTCACCCATTCGTTAATCCTTTTTGTAGTTCTGAAAATGTATTTCATCAAACTTTACCACCAATATTCCTTCTTGTTTTGGTAATATACCGATATTTAGGTCAATAGCCTTAAACTTGATGATGTTGGTATTTCTCCTAAAGACACTACTTCTTCATAATTCCTAGTGATGTAAACATCCATAATGACTGTTCTTCAAGCATCTTGACCCTCAGTTCCTTAACTTCTTCACCTCAAATGATTTTATCCCTCCTTCCGATGTGGTCAGCTCTGTTAGTCCATTTTTCATTGTCATAAAAAAACACCTGAGGGCACATAATTTATAAAGAAAAGAGGTTTATTTTGGCCTACCATCCTGCAGACTGTACAAGAAACATAGTGCTTACATCTACTTCTGGTGAAAACTCAGGAAGCTTTTACTCATCGCAGAAAGCAAAGGGAGAGCAGATATGTCACAAGTTGAGAGAGGGAGAGAAAGAGAGGCCAGACTCTTAAACAACTAGCTCTGGCATAAACTAATTGAGTAAGAACTCGTTAATCACCAATGGGAGGGCATCAAGCCATTAATGAGGGAGCCATTCCAATGACCCAAACATCTCCCACCAGGCCCCACCTCCAACAGTGGGGATTACATTTCAACATGAGATTTGGAGGGGACAAATATGCAAACTATATTACCACCCATGCATGAGTTATACTCTAGTTTTTGTGATTACTAGGAGCTATATGGATACCTAATAAAACTTTACTCTCACAGAACACTGTCTCTTACTTGTATACCTCAAACCCTTACCCTTAATCTAACGATGCTTTGGCCCCATTGTGATTCCTATTCCAACCCAGCTACATTTAATTTCTGTCATCCTCATCATGGCATCAGTTATCTCCTTACCCAGATTACATTTAATGATCTAAAACTATAACTGCTATTTTAAATATACTCTCAACTCCTTTGTACCTTTTCCCTTCCACTGGAACCTACTGAAAAAAAGAACCCTAAACTCTACTAAAATCCAGCGGTAAATCATACCACATTTCATTTCTAGTAGGGGTAACCACTAGTCTAAAGAAAATCCTTACAATTATGTGCTTTTTAAATGTTATTACTATACATATAGATATTCCTTTATAATACACTGTTGAGCCTTGAAATTTGGGGAAGCTGTTATAAGTTTGTTCTCTGTGAATTAGTCTCTGAGGCAGATATTTGCATGGAGTTGGTTTATTGGGGAATGATTTTGGAAACCACATCTGTAAAGAAGTGATGGAAACAGAATTAGGGATTGAGAGAAGTAGAACTGCAATGCAGATGCAATAGAGGACTCAGCTAATACCACAGGGTACTCTGTAGCTAGGTAAACCCTTCAGAAACTTCATGCATTTGGGCAGGGCTTCTGAGTGAAGTTCCTTTATCTCCCTCATGTCAACAAGACATTGGATAGGAGCTATAACCTTGACTGAGGCAGTCCTTTGTCCAAGAGCAATTTCTAGGAAAACACTTATGGAGTTTAAAATATTTATTTACTTATTTTTAGAGACAAAGTCTGGCTCTGTTGCACAGGCTGGAGCTCAGTGGCACAATCATAGATCACTGCAGCCTCTAACTCTTAGATTCAGCGATCCTCCTGCCTCAGCCTCCTGAGTAACTAGGACTACAGGTGTAAGCCATTGCACCCAGCCCGTAAAGGAACTTAGCCAGCTGTGATCCATCAAAAAATAACACTCACAATAGCTAGGTGTCTAAGCACTTTGGTCCTAAGGGGTGAGAATTATGTCACACAGCACATTAACCAGTAATAATCCACAACTTTATGACTTTGATCCACTTAATACTTCTATTTCTTCTGTCAACATTTTCTACTGAATCACTGTTGTTATCTTCAGGTAAATTTTTATGAGAAAATTAATGGGACAAATACAGCCTCCCTTGCACTGACCCCCACACACGTATACACACATGCACCACAACTGGAGCACAACTGATTATTATCTTTCTCCTCCCCAGTACTGTGGTATCACAAAATGACATTTGGTCTTTGTGCCACAATTCTAGGTACAATGCTCCTCAAACTTTTGGACTTCCCTGAGTGATAAGGATGATAGAAGAACCTTTGTCTTAATGAGGTCACTTTTGGCAGGCTTCAGGAGGGGAGCTTTGTTGCCCGAAAGACCAAGCCTTGATTAGAAGCTTAGAACTTTTGGTCCCACCCTCCAATCCCTAAGGAGGGGCAAGGAGCTGCTGACTGAGATAATCCCTAATGGCCAAGAATGTAATCAATCATATTATGCGATGAAATCTCCATAAAAATTCCTATATTACAGGGATCTGAGAGCTTCCCAGTTGTTGAACACATCCGCATGCCAGGAGGGTGGTACACCACAAGTCTGTAGGTGCAGATGCTCTGCACTCAGGATCCCTTACCCTAGGTATCATTTCATCTGGCCATTATTCTGTGCCCTTTATAATAAACTGGTAAACGTAACCAAAGTGACTTCCTGAGTGCTGTGAGCCATTCTTGCATATTATCAAGCCTGAGAAAGGGGTCATGGGTAGCCCTGACTTACAGCCAGTTGATCAGAAGTAAGGATGAATGACCTGGGACTGGTGCCTGGGGTCCAAAGTGAGGTCAGTCTTATGGGACTGAATCCTGTAATGTGTGAGATCTGACATTAAATTCAGGGAGAATTATCATAATTGAATTAAACTGCTGGACACTTGCTTGGTAGCAGAGAGCTGGAGAAGTAATGTTGGAAAAGACTCTATGTATTTGGTACCAGGAGGAAGAAAAACCTCTCAAATCCCTGCTAGATTTTTCCCACCTTTGCTCCTTTGTATGACTAGGTGACTTACCTGCTCCAGCAATCCAGACCTGTATCCCTGAGAGATTTGAGCCCGGGGCTGCTATGACCTTCTCCTGTCATAGTTGCTGCACTTTTCCATTTACTTTCAAAATTAGGTAGGGCTTACCCATAAAGGCTTAGTAGATCACTTAATAATCACTGACAGGAGTTGGAGACCAGCCTGGTCAACATGATGAAACCTCGTCTCTACTAAAATACAAAAAATCAGCCTGGTGTAGGAGCATGCACCTGTAATCCCAGCTACTCAGGAGACTGAGGCAGGAGAATTGCTTGAGCCTGGGAAGCAGGAGTTGCAGTGAGCCAAGATCATGCTTGCACTCCAGCCTGGGCGACAGAGCGAGACTCTGTCAAAAGCAAACAAACAGACAAACAACAACAACAACAACAAAAACCCAGGAAAATAGGAATCGTTGGCATAGGTACACACTATCATATAGAGAATAACTTCCCATTTTTTCACGTATCAGTTCTAAGTAGGCTGTACCTTAAAAATATCATTCCAACACTTTATCAAGACAGAATGTGACTAGTCTACTCGGTCCTATGGTCATGTGTACCTCTTTCATTGTAATGTGAGTTCCTTGTTCCAATGCAGTATTATGTGAAAGCCTGGATCTATGAGTTAAACATTTTGCAGGCCCTTGAATAGAAGTGTTGCCTGAGCCTCCCTGAGCAGGGAAGGCAAAACCATAAGCATGATATTCATATAGTTTAGTCAAGAGAAATTACTGCCTCTTCAAGGGTGAATGGAGTCTAAAGTGATTAGAATATCATCAAGTGGTTGGTGGATATTTTTGAGAGATGGATCTGTATACAGAGCTCAATTTTAATCCCCTTTGCTAGCAGTTTGGGAATTTAACAGCAGCAATTTAGGTCATGCATGACCTGCATCCTTGCCATATGACTACACCATTCATGGCCCTGTTGTATTAGCACTGGGGGGATGGAGGAGCAGTGATGGAGATGGCTGATATCAACTGGAACAGAATAATTCTCAGTGTCATTTTAAAGCTTTAATTAGTATTTTAGTGCCTTAATTGATTGCTTATTGTCTTTTTCTTTTTCACAATAGACAGTCTGGTTTTCCTTAATATTCCTTACAAAAATTTTCATATTTCATAATCATTACCATCTCTCCATCTACATGCTTCTTCTGAACTCCCTGTTCCCAATTTTCCAAACTTTCTTCTTCCTTATTTGTGACTAGTCAGTCAGATTACTTCCTATTACCATGAGCTTTACAGTTGCTTCTTGTCTTTATACACAAAGTAGATTAGTCTTCCATTTGAAACTGCCCACTGGAAGAATTTCTTTTTCTGATGTTTTGAAGACTGCCCATGGAGATAATATACCCATAACCAGACCAGGTGTGGTGGTTCATGGGTGGTTAATCCCAGCAATTTGGGAGGCCAAGGCAGGTAGAACATTGGAGGTCAGGAGTTCAAGACCAGTCTGACCAACATCCTGAAACCCCATCTCTACTAAAAACACAAAATTAGCTGGACGTGATGGCGCATGCCTGTAATCCCAGCTACTTGGAAGGCTGAGGCAGGAGAATCGCTTAAACCTGGGAGGCAGAGGTTGTAGTGAGCCAAGATCATGCCATTGCACTCCAGCCTAAGCAACAAGAGTGAAACTCCATCTCAAAAAAAGATAGATGATAGATAGATAGATAGATAGATAGATAGATAGATAGATAGATAGACAAATGATAGATAGATAGTTGTAGTCAATACCTGGCTTGCACTTATATGCCAGGTGAATTATCCATAAATTAAGGTTGACATTTCAATATCTGACATCTGACCATAAAGGGTGTCCCATATGGTCATAGGCTGATGTGAGGATGAAGCACCAGTGCAGATATGGTAAATATCATAGGAGTTTGGACCAGCTGCTCTTGTGGCTTAATTGTGCCCTTGGCCCTGATTATGCCCAATTAGTAATATTCCACACCCATCTTACAGTGGTTTAGTCCTGGCCTGCCTGATTTATGACACAGTAGATTCTGGCCTCATTGACATTTAGTGTCCCCAGACAGGCACACCTTCTCTTCCAGGGCCTAATAGCATAGCATCTAATTATTTGCTGCAGATGACATGGGCTTTTCCCCATTACTAAGGACCAGCTTTGGATTTATCCTACAGGAGCTGGCCACAGATTCCAGAGTATTTTTTTTCTACCATCAATGGACCTAATATCAGAGGGTCAGCCAGATTGTATGGCCAATGTGACAGGGTTGTTTGCACTAGAGCCTAGATCCACTGGACTCCACTCAAGGCTTGCAAACCTCCATGTCTTCAGGGAAATAATTCCAAGCTGGAATAATCTGTTTCCTGTAACCAAATAGACTTACTCAATTTTATGCTTTCCTTTTGATGGGTGCAGGTATAAACTGCAATCATTTGTTCTTTACTTTTGGGGAGTCTTCCCATACCTCTGGACCTGTAAAAACTTTGTTAAGGCAGTTGGTTCTTAAACATGAGTGGAATTTATTTTCCATCTTTGAGAGTTCATTGGTATCTTGCTAAGGCTTCCAACGTACTTATCACTGTTTTCTCATGTGGCCTAATTAACATGGTGTTATTAACATGGTGTCATAAAAGGGGCTAATGTGATATTCTGCAGATTTTCCAAATAGTCTAGATCCCTTTGAACTACAGGATGACATTGGATGGGAATACTAACATAGTCCTTGAATAAAATCATATTTGTATGGAATCATTCATCCAAAGTGAAAGTGAACTATTTCTATTTGTGTTCCTTTTTCCACATAGGAATAGGAAAATAATAAGATTGGAAAAACAAATTATTTATACTTGCAGTAGTACACAGGGCCCATTCACTTTTTGTAGGGACCATTTTTGTGAATGAAATGGGAATATGAAATGGGGATATGATGATCACCACCACTCAGGCATCATCCAGACTTCAGAGGGAGAGCCTAACTCCTACCATGGCCCCTGGAATAAAGTATTGCCTTTAATTACTCTTTGCCTGGATATAGGGGAAGTTTCAAAGGTTCCTACTCAGTCTTCCCTAATAAAATAGTTTTTACTCCAAGACCAATGAATCAGTGTGGGAATTCTCCCACCTAACAGGTATATCTAATCTACTTCAGTTGTACATGTAGGGATTGGAGAAATTACCATTGAATGACTTCATAGAGCTAGTAGATCCTCTGTAAACTACATATGGGCCAAGACCTCATGTATTACCTGGCTTACATATGTTGACACTCTAGTAAGGGACCCATAATGTTGCTTTAGTTTCCTTACTAGCAATATCAACTTACCCCTTTATTAAAAATTTCCAGGTATTCTTTTTTTTTGTTCCTAGGATACACTTACCTGAGTAAATGGCCATAGTTCCCTATAGGGGATCATCACGGCCATATTCAGTTATTGTCTTGCTGCTGGGTTTTTACTCTTGACAGTGCTGAACTTTGCCAGAGTCCCATGATCCTAGAAAATAGTGATGGTTAAAGAAATCTCTCTACTCTTTTTTATATGAGAAAAATGTTCACTGCAAAAAACCAGCCTTCCCATATGACTCAGATAAGACTCCGGGCTAACTCTTATTTACCTTTGACAAGGTGTTATGGTCTGAATATTTGTGTTCCCCTGCCCCTGCTAAAATTCATATGTTGAACCCTAATCGCTAATGTCATGGTATTAAGAGATGAAACTTTTTGGAAGTAATTTTGGGCAGATCCCTCATTAATGGAATTAGTGCCCTTCTCAGAGATACCAGATAAGGTAGCCCCTTCTCCCTTGTGAGGACACAGTGAAAGGCACCTTCTGTGAATAAGAAAGCAGGCTGATTCCAGACATCAAGTTTGACCAGTGCCTTGATCTTGGAGTTTTCAGTCTCCAGATCTGTGAGGAATAAATGTATGTTGTTTATAAACCACCCAGTTTATGACATTTTGTTACAGCAACCCAAATGAAGAGAAGGTTAGAAAAGATCCTCTAAATTCTCATTCTTTGTCTCATAAATAATTGTTGAACTACTCATCCCCATTAATCATTCAAAGCAACATGCTTGTTAACTTGATCAAATTTTAATTAAGCTTCTCTCCTCCTCATGAGACCATTAAGTTTGGTTCATTTCCAATCCTTTGTGAGCTTGAGATCTGGAAAACCTGCTCCTTATATGGTCTCTCCTGAGAATTCACTGCCCTCAGGAACGAGCACTGACTGTCTGATCATGCCACCCACTCATCCTACTCCCAGTATGAAGTTTCCTTTTGCCTATTTTTCTTCTCTCTATGTATTATTCCCTTCTCTCATTCTGAATAAAAACTACCCCAGACTGGGTAATTTCTGAAGAAAAGAGTTATAATTGACTCACAGTTCCACAGGCTGTACGGGAAGCATGGCAATGGAGGCCTTAGGAAACTTACAATCACGGTGGAAGGCGAAGGGTAAGCAGGCATGTCTTCACATGGTGGAGCAGGAGAGAGAGCGAAGAGGTAGGTGCTACACACTTTTGAACAACCAAATCTTGTGAGAACTCTGTCAGAAGTCAGCACTAGGGGAGTGGTGCTAAGTCATTAGAAACCACCCCCATGATCCAGTCACCTCCCACCAAGTCCCACCTTCAACCCTGGGGATTACAATTCAATATAAGATTTGGATGGGAACACAGAGCTAAACCCTATCACCCTATAAAAGAAAAGCTCTTTTTTTTTGTCTATTGAGACACTAATAGATCCTATATTTGAAGCTTTCTCTGTAGTGCAAGTTCCCATTAATCTATAATAATAATCTACCTTCCTTTATGGCAATAAGCTGTTGACTTAATATTTTAACTTCTGTCCGGATTTGTGCTTTATTTGACACTCTTGCCTTCCAAAGGGTTCCAGGTCAGAAAAGTAGGTCCAGTAACTAGGCCAAAACTTGTCTACTCATTGGGGCAGCTGCCCTCAGATTCGTGATCATCCATCCTTGATTTTTTTTTTTTATTGTATACATTGATCAATGTACTTATTGGTAGCCTGTCTACATTTTTTTCCCAGGAAAATCCCTTGCTCTCTCAACATGTCTATATCTCTCTTTGCGTTAGTATAATTTGGCTAGAATTCTAGTCTTACCACTTTTTACAATAATTGCACCAACCTTATTTATGATGATGAAGTGCTGCCCCCGGTCCTCTCTAATTTTTAAATCCCCATCATTCCCATGGCAATCAGAGAGGCAAGTTCTCTACAATATTTCACATTATTAGCCCTGACCTGCAAATGACAGACACCGTGGAGCTTCTCAGAGACTCTGATGACTTTTTCACAAGAGCACTCCATATCACTCTGGGAAGTGCCCTTCAGGCCCTCTCATAAGATATTGTTTATTCACTTTAGCATGCCTACTTCTCTAAGACTTCGATCTCTACTTCTACCATATTTCATACAGTTTTCTTACTTCTACTTCACTTATTCTGTGGCTACTGCTCCTGAGAGCAATCCAAACTCATTCTAATGAGGCCATTGTCAAGGTATACGATTCTGCATCTTATACAATAATAACATATTGACATACTTTTCTATATCCAATGGTATATTTCAACTCCTTTGACCCAGAACCCTCAGGATTCAGTCCTGTACATCCTCTCCTGGTTCCTGCCAGTACTTACGGACTATGTAATGCAGGGCCTTTCAATTACAGATAATTTCTTTTTGTAGCAAGTCCGTCACTTCCCTAGCTAGATCATCTTGTTGGTTTTGTGGACAAGAGCAGAGAAATTTCAGTAAGGAGGCATGTGTTGGCTTTCAAGGCAGTCTCTGCATTTTCTCCAAGCAAGGGGTAACACCACCTTTCAATAGACAAAAATGAGCCCATTAGGTAGGCATGGAAGATTTGGGGAAATCTGGGCATTCTAGAATTTTTCGTGCATCAATACATATGTTTCCCTTTTAAATGTCAGTGTCCCCCTCCTTCCCAGTTCTGACCTTAATGAAGCAGCTTTCTCTGGATGGAGAGTTTAATTTTCTCTGGAGCTCTGCTACTCACTGATTAAGTCCTGTGCTAGACCCTCAGCTTTCTTTTATTTGCCCTCCAGCTGCAGGAGATGAAATGTTTGGTTTACAATTCTAAGGAGAATTTTTGGCTATTACTATTTGCCTCAAAGTGATGTTTAATTATTCTCATCTTGTCTTTGTCGTCCCCCCATAAATAGCCCTGAACAAGAGACATCTAATTACTACTTTTCCCTTATCCCTCAATGGCCGAAGACATTGTGCCCTCCAGTGCATCCCCTACAAAAAGCTGACAATTGCAATTCACTACCAGTGAAGGTTTTAATAATTGCATTGCTGTATCACACCAGCGACTACTGATACTTCACCTATCACTGGTGATGTTGTTCTTACTTTTACTAGACTGATATTTTCAGCTCTGAAGTCTTATTTTAAGGTAACTTGTTTTTTGTAACAAAATATCACTGGTTGAATTCTTTAGGAAACAATTTCTAAGGCAGAGTCTTACATAAAGGTGAATTAATTTACTTACATAACACACCCTGTAACAAATTTTTAAAAATAAAGCTCATAAAAAGCATATCTGAATATAATGGAATTCAAATAGAAACCTTTAACAGAAGGATATATGAAAAACTCCAAATATCTAGAAATTAAACAACATTTCTAAGCCAGGTACAGTGGCTCATGCCTGTAATTCTAGCACTTTGGGAGGCCAAGGCAGGAGCTTCACTTGAAGCTAGGAGTTGGAGACTAGCCTGGACAAAAATTCAAGACCCCATTCCTACAAAGAAGACAATTAATAAATATATAATAAAAATGAAATAATTATAAAATAGCACTCTTAAATAACCCATGGATCAAAGACGTTTCAGAATAAATTTAATATATTTTTAACTAAATGCATAGAATGCCATGAAAGCAGGGCTTAGAGAAAAATGTATAGCAATAATTCATATTATTAAAGAAGAAAAATTTATAATCAATAGAAAATTAGGGAAAAAAGAGTAAATCAAGCTAAAGCAAGCAATAATAAAAATTAAACTAGAAATTGATGAAGTTAAAAATACAATAATGATTTTAAAAATATGAAACCAAAACATTATTATTATTATTATTATCATTGTTATTATTATTATTATTGAGACAGGATCTCACTCTGTGGCCCAGGTCGGAATGCAGTGGCACAATCACCGCTCACTGCAGCTTTGACCTCCTGGACTCAAGTGATCCTCTTGTCTCAGTTTCCTCAGCAGCTGGGATCACAGGCATGCACCACCACACTCAGCTAATTATTTCATTTTTTAAAAATACAGTCAGGGTCTTCCTATGTTGCAGAACCTGGCAAAAACTTACTTTTAAACAAATCAATAAAACTAAAAATATTCTGATCATGCTAGTCAAGAATAAACGAGGACATAATGATCAATATCAGAAATGAAAGAAGACTCATGCCTAGTACTGGCATAAAAGCAGGCTCACTGACCAATGGATCAGGATAGAAGGCCTAGAAACAAACACACATTTATGATCAATTGATTTTTGACAAAGGTGCCAAGAATACACAATGGAGAAAGGATAGTCTACTTAATAAATGAGGCTGGGAAACTTGGTTATCCGCACATAGAAGAATAAAATTAAAACCTTAGTTTACATCATGCACAAAAATCAATTCAAAATGGATTAAAAACTTAAACATAAGACCTGAAACTATAAAACTACTAGAATAAAGCATACAGGAAGAACTCCACGACATTGGTGTGGGCAAAAATTTTTTGGATATGACCCCAAAAGCTCAGCCAAGAAAAGCAAACATAGCCAAATAGGATTGTATCAAACTAAAAACTTCTGTACAGCAAAAGAAACAATGAACAAAGTGAAATGATCACCCACAAATTGGGACAAAATATTTGCAACCGCACATCTGATAATCTCCAAAATACATAAGGAATTCAAACAACTCAGGAGCAAGGCAACCTAATTAACAAATGACATCTTAAAAAGGTGATTTCATAGAACTAGAGAGTAGAATAGTGGTTACCAGGTGCTAGGATTTTTGGTGAGGGCGGGGATTTAGGGAGATGGTCAAAGGACATAAAACTTCAGTTAGGAGAAATAAATTCAAGAGATCTATTGTACAAAGTGGTAACTAAGTTAATACCAACATATGGTGTTCTTGAAAATGCTAGGAGAGTGGGTGTTAAGTGTTCTCACCTCAAAAATGACATGAAATAATATGTATTTTAATTAACTAGATTTAGTCATTCCACCTGTATATATATTTCAAAAGATCATGTTGTACACAATAAACACATACAGATTTATCTGTCAATTTAAAAAATAAAATATCAAAATTTGGGCAAAGGACCTAAAGAGACCCTTCTCAAACTGAGACATGCAAATGACCAATGGTTTCATGAGAAAATGCTTAGTATCACTGGTCATTAGGGAGATTCATGTTGAAACCACAATGATTTATCGCCTCACATTTGTTAGAAGGGCATTTATCTATAAATACATCAATTATTATTTGTCTACTAAAATAAAATTTTAAAATAATTAAATTTAGCAAGGTTGTAGTTTATAAGGCCAGTGCAATGAAACAAATTATATTTTTATAAAATGGAAATGAATACTTGAGGAAAAAAAAATTAAATTCCAAAAAAAGAAAGAAAGTATTGGCAAGGATGCAGAGAAAAGAGAACTTTTGCACACTGTTAACAGTATTGTAAATTGGTGCTGCCATAATGGAACACAGTATGGAGATTCCTCAAAAGACTGAAACTAGAACTACTATATGATCCAACAATCCCAATTTGGGAAATACATCCAAAAAATTGATATAAGCATGTCAAAGAAATACCTGCATGCCCATGCTCATTGTAGTATTACTCGCAGTAGCCAAGAAAAGAAATCAACCAAAGTGTCTAGCAATAGAAGAATGGATAAATCAAATGTGGTATATACAGGTATACCATGTTTTATCATGCTTTGCCTTGCTGCAATTTCAGATATTGCATTTTTCACAAATTGAAGGTTTGTGGCAACCATACATTAAGCAAGTGTATCAGTGCCATTTTTCCAGTAGCCTGTGCCTACTTTGTATCTCTGGGTCACATTTTGGTAATTATTAAATATTTCAAACTTTTTATGATTGCTATATTTGTTATGATGATCAGTGATCTTGATGTTACTATTGTAATAATTATTTGGGGACACGATGGACCTTGCCCATATAAGATGGCAAACTTAATCCATAAACGTTGTGTGTGTTCTGACTGCTCTAACCACTTCCTGTTCCCCCATCTGTCTCCCTCTTCTCATGTCTCCTTATATGCTAAGACACAATAATATTGAAATTAGACCAATTAATAACCCTACAATGCCCTCTATGTGTAAAAGTGAAAGGGAGAGTCGCTTGTCTCTCACTTTAAATCAAAAGCTAGAAATAATTACATTTAGTAAGGAAAGCATTTCAAAAGCTGAGATAGGCCAAAAGCAAGGTGGGCCAAACAATTAGACAACTTGTGAAAGCCAAGGAAAAGTTATTGAGGGAAACTAACTGCTACTCTAGTGAAGATGTAAGTAATAGGAAAATTAAACAGCCATATTGCTGATATGGAGAAACTTTGAGTGGTCTAGACAGAAGATCAAACTAACCACAACATTCCCTTGAACCAAAGCCTAATCCAGAACGAGGTCTTAATTCTCTTCAATTCTATGAAGGCTGGGAGAGGTGAGGAAGCTGCAGGAAAAAAAAAAAGTTTCAAACTAGCAGAGGTTGGTTCATGAGGTTCAAGAGACGAGGCCATCTCTAGAACATAAAAGTGCAAGGTAAAGAAATAAGTGTTGATGTATAAGCTGCAGAAAGTTATCGAAAAGATCTAGCTATGATAATTGATGAAAGTGGCTACACTAAACAACTGATTTTCCATGGAAACAAAACAGCTTTATATTGGAAGATGATGCCCCCTAGGAATCCTAGGGCCCTTAAGAAGTATGCTGAATAATCCAGGCACGGTGGCTCACGCCTGTATTCTCAGTACGTTGGGAGGCCAAGGTGGGCAAATCATGAGGTCAGGAGATCGAGACCATCCTGGCTAACATGGTGAAATCCCATCTCTACTAAAAAATACAAAAAAAGTATCCAGCAGTGGTGGCGGACAACTGTAGTCTCAGCTACTTGGGAAGCTGAGGTAGGAGAATGGCGTGAACCCGGAAGGCGGAGATTGCAGTGAGCCTAGATCATGCCACTGCAGTCCAGCCTGGGCAACAGAGCAAGACTCCGGCTCAAAAAAAAAAAAAAAAAAAAAAGAATTATGCGAATCTACTCTGCTCTACAAATGGAACAACAAAGCCTGGATGACAGCACGTCTGTTTTACAGCATGGGTTACTGAATATTATAAACCCAACATTAAGACCTACTGCTCATATGAAAAAAAGCCTTTTCATATTATGAAAAGATTGACAATGTACCAGGCCACCCAAGAGCTCTGATGCACATGTACATGAGATTAAATGTTCTTTTCCTGTGTGTTAATGCAGCATACATTCTGTAGCCCATGGAACAAGGAGTAATTTTGACTTTTACATCTTATTTTTAAGAAGTACATTTTGTAAGGCCATAGCTTCCATAGATAGTGATTTCTCTAATGGATCTGGGCAAAGTAAATTGAAAACCTTCTGAAAGTATTTACCATTTTAGATGCCTTTAAGAACATAGACTCATGGGAGGAGATTAAAATAACATTAATAGGGGTTTGGAAGAAGTTGATTCAGGCCCTCCTGGATAACTTTGAGGGGTTCAAGACTTCAGTGGAGGAAGGAACTGCAGATGTAATAAAAAATGCAAAAGAATTAGAATTATACGTAGAGTCTGAATATGTGAATAATTACTGTAATCTTATGATAAAATTGTAATAAATGAAGAGCTGTTTCTTAAGGATGAGCACAGAAAGTGGTTTCTTGAGATGGAATTTACTTCTGGTAAAGATGCTGTGAACATTGTTGAAATAAAAACGAAGACTTTGAATATGACATGAACTTAGTTGATAAAGCAGCAGCAGGGTATGAGAGCATTGCCTCCGATTTTGAAAGAAGTCCTACTGTGGGTAGCACGCTATCAAACAGCATCACATGGTACAGAAAAATCTTTCATGAAAGGAAGAGTCCATTGACACGGCCAACTTCATATTTGTTCTGTTTTAAGAAATCACCACATCTACCTCCACCTTCAGCAACTACCATCCTGATCAGTCAGCAGCCATCAATGTTGAAGCAAGACTCTCTACCAGCAGGAAGATTATAACTTGCTGAAGGCTCAGAGTATCATTGGTATTTTTTGACAATAAATTATTTTTAAATTGAGGTATGTACATTGTTTTATAAGACATAATGCTATTGCACACTTAATAGATTGCAGTGTCATATGAATATAACTTTTATAGGAACTGGGAAAACAAAAAAAATTGTGACTCATTTTATTGCAACATTTGCTTTGTTTCAGTTGTCTAGAACTGAATTTACAATAGACGTACACCTGTATACACAATGAAATATGATTCAACTTTAAGAAAGAACAAAATTCTGTCATTTGAGACCACATGGGTATGTATAGAGGACACTATGCTAAGTGAAATAAGCCAGGCACATAAAGACAAATACTGCAAGATCTCATTTACTTGTGGAATCTTGAAAGCGTTGAATTCATAGAAATAGAGAGTAGAATGATGGTTATCAGTGTCTGATGGGAAAGACAAGTGAGGTAATGAGTAGTTACTGATCAAAGGGTACAAAATTTTAGCTAGTTAGGAGGAATAAGTTTTGAAATCCATTGCACAGCACTGTGATTAAAGTCAATAGCAATGTATATTTCAAAAGTACTAAAAGTAAATTCCAAATGTATCATCACAAAAAATCTCCAGTAAGTGAGGTGGTGGATATGTTAATTAGCTTGATTTAATCACTCCACATTTTTTTGTGTGTATATCAAAATAACACATTATACTCTGTAAATGTAACACATTTATGATTTTTAACTAAAAATATTATAAATGTTAAAGATTTAAGAAGGGAGAGACACTATAAAAATTCTATTTCTGCAAATTTATAATGTGGATAGAATGAACCACTTTCTCCAAGACACGAAGTACAAAAAATTCATGAAAGAAATAGATAATTTGAATAGATTTTCATTGTTTAAACAAGTGAAATTGGTAATAACCTTCTAAAAAAATGACATCTTGCCAATTTCAGTTTCACTGTTTATTTTGATCAAACATTTAAGGAAAAAATAATACCTGTTGTCCAAAATTTCTTCCAGAAAAAGAAGCAAAGGACATACTTCCTAACTCGTTCTTTGAGGCCAGCATTATGCTAATACTAAACCAAATGCAGAATGCATAAGAAAACTATAGACCAATATCTCTCATGAACACAGAGGCACAAACCATCAGCAAAATATTAGCAACCCTAATACAATAATGTGTTAAATTTATTATAGACCACATCCAACTGGGATTTATTTCAGGTACAAAGGCTAGTTCAATTTTCAAAAATCAATTTTTCTCACTTTCCAATACACTAACAATGAATCAAAATTTGAAGTTAAAAATACATTTACAATAGCTTCCAAAAATATGCAACATGTATACATCTAACAAAATAAGTAAGAATCTGCATGCTGGCACTACAAGGAAAATCTAAATAAATGGAGATATATCATGTGATCATGGATTGGAAAACTCAATATTGTTAAGACATCAGTGCTTCCAAACGTGACCTATCAATTTAATGCAATTCCATCAAAATCTTCACAAGATATACTATAAATATTAACAAATTCACAAAGGCTATTCAGTGGAGAAGAGGTGGCCTTTTAAACAAGTGGTACCTGAAAAATTTGACACCTACAAATAAATAAACAAACCTAGACATAGACCCTACAACTCATTAAAAAAAAACTAGAAATGGGTAAGAGACCTAAATGTAGAATGTAAAACTATATGATTTGAAGAAGTAAGCATATGAGGAAATCTTTGTGATCTTGGAGTTGGATACATGTTTTAGATGCAATATAAAAGCATGATCCATAAAATAAACAATTGTTCATCTGTACATTACAATTAACAATTAAATAACGAAATTTATTCAATTAGATTTCTTAAAACTAAAAACTTCTACCTCCTGAGACACTGTTAAGAGCATGGAGTAACAAGCCACAGACTGGGAGAGCACATTTGCAAAACATGTATCTATGAAAGAAGTCAGATCAAAACATGGAGAGAACATTTACCAGTCAAAAGGAAAAGAAAAAAATAAATCTGCCTAATTAAATGTGTGAGCCAAATATGTGAATAGCTACCGCTCCAAGGAAAATATACAAATTGCAAATAAGTATGTGAAAGATGGTTTACATCACGTTATTAGGAAAATGCAAATTCAAAGAAAAATGAGACACCACGGCATACTTATAAGTGGCCTAAATCCAAAAATTGAAATTCAAATTTCTGCTGAGGACACAAAATGACAGGAACTCTTCTTCATTGTTGATGGGAATGCAAAATAGTTTAGTCACTTTGGAAGACACTTCGGTAGTTTCTTATATAGATAAATATAACCATACCATATAATTCAACAACTGACTTGAAATAAAGGAAGCTGGGTGTGGAATATATGAGAATTCTCTATATTATCTCTGAAATTTTTCTGTAAATCTTGAACTATTCTCAAATTAAATGTGCATTTAAAAGTTGAAATTTATATTATTTTTAATCAAAATCAAATTTCCAAAGTACCTAACAATGTATCAAGGAAAGATACAATTTTTTTTGGTAAATTATAAAACTGCAGTACTATTCATGATAGCAAAGACATGGAATCCACCTAAATGCACATTAATGATAGACTGGATAATGAAAATGTGATAGATATACACTATGGAACACTATGCAGCCACAAAAAGAACAAGATCATTTCCTTTGCAGGAAGATGGATGGAACTGGAGGCCATTATTCTTAGCAAACTAACACAGGAACAGAACCAAATACTGCATGTTCTTATAAGTGGTAGCTAAATGATGAGAACACATGGAAACACAGTGGGACTTTTCAGAGGGTGAAAGGTGGGAGGAGGGAAAGGATCAGGAAAAATAAATAATGGGTATTGGCTTAATACCTGGCTGATAAAATAATATGTGCAACACACGCCCCTGACTCAAGTTTATCTGTGTAACAAACCTGCACATGTACCCCTGAACTTAAAATAAAAGTTAAGAAAACTTCAAGTCATTAATAAAGAATAGAATAAGTAAATATGTATACCATATTCATCAATATTTAAAACAACAAATATTTTAGAAGTGATGCAAATCTTCCAAATTATAATATATAAATTAAATTTAAATTAAACTGAAATCTCTAGAGTATGTATACATGTTTGTGTGTGTGTGTGAATGTGTGTTTTGTTAATTGTTATGGTTTTATCTTAAAACATTTGTGGACGTTTTAAGAATGGCTAAGAAAAAAATTGGCAAAACGAAAAGAAAAAAAAAAAGAAATAGGAATTATATTCCAGAAACTTGATAGAATACACAAAATAATAATTTCAAATGTTTGTTAGTCATAGAATAACAGACCCAAACATGGAAAAACTGAACAATAAAATTAATGGTGTTGGGACAATTAGTTATCCATATGAATAAAAACTACAGCTGAATTCTTACTCCATATTACTCAAATAGCCTATTTCTCATAGGTTGAATACTCAAATGGGAAAAGTAAATCTTCAAAATATTTAGAATGTATAGAAAAATATATTTTTATAGATTTATGTTTTAGAAGACTTATTTTAAAACTCCCTAAATACACAAATTATAAAGGAAGCAACTGATAACATTGGTATATTAAAACACAAAGCAAAACAAAAGACTAAAATGAAGTAAACCACAGAATTAGAGAGGATATATGTAACATATATAACTGATAGAATATTAAGATGTAGACTACAAAAATTAAATGCTACAACCCCCAATGAAAAAACAAATATTTACCCTAAGGGAATAAAGGGAGAATATAAATAAGAAGTAATGAACAAAAGCTCTTATGTCAAATGTCATGATAATACAGATAAATCATACTGATTCAAGTTAAAATAGTAATGTAATATAACTTTGGGAAATTTTTTAAAGAACTGAAAATTCTAAGTGTAGGTGGTACTACAGAAAAATGAAAGCTCTTATACACTTTTGATCAGACTGTAACATAATATAATAAATTTAGAAACTAAGTGTAGTAGCGTGTACTCACAGAACATTAATGCCATTCCTAAGAACCTAAAGCAGAGGTTCTTTGTCCTGGAATTATATCAGAACTTGTAAAAACAACAATCTTCTGTGACATCCCAATTAACACAGAATCTCCAGTGATGGGGTTTAGGTCATCAAAGTTATTTAATATTGATCCATAAAAAGAATCTAAGAGTCCAAAGTCCAAAGAACCTGGAGTCTGATGTCCAAGAGCAGGATTAATGGAAAGAAGCATCCAACAAGAGAAAAAGATGAAAGCGAGAAGCCTCAGCAAGCCAACTTATCCCACCTTCTTCTGCCTGCGTTCTTTTAGCCATGCTGGCAGCTGATTGAATGGTGCCCACCCACATTGAGGGTGGGTCTTCCTCTCCCAGTCCACTGACTCAAATGCCACTCTACTCTGGCAACACACTCACAGACACAACAGGAAATAATACTTTATTAGCCATGAAGCCATCCTTTAATCCAATAAGTTGATACCTAATACTAACCCTCGCAAATCCAATACCTGTCAGCTTGGCACCCATACACATCTCCTGAAATTATACTTAATCTCCAAATAAAGACAATAATAAGATCATAATTATGCCTAACATAACACAGCTATCCTTTATACAATTGGAAGCACACTAATCCTTAGCTTAAATGCTATTACATAAAGTTAACAACACCTAAATGTTGATATGAAGTCAATAAATCTTATGTCATATTATATAGGAGAAAGAAAAGACAAAATGAAAATATTTTCTTAGTACAAGCATATATATGCACAAACATATTCTTAATAAAATAGGGAGGAAATACTCATGACGATGACAGTCCTCGTTTCTGCAACTGGTATTGATAACCAGGTATTGGTCATGGTTTTTTACTTGGTGAAGTGCCCCAAACTTTCATTGCTGAAGCTTATGGGCCATTTGTAGCCCTGTCTGAATTGAATTGTTGTGGTTTCTCATTGACCTTAATCACAAGGCATGGTAGTACAAAGACACACCCTAAGGGATCTCCTATATTTCAGTAATACTCTGCCTTTCCGCCATTGTGGAGTAGTAGTCTGATTTCATCTTGATCGTCTGGGTCAGTCACCCCAGACAACATTGGAACTTCCTTCTTAACCTGTTGATTTAAAGACAGGAGGACCCCAAAGTGGCCAGGTGGTAACCTTAACTTCCAGCTTAATAGAATCATTTTGTGTCCAGGTGGTGGCATTCCTCCCTCTGGAACTAAGGCCTGTAGGCCAGCAGGATGTAATGTAGTGGGAACAGGAAGCAAAAATTTTGCTACTGGGTCACTAGGGGTGATGGTGAGTAGTGCCACTTTCACTTTCATTCCTTGACTCCTGGACCCATGAATCCTGGCTATGGGAGAAATAGTACCATATATTGGATGCAGATTCAGAGTATACACAGCCTTCTGGAGAATTTGCCCTAGCCCTGCAAAGTATTGTCACCTAATTGGCATTGTAATCGTGACTTCAAAAGGCCATTTCACCATTTTATCAAGGCAGCTGCTTCAGGATGAAGGAGAACATGGTAAGACCAGTAAATTCCATGAGTATGAACCCGCCGCCACACTTCTTTAGCTGTGAAGTGAATGCCTTCGTCAGAGGCAATGCTGTGTGGAATACCATGACAGGGGAAAAGCATTCTGTGAGTATATTCATGGTAGTCTTGGCAGAAGCATTGTGTGCAGGATAGGCATCCATATCCAGAGTAAGTGTCTATTCTAGTGAGGACAAACCACTGACCTTTTGGGTAACTCGATATTTGGGCTGGAGTAACACACCCAAATAAGGAATGTGTTGCCTCCAACATCCAAATAGGCCTACTAGGCATTGTGCCTTTTTCATGGTTGTAGGAGGAACCAAATGCAACAACTACCGCCACTGGACCCCTAAAAATTTCACTGAGTTAGAAGGTCCCTGAATTTTAGTTGGATTTATTTCCCATCCTTTGGAACACAAATATCTCACCAATAAGTCCAGTGTGGTTGCTACTTCTTGCTCACTGGGTCCAATCAACATAATGTCATCAATATAATGAACACGTGTGATATCTTGTGGAAGGAAAAAGCTATCAAGATTGCTACAAAAAAGATTATGACACAAAACCAGATAGTTGATATACCCTGAGGTAGGACAATGAAGGTATGTTGCTGGCTTTGCCAGCTGAGGAAAAATTGCCTCTGGTGGGCCTTACGAACAAGAATCGTGAAAAAGGCATTTGCCAAATCAATGGCTGTATACCAAGTACCAGGAGGTTTGTTAATTTACTCAAGCAATGAAACCACATCTGGTACAGCAGCTACAACTGGAGTCACCACTTGGTTAAGCTTATGATAATCCATTGTCATTCTCCAAGATCCATCTGTCCTCTGTGCAGGCCAAATGGGAGAGTTGAATTAAGATGTGGTGGGAATCACCACTCCTGCATCCTTTGAGTCCTTGATGGTGGCACTGATCTCAGCAATCCCTCCAGGGATGAGATTTTGGTTTTGATTTACTATTTTTCTAGGTAGAGGCAGCTCTAATGGTTTCCATTTGGCCTTTGCCACAATAATAGCCCTCACCCTACTGGTCAGGGAGCCTATGTGGGGATTCTAACTACTAAGTATATCTATGCCAATTATGCATTCTGGCACTTGGAGAAGTGACCACAGGATGAGTCCAGGGACTGACTGGACCCACTGTAAATCAGACTTGAGCTACAACTCCATTAATTACCTGACATTCATAAGCCCCTACTCTAACTTGAGGGCCACAGTGACATTTTGGGCCCCGCAGAATCAATGTCACCTCAGAATCAGTGTTCAGTAGTCCCTGAAAGGTCTGATTATTTCCCTTTCCCCAGTGCTCAGTTACCCTGGTAAAAGGCCGGAGGTCTCCTTGGGAAAGATGGGAGAAAGATTAACAGTGTGAATTGTGGGTAGTGTAGTGGGGGTTCCTCAAAGGGACCTGGCCTCCCCTTCATTCAAGGGGTTCTGGATCTGTGAACTGACTCAAATCTGGAAATTGACTGAGGGGTGGTGATTCGCTATGTTTATAATTCAAATTAGTCTTTTGTCCACTGGACCTGGAGGTTTTCTGCTTATATAAATTAAGTAAGAGTGTAGTAGGCTTCCTATCGATTTGACTTCTAGGAACACTGTGATTAATTAGCCAATGCCAGAGCTCTGCATGAGTCAGACTACTCTGATTGCTGCTTTGCCTTGCTGTCCACTATGGTAACTATGACGGTTGCTTCTGACGGTTGAGTGCCACCACCAGAGAAGAGCAATCATAGAGCTCTTCAAGGATGCAGGCACTCCCCTCACAAATCTATTTCGCATGGTATTGGTGAAGGGTATGTCTTCTGGACTCTCTCCGTTGGGATAAGTAGGTCTAAAATGACAAATCCAATCTAGCATTCCAATATCCCTAAGCCTTTAGATCCCTTCCTGTACACTAAACCAAGGAAGATCGGGCATTTTCAGCTTGCTCACAGTGAGACATTTCTGATCCATGTTTCAGCTGACCAAGAAAATAAACTTAGAATCTTTTTTAACTTCACAAGCTGCAACACTAAATGCACCTAATATTAATCATCACAATGTCATAGTATTGAACTTTCTGAGAATGGTTCATTTCCTTATTTGGGTTTTACTCTGACTGTTAAACAACAGTATTGAACATATTGATGATTTAAGAAAACTGTAGTAATGACACAGATGAATAAGTAACAGACAAGTGAACAACCGAGGGGGTTACAGAAATAACTTATAGACTGGAAATAAAAACAGGAAAAAAGAAAGATTTTAGACAAGAATATTAGAGGACTTTAAATAAAATAGCACAATGGAGTTATGAGTAGAGAGACCACAAATGTAACACAAAAGCCTCAGTAACTTGCTTACCTGGGAAAAGCCTAAGCACAGGTTGGAACTCGAGATGGTGTACATTAATATATAATTTTAATATGCAACCCCATGAAAACTAATTTGCATGTTATAATTACCTTTCCAACTGTCTTTCATGAGATAACTACACCGCCATTAACAAAACTTTAATGTATCACTTTTTTTCTACTAAATAAATTTGCTTTACAGTATTGCTTACTATTTCTAAGGAAATGGCAAAACCCCCTCATGCTTCATTAAGCAGAAATAATTGGGAATATTTGGACTTTTGATTTTATTGTGAAAGAATACTTCATAGCAGTAGCTAAATTAATGACATTGTTTTTCAAATAGCTGCGGCACAATAACTCACTTCTTATTAAAATTCTTCATTTTAGTTAAATTAGGTCTTGGCTTGTGTGAAGCTAGCTTTGTGGCTCTCAAGAAGAGAAATGATAAGAACACAGGAAGTGCAGAGGAAGATTACTCGTTATACCTAATTCATCTTCTGATATGCTAGTTCCTATCGTTTCTGAAAAACGGAAGGAATCAATCCACTTGCATACAAATAAAAATGCAAAATCTGTGTTCCCCAACCTCTGGGAAAAATTAACTTCCAGATACATTTAAATACTGGAGAGAAAAGAAAAATAAATAGCTGTTTAAATAAAAAATTATTCTCAACAGGCAAAAATCAGAGATAACTGGGCTTTTAGAGGTAAATATAAATGACAAGCAACCGATGTGAAATTTAAAGGAAGTGTTATTTCGGCAAATTCTTGCCTGCCTGATAAATAATCTGCTACTTAATCTGTTGACTTGGTATTTCCACTCTAATCTACTACTGAGGTCTGAGTGATCTATGTCCTAACTCAACTGGCAAAGTCTCTATCACCAATTAAAGCAAACCAACGTGGACTCCCACTTCCACCTTCACCTTCATGCTCTTAGAGAATGTTCTCCACCTTCTCCACAGGTTGAAATCTTCCGGTTCTCTGAGGCTGACTCAAATTCCAATTACTTTGGACTACTCCCTCTTCTTTGAAGAAATCTTATTCTTCTGTTGTTACAACAGAACTTGGCCCTAGAACACATGAACACATTGGGGGAAACATCATACAGTGGGTTCTATTAGGGCCGTTGAGGGAGGGAGAGCATCAGGAAGTACAGCTAATGAATACTGGGTTAATGCTTAAGTAATGGGTAGATCTATGCAGCAAATCCCCATGGCACACATGTTTACTTATGTAACAAACCTGCACATCCTGCCCATATACCCTGGAACATAAAATAAAGGTTGATGGGAAAATAAAGGACTTGCTCTTATTTATAACCTGGTCATTTCCCAGTATATAAAAGTGTTTAATAAATAATTGTTTCATAGAATGGAATACTCCAGTTAAGCAAAAGATATTTTACTTAATTTGAGCCTGATGGTCAAAATACAGAAATTGGCACATAAAATGACTTTCAATATGTACCTCATAATTATAACTGTTATTGTATTATGTAAATATGTTCCATGTAAGTTTTCCTTTTTCCTATTGGCATAAATTACTGATAATATTTTCTTTCCCACCTTAGTTATTGCTTGATAAATGAGTGGGAAGAAGTAGAGAAATTGAAGACATCTTATAATTAATATTATTTTCATATTTTGTACTGAATAATTTATTTGTTAAGAAACAAAAACCTATGTTTTTGTGTTAATCACTTGAAAATTGTTATAAATGGTGAGGTCCTTTTTCTAAATTATTTATGTTTGTTCTTGCTACCTTTTTCTATTTATCGTTAAGGTAAACAGGTCATTGAAATAGCACTTCTGAATCCACAGTAAGCCTGACATTATTGACTATAGTTTTAAAGGCACTATTTTCTGTTTATATGAGTAAGAATTTTACAAATATCTATTATTAGAGCAAAATATCATAAAATGCAAGAAATTTAGAAATAAATTAAGTGCATCTCTTTTAGATAAAGGACAAGGAAAGAATAAGAGAATTCACAAAAATTACACCCAGATGAGTTTTGGCTCAACCCATGGTCTCTGACTCTGTTTGCTAGAGGAGACTTTAATTTATTTGTGTAAACACATGTTTTTCTTAAGGAACACTTATATACACTGTTGGTGGGAGTGTAAACTAGTTCAGCCATTGTGGAGGACAGTGTGGTGATTCCTGAAAGACATAGAGAGAAATTCCATTGACCCAGTGATCCCATTTCCAGGTATATACCTGAAGGAATATAAATCATTCCACTGTAAAGACACATGCACGCGTATGTTCATTGCAGCACTATTCAAAACAGCAAAGACATGGAATCTACCTAAATGCCCATTAATGATAGACTGGATAAAGAATATACACCATGGAAAAATATGCAGCCATAAAAAAGAACAAGAAAAAGAACAAGACTACGTCCTTTGCAGGGACATGGATGGAGCTGGAAGCCATTATCCTTAGCAAACTAACATAGAAAGAGAAAACCAAATATCGCATGTTCTTACTTATAAGTTCTCTCATCTAAATGATGAGAACACATGGATATATAGAGGGGAACAACACACACTGGGGACTTTCAGAGGGTGGAGGTTGGGAGGAGGAAGAGGATCAGAAAAAATAAATAATGGGTACTAGGCTTAATGCCTGGACAATGAAATGATTTGTACAGAAAACCCCCATGACACAGGTTTACCTATGTAACAAACCTTCACCTGCACCCCTGAACTTAAAGTTTCTTTAAAAAAGGGAAATATTTTTCTTATTTGATGTTATCAATTTTTATGCATTTTCCTCAGTCTGGCAGTTGAAACTCATTCACATTCACAACTGTCTCTTCCTATGGATATCTCATCACACTACAGATTGCACAATCTTGAGTACAATCTTGAGATTAATCATTATGATTCTGGAAACAGACCACCTGGGTTTGAATCCTGGGTATGCAAGCCTCAGCTTTGTCACCTTGCCCAAGAATGTACTTTGTAAAATTGTTTCTAATATTATAGTAAAAAAGACAATGTATTTAAAGTTTGACTTAGACATGTGAACACTATTAGCATTCAATGAATGTTATTAAAAGTCTGGATTTTTTCCTAGATTTCTTCAATATCTAGTTTTACAGCAATTTACTTGTTCTTCCATTGGATATTCTCGTGAATCAATCCCCATTTTTCTACTACAACAGTCAATTATTTGGCTTAGGGGAACTTTTTAATTATGTGCAAACTATTGCAACAGCCCTCTTACTGGTCTAATATAACACCCCCTGCAATCTGATCCTCTCCTGCTGCCAGAATGGTCTTTCTAAAAGGCATATCTGATGTCCAGTGAAGATATAACAAACAATTCACACTTTGATACCCTACCCTGCCTCAGGCACTTAGAAGGAATATATAAAATTCACAAAGAGAAACCACTGAGACATAACTTCTCTCAAAAAAGATAAATAATTTAACAGGTTGTAAAATGGACAAGAAATTCAAAGCCCTAAGAGGGGCTGGCATGGACCTCCTGACTTTCAGGGATGAAAGCTGGAAGTGAGTTTGAGACCACTGCTGGAGGCCCTGGCTCAAGAAGGGTTTCAGGAGCTTCATAGAAAGTTGTGGCAAGGACAAGTTTTTCCCTACAACTGGGGATTAAATAAAGAAGCTATAGACTATTTCTTATTGTGTTGAGATATCCTCAATGCAAGCACAAGACAGGAGGCTCTAAACACGTAAGACCTAAACACGTAAGACTTGGCTCTCTACTGAAATTCGAAGAAGTGGGATTAGTGCGAACAAGATATGAAAAATCCTCCCACTTAAAAACACTCGGAAGTGCTGCACACTGCATAACAAACATCCTTGAAAATGCGTAGCTAGCTGTCTCTCTCTCTCTCTCTCTCTCTCTCACTCTCTCTTTCATATAAACTCACACACCCACAATACACATAGGGAAACTCCCAAAAATCAAGTAGAAGCATAGATCTGGAAATCAGGAACAGTCAAAAAGTTTGGAAGCTGCAGGGTTGAAGGTCACACAGGAAAGACACAATCTTTGCTTTAGAGAGTTCACTGACAGGGTGGCAATTTAAGGCGATGATATCAATTTAGGATTTTATATATGATTGTAATTATGAGTGGAATACGCAAGAATTAAAACAAAGAAGTCCCAGTTTAACAACTGATCTTTGTATTCATAACCATCAATACAGTAACAACACCAATAGTTGTAGCTAAATTTATTGAGCGCTTACTATGAACAAGGCACTGCTCTATGTGTTTTACAATTAATGCTAACAACACACTGTAAAGTGGGTGTTACTATTACCCTCACTCCACAAATGGGGAACATTGCATGAGTCAAGACTTCTTGATTTTGATAGTTGAGGGGAGACAGTGGGAGGATGGCATGTCTGTCTAGCTAGCTAGCTATATTTATATATCCACCAATTCTCATGGGCAAGTTGCAAATGCACAATGACTATACAGCCAATTATATTTTTTGTTTAATACAGTATTTCAGTCTGTTTTATTCAAAATAATATAATTTAACTGCTTACTCTTTATTCCTCTAATGCCATCCTCATAAATCCTGAACTAAATGGTATCCTTGAGTCTCAGGGCATACAGCCGTCATATTGCCCTAGAAAATTCCTACAGGGTAAACTTGCTATGCTCTCTTGGCAGATAGCAACTATTGAAAATCAAATGCTTACATGTCAGACAAATTCACTCTGTGCAGTGCTCTGCTGGATGAGTTAATTGCCTTTTGTGTGGTTCTGCGTGAACTGTCGGTCCGCAGTGGCATATTACTGAGAAGAGAGAGAATAGTGGTTTCAGAAACATTTTAGGAAAAGTTTCTACTTGCTACTTAAGTGGGATGTCTAAAAGTGAGTCTCATCTGTTCTGTAGAGAGATAATAACTAAAACATTGATTAGGTAAAAATGAATATTAGCACCATCATCACAACTATTAAGTTTCTTTATGTCTCACAGGTGTTTTTCTCTAGAGTACAATTGTTCTGTCTTCTAAGAAATACAATATTCTTATAATACACTGCTGATAGTAGTAGTTTTCTGAAATATTTTCATCCATTTCGTGTATTAATATAATGAAGGTTAATTAGAAGTTGCCAGCCAGACTGTCTTGTTCTAATACCCTAGTACACGATGAAACACTTTTGCATACCTAGGTAGGATACAAAGACTTCTTTAGGGTTTGGTGGATTTCTTTTGTCACAATCACAGGCAGTGAAGTACAGTGGAATTCAGATGAGATTTGGAGTTAGACAAGGCGGGATTGGATCCTGGATCCACTAGCTGCAGTCTGTGTGATTTTAAACAGACCTGAAGGCTGCTGTGACGGGTAGGTTAGGTAATGTTTCTGAAAACAATATACACCTCCGTGGCCTCGTAGTAGTATTTACAAATTATTTCTTCAATTTAACTGAGATTTATCTTGGCAAAAATAATTGTTTTTAAGTTTAATTTTTATTATAAAGTAGAATTTTTTGATGGATAAAATATGAATAATTCATTTTCACACAAAGCAATATTTGACTCACATAAAAAAAAAATTACACTCCCTATTCTGGAAATCAATGAAAATATTCTTAAAAAAATAGTTATTCGATGATTTAACAAATGAGTGAATATTTATCTAAAATTTAATCAATGAAAGTATAGAGTTGCCAACAATTTAGTGTAGTTTGTTTCTTATTTCATTAATATGTGACATTATGAATATTGAATCAATAAATATATAGCAGATTTCCTATTTTTCAAATGTGTGTGTGTGTGTTTAGGGATGGGGTGCTTCTTTGTAAACCATGACTTATAAATCTTTAGTGTACAATGAATGCTAGAGAGAATTTGGCTTATTTATATCTCGTGATTAGGACACTGCAGTTAAGAGTCACACACATTTATACAATTATACAGTAGTGCTTGATTGGAGACTGACAGGGAGCTGTCCCCCCTTGCATCTCCACAGTGCTCCCCAAAAGATTCTATATAGCCCCAGATAATCTGAGAAAACAATTTGAAAATATTAATTTTATCTCTTCCAGCCACAAAAATTATTGATTATTCAACTCTATAAATTGATGTGTCATAAAAAGTATAGGGTGATTTAAGACCACTAATCCCAGCACTTTGGGAGGCCGAGACGGGTGGATCACGAGGTCAGGAGATCGAGACCATCCTGGCTAACACGGTGAAACCCCGTCTCTACTAAAAAATACAAAAAAACTAGCCGGGCGTGGTGGCAGGCACCTGTAGTCCCAGCTACTCGGGAGGCTGAGGCAGGAGAATGGCGTGAACCTGGGAGGCGGAGCTTGCAGTGAGCTGAGATCCGGCCACTGCACTCCAGCCTGGGCGACAGAGTGAGACTCCGTCTCAAAAAAAAAAAAAAAAGAAAAAAAAGGTATAGGGTGATTTTATATTTCAAAATAATATAAACAATTAAAAACCCTACATAATACCAATGAAATGAAGACAAAAAATTATGTGAATTGCCTCCCTGGCTATATTCAATAGTAATTACAAAAAAACTTGAGGAAGCAGAGTTTTATCATAAGAGCAGCTGCAGGATGTAGAAGTATCAGATCATCTAAAGATGATATTCATCTTACATTTTGAGCATGAAACACTACTTCTTGATTTATTAAAATTGATGGAATCTTAACCCAGCAATAAAAATTATCTTAATTTTAAGGCATCTTGAAGACAGTAATATATTAATGTTTAACAGAATTTTTTATACATTATAACATGTCCCATGTCCCATGTCCTATATAACACGTTTAAATGGAAGAAATCACTGCATGGGTGTAGTTTTACAGTATACTTAGACAAACTACTTTTTTTTATTTTTTATTTTTAAGACGGAGCCTTGCTCTGTTGCCCAGGCTGGAGTGCAATGGCACGATCTCTGCTCACTGCAGCCTCTGCCTCCTGGGTTCAAGTGATTCTCCTGCCTCAGCCTCCTGAGTAGCTGGGATTACAGGCATGCACCACCACTCCCGGCTAATTTTTTGTATTTTTAGTAGAGGCGGGGTTTCACCATGTTGGCCAGGCTGGTCTCCAACTCCTGGCCTTGTAATCCACCCACCTCGGCCTCCCATAGTGCTGGGATTCCAGGCATGATAGACAAACTAAATTTTTAAAGAAGGGATTAAAGCTGCTGATGCATCTCATTGTGAGAATTAGTGAAACTTCCATGACTCATATAAACACAGGTTTACTTTCCAGGCTTTTCCTGGCCTCACTTTTTACAAGTGAGAAACTACTGCATAATAATTCATTTTATCACTGGGAAGGAGAATTCAGCTCAGCAAGGGTAATTTCTGAACTTTTTAAAAATATATTAAGTATAAAGTAAATAGTGTGTTTTTACTGGGTAATGTGCAAACAGTTGCTCAATTAAAATTGTGTTTAATAGATGTTCTACTATTAATAAATCTATTTATATCATTTATGAACATAAGTAGTTTGCATTAATCTAGAAAAGCTAGTGCCAGATTTCTGAATTAATGTATTTAAACCTGAGCTAAAAGATGGGTTAAATTTTATATATCAATTCTATTAATTGATGGCAAGCAGAACTCTGTGTTGAAAGGTTCTTAAGGGCCTAGGTTAAGGGAATAATATGTCTGTCTATATAATGAAGAAATATCGGGAGATATGTCACATACCTGGTTCAAAAGAATTACCGATGACGAAAAACATTTATCTGAGTGTTTGAAAAAAAGATTCACACGCACATATGTAGAAACAATGTTGCTTCTTTGTTATTATTATTATTATTATAACTACTTGGCTCTTTTCCTCAGGAGTGCACATGGGTTTTTGTATAACACAGTTAAAACATCTACATTTGGACTACGATCGAGATTAAGCTCTTAAAACTCCATGCACTTTTCCAATAAAATTCTTAATTTCAGATTCATAGTTCCTACCTGGCAAGAATAATTATTTATTTCTTGTAGGATTCCTTGTGCACATAATAAGCGGGACTTTTTGTTATGAGGAGGTGTATTTGTATATGTTTTGTGTGGGTGTGTATACTTATACACACACAAAATGAACATATATACACACACACTTTGGACATGACACATGTATTTTTGCCTTAGTACAGCAGTAAGTGTGCCACTTCAGTGGACGATGGGAGGTTATACAAGCCATGGAGGTCTACTAAATACATGATTTTCCTTTGTGAACCTTTTAAGGAGAATATATAGAATGTTTTTCAATTTGAAGCCAACTATTGTAAATATGTGTCTTATAATATCACCATGGTTTTTATAGTTGATATTATTATCTTACTCATATCATGCCTTACAGAATTTTATTTCTTCATTTTCCCTTATTTTAGCAAGTTAAATTTGTAGGCAATGTACACGAGGTTCCTGAAAAATTCATTTCTATGGAACCAATGATAGGTATGCTTTAAGTTTGTCTACTCCATATGAACATATTTATCTCTACAGAAGCTGACTTCAATTTTCAGAGTTGTTTATGTTCAAATTTCAGATCCACCAGCCTTAAATAATATGTAATTTTAGGTAAACTACTTAAACGTGATTTAGCTAACCTGTAAAACATGAATGATAAAAGTAAATATTTCCTACTCATAAGCTATTATGAGGATTCAATTGGATGACCAATGTAAAGTGGTAATCAGAATTTGGCATACAGTAAACAAAGACATGGTTGGAATTATCATAATAGAAAAACTCTTCCTAACTCAGAGGTAAGGCAATGAATTTTCAATATGAAACGTGAGTTATAATTTTCTTTATATTTTAAGCTGTTGAGAACTATAACCTGCAGTTGAGCTTCAGACTGCAGTTTCACCATCACATTTATTTATCTATCTCCTCTTTTCTGGGATAAATTTCCCCTACCATGTTTCAAAATCAAAAAATGTCCCAATTAGAAGCTGCCCTTTCTGTGCCAGATAAGACAGTAGTCACATACAACCATTAATTGCAAAATTGTATTTGGTAGAAAATATAATTCATAGCATACAAGTTACTTTAGAGGCAGTATCTGAAATACTCTAAAGTTATTTGATGTTAATGACAAAAAGTTGTACGTTTTAACATAAATTGTTTTGTTCACTTTTAATTAACTATTCTCTAATCATTGATATTCAGAACTATGGTTCCCTGACTTACCAACTCCCAGAAACCTTTGTGTAATGATTCTGCGGTGTTATCTACTCATAAACACACCTTAAGATTATCTTTTGACTTATCTGTCCTTCTAAAGGAAGACAATAAAGCATTAATAGTGGCTTGCTATGGCTATAAACAGGTCCTAAATCCTTTAAACAAATGGTTACAATCTCATTGTCTCATCTGCTTATTGGTGCTATAGCTTCCTGTCATCTGAGTGCTGTTGAACTTGTAGTGTCTCAGAGTCACAGATAAGCTTTCAAGAGTGGAGATAACTTTTATTTGTTATGGGCACTAAAGCCAGAGTCTCCTCTGATAATCTGACAATCTGACAGGGAGGCATCTGAGGATGCAGATCCAGTCAAGCAGAACATACATCGAAGTAGTGTCTGAAGGGCAAGGCACTGGAGGCATAGGCCGTATAAAACTGACACAGTAAAATTATATGGCAATGAGAGAAAATTAGAGAACAAGGAACAAAGGCTAAAACAGATCCTGTCACGGAAAGTTGCACTAGTAAACATAAATCTACCCAAAGCCTCTCTGATAATGTCTGTTCAACATAGTTTCAATGAAAACAATTAACTAGTATTATATTTCTCATCCCTACTCTTCTGTATATGTTCTTACAGTGTGTTTACATAGTCAATCTTTATGTGCTTAACACACAAGTAAACTCTGAATTTTCCTGCATAAAACATTAAATTCTATCCTGGTAAGCAATTACAGCAATTAGCACCTTTTACCATCAGACATTTTTCCTGTGTCTGCCCAAAGTGCTCATATATTAGGCCAGTCATAACTTGCAGTTGTTTAATGCCTGTATGTTGTTTTTTAGGAGATATACTTGAATACATGCCAAGGAGAATTAATTACGGTTGCTTGAAAACAAAACAATTAAGGATATCTATAAATGTATTCAATATATGTAATATTTATGGTCATAACTTTATTTCAAAAACCTGATTCTCATTTAAGAATAAAATATAATTATATTTATAACAATAGAACATCAATCTGTAAATATGAATTATTTCTTAGATTTCTAAAAAATATTAATTTTTTTCATTGTACATTTTCTGCAAAGGAAAAGTGAAATGGTTCTTTGACTTCTTTTCAAATCTTTCTTACCCAAATCTGAGAGTAAAATGATGGCATTTTTATATGTTTGAATTTTTCAGATAATCAGTTTAGTTCTCAATTTTACCTGGTGAGATTAGCACAGAGTCACAAAGTCTCTTCATTATGTAATTTGAAAGCCTCAGTTTCTTCTCCACAGCAACTCTGGCCCCCACTACTGTACAGTAACACCTGCTTGAGGGCTGGGGTTGGAAAACAACAAAAAACAACTTCTGGAGAAGCTGCTGACAGTTACTTGAAGTTGCAATCTCTTGATGCCCCCTGCCCAGCTCCATTGTAGACAATTCTGGCTGATGACTTGAATTCTTCTTTCTTGTCCTGCTCTTTGGGACTACTTCAACTTGTTACCTCTATAAAGAGTACCCTCCAAATTACTCCCATTTGCTCACCCTACTATGGGGGCAAATTAGGTCCCAAAGATCATCAAATCTAAATTCCAGTTTTTGTCCTAAATACTTGGCTGAAAACCAGTTCATGTCTTTTATTCCTTTCCTGTCTACAGTTAACATCAATATTTCAATAGAGCAAGTTTTTTTTTTCTTTTTTCCCTCTTCTTCCTTTTTTAAAAATCTAGTTTTCAAAACATGCAACTGTTTAGTTTGTAGATGCTAAATTCTTCTGCACTCACTCCATCCTTCTTGAACTCTCTTTCAAGCTAAATCTCTCTGAAATCTCTGGATGTGTCATTTTTGGGAATGAAAATATCTTTTCTCAGGTTTCTTTTGAAGTGACCCGCTTAGGCAAGCAAATATTTTAATTAAAATGAAATTTTCATGGAAGCTTTGGTCTTCTCCTTGATGGTACATTATCCTGGTTAATTTATGTTTTTCTTTTTTTTAATTTTCTTTTTAGGGAAAATAATTGAATAAATAATATAGTTATTTGATACAGTATACTCTCAAACATAATACCTTTTAAAAACCTAACTCCTATGTAAATTATTTTTGCAGTGAGGGAAAAGAAAGCAAGAAATTGCTCTAAACTGACATGGTACTTCCTAAATGTAACAACCATGATCATCTTCTAAGAATAGCATTCAGATCTTCTGGGACTTTGCAGCCTCTTATCCCATTGCATTCTTAATGGATTCTAATTTCAGGCATAGTGAGCTATGCAGTATTAGTATCACACATTCTCAGGCCTCCATAATTTTGTTCATGTATAACCTTCTGAGTATGAAAAACTTGTTTTTTATTTGAATCTCAACTCAGAAATTACTTCTCTGAAACAAGTAAAAGTTATGTGCTTCCTCTTATTAAATTCATAAAAATTCATAAAAATTGGATTTTGACTCTCATTATAACACATATGTTATTTTCCTTTGAATTAGAGTTGGCTCTTTTCATGTGTGTCTCTGCTGCTGTATCACAAACTCTAATCAAAGATGACATACACGCCTAGAACTGGGCTTTGCAGTTAGTAAACTATTTAATTCAAAGATTTGCTCTAATTGGATAGCAAAATAAACTGGTAGGTAATATATTCTTTTCTTGTTTACATGATTTTAAATATATAGTCATTCATTGGTAATTATCTGGTAATTATTATGTCCAGTCACTGTATAAATCCAATCATTGTGGATAAGATTAATGAGATGTTTTCTATCCTTAAGGAACTCAAAGTCTAGTGAAAATGATGTAAAAACCCTGAGAATAGAAATATGCACTGGAAATTATAGAAAAACATTTTAAAGGCAATTTTCTTACCTGGGATGAGTCAGGGAGTGTTGTTTTTTGTCTGGTTGGTTGTTTTTGTTTGTTTTGTTTTACTTGAGACAGGATCTCACTGTGTCACCCAGGTTGGAGTGTAGTTGTGCCATTAGGGAATGTTTTTAATGTTAAGTCTGAGTTGGTTTGGTAGAGAGGAAGTAAAGGGCATTCTAGATAATGGGAAAAGGCCTAAGAAAGAATAAAAAATTAAAATAGCACCATGTAGACAACTTGGTAGACAGCAATTATTTCTATCTTGCTTGAAGCAGTCAGTGGCAGGGGATGGCATTAGAGAGATATATGGGCATCATAACGTGGAATGCCTCGAACTTGTTTTTTAAGCAAGTTGGACTTGATCATATAGGCCAGAGATTTCCCAAATGTTCTTTGTAGTGCTCAATATAATGCTGATAAGAATTCATTCAAAGCTCTCTTTTCAAAGATTTTTAGGAAATTCTCAGACTGGAGGAAATAAGTTAATTAGGTGTCCTTACTGCAGGACTTCCCAAGCTGCAATATGCTAATATGTACTGTGACCGTACAAAAGAGAGATCTAATATTGAGCACTCACAAACGTACGTTGCTGCCCTCACGTATGTATTTGTCCTTTAATGACCACCCATCAGCAGCGCTCCAGAACTTTAGTATTCTGTGACTTGGCGGGGAACCTGATACAAAAAATAAGGAATTCTGAAGGAGGAAATTTGAGTTGTAAATAGATCTCCATGGTGATGTTTGAAGAGTAGAAATGAGGTAGGAGGCAGAGTGGTTGCTCATGCCTGCACTCCCAGCACTTTGGGAGGCCAAGGAAGGTGGATCAGTTGATGTTAGGAGTTCAAGGCCAGCCTGTTCAACATCGCAAAACCCTGTCTCTACTAAAAATACAGAAATTAGCAGGGCATGGTAGCACACACCTTTAATCCCAGCTACTTGGGAGGCTGAGGCACGAGAATAGTTTGAACCCAAGAGATGGAGGTTGCAGTGATCCAAGAGGGTGCCACTGCATTTCAGCCTGAGTGTGCAGTGAGACTCTGTCTCAAAAAGATAAATAAATAAATAAATAAATAAATAAATAAATAAATAAATAAGGAAGGTTGGAGAGCAAAAAGATTATAATATTATTGTAAAAGTCCAAAAATGTGTAAAGAGCTAAATTAATGTTGTAGCAGAAGGGATGAAAGAAGAAAACATATTTCAGGCATTGCCAGGCAGTAAAACCCAGAGGAGTGGAGAGTTAATTGAACGAAAACAGGAAACAAAGTCCAAGAATGATGCTCAGCTTTTTAACTTTAGTGAGCGGTTGCATATGAGTTGCTAGTGGTGAGTCTATGGAAGTGGAAGTTTGTTTTAAAAACGGAAAGATCACTTTGGTTTGGAAATGTTAATTTTAGTAGAAATCCAGGTGGACATATCCAGTTTGATGTGAGATTTGGAATGTAGAAGTTTGACAAAATGATCTCAGCTGGAAATAGTGTTTGTGAGTCACCAGTGTACCTGTGGACATTAACAACTATTGAAACCATGTTTCTGTTGTCCCTTGGTTTCAATGTATCTATCCTTAACAATGGCAGCTATGGGCAATAAAAATTGAATTTAGATGGTTTCTTAGGTGATTTTTTAAAAAGTGGTTGTAATTGTCTTCATTTTGGAGATAAGGAAAGGAGAAGAGCACCGTTTCTAGACTCTTTCAGAACAATATAAAACTGATTAAGAAAGCCAATTACTTTCCAAAAATAGATTAGACTTCATAAAAAGCCTAAGCCTGAGTAATATGGACTATAACTTCTGTGGTTTTTTCATCCCGCTTTTTTGGAATCACCTTGAGAACTGAGAGTGCCTCATTAGATGCCCTTACAGAGGTGAGTGAGATGGAGCCAATGAGAGCCAACCATGGCCAAACATAAATGAGTCCTAAGACATCACCAGCCACATCTATCCTGAAGGCAAATATCTAGTCCCAACTGTGATGCAAGGATGACAGATTAGAGAGGGATGAGTTATTGGTAGAAATATTTTCTTTTTAATATACTACACTTCTTGAAGTACTTGGAAAACATTAAGTGTGGTGATTTAGATTGGATACTTTTGGAAATTTGCAATATGTTTTATTCTAGTTTCCTATTTCCACTAGCAAATGTCATTGCCATTGCCATCTGGAACTAATATTGCACACCCTAATCTAATACTCCTGTCAGGTTAACACTCATTTTCTGCTTGCCCAAGTCAGTATGAGAATAGGTAACACAACTTACGTAATTTATTAGGGTTATTCAAATAGGAAAGCTGTTTTTAAATTTACGTAAAGCACCTATGAATTTAGAGCTTTGCAACATAAAAGCTTTATGACAAAACACATTCATTGCATAATAGCTATAAAAATAAAGTGAAATTGATTGAGGACTGAGATTAATTAAAACATTCTATTTCTTTCTTATGTTAATTTTAAACATTTAAAATTATTTATTTACTTATGCTATAAAAGTAACATATTTAAGGATGGAAAACAGCTGATTCCAATACTTACTATACAGCTGTACTTTTTTAAATTAAGAATTAGGGATAAAGAGAAGATGATCACTTGAAAATTGTATGGAGCCAGAGGTAAGATTTAATCTGCTGAGATTAATTGCAGGTAGTTCTGAACATCATCAGAAATTTAAAAATGCTGTTTACTACATTCACCAAATACAAACTTGAAGATAACACAGAATTGAGAGGTGGACTGAGGTTTCCAACGCAAAGCTATGTGAAGCCTTGGGAATACTAAAGGTGGTTGAATCGCTCTGTGAGCATGGCTCTAAGGTCAAAGATGATGGAGAACTAATGTTGAAGCTTAAACTGAGAGACTGATGTTTCTCATTGTGACATTTCGTATCTCCTCCCTCTAGGAAGATACCTAGTGACCCCATTATACTTTGAGTATACACTCTGCTACAGCGGTAGCATCCCACATCCGTCAGAGCAAATTGGTGATTTGGAAATAATGCTGTAGCCTGGATGGAGTAAGGAGCATACAATAACAAGCACACAAGGCTACATAGCCCTGGTTGTTTCTTCCACTTTTAGAAGCAAAATATTTAATAATGTTAGCTAGAACAGACAGTGGCTGCAGTGATGACCCATGAGGAATACACTGTGTTCTACTCCTGACTAAGCCAAATGGTGTAGTTGGTCATGGAGATCCCTTCTGTGCCAGCCAGTATTTCTCTGCTTGTTGGATAATGAGGGAGATTCTGAGTGACTGGGGTAGATGGGGGACTCAAAACAGCATCTGCTTAACAACTGGTAACACGTTTTCCCAATTGGTATAATTGTCGTGGTTCACAACATCAGAACATGAGCCTCACCTCTATATCTCTATATCAACCCAACCTCCCATTCATCTCCAACTCAGTAAGCTAGTGAATTACAAAAGAGAGGCAGCCATCTAAAACATCAGCTGCTGTGAAGAGTTTTGGGGAGGTTTTCTACAGGATAATGTAGCCTTGTTAGGTGTGAGGAAGGCAAAGAGTGAATGGACATAATTTGCCACCCCAAAGGCTCTCTGTTTTTCTGACATATACTGCACCTCCCTCATCCTATCCCCTACGCTGTAAGTTCCTTCCCCTGGAAGAGTACAAGTTAAAATACAGATTTTCTATTTTTACTTACAGGTACAAATCTTGATGTAGCTGATAAATTCCAGAAAGAAAATTGAAACATTTATAGAAAAAGAAGACAAATTAGTGGGCCGGAAACAGCAGGAATTTAAAGTAAGTTTTATCAGAATTAAATGACAGTCTTGGAAATATGAGGCTGAAATAAAAAGTTGTGAACAAGTTGCTTTTAATTGTGGAATGCATCAATGTTTTTCCATAAGAAAAAATGCTACCTGTTATACTTTAGAGTTTTTGTTATACTTATCTTTTATCATTTAAAGTTTTCATTATACTTATTGATAAAAACTCTTCTAGACATATTATGTTGTAAATTGCCCATAATCTGTGGTTGTATATTGATCTGTTTAGGATCTTCAGCAGGCACAGTATTGGCTCAAAGCATATGTATGAACACCAAGATTTTATCTGCAATTATTCAAATTTTACTAAACACATAGTTATTTCCCCCCCACTGTCGAAATACAGCATTGGAAAGTAAACAGCAGAAATTTTAACTTTTGTTTAAAGTCAGCAGAAAGTTTCTTAAAAACTGACGTTCAACACCTAATTCTGAGTTGGTCACACCAGTCTCTCACTGTTTTGAGACTTCTCTGATCAATTCCCAGGGATTTGACAATGTATTCTGCCTTCAGTTACCTTGCTTGACCTGTATGATGGTTAACTTCATGTGTCCATTTGAGTAGGTTATAGTGCCCAGTTGTTTGGTCAAACACCAGTCTAGATATTGCTCTGAAAGTGTTTTTAAATGTGATTAACATTTGAATCAGTATACACTGAGTAAAGCAGATTACCCTCCATAATGTGGGTAGACTTCATTAAATCATTCCAAAGCCAAGGATCCTTGAAGAGGAAGAATTTCCACCTCCAGACTGCAACATAGAAATTCTGCCTGAGTTTCCAGCCTTCCAACTCAAGACTGAAACACTGAACCCTGCCAGAATTTTCAGTCTGGGACTCTGCCCTGGAAAGTTCAGACTTACCAGCTCCCATAATCACATGAGCCTGTTTATTAAAATACCTCTCTTTCTTCCTCTGTGTATATATTCTATGGGTTCTTTGGAAAACCCTGACTAATATAGCCTGTGTTCTACAAGCCTGTTGTATATAACTCAGTTACAAAATAAAACATAGCTTCATTACTGGAAGTCATCTTCACTTCTTAGATCTCTTAAAGTATTTGGTTACTGTGCTGCTAGCATTATGAAATTGTGTTCTTTCCTTCAAAGACAAATACCTGATTCACTAACATCAACTTGACCCTAATGTCACTGTTCCCGTGCCTTGCTGTATATACAGAAAATTTTCTTTTAAGGTCAGTTTATAGTGTGATATTTTTAAATTTTACAAAGAAATTAAACCCCAAATGTGTAGTATTAATAGCACTGAGAACTTTTTTTGTCACAATGTTATGAACACCTATGACCTAGTTCATGCAAGCATAGGCAGTAGCAACTATTTAATAACTGCTACCTGACAGTGGGATAGTGTGAGCTGTTAATTGTTAGATGTATCTCACTTTCAGAGGAATAGGGCAAATGTTTGCATGTTGAAATCAACGGCATATGATGTGTGTTATATAAATGAGTATACATGTATGTGTTTACTTAAAGTGCATAATAGTTATACCTAAAACAATTTACTTAGGGGAAAGATCAGGTCCAGCACTCTTCTAGAAAATATCTAAAAACAGCAAAGTCTTAAAAGTGAGATGAGAGATAAACACAGAGTAAAAGGCAAAAATATTAATGTATCCATAATTCTTGTCTTAAAGGGAAAAAAGGTAAAGTAGGTAACATATTTAATGAAACAATAATTAAAGATTTCCTTGAATTAAATAAAGATATTGGGTCTTACTTGAAAAGTTATGTAGAGTTTCAAAGTTATATCATAAGAAAAAGAAAAAAAAAACACTCCAAACCTCAAAGGAATTACAGAAAAAATTAAAATAAAAAACAAAGACACATTCTAAAAATCACTCAAAAATGCAAATGTCCTAGGAAGAGACAGGTATTAATTGATATCAGACTTTTCAACAATGTTCTGAATGCAAGAATATGGACTAATATTTTCAAATTGATGAGGAAAAAGAACTTTCCATATGGAATCAAATAACTTAATAAACTATCATCTAAATCTGAGTGGCAAATAAATGTATTCTCAATCTAGATTTAACTTTCTAGAATAAAGATGGAGGGTGAGTTCTGTAATTCAGTAAAATGGAGAACATACTAAGGTTCTTGTAGCACATATATGTGTATTTAATGACAGTCATAGATATTGATAAGCATAAAAAATGATAGAGAAAATTAAGTAAGGGTACATGTTAATAAGATTTAAGTTCTAGAAGCAAAAGTCTGATTCATATAGTGGAAGGCAGGAAAAGGCACAATATTAAGGACAAAATAAGATTGCAGAAGTAATTTTTAATATGACAAAAACAATAAGAAATGTAAATACATCACACTTAGCCCGAGAGAAGACCCTTACATTGCACCAACAATATAATCTAATACTATTTTGCTAAGAATGATTTAAATAGCATGTCATTAAATTAAAAAGGCAGAAAAACCTGTACCAAAAGAAAGCCTTAAGTGCCAAGGAAAATTGAGATAAAAACGTTAGAAGAGACAAAGAATAGTAACACATATTGATAAATGGAAAAATTGACTTATACTCCTTCAAACAGACAGCCCAAAATTGAAAAAGCAAAAGTTCTAGAACCTAGAAGAGAAATCCAAACTATGACAAAGTGGGGGATTCTAACATGCCCTTCTCAAACACTGAAAGATAACAATTATTTTTAATATGTAAAGGTGCTATAGGTATGAATAAGAAATGAAATTTGGACAAATAAATATGAACATGCTCACACATTAACCCGAAAAACAAAGAAAGCTGTTTTTTGGGGGGGATCGCATGCAATATTCACACACATACACACACACACACACACACACACAAAATCGGCCATGGTGTAGGCTATCTGCAAAGGGAGCATAATATGTTTTAAATACAGTCATGCATCACTAAACAAAAAGAATACATTCTGAGAAAACAGTCCTTAGGCAATTTCATCATTGTGTGAACACCACAGTGTGCATTTATAGAAACCCTGACGGTATAGCTTACTACACACCTAGGCTGTATGGTATAGCCTAATGCTTCTAGGCTACAAACCTGTACAACATGTAACTGTACTGACTACTGTAGGCAATTGTAACACAATGGTAAGTATTGGTCTACCTGAACATATCTAAACATAGACAAGGTACAATATAAAGATGGTATTATAATATTATGGGACTACCTTTGTAAAGGTGATCCATTGTTGACCAAAATGTTGTAATTACTGTAGTCAATATCATGAAGACAAGATTCTTAAACCATAGTGCAAAAAAAAAGACAAAAAAAAATTGCACATCCATATCTAAATGCCAGAAATGGGAGATTACATGACACTTTCCAATAAAAACTTTGCATTATCTGCTAAATATTTCCCCTTCCCTCTTTTTTTATTCTCTGCATACAGCCCATCCGACCCCACTCTCTTCCCTCAGCTGCCCCTTCTGATCATGCCCCTGCTTCTTCTCGAAGCCGGTGCTCTAGACTGCTGGCTGGCACTGCTCTCATGGGGAGCAACCCATTGGTATTCTCCATCTTATTTCAGGTGGAATTGGAAACAGTTGCAGAGAAAACGAGAAAAAGAAAAACATCTGTTTCTCTTGATCCAATTTATAAATGTTGATTATGCAAGTTGCTTTTTTTCTTCATGTTTTAAAAGATCTGTTTTATTGGCCACAAGTTCTACATGTATTAGAAAGGAGGGGGAAGATGTGATGACTTGCAGCTTTCTCTTTGACTTTGCGGGAACCAGAGACTTTCGGATAGCTCCAGGGCTTTTTCTATAACGGGGCAATAGGTATGCAGTTCAGGAAGCATTCCCACAGAGAACCTACATAGGTTATCAAGAGGGTATACCTGACTGCAAATCAACTATGCAATTCCTAGAACAGTGGAATAATTGGCTGGGGATTTTATCTATTCTTGTGGCTGATGCCAATAAGTGAGTGCGTTTATTAACAATTTATTTACAGAACATAGATTGATTTCACTGGGACTGCATGGCCAGCCACTGCAAAGAGGAAGTAAATGATTTCTTCCAAAGCTTTTAGGAATCCACTATTGTCAAGAAGTCAGTATATACTGGAAGTGAATATCAGGATGTAGGAGCAAAGTGATAGGCATTGTAATAAAGAACACAAAATGAAATCTGCCTGAAACCAAACCAGCATACATTTTGATGTACATATGAACAATGAAATGTGCACCATCTGAAATAAAAGAAACAGGGCACAAGTCAAGTAATGTCAATCACCTAATTTATGCTAATGATATTAAGGACAATTATGATGGGGGTTGTATATTGGTAAAAAGTAAGAATTTGTTTGATATTCCTTAATTGGAGAGGGTGATATTAATGAAAATGAGAGAGACAGATGACAAATTAGGATAAAAACACTAGTTTAATTTAAAATATATACCATTTGAGTAAACCAAAAAAATGATAGGATCAGGATCCAAAGAGAAATGATTTTTCTCGCCCATTAAACTTAATCAGGTGCAAATCTGAAGCTCATGGCAGAAAAAGAAACCTACATTTAAACATGTCACTGTCAGTATGCAAGGAAATCGTTTCATCATGTGCAACATCACCTTTTCAAAATATATTATTACCTGATTTTAAAAACAAAATAAAAATTCAATCTTGTATTTGGGAAATATTCTAATACTAGAGGGAATAGAACGGCTGTAGGTAAAAATAAATGGAAAGTGGTAATAGGTAATATATTTTAAAATGACTGTGAGTACTGAGGCATTATTTTTTCCTCTGTGAAAACATTTATACTCATTCTGAGGAATGTGGAACAGTGATGTACCCCAAAGTATTAATAATTTATGTGGCCTGAAAGTTGTTTCACTTTATAGCTAAAATGAATTAGTTTATTTGGTTCCTCTCAAATATACATATATATATGTATAAATACATAAAATTTTAGGTGATAATTATGGCATATAAATATAAGATTTTGGTTATACAAGAAATAACAGAAAAAGACTATTATTTTGGCAATTTAAAATTATGAAATTATTATTCACTTGTACTTGCTTCATGTTTATCAAGAGTTGAGCCTCGGAAACAATGCCAACTATTTACTATTTATCCACTAAATTATCAAATTGTAACTATTGAATCCTTGCTCTTGACATAAAAATGTTTTAAATCCTGATCCATAGATATTTTGATTATATATGTTAGCAAAGACATTAAATATGAAAAGCAATAATTTTCTCACAGCTAAGCCAAGTGAAATTTTCTCCCCTGCAGTTCTGCAGTATCTAATATGTATGAAAATGAATATACCCTATAACTCAGGATTCCATTTGTGGCTATTTACTTTAGAGAAACTCATGTGCATGGGCATAAGGGAATCCATTTATTACAATATTATTTATTATGATGAAAAATCAGAAATGATTCCAACTTCCAGGGGTTACATAAATTGTAGTATTTGCTTATGGAGGAGTAACACACAATTATAATGAATAATCTAGATCTATAAATTAGGCTTATATTTACCCTCATGGCTAGATATTAAAAACAGTGCTGAGTTAGATAAAATATTATAGTATGTCACTCATGACGATAAAGAATATACTCTCCAAAAATATATATATTTATAGAGACACACACACACATACAAACACACACTGGAAGGATACATACTGAATTTATAATAGTTTCCTCTAAGAGGGAAGGGGAAGAATAGGATAGTAAAGGAAACCACTTATTGCATATAATGTTTTATATTTTTGTAAAATTTAAGGGAACAATGACAAAGAATCAATACTGCTCTATTGTAACTTGTAGAAATATGAAAATTATTGGCTTATTCTTTGAAGTTATCTGATCTATTTAATTTTTTTAAATTGCTCTCATAATCACGACTCACAAATGGAGAGACCTGCCTCTACTACATTCTGAGTCATAGCACATAATATTTTGAAATGAGGCTGACATTACAATAAAAAGTATATTACTAAGAAAGTGCCAAAGTAAATATTTATTTACAAATATTGTAATGATAGCCATGGAGAAATATCTGAAAAATAAGCTAAAAATGGATAATGATGTTAAATTTTATGGAAATATCAAATCAAGCTTGTCAATTTGGAGGACATTAAAAAAATAAGATGTCAAATTAGCAAAAAATCTTAGCATTTCCTATTATTTCCTAGAATTTGAGTCTTCTGCATTGGTCAGTTGCATCTAGATTTGGACTTTGCTTCACTGGATTGTTGAAATGGAAATCCTTGTTAGAGAGATAAATAATGCAGTGTTATTTGTTGTTCAAGACAAAGTTGATGGATATATGTCAACAAGAATGACAGAGAAAGGTACTTTTCAAGGCTTCTGCTCATTTGTGAACTTGCATGACTCTCAGTACACTTAAGGAATTTCTATGTGTTAGTGCTCTAAGGAGCAAATAGTGGTTGTAATGGAAATACACCAAGATTCCATTATTAGGGCAAAGAATAAATTTAACACATACAACACTTGGACCTATGTGTTCCCTCTCCTGAAATTCTAAGGAAAAATAATAGAAAAGGTGCTTATTAAGGGGAAAAAATGTGGGATGTGTGTGTGTGCACGTGTGTCTGCATGTGTATGTTTAGGGAAGAGATAAATAATATTATCTCGATTAAGAAATAAAAATGCTTAATAAATAGGTTATTCCAGAACAAGTGGGCACTACTGCTAATTAGACTAAAGTAATCTTAGGGTTTTCCATCCATTAATCTGAGCTGGTACAGAAAATTAATTATGAAGCTGAGTTTAAAAGCCATAAATGACTAGATTATAATTCTGACAAGCATAGTATTTAGTGGTGTAACAATCATGCATTGTGTCTGTGTTGCTTGGAAAGTCTTTGCCTGACTACACTGTTGAAGACATATTATCATCTAGACAAAGGTTGACCATACAAAAGATTTATTTTAATCTGACTGATACCATCATCTTAGATGTATGGGAAGTTGAGCTGTCAGGGATAGTTACTTCTGCCTGTAACCCTATTCTTCTGTGGCAGCATCTATTGTATTGACAATTCAGGAAAATATTATATCATTACTAATTTATATGGAATATTTTACCAGAAAGAGAGTGTGATTTGCCTTTGACTATTTCTAATATTTTCCAGAATTCAGTTTTACAATAAAGTTTAGATATCAAAATCTGTAAAGGAAAAATTATACATAAAATGTACCAATTTTCTGTCTTTTAAAATGTTTATAGGACCGTTTCGAACCTTCAAAACTCACCAGAAAACATATGAAAAATAAAACGTTCAGTTGATGTCATTTAAATTGGCATATTGAGAAAATTGTTGCTATTTTTCTCCTAGACACAATTTGGCAAAATACTAAATTAGCAAGTAGAGATGCATAGAATGCGCCACTTTTTACATTTACCCTTCTCATATTTAATAATCAATTATTTTTTCCTGGAATAATTGCAATTTCAGCATCTAATAAATGATCTCACCTGTTGTTCACATTTTATTTACTCCTTATTTGAAAACGATGAGGCCAGGCATGGTGGCTCCCGCCTGTAATCCCAGCACTTTGGGGGGCCGAGGCGAGCAGATCACGAGGTCAAGAGTTTGAGACCATCTTGGTCAATATGGTGACACCCCATCTCTACTAAAAATACAAAAATTAGCCAGGCATGTTGGGCACCTGTAATCCCAGCTACTCGGGAGGCTGAGGCAGAAGAATCCCTTGAACCCAAGAGGCGGAGGTTGCAGTGAGCCGAGATCGCGCCACTGCACTCCAGCCTGGCGGCAGAGTGAGACTCCATCTCAAAAAATAGTAATAATAAAAATAAAAAATAAAATAATGAAATATATTTTATTTACTTTTTGCTATTCTTTGTTATATTTCTCATTTAAGACTAAGTTTTTTCCAGTAAGAGTCAGCTTGATGAAAGGAGTGAAGACCTAGAGTGCCCCAAGTATGACTGTGATAGAGAAAATGATTCTTGTTCCTGTTTCTTCCTGATTTTTTAAATCTATTAGGATGCCTGATGTCTAACCTCCTTGTCTCTCAGTTTGATAGGAATCTTCTAGAACTTATTTTACTTGGCCTCTTAGTAACACACAACATTTTAAAATTCTCATTCTTTGATATATCCTCCCCTGTATGGATCACTTTCTTAAATTTCTTCTGATGTCCTTGGTCATTCTTTAGCTCCTCTTTTGAAAATGTCCCTTTGTATATGGTCATTAAATGGTGGACATACTCAAAGTTTATTCCTAAATCTACTCTATTCTCATTTCATAATGTCTTTATAATGTATGGCATCCACATTGCTTCAATTTCTACCAACATCTCAGCAACTGACATCATTCAACCACTAGTTCAGAACTTGTTGAACTAAACATTTCAATTTGGATTTCTCAAAGGTGCTTCAAACTTAGTGTGCTGAAAACTAAATTTATCCATCCCCCACAAAATCTGAGAAAGGAATCTTCATAGGAGTCATCCTTAACACATCCTTCTCCCACACCTTAAATCCTATGTTAATTTCTAAATGTTTTCCAAATCTTTCTACTCACCCGGAACTTACCACCACCTTAATGCAAACTATTGTTCACTCTAAACTACATTAAAGCAGTACATTTCCAAGAGATTTGTCCATATTTATTCATTTTCCCACTTTTCTTTTTTGATTTTTTGTTTGTTTGTTTGTTTGTTTTGAGGTGGAGTCTCCCTCTATTACCCAGGCTGGAGTGCAGTGGCATGATCTCGGCTCACTGCAATCTCTGCCTCCCCTGTTCAAGTTATTCTCCTGCCTCAGCCTGATTAGCTGGGATTACAGGTGCCCACCACCACGCCCGGTTAATTTTTGTATTTTTAGTAGAGACGGGGTTTCACCATGTTGGCCAGGCTGGTCTCGAACTCCTAACCTCGGGTGATTTACCCCTCCTCGGCCTCCTAAAGTGCTGGGATTACAGGCGTGAGCCACCTTGCGTGGCCCATTTTCCCACTTTTCAAACTCTATTACTGACCACAGCTTATACTATTTTAACAAAGTTCAATAGCTATTAGGATAAAAACCAATTTCCTTTACATGCTGCTCAAGGCACTATGTGAACTGGTCCCTATCCCATTAGCCTCATGCCTCATTTCACATCAGCCTTTCACTCACAGCTTGAATTACCCTCATTTGTGCTCTTCATCATGCCACACATACATTCCCATGCCTGTGATTGTAATTCTCTGTTTTTACTCACTTTGCCTGGTTGAATGCCTTCTCATCCTACAAGTCCCATCTCAGTTCTTACTTTCGGTGGGCTTTTCTTGATCTTCCTGATTGGCTCAAGCTTCTCTAGCATGTGATTTCATGACACCCTAAACTTCTCCATAACACTTATTATAGGCACACTTGTATATGTATTTGTGTAATCATTTAATTAATTTTGGGGAGGGTCACAAGCTCTTATAAGACAGAAACCCTGATACTATTTGCCAATGTTTTCTTCATGCCTTGCACACACCTGGCATCTGTTAGGTGTTCAATTATTCGTTGACTGAATGACTGACTATGAGAAAATACAACAGTTAAAATACAGTCCAGAGAGATATAATGCTATAGAAAATGGGATGGCAGGCCGGCAGGAATAAATTAACCCAGAAAAAAAGAACAAAAGGGTACTGGCCTCAGTGAGTAGAGATTATGAATTAATATCAAGTTTATCTTTATGTTAGTTTTAGTTATACTTGTGGTATTGACATAGGTAAAGACAAATGTACTACAGCATACATTATATAGAAAGAACTTAAGTAAACTGCTTAGCATATTGCATGTAAAATAGACTTCATCAATAATAATTAATCCTGTTTTAAATAGCCTTTGTCTTTTTAAAGCTATGAGTTAAATATCTTCTCAAAATTCTTAGAAAATGTGAAAATTATGTCAGCATTTTGGGCCTTAGAGTGAAGAGATATTGTAAGGAATATTAACTGCCAAATGATGTACAAACGATTTTGTCTTTCTTGGTTTTAGAACTTTGGATAGCTGAGCTATAGTCATATCTTCAGGGGGAAATTGTAAATTTCTGTCTCAAAATAAACCTTATTCTAAGTAAGCTTCAGTATTAGCTGTGTGTTGTCACTGAGCACCAAGAAAATATTAAATATATGATCTCCATTTATATTGTGTATATGCACACATTATATCTCTTTAGAACTGCTTTCTAGTTTGTTGCCTGATAGGCAGAAACATGGTGTATTTCTACCTGTAAAGCCACATTTTCCTTCTTCCTCTTACTGTTAAGTTTTAATAAAAACAAAAAAAAAAACCTTGAAGACAAAGGGGAAAAAAATGAACAAAAACATTTGACTGCTGTTTAATTCGAAGAGTTTAAAAATCATTTTAAATCTATTTGTTCTTCTTTGTGTTACCACAGTGCATAATGACAGTACTTGGAATTAATGTACATCCACGTGCATTACAATAGGTATTCACTGTAACTTAGCAACAGCTAAGCATGGCTTCTTCAGCTTGTTGATTTCCATTGCTGGACCTGAGAGGCCATAGAAAATTCAATTTACTCTAAATTTCTTATGTTAGCAGTTAAATGTTAAGCTCCTGTTTACAGAAAGCTCTTCTGTGAATTGTCAGAATTCAGCAAGCTCTGTTCTACACAGCAGGAGATGTTAGCCATTTTCTTTTGGGGAGAGGGTAGTAGAAAACAACTTTTCTCTATCTCTTTCTCCTTTCCCCATGTGTTTTCCTGTTTAACCATGATGATTCCAAAACAGAAAGAGCAGAAGCGCATCAACTCATAGTACTTAGAATAGACCTGTAGTGCATAAAAGGTTCATAATTCTACATGAGAAAAATATAAAGAAAAGCCCTTTTACTGTGTCTCAGTAAAACAGAAGCTGAGTTATAAAAATTTTAGGTCAACATTAGTACCCTTTGCCCTTGGACAATTGATAGGCCCCATATTTGCAAATATATTTATTTTACGGGGTGGAAAGAGCATTTGGGAGATAAACAACATTTTCCATTTTTATTTTAATAATACATTTAATTCATATCAGCATATCATAAAACAAAAGAAATATTTACACACACAAACACACACACAAAATTGGGAGATAATTAAATTCAAAATATAATAAGATATGTCAAACTAAAGGAAAAAACTGAGGCAAAATAAATATAAGTAGAGATATTACTTGGACCAAGTTTGAGGATTGTAACTCAGAAGCACATATTTGAGTTGTCCTAAATATATACTCAGAGCAGCAGTTTCAAGTAGGTTTTTAAAGAGAAAGAAGAGGCAGTTCCTAAGTTATTCACCAATAATTTACACTAAAATAATATCAATTATTGATTGGGTATATAATGCTTTTGCATCATAAGTTTAGAACATAGAGACAACGGGTGAGGCAACTAGTCAGGAACAAATGCATTTAAACAAAAGCCTCCAGGAATATGACCCATTAAGTTATGGAGACTTCATGAGTATGAAATCCCATACTCATGTTTCTCTGGGCCTAGTAAATTTTGCATACCCCACATAGCTCAAACTACTCTAAACTATTTTTCTTTCCTCATATTCTTTAAATTCAATATATTTAGTTTAAAAATAAACCTCATTTTTTGTTATATTTCACTCCACACCAATATTAATCTGTGACCCTGAATTGAGAAATTCCTACTAGAGGACATACCTTTTACTTTTAACAATTTTATTGAGAGAGAATTTAATTCACCATATTTAAGTGTACAATTCGATGGTTTTAGTGTTATCACAGAGTTACGTAATCATAACCACATTTTAGTTTTAGAACATTTGTATCACTCTCAAAAGAAATCTGCTTCTAATTAATAGTCACTTCCCAATTCCCTGAAGCTATTTGTTTATATTATAAGGTTTCCAAACCTGGAGACTAGTTCTCTACCTCGGGAAGATTTCTTTACATTTCAGATTAAGGGTTGTTATCTCTCTCTTCAGAGTGAAGTAGAGGTAGATTTGCCAGCTGACCTACATAAATTCTGCAATTCATAATTTTGGAATTCCTCTTTTATGCTACAAACATCAATGTACACACTGGTGATAATTGCATTCATGGTGTTGCCTCACAGTGAATCTAGGTGTGAGAGACCAATGCAAGCTTTTCTGTTAGCCATTAAAAGTCTGTCTCTAATCTGAGAGTCTCTTGACTCTGTGTGTGTATGTGTGTGTGTGTGTGTGTGTGTGTGTGTGTATTCCTCTAATTCTCTTTAACTTTTTTTGCACTAAAATATTAGCTAATGTAACATTTTTTATTCCTTTAATGCTTTCTAAGTTATATTCTTTTATTTTGTTAATGTTTGCTCTAATGTTTTCTCTCTCTCTCTCTCTCTCTCTCTGTGTGTGTGTGTGTCTGTGTAAATTAACATGTCAGAATCTTCTTCAGATTTATATCAACAACTCCAGTGTGCTATAGAAAATACACTTCTGAGTTGGGCACAAAGGTGAGCAGCTGTAACCCCAGCTACTCAGGAGAATGAGGAGGGAGGATCACATATGCCTAAGAGTTTGAGGCCAGTCTGGACAAAATAAGAGAGGGAATAGAGCTACACAGAAGTGCATTTTTTTTCTATTTTTAAAGAAAATTTTCTTTAATTTCTTAGCATTTCTCAAAAAAAATACACTTCTGTGCAGCTCTATTCCTTCTCTTCATTTTATGTTGTTCTTATTATCTTATTATAAAAATATTAATGCCATACATGATACATATTTAGATATTACAAATCCAGCAGTGCATTTTCATAAATATTGCTAGTATGGGTATATGTTTTCTGAAGAAGCCGAGGAGGAAAGAAGCTCAAATATATGTATTTATATGTTCTCCTAAATTAATAATCTTTTTATTCATCCTTTATTTGTCTATTCATTTTTTTCATTTAGATTCATGTTTACCATCTGGTGTCCATTTTTTCCATTCCAGAAATCTTTGTTTACACTTGTGCTATTCTTGTAAAATATATTCTATTTCTGTATACTATAGACTCAAAAATGCAATTATATGAATGTCATTTTGTAAACTTACATTTAAATAGGTTAAGAGCAGAAATGTGCAATTATAATGTGTTTATAATTACCTACATAATTAACTTTATTGAAATTCTTTGTTTCTTCTTGTTTATTTGAATTATTGTTTGGCGTCACTGATTTTCAGCCTGATAAATCTTTTAGCATTCTTCTTAAAATGGGTATGCTAGCAACAAATTCTGTCAGTGTTTGTTTCTCTGAGAATACCTCTATTTTGCCTTATTTTTGAAATGTAATTTTGCTGACATAATATTCTTAGTTGAACAGCTTTTTGTTTTTGTTTTGCTTTAAGTTTTTAAGTGCTTTGAAAGTATTGTCTCACTGTCATCTAGCATCCATTTTTTTTCCAATAAAGTCAACTGTTTTCTTAGTGTTGTCCCATTGTATGTTATAAATTGGTTTTCTCCTGCTACTTTCAAAATCTTTGGTTTTCAACATTCTGTCTATGACAATCTGGGTGTGGACCTTCTTGTATCTACATCCAGATCTTACCTGAAGTTTGTTGAATATTTTGGTTGTGGAGATCTATGTTTTTTAAATCAAATTTTAGAAATTTCAGTTGTTATTCCTTTTTTTTTTCTGTTTCTTTCCTCTTTCTGGTACTCCTATTATGCGTATATCAATGTGCTTAATAGGGTTCTATATTCTGAGAGGCTGCATTTATTTCTTCATTACTGTACTATCTTTATTCATTAGACTGCATTATTTCTATCAATCTATCTTCAGGTTTGCTGACTCATTTGCTGGCTCAAATCTACTATTCATACTCTCTGGTAAATTTTTCATTTGGTTTATTGTACTTTTCAACTTCAGAAATTTTATTTTTTTAATAAATTATATTTTGCTGTCATTCTCTCTTAGACGAAATTTGCCATTGTATTTTCCTTTAATTATCTGACAAATGGTTTTCCATAGATTTTTGAGTATGTTTATGTTGCTGCTTTAAAATTATTGTCTGCCAAGTACAACATCTGGCCAACTTAAATGCAGTTTCAATCTCCCATTTTTTTTTTCCTGTAGATAGTCAAACTTTCTTGCTTATATTTAAGTCTTGTAACTTTGGTTGATAACTTTGTAAGTTAGATAATATGTTGTAGCGACTCTGAGTAGTGACCTTTTTGTCTCCCCCCAAAGCTTATTATAGTTGTTTGGTTATTAATGTTTTAGTGACTTGGCTGGACTGGTTCAGTTATTTTTCCCCAGTTATGAGTATCCACTGATTTCACTCCTTAGAGGACATATTTATGTCCCCAAATCTCCTGAACATGAAAGGTGACTGTTGTTTTAGCTTTGATCTGTTGGCTGTCTCTTTTCTCTCTTTTCTTAATGAGATTCTTGCTGTTCTATTGAGATCAAATCCAGCTGTTAGCCTCCACTAATTACTAGCTAATAACTTGTTTTTTCCCAATACCCTAGTGCACATTTTACTCCATGTTCTTATTCAATTGAAGTTACTCTCCTTGGTCAATGCAGGGTACTGCCAGCCTTTGACCCTTACTCTTAACCTCCTCTGAGTACAACACGCAGACTATGAAATAGGAGGTAAGTGTAGGGGTTGTTTGATTTTCATTGCAGCTGTAACTAGATTCTCCCTATGAACCTAGAGCTATGTGTTTGTGTTGTTGAGGGTAGGAAATGAAACTTTCAATGGCTCTAGCAACTGCCCAGTAGGGATCTTCTGAAACTAGGCCTCATAAAACTTAGAAACTAGGCCTCATATAGAAAAAATTAACACCAGGTGGCTCTGGATAGGGTCCCACCCTGCCAATTCCGGGAAACAACCTCATGGGGTCCCACCCTGCCAATTCCGGGGGTCCCACCCTGCCTCGAAGTTCCCGGAATCAGCAACTCCAAGAAAAAAACCTCATAAGGTCCTGCTCTAACCAATTAGAACAAGACACCTTGCTCAGGCCATAGACAGACCCAATTACCACGCACCTAAAGCTTTGTTTGAATTTCGCGCCCTAAGCTGTGTTTGAACTTGTATTTGCCTATATAAACAGCCTGTAACAAGCAGTCGGGGTCCCAGGGCCAACTTAGAGCTTGGGACCCTAGCGTGCTAGTAATAAATAACTCTCTGCTATGAATCTCGTGTCGGTGATCCTTCGCAGCGACCCCTGCCCAGGAGGGAATCGACAGTTCGGTTCCAACACTTCCACAGTCTTGAGTTCAGAATAATAATATCTGGCTACGATTACTAAATATCAGTGCAGACCAGAATTTACCCAGCACAGCACTTTTTCTCTGAGATTGAAGGAGATGAGCATGGCTACTTGACTGCCAAGCCCACCAGAACCATTGTCTTACAGCAGAGTTGTGTGCAAAAGGGACACTGCTCTCTTCTTGAACTGTTCTGCCAAGATTCTTGCTACGTAGTGGAAGTTGGAAATGGGGGGAAATAATGCCTCCTGACTATAGCCAGGCTTGACATAAGCTTTCTGTAGCATGGAAGTATGGAAAATGAGACCTGCTGAGGTTCATCAGCAGCTGAAACTACTTGGAATAGTTCTTTCAACCAGGGTAACCGGGAGATATGGAAATTTCCAATTGTCTGCTGAGTGCTTTGAAATAGTATTTCTGCAAGACAGAGTTGTGGGAAGGGTACAGCTCAAAGCTTAAATGCCACAGCTGCTTCTTACTGAGTTTTCACAGACATGTTGAGTAAATGCTTCTCAATTTAAAAGCCATTTGATCCATCGTGAGAGACTTTATATAATTGTCTTTGCTAATTTCAACCAGCTTAATTAATACCTCTCTACAAGAGACATTTCTTTAAGGTTCTTACACTACCATTTCAGAAGTCCTGCCTTATCATACCTCCTTTTGAATGTCTTTTGCTAAATCATACTCCTAAGCTTTTATCTGAAACGTACACATTTTTAACAGGTCTTAGATAAAATTATTCTAGGTCCCCAAATACTCAATTCAAAAATCCTTTAAAACTAATTAAAACATATATTTTTAATCCATTTTCTATCTTTAAGACTTTAAGTTGCATCTGTATTGTTGTTTTCTTAAAGCAAAATATGAAAAAGAGGTACAAATAAATTTTACTTTATAAGCTAATTTATCTTACTGCTTGGCAATTGATGTTAATACATTGTTGCTAAAAACGATGTCAACAAGAAGTTCGTGTTAACTTATTTTACCCCTAAATTCCACAAAGTAAATAACATATTTGTTTTGGAAGTTTGAACGAATAAAATAAATTCTTGAGAAATTATTATTGAAGCAATTTTTAACTTATGAAAAATATTAATTAATAATTTCATCTCATTATAGTGAAGGTTTTACATTAATGTTTGGAACTATAAGAAGAAAGTAAAGGCAGTATATTATTTAATTGACCCAGCTTATTATATATTTCTTTCAATATTAGCTTATGGTACACTGGGAAAAATATTTCTTTTTCTTTCTGTGAAAAGAAGAAATTTCCACAAGTAAAGGTTTTAATTTAGTCACAATTTGTCTGTGTGTATGTGTGTTCTGTTTTTGAAATGGCTATTTATAAAATCTAAATTCTTAAAATTTAAACATTCTCTTTGCCTTACGGTATCTTGTTATCTCGATCGATGTCACATAGAAAAAAATCTATATCCTTTTTTTTCTCTCTTCACAAAACAATTAAAGAGGTTGGAAGGAAGGAAGCTACCCAAAAGCTTTTTTCCATAACTTACTGAGGTAATTAAATTTAATCTGGTTGTTCCTTCAAATTTTCTTGAACCTCTTCTCTGATATTCCCTTAAAATCAAAGAAGAAAAGAATAACATTTTCGTATGATTTATACTTTTCCCTTTTGGATAATCTTTTCAGGTAATTTGTATCTTACTACCTAGTCAGTAGTCCATCTTACCCTCTCTCTGACATCTTTCCTGACATGAAAAAGGGTAAGATGGGCTAGTGAGTAGGTGTTAAGTAAGATAATACATTAGTAAGAGAGTTCAAATTGATAGTGTAGCTGAGAAGGTTTAAAAATTGTCTCAAGAAATTATCCAAAAGTGAAAAGCATAAATCATACAAAATTTTTGTCTGATTCCTATGTAAGAAATTAGAAATGAACAATGAAAGGAGAAACCAAAACATTTTCTTCACTGGGATATTATACTGGTTGACTAACCAAAAAATTAACAAAACATAATTTAATAGAAAAACAAAAGAAAACAGATTCTCGTAAATCATATAAAGTGTAATCAGAGTGGGAATTACTTAGAAATAAGCACTATGAAAGCTTAACTTAGAAATTCATGTGGAATATTTTCTTGGAGAAAATTTATTAGGGAGAAAAAGCATCAATAAAGTAGGCATTCAACTCAAGATGCTAAGAAAACGAACATACAAAAAGAATGATATAAAGCCATCCTAAATACGAAGGTTTAATTTACATTAAAGTAAATACAGATTGCGAAAAGACTGATAAAATAGGCAAAACTTCGAAAACATGATGGTAAAGAGAAAGCAGCAACAAGTGAACAAAAATAATATTATGAATGAGAAAGAAACCATAGTTACAGATATTTAATAAGTCATTTAAGGAGTAAGTATTAAGCAACCACTGTGCACCAGACATTATTGTATGCTCTAGTATTATAGACATAACAAAACAGAAAAGTAAAATCCCTCCCTTAGTGGAATTATCAAACATGGAGAGAAAGACAATAGGCCAATAAGTAAGATGAATTATTAAACTATGTACAGACAGTAAGAAGTAATACGGAGAAAAAGGAAGTAAGAAAGAGGGTTACAAGTTTTTAGAGAGATGGTAAGGAAAGATCTTATTGAAAATTAAAATTGAGTAAAGATAGGAAGGACAAGTATGAGTAAAACGTACACATATCAGGGGGAGGGCCTTTTAGGCAAATGAAACAGCTCCTTGAAGTAGTAATATGCTTATTGTGTTCAGGAAAAGCAGAGATTCCTAGATTGAAATTGAGAGGATATAGTAGGTAGTAGAAAATACGTGGAAGATTATGAAAGGTAAGGGATTTGAGAATGAGGGCTTCACGAGCTTCATTTAGGATATATTTCTATTGAAATGAAATTGAAATGCCTATTAGTCCTCCAAATGTAAATTTCGTGAATATGCGTTTAGATGTAGTAGTTTGGAGTTCAGGAGAGATGTTGACTGTGCTGGAGACATTAATTCAGGATTCAATGGCATGTTTATGGTATTGAGATCGCCAAAGGAGAAGGTGTGGGCAAACAGTTCTAAAGTCCTGGTCACTCCAATTAGAAACGGGGCAAAAAAGGAATCACCCCTAATACATACTTAGTCGGAGTGACCAGTGTGTTAGAAGGAAAACTAAGTGAGTATGTTGCCTCGGAGGTCAAGTGACATGGTATCAAATATAGCTGAGAGAAATGTTTCTTGGTTTTATATATTGTTGGTATATATATATAATTAGATGCCTCCAAATCATGAGAAAAACAGTGATAACATTTAACTGAGAAGGTCTTTGAAACAAACAAACAAACGAAGAACAACTTACAAACCTCCCTGAAATGAAGTTTTAGTTTCTTTAAAAAATTCAGAAAAATGTTTACAAAAGTAGTTTTACTGTGGTGATTGAGTAACAAAAATCTGATAGAAAGGGATTCAAATGGGAATTGAGGATAAAACTAGAAAACGATAATGTAAAGACAAATTTAGAAAATAATTTTGCTATAAAATAAAGAAAAAATGTGTTGGTAGCTGGAGGATGATATTCAGTCTACATAGGACTGTTTTTTTAAGGTAGCTAAAATAATACCATTTTTGTGTATTCATGGCAAGTATAGTCAGGCAGGGAATTGATACTGGAGGAGAGAGGGAGAATTTTTTAATAACCTCAAATGGATAAGAGGGACACACAAGTAATTCATAATAATAGGATAAAAGATAGAATCTGTGGGCTCAGAGGCAGATAAATGTATAAATATAGTGATGGGAGGATGTAGAAGTTCTAATTTTGGTCATATGTTCTATGAGAAATAAAAATAGAAGTCAGTCTTCAACAAAAATTATGAATGTAGTAGAGACATAAATGAGAAGTGTGTAAGTATCAAAGGACTAAAGTGATAACGTAGTCTTGCCATGTCTACTTAAAGTGTATGAGCAGAAATTTAGTATGTAAATAATCAGCAAAATTCTGTGTCCTTGTGCAGCCACATTCAACTTTGTGAGTGACGAAAAACAGTGAGTAAAAAGTAGAAATAACCAATGTTTGACATATGTAAGTGAATAAAAGAAAGGAAGAAAGAGACAGTAGTGATACACAAAATACTTATAATAATTGAGTATGGAAAATAAATTAGAAAATATAATAAATAACTATGTTAATGTAGTGAGATTCAGTGAAAATTTGGTAGAGTCAACAGATTGAAGATGTTACAGGGCTGGATGATTTAAGGATATAGAATACCAGAGGAAGAAAATTGAAAATATAAAAAAACAGTAATTGGAGGGTAGAATGTTTGAATTTAAAATGATTAAAGCATTTTATTCATAGTTAATAATAAAGCAAAGGGCATCACAATGGAAAAAATGAAGAAAATATAGAAGATATAATAAATATAAGATAATGGTACATATAATTTTAAAAATATATGTGCAAATATTGAAGTTGGTTGAATTTCTAAGAACACAAACACACTGATTCCAAAATATGGAAAACCTATATCATTAATTTCGCTGAGAAATAACATATAAGTAATTGACGAGGTAATCAAAGATCAAAAATGAAAAAGTCAACTCTTGAACATTTCATGTGCATTTCTGATTAACCTATTAACCTTCAAAATAAATGTCCATCAATAGATAATGGTTAAATACATTAAGGTATATCTATACTACAAATAATATTCAGCCATGACAAGAATAAGGTAAATTTGTATGACCCAAAATGTAAACAAAAAAAATGATTTTTTTTTTTTTTAGTAAATGTGGGTTCAGAGATAGGTAAGTATAGAAATACAGTGGTGGGACTATATAGAAATTTCATTTTGGTTACATTTTCTGAGAAGTAAGAATATAAGTCAGTCTATCAGCAGAGTCTATCGATGAAGTAAAGATCAAAAATAATTGACCAGAAGAGTAGAAATGTCAAAGGACTAAAGTGATAAAATATGCCTGCCATGCCCACTTATACTCTCTGAACAATGGAATACAGTATAATTTGTTATTTTGTTTGTTTAAATAATATGTAAACACAAGAAGGCTTTTTTAAGAGAATACACAAAGTAATGAAGTTAGATATTCTCTTGAGTATGAATTTAAAGTCAGGGATAGAAGAAGACTCATTTTCCAATGCAAACACCTCTGATTTTCATTATGAAGTGTGTGCATATTCATTTTCATGATAGACTTTAGTAAGTCTAAAAATGCCACTATATTCTTGGTGTATATAAGTAGATACCTCAAAATCATGAGAGAGACAGTAATGGTAACATTGAACTGAGAGGATCTTTGAAAAACCATAAAAATGTACAAACTTCCTTGAAATTTAATTTTAGTTTCTTAAATAATTTGAGATATGTAATTCTGTAAAAAAAGATTCATCACTCTACAATAAGTTGTCTTCACAAATATTATTGCTGTAAATTAAAATTTTCCTTTACTTCTGAAGTACATACTATTTTTATATAAAAACAGAAGCAATTCGACAGAATGGCAGTAATTAACATAATAAAAAATTTAGAAATTTTTCATAGTTATTTTCAGGCATTTAGATACTGTTTACCTATAACTTCAAGCTTCCTATAGCTTTCTATCTTCATTTAAATTAGTCAGTATTTTTGTATTAATTTTCATATTCATTTAAACTTAATTTTTGATACTTGATCAGTTCCTCCTTCAGTTTTCAATCTTTTCTTCCCATAGGTAATTTGTGTTAATTCACTACAACATTTTTTAACCTATGAAAGGAAAGGCTGCCATTTCTGTTACTGCTCTTTTCAGATCAGAAATAATCATGTGTGTGTGTGTGTGTGTGTTGCACATATATGCATTGTGTTTTCTGGTAGAACAAATAGAAATAATGTCTGTGTACAGTGCTTGTATGTGATATATAAAATAAAAGTTTGTCAATCTTGATATTAGCTTCAAAATTAAATTCTTAGATGGCCAGAATCATATTTTAAGTTTTTAAGGATTTAAAAAATACTGGCAATTTTGGCTTTGAATGTTCTATAAAACAACCATGAAAAAAATCCATGAATAATGTTTAGTTTTTGAGAAATTATATACTTAATGCTGGCGTGATTATCATTTTTATTATATAGTTATGTATATTACCTATAGAATAATAAATATAAAACTAAATGAGTAAACTGGAAGTTTGAAGGAATGCTTTAAATGTACAACTGGGGGATTTTAGAGAATTACCCTTTCTCTTTCAAAGCTCATAGTGCCCGGATATACTGATCACTAGTTATATAGCAATTAGAGGTTCCCACTTCTCAGCTCTTAGATATCATGTACCCGGAGCACAGTCTACCTTGGCACCCTAATTTATCAAATCAGCTAGACAATTTAAAAATCCCCTGAAAATACTTTTAGCCCCGGAACTTCAAAGTAGCTTGGCTTTCTGTTCAGTGACTGCATCCTCTTCCTCTAAAGCAGTCTACTCCCTCAGTGGTGTTCTGAACAAAATTCACAAGAAATGTATTTTCTTTGTAAACAACCTCCTGTTTTTCCATCTTTCTCATGCCTTCATTTCCTACAAACTTCCTTTGAAAAAAATCTCAATTTATCTTTTTGAATTTTTGCACTTGATATTTTTTCTCATTCTGAGAACTATGATGATACATTTCAAGTAAAGATAAAAAAATCTTAATTTCTCATTATTTTTTTCTGTGACCTGGTGCTATTATAAAAGTAAAATATTAAGTTCTATTGTCTAATGTGGTAAAGCATAGAGTTTATACTCTCATTTAGGGCTTTTAATAATACTGAATAATTATTGTACTTATTCCTGATGGTGTTCTTGAAATGCATTTTACATTTAACAGTCTCACTAATTTTCTTAACATCATCATCTACATTTATTTCTAGCAAATATGCTTCCTGCTTAGGAGAGAAAGAGTTGACACGCTTTGAGTTAATTTCTTACCTTCACTTATTCATTCATTTAACTTAAGGGCTTAATCTGCCCTCTGAAAGATACCATGTTTTATATTGGAGAAACAAGAATAGATTATTACTTCTCCCTTAGGGGATTCAGAAATGGATAGAAAACAAATATATAAGCAATATGTGCATCAAGGTAGGTACTGTGAAGGGATATGTAATACATATTGGGCAGAACTGGACACAAAGTAATTTTGATAGGAAAGACTATGTAGATTATAAATACATATTGGTATACACATTGGAAAGAATATTCCAAGAAAAGGCATCAGTATGTAAAAATTGTGCAAATGTCAAAGTGATATAGGGTTCAAGGAACCATAGGACCTTGGTGTGATGGAATCACAGAATAACATTTTCAACAAATAATTTGAAAAAATTAATTGAGAAACAATATAATGTGGCTGAGAATGTGAAAAGTTGGAACAGTAATAGCAGTTTGAGGATGTTTACAACAGTTCAAGGAATAAATGATGATGTCTAAAATGAGACAAGGGCATTGGAAAGAGAAAGGAGTTATACTAGATACTGAGGATCTCCAAAAGGAGACATTTGGTGGCTATCTGAACAGAGCCAATGAGGAAGAGGAATGGGTCAATATTGTTGCTGGTGTCGAGAACTGAAGAATAGGAAGGAAAGCCAATTTTTCAAGAAAATATTTTGAGCTCTGTTTTGCCCATATTGATTTTAGGTACATTTTAAACGCTCACAAGGAGGCATACTCATTTGAATGCCACATGCTTCTAAATATAACAGGAGGCTTTTTCCCTTCAAAAAAAAAATCTCCAAGTAAAGAAGGAGTATCTTGGGTTTGGATCGCTACTACAGCTCTCATATTATGAGGATGTTGTGTTTTTTTTTTTTTTTCAATTATTTTATTTGGAGCATCAAAGCATTGTTGAGAGAACACACATTAATTGAAGTCTGAAATAACTTCAGTCAATGCTAATATGGGATATTCATAGAGGTCACCAATATGAAAGCAAAATAAGAAGCAAAGAAAATTAACAAGTAGGCATTATTTCTGGGAATGTGACCTCACAGATTTAAAGGCTGCATGTCATTTTAAACAAGGTCATTAAATAATTTAAAGAAGCAGTAGAGAAAATGGGTATGTAGCAGAGATCATAAAGACACTCCAGGAAAAGTGTAAATAAAATAGATTCTAATGTTGTACAAATGACTTACCGTGGCTTTGAACAAAATTTACAGTGACAGCAAAATTCATGGATTCAACATTGACTGCCTCTCATGTAACATAACATAGATGCTCATGAAGATGATATCTATAGAAATCTGGGTTACATAAATCGAAAAAGTCACCCTAATAAAATTAGAGTCTGATGTTGAAAATTAAAGTTTGAATAGAATAGTTTCATTATTATTTTATATACTATGTGCTTTTAAATATGTATGTATAAGTAAATTAAATATTATGATTCGAATTTTGAATATTTAATCTGCAGTCTGAGAGTACATATTTAAAATTCCCTTTAGGAATTTAGATTACTTTATATTTGTGTTTACCTTATCTTTCAGCATTCATGTTAAATGGACCTAGAGCTCCCAATAGTAGTGTGTAGCTTATAAATGCCAAATAAGGATTTGAAACACATACCATATGCATTGAATTATGGGCCTTGATCTTTCTATGGTACAATTTTTACTCTACCAGGTATGTGCAGTTTATGCAATTGTATTATTTCAATTAATTACTTTCCCTTCAGTTTTTTACTAGAACTCTAACTTAGCCTCCAAGCCAGATAGTAGGAGCTAGAGTCCAGCTTCTTAGCACTTCATCACCTTCTGACCAGGGTATTATACTGAAAGCCATATTTCCAGCTCCTAACTGGTGTTCCACTCTAAATTAGATGTGTCCCTTCTGGATTCAAAGCACAATGGCCATCGTAATGCAAACATAGGCAATGGCCAGAAACAACTGCTGCTGTGCTGCATCCACTAATTAAATCTCTCCAGGTATTGGGGTGGTCGCTGAGGTTGCATAGTAAACGAGAAGTTTAAAGTGTTGTGGACAACCATCCTGCAATCACAGCGGGCAGGCAGGTGACATTATGAAAATACAAGCCGAGACACAGAAAGAAACCAGGTCTATGAACAATATTTTAAAATCTTCACTCAAAATCCTAAAGTCTGCTTAAGTTCTTGCTATACAGGTCCATGAAAATCTTTTATTATTTAAGCTATTTTGTGTGTGATTTCTTTTATATGCAACCCAATTTAACTTCATTAATATTTAATCTCTTATGTTTTTCTTAAATATGGTCATTTCTCCTTTCCCATTGCAAAGGTATTCTCTCTGAACTCAGTTTTCCTATATTCAACCTACCGCACAGCTGAACTTTTAAGGGTATGATTATAACACCTATTAGCTCTAGCTTCTCTGAGTAGTGGGTCTAAGGTTCTTGTCGTGACATTCAAGGCCTTTATAATCTAGTTCCTTTTAAATTCCCAGTCACATTCCCAAACGCTCCGTGTAACACTATGCCTTGCCTATGGTTCCCCAAGTCCTTTTTTTCCACAATCTGTAGTTTACACATGTTAACCTCTGTATCAGATTTGTCTCTTATCCAATTCTACAATGAACCTTCTACTCATCTTTCAATACTCAGCTCAAATTTCAGTTACACTAGGAACCTTGTTTCCTCATGTAGAGAAAACTGTTCCTCTCACTGTGTTTCCCTTGCAGTCTTGGATATTTCACAACTGATTAAGTACTGTCTTTTATCAATACATATGTATTAGATTATAAGATCTTTGATGACAGAAATTTTGTTTTATTCATCTTTTTTTTTTTTTAGGAATCTAGCCCAGTACTTGGGAGATATCCATGTGCAGCAAACACAGAATAAATGCTAGAATGACAAAAGGCAGGAAGAAAGAAGCAAAATAAAACAGCTTTCATGGAACAATTAAAATCTGAGCATAGAAGACAGTTTTTAAGAGTAAGGAGTATAGTTGGTACAAATTGTAGATGACTCCAATTTAAGAGACGATTAATAAAATCTGTTAATGTTTCTCCACTAGGAATCACAGATAATTCATTATTTCATCTATTGCTTGATAACTAGTAGAATGAACCTTATTCATCTGAAGGTTATAAAAAGCAATTCAGTTTTAGTGTAAAGGCCAAAGAATACAGAAACCCCAAATATATTATTTTAAAAAGCCAATTTAATCAAATAACATTTTCTTAACAATGCAGCAGAAAATACAAGTGTACAGACTAGCATAGGATTCATGTAGATACATTGACAGAAGGTGCTTTTTAATGGTGACCATGAGATTTTTCAGGAATCAGTCTATAAAATTACAAAGAAAATTTTGACACAGAAAAAAGAATGCCTTTTCTAGGGTATAGTTATTCATAAATATTTTAAAATCAATAATAAAATCACTTTCAGAAATCAATATCACTGTCTCATTGTAGGGACTGGATATTTCTTTGGGTAATTTCATGGTTTTTAGCTTTCATCTTAGGTCCTAAAATGCTCAAGTGCAATTTAAAAATAATTTGGTACTTCTAATTTGGGGGTACTCTTAAGCATGTGAAAGGACAGTTGGATTGATGAATATCTTTTCCTGATAGAGAAAGCTAGTACTCAAAATAGAATACTTAGAAAATCTATCAATAGTCTGACAGGAGCTGTTTAACTTCATATTATTGACTAAGAGCATATCCATGTTATTCAGTTTGGGAACAGTCTCTCTTCTAGGGAGTTAAAATCCAGTGTGGCTAGAACTGCACAACTGAGGAATATTTAATCTCCTAAAGTCAATAACACTTGAAATTACAAAAGTTATATTCAGTTAAAATGAGTTCTTATAAAGATCAATTATAATAAAGGTCCAAAGGATATACTATCTTCTGTAATTTCTATTTTGATTAATGGTATTATCTTCTAAAGAGTCGACCAAGCCAGAAAACAAAGTAATCCTAAATTTCTCCCTCTCACATTATTTCTACTTCCCAATTAAGTTTCCAGTCTCTACACTCAATACCTTTATGTTTTTACTGTCACTCTGCTAAATTTCTAAATAGTTTTCCCATAGTCATTCCTGTTCCTTGCAAGCTGTTTTCTGTATGTGACTTTCAGACATCTTCACTTCCTCAATGGGTCAAACATGAACTATGTTCCCACATCCCACATGCTCCTTCCTCAAACTTTTCTGTCTAATTAAATGACAACTCAAGTTTTCCAGTTTCTTAGTTCAGAAAAACTTTCTTTCATAATGTAGCAAATGTATCAGTACATCATATAGGCTCAACTTCTTAAATGTATCCAGAATTACCCATTTATCACGGTCTTGTCCCACTGATAGCTGATATTCTTATGCAACCCATCCTTATCTATTGCCTGATTTGCTGACATAGCCCTCTAACTCTCCTATCTGTTTCTATACTTGGTCCATCGCAGTCTATTATGCATATACTTCCTAGAAATGAAAAAAAAAAAAAAAAAAGAAATTAACTCAGATCATGTCTCTCTCTGCTCTAAATTTCTGCTAGTTTTCCATATAATTATATTCTTAAGAAGGTCCATAATTTTTCCCTGGCTACTTTTATGAACTTATCTCCTATTACACTTCGTCTTACTCCCTTCATTTCAGCCATTAGCTTCCTTGCCATTTTTCTGTACGTGCCACACATTTTAGTGCCTTGCAGTTTTACATGTAGTATCTCTTCAGCCTAGAACACTCTTCCCTCAGTAAACCACTTGACTTATCTCCTCAAATATCGCTACATCAGAAAAATCCTCCCTGGTCACTTTTTTAAAAGGAAACTCAATCCTCTCTCATTTTCTATCCCCTTATACTTTTTAATTTGTATTTGTAGTACTTATAACTACCTGATATTTATTTATTTGCAGACCAATAATTAAGTTCCAGTGTTAAATAGTAAAGGTCTAACACCACTATGGAATATCTGCAAAAGCTGGAAGAAGTAGCCATCCCCTCAAATGTGCAGACATCAATGTAAAGAGCCAACAATTGTGAAAAATTAGGGAAATATGACACTACCAAAAAAATACATAGAGCTTTAGTAATAGTCCTAAAAGAATTAAAGAGTTATGAAATGTCTGGGAAATAATTCAGAATAAATATCTTGAAGAAGCTTAGCAAATCACCAAAAATTATGCATAGAAAATTAAATAAAATTAGAAAGCAATCCAGGAATAAAATGAGAAATTTGACAAAGAAATATAAACACTTAGAAAATAAAAGTCCTAGAACTAAAGAATGCAGTAGCTGGACTGAAAAACTTACTGAAAATCTTTACCAGCAGACTTGATCAAACATTGAAAAGAATGTTCTTTAGACAGAACATATGACATTACTCAATTAGAGGAGCAAAAAGATTTAAAAAGTACAAATACTTTTATTATTGCAGCAAATAAAAGTCTAGAGGCACAAAACTCAGTGATAAAAGCAAATACACAGAAAAATTCAAAATAATCTAATGCTGTAATCAAGGTATGAAAACCACTTGTCTATCTTTAGTATGGAGACTAAAAACTATATTGAAGAAAATAATAACTACAATAACTGGTTAAGAGATAAGCACTATAAAGTGGAGTAAATTTTAATACCCAAAAGTCAAAACGTGAGGATGGGGGATATTGTTAGTGTGTGGTTTGTTTTTGTTTCTTTTCCATTCTTTGCAATTAAAGTTGAGTTGTTATCAGTTTACCTGTAACTATAAGATAGTTTTTGTAAGCCTCATGCTAACCGCAAAGCAAAAGCCTATAAGAGATACACTAAAAATAAAGAGCACAGGGTCAAAACAAACTACAAGAGAAAAGCTCCTAAGTACAAAGGAAACGAATAAGAGACAGAGAAAAAGGAAGAAATTATGTACAAAACAACCAGAAAACAAGTAACAAAATGGTAGTTGTAAGTCCTTACCTATTAATAATAACTTTAAAGGTTAATGGATTAATTCCCCAGTAATGAAAAGTCTTTTATCAAAAAAACAAACAAATGGAAAACCAGGACCTGATGGCTTTACTGTTGAATTCTAACAAACATTTAAATAAAATCTAATACCAACTCTCCACAAATGCTTCCAGGAAATTAAAGAGGGAAAATTATTTCCAAACTCAATGTACAAGGCAATCATTATTCTGATTCGAAACAATACAAAGACAAAGTAAGAAAACTGTAGGCCAATATCTCTGATGAAGATAGATGAAAAAATTCTCAAAGAAATATTAGCAAACTAAATTCAGTAGCATGTCAATAACATCACTTATTATAATAACGTGAGATTCACTCCAGGAATGCAAGGATGGTTCATCATATACAAATGCATAAATGTGAGACATAATATTAATAAAAAGAAAGTGAAAAACCATATGATTATTTCAATAGTTGCAGATGAAGCATATGACAAAATTTAACATCTGTTCATGAGAAAAAAAAGAAGCCTCCATAAATTAGGCATAGAAGATGTGTACCTTAACACAATAAAGTTAAAATTCATATATGTCAAACCCACACACAGCTAATATAATATGAATGGAAAAAAGCTGAAAACTTTTCCTCTAACATGAGAAACAAGAAGAGAATGCCCACTCTCACCACTTTTGTTCAGTATAACTCTAGGAGTCCTAGCCAGAACAATTAGGCAAGAAAAAGAAATAAAACATATGCAAATTGAAAAAAAATGGCTAAATTTGTTTCTGTTTGTAGATGACATAATCATATATATGATACACCAAATACTCCACCAAGAAAAAAAAAAAAACACTGTTTGAGCCAATAAATAAATTCAGTAAAGTTGCAGGATACAATATCAACATGGAAAAATCAATAACATTTAAACACACTAACAGCAAACTTTCCAAAAAACAAAATAAGAAAACAATCTCATTTACCATAGGATCAAAATGAATAAAATACTTAGGAATAAATTTAATCAAGAAGGTGAGAAACCTCTACAATGAAAACAATAAAACATTGATGAAATTGGAGAAGACACAAATAAATGAAAAGATAATCCTGATAATGAATTGAAAGAGTTAATATTGTTAAAATGTTCATACTCTCCAAAGTGATGTATAGATTAAATGTAATTTCTATCAAAATGCCAATGACATTCTTCACAGACACAGAAAAGAAAATCCTAAAATTTGCATGGAACCCCAAAATACCTTAAATTACCAAAACAAACAAACAAACAAAAAACTTGAGCAAAAAGAAGAAAGCTGTAGATATAACACGGTCTGACTTCATGATATTCTGTAAAGTGGTAATAAACAAAAGTAGCATGATATGGCATAAAAACAGACATTCAGACCACTGGAACAGAAAGTCCAGAAACAAATTCACACATTTACAACCAATTGATTTTCAGCAAAACTCTGCTAAGAACATACAATGATGAAAGGAAATGCGCAGTTAGTGTTTAATAGGTGTGAAGTTTCAGTTTGGAAAGTTTAAATAGTTCTGAAAATGGATTATGGTAATGGTTGCAGAATAATGTGAATGTCAGAACATTACATTTAAAAATGATGAAAGTGATAGACTTTATGTATCTTTCACCACATACACAACATGATTGCTTAGGGTAACATTCACTGAGAAGGTGACACTTAAACAAATATTTGATAAAGATGAGGAACCTAAGCCTTTTGATATCCACAAGAAAGAAGGCCTATGTTACTGGAGTAGATTAAAAACAAGGGAGGTAAGTAATGAAGTCAGATAAGTAATGGGATGAAGGGGACAGACTGAGACAGAATTGAAAGCTGAGAACTGAAAATAGACATTGGATTTAGCAATATGCTCTTCTCTGTAGTCAGTACTAATTAGAAAAGGGTAGTTTTCATGGCTGATGTGCTGAAAATGTATATTGAGAAGGAATACAAGAGAATTGGAGGAAAGCATATCCTAAAATATTAAATACAATGAGAATCATGCATTTTTGAGTTAAAACAATCCCTTCCATCTAATCTAGTATCCCGTCTTAAAAGAAAGAATGAAAGAGGACTTTTGCAACAGAGCAAAGAGGGTTTACAGATTTGTCTAATGTTTTGCAACATATTCTGTGCAATGAATAGTCATTTTCTCACTCTAACATAGAATTTATTAAGTCAGTTTTCACACAGTTTCTCATTTACTCAGAGCCTTAGGTAACATTTTTTTAGATCCTCAAATTGAATACAAAAGCTTTTATTCTTTGTGGTTCAGGATTAATATAATAATTAAGGAAAGGTTTTGACTTTGTATTTTAAAGGTACAACCAAACCATCATGAGTCTTATTTCACATTTATTAAAAATTTCCCCTTCTTTTTCTTGACTCTAAGTAAATTAAATGAAATGGCCTCCAAGGTTATTGTTATATGTAGACTATTCAACTGCAGGGTATTGAACTATATAATCTACTTTCATCCCATTAGAGTTGTATCACTCTTAGTCTTCGGTTGTGAGTAGACAATTAGATACAAATGGTTTTCAAATGGATTTACTATAAAATGCTAGTGGAAGAAAATTTCAGGATCTTTGATGTTTTTTATTTGAAGTGTAAACTATTAACTATTCTAAAAATCCCTTAATTTGAGTATCGATATACTCCACCGAGATCATAATGTTTGGGGTGATAACATCGGCAGAAATCAGTACCTTTTCAAACATAAAAGACAAACCTGAAAATTATGAACCTTTACATTTTTTCCTATGCAATTTATTACACTTACCATATTTAAAGTTTTTAAATCAAGCATATACCTGGGTTGAGACAGTAATGTCCTAATTGGTCTCTTTGACTCTAGATTCGCCTATCTCCATTATAGGGTACACACTATTGTAGGATTAATCTTATTAAATCACAGTTTCCAGAGAATCACTTCTTGCTTTAAAAATAGGGCTTATTAACTAAATATTTGCTTTATTGAATTAAGGATGTAAATGTGTGTGTATGACAAAAATGGTTACCTGTTTCTACTGCACTAACATGATACATTTTTACTAAAATTGTAACAACGTCCGTAAATAATTCATTTTACAAATAACTATTTTTTAATTTATTTTCTTTTTTCCAAGTGATAATTTTCTTGTTGATATTACAAAGGGTCCACAATGGTTAAAGTTTGCATATTCAAGGCCTAGAGAATGATCTCTGGAAGATGCATGACTGTATAAAAACTCATTTGAAATTACTGTTAAGATTTTATTATAAATATATGTGTGTACAGGTGAGTTTATGTTTGTGTATATACACATATGTATCTTAAAGTCTAATAACCATACATGTATGTGTGTTGTGTATGTATGTATGACTTTTCTAAACCTTTGTCATAAAATCAAGTTTGTCTCAAAAAGTAACCAGAGCTTCATTTTCAGCCATGGTATTTACACTACCATTTACAATGCAGCTGTAAACAAAGGGATAATTGAAAAATGAGTATAAAAATCTATAAAACAGGCCAGGCATGATGGCTCACGCCTGTAATCCCAGCACTTTGGGAGGCTGAGGATCACAAGGTCAGAAGTTCGAGACCAGCCTGGCCAATATGGTGTAATCCCATCTCTACTAAAAATACAAAAATTAGCTGGGTTTAGTGGCGTGTGCCTGTAATCCCAGCTACCCAGGAGGCTGAGGCAGGATAATCACTGGAACCCAGGAGGCAGAGGCTGCAGTGTGCCAAGATCACTCCATTGCACTCTTGCCTGGGCAACAGAGCAAGACTCCTTCTCAAAAAAAAAAAAAAAGTATAAAACAACTATTTTTATATATCATGCAAAGCTATAGTCTGATCACTTGGAGAGTTACAGAAAAGAAGCAAATGAGAGGATTCCTGCACTGACTCTGGCTTTCTGCCTGGAGGTCCTTTCCTGAATGGGAAAGCAGATCAGCAGCAGAATATTGCAATCTTGTGGAAATAAAGAAATAGGTATCAGACTTTGAGCTGATGGATATAGCCAGGACTAGCGGGGCAGGTGTTAGAGAGAAGGGAGCAACAACAACAACAACAACAAACCAGTTTCAGATATCTGAATAGGAATCTCTGAGAGTCTTTAGCTAAATATTAATCTGTGTTTGCATAGGTTAAAAAATCATAAGACCAAAACAAGTTAACAACTGTTGGGAAACTATAGAATGGACAATTGCTTGATCCTTTCTCCTCTTTTTCTTTTGCAAATTTTCTTAATATATATTGTAGACCAATAGGAATTCATTTAGGTACTTTAAAGATATCTTGCCCTTTCCTTTTGACTAAGATAGATTCTGATAAAAGTTTATGTAATCCTTATCTTTATTCTTCTGTATGTATTATCTCTTTTCTCTGGTGGTCTTTTCTCAGAAACATTTCTCAGAGCAACACAAGGCTGAGAGGCATTTGATTCATTAGCCCAGAGTACAGAAACTTATTTTAATACTTTGGAAAATCAGTGGATACCACAAAGGGTCATATCTTAGTAAGCAGGCTATTTGGTAATACCTAAAAGAGTTTTCTTATTTTTATTTTTTTTTAGACAGGGTCTTGTTCTGTCACCCAGGCTGAAGTGGAAGTAGCATGATCACAGCTCACTGCAGTCTCAAATCCCCGGGCTCAAAGGGTCTTCCCTGCTGAGTAGCTGGGACCACGAGTGGGTGCCACCACAACTGGATCATACTTTATGGAGACCAGGTCTCCCTATGTTGCCCAGGCTAAAGAGTTTAAAATTATGCATTCAATCAATCTGTTCTGCAAGTAACATAACTACCTGCTAAATAAATTAAGCATTCTTTAAAAAAAGAAAGCTAAATCCAAACATTCAACAACATAACTTTCTCAATGTTTTGCAACAAATAAACGTTTACTAGAAACATGTATTAGTTTTCTCTTGCTGCCACAATAAATTATCACTAATTTAATGGCTTGAATTATACAAATACATTACCTTGCAGTGCAGTAGGTCACAAGATTAGTAAGGGTCTCACTAGATTGAAATTAAGGTGTTGACAGGCTGCATTCTTTTCTGGAGGAGCTAAGGGAGAATTGGTTTCTGCCTTACTGGGGTTATTAGCCAAATTTAGTTTCTGGTGGTTTTAGGACTGAGGTCTCTATTGGCCTTATTTACAGTTTTGCAGGCTGTAGAAATCGAGGCTCATTCCCAGCTTCCAGAAACTATAGAGTTCCTGGTACATCACTACCTTTCTCCATCTGCAAAGCCAGCAGCAGGAGGTGGACTCCTTTTCACGTTGCAACTTTCTGACCTCAGCCAGAAAATGATATGCACTTTGAAGAGCTCCTTTAATTAGACTGGCCCACCCAGCTATTCTAGGATAATGTCCTTAGCTCAAAGTCTGTATCCTTAATGGTAAAGTATCCTTTACCATGTAAATATAATAAATATATTCACAGATTCCAGGGATTAGGGCATTAATATCTTTGAAGGGAGTGGTAGCATTATTTGCCCATTGTATTATGCGAAAAAGCAAAAAACAAAACTCATATACGGATGAAAATCAGTCATTAGATATCACTCCAGAAATGACAGAAATGATTTAATCTCTATGAAATTCATTGACAGATATGGATGTATAAAGTTATAAACATTATAAACATAAGAAATATATACATAAATATTTCTTGTATTTATATATTTATAAACACAATACATAGTTCTTTATAATATTTTATATTATATATAAATATAAATAAAAATAAAAATATGAAAATAACGGGGAGAGAAATCGAAGATATAAAAAAGAGACTAGGTTGAAATAATACGAACAAATAAATAATTCTCAAAAGGAAAAATTTACTCCAATTAAGAGCAGGATAAATATTATAGTAGAAAATATTAATGCATTTGAACACATAGTGACAAAGTATTCAAACTGAGGCTCAGAGAAAGAGTGTGGAAAAAGCTTGAAAACTGAACAGGATCTCAGGGACTTATGACAAAATATCAAGTAGTTTTCATATATGTATAATTAGAACCCAAGAAGGAAAAAAAGAAAGGAACAACGAATAGCCAAAGGTTCTCTAAATGAGATGAAAAATATAACCTTACAGATCCTTAAAATACTAAAACCCATTCACAATAATAAAAATAACAATGCACCAAGGTACATCATAAGTAGATTGTTGAAAATCAGTAATAAAGAGAAATTCTTAAAGACCACCAGAGAAAAGAGATAATACATACAGAAGAATAAAGATAAGGATTACATAAACTTTTATCAAAATCTATCTTAGTCAAAAAGAAAGGGCAAGATATCTTTAAAGTACCTAAATTAATTCCTATTGGTCTACAATATATATTAAGAAAATTTGCAAAAGAAAAAGAGGAGAAAGGATCAAGCAATTGTCCAAATATTTGGAAAATGAATTACAAAGTTCTAAATAAAAAAATCTCAAATGCAAAATCCAAGTACCAAGAAAAACTATTTAGTAAATATTTAGTAAATATTTTGATTTGAATGGTGAAAAAGTCTCAAAACCAACATATCTAAATTTGTGAGCTGCAACTTAAACAGTGCTTAGAAGGAAGTATGTGTCATTGAATACTTGTATTGGGAAAGAAGAAATGTTTACAGTCAGAGCCTAAGCTTGCAACTCAGGAAACTAGAAAAAAAAAAGCAGGTTAGCCCAAAGTAAGCAGGAGGAAGGGAAAAATAAAGGTTAAGATTAGAATTAAATATAATAGGAAAAAAATATGAAAGATCTATGAAAGCATAAATTTGTTCATAGAGAAGATCAATGAAATTTTTCCAAAAAAGAGAGAAAACACAAATCACCAATATTAAGAATGAGAAAGTGGATATTGCTACAGATCCTACCAACTTTAAAGAATTAACAAACCTTAATTATTGAAGAAGTCATTAAGAAGGCTGTGTATGTAGAAAATCCTAAGAAATCAAAAATAAACGCAAGAATTAATAAATAAATTTAGCAAGTTTGCAGGTACATGGTCAACATAAAATTACTTCATTTCTATAGTATGAGGCCAAACAATTGGGAAAATGCAATTTTAAAAATTACCATTTACAACAGCATGAAAAACCTGAAACACTTACTAAATTTACCACAATAGCTGTGAAATCTGTAAATTAAAAACTTAAAATATTGGTGAGAGAAATGTAGAAGTATCTACATAAACAGTTAATTATGTAAGTGAATCAGAATAAGTAAACTTAGTATATATAAATTATGCTTTAATAGAGCTGTTAATTATAAAAAATTATATTTGAAAAATTTTGGCTAGGCTTATGCCTGTAATCCCAGCACTTTGGGAGGCCAAGGCAAGTGGATCACTTGAGGTTAGGGGTTTGAGACCAGTGTGGCCAACATGACAAAACCCAGTCTCTACTAAATAAATACAACATTAGCAGGGTGTGGTGGTGCTGGCCTTTAGTCCCAGCTACTTGGGAGGCTGAGGCAGGAGAATCGCTTGAACCCACGAGGCAGAGGCTGCAGTGAGCCAAGATCCAAGATCGCACCATTGCACTCCAACCTGGGCAACAGAGCAAGACTCTGTCTCAAAAAAAAAGAAAGAAAAAAGGCATATCCATAAGCATCACCCAACTGGATATCAAGTATCCCCGTTAGACTGACATAATACAATGGCTTGATGAGTCAATCTTGAGTAAGATAACTAATCCAATAAATGTACCTCCTGAAAAAATGTCTCTCATGTCTTCACTTTCTGTGGCTGAAATTTTAGCAGAATCATTCCAAATGCTAATAAATATTTTTTCTCCTTCTCACAGCTAGCAAAATCTCAGAATGCATAGAATTTCAAATGCTATCAAATTGCAGCCACAGTGACGAGATATGCCACTGAGCATTGGGCAGCTACAGCCAGATGCCTTTACTTCATGTCAGGAGGTCGTGCCTGTACCGTGTAGTAATGACCAACTGTTTACCTAGCAGTGCTAGACTGATGGGTCCTCCCCCTTAATCACTGCTGTATGGCAAGTGAAACCAGCCAAAACCACGCATTTCTGGCTGCTTTTACAACATCTAGAATTAGATGAAATGATCCCTTGAGAACAGTATCTGGGTTCAGCAGAAATTGTTAGAGTCCCTGAAGACAAAACTTGGAAGAAGACAAAAAGAGCAAGGAAGATGTATTATCCCTCTTTCTTCCCTTTTACATGCTTTTGTTCCAAATAACAATTTTTTTGTTATGTCTTTCATACTGTCTGTCCGAGACACCTTGTGTGACCAGGCAACTGCATCTTTGTGACACATCATGGAAAGCTGTTCAGCACAGTAGCACACCAATTTGTGTTGCTTCTTATGTTTCTCCTCTTTACTTTTTTTCTTCCTTAATCTTCCTGTCCTGAGATTTTACTCTCCTCCTCCCAAAATTACACAAAAAAGAGAAAAATCAGCATTTTTCTTACTTTATTTCTGTTTTCTAGGGATCTGTGTTAAGAAGTAGAATGGCAGCAATTCATTAAATCAATAGTTACCGTCTAAGTTGTCCTTGGTTTTTATATTCAAGACTTTGCAGACTTGGGACTTGCATATGTAGAGTGTGATTTTATCCATAAAACAGATTTTTAAAAAGTTTTTCGTGCCATCATTATTCTTAAGTTCTCATTTTTTTTTTTTTTTTTTTTTTTTTTTTTTTGAGACGGAGTCTCGCTCTGTCGCCCAGACTGGAGTGCAGTGGCGCGATCTCGGCTCACTGCAAGCTCCGCCTCCCGGGTTCACGCCATTCTCCTGCCTCAGCCTCCGGAGTAGCTGGGACTACAGGCGCCCGCCACCACGCCCGGCTAATTTCTTTTTGTATTTTTAGTAGAGACGGGGTTTCACCGTGTTAGCCAGGATGGTCTCGATCTCCTGACCTCGTGATCCGCCCGCCTCGGCCTCCCAAAGTGCTGGGATTACAGGCTTGAGCCACCGCGCCCGGCCCCTAAGTTCTCATTTTTTAAGCATCTGTGGATAGATGCAGAATAATCCCCACCTCCCCTCAATGCTCACTCCAAGGAGATTAAATTTTAATCCTTAAAATCTGTAAACATTTTGAATTTCATAATAGAAAAGGCCTTGTGTGATTAAATTAAGGACATTGAGTTGAAATTCTCCTGTGTTATCCAGGTAGGCCTAATGTAATAACAAGAGTCTTTACTAGTGAAACAGTGAGCTGGAAAGGTCCGACTGATAAACATGAGCGACTCAGTGACCATTTCTGGCTTTAAAATGGAAGAGTGCGACAAGCAGAGGAATTGGAAAGCCTCTAGAAACTGGAAAAGGCAAGAGAATGGGAGTCTAGAGAGTCAAGGAGGAACCCAGCCCTGCCATCAGGACTAGATTTTAGCTCAGTAAGATTCATTTTGTATTTCTGGCATCTAGAAATGAAATAAATTTGTATGGTTTCAAGCCACTAAGTTTGTGGTAAGCTGTTATCGCAGCAAGAAGAAATTAATACAGAGGCTTTAGAATTCTTGTCATAGAATATTTACCAATGTAGAAATAGGTTTTGTGGTTGTGATTTTTAAAAATAATTTCAACTTTTATCCTAGATATAGAGGGTTCATGTGCAGAAATGTAACATGAGTATATTGCATGATGCTGAGGTTTAGGGTACAGATCCTGTCACCCAGATAGTGAGTATAGCACCCAAGAAGTAACTTTTTAACCCATGCTCCTTCTTCCTCCCCTTTCTAATAATCCACAATATCTACTGTTCCCATCTTTATGCCCATGAGTACCTGATATTTAGATTCCACTTATAAATGAGAATATGTGGTATTTGGTTTTCTGTTCCTGTGTTAATTCACCTAGTATTATGGCCTTCAGCTGTGCTATTATGAATAACATTGTGATGAACATAGGAGTACATGTGTCTTTTGGTAGAACAATCTACTTTGTTTTGGATATTTACCACTGTTTTCCACAGTGGCTGAACTAATTTACAATCCCATCGACAGCACATAAATGTTCCCTTTTCTCTGAAGTCTCACCAGCATCTGTTATTATTTGACTTTTTAATAATAGCCATTCTGACTGGTGTGAGATTGGAACTCATTGTGATTTTGATTTGCATCTCTCATAGTTAATGATGATAAGCCTTTCTTCATACGTTTGTTGGCTACGTGTATATCTTCTTTTGAGAAGTGTCTGTTCATGTCTTTTGCTCATTTTTTATGAGGTTGTTTTTTGATTATTGATGTAAGTTCCTTATAGATTTTGGATAGTGAACCTTTTTTGGATGCATAGTTTGCAACTATTTTCTCTCATTCTGTGTGATGTCTGTTCACTGCATGGGTGGTTTATTTTGCTGTGTAGAAGTCCCTTAGTTTAATTAGTTCTCACTTGTCAATATTTGTTTTTGTTGCAATTGCTTTTGGGGACTTACCAACAATTCTTTGCCAAAGTGCCAAAGTCAGTGTCCAGTGGGGTATATCCCAGGTTTTTGCTAGAAATTGTTGTGGTTTGAGTTCTTATATTTGAATCTTTAATTCACCTTTAGTTAATTTTTTAATATGGTGAAGTGTAGGGGTCCAGTTTCACTCATCTGCACATGGCTAGCCAGTTATCCCAGCACCATTTATTGAATAGAGAGCACTTTCTCTATTGCTAGGTTTTGTTAGCTTTCAAAGATGAAACTGTTGTAGGTGCATGGCTTCCTTTCTAGGTTCCATATTATATTCCTTTGGCCTATGTGTCTGTTTTTGTACCAGCACAATGCTGTTTTGGTTACTATAGCCTTATGGTATAGTTTAAAATTGAGTAGTGTGATGCTTCTGGCTTTGTTCTTTTTATTTAAGAGTGTTTTGGCTCTTTAGCTTCTTTTTTGGTTCCACATGCATTTCAGAATAATTTTTCATAATTCTGTGAACAATTACGTCAGTAGTTTGATAGAAGAAACAGCACTGAACCTGTGAATTGCTTTGCGCAGTATGGCCATTTTAATGTTATAGATTCTTCCAAACCATGAGCATAGAATTTTTTTTTTTAATTTGTGCCATCTCTGATTTTTTCATAAGTGTGTTGTAGTTCTCCTTGTACAGACCTTTTACCTTCTTGGTCAGGTGTATCCCTAGGTATTTTATTCCTTTTGCAGCTATCATAAATGGGATTACATTCTTGATTTGGCTCTCAGCTTGAACATTACTCATATATAGAAATGCTACTAATTTTTGTACATTCATTTTGTAACCTGAAACTTCTCTGAAGTCATTTTTCAGTTCAAGGAACCTTTTGGCTGAGTCTTTAGGTCATTCTAGGTATAGAATCATATTATCATTGAAGAGGGGTGATTTGACTTCTTTTCCTATTTGGGTACTTTTTATTTATTTCTCTCACCTAATTAATCTGGCTAGGACTTTCTAGAAATAAGTTTTGAATAAGTAGAAATGTGTTTTGAAGGGCATATAAAAAAACTCTTAAAGTATTTGAGGATATTTGTCATTCAAAACTCTTAAAATATTTGAGAATATTTGTTATTCAAAACTCTTCACTTTCAAGATCATATGAATACGTAGGAAACATAGAATTATTTGTGGGTAAAATGGATTGGCTGTATCTCCACACAAATCTTATCTCAAATTGTAATCCCCATGTGTCAGGAGCCAGGGAGAGACCTGGTGGAAGGTGATTGAATCATGAGGCTGGTCCCTCCATGCTGTTTTCATGATAGTGAGTGAGTTATCACAAGATGTGGTTGTTTGATAAGTGTTTGGTGCTTTCCCCTTCTCTCTCTGCCTCCTACTGTCATGTAAGACATGACTTGCTTCCCCTTCGGCCATGACTATAAGTTTCCTGAGGACTCTTCAGTCATGTGGAACTGTGAATCAATTAAACTTTTCTTTATAAATTACCCAGTCTCAAGTAATATCTTTATAGCAGTATGAAAATGAACTAATACAGGAAATTGGTAACATGGAGAGTGGGGCACTGCTATAAAGATAACCTGAAAATGTGGAAGTGACTTTGGAACGGGTTAATGGACAGTAGTTGGAATAGTTTTGAAGGGTCAGAAGAAGACAGGATCATATGAGAAAGTTTGGAACTTCCCAGAGATTCATTGAATGGTTTTGGCCAAAATGCTGATACTGATATGGACAATGAAGTCCAGGCTGAGTTGGTCTCAGATGGAGATGAAGAACTTATATTTAAGAATGTAGCAGAAGGTAAGAGTTCGGAAAATTTAAAGGCTGACTATGTGGTTAAAAAAAGAAAACCTCATTTCCTGCAGAGAAATTCCAGCCAGCCTTAAAAATTTGAATAAGTAACAAGGAGCCAAATGTTAATACCAAGTCAAAGGGGAAAATGTCTCCAGGGAATGTCAGAGACCTTCATGGCAGCCCCTCCCATTACAGGCCTGGAGTCCTAGAAAGGAAAAATGGTTTCATGGGTGGGGCCCAAACCCCATTTCTCTGTGCAGCCTCTGTACATGGCACCCTGTATCCCAGCAGCTTCAGCTCCAGTTGTAACTAAAAGGAGCCAATTTACAGCTCAGGTAATTGTTTCAAGGGATACAAGCCCCAAGAGTTGGAGGCTTTCACATGGACCTGGGCCAGCAGATGCACAGAGGTCAGGAGTTGAGGCTTGGCAGCCTCCAACTAGATTTCAGAGGATTTATGGAAACGCCTAGATGCCCAGGCAGAAGTCTGCTGATGGAGCAGAACCCTCATGGAGAACCTCTACTAGGGCAATGCAGGGGGATGTATGGGGTTGCTGCCCCCAAACAGAGTCCCCATTGGGGCACTGCCTACTGTAGCTGTGAAAAGGCCACTGTCCTCCAGATCCCAGAATGGTAAATCCACTGACAGCTTGCACCATGCACCTGGAAAAGCCACGGGGATTCAATGCCAGCCTATGAAAACAGCTGCAGAGGCTTCACCCTACAGAGCAGAGCCACAGGGGTGGAGCTGCCAAAGCCCTGGGGAGCCCACCCCTTCGACGGTGTGCCCTGAATGAAAGACATGAAAGCAAAGAAGATTTTGGAGCTTTAAGATGGTAACTGCACAGCTGGGTTTTGGACTTGCATGGGACCTGTGGCCCCCTTGTTTTTGCCAATTTCTTTTATTTGGAATGGGAACATTTACCCAATGCCTGTACCCTCATTGTATCTTGGAAGTAACTAACATGTTTTTGATTTTACAGGCTCATAGGCAGAACGGACTTCCCTAGTCTCAGATGAGACTTTGGACTTGGACTTTTGAGTTAATGCTGGAATAAGTTAAGACTTTGGGGGACTGTTGGGAAGGCAATAAAGTTTCAGTGCCACAAAAGAAATAGCACTTGAATATAAAATTTTCTATTTAATTCTCAGCAAGGCAAGGTACTCCTATGAAGGTTGCACCCTTACAGATGGAGCAACGGTGAGTGCACACTTGGACAAGGGAGGGGAAGGAGGTCTTATCATTGACACACATGGCCCCTGCTGCTATGTCTTTCCACTATTGGCTAGGGTTAGGCTGCATAGGCTAAACTAATTCCAATTGGCTAATTTAAAGAGAGTGATGGGGTGAGTGGTTTGGCAGGAAAAATGGTTATGACAGATCAACTAATCAGAATGAGTCAGGGTGGAGTAGGTAATCAGAATGAGTCAGAGTGGAGGTAATCGGAATGAGTCAGGGTGGAGCAGGTAATTGGAATGGGTCAGGGTAGTGTAGATAATTGGAAAAGGTTGCTTTACAAGGAAGTTAGGTTTAAAAGTAGAAGGTAAAGAATTGAACATACTGACATATTGATTCTTTGAAAAGAAATTTATAACTCATATCTAACAACCCCTCCTCTTGCATTTGCTTACAGCTCTTTCTTTTCAAATTTTTTAACAAGTCTTGACTTAGTTGTTCTGCTTGATTTTCCAAAAGAAGAAGCTTCTCTGGATAAGATGGAGGATAGTTAAGGGAGGTTTTAGTAAGTGCCGTTTTTATGAGCCTCTGCACCAACCTGCAGATGCATGGTGTGACACAGCACCTGACAAGAATAATTACACCCTTTATGGCTGCGAGGGAAGTAAGAATTGAGGCTATTATTCTTTTCCATTTACCAAACCATTTTTTTAGCCATTCTGTAAAGGGGTCATTTACCCTTGAGTTGTTGGTTAACTCATTGGACAGAGCAGTCAGACCTTGCAATACCTTTGTTATACTTCCATCAGGGTGGTGTTGTTTGGGATGAAGGTACAAAATTGAGTTTTAATCATGATGCAAACTCCTCCTCTTTTTGCTAATATCATGTCTAAGGCTATCCTATTTTCCCAAGCCATCTGGCTAGTAGCCCCTAATTGCTCAGCTATTCCTTTAACAGCATCTCTAGTGTAGTTAATAAATCACTGTTGGTTGTATAGTTGTGGTTTATCCAACCTACATTTTTATTAATTGTCATCCACCAAAATACTGACTCAAATCCTGCACCTATTTGATTTCAGATTTTAAATTGATCTGGTATTTCCCGTGGGACTCCAATTGTGTTTAAATAGATATAAGAGTCAAAAGACCCATAAGGGGCTTGTGTTGCTTTACGATGTCATATTTTTTCTTCCTCTAATTGATGAAATGCCAGGGTGAAAGAGATAACCAATTGGACTAAAGCACAAGCATCAGTCCAGTTATTTGGCAGAGTGTCCAGTAAAGGTCCACCACCATGCCACCACACATCTGCTCGTGGATGAACAAGGGCTGACTGATTGATAAGTTCTTGAAAATTAATAAGCTTGCTGCATCCCTTCAGGTCTCCAAGGAACCCTAAGTTTCCTCCCTGTCTTGAGAGACATGAAGTGAACTTAGTATTAGGAGATGGAAGGTAGATGGCCCTCAGGGACTGACCGACAGGGTGCTGAACTTCAGGATATAGCAGAGAGAGAGCTTGGCACGATTTGTTACTTCAGGCTGCAGAATCCTGGAAAAAAGCTACCATGAAGCCCATGTCCAGTCAACAGGAGGAACCCCCTAGTGGAAAGGGGACAATCTGGGCCTCTGGCCTGACATGCACACAAGCATAACAATTGCTTTTGTTTAACATGCAGATGGAATATGTGATCCATTCCAACCAGGCATTTGCGTCTTGGTATCCTGTCTTAATTGCCAAAGTTTTTTTAAGTCTTTAACTTCTACGGTAGCTATCTTGATCTTGTCGTTAGATGGAGGAGGAGCAGTTGTTCCATTGTGAGAGGTTTTGGAAGAAGGCTTAGAGCAAGGTGCAGGTGGCAAGGGATCAAAGAAATGCATTTCAAAGAATCCAATAGGGTCTGTCCCTGAAACCTCAGCCCCTATATCATATTGATATATCATATATATCAACCGGCTTAAAGAAGGGAAGTGGCTTAGAAAATGGGAAGAACTTTGAGAGTTTGAGATAATAACCTGTGTAAGATTGCACTGGTTTAGCTGACAGTTAGGGGGTGGGGCTGTCCCTCTAATAAAATGAATGTATGGTTTTAGGAAATTACAAAAACCGGTTGGGGCAGTTCATCCTTGCTCTTTAGTGGTCCACAGAATGCTGGATCAACTATGGCATAAAAGCTCTACACCAAGGGGGCAAGACTCCTGTTTGACACTGGGATCTTTATCGAAATCTTCCCAGATTAAATGCTTCCCATTCACTAATGCCCAGTCTGAGGAGAGTTAGGAGGGACAGAGGTACTTTTCTGAAGTAGAGAACTGCCTTTGACTTGGCAAGTCCCCACAGGGTATAATAAGGCAAGCATTAAATACAATAGTTTGAGGTGAAATTGCCTTGGTTATGTTAATAACTACATGGTCAGCAATAGAGTGAGAAAAGAAGAAAAGAGTAATAGAATAGATGAAAGAGAGTTACATTTTTCTTAGTTTTATCTTGGTACGGGTTTTCCCCTGGTACTATGGTCCATGACTCTGGAGAGGGTGGTGCTTTCTTGACAGCGGTGTGATGACTTCATCCCCTTTTTGCTGTACGAACAGCAGTCTCGGTGATTAGCAGGACAAGGTAGGGTCCTTCCCAGGCTGGCTTGAGTTTTTCTTCTTTCCACCCTTTGAGGAGAATGTGATCTTCAGGCTGGTGCTGGTTTACTAGAAATTCTAGGGGTGGTACCTGTGCTAAAATACTTTTAGTTTTGAGGGAAAGGAAAGTGGAAGACAAACCAAGTATATTCTTTCTAAGAAATTGATCTTTTGTTTTAAATGTGGGGACATCAGCAGTGGACTTTATAATCCTTGGTGACTTCTTACTGAGAAATTTTCTTTAGCACCTATTTTTATTAGTTTTTAGACCAAAGAAAGCCAAACACCATTTTATATTTGACAATGCTTCCTGTATGATTTTTATACCAGATAAGCTAAATTTCACCTTTATATTAGTGTGTTGTTAATGTTAAACTCAATTTTAGTAAAACCTTGTAGACATATTTATCCAATTTTAACATCTGACCATAAGGTAAGATTTTTTACGTACTCTTTTTAACCTTTTATAATTTTTGTTAAAGAGCAGGTTAGTGCTTTAAGAAAAGCCCATTGAGCTTTTATGTTAACATTCAGTTAACAGAAAAACTGGATGATACCCCTTTAACTTTAGCCAATATGTTTACACACAGAATTTCCTTTACAATTAACATTTTAAAACTTGCTTAAGCCTTTAAAACAAAATTTTTAACCTTTTAATGTAGGTAAAAATTCACATTTTTATGCCTCCTTATAATCCTTTTACCAAAAGTATATTTTACTTTCCTTGCACGCCTTACACATAAACTGTTTCTTCAATAATTTTCCATTCAGGAGGCCTAATTACTTCTAAATTATACAATATTTCTTTTTTTTTCACGATTTTCACAGTCTTTGACTTGCCTCAACCTTCTAACTTGCTGCAAACATCACTTTCTTTAGAAAACTAGTTAATTTAAGACAAGAATTTATCATATAATATTCTTTTTATAAAAATTCTTCCCCTCTTCTTTTTTTTTTTTTTAATTTTCTCCAAAGCAACCTTCCTTCATGACTGTGGACTAGACTGCCTAAGGCCACAAGACTATAAGTTAAGATAATACATGTTACACTGTTAACTTTTAGCAAACTTTACTTTTGTTGAAAACCTTGTAAGTTTGGGATTTCAATTATCCTTTACTATTAATAAGAACTTGTTTAGTCCAAATTAACTTATAATTGGTATTGATGGTTCCTTCTTGGTTCTGTAAGTAGTTTAAGGCTTGGCTGAGTGCAAACAACTCGCATGTTTGAGTAGATCAATTATTAGGCAATTTTCCTAATTCTGCTTCTACAAGAGTTTTTCTATCAATTGCTGAATACCCATTGTGTCTTTTTTCCTCAATCATCCGGGAGGAAATTTTTATCATCCTGTCCTGAAGGGAGTTCCTCCTAGGTCTGGTTGGACCTTTGTATGGTAATTAACAAGGATTCAGATCCCCTGTTTGGAAACCTGCCGAGTTAAGGGAATTATCAGTGGTTAATGTTAAATCATCTTTTTCTAACAGAATAGCCCCATAATTTAAGATTTTTGAGTTAGTAAGCTACCTTTTTGCTTTTTTTTTTTTTTTTGACTTAGGATAGTTGTGAAGTGGTGAGGTGTGCTCACAATGAGGTTTACTCTAAAAGTTATTTTTCTACTTTCTTCTGCTAGCAAAATAGTTGTCGCTACAGATGGAATGTATTTGGGCCATCCACGGGTTACCGGGTTAAGAATTTTTGATAGGAAGGCTGTGGGCCGTTAGTGGCCTCAGTGCTTTTGGGCTAGTCCTTGTTTACACTGACAACAAGGTGGTATTGGAGTGTTATAGGGCCATGCAGAAGACTTTCAATGATCAATTACAGGTTTTAAATTTACCCTGGCTTTCAAAGGAATAGGGTACACTGTTTTCTCTTTACTATTTCTATCTCTGTCTTTCTGTCTTTGACTTTGTCTCTCTCTTTTTCTCTCCCTAGTTGACTGCCTCTTTGTCTCTCTGTCTCTTCCTCTCTCTCTGCCTGTCTCTCTCTCTGCCTCTCTTTCTCTCTGCCTGTCTTTTTCTCTTTCTCTGTCTCTCTTTGACTCCCTCTTTGTCTCTTCCTCTCTCTCTGCCTCTCTCTCTCTCTGCCTCTCTTTCTCTCTGCCTGTCTTTTTCTCTTTCTCTTGACTCTCTCTTTGTCTCTCTGTCTCTTCCTCTCTCTCTGCCTCTCTTTCTCTCTCTCTCTTTCTTTCCCCTCTCTCTCTCTTTTGTCTCTGCTGTTCTTTCCCTGCCTCTGCCAGTTGCTTATGCTGCTGTTCTCCCCTCTCCCGGTCCCTAGAGGAGGGACTGACAGAAGTGGAGCTATTCTTTCTTGCCCCGGAGAAGAAAGGAAAGGGAAGTTCTGAATATTTTTCTTACTACCAGAGGTTTGTGTGAGGTTCAACCCTTGAAATTAATAGAAGGCTCAACTCCTCACACCAGGGATGTCTCACCTTGCCTCTCCCAGAAAGCTCAACCCCTCAAACCAGGTGATGTCTTGCCTTGCTGCTCTGGAAGGTTGACCCGTTTCCTCCCTTTCCCCCTCTGAAGGTCCTTTGCATACTTCCCACTCATGTTTTTCTCTCTGGCTGCTGCCCAAGGGAGAATTAGGCCCCTCTTAGTGTTGGCGTGCTGGTATAACTCCCACGACATGGTCTGCCCTAAGCCATTTGAGGTAGCTACAGAAGTGCAGAGAGGACCCACTCACTCCGTCCAGCAGTAGGACTTTCACCATCCACATGAACGGCACCACAAGTAGGGTTGTTTGTGATCATTCACGCACACATACATTTAGCCCTCCAGAATTTGACCACCAAGGAAGTACTTTACCGGCTCCTGCAGCTTCTTCTTCTTTGGTCTGTGCACGGAGTCGTTGCCATGGTACATAAGGATCCTTTAAGCTAGGTTGCTGGCCAGCTTTCCCCCTCCCCCAACCCACATTGCTGAGAGCTCGGGTCATTCCTTGCACTGGGTGGGTCTTCATTTCTCACCGCTGGGTAGGTCTTGATTTCTCACCCCTGAGGTCACCACAAGGGGGCGGGGGTGTGCTTCCTCACAAGAGAGAACTAGAGACCACCCCAGAGGAGAATGTAAACACAGGCGAGCCCCCAAAGTGTTATAAATAAAGTTTCTGTGCCGCAAAAGAACTAGCACTCGAATATAAAATTTTCTTTTTCATTCTCAGCAAGGCAAGGTACTTCTACAGAAGGGTACACCGTTACAGGTGGAGCAATGGTGAGAGCACACTTGGACAAGGGAGGGGAAGGGGTTCTTCTCCCTGACCCACGTGGCCCCTGCTGCTGTGTCTTTCCCCTATTGGCTAGGGTGAGACCGCACAGGCTAAACTAATTCCAATTTGCTAATTGAAAGAGAGTGAGGGGGTGAGTGGTTTGGTGGGAAAAATGGTTATGACAGAGCAGGACATCAGAATGAGTCAGGGTAGAGTAGGTAATCGGAATGAGTCAGGGTGGAGCAGCTAATCAAAAAAGATTGTTTTATAAGGAAGTTAAGTTTAAACACAGAAGGCAAAGAATTGAACATACTGACATATTGATTCTTTGAAACAAAATTTAGAACGCATATCTAACAATTGGGTTTGAAATGTTCAAAGGACATGATATTTGGAAGGGACCAGGGCAGGATGATATGGTTTGGCTCTGTGTCCCCACCCAAATCTCATCTCAAACTGTAATTCCCACCTGTGATAGAGGAACCTGGTGGGAGGTGATTGGCTCATGGGGGCAGTTTTCCCCAGGCTGTTCTCATGATTGTGAGTGAGTTCTCATGATATATGGTTACTTATAAGTGTCTTGTGCTTCCCCTTTCTCTCTCTCTTCTGATGCCATGTAAGATGTGCCTTGCTTCCCCTTAACCTTCCACCATAACTGTAAGTTTCCTGAGGCTTCTTCAGTCATGCAGAACTGTGAGTCAATTACATCTCTTTTCTTTATCAATTACCCAGTCTCAGGTATTATTTATGCCGGTATGAAAATGGATGAATACAGTGGGGCTTTTATTTGTTTGAATTTTTTGTGTTTACTTTTCTGGGTACTGACTTAAAGAAAGGTGAATAAAGTTCATTGGAATTTCTGTAGAAGCAGACAGATGTGAGAATAAATTCAGCAAAGTATATCCTATTATAGTGCTCAGAAATTATTCTGAAAAGGTGATAAATATATGATTATTTTAGGATAATTATGTTTGAACATAAAATGAAGGGACACTTTCTCAGTAGGATGTTCTACTTACATGATTTTTAAGATTCCTAGATTTCAAACAGTTAAATCTATTCTAGAAGTTCATCTGGAGCAGAACTGGCATGGATTATGAATCTAATGAATATCAATATTTGATTACTATTTTTCTGAGTTCTGAAAAATAATGTTTATTGTGTAATTATCATACAGATTATCTTCAACAGAAGAAATATTCAGAGAACTAAATGAAACTCTTTATTATAAGCCAAATTTAAAATAAGCCCTTAGCAGCCCTTGTTTGTATGAAAGGGCTCCTGTGCTGACCATCTTTCAGCTCTTCCAGCTCAGGAGGGCACAATTGACTTTCATTCCCACTTGCTGCACTGGGAAATTCACCACTGTCTTCCTCTGGAGGCCAAGCTTCCAATGAGCCATTCCCAGCCAGTGACTGAATTAGCAGTGACTGAATATGGCAAGGATACTAAGGCAGATTGGTTCCTGTGAAACATGTAATTCTCTGATGATCAATCTGGTCTCAACCCACCTACTTCGCTGCAACTTACTTAGAACTGGAATATTCCCAGTTCACAGGTGTTTCTCAAATAAATCTCTAGTCAAGTCTCAATGTAAATACTCAGAGAACCTCAGCTAATGCATATCCCCACCCACTTGTTCCACAATCCTCATTGAAATTAATAACAGTAATGAATAAACATATCGAACATTTGTAATAACCACTTTATTTAGTGTAATTTAAAGAAGTGAAACAACAGAGAACATTTAATGTGGTAAAAGCAAGATATTAAGGAACAACAAAGAATTTCAACAAAAAAAGGAGTTAAAATAGATGGTGTATATTCTCATGTAGCTGATCCCATGAAATTTTGTTTCTTCACAGAGAGCAATGTATGTATCAGGAAGGCCCTGTTTCAAGTTTTTATTCATAGAACTATGTGCAAAAGATAATTTAGACAAAGTTTAGACTCAGAGCACAACACAAAAAGAATTGTGGTGGTAGGATACTCTTTAGATGAGTCTATGAATAGCTTAACTGCTATCAAGACAACAAGGCTGGGAAGCAACTAAAACTTATTTTCCTTTTTTGTCATTCATTTTATAGTCTAGAGTTCTATACTATAGTGACGTAAAAATCTCTGCAATAATTTTGTGAAAGTATTGCAATTGCTGACATCATATAAAAGTCTATCCATAAAAGCCTTAGATGTCAGTATAAAGTTATAATATATAATTCTCACTTGTAAAATTATTGACAATATACTTGATTTTTTAAATCTCTATGCTTCATATACATAGACACAGCACCCAATAAACCTGATTATTACTCGACCTTGTATGTATGCTCACCTCACTAGGGAGTTTCCTTGTTGCAACAATACTGGTCTTTCTTTCTTACCCAATTAACGAGGCAGAGATTGTTTCTGATCGCTGAAGTGGGATCTAGCTTACCATTGCTTGAAATCTGACTCAATTTATCTATCACTTCAGCATCGATAGAGTGCTGTTTTCCTTTCCTTTAGAAAAATCATTTGCTTTTATTCTGGTCAAAAAGGCAAGATTTACCTCGTTTAATCCTTACTTAAAAGATTTAAAATTACCAAACTTTATTTTCAAAATGCCAGACTCTGTGCTAGGCATGTAGAGAAGTAAATCAGAGAACTTTTACGATGTTAAGATGATACGTGCATATTTACTTAATCTGCAAACACTGTGAGGTATCAACTATTACATTTTAATTGCAAATGACAAAGCTGAAGACCCGAATTTAAATATGGATTTTTTTTTCAAGATCACAGGGTTAGCAACGTGAAAGAAAAAGTAATCTCTGGTCTTCCAATGGCAAATGCAGTAATTTTTCTACTATATCAACTTTCATTTTGATATTTGCACAACATATCACAAATAGTACAGATTGAATAACTTATGATGTTTACTTGGGTCACTATCATAATTAGGGCAATATTTTAAATAAAGAATAATAGAAAAATTGGATTAGCAAAGCCTGGCTTCTGCTACTTCTAATCAAGCATATGAATTTGAATGACTATCTTGCAAAATTTTGCATCTCTGAGGGCAGTTTGGAGGTATCTTGAGATAAATTAACCATGTGTTTTCTTTATAGGAAAAGTTGTTTAAATCAGGTTTTAAAGTACTTGACTTCTCTTTTTTCATTCAGCTGTCAAGCATGTGTGCCTGATTCAAAGAAAAGACGAGGAGTTGAAATAACAGATTATATTAGTGCTTAATATGACTGTAAACTTTCCTTTTTATTTGAAAGCACCACATTACTGCTTATAAAGTCAAGTTGGTTTTTTAAAGTATTTAATTCTATATAGACAGCTACAGCTGTCAACAAATATTGGCACATAAGATGTTTTCTTAAAAAATGTTAGGACATTGTCAGTTGATGAAGGAAAATGAATATCCTAGGTGATTAAAAATACAATTTTGTGTTTAGTGTAATAGTATCTAGTTACATAATTCATCATTGCTATGCAAATCTGACTGAATAAAGCAAGTGACATTATATATTCCTACTTACATAATTAGTGATAGATTTTATTTTATTTATTTATTTGAGATGGAGTCCCACTCTCTTGCCCAGGCTGGAGTGCAATGGCACGACCTTGGCTCACTGCAACCTCCACCTTGCAGGATCAAGCGATGATCCTGCCTCTGCCTCCCAAGTAGCTGGGATTACAGGCAGGCAGCGCTACACCTGGGTAATTTTGTATTTTTAGTAGAGATGGGATTTCACCATGTTGGTCAGGCTGGTCTCAAACTCCTGACCTCAGGTGATCCATCTGCCACAGCCTCCCAAACAGCTGGGATTATAGGCTTGAGTCTACCCTTGTTCTAAGTTAAGCTACTTTAAACTGTATTGCTTTGTCCATATTTCTTAAGATACTATTAAATTATTTCCTTGTATAATAAACTTTGACTAGTAAGAAGGAAATTACCTATAACTGTAGGAATTATAAAATTTGGCTTTTTAGCTTCTAAAATTGTCTTTTATGTAATTTAAATGGAATTAGCATTATATACAGATCCATAAAGTCAATCTTCCACCTTGGAAAACATGACAGATACTGATAATATCTCATCTATTTGCTCTAATTTTTCTATTTGCTTCTTTCTGGTGCTGAAAATTTTACCATTCTGGTTAATTTGTATTATTAAGGGATAAAATTTCTATTAAAATGTTAATGTAAACTCTCAAATCTCTTCTTATTTAAGCTTCAATATAAATGAATTTATATGAATCATTGCAATTAACCTCTATATTAAACAAATTTTGACAAGAATGATGAGAAAATAGTACAAAGAGAATAGATTCATCAGGAATTGTGAAATTGAAGCCTTCTGAAAGAAAACCTGAAGCATATTATCTGCATTTAAAAAGTGGGTAACTTTAGATTGGAAAAATATGTAGGATTTCAGATGTCTCCTTATAGATGTTGGCAGTCGATTTTGATGTCTCTGGCAAAAGAATCAGTGTTATTTTACAATATTATATGCTTTTGTATATTACAACCACTTTAGTATATGACTAAAGCAGTATCTATGACAGAAACAATATTTCTTCACTATCCCTACTCTTTTTTTCTTTTTAATAAGGGAACACCTAAAGATCTACCTAGACACAATGGTGCATACGTAGAGACTTCATTTCTACCTCTCCAACATTGCTAGCTGTGGGCAGGTGACTAAATTCCAGTGATGATTGGGGCTTTGGGATCATCTCCTTCCATCTAAGTGATGGAACTCAGTCTTATGTTGGAAAGACTCATCAATATCTTTCATGTAGAGGTATTTTATTGGTTATTTTATTACATGAATGGATCACAATTCATTTAACTATTTTACGGTTTATAAAACAAAATGTTTGTGTTGTTTGTTGCTTGTATGTACTATGAATAATCCTTTGGTTAACATTCTTGTCCAGGTATCTAGGATTCATGCATTTCATTTATGTGGGATTCATACCTAAGAGTAAAATTCTGGGTAATATAGTATCCATATGTTTGGCATTAATTGATTTTACTAAAATGTTGCTTAGTGAAAGTGCCAATTTTCTCACATATCAAAAATATATGAGAATATCATCTGCTCCAAAATCTGACACTTTGTATCAACAGATTTTTTTAGACTTTTTAGATTTCTTTACTCTACCATTTGGCTATTTGTGATATCTCATTTTGTATTAATTTGCATTTTCTTGGTGGTTATAATTATCTTCTTTTGTCAAGTGCCTGTTCAAGGCTTTGCTTATTTTGCATACTTGGTTGCCTTTCTTTTCCAATTCAAAATCAGGAAAATATGCAGAAATGTAGTACTAAGTAAACTATTAGAAAATAAATTTCAAGAATATATGAAATATACGAAATACCATTTACTTCATTACAGGACAATAATGTTTATCCAAATCAGGAAAATGACATAGTACCAATCAAATATTTTAATAATGAAAAAAGTTTTCATCAAAGTTCAATAGCTAATCATCATAAAATTGTTAGAAACCTATAAATAAAGTGAAGTTCTATAAACAAACATGTATTTTCTTTAAATTAGGAAGAAGACAAAATCTCTGCTAATATACCTGAATTCAATAATGTACTAAACTCTTTAAATGGCATAATATAAGAAAAATATATACATATTGGAAAATATTTTTAAAGCAACCATTATTTTCAGATAATAGTATTCTCTATTTTTAAATTTTATAACATTTATCTTAATAAGTAGTTTATAAGCAGTGTGCTGTTCCAATCTTTGTTATATTTCTGTAAAGAATGAATACATAATTTCAGATACCATTTATAATACTAATAAATAATAACTGCAAATAAAATGTAGCAAAATATTTTAAGACCTTTGTATAGAAATCCTTATATATAACATTAAAAATATATATTCACTAAATATATATTAACCATACTTAATATTTTACGAGTAAATTCTCCCAAATTTATCTATATATTTAATTCATCTGCAATAAAAATCCCATTAGGGTTTTATTATTAACTTGATGTAAGAACAAAAAAACTCAAGAGCAAATAGTCAAGACACTGCTGAAGAAGAAGAATATTGTGGAGTTATCTTTTTAATTATTAAGAACTTTTAGAAAGATATACTAATTAATTTGTGAGTTTTCAGCAGCAGGACAGAGAAAGAGACCGGTGGAAGAGCATAAACAGCCCAGAACAAACTTACGCATGGGAACCTGCTATTTTACAGAAATTGCATCACGAATCACCAGGGGGAAGCTAGCTTATCAGTAAATGATGCTGAGACAAATTGTTACCCAAGTGAAAAAATACCTACATATATTTTGTAATGGATTCATATCTCAAAACTACACATAATCCATTCCAAATGAGAGAATTCAAATTTTAAAAAGAGCTTCAAAAGCAGAAGTCAACATAGATGTATGTGTTTATAACCTTTATTAGGAATGTATTCCCTAAACAAGCTGCAATGGCACCAATTCTAAATGAAAAGGCCAATACACATGAATCCCTCTTATACACAAGACATTATAAAGAAAGTATAATTCACAAATTGGGAGAATATTATGTGCAACATATACAATTGATAAAGAATTATAGAGTAGGAAGATAATAATAAAACAAAGCAACAGAAAACAACGTGTTTCAGTCAACAATAGAATAGAAAATAAGTGATTTTGATTGGTATAATAAAATTTTGTATAGCATTGAGACTCAATAAATGAACTACATATATGCACACCAGAAAGAGTGAAACTGAAAAACAAGAATATTGAGTCAACAAAGCTAATCACAAACAATGCTTGCAACATAATTCTATTTATAATATGTAATCTTTAAAAATCAAAACTAAAACAATATCTTTAGTTATATACCCAAGTATCAAAATCTCTTTTTGAAAAATTAAATAATGAGTAACAGAAAACAAGATATGTGGTTTCTTCTAGGGAAAGAAGGAATATGGCATCTACAAGGAGTACACAAAAGTCTCTGAAATATAAAAAATGTTCAATTTCTTAAGTGATATTTCAGTGTCGTGGGTGTTCATTTTTGTTATTTTTTTTACCTGTATGATTCACCGTGAAAAAATATAAAATTGCAATAAAATTTAAAAAATAAAACAAGATAATTTGGGAATGACAGAAATAATAACAGAGAAGAGTGTACTTCAAACTGATACGCTGATTGAAATTAGACTAGTTTCCAAATTTTATTTAGTATATTTTAAAAATTTGTCACATACGATTCCTTTTAACACTAAATTACATTAGAATTATTATACCAGTAATGTTTTTCTTTACTAATAACAGCATTTGTCAAAATGTATCCACATCAACAAAGGTTACCCTACACATATGGAGATTTCCTTAACATTATTTGGATACTTTGTATCCAATAAATATGTTGCTCAGGGACATTTCCTAATGATTGTTAAAACATTTGCTAAAGATTAGCTGATTAGTAGGAAAAAATTGACTGTAATAGGAATGAACAAACAAACTGTAATAGGAATGAACAAACAAACTGTAATAGGAATGAACACACTTATACCAGCCTAGAAGTCCTGTACCTGGGACACACAGGCTAGTAAACCAAACTCCAGTGGACCATCACAGCTGAGTATACATATCCTCAAATTCTCAAGATTTTTTACTATGCTTTTCTCTTTGTTAATCCTTTGATCAATTATGTCATTTTGTGGTCAAATATATTCTTCTCTTTTTTTTTCTTTTCTTTCTTCTATTTTGTTTGTTTGTTTGTTTGTTTGTTTTTGAGATGAGTCTTGCTCTGTCACCCTGGCTGGAGTACAGTGGCGCTATCTTGGCTCACTGCAACCTCTGCCTCCTGGGTTCAAGCAAGTCTCCTGCCTCATCTTCCTGAGTCGCTGGGACTACAGGCCCCCGCCATCATGCCTAGCTAATTTTTGTATTTTTAGTAGAGACGGGATTTTACCATGTTGGCCAGGCTGGTCTTGAACTCCTGATCTCAGGTGAACCACCCACCTCAGCCTCCCAAATTGCTGGAATTACAGGCTTAACCCACTGCATCCGGCTGTGGTCAAATATATTCTGACTATAAGTAACCAGTCACGAAAAAAATTATTTTTCTAGTAAAGAGAATGAATGTAATAGTGAAACAGATTTGATGAACAATGGAATACATTTTACTTTAGGTATCATTGTATTTACTTAAAAGTAACATTAACTTAAAATAATAAAAAATACTATTTTTTACATCATGAATAATATATTTAATAATAACTATATAATAAATGCATAAAATTGAATGGATCTATAATAAACAATATCCTTGATTAATTCATTCTGGATCACATATTATCTGGATCAAATAGTTTTCACTCATCTGGAACAAATGGACCTCAATATGATAAATGTTAATTAATTAGAAGTCTACTGAGAATTATTAAAGCAAAGTTGTCTGTATGTCAGGGAATTTAGTTATTATAATGACTTTAATAATTCCTGGATCTGTGATCTATATAAAATGGCCCAAAGGAAGTAATCCAAATTCTTGTTTCCCCACACTATATAACATCATCCAAGCCCATGAAGAAACACATTAAAAAATAATAAAGTAGCAAGACTCTGTGTCTTGTTAAACATCAATATAACTTAAATGGTAGTCAAGAAACAGCATTTCCCCTTTTCTGGTTAACTGGGTTTCAGGAAAACGCTCATCTATGTCGGTATTGTGCATTCTGCTTTATTCCTTTTGTTCCTCCTCCTTTCCAGCTCTAAATTCTGCCCTACTATACATTTCTTTTTTAATAATTATTCTTTTTCTGACTGCTCTGCAACTCCTCTCTTTTTCTTGCATTAGTGTCTCTAGAGAATTGAATCCAACAGCCAGCTCTAAAAATGCCTAATGGCTAAAATACTTTTCGTATACCAAATGGCTAAAGTAGTTATATGGTTGAAACATTTTAAATCCCATCTGTGGGACTGAATAGATTCATAGAATTGAAGTTTATGGAGACAAGATTTTATTTCTAGTTTTCTATGTAAATATAAAGAAGTAAAGTCTGTAAACCAACAATAAGCTGATGGAGATACTTAACACTGAATTGGTATATGTTAAAATATATTCAAGGATGAAAATCAGCAAACAACTATTTTTTTGAAATGTTTTTTTTTTTCTCAGTAGCTTTTGAAGGGAAAAAGTTATATTAAAGGCCAATTTGAGCTCAGGGATGGTTTCAATTGAGTTTAAAACTGATAGTGTGAAAATAAGACTTGCAAGTTTTTGTTATCTTCATTTGTGAATTTGATATTTCTGACTTTAAAATGTTTAATGCAGGTGAATTATATGACAGCATTTCTATAGTTGTCAGTTGGAAAGCAAGAATTATATTACTGGAATTCCTTGAACTTACCTCTCTTTTAGTAAAGGTTAGTAAGAGCAATTCATAACCTAGGAATAAAAAATATATTTACTGTTTTACTATTGCTGAAGAAATGTTATAACCCTGTTATTCATGTAGGTATTTGCTATCTTGGCTCAGAATTATCTACAAAGTTAAATGAATAACAATGGAATGTATCAATTTATGAGATTTAATACTTTGCTTGTATCAAGTAACTAAGTAATTTATTTGTTGCATCTTAATACATCTTATAAATTGAAATCCAAAACACCCTGTATGTTTACATGTTAAAATACAAATGTATTTTCACTCCTGATTTAAATATGCTACTACACAGAGCTCCTTGGATAATGTAATGTGAACAAACTTCCAAAGTGTTTGTTCCATGTTCATCTTTGAATAAATGACAACATTGAACCTGACTTTGATAAGAAAATAAACATGACACCTGCCAGAAATTAATAGCATTGTCAGTGGGAAACTGAAGCTCCAGAATATATATCTAAAAGATTTATCTGCTTCTTTTTAAATTCTGACTCAAAGAGATAGGATAACAATTTAAAGATAATTATAAGGCAATGTTGATATAAATATTGAGAGTAATCTATTCAGTAAAGTCTATAAACAAACACTGCACATTCCAAGTCTTTTAAAACTCTTTTCTTTTGGCAAAAATTCATAGAAAAAATAATAATTTAAAAATTAGTTAAAGAAGTAGGGAGGAAGTCAAAATGGCAGAAGTAAATTCTTCCTTGTTTGTAATTACATTAAATGTAAATGGCTTAAACCCTCCCATTAAAAGACAGAGATTGACGTAAGAAAAAAAAAGTGACCACAGTGTTTGCTATCTAGAAGAGAGTCACAATATATCCAAAGACACAAATGGGTTGAAATTGAAAGAATGTGAACTGATATTCCATGCAAACAGTAACTAAAAAGGGGGATGGGGTGACTACACTAGCATCAGACAAAATGAACTTGAAGATGAAAACTGTGACAAGAAACAAAGGAGGACATTACATAAGAATAAAAAGTGAAATCCTCCAAGAATACATAACAAATATAGATAGATAGATCAACAGAGCCCCAAAATATATGAATCAAAAACTGACAGAGTAGAAGAAAGTAATAGACTGTTCAATATTAATAATTGGAGACTTCATAAGTCCAATTTCAAAAGTAGTACAATTAGGAATGAGATAACAAAGAAAATAGATAACTAGAACAATGTAAGACAATTAGACCTAAGAGACATACATTGGATACTCCACTCAACAATAGCAGAAAGCATATTCTTTTCAAATGCACAAGAATTCACCAGGATAGAGCATATATTATACCCACAAGATGAGTCTCAATATACTTATAAAGATTGAAATTATGTAAAGTATGTTCTCCAAGCACAATCAATTGAAATCCGAGACCCATAACAGAAAGCTGGAAATTCCCCAATGTAATGTAATTAAATAATACACTTTAAAGCAACCATTGGATTCAAAAAGTATATCACAAAATAAATCAGAAAATACTCCAAGTTGAATAAAAACATAACCTACAAACACATATAGGATGCAGTGAAGGCAGTGCTTAGAGACACTTTATAGCTATAAAAGCTCACATTAAAAAAGGAAGAATTTAACTCAATAACAAGAACATCTACTTAAGGATCTAGAAAAAGTAGAACAAAGTTAACCCGAAGCAAGTAGAATAAAAGAAAAGATGAAGATAAGAGTGAAGATCAATGAGCTAGAGAATGGAAAAACAATTGAAATAAACAATAAAACCAGTTGATTTTTAAGATAAAGAAGATTGACAGACCTTTACATAGACTGAAAAGGGAAAAAGATGACTCAAATGACTAACTCAAGAATACAAGTGTCAACATTACCACTAACTTTGCAAGAATGAAAAAATTATGAAAGCATAATATGAACAATTATATGACAGAAAATTAGGTACACTGGATGCAATGGACAAAGTCCTAGGAACACAGAAACTACCAAAGTGACTCAAGCAGAAAAAAAGTCTAAATTCACCTAAAAGATATCAAGAAGATTTATTCATAAAAATAAAACAAAAATGAAAAATATATCAACAAATTAAAGCAGAGCCTAGATGCCTTCACTGCTGAATTCGACCAAATATTTAAAGTATAATTAACACCACTCTTATTAAAGATTTTTCAAACAACAACAGACAGGGAAGAACCTTCCCCGCTTATGCAATAAAAACAATATTATTCTAATATAAAAGTCAGAAAAAAATAAGAAAAAAGAAAACTACAGACTAATATCCTTTGTATATATAAATTCAATAATCCTCAATAAAATTTCAGCAAACCAAATCTAGCAATGTAGTAATATATACCATGACCAAGTGAGATTTATTTCTTGAATATAATGATGATTAACCATACAAAACTCATTCAATGTGATGCATCACATTATTAAAAAGAAAAATAAACTTTTAAAAAACACAATTATCTCAATAGTTGCAGAAATAAATGAACACATTCAACACACTTTAATAATAAAAGTACACCAAACTAGGAATACAAGAAAGCTTTCTCAATATGATAATTGGTATATATGAAAAATCTACATATAACGTTATGTTGAATGGTAAAAGACTATAAGATTTCCCCCTAAAATAAGAAAAAAAGATGTGAATATCCTTTCTTGAAACTTCTATTCAACATTGCATTGGAAGTGCTAGTTAGGTGAGTAGGTAAGAAAAATAAATAAAAAGAATCAAAGTTGGAAAGGAAGAGCTAAAACTACCCTCAAAGATGACATGGTTTTATACATAGAAAATCATAAAGAATATATACACACAAACTATTAGAGCTTATAAATGAATTCAGTGAAGTTAAAGGAAATAAGACCAACAACAGTAAGCTGTATTTCTATACACTAAACATATTATTTAGAAAAGAAGTGTGAGGCCAGTGGTGGTGACTGAGGTTTGTAATCCCAGCACCTTGGGAGGCCAAGCCAGTTGGATCATCTGAGGTCAGGAGTACGAGACCAGCCTGGCCAATGTGGTGAAACACCGTCTCTACTAAAAAGATAAAAATTAGTCAGGTGTGGTGTTGGGTGCCTGTAATCCCAGTTAGTTGGGAGGCTGAGGCAGGAGAACTGATTGAACCCAGGAGGTGGAGGTTGCAGTGAGCCGAGATCGTGCTATTGCACTCCAACCTGGACAACAAGACTGAAACTCCATCTCCATCTCAAAAAAAAAAGTAAAGAAAAAAGAAGTGTGTAACAGACTCGCACATACTGGTGATGAAATACATTGTTACAACATGTCTAGAGGGTAATTTAGCAATCTGTATAAATGGTTTCAAATTATTAATGCCAAATCTAAAACACAATTTTAAGCAAATGATCATAAATTCATATTTGTGTAATTTATATACATTAAGGGATTTTTCCTGATGTTTTATAATATGAAAACTAGAAAGATATCCCAATGTTAATACGAATAGAATGAACGTATAAACCATCTGATATTCATAGGAGGTATTACTTTGCAATTATTAAGGCATATGGTTTTAATGAGGACTTGACAAAATTCTCCTCTGATATATTTAATGAATTATCAGAACACCAAACTTTATAAAATCAGACCCGAATGAATATATACATATATTCATTTGATTGTACATATACACACAAACTTTGGTAAATTTTCACATTTCTATGTTGCATATATGATACTTTTATAATTCTTATAATTTTACAATATATTAACAGTGCTTTAATTTTATGAAATTCCAAAAAATATTGTATATAGATTACTCCATATTTAAAACTTTTTAGCAAATCTGGAATTTTTATATTATATTTTCCTAAAGCAGACATACTCATCCATTTACTTAAAGACATATTGTATATTTACCCAAAGTTTTCAAAAACACTAAGTATACTGGAAATTAGGCAAAGAAATTATCCATCACAGGCAATATTGTTCACCTTAAACTCCCCCCCAAAAACACACACATTCCTAATTTTCATCAGGATGAGGTAAAAGTGATTTTAAGGAAAACTGCCTTGAAAATTAGTATCTAGAGATTTACATTTGTATTTTAGTATCTTAGTTTAGAGTTTTGATCTAAATTTATATATTACATTCTCTATAGAAGTATATGTCATAGTATGCCATATATGAATAATATTGTACAAGTTAAAAGTAATTTAAAAATTGTTTTTCAACCTGAATATTATTTAATAATTAACAATAGTTTACAATCTTCTACATATTTCAGCCTGCTTTTATATGAATTCCTACCTTGATGAAGCCAGATATATGAAAATCTAAATTTTAGAACACCAAAAGAAGATACTAATTATTTTGAAGAAGGTTTTTGGTGGAAATTCTACTGATGGTATCTGTTTATTTGTAGAAGATTATTAAGAAATGTCGGAGACAAGTCACCGAGTTGTTGTTGTTTTTTTTTTTTTAAATGAAGTCTTACTCTGTTACCCAGGCTGGAGTGCAGTGGCATGATCTCTACTCACTGCAACCTCTGCCTTCCAGGTTCAGGTGATTCTCATGCCTCAGTCTCCCGAGTAGCTGGGATTACAGGTGCACACCACCATGTTCTGCTAATTTTTGTGTTCTTAGTGGACACAGGGTTTTGCCATGTTGGCCAGGCTGGTCTTGAACTTCTGGCCTTAAGCAATCCACCTGCCTCGGCCTCCCAGAGTACTTGGATTACAGGCATGAGCCACTACACCTGGCCATCATGGAATATCTTAAGTGTTATTGGAAATTAATCAAATATCAGTATATCATCTATAAAATTTTAATTATAGAGTTAATTTTTAAAAATATTTTATTTATAAAACAATTTGATAAAGATAATTTTAGTAATCTACTTATTGTATAGAGTAAAATCTTGGAGTGAATGTATGAACATAGAATCTATGTATAGTATATGTCAATCTTAAATAGTCATTCAACTCTGGTTTTGTCATTCTTCATGTTAGAATAGTTTGATATTTTGTGCTATAACATTCAACTGAGCCTCTTCAATTTAATCTGTGAGAAGAACCATGGGTTAATGAATAAATTGATCAATATTTGCAAGTTAATCCATACTGCATGGGGATGCAGCTATTAGAGAAACCATGGAAAGAACAGCTGGTTTGCTTATTGGAAATAAAATCTTATTTATTGGGTTCATTCCAAAGATGCTAACCACATATTCCCCAGGTGCGCTGGTGGTGGTGATTTCCTTTACAATCATTCTGAACTGTGGTTCTAATGGAACCATATGGGCAATATTTATTGCCCAAATTGGACAGTGCTCCCTATATACTAATTATATTCAGCAAAAATGAAAATCTTCAAGTATAGTCCAGTCAATGAAATTCTGATTACTGAACAGCTGCAGTGAATGTTCTCACACTTGTCATGTTATATACATTTATTCCTTTTAAAATAAATAACCCTTAAAAATATAATAAATATTGGAAATGTTGATATTCAAAATGCAGAGACTGTTGCATATGGTAGACCTATTTTTTACTATGCTACTCAATGACAAATATAGTAAACATTTTAACACATTTTAATATTTATTTTACCCACTTATTTTCAAAAAACATCATTCAGATACAAGGGAACTTGTAGACTAGTTCCAATTTTAATAGACTTAAATGCAATTTTAATAGACTTAAATGCAATTTTAATAGACTTAAAATTATTTTTCTTCTGACTGTATAGATATTTATCATTATAAAACTTTTTGTTCTTACAAATAAAATGACAGAATTATTAAAGTCTCTCAATCCAATAAAACAAAAGTGAATCCTACTCTTAATGAGGTTTTTCATTATTAGTCAGGAGTTAATAAATACAATCTTTGTGCCTGTACACGTATGAAATGTATTTTGTGTGCTTCTAAGAAGCAAGTGAACACAAAACCTTTGAGAATAATGTCTCTTTTCTTGTCAAAATGCATAATGCTGACACAAAGATAACGATAACCCAGGAATTCTATGATAGCCAAATCTGTATTATATTCAAAGAGCTCTTACATGGAATATAGGCTTTTAAGAAATCAAAGCCTGGACACAAGCCTCATGTAACTTTTACTTGCCAACAAGACTGCAGTTTTGAGAGACCAGCCAATGACTGTGGAGAGATTATCCCAAGAAGGATCTCTGACTAAAATTTCTAAAGCCATTCTTTTCATGGCATGTGTCTGTGTGTGTGTGGACGTATGTTGCCAGCGAAGGACTCTCCAGGAATGGGCCATATCAAACGACCAGTGTCAAATAACATGACTAATGCCAGAACTGAATAGCTCTAGACAAGTCTTAGAAACATGGCCGTATAGTCTTGCCCAGTTTGCAATGCTCTCCCTGTTTCAACGGAGACTTTCTTCATCTTAAGTGTTTATGCTAATCCACTCATAACGTACAATCATTCTAAACTTACAATTATCAAGCTATAAAATGTTGCTTTACAGCAAACTGTATACTGATAATGTGGAAGTGATTAATCTCTCTAGTATTGTTCATTTGTTGCTATGGAAATACCGCTTCTCTACAGGGCTATTAGTAAACATTTTATTAAGATTGCTGCCAATGACGGAGTCAGCCTTGGCAGACTGCATCAAATGCAAAGCGGTATCTTTGCAGTCATGCTCTGCCATGCCTATACACATCAGAGTGTGTTTTTATCAGGAAGATTTTGTTTTCAGAAAACAATAACATTTATTTCTGTTGCAGAACACAATGACGGAAAATTGATTTCACATTGGGATTGGGAATGCATGCAATTTAAAATGTATGAACATTTTATAATTTAAATATTTTAAATCAATTTTTATAAGTGGATTCTTATTAAGATTGAATATCTTAGATTAAAATGAACACTTGGTACATTTCTTTTCAAACCTAAAAGAAATATATATATATATATATGTAGTTTTAGATATATATTTCTGACACACTGTGATAATATTAAGATCATGATAATTTTTTGAATAGAAGTTCATATAGCACATTGTCTATTGGCTTGGAAGGAGAAGTTAAATTCCATGTACTCATAAATAACATGTTGCATCACATTGGCTGAAGTGACATGTGAGATATATGTGAAATAATTTTTACTTTTCCTTTCGGACTTATAACAATATAGTTTTGTAACATTTTACTTCTGGAATGGAGTGGACAAAAGTATTTTCACTTACCATGAAGTATATTTAGCTAGCAAAGAAGCTATTATTAGTAAAACGTGTCTCTAAACAAATACGTTAATCCCATATCATTCAAACAAAAAGGTTTAACATATCTTTTTCTGTATTACTGGGAAATCATTGTTGTAATTATCACTTGACAAAGTATTCTTTGAATATAATACACAATGAATTCAAATTACTATACTGAATAAATTACAGAAATAATGGCATTAATTTAGTTGCCTTGATGCTTTAAACAATGATGAGACAGATCTAGTATTTTGTGAGCTTATGTTCAAATTTAAATTAGCCAAAATTATTAGAGGTACAGTGGTATGCTTTAGTCTTGTGTCATTTAATCATTCATTTACTCATTCAATCATTCATCATTAAATAAATATTTGAGTGTTTATTTTAGCTTACTTTTAAGAATGAAAATTAGGCGGGTACAGTGGCTCATGCCTGTAATCCCAGCACTTTGGGAGGTCGAAGCAGGTGGATCACCTGAGGTCAGAAGTTGATCAGCCTGGCCAATATGGCAAAACTCCGTCTCTAATAAAAATACATTTAGCCAGGGGTGGTGGCAGGTGCCTGTAATCCCAGCTACTCAGAAGCTGAGGCAGCAAAATTCTTTGAACCCGGGAGTCAGAGGTTGCAGTGAGCCCAGATCATGCCACTGCATTCCAGCCTGGGAGAAAGACCAAGACTTTGTCTCGAAAAAAAATACACCGATTCCCCTTAATGAACTTAGGGCATAGCAGAGTGAGAAAGACTTGCAAGTTAGATAATTCGTGAAATAAGTGTTTTGAGAGTTTTGCACAGGTTGCTTTACATGTAGATAGTCCAAATAATTTAGTAACAAATTCAAATTGTCTATAATACAATTGATTACTTCTTTAGTCGATCACTTCAAAATTTGGAATTCAATACAAAGATTCTGTTATGAAGTTTTTGGTGGAAAGTCTTAGAATAAATAGATGTAGCATTCCAGATCAGTAAAACCAAACAATTGGTTTTCATGATTCAACATTAATTTTACTCAATAAGATATTTGTGTTTATCTGCATAATAACACTAAGAGGCATAAAGCATTACACAAGTATTTTTCTGGTTTTTAAATCAATAAAATGTCATTTTATATTTGACAGATGATAAAATGCCTATTGCTACATTGACTAAAAGGAGCTTCATAAAATCACTTGAAGTTCTACATCACAACTTGAAATGTTTCAATTCATTACAGTTAATGAATGATAGTGGATCTGGAAAACATTTTACTTTGAATGTAGGCATGGTCATTTGTTCTGTTCGTTAAATCGTTATGCTATGACACTTGCAGGAATCTTCCAATTTTAACATATAAATCCAAAACCAATTCTTTAAGAAGGTGCATCAAATAATATACTAAATATAAAAAGTGTGCTTTAAATGTTTTACATATATATAATTTCCTCATTATGAAATACTATTATTTTTTAAATAATAAGCAATGTGCATTTCAGAACTTTGTCTACTCTTTTGGTATAGTAATGTTTACATTTAAGTGGATTGTAGTTAATTGATAAAATATAACTATTGATTTCTATTGGACAAATACTATTAAAGTAGGCTAATATTTGATGCAATCAGCCTGTAAGTGAGGAGGAATAGCTTTCAAGATCTAATTTGGACAATGAGATTCATTTTCATCTAATAAGCATCACTGCGTGACAACGTTGCTAGATTCCCAAAGGCATCCTGGAACGATTTATTCTGGCTACATCATTATGAAAATTTTGACCTTTGATCTTAATTAGGCATTCATATTTGCATGATGGAAGTCATAATTGTGGTTGGATATCAACCATATGAAGTGTTTTGCATAAATCATTTGTATATGTATTTTTAGTATATTAAAGTAAAAAAAGAGGGTGAACCTTGTTACAAGCTGATGACAAGTTGGTACTTAATGGTGAATATTTCAAATGGGAAAATGAGTCTATAGTCAGAGGCAGCTTTTCAAAACTGAAAAGATTGGCAGGCAGTTTTAAATCTGAGAGTCCTGAGAGATATTTTCTCAGAGTTAATACGATAATGGTGGTAAATCCCTCCCAAATACAAAAATGAACATAAGGGCTGAGATGGTATACTGTCCACTTTTGGGTAGGACGAATGGGTCCTATATAGTGAATAATGTTGAATATCTGAAATTCTGCAGTGTGATTAAGAAAAAAATTCACAAATTTGAAATAATTTGGTTGTTTCAATCGTATTAAAATGATCAATATGCTTATTTACTGCTTCACAAAATAAAATAGTAAAATTTCATTATATAGAAAAAAGAAAACCTTTATACTTTATTTTTGCTCTTTCTCTATGCAAAATGGTCTAAGATTTTTGATAAGGAAGTGCAAAATATGACCCTTATAAAATATTCTGTCTATATCAAAATAAAGAAAAAATAATAATAAAAGCCTGTCTCTTAAGGTTGATACCACACACTGCTCAAGCCAGATATTTTTGCATATCCCTTTTATGTCTTTCCGACACTCTCCCTGTCTCAGTGGTTCTTCAAATAAGTACACAGTTGAACAAAAATCTAAGGATACTTTAATATATCCATGTCTGGCCCACGTTAGACCAATGAAATGAGAATCTCTGCATGTAGACTTTTGGATGGATATTTTTTAAATCTGTATTTTTTGGATACCGATATTTGTATCCAGGAGGGCTGCAAACAGTATTTACTGTTTATTTCTTTTTCTCTCCCTTTCTCTCTCTCTTTCTCTATTTATTAATCAACTATTGAAATGTGATTCAGAGCCCACATAATTCACTTATTGAAAGTGTCCAATTATATGTGTTTTAGTATAGCCATAGGGTTTGCAATCATCAACACAGTTTAATTTTGGAATATTTTTAAATGTAACCAGAAAGGAAATTCTTACCCATTAGTTGTCACTTCCCACTTTATCCTAATCTAAATAACCTACCCTTAAGCAACCACTATCTACCTTCTGTCCCTACAGAATTACCTATTCTGGACAATTGAAACAAATAAAATTATGTGATATGCAATCTTTTGTAAATAGGTTTTTTCACTTAGCACAGTATTTTCAAGAGTAATCTAAGTTGCAATATGTATCAGTACTTCATTTCTTTTTATTGCTGAATAATATTCCAGTATGTGGCTCTAACATATTTTCTTTATCCATTCACCAGTTGATGAAAATTTGGTATGTTTTCACACTTTGGCTATTATAAATAATGTTGTTCTAATAATTTTGTACAGGTTTTATACAGACTTATGTTTTCATTGAATATATAATTTTGGGAGTATTGCTATCTTACTATTAAGATACACGAACACGAACGTTCATTCATTTATTTAGATAGTGTATATTCTTTCAATTATGCTTGTAGTTTTCAGTGTATACATTTTGCAATTCCTTTATTAAATTTGTTCCTAAGGAATTTATTTTTTGGTGCTGTTGTAAATAGAATTGTTCCCTTAATTTTGTTTTTGAGTGGTTCATTGATAATGTCAGCATCCAGAAAACAATATCCCAAAATGAAGGCCTTAGCAGCAGCCTCAGAAATGAATTTTTATTGGAATTTTCTCTCCTGTCTCTCAGTCTAATTCTCTACCAAGGCTAGCTACAGAAAGTAGAATCCCTCTTCCCCGAGGTGGGTCATTTAATACCAGAACACATTTTTCTGAAAGCCAGCCATCAAATCTAAAAAAATTCTATATAGAAAGTAGCCATAAAGAAATTATCTGACCTACCAGTTTGACTGTAGGTCATCAGATCTGCATTCCATACAAGGCCCTGGGTCAGGCCATCACTGGGTTCATGGAATAAGTTGAAAAGGGTTCCCTCCTTGTTATGGACTGAAAGATTTGGTCCTCCAGCACCCCAAATTCGTATGTTGAAACCCTAACCTGAGTGTGACTATATTTGCAGATAGGGCCTCTAAGGAAGTAAATAAGGTTAAGTGAGGTCTTAAGACTGGGGCATTAATCTGTTATAATTAGTGTCATTGTAAGACACACCAGGCCGGGCGCGGTGGCTCACGCCTGTAATCCCAGCACTTTGGGAGGCCAAGGCTGGCAGATCACGAGGTCAGAAGATCAAGACCATCCTGGCTAACACGGTGAAACCCTGTCTCTACTAAAAAAAAAAAAAAAAAAAAAAAAAATTAGCGGGATACGATGGTAGGTCCCTGTAGTCCCAGCTACTTCTTGGGAGGCTGAGGCAGGAGAAAGGTGTGAACCTGGGAGGTAAAGCTTGCAGTGAGCTGAGATTGTGCCACTGCACTCCAGCCTGGGTGACAGAGCGAGACTGTCTCAAAAAAGAAAAAAAAGGAAAAAAAAAAGACACACAAGAGAGTTCAATCTCACCTCCTCCTCAATCACATCGTTGCTGTATAAGCATACAGCGAAATGACAGCCCCCCCATAAGCCAAGAGTCGAGGTCTTAGAATGAAAGCTGCTATGCTAACACATTGATCTTGAACTTGTCAGCCTCCAAAACCATTGTTTAAGCCAACTCAGTCTGTGGTATTTTGTTATAAAGCTCAAGTTGCACTACTATCCTTCTATTTTTTGAAATAATTTGCAGAGGATAAATATAAGTTATTACTGTAATTTAATTTTATTTAATTTAAATGTTTGGTAGAATTTACCAGTGATACTATTTGAGCCTAGGCTTTTTTTGGTAGGAATTTTAAAAATTTGAATTCAATCTTTATATTTGTTATGGGTCTATTTAGACTTTTCACTTTTGAAACCTAAGTAGGTTTTCCAACTTTGTGGTTTTCTAGAATGTGTCCATTTAAGATGTCTAATTTATTGGTCCAGTTGTTCACAGTATTCCTCCATGATTCTTTTCATTTCTGTAAAGTGTACAGTGATGATTCTGCTTTCATTTATGATTTTAGTAATTTAATATTTTCTTTTTTTCCTTGATTAGGCCAGGTATAGTTTTCTTCATTTCGCAAAGAACAAATATAGTTTTTGTTAATTTGCTCTATTATATTTCTTTTTGTTCCTGTTTTTATTATTTCCTTTCTTCTACTATTTTGGATTTCATTTGCTCTTCTTCACACATTTTCTTAAACTGGGTTGTTGGGTTATTGATTTGAAATCTTTCCTCATTTCATAATATAAGCATTTACAGCTATTTTTTTCTTTCTAACTAATTCTAATCTTGCAAAATATTTTGCTTACATGTTGAAACCTCTCTTGTCCTTGTTGAGTTTTTTCTCTTGTTTTGATCTTTTATTTAGGTGTCCCTCTGGGTCAGAATATGTCACTTACTGGTCTCGATTTATAGCCTACTTAACCGGCTAGATATTCACTGTGTGTGTGTGTGTGTGTGTGTGTGTGTGTGTGTGTGTGTGTGTGTCTTAGAGTTCACAGTTCAGTGAGTTTATGATTTTTTGCCCACCTTTAATCAAGGACTTCTAGTAGCTTGAAGATTCCTTCTGATCATTTCTGAGAAGGTGCTTCTTTGGGGATGCACAGAACCTTCCAGACTGCTGGGGATGACTATGTTGATATTTTTACTCCTGGCTTTCCACGAGTCACCCCTAAATCAGCATAGCTTATGTTCTGGTAGTGTTTGGTAACAGGTTATGTGTAAGCTCCTTGTGCCAGTGAGGCTTCCCCATTTGATGAGTTTGTATGCAGCATGGGCAGTGCCTTCATATTCAGCCACTACTGCCCTGATTAATCCCTTGTAGGTGCAACCTGGCAGCTGTGTACAACATTCACATTCCCCATAGTTTATTATAATCCTATTAATACTCTTCATGGCTTCTTCTTTTCCTATTTCTTTCTATTAAACTTCTGGCTACTCTGCCACTTTGTCCAATTATGAAGCTACCAGCCTTCTCTTAACTGCTATCCACCAAGATCTCCACTGTTTTTAACAATGGCTTTTGAAATAAAGTTCTCCTTTCTCCGTTCCAAATAAAGTCAGTTGTCTCTGGCAGAGCTGTGGAGCTCTTTGCTCCAATGTCCTGCCTTTTCCCTGGGCAGAAATCCTATACCTCTGCAACATAGCTGGGGTCAGGAACCCTGCTTTTTTGGAGTGACACCCTGTTTCATGAATGAACACTGAGGATGGTGTAGAAGCTATTGTTCTTCTCTGTTGCTCCTCCCAGCTTCAAGCCTCCATGCTATAAGTGAGCTAGGCAGAGCAATTGACGCTCCAGTATTCTCCATGTTCTGTGTTCAGAGTAGACTTCTTACCTATGAGTGACAGCTAACATGAGAAGAGACATCCAATCCTGTTAGCTATGCCTACGTGGAGGAGACTTTCAGAAACATGGTACTAAGTTGAGGGATGCAGGAATAAGACATGTCAGCAGCTTGCCCCTCACAGAATGAAACCATAGTCCTAGATTGGAAGCTGGTGGGAGAGGAAGCCTTTGTCATCTTCGTGGCAGAGGTAGAGCTTCATTAACATAGGGCTGTGGGTGTTGATAATGGAGTGAGTTGTGTCTCAGAGGTCACAAACTCACCGTTCTTACTGGAGATTAATCGTTTTCTTGAAGGACTGTTTCTTCATTTGCTGTATATTCTTAATTTCTAGGGGCTTAGTAGTTTGTTTTATAATTTTAATCATTTAAATTTCTGTTTTTCTGGAGATAGTTTGTATTGATTTCCCCATTCAGTCATTGCAGAACTTCACAATTTTTTCATTAATCTGTTGTTTGCCTTTGCTCAAAGTAATCACTTGAAGAGCTTTAAAAAACACTGATTCCTGTGTTTTAATAAACAGTAAACAGTATACTTTGATCTAATTAGTCTCAATTGTTATCTGATCAATAGGGCTAATAAAAATTTTCTGGGTTATTCTAAATTGTAACTTGGGTAAGAACTATCTTCTTCAATCCAATGCATAGTGGGCCCATATTCTTCAGCCATTTCTGGAGAGCACAAAATTTGATCTTTATGACATACTACAAGAAAGCCGTTGAATGGGTCCTTCTATCTTGTACAAGTCGTGCATCAGCACAGCAGACAAATTTCTGACAAGTACCTCTTTATTTACTTAATAGCACCACTTCATTTCTCTAATGCCATGCTAAATATATATATATATATTATAATACTTTTATAGCTATAAATTATATAGAGAGAATATAAAGCACAGTCTCCTCAAGATGTACTGTACCATTATGTTCAACTAATAATGCTTTCCATAATATGTCCAATCCCTTATCCACCCGTCTAGCACTTCCTTCATTGGTTTGTAGGTGTCAACAGTTCTTGTTGGTCCTGTGGCCATCAGTTGAAGATTTTCCCTTTATATTTTAATATCAAAGAGAATTTTGCCTGGGAAGTGTAGCAAGGGAATAATCACTGAAGAAACCATGCAAAGACGGGTGCTTGCCCAGTTTTGGTATGTATACCATCTTCTTCTTCATTTAGTATGGAGCCACAGAGGCCAGTATACAGAGAAAGGGATTTAAGGAAAGTAGCTGCAAGAAAATGTGAACTATTTATTAGGAGATTTAGCTCCTATCACTAATTTACTAAGTAGCTCTTGACTTTTGAGTATATGGTCTAACCTCTTGGGGCTTTAATGTCCTGTGGTGAAATACAATAATTACTTATTAAATATTTTTCAAAGAAGAAATGAATGACCATCAGTGATTTAATTGAATAATCATAAAGATCTTCAATATCATGGTTCTATAACTCTCCTTATTGAAGAGAAGCTTTAGGAATTATAGTGTGATGGTGAATGTTACTCAAAGGCACAATTCTCAAACTCAGAATAATGTAGTCTCCAAATCCAGTGTTCTTTTCACTGCTTACTGCCACATTCTAATTTCAACCCTAGTTTTGCAATATTATTTCTTCACCCTCTCTATCTCCTCACTAGATCACTTTTGTCCCAGACAAAATAGATAAACAATGGAATTATTTAAATTTAATGGGACACTTGGGAGCAAAAATGGAGAAATTTTAGAGCTCAGGCTCTGTATTATTAGTGTATATCTCTATTAGTTCATTTTCATTAAATTCCCAAAGAGTTTAACACATACAAATGATTTCTCTGTTGTATGTGACAAAAATTCATATTCTTGGCAGCTTTCTGATTCATAGACTTGAACTTCTGTCAGCTTTTGCACTAATTTTAGTGCTTCCTGTCAGTTTCTTACAATTAATGATGTAAAATAAGTAATTACAGAGAAAACACTCTGGAAACTAAGTAGCAGATTACATGCTTAGGTAAGTGAATATGTACATTTTATGAAGTTGTTAATATATGTCTTAAACAAATTAGCAAATTGCTGATTAATTCTCATCAGAGAATTCTCTCTCACTCTCTCTCTCTTTCTCTGTCTATATCTGTTTCTCTCCCCCCTCCCTCCCTCTCTCTCTCTCCCTCTCCCATTAAGGAATATGTCATATATGTTTAAGGAACTGAAGATCCCCTAAGTGGCTATTTTCATTGTAAAGAACATTTTTACTTTTTCTGAATGACTGGATTTGAGATGAAGTATATGCTAAATTCAATAATACTGCTTATTACTTGGAAATAATTTTAAGTTGGGACTCATTCTATGATCTTTATATTCTTTATTCTTAATATTAATGTAATTTTGAGTATTCAAGGACATTCTCTAAAGGAAGATGGACAACTTTTTTGGCAATCCTGGATTTACAATTACACATAAAAGAAACAATGGTTGTCTGGGTGCGGTGACTCACATCTGTAATCCCAGCACTGGGGGGCAGAGGCTGGCAGATCACCTGAGGTCGGGAGTTCAAGACCAGCCTGACCAAGATGGAGAAACCCCATCCCTACTAAAAATACAAAATTAGCCGGGCATGGTGGTGCATGCCTGTAATTTCAGCTACTCCGGAGGCTGAGGCAGGAGAATTGCTTGAACCTGGGAGGCCAAGTTTGCGGTGAGTCACGATTGTGCCACTGCACTCCAGCCTGGGCAACAAAAGCAAAACTCTGTCTCAAAAAAAAAAAAAAAAAAATTCAGAATGAGTTAATAAATCTCCCAGTTAATTATCTCACCAGCAAGTGAAGGCCATCAGATTATATTTGGTTCATACTTAATACTTTTTAACTGTTATAAGGAATGTGGTTACCATAGTGATCTTTGTATACATATATCCACCACTGAGAAATGGTTGTATTGTCTATTTACCTTATTTAATTCCTTTTTGTATAGTTGATTTGGAATATATGTGCTACTAATAAACATATTCAGCATCCCCCCATAAAATAAAAGATTGCTGGACATTTATGCAGAATCTGTCTTTATTTGGTTATTTTCTGGATATAAAAACATGCTAATATTTACTTAGAGCTAGCTATCTGTTAATGATGAACCAAACCCCAGAAAAAAAAGAGAAAAAAAGAAGACTTTCTAGGGAGATTAGACTAGCCTTCATATGACTGGCCTGCATATTTCACTTTTTGTAGAAATGTTTATCCAAGAAGCCAATTAATGTTTAGTCCATTGCTTGGTAACTGTATAATCAAAACAACAGGAAATAAATAACATTAATACAACTCTCCTTAAAATATACTTTTATTTTCCTTAAAAGTTATAAAAATAAGCAACTTTTAGTAATACTATATTTCAATTTCCCATTGAGAAATTCAAGTGAACAATTGCCTTCGCAAAGTTTGGACAAGTAAATGCAACTTCCTTCATATCTTCCCCCATCCTCCCCCACCAAAATTGCTACCAACAGCAAGTAAATAGGCAAGCAAGCAAAGAAAATATTTAGGCTTTGTTCAAGTCACTGTTTCCTATATTTAAAGGATCATAGACATTTTTAGGTAAAATCAATTAGAGTTCTATAAACATTTCAGCTCTTTGAGAAATTCTGTCTTACAGAGGAATATCCATCAGATATAATCTGTTCTATGGGAATCACCTACCAAAAGTGGCTAAATATAGATAATAAAGCACTGCACCTTTTATTTAGTGTTTTTCAAGAAAGCAATGGCATTAACAAGTCTCTAAAATCTGTTTTGATATAATATGAAATATATATTTGGTTGCTGACCCAACTTTCCTGGCACAGAGCTCCTAAAACATTTGCAGATAGGGGTGATATGAGATTCTTTTGATCTGATACGTTATCTTTGACACTAGTTCTTACACAGAACTCCTAACCACTTGGAATTGCATAGATGATAGAGTTTCTTTTGCAGTAATGAGGTAACTGATGGCCGAGAGCTCCTGGATAACCTCAGGATGTGGGCTACTTGCCAGGGAAACCAATTATGTGATGAGGGGGTTAGAATTTTCAGCCCCCTCCTTCACCCCCCAGTCTACCCCACTAACCTCCAGGGATGGGAGAGCGGCTGAATGCTGAGTTGATCAGCAATGGCCAGTGATTTGCTCAATACTGCCTACTTAATAAAGCTTCTCTAAAAACCAAAAAAGACAGCCTTTAAAGAGTTTTCAGACAGCTGAATACGTGGAGGTCTCTGGAAGATGGCAGCCACACAGAGGGCATGGAAGCTCTGTGACCCTTTTCTGTATATCTTGCCCTATGCATCTCTTCCAGCTGGATGTTCATCTTTATAATTTTTAATATTCTTTATAATACACGGTTAAAGTGGTTTTTTGAGTTCTGTGAGCTGTTCTAGCAAATCTAACCCAAGGTGGAGTCATGGGAACCTGGATTACACTGTCAGTCAGAAGTATGGGTGACAATCTACTATTTGCCACTGGCATCTAAAGTGGGGGCAGTCTTGTGGGACTGAGGCCCTCAACCAGTGGGATTTGACATTATTTCCTGGTAGCTAGTGTCAAAGTTAAATTGAATTACAGGGTACCTGGCTGGACACTTCAGAATTGGTGTGTAGAAAAAGAACCTCTATACTTCTGGTGTCAGAAGTGTTGTGTTGGGTATGGAAATAGTCGGAAAAAACACTTTTTTCCCCTTTTAGGCCTATGTCCCTATATGTTGAATTTTATCAATTCATTCTTCCTTTGCTTCTATATGTGTGCCTGTTCCTGGAATACTTGAATTTTTCACAGTTTGATGTGTTTGTATCACTCATCATTTAGGTAAAACTACTGCTGAGACTCTTCTTGTTTTTGTCTTTTTTTTTTTTTTTAACTATCATCACCCTGTTCACTTTAAAGGGCATCTACTAGTTGGTTCATCCAAATGAATGAACACATCACCATTTACTTATTGCATGCTAAATTCTATTGGTGATATGGTTTAGCTGTGTCCCCACCCAAATCTCACCTTTAATGTAATAATCCCCATGTGTCAAGGGTGGGGACAGGTTGAGACAATTGAATCATTGGGGCAGTTCTCATAGTAGTGAATAAGTCTTATGAGATCTGATGGTATTATAAATGGGAGTTCCCCTGTACAAGCCTTGTTGCCTGCCCTCATGTAAGATGTGTTTTCTTCCCCTTCAACCACGATTGTAAGTTTGCAGAGGCCTCCCCAGCTATGCTGAACTATGAGTCAATTAAACCTCTTTCCTTTATAAATTTATTAGCAGTATGAGAACAGACTAATATAGTAAATTGTTTCCAGTACAGTGGGATGCTACTGTAAAGATAGCCAAAAATGTGGAAACCACTTTGGAACTGGGTAACAGAGGGTGGAACAGTTTGGAGGGCACAGAAAAAAAAGAGCAAGATATGGAGATGTTTGGATCTTCCTAAAAACTTGTTAAATGGCTTTGACCAAAATGCCGATAGTGATATGGACAATAAAGTCCAGGCTGAGGTGGTCTCAGTTGGAGATGAGGAACTTGTGGGGAACTGGAACAAAGGTGACTCTTGCTATATTTTAGCAAAGAGACTGGCAGCTTTTTTCCCCTGCCCTAGAGATTTGTGGAACTTTGAACTTCAGAGAGGTAATTTAACACATCTGGTGGGAAAAAAAAATCCAAGCAGCAAAGCATTCAAGAGGTGACCTGGGTATTGTTAAAAACATTCAGTTTTATGTATTCACAAAGATATGGTTTGGAATTGGAACTTATGTTTAGAAGGGAAGCAGAGCATAAAAGTTCAGCAAATTTGTAACCTGATGATGTGATAAAAAAGAAAAACCCATTTTCTAAGGAGAAATTCAAGCCAGCTGCAGAAATTCGCATAAGTAACAAGGAGCCAAATGGTAATTGCCAAAACAATGGGGAAAATGTCTCTAGGGCATGTCAAAGGTCTTCACAGGAGCCCCTCCCATCACAGGCTAGGAGGAAAATGTGGTTTTGTGGGCCCGGTCCAGGGCCTTGCTGCCTTGTGCAGTCTTGAGACTTGACTTGGTGCCCTGCATCCCAGCTGTGGCTAAAAGGGACCAATGTATGGCTCACCTCTTTGCTTTACAAGGTGCAGGCACGAAGCATTGGCAGCTTCCATGTAGTGTTACCTCTGTGGGTACACAGAAGTCAATTATTGAGGTTTGGGAACCTCTGCCTAGATTTCAGTGGATGTATGGAAATGCCTGCAGAAGTTTGCTGCAGAGATGGGGCCCTCATGGAGAACTCCTGCTAGTGCAGAGGGAAATGTGGAGTTGGAGTGCCCATACAGAGTCTCCACTGGGGCACTGCCTATTGAAGCTGTGAGAAGAAGACCATAGTCCTCCAGCTCCCAGAATGGTAGATTCACAAACAGCTTGTACCATGCACCTGAAAAAGCTGCAGACACTCAATGCCAGCTTGAGAAAGCAGTTTGGACCATGGACTTGTGTATTATTGGGAAGGCATGATTGGTTTTGAAATGAGAGGACCTGAGATTTGGGAGAAACTAGGGGTGAAATGATACGGTTTGGCTGTGTCCCCACCCAAATCTCACTTCGAATTGTAATAATTGCCACATGTCAAGGGTGGGGTCAGGTCTAGATAATTGAATCATGGGGGCAGTTTCCCCCATACTGCTCTCATGGTAGTGAATAAGTCTCATGAGATCTGATGGTTTTATAAATGGGAGTTCCCCTGAACAAGCTCTGTTGCCTGCCGCCATGTAAGACATGTTTGCTTCCCCTTCCACTATGACTGTGAGTTTGCTGAGGCCTCCCCAGCCTTGGTGAACTGTGAGTCAGTTAAACCTTTTTTCTTTATAAATTACCCAGTCTCACACTGCTTATGAGTGAGAACAGACTAATACAGTTGGCATCCCAGCTGTCATAATTTCAGTTGGCATCAATTCAGGACAGAAAAATAGTTTAGAGGTGTATATTTTGCCAGAGTTAATTAGATGCTAACTTTGTATATTTTTGGAAAATGCCATTACTGTTATTAAGGGACAGAACTCAGACCCATTTTCCAAGTTCACCTGATCTGTTTTCATAATGCAATCACTCTACATTAGGGTATTTATTATCTGAATCCCTGTAAACAGAAAGTTTCATGGAACAGTAAAAGTTATCAAAATCTTTAAACAAAAATCATTATAACATAAAAGCACTTAATAAAGTGACTTCTCAAATATTTCTTTCTACTTACTACTTGTTTAGGACATATTATTTCTAATAGTGTCAAAATCTTTGTCAGTTTCATGTTTGTGTTGTAACTACAATACTAAATATGACAAAATGAAAAAATGCAAAGATTCAGTATTTCACTTGATAATTTTGGAGTAGTTGTCAAATCTTATTCAAGCACATTGCCTACTGAGACTCTGACAGGTGAATCTGTTATTACTCAAAGAGAAGAAAATCAGTACAAGTTTCCAAAATGAATGAATTTCACGTAAAATTCTTGAAAGGCTCTTTTGAAAATTAATGAAACTTCACACTTTTTTGTTGTTAAAAATAATTTGGAAAAGTCATTCTGAAAGTGTTAAATGCATGGTACAGTGTATGAGATACTGCGTATAATTTATATATAGAAGGATACATTATTTCCTTCTACAAGTACTACAATTGATTTGTTTGTGTGGTGCTAAGATCCAGAGTGTAATTGCTATTGTAATCCCAAACATTAAAATACAACATAAAACAACTAATTTTCTAAGTTTAGTTTAATTTCTCAAGATAACCTTCCAATACAACTTTTTTCTCATTATATTCACTTTAAAAATTATTTCAAATTGTGAATGAATTAATTTAAAATTATTCACTCACCCCACTCCCAATATTTCTGTTTTCCTAGCAGTTTCTGTTTTCCTAAGTGATTCACCATTTGTCAGTAAGAACATAGGTAATGTTAGAGAAAACTTCAAGGATTTCATCCATTTATTCAACAAATGTTTCTGAGCACCTACTGTGTGCCAGACACTGCTGTAATTGAAGGAATGAAGAAAACCTGCTCACATCAGTTCACAATCTTATAGGAAAATAAAAACTGGTAACTATATCAAGAGATACTGTATGTTATGAAGAAAAGGTAAGTGAGTTTAATGGGGTAGAGAGGGATGCTAGTCAAAGAAGATCTATGCTGTTGTGATATCTGAGCATAGACCTGAAGAAGATGGAACAAGAAATGTGCCTATCTGAGGGAAAGGGCAGAGGAACACGTTTTTTGTTTTTTGTTTTTTTTTTTTTGGCAGAGGAAAGGATTCTGTAAAACGTCCCATGTGATAGCACCCTGACATGCAGAGGAAGGGTAGTGAGGCAAAACTTTGGTATAATCTACAGAGAAAGGGATAAGAGATGGAGTCAGAAAGATAACAAAGAAGAATATCTTGTCATACTGAGGACTTTAGCTTTTATGCTCAAAAAAGAGAGGAAATGGTTAGGGTTTCTGTGCAAAGGGGTGAAGTGAATTACCTTGCTTTAAAAGAATAACTGCTAAGTGAAGAAAAGAGATATTTGGAGGAGAAGGTAAAGACACCAGTGAGTAACTATTTTGATCTGTCCATAGGAAGATAAGTGTGGCTTTGGATTACAGTACTAGTAAAGGAGGTGATAAGAAGCTGTCAACTTTGCGATATATTTTAGGTTGGTGCAAAAATAATTGCAGTTTTGGCCATTACTTTTAATAGCAAAACCTAATAATTTGACAGGACTTTATGATGGAGTTATGTGTAGGAAAGAGAGAAGACAGATTGTTTTAAATTTGCTAGTAGGGGAGAATAAATGAGAGGGAAGAAGTGTTTTTGTTTGTAGATTAAGCCATGTTTTTACAGGAGAAGCTGAATCCATTATAAGTAATAACTGAGGAAGAAGGGCACACTGGAAGGGGAAAATTGAAAGTGTAATATAAAGAAACATTTGGTAGAATATTGTATTATAAATGGTTAAAGAAAGAAACAATATATAAGAGCAATCTTGAAGAAAGGGACACTTCCTGGAACAGGAGAGAAGAAAATGACAACAAAGATACACAGAAATGATAAAGAACAGAGCAGGAAAATGAGAGATACCTGTGTTAGATGATTTTAATTATTTCTAAATTCAGAGTAAGCATCGTGGTGATAAGATGCAATGCTAATTTTTATGTTACATAATTTTATATAGATTTATTTGTTTTCTTCCATTTTAAAATATCACTTTAAATGGTCATGCCATGAATTAATAAAGAAAAAGAAAAAGAAAGAAAGAAAGAAAGAAAGAAAGAAAGAAAGAAAGAAAGAAAGAAAGAAAGAAAGAAAGAAAGAAAGGAAGGAAGGAAGAAAGGAAGGAAGGAAGGAAAGAAGGGAGGGAGGGAGGGAGGGAAAGAAAGAAAGAAGAAAGAAAGAAAGAAAGAAGAAAGAAAGAAAGAGAAAGAGAGAGAGAAAGAAAGAGGAAGAAAGAAAGAAGAAAAGAAAGAAAGAGAGACAAAAGGAAGGAAGGAAAGAGGAAAGGAAGGAGGGAGGGAAAGAAGATGGATAGAAGGAAGGAAGGAAAGAAGGTAAGAGCCCATTGACCACAAAGCTTTTTTTTTTTCTTTTTTTGCATATTTCTAATTTGCACATTGCAAATTTTTTGAGCAAAATTTCAGTAGAAAGTTTGGAAATAATGATGAACCAAAATGACTCTTTGAAAATTATATAGATAATCTGACAGACTCTCTAATTGAGGTTAGAAATTCTGATATTACTGTATATAAAATCAATAATTCAAAATCTAGAGTATTCACAGCATTTCACCTACATGCTCTTCCAGTGCAAAGTTCAAGGAGTTTTTCAATCCTTTCCAGCTCTTGCTATCATACATTTCCAGAGGGAACTTGTAAGTTAAAATTGTCTTTAAGCCATTTTGGTTTAAGAGGAAGCTTATTCCCAAGGCACGTTTTGAAACTACTAAATATTGTCTCAATTTTTTCATGTTTACTAAACATATTATGGATGGAAGAAAGCAGTAGCACCTATGTGATAAAACCGATAGAGATTTTCCAATGGGAGGGACCCCATACACAGGGGAGCAATACTGACTAGACCCAATTGTGTTCCAGATGTTTTTTAAATCGTCGGTTTACTTTTGTCTCTTCTTTATTACAGGACCTGATGTCTGGGAGGGGACTTACTATAACAGATAATCCTATAAAAAAATCTTCAGCAGTGATTGTTGGATACTAAGGCCATACTTTTGTCCACTAATAGGTATTCTCAGGACTACTTTGGGAGACATCAACCAAAAAGAAGTTATACCGAATAGTGTTCATTACAGCCAGAAGCGACTGAAGGTCATGTTTTAAGACAAGATGGAAACTAGTTAGTCTTCCTAAACTGCCACACAGAGTCACAAACTTCTTGTAAATATTTAATATTTTACATCCTGCAGCTCTACAAACCTGTTGCCAAAGTATGTCTTTCTAGATAAACGCTCAGCATTGTCCTGACCCTGTTCACCTCTTTTGGAGGTATGAGTGCTCTGGCTCAGAGGGAAGCCACCAGAATTTCGTGTGCTTTGTCAAAGCTGTTGGCTTTGTTGAGTGTAAGTTTCTGGAGTATGAAAGCCTGGCTGCCTGACAGTGTTTTGTCCTCTCACTCTGTCATACTGGTGATTGCTCTCTTCACACTACCAGCAGGGCCATCTCATCTCATCAGTAGTGAGGGACAAGCGTTACAGTAATACCGCGTTTTATAGGAATCACTTTTCTGGTAGCTCAGGAGCATTCTTAATTATGGTTGACACATGTTCTGCTTTGGCAAGACTAGGCTTCATTTCACAGAGAAGTAGAAAAGAAAGTTGAAATTGTATTTGAAAATTAAAGTTCTTAACTTACGGGTCACGTATAATCTTTCTAAAGAGGCAAAGCTTGCAGCGGGACGCAAATGACAACAACAGTCTTCTGTATTATAAAACTATCCGTCACTACAAAAGTCTCACTCGGATGTCTGTGTCAGCAACGTGTTACCCAAGAATTCTCAAATCATAATATTTAAGCCATTAAAAAAATCTAAAATTATTTTACTTCAAAATTACATTTCTAGCCAATGCTTCGCAATCAAAATTCCCAAGATTCTTTTCATCTTTTCTTCTATCTATGCAGCAGATAGAACAATGCTTTTGCTAAGCCCAGGTTCACTTTGATTCTAAGTAATTTAAATGAAATGCCCTATGAGTAATTTGTGTAAACCAGTCCCCTTCAGAAGAACTTATACTAGTTCCTTGGGGGGAAGCTTGTCACTTTTATTTGATGTTACAAGAATTTATACCCCGACAACTACACTATCACAATGTCACTGGTAGTATCAGTTTAATTAAGGTACTGTCAGCTTTTCTCTAGTTTGCACAGTTGAATGTCTCTCTTATATCAAATGGCTGAGCAAATTGGTGTTTCATGTATTAACCTCAGTTTGTTTTCCTTTCCTAAAATGTGACTGAAAGTGTTAAAATCATTATTTAGTCATTTGACGTTAAAATAGATGGGTATATATTTTGTGTTTTAAAAGATGGATATATATTTTGTGTTTAAAATAGATGGGTATATATTTTGTGTTTCTTTCTGTAGACATAGATTTTTCTTTGAGATGGAGTCTCGCTCTGTCACCAGGCTGGAATGCAGTGGTGCAATCTCTGCTCACTGCAGCCTCCACCTCCTGGGTTCAAGCAATCCTCCTGCCTCAGCCTCCTGAGGAGCTGGGACTACAGGTGCGTACCACCACACCCAGCTAATTTGTTGAGATGGAGTTTCAACATGTTGGCCAGGATGGTCTCAATCTCTTCACCTCGCAATCTGCCTGCCTTGGCCTCCCAAAGTGCTGGGATTACAGGCATGAGCCACTGTGCCTGGCCTCTTTCTGTATATTTGAGTCACTTAATACCAGATGGTCTTCTATTCCTAACCTATATATATATTCAGGAACAGTTAAAAATAAAACCAGTGGGTATTTTGCAACTGGATTGACTAATCTATTAAATACACATAAAAGATACCAGACTTTTGGGGAACATTAAATTTTGCAGAGGGCTTCTGTTCCTTGTGACAAATGAAAGGCTTATAATTTCTGGTGTATGAAATATAACTTTGTTTTTAAGATGAAAATGGTTATGTCTTGCATGTAACTGTATCACTTTTATGAACTGTAATTATATAAAATCAATGAATGTTTTATATATATATTGCATAACTCATTACAGGCAGCAGAAAGTGTGGAAAGAGTACAGTGTAGAAAAATCACTCAATTTTAAAGTCAAAATTTGTGTTCAGTAAAGATTAAGTTCTGCAATTAATTAGTTATATTACACACAGCACACTATTGATGCTGGAAAGACACATCAGCTGTTATTTCTACAAGGCCTTGAAAGAAATCAACACATTGCACCCAAAAATATGGCTCCCTGGTATAATGACTATTTCAAATTAAAAACTCGTAGAGATTAACAAGCACTGGAAGAGACGTTCCCCTATATAAAGATAAGACTGACCCACCATGGAGAACAGTTGTTCCTGTTTCCCTCCCTGTTAGCTCATTATCCATTACAGGAAAGAATGATCAAGAACGTGACCACACCTTAAGAGACCCTTTTTCAAGAGAGTGACTGTCGGCAAAGTTCAGTTAAATTCCGAGGAGAACTATTTACAAGTTAATTTATGTTTCCTGATCCAATCATTCTCCTTAATAAGTATTAATAGAATACATATTATATTAGGTATTCTATAGAATACCTCTCAATAGAATACTTCTCTTTCCTTCGGTAATATCTGTTTTGCTGTTATAGTAGGTAGCTAGTCAGACATGAGCAGGGCAAGAGAGGAACCCTCCCCACTCCACCAGGAATGCCAACCAACCATCAGGTTATGGTCAGGAAGTTGTTAACTGTCTTTCTGAAATAATTAGCCACAGTCAGTGTCTTTCTGAAATAATTAGACACAGAGTCTCCCAATAGACAGAAAAACTTGAAGTTGGTGATCAGCAGCTCCTTAATAAGATCTCAGGAGTTGGGCGAGTGGGCTCACATATGTGCACTAAAAGGCCAAATGGCTGAGTATAACTGGTCTATGACCTTGTAGGAACACTCAACTGGTAAGGGAAGAATGCTTCCAATGAACACGTGCACAATTTTGGAAAACACATGGCACATGCAACCCTTCTCAAGTGCTGGCAGGCCATAATGCATGCAGACAGCCCACCCCAAGGGAAGAAATCAGAGGAGATGGGACACAGGACCCCAGAAGTATGCCAACATATAAAACACTAAGTCAAAAGTCAAACCCTGCATTCGATCTCTCTCACCTGCTTGGCCCTCTTCCAAGCGTACTTTACTTCCTTCCATGCCTGCTCTAAAGCTTTTTCATAAACTTTCACTTCTGCTCTAAAACTTGCCTTGGTCTCTCCTGCCTTATGCCCCTCAGATAATTTTTTTTTTTCCTTAGGAGAAAAGAACTGAGGTTGCTCCAGACCTGTACAGATTTACCGCTGCTAACATACTTTGGTGCCACATGACTCAGATATGTTCCACTGCTAACTTTACCAGGATCCAAGCCTCCATTTTTTCTGTAACTTCAAGATAGTATACAAGCTTCTGTACTTCACTGAGAGGTTGGGTCTTTATTCTGAAGGCTTCCATATATGCATGCTAGATACATCTGTATGGCTTTCTTCTATTAGTCAATCTACTTCAAGTCAGTGGGTTTTCAGCAAATCATTAGAAGCCAAGGCCCTTTACTCTAGACAATTATAGATAGATTGTATAGCTATAGGTATAGGTATGGTATAGATAGATATACATATATAGCAGATGGATAACTTTTTCTACTCAAAGTATAACAATTTCTTGGCAGATACAGGAATAATTAATTTTTTCTAGCCTAAATCCTTTCTTGTGTGCACTTGAGTAAATCCCTTTTTTTGTTTTCTGATTCACAAAATGTGAGTGTTGAAAAAGAAGACAATTAGGCACAAGCTACATGGAATTCCCAAGGAAGCAATTCTTCTTAGTACCCATTTACTCAGTACTCAGAGCCATGGGCACACAGGCATCAACCACTCCACAAGTCAGTCAATATTACAAATCATACCTAATAGTATACTTAATGAATACATAAATGTTACAGATCGAAATTTTATACCAGACAGTAACATTTAACATCAAGAGAAAAGGAGTTAGGAAAAGGGGTTAATGAACCAGTCCAAGAAGAGTGAAAGAGACAAGAAGTGTGTCCAGGCCTGACCCAGGCAATCATCAACATCTTGCCAGGAAGAGTCCTTGATTTGCGCAGAGGCTTCAGAGGCAGATTCTGGGTGCGAGATGGGGTCTGTCAAGGCGTCTTTGTCTAACTGGTGAAGTCCTGCTCACTTTATGGCCCTTGAGTCCTCTGGTGAGGACTGATAGAAAAGGGTTAAGCCCTTTTCTGGTTGGGTGTTGTCTCGATTGATTAGTCAAACATCTGAACTCTGTTGGCTTGATTACTTCAGAAATGTAAGATGAAGTCTTTTTCTAAAATGGAGCCATTTATGTCAAGGGTGCTTTAGGTAAGAAGAAACCACATTTATAATGAACAACAAATTATTGTCAAAGAAATCTGTTCCAGCATGAAAAATGGTATCTCATTAAAAGCCCTTCTCTCCTATGGCTGCAACTGCTCCCATAGCCACTGCTATGGCCTTGTTGCTTCTACTAGTGCTGGCGCTGTCACCACCACCAATTAGGGAGCACACGCTTGGGGCCCTCAATGCCCCAGACAACCCTGAAGTGTCATAAGCATGCTAGGCTGCCAGGTAAGTTGCTTTGTGCCCTGGCTGGCTGCTAGACCTGCAGTTCTGAGTCCTCAGTGTGGATGTTGGTGACTGACATATCTCTGTTGCTCACATACACACACCATTGTCTCAGTGGACTTTACTTACAAAACACCGGTTCAGAGATTAAAATATTAGGAATTTCAAGACAGCAACAGCAGAACATTGAATCAAGTTGGGGTCTTCTGAGATTGGGGTCCCATTTGACACGGACCAGGAGTTATCTACTTAATTTCTATCCCATTCCTTGTGGAAAAAATCTGAATTTTATGTTATCTTTATCATTCTCTCTTATCATTTTTTCCTTAATCAATATATTGCTTAATTTTATTGTGTTGGAGGTTTTTGAAAATATTGAGAGTGTATGCACTTTTCCACAGCGTGCTTTTATATATAATTTATTCACAGTAATGTGTTGCATGTAGCTGTAATACTTGCATTTTCATTCTTATTTAAAATTCAATTATGTGAATACACAATGTTTTTTTAAATCGACCAATTAATAAAATGTCATTTAGGTTTTTGTTGTTGTGAAGAACAGTGCTGCTAGAAACAGTCTTGCTCAAATATTCTCATGCAACAGTGTATAAACTGAGGACTGAAAACTGGGTTGTAAAGATGTAAATGTTTAAATTCACAAAGATGTGCCAAATTATTTTTACAAATAAATATATGTTATATTTTTTATGGCTTCAACTTTCTTGTGGTTTCAACTACCTTTCTTTATGTAAGGTAATGGATTAAGTTCATATAGTAAGCCTCCTCCTAAGTAATAATTAAGAACGTTTAATCCATAGAAATATATTCCCAATTTGCACGCCTCCGATTTTTTACTTAGTTCTTTTTTACACTCTATGAATTAGATATTATCATTGCTCATATTTTATATATACTAACTGCATAAAAATACATCTCTATTTCCTTGTTCTATCTTATATTTTTGGGAAATAAATTTGTTTTTTAAAAGTGTACCTAATAGAAGTTTTATCAGCATAAGTTATATGGTAATAAGTATAGTTTTTGAAAGAAAATGTTTATTTTGCCTTTGTTTTTGAAATATATTTTTTGTTACAATTTAAGTATGATAATAATTTTCTGTTCACATTTTGAAAACATACATTATGGAATTCTGGCTTTCTTTCTTGCAATTGGGAGTGGTATCTACCTAGTTGTCACTTATTAATAGGTAATCTTTTGTTTGACTTTTCTAGTCATCGGTTTCTCTGCAATGTGTCTATATGAGAATTGTATTTTATTTTGTTCTGCATAGTTTAAATTATACTTTCTGCTTCTGTAGATTCATCATCAGTTTTAGTTAATAATTGGTCATTATTTATTTAAACAGTAGTATTTCTCATTCACTCTATATTTTCTCCATGACTCTGATTAAACATAAGGTAAAATTTCTAACTTAATTATTCGTATTTTCTAACTTTATTTTTGACATTTTTTACCTTATCTTTTGAGGCTCCATCTTGAGAAATTTCTTTAAATAACAGTCTGAGTGCTTCTTTCTTTAGCTGCTTCTAAATTTTTATTTAGCTTGAGCATTGAATTTTTAATGTAAGTTTTTTTAATTTTCAAGAGTTTTATTTTAGTTATTTTTCAAATCTTCTTGATCATTTCAAAAAGTGTGTTCATGATTACTTATTTTTTATGCAATGTAAATAATTGCCTTAAACATTTTCTAAACATTTATTGTGATGTCTTGTGATGTCTTAAGTTTGGGGGATTGTATTAGTAAGCGTTCTCCAGAGAAACAGAAACAATAGAAGATAAGTAGATAAATAGAGACCAACATAGATATAGATGTAAATATATCTTGATCTGATATAGAAAAGATAGATAGGTAGATAGATAGATTAGATAGATAGATAGATAGATAGATAGATAGATAGATAGATAGATAGATAGATAGACAGACTTCTATCTCTATCAGTTGATCTGTTTATCTATCATTTGATCTACTTTTTTTTTTGGAACTTCCACAATCTGTATGTAGTTTGTGAGCATTCCATAGGTTCATTTCATTCTGTTCATTTTTCTTTAATTTTTAAAAAAATCTTCTATTCCTCAGAATTGATCATTTTCATTTTCCTATCTTTGCTGTTTCTTTCTTCCAACTGTTCAAATCTTTCCAGTGAATTCTTAATCTTAGGTGTTGATCTTTTTGCTTCCAGAATTTCCATTTGGTTTCTTTTTAAGTTTTCTATTTCTTTATTGATATTTCCGTTATTTTCATATATCATTTTTATGACTTTCTTCATGTCTTTCATTCTTATTATTTATTTTTTTTTAACATTTTATAACAGTTGTTTTAAAGTCTTTGTCTAGTAGATCTGTCATCAGGTCTTTTTTAGGGATAGTCTGTTAGATTTTATTTTCTTTTTAATAGATCATACTTTTATGTTTCTTTGTATTCTTCATGATTTTTTTAAAAACTGGTCATTGGAATCAGTAAGTGTGGTAAATCTAGAGTTAGCTTATCCTCATTGCCAGGGTTTAGTAGTTTTCTGTTTGTTTTGTTTGTTTTCTTTTTAAAAAATGTTTGATTGCTATAGGTTGTCTCTGTGCTGAAGATCAGTCTGAGATGTAAACTAAGGTCTTTTCAGGTCTTCTCTGAGACTGTAGCTTCTCTTAAATACACACAGTGACTCTCTAATTTTCCACATATATTCGTGTGCTTTCTAATGTCCTACTTTTCAATATCTGGCTCCTCCCAGAAGGGGAAAACCAGAAACATTAAGGGGAAAAATAAAAAGACCTTGGCCCTTCAAAACTCTTGAATGTCACTTCAGCTTAATGGACCTGACTGAACTTGAATAAGGAGGAGGTGAAGTGCTTGCATCCATGCAACACAATGGCTGTCCCCTCTTTTTCTTCACCTCTTCTATCTAAAGTGACAATCAGTGGTCATAGTCTAAACCCCGGTATTTGGCAGACAGAGTTGTTTTTGCTAGCTGTGTGCAAGCTGTTCCAGGAATACATGCACAACTTCCTATCTTAAGGCTGGGGACTAGGGAGTGTTTAGCAGCAACTGTGCTAAGAGGAGAAATTGCCTAAAATTGACTTCAATTTACCATTTAAGCCTTCCACTGAAATTTGCAGGCCCTCAACAGATTCCAGAGTTCCCAAATAGTTACATCAGTAAGATTATCCCAGTGCAATTGTTGTCTGTGGGGAGACAGGTTTCTGGTGCTTCCTACTCTGCCATTTTCCCAGAATCCTTTCTTTATGGTCTTTAAAAATTATATTATAGTTTATTTTGAACATAAAATATACTTAGTTTAAATTTATTTTAATAAAATTTTAATGCATTTACCCTCTGCCTTAGTCCACAAATAGGTTTTCCATTATTGATGAAAATCAGTTTGGATTGCCTATTATGTAGTAAGTTTTTAGTTTCTAAGAAATCAAAGGAAGTACTTTCTGTTATTAATTGTGACATTTCCTAACACTTTTAAGTTTAGTGTTTAGCCATACTACATTTCAAACTTCATTTTCTTTTGGCTATATCAAGTCTTTAATTTTGTATTTACTTGCTGAATATAATTTTTAAAATACGTAATGTTTATGACAGGAAAAATAAAATCTAAGTGTATTTATCCAAAATAATATATTGTCTTAATTTTTTTTTTTTTTTTTTTTTGAGACGTAGTCTCACTCTGTCACCCAGGCTGGAGTGCAATGGTGCAGCCTCGGCTCACTGCAACCTCTGCTTTCTAGGTTCAAGTGATTCTCCTGCCTCAGCCTTCCAAGTAGTTGGGATTACAGGCATGCGCCACCATGCTGGGCTAATTTTGTGTGTGTGTGTTTTTAGTAGAGATGGGGTTTCACCATGTTGGCCAGGCTGGTCTCAAACTTCTGACTTGGTGATCTACCTGCCTCGGCCTCCCAAAGTGCTGGGATTATAGGCGTGAGCTACCAATGCATTGTCTTAACACCATATATTGAATAATATTTTTACTCTCGATTAATTTTTAATGTTTTGTTTTATAAATGTCTTGCTTATTCTAGTCTCTCCCATCTGTTTATCTCTTTATGTTATGCCATTAGCGACTTTATTTTTTCTGTTTCAGTACATTATAGTCTACTTGTTATAGCCTAGTTGCTCAAGAAGAAAATTGGGAATCATTTTGACATTTTGAAATTTTATCTTTTTCTCATTTTTATTTTATGTGTCCCTATTATTGATACTACTTTCATAGCCTCACCAAATCACAGTTATAAATCACCTTCATTTCATGACTGGTTCCTAGCAATACAGTACTAACTTTTTTTAGCTTAAAATTTTGTTTTTCTATTATGTTCTCTATAGGCTGTCAGAAGCATATCTTTAAAACACAAATCAAAACATGTTGCTTCCTTGTTTAAAATGTTTTCAGTTTCTTATTGCTTTGTTACTTTGCACTCCAAATGACAAAACGTGTTTTCTATACCCATCTCTTGTCTTATTAAATGGTTTCCCTGTAGTTACTTCTACTTTTTCTTTACTAGGCTGATTATATTTATTTACAAATAAAAATATTGAAGGAAGACTATATATAAATACATTTATTACTATACTGTCAATCAGTCAATATATTAGCCCTATTAAGCACTGTGTTAGTAAGTGGCATTAGAAATTTTAACAAAACTGGTCCTTGATTTCAAGTAGCTGACAATCAAAAGAACGACATGTAAAATAAGTAAGCACAACAAATGTTGTAATAGGAATGATAGCAATTCAATGTAAAGCAATGGGAACAGAAAAGGTGATGGATGTATTCTCAGTAAAAGATCATTCAGTAGGAAATTTCTAAAATGTAAATATGTATTTTCCAGGTAAAAGAAGGTCTTTTCTGTCAAAGAAAGTCACAGGAACAAAGAGGGTTTAGTTTGAGTATACGCAGTGAGAAAAACAAGAGGTTTTCTTCCATTCAAGAATTTTCTTTAAGCATCTATGATGTGTCAGGTTTTAGTATATGCACTGCATATGAAGTAGTGAATTAAACAGTTGTGATTCCAGTCCACATGAAGCCTGCCTAGTTATAAGACCAGAGAAAAGAAGTGTGGCTTTCATGCTGTAAACAATAGTGTTATCTTTGAAATGTCTTATGCTAGGGAGTAAAATGAAACATGTTTGCAATTTATAAAGACCAACCCAGATATTTTGGGGAAGAGAGGTGGGAAGGTTGGACACCGAGACACCAAATTCTTACTAACTGGACTAACAAAACATTACTGGTCCAGGTAACTGTTTCTCTACTTGTATTTGTTTATAATCAATATTTTTCCTTTTGTCCTTGAAAAACAGTAAAGTGAGTAAATTTTCATAGTCAACAAATCAGTCAGGCAACAGGGACTGCTAACAACCAGAGAAATTCAAGTACTTTCATTTCAAAGTGGCTTAAGAATATTATTTTTTTACGTAGTGAAAAAGATTTAGCTGTTGAAATCTATGCATTTTCTAAAATGAGAGCCTTAACAAACAACAACCAAACTCACAGTTCTTTCTTATTTCCTGTCTTGCAGTCAGAAGACAGATAGTGCTTTGTTGTTTTAGTTTCTTAGTTCAATGGTCTTCAGTTACTGTGCATTGAGTCACATACCAGACTCCAAATTCTTTTGAATAGAATAAATCTGCTTTGAATATTCTTCAAAAAGGTAGCATTATGAAACTTGTAGTAACTTTTTCACTGCTATTTGTGCAGCAGATTTAAACTTTTTTTTTTTTTGTTTAAAACAAAGTCTCATCTGTTGCCCAGGCTGGAGTGCAGTGGTGCAATCTCGGCTCACTGCAACCTGTCTCTTGGGTTCAAATGATTCTCCTGCCTCAGCCTCCCGAGTAGCTGAGACTACAGGCATGCGCCACCATGCCCGGCTAATTTGTGTATTTTTTTAGTAGAGATAGGGTTTCACAATGTTGGCCAGGCTGGTATTGAACTCCTGACCTCATGATCCACCTACCTCAGCCTCCCAAAGTGCTGGGATTACAGGCATGAGCCACCACACCTGGCCCACTATTTTATGTTTGCTTATAAATGCTGTGAACAGCTAAGGTTTTTTAAAAGTTCATACATATTAATAATAGCATAGTTGTTTTATCACCTTAGTAACAAGTAAATCTTTATTTAATGGTACTTCACATATGTGGCTCATTTTTGGTGTATGGTTTTGGCTTATAAATATAGTGTGTTGAATAAGCATGAAAGGAGTAACAGTCCATATTTGCTTTAAATGACACACATAATAAGCAGATCGTGAAAATAGTGGTACAACTTCAATCCCAGTGTTCACGGGTCCCTTGTCACAAACTACAATGTCATGGCTTTTTTAAGCCAAAGGGGAAAAAAAAGCAGCCTGAAATGTAGTCATATTTTTCAGATGTTTCTACAATAGCTATCTCTCTGGGCAACAAAATTTCTGAGGCTGTCCAAAACATAGCAATTTGTCAACAATTTGAAAATAGGTTTGTGACAAGATGTATTTATTTGACGGTATAATGTAATAATAGACATACGGTAGGATGACGGTTGTAAAGGAAATTATCACTGGTAAGTGTCTTTCCCTGAAATTAATTTCAGATGTGTATGGTTGAAAATTCTGACCGATGAAATGATTATGGGTAGGTAGATGGACAAAATACATGGTATTGCTGCTGTCCCATATCTTCTTCATACATTTACAGAATCCAAGTTAAATGGCGCTTACAAAATAGAGAAATTTCAGTCATTTCCCTTTCAATGGAAAAAAATTATAAGGTGAAATTTTAAACATTTTAATATGATATGCCACAGAATTGAAGGAGATGGCAAATTTGGAAGTGCATGAAGTCAACAGCAACGGTTTTCACTGTTCTACCTCAGATATTTTCACTGCTACTTCACTTTATACCCCTGAGTACCACAATATTATTAATAGATACATGTAAATGTGTATAATGATTGTCATACCTACATAGAATGTAAAAATGGCCAATAAAATTAAAATAAACATTATGTGCATGTAATATTATGTAATAAACATGCATTGTCTTTAATACATGGCTGTTTATTTATATACTTTTATTATAATTGTGTAATAAAATTATATAGTCCATTGGTATAATACCAAAGTAAAATGTATTAGAAAACCCTCAGACATGTAAATTTCAAAATGCACCCAAATAAAACCTAACCAGATAATCTAGGGTTAACTTGTATTAGATACTGTTCTAAGTTTCGAGGAATAGATACAAAATGTTCTTGGTGATACCAGATAAATGTAACCTTTGAGTTAAAAAAAATGTATTATTATTTTTTATTTTAGGGAGGATCTTGCTCTATCACCCAGGCTAGAGTGCATTGGAGAGATAATAGCTCACTGCAATCTCACTAACTCCTGGACTCAAGTGATCCTCCCACCTCAGCCTCCTGAGTAGTTGGGTTACAGGTGTGTGCCAAAATGCCTGGCTGATTTATTTTATTTTATTTTTTTTGTAGAGATGGAGTCTTGCTTTGTTCGCCAGGCTGGTCTTGAACCCCTGGCCTTAAACAATTCTCCCACCTTAACCTCCCAAAGTGTTGGGGGACAGGCATAAGCTACTGCATCCAGCTACATTTTTTCAAGTTTTTATTGAGATAATTTTAGATTCACTTATGGTTGCAAAAAAAAAATATGGAGATCTGTTTTACAGTTTATCTAGTTTCCTCCAATTGTAAAATCTTACCAAACTATAATTCAGTATTGCAATCAGGATATTGACATCAATGCAATCCATTGATCTTATTTAGAATTTTCCAGTTTTAATTGTACTCAAATGTGCTGATATGCATGTGTATTTAGCTCGATACAATTTTATCACACAAATAGGTTTGTGTATTCACTGCTGTAGTTAAGACACAGAGTGGCTTCATCCCACCTCCACTCCACTCCCAACCACCATGGCTTCCTCATTCCTGTCTAACAGACCCTGGCAACCACTACTCTGTTCTCCATTTGTAAATCTTTTTATTTCAAAATTATTATATAAATGGAATTATACAGTATGTAAGCTTTTTAGATTAGCTTGTTTCACTCAGTAAAATTCCCTGGAGATGTATCAAGTTGTTGTGTTGACATCAGTCCTTTCTATTGTTAAGTCACATTCCCTGGGATAGATGTATTGTGGTTTGCTCTGCCATTCACCAGTTGAAGGACATCTGGCCCCTTTCCAGTTTTTGGCAATTACAAATAAAACTGCTAGAACCATTAATGGAGATTTTTCATTAAACATAAGTTTTCATTTCTGTAGGATAAAAGACAAAGAATGCAATTGCTGGAACTTATGGTAATTGAATATAGTAACTGTGTATGGTAATTTATAAAAAGCTGCCTGTGAGTTTTCCAGAGTGGCTGTACAATTTAATATTCTACCAGCAATGTTTGAGTTATCCGTTTTTTTTGCATTCTGACCAACATTTGCTGTTGTTGCAGTTTTAACATTTTTAATCTCAGTCATTCTGATGGGCATTTTGTGATATATCTTGTGGCTTTAATTTTCATGTCCCTAGAGCATCCTTTTGTATGTTAATTTGCCATTTGTATATCCCTTAACTGAATTGTCTCTTCATGTTTTTTTCGTATTTTCTAATTGGATTGATTGTTTTCATTTTTAAAAATAATGAGTTTTGAGAGTGTTTATACAGTGTTGATATTAGCCATTTAGCATATGTAATTTATAAATATTTTATCTCATTCTTTAACATATCTTTTTATTCTCTTCAGTTGGTTTTTTGCAGAACAAAACTTTTGAATCTTGAAGATATTCAGTTTACTATTTTTTTCTTTTCATGCATCATGCTCTTGTTTTTAAGTCTATGAACTCTTTGCCTAGATCTAGCTCTTAAAATTGTCTCCTGTGATTTTCTCGAAAATTTGTAGTTTTATATTTCACATTTAAATATATAATCCAATTGGAGTTAATATTTGTGTAAGGTGTGAAATTTGGGTTAAGGTTTATTATTTTGCTAACACATGTCTACTGGAGCCAACATTATTTTTTTCATTCTTCAAGTGAATTGTTTTTTGCATTTGTCAAAAATAAGTTGGACATATTTATGTGTCTGTTTACTTCTAAGTTCTTTATTCAGCTTCATTGATCTATGTTTTTATTCCTTGTCAAAAGTATATTCAGGATTCTATAACAAAATACTTTAAACTGCGTTAATTTATAGACAACAGAATTTATTTCCTACAGTCCTGAAGGTTGGGACATTCAAGATCAAGGTGCTAGTAGATTTGGTGTCTGGGGAGAGCCTCTTTCTCATAGATGGCACCTTCTGTATCTTCATCTGGAAGAAGGGGTCAATAGCTCCCTTGTACCTCTTTTACAAGGTCACTAATCTCAGACACATTAAGACCACAGAAATTTCTGTCAAAACCACACAGTCTTGATTAATATAGCTACGTAGTAAGCCTAGTGGTATGATTCTTTCTGCTGCATTCTTATTTGTCAAGATTGTTTTAGCTATTTTAGGACCAGGGTCTTTCATATCAATTGTAGAATTAGTCTGTCTACATCTATAAATGCCTTCTTGGGATTTTGATAGGAATTTCACTAAGCAAATAGATTAAGTTTGGGAAAATTGACATATGTACAATATCGAGTCTTAACAAATTCTGAATACTCTGTCTTTCCACTTATTTAGGTCTTTGATTTTTAAGAAGCATTTTGTAATTTTCAAAATGTAGACACCCTACATGTTTTATTCAGTTTATACCTATGTATCTACATGTTAGTATATAAAAATGTGACTAATTGTTGTGTGCTGATCTTCTCTTCTATGACCTTTCTGAACTCTTTGATTACTTCTAGGAGTTTGTTTATTGATCCTTTAGGATTTTCAAGCAGAAAGTCATATCATCTGTAAATATGAACAATTTCATTTTTTCTTTCCAATCTTTAATAACCTAATGTCTTTCTTTGTCTTATAGTTTATTATTCATTTATATGTAACATGCTATATTTAACACTATGGATACAATGTACATAAGTTTAAAAGAAACATTTCTAGGCAGTATTTGAAAATATGCACTATTTTATGACTTCCATTAAAGTAGACTTAATAAAGGTTATTTACATATATTACTTATAAAATATATTTTTATATAAAATTCTGAAAAATTTTGAAAAAAGAACATACAAAATATTTGTACTTTTACCGTGAAGGTTTAATGAATGTTAGCCTTCAATTAAATGTTGAAATTAAAGAATTACATTCAAAGGAATGTTTTTAAAACCAGTGAAATGTTGAAACTGTACTTTTTTCATGAGTTGGTTAACTATTTTTGTCTTCTGCTTCATAAATTGTCTGCTCTTATCCTTCATTCAAATTTATGCTAAAGGCTTACGTTTTGAGAAGAAGTTGTAAAATTGTCTTTCTTCTCTGCACAAAGCATTAAGAGAGAAACTACAGAAAAAAAGGGGGGCATCCAGAAGTTTCAACTATTTTAAAGGTATTTTGGGGTAATCTGAGCTATTCTGAGAAACACTGCTGTCTCCTTTTATCTTGGAAATCTTTTAATACTGCTGGTCACCTCTAGGAATATTTTCTTTTAGATACATGTCACCACACAGGTTTTTGTTTGTTTTTTTTTGTCATAAAGAGATGTTGAACTAGAAATTGCTACCTAAAGTATTTTTCTTTATATCAACATTAGAAACATAAGCACTGACTGCTTACTATAAGCCACTTTATATGTTTTAATATAACATTATTTACCTAAAGCGAACTAGTGGTAATTTTGAGAGTATTGTTAGTTTCCCATGGATTTATAAATAAGAATGAGATTTATATAATAATGTTTTTCCAGAAATAAAAATATAATTTTAATATATTTCTAGGGAGTTAAGGTTTTATAACTCTTACCCAATATATTCTATCAGAGTTAATTTTTCCATCAAATGTTTTTCCAGAAATAAAAATATAATTTTAACATATTTCTAGGGAGTTGAGGTTTTTTAATTCTTACCCAATACATTCCATCAGAGTTAATTTTTCCATCACATTAATTCTTTATTGGGGGTAGGGGAATGCTGCTTTGTGAAAAAAAATCCATAGAATTATCATCTTATAATACCTATGTTGTATATTACACATATACACACAAATGGTTTTTATACATTAAGCACCATAAATTTAGCTACAATATTCAGTGGAAGATATTTTCCTTATAGTCTATTCATACAAGTATCTGTAGGTTCCTTTGGGTGAAGGTGTCACAGAGTTTTACTTAAAATTGCCAAATTGATAATATTACTTTTATTGGCTGTGCATTCATCTTTTGGTAAACATATGTAATGTGACACTATAAACTTTCTAGTATACTTTACCATGGATCTGACAAGTCTTTTCCAAATAGACAGATAGATGTTAAATTTCATACAGTAAGGATACTAAAAGCAGCACAAAGGTGCATTAACTGAAAAATGGTATGGTATCATTAGGGAATGGAAATATTTTTCAATCTTTTCTTTTTCTTTCTTTCTTTTTTCTTGTGAGACGGAGTCTTGCTCTGTTGCCAGGCTGGAGTGCAGTGGCGCGATCTTGGCTCACTGCAACCTCCGCCTCCCGGGTTCAAGCGATTTCCCTGCCTCAGCCTCCTGAGTAGCTGGGACTACAGGCGTGCCACCATGCCTGGCTAATTTTTTTACAGTTTAGTAGAGACCGGGTTTCACCATGTTGGCTAGGATGATCTCAATATCCTGACCTCGTGATCTGCCTTCCTCGGCCTCCCAAAGTGCCAGGATTACAGGCATGAGCCACAGCGCCCGGCCTCTTTTTCTTTCTTTCTTTCTTTCTTTCTTTCTTTTTTTTTTTTTTAACATGCAAAGTCTGGCTCTGTCACCCAGGCTGGAGTGCATTGGTGCTGTAATAGCTCACGGCAGCCTCAAACTTATGGATTCAAGCAGTCTTCCCACTGCAGACTCCTGAGTAGCTAGAATTATACGTACAAGATACCATACCTAGTTAACTTTTAATTTTTTTGTAGAGACAGGGTCTTACTTTGTTACCAAGACTGGACTCAAACGCCTGACTTCAATCCATTCTCTTGCCTCGGCCTCCAAAAGTGCTGAAATTACAAACTTGAGGCTCCTCACTTGACTTTCAATATTTTTATTTTTGAAGTTGATGGTTACGTCTCTCCATGGTTGCAGAGTGCTATAGTAACTCCAGGTCTATGTATGTTAAAAAGGCTTACAAAAGAAAATTGGTGGACTGGCACGGTGGCTCATGCTTGTAATCCCAGTACTTCGGGAGGCTGAGGTGGGTGGATCACGAGGTCAGGAGATCAAGACCATCCTGGCTATGAGGGTGAAACCCCGTCTCTACTAAAATTACAAAAAAATTAGCCGGGTGTGGTGGTGGGTGCCTGTAGTCCCAGCTATTCTTGAGGCTGAGACAGGAGAATGGCATGAACCTGGGAGGCAGAGTGTGTAGTGAGCCGGGGTTGTGCCACTGCACTCCAGCCTGGGGGACAGAGTGAGATTCCGTTTCAAAAAAAGAAAAGAAAAGAAAAGAAAAACGAAAATTGGTGAAATAGATGAAATCAGTATGAAATATGCAAAATAAACATTAATAGAAAAAAAAGGATGACATAAAACAACTGAGCATTCAAGATCTTTGGAACAATATCTAATGGTCTAACACATGTATAATTAGATTCCCAGATATAAAAATGAAAGAACTTGGGTAGAATAAATACTTACAGAGATAAATGTCAGAATTTTCCAAAATTGATTAAAGACATCAATCTAGATATGCATGAGCCTCAGCCATCCAAAATAAGGATGAGCACAGGAAAGAGCACTCCTAGACAGCCATTGTCAAACTGTGAACATAAAGAATGACAACGCCAAAATGGAAGTAGCTAGAAAACAATTTACATTGGAATACAAGATGGGCATGACAAAAATGACAATTCACTTCTCTATATCTTGTAATAATGCTGAAAGAAGGTTTTGCCGGATAAGATATATAAAAATCACAGCAGTTTGGAGAATAGACTGAGGATTTCTGTAACTATAACTATTTAAATGACTGGGCCATTGTCTCTGTAATCATGTGACTTGTTTTATTCAATTTAATTGGGTAGTATTTTAGGTTAAACATTCAATCCTAGTTTCTGTATACCATACCTAAATTGTTTGAAACAAGTGATTTAACCTCTATGAAATTTACTTTTAGTCTATAAAGAGAATGTGTGAAAGTTTAAATGAAAAAAAAAAAGTATATAAATTACCTAGCATAGTTCCTGGATGTCAATAAATTGAAAACCTATAAAAATTTATTTCTCAGTTTGTTGAGAATGTTCTCAATTTGTTAAACTTTTATTTATTTAAAATTTTTATGTGCTTATAATTTGTACTATTTTATAGATGAACGAATAAAAAATATATAAAGCATACATATACAGTGAACATTGCTATATTAACACAGAGAAGTGCATACTGCCAAATTAAAACATTATGTGAGATATGAGACATGATATCAAAATCGTCTGGCCATATCTTATTAAGCATTAAAAAAACACTGTATCTAGCTACTGGTTCCAGGCTGGATTCAATATTATAAAATAATTAGAGATGCAAAAGTAACGGGGGCAATTTTGTCACATTTACTGTTGACTGTGCCTATCTGCAGTCACTGTGCTTTAACTAAATAAATGTGAAGAATATCTTTGAAAAGAAAGCAAAAAAAAAAAAAAAAAAAAAAAGAGCAAATGAAACCAAAAGTTCATTGTTTGAACATGTCTTCAAATGTATCATCTGATAACTTTTTATTACTCAAATTCCATGGCTTAAAACAAAATTAATAAATTCATCTAATAGACATCAGTGAGGTGGCATCTATTCTTAAACCTCTGAATGTCTTACCTTAATTATGGCTCCTATTAAAATGGCTTTATTTTAAATGAGAAAATCAAACCCGCTAAGTATATGTACAATTTGCAATTCAATTCTAAAAAAGTTCTTCACTGAAAATAATTAGGTAGGAATTACCCTCCAAGTGTAAAGCTTAAGTCAGTACCATGTAGAAGCTTGTGCTGTATGATCCTTTTGCTAGTTTCTCATCACAAACAGATAAAGAACCTGTCTTAAAATATATGAAAACACGCAAAAATTAATGACTAAAATTTATTGTTTCTGCAACAGCTAAAGGCAAATTGTGATAATAAAAAATCAACTTTTCAGTCTTTCAATAATTGTGTACTACATTTGCATCAAGTGTGCAATCTATTTCATTTATGCAAATATCTTCTTTAGGTATTAATATTTTTGCTTTTCTGCAACTCTGTTGGGCCTCTGTTAGTATGTAGTCACATTTTCCTTACTCTTCCTTTCTTTTTTTTTTCTGCTTGTACAGGGTTTTGTAGGTTCTCTCTTCCTCTTCTGCAGTATGTATTAATAAAAGAATAGTTACAGTAAATAAAAGTGAGAGATATCTCAAGTCTTCCACATATCTTATGTAAAAGTGTTCCCTGTTACTTTATGGACTTCATCACCTCTCAGGCTCTTTGCAGTCTCTCTGTCCCTCTTTCAGGAGCCATTAATTCAAGCATAGCTGTTTGTGGAGAATACCATTGTGTAACAAAAGTCATTTCTCAATTTTTACTTTTTCCACTTTTATCCCAGCATATTGGGAAAAATAGATTATCCTCTTATTTTCTGTCCTCACCATTTTCTCATGAAGGGCAGCTAGACCTTGATAGAAAAACCACAGATCAATTGAGCACTAGATGTCATCCTTTATTGATATCTGTTCTCCCTTTTCACTCTATCACAAATTGAATTGAACCCAGAACATTCAAAAACTAAGACTCTTTTTTTTCTTTCCTATTAGCTTATCTCACCATTTACAGCAACAGTAAAAGTCTACTATGCTTCACATTAGACATCTATAACATCAGAATATTCTATTGGTTTAGAAAATATTCCTATAAGTACAGTGACAGAGTCCTAAATTACATTGTGTATGATGGTACATTGTATTATAATAGTTTGTGATATGGTTCAGCTGTGTCCCCACCCAAATCTCATCTTGAATTCCCACATGTTATGGGAGGGACTGGGTGAGAGGTAATTGAATCATGGAGGCAAGTCTTCCCAGTGCTGCTCCCATGATAGTGAATAAATCTCATGAGATATGAGATTTTATAAAAAGGAATTCCTTTGCACAAGTTCTCTGTCTTTGCCTCCTACCATCCATGAAGACATGACTTGTGCCGTGAATGTGAGGCTTCCCCAGACACGTGGCACTGTAAGTTCATTAAACCTCCTTCTTTTGTAAATTGCCCAGTCTCAGGTATGTCTTTATCAGAAATGTAAAAACAGACTAATACAGTTTGACTTTGAGATAATTTGGAAAGTGAGTCCCATGAAACATTAGAATTGGATTTGCTTAATTTTTGAGATGCTAGGTTGGCCGTAAAATTGGGCACCCATTTAATTTGTTAGATCAAGCTACAACTAACAAACAAGGAAAACCCAGACCATTAAGATAATGTGATTCAGATCCTCTTTGGAGATAAGATATATGGATATTAACTTATTTAGGACTATAACTTTTCAATGACTGAGATTAGTTTTTTGTTTATTTGTTTGTTTGTTTTTAGAATTCAGAGTTCTTTGTGTATTCTAATGGGAAAGCATGCATAGTGTTCACATATATTATATTTTTTTCCATTGCAAGTGGTGCAATTACAGTTCGCACCAACCTTGACCTCCCAAGCTCAAGCTATTCTCCCAGTTCAGGCTATTGGGTAGCTGAGACTACAGGCCCCCAGCACCAAGCCTGGCTAAATTTAGACAGGTTTTTTTTTTTTTTTTTTTTTTGGAGAGATAGGTTCTTGCTATGTTGCCCAGACTGGTCTCAAAGTCCTGGGCTCAAGCCATCTTCATGCCTCAGCCTCCCAAAGTGCTGGAATTACAGGTATGAGCCACCACAATTGACCTAAATTTTTTAATCATATGTGTGCAATAAAATAGGGTACAATATTGGGAAAAAATTATCCTCTGTTAGGAAATAGTATATAAAATTAGGGCATAATTTAAGAAATATTTGGCCTTGAGGTAAATTAATGTGCTGTTTAGAGGGCTCTGGGTGATAGTTAAAGTGTCATGTTTCCTGGTTCCAAGTGTCTATAAAGAAACAATAGTATGTGCAGAATATAAAGCCTCATGTCATTATAACAAGTCTTCCTTGGTAGATAATTGATAGTTCTCCTAGAATTCTATAGACTGTCCATGACTGACTATGGGCACAACTGTCAAAGCCAACAGTTGAAGAAAAACAAATTAAAGCCAGGAGAGCCAGTAGTGAAGAGAGGAGAGACTCCTGTTCTTTTCTCCACGCATCAAGAGTGCTTTTGTTCCTTTACTGGCTTTGTATGATCATCCATTCCTCTCTTTTCCCCAAAAGGAAAATAAAATACTAATAATGTCATAATGCAAACATTGAGCCCTATTTACCCATGGTAATGGTTGGAGTCGCTGTATGTAAAACAGTAATGGTCTTGTGCATGATCTTCTTTTCAAATTCTAAAGCAGATACTGAATTTATTTTAAGACTTAACTTCCTGAGAGAGACTCTAGCATTTCTAGAATTGATATTAAAAAACAAAAAACAAAACAAACAAACAAAACAAACAAATAAAAAACGAACACTGGGAAGCCCTATTTATTCCATGAGTGTAGGCTGTATGCTTTTTCTTAGACATCCAATGCTTTGCCTTTGTGCTAGGAGAATTTAGCAGAGTAAAAGTAAAAACAAAGTACATTGTTTTACATTGTCTATGATTTCTCTGTATACATTGTCTATCTATTTTGGGGATTTAATGTGAAAGAAAAGCCTAATAATACCATAGTCCGCCTTATCTGCAGGGGATACGTTCCAAGACCCACGGTGAATGTCTGAAACCGTAGATAGTACTAAACCATATATATACTACGTTTTGCTCCTGTACATCTGTACTTACGATAAGTTTAATTCATAAATTAGCCACAGTAGGAGATTAACAACTAAGAATAAAGTAGGAAAATTATAACAATGTACTGCAATTAAAGTTATGTGAATATGGTCTCTGTCTTTGTATCTCAAAATATTTTGTTGTTCTGTACTCACCCTTCTTTTTCTTGTGGTTTGTGGATCTGATAATCAAGAAGGATAATAGGTGCCTCTACTAATTGACTAATGGGTGGGTAGTGGATATGAGGAGCAAAGGGAAGATTCACGTATTTAGCAGGACAGAGTGGAACCATGTGAGAGTTCGTCACGCTACTCAGAAAGGCAAGCAATTTAAAACTTACAAATTGTTATTACTGAAATTTTTCACGTAATATTTTTGGACTGCAGTTCACTGCAGGTAAATAAAGCCTTGCAAAATGAAACAACAGATAAGGGGAAATTACTATGCCAAAACAATCAAAATCTAATTCATAAACCTACAAATAATTTGCTATTGAAAAAAATGACAAGATTTCTCTTGTCCTTCAACTGACATCCTCCTAAATTTATACTTATTCAACACTGAAATCATCAAAATAATTTTGGGGGAATATTTAACTCATTAATTACCAGAATATGGAGTAGAGTTTTAGAATGAAATACTCATAGTAGATTTTAAAATAAATGCATGTATTACATTTTTTGAAAACTTGTAGATAAATAGAAGTTTGTTCTTGGATCAAACAGAATTAATGGAACTTTTTAAAAAACTAGCATATTCTTTTGCATTAACCTTTTAAATAATTAGTTTGCCATATGTTATGTAATTAATGAGAAGACAAATTAATATTTCCATCTGGTCCAAAATATGTTAAGAAAATAGGTTTCACTCTTGTTGTCAGAGAGGTTGTATTTTGTAAAATAAAGTAAAAAAAAAAAAAAAAAATCCAAAATAATAGTAGCTTGAATGAGGTATCATTCTACTTCTCTCTCACCCAAAATAATTGCAAAAATAGGCCGTGGAAAGTGGCCTATTTTTACCACTCTGGAAGGACCCAGGCTTCATCTCTGCTCACCTCAGCATCTCTAGGATGTAATCAGCATTTTCATTGTCCTGGATGATTCCAGCCATCACATTCATATGCTAGGAAACTGAATTAATATAAGGAAGAGGTAGAAAAAGCCACGACCTTTTCAAGGAGACTTCCTGGATGTCCCACAAAACTCTTGCCCTTAAAACTTAGGGCCACGTGGAGTAGCAAGGTAAGTTTTTCACCTGGGCAACAATGAATTATTTTACTAACATGGAGTGGAGGAAAGATGTTGGAAAGCAATGAGCAGTCTCTACTACAAATTTGAGAGAGGAAAATTCTCAAAAATTATTTAGAAAGTATTGAAAGTTATATATTTGAAAATGATAGCAAAATGCAGATCATGCTTTATAAATAGCAATAATACTTTGACAATTGGCATGTTTGTGCTTTTCCAGAAACTTTAGCTTAATGATGATGGTGATTATTGAATTTTAAACAGCAACAAGGGTCTCTTAGCTTCATCTAAATTAAGTTCTATTGTTTCCTATTTCTTTAATTTACTATGCAAGGTTATAAGAGAAAAATATGACTTTGCTCATTGTACTTTGCTCTCTTAGACACAGGAAACTTAGGTAGGAAACCCTCCAGGCAATTGTAAGAGGAGAGACAGGCAGAAAAGTGTGTTTGTGATAGAAGCAGAGGAAGGAAACTGAGTTTCACAGCAGTGAAATAAACAATACAAATATACAGTAAATTTGAAAATCTATTACCGAGTCTGTCCCACAGGCTCTGGCAGAGCGACAGATGAAAGAAGTTCACTGACATAGGTATTTTGCCTGACAATGCGGCTAGGGGACAGCATGGCTCTGCACCGTCGATGACAAGAGTCCAGCAGCCGCTGAGAGAATGCCGCCCCCAAAAGCCAATCCTGCTCTCATTTATTTAGAACAGATTTAATGACAAAGGCTTGAAGTAAACACAATTTGTGGGTAATAAACATTGTCAACCCCCAAGTAGAGCACAGTTCTTCCCCGAATGATCAAAGGTTGGTTTCTGGAGACAGGAGTATACAAATGTATCTAGATGAGTTCTTTTACTAAATAAGAGAATCTGGCTGCCTTCAGCCAAATCCTCTTTCAAAGCTTTTGCAAAACCTCCCAGGGTTCCATGAAGGTTTGCATCTTTCCCTATAATTTCTCCCACCACCATAACTGACCTCCTACATCTCCCCCTTTTCTGTTTTTTTTTTTTTTTTTGTTTTGTTTTTGTTTTTTTTTTTTAAGCATCAGGTTTTGTTGATTGAAGAGCACAGATATGTGCAGCGACAGGTTTGTCTGCTGCAGCGGTTATTGCTCGTATTCCCACTTTGCATTCTAGAATTAATAAATAACATAAGACAAACATCAGTATTATTAGCAACATTCTTTACCAATCGAAGAGTGACCCCCAGGAGTGGGGGTCTGTCCAGGAGAGATGTTGTCGCATATCCTTCCATATGGTTTTTTGTTGGGCATGTAGATCTATGGCATTTAGGGACTCTAGAATTTTAGTTTTAAGTTGCCTCATGTCTGCTGTTAAAGTATCAGGTAAGGTTCCCAGAGGTATTGTTTCACCTCATCCCAACTATGTATTGATTGATCCAAGGTAGAGAGATGACATAATGTGCTTATGCTATCAGTCATGGTTTAACTGCTGTCAGAATGCCAGTGTGTCTTGCCACTCCCCTACATATTCTAAGGCAGCACTGAGGGCTCCCAGGAATGCAAGAATCTTTTAATCTATACCCTGCTGTAAGAGAAGTTCATTAGACACATTTTTGGCCAAGTTATCTACAAAGGTGTTGTTTGTACTGATTCAGTAATAGAGGCCACAACAACACTAGCAGTTGCCAAGATGACTATGGCTGAGACTATTAAGGCTATAAGTGTGCCTATGAATCTTTTGGGTCTGACCTGGGATAGGGCATGTTCTAAGGTGGCAAGGGCAGAGGAACCTTGCCAATTGCATGTCAAATTGACTGGTAGAAATATCTCAGATTGTCTCCTTAATACCATGACACTAGTAATATTTATATTCAATATATTGTAATTAGTGATACATGAGGCGAACCAAGCCTGTCCCTGCACTTGGGTCACAAACGTGGAGTTTTGGCATATAGTGGAAATATTGGTTCCCATTAAAAAAACATATGGATGAGTAGTGCAAATCAGGCACTGATCTGTGTGATTATGAATAGTGGTCATAGTATAATTGTTACTGGAATTATATGTCCCATGCCAGGTGTTAAGGGAGGTGATAAGATGTCCCAGGCACCATAAAAAGTCTTGGGGTGGCATGGACTTTACTTGGGGTCTCAGATATCTCATCCCCCCATCAGCCCAAATCATAGGGGAACAGGACACGGCTGTGAAACTGTGATTGATGCCATGATAGATGTGGCCATCAGTATGGTCGCCCTGCAAATGACAATGGGGGCAGTCTAAGATGTTATGGTTGCCTAATTGGAGGCTACAGCCTTGTCCCCCATGACAGACCTCCCAGCTAAAGTGGAACTCATTACTTTATCAGCTTTGTTCTTTACCACAGGGAGGAATGTTGGGGAAGGTGACATTAGTTGCATTGCTCAGTTTGAGGCTGCCTGCAACAAAGAATGTTAAGGCATTTACTTTGCCATGAAGTTGCCATAATTGTGTTTGGGCAGGTACACAGTAAGGGTTAGAACTTGCATAACTTACACATAGTGGGAGGGTAGTGGAGTGATATATAGTGTTACCTGACACCTTATCCAGTGTGTGCCATTAATGAGGGACCACACTGAGGGTAAGTCAATCCCTCCTAGCCAAGCAGTTACAGTATTAGAAGCTGGGAAGGGGGTGTCTGCCCAAGTAACAAGGTGGAAGAAAGGCAGATCTAAGAGATGAGACCAGTAGGAATTCTTTTCCTGAGTTACTTTTGGTCTCCACTATTGGGGCTTTCCCTCTTCATATGACCTGGCTCTCCACATAGAATACAATTTGGGTTTCTCTCCTTTTTCACTTTAGGAGGCCTTAATGCCATAGTCAATATTATGACTTTGTGTGTTTCAGTTCCCACCAGCTGACATGCTCATATCAGTTCCTCGACTGTGGCCACCTTTTCTCTGATTACCTGCATTGCTTGCTGACAGTCGACATTAGCATTTTCGTAAGCCAACTGCAACACTAAGATATCAGCAGGCTGAGTGTGAGTAATTTGTCTCTTAATTGCCTGGGTCAACTCATTGATAAATTCACAAATGGCTCCTGAGGCCCTTGTCGAACATTTATAAAAGATCCCTGTTGAACTCTGCTTTCAGGAATTTGGTCCCAAGCTCTGAGAGCACACAAAGACACTTGTGCAAAGACATGGGGATCAAAATTTAGTTGTTGTTGTACATTTGCATGGGAACCCATCCCCTGGAGCATAGCAGCTGTTATGACTTGCCCGGTCACTTGATTCTGGTTTGCTTGTTGTTCGAATAACTCATCATATTCTGCCCTCCAGAGGAGGTATTGGCTAGGCTCCAAAGTCGTTTTAGCTAGGACTGACCAGTCCCATGGGGTCATACCCCATGGCAGTTGTCTGCATGGTTTCAATGATTTATTTCGTAAATAGGCTAGTGGCTCCGTTTTCTTCAATGGTTTTTCTTCTTTTTTTATAGGCATTCAAAGAAATGGGTTAATATGCCTGATTGCCTTGTCAATCTTGCATTACCGGGCAGGCCAAGAGCTCCCACTCTAAAGCTGCTTGCCTAAGACAGGGTCCCATGGCTGTAGCATATCCCTTGTCTTTTTTCCAATTTATTGGAGGAGGGGGCTCAGGCAAAACCTTCATTTCCTCCTTGTTAATTTTGCCCAGAAAGGATGGGGCTGAAGGAGAAAGAGGGGGCAGTGATGTAGGTGATGGTTCCTGCTCTCTTCCCTTTCTATAGAGGCTCTTCTATGTAGAATGGGACCAAAGCCACCCTAACTAGGACCCATAATGTTAGAGATGTTACTGGGACCTGTTGCCCTTGTGCATTATGTTATTTATGACTTATCCCCACTTGCTCCCAGAGCTCTACGTCTAGCGTGCCTTCTTCTGGGAACCATGGGTTATGTGAAACCACAGGTTACATTAGGTCCCTTAATTGAGCCTGCAAAACCTAGGCTACAGTAGCTTTAAGCAGCTGTTTCAATACTTTCATATACTGTTTCTATTGAGCTGATAACTGCTGTCCCATGATGAAATCCTAGACTGAACAATTCCCTTGAACTTGGAAATCCCAAGTGAGTACCAATGACTAACTGACTTACTGACTGTGCAGTCCCTTCATCTTCATTTTTGAGGGTTCCTTCGTGATCGCTGCAGCAATCCTCATGTGGGGCACCACCCACCCAGTATGACCTGCAGACTCTTGCCAAGTGACAGATGGAGGTTCGCTGACACAGATATTTTGCCTGAAAATGCGGCTAGGGGACCGCACGGCTCTGCAACTCTGATGAGAGAGTCCAGCAGCTACCGAGACAATGCTGTCCCCATAAGCTGGCCCCACTAGCATTTATTTAGTACAGATTTAATGACAAAGGCTTTGAGTAAACACAATTTGTGGGTAATAAACATTGTCAACTCCCCTGAGTAGAGAGCAGTCCTGAGCGCAAATAATCCAAGGTTGGTTTCTGGAGACAGGAGTAAACAAATGTATCTAGATAAGTTATTTTACATTGTCTTATTATCTACCATTTGTTCTCAGGCTCTTGATCAGAGAATCTGGCTGCTTTCAGCCAAATCTTCTTTCGAAGCTTTTGCAAAACCTCCCGGACTTCCAAGAGGTTTGTATCTTTCCCTATAATTCCTGCCACCACCCTAACCAGTCTCCTATATTTGATCTGTTTTATGCAAACTAAAGCAATTTATATTCCTTGAATATGCTTTAATTACAAATTTTAGTTCTACTTGATAGATTATATTGTGAATTATTTAATAATTTTGTTGTTAGTACATTATTAGACAATGTTCAATTTCTTCTTCAAAATTTCTGTAAGTTTAGAATTTGTTATAATATTTGGATAGGACACTAGGGAGTAACTGGTTAATTTTCCCAAAGTTGTAGCTATCCAAGAATATTGTTAATAATATACAATGTATCATGGTTCTATTAATATTAGACATTTTTTTATTATATAAGCGTATATCAGCCAAGATCTAATTAATATGTATAAAGAAAAGATATACCTTGCATAAAGCAATCTAAAACATACCATTATCTGTGGAAATTAATTACCATGCTATTTCAACATAAATATAGCAAAGAATGTTTTACCCAAACTTATCTTAATTTTTTAAATAGTTTATCTTTATCCTCTTATATGAAAACTCTGGTATGTTTTCAATTCCTGAGAAGTCATTTTGTTTCATGACCCTTAGAAAACCACTAGATGATACCACTAGCATGACACCACTAGCAACTACTCAAAAACATATTGCTCTAAACCTGTCCTGGGATTTTTGATACTAAACCAAAGCCTTTTAAATGGGGATTTGCGAAGAATCTAAAGGGAATATCAGGTCAGATTGAAGATCACTTTTTTTTTTTTTGGAGACGGAGTCATGCTCTATCACCCACTCTGGAGTGCAGTGGCATGATCACAACAGGTCACAGCAACCTTGAACTCCTTGACTCAAGCAATCCTCCTGTCTCAGCCTCCTGGGTAGAGAGCACTATAGGCACAGGCTACAATACCTGGCTCATTTAAAAAAATTTTTGTAGAGGCAGGGTCTCGCTATGTTGTCCATGTTGATCTTGAACTCTTGACCTTAAGCAATCCCCGCCACCTCAGCCTCCTACAGCTCTGATAGTATAGGCATGAGGCATCATGCTTAGCTGCTTTGTTACAGTTTTAATGTTTATGCTTTTGCAATAAGACATGTAAATAGTTTTAAAAGGCAAATAGTACTATAAGGTGTAAAAACAAAAACAACAAAAAAAGAAGTCAAGCCCTTATATAAATTTTTATTGCCCAGAGAACACAGATCGTAACTTCTTTTTGCTTGTTTTTATTTGACTTTGCCTAATTTCTAAATTCGATACCTATAATAATACTTATTGAATTTTAATGTGTATATACATTACAAAATGGACTTGGTATCATAAAAGATGAAGATTTAGCATTCTTCCTCCAATTACTCAAAAAATATGTATGCTCATCGAAAGAAAATGCTGTGTGTAGTTCTACCCTATACCTCTATATTAAAAGCAACTAGTGTCTCCAATTCTTGAAATATATATTCTACAAATTATCTTGATTCTTGTTGGTTTCTCTTTCTTCAGGACTAGATTTTAATTTTCTCCACTCTGTGAATTTGTTCTCACTTGTCCATCTGCTAACTTCTAAAATTTTTGTTTTCTATTTTCTCATTTCTCTTTCCATTTGTCCTTTGGATTTAAATTTTTTCCTGTAACATCATTTTAGTAGGGTTTCAGAAGGGAGCATATATAAAAACAGTGGTTTAAAGAAAACTAGTAAGTCATTCTTATGCCTGTACACCTGAATAGGGTCAATTTAGACTTCAAAAATAAATAGAACTAAAATAAAAATGAATAAAGATAGTTTTTTTTTTCCTGTAGAAAATGTTAAATATGAAGAAAGAATTTAAAGTGTATATAGGATTTAGACAACAGTCTCTAGAGTGAATATTTAACAATTAACCTGATTTCATCACTCACCAACCCTATGATCTTGTGCTAGTGGCTTTAATTATTTGTGCTTCACCTTTCTAAATAGTAAAATTGAGATGCAAGTAGCATCCATTTCTCTTATAATTTTAAAATTAGAAATGTGGCAGCCAGGTGTGGTGGCTCATGCCTGTAATCCCAGCCCTTTGGGAGTCTGAGGTGGGCAGATCATGAGGTCAGGAGATCGAGACCATCCTGGCTAACACAGTGAAACCTCGTCTCTACTAAAAATACAAAAAAATTAACCACGCGTGGTGGCGGGCACCTGTAGTCCCTGCTACTAGGGAGGCTGAGGCTGGAGAATGGCATGAACCTGGGAGGTGGAGCTTGCAGTGAGCAGAGATGGCATCACTGCACTCCAGTCTAGGGAATAGAATGAGACTCCATCTCAAAAAAAAAAAAAAAAAAAAAAAAAGGAAAGAAAAAAAGAAAAGTGGCTAAGTAGGGTGACTATGCAATATTTTATAGTGGATAAGAGCAAGTTCACATTTTTACTCTGAAACTTCTTCCCAAGAACATGTAGTAGGACACAGTAGCTTGATGCTCCCAACAACAAAAAACATATAAAATAAAATGTAAAGTACTGAAACCACAGTGAGATGTGAAAGAACTGTTAATTAAATAAATTATTAATGTAGTACCCAAAGGAAGAGAAACTATTTAAGTTTCCCTTCCTCCTCCCTACTAGTAGACAATTCCCGTCCTCCTTCCTACTAGTAGATAATGTCACTGAACAAAGAATGTTACTAAACAAGGGGAAGAAACAATGTTAAACAGTGTTACTAAAGAACTGGAAGCAAAGAGGGAATAAGCTGAGTATTTGTATTGCCAAAGAAGAAAACCTCTGCTGGAATAAAGCATATTTTAGCTAATGTATGGGGCTGATGTGACAATATGGAAAATTTGAAGGTCAGAAACACATGTTCATCTTCCATTTGGGACATCTGACGAAGCTTCATGTTGCATAGCAGGCTGGGAAACAAGAATGTAAGATACAAAAAAAGACGAATAAAATCTGCAAAAATCATAGGGCACTTACCAAACAGGGATGTACAGGGGAGTAAGTCTTCCTCAAATACAAGTCTTTCACTATTTATTATTGTTATTATTAATTTTTTTTTTTTTAGATTTTTAAAGCCCTATAGAGCAGGAGATGAGAACTACATGAAACCTCTGAATGACAAAATAGAACCTCCTGTAGCCTTCTGGGCTAAGGTAGACAAAACAAAAAAAGCAAAAAATGCCAAGTTCTCAATGATGCACCTGACAAAGTGTACCAAAAACACAGTATCAAAAGAGAAAGAGAATTCAGATCAATTTATTTTGATTGGATTAAGATTATTAGTTCCTTGACAGAGCCTCAAATGAGACTACAGTTCTGGAAAATGCTGTGATTTCAGCATTGTGAGATGTCAAGCAGAAGACTCAGTCAATGTGTGCCGAGATCCCTAATCCACAGAAAATATGAAATAATAAATGTGTGTTGTTTTTAGCCACTAAATTAGCGGTAATTTGATTAGCAACAATAGCATATTAGCACAAACATTCAAAATAAATCCAACAACTCCTCTTTAGAAAATAAAGAAACAGAAACATAAGAACAAAGCTGAATAATATGGTGCATCCTCCAAAGTTCTATGTAACCACTATCTCAGAAAGGGAAGAGAAAAGAGAATATATAAAAAGCGATATTAAAAATACAGTGACGGAAAACTTTCAAAAGTGACAAAAGGATAGCTCGAATTCAAGTTCAACAAATCCCAAGTAAGAGAGCTATCAATTAAAAACACCTAAACACATCAGGGTAAAATTGCAGAAAACACAAAAATAAATAAGCAAATAGAAAGAGTGCAAGAGAGAGAGGAAATGTTATAATAAGACAAAGAAATATGATACCTCATCTTCTAAGAAAGAACAACAAAAATTACAGATGACTTCTCAACCAAAACAATGACAACTAGAAGAAAATGGAACTCTGTCTTTATAGAAAAACAAAACAAAACAAAACAAAAAATAATTGCCAAACCAAAGTTGTATACGTATAGGGAAAAAATAGAAATGTGAAATGAAAATGTTTCCAGGTTACTAAATTTGTCAGCATACCTAGACTAAAACAAGAACAACCAATTGGTTATTTAGAAAGAAGAAAAACGACCTGAAATGGAAATGTAAAAATTCATGAGAAAATAAGCTATACCAGAAAGGTTGGTAAATATAAACATATTTTATATCACAAAATAATAATTGCAATGAGTAATGGAGTTTTTATCCATTGAATTAAAATGCCTTATAACAATGGTGCAAAATTTCTGAAGAATACAGATAAACTCCTAAGATCATAAGGTTTAAGTATGATTATGTAATTAGCGATAGTAACATTTAAAATCAGTCTATAAGTTTTAAGAATACATTTTGTTGTCTCTTTCACAAAAACTAAAATATATTAAAAGAATGTGTATCTAGCAATTTAATATAAAAGAAAAATATAGTTAAAAATTTTGATTAATTTCAAATTAGACAAAATAAAAGAAAGTGAAAATGAAACAAAATAGATGAACCTAAGAAAATAGAAGTATAGCTGAATGTTTAAATCTAGCTGTATTTTTAGTACATTGATGTAAAAAGAATACAATTCATAAGGAGAAAGTCTGATTTTCAGACTGCTATCAAAACCCCACCATCTTTATACTGTTTAAAGAACACTGTTTATAAGTAAGAACAACAGAAAGATTGAACACAGAAGGCTGAAAAAATATACCTTACAAACATTAACCACAAAATTTCTGATTGAAACTATATAAATATCAAAGACAACATAAAGCAAGAAGCATTACAATTTATACACATTATTTCATAATGCTAAAATTGATTCATCGACCTGTTGGAATTACAAATGTGTATACCTCACTAACATACTGGGAGACTAAGCACTCCTTTTTCAATAGTTGATTAAGCAGGGAGACGAAAATAAGAAATCCCATAGAAGGTTTGAGGAATACATTAACCAATTTGGCTTAAATGAATGTATATGTTTGTATGGGAATAAACCATATGCTGGTCCTATGAGAATAAATCATATGTTGGGATTTGGATGACAGTCTCAACAAATTTCAAAATATTGAAATTATTTAGAGTATATATTCTGACATACAAAATTAAAACAGAAAGTAATTCGGTGGTTGCCAGGGAATTGGGGAGATGAGAAACTAAACTAAACATCATCATCACTAAGAGGAAAACCAGAATAAAAACAGTTACTTAGAATTTAAACCAATGATTTAAGTTTCTAACTCAAGAAATGAAGGAACAATAAATATAAAATCAAGAATAGATGAAACTGAACAGTAGAGAAAATCTAAAAGATAGAAGTCTTCTTTTTTTTTTTTTTTTTGTAACTATTCAAAGGGGCAGAGAAAGAAAGAGAGAGACAGAGAGACATAGATCCCAAATAACTGCCATCAAAGATGAAGAAGTAAGTACATTATTAAGTTTCAATAAAAAGTAGTGGATGTCATAAATGACTTTACACTAACAAATTTTATAAATTGGATGAAATCTGAAATTTCTTCAAAAAGTTGATTTGCTAAATTTAGTTGAAGTAAAATATATTATGTCTGACTGTATATAGAGGACTTAATTAATTACATGTACTTTTAGTATGAGGATTAGTTTTCTATAAAAGTGATCCTAACATATGAAACTGTGTATAGCCAGAATTTACTATTCATAATATTTGCTACTACAAAACCCAGATAATAGAACTTTTAATTTTAGCTTTTTTCTGTCATTTGTATTATCCCTGTTACCATGTTATATTTTATTATTAATTTTAAAATTATTTTACTGTAAGCCAAAAAGTTGGTTGAATTTATCTTTGACATGTAATAATGGACTTATTATTTCATGTTTATATGACATAAAATGGAATTATGGATTCTAATTTTATACATGTAGAATTATATAGATTTTATATTTTTCAATAAACATGTGTTATAATCATTACCTATATAGTAAAATTTTACCTATAGTAAAATTTTCTTAAATGGATTTTCAAAGGATTTAATTTTATAATATTCTTCCTTAGAAATCTATGTAAGAGAGTGAGAAAATTAATGCATTTGAGTCTCAAAATTTGGCATTTAAAATCTTTTCATTTAATAATCAAACCAATGTTAGTAACTTTGTGTTAGACTTAATATAATACACAAAATCATTAGCTGCCTTTCTAGAGTATATTTGGCACTATAATAGGTGTTTTTCTCTTCTCATATTTCAAAATACTTTATAGATTTCTCTTTCCTTACCTACTAGTTTTAGTCTTTAACCTAGTTTTATTTTCCTTTCAGTTACTATTTTCTCTTTTTTCCAATTCTCCTAAGATCACACCAACTTGTCCTCAAGAAATAAGTGTCTTTGGCAATTTCCCTCTATTACATGTTTTTCATGTGTCAAGTGTCCCTCTTTCTAACATTCCCCTTCCACACCCTCCGAATCTTTGCAAGAATGTGAAGCTAATAATCATACCTGGACCCAGGAAAAAGACAAGGTTTTGTTATGCTGGGGCTCAGGAAGCAACCTCCAATATACACCATTTTGGACTTTAAACCCCAGCAGATCACCTGGGGAGGAGCAAAACAAAGGAAGGCTTTTTCTGAAGTTCCCTTATCTACCTAAAGGCCAGATCCTCCAGATGATATGCAATTGTCATAAATCCTTTCCCCAGGTATCTCATCAACCAGGGGAAATTGATGTATATCATAGGAAGGAAGACTGGAGTGGACACCACACCCAGAGCACACACAAAATTGCCCAATCTATTGTCCGTTCTTCAGGCCCATCCATCTCTCCTAAAAACCATTTCTATGGCCGGGTGCAGTGACTCACGCCTGTAATCCCAGCACTTTGGAAGACCGAGGCAGGTGGATCATGAGGTCAGAAGTTTGAGACCAGTCTGACCAAAATGATGAAACCCCGTCTCCACTAAAAATACAAAAATTAACTGGGCGTGGTGGCAGGCATCTATAATCTCAGCCACTCAGGACTCTGAAGCAGGAGAATGGTGTGAACCCGGGAGGCGGAGGTTGCAGTGAGCCGAGATTGTGCCACTGCACTCCAGCCTGGGCAGCAGAGCGAGACTCCGTCACAAAAACAAAAACAAAACAAAACAAAACAAAACAAAATTTACTATTCTTGTAAAATTGCCTACATCCTGCTCTTCTCTCTCTCCTATGAAGAGTGTATTTAAGCTTCAACCATCTGGTACTTCTTTGAGTTTTATGCTTTTTGTGGTTCCTGTGTGCTTGCAGAGTAGTAAGTTTGTATACCTTTTCTCCTGTTTATCTGTCTGTTGTCAGTTAAAGTGGACTCAATTAGTGAACTTTCAGAGGGTAATTTTGAACTTCCCTACAGTTATATTTACAGTGTTGAACAAATATTTCTTTGAAATCTTTTAAATTCACATATAACTAGCGAGACAACTAACTTTTTTGGTTAAAATACAACGTACATTTAGTGAAAAGGAAGTGTTTTAATATACATGTATAGCATTTTTTTCTCATACACCTAGGATTTTTATTCATAAACATTTACTTCTATCATCATAAGTATTTAATTTCCATTCATATTTTATTCAGCAGGTGGGAGCATTCTTCAAGTTTCAAAGAGGAGGTTATAAAATGGGCACCTTACTGGGAAGGCATGCAGTGTTACAGAGTAGGTCAAGATTCAACCAGCTGTGAAAAATAAATAAATGGTAAGAACATATTTTGCAAAGCAATGAGCATTTAGAAATAAAATATATCTGTTTATACTCACCTGTTTATACTACTTCTAGTATAAACAGATGTATTTTATGGGTGGCTGGCTTTCAACCTCAGTTTTCACCTAAAATTGGGTGGGATGCTTATAAAGATACAGATAAAATATATTCTTTGAGTCTCATCTTTACATACAACGAAATGAGAACGTCCTCAGAAGGAAATGAGATCAGATCTTGGTTATCATTACAAATATTTGTATTCATGAATGCTGGATAAACATAGCAGGGAAAATAAATATATTATTTAAGTGACTAGATTTAAAACATAGTGAAACTTATTCAAATGACTTCAATTTCACCATGGTTTTTTGAAGTAGAAAATGATTTCTACGAAAGCAAAGAATTCATGGAATACGGGTGAAGGACTGAGCTGCAAAGGAAATACATTTTAGCTCAATACTGATTATAAATCATCTCTGATGTTACTTATGTCTAAGCTAGTGACTATAACATTAATTGAATAACACTTATTATAGAGTAATGTTTGCTATTACAGATCCACCTTAGATTCTGTACAAGGAAAAACAGATACAGAAAGTCAGAATGATCTCAATTTAAGGTCTCATAGCATAAGCCTGTCCTGAAGATCTAATTGAACTCTCAACTTAATAAATAAAAACTAATATTATTTCATTTCATATGGGTTAACTGAGTTTCACTCCCAACATGTAAGTTCTCCAGACAGTCGCACTGAATTATTTTCTCATAATCAGAATACTATTAAAGACTAATATGGCTAGAATTATATAAATGATTGACAAGAATGTCATTCTGGAATCCCCATGAGGAACCTATATATAGGCAGAATGAGACAATCATGCAAAATAACACTTTGCTCTGTAAATTAAACATCCCTGCAATTTTCTTCTTTTGTCTATTCTCAGAAGTATAAAATTATTATCATCAAGTTCCTGCCATGATCTTCTGAAGCACATAATCCAAAATATATATACATTACTTTTTGTTATTCCTTTTTGCCAAACTATGTGACCAAAAAGCAAATCAATTTGGAGTGGAAAATGGTCCATATGCATCTCAATAAAAGCAATTTTATATTTTTGTATAACAGTTATACATTCTTCTAATGATGAGATAAAGTATGTGTGAGGCCAGGTAGCATTTGAAATCAAACGTCTGCCATACGAATTACAGGGAGAATGTGCAGTACTTTCTATTAAATAGTTAGTAGCCATAATTAACTAGAATTGATAGTTCACAATAAAAATATATTATGTTCCGTCCATTCACCATGTACTGTGCCAATATTTTCTCTTTCATTGTCAAGTTCATTTTCTGTGAAACTTATAAAATAATTTTTCAGCAATTTTTTTCTCCTAATATTACAAATGGAGAAAATACTATGGAAAAATATCATTCTCAAATGTTTTGAAAATGTATGATATACATTCAAATGCTTCACTTCGTCTGATAATTGCCCATGACTAAACATCCATGCATGAATACACTAATGCTTAATTATTTTCAGAAAGTAAAATTAGCTGTCATACAAGCTTGATCTCTTAGTATAGATGATTTTAATTTTCTAATAATGCATCCAATTGGTTGGTAACACATTTTGATAATGTGCTATTGGTGGATCAGTATTTTTGGATGCTTAATAAATGTTTTTGTCATAGAAACTAACTACTCATATAAATCAGAGCAAAGCTAAGCCACTAAAATATGATGAATAAACAAGAATTGCTGCCCTATTCCACTGGAGATGGTTTAGAGACATTAGTGACTCAAGGAACTCACCTTAGGAGTTACAAATACTTGGGTAAACTAGAAAGAACTATGTGGCACAGGTAGAATTAGAAACATCAGTATGAGCTCATCAATAGCTTAATAGGAACACAGACACATAGATATACGAATAATAATATCTATAATGTGTATCTATGTGTGATGTAAACATGGGTTAGTATACATATGTAGATTTACTAGCTCAGTTCACAAGTGACACTTCAGTCACAATGAGCATATTCTGAACTCTGACAGGAGTTTCTAAATTGCTTTCTCAAATAAAGGGAATCAGGGCTCTTTGCACCAAGGTCTGATTCTATAGCTGGGACAGGAAAATATAAAGTGACATTGTTGCATCTTGTAGTACCAGAAATCAAGGAAGCACCCAAAACTTCAATGGATTGAGGCACATCAATGAGACACAGGAGCCAACCTGAAATGACTCCCAGTGGCCACAGTGGGGACAAGTAGAGCCAAAAAGTAAGTCAAGTATCTTGGGATTATAATTCAAAGTATAAAATAAATATGCATGAGAAAACATTTATATAGTAAATTATTTAATATATAAGAGGATGTTAAATAATTACTGCTTTACTCTCCAGAAGGAGAGAAGCAGGACTTAGTGGCACATTTCCAACTGATAAAGTGTACAAAGGGAGAGAAAAGTAATTTTAGTGTGGAGCTATTTTAACCAAGTGAACAATTTAAACATCATGGGTGATTAATCATGTTTATTTATTGCATATATTCCCTTTAAAATGATGTGATAGAGAAGAGTACCTGTAATCTTCAAAACTGTGCAGGTCATGAAAAATGAAGAGACAGTGGTTAAATGCAGTGTGGTATTCTGGATTGGATCCTGGCACAGTCAGAAAAGAAGTGAAATCCAAACAATATGGAGTTTAGTTTATAATAATATAAACTGTTATTTGACCAGTTTTGACAAATATGTCATGGTAATAGAAAATACAGACATTGAGGAGAATTGGGTGAAAGGTATACTGGAATTCAGTACTATTGTTGCAATTAAAAAAAAAATCTAAAATCGCTCTAAAAATTTAAAAGTGTATTAAATACAAACGTATATTTTATTTAATCAAGACTTTTATTTTGGAAGGCAACTTAAAGTTGTTTTGCATGCAAACATAATAATTAAGGATTCGCATATGATTGAATTTTAAGTCACTGATAAAATGCAATGAATAATGGCTAGACAAATAGAACCCGTGTCTGTTATGTCAAATTGGGCTTTCAACTTTATCCATACTGGTCTCTGTTTTTTCATTTGTAAAACTGTGAAAATATAAACACTAGTTGCTTTGTAAGGTTCTTCCTAGTTTACTCACCTTATAAAACATGATAATTACAAGTGTTTGGTCTGTTTATAATAAGTACTAAATTATTATTAAAATTAGTCATGTACATGCACTTTGATATGTGTATAATGCACTTATTTCAAATTATGTAGAAGATAAAAGCATTTACTTTGTTGTTTTGTAGTGTATAAATAATTTGCAGCCATGGGGAAATGCATTAATGTAATTATGGGGCAGGGTGGTGATTTTTAAGAAAATTAAAATAAATACTTTATGTTCCTACATTTTTTTTTGAAAAATATATTGTAAAATTGTTAATTATGTTCTACAGAATCATCAAATAAGAAAAAAATTTCAAAGGCTACTGATAGATCTTTCAAAAGATTGGGGATATATTTTAAAAGTAAATCAAATACATTTTTGATTATTTCATTTCCTCAATAAAGTTAATTTTTTCCTCAACTAAATCTGCATTATGTGTGTGTGTGTGATAGAGAGTGAAAGAGTAAACTAAACATAGAATATTTAACCTTACTGAAACAGTTAAACGTATTTGAACATTTACTCCATGTAAAATGATACATTCTGATAATATATTATTCATATATATGGAAACACAAATTTATGTATATTTTACCAATGCCTTGAATATTGAAAGAGACTTTGGTGTCACTTCTGGGTGTGAAAGGAAATTCGGAAAATACATTTTTTAAACCTTCATGTTGAAATTTCTGTGAAATGGTTTTTGTTCGCTTGTTCTTTGTTTTGAGACAGGGTCTCATTCTGTCACCCAGGTTGGAATGCAGTGGCATGATCACAGATCACTGCAGCCTCAACCTTCCAGGCTCAGACAAGCCTCCCACCTCAGCCTCCTGAGTAGCTGGGACCACAGATGAGCACCATCACACCTAGCTAATTTTTAAATTTCTGTAAAGACAGGGTTTTCATATGTTGCCCAGGCTACATTGAGCTGTCACTTGAACTCCTGGGCTCAAGTGATCCTCCTGCCTGTACCTCACTAAGTACTGTGATTACAGGTGTGAGCCACTGCACCCGGTCCTGGTGAAATGTTGATAGCTTATAGGAATCACACAATACTTGAAATCAGAGCTTCCCTAGATGATCCAGAACCAATAAGTTATCTGTGCGAACCCTTTCTCTCTTACATTCTGAGGAAATTTATTTAAGGTTATTTTTTCAGGTTTTTCTGTAAAATACTCATTTGCAGTTTGGAAGAAAACAGATTGCTTATTTTTGTGGGCTCCATATAAAATCAAGAGTGAATTAGTAATGAAGATATCATTTATATCAACATGACATTGACACAGAAAAAAAAAAAATGAAAAACTCAGCTTCAAACTCAGAGACAAATTACCCTCTAAAAAAACAGATTCTAAGATTTGACCTAGACCCACCATTTCCCTCTCTCTCTAGCCCCTTTCTAGCAGTTTATTTGTTGGTGTCTTCCCATCTTCCTGGCTTCTGCACATCAGAGTGGCCCATGGTTCAGTCATTAAAATGTAAATATATGAGTTTTCATCTTCTTTTACTTCCTAGGTGATCACACCCAAACCTATTTTTAGAAATCTAAAGACTGATGGTCTCAAATTTCTACCTGCAATTGTATCATTTTCTCCTGAACTCCATATACATATATCCCAATTGCCTGCTTGAAATCTCCATTTGGATATTTAATAGACATTCTGAAGTTAATACGCCCAAAATCAAGCTCCTCACCTTCCTTCAAAAACTCACTTTCCCAGCAGTTTTCCTTATCTTGGTGGATGCCAGCCATCTTTGTAAGATGCTTAGATTAAAAACTTGATGTCATCTTTGACTCACTTATTTCTCCCATTTCTTACACCTAATACTGCCGAAAATTCTCTTGGCTCTGCCTTAAAAATATATTCAGACTCTAATCACTTTTCCCTATCTCCAGGTTTACTACTCTGCCTCAAGCCATTGTCATTTCTTCCGTGGGTTATTGCAATAGCTTGCACTCCTGTTCCTTTTCAGTTGGCACTCAATAAAGCTGATGAGCTATCCAATTCATCTTCTGCTACTGCCCCTGCTGGCCAACAGTCTCTAGCCACACCGTCCTCCCTATTCTTCAAAAACACAATACCCACTAAATGTCCAATGTCCTACATTAATTCCTCAAATGCCATCAGTAATTTCTGTTTTCATCTAGCTTACTTCATTTCCATTCAGCTAAGTCTTTCCTAAAATTTAAGTTCAAATTACTTTGTAAATATCTGTTTCAAGCACATGTGACATTCTCCAACTTCCTGCCACTTGCTGCTCTCTAGCCTAAAACAGTCTCCCCAAGATATCTTCACAACTCACTCATGCTCCTCTCTCAGATCTTTAGTTAAACACCACTTCCTAAAAGAGGCCTTCCCTGATTGCCCTACACAAAATTGCAGTACCTGCCATGCTCACAATTATGCTTGTCTGCTTTATTTTTTTCTATAGTACTTATCACAATGCAAAATAGCATACCTTTTCCTGATTTCTTTTGTTAATTTGTGTTACCCTCCCAAGAATATAATTTGCTTCCAGCATGTAGGGATTGTTTATGTTTACTCGTTGCTTTATCACCAGTATTTAAAACAATCTCCATCACATAATAAAACACAAGAAATAAATGATGAACATATATGTTGACTGAATCCAAACAGGATATTTTGGAGGGATAAAAGGATTAGAATATGTGAACAAAATATTCTATGAAATAGAACACTGGAAATGTCGCCCAGTTGAATACCATGGTTAGCCTGTTTCATTTGTAGAGAGTAAAACACAGGGTTGGGAATCCTTTCATTTTTGTTTGATTTATATTTGGGTTGATTCAAATCCTTTAATTTTTATTTCTAAGCTCTAAACTCTCAGAAAGGCATGTTGGAGGATTTCTTGCCTAATTTTATGAAAATAAAATGAACATCTTTGAGAAACCTAGATAGCTTGTTTCACACTAATTGCCTGATTTAGTATTCAGGTTGGATCAAGAGGCTTCCTGGAAAATGGGTCAAAAAGGATAAATTAGTTTCATTACTAACAAGAATTCTTAACTAAGTAGCAGTTTTGCTTTAGGCTCAGTAATTAAATCTCCTTGATGTGATATTATGTTGCCTCTTTCTCTAGCCTTCTTCCTCTGCTAATTGACCTTAATTTATTATTGATCACCGGAAATTTTTCTCTAACCTTCCTATCTCCTAAATCAATTCTCAAACCCAATCAATAATTCCGTTTTCAACTAGCTTTCTTTTTTCTACATTGCTAAGTGTTTTCCCAAATTAAAATGAAATTTCAAATTACCTTGTACAAATCTACAGACAAGTTAATATACTCACTGTATCATTTCAGGGGATAGAAGATGAATTGGGTAGATTCATGCACACTAATTGCCTGATTCATGCACATGTGCAAATATGGATTATCTCTAATAATCAATTGAAAATCAGTACATCATGAATGAAAGACAGTGAACAGTAAACTCTACATGAAAAACTTCTGCCATTCACTGGATATCTTATTATAAATAAGATTTGTATTAGCACCGATGCCATGTTATTTCATTCTGTCTTAATTTATTTATCATTTTTATTTTGAATCCTTATCTAGCCATACAAAGATAAAATTAAAAGCTACTTTGGTGACATTTTTGTGTATTTCATTTGTAGTTGAAACAAGGAAACTGAGATCAGGGATCTTGATTCTCCTAGGTGGAATTTACTTGTAGTAACAGAAATGTCTATACCATATATATTATTACTGCTGTCCAATATTATGTTCTCTATACCACACAGAATCTCTAACTTGCATTCCAGCACAAAATGGAGAAGATACAAGTTCATCCTTCTTTCCTTTCTAATCTATATATATTTTGCAGCATTTAAAATATTTGGCACAGTATTTTATCACTGTATAATCTTTTGTATAACTGTAACATTGTATTTGTCCATCATACATCTTGGCTAGTGTCAAATGTAAATATGATTTATACTAAAGAACCATCAAATCCTACACTGAAATCTTGTAGAATTGCATCTTAAACAATCATATTAAATGTGGAGTAACGATACCACACATTAAATATTCAGATAGATTATGTGTATATCTTAAAATCATTTTGAGAAATTGAATACTTGATTTTAAAAGTAAAGAGTCCAATTAATACATAATTACAATAAAATAACTGAGTTGTATCTTAGTTAACAATTTCAATGTCATTTTAGTGATTTGAGAAATATTTTAAATTGCTACCCTTGCTCTGTAAAATAAGAATTATTTGAAATTTGTATATCATGCTAAATAAAGTTTCCAAAGACAGGCTAATGCAATAATATGCAAATAAAAATTTTGACACATAAAACATTTATTGATAGAAAATATTCCATTCCAAAAATATGTGGAATAGATCTTTAATTCTCTATAAACATTGTGGTTCACTATAATCTCTGCATGAACTTTGTGAGTTAATTATGGTCTAAACAGCACACAAATGGAAAAATGGTATCCCCTCAGGTATATCTGCTGTCATAACAAAATGTCTTCCAAACTCGAGTTTTAAAAAGATTATCTCAATTTACACTTTACTGTTTAAATTATTGCACACTCCACATTTTGAAAGAATAGATCTGCTTCTGCTTCAAAATCATGAAAAATAAATATGAGAAATAACCTACCCTGTCAAGTGTTAGTGTGTATTTTGTTCTTATTGGCATTCATCTACAGTAATACATTCCGATGCTTTCTGAAGGACGGTGTATATGCTACTGTGTTATCCCTACCTTCAAAATGTTGAAGGGCAGAGTACAAGACAATTTCCATGCATAAGGAACTGATTAATATAATTATATCTCAGGTTGGCATAATGTATTTATACAAAATAATTTTAGATACAGAATGAATTAAAATTAAAATCCAAAACATGTAAACAAAATCATTTTTTAAAAAACAATTTCTCTCATTCTCCATCGGCCCAACAACTCCACATAGCCCAGGCCACCCACTGTTATTAGCTTCCTTCCAACAATTTTTTTCAGGTAAGCTTTCTTTTTTTTTTTTTTTTTGCCTTAGTAGCATATTATATAAACTCTTCTGCTCCTTTAGTTTTTACTTAATAACAATAATTTTTGTAGTCATCTCGTTTTCTAATAGCTATATAGAATTGCGGCTTGTATATGTACCTAAATTATTCAGCTAGTTCTCTTTGGTGAGGTGTGGCAGTTTAATTTACCTCTATTTGATTCTGGGCCAGCCTTTGTTGCTTGCTTCTCTGGAATGGAATGAGGTAGAAGCAACTGTATGTGACTTCTGAGGCTACATTAGAAGAATACAGTTTTCTCCTTTCATTTTCCTTTTCTCTCCTCTCCATATTTCTCTCTCCCTTGCTGTTGTGCTTGCTCTTCATTTGCCTTTGAATCTCTAAAAACACATTTAGGAAGAAAATTTACTGGAAAACTTTGAGGAAAGAAAGATTTCCTACATCCAATATCTAGAGTAAGAAGAATCTATTTTTGAGCAATTTGCCTCAATACTTTCAAGGTGCTATGCTTGTAAATTTTTCTTATGTGTAATTTCTTTTTTCTGAAACGTTTCATTACACTTGCTAAAAATATCTAACTATAGATTTATTACCTGAATTCATTCAGGAAAAAGGGGAAATATTAATGTTATATCTAATTTATTTAGATAGAACTTGAAGAGGAGAATTAAACAAAGATCTGAAACACAAGAGAAATTGATAAAACAGAGGGACTGACTAGTTCTAAAAATGTAAAGCTTAACAGTTGAGAAGTGCTTGGTGGATAAAGTCTGTGAATCAATACGCTTGCCGAAAGAGACTATGGAAAAGCCAGGTTGTAATTAACATAATGTACAAGCTAGTTTTGAAATGAATGCACTTGAAGAACCCTCAGAATTTCTTGAATATATTCTCATTTTTCTAACAATGATAATTAAGTACTCCTTCCAATTGGTACCTAACATAATATAATGCTATTTGTTAATCTATCTTATGCTTAAAAGAAAAAAGGTATATTTTTATTTGCAAATGTTATTAAACCAGCAAAAGATTAAGAAAAGTGAAAACAATAGCCATAATCGGTAGTCAACTTTATTTTGAAAGATGACTGCTTGTCTTCTTTGGGAGCTGAAATGCTTTTACAATGGCGAGCTACAATTCTCCTGCCTCTCTCGGAATCGTCACTGCTCATTTAAACTACATGCTTGATAACTTTTTCAACTTACCTGAAGGGTACTTCTGTTGCAAAGTGATACACTGAGGCAAAATCAATCTTCCTAATGTTGAGGGGACTGTGCCACCTCAGTTGGTGTTACAGGTTATTTAGCATAAACATATGTGTGCTCATTAAGCCTCATCTATCCTGAAAACACAATGACTCACCAGTGAAATAAATTTTGTCTATAAATCTGAAACTAATTATCTGGTGTACTCTCTATATGTCTAATTGTAAGACTACACAAACATCACTAATAAAAAAATTATACATAAAGAACACATATGATAATGTATATATTTTTTTCCTTAGTAGCATATTACATCATCTGTCATAGAGCAAAGAAGCCGTCTGGCCTTGAGTGTTTTTCTTCCTTGTAAGATACCTCAGAAAACATGTAAATTTCATTCACTGACATAAATATAAGTCTCTCAGTAAAACAGTTCATAATTCATATTTTTCTATTACCAGTGTCCTCTGTTGTTGAAAATTTTGTGTAAAGAAAGCCAAGACTGTAGATTTGGGAAAAACCATTGACCCAAATCTGTAATCTTAGCTTATTTATTGAAAGGTCATTTTACTTAATGGTATCCATAAACTACACAATTAATTCCATATACGTAGCTTTCTTACAAATTTAACTATCAGCAATAAAATAGAAAACTAGGCAAGAGTAGGAATGGAACAATGAAGATATGCACATGCTACTCCATATTATTCCACATTTACATTCTTAATTTAATCATTGTCATGATTTTCAATCTTGAAAAAGAACTATAATCAAGAATAACATATTGCACAATTCTAGTAATATATGTTACACATATTGCCTTATCCAGTTTAGTAATTTCCATTAAAAGTTTGCCAGAATTTATTGAATTACTTTGCATTTTAAACATGTAATTTTATTCTACTTATGATTTTTGCGTTTTTGTAATTGATGTATGTGAAAATCTTTAAAATGATTCCTGAAAATGGATGTCCTTTTAGATATAATAGATAAATTTCAACCACACTTTCATATCTATAATATTTGCAGCATAAAAATGTAAAAATTATGCTAATTCAATCAGAAGCAAGGTAACTAATTTAAAACATTAATCAGTTTAAAAAGAATTGCCAATATATTTTAAATGGTCTTCTTATTGTGCTTTAATTCAAATAATTATGTTAAAAGATCTAGCAAGCATTGATTAATAGAAATTCCTTAGGAATGCCTAAGTAACTAGCCAAATAATGCTTAATTGTCAATGAAATATGCATGTAAGTTAGAATCAAAAGCATGAAGACCCTGCCAGCTATATCTGCTGTTACTTAGGTACAACACTAGTGACTAAGTGTAAGATGTTGTTTTAGTCATTTCAGGTTCTTATACTAAAATACCAGATATTTGGTGGTTTAACAACAAACATTTATTCCACAGAGTTATAGAGGCCAGGAAGTCCAAGATCAACGTGCTGGTCGATTCCTGCTAAGTGCCCTCTTCTTGATTTTCAGACAGATGGCTTCTAACTGTATCCATACATGATGATAAGAGAAACCTCTAGTCTCTCTTTTCTTATAAGGACATTAATTCCATTATGAGGTCTCTGCCCTCATGACCTCATCCAAACCTAATTACCACTAAACACCCAGTCTTCTAAAATGCTATCCCACTGGGGGTTAGGGCTTCAACAGGCAAATTTTGGAGGGGACACAAACACCAATTTTGGAGTGGCCACAACACAAATTTTGGAGGAGATACAAACAGATTTCACCAAAATCAGAAGAAGTTTTTTAATGCAATGTACATCATTTGTGGCTTGATTCCGGTGAAAGAGACAGAGTAATCTGGAAGAAAAAAAAATGCAGCTTCCAGTAATTTTTTGGCTAGGCATTTTAATATAATCCTTAGTGGGTCAATGATTATCCAATAATTAATACTTAAGACAAGTTCTGGGAGAGGATGTTGACCCATCAAGACAGTGAAAGACATAAACAATACCATATAACCTAACATATTGTGAGTATAAAAAAACGTCAAATGAAACTAAGTATCTAGATTTAATTTGTCATATTTTCTGGTTATTTCCTTTTCTTAATTAGGTATATTTGTAATCTTGTACTAAAAGTAGTACAAATGGATTTAGTCCTGCACATCTTTGCCTTTTGGATTATTAGACATTTAGAGTATTACTAGGCAATTCTAGAGGAATAAATTATTTATCTACCCTCTAATTCTTTACTAGTGACATAGGAAAACTCAGGAAAAAAACCTCTGAGAACTACTTTTATATTTATGCAAAAGTATCTAAATTTTCATTAGGATGGGTTTTGAAAATGTGGTCAAATAAATTTAAATATGTGCATTAGTGTCTCTTTTTTACCACTAAAAAATATACCTTTGACTAGGCGCGGTGGCTGATGCCTGTAATCCCAGCACTTTGGGAGGCCGAGGTGGGCGGATCACGAGGTCAGGAGATCAAGACCATCCTGGCTAACACGGTGAAACCCCGTCTTTACTAAAAACACAAAAAATTAGCAGGGCGGGGTGGCGGGCGCCTGTAATCCCAGCTACTCGGGAGGCTGAGGCAGGAGAATGGCGTGAACCCGGGAGGCGGAGCTTGCAGTGAAGCGAGATCGCGCCACTGCACTCCAGCCTGGGCGACAGAGCGAGACTCCGTTTCAAAAAAAAAAAAAAAAAAAAAATCTACCTTTAAAAATACACAAAAATATACCTTATGCTATATAATTTTAGACATTTTGGGTATTTATGGCCAGAGTTGTTCTTCATGCAATTGAAATGATTACTGGTTTGATAAAACATGGAAATAATCAATTCTCGAGCCTAATTAATACAATCTTTTGAAAGAATTAAGATATAGTTCAACAAAAAGGTAAAATACAGAGAATTGGAAAGCATATTTAACCTCAGTAATTATCAAAGAAAGATAAATTTTAAAAAATAAAATACAATTTATGTATCTAATTGGCAAAGAGTAGGTAAAATAAATGCACACGTTCTAGTGATAGAAACATATAGTGTCATTATTGTGAATATAACTTTCAGAATATCTGTATAAAATGCCACATGATTATTTCTACCTTAATGAAATGATATGATATGGGTTAACATATTTCAAAAATTGGAATTGTCTAAATGTCTGCCTTTAAAAAATTATTTAATAAATTATATATATATATCAATAAGATTAAATATTCTGAAACTACTAAGTATCTCATTTTAAGTCATGAATGACAGGAAAATGCTTTTGATAATTGCTTTTGATAAACAGAAAAGTACTTTACAAAACCCTCTCCCCGAGTGTATGTGTGCATACATATTCATATGTCTACACTACATATATGTCTATACTATATATGTAGTATATTTTGAGTATTCATATATTTACATTTATATATTTATATATAAATATTCTATATTTACAAAAATAAATAAGTTTATATATGTAATGTGTATATATATGCCCTCATTGATGGTTACTGAATCCTACTGTTGAAATATTGTTGCATTTGCTTCAGTGATCCTTTTATGACTTGTATACTCAGAGCCAAGGTCATTCACAAAGAGAGTGTTTTGTTAAATCAATGTCACACAGTTATTTAAATTCTTTCTGACTTATATGTTCAAAATCATATGGAAATTATCAGCAAAATTATTTTTAAAAATCTATCACTTGACAATTTGATTATATTTTGATATAAATTTATTAAAAACAACTGAACCAACATGCAAACTCTGTTTTATTCAGTCATTTCGAGGCATTTATTTTTACAATTTCTGAAAAGTATACGAATTGCTTTACCAAGACTTCTCAAAGGTTTATTATTTATAACTGATTTCTTTTCACTTAGAGGTACCTCTTTTGAATGAATATCCTAAGAGCAGGGTTGAAAAAATGAAGCACAGTGTTAAGTGCAATACATCTTTGGCAATACAATATTTTAAATACAACTTCATTGACTTTAATATGTTAGTCAACAACAACGACATTCAGATTTCATTCATTCAATTTATGGAAAGTGTGTGCTTGGCTTTTAGCAAAGTTATCTCGATGTCAAATTACTTAGTGAAATCAGGCATACTCTTTCTTAGAAATAGTACAACTTCATTTTCTTCAATTTATGTAAACATATCAAAACCTTTAGAGGTATATTATGAAAAACACTTGGAAAAAATAACTACTTAGAAAATATTAAATAATAGTATTTTATGAAAGGCTAACATCCAAGGATGAGGATGTAATTAATATATCCACTTATAATAAGTTATAAAAAGAAGATAATCAAAGAAAGATAATAGTCTTTCTCATTTAATGAGCGATGATGTAATTTTAAAAATATTGTGGTATTTATGAAGTACAAAATGTGTGGTATTATAAGTTAAACATATGCAAATGTGCTGTTTTGCTTTGGGGAAATACTAAGTAATAATCATTGCTAAGGCATCCAGAGGCAACTCCACTAAATTCTCATCTCACTATCAAATTTTCCCTATGCATTCAATAAAAGTTAAAATACATACGGCTAAGACAAATTGATTTGGCAGTTAGCACGTGATTCTGTTTTTAGTTAACAGTAGGTAAAAAATGTTTAATATTTATAAGGTAAAAGAAGAGGATTAACTGTAATTACAATCCATATTTTATAATATGGTTTGATCAAATATTTTAGCTATATTTTTACATAATGTACAGGAATTTCATAAGAAAGCATGTAAAAAGTTATTAACAGATTTTATCAATTATCAAATTAAATTGTCATTGGAAGTATTCCAGTAACAATTAAATATAGTATCATTAAAGTGTTTTTCTTTCTAACTAATTATGGCCCTAGGGATGAGAATAACTGAAAAGAAATATTGCTTACATTGGAATCAGTGCAATGAGCCATAGTTTGATGTTCAGTAATTCTTATCAGTGTTCTTTCTGCTTTGTTCTCAGAAGACTTTCTCACATAAAATCCCCCTCTTTGATGATCACGGGATGTGTAAGAGATCCACTCATTAGATGAAAATTGCCATCAGCCTCACAAAAAACACACCAGATGTATCCAATTTGAGAAGATTCCCACAAAGGTCCTGATCCTTTATTTATTTATTTATTTATTTATTCATTTATTTATTTATTTATTGGCCATGCTTCACCCTTAACAGAAATGTGTATGACAGTGAAACATAAAACACCTACAAAGAATTTAAATATCTCCATTAATTTTTAAAGGAAAATATATTTCAATAATTTATTTTGTTTTGTGCTATAGAGTTTTCACTTCCACAAACAATGAATCACATAAGTTTTAGGCATATATCTGTCTGTAGGTCTGCATGTAACAGCCTAAATATACAGAAACATTTCTGTTAACGTGGTCCATCTTCACTTAGCCTCCCTATATTTGCTTCGCTTAACCAACTGTTCTCAGTTATTCTCAGGTATAAGATTCTATTCTAGCTTTCCATAGGATAGTATGAAAGTAGCCAAGAAGCAGACAGCTCTAATTTTCCAGCTTTATTTAAGATTATATAGTGGACCAGATCAGCTTGTGTTGACTGAATTATCATTTCCTGACTTAATGTCTGACTTCTAGATTACACTATCTGACTTAGATAGCATTTTTATAAGTTTTCCTTATCATTGAACTAATATCTTATATTTCGCTTGCTGTTTCAAGTTCATTTACCAAATAAGAGTATTTTCTGATTTTTCTAAACACTTTTATACAAGAGTGATATAATAAATGGCTATAAATGATAATGAATGCAGGGTAAGGCCAAGAACTTCACTGTATGGAAGTCTTAAGGCTTTATTTCCCCAAATATTATCTATGATATTTGACCTTCTGGAATTATCTTTTCAGGTCTCCTTGGAATTATTTCCAGATTCAGGTTTAATACCTACAAATTCCTAGTCTCCTTAAATCTGGGAATTGAACTTTTTTTTTTTTTTTTCACTTAACTAAATCATTACACTTGTAAGAATCTTCTTCAGTGAAATAGCTGTTTGCTCAAACCCTCCCTTGTCTGCCCGTAAGTGGTTTGTCTGTAGTACAATTTCCTTGGAACTTCCATTTATGAGAAATTGAACAAGATATTTTAAAATATCAAAATTATGACTGCTTAAATTTCCCATTTAAAAATGCTTTATTTGCTCTACAACATTATAGTAGGTTTCACGGCAAAAACATTATTCATTTTTATTAATTCTACCAAGATAAATGATTGACTTGTTAGTGACCAATATATGTATATTTGGAATCACTAATGAATTCTAATTATAAAGAGCACTCAAAATGGTACTTTAATAACACTTTGGGAAAACAGTAATTTATAGTGATGACCCAGGCTAGATTTTTAAGTAGTGATGAAATTATCACAATTTTATCCTCGCTTATTCTTGAAATCCTCAGGTGTCTCTCATCTGATTTTAGCAACCTTCTACACAAGTCACAGAGATTTAGGAAAAAAAAAATATATACTCTAGAGAAAGTATAAGTATTTTCGGTGATGTAAGCTTTTTAGAAAATTGTGATTTGACATGAACATGTAAAATGAATTCTCCATGAGAAAATAAATTTATTTTATCAATACTTAAAAAGTATTGCAAAATTTAGCATTAAAGCCACTTATTTACTCAGAAGCATTTGATTTAAACATTACAATAAAAATAATTTTGCAATAATTTTTTGTAGTTGATCAAGTTTAGACTTTCAAAAGAAACAAGAGGAAGTATTTGCTACTTAAGTTTATTTTTATCACAAAGACCAAGACATAATCTCAATTTAACTAAAATTTAATTAGTCAAACTGATGGAATTATAATCATCAAATATAATACGTATCCTGAAAAAGTATTTATATTCTCTGGGGAAAATATAATTTAATAATAATTCAATTAAAGCTATTATTTTCATGTTCTAAAGATGAACAATGACACAATGAGGTGATGTCAAAAAAATCCAGCTCTCATTCAATTTTTCCATTTGGTTTTAGGATGTAATATAATACCACGTTAAATTTTACAAATTAAAATAATCATCTTTAATTCCTCCTCAACTCCTATTTTTACCAAATGCAGTTTTAGGAGGGTCAAATATTTAAAATTCTAACATAAGAAATACAGAAAATCAGTTATGTCATCATTATAAGGAGGAACAACATAGTCTCATAAAATAGTCACAAAGATAATTGCATGTAAACATATTTGGACTCAGTGTGTTTTTTTGTTTGTCGCTTTTACTTTGTGCTAATAGATTTAAACAGAAATGGTGCTTCACATTTCTAAATGAATTTGGATTAAGAAAAAAATTGTTAAGATATAAAATTCATATTGTAACTATTCATGAGGAGCAAATAATCTTGTAAGAGCAGAGAAATACGACACTGAGGTTAAAAAAAAAAAGTTTACTATAATAATTTGGAACCTGGAATCTAAGAACAGAGAACAGATATTTATAGTCACAATAGTGGGATTATATAGGAGTGGTCATGATTGCATAGGATTTTCATCCTGAAAATATACTTTGCCTACGAGGTGAAAAACAATTTGAAAAAGCAACGAATATGTCCTTCAGTAAACGAATGCATAAATAAATTCTGATACATTTGTATAATGAAATATTAATCAATGATGAAAAGAAATATAATTTCAAGTGACATGAAGATATGGATAAATTTTTAACACATATTGGTAAGTGAAAGAAGCCAGTCTGAAAACACAATATATTCTACATTTCCATTTATATGACATCCTGGAAAAGGCAAAATTATAGAGATGGCAAATAAAACAGTGGTTGCAGAGATTCAGAGGAACTGAACAGTTGAAGCATAGGGGAGATTTTAGGGTGGTAAAATTTTCCATATAATATTGTAAAGGTGGATACATGATACTATGCATTTTTTTTTCAAAATCCATATAACTTTATAGCACAGAGTGTCTTAATGTATACAATTTATTAAAGTTGTTTAACTGGTTAGGGGATCCCGGAATGGAATGCAAACTGTAAAAAAAGGAATCTAACTTTACTACAAATGTACAAAATCTTATTGGTGGAGTGAATGGAAGAAGGTGTGCTAAACTAAAACTTCACAAATTAGTGAGTCTGTAAAACTAAAGGGGGGAAACTACACAATCACGGTATCTAGTTGATAAAGTTTAATCCCAGGGGCAGGAGCTGACAATTCTTATGCTGCTATATCCACATCTTGGGGTTGAACAATTGAATAAATGGATCACAGCTGATGGCAGCCAGGTTACACACTATTACAGTGAGAATTTATAAGTAAGAAAGAGGAGCCGGCTAGAATTATCCACATGGTAATGGATTACAAATGGAGACTCCAATTAGAACTCATGCTAAGATTATAATGAGCCATGGTACACACAGAAACATTTACAGATATGTGTACATACATGAGTTAGTATAAACACACATATTCCCTTGTTCTGTTCACTGACAGGGCCTAGAAGCTATGACGTTACAGTAGCAAAAAACACCCTTAGACCCAGATGTTGATTTCTAACACCATTCTTCAATAAAAGAAAACAGGGAAATTTGGATTGTTAACCAATTGTGGCAAGGAATATATAAGATAGGCCTGGAATATATTTTTTTAATTAAATTTATTTATCATTATTATTTTTTTAGATTGGGTCTCACTGTGTTGCCCAGGCTGGAATGCAGGGGCATGATCTCAGCTCACTGAAACCTCCGCCTCCCAGGTTCAAGTGGTTCTCCTGCCTCAGCCTCCCTAGTAGTTGGGATTAGAGGTGCCTGTCCCCATGGCCACCTAATTTTTATAATTTTAGTAGAGATGGGGTTTCACCATGTTGGCCAGGCTCTTCTCAAATTCTTGATCTTAGGTGATCTGCCCGCCTTGGCCTCCCAAAGTGCTGGGATTACAGGTGTTAGCCACCTTGTCCAGCCTGAAACACCTTTTTATGACAGAGTAAGAAGTGCTCAAACAACGCACAATGATGGGTTATGTCAAAAGGATGCAGTAGCCAACAGAAAGAGCTCCAGTGGTCAAAGCTGGAATAATTTAAATAATAGCATAATATAACAGTACATAGAGGCCAAATTATAAAATAAATACCCTTGAATCTATAGTGATTTAATAAACAATTAAATAAGAAAATGGACAAGAAGAGACAAATTTCACATGCAGAAGAATTCCAAATAACTTATATAAAGACTCTACCCTAAACAAGTGGGAGCATTACTCTCCACTCTTTATGTGTATGCTGCACATGTCAACTTCCTTCCAAAGAGCACAATGTGAAAAAGGAGAAAGAAAAAGAATAATTCTACAGTGGAAAAATGAAACAAACACTAATTCAACCAGGTGACCATGGTTGACATAAACTTTCATAAGTTTTGTTATTAATATGTGCCTTTGATGTGATGTGATGAGGCTCATATTTTACCTCTGAGCATCGCCCTTGCCCAAAGGAAACATCACATAATCCCTGTATAAAGGTAATTGAAACATCAGACAAGTCCCAACTGAGAAATATTCTCCAAAATACTGGACCAGTACTCATCAGAGTTGTCAAGGTCATCAAAAGCAAGGAAATTCCCAGCAGCTAGCACAGCTAAGAGGAACCTAAGGAGACTAAGCATAATATGTTATTATGAAACTAAAAAGAAATTAGGCAAAAAAAGGCAATTCGAACAAAGAATAGACATCAGTTATGGATAATGTATCATTACTAGTTCACTGATTGTGACAATCTAATGTAACATATTAATAACAGGATAACCTGAATGTGGAATACATACAAACTTTCTATTTTTAAGTTCTTAAATGTATATATTTCAGGCATTTTTTTAAATTAAGGAGAATGAAGTAGATTTAGGAAGAATTATTTGGATTTCAGAGATAGGAGAAAGAGTATTAGGAAATATTGGTATATACAATATATATAGCAGAGATTAGAAGAAACATAACTTGGGTTTTCTAGCTTGGACCAAGAATGTGAACTGTCTCACCACATGTCATGTGTGAGGGGGCTATCCAAACGGAGATAGCGAATAGAAGTTCCTACTGGAGATATGAATTTAAACTCCTACACAATGAAATATGTAGAGAGCTTAGGAGTAAACCTTAATAAATTCTACATTTTGATGCTTGTATTGATCCTGCCATGAAAACTGAAGAGAGGGAAGAAGGGATAATGGAAAACTCTGATTGTTGGTTTTCTCAGAAGGGAAGATAAAAGAATATTTATAAAAAGAATTCAGTTAACAGTAGTAACTGCTTTTAAAAATTCAGGTAAGTAAAAGACTGGAAACACTGCTCACTGGATTAAGCTACAAGCACTAAAGAGACATTATGGCAGAATGATAGTGGAATTGTGAGAATGTCAGATAAGCTACTGGGAAAACTAGTTTACCTTAACCTTCATTTGAAGTTCCTAAACTACTTTCACCTCTTCACATACTATATACAGGCAATTGCACTGAAAAGAGAGCAATAAAACCTGAATTGAGATAAGACAGGATTAGACGCAGGATTTACCTAAAGTTTGCTGAGAAATCTTAGGGTTAAAATGTCTTAAAAGATAGGATAATCTCCTAAAGTTACATTTACTCCCATGGCTTTAATTTTAGTGACTCACAGTGATAATTTTTATAGTTCATTTACTCTCAAACTTTGATTCACCTACGTATCTTGCTGATATGGCTAATTTAACATATCTGAATAATGATAAAATGAAAATGGTATTTACTACTTGTATTAGTCTGTTCTCATGCTGCTAATAAAGACACACCCCACATGGGCAATTTATTTTAAAAAAAAAGTTTTAATGGACTCATAGTTCCACAAGACTGGCAAGGCCTCACAATCATGGTGGAAGGCAAAGGAGGAGCAAAGGCACGTCTTACATCGAAGCAGGTGAGAGAGCATGTGCAGGGGAACTGTGCTTTATATTAATAAAACCATCAGATGTCATGAGACGTATTCACTATGAAGAGAACAGCATGGGAATACCACACCGCCATGATTCAATTACCTCCCACCGTGTCCCTCCCATTACACGTGGGGATCATGGGAGCTCCAATTCAAGATGAGATTTGGGTGGTGACACTGTCAAACTATACCACTACTATGTATTGCTTGTTTCTGATATGGAAAACACTGAGTTGATATTAAGCATGTATTATTTCTTAGCCTCATGAGTACTCTGTAGTGATAGCCTTTCCATTTTACAGATGCAAAATGTTCAGTTTAGAACTTTCCCAAGATTTCAGAACTAGTGAATTTTATAACCAGAAGTCACATATAGTTACTTTCAAACTTGTCACTAGTTTGATGACACCATACTGCATTCTAAAATAGAATATATCAGTTTATTGTCGCCAGACTTTTAATTTCTCCTTCATTCCTCATTTCAGTTAATAGCGGCTTCCTCACCCGAGTCAGTTACACCTGAAAAATGCCCAAGATCATCCTCTCTTATTTTCTTTTAAAACCAGCTGCTCAAAAAATACTGTTACTGATTCTCTCAAACATCTGCCTATCTCCCCCTTACCTCAAGCCATTGACAGAATTGAGGTCACATTTTCTTTTACCTGAATTATATCAATAGCCTCCCTATTGGTCACTTTGTCTTTAATCTCTTCCACATACCTGATGCATTCTTCAAAGAAATAAATGAAATCTGTATATGTGGGTCCCCTGGGGTTTCCAAGTTAAATTTCTCCATGGAATTCAGAAAAATAATTGATATATCATAGCCCAACACAGAAAGTTTTCTATCATCTGGCCCCTGTATAACATTCCAGCATTATATTTTATCATAGCCATACGGGATCTTTTCTTTAGCCATGGGAAACTGTTTTAAGTCCCATGAACATGCTGTGTTTTTCCATATGTCTAGAGCATTGCTACTTCTTTTGCCTTAGCCTGAAATACCTTATATTCTTTTCCTGTTTGTTAACCTGCATAGCTTCTATTTTCTTTAAAAAGTCAACCCAAAGATTATCTCGGACTCTTCTTTTCTTCTACTCCTATGTTGCATTCTCATATCAACTTGGCTGTGACAGTTGCTCAGACATTTATTGTGTTTGATCATCTTGGAAGTTTTGAGAAATACTGGTTAGGTATTTTGTAAAATAGCTCTATTTGGGATTTATCTGATGTTTTAATCATGATTAAACAGGGGTTATATTTTTGTTGGAGGGAAAGAGAAAAACCACAGAGGTAAAGCGCCATTCTCATTGTATCATATCAAAGGATTATGTTCCCATCTTCTGCACTGCTTTTACAACCTGCTCATAGCACAATTTTACCTTTTTAATTGATTTTTTTTACCTCATTTTCTTCTTTTGATTATGAATTCCCAAGGATAGGTTCTCTTAACACATGGTAGCTGCTCAATTAATGTTCTATTTCCTTGAATGAAAATTACACTGAAAAGTTTTAGAAAGTGTTTCTGATATTATGAGAAGTTAGAAATTATATAATAAGTAAATTGTTAAAGACACATAATCAGAAATGGTATCTTTTCCACAAAAGTGTATATGCATTTTCTATTGGATTACACAAGACAAAGGATATACAAGAGAAAGAATAATAAAAAGTTCATTATCAAAGAAGAAATTATACAGATAATTTTAGTACCCTGTCATCTAGTGGTGCCTGATAAAAGGCTCAAAGAGTTTTATTGTTTTAATGAAGTTTGAAGGTGCTATTATATTCTAAGTTGCTTTGTTGACATAACAATTTGTATTCACATTTTGGTGTGTGTTTCAAACCAATTATCTAGTATAGTTGTCTTTTGGCATTAAAGTAAACAATAAACTTATTTTAAAAATATTTCTGCTTGAGTCTAGAGTGAACTAGTAATCCAGTTGAACCATTTTCTGTTTGAACGTCTGTAATTAGTAAAGTTGTGGGAAAAAAGACAAAGGAATAAAAAACAACATGACAAAGCAGAAATGAAAACTAAATGACAACTAAGATGTGCACAGAAGCCATTTAATAGAGGGAATTCTAAAAAATTTAAGACAAGCCAGGCGCGGTGGCTCACGCCTGTAATCCCAGCACTTTGGGAGGCCGAGGCGGGCGGATCACGAGGTCAGGAGATCGAGACCATCCTGGCTAACACGGTGAAACCCCGTCTCTACTAAAAATGCAAAAAATTAGCCGGGCGAGGCGGCGGGCGCCTGTAGTCCCAGTTACTCGGGAGGCTGAGGCAGGAGAATGGCGTGAACCCGGGAGGCGGAGCTTGCAGTGAGCCGAGATCGCGCCACTGCACTCCAGCCTGGGCGACTAAGCGAGACTCTGTCTCAAAAAAAAAAAAAAAAAAAAATTTAAGACAAAAATTGCTAAACATAACTAGGTATTCAATATAGAAGGGAAGGAAAGAGTAAGTATCATAAGGTTGCTGTGCAGTTTAATTTTAATTTCAACTCAGAAAGGTTTTTAGGACTAACATGCTACAAAGAAATGCTCTAGAGTTCTCACTGGCTAGCAATGAGGAAACTACATTGACTAGCTTAGGAGTGAAAATTTAGAAAGAAACACATCTGAAATGAACCAATGATTTACGCCATGTTGTAGTTTCATATTGCATATATAAATATGTGAAGGGATGGTAATTGTCACTCAGTATCCATATTGTTCTTCTTCATTTTATAATGAAACACCCTCACATTTTAACAAGGTATGCAACAGTCAGGAGACTGCATTTACTCAGCCTGTTTTGAAAATTACGGTGGAAAGTTTTAGAAGGTGTTCCTGATGTACCTGTGACGAAACTCTCTCAAGTTGAAGGTGAATTGTGAGCAACTGTTGCACCTCACCCTTATTGGGAAATTGACTGTTCCTACTGGAGACTGAACTGCAATTTAGTGCATAGAAACCAATTTAGTTCCTATGAAATACCCCTAGAAGATGTCAGAAATCAGATGAAAAGAACTGAAGACTTGGTTACCTTGTGGTTCAGAGCAGCCGAACCACACACACCTCCCTTTTCCCTCTGGATAGTTACATGAGAGAGGAAGATAAAGTTCTATTTTATCTGAGCTATTAAAGATATAGGTCTTTTTGTTGCAGTAACTTAATTGATACACTGATTAATACACAATGCAAATGTTGATTTTGATGTAGTTGTAGACTAATATGGTAACTTTCATAATGGCTACCTACTTAATTGAAGATGTGAAATTATTGTTCTTTGCAAAAGACCAGTGTGGGCATCTGTCATTGGTTATTGTGAAAAAAGAAAAAAAGCTTGTAAACCTTAATAGAAATTCATTACAATTGTAGACATAGGTAACTTATGTCTACAATTACATGAGGGAACTGTTACAGTCTTGTTTTGGAAGCAAACAAAAAAAGGAATCAGACTAAAAAATAACGATTTTGCCCTCACCTTCTGAACACCTGTTATCTAGGGAGGATTTGTAAAGGCATAGGGACAGCACAGACTGCACCATCCTGATTACCTGCATCAGCCCCCAGTCTTGGTGATGCTTTTCTTTTCTTACCTTTTCCTATATTGCTCTTAATTCTAATAAGTCACTAGACCATTTGATGACAGACACCCAAATATATCAAACATTATCTTAAGAGTTTTTGGGTTTTTTGCCTGTTGTGTGTTTGTTTTTGAGATTGAGTCTCGCTCTGTTGTCCAGGCTAGAGTGCAGTGGCACAATCTCAGCTCGCTGCAACCTCAGCCTTCCGCGTAGGTGGGACTACAGGCGCCTACCACCATGCCCTGCTAATTTTTGTATTTTTAGTTGAAACGAGGTTTCACCATATTGGCCAGGCTATCTCGAACTCCTGACCTCAGGTGATCCGCCTGCCTTGGCCTCCTAAAGTACTGGGATTACATGCGTGAGCCACCGCTCCTGGCCCCACGAGACAAATTTTATAAACTTAAAAAGATTTAGTAATTCAGGAAAATTTAACAAGAAGCAGCAGGCTTTTGAGGTACAATGTTTCAGAAAATAAGGTTGCCAATTATTTTCATGACACTACGACATTGATTAAAATACATCTTGAAAAAAACTCTAAATAATAGAATCTTGGAAATGTAAAATTCAAAAATATTGTCATCTGTGCAAAAGAAATTTGATGTAAGTAGACATTAAATTTTTGGTTCATTTGTTATACTCCTCGGTATTATCTGCCAATTTCCTTCTTAAGTGAGATGTTAAACATAGAAATTTGTCCTTTTGTGATCTTAAATAATGAAATAGGCCAATGTTGTGTGATTGAAATGCATTCTTTTTCTGATGTTGATGTTACTGAAAATATGTATTGGTAAAGAAAACCTTTACACAATTGTGAAATAACTCTGCCTGAGTTTTAACTGAGGTTTTAATATGTTTTTTATCAGATGAGTTAGTAATAACATTAAACAATTGAATCAATAATAAGGAAATGTAATACATGGAAATATTGGCTTTATTTTATTAAAAAAATCAGAAAACTTTTAGAAATAAACAAATCTGTTCAGAAAGCTTCACCAAAGAAAATAATAGGTGTATTATTCATTGCAAAACAGAAGTTATTTGTTAATTACTGAATAAAAAGTGGAGAGAGCATATAGGGAATACAACTTAGAGAACTTTGAATGAACTGATTCCTGGGACCATCTTCAAATATTGGATTTAGTTGGCATGGAGTGGACTTCACACACTGATTTACTATAAAAGTTTCTTTTGCGGATTGTAATGTGTGACTGGTTTGAGAAACAGCATTCTTGAATAATTTGGAATAATCTATTATAAATATGTTTAAGTGAGTGTGTGTGTGTGTGTGTGTGTGTGTGTGTCTGTGTGGCGGTGGGGAGAGGTGTAGTTTGCAACTGTTTTTACTTTTTGGCTTGGGCCCCTGAGCTGTTTGAATAAATCCTAGTGTTCTTAATCTACTAAAAGAGTTTCATAAACCATAGTTAACCTGAACAAATAAAAAAGATAATGGAAAGTCCAGTTTCTTAAAGGATAGGATTAAAGCAGTAATAATTCATATTTTAATGATTTATGACTACACACACACACCCAATATAAATAAGTAAATAGCCCAGGTAATGCTGACACTGATGGTTAGTGGAACCTGCTTTGAGTAAGAGTAATTCTGTGAACTCCCTGCTTTAATTTCAACGATTGCTCTCCCACTCACAATAGATCTAAATTCCCTACTCTGACATCATCTTAGAAACACCTTAGAGAGCTTTGAATAAAAACTGATTCCTGGGACCATCTTCAAATAATTGGATTTAGTTAGTATGGGCTGGACTTCACACACTGATTTATTGCAAAAGTTCCTTTTGCGGATTCTAATGTGTGGCTGGTTTGAGAAAGCCATTCTTGAATAATTTGGAATAAGCAATTATGAATATGTTTGAGTGAGAGAGAGTGTGTGTGTGTGTGTGTGTGTGTGTGTGTGTGTATGTGTGTGTGGCAGAGGCGAGAGGTATAGTTTGCAGCTGTTGTTTTTGCTTTATGGCTTCAGCTGCTGAGCTGTTTGAATAAATCCTAAAGGTGACAGCTGTCCAGCAATTAGGAATCTCTATCTTATTTATGAAATAATCTTACTAGAAAATAATCTTGTTTTTTAATCGCTCTACAATCAGCTTTTAAAATTTCCATAATTAATTCCATGGTATGCAGTTTTTAAATTGGCAGATAATTATATGACGGAACTATATGAAAGAAGGCAAACTATATTTGAAAGCATATTTTTTCCCCAGAAAACCAGATATAAATTAGATAATAAAACCTTCCTTCAGTGTCCAGCAAACTATCTTTAATGTAAGTTATATTTCTTCTTGGACCAGTGCTGAGATCACAGTGTGCGTAAAGCATAGTTTATTATGTAATATTTGCTAAATAAACATATATACACATCGCTTTTAGGAAGTGTAAATTGAGAAGTATTAAAAGCTAACATATTTTCTCCAAACTAGAGTACATATCTCTTCTTTTATTTTGTGTACATAAAATGATTTCTTGTTTAATCTCAAGAACACTGGAGTATACACTTAAACACAAGAAACAAATATTTAGTGATAGTAATGTTTATAAATTAAATTTATTCAAAATAAGTAATCATTGATAATTCCTCGAATATTTAATAAAAATTTACTTGCTTAAAAGTCTCTGTATGACATAAAAGGGATAGGTATATGAAGAGTAATACGTGTTTATTTTACTAGTTTCCCTGTAGTTATTTTATTTTGACTACCATTCCGAGGCATTGATGATATCTTCACCACAGCTTCCAGGAAGCATGACTAGAAAGGAGGGATTGGACTTCGGAAGACAATAGATTGTGCCTGGCCTTCAAGCATAGGAGGAGGCCACTGCCTAGTAACAGGAAGCTTGTTCCCTAAAGAAGTGCAAGAGAGCTTTAAAAATATTCATATACTAGGCAGTTCCCACAATCACAAACACAGCAAGAATAAAATATAAAATTAACATTTAATTTAATATTTAAATTTTTAGGAGTTAAATATTAATTTTCCCTAAACTAGAATATACATTTCCTGCGATTGTGTTTGTAGATCAATTCCTTTTTCATATGTCTGAACCCAACTGGACACTTTCTATTATGATACGAAGTGTCGAATGATTTTTACCATAACCAGGTATATTCCTTCAAAGAGAAAAATATCCTGTGCCTTTTTGTAAGTTTTTCTGGAATCAATGTGATCGGTAACAATGACGCCAGTCATAATGCCGTGAGTTAATTTAAGCAATATTAAACAGCAAACTGGCGCAATTTCTAATAATATGTTTGCAAGCATTTTATATTTTATGTATTGCCTTAGTATAAAAGTTTGTTTTTGAGAAAGATGCACATAAATTTCAAGACTTGCTTAAATTAGTAACTATTACTTCATAACAGTGGTTAAGAATTATAATGTATTATTTTTATATTTTCCCTAGAGAAAAGAAAAAATTCAAGGGTAAGGTGCTTAAGCTTTAAAATGACCAAAGTTCTCCTGCATCAATTATTAAAATAAGTAAACATATATCTTAAAAATAAAACTAACAAAAATTGTCCTAAGTACAAAACAAAACAAACAAAAAGTTCTTAATCTACTAGAAGAGTTTCATAAACCATAGTTAACCTGAAAATAGTAACTCTCAAATTTTGTTTTACCAAATATTTTAGTTTGATATAGACAGGTCTGGGCAGAGATAAGGTTGTATGTAATTCTTCAAACTCCCTACTTTAATTTCAACCTTTGCTCCCCCACACAAAGGAGCAAATTTAAATGTACATGATGATGAAATAGAATCCGTTATGTTTTTAGAAATAAATAATCCACACATTTAAATTTAAAATTGGTAACTAGTTACTTGCAAACACCAGAAAGTAAATTTAGTGCCGATACCATGACAACTGTTAGGCAAATACTCACTCTCTAGAGTGAGTTGTTGGGTATTCTGTTCCCATCTTCCTTCTCAAAGATATGCTATTTAGAAATAAACACTAAGAGATGAGAGATGTTCAAAGACCTAGGCTGAGGTCACCGAAAGACCTAAGATAATTTTCATTAGTAGCGGTTGAGATCTAAAGCCTGGAATCGCTGCTGCCAATGACTCAGCATTGTAAGGAACTGCCTTGCCACATGCAGATTCTAAAGACATTATACGAGTTGCTAATAAGCTTTCTTTGCACCTTTCTAGTGCAGGTGGCACCAAAGTCTTGCCATTGAGAAGAATAGAATAAGTAGTCACAGAAAGAGAATTTAAATTCCTGTACCAATTCTTAGTCATTGACAGAACTCCCAGGAATGTTATGTTGAGACACAGTTAGAAGTTTTATATAGACTTCATGAAAATAAGTGTTATGACTAAACAGCAATCTTTGCCATAAACAGGGGCAGGAAATGGTGGGAACTTTTTGCCCAATCTTGAATATGTCTTTTTCAAATAAACATATTTGGTAAGCCAGAATTCAATATTTAAGGTCTAAAAATAAAGAAATTAGATGTTGGTGAATTATGCATATATAAATATGTATGCATATATATTTAATTAGTGGGTTTCTGCTGATAACGGGTAGTGATAATGGTCAAGATAATCTTTGTGGGCTGTCAAAATTGAAAGGATTTTGAATTATAGCCATTAATTTATATTAATGATTATATAAATCTGGATGAGGAAAAGAGGTACAAGAGGAGCTGCAACTTAAGAAATTTTATAGAATGGGAGAAATGCATTGACAAGACTCTGTCTTGCCAAATTTTTTGGTAGTCATTCCAGTGGCCCAAAATCCACTTCAAGAGCACCATAGCTATGGAATAAACTTCTGCATCTCTAGGTCCAGAAGGTGTTTCATTAGTCAGCCCTAGGTACAATTTTATTTTGACTTGTTTGGCAGTAAGGATATAGCTGAAGAACACGGTAACTAGAACCAGACTACCACACACAACGAAAGAACTTCAACAAGTCACCTACATTCTGTGTCTTAATGTCCTCATCTGTAAAATGAGGCTTCAAACAATATCTATTTAACAGAGCTGTTCTTGTTACCAAATAGGTGATCTTATGGAAAATCCCTGAACTGAGAGTCATATCATCTCCTTTTCATCCTTGTTCTACATCTAAGTATTTGAAACCTTTAGATAATTCATTTGATACATATGGCTTAGATAATTCATTGCCATTATCATCCTAATCATCATCATCATTGTACAGAAATCATTGGGCACTTTTATATCCCAGATACAGTTTAAAGTATTTGAAATGCATTATTCTGTCCCCATAAAAGGCCTATAGGGTATATCAATATAACATGAAATATATTCAAACTATAAATATTTATAGTTCTGTGATCCTGACTTGATTATATCCAAATGGCGCAAGCCTTTCCTCATAGAGACAAATCAAGCAATCAAATTAAAATACAGAGAGTAGGAAGCAAGATTATAATCACATACTACCAAAATAATCATTCAGTGAAATGTGAAACAATTTGCTGTTTGTCTTTTTTTTTTTTTTTTTGAGACGGAGTCTGTCTCTGTCCTCTGTCGCCTGAGTGCAGTGTCGCGATCTCGGCTCACTGCAAGCTCCGCCTCCCGGGTTCAGGCTGTTCTCCTGCCTCAGCCTCCCGAGTAGCTGGGACTACAGGCGCCCGCCACCTCGCCCGGCTAGTTTTTTGTATTTTTTAGTAGAGACGGGGTTTCACCGTGTTAGCCAGGATGGTCTCTATCTCCTGACCTCGTGATCCGCCCGCCTTCGCCTTCCGAAGTGCTGGGATTACAGATGTGAGCCACCACGCCCGACCTGATGTTTGCCATTTAAAGCTAAATATCAATCTCTGTCTTGTTTATTTATTGTCTAGAACATGTTGATCAACTGTTCTAAACTTACCCCAAATTTTATTTCATATAGAAAAATATTGGATCTCTGTTAGAATTCCAAGTTTATGTCGTACTTATCACTTTTAAATTTCCAATATATTATTTTGCATAGAATTGATAAGATGCTGCATACTGCTGAAATAAGCAGAGCACTATGCATATGAGTTTACAAAAATTAGGTAGATTATAAATATGTTCAAAAAAACATATAAGTTTCAATAAAGAAAAAGAAAATTAGTGGTATGTAATTAGTTATTCTCTAAAACTTGACAACAAACAGCTGTATTAGAAAAACTCACCTGGGGATTTGGGGAGGTGTATATTAAAGGACACAAATTTCAATTCGATAGGAGAAATAAGTTTGAGAGAGCTATTACACATCATGACAATTATAATTAATAAAAACATATTGCATAATTGAAAATTGCTGATAAAAAAGATTTTAAGTGTTCTCACATTAAAAAGATCTGTATTTGGGGAAATACATATGTTAATTAGGCTGTTATAGCCAATCAACAAAGATACATACATTAAAACATAATTTTGCACACCATAACTATGTATAATTTTTGTCAATTAAAAAACAAAAGAAAAAACAGAATTCTAATATTCTCAAAGTAGATTTCTAATATACAATAAACTACAGTTAGATAATAAATCACTCTTTTACCAAGGGATTCTTTTGAGATAACTGTTCCAAAGTTCCAAAGTTTCTGAAATGAAAATTCCTTTAGTATGTTTATCTCTATATATACAATGTATTGGCATATATAATACATCTGCCAATAATCGCCATTTTAAATTACTGTAATTCTTAGGCACATTTAGAAAAGTGAAAGTGTAAATGAAACAATATTTACATATGTAGGATACAAGTCACATAGAGATTATCTAAAATCAAAAAGATTAAGTTGGATACAGTTGGGTCAACTCTTTAGCGTGTTTTATTTCTTAGAGATAAAATATTTCACCTTGAAGCTAATATAAAAGTTAAAATAAAAAGGGCCGGGTGCGGTGACTCAAGCCTGTAATCCCAGCACTTTGGAGGCTGAGACGGGCGGATCACGAGGTTAGGAGATTGAGCCCATCCTGGATAACACAGTGAAACCCTGTCTCTACTAAAAAAATACACAAAACTAGCCGGGGGAGGTGGCGGACGCCTGTAGTCCCAGCTACTCGGGAGGCTGAGGCAGGAGAATGGCGTAAACTCGGGAGGCGGAGCTCGCAGTGAGCTGAGATCCGGCCACTGCACTCCAGCCTGGGCGACAGAGCGAGACTCCGTCTTAAAAAAGAAAAAAAAAAAAAAAAGGGAGTCTGATTTAATCTCATATTACAGTTAATGCCACCTACTAAGTTCTAAGTTCTCCCCTTGTCTCCTTAAGATTGAAGGAAAAGGCGTGGAGGCAGTGGTGGTTGTAGGGAGCGTCTGCCAACAGGCACCCACGTTCATTCATTGTACACTAATTGTCTTGAATCTGCAACTTCTTTAAGGACCAATAAAAGTATTTAAAACAGAAAACAAATATGTAGTCCCTCCCCCAAAAAAGCACCCCACAAAATTGAAAGCAGTTAATGTTTACCTACAAAAAAGACCCATGTGTCAAATTTTATTCACTTCTTCTCATTTCTTGTATCTAAATTATCTTTAACATGAGCCCAGGGTCTTTTTAATAGGTTTCGTATTATTTAACTATAAAATTAAATTTGTTTTCTATGAAAAGTTTACAAATTGCTTTGACTATAGAAACCATTTTTCTAAATCAGTTGGCAAATAATCAGATAGCAAAGAGACTCATAATGGAGGTTACTGGTAGACATTATCTTAGGAGTTGCAGCATCTTGAGATAGTTTGCTTGCAACTTTAATTCCTTCAATTGGATTTTGCTGTGAAGTGAGGCTGCTTACCCAGTGCTCTACCCTCCTGGAAATCTGCCTTGACAGATGGTTCTTAGTAATTATTACAATCACGGTACCCCAACTTACAACTCTCACTTCAAAGCAATTTCTATTCATTAAGACTATATTACAGAAAAAGGCATACTTTAAGGAACTAAAAATTTTAAGCTTGAGAAAATTTCTGAGGTTATTATTGATGTACTACATAAATAATACCTTGAAGATATTAGAAAGTATTAGGCAAATTATTATTCTTTAAATGATATGCACCCTATGTCTCATATAGAGCAAATACATTTATGGAACCCCTCCTTGTCCCAAAGGGAACAAAAAGTAATATTCCAGCCAATGAACTTGTAATAGCTTTTAGAATTATTTTATAGTTAATAATCTATTTGTAGTATTTAATATAATTGGAATACAAATACGTATTTAAAATTACATACACCTGCAATTCATATATTATGTGTATATGTGAAAATATGTCAAATTCAAGAAACAATTTTATTTGAATTTTTGTCTTTACTCTTAGAGCTGTGTTTTGACTCTAACACAGTTGTCTAGAGCATGTCACCTTTACTGCCACCTGGTTTTTGAGCTCTTCTAGTTTTAAAATCTATAAATGTCACTATCTTTGGAAATTTGAACCCAAACCAATAGTATTCATTTTTATAATATTAAGTTTTTAATATCTATAATAATATCCTGAATGAAAATATGAAGTCCTGTAAGCAGAGAAGATTACGGTTAGTCATGTATATTAACAAATGGACCAGATCACCTTTAACAGTAATAAAAAGATAGAATTTATAATGGGAAAATGGAACATTTTTACTAATATAAAAATACATTTTGAGTGAATAAAATATTTAATTATATATCTTTATATATTTCCAGGCACGAGGGCTCATGCCTGTAATCCCAGCATTTTGGGAGGCTGAGGTTGGAGGATCACAAGGTCAGGAGTTTGAAAGTAGCCTGGCCAGCATGGTGAAACCCCCTCTCTACTAAAAATACAAAAATTAGGGGGGCATGGTGGTGTGCACCTGTAGTCCCAGCTATTTGGGAGGCTGAGGCAGGAGAATCGCTTGAACCTGGGAGGCAGAGGTTGTGGTGAGCCAAGATCATGCTACTGCACTCCAGCCTGGGTGACAGAACAAGACTCCGTCTCAAAATAAATAAATAAATAAATAAAACATATCTTCATATTTACATACACACACACATATATATGTAAAAGTTACAAGAAAACCTCTAACTCTACCTGGGGAAATAAATGACATGTAATAGAAAACATACTTGGTGTCTGAATACAATGATCTTAATACAGTTACATTTCAATATGATGAAATTCCAATCGAGTGAAATCCCAAAAATTTTGCTTGAGAAAGTATTCAATCTGTTTCAAGAAAAAATATCACAATTATAGAAATGCAAAAAACATATTAAGGGTGTTCTGTAATGCAGTCCTAAGCATTGTCTGGTAAAATTTCTGAAAACTACTTGCTAGTATTGCAGCATGCCTTTGATTGTTGTTGACTGTCTACGCTACTTCATATAAATCTGTAGAGATAGAACTTAAGTTGTAGAAAGCGACTTCCTGTCAATAAGGCAAGTGATTCTTGCCCATACAAATGCAAGTTACTATTTTGTAAAGATACAATTGGTTTTCTACCTTTAGAAATATTGACTATAAACATTATACAAAATTACCATAAGTATTATATATGTATTTGGTATTTTAATATTATTGGATATTAACCAGTTGTGCACCCATTACAAGGTTCATTTCAGCATTCTTGATTGCATGTTTGTATGCATGTGTTATGTGTTTTAATTGTCATTTGAATGGGTTGTAACATCTTATTGATTCCTTTATTAAATAATAGATGAAAATCTTTGACATGAATAAATTATATTCACATGAGGGTCGTGATTTTTTCTGTTTGTAAATTATAAGCAGGTAGTTTTGGATGTCTAGAATACTGACATTGATACAATCAAAATATGGAACATTTCAACCCTCCCCAAAATCCCTTATCTTGCCCTTCTGTGGCCACACCCACTTTAAAGAAATAAATATTATAGTGTATATGTGAGGTTTACAACATGATGCTATAGAATGCATATAAATAGTAAAATGGTTACTATCATGAAACAAATTAACATATCTATTATCTCACATAGTTACTTTCTTGGGTGACAAGAGCAGTTAATATCCCTAATACAATGCTATTTTATTTAGTATAGTCCTCAAGTTCTACATCAGATCTCTAGACTTATTTCAGCCTATGTATCTGCTGCCTTGTATCCTTTAGCCTACATTTCCTATTTCCTACCTCTTAAACCCTGGCAACCATTGTTTCATTCCCCATATCCATATATTTGACCTTTTTTTCCCCCAGATTATACCTATAAAGTAGATCATGCAAAATTTCTGAAAACTAAACACTTCTATTGTAGCATGCACGCAGGGTTTTTTTTTGTTTTGTTTTGTTTTTCCTGTGTCTAGTTTATTTCATTTTGCATAATGTTCTCCAGCTCCATCAATGTCATGGCAAGTGGCAGGGCCTCTTTTTTTTTTTTTTTTCAATACTGAAAGATATTCCATTTGTGTATAGGCACTACATTTTCTTTACTCATTTATCCATGGATGAACACTTAGGTTGTTTCCATATTTTGGCTATTGTGAATAATGCTGCAATGAACATGGACATGCAGATGCCTTTATGCGACGGTGATTTTATCACCTTTTGTTGTCTACCCAGAAGAGGGATTGCTGGGTTACACGGTAGTTCTATTTTCAATTTCTTTAGAAAACTTTAAACTGTTTTTGATAATGCTTGCACCAATCTACATTTTCACCAACCATGTGGTAGGGTTCCCTTTCTTCCACAAGTCACACGCACTTCTAACTTTCCCCACCCCTTCCTTAACCTCCACAGCCAAGATTCTGTTCTCCATTTCTAGCTTTTGTCAGTTCAAACAATATCAATATGAAATTCCTTTTACTACTGAGTGCATGGTATAGGTGAACCACATGGTATGGATGTACTACAAATTGTTTACCCATTCACAGGTTCAAAGACATCTGCATTGCTTCATCTGGAGCCATTAAGCATGAAGCTTCTGTAAATATTTGTCTGTAGGTCTCTGTATGAATATACATTTTCATTATTGTGGAATAATTCCTTAGGAGTATAACTGTTATGTTGTACAACAGCTGAATGTTTAATGTTTTGAAAAAGTGACCAAAATGTTTTATGGAGAGGCTGTATCATTTTATATTCCTACCAGCAGTGTGTGAATATCCAGTTTCCTCACGTTTGCTAGCATTTGGTATTGTTTGTGTTTGTTTATTTCTTTCAACCATTCTGATAAGTCTGGAGTGGTATCTCATTTTGTTTTTAATATGGATTTCTGCGATCATTAATGATGAAAATGATGAACATCTTTTTATGGTTTTTAGCCATATGTATATCTTCTTTCATGAAACATCTCTTTATGCATTTTGCCCATTTTCTCATTCAGACTATTTTTTAAATATTGAGTTTTGAGAATTTAAAAAATATTCCGGATGCTATTTTTTGTCAAATATGTGGTTTTCAAATGTTTTCTCCCAGCGTTCAGCTTGTATTTTCATCTTCTTAGTGGATCTTTTACACAGTTTAAATTTTCAATATTGCTGAAGTCCAATTTATCAACATTTCCTTTCATCCACCTTTGTTTTAGTACCAAGTTTAAGAACACTTTGATTAGCCCTAGTTCACAAAGATTTTCTCCTACATTTTCCCAAAAGTTTTATGCTCTTATATTTTACAGGTAAATCTGTGATCCATTTTGAGTTAAGTTTTATATAACATGTAGGGTTTCAGTTGAGCTTTATTTATTTACTTTTCACCAAAGAAAATTCAGCAATATTTGTTGAAAGGTTATGTTTCCTCCATTGAATTCCTTTAGGGCCTTTCTTAAATGTGTCTTGTGGATGTTTTCCTGAATTTTATCTTCTGTGTTACTTATCTATATGTCTATCTTTTCACCAATACCAAACAGTTTTGATTACTATAACTATGTAATAAATCTTGAAATCAGTTAGACTGAAGTTTTCTATACTATTATATTTCTAAAATTTGCTGGGCTATTCTAGTTCCTTTGCTCTCCAATACAGATTTTAGAATAATCTTAGATATAAATACAAAAATTTACTGGGATTTTAATAAGAATTGCATACATTTTGCATATCTATTTGGAAAGAATTGACATTTTTACCAAGGCAAGTCTTCCATTCCACAAACATGTTATTCCTTTCCATATATTTAGATCATTTTAATTTATTTTATCAGGATTTGGTTGTCTTCAACATACACATTCTGTGCATGGTTTCTTAGGTTTTCATCTAAGTATATTTATTTTTAGTGATTGTAAATTATAATCTATTTTAAATTCAAGTCTATATGTTTATGACTAGTATATAGGAATATGATTTTTGGTATGCTGATCTTGTATCCTGCAACTTGATACTCCAAGGTTTCTTCTTTTATCTGTTTTTTGTTTGTTTGTTTTTTATGTAGAGATCCTCCTTTAGGCATTCTTTTAGGTCTGCTAGTAACACATTCTCTCAGTTTTCTTTCATCTGAGAATATCTTGATTTTTTTTACTCATTCTTGAAAGATATTTATACTGGATATAGACTCTTGATTGATAGCTCTTTCTTCTGCACTTGAAAAATGTAATACCACTTCTCTGTGGCCTCTATGGTTTCTGATTTCTGAAAGTTTTCTGTCACTCGAATTTTTTTCCCTTAATATAAGTTGTTTTTCTAACCCTGATTTCAATATTTTTTTTTGTCTTTTCTTTCAAAGTTTGGCTATGCCATGACTTGTTGAGCATTACTTTGGGATTGTCAAGTTTGTGGTTCACTCAGCTTCTTGAATCTTCTGCCAAATTTAGGAAGTTTTCAATTTTTTTATTCCTTTGAATACTTTTTAATCCTTATGCTATATCTCCTATCCTTCCAGAAATCTGCTGATGTGACTGCTAGATCTTTTGCTGTATTTCAATAGATAGTTACAGCTCTGTTGGTTTTTTCAAACTGTTATCTTGTTATTGTTGAGATTGAAGAATTTCCATTTCTCTAACTTATAATTATCTGACTCTTCCTTTTGTCCCCTCCATTCAGCTGTTGAGCATGGCAATTATTATTTTATTTGTTATAGAGACAGAGTTTCACTCTTGTTGCCCAGTGCAATGGTGCGATCTTGGTTCACTGCAACCTCTGCCTTCCAGGTTCAGGCCATTCTCCTGCCTCAGCCTCCTGAGTGTCTGGGATTACAGGTGCCCACTACCATGCAAGGCTAATTTTTTTTTTTTTTTTTGTATTTTTAGTAGAGATGGGGTTTCACCATCTTGACCAGGCTGGTCTTGAACTCCTGACCTCATGATCCACCCGTCTCGGTCTCCCAAAGTGCTGGGATTACAGGCAAGAGCCACCATGTCCGGCCCCATTATTATTATTATTTAAAATTTTGTCATTGTATTTTTAAGTTCTTGATTTCTATTTGGTTCTTCTTTGTAACTTCACTTTTTTTCGGAGACTTCTTTTCTTTATCAGCAATTTCTAGTTGTTTCATTTCCTTCTAATATTTATGTAATTCCTCATTTCAACATTTTTGTGATTCTGCCTTAAAATATTTTCCAGATAATTGTAACATCTCTGTTACCCTATTGCTATAATCTATTTATTGGCCTTAAATTCATTTTAAGATCTTATTCATTCTTGTTATGATAAGACAGTTTTATATTGAAACCTGAACATTTTGGATATTGTTATAAGATTTTTAGATTTTATTTAAACCTTCAGTTTTATTGGTGATAAAAGAAAAACTTCAACCAAATTAAATTTAAAGGAATTTGAGCACAGAATGATTTGTGAATTGGCCAATGTTCCCAGCCAGAGTAGGTTCGGAGACTCCAGCACAGCACACGTGGTAGAAGATTTATGGACAGAAAAAGGAAACTGGCCTACAGAAAACGGAAGTGAGGTACAAAAACTGTTGGATCAGGTACACCTCAGCATTTGCCTTACTTGTACATGGTTCAAACAGTGGCTCCATTTGATTGGCCAAAACTCAGTGATTGGCACAAGTGTAGGCTACAGTCTGTATACAACTCCATTTAGGTTATAGTTCACGTTGTACAGAGAAACCTTTAGGTTGAACTTAAAATATGTAAGGAGGCAGCTTTAGGCTCAAATCGATTTAACACTGACTTCTTCTAGAACTTCAGCAGAGAAAGTCAAGATAAAACCTGTGGATGCCGCGTTTCAGCTGGACTGTGGTGAAAGTCTTGAATTCCACTGGATGTTCTCTATTCTACTCCAGTGGGGAAGGAGAGGCCTCTCATTACTGCTGGTGGGAGTTTAAAAAAAAAGAAAGAAAATCAATCCATGCTCCCCATACGGTCTCCACTGGCTATATAATGTGGGGCCTTCCTAGTGTTTCTTCTCTGACTCATCCCATCAGTAGTGTTGTGGTATCATTACAACCTGGAAAAGGTAAAAATGTAGGCTTCCACTAAGCCTGTTTTGGCATAGTTGAGAATAGGGCCACAGGTTTTTACCAGGAGTAGAGGAGTTACTATTTGAATTTTCAAGTCTTGCTAAGCTGCTCCATCCCTGATTCTTTGGATAGAAAAGGCAGGTTTTTGTTGGCTTTATTTATTCATTTGTCTGCACTCATCAGTGATCCCCTGTTTCCGGCTTCCTCACCTCTATATCTGAGATATGTGAGGCGGAAAGATAACCCACGGAATTCACTGCTGTGTTCCTTGTTCCTTGGGTCTTACGGGTTCTAGTAGGTCTCATTTCTCCTCTTCACCTTTCAGTGTATTCCTATGTTTGTTTATATAAAATGTTCTGGGCTTTTAGCTGTACTTAAGTGGTAGGGATCTGGAATAGTATGACTACTTTATCTTCCCAGAAGTGGAAATCTCAAATGGGAAGACTTTATGTTTCTGTATTTAACTTGACCTTAGACTAAAATGGTCGAATTGAAAGTCTAAGTTCTCTTTGTTTCAGAGTTTCTTTCTGCCTGTGTGTCTCTAATTGAAAATGGCTTAACCTCTAGTGATGTGAGTTTGAATAATTTTTCTACCTCCAAGATTAATACATTAGATGATATCATCTTTTAAATTAAACAATATCTGTTCCAACAGGTTTAAAAATTGAAAGATGTACTTCTATTAATATAATATTGTCCAAACTCAGACTATAAAGAAATACAGACTCTAATAATCTAAATGTCTTTGGCTTTAAGAAAAATTATTCTTTTACAGATGGGTAGATTGCTAAAATTTTCTCCCATTCTGTAGGTTACCTGTTCACTCTGATGATAGTTTATTTTGCTATGCAGAAGCTTTTTAGTTTAATTAGATCCCATTTGTCAATTTTGGCTTTTGTTGCAATTGCTTTGGGTGCTTTTGTCATGAAGTATTTGCCCATGCCTACGTCCAGTATTGCCTAAGTTTTCTTCTAGGGTTTTTATGGTTTTGGGTTTTACATTTAAGTCTTTAATGCAGCTTGAGTTAATTTTTGTACAAGTTGTAAGGAAGGGGAGTTTTCTGCATATGGCTAGCCAATTTTCCCAGCACAATTTACTGAATAGGAGATCCTTTCCTCACTGCTTGTTTTTGTCAGGTGTGTTGAAGATCAGATGGTTTTAGATGTGTGGTGTTATTTCTGAGGTCTCTGTTCTGCTTCACTGGTGTGTATGTCTGTTTTGGTACCAGTACCATGCTGTTTTGGTTACTGTCACCTTGTAGTGTAGTTTGAAGTCAGGTAGCATGATGCCTCTAGCTTTGTTCTTTTTGCTTAGGATTGTCTTGGCTATACAGGGTCTTCTTTGATTCCACATGAAATTTAAAATAGTTTTTTTCTAATTCTGTGAAGAGTATCAATGGTAGTTTTATGGGAATAGCATTGAATCTGTAAATTACTTTGGGCATGGTGGCCATTTTCAAGGTATTGATTCTTCCTATCCATGAGGATGGAATGTTTTTCCATTTGTTTGTCTCCTCTCTTATTTCCTTGAGCAGTGGTTTGTAGTTCTCGAAGAGGTCCCTCACGTCCCTTTTTAGCTGTATTCCTAGGTATTTTATTCTTTGTAGCAATTATGGAATGAACTTCATTCATGATTTGATTTGACTCACTGCTTGCCAACTGTCTAATATCCAGAATTTACAAGGAACTGAAACATATTTAGAAGAAAGAGACAAACAACCTCATCAAAAAGTGGGCAAAGGATATGAACAGACACTTCTCAAAAGAAGATATTTACATGGCCAAAAAAACATATGAAAAAGAGCTCAGCATCACCGATCATCAGAGAAATGCAAATCAATACCACAATGAGATACCATCTCACAATAGTCAGAATGGCAATTATTAAAAGGTCAGGAAACAATAGATGCTGGGGAGGCTCTAGAGAAATAGGAATGCTTTTACACTGTTGGTGGGAATGCAAATTAGTTCAACCATTGTGGAAAACAGTATGGTGATTCCTCAAGGATCTGGAACCAGAAATACCATTTGACCCAGCAATCCCATTACTGGGTAAATACCCAAAGGAATATAAATCATTCTACTATAAAGACACATGCACAGATATGTTTATTGCAGAAATATTTAAAATAGCAAAGACATGGAACCAACCCAAATGCCCATCAATGATAGACTGGATAAAGAAAATGTGGTACGTTTACACTATGAAATTCTATGCAGCCATAAAAAGGAATGAGATAATGTCCTTTGCAGGGACATGGATGAAGCTGGAAGCCATTATCCTCTGTAAACTAACACAGAAACAGAAAACCAAACACCACATGTTCTCAGTCATAAGTGGGAGATGAACATTGAGAACACATGGACACAGAGAGGGGAAAAACACACACCATGGCCTTTTTAGGGGTGAGGGATGAAGGAAGGGAAATTGGAGGATGGGTCAATGGGTGCAGCAAACCATCATGGCACACGTATACCTATGTACCAAACCTGCACGTTCTCCACAGGTATTCCATTCTTTTTTAGAAGAAATAAAGAAAATAAAAGAATAATTCAGAAACTCAGAAATATGTTAAAAACACAAATTACCATAATAAAGTTAAATATTTGAAAAATCAGATTAATTTAATAATTTTGGTTTTAAAAATTTTAGTTGATTTTTTTCTCTAAGTTATCAATGATAAATATAATGTAAACATACATGTCCTTTTCAAGACTTAACAAGACTAGTTTTCTGAACTTCCTTAGCAATGCAGGTTTACTGATGAAATAAGCTAACATACTTTTATGTAATGTTTAATATTATGAAAAATATAATGGGTTAAACAAAATTGATTTATTCTTCAGGTCAACTTTTTTCGTATCAACAGTAAAAATACTTGGATAACTTTAAACCCTGAATTAATATATAATGGACTTAACTGGTGGATAATCATTGAATACCTAGATAATTACTAAGCATAATTATAATTCTTTTTACATTTTATTTTTATATGATATAGAGAAGTGGCCCTCATTTTAGTTCATGCTAATGAATGTTTTCATTTTTTTGGCCATTTTAAGAGGTGTAAAAGGAATGTTCATGCCTGTAAGAAAAAATTACATTTCAATTTGTATAAAGGTACAATAATGCAAGATAAAGCTCTAAAGATTTGCTATATGACATAGTGACTATAGTTAACAATACATTTATGTGCACTTAAAACTTCATTAAAAGGGTGAATCTCATATTATGTTTTTAGCACACACAAGTAAAAAAAAGACTCAAGAAAATTTTTGGATGTAATGGCTGTCTGTTACATTGATTATGGTGATGACTTCACAGGTGTATGCATATGTCTGAACTCATCAAATTGTATGCAATTAATATGTACAATTTTGTATATCAATTGCACATCAATAAAGAAGTTGTGGCATTTGTATTTATGACCTCTGTGAGTCTGAAAAATACTTTTGTATAACAGAGTTCTCATTGATCTGTTTCCTGATTTTGTCTATGAAATAGAAATTAGTTATTTTAGGTAAAAAATATAATTAATATGTTTGATAGAGATTATACTAGGAGCCACAGTGACAGCGAATTATAACTGTGTGCTTTTAAAAAAAAATTAAGGAATTAAGGAAAGAAGGAGTAGTTTCATCCAAAAGTAAAGTTAAATTTTTTCAGAACATGACAAAGCATGGCAAAATCACAAAACATGAGAAAAATGAATTTTAATTTCCATAGTTTATAATACTAAGTCATAAAAAGTCATAAAATAACCAGTGGAATGTGTTAAAATCTTGTCAAACTTTTTCAGATTGGGTGAGCTTCCTGATTAAAGTTTCTGCTTTGTATGTAACCTGTCTAGAAAGCGGTGATTCTATGTATTACCAGAATAATTTTCTCAATTTACATTAACTTTATCATGTTCTTGATTATAAAAAAAATACAAAGGATAAAGCTTTACATATAAAAGATCGAAACCGCTTTAGTAGAATTCCTTATGTTTCTATGTTTATTTTAAAATATCTTATTGTCACTTTGATTAAATAAGTATTATTTCTCAGGCACCCATAATAATATCTTAATTATGTACCCCTCTTTGGACAAAATTGTTTTATTAAAAATGTATCTTAAATTTATAAAAATAATTTTCAAAATTGTATCTTAAATTTAGAAAAACTAAAATAACATTTCAGGATATGTTTTATTATTAAAGTAAGACCACTGGAAAATTACAAATATTTGTTATTTCACCATCTAAAAAGAGATGAGAAATAATTAAATGTTTGGTATGCTTCCTGTTTTTTTCAAATTGGTTCCTCATGATTGTAAGAAATATGTGGATAGACTTTTAAAATCAGTATAGAAACTCAATTTTCCCTAAGTTAAGTTTGTCTAAGTAAAATGGTATTAATGTGAGTATTTCAGAAGGAAGACACTTTGGAAGAATACCCTGGATTTTTACAATTTCCTAGATGTCCATAACATGTTTTTACCCTCAGTGAAAAGCTGATCTAACTCCTGTGTAATAGCTGTCTTATTCTTCTCCATTTTTATATTACTCTTAGTGTAATAAATTATACACAATCAATTACTTTTGTTAACTTAAAGTTGTTTTTATTTTATTCTGACACTTGCCTGCAGAGTCTGCAATTATGGTACAGTCCAGAGTTGGTATCTTCTACAAAGTAGAACAGTCTCAGAATATCATGGAAAGGTCTATAATGGGTACTTCAAATTGTTAATATTGCAAAGAATTACGCCGTTATGAATGACAACATGCAGACCAATTGTAGTCCATATTAGTGAACAGAATGAGAATTTTCAGAATTGTTTTAAAATGGAAATAAACGACTTCATGAAAGCAGGCTATGGACAGAGGAGCCATTGGGACAAGAAATAATTACATAGGATGACATTAAAATAAAAGAAATTTTACTAAGCTTTAAAATATATTATTGATATTATTTTAATAATCTGTTTATTTTTGTGTGTGTATTATAAACACATGTATATACACATATATGTATTATATATAACCTAAATGTATTAGACTCAAGATTTATAAAGAAAGTGAAGTACTTTAAACCTCTTGCTGCGTCTCATTACTTCTTGTGGCAACATTGTTAAGTAAGTTCAATAAGAAACTGTTCTCTCTTTTGCTAGGACATAATTGGAAAACTTCAGTTTGCAAAAAAGCCATACTTAGAGTATTGCATTTGATGATGATTATAATTTAATCAAGTATGACAAATTACTATTAAGTAACAAGGACCGACTTTATATAAGGACGTAATATCTAGAAAACTCTCCCAAGAATATTAGCCTGGTACCTGGTTTATAGGTGCTAGGTCTGTAAATGGGGAGAAAAATAAATTTTTGAGGATAAGAAACCTTAGCAAATTTTTAGAACCTCAAAAAGAGGATGAATTCACCCATACTTACAGGTGCTGCTGGTAACATTGTAAGGAAAGAGATTTTGGTCTCAATTTTCTAGACTTGGGATCTCAAATAATAGAGGACTCTAAAAGTTCAAAATGCTTCAGGAAAGCTTCCAGAGAGAAGCTTTTTTATAACCTTAGTGTTTGTTCAAAACCGTGTGGCTTTATATTTGCGAAGCAAACTTAAGGAGGACTAATTAAAAACAGTGTTGTTGCCAGTATATCAATAATCAGGTTAATTGAAATATTTATCAAGACAGGTTATTGCATGTAGGAGAAGAATAGCATTCTATAACCAAATAAGCATTCAGAGACAGGCAAGAACAATTTAAAATTAGTAAAGTGACTGAAGTTAAATTTGTAAAAATATCCTTCAATGTTTAATAATAATTACGTCAGAAATGAAATGGAAGAGTGGACATAAATATTCAATAATCATTCCAGAAAACAAATAAAAATGAAAACAAATAAATCCATGTGTTTGTGATATTTCATTATGCCTCTGATAATGAGTGAAACCTAAATACTTTCAGAAAAAAAGTTAAATAAGCATTAAACATGTCACCTAAAAATTGTTGGAAATTAGCATGTTATCACACTTCTTAAAAGAAACACTAGAATTTAGAAAAGAATCGAGCCATTATCTGAAGAAAAAAGAGTTCCAAAGAGAATGATCTGGTCAAAGTATCAATCAAGTGTGAAGGTTGAATAAGTAATTTTATCTTATGTATGTTCACAAAAAAGTCACTTCCCATCAATTGTTTTTGGAAGCTATTAAAGGAAGTGTTGCATGAAAATGAGAAAGCTATTTAAACAATGTTAAATAAAATATAGGAAAGACACAGAATACAGTAAAGATACCAACTACCAAAAAAAAAAAAAAAAAAAAAAAGAAATTCCAGAAAGGTGATGTATTTTGTGTGGAGGGAGTAGGAGGGGAAGGTAACTGTTTTACCATTTCAATTTCTAGAAAAAAATCCATAGATGAGACCTAAAACAGAAAAGCCATTAGTCTCACACACAAACTTTAGATTTTAATATTTGATAAAAAGGAACAAGAACCAACCAGTTTTAGGAAAATGGTTGCCTTAATAGAGTGGAAAACAGTTCTTTAGAATGGTTGAGAAGAGAGCTGGTAGAACCATATCACATGTAAAACCCTATACAAGCATTACTGTGCTGAGAAAATAAATACACAATTTTCACATCTCAAGATTCTTGCAGTTAAAAAGAAAAACCTCTTACAATGAGTAATGAGAAAAGAATTACCCAAAAGAATAATGAGAAAAGAATATAGAGAAAAATAAGAAATAGATAAGAGCTGTATAAAAGACACTGAATTTTCCTAGCAATAAAGATGGATGAGTAGCGAATTTTGAATTCTCTGACATGCTTCTCATTTATTTGGGTAGGAGTATAAATTTGCAGAACTACTATGGAAGTCAGAAATAACATTTTATTTCTTATAAATGTATGTATAATCATAATCAGAAAACTGCTCAGTCTATTGAAGAATATTACTCTCTACTTGATTTTCAAAGAAGAGAAACAGTGAAAATATTTATAATTCAAATGAGTGAATACTGGAAAAGCCCTTAGGAAATGATCTGGCACATAATAAGCAATAAATAGGTGTAGGATACTGTCATTATTGTCATTATAATCATAGAACTATTTATTCATATAATCTAATAGTAAAACAAATCACAGTAATTTGAACAGATAATGTTCATTGCTACTTACGAAAATAGAGGTATTTCCACAATTGAGACTGAAGATTAAAAAGATCATTCATTATTTCATATTGTGTGTTTTATGTGTGTGTGTTTACAAACACATTGGTAAAAATTATTACAAAAGGGGCTATTTGGAGAGACTTTTATATTCCCTCTTAGTTATTTTTCAAATTCTTCAAAGTTTTCCACTGGTGACATTCTAACACTTTAAAGAAAACAGTGAGAGTGGATGGGAAATAGCCATGCAAAATTTCAAAAGTGATAAGTTTAAAAACCAAAAAGATTTGCAAGAAATTGCAATTGACTTAATAAGGGGGAAATAGTTTTCTTTTGCAACATCTAAACCGTAAGTTAGTTTTGATTATACTCCCAACTTGTTTTCCATGATAGATACTGATATGGTCATTTGTTTTTCTTGAACATATCCATTTATAAACTTGTTTTCAAGTGTGAGAATGCAAGAGGTACATAAATTTTATGACAGGAAAATCACATAGAAAGAATATGGAAAACCCAATATTTTTCTATCAATCTTGATTGCAAAAAATTTTAGCAAGACTATTTGTTCTTTAGCGCCATTTAAATGTGAGTACTTCAGAACCCAACCCCCCCGACCCTGCCCCCCAAAATGGTTATCGTGTTGGCAATGAACATGGCAATTATGCAGGGTTGGAAAAACAAACAAACAAACAGAGAGTGCTTTGCCACAAACATATTTCACAACTTAAAGGGGGGAAAAACCCTGCAATTAAAGAGCACTGTTTTAACGGAAGGGTGTATTTATTTAGATTGTTAAAAATCATAACCTTTGAATAATGACTTGTTACTGAATGTCTTAGCACGGATGTTCAGGTTTTCCGTAAAAATGATTTGTCAAGAGTAATTGGTGGGTTATGTTGCCTTAAAAAAGGTGGTTATTTCTTTGGTGAATGGAAGAGGAGGGATGTGTGGGTTGTTTTATGTTCCCAGTAACTTAGGTTAAGAAATGTCATCCATAAATTATGTAATTTTCCAGTATATTCATAACTCAAATTTTAAATTAAATAGATGCTGTTATTTAATTTTGCAGTTGTTTCATGATAAAGTTGTTTTAGGTTTTTAAAGCTACAATGAGGCCCTTACATGAAATCCAACTGATTTAAAACGAAAGAGGAATCTTTCATAGTGACTGCAATTTTTATGTCTTTCATTCATTAAATCTAGTTTGCAATTAGGAAAGTATCTAAAACAAAGGTATCTGTTGTGTGTTTGCCAGATTGGTTTGACCTAAGTACATTCTTGTGTACTGGGTCTATAATTTATAAGCATTTTATTATCTGCTATGTATGGACCCTATGAGTTGACCTCATACAGTTTAAACTCAGAAGACTCCTAAAACCTGTGATAGCTTCTTTTATAATTGTACTTCTTTTACTCCAAACTATAGTGGAATTGTGATATAGCAAGATATTTATTAGAGCAGAGCAAATTAAAATTCTTATTTTATACTTCACATATACCCAAAATCAACTCTAGTATACAAAATGTTACTATGAATCCATATTTTTTTATACAATAAAGGAAGTTACTGAGTTCTATGTGAAAAACAGAAGGTATGAGTTCAACATGAGATAGGCCTATAGATGAACAAATACTGTACCACAATTTTATTTAGGAACAGTAATATAAGATGGTTTCTTGTCAGTACTTTTTCTTTCTGTGAATTTTTTCAGCACAAATTCCAAACTATTGCTTGTATTCATGTTCTTATCTGTATACTGCTTTCTTCAAATGATAGAATCAGCACTAAATTAAATCATCAGTGTTCTGACACGTAATTTCAGTTATAATCACTTAAATTGGAAAATATGTCTAAAGATTTCTTATATCCATCATATTCATTAACTCCAGTCTCACAGATACATATCACATTAATATTAATTCTTCAATTATCAGAGCAATGAGAAGTAAATCTCTCCATTTATGAATTCATTCAAGAGAAGTATTTCTCTCTCTCTTTTCTCTCTCCCCTTTCTCTCTCTTTCTTCATCATCCTTCCTCTCTCATTTTCTTTCAACTTGAGACCCTTTGTTCAAAACAAGATTTTATTTTATTTTTTATTTTTGAGACAGCGTCTTGCTCTGTTGCCCAGGCTGTCATGCATTGGCATGGTCAGGGCTCATGGTCAAGGAATCCTCTGCCTCAGCCTACCAAGTAGCTGGGACCACAGGTGCATGTCACACCTGGCTAATTTTTCGATTATTTGTAGAGATAGGGTCTCTCTATGTTGCCCAGGCTGGTCCCAAACTCCTGGGTTCAGGTGATCCTCCTGCCTCAGTCTCCAAAAGTGCTGAGATTACAGGTGTGACACACTGTGACTGGTAGGTTTATTTATAAGACTACATAAAAATATAAAAGTGGAACTGAGATGATCAAAACACACACAGGAGCCAAATTCCTCTTCATCTCCCTTTTCTCAACATCTTATTGCAAATCTCAGGGAAAGATTTCTTGGGAACTTCTTGAATTCAAATTCACTGATAAAAGACTTATCAAAAAGATTTAATGAGGAATAGAAAAGAGTTAACACACTTGTTTCACATTTTATTTTTCTTTCAGAAATTTGGACCCAGTACTGCTTTGGAAATAGCATAATTTAAAAACACTTTATTTGAAAAATCTATACAGGTGAAGGGTATAAATGTAAAAATATGATTAAGGAGAAACATAAATTAAGCTCTTTATAAAAATGAATGAATTTTTTATAATTTAAAAAATACAAACAGTGCTATTTTCTTACTAAAAGGAGGTGTTGACCATTTAGAATAGATCTTCAGTCTCATGTATATAGACAGACATGATTTAATCATGCTACTTAATGAGTTTTAGATTTTAGGGTAACGGAAAGGTATGCTTTTCTAAAGCTCCTCGACTCATAGCAAGGTTACATTAGGATAAAATCATCGTAATTTTTAAATATTGTAAATGGAAAATGCACTTCAGACATGATATTTTCAATTTGTGATAAGTTTATCAGGACATAACCTCATTGTAGGTCAAGGAGCATCTGTAAAAATATATATGTTTGTACAAATATATCTGTACAAATATACATATGTATTTATATATGCAAGTATATATTTAAATAAAATATCTCTAGCCAAATATATAAAATCTCATTTTTGCCCCCTGTGTTTCGGACAATATAATTTAGTGAAAAGCAATTTACGTGTTTACACGGAAAATTATCTGTTAAAAATGTTGCTTCTCTGCAACATATGGACATGAGAAAGTCTTCATGGTTAGTTTCCTAAAAATTAATTGATGAATGGAAACACCAGGTCACTTTAAATGTAAATAAATTCTACAAAAATGACCTCTGGTATTTTGTATCCTTATATATTTACACGAAGAGTGCAAATACTGCACATAAACCGTTCCTTAATTTTCTATTGTCATTGATCCTAGTGATTCATTGGAATAAATTCATTAATTTCAATGGCAAAAGCCGCAATTACTTTTGCACCAACCTAATATTTGCACTCGGCCTGGTATATTTTATCATATATGTGATTTTTAAAATAGTATGATTAAATCTATTAATGTTTTAATTTTTGTTTTTGTATACTAGTTTTTGTTTTAAGAGACCTTTACTTTCTAAAGGCTCTCTCCATATACATATTTAATGTTGTTTTATATATATGTATGTATATATCTTATTCTACCTCAAATTTTTTTTGTTTTTGAGAGGGAGTCTCACTCTGTCGCCCAGGCTGGAGTGCAGTGGCGCCATCTCGGCTCACTGCAAGCTCCGCTTCCTAGGTTCACAGTATTCTCCTGCCTCAGCCTCCCGAGTAGCTGGGACTACAGGCGCCCGCCACCACGTCCTGCTAATTTTTTTTTGTATTTTTTGTAGAGACGGGATTTCGCCGTGTTAGTCAGGATGGTCTCAATCTCCTGACTCGTGGTCTGCTCACCACGGCCTCCCAAAGTGCTGGGATTACAGGCATGAGCCACCGCGTCCAGCCTCTGCCTCAAATTTTTAAGTGAATAATCATACGCTCTCTTTTTATACTTTATAATTTGACTTTTGCAGTTATTTATTTGAAATATTTGGATTTTATCTTTGTAAGTTTTCGTAATGAATAGGCATTTAAATTAGCTTTACTTTTTCCAACTGTGTTCTCACTTTTGTTATTATATTAGAAGTTTCTTTATTATTTCATAAAATTAAATATCATCTACATATATTATAAGCAAACATAGATTTGGTTCTGATCTAGTTGTCTCTATTTTCATCAATTTGTTTATTTATCACTGCCCCAATGCCATAGTTTTACAATATATTTTATCATCTAGTGGAGAAACCTCTGACATTCTTTTAAAAACTTCTAACGCCAGGTGTATACCCAAAGAATTTAAAACAGATTCAAATATATGTGGACTCATGTTCACATTCTGAATATTCATATTCCAGCTAAAAAGTAGAAACAACTCAAACGTCCATCACTATATGAATAGATAAGCAATATGTCGTGTATATATACATATGTATGTGTATATATATGTATATGCACAATGGGATACTCTTCTGCCATAAAAAGGAACTAAGTAATGATATATTTTACAATGTGTATAAACCTCGAAACATGCTAAGTGAAAGAAACTAGACACAGAAGGTCATATTTACATGAAATATTTAGAATAGGTAAATCCATAGAGGCAGAAAGCAGATTGGTAGTTCGTAGGGGGAGAGGAAGAAAAGAACAGGGGAAACAATTTGCTATGTATGAGTTTTTATTTCAGAGTGATGAAAATATTTTGGCACTAGACAGAAGTAGTGACTGCACACATTGTAAATGAAGTACATGTTGATGAATTTTTCATTTTTTGTTTTTGTTTTTCTCCTTTGTGAATTTCAGGTACTTTTTTAAAAAAAGCTTCCAATGCCAAAATATCTACATCATCTTTTCCAGATTTATGTCTCATTTTCTGTATTGATTTACCTTAAAAATCCTATTGAGATTTTCATTATCACATTATATTCATAGTTTGAAAGGTATAAATTGTAACATTGAATGTTTCTAAATAGCAACATAGGATAACATATATAGTTATTTAATTTCTGATATCTCCTTCAGAAAAGTTTTAAAAACATATGTTTCTCAGTTATTTTGGATTTACTATAAACTATTTCATATCATTCTGAATGTCATTTTTCTCCTATTTTCTACATAGTTATTGCTAGTGAGCAGGAAAATTACAGATTTTAGTTATTTATCCTGCACCTGACCATCTTGTTGATTTTTCCTCTTATATCTAATAATTCATCCCTTGATTCTAATGAGTTTTCTATATATTTGATCGCATACACAAACACATCATCTAAGATTAATGATAGTTATTCTCTTGTTTTTTATATGCATGAAAATTTTGTTTTCAATTTGTATTTTCCTCTTCATTGGCTGAAACAGTCAGCACCATTTTGAATGTGACTGTGGTTAATAGATACCCTATTTATGTTTTTTACTTTGATGGTATTGCTTCTAATGCTTTACTCATTGTGCAATCGTTGTTCTAAGTTTCTTGCCCAGAAGACAGTGAAGCTTAAGCTTTAGAACCCATTAACGCTCTTTTCCTAAGGCTTTAGTACTAATTTTGTATTCTTAATTCTGTTATTTTGTGTAAGGACATTCTGTTGTTCAGCTCATATAACCTTCTGGTGTTGGGGGGTGTGTGTGTGATTGTTCACAACTGCTTCTTAAATCACACGTCCTTGTAGATTTCAGTTTTGCTTTTTCAAAGTACATTTCACAATTTGACTTCATATTACTGTTTCAAGATGATAAATGGTCTCACAAAGCTTTATTTCTCTTTTCCTTTCTTAAAACATTGAAAACCCTTCTTCATCCTTGTTTACTCTGTTGCTGCTCAAAAAGAAAATATTAAACTTCTATCAAAAGTATTAGAGATATTCTCTCATGTTTTCTACACTAGAAATTGTAGTTTTTCCCTTTATCCACATACTGCTTCTGGGTGAGGTGTGCTTATTTTTTCTGGTCATTCTATTGTCATGTGATATGTTTTCTTTCCAATGACGGTGCCTAAATTCTTCAATTATGGTACATTTTCTTCAATTAAATTGAATTATTCTCTTATTATTTTTAGATTTTATTTTAATATCAGAAATTCTGAATTTTGTTTCCATGTTTCCTATCTTGAAAAATACTTTAAAGTCCATTGTTCTTTGGGCTTAAATAATAAAAATTGAGAGTCTGGGTTTCTGTTGAAATCACTTATTATATTCTATTTTTCTGGTGAGCCATTCAAAACATATAGTTTAACCATTATTTAAAATTTACAAAGACTCGTTACTTATGGTGTTGGCAAGCATAATATGAAACAAAAAATAGAATGATACAACCCCTCAGGATACTACATGTGCTTGGGCCAAAATATAGCATAATATGTTTACTCATTCTCCTGAAGTCATACAGTTTGCTTCCATTTTTTAAAGTTTTACAAACAATATTGTATTTAACATTATTTTACATGTCTCCTTGTGTATAAGTGCATTCCTCAAGAATATATATCTCAGAGGAAATTGTTGTATCTCATGGAATGTACGTTTTGCATTTACTCAGTGAGTCAAATTGTTATTGAAAGTGATTGCTTCAATTAATTCTCCTAATTATAGAAAACAATTGTCCCTATTGCTCCACAACATTTTCAACTTTTGTCAGATTTTTTAATTTTTTGCTTAGCTGATAGGTGGCAAATTGTACTTCATTTTGTGTTTAATTCGCATGTTACTATTTATAAGGAAGACTACAAATATATTTTTGGTTTTTCAGGTTAATTTGTCTCTAAATATATATTAAGGTGCTTGGCTCATTTTTCATTGTTTGTTCTCTTATCGATATAGAGGAGTTTTATATAATCTTGTTGCTATTGATTTTTTTAGGTCTACGTATGCCAATATCTTCTTATAATCTCTGGCTTGTCTTTACTCACTTAAAGCATTTAAGATAATGGTGGATGTACAGAAGTTACAACTTTTATTGTGGCAAAATCAATATTTTCCTTAATAGTTCGTGTTTTTTATTTCTTGCTTAAGAAAATAGTGTTTAAAATATATTTTCTTCTCAAAGCTTTAAAGGGATGCCTTAAATTTTCTATAATTGAATTTTGTATGATATATTAGAATCTAGTTTTATTTTTTTCTGTATCTTAAAACCAGTTGGTGCAGTAATTTTTTGCACAGGTCTAATGCAACACTCTCTTAAAAGCTACTGTTCTCAAAAAAAAAGTCTCACTTCTTAACAAGTAAGTTTTTCTACCCATTATAATATTCATCATTTATCTTTGCTATTGTTAGTGTTTTGCTCCTTTACATTTAAGTTAAAATAGCTTGTCCGGTTTCTACTAACATTTTGTTGGGAATTTGATTGGAATCTGTAATTGTTATTATTATTAAGTGGAGAGACATAGCATGTTTACCACCTTTACTCCTTTTATTTTTTAACAGACTTCCTCCATGTATGGCAGACCACTAGAAGGTATCCAAATCTTCACTTCTGGAAACTGTGAATATATTATATGGCAAAAGACACCTTGCAGGTGTGAATAGGTCAAGGCTCTTGAGTTGGGGAGATTATCCTGTGTCTTAGTCCATTTGTGCTGTTGTATTATAGTACCACAGACTGGGTCATTTATAAAGAGTAGAAATTTGTTTCTCACAGTTCTGGAAGCTGAGAAGTCCAAGGACAAGGTGCTGGTGGCTTAGGTTTCAGTCTCTGCTTCCAAAGTGATGCCTTGAATGCTGCATTCTCCAGAGGTGAGGAACGCTGTGTCCTCACCTGGCGGAAGAGGAGAAGAGAAGAACCCTGTCTTGCAAACTCTCTTTATGATGCCATTAAACATACTACTTCCTAACATTGTTGCACTGAAAATTGTTTTCAACACATGAAGTTTGCAGTACACATTCAAACTACAGCATCCATAATTATCAGAATGAGCCCAAAGTAATCACAAGGGTCATTACAATTGACAAAAAGAGGCAGGGGCATGAGAGAAAGAGAGGTGATGACTGAAACAGAAATCACAGTGATGGAATTTTTGGTTAGGCACTGTGATACAAGGAATGCAAGCAGCCTTTGAAAACTAGAAAGTGTGTGGAAGGAATCCTTCCCCCAGATACCCCAGAAGCAACACCATCCTGTGCACATCTTGATTTGAGCCTAATGAAACTCCTTTTTTAGACTCATCTTCTGAGCTGCAAAAGAATAAATTTGTTTCGTAAGCTGCTAAGTTAGTGATAGTTGGTTACAGCAGCAATAGGATACTAATATACCATTTAACTAAATATCCCTACATTTTTAAAACAAAGTTTTATAATTTTCTCTTCAAAGTTCAGATAACTATCTCAGATTTGTTTCTATGCAATTTATAGAAAGGTAGGCTTTCTCTTTCTGATTATAGCCTCGTAATTGATTTTGTAAATTGATCTAATACTCAGATTTGTTAAAATACCTTATTAATAATATTTCCTATATCCTCCTTAGCTTCTGTGTAGATAATACACATAAATAATCATACTATTTTTGAAAAATGACAGTTTAATTTATTTCTATTTGTTAACTGTTTTGTCTTACTCTTTTGGCAAAAACTTCTAGTTAGTGTTGACAAGAAGTAGTGATACTGGATAGTCCTTGCCTCATTCCTGATTTAGAGTGAAAATATGATCTATATTGTGTATTGTTTAATGTTCCAGGAGGAAAACAAGTATTTGGTTAGTCGGAGTTAAATGAAGAAGCTTCGGTATAGTGCATTGTTTATTAAAGTGCTGAAATGTGGAAGGAGTAAAATGAAAAACATGATGTTGTTCAAATGTCTGTAATTGCTTTAAGGTATGATGAATAAAAAGAATAAAGTTGCATTACATAAATTACTGAAGCTTTGGCTTTTAGAACTGCCACTTGACATCTGAGCACAAATCCAAGAGGTAATATTATTAGTCTTTCTTGTCCTTAGCAATAGAAAGGAGAGGGTAGAAAGAAACTTGAGACTGAGAGCCAACAGGCAAATCACTGGCACACTCCACATTTTGGGCTACTAAGCAATCTTATGCATGATACCACTTATATTTGCTTACAATAACACTAGAGATATTTTGCTTTTGTCAACATGATGCAATTATTCCTCATGCATTAAAATGCTCTAATTCTTCTACCAAATGAGATTAACTAAGGGTATATCAGTCACTGCATCTGTCTCTGAGTGATGTTGGTTCTGTTCTAGTAACCTAAATATTCTATGACCTAAAAAATAAACTGTTATCCATAACCAACACTTCTTTTATACAGTAGTAGAAAAGTAGAAAGTAAAAAATGATTATTACATACAAATAAATGTGAAAAAGGAAGAAAGTCAAATGCATGCCTTCCACAGTCCTCATTTCTGTAACTAGAAACTAGTAAGCAAGTTAATTCTTACAGCTGTTTGCAACGATACCACTCTTTTCATGTTCCCTTTATGCTAAGAGAGTACCTAAAGTTGGTCATAGTTTTTGATCTGTTGAGGTGATCTAAATGTGCACTTTTAAAAATACAAATTTTTAGTGATCTTGATTTTTTAGTTTGATGTCATCTTTCAACCACTTTTCACTGAACATGGAAACCATAAGAGAATTCCCAGAAAATTCTTAAAGTTTCAGGCATAGATTTTTTTGTCTCCACTGTGATGAAGGAACCTGATTTTTTCATAGCTTTAAGATTAAGCTCTGTAGCCAGTACAGTGAATCTTTTCTGTATTTGTCCACAATTGTATGGAGCCTAATATAACCAGTTGGCAGCTTTAGTTTCCATGCGAAGGGAACTGTTGTCGTGCTTCCACAGGAAGCAGTGGGATAGAAGACCCCGGAACCATAGACCAGGGTTCAAGTGTTGTGAACCAAATATTTTATGCATGGCTTATAAGGTATAAGAAGTAAGGCATTGCCACTTTATTTCAGTTAATTAGCTAGGATACTGGGGAAAAAATGAAACCCCAAATATAAATGTTTTAAAACAACACATGCTCATTTCTTTCTTATTTTCAATAACTATCATAGAGTGGCTTGGGACTCTCCTCCATGCAGATCTCCTTCTGGTATCCAGGCTGGCATAGCAGTTACTCCCTGTTATATTAATACATGCGGCGGCCAAGGGAAAGAAGATAAAGCTATGCTAAAATGGATTCTTAAATCTTCTGCCTGGAAGTGACAATATGTAACTTTTGTTCACATTTTAGAGACCAAAGAAAGTCATATATTATTCCTAAGGAGTTAGGAGAGTATAATCCTACTGTGTAAATAAGAGATGAACTAAAAATATGGGATGAACAGAACCAGGACTATCACAGTGTGCCCCCTGATAACCAAATATTGGATTTCTTGTTCCTTCCACATGCAAAATACTCTCACTACTTCCTCAAATAATCCTACCACAAATTCTTATTTGTTCACAGTATCAGTCTCAAGAGCTGGCATTTTTGAACAATTTTGAATAGTCTTTCCATCAGGAATGGATGCAAAAACATCTCTGAATCAGATTTTTATCAGATTGCCTTTGGGATTCACAGAACAAAAAAAACCAAGTTACTTTCCCACTCATGGCCTCTATGGATAACTAGGATATGGACACCCATGAGGAGCACTGAAGAAGGTCTGACATATTGTATGTGTGTGTCTGTATTTATTTATCTACATATACTTACATTTATAAATATATTATGCCTGGGCCAGGTGCAGTGGCTCACATCTGTGATGCCAGCACTTTGGGAGGCCGAAGCAGGAGAATCATTTGAGGCTAGGAGACTGAGATGAGCCCAGGCAACATAGCAAGACCCTGTCTCTATAAAAAAAAAAAAAAATTGTAAAAATTAGCCTGGCATGGGGGCACACACCTGTAATCTTGGATACTTGAGAGGCTGAGGCAGGAGGATTGTTGGAGCCCAGGAGTTTAAGGCTACAGTGAGCTATGGTCATGCCACTGCTCTCCGGCTTGGGCAACAGTGGAAGACCCTGACACTAAAAATAAATAAATAAATAAATAGATAAAATCCTTTTGGGGTCAATACCTACTTGTTATTACAATGTATTTTAATTTCTTGGGATGACCTAAGTCATGATGTGGTATAAACTAATAAATTTTACTTTCTCTGTGCCATGCCTTTTTCTGGTGTTGAGCTGACATCTCATTTCTCTTCCTGCCTATGAAGGTTGTCAGCCCATGGCTTGTGCTAAGTCTCAAGTGTTGCTGTGTCTTGTGATCTAGGATGGTGAGGGTTTGGCAGTCAAAAATTTTATTAGCCTCATATATTTTATTGTAGTCATCTCCATGTACCAATCACTATGGTCACATTCCTTTCCAGTTAAATTTCTTACTCTTGCTATTTAATAAATTAGTTTAATTTTTGTTTCTTTTTCTTGATTTAATTCCAGACACATTATCCTTTCAGGTTTTGGTGGGAGAATGACATCTTTAATCCCTTTTTAAAGACATTTTGTCCAATTTAATGAATTTAATTAGTGATTTACTCTTAGTTAGACCTTTTATCTAGGACACATTAATACATTACATACTCACATCCTCTGGATTTGAAACTTGTCATGAGGTTTAGTTTCAACTTGCCTGTGAAACTAAAATTTCTTAGATTTATATTTTAGCAGTTGACATTGAAAAAAGAATTCTCTTCTCGAACTACAGGTTTTAACATTTCTGAGCTTTCTCTATTCCAATTTATTCCTGCTTGTATACTACCCAAAAGTTCTGAGTTCAACTCTCTTTTGTACTACATTTGCAAGTTCAGGTAACAGTAGTCAACACATATTCTGTTATATGATTTTTTTCCTTAGAGTATAACTTCATTATGTACATGATTGAATTCAAAATTATCATAAGCAATATTTTCAAATGATTCACAGCTGCATTAAAAGGGAAACTGTCCTTTCAGTTACTGAAAATTGTTTACTTGCTGCCTAATAAACAAGCATGATAGCATTGGAAACTGTATGTATGTATGTGTGTATATATGTATGTTTGTGTTTATATACATATATAAACATATATAGTTATACAGGACACATAAACATATATAATTGGCAATTATAGATATATATATATGTATACTACATATACTCTCTTTCTCTCTCTCTCTCTTCCTCTCAATGTCTGCTCATTGCTACAATATATTTTAATCTCTCAGATAATCCAAGTAATAATGTGGTAGAAACCTGTAAATCTCCGTTGCTCAGTGGTTTAAAACAACAAAGGTTTTGTTTGCACTCCTTTTACATGTCTGTCACAGATTGGCTGAAGCTCTGTTCTGTCATCATCACTCTGGGAACCAGACTGAGGGGGCGGGCATCATCTCAATTACTGCTGATGATAACACAGAACTGAAAGAGTGCTATGACAACCTGGCTGCCAAATGTCAGCTTGGAACTAATACATATTTCCGTTTTTATTTCGTTGTGAACGCAACATGATTCTTCCAAAGATCAAAAGTGGCAGAATGCACAATCTGACCATGTGCCCAAATTCTTGATGGACAGCAGTGATATTTTTCTTATATATCCACCACTTGATTCCTAGGCCTATGCATTCTGGCATCAACAGCAACAACAACAACAAAAAAACAGAACCAAAATGTGGCCAATGTTTCAGAGCCCATATATCATCTTACAGAAGAGTATTCCAAACCCACAGGCTGGTCTCCTAGCTAGAACCTAAACTGAGTATTCAATAGGCAATTGCAACATTTTATGAAGGCCAATAGCTTTTAGATAATAAAATATATCTTAAAGGCAAAAAAATTTTATAAGTTTGAAGACACCAGTACGGTATTTTAATGAAAACTTATTTTCTTGGATAGAAGCAATACTTTCTATGATATCATAATGGTAAATACATGCTAGAAGTCCACAGATGGTGACTGATATAGAATTCCAGGAAGGAAGATGTTCAGAATGAGTACCTTTTCCATCTGGGAAAAAACATTGACTGTGATTCGAAAGGTCAAATATAAGCAATCTGCCTCTAGGTGACTTACTGATGTCTGTGGTAAACTGTGCCATAGCATAGACTTAATCTCTGCTCTTGGGAAAATATATACACATTGAAGTGGTGGTCATCTCAGTGATAGGGAATACCTTAGTCCATTTGAGCTGCCATAACAAAATATCTGAGATTGGGTAATTTATAAAAAACTGAAATTTATTTCTCATAATTCTAGAGGCTGGGAAGTCCAAGATCAATTCACTCACACATTTGGTCTGCTGAGGCCTTCCTGCTGCATCTTTATATAGCAGAAGGCAGAGGGTGAACTAAGTGGACACTGAGAGAAGTACCCTTTAAAATAGGCTTAATGCCAGTAAGGTGGATGCTGCCCTCATGGCCTAATCACCTCTTGTGAAGATCCCACCTCTTCATACTATCACATTGACAACACCATCATTTTGGAGAGTATGCATTCCAACCAGAGAAGGAACTCCTAAATATTAAATACACATGCAACACTCCATGCCTACTACCATTTTTTATTTGTTTTTTGTATATGGCTGTGTTGGACAAGGATTGTCATGTTAGATAAAGAAGCTGAATAACAGTCAAATGGTGGGTCATAGTGTACTCCTGATTATTTCTAATTTTCTTTGTAGCACTTTGTAAGCATTTCTGTTATGCATAAATATTTACATACTCTGTACCCATTCCAAGAAATCAGCTTACATTACTCTTGTCCATTTATTTATGCAAACAGGAAAAAACAAAAAAAACTTCTAATTTGTTCTTTTTAAGTCCCTGACCACTGACCACACAGTTGGTCACTACCCACAAATTAATGCAGGACCTTTGCTCATAACCCCCACTCAGTCACAGTGAAAAGCAAACGTACTCTGCAAAAATGGGCCTACTGGAAAGATTTCTCTTACCCTTTGTCTTTTAGGGACATTCTTGAGTGGGACCTTGATGCTCTGGCAGTCAACTTCCAGAGAGTATCATCATAGCATGAAAAGCCATCCATAAGCCAAATGTAGGCTTTTTCTTTTGTTTGGTTATTTATTTCCTCAAACAACTAATAACAAGAAAAAATTCACATGACCCGACTCTGTGGCTCACACCTGTAATCCCAGCACTTTTGGAGTCCGAGGTGAGGCCAGTAGTTCAAGACAAGCCAGGCCACTATGGTTAAACCGCATCTCTACTAAAAATACAAAATTAGCCAGGTGTCGGGGTATGTACCTGTAGTCCCAGCTACTGGGGAGGCTGAGGCAGGAGAATTGCTTGAAACTGGGAGATGGAGGTCGCAGTGAGCAGAGACAGTGCCACTGCACTCCAGCCTGGGCAACAGAGTGAGACTCAGTCTCAAAAAAAAAAAAAAAAAAAAATTAATAAGATTAGAGATGCAGGATATATATTTAACTAATCTTGAAAAATGGCCATGTAAAAGGTGAGAATTCATAACTAGTGACCTAATTCCATTGTAAAAGAAAGAGTGGGAATTAAACACTTAAAATTCCTAGAAACTCTTACTATTGAGATTGCCAAAATGAAAGTATCTAAGAATGTATTACATTTGAATGGTAAGAAAACATAAATCAAAAAATAAAAAAAAAACACAAAAGCAAACTTTGACATAAATAAGAGGCACAAATCACGGGATGAAACTGAAGAAGTATAATATCTTATATTGGCAGATAAATCCCACTAATTTTTCAAAATGTAAAATGCTCAGTATAAATAAAGAAAGTACTTTTAGCAGCAAAAGACTTAATTTGGTAAAAATATCTTTCTTAAATTCAGCTCTTTTTTACTGACTTTCAAAGGAATCCTAATTAAGAAGAAAGACTTGCTCCCTGCTGGGTTTGTTATTGTGTGCTTGCTAGTTTCCTGTAACTGTTAAATTGGAGCTTTATTAAAACATCAAATTGCAGTATAATCTCTTCAGTCAAAATAGTAATATGACAGGCAAAATGTTAAAAAATTATTTTAAGAATATTTGTGGCATTTCTGACAGGGAAAAATTATGTTTTAAGTGACCTCTATTGTTTTTCATTAAAAAATGCTTAATATCCAGTTCATGCTTTTCACAGGATTGGGAGCTGGTTTTCCCAGTCACCTTTGCCATTTACTGTTTGTCACTTCCAAGTGTCATTACTTCTCTATGTCTCAGTTCTTCATTTGAAAATGTAGATCACTTTATAGAAATCTATAAATTATTATTATCCACTTTTAAAATGATCATTATACTCACTGTCAATAGATTGATATATAAAGTATATTGATGTTTTCCATGGGAAGTTCATGATTTATATTTTATGACATAATCTGTCAATGGTGTTTACTAAATATAATAGAATATTCCTATTTCACACTATTGTCCTTGCTAGAAAAAGAAACTACTAACTAGTATCCTAATGTTCTTTTCTCTTCCACAAACAAAAATAGAGTCTATGTATTCCTGTGTGGTCAAGAACTCTCTCTTTGTCAAATAAATAGACTTTAGTCTGCTGGTTTTGAGAACAGGAGTTCTCAGCTCACAGTCATTATTGAGCTGATTATTTAACAATTTAATTTTATTTGCTGATATATAAAACAATGTGGACCAGGAACATAATCTGCAGTAAGATTATCCATTATTTGTTAAGATATTTTAGTGTGTTTAATGTGATAAACAATTGTATAATAAGCAAACAGCAGATCCCAAAACAGCTCTAAGAACCTAAATAATTCTGGGTCAAATTGTAAAATCTTTATTTAGGCAATTTGCATTTTTTAATGTTATCTCAATTGCAGATGAAAATAGTTGTTTTATTTAGGTCTATCATTATTTAAGACAACAAAAGCCATGCCTAAGATTAGTATGTATTGTACATTTCACTAATTATTTGGAAGAGCATTTGCATACTCAATTGTGCCAAGAAAAATCTCAGACAATATTTCTTAAATGTCTGAAATTTGTAAATAAGTACTTCTGCTTCTATTTCGTAAATAATATGTGAAGGCAATTGTTTTACTGAATTAAAAGTAATCTTAGTTCTATAAAATACATGCAAGTCTTTGTTATAATCAGCATTAACAATTCCTGTGTCATGTTGACCAATCCAGGAAGGTCTGGCTAATGGGATAATAACCTGTGTTTATATAATGCAGACTTCAGATTTTATGATAATATAGTAAAAGATTATTTCTATCAGGTTTCCAATTTTAGGTGCATAATTGCTTCTGCCATTTCTCCTAAGCAGGCAATTTTTTAAACCATTTCTTTATGAGGAAGTACTTCAATTGGCATAATTATTTTGAGACTTAGTATAGAATTCTTCAAATGTGGGGTTGTGATGAACATACTCTAGGTTGGTCTGTATTGGGGGAGGAAATTTATATTTCACATTTGTATTTCTCCTATAATACTCTTCAGTGCTATACCAAATCATTGACTATCAATTTAATTTGATATGAAGAGCCAAATTTTTCATGCGATCTAGATGCAGCATAATATTTTGCACCTGCATTTTTACAGGCATGGAATTTAATTGCTCCTTTATTTGGCTGATTATTTTTATATTTGGCCATTTTGGTCATTACACTGAAATTCAATTATGCACTTATTGATGCCCTTAGGAAATTTTGCCCTATACTGACAATTTATGGTTATAATTTAATTGCAGAACTGTGTGGGGGAAAAAAGTACCTATTAAATCTATTGAGAAGGGTGAAGACATACTGTTGGATATTGAAATAAATGTCCAGAATGAGAACTATTATTGGCAAGTACTTTCAAACCATTGTACAATTACATTTTTAGAGAGATCTATTTGATTATGTTCTATTTTTATTATGTACAGACTTTTGCTTTCCAGGAGAAATACACAACGTATATAAATGCATATAACTTCGTATACACCATTGTTGTATATTAATTGTAAATCACCTGTTTCTTCATACACTGAATGTTTTATTCAAAAATAGGTGAGTAAATTTTAATTTGTCTTTATGTTGTACAGAGATATCTGGGAAACAAAGGGCTGTCAATGCAACTGTATTTTTTTTTTTTTTTTAAGGAATTCTGTTTTACTCTAAGAGCTCCTCAATGTGTATTGTACCTTCTCCTGTTTGTTAAAATAGATCAGAGTAAAGACATTTGACATTGTCAACTGTAGTGAAAAGTAACAAAATAGCATAGGGCAGGGTAAATGGTTTTAATTTTAAAGTAAGATAATTTGCTCTAATGTAAGAGACAAACTTTTATTTGTATAAGTACTTGAAACTCTGAAACCAAGCATCAAATCAACATATCAAATGCCTTCACGTGCTTCCAATCTAAAATTTATTTTTAAACCTTTATCAATTTAATGTATATATGTGACATAACATTAAATTTTAGGGTCTGATACTGAAGGAGCTCTTAACTTCACTCAGCTCATTTTCAATCACACTTCCTAGAAATGAACATTTTAGTTTATTCGCATTATAGTTCCATTGACAGTTAACCCTTTAATTATAAAGAATGTTTATTATATAATTATTTTTCAAATTTCTATATGGATGTTCAGTTTGGAAAGGTAAAGGTTTAATTCCCATTCTTCAACTTCTACTTCCACTGAATCCCTTCTGAAAAATTTGTTTGTATAATTGATTTTAATTCTTCCACTACTTTTATATGTAATTATATATATATGTATATATATTTTAGACGGATTCACACTGTCGCCCAGGCTGGAATGCAGTGGCGCAATCTCGGCTCAATGCAATCTCCGTTACCCGGGTTTAAGATTCTTGTGCCTCAGCTGTCTGAGTAGCTGGGATAACAGGTGCCCGCCACCACTCCGGGCTAACTTTTTTTTTTTTTTTTGTATTTTCAGTAGAGACGGGGTTTCACTGTGTTGGCCAGGCTGGTTTTAAACCCCTGACATCAGGTGATCCGCCCGACTTGGCCTCCCAAACTGCTGGGATTACAGGAGTGAGCCACTGCACCCCGCCATAACTTTAGATAATATTATTAAATCACCATTTTCCATCAGCTTTGATTCCCATACATACGGTGAACATTTTAATGTCTAAAACCTTTTCTTGGATTCTGTTCTGCCACCTCCCAGTTTTTCCAGCTCTACCTTTGCCTGTCTGTTTCAAAGGCTCGTTGCATTTGCACTGTGCTCACTATCTGTTGTTGTTGTTGTTGTTGTTTTGAGACAGAGTCTCCCTCTGTCGCCCAGACTGGAGTGCAGTGGCGCGATCTCGGCTCACTGCAAACTCTATCTCCCGATTTCACGCCATTCTCCTGCCTCAGCCTCTCGAGTAGCTGGGACTACAGGCGCCCGCCACCATGCGCGGCTAATTTTTTGTATTTTTTGTAGAGATGGGGTTTCACCGTGTTAGCCAGGATGGTCTGGATCTCCTGACCTCGTAATCCGCCCGCCTCGGCCTCCTGTTAACTTCATATTTTAATCATGGCATTCTTAAAAGTTGTTTTTTTTTTTTTTCTTTTAACTTTGAAAATTTTGCATTTTAAATTATTTCTCGTTTCCTTTCTTCTTTCCTTTTTCTTCTCTTCTTGTGGTCACTGAAAAAATAAATGTATGTCTTCTTTACTATATTCATAATACACTGCCAATTTTTAGCTATTTCTACATGGTGCAGTAAAATCCCTCCATTTTTTGTGCATGTAGAAGGTTTTGGAGCTGATTGTCTGTTCAAACTGGGATCAACTGATGCCTCATTAATATTTCTTTTCATTGACCCTCTGGTTTACTTCCACCACTTCTTATATCCCACATCTTCCTGTTTGTTGCTTTCCATATACTTTTATTTTTATTTTTTTTGAGATAGGGTCTCATTCTGTTGCCCAAGCTGGAATGCAGTGGTGCAATCTCGGTTCACTGCAACCTCCCCCTCCCAGGCTGAAGCAATCCTCCTGCTTCCATCTCCTGACTAGATGGGATTACAGGTGCCTGCCACCACCAAAAAAATTAGCCTGGCCTTTTTTTTTTTTTTTTGTATTTTTGGTAGAGACAGGATTTCACTAATTTGTCCAGGCTAGACTTGAACTTCCGAGCTCAAGCAATCCACCAGCTTCGGTCTCCCAAAGTACTGGGATTACAGGCATGAGCCACCGCATCAGGCCTTCACTTACTTCTGTATTAAAATAGAGCATCAGGTAATTTTCTCAGAAAGAATCTGGAGATTCAGCCTTTCTTAATTATAGTGCAATGGAAATATTCTTATTTTCTTGTAATTTAATTAGTTGCAGAATACTTGTTCAAAATAAGTTTTCCTTCAAAAATGAAGGCATTGACTTACTGAATCCTTTATCTTTTGTTGCCAATGAAAAGATTGATGCTACTTGATTTTTTCTTTTATTTGGTTTTGTATTTTTTTCTGATATATGTTCAATCTTCTCATTGTTCTTGGCTTTATAATACATTTTTACCTATCATTTATTTTATAACAATTTTCACCATTTTCTGACTTTCTCTTCCCAAAGCTCATTTTAGTTAGCTTTTGGATTTCTTACAATAGACCCTTTGTTTTTTTTAATATTCTATTTTTATCTCTATCTCCATTTTATTTCTATCAAAATTGTATGTTTTGTCATTACTCTAAGCAGATTAAACACCTTTCCCTGCTTCATGGATCCCAATCCTAGGTATTTCTTCCCATGTACTGTTTCACTTTATAAATTTAGTTGCTTTTTTCTTCTGATAGTGTAAGTTATAATGTACACACCTTGCAGACTTGAAGTCAGTAGTCACATTATAGCAGTAATAGTATTGGTTTATAGCAATGCCCACTCTGATTAGTGATGTTATTGATGGCGTTTCGCTATGTTGGCCAGGCTGGTTTCAAACTCTTGACCTCAGGTGTTTTATTTTATTAGTCTGTCCCACTGCCATTTTGTTTGTTAAATATTTTCAATATTTCCCATTCAAAAACACATGATAGTACTTGAAAAATACAGAATAGTGCAACAAACCAAAACTAGAAAATAAAAATTACTTTTAACAAAATAGATTCATTAACAATAACGTGTATATTTTTCTAACATTGATATCTATTTGCTTACAAAATAAAGACTAGATTACAATTGACCCTTGAACAATGTGGGGGTTAAGAGTACTGACCCCCTCACAGTTGAAAATCTGCACATGATTTTGGACTGCCCCAAAACTTAACTACTAGTAGACTACAGTTGACCAAAGCCTTACCAATAACATAAACAGTCAGTTAACACATATTTTGCATGTTATATGTATTACATACTGTATTCTTATAATAAAGTAAGTCAGAGAAAAGAAAACGTTATTACAAAAACCATAAGGGAGACAATATATATTTACTATTCATTAAGTGGAAGCAGATAATCATAAAGGTTTTTATCTTTGTTGTCTTGTCGTTGAGTGGGCTGAGGAGAAGGAGGAAAAGGATGGTTTGATTTTACTGTTTCCCAGGAGAAAGAGGCAAAAGAGGTAAAGGAAATGGAAGGGGGAGCAGGAGAGACAGGCACACCCAGTGTGACTTTTATTTTTAAAAATCTGTGTATAAGTGGACTATCACAGTTTAAAACAGTGTTGTTCAAGAGTCAGCTGTGTTACTAAGCTATATACCTAATTTTTATTTTGTAATTTATGAACACCATTTTCTATAATTGTAAATATTCTTCAGTGGGATTTTTAGTGGATGAATAGTAAGTTATCTTTCTGAAAATATAATTATTTATTTACCTAAACTTATTTTTAAGGCATGAAAATCTCCATATTTTTTTTAGAAAAACTTTCTTATTTTACCCAAAGCAAAAAAAAAAAAAAAAAAAAAAAAAAAGAGGATGTTGGCATATGGTGTCAAACTGCTGTCAAGAAAAGTATGCCATTTAAATTTCCCACCAACTTTTTTCTTATATTGTTGTTTCTCCCTCTCTTGCTAGTCATAGAAATTCAAATATCTTCTATAATTCTGCAAAGTTCAAGCCTAAAGTTGGGCCTAATTTTCTTTTGTATTCCTTTGATTGCTAATGAGGGCACACATTTTCTAACATCACCGTATGTGCAAAATCTAATAACGTTTTCATTTTAAATAGAACTAATCTCAGTTGATTTTATGCTTACAAAGATATTTCCCATAGCAAAACCTAAAATATATTTTTCTATAACTTCCTTTACTTATTTAAAACATTAATTTATTTAAAATTAATTTTGATATGTTCTTTTTTATTATTTCATTTTTTAATTAATAGAGATGAGGTCTCATTATGATACCCAGGCTGGTCTCAAACTCCTGAGCTCCAGTGACCCTCCCACCTTGGCCTCCCAAATTGCTGGGATTACAGGCTTAACCCACCACGCCCAGCCTAATTTTGACATGTCTTATCATGTAAAAATATGGCTTCTATTTTTTGAAAAGACACTTAAAATTGTGTTTGGACAAATTATTCAACATTATAGGATACTTCTTTCTTCCTCCAGTCTTCCAAAACCAATCTTAATTATATATGAATTTCTTACATTTGGGACAATCTACTTGTGGGCTTTCTTTTTATACCCCTGAGCAATCTGCCTACCTTTGTAAGAGCACTAAATCCATTTTATTACTGTAGTATTTTAGTGCATTTTATAATTTGTGGAGTCAGGTTTACCGAATAATTTTTTATAAAATATTTCTAAAATTTTTTCATGAGTTGTTCTCAGGTGAAATGCAGACTAAGTTACCATTCAAAAAAAAAAGATGTATAAATAAATAAAACCCTTGTATGAATTTGAAATTTCAATAAACCCCTTAAAATATGTGTTGACTATAACATAGTCTTTTAGAGCACAATCATTGTAAACAAAGAGACCTAGGCTTAAAGTATTGTTCCTCTGTTTACTAAATATGGAATAATCAGAAGTAGACTGTATATTATTTTCCAGGTCTCATATTTTTCAGACTCCAAAGGAGGATAATAATATAGACCTCATTGGGATGTTGTGAATTTTAAAGAGATAATTATTTTAAGTGCTTACCTGAGAACCTGGCACTAAGTAATCATTGAGTAAATGGTTACAGTATTAATCTAATTTTGTCAGAGTACTGATTTGGGAATGACATGGAGTGATTTACTGATCACCCTTAGACACTTTCTACTTGATAATATAAGATGATTTCATCTGTGAAGTATTTCAGGAAGTTAAAACCACAAACTCAGCCTTCTTTTTCAGAGCAAGAAGATTTCTTAACCCAGGAAAACTAACATGATATAATGTGAACGTCATCATTGCATGTAATGATGACTAAGCCTGTTAGTAAAATGTCTGGCTTTGTCTTATGTTATATTAGTGACTTCCAATGAATCATGCTTCCTGGTTCAACGCCTGTTTGCGTCGTGACTTTGCCATTGTTCTCATCAAAAAGTGAAGTTTATTTATTGTCCTCCCTTGACTCTATGCTTTACTTATAACTTGCTTTGATAAATAGAATGGAGTAAAATGATATACAAAGTCTACAATCTAAGATTGAAGAAGCCGTATAACTTCCTCTCCTACCCTCTGAGAAGACCATATTGTGAAAGCCCACTCTAGCTTACTGGAGGTGAGAAGCCACCAGGAACAGAAACAAGGTGCTCAGCTGACATCTTACACCAACTGGAAGCAAAGTGCCTGAGGCCACCTTGAATCTCTCAGTCCTGGTGGAAGAATGCAGCCATATAAGTGACTCCAGAAAGATTAGCAAAGAACTGTCTGTATTGTCAAACACAGAATCTTAAAAGATAACAAGTCCCTAAGTTTTGGGGTCATGCCTTTCACAGTCATAGAGAAACGCAACAAAATAAAGCAATCATGCTGTGCATGCTGAATGCTCTGTCCCTCTGTTCAGTTATTCTGCACACAGACCACCTTTTCTGAGGGTGCAATCTGAATATAAAGTAGATAGAGCTTCCTGTCTTGACAACAAAGACTAAAGATGAAAACTTCTTAAAGCTTAATTCCAAATGAATTTCTTCCAAGTTCATTTTATGTAGGTCCAACCTGTAATATAAAATGTTTAATCTTGTAGACTACTGGATAAATATAATTAAAACTCTATGTTCCTCTCTTCTCTGTAACCATACTACAAATAAAATGCAGTAAGATATTAAAAGAAAACACTATTTACCATATACTTGGAAACAAACCAAATTTCAAGCAATGATTTTTGCAAAATCGCTCTCAAATGCAGTGACACATGAAAAAATATGGAGAATGTGACAATGGCGAACACGTTTTGTCAAAGATTTTAAACAACATCCAAACCAAATCTATGTGCAAAAAAGTAAATTTTAGAGAAGTAAAAATTAATAAAATAAATAATTTTTCCATCTCAGGATGAAAAAGTCCTTTCCTAAGCATAAAGACAACAGCAAACTATTATATTAGCACTTGTCACTTGATTTCAAAAACTTCCAATACAAATATAGCAAAAAGAAAACTATGAAAATTAAAAGGCAACTGATAAATTGGGAAATATTTATAATGTTTGTGACATATGAACATGCACAGAAGTTTATAAACAAATATATATTATTAAAATAAAAAGTCAAGAAAACTAGCGATCACCACAGGAAAGAGAAAATATAAATATCTAATAAAAACTGTAACAAATTTGTGACCATGTTAGTTAAGTAAATAAGTACAAATAAATAGATAAAACAAGAAAGAAACATGTTAACTCTGCATTTGATAAAAAATGGTGGAGAGTTAGAGAAGATGGGAATGAATGTGATCCCCCAGGTCCATTATCATCTTTTTGATAGAGCAATCTGTGGCATGTAAAATGGGATGTAAAATGGTGCAGCAGCTCAGGAAAAAGTATGGTGGCGAGACGGAGATCATGAGGGTGACAATTACATTAAGTGGGTACTAATCCAGGTCAGGGAAGAGATATGGATACTACCATAACATGAACAATTTATAGCCCACAAAACTTCAGATAAAGTTTCCTGATCACTTGGGAGTAAAAACTCCAGATGGCTGAGAGCACAATGTGAACACTAAGTCACTTGGGAGCAAGTATCCTAGGATACTATATCTAAATCCAAGTTCTTACTTCTTTTGTCCAATGTCTAAACACTCCCACTTTTTATTTCTTATTAAATGGTGAGTGTATAAAATGAACCTTAAAAAGGAGACAATGATTATTAGAAATGAACAAGTGTAAGGCCAATATATAGACACTCAACTTTTTTTTTCATAGGAAAGGGCCATGGTATATACAGACAAATACACACATATATGTCGCTATATACGTACACATACACATGTTGTGAATGCAAAGAAACTCATACTCTGATAAATGAAATATTTTAAAAGTGTAAGAGGAAACTAAGAAGGATCTGATAAATCCTCAAAAATGGAATAAAAAATAAAACATTTTAAGTACCAAAAAGAATAATAATAAACACTGTAAAAAGAACACATAGAAATGGCCAACAGTTATATTTAAGGAGGCTCAATGCCATTGTCGGGGAAATGCAAATCAAAAGTACAATGAGATTATCACTTCACAACTCTTAGGATGGCTGTTAACAAAAAAGCACAAAATATGCTGACAAAGATGTGGAGAAATGAGAAATTTTGTACACTATTGAAAATATAAATAGCGCAGCAGCTTAGGAAAACAGTATGGGGTTCATCGGAAAATTAAAATTAGAACCAACATCTTGTCTATTTATCACTCTTCTGGGTATATATTCAAAAGAACTGATATCAGTCTTGAATTGATATCTTGAAGCAGTATTTCCACTCTCATGTTCATAGCAAATATTATTCACAATAGTTAAGATATGGAAACAACTTATGTGTCCATAGACCCATAAATGCATAAAGAAAACATGGTCTACAGAGACAGTGAAATAAGACTCAGCCTTAAACAGGAAGGAAATCCTACCGTTTGTGACAACATGGATGAAACTTGTGGACATTTTCTTAAGAGAAATAAGTCAGTCACAGAACAAACACCATATGATCCCACTTAAATGCAGCATCTAAAATAGTCAAAGTTACAGAAGCAGAGAATACAACAGGGGTTGTCAGGGACGTTGGGGGAGGTGGGTGAAGTGTGGATAAAAATTCAATGGATTCAACCGAATGTTGTTCAATGAAACTTTATAGTTTTAATTTTGCTAAATAAATAAGTCCTAGATACCTCCTCTACAACATAGTGAGTATGGTTGACAATACGGTATTGTGCTCTTCAAAATTTGTTAAGAGAATAGATATCATGGTAGGCATTCTTATCACAAACAAAATCAAAGGGATAAAAGGAAACTTTAGGAGGTGGTGTTGTGTCTGTTACCTTCACGGTAGTGATGGCATCATGGGTGTTTGCATAAGCCCAAATTCATCTAATATAGATGTTAAATATGTGCAGTTCATTGTATGTCAATTATTCCTCAATAAAACTGAAAACATTCTGAAGGCTTAACAAATGCATTCATGCATATAAAAGGCACATGCAAGGAAGGGAAGCCCAAGATATGAAAAAAGGCAAAGAGTTTTGAATGATTAAATTAAAACTAATAGTTACAGAGGGCTAAGGTGGCCAAATACCTAAATGACAGAAGTAACTAAAGAGGAGATAATAAGGCAAAATATTATTAAGATTTTTTTGTTATTATACATTTAAAGTGAAAAGAGATTCTTTTAACCTGTGCCAAATGCAATATTTTATAACAAGAGTTTCCCTTTACTTTTCAATGATGCAACAAAAAATAACAAGAGCACATTTTCTTTTTCCTTCCTTCCTTCCTTCCTTCCTTCCTTCCTTCCTTCCTTCCTTCCTTCCTTCCTTCCTTCCTCCATCCCTCCCTCCTTCCTCCCTCCCTCTCTCCTTCTCTCTCTCTCTTTCTGTTTTTTTTGTTGTTGTTGTTGGAGTCTTGCTCTGTTGCCAGGCTGGGGTGTGCAGTGGCGCGATCTCAGCTTACTGCAACCTCCGCCTCCTGGGTTCAAACTAATCTCATTCCTCAGCCTCCTGAGTAGCTGGGATTACAGGCATGTGCCACCACACCTAGTGAATTTTTGTATTTTTAGTAGAGACAGGGTTTCACCATGTTAGCCAGGATGGTCTTGATCTCCTGACCTCATGATCTGCCCACCTTGGCCTCCCAAACTGCTGGGATTACAGGTGTCAGCCACCGAGCCCAGCCACAAAGGCACATTTTCTGAAACCTTACGTCTCTGCTCTTATACCGTTACTTGTACATTGCCTCACTGTGATTTGATTTCCTTTCCAAATTCCCTGTATTTTTGGCTGCTGCTATGTAGATGATTAACACATCGTCTTATTGACGTTACTTCAAAATATGACTCAATTCTGTTGTAATAATTTGATGATAGAAATTCCCTTGTGCTCCTTATTCCCTAATTAAAGATATTGCTTATCAATATAGCTTTTCCTTTGTGCTGCACCTGTGTTCAATGCAGCCAATCACAGAGTAGGTAATTTATTTATTCAGTTTCCTTCTTATATAGCACTATCAATTTCCAATTTTGATATTTATGAGTGTGTTAGATAATTAAGATCTCTTTGTCTCAGATTTCCTGTTCATACACACACAAATAATTCTTATACTACCAGGCTGTTATGAAAATTATATAATAATGTACATGCAATGGCACATATAACAAGTATTGGAAAGAAATTTGCTATCATTTATTATAAATCTGAGATTTAGAGAAAAGTGTATTTGAGACATGGAGTTTATGTTAAGTGTATTTGAGATACAGAGTTTATGTTATAATTTTCAACTTTCTACATCAGACAGTACAGAAATTAAAGGGTGACATATCTGTCAATCCTCAATCCAGAAACTCAGAACCAAATTGTTAAGCAGAATATTGCTAGGTAGAGGGAGAATCTGGGTTTCCTTGAATATAGCATATTGTTTAGATTTGACTTGGTAACATAAAAATATTTTAAACAATATAAAACAAAATGTATAAAAATTTTCAAGAATGAAGGTCTATAAATCTACATAAAATAAAATAAATTGTCTTAATTATACAGGCACACACACAAATAAGATGATATAACGTTTGAAATTTGTTTCAAAATTCAAAATAATACAGTGATGGTGGGGAGGGTTAGTGAAAGGGTGATATTACAAACAGAATTGGCTCTGAGTTGATGACTACCATATTTATATACTTGCATAGCTACATAAATGTTAATTATGCAATGAAAATGCAATAGTTGGTGTTCCTTTTTTATCCTTTCAAAAACAGTGGTAGTCAAATGACCTTCCTATGTTCTTGATAGTTTTCTTGTTTATGTTGCATCATATTAACAGCATTTTAAATTTATTTTTTAATGGATCAGCATTTATGATCAGTCTCTCCTGCTGCCTTTCCTTGTTTTTCTTTTTTTCTGTGTCTTTCAGAGATAGTTCATTCACTTATGAAGCTTTATGTTATCACCTCATGGATAATCTGTTTCCTACATTTCTGTTTCTGGGTGACAGCTTTCTTAGTAGCTCCTGTGTGGAACAAGTCCTTTGTATTCTGGTTTATAATTGGCTCCCTGGCCACACAGTTTCTCCCCAGAGGTTTTTTTTTTTTTTTTTTTTTAAGTGTTGGGAATTTCTTAACTTCTTTCTGAAGCTTTACCACACACTCTTTCTTTTTTATCCTTTCTGCTTACTGTCTTTATGAAATGAAGTTATGCAAGAAAGATATCTCTCCAGGCATTATAATGTTTTTACCCTGAATACAACGCTTATGTAGGCTGTGATTTTTTTTTTAAGCAGAAGGTGGGTCTCATGACCATTCTAAATTCATGATAGATTTTTATTTGCTTCATGAGAGATCTAATTTAAAGTACACTTCTATACACACATTTAAGGCTCAGAATTTTAATATTGTATGTATATATATAGAGAGAGAGCATCAAAATCTATTACTTTCATGATCCATACAATTCAAAAGAAATCATGGAAAGGTCATGATTCATTTTCACAAGTACCAGTGAAGAGTGTGCACATATCAGTTGTTTCACTCTTATGTCCAGAACCTTGCAGGCTCTAGAAAATACTTCTTTTTTTTTTTTTTTTTTTGACAGAGTCTCACTCTGCCACCCAGGCTGGATTGCAGTGGTGCAATCTCGGCTAACTGCAAACTCCGCCTCCTGGGTTCAAGTGATTCTCTTGCCTCGGCCTCCCAAGTACTTGGGATTACAGGCATGCACAAATAGCAAATTTCTGTATTTTTAGTCGAGATGGGGTTTCTCCATGTTGACCAGGCTGGTCTTGAACTCCTGGCCTCAAATGATCCACCTGCCTTGGCCTCCCAAAGTGCTGGAATTACAGGTGTGAGCCATCACAGCTGACCTAAAATACTTCACTTTTAAAAACAACTTTTCATGAGTTTTTTTTTTTCTCATGTAAATAAATGTTTGCCTCAGTCACAAAGCATCTGATACCCCATTTAAAATGGGAAAATATTATAATTTGTAAAATGAGAAATTTGAACCACTTGCTATTTGAAGATGAAAACAAACATCCTCCTATTACCCATTGCAATCTTGATAATGCTTGAATACATTGTTAACGTGAGCTTTCAGGGAAAATAGTTCCAAACTATGGTGAAAATATAATCTGGATATCACACCCAGTCTTAAGCCCTATACAGTTGAAGGAATGTCTGCAGGGAGTAGAGGTCAGAAATCTGTATCTTACTAAGAATCTCAAATGGTTCCTTGTACATGCAAAAACTGCCTGGGAACAACATATATTTTCAGTATTAAGGCCACTTTTCCCAACATTTTCAAAGCCAAGAAATCTCATGCATCAATTTCCATGAAGAAAAATTTTCCACCTGCTGTGTTTTATTTTTTCCCCTTGATTGAATTTTATGAAATATAAAAATACGCTATTCTCCTAACTACATCTGTCAAAGGAGTTTAGGACCAACCCCCCCAGTGTATATCCTAATTCCATAATATATATTTTATTCTGATTATTAAATTTAATCCTTTAGAATATTTGGATAACAAAGCAAATATGAAACTGAAAGAAAACGAAATAAATGCTGAACATATGTGTTTCTCTTTTGACTCTTCATTCTATGTATTCATATCTATATAGCATTTACAATACAATTTACATCATACATTCAGTTTTTTCTTAACATTCTAAATTTATTACTTGATATTTTTAATAAAAACACATTCATATGGTTTAAAGGTAGAGCTATAAAATTATATAAAGTGAATATTCTCCCTCTTACTACTGCTTCCTGTCTTCACTGATACCTATAATATCTCCAGAAAGTACATTGCCAATGCCAATAGTTTCTTATATATCCTTCCAAAAAATTAATGTGGTGAGTATATGCATAAGAATACACATTATTTGATGATTTGTTTTTACATAATTATTTGTTTACTGTATACGTCATTCAAAACTTGACCAATGGGATGAATATGTATGTGTGTTTGTTTTTTCTCTATAAACCAATTATCATCTACAATATTAGGATTTTATATTTTGTTGTTGATTTATGAAAAAAGTAGGGTCTTACAGGTTTAGAGAATGTTTTATTTCCTTTACATTAATCTTGCATAATCCTTTTCTTCAGCTTGCTTATTTCCTGTACTTTGATTTTTATCAGAGTGCTCATCTTATAATTTGTATAAATTCTTTACCATGTAAAAATAAATAGTATTTGTCATGTTATTTATTTAATGCAAGATATCAGTACTCCATTTGTGATTTTATGTCAGCATTTAATTTTTAAAAAAGTTTTCTTGATATCAATTCAATTTTAGTTTTTGCACTTGTCTCCTCATTTGTGACATTTAGCTGATTAGTTATTAGGCTCATGATAAACAGTTACATGTAGGTAGTAGTATGCTAGTAAATGTTTAACAACCAGCTCTCTGGAGAAATTAGAAAACTCTGACATATGCATTTGACAACTTTTATAGTGTAAAGCACTTTATAAAAAACTACACATTGTACACATTGCCCATATGAAACCCATGTTAAACTACTAGCATGATATTTAGCAGCTCATCAGATTCTGAAATTTTTTCATTCAGCTCTCACCTACCACAAAGTATATGCTAAATACATGTTTCTTCTTACAGTTGTTGTTTGTGTTTTCTAATAATTTTATGCTTTTTTTTTTTACTTATGTTTTTATTCCATTTGGAATTCCTTTTGACTTGAGTTGAGTGATTAGTTTCTAAATTGTTTTTATGACTTTCAGAAATAAAACAAACTGTTTTAGTTCATTTTAATAAAAAACAGACTCATTTTCCTTTGGTTTATGATCATGGATTATTTTTCACCTCTTAGCCATCACACATTCCTTCTGCAAGAAACAAAATCTATGAAAACTAGTGGGAGTCATTTTATTTATGAAGATATCAAATAAGATTAATAGTCCAAAGACTATTCACCATTTAGAATTTGAAAGGAATAGTTCTCTCATATATATATATATATATATATATGTGTGTGTGTGTGTGTGTGTGTGTGTGTGTATGTGTGTGTGTGTGTGTGTATATATATATATGGGGGTGTGTGTGTGTATATATATATATTTTTCAACTTTTAGATTCAGCAGGTACCTCTGCAGGAGTGTTACATGGGTATATTGTGTACTGATGAGGTTTGGGGTATGACTGATCTTCTCATCTAGGTACTGAGCATATTTCCCAATAGTTAGCTTTTCAAACCTTGCTCCCTTCCTCTCTCCCCCTTCTAGCGGTCCCCAGTGTCTACTGTTGCCATCTTTATGTCCCTGAGTACCAAGTGTTTAGCTCTGACATAATTATAATTGAGAATAGGCAGTGTTTGGTTTTGTGTTCCTGTGTTAATTTGCTTAGGATAATGGCCTCCAGTTGCATTCATGTTGCTGCCAAGGACATTATTTCTTTCCTTTATATGGCTGTGTAGTATTCCCTAGTGCATAGGTTCTGAGGCAGGAGAACAGAGTTTGGAGGCAGAGAACTTCAGGCTAATTTGTGCTGACTTCCTAAAGCTGAATCAAAAGGAAAACACAAAGGTATGCAGGTAGGGCATCTAAGGCCAAATCGTGATAATTTCCTAAAGCTGGATCAAAAGGGAGACACTTAGGTCTGAGGGCAGGGAACCTATTAACACCAACTTCCTAAAGCTGGACCAAAAGGAAAAGCCTCATCTCCCAGGTCCAAGTAACAGAGGATCAAAGTCTTCTCTCCCTACAATCCTCCTCCTTCCAATAGGTCTCAGATAGAACAGAAAGGTGCCCTGGGCCAAACAAGGGCCATCCGTTCATCTGCATAGGGCACTAATTCACTCCGGCCCTGTTGATCCCGGGGCCAATTCACCTCAGTTGTTCATTAGCCAGGGGCCAAATCCTTCATCCAGATAAGGGGTAGCCAATAGGGACCGCAGAAAGCTTTGTAACTGGGCCCTTAAGCCACTTGCTGGGGCCCACTCTCACCCTGTGAAGTGCCTTCTTGCTTTAATAAATCTTTGCTTTTGCTGCTTCATTCCTTCATTTTGTTACTTTGTGCGTTTTGTCAATTCTTTGTTCAAAACACCAAGGACTTGGACAACTCACATTCAAGGCCTTCCTTCCAGTAACACATACCACATTTCCTTTATCCAGTCCACTGCTGATGGGCATCTAGGTTGATTCCATGTCTTTGATATTATGAATAGTGCATGCATATTTACATATTTATGGTAGAATGACTTATGCTTATTTGTTTATATATCCCAGAGCAATAATGGGATTGTTCTGATGAATGGAAGTCCTATTTTTAAATTCTCTGAGAAATCTCCAAACTGCTTTCCACAGCAGCTGAACTAATTTACATTCTTAACCAAAAGTGTGTAAGCATTCCATTTTCTCTGCAACCTTGTCAGCATCTGTTATTTTTTGACTTTTTAATAATAGAGGTAAGATGTAAGATGATATCTCATTGTGATTTTGATTTGCATTTCTGTTATGAATAGTGAAGTTGAGCATTCTTCCACATGTTCGTTGGCCACTTTTATGTTTTATTTTGAGAAGTGTCTGTTCATGTCTTTGCCCACTTCTTTTTTTTGGTTGTTGAATTATTTAAGTTCTTTACAGATTATGGATATTAGAACTTTGTCAGTTACATAGTTTGCAGATATTTTCTCCCCTCCTGCATGTTGTCTGTTTATTCTGTTGTTAGTTTCTTTTTCTGTGCAGCTCTTTAGTTGAATTAGATTAGATGGCTGCAGGTGTGCAGATTTATTTCTGGGTTCTCTATTCTGTTCATTTGGTCTATGTGTCTGTTTTTGTACCAGTACCATGCTGTTTGGGTTTCTATAGCCTGGTAGCATAGTTTGAAGTCAGATAATGTGATGCCTACAGCTTTGTTCTTTTTGGTTCTGATTGCTTTGGCTATTTGGGATCTTTTTTGGTGCCATATGATTTTTAGAGTAGTTTTTTTCTATTTCTGTGAAAAATGGTGTTGGTAGTTTGAAAGGAATAGCACTGAATCTATAAATTGCTTTGGGTCATATGATCATTTTAATGATACTGATTCTTCCCATCCATGAACATGGAATGTTATTCCATTTGTTTATGTCATCTCTGATTTCTTTCAGCAGTATGTTGTAGTTCTTCCAGAGATCTTTCACCTCCTTGTTTAGAAGTATTCCTAGGTAATTTGTTGTTTTTTATTTTTTGTTTTTGAATGGCTATCGTAAATGATATTGCATTCTTGATTTGGCTCTCAGCTTGAACATTATTTGTATATAGAAATATTGTTGATTTTTGTACATTGATTTTGTGTTGTGAAATTTTACTGACGTTGTTTGTCAACTCCAAGCACTATTTGGTGAAGTCTTCAGTGTTTTCTCAGTACAAAATTATACTGTTAGGGAAGGGAGATAGTGTGACTTCTTATTTTCCTCTTCGAGTGTCTTTTCTTTCTCTTGCCTGCTTGCTCTGGCTAGGACTTCCAGTACTATTATATGTGGAATAGAAGTGGTGAGAGTGGGCATCCTTGTCACGTTCTCGTCTTCAAAACGAATGCTTCCAGCCTTTGCCATTCAGTATGATGTTGGTTATCGGTTTGTCGTAGATGGCTACTATTATTTTGATGTGTATTCCTTCAATGCCTAAAATCGCCTGAGAGTTTTTATCATTAAGGGATGTTGGATTTTACTGAAAGCTTTTTCTGCTTCTATTGAGATTAATATGTGGTTTTTATTTTTAATTCTGTATATGTGGTGAATCATATTTATTGATTTGCATCTGTTGAACCAACCTTGCATCCCAGCAATGAAGCCTACTTGATTGTGGCAAATTAACTTTTTCATGTGCTGCTGGATTTGGTTTGCCAGTATTTTGTTGAGGAATTTTGTGCCTATGTTCATCAGGAAGATTTGCCTGTAGTTTTCTTTTTTCATTTTTTCCTAATGATTCCTTATTATACAAACTTATTTACTAATGAGAAGACTGAGAACAACATACTTTAACTACCTTGAAAAAGGACCTACAACTAAACAGTAATATATTGAGTTATTTGGTTCCCAATATAGCACTATCCACCTATCCCCTTGTTTACTCTGTGAATTTGGGGCCCAATCAAATGTTTAATGTGGAATTTTTGATGATTTAATAGGTATGAAACTGATAAAAATAACATTACATAGAATAAAAAATAAAGTGTATGTTTTGTGCATATTAATAAATTTCAATGAATATATTTAAACAATTCAATTCATTCTTATATTGCACCAACCTTCTATTGAAGAAGATATGACTTCTAACTATCAAAAATTGTAGAAAAATGTAGAAAACTTATGATGACAAATTATCTGTTCAAAACTTGAGCTTCACTAGTCTTCTCTTAGAATTAACATCTCCTCTCTCCTCTGTCTTTTATTTTCTGATGTTTCCTATCCATTCATTAGGTCCAGATGGTACCTCATAAATATTCAAGTAGACAGCTATTTGGATAAAGTTAGCACAAAGATGTTAATATTTAAAAATTATTTTTTAAAAGTTTTTTTGTTGAGGACCTCAAATTCGGGTAAAATTAATTACATGATTGCTGGTAATAAACAATTCTCCTGGCAGAATATAGTTGAGTGTGACTTATTAAAATGATTGTTGTTAATACACAGATTCATTATATTAGACACATGATTCTTAAGTAATGCCTGGTAATTATTAACTGGTGCTTATATGAAGCCACTATGTTGGCTTAGTGATTAGATATTGATATGTGAATCTTCCTAAACTTATTACTGCTGCTGCCATTTAACATTACAAAATTGTGATAATAAATGAGTTTAACAAAATATTGTCCTATTGGTTAAAGTATCTATCATGGGAGAGATAGATCATTTCTAGTGAGTTGATTAAGTCTTTGAATATCCATTACCCATCATACAGTTTAAGAATTCCCAGGAGATGACAGAATCATCTCTAGGAAAAAATTATTTGGTAATGTAAAGGTCAGAAAACTTGTATTTTGCCTCAAGATATCTGTGCGATAAATATGCTTTAAGAGAAGTCTACACTAGCATTGAATAAATAATTTTTTGTTTAAAGAGTGAGCCCAAACTGTTAAGAAAGATCTGAGTGTATGATATCACACAGAATGCTATTTCAAAATTTTTTGGTTTTGTAATTTTATGTACATATAGTATTTATAATATGGTTGTATTTAATTATAGAATTACATAATTAAACAATATAAAATCATGTACTCAAATGTTTACATAAAATATAATTTCACAAGCATAAATATTGTAAAATGAATATTTTGATGCATTTATCATATTCAAAGTTTATTAGAAGTATTTAATCATAAAATCACTACAGAAACAAAATTTAAAGTTATGTTTTATGTATTGGGGAAATATTGATGCTACAAATGTACTCAAGAAAACAGAAAACTTAAATATACATAAATCAGGGATAAAGTCAGTGAATTGAAGAAAGAATTATCCCCCGTAAATCACATGTTAGCATTGTTGTGTTATTTTACACATAGGAAGAGTATCTTTATTGTATAAAATGCTCAAGAAAACAAAAGAGAAGGCAGTGTTTACATTATATGAAGCTAGTGTGAACTTGAAACAAAAGTATGACAAATAAACAGCCAAAAACCAATCCAATTATGAGTATAAAAAGATTAATGGATGAAATATAGTGAATATGTAAAAGAAAACAGACCATGACCAAATGCTTATTTTTAAAAAAGGGTGATTGAACATTGTAAAATAACATGATATATTTCATCACTTGGTGAGGTCAAAGAAAGGAACTATTTGAACATTTCAATATATGCCAAAATGTCAACTCTGTTTAAACAATAATTCTTCATAAAAGGAATTCTTAATGCCTCCTTTACAGAGATTAGCTTTATGAGCTTGAAATGGTACACATACACCCACATACTGCCAAGTTTACTTACTATATATGGTATATGAATACATGAGCATATATAATATATAAGTACATACATACATATGCATATGTTAAACATTTACAGCTATATATATTTTATTACAGCTATATACATTGTATATATATACAAATGTATATATATACATTTACAGCTATATATATTTTATTACAGCTATATACATTCATATTTATGTGTATTTTGACTGAAGATAAAGAAAATATAGGCTTGTCTTTAGTATCTTTTAATAATGTTTGAGATGTTTATATTACTGCAATAAAAATTGGAGAATTAATATGAAACACAAATATTCAAAAAGACAACATTTTTATTTACCTAAACAATCAATTGAAATGTTATTAGAACTAATAAGAATTCAAGTAATATGAGTTAATGCCAAATAATTATGCAAAAATATTATATAGCAGTCCTTACTAATTTGCTTATAAATTTTTAGAAGTTTCACATTGTTCACTATTGTTGCTAAATTGATCAACAAATAGAGCAAATCTAATAATATATGCATGAAACTTATGTTAACACTATAATCTTTATTAATGCCTTTTTAAAGTTGACTTTCAAACCTTTGAATAAATGGAGAGATGTTTTATGATTCTGTATGGGAGAACCAAATGCTGGTCCGCAATACCTACATCTGGCATACAAAATACTAGTCTTTTCCTAACATTACCAATCTTTAAAATCTACCAATCTTTTTAGAAAGTTGTTTTGTTACAGACCCTTACATGGACTTTTGTGACCTATTTGTGACCTACTTACAGATTTTTTTCTCCCCTCTTAGGGCCAAAATAGCATATTTGATTACAAGTCTTTACTATAGACCTTGTACAAACTTCACGTAGTATTGATCCCATATTAACTTCTCAAAGTATAAAAATTTCCAAGTTTTGAAACACATCTGGTTCAGAAAGTTTTGGATAAAAGATTTTAAGACATCTTTCTTCTGTAAATTGGTTTACAAATTCAAATTCAATGGAAAACTGCAATTCCAAATATATTTTTTGGAGAGTGTGTCAGTGTAGAAAGGTTCTTCAGTTTCAAGAATCCATAGACAAGAATAATAAATGTATTTTTGAAAAAAATGATTATTAAGGAGGAATGTACTCTACCAGATATTAAAACCATTAAGATATTGTTTCTTAATAGAAAAGAGGCCCCCACAGGGAAGGAGAATGACACAATGAACCCACATTTCAAGCTGGTTTCCCAGTATTTGTGGAGTCTAGACTTTTAACAGGTAAATGTAGCTATTTGTGGCATCAAAGATTCTAGGTGCCAAATTTCCTTTACATTGCTTTCCAAACCTCTGAGATATTTTCATCTTATCTAGTCAAAAAAAAAATTTATTGCAGCCTGAGGAGAAAAACAATTTCAGTTAGAACAGAAGCTTAAACATTGTAAAGGTGATGATAATGACAATATAACTACAATGTGTGGGTATTCCAATCAATAGCCAGTGAATAGCAAGTGAGACTGAGAAAATGGTGCAGCATAGACATTTGGTGAAAAAAATCATAACTGGAACATTCTTGAAAGCATAACTCTGAGAAAGATATCATAATTACTTCTAAGGAGAATTTTCTTTCTGTGACATCTATTTATTCCTGAGACGTCTTAGGCCAACTTAGTGGAATTGGCAGGATTGAGGCATGTTATTACCTCAAAACTGTCTGATGCTCCTAAATCCAGTTTGGAACAGTTTGAGGGCCAGGTTACTTGTGTATATTAGGATCATGTGGGCAAAAATGCTGGTGAAATTAACTGGGAGTTTCAGCTTTGTTATTGGCACATTGGGGAATTTTCCTGGTATCAGATATGTGGCTGCATAGATGAGCTATGCCTGTTTAAAAGTGGTTCATCAATCTATAAGCAAATTTCCTTTCCCTGACTGGAAATGTTCATTTTACCAGATCGGTAGTTATCATTGCATTTGGCCGACTATTTTGATGGTTTCTTCGCCTTACTTTCTGGAAAGGTCCCAGTGCTAATGTCAAGAGGAGGTTTGGCCAGACAGCAAATTTGCTCCAAACTTTGCTGTATATCAGATGATCCCATGATGCTTGCAGCCTGGAACAGTTCATCATAAAGGTAACCTCATAATACCATCCTTCTATTACCCCGAAATGAAGGATCCGCCAAGCCCAACTATGGAGACAGCTTATAGGACTCTGGGATATGTTGGCTGAGCATATTAAATAATTAAAATGAGATTCTAACAATAGTGAGCAAAGGTGAATATTAACTTTGCAGAAAACTATGCGATTGTACTTTTCAATATGCTCTGACTGCAGGGGTACTTGAAGCATTGCCTTTTAAATATTTTCTTAAGTAAGAAACCACTATTGATATGTATATAAGTAATGCAAAAAGATATATTCTGAAGGTTTTAATGAATATGTTCTCATTTTCTTTATAAGGGAGAGAGGGGACAAAATCACTTACGCTGAAGCAACTTTAAGCACTACACTGGAGATTTCAAGATAGGCAAATTCTAACATGTTTCTGACTTATGGACACACAAGTAGATATCTACTCTCAGACTCTGCTTATCCTTTTTTTTTTTTTTTTTTCCCTTTGGAGGAGTCGGGCTCTGTCTCCAGGATGGAGTGCAGTGGTGCGATCCTGGCGCACTGCAACCTCTGCCTCCGGGTTCAAGCAATTCCCCTGCCTCAGCCTCCCAAGTAGCTGGGACTGCAGGTGCGTGCTACCACACCCGGCTGATTTTTTGTATTTTTAGTAGAGACGTGGTTTCACCATGTTAGCCAAGATGATCTCAGTCTCCTGACCTCGTGATCCGCCCTCCTTGCACCTCCAAAGTGCTGGGATTACAGGCGTTTGCCACTGCGCCTGGCCAACTCTCCTTATCTTTTGCTAGTTTATATTCCCAAGATCCATGGTCTAGAAAATAATAAGGACTTTATACATCTTGCTAAGGTAATAACAGAGGGACATCTGGAACAATTTGGTCAGATATTTATTTATATTTATATCTATATCTATATCTGTATTTATCTCTGTGTGTATTAACCGCCCCATTGATTTTGTGTCAAGCATGGATTCCTAAGAGCTCAATGGTTATATAACATTAGAAGCTGAAAACAAATTAGGAGTGAATAGCAGACTGCAGGCTCAAACCATCAGAATATCGAGGTTGTTCAGTATATCAATATTTGCAAACACTTAAAGGTTTAAGATATTGTAAGTCCCAAATTTTCATATCAACCTAGCATGGAGATCAAAATAAGAACAGGCTCAAGTTAAAAATGCTTACATGGAAAACACCCAGAGTACAAATATCTCACCTTTGTCATGAGTATGGGTATGCTGAGCTGGCTTAAAGGTAAAGGGACAGAAGACAGAATTGGTGTTCATGACTTTCATCCAGAACCAAGCACATCAATCCATCATCTTTGCTCTAGGCTGCCCTCTCAATTTATCAGCCAGACTAAGTTCTGCTATAGATCTTCCAGGTTTGGCATTTCTGTTGACCTAAATTTCTAGCTCTTGAACTCTGTTTATTCTTTGCTTTACAACTTGTGTCCCCCTGGGTATGATATTTTTAGACTGCCTTCTTAGTAACTGACCTTCTGACCTAGACCTAGAAATATCTCTCTACTATAGCTCCGGAAAGACATTCTCAAATGTTGAACAGAGTAATGAGATACCCTTGACAGCAACATCAGACAGCATTTAAAACTACGGATGTCCGAACCATGTATGTTTTGTATATCACACCTGAGAAAAGTTAAGGGATGAGTATTAATTTGTAGCTCATACAAGCAACTCTTCCAAAGCCTAAGAGTTACGGACAAGGAATATGGATGTCTTTATATTAATCGGGTCTAGTAAAAGTATAAACCTGGAAGAATCTTGCTTATAAGTTAGATTCACATTTCCCTCAGAATATTCTTACCAAATATCAATTTTCACAGGTGAACTTCTCCAGAAGCAATATATCAAGCAATTAAAGATTTAGTTTGATATTAAAGAATTTAAACTCACTTCATTCTTCTTGAGAAACAATCTACATGCTCTCAATACTCAGATGTAGATGTAGATAGAAATAGAATGCTTTTAATAATTAAATGTAGGCAGAAATCAAGTAACTATCATTGAAGAGAAAGAAATATATAGACACTGGGAAATTGGTAGATTGTTGGAATTAAAATTTTCTCCAAACACTACCGTTGCAACATCACCACAGCTTAAATGCCTATATGAATGTTTATGGGTGTGTGTGTGAGTGTATCTCCACATATATATGTGGATATATATACACATACACATATATATATGTGGAGAGAGATATATATATTCTTTGTTATTGCATGTGAATAAGGGAACCTATATAAATGCATAATGATGATCTTCATTCCTCAGTTATTCACAATACAGAAAAATATGGATCTGTGTTTTCCCTAAATATGCAGATATTTTAAAAATCCTACACCTCCTCTACTATAGACCACTGTCTTCATATACACTAAAATGTTCTACTCTAAAATTATTTCTACTTTCTTTATAGACTACATTTCTAAATTTCTGTTTCAAACAGTATTTTAAGACATATACCTACTTTGATTTGCTCTCTCTGCTCTTACGTGACTTCTTTAGTTCTTTAATGCTTCATGTGAAATTTCAAAAGTAGCATGAGACATCTTGCTCTATTGTTTACTTCTGCATTTTTGTTCATCTCTAGCTTTTAAAATCTGTATTCTGTCTTGTTTCCTTACCACAGCCTGAAATCCATTTTATTGTCATTTTTTTTCCTGTATCTTCCTGAAGTCTCATGTTTATGCTTTTCCATTTATGTTTTTATGACAGGAAACTGTCCTGAATTCACCTGAATGTGGATGTGGTTTCTATTTTACTCCTTGGATAAGAAACCAAAGTACTTTTATTAAAAAGACATCTGTTGAACTGGAAATGAGAAGAAAAAATAAATAAGGTTATATTTTCTAATTTGGACTCTGAATTTATTTCTGTCTTATGTTTTAATGTTTATGACATTTTCTTCATCTATTTACTCTATAACATACTACACATGTCTTCACATTTCTCCTCAAATCTCTAACACCTCTCCCTCCCTACAAGCCTCAAACAATGATCATGCTTACTATTTTATTGACTAATATAAGCAATTACATGAAAATATATTTGCTTCCCCACAGTCCCTTTCAACCCACCTGCATTGTAATTCCTTGCTTTCACTGCTATGGATGGCATTCAGCAGTCCCATTCAAAGCCAACCTGTTCACATGTTCACTAGATTCCATTATCTCCTTTCTACTCAGGAATCTTGCTCCAGAAATCTTTCTGTATTTCTCCCATATCAACAGTTTTCACACCATCCTAGATTGATTCTATGAGGTTGTAGTTTTCATTTTTTTTTTTTTTTCTGAGACAGAGTCTCGCTCTGTTGCCCAGGCTAGTATGCAATGGCACGATCTCGGCTCACTGCAACCTCTGCCTCCTGGGTTTAAGCAATTCTTCTGCCTCAGCCCACGAGTAGCTGGGACTACAGGTGTGTACCACCATGCCCGGGTAATTTTTGTATTATTATTATTTTTTTTAGTAGAGACAGAGTTTCATCATATTGGCCAGGCTGGTCTCAAACAGTTCTCATCTTTAAAATTTACTATTTCTTCACTCAACATTTCCCTTTCATTTCGGCCTGTTTGTCTGTTACCCATTAGAGCAAAATGCACAAGACAATTGCTCACATTTGATGATAATATTTCTCTTCTCCCACACTTCTCAGAGTCCACCATGCTACTGAAACAGCTCATGTTAGGGCTATCAGTTACCTCAATGCTGTTAAACCGAAGGTCGATTCTCATTGTTCTTACTTGATTACCGCAACTTCTTGATCAATAACTTCTTGAAACACTTCTTTTTTCCCATTTGCCTCATGGCGCATGACTCCATCCATTCGCCTCCTTGCTCTCTGGTAAATACTTTGTAGTCTCCTTTTCTGGCTTTTCCTCCTCCCACTGCTCTCAAAGTTGGGATGCTTAAAGGGCTCAGTGTTCTGACCTTGTTTCTCCCTTTACCTTAGTTGATCTCATTCATCACATAGATCATAAAAGGTAAGCAGAAAACCAATACCTGTTCTATATGCTGACAATTCTCAAATGTCTATCTCTTGCCTTGTTCTTTGCCGTGAAATCCAAACTGCCAAATTCAACACTAATTTGACATTTCTGCTTGAATGTATAAAACACATCTCCAGCTTGACATGCACAAAACTGAACTTTCAACACACACACAAACGCACACACACACACATCTGCTTTTCCTACAGTCTTCTCCATCTTAATAATTACAGTTTTATTATTCTGATTGTTCAGATTGAATATTGAATGTCTTAGAGCTAACCGTGTACATATATTTCTCTCTAAGGCTTCAACTAAACATCAGCAAATTCTGTGAGCTGTGCCTTCAAGATATAGAATCAGGTTAAACCTGTTCTTGTGATTCCCACCACTACATTCTTCTCCAAGCTACCAGTATCTCTTGCCTAGATTTTTAAAATATCCCTCTCACTGGTTTCCGTCTTCAGAACTTTCTATCCTCTGCAAGCGTTAAAATATCCTGTCTGCCTTACCCTATACTACCCTGTCCTACCCTAAAATATCCTTATCCTTTTTATCCCTCAAAGAGCTGTTCATCATCTGACATAAAAGATGTGGGCCTCTTCCTCTTGATTATGAAAGACTAAGGAAGACAAATATGTATGTGTTTGTGTACACACATACATGTATACATGAATTTATGTCAATAAATGTGCTGTTTGAATGAATGAATTGTTAAATGAAGGAATTATCATTGTGGTATATGGCCTTTGGAGGATGTGCTATTCCACATTTACATTTGTTACCAAGTGAGAAACCTTCTCCTGGTTTACTTAGCACAACAGTGACAAGCCCAGGTAATTTTTTAAAGTGTATAAATGACTTTAAAGTGTATAAATTCTCCAACTTAAACTTCAACAAGTCTTTGAGGTGACAGTGAGAATCCTGGTATTGCTGGTAGTGACTGTGATGAAGTTTCTACAACATTAAACAATGACAGTCCTCTTATTGTATTTTCTTTTGTATTTGTCAAAGTCACCCAAAGATACTTCTATTGGTTTTGAAAGTTGCCACTTTCACTGAATTAATAAGCAAATTCTATTGTGATAATTTTATGAGCAAATGATACTTAGATAGAGGATGGAAAGAACAAAGTATGGAACTGAGTTTTATAAACTGGTAAGCATTCGTAACAGAAAAAACTGGAGCAAACATTTCAAGTTACAGCTCAGAATCTCTTTAATAGCAAACTCCTTCTTCTTTTTTTTTTTTTTTTTTTTGAGAGGGTGTCTCGCTCTGTCTCCCAGGCTGGAGTGCAATAGCACGATCTCGGCTCACTACAACCTCCACCTCCGGGGTTCAAGAGATTCCCTTGCTTCAGCCTCCTGAGTGGCTGGGATTACAGGCGTGCACCACCACAGCCAGCTAATTTTTTTGTATTTTTAATAGAGATGGGGTTTCGCCATGTTGGCCAGGCTGCTCTTGGACTCCTGACCTCAAGTGATCTACCCATCTTGGCCTCCCAAAATGCTGGGATTACAGGCATGAGCCACCGTGTCTGGCCACCGCAAACTTCTTAATGAGGTCTTCATACTCAGTTATTTTATGAATTACTATTGGAATGTATATCGGTATGTCTGGGATTCTCAAGTATGTTTAAGAATTTGGTTGAAATAATTTTCAAACTCCTATCCAAATTTGACACTTTGATTCCCAGTCCACCAGAGGACCAGTTGATATTACCAGAATTGGGATCTTGGGGATAGTGTGTGGCATTTTAAAAGTCAGTTTTGATAGTGACACCAACATATTAACCAATGTAAGTTCCATACATCAAAACTCATCAGTGATTTTCCATTGTTAATTGAATAAAGCATAAGTTTTATACTGTTTAGTATATAATGCCATTTGATACGATTTCTAGTGTCTGCTATCAACCCTCCCAAATCTTTGCTCACAGTGTATTCTGTAACAAAACAGAATCACTTGAGTTCCAAGAATACATGACTGTTTTTGCATCTATGCCTTGATTCAAATGATTTCCTCTAAACTGGATGCTTTTCTCCCACTGAATTTATATCATGCAAGAGTCAGGTAGCATCTGATTGGTGCTAAGAAGATTTGGTCTTTTTGAAATCCCCTCTTTTTCACTCCCACTCAATGCTTTTTATATTATATTAAACATTTATATAGAAATGAATACACATGATTCTTAACTATTTGTGATGTTATAATCACCTTGAAGCTGTTTTTCTTTGAAAGTTTGTCCATACCTCAAGCTCTATTTCCCCATCACTTACTGACATTGGCAGGTTAAGGAAGATGGGAGAACATGGGACATTTAAATAACTTCTCAGGTGTTTCTGAAAAGCATTCACTGATGGAAGAAGACTGAACGAGATCTTGAATTCTTAGAAGGGATTAAAAATTTATAAATTTATTTTCTATTAAAAATAGCAATAACTGGAAACATAATCCGTTTATGATAATTTTGTTATTTTTAAAAGTCAGCAGATTTCATTATGTTTTTTCAATTATGACACTAGTCACCAGCCTCTCCCCACCCCTACCTCACTGTCCATTGACTCACTATAATTTAGCCAAACAGGAAGAGGTTATGAGGATCTTGTAGGTATGAGGCACATGTGTGTCTGACAACCTAAGACCTTTCAATTCTTTTTGCTCTGAGAAACATTATGTTTATACTCGTAATTAACGCAAAGAAGGATCTCACTTAAGAACTTTCCATAAAGTGTATTCCAAAGAATGGTGCTACTTCTCTTTGAAGCTTCTGTAGTATACAAGTATTTTCCCATACAGCAACCATAAAATTCCTCTAAGACAAATGCAGTATTAGAAGAATTTCCTTCTAGGTTACTTGACTTTCATTGCAGGCAATTTCAGTAAGTAAATCTGTAATTTCCTGTCTCTTTTGAGGACATACCTTTAAATTTCAACAATTTCTTATGCAAAGGCATCATTACATTCCCTTTGTCCACAGCCAAAACCTCAGCAGCTTTTGGGAGGGTAGAACAAGAGAAAAAACCCTTCAAGTTAAGATATAGTATATCTAATTAAGAGAGAAGCAAGTAACTTCCCAGTTGAAACCATAATGGTGTTTCTGTGTGGAATGATCTAGACAATGACTTCTAATTTTTTTCTAGGTAAAATAAGGAAAATAGGATATATTAAATACAGAAGGCAGATAATGGCCTCCTCTACAGAGTTGAATCTCTTTATATCAGAAACTTGTGGATATGTCAAAGATAACTGAGATTTCCGTTGGAATTAATGTTTCTGACATTAAAATTTGGGGATTATACTGGAATATCTAGGTAAACTCAGTATGAATCACAAGCATACTTAAAAGTAGAAGACACAGGCAGAGAAGAGTTACAGGGTGATGCAACTACCAAAGAATTTTTACAGAAATGCAATATTGCTGGCTTTGAAGATGGAGGAAGGAGCCCTGAGCCAGGGAATGCAGGTGGCCTCTGGATACTGGAAAAAGCAAAGCAACCAATTTTTCTCACAGAGCTTCCGGAAAGAAAGCAGCACAGTCAACAACGTGATTTTTATTCCAATGAGATCCATGTTGGACTTCTAACCTACAGAATTGCAAGATAATAAATTTATATTATTTTAAGTCACTGAATTTGGGATAATGTGTTACAGCATCAACAGGAAATTAATACATAATACATTCAGAATAGCCTTTTGTAATATTATGAGTGGACATGAATGATTTGTTACTTATTTCCTAAATAAAGTATAAGAGAGGTTCTGAAATCTTCAATAATGATCTGACAGAGAGTTCCTTGACCTTTTACTAATTGTGCCTGTCTTGGCTTTTTATATTCATAAACTATGTATATTTACTTGTATGTGGCATTTCAAAATGATTTAAATATATGGACTTAAGTCAGAGCAAAGAGTGAAGATGATGTTTTGCACTTAAACCTGCTTTAATATCTAAAGTTTGACTGAATCACACTCTAACTAACTTCCTGGCTGTGACATTCCATCCTCCACTATTATCTCAACATTAATTTGAAAAAATATGGGGGGTGATTATGTTAAGTAAATATGTAAATTTAACATCATTGTTACTTTTTATCATAGGTTTTTCTAAAACAGATAATAAATTTATCAATGTGAAGGAAGGAGCCATTTCAGTAGCTCCTGAGCTATCTTTGGATACACAACTTTGGAACACAACACAGTTGAGAATTATTTATTCTCACAGTTATTTTTAAGTATGGATTTCTCAACCTTCCCAAGAAAAAAGGACAGGACTAGGACAGGTGGGCTAGCATCTTGTCGATAGAAAATCTGAGTACTAAAATGGCTTCCAAGGGAAGTAGAAACACATTTGCCTTCATTGTGTGGGGACACAGTTCATCCAGCACATCCTTCTGTTGATGTTACTAATCATAGTAGATAAATACAACAAAAATATATTGTAAATATGAACAAATAAATCAGTATTTGTTGTTTATAGTAAAAATATGAGCAAAATTACATTTCTATATATGCACTAAAATTCTTATATAGTAGTGTCACTGAAGGCTAAATTAGGCTGAATGTTTAGGATAAAAGAAACTAAAATCAAGAAAAACATCAAGTTTTTGAAGTGATACTGAATATCTCCCAAAACATGGTTATATAATAACTTCATTCAAGTTGGATCCCTAGCCCATGTTATAATGAGATTGCTATGGGCAGAACATTTTTTAGTCTTTGGCACTTGTTAATAAAAGAGAGGATGTGCATTTTAGACCAGATCGTTTTATTCTTCATTTTATAACTAAGAAATGGAGAGGACACATGCTACAATTAATCATAGTAAAGTTCTAGCTTAACGCAGGCATTAACTTCAGACAAAAATAAAATAGTACCATGTTTGTTCCTGGTCACACCTATCTACCTCCATTATCAAAAATCACTGCTTTTTGTTTCAACACTTTGTGGCTCTGGGTCAATTTCACTACAGTAAATAGCTATTTACTATGCTCTTCTACTGTTCAAATGATTGAGTTGTCTCATTAAAATTGATAACTACAATAACAGCTCTTCAGTGATGAATTGAAATTTCAGATAAGTTCTGTATGCGACATTTTTTTTCAACTTTTTTTTCTCCCTAGGGAAATCAGAGACTGTGTCAGAGAAAAACTGACATGTAAAATGTGTCTTAATTTTTTTTAAAGTAGTTAATGTGGTAAAGTTAGAAACGTGTTCTAAACAGAATGAACAATGGAAACTACAACAGAAAAGTTGGGAAAATGTAACTAGACATTTGTTTGAATAACTTTATTTAAATAAATCTAAAATTGGTTTTCCTTTCCATATGTCACTTTCCAAGCATGTATTCCAGTGTATATACGTGTGAATGTATATGCTGGTGGCAGAGAGGGAGAAGGGCACAGTGGTGGAAAGGAAGAGAGAAGGGTACACTAACTGGAATGAAAGCTGTCATTGCTAAGATACGGCTTGAGGAATGCACCATCCATTCATTAATTGTAAGATATGGTTTGAGAAATGCACTCATCTACTCCTCCATTTATTCAATAAATATTTAATGAGCACCTAATATATTACCCAAAGTAGTTTAGGAGCTGGTAAATTCATGGTGAAATGTACCTATGTCAGATATATCTTGTGTATTTGGGGGATTGCACAGAGCAAATAGATTTGACCAACTTAATTTATATGAGACAATTTATTTCCGATAAGAGTTTTGGAGACAGAGTGTGTGGGGATACATTTGGAATGATGGGGTAAGAGAAAGGTTGCATGTTACCTGTTTTTGACATTAATCACTTGATTCAGTTTCCTAGAAACATTCCCAGGACTTAAGGAGAGAGGATCTGTAATTTGAAACTAGAGGAACTGCTTTCACGTTGGACCTTATGTAGTACCCACTTAGATCCAGATAACAAAGTGTCTTACAGAGTCAGGAAGAGGTGCATTTTAGTACTTTTGCATAGAAGAACCATGGCTTTTGCATTTGGAATGCAATGATACCTTAGTCACTTGAAGGTTTGTAGCTCTGGAGTGTTAGGAGCCAAAAGCCTTGACATAAACATCAGTTCCATCAGGGCTGATATCAAAAGGCTATCTCAAATGGTAGAATAAGTAGTAGGAGTAGGCATCCTAAAAGACTTTCTGGAAGAGTTGGGTGAGATTTTATGGGAATTTAAATTTAGAGTTGCTAAGACATGTCTTTGTTTATCTTTTGCTGACTAGTTCTGACTTTTCAAATTAAAAAAAAAACTTTTAACCTAAATTTTACCTTTATGATCACTAAAATGAAATTATAGTAGCCACTTTTAGGGATTGTTCTGAGAATTACATTAGATAAAGCAGAAAAAGTGGAGTTTTTAAACAGTATATACTTATTTTTAATTTTGTATTGATACATAATAGTTGTTCATATTTTGAGGGTACATATAATTTTTGATACATAGCTACAATGTGTAATGATCAAATCAGGGTTGAATTCATTTTGTATTGCATACAAAAGTAAATGAACTCTGGAAAATAGATTTGTGTTTCAATTATAATTAAAAAGTAAATATTAAGAAAAAATTAAGTATTTTTCTTAATATTTAAAATTAAAAAATTAAGAATTTTTGCAGAAGTAAATTTAAATGCTTTGAGATTGGAAATCTTTTAGAGCCAAAAAGTTTAGGTTTAATCTGACTATAAAACTGTACCCTCTTCACTTCAATGGGAAACCAGTAATTGTTAACATCAGCAAAATAATTTGCTTCTAAAAGATTGCCTTTTGGAGTTAATTATAAGATACAAGTAGTTTAGTTCTCTCATTAAAATGATATCCTTGTGGGAACCAGAGAATGGTCTGAAACCAGGCACTAGAAGGGCTAATATAACTTAAGTAACTCCTATTGATTTTTCCTAATCCTGAGAATTTTGGCCACAAATCAGTGACTTTGCCTTAGTAGCAGATGTCAATTTGTAAGGTCTAGCAGTCCCCCAAAGAAGAGAACATGTAGCTGATTTTAAACCTAATAATAAAGCAGAATCCAGCCTTCTGTCTTACCACCCTGCCATATTCAGAGCTTCAGGAAAAGTAATTAGCGTGGTGATGGGAATAGTCTCAGTGCTCCCCAAACTAAAATTTTTCATTATTACAGAACATTATTAAAATATATATGCATTACAAATACTAGGGCCAATCATTATGTTTATAGGTTCATATTAAACTAAGAGATTAAGAAACATAAGGCACTAGAAGTTTATATTGCATATAATTTACTTATTTATTCAAAAAGTTATATTAAAGATATAAATATTAATATTAACCCTTCTCTTTTCTAAAAAAAGCATAATTGGAGCAACAGACAAACCAAATAATATTTATAATGCTTTATTATTAATTCCATGCTAGAGGTATACACAGAATAATTTTTAAAAATTGTGCTAGAAAATCAGTAAATTCTCAGAAATATCACAGATTTTGCTGAGTACTGAAGGCAAAATTGGACTGAGCCAGATGAAGGAGTGTTACAATAATAAGAGTGGTCCCAGCAGAGAAGACAACACTTGAGGAAGAAGAAAGTATGAATATGATAACATGCCCATGGCCCTGCAAGTAAGCTGACTCACTTGGAGTAGAAGATGGGGCAAGGGAGGTAAGAGGGGACCGAAAATGACTCCATTTTGCTCAGAATCCATCATGGCCCATAAGTACAAAGAACTTTGAGGAATAGAGTATTGCATGGATGTGAAAGGGTTTGCTATTTAGAATTTATAATAAATACTTGTTAGAGTAGTATTCAGGGTTCCCTAGTTTCTGCTTAGGACACACAGATGACATTGATAATCTGTTGGGAGGTCTGCAAAATGAGAATTGAAGTCAATAAGTAAAAATTGTATGTACTTTCAGCCCAACAGTTAAGCAAATGTATATTTTGAGTGCTGAAATTTAGGAAATTGCTAAATATTAATCTTCACTTTTACTGTGGGTTTTGGTCAGTCTCACTTGTTCATTAGCACAGTAATTTCGCGATCCAGTGAAGATTACCAGTTTTGCCTAGCCAGATTTCTCAGAAATTCTCTGGCTTTGTCAAACATATGTAAACTGGAATGACTATTAACTTGTAAATTTGATCAATGTAGATAGTATATATATATCAATAATTTATAAACACAAAATAACTATTTCCAACAATAGCAACCTCTTTGCCTGACAAATCTACACATAGTTTTCAATGTCTCAGTTAAGAATGCTGTTGATATATTTTTTTACATTAGATTTATTTATAGATTTCAACTTATGGATTTTCATATTTAAACTTATCCTATTGGAAATTCAGTAGCTCACTATATCTGGCAAACATATTCTTAGGGTCAGCGAAATAGATACTACTTAAACGTTTTTAAAAATTAAAATATTACTTGAATATTATAAGGGATAAATATAAAGTTTTCAAAATGACACTTATGATATTGTATTTATTATGAAAAATTGTTTTTATTTTATGCACTTTATTGAAAAAATACCCCTTATTATTTAATAATTGCATGAGTTACAAACATTGTCACTGGGAGTTAGATAAACATAAAATGCACCACAGAGAATTAGCTATGGATGTACAACACAACTTACTGTTCAGTTTTCTTGTTAAAGACCAAAGTCTTGAACTAGTTCTCACATTTACAAAAGAAAATTGGTCATGAGATATCTTATAAAATCAAGAATGCAATCCCATTCATAATAACCACAAAAATAATAAAATACTTAGGACTACAGCTAACCAAGGAAGTAAAAGGTCTCTACAATGAGAATTACAAAACATTGCTCAAAGAATCCACAGATGACACAAACAAATGGTATCCATTATATGCTCATGGATAGGATTAAAACGACCACACTGCCCAAAGCTATTTACAGATTCAATGCTATTTATTTCAAACTACCAATGACAATCTTCACAGAATTAGAAAACAGAAACGATTTTAAAACTTATATAGATCCAAAAGTAGAGCCTAAATAGCCAAGGCAATTCTAAGCAAAAGGAACAAAGCTTGAAGCATCATGTTACCCAACTTCAAACTATACAATAAAACTACAGTAACTAAAACAGCATGGTACTGGTACAAAAACAGACACATAGACCAATGAAACAGAATAGAGTCCAAAAATAATGCCACATGCCTACAGTCATCTGATCTTTGGCAAGGCAAACAAAAACAAACAATGGGGGAAAAAAATTCAATAAATGCTGCTGAGATAACAGGCTAACTTTATGCAGAAGATTGAAACTAGACCCTTTCCTTATACTATATACAAAAATTAACTTAAGATTGATTAAAGACTTAAATGTAAAACCTAAAATGATAAAAACCCTGGAAGATAACCTAGGAAATAGCATAGGACCTGGCAATGATTTTATGATAAAGATGCTAAAAGCAATTGCAACAGAAACAAACCTTGACAAATGGGGCCTAAACTAAAGGGCTTCTGCATAGAAAAAAAAAAAATAGATAAGCTACAGATTCAGAGAAATTATTTGGAAACTATGCAAATTTTTTTCTAGACTCTGTAGGGAACGTAAACACATTCACAAGCAAAATGCAAAGTACCCCATTAAAAAGTGGGCAATGGGCAAAGGACATGAACAAATGCTTTTCACAAGAAGACATACATGTGGCCAAGAAGCATTAAAAAATGCTCAACATCACTAATCATAAGAGAAATGTAAATCAAAATCACAATGAGATACCATCTCATATCAGTCAGAATGACTATAATTAAAACTTAACATGTTTAAAATGAACATACTGGCATGGTTGTGGAGAAAAGGGAGCACTTATATACTCTTGGTGGGAATGTAAATTAGTTCAACTACTGTGGAAAGGAGTGTAGTGATTCCTAAAAAAACTTAAAACAGTACTACAATTCCAGCTAGAAATCCCATTATTGGGTATATTCCCAAAGAAATGTAAATAATTCTACCATAAAGACGAATGCATGTATATTTATTGCAGCACTATTCGCAATTGCAAAGTCATGGAATCAGCCTTAAGGTCCATCAATTGTAGACTGGATAAAGAGAATGTGGTAAATATATACCATGGAATACTACACAGTCATAAAAAAGAATGAGATCATGTCCTTTACAGAAAGGTGGATGGAGCTGGATGGCATTATTCTAACAAAACTAACACAGGAACAGAAAACTAAAATGTTCTCATTTGTAAGTGGGAGCTAAACAATGAGGACAAATGGACACAAAGAGGGGAACAACAGACACTAGGTCTTACAAGAGGGTGAAAGGTGGGAGGAGTGAGAGGATCAAAAAACTACTTATAGGGTACTATGCTTATTAGTTGGGTGACAAGATGACCTGAATACCAAACCCCTGTAACACATAGTTTACCTATATGACAAACCTGTATGTGTACCTCTGAACCTAAAATGAAAGTTAAAAAAGGAATACAACAACAAATTACATACACTGTACAGTTAATACTTTATCCTATGTTAATGGCAGTAGTACCACTATTTATTTGTTGTTTTTGTTTCAATTTTAAGACTGATGAAAAACAAAAGAAAGACTACAAAATAATTTAATAGTGTTAAAAATAATTTTCAATCAATAAACCTCATATAACCTTACTGCTGACTAATGTTCTGATTGACAGAGAAATGTTCAGAGGACAGAGTATAATTCTTAAATATAATTTTAGTTTACAGCCTGCTATAAAGTGCTAATGTATTGAAGAAAATACAGAGTGAGAGAGAGAAAAGGAAGAAAAGAGGAGAGGAAAGGGAGGAAGGGCTGATAAACAATAATTCTAGTGTGAGATACTGTCTACTAATTTATTCAGATAAAAGAAAATAATGAAATATATATGATAGAACCTTTATAAAAGAAGAATATTTGAATGTCTTGATCAATGGAGACAAGTGATAATTTATTACAGAAGGTTACCATAAAACTGTGAATTTTATGGCTCTGACTTATTTTTAAGTTTCTCTTAAAAATTGAAATGGGAAGTTTAAAACATCCAGTTTCCAGAATATGACCTTGGAAATTGCCTTGGGAGGTTTCCTTTCAGTAAACTTCTTAATACTCTATCCATGTCATGGGCTTCTAAGGAATTGCTTCCTTAATTAGAATATATGTATTTTACAATAGGTTCTAATTAACTGATATTCTTAAAAAACTAAATAATTCTGGAAGCCTCATACTAAGATAATTTAAGATATACTCTAGGTTGTATATAGGACAAGTTTTATTATTTTCATTAAGGTGTAGTATGGCCTATAGATCTTTTGAAATACAAACAGAAGTCATTTATATTTTGGTTCACATGTATGTCTTAAGGAGTACATACATCAAGGACCAACTTATAGGATCTTCTTTGAGGTTTTAAGGAGGTCTGATGCTGACAAAAAGTGCCAATTTTCTCCATTTGGGACACTAATTATATTCACATAACCTCCTGTTCATTACCACTTTCTAATATTTACTTGAAGTAACTAATATTTCATAAATAAACATTAAATCTAAAATGTTAATATGTTAAAATATAATAGGGAGCAGAAGAAGTGAGAAACTATAAGTGAAAATATTTAACAGACTTTATGGTAACCCAAAATTTATAAATAGGTTTCAAATAAAGTGGATATATAAAGAAATACATAATTATTTTTATAACACTCTCTACATGTAAGTTAATATTTATAATATTTATGCAACATGGACTAAAGGAATCAGGAACAATTAAACACAAAAACAAGTTGGTAGATCGGTCTAATTGTAAGGTCTAATATTCTCAAACACAGATAAGTTAGGCAGGGTTTAGTACAGGCTACTGGGTTTGTGAGGGCTTAAAAATTTACAGAATGATATTTTTTATTTTGAGACAGATGCTAAAGGCACAAATAGTTCTCATGTCTTCAATATGCAAAGGTATTCTCAAGTTTATAAAATCCTGCCACCTCTGTAAACATGCAAGGAAATGCCCCGGTAACCATGAGGAACATGGTCTTTGCTTCGGCCCCGATACAGAGTGTGGAAATAGCAGATATGTAACACACAGAGGAGTTATAAACATCTCCAGGCATTATAAGATGATCTGCTCTTGTTTTTAGCTCAAACTCTTATTTAGAGATTCTAAGATGACAAAACTCTGCCAGGTATGTTTAGAAGTTTGATTATTCTTACTCTTATTTATGTTTGGTGAAAATATTCTCTCTGAGTGATAGGAGGAATAGAAAGGGAGTTAATATATATGGAGTGGATTTTTTTCTGTCATCACTGATAATTTTGCATTTCTTGAAATGAAAAAAAGATAATCAAACAAAAGGTGAGACTGTTAATAGTATTATACTTGTCATGAGTTACATTATGTATATATGCTGTCTATATATTATTTCAGTTGTCTTAGTAATGGATTGAAATGACATATGTTTGTTATCTGTCATGCTATAATTGGAAACTCAAAATAGATGCATTAATCTTTCCAAGTATACAATTTTTTGTCACCTAGATTTCACCATGTTATAGAGAATGTAGAGTTGATTTGGCCACTGATGATCAATTTTTCCTTTGAACACTTACTGCTGTAATTGTAGTAAAATGAAGACTCTCATATTTATTGAATATCTTCTGTGTCTTAGGCTTTCTTCCTTTGTATATATTATCTCATTTAATTTCACAAAATTCTGATGGGATTGTTATTGTCAGCATTTTCCAGATGAACAATTGAAGTTTTTAGTTTAACTTGTCCAGGATTACGCAGCTACATGACCAAGATGGATTCAAAACCAGATCTTAGGATGCCAAAGCCAATGCCTTTCTTTATTTCATGTTGATATTTGGGTCCATTTGTAAGTAGATTTCAGAGCTAAAAACTACAATTTCTTTACAGGGGAGACATCCCTTATTGTTAAAGTAACCTTTTAAGATAAAATTTTATGGTTACCATATATACGTGTGTGTATAGATATCTCCTACATATATATATATACACACACACATACGTGTGTGTGTGTGTGTGTGTGTGTGTGTGTGTGTATGTGTGTATGGGAAGGAGGTATTTTTATCAACGATGAGAGGTCCTGGGTATTATAACGCTTCAGAAAGTTTATTACAAACCTTAGCCAGTCACCTGTTTGAAAAATGACTCCAAGCAAAAGGAACAATTTTTATTAAATTATTGTTAGAAATTAACTGTGTGATAGGGAGCTCTCTAAAAACTTTATATGCATTAAACCATTCAATCATTGTAAGAATGTGTTAACTTAGTGATGTCACCTTATTCCTTTAGATGCAAATAATTTTAAAGAGGATTGATACTTGCCTAAGCTTACACAACTAGCAAATAGCAAAGCAAAGACAGGAACTTGATTTGATTTAACTACTTCTTTAATGCTTCCAACAGTATACAGTTGACCCTTAAACAACACTTTTGAATGGCACAAGTTCACTTATATGCTGTTTTTGTCAACAATTATATTGAAAATGTTTTTGAGATTGTGACAATTTGAAAAAATTCTTAAATAAATCATATGGACTAGAAATATTTAAAAAATTAACAGAAAGTTAGATACGGCATGAATGCACAAAGTGTATGTAGCTAGTAGTCTATTTTATCATTTACTACCATAAAATATACACAAATCTATGATAAAAAGTTAAAATTTGTCAAAACCGACACACTAACACTTACAGATTGTATACAGCGCTATTCGCAGTTAAGAGAAATATAAAAAAATGCAAGGATTCAGTATTAAATCATAATTGCATAAAATTAGCATAAGTTCATACTTTACCGCTGTTATTTCATAGTCACCTTCTATTGCTGTTGCAGCAAGATTAACTGTTGTGAATATCTACTTAAAGTGTCCTGTGATGCTAATAATCTCCCTGTGAGTATTTCATTCCTCCAGTAAATTGAATATGATGGTACAAAAATGAGCTCTGGTGGTTCTTGCATCGTGTTCTTCCTGTTTAGTGCAATATCGAAAACCTTGAATAACACCATGGGACCCATATGAAGTGCCACTAGTGATGCTGGACGTGCTCTCAAAAAGCAGAGAAAAGTCACAACATTACAGAAAAATGTTGAGTTGCTTAATATGTTTCATAGAGGTCTGTAGTTGAAGGTCCCAACAATTTCAATACAAATGAACCCAGTTAAAGGTTGTTGCAAAAAACAAAAATAAAATGTGTGAAGCCATCATTTCAGCTATCCCAGCAGGAGCCAAAGCCTTTCACTTTTTGTGAAATACCTTTTCATATTGTATTGAAAATGCAGATTTTATGTAGGTACAGGATTGCTATAAGAAAGGCATAACTATGGAGTCTAATATGATTTTAGAAAAATCTAAGTTACTGCGATAAAGCAAAACAAAACAAAGCAAACAAACGAGCAAACAAAAAACAGGTAAAGTCTCTAAAGTTGTGGAATTTAATGCCAGCAAAGGATGGTTTGACAATTTTAGAAAGAAGTTTGGCTTTAAAAGTATCAACATAATGGAAAAAGCAGCTTGTGCTAACCAAGAGGCAGCAGATGTGTTCCCCAAATATCATTAAGAAAATCACTGAAATAAAAAAGGGTATCTGCCTGGACAGTTTTTGAATACAGACAAAAGTGCTCCATTCTGAAAAAAAAAAAAGCCACTAAGGATATTTATTAGTAAGGAAGAGAAGTGCGTACCAGAATTTAAGGCAGGAATAGCAAAGCTAACTCTACTGTTTTGTACAAATGCAGTTTGGTGATCAAGACTGCCCTTATCTATAAAGGTGCTAACCCCTGAGCCTCAAGTGCTCCACCTGCTGCCAGTATTTTGGATTTACAACGAGATGGCCTGGAGAGGGAGAACCCTTTTTCTGGATTGATTCCATTGATGGTTTGTCCCTGATGTCAGAGAAACCTTGCCAGTGAGAGACGGCTTTTTAAAGTTCTTTTGATATTGGACAATTCCCCTGGCCAGCCAGAATGCCCCTGTGGCCACCTTCCATGTCAAAGGTGTCAAAATGGTCTGTTTGCCCCCAAACACGTGTTTCTCACTAAGCCTCTAAATCAAGGAGTCATGAGGCCCTTTAAGACTCATTAATCATGATATTCTATGGAAGGAATTATCAATGCTATGCAAGAGAACTCCAACAGAGGATATCATGAAAGTCTTGAAGGATTACACCATTGAAAGTGCCATCATTGTTATAGAAAAAGCCATGAAAGTCATCAAGCATGAAACAATAAGTTATCGATATTGAAAGCTGTATCCAGATGTTGTGCATAACTTCACAGGATTTATGACAGAGCTATAAAGAAAATCACGAAAGAAATTGTGGATATGGCAAAAAAGATGGGTAAGGGTGAAGAGTTTCAAGGTATGAATCTTGGAGAAATACAAGAGCTGATATACACCACACCAAAGTAATTAACAGAAGACAACTTGATGGGGATTGCTTGAGTGCTTCTGAACCAGCACCAGATGATAAGGAAGAAGACTTAGAATTAAGTGGTGTCAGAAAACAAGCAGACATCAGACAATCCAGCAAAAGAGCTTTGGTCACCTAAGACTGATTTTGGCTTCTTTCATGACATAAACTCTTCTATGATAGGGGCACCCAAAGTAAAGCAAATTGTGAAACAAGGATTGGTACTATATATAAACATTTTAAGATAAATGAAAAAGAAAAACAGATAGAAATTACAAAGTATTTCTGTAAAGTTACACCAAGTAATTTGCAAGTATACCCTACTCTCCTTCCTCCACTTCCATCCTCCACCTCTTACACCTCTGCAACCCCTGCCTGAGACAGCAAGACCAACCCCTCCTCTTTCTCCCTCTCCTCAGCCTACTCAAAGCAAAGATAACAAAGTAGGCTTTTGTGATGAGCAATTTTTACTTAATAAATAGTAAATATATCTTCTCTTTCTCATAATTTTTATAGCATTTTCTTTTCTCTAGCATACTTTATTACAAGAACACAGTATATAATACATATAAAATACAAAATATGTGTTAATCAACTGTTTATGTTCCCTGAAAGTCTTCTGGTCAATAGCAGGCTACTAGCAGTTAAGGTTTTGCAGTCAAGATAGATGTGCAGGGAGTTGGAACCACTAATCCCCGTGTTCAAGACTCAACTGTAATTTTAAAATCTCACTTTTCAATCAAACATGATGTTAAGCCTGTTGCCCTTTTATTACTCTCCCAGTCTCATTGACAATAGATGTGTTTCCTCATTTACCATTAACTTCACACTCGTTTGTTCTAAGAATTCATTTTTATTACCAATTGCTTTGCTATTACACAGACACCACTTTGCAGCTGTATAGCCCTTTAGCAGGTAGTGGTTCCCCTGTGGTCTTTGCATAGGTCTTGTTGTACATTCATGTACTTTCTATCTTTGGATGTTTATTTTTCCGTAGGGCTCTTTGTGCTTTGTTGGGTCTGTTTGGAGATAATTGAAATCAGTAAGAAAAGCAGTGGCAGCAAAAAGTTTAATTCGCTCATTGATGACTAGAAAAATTCTCTGGGAATTTATGATAATCTATATCTTTCTGCTTCTATTCAACTCAGTTTGTAGAGTTTGAAAGAAACAAGCAATTTCAGGACAGTCTCTGACCAGTAGAATCCAAAGAAAAATACAGCAGTGATTTGATTTTCATCAATGTTAAATTTTCTACGCTAAATTCAAATGTAAACTGAATAACATTTTTAGTATTGTTAATTATATCATCTTTTTTTTCCAAGTGACTTTTGTGTTATAAAAATTGTTCTTTAGTTATATAAGATACATACAGAGTGTAAAGAATGGAAATTATTTTGGAGTAAACATTCCCTTGCCTAGTACATTATATCCCAAATATTTGAAAAAAAGCTTTATGGGTTTTATTGTTAAGCATTACAATAGATTTTATAGGATGGCTGAAAGCATTTTTGTAGTTCAGCAATAGCAGTGGAGTCAATCTCCTCATTTGAAACATAAGACATAACTCTGAAAGAGGCAGGAGCATTATCAAAAAACCCAGGATGTGAGGAGAATATCACAAAGTTACTTCTAGAGACTGTTTGACTGTTAGGTTTATATTCAAGTTTTCAGATTGCTCTAAGCTACTGCCAAGGAGTTTTAGATGAATACAAAACCAGTAAAAGGAGCAAGATGTTGCTGTGAGGAAGTCACCTTGAATGCTCTTAGAGAAGACATGAGTATTATTTCTGGGAGAGTGAAGGTAACAATCTAAAATCACTAACTTTGAAGGTGACTCACATTAAAGTTCCTGATTAGCAAAACATTTCAATGAGAATCTTTTTATAAGACATTGTAGAATAAACTCCTCCTGCAATTAGAATAAAAGTAGTTCACTTTGCTCTATATGCATTCATACATTAATTTTTTTTTTTTTTTTGTTCCACATATGCTAGGCACTGTTCTAGGAACCAGGATATAGTGGTGAACAAGAAAGAGAAAATAACTCATCATAAAAAATTTACTTTCTGTCTACCTTGCAGTTAAAGATTTACAAGCCATCGTAAGAACTTTTAAAGAACAGAATAAGGTGCATTACTTTATTTTTGAAGTCATATGGGAAAAGCATGTATCTGTGGAAAACTAAAATAAATCTCGAAACAACTAGACATTATAAAAAGTCTTATTGCTTATTAGACATTAAAGAAAACATCATAGTATGTGTTGAGATGAGGGTTAAAATCAGCATTTACCAGAGAAACCCTGCTGAAGATATTGAAAAGTTCTGTTATTTTGAATTGTTATTTAACTCCAAGAACAACTAGCATCATAAAACATGTTGTTAAGGGAGATGGCTATCTGTTAACACAAAGGCTTTTAGTCTTACTGGCAATAGCCAAGAGAAATTATGAAAAGATAAAAGTGATCTGGAACATGAATTTTGATTTTTTTTTTCTAATTTGAAATCACTACGTAGTTGAAAGTGGAGTGAATTTAAATCATTTTATTATCAATATTTTATTAATCTTTCTCTTTGTGAAGAATAATGTGTGTCTTCCTCTGCACTCATATAAATACATAATTACAATTCTGGCAAAATAACCATTTGAAGTAACCTTTTCTAAGCTGGTAGATGAATGTTGATTCACTAAAAACATGAAACAAATATCTGCTGAGAATCTGAAGAATTTGGCGTAGCGCTTTTTGATCCAACGTCGAGAAGACTTTATAATTATTTTCTCTATTTAAAAAATTACCAATATTGATGTTACGATCAACATCATTTCTTGTCTGTGGCTCAACTAGAGTTCCTTTTAAGTTGAAACTTTAATTGAGCAATAAGATATACAACTTCGAGTCAGAAGTATGTTAAAATAAATGTTTCCGAATAAAATTATTTTGTATTTTGTTCTTTTCATATTGACGATTCATAGTTAAACTTGTAACTTTTACCTTTTGCCTCCCACCCTTTTTTTCTTTCTTTCTTTCTTTTTAAGACAGAGTCTCACTCCATCACCCAGGCTGGAGTGCAGTGGTGCGATCTCTGCTCACTGCAGCCTCCACCGCCTGGGTTCAAGTGATTCTAGCCTCCTGAGTAGCTGGAATTACAAGTGCACACAACCAAATCCAGCTAATTTTTGTATTTTTAGTAGAGATGGGGTTTCACCATGTTGGCTAGGCTGGTCTCGAACCTCCAACCTCAAGTGATCCACCTGTCTTGGCCTCTCAAAGCGTTGGGATCACAGGTGTGAGCCATTTGCCCCTTTCTTAACTGATGATGACTTTCTGACTTCTCATACATTTTATCATAAATAATGTCTTTTGCCCATAGTTCAGGCAATTTGACCAGACCTTACATGAAAGAATAGTTCAGGTTTAAGCTATTGCCTTATAATTATTTAAGAATTGGTGCTCATAGAACTAATGCTTCTGTATAGTTGTGCCACCCACCTAAATCTCCCTACATGTACCTTATATTTAGGGGATATTTTTTACATACTCTATATCTAAAAATATCGAAGATATTTTTACAAGAAAGTAGAGTGGGAAGGAGTCTATAATGAATATAATGTATTGACAGACTATTACTAAGTTAAATAAAGGCTCAAAAATTGCAAGCCTTGCTTTTTTTTTTTTAATTATCCTTTGTGACTTAAACAGATTTTGGTGAATTTTAAATTTTATTTGCTTAGTGTCAAAAGAAGAGGCAAAAAACAGACTGCAAAGCAGTAAGACAAGGCATTTACTAGGGTCTTAGGAATTACAATTTGGGAGACACTATTTCATCAACAAGCCAAATTGTGTTCTGAAGACAGAGAGGGGAAGAGGAGTTTTTAAAGGAAGCTAAGGGTGATCACAGAAGTTTTTTTGAAAGAATTATCATTGGTGGAGGTGGCCGGCTTAGAACAGGGGTTCATATTTCATTGGTTGTTTCTATTCAGGAGTTGCAGCGCGGCAAAATTCAGATGTTTGCAAGTATGTTGTGACTGGGGCTGTTTGGCCAAGTTCAAAGGTTCGAGACAAGTTCCTGGGGTTTTTGTTTTTTGTTTTTGTTTTTGTTTTTAAGGATGTAGGTCATGTTCATTTCAGAATCTGAACCAGAGTGACACCATTTTGTATATGACATTTCACGATAGTGACGAATAGTATGGAAAGTGGCTCAGCAATTAGTGCAAGTTAGCCAAGTAGCTGTGGAACTATTGTGGTCCACTCATTCAGGAGTTATTTAAACTATTAAGGCAACATATAATGTAGGCACTAAGAACACAAAGATAAATAAGATATAACCCTTAATTTCTAGGAGCATAGAGTACAAATAAATGATTGAAATAATATACAAAATTGCAACCAGTATATGAGTTATGTATGGATATGATCGTTTTCCCTATGCTTCAGATGGGTAACATGACATATGATTTTGACACTGAAGAAAAGTTTCAGTTCACTGTGAAGAGAGAAAAAAGATGATCAACCTGAGCACCAGAAATAACATTTACAGAGGTACTGATGTGGAATAAAGAATCCTAAGTGCATGTTGAGTGACTGAACCTGATTTTGCAAATGTAGGATGGCTTTCTATGACATGCTAATTTATTTAAACTTTAAAAATAAAATGCCAGCTTGATAGAATTAAGAGTATCTGGAGAAAAATTTGGGATGCTTAACAACAAAATGAAATATAGACTGCTACTTGTAAATGTAAACTTGTAATAAATTTCCCATCCCTTCTTCAGAATTCAAATACAAATGTATTTAAATGTTTAAAATAATACTAACCATCATAGCCAAAATACTACCTTTAAGTATTTTTGTTATGTGATATTAAATCATAGATTTTTATGTGTTTTCCAACTTTGGTTTTCACTATCAGAGAAATAATATGTGGCAGTTTATTTATCAGTTAGAACAAAACATGTTGAGATTTTCTATGAATTTAAAAAAATAGAGTAAAATTCCCTTCTCTCAAACAAAAAAACTTACAAAAATAAATAAAAGGAGCAGAGAATACCCTAACACTGCCCTAAAGGTGAGAGACACAACCTGTAACATAAACTTCAGAAAGTTCTGTGCATAGATAGATTTTATTGTGAACTCCTTGCTCTTCCAAATTTCCACGTGCACAACAAATAAAGAAAAGGGTAGAACTTGCAAACAATTTAAGAACATATATTATAAAGTTGCTAAAAATAACTAAATCATCCTATGAAGATCAGAGAAAAATAGCAAGTATCTAAGATGATAAAAAACAAACTAATCTTTTTTTTCTTTTTCTTCATAAAACATAAAATCAAAAAAAGAAATAACTTCTACAGTACATCGAGGAAAAAATAGTCTTTTTTTTTTTTTTTTTTGAGACGGAGTCTCGCTGTGTCTCCCAGGCTGGAGTGCAGTGGCATGATCTCGGCTCACTGCAAGCTCCGCCTCCCGGGTTCACGCCATTCTCCTGTCTCAGCCTCCCAAGTAGCTGAGCCTACAGGCGCCCGCCACCACGCCCGGCTAGTTTTTTGTATTTTTAGTAGAGACGGGGTTTCACCATGTTAGCCAGGATAGTCTCGATCTCCTGACCTCGTGATCCACCCGCCTCGGCCTCCCAAAGTGCTGGGATTACAGGCTTGAGCCACCATGCCCGGCCGGAAAAAATAGTCTTAAATGTGTATTAGATTAGATATATTTCACCTACATATTCTTCTATAAAGAAAATTTTTAACATTTTTCCACTCAACATTATTTCAGCTCTCCAAATAATAACTCAAAATCAATCCATCTGAAATGGTGAACCCATAGTATGAAATTGTGGATTTATTAAAATATAGAACAAAGGGGAAAACATTTTGGTAATATTATTGAAATAAATACAACACCTTTTATAAGATATTAAATATAATAATATTAAATGGCATATAATGTCTTAGTACTAACTATTTCTAAACACTCATTTAATATTCTGTGTTCTACTTCAGTGCCTCTGTAAATGTTACTTCTGATGTCTGGGGGGATCATCTTTCTTCCTTCTTCACAGTGAACTGAAACTTTTCTTCAATGTTTAAATCACATGTCATGTTTCCCATCTGAAGCATAGAGAAAGCTGTTACACCCACATATACCTCATATATTAGGAAGGAAGTTATAGTAAAATGAAATGCAATAGTACTTTATTCTAAAAGTAGTACATAAACAATAGAAAATTGTTTTGTTAATTAAATTTGTAACAGTAATAGTACAGAAACTAAAATTATCTATATTATATTTTTCAAGATTCCAGGTTAACAAAAACAAAATAATGAAGTATACAGGAAGATCTAGAAGGCAAGAAAAATCAGTACATATGGGAATTCCATTTTCAGTTAGGATCTAGAAAGGATCTAAGTCTCCTAAGAGACAATTTCTGAACCTACTGAAATGCCAAATAAGCTGCAAAAATCATAGTACTTTTGTTGTTTTTGGTGGTGGTGGTGTGGTTTGTTTGTTTATTTGTTTTGAAAGAGATGCTTAATTATCTCACGGACAGAGAAGTTTCCTGATTGCAGTAGGTTCCTCTCACTATCGCAGAAATCTCTTTCATCAACCGAATAATTTATTTGAATAATCGTTCATTATAAGAAGCGAACAAATGAAAAACAGTAGACAGCTGAAAACATAAGAAATCTAAATGAATAAAATTTCAGACAGTGACAAACCCTTCACAGGAGAGAAGAAAGAGACCCATGTTCTCTTTTCATTCCTAGAGGAGCCGCAACAGAAGGGAAAGATGTTATATGTGAAGTAGGAAACAACACTCCAACTTTTAGCTTATGGTCAATATTTTCTTTTTTTTTTTCTTTTTTTTTTAAATGATCAGTACAAATAAAGGGCATCAAGAATTCTACAAGTATCTTCTTTAATAATTATTTTGAATTATTTGATCCATACCCAAAAGTTAATACAAGATGTACCATAGAACTAAAATTAAAAAGCCCAGTCATAAAGCCTCTAGAGGAAAACATACAAGAATATCTTTGCAGCCTTGGAATAAGTATAAATTTGTGGGACAATGGTATATATCAGAATACATGTACACATGTATTGGTTTTCATTCAGTTTCTGACTCATACCTCCCATAGCCTTTGTTATAGTCTTTTGTTATGATGTTGGGTGTGTGAGGTCTCAGGGGCCTCTGTCTTAGGAAACAGAATCTCTCTGGACCTTCTCCTACCCTCTTTTCACCTGCCCCAAAGCAGGACTCTAATCTTCCCTGCCTTTTTAATTGTAGGTGTAAGACCTTCTCCAGAAAAGGTCCCACTCTATACCCTGGGGGAAGAAATGCTGATTTCACAAAGCTTCCATAAAAACTCAAGAGGAATGGGTTCCAGAGCTTCCGGAATGTTGAAGATGTGGAAGATTCTGGAGGGTGGTGCACTCAGGAAGGGCATGGAAGTTTTGCATAGCTGTCTCCATGCCTCATCCTCCACATCTCTTTATATCTGTATCCTTTATAATATCCTTTAGAATAAACCAGTAAACATAAGGAAGTATTTCCCTGAGTTCTGTGAGCCATTTCAGCAAATTAATTGCACCCAAAGTAGGGGATGTGGGAATCCAGACTTGAAGAATCTGGTTGGTGAGAAGTTCTGCAGGGCCAGACTTGAAACCGGTGTTCAGGGGCAAGGGTGGTGGAGGGAGGGGGAGTCTTTGGGATGAACAACCTCTACACTCTCTACCCGGAGATAGTGTCAGAATTTAATTGGAGAATACTCAGCTGGTGTCTATTCCTTGTTGGTGGGGAAAAATCCCCACACATTTGGTTGCAGAACTCTTCTGGGTTGATTGTTGTGGTGTGACAGCAGAGGAAAAACAGTTTTAAGAGTTTTTCCCAAAACAGACAAGATACAAAAAGTATTAACCATAAAACACATAAATTTGTCTTCATCAGAATTAAAAAAAATTATTGATCAAAAGTAATCATGAAAATAAGAAGGCAAGACAATAATTGGGGAAAAATATTTCTGGTACATGTACCTGACAATGTACTTGCACCCATTTTTTTTTTTTTTTTGTTAACAAGGATGTCCCATAAATCAATAAAATAAAGATAAACTACTCAGTATTTAATACAACTACTTAAAAATACGTAAGAGACTGAACACACAGGTAGTACAACAACAAAATCTAAGTAGCTAGTAAGCACATGAAAATGTGTTCCATGTTGCTATTGTTTGAATCTTAACCCCAAAAAGCATGTGCTGGGAACTTAAGGCCCAATGCAACAGTGTTGGGAGGTGTGGCCCAATGGAACAGTATTGGGAGGTGTGGCCCAAATGCAAGAGTGTTGAGAGGTGTGGCCCAATGGAACAGTGTTGGGAGGTGTGGCCCAATGGAAGGTGTTTACGTCATGAGACCTCCACCCTTATGCATGGATAATGCCCACCGTAAAAGGTCATGAGGCTGAGAGTTTCATCTTTTGTTCTTTCTTACCCTCTCTTTGCCTTTCTGCCATGGGACAACACAGCTGGAAGGTCTCTGCCAGTTGCTGGCCCCTTGAACTTGGACTTCCCAACCTCCAGAAGTGTAAGCTAATAAATTTCTGTTCATTAAAAATTACCCAATCTGAGGTACTCTGTTACAGAAGCACAAAACATACTAAGACACATGTCATTGGTCTATCAAGAAGGAGCAAATTAAAAGCAAAATGAAACACCATCTTACACTCACTAGAATGACTCACATAAAAAGACTGACAGCACTAAACATTGGCATAAATATAGAACAACTGGAACTTTTCACACATTGCTGATGGAGTATAAAATTATACAACTGCATTAGGGAAAAGTTTGGCAGTTACTTTAAAAGTAAGACATACATCTAACTGTACTCTAAGGTAGGGGTTCTTAACCCCCAGGGCATGGACAAGTACTGGACTGTGGCCTGTTAGGAACTAAGCCTCACAGCAGGAGGTAAGTGAGCATTACCGCCTGAGTTCCACCTCCTATCAGATCAGAGGTGGTATTAGGTTCTTACAGGAGCAGGACCCCTATTGTAAACTGCACATGCGAGGGATCTAAGTTGCAGGGTTTTTGTGCAAATCTAATGATAAATATAATGCACTTGAATCACGCTGAAGCCATCACCCCCACCCACTGTGCATGAAAAGATTGTCTTACATGAAACCTTCCCCTGGTGCCAAAAAGGTTGTGACTGCTGCTATAAGGTATTTGCCCAAGAGGAAAGAAAACACATGTCTATTAAAAAAAAAAAAAAAGAGTCCAGGGGCCAGGCACAGTGGCTCATGCCTGTAATCCCAGCACTCTGGGGGGCCGAGGTGGGCAGATCACAAGGTCAGGAGTTTGAGACCAGCCTGGATAAGATGGTGAAACCCCATCTCTTCTAAAAATACAAAAATTAGCCGGGCGTGGTGGGCACCTGTAGTCCCAGTTACTCAGGATGCTGAGGCAGGAGAATCACCTGAACCCAGGAGGCGGAGGTTGCAATGAGCCGAGATTGAGCTACTGCACTCCAGCCTGGGTGACAGAGTGAGACTCCGTCTCAAAAACGAACAAACAAACAACAAGTCCAGGATATCAAGATGTTCATAGCAGCTTTATCCATGTGTTAGCCTGCTACAGCTGCCATAACAAAACGCCACAGCCTGGGTGGCTTAAATAACAGGAATGTATCTTCCTCAAATCTCTGGAGGCTGGAAGCCCAAGATCCCAAGATCGGGTGCTGCTTGGTTTGATTTCCTCTGAGGTTTCTCTTCCCAGCTTGCGATGGCTGCCTTGCTGCCACGTCATCACATGATGTTTCCTTTGTGCACACGTGCACTTGTTGTCTCTTTTGTGTGTCTAAACTTCTTTTTATAATCACACCAGATTGAATTAAGGACCACTCTAATCCCCACATACATGACAACATGGATGAATTTCAGGAAACACTATGCTAACTAAAAGAAAGGCATATTGTATGCTTCCTTTTTAATGACACAAGAGCACATGAAACTAATCTTTGATGTTAGAAGTTAAAATGTGGTTGCTTCTGCAGTTTTGAAAACTGACTGGAAAGAGATAGCCAGAGAACTTTCTATATCCCTTTTTGGGTTGAGGTTACATAGATGTATAAATTTTTCAAAACTTATTAAAATGAAAAATTAGGCTGGGTGATGTGGCTCATGTCTGTCATCCCAGCCGTGTGGGAGGTAGAGGCAGGATGTCAGCTTGATCCCAGGAGTTTGAGACCAGCCTGAGCAACATGGTGAAACCCCACCTCTAGAAAAACTACAAAAATTAGCCAGGCCTGGTGCGGTGTGCCTATAGTCTCATTTACTTATGAAGCTGAGGTGGGAAGATCACTTGGGCTCAGGATGAGAAGCCTATAGTTAGCTGAGATCATGCCACTGCACTCTAGCCTGGGTAACACAGTAAGATCCTGTCTCAAAGAAAAAACAAAAAGAAAAGATAAATTAGGATTTTGTTGTTTCATTGTATATAAATTATACTTAATACAATTTTTGACTACAAGTCAAAAAGGCATATTTTTAAATCAAATATTCCAATGATAATAGAAGTTAATACATTTAAAAGGTTTAGACTCAAATATCTTAAAAATAAAGAACAATTAGATAGTTTTAGAAAACCAAGTATTTACATAATGGATATACATTTAAAAGAAATTGACTCAGACTTGTCAAGTGAAAAAGCCAAACACTTAGCTAATGAAAACAAGATAAAATGATGAAATTTAGAAAGTTTATTGTTGTTGTTACTTCTTGTTATGTCATGCATTTTTTGTTTTGTTTTGTTTTTTGTTTGTTTGTTTTTGAGACAGAGTCTTGCTCTGTCACCCAGGCTGGAGTGCAATAGAGCAATCCTGGCTCACTGCAACCTCCACCTCCTGGGTTCAAGCGATTCTCCTGCCTCAGCCTCCTGAGTAGTTGGGATTACAGGCACATGCCACCACACCTGGCTAATTTTTTGTATTTTTCGTAGAGGCAGGGTTTCACTGTGTTAGTCAGGATGGTCTCGATCTCCTGACCTCATGATCTGCCGGCCTCGGCCTCCTGAAGTGCTGGGATTACAGGCGTGAGCCATCGCACACAGCCATCATGCATTTTTTATATTGAAAAAAATACAAAAAAAAAAACCTACAGTGGAGACTTAAAAAGTTTTTTAAAAACAGAAGTTAGTGAATTGATATAAGACAAAAAACACTAGAAGAAATAATTATAAGTGATAGATTAAATATGAAAGCCAGAAAGTAGAAATGTTCAATAATAAAAGAGATTAATTTGTCTTTTGAGAGATAATTTCATACAAAACGACAAATATATTTGAAAATAAATGAAATAGAGAAGTTTTTAGGAATATATGAGTTATTAAGTTTGATTCTAAAAGTTATAAAACCTTAAATAGATGAATTATCATTAAAGACAAATAGAGAATGTTGATGAAGAATGTTCTTCTCCAAAATGTCACACCCACATGATTTCTCAAGTGAACTATTTCAAATTAATTGAAAAAATAATTCTGATGCAATTTACTGCAGAAAGAAAATGAAAGCTCCCAAATTCCCCTTACAAAGTCAACATGATTATAAGAAAGCTGTTTCAGAAACAAACCATATGTACAGCTCCTCAGATTCTGAACTGCACTGCTTTGAGAATATTTTCAATATACTTTGTTGGCCTGGAATACAGGTTGAAGTTCTGGGTCTTCTGGATAGCAAGCCCCACAATCTGAATTTATTTATGTGATTGACTCCTTAAGTTCTTCTATGTGAAACATCATTATTTGGGAGAGCTAGGTTCCCATGGGATGAACTTGGTCAATGGAAAATGAGGGGGGTTTAACAAAAATAGATCCTCCCTCCATTTTCCCTCTGTGGAGTGTTCAGAAATGAAATTTCTTTTGCATGGTGCATGGGCTGATTGTTTTTCCTTAAATATGTCGAAGTCTCGACCTCCAGTATCTCAGAATGTAACTATTTGGAGATAGAGTCTTTAAAGAGGTAATTGAATTACAATGAGGTTGTTAGGATGGGTCATAATCCAACCTGATTGATGCCCTCGCAAAAAGTGAAAATTATAACACACAAAGAGACACTAGGGATACAGACATACAGAGGAAAGACCATGTGAAGACAAAGCAAGAAAGTGGACATCTGTATACCAAGGAGAGAGGCCTCTGAAGACACCAAACCTGCCAGTACCTAGATCATGGACTTCTCCCCTCCAAAACTGTGAGAAAATACTTGTCAGTTGTGTAAGCCACTGGATCCTTGGTATTTTGGTATAACAACTATAGCAAAGTGGTATACATGGCCGGAGAACATACTTCCTGAGCTACCTGCCATGTCTCTGCCTGGCTTGTCATCAAGTAACGACCAACAACGGCCCATCATCATGGCACTTCCAATTTTCCTTGCCTTGTTTATCTTTGTTTCCTCACTTTTACTGAACTTGAACATCCCAATTAATGTGTCAACACTTCAATATTTTGTTCAGAGTCTGCTTTCTAGAGAGTCGGGGCTAATACAGCAACCTGGCAAAGATGCATTTTAAAAGCAACACCACCACTAAGACCAAGATTAGTTCTGAAAAGTGATGTGACATATCTACTATAAATACCAATAAATAGAATCTTGGAATATTGAAATAATATACAGCAAACCAAATATAATATATTAAGACATTTATTTATATTAACTTATTAAATATTTATATACAAATCACAAATAATGTTTGATTCCAGATCAAAGCTGAAATATATCATAAATACATACAAACATGCACATGTGTTAGCAAAGCCTTTATCTTTTGAAATAGTGAAGTACTTGATACATTTCTATCATCATCAACAAGGTAAAGGAGGAGGAGGAAGAGGAGGAGGAAAAAACAACATTTTATGAAATTGATATCATTTACATTACTCAAAAGATCTTCACCAATTAATTCAAAACATCACCCCCAAAAAGCATTATAAATATTAGAAAGCGAAAGGCAAAGTTATCACTCTTTCCTAAAGATTTTTTTTTTTCATTGGGAAGACCCAATACAGTTAACTGAAAAAATATTAAATATAAGATATTTTGTTAATTTTGCAGGTAGCAATAATAAGACAGAGACATTTTTACAAAAATATAACAATAATTTAGAAAATATTATGGGAAGAAAGAAGCACAGAATCAGAGGAGTATCCAACAGAGCATAAAATAAAGCATAGAAACACCATTCCTTATTTCTCTGTACTGACTCCATACTTCTGATAGGAGATTGTTGTTGTTGTTTTTCTCACACCAACCAATTCTCTGATACCAGCTGGGTGTACTACAATTCAATTATGACACTAGCCTGAAGTTAGTGCAGTCCTCACAGGTTAAGGGTTCAGTCCCACAACTCGACACCCTAAGCAATGTGGATTGCAAGTAGTGAGTCCCTACTTAACTATGTACACTGCTAATGTGGTTATAAATCAGGGATTCTCACAACCCCCTCCTCAGGTTCAAATTTGCAATGACAGTTCACAGAACTCAGGAAACTGTGCTTACTTACCTTTACTGGTTTATCATAAAGGGGATGGTCAAAGGTGTAGATGACCGGCCAGATAAAGAGGTACAAAGCTGAGATCCGGAAGCATAGGAGCTGTGTTTGCAGGGAGCTGAGATGTACCACCCTCCCAGCAGGTGGGTGTGATCACCTACCTAGAAGCTGTCTGAACACTGTCTTTTAGGAATTTTTTTAATGGAGACATTATCACATAAAAATGATTATTAACTTGATCATCAGGCCCTGTCCATTTCCTGGAGGAAGTGGGTAGGGGGAACTGCAAGTTCTAAACTTCTAATCATGGCTTGGTCTTTCTGGTGACCTGTCCCCATCCTGAAGCTATCCGGGAGATCATTATAAGTCACTTATTAAACAAAAGAGGCTCTCATCACCCAGGAAATTCCAAGAGATTTAGGATCTCTGTGTCACAAACCAGGGTCAAAGATCAAATATTAGAACAAATGATATTCCTAACATCCCTGACACTCAGAAAATTACAAGTGTTTTAGTAACTCTGTTTCAGAAACAGGGGTGTAGAGAACAAATATATATATTTCTTATTGTGTCACAAACACTTGAAAATAAACTTTATAAGTGTATTGTACTTACATTATGAAAATATCAAAATTCTACCAAGGAACATGTAAGAAGATTTAAGCAATTAGAAAGATGCCATGTTAATGGACATGTTACAGTTTTAAATGTATCATTCTAAACAATTACAAAACTAACCAAACAATACAGAATCTAGAAAATGAGCAGCTCATTAATGCTTAAAAGTAGATTTCCAAGAAAACAGCATGATACTTAATATACACTAGTGATCATTATAATCAATGAGGAAAATGCAAATTATTAAGTAAATTATACTGGGAAAACTGGGTATCTACTAAAATAAAATAGTACCTTCACCATTCTCCTTACAATAAAATAAATTTCAAATGAATCAAATATCTATTTGCACAGGTGCATTTTTATGATTGCCAAAAGTGAATGAAATTATAATCTTATAGAGAAAAAGATTTTGAGGCATTAAACACAATTCCAAATTATAAAAAAGATACACTTTACTACATAAAAATTGCAACTTTATTTTTAGTAAAACATTTCAAGGGGTTAATTTATAAAACAGGGAAATATTTGCCACACATAGGACCTTAAAGGATTGATTTTCCTATATACTGTACATAGATGTATTTTGACACGATGTAAACAGAAAGTGAACAAATGATACTGAAGTCAGTTTTGTGAAGAATTAATTTTTTTGACCTGTCTTACGGTGCTGAGCGAAGAATTAAGTGTCAAAGAAACATGTAGGAAGTTGTTCATTCTCAGTCACTGCTTAGGCGGCAGTTCTGCTGAACTGCCATTGCGACAAGCTCAGCAGATGAGTAGTGGCTTGGAGAGAAACGGCAGGAGAGAAAGGGAGCAACAGGAAATACCCTCTTTCCCACTCTTTGGCATGACATTAATGCTCTACGTGTATCCGTGTGGATCAACTGGACACTACAGACTATGACTAGGCTTGCAGTACAGTATTTGCTAGTATTTCAAGAAAAATGGCTCCCTGCCAATTAAGTGTATTTTGGTAGGAACAGTTTCAAAAATGCACCTAAGTTGGCAAGAGCTGAAAGAAGTCAAGCAGATCCTTGATAACACATAAAATACGCATCAGTGAACTAGGCAGTAGGAATAGCCCACAGCACCTGCCCACCCCCATTGCCAAAGCTGAAAACAAAAAAAAAACAACCCTTACCATGTGCCCAAGATGCCTGCCACATAGAAGTGTCAGTGTTAGCCAGAAGGTAGCAGCAACTGAAAGAGAATTGCAATTGCTTCCCAGTCAAGAATAAAGCATATGCATCACTTTCCCTAGTTTTGGCAATATTAGAAACAGATGAAAGAGGAGATTAAGAAAAGAAGGAGCAGTCTTCAGACCATAGCTTCTCCCCTAGTACAGATCCCCAGTCAAAGGCTAATTCTGAAGCAAGGTTAGGGAAGAGATAGATGGGTTTAGAGTTGATTTTGTACTTCTCTGATGATCAAAAGTGACTTAAAATCTACTGAATTTGTTCAATCTGTCATTAAGGGAAGGAAATAGAGGTGTCATATTTTCTCCTCCTGGAGTTACTGTTCTTTTAGAGACTCCTACCCTCTCATTCCATCTTCACATAATTAATATAATTTTGGAGTTAGGTTTTGAATTGCTGAATTCACTTGATTTGGTGGTTCTATGAATGAAATGTGTTCTTTTTTTTTTTTTTTTTTTTCAGCATTCAAAATATTTTTAATAAAAGGGTAGGATCCAAGGTTAGTTGTTGTAGCCTCGGCTGGCCCGTCGGCCTCTGGCACGCTCGAACTTCCGGCCCTTGGAGCGGACGTAGGGTTGGTGTGGCTGTGTGGGGTTCCTGAGGCCTTGCCGAAATGCTGGTACACCTCTCGGCCCTTGCGAGGACCAGAGAGCAGGACAGTGCCGCACCCCTTTGGGGAGTCCAGGGCCAGCTGGTCGAAAGTGAAGATCTTGCCCCCTGCCCTGAGGATGCGGCTGCGGGCCCGGCTGGTTAAGCGCAGTGCACATACCTTCAGTTTGGGCACCTCCTGAAGCCGCACGTCGTCCATTATGGTCCCCACAACCACGGCCGTTTTGTTTTCCCGGCCAGGAAGCTTCATCTTCCAGATCATTGGGGAAAGGGACAGAAGCGGCCAGTTGGTGCGACTCATAAACAACCTCTTCAGCACAATCTGGTTGAATGTGGAATTGGTTCTTCTGGCCAGAAACCTATACAACTTGACCAACAGCCTCAGGTAGATATCCTGGCGCTTGGGCTCTTTGCGCGGAACCTTTCCGTCCTTGTTGTGGCGGATGTCAACTCCCATGATGGCGCCTCCTGCTCTGCCAGGTCCGGAAAGATGAAATGTGTTCTATATTTCATGTGTTAAAATTCTAATTCACAATGTGACAGTGTTTAGAGATGGGGTCTAATTAGGTCATGAGAGTGGAGACCTCATGATAGCATTAGTGCCCTTACAAGTAAAGAAAGGGTGCTCCTTTCTTTACTTATAAAGAAAGGAGCCTCTCCCCTTCCCATACCCCTCTCTCTCTCCCTCTCTCTCCCCGTCTCCCTCTATCCCACCAGAGGACTTATTAAGAAGATGGCCGTCTGCAAACCACGAAGCAGAGATTCACCAGAACCCTACTATACTGGCACTCTGACTTTGGACTTCCCAGCCTTCAGAACTGTGAGAAATACATTTTTGTTTTTAAGCCACCCGGTCTATAGTATTTTGTTTTAGCAGCTATGTTGACTAAGAAAGTTGTCATGTGTTCTCAAGTAGGCCAATCAGACTTTCTTGAGAGTTATGTGCAGACAATACAAACAACTAACAGCAGCAGGCTACAGAGATTTCCCTGAGCTCCTCCTATGGAGATCGCCGTTAAGTCTGATACTCATTTTTTAGTTGCTTCCAATTTTGAAGAAGTCTAAATCATTAAGACATCAGTTCTAGAAATTATTTTGCTGGGCATATGCTCTCTCAGAGAAATTGGGATTAGAAAAGGGTTATTAGACTAAGATTTGGTGAAAGGCAGTGTGATTTACATTCCAATTAATAAAATAGAAGCCATGGGCAGTTAGGGAGAAACTCATCAAGATCCCACATCACCTCGCAATGTGCCCACAGATGGTGAAACTCAGGCTGTTGGGGACATTTTGCTATGTCTTTCTTTAATAACAGATAAATAATGAGGAGATTATGGGAAAGTTTTCTTGATAATAATAAATATTAATCAAGAGAATAATAAGCTACATATAAGTTATCAGGTGATTATAACAGCCATTATTACTACATTTTTTTTCCCTTTTTTGTCTTATTTGAAAAGCAATTGTATAAAATCCTACTGTACATGGTACTTCGGGGCCTGTAACATGTAGAAACCTAATATGCATGTAATAAATATGTGCCAGTGCAGCCAAAGCAGTGGCTGGGAGCTAAGCTGTAATGGGCTAAGGAAATGATTACAGATGAAAAAGTAGTAATTATAATGATGTATTGGTGAGTTTTTAACATTAGTAAATATAATGTGTATAAGAAAAATACCAAAAAATGATAATAATTTAAAAAGAAACCAAAAAACTTAATCTCTGAGACTTGCAGACCCTAAGGACATAAGGCAACAAACACTCATTATAATGCCTATTGCATCCTTCTAGCCTGGAGAAGCTGTGACTCTGTGGTAGCCATTATTCAAACTCAACCTTGCCGGGAGTGCAGACAGAGGCAGGGTATGGAGGGGAAGTAAAATCAGAAGAATGCAACTGGGAGAATAAATTTGAAATATACATTGGTTCAAGCTGAATTAATCAAGAATGACGTATCCACAGAACAAGCATTCAAGTTTCTCATTGAGGAAGTTGGCCATTCTCACACTTCATTTCATTAACTAATTTAATATTGGCTTACATTATATGACACATAAAAGGGTGATGTTTCTTGGCATAATATAGATTTTAAATGGAAAGAATTAGATGAGTCTAAACTGAAACATTGAATAAAGACTTGTTTATAGCACATCTAATTGCTCCCTATGTTCCTTACAAGGATCAAAAATTCTTATGATCCTGGGCAAAGAATAACTGTTTTCTTCAGACCAGAAACACTGAAGACAAAGTTTCACTTCCTGATTTCATTGACAGTGAAAGAAACAGCATGAACAGGTTCATAGGGCCCTGTCCCTCTGACTACCGGGGTAATAATAGATATCAAACTAGGTCAACACAACTCTCTGAACTGAAAATTTGAATATTGAGTTGAGACTCTAGGAATGGAGTCTGGAACTGAGGAATTGGATGATGTCGTCCCACAAAACACTATGAGACCACTTACCAGGAAAAAATACCAAGATTTAATAGGTTCTTGCTCTTTCCCAAGCTTGGCAATTCTGTTTTTTCATTTGCTAACGTGAGCTAATGAATTCCTTTTATTGAAGTTTCACAGAGTTGGTTTCTTTGGCTTTTTTTCAAAAAGTACTTTAATAAACTAATTTAAATATATTCCGTATATTTTATGTCATTGCTATGCTTTTCTCCCCAGTACAATTCAATAAGAAAAAGAAACATTTAAACTTATACTGATAAATATGTAATATCTGCCTTTCTGTAATTATAACATTTTGCACTTCATCAAGGTTAGTCAAATTATGTGCATTACATGTCTGCCTGAATTATCTTTGTCTTTGAATTATCCAGTGACTTTAAATGGTAGTTCCTCATTTACTCTTTACATGGGAGTGTCAATGAGAAAACAGAAAAATGCCTGAATTATTTACACACATAAGTGGCAGTTTAATTGCTCTTAGGTAGTCTCTTGAAAGAATGAATGCTTACAATTTAGTATCTTGCAATAACTAACAGAGCCTACATTTATCTTAGTTTAAGACAAGTCCAAAATCCAATATAAACATATGTTAAATAACATAATTTATATATCAGTAAAGTGTAACATAACTCTACACCCTCAGAAGGAGACTGTGATGAGGTACATGAGTGTAAAATAATTTCCAATCACAAGAACAATGATTCTAATGTTTCTTATCTGAATAGTATATATATATTTGATCACCTATTCATAAAGTAGCATATTCAAGGAAGTCAGTGAAAGTATTATGAGTTTAAATATTAAACAATGAAAACCATATATTATAATTTTATGTGATTCTGGATGAAACTGAAGAGAATCAAGGCATGTCAGTTGTAATCCTGTCATTGGCATTGCCTGTTTGGAATCATTTGTCAAATAGGTTATTTCATCCTCTGATTCTTTATTGGTTAAATGGTGAGATTAACCCTATATTGCTTTTTCATGTTTTTTATTTTTTGTAATGACATAGAAAAGTGTTTTTAAAGTTGAAATAGTGGAGAAGCACTTCTGAAATGGCAGATTAAGAACTACAAAAACTGTCTTTCCATAAAAGCTATGATGAGAACACTGACAAAATTTGTTAAAATCAACGTTTTCAGAACTCTGAAAATTAACTAGAGATTTACGAAAATTGAAGCAGCATTTATTCAACAAAATGGCTGAATCTCAGTAAGAACAGTAAGCTTTAGATTGTTTTGACATGTTCTTATCCCATCCTCCTCTCCACAGCTCCATGGTAGCCTTGAAACCAATTATGGTAGCTATGAAACTCTGCACCCTTGTAGCCACTGAAAAAATGAGAATGGGTTAGGAGTCTCCCAAGAGTTCTGTTCCCCTGAGAATTATCATCACTATTTGATTCTCCTGGTAACAGCCTAACAACTCCATTCCAGGCCTTGGAACTGACCTAACTCAGTTCTTTCTATGTAAACAGCCTTATCTCTATGGTGTTTGTCGAAAATTATCAACGGCAATCATTCAACATCAGCTGACTGAGAGGGTAATAACAGTTGATGCCAATGAAACGTCCATAGGTGTCTTCTAAAATCTCTAAAATATTTGTGGGAATCTAGAAGGCCATAGGCTTTTCTAGGAAAGATCTGAGAAGGTTTTACTCTCCCCTCTGGCTGACCTTGAGATTGTTTATAAGCTGGAAGTAAAGGTTTTGGACTGACTGATTGAGACAGGTCTGGCTCTGTCACTCAGGCTGGAGTGCGGTGGTAAGAACTTAGTTCACTGCAACCTTCGCTTCCTGCGGTCAAGTTAGCTTCCCACTACAGCTTTCTGAGCAGCTGGGACTACAGGTGTGCTACCACAACTGGCTAATATGTACATATACATTTTTTATTTTTTATTTTTTTTAGAAACGGGGTTTTGCCATGTTGCCTAGGCTGGTCTTGAACTCCTGAACTCAAGTGATCTGCCCGACTCAGCCTCCCAAAGTGCTAGGATTATAGACATGACCCACCGTGCCCAACCTGGAAGTAAGTTCTTCATCTTTTAAAATTTAAATTTTTTTTGAGAGAGAAAGATCACATTTACATGAATTTTTTTTTTTTGTGTGTATAAATTTTGTCTTTTTTTTTGTTTTGGTTACATGAATAAGTTATTTAGGGACGATTTCTGATATTTTGGTGCACTCATAATCAGAGTAGTGTGTACTGTACTCAATGGGTAGTCTTTTATCCCTCACTACCCTTCCACCCTTTTCTTCAAGTCCCCAAAGTCCATTGAATCATTCTTATGCCCTTGCATCCGCATAGCTCAGATGCCACTTATGAGTGAAAACATACGATGTTTGGTTTCCATTCCTGAATTATTTCACTTACAATAATGATCTCTAGGTGCATCCAGGTTGCTCTGAATGCCATTATTTAAATCCCTTTTTTTATGGCTGAGTAGCGTTTCATCACACACACACACACACACATACACACACAGCGGCCAAAGAAATTGTGAATATATATGTGACATATTATATATATATATGACAGAGCTATTGTAAAGTTGAAAGCAGAGATGTAACTGCCTGCTAGAGCATGGATCTACTCCCATACACACAGAGAACTCTTCAGCAAAAGCTAGGAAACTTATCAATTCAAGAGAATTAACATAATCTCTGTCCAATGATTAGTTGACTCCTATGCTAATTAAGACAAATTTCAGTGGCCACACATGATAAAGTATGCACACTTTAGAAAATTAGATCAGGAAAGTCACTAAACAAACAAACAACATTTACAACAAGCAGCAAAAACAAAATACTCTGGTAAAGAAAGAAAACCTGATTTCCAATGTAACCACATTACATTATTTAAAAAGTCCAGTTTTCAACAAAGAAATATTAAAGTGCAAAGAAACAGGAAAGTGTGATTCACGCTGTATATTGCAAACAAAAATAGAATAGAAATTGTCTTTGATGAAGCCCAGATATTGAATTTATTTGACAAAAGGAAAATCAGCAATTGTAAGTGTGTTCAAAGGACTAAGGGAAACTATGTCTACGGATTAAAGAAAAACGAGTAAGATATCTTGCCATGTAGAGAATAAATAGATCGAAATTATCTTTAAAATAAACAAACAGAAATTGTGGAGTTTAAAGTACAGTTACTGAAATGAAAAATTACTAGAATACTTTAATATCACAGTTGAACTGGCAGAAGAAACAAAAAAGAAAATGTTAACTTTTAGAGCCCAAAGAAATTACTAAGAAAATATATGTTTTTTAAATATAGTAAAAGAAAATCAAAGGTACAACAAAAGAAGAATATTTGACTCAGGCAAAGACAGGAATCGGAAATTGAAGCAAACCTACCAGAATTAAAAGAACAAATATATAACTCAATAATAATCATTGAAATTTCACTTCCCTACTTTTAATAACTTATAGAACAACTAGGCATAAGAACAACAAGAAAATATAAAATTTGAGCACCACTATGAAACAACTAGACCTAAACAACACTACGACAAAACCAGACCCAACAGAAATCTCCTGAATAAACCACTAATAAAAATGCACACATACTTCCCAATAATACGTAAATATTCTCTGTGATAGACTATACACTATGACACCAAAAAACCCTCAATAAGGATTAAAAAATATTAAAGTCATACAAAGTATGTTCTCTAGTCACAATGAAATTAAATTAGAAATTAGTAAACACTTAGGGGATATTTAAAAATAGGTAGAAATTAATACTCCTAAACACTAAATGGGGTCCAAAAAATAAAAAGTGCATTAAAAATACCTTTTTATATGAATGAAAATGAAAATATAACATGCCAAAAATCATGGTATATGGTTGAACTAGAACTCAGAGTGAAATTTATAGGTATAAAACAGTTATATTGCAAAATAAAAAGAAAATTTCTGATTAATAATCTAATATTTTACCTTAAAACACGGGAAAACAGTGTTTTACAGAAAGCCAAAGGAAAAATATAATAAAGATCAGAATGGAAATAGAGAATAGTGAAACAATGGAGAAAAGTTCATCGAAAAAAATATTAATAAAATTAGGAAGCCCAAAGATTATGCAACCAACACTGACCAACAAAAGGAGAGAGAAGATTGAAATTACTAAAATCAGAAATAAAAGAGGAGACATAATTAGTGACTTTACAGAAATAAAAAAGGTTTGTAACGTAGTACTGTGAACACCTGTATGCCAACAAAATAGTTAACTTAGAAGAAATAGACCAATTTTGAAAAAATAGATACACACTATCAAAAGATTTTCAAGAACTACAAAATCTGAATAGACCTGCAATAAGCAAATTGATTGAATGAGTAATCAAAAAAAAAAAAAAAAAAATCCACAAAGAAAAGTTCAGACACCGATGGCTTCACTTGTGAATTCTACCAAATGTTTAAAGAAGAATTAATATCAATCCTATTCAACCTTTTCTAAAATGTAGAAGAAAGAACATTGCCCAATGCATTCTGAGTTCACTATTACCTGGGTAACGAAACAGACATCATAAGAACAGATCAATATACCTTATGAATACAGATACAAGAATTTTCAACATAATATTAGCAAAAAAAACTAGCTTCTAAAAAAATATTATTTATTACAGCCTACTAGGATTTATTACAGGAATTCAAAGTTAACAAATTTTTAAAAATCAATAAAATATGCTGTACTGATATAATAAAGAATAAAATACCACAGATTATCTCAACAGTGCAGGAAAAAATGACAAATACCATAACCTTTCATGATAAAAACATTCAACAAAATACAAGTACCTGTTAACTTCCTCAACTTTTAAGAGGCCATATGTGAAAATCCACACATAACTTCATATTTAATAATAAAGGAATGAATGTTTTCTTGTTAAAATTAGAAAAAAAGACAAGGTTGTCTGCTCTCACTTCTTCTATTCAATGTGGTACTGGGGATTTTAATAGGACAATTAGACAATAAAAAATAAAAGGCATCCATTTGGAGAATGAAGAGCAAACCTATCTCTGCAACTCTTAAAATTTAAAAAGAATAAATATGTTAGCATGGTTGCAAGATACAAGATCAATACACAGATTCATTTATATACGATCGATGAATATTCTGAAATGAATTTAGGAAAATAACCTCATTTGTAATAGCATAAAAATAATAAAATATTTAAGAATAAATTTAACAAAATAATGTTAAGACATAAACGGATAACTAAAAAACATCATTTACAAATAAGGAAAATCCAAACAATAAAAAGACATCCCGGCCAGGCACAGTGGCTCACACCTGCAATCCCATTACTTTTGGAGGCAGAGGTGGGTGGATCACCTCAGGTCAGGAGTTTGAGACCAGCCTGGCCAACATGGCAAAACCCTGTCTCTACTAAAAATTCAAAAATTAGCTGGGCATGGTAGCACATGCCTGTAATCCCAGCTACTCAGGAGGCTGAGGCAGGAGAATTGCTTGAATCCGGGAGGTGGAGGTTGCAGTGAGCCAAGATTGCACCATTGCACTCCAGCCTGGGTGACAAGAGTGAAACTCTGTCTCAAACAAACAGAAAAAAAAAAAGAAAAAGAAAAAGAAAAAAAGAAAGACATCCCATGTTCACAGAAAAGAACACACTATGAAATTGGCAATGCTTTCCACATTTATCTATAGATTGAATGCAATCCGTGCCACAACCCCAGCTCTTTATTTGTGTGAAATTGCTAACCTGAAGATAAAATTCAGATAGAAATGCAATGGACCCAGAAAAACCAAAATGTATTAAAAAAAAAAAAAAAAAAGAAAGCTTGGAGAACTTACACTATTGACCTTAAATCTTATTACAAAGAAAAAATAATTAAGACAGTGTAGTATTGGCATAACAGTAAACACAGACCAAAAAGAGGAATTGAAAATGCAGAAATAAACCTTTACATTTATGTTATAATAATTTTCAACGGGGATACAAGGCAACTCAATGGAGAAATAATCATCTTTTCAACAACTGATGATAAAACAACTGGATATCTAGATGCCAAAGAATATCTTTTGAGTCCTTCCTGATGGCATACACAAAAATTAACTTAAAATGAATGTTTGCCCTAATTGCCCGGCTAAAACGATAATATTCTTATAAAAATACAAGGTGTTAAATCTTCATGACTTTGGATTTCACAAATGGGTTCTTAGATACGACATCTAAAGCACCCCCAGCAGAAGGAAAAAAATGTTAAATTTGACTTCATCAAAATTATAACCTTTTATTTGCTGCAGAGGATACCATCAAGAAAGTAAAAACTTGACCCCAAAAACTGACGAAAATATTCACAAATCTCATATCTATTGAGGGAATTTTATGCAGAAAATATAAATACATAAAACCTTGTATGCAGAATATGTAAATATTTGTAATTCAATAATAAAAACAAAGAACAAATTCATATATGTCTTAAGAATATTAATACACATTTTTCTGAAGAAATTACACAAAGGACCAAAAAGTACATGAAAATATAGTCCTTAGGAAAATTTTGATTAAAAAATACAAGGTAACACTTCACATCTTCTAGGATGGCCAAAATGAAAAAAATATAGATGATAATAAGTGTTTGGCAAGGATGTGGAAGAATCAAAATCATCATACATTGCTAGTGGGATTGTAAAGTGCTGTAGCTACTTTGGAAAACAGCCTGGCAGCTCCTCATCAAGACAGGAACCCATGTCAATTAATATTAAGGCAGACACTCCTATTCATTAATGTATGGTTTATCATTTTTGTTCAAGATTAAATGAATAAGAAACATGTATCCACACCAATGATACTTTTACAGTTGTCTTTACTAATGTTATATAAGATTTATTAACTCAAGATGGATTAAAGACTCAAACATAAGACCTAAAACCATAGAAACTCTGGAAGAAAACCTAGGCAACACCATTCAGGACATAGGCATGGACAAGGACGTCGTAACTAAAACACCAAAAACAATGGCAACAAAAGCCAAAATTGACAAATGGGATTTAATTAAACTAAAGAGCTTCTGCATAGCAAAAGAAATTATCATCAGAGTGAACAGACAACCTACAGAATAGGAGAACATTTTTGCAATCTATCCATCTGACAAAGGGCAGAATCTACAGAAACTTAAACAAATTTACAAGGAGGAAAAACAAACATCCCCATCAAAAAGCAGGCAAATGATATGAACAGACACTTCTCAAAAGAAGACATTTATGCAGCCGACAAACTTATTAAGAAAAGCTTATTATCACTGGTCATTAGAGAAATGCAAATCAAAATCACAATGAGATACCATCTCATGCCAGTAAGAATGGCGATCATTAAAAAGTCAGGACACAACAGATGCTGGAGAGAATGTGGAGAAATAGGAACCCTCTTATACTGTTGGTGGGAGTGTAAGTTCGCCCATTGTGGAAGACAGTGTGGTGATTCCTCAAGGATCTAGAAACAGAAATACCATTTGGCCCAGCAATTCCATTGCTGGGTATATACCCAAAGGATTATAAATCATTCTACTCTAAAGACACATGCACACGTATGTTTATTGCAGCACTGTTCACAATAGCAAAGACTTGGAACCAACCCAAATGCCCATCAATGATAGACTAGATAAAGAAAATGTGGCACTTATACACCATGGAATACCATGCAGCCATAAAGACACGGGTTCATGTCCTTTGCAGGGACATGGATGAAGCTAAAAACCATTATTCTCTGCAAAGTAAGACAGGAACAGAAAACCAAACACCAAGTGTTCTCACTCATAAGTGGGAGTTGAACAATGAGAACACATGAACACAGGGAGGGGAACATCACACACCAGAGCCTGTTGGGACTTGGGGGCTAAGGGAGGCATAGCTTTAGCAGAAATACGTAATGTAGATGATAGGTTGATAGGTGAAGCAAACCACCACGACATGTGTATATCTATGTAACAAACCTGCACGTTCTATATATGTATCCCAAAACTTAAAGTATAACAATAAAAAAAGATTTAGTTTTAAAGGAGGGTTTAGTTGAATATAAGTTCCTATATCACAGAAATGCAGTGGATGTAGATTTTCAGGATTTGTTACCATGGGCCCCCTTCAACTCTTCACTCCTGCTTGAAATGACTGAGTTAACCTATATTGAGAAGTTGTATTATTTTAATATATGCTGGCTTATATTGGATAGCACTTGCAAGCCACACCAATGAACATTACTCAAATGACAAATAGAAAGAAAATCCTCAAGTAATGTTCAGTGGAAAGTAACTAAACAAATAAATGCAATTGTAAATGGGAAAATGGCATTTTCACAATGAATCAAGATTACGTAAAAAGTTTGTCTGGAATCTAAATTGTTTACAATAGTTTTCCCCTAAGGACCAATTAGGATCAGGAATTCAATGTTCTGTTAAAATCCTTTTACCTGAATTCTGGGCAATCTAACTTTTGATGTATTATCTTTGATTTGATTATTTCTTTTGAAATATTTTGTTCAATATCTTCTTTGCAAAGTCTCTTTTACTGAGGAATATAAAATTTCTAGAATTTTAGATCAGAATTTTACAGGTCATCCAGTCCAATATCATCATTTTAAAGGAAAGGAATTTGAAGCTAAGACAGGTTAAGACCACGTGTTTCTTTATGGAAAAGTATGTTCAGTTTGATGATCAATCTATTTCAGTACTATACTTTAATTGTCTAAATTTTATTTACTCTCATTTGTTAGGATTTTCCTTCTGTTCTTAAATTTAAAATTACTTTCTTCTTTGTAGCCTGACATATTTAATACCATTTCATTCTCAAATGACAAATATCTGTATAAACCAGTTATCTGTTAGAACATAGGGTACAAAGTTTCTTTTACCATAGTCTTCAGTAATGAAAAATTCCAATACTCTACTATTCGAAATATCAGCATTACAGAGGTTTTTAGTGTTGTTTTGCTGGAATAAGAATGGATACCCTTTCCTTCCTTCTTTGCCTGACTACTTACATACATAAAGCATATATATTTCCAGCAATATGAAGAAATCTCAGGTGCTTCTAATGTCATAGAAAGTATATTCAAGGGTACACCTACAACTTAAAAATATATTTTGCTAAAGTTTCCCAATACCCTGTAACTTTGCCATCAATATTTGTTCTAAAGTTGACTCATACCAGTTTCTAGGCAGGGGTATCATTGATATGAATTGTATATAAATAAGAGATCTGGCTTGGCATCCACACATCTTATGCATGTGTAAGCTAAAATTATGTTTTATAGTGCATACATTGAGAATTAATAAAATTAAAAGATACATTTTTACCAGAATACAACTCAGAAACCTCAGTAGCAAGGTGAAAGGTGGAAATGTGTTGCAGGCATGTCATAAACACTTGTTGAACTGAATCACAGAAGTCTTGGAGACACCTTTTTTGTTTCTTGTTTCTCCTATCTAAATGAGTGAGATCTACCCTGAATAAGTACATCCACAAGCATTCTACATTCTGAATTCTCTGAAGTGCATAGATTTAGATAATAGCAGTTAGCTACACCATTGCAGTTTGCTAAAAGCACAATGCTGAGCTGGAGCCAGTATAGCCAGAGTGAGAGGCTCCCACAAACAATTTGAGCATTACTTTCAGAAAGGAATCTAGGATAATAAAGAGAAATAAAATGAATCAAAAACATAGCTCAGAAATAAAGGAACTTCCTCAAGGAGTCAAAGAGAAATAATATTCTACTCTTAAGATCTTTGCTAACATTCTAGTAAGAAGAGGATAGTAGTTATTCATAGACACATATATACACAATGAAATGATTTATGTATGGCCTAAATGTAGTGGATATGTGTATTATTTATAATTTAGTAATTACATTTTTATAGTCTATAAAAAATGATTAAACCCATATCAAGTGCTGGTGCAGAGGTCCTTAAAGCAAGAACAAATGCACATAATCCAGTTAAAGACAGGACTGCATAAGGGAAATGCCATTTCACTGAATTATTTGAATGATATAGCTATCTACTTTATTTCTGTCAATTTCTTGGCCAAATTCCTTAGTTTCAAAGTCTTATTTCTTGTTCTTCATTGTATCTTTAGTATTTTAACTTTTCTCTTCTTAGCACTTATCTCTCTGATGTCTTGTATTCCAGAGTATACCTGCCCAGTATGGTATATATTGAATTTTACAAAGGCCTTGTTTGCAGCCCTGACAACCTGCAAGCAAGATATGTACAACCATTTTCATAATATGTGCTTGATTTTTCTTAGCTTAGACATTTTTGTACTAACAAAATGCCATATTGAAATAATTCCTTGAAGTACCATTAGGAAGAGGGATTATAAACTGTTTGCCTCAATATTTCTGAAATTGTTGCGAGTAAACCAGCTGAGCAAGATTTTAAAAAGCTTAGGTCAGACAGAACTCTGGTTGTGGTAAGTTATTCAATAAATATACATAGATCGTCATATCAGCTGCTTGGACCGGTCATTTTTAAGAAAGAATAGATTCACATTTTATTTTATATTATAATATCCATCATTTAATTAGTTTGGAATCATATAGATACATCATTAATGGATTATTTGCCTTAAATATTTATTAATTTTTTTATTTATAAAGGAGGTTCTACTTTCCCTCTCCACCCGGAATTTAAATGACTCTGTGAATACAGCCTATATACAGCAGGAAACAAACCTTGGCAGGTAACAGTAGCAGCTGTTTCCAGCAGTCACACTTTATCTCATTTTGGTCTGAATTTTTGCTCATTCTTATACCTGGTAGTTTCTTAGTTCTTAGACTTTTTTGGGCTCTGATTCCCAAAACAAGTCTTTCTTATTTTGAACAACTGTTTGTACCTTTTTGTATGTTTCTCTTAAACATTGTTTTGTGTCCCACTTTGGCTTTATACATTGTCATTTTGTAGTCAGAGAAACTGGCACCAGTCAAAGACTCATGGCTTCATACAAGAAAGAGCAGATTGATATGATGCTAGCCTCTGAGGAAACAATAAATATTGTTTTAGTATACCACATTATTTTATATTTATATGTATCTATATTTCATATTAGTTCGCTGACGACTTTTACTTGGGAGATTTGTCTTAACAAAAGTTACAGAAAATTGTAATTCTTAATTAGTAGAGATTCTACTTTTTATTAAGAAATAATCTACTTCAAATTAAGAAATATACATTATACATATCATAAAATATTACCAAGAATATGACAGTTTATAACAAATTATCAATATACATAGAGGGATTTTGATATTAACAATAACTAATATTTTTGTATGTTTACATTGTGCCATGCACTGTTCTAGTTGCTTTACCTATATTAACTAATTTGATTCTCACAACAACCTTATGTGACAAGAACTAGTATTATTTCAATTTTATTAATAGTGATGAGATAACTGAGGCAGAGAATTTAAGCAGCTCACCCAGTTTTATACCCAAACACAGTTAATGAATGATTGAGAACCAAAATGAAAATAATGCTTTTATTGATTATTTTATATAACAAAGTTCAGTGGAGAGAGGGCCATTCAAAGTAATCTCACAAATATTGAATAATTTTGATATCTGCTGCTGAAGGGACATAGAGGGAGTTAAGCAGGTACATGAAGGGTTACCTAAGGTAGCTGAAGAAAGGAGCAATCAGAGAAGGAAATCTAAAGAACGAACTAAGTCATGATAAACAGTGGAGTTAGTTTGGTGAGGTGGGAAGCAGGAAGCTGAAAGAGACTGGAGTTTGGAAACTCTTCCAGACAGAAAGAATAGGAAGTGCCTGAGACAAGAGGAGTAGCCTGGTTTTGGTGAACTGCAGGGGAAAGCTGGACTGAATCATGCACAGCCCCATAGACATGTTGAAGACCTTGGGGTATCTTGCGAGAGCAATGGAAAACTACTAAAAAGGTCTATAGACGCAAGTGACTTATTCACTCTAGCAGCACTATGGAGGATGGAATGAAACAATAAACTTACAGAATCCAATAAAAAAGTTGTTTATGGTAATCACATCACAATGATTTAGAGAAGTTTATTTTTGTTTCTAGCATCTCTAGATTTATAGAAGAGGAAAATATGATTGTTTTAATTTAGATGTAATGGTACACATAACACCTTGGGACCACATATAGAAAGCATAATTTTCTATTTTTATAGTATTTTGAGTTTTAGGGTACAAGGGCACAACATGCAGGTTTGTTACATATGTATACACGTGTCATGTTGGTGTGCTGCACCCATTAACTCATCATTTACACTAGGTATATCTCCTAATGCTATCCCTCTCCCCTCCCCCCACCCCACAACAGGCCCCAGTGTGTATCCCTTTCTTGTGTCCAAGTGTTCTCATTGTTCAATTCCCACTTATGAGTGAGAATATGCAGTGTTTCGTTTTCTGTTCTTGCAATAGTTTGCTGAGAATGGTGATTTCCAGCTGCAACCATGTCCCTACAAAGGACATGAACTCATCCTTTTTTTATGACTGCATAGTATTCCATGGTGCATATGTGCCACATTTTCTTAATCCAGTCTGTCATTGATGAACATTTGGGTTGGTTCCAAGTCTTTGCTATTGTGAATAGTGCCGCAACAAACATACGTGTGCATGTGTCTTTATAGCAGCATGATTTATAATCCTTTGGGTGTATTTACCTCTGGGATGCAGAATTTTTCAAAGCTTAGGTCTTGGATTCTAATGCTAACTTCTGAAGTCTACAATTTGCTAGTTATTATGTATATTCTAGGGCAAGCTGTTCACATGGGGAATAGGGAATAGTCAAAGTAAAAGTAGAGAAACATTTTTAAAGTCTTTGTTGCATAAAAGAGGCACATTGTCTCAAAAATATCACCATTATGAGGTTAATATGTTGGTTGTTTTAAAGGAAAATAAAGAACATAATAAAAACCATTAAATTCCATTAATCTACTACTTAAACAAGAGTGTATTGTGGAAATATCGACAAACAAGATTAAAATAAGCACACTGAAATGTAAACATCAGTTTACAGGAAATCTCTTTCTATGGAATATTTCATTCCTCAAGGAAACATTAAAACACTTCTGTGGTATAAAAACATTCAATGAGTCAACACTTATTTATTGATCCTCTGTTGTGTGTGGTCCAGTAGATCTGATGCTTCATTAACATGCATATGCCTAACTGATGAGATAACAATTATCTAGTTCTATATTCCAGTTTAGTTATTTCAGATGCTAAGATTAATTATTTTTGAATTTGCAGATTAAGCATTTCTTAATGTGGTTATGAAGAAGATACATTTCTTTCTCAGAAGCATAAATTTATGATCTTAAAAATAACCATAATAAGGAGATCTTGATAAAAATGTCATTTAAAAAGTAAAAAACAAAGAACAAACAAGCTCTCTGCTTGCCTCAACTAGATCTAATCTAACTCTATTGCTAAAAAAGTTGTTATCGGTCCTGTATATTGACATATTTTTTATCAGTAGAGAATGTTACTATGGCTGATATTTGATTGAAAAGGATGTTGCAGTTGTTAGAGAAGAAAAAGGAAAGAGAAAGGGACACTAGATCCCTGTTCCTCAGGCTAATTGGCTGCCTTTAACCTTGTATTTGTTGACCCTCACCTTTTGTCCACATTTTCCTCACACCACAAGTACGCACTCATAAATTTCAGCTCCCAAGCTTATTACATTTGAGACTGTAAAATGCCAGGAGCTATGTTGCTAAAAGTGCTGCCTCTCAAACAATTTTCTCCAATGATATTAACCTTGAATGCAAGAGATGTAAGTGATGGAGAGTTTACACACCAAATAAGTTATAGTCTACTTAATCTAAATCCTTCATTTAAAAGAAAATGACTAGATTTGAAGGTCAGGAGAACTTTACAATTACACTGATATTCTTGGCTGGTTAATGGCTGTACTTAACCAGTATAACAAACAACAAAACAATCATGATTCTGGGTGTTCTCCCTGAAGAAGTTATTCTTAAAAATAATAAAAAAAAAAAAGGTTGATCTAGTTGGATTACTAATTTCAGATTACTCTATGTAAAGCAAAATCCATGCAAGATAGTAATTTATTCCATTTATGTGAAAGATACATTTTGTCTCTATACATCAATTACATTAAGTTGAATTTCACTGAATCCCATTGTTTTAATTACTATGAATAGTTTTTAAAACCATCCGAAGTAAACATTTTATATTCTTAATACCTTCATGAAAGGTGTGAATTTTAATATTGTGTTTTCATATTTGAATATATAGAAGCTAATTTTCATCAAATATATTTATCAATTAAAAACGGTGATTTTATAGACCAATAATTCACTCAATTTGAAAATTACAAAATTTGTTTGGCATTAAATTTTTGGAGACATTTAAAAAATAAACGTGCAAATCCTCTTGCTTAGATTTCTTTCTTCAATAGCAACTTACCTTCCTCAGTCGCCGGGAGTGGTGGCTGTGGATGGGTCCCAGATGAGCCTCTACTGGGAACTGGTCTCAGCCTAAAGGGAACTAACTGCCTTGCTCAAGGTCGTGTGCCATCCCAAGAAAATTTCACATCCAAAGACTGGTTGACTTGGAGGTAAAAAGAGTCAGGGCTTTGGCCACAATTCTGACAACTGAAGGCCATCCTAGCTTCAGAGCTTCCTGTGGGATTGGCTGAGGTCTTTGTTCACTGTATAGCAGTTCAACTTCTCCCTCTACCTATTACTATTTCTTTGATTCCCTCAGAGTTGTGTCCTGGAGTACCTCCCAATAAACTTTCTGCTTACTAATCTCCATCTCACAGTCTGTTTCCCCAAGGAATCCATTCTAGGATATGTTGGAACTAAGAATAGACTAAGAAAGTAAGCTTAAAAAAATGGATTTTGGAACATCATCGCCTGTACAGTGGCGATGAGGACTCCACGGCTAGGATTAGCCTCTGGTGTGCCATAAAAGTACAATCATGAAATTTAAAATTTGACCAGTAATAGAATGGGGAAAAGGTATATACTGTCACTGGCTGCTGCAGTGTTCCAGGTATTTGAGAGGATCTCAGAAAGTAGGAGTTATGAAGATAATAGGATTGGATGATGGTCTTAAGTGCACTAACATGCAATGACAGTGAATGGCATTGGAAAAAAAATAAAGTGAAAAGGTTATTAATGGAATATTTAATGCACAGTGTGAAAGACACAGGGTTTCCTTGGCAACATGTAAAGAGACTCTCCTCTTCTTAGCCAGGGAGCAGAAATGCTCAGGGTCAGTCCCAAGACTTAATTTAAAAGATAAATAGGGGCCTTAATTAAACAGAATAGGAATCCAGAGAATTAGGAATGGCAGTATCAGGGTTGAAACTCTAACCCCATACTGTTAAACACTCTCATCTAACTTTCTATTCTGTCCCCCTCCTTCTACAACACCTTCAAAATCCAGTTCCCTATGTACTCTCTCATCTCCTGTCTGTACATGTTGGTAGGTTTGTAGTTCCATGAGGTATGCTCCCTTTCTTTTCTTAGCAGGCCCAGCATTTATCTAGCTGGATTATGTTGTGACTTGACCTTAGTTAATGGTTAGTGGCTAGGAGGAGAGATGGGGCATATCCTGAGGGGAGAGCACATTTTATTTTACAAGAGGCCCTTACATCACCTTCAAACAGTGGAGCACCAGTCACTGAGAAGGAGGAAGGTGTCATAGCTGCAGACCAGTAGAATTTGGGATGCCTTGAGATTTCCAGGGGTGACAGTTTCAACCCAGATGTTGTCAATCCTGACTCTCAGGATCCCAATTCTGTTTAATTAAGGCCCTTATCCTTGTCATTGATGACTTTTCTTTGCCTCTGAAATCTTTTAAATTAAGTGTTGGAACTGACCTTGAGCTTTTCTGCTCTCTGGCTAAGAAGATGAGAGTTTCTTTACATTTGCTAAGGAAACCCTGTGTCTTTCACACTTTGCATTAAATTTTCTATTAATAACCTTCTCACTTTATTTTTTCCAATACCATTCACTGTCTTTGCATATGTTATTGCACTTAAGACGATCATCCAATCCTATTGTCTTCATAATTCCTACTTTCTGAGAACCCCTCAAATACCTGGAATATGGCAGCAGCCAGTAGGAATGAAATTCCTGTTTCCTTGATGGTTATTAGCTTAGGGCTGTTCCCAGGTTCTAGAGGCCACCCACATTCCTTGGCTTGTGGCCCTTTTCTGCCATTTTCAAAGCCAGTAATAGCACAAGTCCTCTCAAGCTTTCCATCTCTCTTGCCTCTTCTTCCATAATCACATCTCTCTGTCCTACCATTCTGCTTTTGAATCGCCATGTTGCCTCATTTTGGAACCACCCTAGTTCTTGCATTCCTCTTAAAAGCAGCCAAGGCTTTTATTCTGAATGGATTAGTCTTCAGATTTGCTCAGGTCTGCTTCCTCTATTCTCTCACAGGTGTTAAACCCTTGACCATTTCCCAATAAACTTCCTGAAAGCTAATCTCCAGCTCAGAATATGGTTTCTGAGAAAGCTGACCTAAGACATCTTATTTGCTTATTGAAATGCTGTCTTTGTAGACGTTCCTTCAAACATGGATTTGGAAAAATTTGATCTTATTTGCTTTGGGATGATACTTTTAAAAATGATCAAAGTCTGTTATTTTAACATTAATAAACTATGTGAGCCAAATGGCAAGGAAACATTAAATATCAAAGCATCATGCTTTTAAAAAAATGTTTCTATTGGCCACAAGATTTGACAACGTATGCTTCATAGTGGTATTGAAAATGATGTTCATGCCAATTCCTTTTTGAAAGCAGTAGGGTTACTTATAGTAACAGAACTTTTTCTATTGAATTCTCATTCTTATTCCATTTGTCAATAAGATTCCTAAAGAAACAAAACAGCCATCAAAAGTCATCTTTAGAAATATGCTTGGTAAAAATAACAAACTTTTTAATAAGTAGGGAAAATATAATAAAAGTGGAACCACACAGGGAAATGAGGCAAAAGGCTTCTCTCTTGTTCTATATGCAATTATTAGTAAGTATGGCAGTCAGATAATTGTCAAATGCAGAGATAAGCAATTGAGTATGAGTACCTTGCTACAAAACATTTTTCTTAAGTTCATAGAATATTACTGATATAGTTGTATGTTCCTCAAGCACTAATACAATTCCTTGCACAGGTATAGATGCTTTGCTATTGGAACCTGTATAATCTTGGAGAAATCATCTCATACTGGTTTTGCATTTCACCATATAAAGTTAATAGTCTTGTTGAGAGGATATAATATAACTTGTAAAACATTTATTGTAGTTTATCACCTGGTAACCAATAAATAACTTTAGCTGTAATTATTATTTTCATTTCAAGCATTTCTTCATTTAGTAGGTAGGTCATGAATCCTCAAATCACATTACTGACAACTGATAATAATATGTCATAATTGTATGGTTTTACTATCTGTCAGGCTGCTAATCACTTTTTCTGTGTTATCTTATTTAACTCTCACCATCACCATATGGGGAAAGCTATGTTATTCACATCATTATTTCCATTTCATACCTGAGAAGATTATACACTAAGGGGAGAAGTTATCTCCCTATAATCATATAGTGAGTACACAGCTGAATCTAAGATTTGAATCTAAATCATCTTATTTTAAAATTTCATGTTATGGACCACTCCAATGTACTGCATTCTGCATTATGGGACCTTAATCAGGGGAATACCAATCCTGTCAAATTAGTGTGAAACACAGAGGAAGGGAGAGATATTTGTTTGGATAAGTGATTGAACTAATCTGATCAGGTTTCTGACTGGGATACTGCCAATATTCACAGAGCCAAATTGGTCTTACAACAATATCATTAAAAAAACAAATAATGGAAACAAATGTACCTTACTGGCATCTGTTCTTCCCAAATTTGAACTATATCTTCAAGCTAAGACAATTTCTCCAGGTTTCTAAAATGTTCTAGGATCAGTTTTCATAAATCTGTATTACTAGTGTTGTTTTCAAATTATCAGCCTAAATGTCTTCCCGGATATCTGGGTCCCCTTTCCAATTCCACACTCTTTTAATCTTTCTCAAATTATTTAATTTTATTTTCGGGAACTTCCAGTCTCCTATAAGGAAACTGGTGTTCGTAGTATTATAAAAATATTGACAGCGTACTGAAAAAAAAAATACTACACCCAATAAAACATCAGCAGTATCAATCAGAAAAAAAGGGCACTTCATGTGCTTAAGACAACTAGTTTTTCTACCTTACAAAAACAACCACAACCAAAGAACATTCATTGGTGAGTTTGAGCCATGCAGTTTCAAAGTAAGTCCAAAAATCCTTTACCACTTCATCTCCAAGAGTGGAGCGTAATTTCCCCTACCCTCGAGCATGGACTGAATTTAGTGAGTCTCTTGCAATAAATAGAATTTCACAGAAATGAAAACATAAAGGACATTCAGAATCTTCCTTATGTTTTTTTCTCTCTTTTATTTCACTTCCCTTTCTTTCCCTTCTCTCTTATCTCATGCTCAGAAGAAAGATAGTTGCCATATTGTGAGGACACTCAAGTAGACCCATGGAGTGGTTCCCATGATTGGAAACAATGGCGTCTTCCAAGAGATGTGAAGGAGTCATTTTGGCAGCAGATCCTCCAGGCTTACTCTGCTTATGAGAGACACTGAGACAGAATCCACCCAGATGAGCCACTCTCAAATCTCTGAACCACAGACACTGAGATAATAAACACTACTTTAAGTTGTTACATTTGGAAGTAATTTATTATGCAGCAATAAATAACAAATATAGGCCAGTAATTAATAATCTCTGAGTCCTGCAATAAAATTTCCTAGCAAAAATATTGGAAGAGAAATATTTTCCAAATGACATGCAAAAATTTTAAAAAATCAAAAGACAAGTCTTCTTCATACAAGTGGCCAACAAACATGAAAAAATGTTCAATGTCAGTAATCATCAGAGAAATGAACATCAAAACCACAATGAGATACAATCTCATACTAGTCAGAATGGTTATTCTTAAAAAGTGAAAGAAACGACAGATGCTGGTGAGGCTGTGGAGAAAAAGGGACACTTATACACTGTTGGTGGGAATGTAAATTAGTTCAGCCATTGTAGAAAGCAATTTGGAGATTTCTCAAAGAACTTGAAACAGAACTATCATTTGACTCAGGAATCCCATTGCTGGGTATAGAGCCAAAAGAAAATAAATCATTCTACCGAAAATACACACATACTCATATGTTCATCACAGTGTTATTCACAATAGCAAAGACATGGAATCAATGTAGGTGAATAAAGAAAATGGGTACTTATACCATTTTGGATATGGTGGGTTGGATAAAGAAAATGTGGTATATATACACAATGGAATACTACACAGTCATTAAAAACAAAACAAAACAAGACAAAATCATGTCCTTTACTGCAATGTGGATGCAGCTGGAGGCCATTATTCTAAGTGAATTAACGTAGGAACAGGAAAACAAATACCACATGTTCTCACTTATAAGTGTGAAGTAAATATTAAGTACTCATGGACATAAAGATGGCAACAGTGGAAACTAGGGTCTACTAGAGAGGGAATAGAGGGAGCGGGGAAAGGTTTGAAAAAACTATTGGGTACAATGCTCAGTACCTGGGTAACAAGAGCAATCATACCCTCAACCTCAGTATCATGCAATATACCCGTGTAACAAATCCATACTGTATCCCCTGAATCTAAAATACAAGTTGAAATTGTAAAATCAAAACAAAATAAGAAAAACAAGCCTTCTACAGCTGCATGTTGGTTATCTAAATGTTCCTCACTATATTAAAGTTGAATACATGAAAATCTTCTAAGGCATACATTTCTATTTTCCTTCTTCTCATTTCTCTTTACATATTGTATTTATAAACTAGTCAATCTTGGTCATGGAGCATATGGATAATTAAACCAAGGACATAGATATAATCACCTTATAGACCTATATATCCTGATCAGAGAAAACTAGTTTCTTAGAACCACTAATGTAGAAAAATACCTTATTACAGACAATGTTATGTGGAATTTTCCACTTGTCTCAGAAGGCTGTTAGAGAATAGGCATTGCTTTCTACTAACTATATCAACACTGAGAAAATAACAGAAAAGTTCAGGTCCTACTTATGTTGCAGATATTATTATCTTCATATGAAGATACAAAGATGAAAATACATAGATGAAAATGTGTAAAATAAAAAGGTCTCTAAACCTATCCTGAAATTGGAAAATTTCATGAATGAGAAATAGGTCATTTACCTTTTCAAGTTATTGTTTTGTAAACAGGGCTTCAAAATACAATTTAAATTATTGCAGAGTTGTATGTATACTGAGTAGTTCCTATATATTAATAGTATACAGTAAAATATAATAAACTCACTTTCCTGCAGTTGTTAAAAAATTGATATGCATTTGTAGCAAATCTTCAGTTAAATAAGATAAGGCAAATGCACCATTTCCTCCAACTTTTGATGTGAATGTGCTCTGGGCTTCTGTTAGATGAATCAGTATAAATGCATTTGAGTCCATTTAAAGATAGAGGTGATATGCTGTCAAAAGAAAGGGGGGGCAGGGAAATATGTGAGAAACAATCTGTGTTCTAGTCCTGGTTCTGTCAAAAACCAGACTTAAAATATTAATCTTTCAGTTACTATTGTATTTGAATAGTAATAAAATAATAACAGACAAGGAAATAATATTTCTCTATTAGCACAAAAAATTACAGTCTGATCTCTTTTTTCCTATCATCATTGAGCAATTAGATACAGGAGTTCAACACACTTATTATAGGAATTCAAAGGGAACACCAAAAATATGAACTTAAATGACAACACTTGATGGCATACAAAGAGAGAAAAGAAGGAAGGGAGAGAAGAAAGAAGGGAGGGAAGGAGTGAGGAAGGAAGGAAGGAAGCAAGGAGGGAATTAAGGAAGGAAGGAGGGAAGGAAAGAAAAGAAAAAATGTATTCTCCATTGCTCGGTGAGGAGAAAACCTGACAAAAAGGTATTGAACTGAGTAATAAAATGGGCCTGGCACTTTATTTAGTGTTAAGCATTCAAAAATTAATAATATATGGCCCGAGCAGGCTTGTGTGACTCCTTGTCTAATATGAAAGGGCAGATGTGTAAATAAATTGTATAACAATACAATAAATTGTAACATTGAATTGTGTACTGGGAAAAATAAGAGGAATTGATTTGAATAAGTTAGAGAGGATTTCACAAAGGCCAGGATACTTAGGCAGTCCCTTCAAGAATCCATAAAAAGACTCACATGTAAAGAAGATGGGGAGCAAATCTGGTTAGAATGAAAGCTGTGCAAAGACGTGGATATGTGGAAAAGAATGAGGTATTTGGAGAAGTGCGAGTTTTAAATGGGTGTAGGTTAGAGTATCTGCAGTAGTGGTATATGCAGAGAAGAGGGAATTATCAAGCATATATTGGGAAAATAAGAATGCTTTTTTAAAAAGTAAAAATAAAAAAGAAAGAAACAGTCACATGGGGAATGTACTGCAGGAGAGATTACTTGCTCCATCCAAAAGACAACTAGCTACATGCTGTCAAGTTTCAGTAAATGGCTTTCAATCAGGAATGCAGGCTTCCTGATCTTCTGATACATCAAAAAGTAAAAGAAACTTGTGCTTTATATATGCATTTAATTTTGAGTAAGTTGTTTTTTTCAGGCACTGTGCTGGAAACTTTCCTCTCAGGTGTCACTTTTAATGTATTATTTTTTTTCTAAAGTTTACTGCCAATATGCAAATATTTCTGTTATGTAACAATCCTCCCAATTCACTTCTTTTTATCAACTACAAGATTTAATAAATAATGCTCATTACCTGGGTGACAAAATAATCTGTACACCAAACCCCCATGACATGCAATTTACTCATGTAACAAACCTGCACATGCACCCCATGAATCTAAAATAAAAGTTAAAAAAAAAGAAAATATATAATTGACAAAGCTTTAGCTAGGCTAAGTAAAAAGAGAAGATGTAAATAATAAAAATCAGAAAATAAAGAGAAGACATTATAACTTATACCACAGAACTACAAAGGATTATGTAGAACTATTATGAGCAATTTTATACTAATAAGTTGGATAACCTAAAAAAAAATGAATACTTCCTTAGAAACCTATTACCTATCAAAACTGAACCATGCAAATGCAAAATCTGAACACATCAAAACAAGTAAAGAGATCGAATCACTAATCAAAAATTCCACAAAGGTGCAAAGCAGAACGAGGTGGCTTCCCTAGTGAATTCTATCAAACATTTTAAGAATTGACACTAATCTATCTCAATTTCTTTCAAAAATGAAGTGGAAGGAAGACTTCCACACTCATTTTGCTAGGCTAGCATTACACTGATGTGAATGTCAGACCAGAAAACTACAAAAAAAGAAAATTATAGGTCAATATACTTGATGAATAAAGATGCAAAAATCCTCAACAAAATACCAGCAAATGGAATTGAAGGGCGCATTAAAAGAGTCACACATGATGAACAAATGGTATCTATACCTGGGATACAAAGATGGTTCAACACATGAACATTGATAAATGTGATACATCACATTAAGAAAACGATGAACAAAAGTCATGAAATTTTCTTAGTAGACGTAGAAAATTAATTTTACAAAATTCAACATTTCATGACTTAAAAATGTCAACAAACTAGGGATAAAAGAAAATGACCTCAGCATAATAAAGACAACATATGAAAAGCTCACAGCTAACATCATACTTAATGGTGAAAAGCTGAAAGCCTTTTCTTTAAGGCCAGGTATACGGCAAAGATATTTACTCTTGCCACTTCTTCTCAACATAGAACTGGGAGTCCTAGCCAGTGCAATTAGGCAAGAGAAACATTTATTTCCAAACCAAAAAAGAAGCAAAATGATCTCTGTTTACAAATGATATAATAATGATAAAATGATATAATACCATATGAAAACTCTAAAGACTCCACCTAAAAATGGTAAAACTTAAAAAACAAATTAAGTAAAATTACAGGATACAAAACCAAAATACAAAAATCTGTTCTGTTTCTAGAAACTAGCAGTGAATTATCTGTAAAAGAAATTAAGAAAACAAAACACTCACATCAAGAAAAGTAAATATATAAACATTAATTTAACCAAGGAGGTAAGAGATCTGTATACTAAAAACTATAAAACATTGGTGGAAGAAATTGAAGAAGACATAAATAAATGGAAAGATACCACATGTTAATGGACTGGATTAGTTAATAGTGTTAAAATATCCATGGTACCCAAAGTGATTTATTCAATGCAATCTTTATCATAATTCCAATGCATTTTTTCACAGAAATAGCAAAAACCACCCTAAAATTCATGTAGAACCACAAAAGACCCCAAAGAGCTAAAACAATATTGAGCAAAAAGAACAAACTAGATACATAACACTTTCTAATTTCAAATTGTTTTTCAAAGCTATAGTAATCAAACAAAAAACATACGCTGGCATAAAAACGGTCATATGGACCAATTGAACAGGATCAAGAGCCTGGGAGTAAATCCATGCATAATATATTCAACTAATTTTTGATAAGGCACCAAGACAACAAAATGGGGAAAAATAAGTCTCTTCAGTAAATGGTGCTGGGAAAACTGAATATCAATAGGCAAAGAAAGTGAAATTAGAACCCTAACTTATACCACACACAAAAATCAATTCAAAATAGGTTAAAGACTTAAATGTAAAACCTGAAACCCTAAAACTCCTAGAAGTAAACCCAGAAGAGAAGCTTCTTGGTAGTGGCCTTAGCAATTATTTTTAAATCTATGGTACTGAAGGGAGAGACAAGAAAAGTAAAAATAAAAAAGTGGGGTTATATGAAACTAAAATTTTCTGCACAGCAAGGAAAACAATCAACAAAATGAAAGGCAACCTACTGTAAAAGAAGAAAGTAGTATCCAAAATATATAAGAAACATATACAACTCAACAACAACAACAACAACAACAAAATCCCCACAGAAAACTCGATTAAAAAATGGTCAGAAGCCAGGCATAGTGGCTTGCATGGGTAATCCCTGTTACTTCGGAGGCTGAGACAAGAGAATGTGCTTGAGACCATGGTTCGAAACCAGCGTGGGCATCATAGAGAGACCTCATTTCTGTAAAAAATTGTTTAAAAAATTAGCAGGCAGTGGTGATGTGTGCCTGTAGTCCTAGATCCTCAGGAGGATAAGGAAGAAGATTCGCTTGAGCCCAGGAGTTCAAGGCTGCGGTGAGCTATGATCATGCTGCTGCGGTCCAGCCTGGGTGACAGAGTGAGATCCTATCTCTAAAACACAACATCAAATAAAGTATATATATACACACACACATATATGTATATATATGTGTATATATGTATATATATTAATGTGTATATTTATGTATATGTATATATAAATAAAATAGTCAATTGAATATAGAACTATTATGAGCAATTTTATACTAATAAGTTGGATAACTTAGAAAAACATGAATACATCTTTAGAAACTTATTACCTATCAAAACTGAATCATGAAAATACAAAATCTGAACACATCATTAACAAATAAAGAGACTGAAACACTACTCAAAAAGTCTACAAAAGTGCAAAGCAGAATGAGGTAAATGGTGCTGAAAAAACTGAATATCAATGTGCAAGTAAGTGAAATATGCAAAAAAATATTCAATGGAATATTATTGGGCCTTAAAACAGAAGAAGCCACTGTCATTTGAGACAACATAGACAAAAGTACAGGACTTCATGCTAAGTGTAAATAAACCAGAAACAGAAAGACAGATACAGTATGATCTCACTTATATGTGGAATTGAAAAAAGTCAAATTCGCAGTAATAGGGAGTAGAATGGTGGTTACCTGGAGCTAGGGGGGAGGGTTGGTAAAATGGGGAGAAGTTGGTCAAAAATTACAAACATTAAATTGTTAGATGAATAAGGAGATCTAAAGTACAGCATGGTGGCTTTAGTTAATAATGTATTTTATATTCAAAGAAGGCTAAGAGAGCAAATCTCAAGTGTTCTCACCACACACACACACACACACACAAGATATTTTCACAAGGTGGTGGATATGTTCGTTAAATTGATTGTGGTAATCTTTCCACAATGCGTATGTATACCAAAACATTATGTATACCTTGAACATATGTTATTTTTCTTGGCCAATCTCATATAAATAAAGTTGGAAATTATGACAATGGCCATGAATGAAGTTTTGTTGAAAACAGTCATTAGAAATGACTCATGTAATGCACTTTAGTAATATAATTCAATTTGAGTAATAAAACTAATATAATGGCGAATCCAGAGTAGCATTGTCATCATCGTCATTTAACAATTTCAAGGTGATTTTGCAAAATACTAAAGTAAAAAAAAAAATAATGAATGAGAATTTCACATGGATGTTTTGTAACATAAATAACCTCCTAATTGTGTAATGAACATTATCATTATCATTATTATTATTATTTCTGAGATGGAGTCTCACTCTGTTGCCCAGGCTGGACTGCAGTGGCGCTATCTTGGCTCACAGCAAGCTCCGCCTCCTGGGTTCAGGTGATTCTCCTGCCTCAGCCTCCCAAATAGCTGGCACTACAGGCATGTCCCATCACATCCGGCTAATTTTTTGTATTTTTAGTAGAGACGGGGTTTCACCATGTTAGCCAGGATGGTCTCAATCTCCTGACCTTGTGATCTGCCTGCCTCGGCCTCCCAAAGTGCTGGGATTACAGACGTGAGCTACTGCGCCTGGCCTTGAATACAATTTTTTAAAGCCTAGACTAAACCAAGTTGTGAAAAAAATAAGAGATATGCATTAAAATATTAAACAAGGGTTAATTTTAGAGTTATGTAACAGAGTAGGGGCTAAAATTTGTGAAAAATAGAAGTGGCAGTTGCATATTTAGTTTAATTACTAGCAATATTGTTATTTGAAATAGCTCCATCTGTGAAATCTTGGTAAAGGCCTTAAGCAAACAAGTGCATTTGTCTTGTTTTTTCTTTGTAAAGAAATAATAGTTTTATAGGCCTGAGAGAAGGTAATTAAAATCAGTGAAGAAATTAAAAATAAGAATATATTAGAGTAGTAAGAGTCCTATCCTAAGAAGCCAGAGGCCTGGAAATGAAGTGAAAAAACAAATGAAAGTTAGTTTTAGTTACACTGTAAACTTTGGCCCTACTGAATTTCCTCTTCAATCTATACTGAATAAAACAAATGTCATTGCTTATTATGGGGTGTGTGTGTGTGTGTGTGTGTGTGTGTGTGTGTGTGTGTGTGTGTATGTATGTGTGAGAGAGAGAGAGAGAGAGAAACAGGCTTGTATATGGATGAATTAGTATAGCTCCATAAAGACTGCATCTGACAAATGGCTATTTGAATCTCCATTTTCTACTTTCTGTATAGTCGAAATTTTGAGGAATCATCTAAGGAGGAGATATTTCACATGAATGTTCTACTTTAGATAAAAAAAAAAAAAGTGCTCATTACTTTCTACTACTTAACAAATTTAACATCAGAACACATTGAATACTAGTGCTTTTTAATGTACTTTAAAAAATGAGTCCTCTCCCACTAAAGTTTTCGTATCTAGCCTAATCTAAAAGGGTTTACTCCATCTCTGTCCAATCGTGAGTAGATTTATGCCTGCCTTGTCATAGACGAAGGCTATCGGAGCTCCTCTCGACCCATTTGTTTTCAGGATTGCTTCAGTTCTCTCCTCAACATGCTTCTGTATTTTACCCTGGTCTGTTTGAGACCCTCACCTAAGGTTCTCCACACATCCACAGAAACATTACTGGAAATCACTGTTTCTTCTGATTTTAGTGTCCAATTTATTTGTATGTCTCTTTTTCAGTTTTCATCTTCTATATAACAATACAAAAAACTAAATTCTTCACGTGGTTTAAATCATTCTCTCTTATTATCTTTTAAATTTATAATTGATACTTACCTAGCTTTGCGATTTTCACAGAAGAGGTATGGGTTTTGTTTTGTTTTAACATAAGAAAGCAGTGATTCAGAGATGCCAAGACAATGTCACCTCCTTTACCCGGATTAAAAAGTAGAATTTTTTTTTTTTTTTTTAATGGAGTCTTGCTCTGTCACCAGGCTGGAGTGCAGTGACGTGATCTCGGCTCACTGCCACCTCTGCCTCCCGGGTTCAAGCAATTCTCCTGCCTCAGCCTCCTGAGTAGCTGGGATTACAGGAGCGTGCCACCACGTCCAGCAAATTTTTGTATTTTTAGTAGAGACAGGGTTTCACCATGTTGGTCAGGATGGTCTTGATCTCCTGACCTTGTGATCCGTCTGCCTTGGCCTCCCAAAGTGCTGGGATTATAGGTGTGAGATATCGCACCTGGCCAAAAGTAGAATATTTTATTTGACATAGAGTCTGAATAAAATGCAGTGCTTTTAATCTTCCCCACATCTGGAAACAACTTAGGAAATTCTCTTTCCTAAAGTTTCCAAAGTTTACTCCTCGCTTTACACTCCATCCAAATTAACCTGCATTTCTATTCAGTAATGTTAACTACCCTTCCTGTGATTTCCTTTACCTCCTTTTTTTCCCCTTTTACTCTGGTATCTTATGTTTAATATCATATTTTTAATACTGTCTCAGTAACAGTTAAATTATCCATGGAGGTGTGGGTAACAAAGAGTATCCCTTCTAAATCTATAAACAGAAGGGACTTTTTTTTTTTTTTTTTTCAGAAAACAAAATCAAAACTCAAAGAAAGCAGCAACAACAACAATAAACTAGCATGCTGTAACGTCAGAGTCCATTTTGTTATTCACACTAATCAGGAAGACAGGGAACTGTTCTGCAGAAACATTAAGAGAGACAGTCACTAGTCAAAAATTATGGATCCTACTGTCCAAGAAAGAAAAATTCTGCAGTTATGCTCATTAGTAGACATTGTTAACACAGGTAAGGGAATAAAAGCGGATTTTAAAAATTAATTAACTATTGATGTAGCACTTATGTGCTACTGTTGTCATATTTTAAAGGACTCCATTTTTTGTCATGACTGAATTCATAAATACTTCTGCTACGGACTCACGTTAAACTCATAGTCTTGAGTTCATTGATTTGATTTATGGTTGGAATTCACGCTACAAAAGTCAGTATTTTGAAAGATCTCTGTCCATTTTAGATTCAGTATCAACTTTAGGTACAGTCTCCTATTTCTATTTATTCACTGCATTAACTAGTTTTTAGGAATTATGTTGTATTTTTATAATTTAAAGCTTCATATAAAATATTCTTAATTTAGGAATTCAAGATCAAACAGATGAGACCATGGTAAATTCTCTTAAATCAAATGTTTCTTTCAATGACAGATTGTTCACTAATGTCAGCATAAAACTATTGGATTTTTCTATATTGAATATATTCCAAATTCAGTATTCTATACTGCTGTTTCAAAGTTTAACATATTTCCAGATACTTGGGTTGAATATAAAATGTACAAACACATGATTCTATTTGTAATTAGATTGCTTCAGGTCAATCCTAGCTCTGCCCTTTACTAAGTGTGTAAACCTGTATATCTATTTAACTACTCTATAATCTTAATTTCTTCATTTTTTGTAAAATAGAAAGACTATCAGTGCCTACTTCATAAAGTGAGGATTAATAAAAGTTAATTAGTATATATTGCTCAAAACTGTGACTTGCACACAGCAGGTATGTGACATATGTTAAAGATTAATTCATTTTCTAAAGAATTATTTATGTGTATACTAAATGAAAAAAACTAAAAGCCCTTCCTTTAAGATCTAGAATATGACAAGGATGCCCACTTTCACCACTAGTATTCAACATAGTGCTGGAAGGCCTAGCTAGAGCAATCAGACAAGATAAAGAATTTAAAAGCTTCCAAATTGGAATGGAAGAAGTCAAACTATTCTTTTTTGCAAATGATATGTTTAAATACAGAAAGCAGTAGAATTTGTATATGCCAACAGTGAGCAATATCTCTAAAAAAGAAATTAAAATGTAATCCCATTTATAATAGCCACACATGAAATTAAATATCTAGAAATTAACTTAACAAAAGAAGTAACAGATGTCTATAATAAACACTATAAAACATTGATGAAAGAAATTGAAGAAAACACCAGAAAATGAAAAGATATTCTGTGTTTATGGATTGGAAGAATCAATATTGCAAAAATTCCATACTATGCAAAGCGATCTACAGTTTCAATGCAATCCTTAACAAAATGCCAATGACATTTTTCACAAAAATAGACAAAACAATCCTAATTTATATGAAACCAGAAAAAAAAAGAATAGCCAAAACTATCCTAAGCAAAAAGAACAAAACGGAGGAATCACATTATCTGACTTCAAATTACACTATAGAACTATAGTAACCAAAACGGCATGGTACTGGCATAAAAACAGACACATAGACCAATGGAACAGAACAGAGAGCCCAGAACAAATCCACACACATATAATGAACACATTTTTGACAAAGGTGCCAAGAACATACATGGGGAAAAGACAGTCTCTTCAATAAATGTTGCTGAGAAAACTAGATATCCCTATGCAGAACAATGAAACTAGAATCCTATTTCTTGCCATCTATAAATATCAAATCAAAATGGATTAAAGACTTTATCTAAGACCTGAAATTATAAAACTATTGCAAGAAAATATTTGGGGAAAATGTCCAGGATGTTGGGCTGGGCAAAAATGTATTGAGCAATACCCCACAAGCACAGACAACCAAACCAACAATGGACAAATGAGATTACATTAAGTTAAAAAGCTTCTACACAGCAAGGGAAATGATAAACAAAGTGGAGAGATAACCCACCGAATGGGAGCAAATATTTACAAAACACCTATCTAACAAGTGATTAATAACTGGAATGTATAAGGAGCTCAAAGAACTACATGGGAAAAAGTCTAATAATCCAATCAAAACATGGGAAAATATTTGAACAGACATTTCTCAGAAGGAGATATACAAATGACTAACAGGTATATGAAAATGTGCTCAACATCACTGATCATCAGAGAAATGCAAACCAAAACTACAATGAGTTATCATTTCACCCCAAGTTAAAATGGCTTTTATCCAAAAGACAGGCCATAATAAATGCTGGAGAAGTTGTGGAGAAAAGGGAATCCTCTTACAGTGTTGGTGGGAATGTAAATTAGCACAACCACTATGGAGAACCGTTTGGAGGTTCCTCAAAAAATATTGAGCTACCATATGATCCAGCCATCAAACTACTTGGTATATACCCAAAAGAAAGAAAATCAGTATATAGAAGAGATATCAACACTCCCCCATGTTTGTTGCAGCACTGTTTACAATAGCTAAGATTTGGAAGCAACCTTACTGTCCATCAACAGTTGAATGGATAAAGAAAATGAGATGCATATACATAATGGGGTACTATTCAGCCATTAAAAAGAATGAGATCCAGCCATTTGGAACAACATGGATAGAACTGGAGATCATTATGTTAAGTGAAATAAGCCAGGTACAGAAAGACAAACATTGCATATTCTGAATTATATGTCGAGTTTAAAAATCAAAACAATTGAACTCATGAAAATGGAGAGTGGAAGGATGGTTACCAGAGGCTGGAAGGGTATTAGGGGGCTCAGGGGGATGGGGATGGTAAATGGGTACAAAAAAGTAGTGAGAAATAATGATTAAGACATACTATTTAACAACAGGGTGACTATAGTTAATAATAACTTAATTGTACATTTTACAATAACTGAAAGAGTGTAATTGGATTGTTTGTAATACAAAAGATAAGTGCTTGAGGGGATAAATACCCCGTTCCCCATGATATGATTATTATGCATTGCATGTCTGCATCAAAATATCTCATGTACCCTGTAAATATACATATCTACTTACACATGAAAACCAAAAATAAAAAAAAGATATTATTTATGTTTAAAAACAGATCTATATTTGTATTTGTTTATATTGGAATTGGCAAACTTTTACTTAAAGAACCAAAGTAAATATTTTAGGCTTTGGGGACCACGTGGTCTCTCTGTAGCACTAAACTGTGCCATTGGAGCTAGAAACCATCCATAAACAATATATTAACTAATGTGCATAGTCGTGATCCCATAAAGCTTTATTTACAAAAACAGGCAGTAGATCAGACGTTGCTTGCAGGCTGTGGCTTCCCAACCCTGATTCTTGTGCTTAGAAACAGCATTCAATGACTAATGATTTAATAGAAATTACCATGTGCAACCTTAAAACTGGCCATTTTAGATGAACGTTTAGGACACCCAAGAAGGTATTTCTTTGCCTACAATCGTCATATAGCTTATCTTGGTCTTAAAATTCATGCTAAAAGTGTATTGTTTTCTTAGCAAAGGATAGAGGTCAGCACAAAGAGAAAATAAAATTTATTAAGAAGTTAATGCAAGTTAAACAATGTCACATAGCAGTTTGTCTACTGTGTATTAAGTGCATGTTAATAGCATTCATATCATTCCTTAGAATTAGTAAACACATAAGAAATTAGCAGAGAAAAAGAATACAAATGTAAATTTTTCTACTTAGGTGACTCATTTTATCTTTCCCTTTGTCTACAAATAGACATTTTTTCCCCCTTAGATAGGTCAGAAGAAAGTTAAATTTTATATATATATATATATATATAAAAGAATTGGAGAGAAGCAGATCTTTATTACCAGTAATGCAGGCAGATGCTAAGAAATTATACTGAAAATATGTTCAGCTAAAATAACTATATGCTTGTAACCTGAGAAAGATGCTGCATAACTTATTGAAATACAAAAGCCATGACAAAATACCAAGTGATTATTTATCAATGCAGTTGAGAATTTATGATGAAAAGTGTGGGATCTGTTTAAGAGAGAATTTTGTTAGGAAATGAAAACTGATGATTTTAATATGAAAATGTGAATGTTTCAAATAAGAATAGCTAGAATGTAGCAGCTGTTAGCAAATATGAATAAATTTGTTATGAATTTATTTGGAAAAAAAGATTATACGTTCTATGTATTCGAACCAATGGATTTTAATTTTACTTTTTGTTTTTTTTCTGTTGCACATTTTTCTACTTGTTTCCTCTAATCCATATTATGCAGTCTGGAAATAACACCTCCATACATCCCAAATAATCTTAACTGCCTGACGTTCATTCTACCCACATGCACGTACAAACTCTGTCTCTCTCTGTTTCTCTATGTGATATGGTTTGACTCTGTCCCCATCCAAATCCCATCTTGAAGTGTAACTTCCACAGTTCCCACATTTTGTGGGAGAACCCAGTAGGAGGTAATCGAATCATGGGAATGAGTCTTTCCCATGCTGTTCTAGTGATAGTGAATAAGTCTCATGAGATCTGATGGTTTTAAAAATGGGAGTTTCCCTGCACAAGCTCTCTCTCTTTGCCTGCCATCATCCATGTAAATTGTGGCTTGCTCCTCCTTGTCTTCCACCATGGTTGTGAGGCCTTTCCAGCAATGTGGAACTCTAAGTCCATTAATCTGATTTTTCTTCCCAGTCTCAGTATGTCTTTATCAGCAGCATGAAAATTAACTAGTACAACAAATTGGTACCAGTAGAGTGGGGTGCTGCTGAAAAGATACCTGAAAATGTGGAAGTGACTTTGGAACTGGGTAACAGGCAGAGGTTGGAACAGTTTGGAGAGCTCAGAAGAAGATAGAAAAATGTGGGAAAGTTTGAAACTTCCTAGAGACTCGTTAGATGGCTTTGACCAAAATGCTGATAATGAGGTGGACAATGAAATACAGACTGAAGTGGTCTCAGATGGAGATCAAGAACTTGTTGGGAATTGGAGCAAAGTTGACTCTTGTTATGTTTCAGCAAAGAGATTGGTGGCAATTTGACCCTGCCCTAGAGATTTTTGGAACTTTGAACTTGAAACAGGTGACTTAGAGTACCTGGCAGAAGAAACTTCTAAGCAGTAAAGCATTCAAGAGGTGACTTGGGTGCTGTTAAAGGCATCAGTTTCATAAGGGAATCAGAGCATAAAAGTTTGAAAAATTTGCAGCCTGACAATGTGATTAAAAAATAAAGTACCATTTTCTGAAGAGAAATGCAAGCCAGCTGCAGGAATTTGCATAAGAAGCCAAATGTTAATCCCCAAGACAATGGGAAAAATGTCTCCAGGGCATGTCAGAGATCTTCATGGCAGATCCTCCCATCACAGGCCTCAAGGCTTGGGAGGAAAAAATGGTTTCATGGGCCAGGCCCAGGGTCCCCATGCTGTTTACAGTCTAGGAACTTGGTGCCCTGTGTCTCAGCTGCTCCAGTCATGACTAAAAGGGGCCAAGGTACAGCTCAGGCCAGGGCTTCATGGGGTGCAAGCCTCAACCTTGGTAGCTTCCATGTGGTACTGAGCCTGCGGGTGCGCAGAAGTCAAGAATTGAGGTTTGGGAACCTCTGCCAAGATTTCAAAGGCTAAATGGAAATGCCTAGATGCCTAGGCAGAAGCTTTCTGCAGGAGTGGGGATGTCATGGAGTGCCTCCTCTAGGGCAGTGCAGAAGGAAAATATGGGGTTGGAGCCCCCATACAGAGTCCCCACTGGGTCATTGTTTAGTGGAGCTGCGTGAAGAGGGCTACTGTCCTCCAGACACCAGAATGATATATCTACCAACAGATTGAACCATGTGCCTGGAAAAGCCACAGACACTCAAAACCAGCCCATGAAAGCAGTCGGGAGAGAGGCTGTACCCTGCAGAGCCACAGGAGCAGAGCTGCCTAAGACCTTGGAAACTCACTTCTTGCATCAGCATGCCCCAGATGCAAGACATGGAGTCAAAAGAGATCATTTTGAATCTTTAAGATTCACTGCTCTGCTAGATATCAGACTTGCATGGGACCTATACCCCCTTTGCTTTTGCCATTTTCTCCCATTTGTAATGGCTGTATGTGACTGTACCCCCATTGTATCTAGGAAGTAACTAACTTGCTTTTGATTTTACAGGCTCATAGGCAGAAGGGACTTGACTTGTCTCAGATGAGACTTTGGACTAGGGACTTTTGAATTAATGCTGAAATGAGTTAAGACTTTGGGGGACTGTTGGGAAGGCATGATTGGTTTGAAATGTAAGGATGTGAGATTTGGGAGGGGCCAGGGGTGTAATGATATAGTTGGGCTATGTCCCCACCCAAATCTCATCTTGAATTGTAGCTCCCACAATTCTGACATTTCATGGGAGAAACCCAGTGGGAGGTAATTAATCATGGGGGTGAGTCTTTCCTGTGCAGTTCTCATGGTAGTGAATAAGTCTCATGGGATCTGTTGGTTTCAAAAACAAGAGTTTCCCTGCACAAGCTCCCTCTCTTTGCCTGCAGCCATCCATGTAAGACATGACTTGCTCCTCCTCCCCTTCCACCATGATTGTGAGACATCCCCAGCCATGTGGAACTGTTAGTCCATTAAACCTCTTTTTTTTTTTCCTAATCTCAGGTATGTCTTTATCAGCAGCATGAAAACAAACAAATCCACTATTTCTCTCTTTCTCTATCTGTTTTTCAGTCCACCTGTCTGTCTGTCTCTCTCTTCCACATACATAGACTTACAGACACACATACACACACACAGGAGTGAAATAAAATCACTTTATAACACGTAGAAACTGTATCTGTGGATATTAAAGTATCACACAGAATCACCTTCCTAAAATCAGTCAGAGTGCCAAATGCCTCTTTTCCCCAGAAATTAGTGTTTTTTGTTATAAGAAATATCCTTTATATTTATATTTAGATATTTATGTTTAATTGTATGTTTTACATGCACATTTATATTTAAATATATTTTATGAATAAGGGTAGTTAGAGTTAGTACATATGAAGTCAACTTGGTGCAACAAGCATGAAGCAGAGTACAGTCCCAAAAGACCTATTATAGTTTTGGAACATGCTTCTTCCTCAGATTATTTTGAACATTACAAATTTATTAAAGAGTTGGAGATGTGCTCAATCTACTTATCATTCATCCATGATATATGTAATTTCTTTTAAGGTGAAGATTTTCAGCTCAAAATGGCTTTTGGAATGTTTACTCTTAGATGCAGTGATATTATGTCTGTTGAAATGCTTGGAATATAATCCAGGTGATTAACATCTGACACATTGCTCATCAACATTACATAAAATCAAAGCAAAACTTTTGAATGTATTACTTAATTTAATTCAAATTTAATGAGATAAAATATTTGAATGTACTTTGTACAAAATCATAATTATCATTATTATTAGTCATTTCTCAGACTTCAGTTTAGTTTGTTCCATTATTGGCAGCGTTAATTGACCTATTAGCTTTTCCTCAGTCACTGAAAGACATTGTTACTATTGTCATGTTGTAAAGACATTGACTTTTAGAAAGTCAATGTAAAATAGTGGTAGAATATTTGGAGCACAATTTACGAAGCCTGGTGTAGCAAGATTTTAATAACATGTCGTGTTATTAAAATAACATGACGTGTCCTGGATACAGCTGTGTGTCCTTGTACGAGAAAGTGAACTTTCTGAATTTGCGATTCTGCATCTGATATAAGGAGGATAATGATATTACTGATATGATCTTTGTCAGGATTAAATTAGTGTAGCCAAAAACACTAGAGTATGAGTAAATATTCAAGAAGTATTTGGTCCTATTTTTGTTATTCATATTTTCATTGTTTATCATAGAATTTCTATACAGAATGAAGAATGGAGGATGGACAAGGCTGTACGATGGACATTACTTAGATAAGTTAGGCCTGAAGGGATACACAGCCACTGTTATTGATAGGTATCTGAAGTTTTCTGCAGCTTCAGACTGAGAAGGAACTTAGTGAGAATGATAACACATAATACCTCTATACATAAGTGGTGGTGCATAGCAACTGTCTTGACAAGCTGAAAGTGTCCCTAAAGTACCCATGAGTATAGTATCCTAGCATCTACATGCTGGAGTACCAGTCTAGGATATTTGCTTGCCTAGATGAGCCACAGCTGTCTTCTTCCCTCTTGTTGCTGTGTTCTGGATCAAATTAGGTTACTGTCACCATGGTGATAGAAACTGTCTAAAAGTAGGAGGGGATGAAATTTTTTAAAAGGCAATTGATGCTATTCCAAAGGGTTTAGATCTCAACTAAATTAATGGGGATTCACTAAATTACTTTACACTGATGAACGACCAGATGGTATCAAATTTTAGAATGATTACTCTGGCAGAAGTGTGGAAGAAGATGGACCAGAGCATAAAGAGCGGCAGGGAAGGAACTATGCCGTAATCTGGGGGAAAAATTAAGCTTCAAAGGAATTATAATAATGGGATAGATTTACAGATAATAAATTGGATTCACAAGGCAATTTGGTAAGGAATAAGGTTACAGGCAGCAGGTTAGGGTACGGTGGAGACGTACCTTTGGTTGGTAGATTAAGATTTAAGGCAAATAATTTATCCTTAGTAGAATAGGTGACAGCAACTGTGCAGTTCCCCCGAAGAGTAACTTGGATGTATGCAAATGAGGTGACCAAGGCAGAGTGATGTAAGTAAGAAAGAGATGGGATTATAAGACATAGGGTCCAGTGTGGAAACAACTCAGGCACACAAATAAGACCATCAGCCACTTATAATACCACAAGCATAAAGCTATACTTGTGGTAGAGGCAATTTGATTCAATTATTATAATCATATGCTATTTAACAAAATTTATTAGGTACCTACTATGTGTCCGATTCTGAGTTAGGCAGCCAGTAGATAAGAAATTGTCTAAGGTGGGCATGGTGGCATGCACTGGTAGTCTTAGCTACTTTGGGGGGAAAAGCAAGAGGATCATTTGAGCCCAGGGGTTAAAGACCAAGTTAGGCAACATATGGAGATCCAAGTCTCTAAAATAAAATAAATAATCTTAAAATTACAGAAACAGAAATTGTCTAAATACTGCAAAATCTGGGGATATAGTAAAATCTTTGGGGTATTATAACAATAGCTGAGGCCACTGGAAGGCTCTAGTGAGAGGAGATCAGTCAGGGCCATGATAGTTCCAAGTTATATTTTGCTCAGTATTATACTTGAATTAATTTTATTAACGAAAACGTTTTAAAATGAAATTTTTTTTTAAACTTGCTTTAAATAATGCTATTGAATCAACTTCTTTTTTTCTATCAGCATTATAATTTCTTAGGTCTTCTACATTCTTAGCACTTACAGCTTTTAAATTTTTTTTTATAAACTATCTTTAGAGCAGTTTTAGATTCACAGCAAAATATAGCAGAAAGCACAAAAATTCACTTTTTAACTCCTGCCCCTACCCTTGCATAGCCGCTCCCATTATTAACATCCTCCACCAGAGTGGTACATTTGTTACAACTGATGAACCTACATTAACCTATCATTTTCACCCAGAGCTCATGGTTTATATTAGGGTTTCTTCTTGGTGTTATACCTTCTATGGGTTTGGGCAAATGTGTAATGACATGTATCTATGTACCTACCATGGTAGTATACGGAATCGTTTGATTGCCTTAAAACTATGGGCTCTGCTCATTCATCTCTCCCTTTCCCTCATCCCCTGGCAACCACTAATCCTTTTTTTATCTTCATAGTTCTGCCTTTTCCATAGCGTTATGTAATTGGAATCATATGCAGCCTTTTCAGGTTGGCTTCTTGCACTTAGTAATATGCTTTTAAGTTTCCTCTGTGTCTTCATGGGTGGATAGCTCATTTCTTTTTAGTGCTGAATAATATCCTGTACTGAGATAGGAGATCAACAGGACTCAGTTTCTGCTGATCAAACAGGATATAGCAAAGATAGTGGCCAAACCAGCTAGAACTAGGAATTTTACGGTTTATTTGCATAAGAAACTCACCAGTGCTATGACAGTTTACAAATGCTATGGCAACAAACATGAAGTTACCTTATATGGTTCGAGTAATTCCCTCATTCCTTTTCTAGAAAATTCTGAATATCTGGCCCCTTGATAGCATATAATTAAGAGTAGGTATCGCCAGAGGCTGCTGCTCTGGACTGCTCCTGTTTCTATATACTGCTGCTGCTGCTGCTTCTCAGGCTGCTCTACCTATGGAATAGCCCCACTCAGCCTATGGAGCAGCCATTCTGCTGTACACTGTTGCTCTAATAAACTTACTTTCTTTCACTGTCAGTTTGCTCTTGAATCGAGCAAAGCCAAAACCCCAGGCTGAGTCCCAATTTTGGGATTCACTTGCATCAGTACCACATTTTGTTTTCCATTCACTTGCTGTAGGAAATTTTGTTTGCTCTATTTATTGGCAATTGTGAATATTCTTGTGATAAACATCCATGTCCAGGCTTTTCTATGGACGTATCAATTTCCTTTGAATGCATCAGATTTATTTTATACTAAGCACTTTCTTCACCTTTTTTCGGAATAAGATGTATTCAAGAGCCTGACTCCATTTTTGATGTTTAACTTCTGACAGCTTTCAAGCCTCATCCCTCCCTCTTCTGCACATCTGGGTCCGCAGATAAGAAAGCCTGTGCATTCTGTCCTGTCATTTCTTCAGTAGGAAGTTCAAAGCATGCAAACGTTTGCTACTGATGGAACAATAAAATGAAACTAGATACACATGTTTCACCTTACACAAGAATTATAGACACAAATGTAAAATTCAGAATTGTAAAACAGCTAGAAAAATACATAGGAGGTAATCTATAAAAAATGAATTGGTTGAAAAGATTTTAGATATAAAAGTAAAATCTTAATCCATGAAAAAATAGATGTCAGGCTTTATTAAAATAAAAATTGCTCTTCACAATGCATTGTTAAAAGAATAAAATTAAAATGCACAGAATAGAAGAAAATCATTGCAAAACATATATCTAGCATAAGATTGGTATCCAAAAATATACAAATATATCTTAAAATTCAATTATAACATAACCCAGTTAATTCAAACATAACAACTCAACTAAGAAAAGGAAAATAATTCTTAGCAGACACTTTATCAAAGACTTCCATCTTTATCAAAGATGGAAAATAGGGACATTAAAAGATGCTCAACATTTTTGTCAATATCAAATTACAAATGTAAACAATAATAAAATAAAGTTGACATCGTTTAGAATGGCTAAAGTTCAAAAGATCTACAATAACATTACTGGAGACAATACGCAAGAAGAACTCTTATTCACTGCTACTGGGAGTACAAAATGGTACAGCCGCTTTGAAAGGTAGTTTGGACATTTCTTACTAAGTAACATTGTCTTAGAGTATAATCCAGTACCCATATTTCCAAGGATATTTCCAAGTGATTTGAAAATTTATTTCCATAGAAAATCTAGCAGATGAATGTTTATAGCAGTGGCATTGATAATAACCAAAAAGTTAGAGCAAGTTGATGACCTTCAGTAGGTGAATGGATAAACAAAAGGTGGTACATCTGTACAATAAAATACTATTCAGTGATAAAAAGGGTTTTGCAGAGATGGATGAATCTTAGCTGCATATTAATAAGTGAAAGAAGCCAATCTGTGAAAGTTTCATAGTGTATGATGCCATTTATATGACATTGCGGAAGAAGCAAAATTACATCACTAGGAAACAAATCAGAGGTTGACTATGTTTCAGAATGCAAAGAGGTTGACTACAATTGTGGAAACATGATGCCACAGATTTGTCAAAAGTCATAAAATTTTTATAAGATAAGGAGTCAACCTTAATATAAAAATGTTAAAAAATCATTTAGGTGGTTGGAGATACCAGGATTAAGGCAAAATGTGCCAAATCAACTAACTCTAGTATAAATGTATGAAACAAACTTACTAAAGCGAACAGATAATAAAGGAACTGACATTGGGTAGACATATAGATCAAGGGAATTTAATTGAAAATCTGAAATCAACCTTCATATTTAAAGTTAATTATTTATTTTCTTTCTTTCTTTTTTTGAGACTAGAGTCTCGCTCTGTCTCCCAGGCTGAAGTGCAGTGGCATGATCTCAGGTCACTGCAACCTCCGCCTCCCGGGTTCAAGCAATTCACCTGCCTCAGCCTCCTAAGTAGCTGGGACTACAGGCGCCTGCCACCACGCCCTGCTAAATTTTTGTTTGCTTGTTTTTTTTTTATTTTTTATTTTTAGTAGAGACAGGGTTTCACCTTGTTGACTAGACTTGTCTTGAACTCCTGACATTGTGATCCGCCTGCCTCGGCCTCCCAAAGTGCTGGGATTACAAGCATAAGCCACCTCACCCAGCCCAATTTATTTTCAACAAGGGGGAAAACATAATTCACTGGGGAAAATAGTCTTTTCAAGTAATTGTGCTGAAACAACAGGATGGGCACATGAAAATGAATCACACATATACAAACATTATTTAAAAATGTATCATAAAGCTCTTATAAAATCTAAACCTATTTTTAAAAGATTTAAAGGAAATATAGGACTAAATGTTCATGACCTTGGGTCATACAAAACTTTCTAAGATATTACACTAAAAATACAATTAACAAAAGAAAAAATTTTTATAAATTTGGTTTCAACAAAATTAAAACCATTGTACTTAAAAGGACACTATCAGGGAGCGAAAGCACAAACACAGATTGGGATAAAATTTTTAGAAATTATATATCAGATAAAGATTTGTATCTAGAATATTTAAGAATTCTTACAACTTGATAATAAAAAGACAATTGGGCAAAGTACGTGAATGATCTTATGTGATGGCTAATAAACATCTGAAAAGATGCTCAATGTTATTAGCCATTTGAAAAATGCAATTCACCACAGCAAAAGAAATAGCACTTCATACCTACTAGGATGGCTATAATAAAAACGACAGACCATAATGTGTTGACAAGGGTGTGAGGCAATTGGAGCTCTCATACATTTCTAGTGGGAATATAAAATGGCGCACCAATTTTGGAAAGTAATTTGGTAGTTCCTCAAAAGATTAAACATAGAGGTGCCTTAAAATTCAGTGAATATATACTATATATATAATGAAAACATATTTCCACACAAAATCCTGTGCCCTAATGTTCATAGTAACATTAGTCATAATAGCCAAAAAGTAGAAACAACCTACATGCCTCTCAACCGACGAGCAGATACATAAAATGAGGTATACCTAGATAATAAACTATTATTAAGGAATAAAAGGGCTTTTCTAGATACAGGGATGGTCAAACAGGGATAGTTTGACCTCCTCCCTTCCTATTTGACCATCTTTCTTTCTTTCTATCACTTGCCTGATGACCCTGACCAGAACTCCCAATACTGTATTGGATAGGAGTAGTGAGAGAGGGCATCCTTGTCTTGTTCCAGTTTTCGAAGAGAATACTTCCAGCTTTTGCACACTCAGTATGATGTTGGCTTTAGGATATTCATATGTGGCTTTTATTATTTTGAGATATGTTCCTTCAATACCTAATTTATTGAGAGTTTTTAACATGAAGGGATGTTGAATTTTATCAAAAGCCTTTTCTGCATCTATTAAGATAATCATTTGACTTTGTCTTTAGTTCTGTTTAATCACATTTATTTATTTGTGTATGTTGAACCAAATTTGCATCCAAGGGATGAAGCCTACTTGATCATAGTAGACCAGTTTTTTGATGTTGCTGGATTCGGTTTGCCAGTATTTTGTTGAGGATTTTTGAATTGATGTTCATCAAGGATATTGGCTGGAAGTTTTGTTTTGTTTTGTATCTCTGCCTGGTTTTGGTATCAGGATGATGCTGGCCTCTTAGAATGAGTTAGGACAGAGTCTCTCTTTTTCAACTCTTTGGAATACTTTCAATAGAAATGGTCTTATCTCCTAGAATTCACCCCAAAAGTTTCTTAAGCTGATAAGCAACTTCAGCAAAGTCTCAGGATACAAAATTAATGTGCAAAAATCACTATCATTTATATATACCAACAACAATCCAACTGAGAGCCAAAACATGAATGAACTCCCATTCACAACTGCCACAAACAGAATAAAGTACCTAGAAGTGCAGCTAAGTAGGGAGGTGAAAGAACTCTACAAGGACAACTACAAAACACTGCTCAAATAAATCAGAGATAACACAAACAAAAGGAAAAATACTCCATGATCATGGCTAGGAAAAATTAATATTGTGAAAATAGACATACTGCCCAAAGCAATTTATAGATTAAGTGCTATCCCCATTAAACTACCATTGGCATTCTTCACAGAATTAGAAAAAACTATTTTAAAATTCATATGGAACAAAAAAAAAAAGAGCCCAAATAACCAAGGAAATCCCTAGCAAAAAGAACAAAGCTGGAGGCATTACACTACTTGACTTCAAACTATACTACAGGGTTACAGTAATCAAAACAGCATGGTACTGGTATGAGAACAGACATATAAACCAATGAAACAGAATAGGGAACCTGAAAATAAGAGTGCACACATACAACTCTCTGACCTTCTACAAACTGACAAAAGCAAGCAATGAGGAAAGGATTCCTTATTCAATAAATGGTGCTGGGATAATTGGCTAGCCATATGCAGAAGATTGAAATTGGACACGTTCCTTATACCATATACAAAAATCAACTCAATATGAATTAAAGACCTCAATGTAAAATCAAAAACTATGAAAACCATGGAAGACAACCTAGGCAATATCATTTCAGGACATAGGAATGGGCAGAGATTTCATGCTGAAGATGCAAAAAGCAATTGCAACAAAAGCAAAAATTGACAAACAGGATCTAATTAAACTAAAGAGCTTCTGCTTAGCAAAAGAAATTATCAACAGATTAAATAGACAACCTACAGAATGGGAGACAGTTTTTGCAAGCAATGCATCTTACCAAGGCTTAATATCCAGCATCTATAAGGAACTTAAATAAATTTACAAGAAAGAAACAAACAACCCCATATAAAAGTGGACAAAGGACATGAACAGACACTACACAAAAGAACACATGCATGTGACCAACAATCGTGAAAAACAGCTTAACCTCACTGATCATTAGAGAAATGCAGTAACCACAATGAGATACCATCTCACACCAGTCAGGATGGCTATTACTAAAAAGGTAAAAAAATAACATACTGGCAATGTTGCAGAGAAAAAAGAACACTTATACACTGCTGGTGGGAATATAAATTAGTTTAGCCATTGTGGTAGACGGTGTGGCAATTCCTCAGAGACCTAAAGACAGAAATATTATTTGACACAGCAATTGCATTACTGGGTATATACCCAAAGGAATATAAATTGTTCTGTTATAAAGACACATGCACACATATGTTTATTGCAACTCTATTCACAATAGTAAAGACATGGAATCAACCTAAATGCTCATCAATGATAAATAGGATAAAGAAAATGTGGTACATATACACCATGTAATACTATGTAGCCATAAAGCACAATGAGGTTATGTCATTTGCAGGGTTATAGATGGAGCTGTAGGCCATTATTTTAGAAAACTAACACAGGAACAGAAAACCAAATACTACTTGTTCTCCTTTATAAGTGGGAGGTAAATGATAAGAATACATGAACACATAGAGAGGAACAACACACACTGAGGCCTATCAGAGTTTGGAGGGTTGGAGGAGGGAGAGGATCAGGGAAAATAACTGTTATGTACTAGGCTTAATACCAGGATGGTGAAATAGTCTGTACAACAAACCCCCATGGCACACATTTACCTATGTAACAAACCTGCATACATACCCCTGAACTTAAAAAAAGTTTAAAAAGCAATAAAAGGAATGACCTACCTATATTTGCTACAATATAGATGAACCTTTAATCACCACCCAAAGTTAAAGAAACTAGTTGCAAAAGAAAATATATTTCATGACTTCATCTATATGGAGTGTTGAGAATAGACAAATGTATAGGAAGAGATAGTGGATTCATGATTTTCTGGGACTAATTTGGGGGAAATTGAGAGGAAGAGAGTGACTGCTGCTGGTTACAGGGCTTCATCCCAGAGTGCTAGAATTATCTTAAAATTAATTGTAGTAATAGTCATACCATTCTGTGAACATACTAAAATATCAATCGAATTTTACACTTTAAATGAATGAATTGTATAGCATGTGAATAATATCTTAATAAAGTTGGTAGAAACAATCTATGGTAGCCTATTCCTACTGTCTTCCTTTTGGCATGGATATTGAATGTGAACAAAATAGGTTTCAATGATACAGACAATTCTCCATTTTGTTTCAGGAAGCATTACTTACACTGACATAAGTCTGTTTAAGTATTCTTTATACTGAAAGTATCTCAATAAAATATTTCTCCTTGGGACAATGTATATTGATGAGCTGAAAATAAAAGGAGGCTGTGACTGAAAAAATACCTAAGGGAAAAAAAGAGAGAAAATATAGCTTGAATAACCACCTCTCCACAGATTTCTCATGTTCAAAGGGTACAAAAAACAACATTAGCTCTAAGGATAGAAAGTGGCTCTGTGACTTCATCAGAAAGGGAGTACATTATGAAACATACCGAGGTGAAAGAGAAAAACAAAGCCAGGCGGAGTATGCCTAGCAGAATCTCAGTGGCAACAATAGTGATAATTAATTACATGTGCAGTGTTCAATGTTTTCCTTCCTTACAAGACAGCAGCAACACTATTATACCTTTCAGAGACAAATCAAGGCCAAGAGAGCTCACCTTTGAACTACCTCTCTAATGTGTCATGCATAGCCTGTGCTCCTTGTAATGAGCACAACCAGGAGAGGGCAGGTCTTCAGCACAAACAAAATACAGCATATAAACCCGTTGCAGAAAACATCCAAATGCATTTGAAAAGATGGCCACAATCTCAGAATTTTGATAAATATTTTTTTTCTAGTGCAATTGTATTGTATTATTTGACTGTGTATTTTCAACTTGAACTGTTTGAAAAGATTTTGCATGCTGGAAATGGCGTTGGTGCTCATTCCCAGGTCTTGAAAGATTATGTTTAGTAGGTAAAATAAAACTGAAATGATTTTATAGCAGAATGCTTGGAATAAAATTCCTTAGATATGCACCATTTTGAAAAACAAAATGATTCTAATATTACTTAAAGCAGAGCAGGAAATAAAATTTGTAAATTATAGCTTTAAAGTTTCTGATAGTCTTTAACAGGCTTTCCTTTTCCAGTTACTGGCATAATATAATTCTCAATGTGAGTGCAATAAGTTAAAATCAGTAATTTTGGTTTTGTATCCTTATACCTTTTAAACCTCAAATATAGCCTTTCTGGGCCTTGGTTTTCAAGTTGAATATCATGTAGTAACATCCAATTTGTGGTGTTATCCTGTGGATCAAGAGGGATATGTTTTAAAAACTATCATTTTCCTTAAAATAGAAGGCATTATTTTGGAGTTTATGCACAAGCATGCTTGGAAACAAGGTCGACAAAGTAAGATATTAGTGACAAATTGACTGAATCAAATATAAGTATTTTTTAAAAGACTTTATTGATAAGAACATTACCATTGCCCCGTTAGATGGTGATTATAACATTTACCCTGGGATTTGGCAAGGGCCAGTATGCTAATAATTATATATCAAGTTGTTTATTTTTGGCACCCACATTTCTATCTTATTATTTTCCTTCCCTGAGACTGTGCTACTGTAGGAAATCATTCAAGGATGTCAGCTGTACTTTTTATTGCTCACCTAACCCAGATGTTATTTTGGTCCATCTGTTCCAGCATTCTCTGCCACAATATGAAAAACAACTGGGGGCTTTGAGGTGACACAGTAATTAACCTTGTAAATGGCATTAGTATCACAAGTGAAACCAACACTTGGTTTTGTGACTTTAGTCAATTAGCAGCAATTAATCTTGGTTGCTTTGTATAATACCCCCATAATATTTTATAATTTGTTTAATGGTGGATGCTGTAAAATTATTGTCCTTTGTTCCATTTTTCTTGATGTTTAGATTCCCCTCCCTGTTACAATGAGTTTTGGATGTATCATTCTTTATGTTTGGGAAAATTATCTTTACTCCCTTGTGAATTATTAATTTGTTTTAAAAAACCATAAAGGATTGCTCAGTATCCATTGAATAACATTTATAATTTACTTTATGTTTGTCTTATATTAATTTGAGTCATCTTTAAAGTCAAAATGAAGAAGTCTCATTGGAAAGATGCTAAAACAACATTGACTAAAAAGATTTTAGGTTATAGAAGTAAAAATTTAATAACTGCAATGGAGACTGATGAATTTAAGAGCAGATTAAACATAGAATAGAACATTACTCTTTGAGAATTAATAAATTTGAACATGACTCAATGAAGTATATATTTGAAAACTTACACAATAAAACATAGATAAGAGGCAAAGAAAAGCATTTAAAATAAACTGTAACAATAACCAGAACAAAAGAATATAGAAAAAGTGAAAAAATACTGGGAAACTTGCTGATCAGCTATATTAAGAAAAATGTTAAAAAGTATTTTCATACTGAATGGGATACATCTCAGAAGTATAAACAAAAAAATTAAAATATATATTTTTCAAAAACGAAAACATATTTTGAAGAAATAAAATTTAAAATTTTAGTGAAAAATATTTACTTATACATATAGAAGCTCAAGCAGTTTAAATACAGAAAAAGGACTGACATATTAGATTCAAACTGCTGTAAAAGAAAAATATTGAGAATATCTTGAAAGCAATCAGAGAAAAAAAGACATTACATATGGAAAAACTAATCTACAACTGCTTGCCAAGTTTTTGCTAGAAATAATAGAAGACTAAATGCAGTGAAATGTCTATTTTAAGAGCTAAAAAAATTAACTATTCATATATCTACTATTGGGACAAATATAATATTTATATTATATACAAGGAATAAAACATGCTGATAATCTTGAGGTGAAAATATTCCTCAAAAAATAAGGCAAAATAAAGACATTCTCAATAAAATGGTGATAACACTTATTTCAAACAGTTCTGCACTGTAAAAATTGCTAGAATAAATTATTGAGTTTGGAAAGAATTTCTTTCAAGGAATTGATAGTTTGAAGCCAAGTTACGACAACATAATAAGGGTTTATAGTATACATAAAAGTAAATGTAAGACAATATTGATGATTTTAAGAATAAAAGAAGATTGATGTTCAAAGCAAAAATAAAGGTAATGTAGTAGAGGTTGTAATTATTAAAAAGTAAAATATAAGACAACAAGAAAACAAAATATGAGAGAGAGGAAATGCAATGCACTGCCACGAGACATAGCATATTGTCCGAAGGTAGAATGACATAACCTAAAAATGTACATTGTAATCCTTGGAGTAACCAGTAAAAATGAGAAAATAGGTAAGCTAAGAAAGAATGCGGGGGATAACATGAATTGCTAACACTGTACAATTCACACAACTGAATTTAGAAAAAGAGGTACAAAGGAATGAAATAGATAATAATAAATACTATTTTAAAAGGCATGTCAATAATATATTAAGTTGATTAAATCTCCATTTAAAAGCTAGATAATTCCAGTTGTATAGAAAAACAAGCCCCAATTTCATGCTCTTTATAAAAACCAAACTTTAAATATAAAAATAAATAGTTTGAAAATGTTTAGAAAAAGACATAACCGCAAACACTAGACATAAATTAGCCAATTTGGCTACAATAATACTAGAAAAAGTAGATTTCAATACAAAAAGTATTGAAGAGATAAAGGGAAATATTTTATAATAGCAAACATTTTAAAATGTATAATAATCCCATATGTATAAGTACCTAAAAACAGGATTTAAATACATGAAGAAAGGTTGGCCAAATTAAAGAGAGGGATAAAAGCAAACCACAATGAAAATATGAGGTTTTAATATTTCTCTTTCAGCAATTAAAAAAAAAAAGTAAATAGAAGAATCAGAAAAGATGTTGAATATTTGAAATGTAACTATTAAAAACTTTATATTGATAATTGGAAGTTTTAGGATATTTTAGAATACAGGTATTTTTAGGTGTACATGGAACATTCACCAAGTAGCATCAGATAATAAATTCCTACAAAGTACTTGCTCTGACCATAATGTTATTAAATCAAAAAAGAGTAACAATAAGAATCCAGGATAATGCTAAATATTTAGGAATTAAGTAATACAAACTAAATAAAATATGTCTGATAGAAAATAACATAAATTTTAAAATATTTAAATTGAATTACAATTTGTAAAAATTACTAATGTTTGGAATGCAGCAAAAGTTTTTGTTAGAAGTTTAAATTTTAAGTGTGTAAATTAGAAAAGGAAAAGGATTTTATTCAAAATCTAAAGCTTTCTTTCACATTAGCAATTTAGAAAAATGAAGGGCAAAGTAAACCTAAGACAATACGAAGAAATGATATAATAATTACAACAGAAATATATGAAAGAGAGTACAGAAAAACAATAAAGAATATCAATAAAGCCAAAAACTATTTCTTTTAAAGCATCAACAAAATTTACAATTCTTTACCTAGAGCGATTAAGAAGAGAGAAAACACAGATTAATAATTATACCACTGATGTATATACACAATAACATGAGTACAACTCCTGATATGTTGATTAAAACAAGTTAGGTGCAAACAAATACATATTACGGTTCCATATATATTATATATAGAGAGAGAGAGAGCATATATATATAGCACATATATAGCATATATGTAGCATATATATAGCGCATATATATGTTTTATATTTTATTTTATTTATTTATTTTTGAGACAGAGTCTCATCCTGTAGCCAGGCTGGAGCTCAGTGGCATGATCTCAGCTCATTGCAACCTCTACCTCCCAGGTTCAAGCAATTCTTGTGCCTCAGGCCTCCCGAGTAGCTGGAATTACAGGCGTGTGCCACCATGCCCAGCTGATTTTTGTATTTTTGGTAGAGACAGGGTTTCACCATGTTGGCCAGGCTGGTCTCGAACTCCTGTCCTCAGGCAATCTGCACACCTCAGCCTCCCAAAGTGCTGGGATTACAGGCATGAGCCACCGTGCCCGGCCATGTTTTATGAAATTATTGTTTCAAGGATGTATGTTAAGGAATGTTATGGTCTTAATGTTTGCATACCTCCAAAATTAGTATGTTGAAATCCTAACTGCCAAGGTGAGGTTATTGAGAGATGGGACTTTTAGGAGATGACTAAGTCATAAGGGCTCTTTGGATGGGATTAGTGCCCTTATAGACAGAGATCCTGGAGAGCTTGCTTGCACTTTCTTCCATGTGAGGCTACTATGAGAAGACAGCAGTCTGTAAGAAAACAGGGCCTCACCAGACACTGAATGTGTTGCTGCCTTCGTCTTGGCCTTTCCAGCCTCCAGAACTGAGAGTAATAAATTCCTGTTGTTTATAAGCCACCTAATCTATGGCATTTTTATTACAGCAGCCCAAACGCGTTAAGATGAGGAGATGAATCTATAAAGAAATGCAAGTGAGAATAGTAGTTTTCTCTGAGTAGTGACTAAGGGTGGAAAGAGGATGGCACTTGAATGGTTGATAATATTCTATTATTGTTTTGCGTTGTGCTTGCATGGTGTTCACTTTCTGAAAAGTCACTGAGCAGTACATTTTAAAATATTTCTTATCTATATTTGTTGTATTTCACAATTTAAAAAAGATTTTTAAAACAAAATTAATCGTTCTTATTGAACAAATACAAGTGGTTTTCCAAAGTAAATGCTTATCTAAACTTAAAATAACAAAACCAATAACAAGTGTGTATACAATTTGACTCTAAATTATTAACCTCTTCTCATGTAGTCACTTCAAAATAATACCTTCAGTCCTAATGTTATCAAATGTAATACATTTGATGAAAGTTAAGACATGTACATGTACACGTCTATGCCAATGCTAAGAACACATTTTTTGTTCAATGTTCTTTTCTAAACTAATGACTAAACTAATTACTGTAAAACATTTGACCTTTTGGAGAGAGTTTTAATAAATGCATTTGAACCACAAGCATAATCATGTAGATGTATTAGCTATAGTGAGGCCTGTGACTGTGGATAAATCAACTATCAAAAACCCAACAAAGTTTAGAAAGCCAAAGCCTGGTTCTTAAAAGTTTAGTGTTATAAGAGGATAATTTTTTAAAAAATGAATTAGAAACTATTTACCTTAAAGGAAAAATACAATTGATATTGCTATAAATGCTTGAACATTAGCCAAGTGCATACATTTCAGATCATTACAGAATGCAAACTAGATTAAGTGAATAAACACTGCAGTTCCCATATATTCTAATTTCGTTAGAACTTTCAGATACTGAGGGTCAGACACTGTTCTTGGTGGTTTATATTTACTATTCCTCAAACTTAATATCTCACAAAAGAACTTGTAATCTTGATCTAAGCAAACAAAAGGTTATGGGGGGAAATTACCAGATCTCAGATTCAAATATGTAAATTGGTAAAAGAGAAGTTTGAATCAAAATCTGTCTACTTCCAAAGACTTTTCACTATCTATCTCACTTATATTATCACTTTTGATAGTAATTTTAAAATCTAGCTATATAGTAAGATGTATGTATAAGATATATAGTTGTATATATAAGATATATATTGATATATATAATATAATAAAGTATAATATAATATATCTGTTTGAGGCACTTGTACTCTTTTACTTGATGAATATTTTGTAATATAAAATGGAAATCCACATCAATCTCCAAGATTCCAAATGTATGTTCAAGTTCTTCTTCCACAAATAACTCAAATAAGGAAGTATTTATATTTCTCTCCCTCTTGAATATCCAGTGAAACAATTTTACTCACACAGCTACATCAGAACAGTCTGATGTTATTTGTTGTAGGGGTGACTTTACCATACCTCACTACTCCACTTCTATACCCCAAATCAACAGAGATTTGTGAGCCTTTATATCCATTCTAGTACCTTCTACTTTAACAATTGAATTGCCACTTGGATAAATCACTCTTATTCCTCAAAAAGGCAAAAGAAAATGGTATTTGCTCTAAAGTTTCCGGCCTCTGTTGTGGTTTATAAAGATGCTCTGCAAAATTTAACTCTTGCAATAGAGAGACATGCAACTTAATTCACAATGAGTCTCACCCTTGTGAAAAAAGATGTCAACAGTAATGATATGTTTGACATTATTTTTAAACCACTTTTTATGAAATCTATGAACTATACATCCAGCTAGATAGCACTTACCTTACCACAAGTCTTATGGTGCAGTTACTGGAAAAATCTGATGCCTACCATGATACAAAATGTTTTAACATATTTACTTATGTCTTTACTTTAGAAAAGACTCAAAGTCTTGCTCAAGAGTGTAGTAAGGGATAGTTTAGTTAAACTATTCACTGGATTATGCTATTCCCTGATCATCTTTCAGCCTATAATGTGACTTGTTCACTATAATAGGAACAGTTGTGGTTTTTCTGTTTTTGTTTTAGTTGACCACTGAAACACCCTTTTCTCCTAAAGGTAACTATTCTCTTCATATTTCTTAGTTGAGGCAGTCCTGGGAAGTTTTTATATATTGTCTCCTAATGTGGCCATGGCTGCTTGCTTCAGAAGAAAGAACATTTGACGTGATGGCACACACTCGTAGACTCCACTGTGAACTAAAGAAAAGGCTGATGTGAGAGCTTTGCCTAACAATTTTGATTCCTTATCTTAATGAGTTTGAATGAGAGACATGGCATTAGGAAACTACATGAGATTAGAAGTAGAAACAGAAAGCCACTCAGAAAGACAAAAAAAAAAAAAAAAAATGGAGTTGACAGCTGAGCCACATTAATATCCATATATGTTAACAAGACATTTTAAAAAACACTCCTGAATGTTCCACTACTAGATTATTGGATATATTATTAATTACTGCTAAGCTATCAGATTATTTAGTAATTCCAAAGAATTTACAAGACTTCATGAAGTTTTCTCCCTTAAATAAACATGATAACATCAGATTATGATCAGTATGATAAAGGAAATGCCAAGGGTAAATGATGGAAACTTAGTGACTAGAAGTTTGGGGAGTAGGCTACCTTTGATATAATGGCTAAGAAAGCCTCACTGAAGAGCAATGTAAAGGCCTTGGGATTAGAAAGGGCTCACCATAGGTAAGGAACGATACAAGAGAACAATTGTCTAGATAGTGGTGGTCAAAAGGGACAGTAACATCAAAGAATGTTGAAGAAGTAGTGAGAGGCTAAATAATACTTACCCCAATAGGCCATTCTGATAACCTTTTATTTGATTTTAAGAAAAATGGAAAGCCACTGAAAGATGTTAAGGAATAAAGTGTATTGCAAGCATGTCTAGCTTCTATTTATACACTTAAAGCATACTTCATATTTATATAGCTTTGTTTCTATTAACTAAATTGGCAGTGTTTATAAATAGTTTATGTGAACAATAACAATGTGGCTCTGATATTATTCTCTAATTTATTGGGGTATTAGTACAGTTATTAGAGGAAACTGAGAATCTCTGCTCTCATTCTAGGAAAGGTCTCCACTGTTTAACAGAGTTTCCTTTAATCTATGCCCAATCCAAGTGTAATCATGCACAGATTATTTTAATGGTCATATTATTGCAAAGATTCTAGTGGTTATCAATGTGTCTGTACATTTTAAAGTTTAGTTTTCAAGTTTTAAGCATTTTGTTTCTAATGTTTAACGATTTATTTTTCCATTTACCTTTTTGTAAAATTGTGAAGCCATGAAAATGTGTCTATTAGATTATGGTCTAACTCAAATGTTTTATTCCACCATCCTCTGCAAAATTCTGGTGTTGAAAGCTTTACAGATTAACTCAATTAACAAACATGCCATTACTCCAATCAAAACTTCAGGGATTTTTGTAATATTATGCAAATATCATTTTAAAGTTATCTAATGGACAATTAAGCAAGAATTTGTCTAATGGACAAAATTCACAAGAATAAACATAAGAGAGAGAGAGTTTCTATCACCATAATGGAACTGAAATAATAATATGTGCTCACAATAATTATAGTTGAATATTTGTCAGATTCATAGATGAAGTGAAATGTTTTATTGATACATGTAGCAAAAGAAAACAAAGGAAAAAGATTTTAAATAAACAAAATTTAATATTCAACCAACATTTATTAATCAACATTTATGTGTTTTTCTGAATATTTAGGATACTTCAATAAATAAACTAGACAAAGATCATTGCTGTTATATTAGGATATACACATAATTTTTTAAATTATGTAGTATTTTAGATAATGGTGAGGTTTATGGAGAAAAGGGGGAGAATAGTAAAAGGGTCAGTTATGTCATAATATAGGCTAGCAACGGTAGTTAAACTTCATTAAAAGGAAAGTATTTGAGTTAGGAATTGGCACTGTATATGAAAAATAATGTGAACAAAATCAAAAGACAAATGAACATCTAGAAAAAAGTCACATATAAGACATATATTTCATTAATATCATAAAATGACAATTCAAGAAGACAGCTCTCAAAATATTTTTATAAATGTATATTAAAATAATTATTTTAACCTACAAATTTGGCAAAGATTTAAAGCTTGACAAAATGAACATTTAATACTGTGACATATTTTCTTACTCAGTTGAAGGAAATGCACATTATCACACATTTTCTGTAAGAAAAGAAATCACAGTATGCCCACATATATTAAAAATATCAATATACTTTACCAGTAATTTAACTTATAGGATTTCATCCTAAGAAATTTGTCAAAGATTGGGGTTTGTTAAAGGTTTATGTACATGGAGAAATGATGGGAAATCTGAAAACAACCCAAGTATCTAACAGAAAGGAAGCAATCAAACACTTTTTGGTGTATTCTTTTACTCTAACCCTCTTTATAATTAATCAGTACTTCAGGGACTCACTACTGCCACCACCCTACTCCACTGGCATCATTTGATGACAAGTAATAATCTCCTAAGTTTCTTCTGTGCATGTATTGTGCAACAAATTATTTGACCAATATTTTTGAACAGGGAGCCAGAGAGATCTTTATAAGTTAAATCCGACATGCTCACATTCTTGCTCTAAAATAGAGAACAAAGTCATTAACGCATACTACAGGAAGTATTATACATATTTAGTGTATCCTATAATTCCCTGGAGGGCTAGGCCCTGACCAAGTTCTCAAAGTTCATTTCACAACCATGTTCCTGTTCTGAGTCTGGTCATCCTTGTTCTTTTTCAGCTTCTTTAATGTACCATACATACCCATGTAACATGACCATTGCATATGCTACTTCCTTTACCATATAGCAGGCACTCAAATATTTAGTGATTGAAGAATGCACAAACTAATAATTGAAAGAATGAAAAGAATGAATGAAAAATGTTTCTGAGTATAATGGAGTGCAATGCAGAGAATTTAATCTTATTTTAAACCACAGTGTCCAAGATAATATAATTGACTGCTCAAAGTGCACATTCAGGATTGAAAATAAATATTGTGGGAAATGGGAAATGATAAATATGTTGAAACTGGTGATACAATATGATATTCAGTAGACACCATTTATCAGATAATTGGTGTGGGTTCAGGTATGGGACTGCATATAGAGATGTCAGGGTCCTCTGCTCAGATGGGACTATTTAACCCATCTGCAGTTTAACTCAAAAAGTCTTCTTTATGTACTGATTATATTGAAAACATTTTATTCAGTGATGGGGAAATAAAACTGAAGAAGGTGAATTTCTCTCTCTATTATATTCTAGTCTAATAAGGAGGTTGTATCATGAAAACAATTTCAGAATACAGAAAATGAATGCAGCACCTGAACATTGCAATAAGGTTTCTGAGAAGAGAAACTGTTATAAAAATAGAAATATAGAAATATGTATTTACTTACCCAATTTAGGCACATTGCTTCACAGAATTCCTGCTGAATATAACTGATTTCCAGCTTATGGTAAAAACACATTGTAGGGACTGGGACTAAATAGCTATCCCTTAACTTGTTATGAAATGTCAAAATTAAGTGATGTGATTTGGTCATAGATTTTTCTTTCTTTTTTTAGGTATCTAGTCACTGGGGACATTTTGTTAAGTGTAGAAGACAAAGGCAACATGAAAGCTAAGAACTACCAAAGAAATTCTCTCTGCTTGATGTCAGAAAACTTACTGATCCTTCTCCCCCAAATGAATATTTTGACACATTTCTGTTGAGATTCTGGAAGTCCAGGACTTCAAATGAAACAGAATGTGAAAGTGCCTTAAAGGCAAGATCAATCTATCATATATTCGACACCATTTTGTAACTATGTGTCATTATCTGAAGCAATGAGCTCATGAAAAGCACATGGATCACTAAACTAGTCAGTGAATTGAGCATATTCACTTAGAGTAGCTGAATGACCTTGTGCAAGCCACTTAGCCTCTCTTTGCGTTAGTTAGCCAATTGTGAAAAGCTGCTTCTACTAAATGACTCTGCAATTCCACCAAGCTCTACAGAGCAATCTAGAATAGCATATTTATAAAAACATGTAGATAAATAAGACATGGAAATATTATCCTAAAAAATAAGATAACCAAGTAAATTTTGCATATGAAAATAGTTCCATGAAAAGCTAAGAGAATAGGAAATACAATTTAAAAGTAATAAAGAAAATAGAATATAAATTCACTCACAGATAACATCTTTATTTAATATCATTTGCCCATGACAATGATTCTGAGCAAGTTAAACCTCCTTTTAATATGGTAACCTTATAGAAAATAAACAAAATCACTGAAAAAATAGATCTTGCCCTGAATATGAATAATATTTCTTTAGATTGAGGTATTTAACTTATTCTTTACTAATATTAAATGGAAATAGTTATTTTTCATTTATGAAATATGTCCACATGTTATTCTTCCACCTATCTATTTTATAGAAGAAATTGAGATTCACAAAATTAAAATGACTTGTCTACTTTCATTAGCTAAAAACTGGTAAAAACCCCAAATTACATTTATATTTTTAAATTACAAATTTAAGCTTTATCTTGATAAATTATTTGCATGGTTAATATTTACATTTCATAGAGGAAGACAAGTTCTGTTACACAATTCATGTAGTTAAGAATATTTGTTTCAAAACAAATATATTAGCATCTCAACTGAATATTTCCCAATAAAGACCTACTAACAACAACAGAAAGCTTACAAATTAATTTCAGGGTCCATTAATAGAAGCAGAACCCTTAATTATAGGCAATGACCTCAGCATTTGTTTTACCACACATGTGCAGGCTGGTCTGTGCACCTTTGCCCTCCACCCTGCAAAACACAGACTGGACTATAATATGCTACTTGATCAGATAATAATATAATGTGATGTGTGGCAGTCTACGATTTTACCAGCTGTATCTGAAAATACAATTCAATGGGCCTGGCTGGTAAGGTTTCCTACATCAGTGAACAGGAAGCAACAAGTCGTGAACAGTATTGTGCAGCCGTCACCAGCGCAGGCAGCTTTGCCTTGATGCAGTTACATAACAAGGCTGCCTAACTGACCTGAAACACTACCAAAATTGCTGTCTCCATGTTTAAATCTGTTGAACACAAGGAAAAACACAATTTCTTTCAGCATTTGTTCACTGGTCTCAGAATGGGTTATATGATTATGAGAATGATGGTAATTAATCAGCCTGGTTATTAGTTCAGCACTGGAAGATGATCAGCGGATACTGTTCCAATAAAGCAGAATGATCATGTGTAATTGCTGTAGTCTGTATTTTAGGTGCCTCCCTGCTACCTATGTAGTCAAACGGAGATATGATAATGTACCTGACCTAGCAACTATTATGAGGATGCTGTGATATACTAAACATGAGATCACTTTGAAAATGTTCTACAATATATATTATGCCAACCTAATTCATCAATATGAATTTGTACCTCTTCCTTCTCTGAACTCTAAAAACACTATTACAATATGAGAATGAAAACATTATGACAGCATATGAATTGTCACATTCTAAAAGTTCAATTGCATTTTAAATGGTTTTATATGTCCAAGCAATTCCAACCAGTATGAGACGTATGAAGTTAATAATGTTAACAACTGACATATATTAAATATTTAGTACATGACAATCTCTGTGATAAATACTTTATATCGGTTACTTCTTTTGATCCTCCCAGTGATTCTGAAGCAGGGCAGGTGAACCCTAAAGTAGGACTTAGCCTGGGAGGGTTCTTGCCTTTGCCCAGGAAATAATTCAAGGGCAAGCCAGAGGTAGAAGAAAACAACTTTGTTGAAACAGTAGCGTTACAGCTACCGTGGTAGCTCCATGACTGCTCCTGCAGAGCAAGGCTAGCCCATAGGTAAGAGTGGCAGCTTAGGGCAGTTTTGAAGTTATACTTATATCTACTTTAACTACATGCAGATTAAGGGGCAGTTTATGCAGCAATTTCTAGGAGAGTTAACTTTTGGATCCTCAGGTCGTTGCCATGGAAAGGAGTGGTAACGCCCAGTTGTTGCCATGGCAATGGTCAACTGACATGGCACCCTGGTGGGTGTATCTTATGGAAAGCTGCTTCTGCCTCCTCCACTAGTCCTTAATTTGGACTGGTGTCCAAAGTCAAACTCCAGAGTTAAGTCCTGCCTCCTCCCTTCTATGAAGAAGGTGCTGTTATTTTCTGAGTTCCATGAAGGAGAAAACTGGATCTTAAAAAGATTGAACTATTTGTTCACTATTACAGTTAGAAATTGCTGAAGTGCCCTTGTGAGGATTCAGTATCTGACTCCATATTCTTAACCACTAATAATATTAATTCGTAGAGAGGTAAACTATAAAGTTTCTCAAAATTACAGTAACAAGCTCAACATTGTGATGGTCAACTGGTGTTGGAACTTAGTTACTCCAAAGTTGGCAGGGATTCCTGTTTGAGATAGGAGAATAAAGAAGTTAAAGACTGACAACGAGGGCCGGGCACGGTGGCTCACTCCTGTAATGCCAGCACTTTGGGAGGCCAACGCAGGCAGATCATGAAGTCAGGAGTTCAAGACCAGCCTGACCAACATGGTGAAACCCCGTCTCTACTAAAAATACAAAAATTAGCCGGGCGTGGTGGCTCGCACCTGTAGTCCCAGCTATTCAGGAGTCCGAGGCAGGAGAATCGATTAAACCTGGGAGGCGGAGGTTGTAGTGAGCTGAGATCATGCCACTTTACTCCAGCCTAGGTGACAGAGCAAGACTCCGTCTCAAACAAACAAACAAACAAACAAAAAGAAAAAACTGACAATGTGCAGATACAGAGCTTTACTGATTTAAATCCCCAATTTAAATAAGCTTTACTGATTTAAATGATTTAAATCATTTCCAAGTCCTGGTCATCACTTTCTTGTTTTAATCTCAAGAATTTCTATCTCTCTTTTTCCCCTGATATACCTCTTGCAATTTAGAAGTAAGATTATTCTCCTTTCCTAATCCACTGTAGAATAGCCACATGCCTATAGACTTTTTCAATCTATCTTTTTTTTTCCTCCTCAAGGACATTGGAAATTTTCATAGGCCTTAGCAACAATAGGGAAAAGTGAGTAAGTGAATTTTAAAGGTGAAAAGATTCTCCCAAAAGGAGACTGGCCGTAATGTTGGCCTCTGGCATTTATTGGAATGTAAATGGAGTTAAGCTATGCTTCCCTATATGCTCATAGTTAATACTGAGTATTCTCAAGTGTGTACATTACAAAAGTACCAACAAGTTAGAACTTTCATACATGAGTAAAATAAACGAAAATATCTTCTAATGATAAATATTTGCCTGCACACAAAATAACATTAATTGAATCCTCATACTGTTTACTCCCTGAACACCTATGATAGGTGTTACACTGAACATTTGTCAGAGTCCTAAATGTCAAAAGCACTCATAAAACTTGGTGGAATTGCCCTCGCCTAACTGCTTTAGTGTATGTATTACTATTTTTGACATAGATCTAATTTCAAAATGGTCTATTTTTGACAGTGAGAAAATAAGCATTGTTTTCACTGTGTAAACTACTAGTTTTTTTTAATTGTAGGACTTCTACACACTTTTCACATTTTTTAGACTTAAAGCATGTATATATTGTGACCAATTAAATAAGATCAATAAGTAGAAAATCAAGAGCCATTTTTTAATTTGTCAAACTGCTTGAATTTTCATTATTAGAAAATGAAACAATTAAACTATGTAATGTGGAAACTATCCAGTAATCACTGATGCTAAAATAATCTGAAATTAAATTGCATCTCTCTTTATTCATATATGAGGATTACTACAGGATTATAGTTTTTAAACATGAAGGTTGCATCCACCTTTCTCCTACCACTCTAGGCTGAGAACCTTGGAGTTATCTTCAATTTCTAATTATATATTACTTCTGAAAATCTTAACATCAATAATTTCCCATGTGTATTCTTTTCCATTCTACAAACTTGATCCTCATTCTGGTCCTAAATGATTCATAGATAGAGAAGTGAGTTTGTTACCAACATGCCTACTGCCTTTTCCACTTTAGTTTATGCAAAAAATATATTTTTTCAAATGTTTCCTATTATTAACATCTTAACAAAATTTTAACTCTTATTTTTTCCCCAATCATCTTTTTATTGCATATAATCCTGGTTGGTTTTATGGTTGTTGCTGTGGTAAGAACGCTTAATATGATATCTAACCCCTTAACACATTTTTGTGTGCAATATGATATTGATGACTTTAGGCACAATGTTATATGGTAGTCCTCTAGAATTTAATCATCTTGCATAACTGAAGCTTTTTAACTCATTGAATAGCAAATCCCTGTTTCCAACTCCCCCAGCCCCTGGTGACCACCATTCTATTTTTTGCTTCTGTGTGTTTGAATATTAGTTTTATATAAATGGAATTCAGCAGAATTTGTCCTGTGACTAGTATATTTCTGTTAGCATAATATCTTCTATATTGTCACATGCAGCAGGATTTATTTCCTTCTTTCTTAAAAGTAAATTATATTTCATTTTTTATATGTTGATGAATCCAGGGACATTAAAGTTGTTGCCATATCTTGGCTATCGTGAATAGTCAAGTGACTAGTTCACTGCACTGAACGTGGAAATGTAAATATCTTTTTGAAACCCTGTTTCCAATTCTTTCATGTTAATACCCAGAAGGAAAATTGCTGGATCATATGGTATTTCTATTTGTAATTTATTGAGAAAATTCCACATCACTTCTCATAGCAGCTATACCATTTTAAATTCCCATCAACAGTGTACAGAGTTTTCAATTTCTCTACCAATATTTATTATAGTTTGTCTCGCTTTGTTTTCAATAGCCATCCTAAGAGGTATAAGGTAATATATCATTGTAATTTTGATTTGTATTCCCATGATGATGAGTGATGTTGAGCATTTTTTCATATTCCTGTTGGCCATTTGTATGTGTTCTTTGGATAAATGTCTATTCAAGTTATTTGCCCATTTTTATTTGTATTTCTTTTTGCTTTTGAGTTGAAAGAGTTCCTTATAGATTTTATAATATTAAAACTTACCAGACACATGGTTTGCAAATATTTTCTTCCATTCCAAAGGTTGCCTTTTTATTCTGCTGATTTTTTTTCTTTCGCTGTGCAGAATTTTTTTAGTTTGATGTAGTTCCATCTGTCCCTGTCTATTTTTGGTTTTGTTGTCTGTGCTTTTAGGGTCATATACAGGAAATCATTGCCAAGATCAATGTCATGAAGGTTTTCCCCTGTTTTCTTTTCTTACTTTTTGAAAGAGAGCCTTGCTCTGTCACCCAGCTTGGAATACAGTCGTGTGATCATAGTTCACCATAGCCACGACCTCTCTGGGCTCAAGCAATCCTTCCACCTCAATCTCCCGAATAGTTAGGACCACAGGCATGTACCATCACTCCCAGCTATTTTTTCTTTCTTTCAATAGAGACAGGGTTTCCCTATGTTGCCCAGGCTTTTCTCAAACTCTAGGGCTCAAGTGTTCCACCCACCTCTGCCTCCCAGTGTGCTGGGATCACAGGCATGAGCCACTGTCCTTGACTCCCCTGTTTACTTATAGAAGTTATACAGTTTTCAGGTCACAGGTTTCAGACATTTCTTCATTTTCAGTTAACGTTTGTTTATGGTGTAAAATAAGGGTTGGATTTCATGCATTCCAATATGGATATCCACTTGTCTGAACACCATTTATGCAAAAATCTACCTTTCCTTCATTATGTATTTTTGGCACCCTTATGTATCAGTTGAGTATATAAGGATGAGTTTACTCTGGGTGTATTCTGTTCCATGAGTCTGTCTGTCTTTATGCTTGGACATATATTTTTATTACTTCACCTTTGCACTACATTTTGAAAACACAGTGTGATGCCTCCATATTTGTTGTTCTTTCTCAAGATTGTTTTAGCTATTCTATTAAAGGTTCTTTGTGGTTCCATATAAATTTATGGATTAATTTTATTGGGATTTTGATTAAGATTGCATTGAATCTGTAGGTTGCTTTGGGTAGTATGGACATTTAAACAATATTAAGTATTCTAATCTATGAACTTTTCTTTCCATTTGTTTACATCTTTTTAAGTTCCTTTCATCATATTTTACAGTTTTCAGTATGAAAGCTTTTCACTTTCCTAGTTAAGTTTATTCTTGAGTAATTTATTGTTTTTGAGGCTACTGTAAATGATATTGTCTTTTTAACTATATTTTTGAATAGTTTGTTGCTAGTATACAGAAACACACATGATTTTTTAATGTTAATTTTGTGTCCTGCAACTTTGCTGTATTAATTTATTAGTTCTGATACTATTTTGGTAGAATCTTTAGAATTTATATAAAATCATGTCACCTGCAAACAGAGACAGTATTATTTCTTTTTTATTTGGATGCCCTTTATGTCTTTATCTTGCATAACTGCTGTGGCTAGTAGATAGAAGTAGCAATAGTGGACATACTTGCCTTGTTCCTAATCTTAGAGGAAAAGCTTAGAGGAAAGTCTTTCACTCTTGTACATGATATTAGCTGTGAGGGATTTTCATATATGACTTTCATTATGTTAAGAAAATTTATTTCTATTTCTAATTTGTTAAGAGTTTTTAAACAATAAAAGTTGTTGAACTTTGTCAAATGCTTTTTCTGCACCTATTGAGATTATCATGTGGTTTTCATCTTTCATACTGTTAATGTGGTATAATTGATTTTAGTTGATTTTCATGTTGAACCATCTGTTATGAACTGCATATTTGAAGTAAGCCAGCCTACAATATTCTGTTATAGCAGTCCAAACTAAATAAGACACCATCTTTGTATCTCAAGGATAAATTCTACTTGGTCACAGTTTATAATCCTTTTGTTGTTTTGTGAACTTGGTTTGCCAGTATTTTGTTGAGAAATTTTGCAACTATATTTGTCAAAGGTATTGGCCAGTAGCTTCCTTTCCTTGTAGTGTTTTTATCTGGCTTTGGTATGAGGGTAATTCTGGTCTCATAAAAGGAGTTTGGGGGTGTTCACTTCTCTTTAACCTTTTGGAGGCGATTGAGAAATACTGATATTATTTCTTCTTTAAATGTTTACAAGAATTTACCAATGGATTCATCTGGTCCTGAGTTTTCCTTTCTTGAGAGGATTTTCATTACTGTTACAATGTTCTTAAGAGTTATAGGTTTGTTCTAATTTTCTGTTTCTTAATGATTCAGTCTTGGTAGGTTGAATGTGTTGGGAATTAAAAGCAATACCCCAAAGTGAATGCCTAAGAAGCATCCTTAAAAGTAAAGTCTCTGTCTGACCTTATCCTGCTCTCTAGCCTCCTAATCCTCATTCTTCCCTGAGGCAAACTAGAATTCCTCTTCTCCAAGGCAGGATGTAGAAACCATAACCCCTTTTCCCCAAAGCAAACCATTAGTCTAAAAATATTACTCAAACCTTCTTCCTCTTTTCCTTGTAACAGCTGACTATAAAGAAATTAAGGTCCTTATTCCAGAAGTGTTCTATCCCGTATCCATAACAAAGAACCACTACAACAGAGAGACTAAGAAGAATCTGAACAGACAGGCTTTACTCTTTTTGCCTGCTCCATCTGCAGTGTAGCCTTGAACAATGTGTGGGTCAGGGTTGTGGACCCACCATGCAAATATCTGCATATAGCTATTGAGTGCCCCCAAATTTAACTATTAGCCTACTGTTGACAAGAAACTTTACCAATAACATAAACAGTTTATTAACACATATTTTGTATATGTATTATGTACTGTATTCTTACCATAAAGTAAGCTAGAAAAAGGAAAATGCTATTAAGTAAACCATAAGGAAGAGAAAGTATACTTACTGTAAATTAAGTGGAAGTGGATCATCATAAAGATATTCAGTTTCATCATTGTCATATTGGGTAGGTTGAGAAGATGGAGAAAAGGGAAGGGCTGATCTTGCCACTCAGGATGGCAGAGGCAGAAGTGAAGGAGGTGAAATGAGAGGCATAAGAGGCAGATTCACTCTGTGTAACTTTTATTGACAAAATCTTCATATAAGTGGACCCATGCAATCCAAACTAGTGTTTTGTGGAAGGGTGAATTGTATTACTGTTAGATCATAGCTTTTTTTATATAGTCACATTCTACATGTCTGTCCCTGCTTCATTGAACCCAACCACAAAATCAGATACTCTCCCCTGTATTTTTGGGTGTTCCTTCTGAAGACTCCTGTGTCACATAAAACTATGATCAAATAAATTTGTTACGCTTTTCTCTTATTAACCTGTCTTTTGTTATAGTCAACTCTGATCCTTATGATGGAGAAGAAAGGAGTCACTCCTTTTCTTCTTCTACATATATTTCTAGGAATTTGACCCTTACTCCTACGTCATTGAATTTTTTGGCTTGTAATTGTCCATGGTAGTATGTTATGATCCTTTTAAGTGTCTTTTGTGTCTTCTGTTTTTCTCTTTTGCTGTCTTCCTTTGCTTTCATTGATTTTTTTGTTTGTATTGATGTGTTTTGATTACTTCCTTTTTCTCATTTTGTATCTTCTGTAGTCATTTTCATTCTAGTTACCAAGGGACTTACATAAAACAATTTGTAGTTGTAAGAGTCTATTTTAAGTTGATAACAACTTAACTTGAATTGCACCAGCTTAATTTCAATGGCATACTAAAACTATCCTTTTACTTCTCCCTCTCCACATACATTTTTATTGATGTCATAACTTACATATTTGTATGTTGTTACATTATAATTTTACTGTTTTAGTTACTTGTAATACTTTTTAAAAATTTTTACACTATAATTAAACATAATTTACCCATCATTTACAGGATTACAATATTCTGTACTTGTCTATATTTTGCCTTCACCAATGATTTTTATATTTTCATGTGCTTTCATATTACTGTTCAGGATATTTTTATTTCAACTTGAAGAACTTCCTTTAGCATTTCTTGTAAGGCAGATCTAGTGATGATAAACTATCCTTTGTATTTGTCTGGGAAAGTCCTTAACTATTCTTCATTTCTGAAGGATAGCCTTGTTGGGTGTAGCATGCTTGGTTGTCAGTTTTTGTTTTCCTTTCAGCACTTTGACTATATTATTTATCATTCCATTTTCTTCTTCTTCTTTTTTCTTTTTGAGGTAAGGGTCTCATTCTGTGGTCCAGGCTGGAGGGCAGTGGCGTGATCTTGGCTTACTGCAGCCTCAACCTCCTGGGTTAAGGGTCCTCCCACTTCAGCCTCCTGAGTAGCTAGGACTACAGGCTTGTGCCACCACACTCGGTTAATGATTGTATTTTTTGTTGAAACAGGGTTTCTTCATGTTGCCCAGGATCGTCTCAAACTCCTGAGCTCAAGCAATCTGCCTGCATTGGCTACCTGAAGTGCTGGGATTACAGTATTGAGCCACCATGCCTGGTCCACTCACCTTCCTTCTGATCTGCAATATTTCTGCTGAGAAATTCACTAAAATAGATAGACTTATATGGTGTGACTGTTTGCATGACAAGTCACTTTACTCTTTATCCTTTAAAAATATTCTGTCTTTGACTTTGAGAATTTGATTATAATGTGTCTCAGTGTGGATTTCTTTGTGATCATTATATTTGTGTATTCTTGGGATTCATGGATTAGATGTCCTTTTCCTTTCCAAGATTAGAAATTGTTCAGCCAGTATTTCTTTGAATAAGTTTTTCCTGTTTTTCTTTCTCTTATTCTTCTGGGATACCCATAATGCATATGTTAATCCATCTGATACTGTCACATAAGCCTCTCAATCTTCCTTTACTGTTTTTCGTTATTTTTCTTTTAGCTCCTCTGACTGAATAATTTCCACTTACCTGCCTTAAAGTTTACTAATTCTTTTTCTGCTTTATGTAATCTTCTGTTGAACCCTTCTAGTGAATTTTTCTGTTTAATTATTGTATTTTTAAGAATCTTATTTTCTGTTTGGTACAATTTCATATTTTCTCTTTGCTGAAATTTTCACTTATTTTATGCATTGTGCTTCTGACATTGTTGAGTACTTCTATAATAGTAATTCTTAATTCTCTGTCAAGTAAATCATATGTCTCCATTTCATTAGGGTGGTTTTCTGGAGATTTATTTATCATCTTAAAATTGGAATTCCCAAGAAAAACACAACACAGATAATCTCTGGATGGAACAAGCTTTACTCACACAGAGAAGAAGCAGAGCAAGATCAGCTTTAGTAGTGGTCCTTGGTCTCCCCTGGCCATCAGGTTCTTCCCGGAAGCTGATGCACAATAATTGGTCTATACACACACCTCTTGTGATGCAGCAGAAAGACCCCATCCCCTCATGCAGATTATAAATATATCAGTGGATTTGACCAGGTGCCATACGATGCACATGCTTAAGCAGAAAAAAGACAAACGTGGGTTGGAACCGTAAAAGTTATTTCCACACAATGCATTAAGCCCAACACAAATTGTGAAGACTATCTTTTGGTAAGAAAGTTTTCCAGGCCTGAGGAAATATCTTCAAAATATTTTGATTTTTTTTTCTTTTTTAGAGACTATGTCCTCTTCTGTCACCCAGACTGGAGTGCAGTGGTATGATCATAGCTCATTGTAACCTTAGGTGAGAGTCACTGCACTCAGCTTCTTGATAGTATTTTAAATGTGATTGCCTTCAATCTATAGATGAAGATGGGAAAAGTTCACATATTAACAATAATGAATCTTTACATTCATGAACATGCAATATTCTCCACTAATTTTTTACATTTCTTACTTCTACCTTTTATAGTTTTCCATATACATGTTCTGTACATATTTAATTAGATTTATACTATTTCATTGCTTTTGGTACTATTGTTAAGTGGTAGTTTTTTAAAAACATAAAATGTCAATTGCTCATTTCTGACATATAGGAAAGCAATTGAATTTTCCATATTGATCTTGTATCCTGTGAGTGGAATACTTGTTTATTAATTATAGGAAGTTTTGTTTGCTTGTTTGGCTATATTCTCTGGAGTTTTCTATAATCATATCCTCCCTGGATAAAGGTAGTTTTGTTTCTTTCACTGTAATAATTACAAATTTTATTTCTCTATGGCATTATTGCACTATCTAGGGTTTATACTACTGAGTAGGAATGATAAGAGACATGACCTTGCCTGGTTGCTGATCATAGAAGGAAAATGCCCAATCTCATTCCACAATTATGATTTTAGGATAAGGTTTTTTTCGTAGGTTTATTTTTAAATCATGTTGAGGAAGCTCCTAGTTTTCGGAGAGTTTTTATCATTTGTGGGTCTTGGATTTTTGGATTATGCTTAGTGTTTTTTCTGCATTCACTGGTATGATAATACGATTTTTTACTATTAGCTTTCTGATATGGAAGATTATGCAGATTGAGTTTTAAATTTTAAACTAGCTTTGCATTGTTGAAATAACTCCTAACTGATTTTAATATTTAATTATTTTCATACATTTCTGGATTAATTTACTACTTTTTTAGGATTCCTGCGTCTGTGTTCATGAGAGATGTCATTTTGTAGTTTTCTATTTTTTCAATGCTTTTATCTGTTTAAGTATTGGGGTAATACTGACCTTATAGACTGAGATAAAAATGTTACCTCTGCTTTTCTTTTCTGGAAGAGATTCTGGGGAATTGGTATTGTTCTTTAAATGTTTAGTAGAATTTGTCAGTGAATACCTCTGGACCTAGTAGGTTTTTGTTTTTGTTTTTGCTTTTGTTTTCCTACGGAGTATTCTTAATGTAATTTCTTCAATAGAAATAGGCTAGTCAGGTAATCAGTTTCTCCTTGTGTGAGCTTTGCTAGGTGAAAATTTGGGATATACTTCTAAGTTTTCAAATTTGTGGGCATTAAATTGTTTTTACCATTTTCTCATACTTTTAATGGCCATGTTATCAATAGTAATGATTCTTCTTCCTTGCATTTGTAATATTGATCAGTCATCTGCATTCGCTTTCTCTGTCTCTGTCTCTCTCACACACATTTTTGGTTAACTTGGCTAGTAACATATCAATTTTGTTGCTCTTTTCAAGGATCAATTTTGATTCATTTATTCTTCACTTATTTCTTTTGTTTTCCTGTGTTTCTCTTCTGTTTTTATTCTTTCCATTCTTGAAGCTTAATTTGCTCATCTTTCTCTAGTTTCCTAAGAACTAGTTTAAGTTATTAACTTTCAGGAATTCTTCTTTTCTAATACATATGTTTATTGCTGTAATATTCTCTTTAAGCATTTATTTGGCTGCATCCCACAAATTGTGATAAGTTGTGTTTCCATTTTCATTTAGTTTAATATATAATTGAAAACTCTTGACAGACTTATTCTTTTATATATATGTTATTTATAAATGTGTTGTTTAATTTGCAAATATTTGATGGTGTTTTAGTTTATATTTCCTGGTAGTGAGTTCTAATTTAATTCAGTTGTGGTCTGAGTACATAGACTGTATGATATCTTTTTTTTAATTGTTGATTAGTGCTTCATGTCTTAGTGGTGGTTCATGCGAGCTGCAGAAAAATGTGTATTCTTCTGTTGTTGGGTGAAATATTTTTCAATTTGATTAAGTGAATTAATAATTTTATTTATGTCTTTATATTCTTACTGATTTCTGCGTTCATGACCTGTTGATTACTGATAGAAGGAAGTTGAAGTTTTCAATGAAATAATGCATTAGTATTTGTATGCTTCTTTTTTGTCTTTTATTTTTTAAGCCACATGTAGTTTGATGTGTTCCTTTTAGATGCACACATTTAGGATTGTTTTGTTGTCTTGGAGAATTGACTTCTTTAACTATGTCGTGCCCCTCTTTTTCTTTTATAATCTACCTTTTCTAAAGACTTTTGTGTCTGAGTTAATTTAGTGACTTTGGCTTTTTTTAAAAAATTAGTGTTATCATGATGTATCTTTCTCCATTACTTTATTACTTTATTCATTTATTTATTTATTTATTTAATTTATTTATTTTGAGACGGAGTCTCAGTCTGTCGCCCAGGCTAGAGTGCAGTGGTACGATGATCTTGGCTCACTGCAAACTCCGCCTCCTGGGATCATGCCGTTCTCCTGCCTCAGCCTCCCAAGTAGGTGGGACTACAGGCGCCAGCCACCATGCCCGGCTAATTTTTTGTATTTGTAGTAGAGACGGGGTTTCACCATGTTAGCCAGGATGGTCTCTCCAATACTTTATTTTAAACTGAGTCTTTACATTTAAAGTTGGTTTCTAACAAATGCATAGTTTGGTCTTTTTTGTTTCTGCAACTCTCAAAATCTCTGACTTTTAATTAGTTTGTTAAGACAATTTACATTTAAAGTGAGTAATGTCATATTTGTATTCATATCTATCATTTTTGTAACTTTCTTATAATTGTTCCATTTTTTAATTTCTTTTTTCTCTCTTTGCCTGTCTTTTGACTGAGCAATTTATATTACTCAATTTAATTTCCTCTTGTAGCATATCACCTTTTATTCCTTTTTAAATGATTGTGCTGTTGTTTAAAATACTCACTTTTACTAATCTTAGTCCATTTCTAATTAACACTGTACTGGTTCATGTTTAGTGCAGGTTTCTGACCAAAGAGTATTCCTAATTTTCCCTTTTGCTATATTGCTGTCATATCCTTTTACTTATCTGCATGATATAATGGTCCAATACAATGCTACTACTTTGCTCTAAACACAGTTTTCTTTTAGATCAGTAATGAGTAACACAGATAGATGATTGAATCTTGCCTTTATTGGCTCCTTTTATGACACTGTTACTTTATTGTAGATCCATGCTTCTGGGCTTCATCTTTTCCCTTCTGCCTTCTTTTAACATTTCATGCAGGGCAGGTTTGTGGGCCATGAATGTGCTCACTCTTTATTAGTCTGAGAAAGTCTTTATTTCTTCTTCACATTTGAAGTGTAATTTTTCTGAGACTGTGCATGGTGTCTCCCAGCTGTAATCCCAGCACTTTGAGAGGCCGAGGCAGATGGATCACTTGAGGTCAGGAGTTCAAGACCAGCCTGGCCAACATGGTGAAACCCCATCTCTACTAGAAATACAAAAATTAGTCGGGCATGGTGGCAGGCACCTGTGGTCCCAGATGCTCGGGAAACTGAGGTGGGAGAATCGCTTGAGCCTGAGAGGTGGAGGTTGTAGTGAGTCAATATTGTACACTTCAACCTGGGCAGCAGAGTAAGACTCCATCTTAAATAAAATAAAATAAAATAAAATAATGTAATTTTTCTGGATAGAGAATTCTAAGATGCTATTTTTGTTCTTTGAACACTAAATAATTGGCTCCATTCTCCTTGCTTGCATGCTTAGTGAAGTAGTCTATTCTTATCCCTGTTTCTCCATAGGTAAAGTTGTTGTCATCTTTTTCCTCTTGCCCTACCCATCCCCAGTTTCTTTCAAGGTTTTCTCTTTGTCTTTGATTTTCTGCAGTTTGATATCATATATGTAGGTGCATATTTTGCCAAGATAGGGCTACTATTTTGTTATTTATCCTGCTTTAGTAGTGTTTAATTTTCCCTAATCTGTGGTTGGGTGTCTGTCATTATATTTAGAAAATTATCGGCAACTGTTACTGCAAATATATGTGTGTATATATATTTTTACATATATATAATTTCTCTTCTATATATATTTATCTGCAACTGTTACTTCAAATATATATATATTTATATATATAATTTCTCTTATATATAATTATACATATTTCTCATATATAATTAAATACATAATTTCTCTTATATGTATAATTATATATATAATTTCTCTTCTTTTTCTTCTCTATCAGGCATTCCAATTTTGCATATCTTATACCTCTTTAATTGCCCTCTAGTTGTTGAATATTCTGGGCATTCCTTTTTCCTCACTGTATTTCAGGTTTGGAAGTTGTCATTGATGCATCTTCAAGTTCACAGCTTTCCTTCTCTTTTTTTGGTGGGTGGCGGGTGGTGGGCTTTGTTGATTGTGTCCAGTCTACTGATGGATTCATCCAAGATATGCCTCATTTTTGTTTTGTGTTTTTCATTTATGGTATTTCATTTTGTTTCTTTCTTAGAGTTTAAATATCTCTGCTTATGATACCCATCTGTTCTTTCATGTCAACTTTTTTCATTAGAACCTGTAACCTTTAGAAGTGTTTCTCCTGTAGTACAGCCTCTCACGTGCTTCCTTGGGTATGTCATTCCCAATATATCTGCTTGAAGTCCTGACCCCTGTTGACTACACTTTTTCTTCCCAGGTGAGACATAAAAGCTAGAGGGGCCCAACATGAGAAAAAATTACATTCCACGAGCTGGGATAAGACTCTGACAAAATCCTTTCTCTTGGAGCATGGACATTTGTTATGTGAGTACCTGGCGGGGATCCTGGAGGTAAATCTCACAGAAGTGTGTGGGCCTCCTTAAGCCTGACTCCCAGGATTTTTTGACTCTATGCTAGCCCATATTCAGCCTCTGCCAACTTATCAAAATGCCAATTAAGCATTTATACCAGTTCATGGCTTCAGCAGCTTTTGCTCCATATAAGCATGTCTTAGTGTTATCCCTTCTAATTTTGAGTGGTGGCCTTTCCTGTTGTTTTAGTTTCCTGATAGGTCTAAGAAAAGTTGCAGATATTTCTGATTATTTGATTTTTTTCTTATTGTAAGGATAGAAGTGACCACTTCCCACCTCCAAGCTGTTTACATGTGGGAAGTGAAATTAGAAGTCCCTGTTAATATTTGTAATGACTTTTAACACTGTAAAGCATGTGTATTGTAATTATTCCTTTCTAATAAACAACTTGCTATAGCACCATAATACTGTAATAGGCAATACATTTTCCCCAGGTAATTCATTCATAAGTCATTCCCTCATAGTTTAGGCTTAATCTCCTATGCTTGCTCCTGGTAATTTCCCAGTACTTTTGTCATAAACTAATACTGAGAAGTAGATTGAAAAGAAAATATTAATGTATCATATATTTTATCATATAGTACATAACCAATGTGGAATATGAGAAATTCTAGGCTATCTTACTTTACAAAATTATCAGCATACTAGATACATACATATCTACCTATTTATATGTATACACACACATATATATAATGTATGCATGTGTGTATACATATGAATGTGTACACATATATTTGATACACAATTATATAGTTATTATTTTGTCTTGTGTGATAATGCAATACTGTGAGGTGAATTCCCCTTGTGGTCTGCCTCTTAAACTTTCTAGATACTTTATGCAAAGCTTGATTGTTGGAAAACCCACTGTTAATACATTTTGAAGTCTACTTCTGTTCAATTATCTTAATTTACCTTTCAGACCCTGGAATAAGCTATATTTCTCTACAAAGGGCTATGAACTTTTATTTTTCTGCCTTTCATGAAGCTACTGGCTAACTGTAATTTGCTGCCTGTTTATTCTACTCTCCAGCATAAATACATAAAATGTTATCATTGCTCCAATGTCATGGGATTACTGGAAATTAACTCTACAACTGATGAAAGCTACCTCATTTCGGTGTTTATTCTTTTAATTCCCTCTCCTATTTTCGTTCAGGGTTGTTTTCCATCATTATTTCCAAATTCGAGTATCTGCTGCTGTCTTACAATATTTACTTGTAGAATAATACCATCAAAGTTACATTATTCTTTAATATTCCATAATAACAGCACATATGAAAAAGAAATTAAGCATTCAAGAAAGGGAGGATGATTAAAAAACAGAAAAAAATAGTAAAGTTAGGTTTATAAATCTGGCATTAAAATACCATATAAAAATGAAAAGCATATTTTATTACTTGGAGTATTTATAATACACACACACAGATATAACTTTTGTTAAATGCAGCATTTTCTCATGTTCCACTCTTTGGTCCTATCCACTTCCATATCTAGTACTCTCTCCCCATGTGATGTCACCATGATTCACAATTTTAAATGCCACTTAGGAGACATAGTCCCAAGACTATAAACCAGAAAACAGTTCACAATATAAGTGGAGTTCCAGACATTCTAACCAAGTGCCTAATTGATATTTTTATGTGGATTCTTCACAAGTATTTTGAACAGTATTAAAACATGAATGCATCACCCTTCTTCAAACAAGCCAAATGTCTGTCTACCTATCTGTCTATCTATGCTTTGTAATTGTAATTTTGTGAATTGTAACTTGTGGGACTTATAAACACAAAGAAAAAAATACAAACAAATCCCACAGATTCTAAGGTTTGATGTTACAGTGCATGGTGTAATCATTCATTCAACTGCATAAGCCAGAAATCTGTTATTCTTAACTCCTCTCACTACCCAAACCTCTATATTTGAAAAGTTATTATGTTTTAAGTACTTGATTTCTAAATAAACCTTAAATCTTCTTCATTTATCTCCACTGTCTGTCCCTATCAAGCTTCCATCATATCTTGTCTAAAGATTCTTCAATAGTTGACCGGGCGTGGTGGCTCACGCCTGTAATCCCAGCACTTTGGGAGGCTGAGGTGGACAGATCACGAGGTCAGGAGATTGAGACCATCCTGGCTAACGTGGTGAAAACCCCGTCTCTACTAAAAAATACAGAAAATTATCTGGGCGTGGTGGCGGGCGTGTGTAGTCCCAGCTACTCGGGAGAATGGCGTGAACCCAGGAGGCGGAGCTTGCAGTGAGCTGAGATCGCGCCACTGCACTCCAGCCTGGGCGACGAGCGAGACTCCGTCTCAAAAAAAAAAAAAAAAAAAAAAAAAAAAAAAAGAATCTTCAATAGTTTCTCCTCATCTAAACTTGTAGTTTGGACATGAAGAGCCTAAAGTATTTAGATATTGTTAAATTTTTTGACATTCATACTACATTATTTTACATTTTGTTTTCATTTTTTTAGATCAAATTGTCCTTGTTTCATTTCAGTAATGAATACGTTACCTTCTGCGTTGAGTCTTCCCCAGAAACTGTTTTCTCATATTACAATATTCTTTTTCTTTGTTAATTATTTCATGCTAAAATATTTACAGTTTACCTAACATAACCCTTTCTTAGTTTTCAATTGATATTTGTGTTGATCTAGTTCTCTCTTATATGCTAAAATAGCACCCTGTTAATACTCACCACAATTGTAATTTCATATTTACTTGTATACATAGTTATTTATCGCCTGAATCCTTTATTAAAATTTCTTTCCAAGAGAGTAAGAATTATGTATTTATTTTTTATTCACTTAATCTTAGTAAGTAGCATATTCTTGGTTCATAGTAGATTATTAATATTTGTTGAACAAGTGACAATGAGATTAAGAAAAACATATACTTTACATTTCAATCCACAATTTCTGACACAGGTTGAAATGTCTTAGAGTCTAGCTAGGATTGTAGTAATGGGATACAGGAAGATGAAACTTTAAGTAGTTTAGAATAGCTGTGCAGGGTTTGCAATATACCAATGCTAATAAACAGAGTAAGTTCCACTTACATGCCAAAGTCATTTAAACCAGTATTAAAAAGTATAATTAAGATACATTTATGTTAACACAGGAACATGTATACCAAGACAAAGAACCTTATAAATATACCTATACCAATTACACCATAGTGTAATTCAATGTACCGTTTTTATATAGAATGCTATATTTACATATTTATAAGATATAAATAAATCACACATTAATAAAACTTATGTATATTTATATTAATATGATATTATATAATCATATAACTAATATATAATTTTATATTTATGTATAAATTTACATTATACTTTAGTAGAATTAGTATTAATATAAATATAGTATATAATATAGAATGATTTGTTATATAAATTAATATGTGCATTTTTGTGGAATATATATGGTACATTGATAATATATACATTTTACTTATTTCTTTATTTCCGTTGGAACATTTATCCTTTCCTTGGGCATCTTCATGAGATCTCCAAAACATTACTGCTTTTCTCTCCTTTTTTATTTCCATTTTCAACTTTTTAAAAAGATTATTTAAAAAATTATTGAAAGTCACTCTCTGTCATCTTATACTAAATTACAATTTAACAAGAAAGAGAAAGCCTATTTAACTAAGACTTTAATGTTTCTCAAATGTATTTATCCACTTAATTCTGTTTTTAAACTCGAAAATCAGAAGTCTATGAATATAAGATAACGCCTGATTTTTAGCAGACATCACTTTGAGAAACACTACTTCAAATGTTTTAAATTCTCAGGAATAAAAGTAAATTCCTTAAGAATCATCAGTAGAGAATATCAAGAATTTTATCTTTTGAGTTTTGAATTAGGCTACTACTGAACTTTCATAAATGTTTGATTTGAGACCTCATTTTCCAGACTCATATTTTTACTAGAAAATTAAATGGCATTGAACTTTCATTTGAACCAAAAATTAATCTTTAGTTTCTTCTTACTGAAAGAAGAGGTTAAGTGATATCATACCTTTTCATGCTTTCCTTGGATTGTAATTAATCTACTTTCTTTGTGCATCTTTGTGAGACCTTTAAGAAATTATTTCTGTTTTCTAGTTTTCTTATTTAAAATGTAAAGTTTAAATAAATCACAAGATTTTTAGACATTATTTTGGGATTACATACTAAAAATTTCAACAAGGAAAATAAGAGGAAATCTATATGAGTATAATTTGATATTCACTAATTTTAAATAACTGAGGAGAATGTAATCTGAATTAGTTACACCAACCTTAAGTCATAGCCTTTCTTTTAAAAAACGTTTTAATTCATATTAACTGCAATTGGTAATGGATGATTTCACAACAAATTATAAATAAGAGTACCATTCCATGTGCTTTGCTAAATGAGTATTTTAAAATGTCAACCTTAATTTAGATTGAATAAAACTGTTAAATATTTATTTAAATTAGTTGAACTTAGTTGGCTTTCTTAGGCCTAATCACTCTCACAAAATTATTTTCCTTTATAACACAGTGGTAGAGTAAAGATACCACAAATTCTTTGTGATTCTTTCCATGGAGGAATGCTCAGTGGCATGGTACATTCTGCTGGAGATGAGCCTACTTGTGAGAGGTACAGCTACATCAAGATAATAAGGTGTTGCTATAACAAATACAGAAAAATATGGAGGTAGCATTGTAAGAGGTAGGTGGGAGTAGGCAGGGAGAATTTAGAAAAGCTTATCAGTAAAAGTTAGATTGCCTTGAACAGAATGCAAGAAGAAAAATTGATGGTGAAGTTCTTGCCTGTGAGGGCTCTGATGGAAGTAAGAAACTTATTATTGAAAGTTGCTACAAAGGAAATCTTTGTTATATGGTTTCAGAATGTTTCGAAAAAATTGTGCCCTATAGTGCTTTCAAAAACAGCATTTATAGGAAATGGATATAGATAATCAGCTCAGAAGATTTTCAAAATTTTGAAAATGATGCTCATAGTAAAATGAGAAAGAATACAGACTAATGGAGGGAAAACTGTTAAACAAAAAGGAAGCAGAACTTGATGATTTGAGAAATTTTCAGTCTATCCAAATGGCAAAAGAGACTAATGTTAAGAGATTGCTTCAGAAAGTGTGACAGAGAAAAATCTGAGTGTGTGGCAATACAATATTTTGTTAACCAGCAGAAAAATCAATATAGGTCAGAGTACTCATCACACAAAACACTCTTTGAAAACTTTAACAGTAGTGACTTACAGATCCTCTTAATGAAATCAGAGGCTCTCTAGGTATTTTAAGGGTATTGACCTTCACTCTTTTCATCAGAAGTCAAGAATAAAGAAGGGATTATCTAAGAAAGGTCTGTGGAGGAGTCTTTTTCTAACAGAGTTATCCCTTGTTGAGTCTATGCAAAACTCACAAGTTGCTTTATATTTTTATATCAGCAGAAAGATTGCTAGCTTAGACTTTAAAGGACAGGATAAATATTAAGTGAAGATTTCTGGGTCACCAAATTTCGACTGATAAGAAGCAGTCTGATATAACCAGTAAGCTGCAAACATGTGCCTATGTTCATGAAAAAGGGAGCATGACTCAGAGGGTTGAATTCAGAACTCAGAGGACTGAACTTAGAGCCATGTGGGTGGAATGAAAGCCAAGGAGGTCCATTTAGTTGCCTGGATACTTAGTGAAGTTTGCATGGCTACCTTTCAAAATAGTTTTGGATCAGTGACCCCTTTTTTCTTGCATTTCCCCCTTTTTGAACCAGAATATCTACCATTGTTATCTTATTTCTGTTTCACCATTATATGTTGGGAGTCTTGTGAGCAGATAACCTGTTTCCCTAGTTTCATAGGCCTACAGATGGTGAGAAATGGTAAACTGCAATTACTTTTGCACCAACCTAAGATTTTGAACTTTGAGCTAATGCTTTAATGTGGCTTTGGGGGACCTTGGGAAGTAGTATGGTTTGGCTGTGTCTCCACCCAAATCTCATCTTGAATATTTAGTTCCTATAATCTCCGAATGTCATGGGAGGGATCTGGTGGGTAGTGATTGGATCATGGGAGCAGTTTCCCCCACACTGTTCTTGTAATGGTGAGGGGAGTTCTCACGAGATCTGATGGTTTTATAAGCATCTGGCATTTCCCCTGCACGCACTTCTCTCTGCTGCTACCTTGTGAAGAAGGTGCCCTGTTTCCCCTTTGCCTTCCACCATGATTGTAAGTTTCCTGAGGCCCTCCCAGTCATGTGAAACTCTGAGTCAATTAAACCTCTTTCCTTTATAAATTACCCAGTCTCAGGTATTTCCTCACAGCAATGTGAAAATAAACTAATACAGGAAGGGATAAATATATCTTTTATTTGAGAGAGATGGGCATCATGGGGCTCAGGGAATAGAGTTCAGTAGTGAGGATTTTGGCCCTGTGAACTTTGCACACTGGTGTCATGCTAATGAATATGTTATGTTACATGCCAAAAAGGACTTTTCAGATGTAATTAAGGTTACTGTGTTATTTTCCTAGGTTCCTATAACAAATGACCACAAACCTGGTTGCCATAACAAATTACCATAAATTTTGTGGCTTAAAACAATAGAATGTATTCTCCGAGTCCTGGAGACTAGCTGTTTGAGTCATCACAAGCCCTCTGAACGTTCTAGGAAAAATTCCACTTTTCTATTTTTTTTTTTTCCCTAGGTTCTGGTGGTTGCTGGCAATCCTTAGTTTTCTTTGGCTTGCAACTGCAACTCTTTAATCTCTGCCTTGGTTGTCACATGGCCTTCTCCATTCTGTGTCTGTCTGTGTCTGTGTGTCCTCTACCTTTCCCCTAAAGACACCCGTTATATTGAATTTAGGGCATACCCTAATTCTTTGTAACCTCATCTTAACTTTACTAGTTATTTCTGCAAAGGTTGTGTTTTTCTCTGCTCTGGCTGCTATAACAAAATACCATAGATTGGGTGACTTTAACAAAAAAGCATTTATTTCTCATAGTCTGGAGGCTGGAAGTCCAAGATCATGGTGCCTCCAGATTTGGTTACTGGTTTGGGCTCATTTCCTAGCTGCTTCCTTGTTGTAGCCTCACAAGGCAAGTGACAGAAATCTGATCTCTTCCTCCTCTTAAAAGGAGGGCCTCGCCCTCATGGCTGCATCTCAACCTAGTTACATCCCAAGGACCCTGCCCCAAAATACCATTACATTAGGCATTAGGGCTTCAATGTATACATTTTGGGGGAAGAAAAACATCCTGTCCATAACAGGACTTATTTCTAAATAGGATTACATTCCCTAGTTCTGGGTGGACATTAATATTGAAAAGATATTATTTAAAGCAGCACAGTTACTAATCAATTGATCTTAAAATAGGGAGATTTCCCTAGATTACCTGTATGAGGGGAGGGCTCCGGATCATAATAAAACCCCTGATAGCAGAGAAAAGCAGAGCTTTCTCCCAGTTGAGGGTAGAGGAACCAGTCAGAGAGATTTAGCATAAGGGAATGTTGTGGAGACTGAATGCCTTTGCTGGCCCAGGGACACATGGAAGACATGAGAAGGAAGTAAATTATTTCAAAAAACTGAATAAAAATGAAAGTAAATTCTCTCCTAAATCCTCCAAATAAGAGCTCAGTCCCACTGACACCTTGATATTGGCCTTGTAAGACCATAAGTATATTACTGATTAAACCTACCTGGAAGTTTGACTTATACAACATAATATAAAAAAGTTTGTGTGTTATACTGTTAAATGTATGATTATTTGTTATGGCAGCAATGAAAAATTAATATACTCTTCTTCACATAATTATTATTTTGTAAACAATGCAGTAGATAAAAGAGGACCACACATTCTGTATCATCTTCCCATTGAGAAACTCTCAACGGAATGCTTATTTTGAGGTAAATACCCTTCATGTTGGAAATCCACATTGAGATGACCACACTGTAAAAAAACAAAGTGACATGGAGAGACCTGGAGAATGAGGCACCATGCAGAGAGGCCAGAGAGTCTTAACGAATCCAAAATATGAAAGACAGAGCCATCTTGGAAGTAGAGACTTCATCCTTAGCTACGTCAGTAGATGCCTGGTAGGTCAGTCAGAAACCATGTAGATAAGCCTTTCTATGCAATGCCAAGCAAAATCGTGGGTTGATTTAAGCCCTAAGTTTTGGGTAGTTTGTTATGCAGCAATAGATAAGAGAAACAACCCCTCCTTTCTCAGGCAACTTTTATCTGAAGCTATACTCGTGATCTGATTTACACTTTTACGTGACATAATTCATCTATACTTTGTTCTTCTTTCTGAGAGATCTATTTTATTATTGTTCAAGGTTACTTAAGTCACCTTCCACTTATATAAATATCTTTGGAACATAATGTTGGGAGATAATTCTTTATAATTTTAGCGATTTTGCAAATCTTCTGGGACAAAGGGTACTACAAGAATTATTGCATAACAGAAAGCTTTAAAAGTTAAAAATAGTGTCTCTCTAAAGATAGACACCTGAGAATATGATAAGCCATAAAGCCCTACTTTCCTCTCCTTGGAAATATTTGCTTACATTCCAGGGTAATAAGTGTACTGACAGTTTTCTCTTCCCTGGAGGATATTTGCTTAATAAGCCATTTCTCTCTTTCTCTGGAGAGGAGGATGGGCAGAAGTGCCAGTTGCCTTATATAAACTGGGTCTGCTGACTTCAGAGTTCCTCTCCTGTGGCAATACCCATTGCATATTCAGGGTAATATCTGGCCCTCACCACATTACCCAATGAGTATGGTGGTTCAGGAAATCAAAACTAAGGTGTTGCTCTGACTACTGAATTTTACTCTGAGTAATAAAATTCCTGTCTGTCTGATTCAGGAAGAATTATGTCTTCTATTAAAATGTGTGTGTGTGTGTGGGGGGGTGTGTGTGAGAGAGAGAGAGAGAGAGAGAGAGAGAGAGAGAGAGAAATGTGCAGGCTAACTTGTTAGAATGCCCCTTATACCTTTCACAGTCTCTGATTTAATGCCAAGGTAGCCCACCCTACGATAATTGACTAAGTCAGTATATTTCCAACTACCCCTATACATTCTGGTCTTTGTTAAATAAGCTTTTCTTACAGCATAGTACATCTTAAATAGGAAAAATAAATGGCATGCAAAAATGTTCATCTTCTGTAACACTTTTCAATTATAAAGCCACAATTCTAATCTATATTTTGTAGTCCCTTAGCCATATCTATCTGTTGAATGCGATCTTACATTATATATCTTCTCATCTTCCATGTCAAACGTCACATGGATATTTTTCATTTCTTAATATATAGCATTGTCCAACACCTACTCACAACCCAAGTTCTTGTATAAACTAATATCACTTTGAAACGCTCCTCTTTCTCCTTCTCTTAATTTATTCCATTTTAACTCCTTAAAATTTTTTAAAAGTAGGCAGAACAAGATGGCTGAATAAAAGCCTCCGTGGTTTGTCCTCCCTGCAGGGACACCAAATTTAACAATCATCTACACAAAAAAGCACTTTCACAAGAACCAAAAATCAGATGTGTGATCACAGTACTTTGTTTTAATTCCATAACACTGAAGAGCATAGAAAAAAAAGCAGTCTTGAATTGCGGACACCAGCCCTGTGCCATCCCCCAGCAGCAACTGTGTGGCATGGAGAATCTGCGCACTTGGGGGAGGGAGAATGCAGTGAATGTGGAGCTTTGGATTGAAACTCAGTGCTGCCCTGTCACAGCAAAAGGAAACATCAGGCAAAACTCAGCTGACTCCCATGGAGGGAATATTAAGACCAGCCCTAGCCAGAGCAGAATTGTCCATCTCAGAGAGTTTCAGCAAGCCTAGCCACTGTGTGCTGAAGTGCTCTGTGCTTCTAAATAAACTTGAAAGACAGTCTAGCCCACAGGGACTGTGACTGTTAGACATAACATAGTGCTGGGCTGGGCTCAGAGAAAGTGGACTTTGGGGGCAGGTTATCTAGTGAGACACCAACAAGGGCAGCCAAGGGACTGCTTATGCCACCTCTCCTCCAACCCCAGGCAGCACACTTAACAGCTCTAAAAGAGAGACTTTTCTTCCACTTTGGGAGAGGAGAGGGAAGAGTAAAGAGGATTTTGTCTTGCAGTTTAGGTCGTAGCTCAGCCACAGTGGAATAAAGTACCATGCAGCCTCTTAGGGTCACCAATACCAGATATTGGCCCTTGAATGGCATTTATGGAACTGCCCTGGGCCAGAGAGGAGCCCACTGCCCTGAAAGGTGAGTCACAGGCCTGTCAGCATTCACCAGAAGCTGACTGAAGAGCCCCTGGGCTTTTAGTGAATCTCAACGGTAATCTGGCAGTACTCCCCATGAGCCTGTGATGGTGGTGGCCATGGAGAGAGACTCCTCTGCCTGGGAAAAAGGGAGGGAACAGTGGGGAGGACTTTGTCTTGTGACTTGGGAGCCAACTCAGCTGCAACACAATACAGTAGAGTGTCGGGTACAATAGAGTGTCAGGACCTGTCTCCCAGATGGCATCTCTGGACACACCCAGGACCCTAGGAGAAACTGCTGTCCTGAAGGGAAGGACACAATCCGGACTAACTTGACCAGATGCTGACTACAGAGCCGCAAGGCCTTGAGGAAATATAGGTGGTAGGCAGGTGGTTACGGCAGGCCTTGAGCAAGGACTGGTGCTATGCTGGTTTCAGGTTTGACCCAGCATATTCCCAGTGGTGGTGGCCACAGGGGTACTCGTTTTAACCTTCCCTCAGTGCCAGGAAGCTCAGAACAGAGAGAGAGAGAGAGAGAGAGAGAGAGAGAGACACTCTTTGTTTGGAAGAAAGTAAGTGACAGATCGAGAGTCTCTGCCTGGTCATTCAGATAATGCTTTTGGATATTGTTCAAGACCACAAAGATGGTAATTCCATGGGTCTGCAAAAGCCACAGGGTACTGGGCATGGGGTGCCCCTAATGCATATATGGTTTCAGTGACCTAAAACTTAGATCACAACACAGAAGTCCCTTTGAATACCTGAAAAGCCTTAACAAGAAGGATGAGTAGACACAATAATAGACTGCAAAGACTACAGTAAATACTTATTTAAGATTCAGACACTAACAAACTTCTATAAGCATTAAGACCATCCTGGAAAACGTGACATCCCCAAACAAACTAAATAAGGTGCCAGTGACCAACCCTGGAAAAACAAAAGTGTGCAATCTTTCAGACAGAGAATTCAAAACAGCTGTTTGGAAGAAGTTCAATAAAATTCATAAATTTGACGAAGAGATAATTAAAAATAATTAAAAACAAGCAAAAACTCTGGAGTTGAAAAATGCAAGAGACATACTGAAGAATACATTAGTGTTTCTTAATAGCAGAATTAATCAGGCAGAAGGAAACAACTGTGAGCTTGAAAACAGGCTATTTGAAAATACACAGCCAGTCTATGGTCATACCACTCTTAACGCTTATGATCTCATTTGAAAACACACAGTCAGAGGAAATGTGTTGGGCTATTCTTGCATTGCCATAAAGAAATATCTAAGACTGAGTAACTTATATTTAAAAAAAGGATTAAATGGCTGACGATTCTGCAGGTTTTATAGAAAGCATGGTTTTGGCATCTGTTCACCTTCTGGTGAAGCTTCAGGGAGTTTTCAATCATGGCAGAAGGCAAAATGGGAGCAGGCACGTAACACAGCCAGAGTGGGAGCAAGAGGGAGAGAGAGGGGAGGTGCTACACATTTTTAAACATCCATATCTTATGAGAACTCACTCACTATTGCAAAGAGAGCACGAAGCCGTGGGAAATTCACCCTCATGACCCAAATACCTCCCACCAGGCTCCAACACCAATGGTTGGTATTACAATTCAACATGAATTTGGGTGGAGACAAATGTACAAACTATATCAGGAAACAACAACAACAAAAATAAATAAAAAGGGATAAAGCATGCCTACAACATCTAGAAAATAAACTCAAAAGGGCAAATCTAAGAGGTTTTGGTCTTAAAGAGAAGGTAAAGAGAGAGAGAGGTACAAAGTTTATTCAAAGGGTTAGTAACAGAGAATTTTACAAACCTAGAGAAAGATATCAGTATTCAAGTACAAAAAGGTTATAGAACAATAAGCAGATTTAACCCAAGGACAACTACCTCAAGGCATTTAATAATCAAATTTTCAAATTTCTAGAATAAAGAAAGTATCCTAAAAGCAGTAAGAGAAAGTAAACAAATAACATACAATGAAGTTCCAATACATCTGGCAGCAGACTTGTCAGTGGAAACCTTGCAGGCCAAGAGAGAGTGGCATGACATATTTAAAGTGCTGAAGGAAAAAAACTTTTGCGCCAGAATTGCATATACAGCAAAAAATATCCTTCAAACGTGAAGGAGAAACAAACATTTTCTCAAACAAAGAAAAGGAAAAAGCTGAGATTTCATCAACATCAGACCTATCCTACAAGAAATGCTAAAGGAAGTTTTGTTTTTTTCAATCTGAATGAAAACATTGTTAATGAGCAATAAGAAATCATCTGAAGGTACAAAACTTACTGGTACTAGTAAACACACAGAATATTATAATGCTGTAATTGTGGTGTATAAACAACTCATATCTTAATTAGAAAGACTAAAAGACGAACTGATCCCAAATAATAACTACAATAACTTTTCAAGACATAGTATAATAAGATATGAATACATAAATAGAAAGAACAAAAAGTAAAAATGAGAGGACAAAAAGTTAAAGTGTAAAATGTTTATTAGTTTTCTATTTGCCTATTTGCTAGTTTGTTCATGCAATCAGTGTTGTCATCAATTTGAATTAATGAGTTATATGATATTATTTGCAAGGCTCTCATAGTAACCTCCAATCAAAAACAGTACAAAAGACACACAAAAAATAAAATGCAAGAAATTAAAACATACCACCAGGGAAAATCACCTTCACTGAAAGAAGACAGAAAGGAAGGAAAGAAGGAAGAGAAGACCACAAAACAACCAGAAAACAAATAACAAAATGCAGGAGTAACTCCTCACTTATCAATAATATCAGTGAATGTAAAATGAACTAAACTCTCCTATCAAAAGACATAGACTGGCTGAATAGATTAAAAAACAGGACTCACTGATTTGTTGCCTACAAGAAACACACTTCACCTGTAAAGGCACACATGGATGGAAAATAAAGGGATGGAAAAAAGATACTCCATTCCAATGGAAACAAAATGGAGTAGGAGTTGCTATGCTTATATCAGACAAAATAGATATCAAGACAAAATCAATAAGAAGAGACAAAGAAGGTCACTATATGATGACAAACAGGTAAATTCATGAAGAGGATATAACAATTTTAAATATATGTGCACCCAAGACAGGAACACACAGATATATAAAGCAAAATATATTAGAGCTAAAGAGAGAGATAAACTGCAATACAATAATAGCTGCAGGCTTCAACACCCTGTTTTCAACATTGGTCAGATCATCCAAGAGACATTACAACTGATAATACAGAAATTCAAAGGATCATTAGATGCTAATATTCACAACTATATGTCAATAATTTGGAAAATCTTTGACAGAAGAAATGGGACAATTCCTAGACACATACAACCTACTGAAATTGAACCATGAAGAAATCCAAAACCTGACAAATCATTAACAAGTAAGGAGATGGAAGCTGTAATAAAACATGTCCCACCAAAGAAAAACCCAGGATCCAATAGTCTAAATGCTGAATTTGATCAAACATGTAAAGATTAAGTAGTACTAATTCTACTCAAACTATTCCAAAAAAACAGAGGAAGAGGGAATATTTCCAAACTTATTCTACAAGGTCAGTATATTATCCTGATACCAAAACCAGACAGACACATCAAAAAAAGGAAAACTACAGGTCAATATCTCTGATGAACATTGATGCAAAAACCCTCAACAAAATATTAGCAAACCAAATTCAACAACACATTAAAAAGATAATTCATCATGGCCAAATGGGGTCTATTGCAGTGATGTAAGGATGTTTCAGCACAGGCAAACCAATCAATGTGACTGCTTGATTGTCACATTATATTAACAGTTCGAAGGATAAAAACAATATACTCATTTCAGTTGATGCTGAAAAGGCTTCCATTAAAATTCCACATCTCTTCACAATAAAAACCCTCAAAACACTGGATGTAGAAAGAGCATACCTCAACATAATGAAAACCATATACAACAGACCCACAACTAGTATTATTCTAAATGGGGAGAAACTAAAAGCCTTTCCCCTAAGACCTGGAACATGACAAGGATGACACTTTCGCCATTGTTATTCAACACGGTGCTGAAAATCCTAGCTAGTGCCCTCAGACAAGAGAAGGAAATAAAAGGCATCCAAATTGGAAAGGAACAAGTCAAATTATCTTTGTTTGCAGATAATTTGATCTCATATTTTGAAAGACCTAAAGAAGACAGAAGAAAACTATTAGAACTGATAAATTCAGTAAAGTCAAAGGACAGAAACTTAACATATAAAAATCAATACCATTTCTATATAACAACAGTGAGCAAGCTGAAAAGTCAAAAAGGTTATTTCATTTACAATAGCCCCAATAAAATAAAATACCTAGGAAAGGGAAAGATCTCTATAATGAAAACTGTAAGATGCTGATGAAAGAAATTGAAGACATCAAAAAAATGGAAAGATATTCCATGTTCATGAATTAGAAGAATAAATATTGTATATTAAATATTGTAAAAGTGTACATACTACCCAACACAAATTCCAAGCAATCTCCATCAAAATATCAATGATAAAATCTATATGGAACCACAAAAGACTCGGAATAGCCAAAGCTATTCTAAACAAAAAGGAGGGCATAGCTGGTGAAATCACATTACCTGGCTACAAATTATACTACAGATCTATATTAACCAAAACAGCATGGCATTGACACATACACCAATGGAATGGAACAGAGAACTCAGAAACAAATCCATATATCTACAGTGAACTGATTTTCTACAAGGATGCCAAGAACATATACTGGAGAAAGAACAATCTTTTCAATAAATAGTCCTGGGAAAATAATTGGATATCCACATGCAGAAGAATGAAACTAGACCCTTATCTCTTGCCTCATACAGAAATCAAATTAAAATAGATTAAAGACTCATCCTAAAACCTGAAACTATGAAACTATTGAAAGAAAATATTGAGGAAACTCTCTAGGTCATTAGTCTGGGCAAACATTTCTTGAGTAATATTCCACAAGCACAAACAATCAAAGCAAAAATGGGCAAATATCATCACATAAAGTTAAAAAGCCTCTCCAAAGCAGAGGAAACAGTCAAAGAAGTGAAGAGACAGCCCCAAAAATGGGAGAAAATATTTGCCAACTATCCATTTGACAAGGGATTAATAATCAGAATCTATAAGTAGCTCAAACTGTATAGGGGAAAAAAGTCTAATAATCCAATTAAAAAATGGGAAAACAGTCTGAATAGACATTTCTCAAAAGACATACAAATGGAAAACAAGTATATGAAAAATTGCTCAACATTATTGCTCATCAGAGAAATGCAGATTAAAACCAAAATGAGATAACATCTCATCTTAGTTAAAATGGCATTTTTCCAAAAAACAGTCTATAACAAATGCAGATGAGGATGTGAAGAAAACAGAACTCTTTGACACTCTTGGTGTGATGTACATTAGTATGACCAACTTGCAGAACAGTTGGGAGTTTCCTCAAAAATCTAAAAGTTGAGCTACCATAGGACCTAGGAAAGGAAATCAGGATATCTAAAAGATATCTGCACTTCCATGTTTGTTGAAGCACTTTTCACAGCAGCCAAGATTTGGAAGCAACCTACATGTCCATCAACAGACAGATGGATAAAGAAAATGTGGTACATATACACAATGGAGTACTATTCAGTCATTAAAAAAACGAGACTCTGCCATTTATAACAACATGGGTGGAACTGGACAGCATTATTTTAAGTGAAATACACCAGGCACAACAAGACAAATTTTGCAAGTTCTCAGTCATTTGTGGGAGCTACAAATTAACAATTGAACTCATGAAGATAGAGTAGAACGAAGGTTATCAGAGGCTGGGAAGGGCAGTAGGAATGTGTATGTGTATATATGGGGGTGGGGGGTGGGGATGGTTAGTGACTATACAAAGATACTTAGAAAGAATGAATAAATTCTAATATTTTATAGCATAACAGGGTGACTATAGTAAACAATAGTTTAGTTGTACCTTTTAAAATAACTAAAAGAATATAATTGGATTTTTCATAACACAAAGGATTAATGCTTGAGGTGATGGATACTCCATTTACCCTGATGTAACTATTATACATTGTATGTCTGTATCAAAATATCTCATGTACCCCATAAACATATTTACCTACTATGTACCCCCAAAATTAAAATTTTTAAAAAAATAATTCTTCTCATCCTTATGTTCTCCATCATTTCTGCAGTTAAGTATTCTTGATCCATTAAAAAAGGGCAGAGGTTCTCCATATGTCCTAGTTCATTTGGGCTGCTATCACAAACTATTATAGACTGTTTATAAATGACAGAAATTTGTTCCCCCAGTCCTAGAGTCTGGGAAGTCTAAGATGAAGGTTCAACATCTTATGAAGGCCTGTTTTCTGGTTCATAAAGAGTCTGTCTTTTCACTGTGTTCTTACATGGCAGAGGGGCAAGGGATCTCTCTGCGACCTCTTTTATAAATGCACGAATTACTTTCATAGGTTTCTGCTTTCATGACCTAATTACCTCCTGACAGTACCACTTCCCCACTTCCAATTACATCAGGTGTTAGGATTTCAAAATATAAGTTTTCCGGAGATACAGACATTCAGACTATAGCACCTTGTAATTTACTATCATCAGTTCATCTCATTTACAAAGCTTACAATGGTAGCAATATTAAATTTAATTTTGCTCTTATTTTGTCTCTCTGCAGCAGGCATTATCAGAGCAGGCACACTGTTTTCTCACTATTTTACCCTGTCACATCTTGACATGTATTAATTGTTACATAAGTTACAAATGAATAAATGACATATCTTCATTAATAGTGTCAATTTGGTGCTCCAGTAATGATATTATATTATGTCCATCATGAAGAAAGTGGAAAAAATGGGAACAAAAATTGTCAAGAAAATGATAGAACATATCAAAGTATTCACTATATTATTATACTTTTTAATATGTTAGATAATTAAAGTAACCAGGAAACAGCCAAGAAAAATATTAATAAAATATCCCTTGATATATCAACCCTCCACTTTATTAGGAATTCCATAATAGCGTTCTTTTATTAGTCAAATTCAACAAAGAAACGAACAACTATAAAACATAATATGAAAATTATAAGGCAAAGTATCAGAAGACCTTGGTCCAAATTTTCTCCAATAAGCCATGTGACCATCAAGATTCTTTCTCTTTATGCCTTTTTTTCTTATTTATAAAATGTAATATTCCCTTTACATTTATATAGTAATAAGCAAGTTACATAATGTACACGTGTTGCAAATACAGTGTCTCATGCACTCTAAGCACTCAACAAAAAATGTATATATTAAGTGATAGTTATATAGTATCCATAGTAATTGATTCTACCAAAGTCAGGTAAACACATTTTATTTTAATAGGCTTTGGTGGGATTGATAATGCAAACATTTCCTCTAGTTATGCAGACCATCTCTCCATAGAGCTAGAAACCAGGTTTCTATTTATCTTACTGATATGCTACCTGCCATAGTTTCTTCATCTCTAAAGTGAAAATCAATGGCTGACATTCTCCTAAGCTCAAGTTGAACTTGCTTATCTCTTCTATTTCCTGAGGAATGCACTCCATAACAGACATCTAGTAGTATTTTTAAAAGGTGACATTTAATTAATACATGACACTTTCAGGATATTATTATATTCTTATATAGGGCCCTGGCATTGTAGCTATCTTTTTAAAACACTACTATTTTTGAATTAGATTTGGGCTGAGTTATTTGAGAACTGTGTACAAACGGATATCAGATGAATTAAAGTCCAGGTTAGTTTCTTATGATTTAAATCTAATAATTATATAACATTTGCCTGAATGAGCGAGCTGTGCTGTAATATGTTTATTTCTTCATTTATTTCCTTCATTTTCTGCTACTGTTCTGTGCTTTGCTAGTGTATAATTATTTTTTCCTGAATATATTTTGGGAAAATGCACATACATACATACATACATGTATACATACATACATACATACATACATACATACATCTTAGGAACAAAGTGTCAACTGAATTACACAAGAAGAAAGATAGGTAAAAAATCCAGAAAATATCATTTTCTATGGGTAGTAGGAAATGTGAATAGGAAATAAATTCCTGCCGTTATAATTTTTATGGAGAGTACAATTTTCTAATATTATCTGATATTATAATCACTTAGCTCCTTGACCTGGATAATTAGATCTAGTTTTAGAAAGTACTAATAATAGGAAAAGAAAAGAATCTGTAGCTGGTTTCAGAGTGTCATTTTGTTACTGTGTACTTTCTATTTAATTCTACAGAAAGTAAGGTCATAAATAGAAAATGCCTTAAAATATTCCTAGCTAATAATTTTTATCTATTTCAATAGTTTTAAAGTTGAAAACACCTTTCATACATCCCATCTTCATATTTCTATAATAATTGTATTCATAAGTATTCGATATGAGAGATTTAAATATTATCAAAACTGACATAATAAAAATTTTAAAACCACAGGACAGAATGACAAGATTCAGAGTTCTTAATTAGCCGATAAAACTGTTCACATTCCTCTTCACAATCCACCTATGTTTCTTTGTGTGTGTGTGCATGTGTGTGTGTGTATGTGTGTGAATACATGTTGAAATTTAAAAGTAGCTTTGACATCTGTAAGTATTGTAATGGATGACAATTAGACATTAAATTCAATAAATAAGTACAACTAAAGCAAAGAAATCTGGAACATATTAGAAAAGTACAATACCCTAGCATTCAACTTCTGTCCACTCCTTCTTTGCTTAGCCTAGATGTAGTGGGAGTCTGCAGAATTCTGTCAGCAGTTTTCATCTATTTCAGCTTTCACTCCTCTCTGTCAGTGTTTACATACACACCCCAACCTTCTCCATATGTCATTGATGCACAAATCTTCTTCTCCAAATCCAAATCATGCCTTGAGCTCCAACTGTTCTTCTAAAAACCTATTGAAAATCACTCTATAAAACATCTCCTAGATACCTTAAAGTCAAAATATCAAAAAGTGTTCTTATCAGCTCTCTCCTTTCCCAACAGTGACCTTTCCTTTTTGTGCCATAATTTTTTATGAATGGTATGATTATCTAATCATTCAGAAAATCTAAAAAGCAGACAGTTTCATTGAATGGTAGCTCTCCTTTAACTTCATAAGCAATTCTTCTTTAGTATTTGCAAAAGTGGTAATTCTATGTATAATTATTCCATTCATTATTTCATATAAGTATATATCATTTGCATACATATTTCAGTGACTATTCTAGGTGGTTGCATTACAGTATTATGAGCTTATATTTTAGTGGGACAGAGAGAAGATAAACTGATAATCAATATAATTAAAATCTATAGTATATATGAAGATTATTTTTAATAGTATATTCTTAAGTCTTTTATAAAATGTAGGCTGAAGAAGATTACCACTATACTATCAGCAAAAGAGAAGGCATTGTGTAAGCAAATATACTTTTTTAGGGATCAGGAAGATGTTCCTGAAGAAATGATGAAGAGCCAGAATGATAAGACAGATTTAAAGAGATTTTTAATGATTTTAAGTTAAATTGTTTAAGAGTGGAGGAATAAGCAATTCACTTATCTTTCTGCTAACTCAATTTTCTTATCTTTAAAATGGGTGTATAACAACCATGTGATTGTGAGAATAAATTAACGCACATTAAGTGCATCAAAAATACGTAACATGTGTATTAGTTCATTATATTTTATTTATTACCAATATTAATATTTAATTACATCATATATAAAAAGCACTATGCACAGTATCACAAAAAATTAAAATGTGTACAGTATATATACTTATGTGCTTTGTGTGCATAATTTCAGTGGTTATCCTTCTCCAAGATTAGAAGATTTACATATTCTTGCATTCTTTAATGCTTCTTTGAGTCTGTCACAAAGGAATTTTAATTAGAAAACTCTAGTCTTCATGGTCAGAACCATGATAGTCTAAAAGCAGGACAAGCACTGATAATTCCTGAGAAATGATTTTTTAAAAGTACTGAAATAGTATTTCTAAGGTTTCAAATTAAATCATATTGGCCAAAGTGTGTGTGTGTGTGTGTGTGTGTGTGTGTGTGTGTATTCAATTCGTTATCACCTGCAATTCTGCTATTGAAATAAGAACTTATCTTAAGGTTCTTTTTTTAAAAAAATAATGGTTATGTTCCTGGCCTGTCCATCCATTGGTCTGCTTGTCCATTGTATTAAAGGCCTGGATGAATTTATTTATAGCCATAATCTTTTCTTTGGATAATAGCTAAAGCTAATGGTGTATCATTGGTACAACCCTGGCAGTCTATCTTCCCGATTCCTCAGGGTAGCCATCCCATGTACCTCATCACTCCATTGGATCTCTAAACAGACATCATCCTTAAAATCCCATTTGTACCATTTGGATCAGGGCAGGAAGAGTAATAGCTCTAATCTTCTTGGAGTGGTATTATTAATCTTGAGCAGGTGAGCTCCAAGGAACTTTCTCTAACCTATACATTTAGAAAGCAGAAGCTTTAGGGCTGTAATGAATAAAGCTAAAATGTAAGCCTGAAGCATAAGGGGAAATGATTGTAAGATTAAGCTGTCCTTTAGGTTTGTGCTTAAACCTTGTTTACTCTGTTCAATCAAGAGCTTTAAGAAAACTAAAAAGTGGTATGGAATGGGCTTTCCATCTGAAGAGAATCAAAATATTATTCTGTTGTCAGAGTTATTTATTCTTTTTCTCTAACAGAGTCTGTGTAAAAATCACAGCTAAATAAAATTTAGTCTCATATTCTAAGAAAATTTCAGTGGCTTTCTGAAGCATTTGTCTTTAATTTGTTCATAAACCTGTATCTATAAGTGACCAAATAAACTAACTCATTTAGAGACCAAAATTAAAAGTGAACTTCCTTATTTTTTTCTCTCCTTCACTCCCTCCCTTCATAAATCACCTGCTTGATGATCTAAATCCATTTCTCCTGCATACAATAGAAAAGGCTGCGTCGCCCTTTTGTTATACATACTTACATAGGGGTTAATTCCAGTTTTTATTTTTTCTAAATCCTGTATTCACACTCACTAGGAAGTCTTTATTTTCAATTACCTTTCAGTGTGTCATAATACGAGTTTGAAGCAAATACAGATATACAGGGAGTGGTTACAAGTGTCTAAAAGTTTCAAAGTACTTCTTTTGACTACATGTATAAATATTCAAAAGTAATACTTTTTTTTTAACCTCAGTGTTGCTTTTTCTACTTAGTAAAATAGCACAGGATTATTTTGCTTACAGACAGAAATGCATTTGTACAGTGTTCCTATGGTTCGCTAACCCTACTATCAGATTTTTATAAGTTACTAGTTACGATGGTTATGTGCATTTTGTAAATTGTAAAAAAAAAATTTAAAGTAAGACTCCTTATTTCTTTTTGCTTGAGTATAGATGGATTGCTTTTAAAAATGTTGAATAATTCAATATGTTCACATAATATTTGTCGTAATGACCATGAGCTACTGCGTACATTAGCTTCTCTGTAGCTTAGTTTGTTTTGTTTGTAAAATGGAGACCATAACATGTATGCATTTTAAGAAACACTAATTGCAACAACTTAAATTGCAGATATTATGCTAAGTGCTTCGCATTAATCTTTTTATCAACTCTATTGGCATTGTTTTACATATAAGGAAACTGAGGCATAGAGAATTTAAGTAACTTTCCAAGCTTATAAATCTATCAAGTAGTAAACATTCAAACCCAGAAAGTATAACGTCAAGTTCCAAGTGCTTGAAGTTATGACATTTTGCTGCTTTTTCTCTACCAAATAAGGTTTTTAAAAATAAATTATTTCACTGAACAATGCTCAGAATATTGAAACTGGCTATATAAGTGTGAGCTAACTATAATTCTTGTCATAATTATTGTGATATTTAACCAACAGTTTTCTCAGACCTCCTCTGTGTCAGGAATTACGCTAGTATTATTGCTATTCTTGGTATTATTACTAGGTCCATTTTGCAGAAGAGAAAATAAAGGCTCCGAGAATTTAAATTGCTCAAATAGAAACAGCAGGAGGCAGACCTAGAATGAAACTTTTTAATTACAATAATGCAGGTTTAGAAGTTCAGAACTAGATTTGTCTCATAATTTTATAATATCAATGACCTTGAAATGAAGCTAGGTAGTTTTAATCATTTCAAAAGACTAGAATATAATTTTAGAATCTTCAAAGCAAAAAAGTGGTATAATTAAAGCAAAGAAGGTCCATGAATACCAGATTAAAAATACACATTTTTTCCAAATATATTAAGACATAGAGATGATTTTTAAAAAGAAACTGGTCAGAATTATAATCACAAAAAGAAAATATGTAATTTGTGGAAAATGTCATGTATATTATAGCAGAGGAAACCTAAAATAGTTCAGGGGAAGGCAGAAACACGAAGGATAAAACATGAAAATCATTTTCCTCCTGGTGCACCTTTTTATGAGAAGAAAGCAAGTGGATTCAATAAGTACTACTGACCCTAGAAAAACACAGGCTTGAACCATGTGGGTCCACTTACATACGGATTTTCTTCCACCTCTGCCAGCCTTGCAACAGCAAGACCAGTCTCCCCTCTTCCTTTATCTCTTAATCTGATTTAACATGAAGAAAAGGAGGATGAAGATCTTTATGATGATCAACTTCCATTTAATGAAGAGTAAATATAATTTATCTTCATTATGATTCAATCCTTATGAATCAATCATGATTCCTTATGTTTTTCTTTTTCTAAAATTAGTAAACCGTATTTGAATAAATAAATTTGAGTGTATACTTGTTTTATACTTCTCCATCACCTATTTTATTTTAAATTTTAATTTAATTTCAATTTTTATTTTTGATAGAGGGGGTAATTATGCAGGTTTGGTATATGTATATTGCATCCAAGTAGTAAGGATAGTACCTAACGTACTTTTTCAACCCATGCCCCACTTCCTTTCTTCCTGTGCCAGTGGTCAGCAGTATCTATTCTTCGCCTGTTTATGCCCATGTGTGCTCAATGTTTAGCGACAACTTAGTTTTTTTAACTTTTATTTTATTTAGGTTTGAGGGTATATGTGTAGTTTTTAAAAAATTTTAAATTAATTTAAGTTCTGGGATACATGGGCAGGATGTAAACATGTGCCATGGTGGTTTGCTGCACCTATCAACTCATCACAAGGTATTAAGCCCTGCATGCATTAGCAACAACTTATAAGTGAGGCCATGTGGTAGTTTGTTTTCTGGTTCTAAATCTGTTCACTTAGGATTGTGGCCTCCAGTTCCATCCATGTTACTGTAAAGGCCATGATTACATTATTTTTTATGGCTGTGTAGTATTCCATGCTGTACATGTACCACATTTTCTTTATTCAGTCTACTGTTGATGGGCACATGGATTGATTCCATTTCTTTGTTATTGTGAATAGTGTTGTGATGGACAGATGAGTTCATGTGTCTTTTCGTATAATAATGTATTTTCCTTTGGGTATAAACCAAGTAATGGGATTTCTGGGTCAAATAGTTTAAGTTTTTTGAGAAATGTTGAAACTGCTTACCACAGTGGCTAAACTAATTTAGTGTTCCACCAACAATGGGAATGTAAGCATTTCCTTTTCTCTGTAGCCTCACCAGAATTTGTTGTTTTTTGACTTTTTAATAATAGCCATTCTGAATGATGTGAGATGGTATCTCACTGTTGTTTTTATTTGCATTTATCTAATAATTAATGATATTGAGCATGTTTTCGTATGTTTGTTGGCCACTTGTATGTCTTCATTTGAGAAGTGTCTGTTCATTTCCTTTGCTCATTTTTTTAATGTGGTTATTCATTTTTCATTTGTCAAGTTGCTCAAGTTCATTAAAGATTCTGTATATTAGATCTTTGTTGTATGCATAGTTTGTGAATATTTTCTCCCATTCTGTAGGTTTTCTGTTTATTTTGCTTTACAGAAGCTCTTTAGTTTAATTGGGTCCCACTTGTCAAGTTTGTTTTTGTTCAAATTGCTTTTGGGGACTTAATAAAAAATTATTTGCCAAGAGCAATGTTGAGAATGCTGTTTCCTAGTTTTTCTTCTAGAAATTTTTAGCTTGAGGTCTCATTTAAATATTTATCTATTTTAAATTAATTTTGTATATGGTGAAAGGTAAGGATGTAGTTTCATTCTTCTGCATATGGTTATTCAGTTATCTCAGCACCATTTATTGAATATGGAGTCCTTTCCTTGTCGCTTGTTTATCTCGGCCTTGTCAGAGATAAGATGGTTATAGGTGTGTGGCTTTATTTCTGAGGTTTCTATTCTGTTCCATTGGTCTATGTGTCTGTTTTTGTACCAGTACCATGCTGTTTTGTGTTATTATAGCCTTATAATATAGTTTGAAGTTGGATAGTGTGATGACTCTGGCTTTATCCCTTTTGTCAGGATTCCTTTGGGTATTAGACATCTTTTTTTTTTTTGGTCCCATACGAATTTTAGAATAGTTTTTTTTTTCTACTTTTGTGAAAAATGGCATTGATATTTTTATAGGAATAGCATTTCATCTGTAAATTACTTATGGAAGTCTGGCCATTTTAACAATATTGATTCTGATTCTTCCAATCCATGAGCATGGAATGTTTTCCCATTTACTTCTGTCATCTCTGATTTCTTTTAGCAGTGCTCTGTAGCCTTGAACCAAATGGATTCACAGTTGAATTCTACCAGACATACAAGCCAGAAATGGTACCCATCCTACTGAAACTATTCCAAAATATTGAGGAGGAGGGGCTCCTTCCTAACTCATTCTATGAGGCCAGCATCACCCTAATACCAAAATTTGTCAGAGACACAATGATAAAAGGAAACATCAAGCCAATATATCTAATGAACATAGACAAAAACAAAACAAAACAAAACAAAACAAAACAAAAATCCTCAACAAAATACTAGCAGACTGAATCCAGCAGCACATCAAAAAGTTAACACAACACAATCAAGTAGGCTTCATTCCTGGGATGAAAGGCTGGTTCAACATACAAAATAAATGTGATTTGCCACAAATCAGAGAATTAGAAGCAAAAAAAAAGAAAAGAAAAAAATATCATCTCAGTAGATGCAGAAGTCTTTTGGTAAAATTTAACATTCCTTCATGATAAAAAGCCGTCAACAGACTAGGCATTGAAAGAACATACCTGAAAATAGTAAGAGCTATCTGTAACAAAACCCACAACCAACATCACACTGAGTGAGCAAAAGCAGGAGCCATTCTGCTTGAGAACTGGAATAAGACAAGGATGTCCACTCCCACCAGTCCTCGTCAACGTGGTACTGGAAGTCTTAGGTAGAACAATGAGATAAGATGAATAAATAACAGGCATTCAATTAGGAAAAGAAGTCAAACTATTTCTCTTCACTGATGATATGATTCTATACTTAGAAAATCCTGAAGACTTCACCAAAAACTAAACACTTAGAAATATAGCTAACCAAGGAGGTGAAAGAACTTCATGATATTCTTAATAACATTATATTTTACCTAGCCTACTTTATTGTAAGAACACAGTGTACAATACAAATAAAATATAATATATGTGGGCTGGGCATGGTGGTTCACACCTGTATTTCCAGCACTTTGAGAGACGGAGGCAGGAGGATCACTTGAGGTCACAAATTTGAGACCAGCCTAGCCAACACAGTGACACCCAGTCTTTACTAAAAATATAAAAATTAGACAGGCACTGTGGTGGGCGCCTGTAATCCCAGTTACCTGGGAGGCTGAGGCAGGAGAATCGCTTGAACCCAGGAAGCGGAGGTTGCAGTGAGCCAAGATGACGCCACTGCACTCCAGTCTGGCTGACAGAGTAAGACTGTCTCAAATATATATATATATATTTATATATTATTTATATATAAATATATTTATATTTATTATATATTTTTTATATATAATAACACATATAATATATGTGTTAACTGATAGTTTATGTTATTAGTAAGGCATCTGGTCAACCATAGGCTATTAATTGTTAGGTTTTTGGTAAGTGAAAAATTACATGGAGATTTTCAATTGCACAGGGGTCAGTACTGCTAATCCTGTGTTGTACAAGGGTGAACTTATATTTATTATTTTCACAACTTGCATAATTCAAAGAAAAATGAAGGTAGTTTGGTATGCTTAGACAAGGTTTCTAGGTCCCTTTTTTAAAAGCATATCTTTTGAGCTTTGCCTGTTTGTATTTACTGTGTTACATTTGGATTCATTTCTACCAAGTAATATTATGTCTCATAATTGGTTATGCTTTATTTCTTGTTATATATCTTCCTTTGGATTTATTGTAATTTATTTTCAAATAATTTCTCCCTTCTGGTTTTAAAATTACACACTTTATGCTATTCTTTAAAAACTTCTCTTGGGTTTTTATAATGCATATTTTATGTAATAAGGCTTAAAGTTCGGAAATATTTCTAAATTTTTTCCTGAAAACACAATACCTAAAAATCTTTCTACCCCATTCACCTAACCCTAGCTTGAATGTTCCTGTTGTTCACTATTTTTTATCTGTTCAATAACACCATGTGCTGTAATATATGTGTTTTATTGAATGATGACATAGAGAGAGAAAAGTGCATAAAACTTAAGTTTTTAGCTCAGTGCACATTGCAAAGTGAGCGTATTTACATAAGCATTATCCAGAAGCCCCACTATGAGGTCTATATCCAGCATTTTATTTTGAACTCAACACATCATTATTATTTTATAAGTTGATAAAGATGGTTTAGGCTCTAGTCATTTCCTGTTTAAATATTTTCCTTCTCCAATTGCTATGAACTGTCTGTGGGAATTCTAATCAGAGAAACATGCTAACTTTTCCATTACTTCTTTTTCTTCTGTTCTTATTTTTTTTTTGTTTTACAAATTCTTATCTTACAGCATTTACACTGTTAAACCGTTAAGAGCTTTTAAAGAAAGTAAATTCATTACTGGCATAAAATTATAAAATGAATACATCACAGATTTTATTTAAGGTATTTATTAACTATGTATGTACTCAATAGGGTATTAAAAACCAGTTCAATGGAGAATTTAACACACAAGCAAAGAAAATTAAAAATGCTCACAGTGTTTACTAACTGACACAAAACTGGCAATACACAAAACACAGGGCAATAATAAATTATAATATAATAAATTATACCCCAAACCTATTTGCATTTCTACGAAGTAATTTTCATTTCTAATAGTTAACACTAATTTACAGAGTTATACAAAAACATAAAGGTGATGAAAGAAAGGAGCCAATGATCTGGGAAAGTCTGCTAGACAGGGCACCCAGTGATCATTTTTGCTCATTTCAATGACTTTTAAATTTATCCTGATATTATGACATAAGCAGAAAATGTTTAAAAAGAAACTTCAAATGAAAGGTGAAGAGGAAGGAGGAGGCAGAAAGGAGAAGAATAAATAGTAAAACAACAATTGCTAATTAAGTCTGAAATAATAAATGCACATGCACTAGTTAGTCTCACAATTTCCCCCTCCCAAAAAAAATAACCCAAACAACACAAAAAATGAGAGCTTAAAGGTAGATTGTTATATCAAGTTTTAAAAATCTAGCTGTACGCAGTTTACAAGAGAAAGACCTAAATCTCAAGAACTAAAACAAAAAGAATGAAATTTGAAGACTAAAATATAATAAACCATGAAAACCCTAACAAAAAATTAGAGAGCTAATTTAACTCCTGAAAAAAACAGACCATAAATGTAATAAGTAGTTTAAATAGAGAGACAGAGAATAAACAAATGTTTAACTGGAATGAATCACAATTTAAAATTTATAGTTTCTGGTAAAACACTTTTAATCTACATAAAGTAGTGGGGGAGTGGGGGAGTGGGGGAGTGGGGCCAAGATGGCTGACTAGAAGCTGCTAGTGTGAATTGCTCTCATGGAGAGGAGAGAGTGGTCAGTAAAGAGTAGCTCCTTAACTGAACATCCAGGTAGACACTTTTGGATTTAGCAGAGAAGCAATGCAACCAACAGACAACAAAGAAGAGTGAGACAGGACAGCCACCCATGTGGGATCAGCATGGAGCCACTGTAGTCTCCCCTTCATAGGGAAATGGTGAGTGTGTGAGAGCCCCCAGGGACCCACACTTCTGCCATGAACCTTTCTAACCTTGAGCTCAAGAGATCCCCCATGACCCCTCCCCACTGGGACCTCCAGACACAGAGAGCTATGTGGATTCTGAGCAGAGCCTCCACTCAGGCACATGTGGAGTTCTGGGGGCCTTGGACCACTGGACATCCTGGCACCAGTGGCTGCAGCTTCAGCAACAGTAAAGGCCAGGACCCCTCACATGTCCCCAGAATAGGGGCTGAATCCATGAGATTAAGGAGTGGACAGACCACAGGCCTCACCTCCACTGCATTCACTGAACAATGCCCACTGGCCTAGGACCATGGCATGGCCACCCCAGCCCAACCTGAGCAGCCCTGCATTTCCCTTGGATGGAGCCCAAGAAGGAGCAGGGCGACCTTTCAATTTTGCTGCTCTGCAGTCCCTGCACCTGCAGCTCTCAGACTTGAGAGCAAGTGAAATTATAAGGACTAGTGTGGGCCCACAGCACAAAGCAGCTGTCTTATGAAAACATGGCCAGACTGTTTTCCACAAGGTTCCCTGCTACCACTACTCCTCACTGTACAGGGTCTCCCAACCCATAACCCCAGCCACCTGAGCCCCACCTGGGATCTCCAGCCAGTAGCAGCTCTGCACTTTCTGGGATAGAGCTCCCAGTGGTAGCAGACAGACCCTCCATTTTTATTGGTTCACAGCTCCAATCTCTTCTACCCTCTGGCTTGGGAGGGAACACAGTGATTAAGGACTAACTTGGGACCCCCACACAGAAGAGCTGCCTTATGGAAAAGTGGCCAGTTTTCAATGTGTGTCCCTGCAATTTTTACTCCTCACTGATCAAGGCCTCTAAATCTGGACCCCCAGCATAACTACCGTGCCCCTGCCTGAACTCTTCAGTCAGCGGCAGCTTCTGTTTCTTTGGGGAGGTAATCCCAGAGACAACTCACAGCCCCTTTCTCATTGTATGTAAAATGGTACCTGCCCTTACTGCCCTTGGGCAGAGGAAAAAACAAAGGGCCTGGTCATGTCACTGGAATCTTCAGCACACCCACAGCCACCATACACAGAGGAGCCCAGTCTATCTTTCCTGTGAGCCCCTACCCCCTACTCCTCACCAGGCAGGGTCCTTGGGTTCACAGAGCAGATGCCCCACTCCTGACTGAACATTCCCACTGGTAGCAGCTCTGTGTTTCCCTGGGGGGAGAGGTTTCAGGCACTACTGACGGTGCTTCTGTCAATGCCACTGCAGCAGTTCTGCCCTTGCTGCTTTCAGACTGGAGAAGTAACAAAGAGGCTAAGGGTTTTACTCATGCCTCCAGCATGCCACACTCACCATACAAAGAAGAGCCCAGTCTCTCTTCCTTGTGAGCCTCCAACCCCCTGTCCTTCACTAAGTAGGGCCCCTGCTTAGGCCCACAGCACAACCACCACATCCCCTGGCTGAAAATTCCTATTGGCAGTGGCTCTGCATTTCTCTGGGGTGGAGCTCCCAGAAGAAACTGAAAGCCCTTCTCCCACTACCATTGCAGTGGTACTGCTTTTGCTTTGTCTAGACTGAGGAAGGAACAAAGACTCTGCATGCTGTACCCACACACATTCCATGCTCATGAATAGGAAAAATCAGTATTGTCAAAATGGCCATAGCACTCAAAACTATTTGTAAATTCAATGCTATTTCTAATGAACTACCAATGACATTCTTCAATAACTAGAAAAATATATTTTTAAATTCATATGCAACAATAAAAGATCCTGAATAGCCAAGGTGGGCCTAAGCAAAATGAACAGAGCTGGAGATAATCACATTACTCTGACATCAAACTATGCTATAAGGCTACCATAACCAAACAGCATGGTACAGGGCAAAAAATAGACGCAGAGACCAAAAAAACAGAACAGAGCCCAGAAATAAATTTATGCACGTACAACCATCTGATCTTCAACAAATTTGACAAAAACAATCAATGGGAAAAGACTCCCTGTTCAATAAATGGTGCTGGGATGTCATATCTGGCTAGCCATATGTGAAATATTTTAACTGGACCCTTTCCTTATACCATATACAAAAAATCAACTCAAAATGGATCAAAGACTTAAATTTAAAACATAAAACTACAAAAACCCTTGAAGAAAACCCAGGAAATACCATTTGAGATAGGCCTTGGCCAAGATTTTATGAAAAAGATGCCAAAAGCAATTGTAATTGAAATAAAAATTGACAAATGAGACCTAATTACACTAAAGAGCTTCTGTTAAGCAAAAGAAACAGTCATCAACATAAACAGACAACCACAGAGTGGAAGAAAATATTTGTAAATTATGCATCTGACAAAGGTCTAATATCCAGAGTATGTAAAGAACTTAAATTAACAATTAAAAATCAAACATTCCATCAAAAAGTGGGGAAAGGGTATTAAAAGACACTTTTCAAAAAGAAGACAATATAGGTGTTCAACAAGTTTATGAAAAATCTCTCAGGATCTCCAATCATTAGATAAATGCAAATCAAAACCAAGCAATATAACATCTCATACAAGTCAGAATGACTATTACTACAAATTCAAAAAATAAAAAATGTTGGCAAGGCTGTGGAGAAGGGAGAATTTTTGCACTGTCAGCAGCCAGGTAATTTTCATAGTTCAGCCACTATGGAAAGCAATTTTGTGATTTCTGAGGGAACTTAAAACAGAACTAGAATTTCATTCTAGAAATCCCATTATCAGGTATAGACTTAAAGGAATATAAATCATTCTACCATAAAGACACATGCATGCATATGTTCATTGTAGTACTATTCACAATAGTGAAGACATGAACTCAATCTAAATGCCCCTCAATGATAGACTGGTTGATATGGTTTGGTTGTGTCCCCACTCAAATTTCAACTTCAATTGTATCTCCCAGAATTCCCACGTGTTGCAGGAGGGACCCACTGGGAGGTAATTGAATCAGGGGGCCGGTTTGACACTTTACATAGAATATGAGCAATTTTTAAATTTTTTTAACACTTATTAACTCTCTAAATTTGTTACAATGAACAAAGTTTATAATCAGAAAAAAAAAGAAAAAATTAAAAACAATGGCAACAAGCAAAGCCCCTACACCATTCTTGCTCACATCAAACTATAGAGCATAAGGTCCAAAACCAAGGATGATTCTTGATTCTTCTCTGTCCTTGAAACCCCACAGCTAACCAAATACTAAATTATGTAGTCTTTATCTTGAGATAAAACTTCATCTCTAACAAAACAACTCTTTTCTTCTCCACCTCCATTGTAGTCCAACCTGCCTTTCTTTGAAGGCTACATTCTCCTTGGTCTCCTGGTTTTGACTTTATTCAAATTCTAAAATTTCCTCTACAGAGCAGCAAGAATTATCTTAAAAAATAGATGGAATAATGACATTCTTTTGCTTAGAATTCTTCAATTGCTTCTTTAAAAATCAAAGCTTTTAGTAATATTGTAGAAGGTCCTTGTGATCTGACTTTAGCCTACCCTTCCAACCATATCACACTTTATTACAGTCCTCCCCTCCTTACTGCTAATTGGTCCTGCCAGCCTCCTTCTTTTTCTTCTTTTTAAAAAGACTTCACTATTTTGTAATAGCAGTTTTAGTTTCACAGCAAAATTGATAGGAAAGTACAGCGATTTCACATATGCCCCTGCCTCTGACTTATACATAGATACCCTTATTATCAGAGTGGTATGTTTCATAAAATTGATGAAGCTACATTGATATATTAGTATCATCTCAACTCTCTAGCTTACATTACGCTTCAGTCCTAGTGCTGTACATTCTATAGGTTTAAACAAATATATAATCAAATGTATCCATCATTATGGTATCACACAGAGTAGTTTCACTGCCCTAAAAATACCTGTTCTTCCCACCTTCCCCTCTAAACCCTGATAATCACTCATCATTTCACTGTCTTCATAATTTTCACTTTCAAGAATATCATATAACTGGAATATACAGCATTGAGCCCTTTTGCAGTGGCTCCTTTCACATAGTAACATGCATTTAAGTTTCTCTAATATCTTCACATGTTGTGATGGCTCATTTGTGAAGAATATTTATGGCTCTGAATAATAGTTCATTGTCTGGATGTATCCCAATTAAACTATTCACCTACTGAAGAACATATTGGTTGCTTCCAAGATGTTTCCAAATTATGAATAAAGTTGCTATAAAGATCCATGTGCAAGTCTTGTGTGGAGATTAAGTTTCAAGTTCCTTTGGATAAATACCAAAGAGCATGATTGGTGGTTTGTATGGCAGGAGTATGTTTACTCTCAGAAGAAATGAACAAACTGTCTTCCACAGTGGATGTATCATTTTTGCATTCCCATCAGCAAGGCATAAAAACTTCTCTTGCTCCAAATCCTCATCAGCATTTGCTGTTGTCAGTGTTCTGGATTTTAGTTATTCTATGAGATACATTGTACTATCTTGTTGTTGTTTTAATTTGCATTTCTCTAATGAAATATGATGTGTAGCATCTTTTCGTATACTTATTTACTATCTGTGTGTCTTCTTTGGTGGGGTATCTGTTAAGGTCTTTGGCTCAGTTTTAAATCAGTTTGTTTACTTTCTCCTTGTTGAGTTTTAAGAGTTCTACATATATTTTGGATAACAGTCCTGTATCAGATATATTTTTGCAAATACATTCTTCCAATTTGTGGTTTGTCTTTTTATTCTCTTGACTATTTATTTTGTGGAACAGAAAATTTTGATTTTAATAAAGTCCAGCTTATAAATTATTTCTTTCATGGATCATGTATTTGGTGTTGCATCTAAAGAGTCACTACCAACCCCAAAGTTATCTAAATGTTCTTCAATGTTATCTTCTAGCCTGAAAGCCTTCTTTATGTTCTTAATATGTCATCTTCTTTCCCATTTCGATGCTGTCTTATTCAGCATCGGCTGCTGATATGGTTTGACTCTGTGTCCCCACCCAAATTTCACCTTGAATTGTAATCCCTATAGTCCCCACATGTCAAGGGCTGGACCAGATATAGGTAATTGCTTCATGGGGAAGGTTCCCCCCATGTTGTTCTCACGATAGTGAGTGAGTTCTCACAAGACCTGATGGTTTCAGAAGCATCTGGCATTTTTTCTGTTTGCACTCACTCCATTCTGCCACCCTTTGAAGATGGTGCCTGCTTCTTCTTTGCCTTCCACCATGATTGTAAGTTTACTGAGGCTTCCCCAGCAATGCAGAATTGTGAGTCAATTAAATCTCTTTCCTTTATAAATTACCCAGTCTTAGGTATTTCTTCATAGCAGTGTGAGAACAGACTAATATAGCTACTATAACAACATGCCATAAATTGGGAAGCCAAAACAGTAACAATTTATTTCTTGCAGTTTTGGAGGCTGGGAAGTACAAGATAAGGGTGCCAGCAGATTTGACGTCTGGTGAGGGCCCACTCTCCGCTACATAGATGGCAACTTCTCTCTGGGTCCTCACGTAGTAGAAGGGCAAGGAGCTCCCTCAGGCCTGTTGCATAAGGGCAGTAATCACATTCATGTGGGTTCTGTCTTTATGACCTGTTATGATTTGGATATTTCAACCATCAAAACCTCAGGTTGAAATGTGATTCCCAGTGTTGGAAGTGAGACCTAGTGGGAGGTGTTTAGGTGATGGGAGCAGATCCCTCATGAATAGTTTGATGCTCTCCCTGCAGTAATGAGTTCATATGACAACTGGTTGTTTAAAAGAGCCTGATATCTGTCTCTTGCTTCCTCTAACACCATGTGACATGCCTGCTCCCCCTTCACCTTCAACTATGATTGTAAGCTTCCTGATGCCCTCACCAGAAGCAGATGCCAACATTATACTTCTTGTTTAGCCTGCACGAGCCAAAATAAACTTCTTCTATATAAATTACCCAGTTTCCTGTATTCCTTTACAAAAGCAATGGGAAACAGGCTAATAAGTGACATAATTACCTCCCAAAGCCTCCATTTCTTAATACCATCACTTTGGGGATTAGAATTTCCACATATTAATTTGGAAAGGATGAAACATCGAGACCATAGCAAACGCTATGTATCCTCTCTGCTCAGAACATTCCATCTCATCACTGGCTTATTGGGGAAGTCGTGAGAATTCATCTCTCAGTATTCCAACCACAGGGAACATAATTGACATAGGCCTCAGCTGCTGTTCCCTGATATTCATCTCTGGGTTTGCACCGAAGCCCGCACTGCACATAGGCTGCTCCTAGGCCACAGATAGACATGTCAAGGATGCTGAAATGAGCTGTTCCCCTGGAGGCACAGTGACCCTCTGTGCTGACTTTGGTTCTAGGACTCTCCATGGTCCTGCCCAACTTTTCAGAGGCTGCAAGAGATCACATTTTTACTTTCAATCTTCCTTTCTTTTCTTGTTGAGTTGGTGTTATATTTTCAACACACTGTGATCGCTTTTCCAGCCTTATCTAGATTTCTCCTATTTTCCTTCACAGGCATTTCCCCCAATAAAATCCTTGAAGATTTAATGCCCTCTGCGTATCTGCTTCTTGGGGAATCTAGTACTCATCCTCTCATACATGCTTCAACTTCTCTTCAGGCAAAACCTACCTAACATATAACTTTACTGGTTACTCTGTGTCCCATTACCTTTTTGTTTGTTTTATTAATTTTTAAAAATAGCACTTTTAAAATTGCAACTTCAATGCATGCTCTTTATATACTTATTCTTGAATTGATTTTCTATTAGTAAAATTTAAGCTCCATGAGATCAGGAATCTTTTTGTGTCATTCACCAACATACCTTTTTTATATCTGAGATATAGTAAACAGTCAATAAATATTTGTTAAATTACTTTATATCTAGCCAGTAACTAATATGTGACTAACTCTATACAAGTGCACTAATAGTTAAAGATTGTCTAGCATTTGACTAAGTCAACAAAATGTTCCTATCAATTTTGGCATGGTACTCTCAACTTTCTTATGTCTACATAGAACTGATCTCAAAGAATTAATCCATAGGGGTTTAGTGAATACTTCCATAGTTTGTAAGTCATCTCTATTAGATGGAGTTATAACTTTGAAACTAAAGGGAAAAATAAAAAGGGGGAATCTATCAACCTTCACATTTCCAACCTACCTGGAGCATTTAATATTCATTACTGAAATGGTGTCCTTTTCTTCAGTATATATCCGAGGTTTGTCGTCTTATGCCAAAGGAATCAAGGATGCAGAAACACAAGATCAGAGATTTAATAGGCAAAAGAAAGTGAATCGTTCTTTCTCCTGCAGAGAGAGAAGGGTGCCCGAGTGGGTCTTCTGGTCCGCAGCAAAGTGGACGGGGATTTTATAGACTGGCTTGAGGAGGTGGTATCTGATTTACATAGGACCCAATGATCTGTTGGACCAAGTGTGCTCTTTACATAGCACACAAAAGAAGCTGATCATCCAACCCTAATCTTTTGTTATGTAGATGGGTTCTCTACCTGGCTGGCACCATGTTGCCTGTTCCTTTATTGTACACATGGTTGACACAGAAAAAGGAAGCTGGAGCTGCTATGGTGAACATGCCTAGCCCCCAGGTAGTCTTTTCCTGTTGGCACAGCTGCCGGCACTCACCCGTGCAATCTTCCAGTTGGCTTATGTATGTCTGCAGGTTGATTTTACAGGCTGCTTTTTGTTAGAAAATAAATGATTTGGGGGCTGCTTTCTGTTAAAAGGAATACCTTATAAAGGACTTTCTTACCCTCTTTAGCTGCCTAAATAATTTATTTTTAACTCCCATTTCATCAATATCACCATGTTTTTTCTCTAGAAAAATACCTCTCCTCAGGGCGCAGTGGCTCGAGCCTGTAATCCCAGCACTTTGGGAGGCCGAGACGGGTGGATCACGAGGTCAGGAGATCGAGACCATCCTGGCTAACACAGTGAAACCCCGTCTCCACTAAAAAATACAAAAAACTAGCCGGGCGACGTGGCGGGCGCCTGTAGTCCCAGCTACTCGGGAGGCTGAGGCAGGAGAATGGCATAAACCCGGGAGGCGGAGCTTGCAGTGAGCGGAGATCCGGCCACTGCACTCCAGCCTGGGCGACAGAGAGAGACTCCGTCTCGGGAAAAAAAAAAAAAAAGAAAAAGAAAAATTAGCTGAGCATGGAGGCACGCGCCCATAATCGCAGCTACTTAGGAGGCTGAGGCAGGAGAATTGCTTGGACCCGGGTGGCGGAGGTTGTACTGAGCCAAGATCTCGCCACTGCACTCCAGCTTAGTGACAGAGCAAGACTCCGTCTCAAAAAAAAAAAAAACAAAAACAAAAAAAAGAAAAATGCCTCTCTTGTCCTCATTCACTTCATACTTTCATTTATTCATTTCTATAAACCTACTCTAATCCTGGCTCCATTTTCCCGTCCTCATTGGTGCATATAGTATACTCAAACTTGGGTTTAGGTATTACTTCTCTCTTAGTGAATTCATCCATTCTTATGGCTTCAACTATCATAACCCACACAGGTGACTCCTATTTCTAAATTTTACTTGCTAATAGTTCTTTCTCATACTATGAAATTATGTATATATTAATATATACATAGAACTTATATGGAATAATAATAAATAATAATAAACATAATAAATGTACCTATAGTACAGGGGTACAGTAACCAAAACAGCATGTACAAGTACAAAAACTGACACATAGACCAGTGGGACAGAAAAGAGAGCCCAGAAATAGGGCTGTACGCCAACAACCATCATGATTTTCGACAAAGCTGACAAATATAAGCAATGGAGAAAGGAATCTCTTCTCAATAAATGATGCTGGGATAACTGGCTAGCCAGAAGACTGAAACTGGACTCCTTCCTAGTACCATATACAAGCATCAATTCAACATGGATTAAAGACTTAAATCTAAACCCCAAACTATAGAATCCCTGGAAGACAATCTAGCAATACTATTCTTGACATAAGAATGGGCAAAGATTTCATGACGAAGACACCAAAAGCAATTGCGATGAAAACAAACCTTTATAAATGGGATGTAATTAAACTAAAGAGTTTTGCATAGCAAAAGAAACTATCAAAAGAGTAAACAGGTAAGCTGTAGAATGGGAGAAAATATTTTCAAACTATGTATCTGACAGAGGTCTAATATCAAACATCTGAAAGGAACTTAAAAAAATTTACAAGATAAAAACAAACCACTCATTAAAAAGTGGGCAAAGAATATGAACAGACACTTTTCAAAAGAAGACATACATGTGGCCAACAAGCAAATGAAAAATATTTCAATATCACTGATCATTAAAGAAATGCAAGTCAAAACCACCATGAGATACCATTTCACACCAGTCAGAATGGCTGTTTACCAAAAAGTCAAAAAATATCAGATGCTGGCAAGTTTGCAGAGAAAAGGGAACAATTATACAGTGTTAATGGGTATATAAATTAGTTCAACCATGTGGAAAGCAATGTGGCAGTTCCTTAAAGAGCTGAAAACAGAACTATCATTTGGTTTAGCAATTCCATTACTGGGTATATATCCAGAAGAATGTAAATCTTTCTACCATAAAGACATATGCACGTGAATGTTCATTGCAGCATTATCAACAATAATAAAATACATGGAATCAAGCTAAATGCTTATCAGTGACAGATTGGATAATGAAAATGTGGTACATATACAGCATGGAATACTATGCAGTCAAAAAAAGGATTGATTATGTATTTTGCAGGAATGTGGACGGAGCTGGAAGCCACTATCATTAGCAAACTAATACAGGAACAAGAACCCAAATACTGCACGTTCTCACTTATAACTGGGAGGTAAATGATGAGAACTTATCAACACAAAGAAGGAACAACAGACACTGGAGCCTACTTCAGTGTGGAGGGTGAGAGGAGGGAGAGAAGCAAAAACCAAATAACTATTGGGTACTAGGTTTAGTACCTGGTTGACAAAATAATCTGTACAACAAATCCACATAACAAGAGTTTATCTATATAACAAACCTGCTTTTGTATCCCTGAACCTAAAATAAAAGTTTAAAATAGTATATATGTAAAAAGTGATATATGAATATTTAAATAATATTTAATATTTTGATTTCATATTTCAATACAAATAATATGTAATATAACATTTAATCTAAAATGTTAACATTTAAAATATATTAATATTTCAGGTATACACTGTAGGAAGAGCATAGGTTTTATAGTTGTAAATGCTACAGTAAAAATTTTGTGTCTGTAACACAAAATTTGTGTCTGTAACACAAGGTGTTGCATGAATTTGAACACCATACTTAAAATTTCCTGGTTCTCGTTTTGTTCTCAATCTAAGAAATTGACCTAATAATACCCACCTTAATAAAATGATAGTTTCTGATATGAGTTATAGATTTAATAGCATGTTACTGTTAATGGCATTAAAATAAATAGCTTCTGGGAGGCACTCCCATCCTCTTACCAATATTTGCCAAATGTGTAAATTTAAATTGTTCAATTTTTACTTTTTCATGTCTAATAATTAAAATAAATTATAATAAGCAAATGAAAAGTCAAATATATGAGTGACTTAATTTATTAATACAGTAAATATTTGCTTATAATTAAAAAATTTCCAAAAAAGAACGTTAGTAAATTGGCTGTTTTCTACTTATAATCCAAATTCTCTAGCAGTCTTGTTGGCATTTTAAAATAGAGTGATAACACCTCTTATGATTCACAAATGATTTCATCTGTTGAGGAAGCATTGAAGTGGTAGTTTAAGAATTTTTATAAACAAAATGATTGAAAGAAGATTTTAGGGAGGATGTGGTTTCTTTTTTTTCTTTTGTTTGTTTTTAACTTTTCTTCTTTCTTCACTCTTTTCTCCTAAAACTCTTAAGTATATGTAAACCACACAATCATGTTCACAAAAATTATGATGTAGAATTACCTTCTAGCTACATAGTACATAGTACCCATTTTTCAAGGACACTAAAACTACTGCTTCCTCCACTCTTTTCTCACCCCTTTGGTAACCCAGTGGTGCCAGTGCCAGTGAATTGACTTCAAGAAATAGCCGGAATAAAAAAGAGAGAGGTAAATGTGCACTTCCTTCAGGAAAACATTTTTTTAAATGTACATCAACTTTGTTAATTTAGTGAAACATTAAAATATACACAAACAAACATCTTTTATTATTTGAGTTAAGCATATTTCAATGTTAAGTTTACAATAATGAAAAAGGGATTTATACATACCAGTGAGGCCTTTCTGTTAAAATCAATAGTTCAGACTGCATTCTGGTCTATGTAGCTCTGAACAAAATGTTTCCAAATGGGTTGCAAATTATGTACCACCCACAAAGAGCACTAAAAATTAATAAACACCATTCCATCTTCCCTTTATCTTTACCAATGAAAAAATAATATTTAATAGATAAATATGTATTCATGATGACAAAGTTTAAATATGATACTTGTAAGAAATATTTAATGCATTTACATTAATTTCAGGGTCCATGAAAGATAGTAATTTAATATTCTTTAGGAATATGTTTTCAAAATTAATTTGTTCCTGGATGCCTTGTTTGAGGAATATATAATATTTCTATACAGGTAAAAATGTAGTCATATTTAGAAAGGACACATTTGTTTTTCTGATCTGGGTTACACAGAGTTTGAACTCCAGATGAGAGGCTCAAACTATATACCAGAACGTTAAATATGTAATGTCACACATATTGATCTTATGAAGTAAATAAATGTTATTCCTTTTGGACATAATGTCTTGTGAAGCATTAAGCAATAATAAAATATTATCTCACTGCTTTTTTATTAATAGAGATAACAAATTTTTCTTAAGTGTAATGGAACAATCTTCCAAAATGAATATTCTATAAACATGAACCAGTTCAATTATTTTTATTGATAACTAGTGTCATCACTTAAAAATATTAAAATCATAATTTTTATACATACACAGGAAAATAACTATAAAAATTTCAGCTAATTAATAAGAGAACATAAAGATAAAGCAGAAAAAGTACATATGAGAAATTGATCTCTTTTTATACATATGATTATGATGAAGATATACATTAATCCTGCAATAAAATTGTGACATGAAATCTAAACAGGTTAATTGTCCATAGGATAATAAAGTAAAAACCTTGGGATTATTGGACTAGTGTTAGTTTTGCACAAGTTAACAGCTAACTTTATAAAGAATAGGTCCTAGTAATAGTAAATACTTACATGTTTTCAATGCATTTATCGTTAAGTGAACTTATTCGGAAGTATTCAAGCATGACATTACAAGGAGACACAGGTTATTTGTTGCCTCATAGATTTTATATATTGTTCCTTAAAACTGTTTTTTGATTATTTAGAAATGATTAACTTGTCAATTTTTAAATAAGTACTACTTTCATTTAGCAGTTTGTCAAACTCAGTTAAGAGTCTACTTTTGGTGCACAGATTCAAATTCTAGAATATCTTTCAACCCTATGTTAGAGATATCATTAATAAAATAAAATTATTTTAACCTTAAAGAATTCAAATATATCCACAGAGATTAGATTAATTTCCGCTTAGAATCTATTCTTGAAACATGATCTCGTAACTTGAGTTATAATTTTATTAAATCATATTTAGTGAGTGATATATACAGAAACATTTGAAAATACATGGTATTAAATAATATAAACTTGGATATTATAATAAAACGAATTTATTTAATAGGTAATTCCATATACCAAATATGTAAAATGCATCTAAAGTTTATTGTATACATAAATAATCAAAGTTAAAAATAATTGATTAATAGGCCGGGCGCGGTGGCTCACGCCTGTAATCCCAGCACTTTGGGAGGCCGAGGCGGGCGGATCACAAGGTCAGGAGATCGAGACCACGGTGAAACCCCGTCTCTACTAAAAATACAAAAAAAAAAAAATTAGCCGGGCGCGGTTGTGGGCGCCTGTAGTCCCAGCTACTCGGGAGGCTGAGGCAGGAGAATGGCGTGAACCCGGGAGGCGGAGCTTGCAGTGAGCCGAGATCGCGCCACTGCACTCCAGCCTGGGCTGGGCGACAGAGCGAGACTCCGTCTCAAAAAAAAAAAAAAAAAAAAAAAAAAAAAAAAATTGATTAATATATTAATGAATGTAATTTTAGGATCATGAATTTAATAATATTTCCTGCTGAGCTGACAAGGAACGTGTCTGGCAAAAGTTAGGAGATTAAAAAGGAGCTTGACAAAATAGTAGGTATTGATGTTGCAGAAAATAACAATTTTATTACAGGGTCTAGTTATCATCACTGCATATGGTGTTCAGCTCTGTATGGAGTTAACTAATGTCAGAGATTAGCAAAGATGCAATCAAGGAAAGACAAAATGATAAAGAGAAGACATCACAATTTGAAGAAACAGAAAATGAGACAAAATTGAAGAAAACATACTGTGAGGTGATGTCACCTCACACCTTTAAGAAAGCATATTATTATTATTATTATTATTACTTTTATTATTATTATTCTTTCTTTTGAGACAGAGTCTTGCTCTGTCACCCAGCCTGGAGTGCAGTGGCACAATCTTGGCTCACTGCAACCTCCACCTCCTGGATTCAAGCAATTCTCCTGCCTCAGCCTCCCTAGTAGCTGGGATTACTGGCACACATCACCATACCTGGCTAATTTTTTTGTATTTTTAGTATAGATGGAGTTTCACCATATTGTCCAGGCTGGTCTCGAACTCCTGACCTCTGGTGATCCACCCACCTCAGCCTCCCAAAGTGTTGTGATTATAGGCATGAGCCACTGTGCCCACCCAAGAAAGCATATTATTAAAAAGACAATAGATACCAACATTGGGTGAGGATATAAAGGAAAGAGAACCCTTGCATCTGTTTGTGGGAATATCAATTACTACAGTCATCGTGAAAAATAGTATGGAGAATCCTCAAAAACTTAAAATCATATGATATATTGCTGGATATATACCTAGCAATTCTACTACTTAGCATATATCTTAAGGAAAGGAAATCAGTATATTAAAGAGATATCTGCACTTCTATGTTCACTGTAGCATTTTTTCTTACAGTAGCCAAAACATAGAATCAACATACATGTCCACCAACTGATGAATGGATAAAGAAAACATGGCATTTATTCACAATGGAATACTATTCAGCCTTAAAAAGAATAAAATCTTGTCATTTGCAACAACATGGATAGAAGTAAAGGACATTAAGTGACATAATCCAGGCACACAAAGTCAAATACTACATGATCTCACTTACATAAAATCTAAAAATCTTGAACTCATAGAAACAGAACATCAAACAGCAGTTACAAGAGGCTGAGGACTGGGGGATTAGGGAGATGGTCAAAGGACGCAAAGTTTTAGTTAGGAGGCTAAGTTCAAGAGATTTATTGATCCTCTTTCCTCATCTTCCCAAGTGACTAGCACTCTCAAATGGTTCTGACCAAGTTGAAACATGCCACCATATTTGGCTAACATATATAATTTTTATTTGTTAATTTTAAAAATAAATATATGTATATATTTATTTAAATAAATGATATATTTAAAATGAAGTGTCAGATTTATTACACTTTTTTAAAGTAGACATAAGCTCACCTTTTTAAAAAAAGCCATATGCCTTTTCATTCTTCTTTTATTTTTTTCATTCTTCCTTTCTAACCGAGAATTGAATTTGGATAGTAAGGGTTAAAGAGCTTGAATTATGTTATAAACCATAGAATGGGAAAAACGTGTGGTTGCATTTCTCATTTAAAAGAGGGTAGAGGCCGGGCGCGGTGGCTCACGCCTGTAATCCCAGCACTTTGGGAGGCCGAGGCAGGTGGATCACGAGGTCAGGAGATCAAGACCATCCTGGCTAACACGGTGAAACCCTGTCTCTACTAAAAATAAAAAAAATTAGCCGGGCGAGGTAGCGGGCGCCTGTAGTCCCAGCTACTCGGGAGGCTGAGGCAGGAGAATGGCGTGAACCCAGGAGGCAGAGCTTGCCTAGATCACGCCACTGCACTCCAGCCTGGGCGACAGAGCGAGACTCCGTCTCAAAAACAACAACAACAACAACAACAACAAATAAATAAATAAATAAAAGGGGGTAGAAGAGAAGCAGAGAGAGTATGGCTATCAAATAGCTGAGAAACTTCTCTTGCTGAAAGCCCAAGTACTAGGCAATAGAAATACAAGGTAGAGTGACTTAGATCTGAGAAACTCTTTGCTTCATTTTGTTGTTTAAGCCATAGATGGCAACTGTTCTTGCCAAGACAAACTACTCGCTAGTAATATATTAAAAGTAAAAAGTAGAAGAAATCCTGTAGCAGATGTGCCAATTCTTATTTCAAAAGAGTTCTCAAGTCATTCCTCCCCTAAGTTGTTCATGTACAAATGTATATTATGGTTCCCATCATGAATGAGCAAGAAGAAAAATAATGGACTCACGGACTGAGGAGGCCTCCAGGTCAGATCAAGAAGTTGGCATTTAGATCTTCATGAGGACCACGACCACAGAACGGAAGTATAAAGGCATCTTCAGCCAGATGGAAGCAAGGAAAAAAACCTGGGAACAAGAACACGTTAGTGGCAGACTGAGGCATAAAAACATAAGACTGAGGCATAAGAACAACAATATCTGGAGAGAAAAACTTGAACTCCTCCCCACATATACCAGGTATGTCAGGTTTGGGTACTCTGAAAAGCAGATGCTAAAATCTAGTTAGGAGCAGAAATACTGATTGAGGAATAACACCAGGGAAAGATAAATGGAGGGAGCAAGATTGGGAAGGGAACGCTTTTAGATACTGACGCTGATTTAACAAAGTCTATCAACCCAAAATGGAGCTCCAGAGCAAATACAATCAGACCAATGTTGGGTAGAAATGAGTAGACCCTTGCAGGACTACAAGTCGTTATTGGCTGGTGGGCAAGAAAAGAACATATTCTTTGATACTGTTGTCTTGCTTTGCAGGATCCACCCTGAAAATAGAGTTACTTAGGCTTAAAATCTGAGCTAACAGTTTGGGACTCTCAGCTAACCACCCTCTTTGCAACCCGGCAACAAGTCCTTTCTGGAAGACGGATTTCAGCACAACATTTTCATGTCTGTCACACCAAGATAGCCTTTTTTTAAGTCCTGCCACTGACTTTTAAATCCTACCACCATCTACTCAAGCATAGATATTCCTGAAAAAGAAGGGAAGAATAAAAACGATGGTCGTGAACTTTTTAGGCCAAGAAAAAAAACTTAAAAATACGTGACTGACTGATTTGACTAGGAAGTGGCAACAATTGCTATAGCTCTAAATAAAAATGAGACTAAAGACCTGAGTGATATTTAGTTACAGAAAAATTGGTGGTTTAATCATTGTACATACAATGTTTTTCCTATTAACTAACCACTATATGTATTTTAAATATATAGACACAAGGAAATTACATTACGAAGAATTAATCGTAATAGGTGTTTCAATTTTAGATTTCTAGGCACATTTAAGCACAGATTTAGATTATTAGCTTTCAAAGGGGGGCATAAGCTAATCATTTCTACAAGTTAACTATTTCCCTTAAGAGGATTATAAAGTTACATTACAGAATAAACTAAGATATTCGGTAGTAAATTATTTTCTTAGTGTATCTTACTAAGCAGGATGAAAGAATTAATAATAACTTTGAAAAGTGATAAAGGGTTAATATAGCCACTTGTAAGTCCCAGATGGGAGTAAATAGCAATGTCAGGAAAAATTATAAAATGCAGTTGATTAATTCCTTACAGAAAAATAATAATTCCATATAAAGGTGTACATAATTCACTCAAGAAGAAAAAAATTCAGTAAAATAATGATAATAAAAGTGTAATAAGATTTGCAATGATACTAATCTTCTCAAAGTTTCTGCAGGGACTCCAAACCTAAAGAAATACAGTGGGCTCGAGGTATTCTCATATCTTTTGTGAGGTGTTAGGTCACCTATGCAGACTTTCTAAGAAACTATCAAAGAGGATCTGCAATGTAAGTGATCTCCTAGATGTTGGTTTTAAGGAATGAAGATGAAGAGTCAAGAGAGAAGAATCCTTTGCAATGACTTAGACTATTTTGTACATTTACCTCCACAAAGGAGGCAAAGGGGAGGGTATTTCTACTAACTGTAAACAAGGGAGAGGGTCTTTTAAGAAGACCAGTTATTCAGATAATTTAAGTTTAGGGAACATAAAGATTGCACGAGAGTCTGTGGCTAACCTGGCCTGATGTACAAAGCAGAGAATAAAGGGAAGTATTTCATTGGGAAAAAGCTGCATTTCCACTTACTTAGGGACAAAAGTGTCTGATGAAGGGGATTGCATGAGGAACATGTGGTGGAAAGCAGACCTGGAACTGTCTAATGAGGGAAAAGTTTTAAGAGAATCACCTTGAGGGTAAAGAGAAAATGGGAAAAAGCACTAATTATCAAGTTCTAAAGTAGGTTATCAGAGATTAAAGGGCCCATATAGAGGAAGTATATTTGTGTCTGGTGAATTGTAGTTGGAAGTGGCTAGCAAAAATATTTCCAGAAAAAACATCAATTTTCCATAGCAGAGAGTTAGCTCTCAGTATTAACACTAGATCACAAATAGCACTAGTAAAACGTCTGCTCCACTTGTGGAAAAAAGAATATCATCTCTCTATGAGTATAATCTTGAGGAGGTCAGACACCAGGGCTCCATAATGGGGTAGGGAGTCTGTAAGAGAAATTGGAACTACTCCCATCCTTCATACAGTTTCCAAGACTGAAAGAGGCCCAATCAGGAAGATAGAAAACTATTTAAGTAAAGTCTCAAGTTCTGATGATTAAACTAAACACAAATTTAAAGAAAATAATAAAAGATTATATTTATTAAATGTATAAGCATTACGAGGAAAGCTATTACTCTTATCCCAGTTTTCACCAAAAGCAGGTAAACAAGTAGCTCCTAAAATAAATTAGAGGTTCTGTGGAAAAACAAAACAAACAAACAAAAATGCTAAATTATGGTTGTGATTTCTTATATATTTAAATTTGTTAAGAAACAAAATTAGTTTAAATCAATAAAAATTAATTTCATTAATGTTGCCAGAGTGATACTACTATTATACATAGTTACTTGCAATGAAACTTGAGACCAATTTTATGAAAAGCAAAAACTAGATGAAGACTAAAGAGTTCTGTTTCTAGAAGTATGATCTGAGAAATAATCCAAAGACTTCTTTAAAAAGTGCCAAATGAGAATCATCTTAGCATTATTTTGGCTAACAGAGTGATTGGTCAACTGGCTTCCAATTTCCCAGCAGGTTATTCCCAGGGAAAAAAAGAAGGTGGATGACTTGGAAATAGCCTCTTGGCACGATCTTAATGTAAAGTAAATTATGAAATATAAAGTAAATTCCAAAATTTCACTGAGACTTGAATCAATAGGAAAACATATATTGTTCTTGACTAGGAAAGCTAATATAAAGATACTCTTTGTTCCTAAGCTAATTCATAAATTTGATATATTCTTTATTTAAATTTCTTTCTGACTTTTCTGACATAGTTTTTAGTGCTTTTTACCATTTCGATATGCTCCTTTTATCCCTTTAATTTTTTATAATTTAATACTGCAATATTCTCAAGTAGTCTCTGCTTTAGGTCTTTACATGCTTTCAGGAATAGTCTTTCTGTAATTTGAAAACTGTTATATCTATCTCTGTGTAAAATTTTTTATACATTCCTAGCTGAAGAATGCAGGCTCTCCAGGAGCTAGTACCTGACTGCATCTCCTAGCCTTTGTGTTGCTCATGCTCTTCTAATGCATTCTGCTTTACACATCATGCTAATAACGACCAATCAAATTCATTCTTCTCTCTTTGCCTGGAATGAATCCTCCTTGCCCCATGGTCTGCTCAGATAGCCTTTTCTGCTCTTGTAAGGATCAGCTCACATGTTACTTCTACTATGAAACATTGCTAGATTCCCCATCTACCTCATTTTCTAAGTAAAATTGAACCGTTATATCTTTGACTCCCTGAACTTGAAACGAGCTTATATAGTAGTCTATGTAATGCTTTATTCTACTTAAATATTTGCATGTCAACCTTTCTTAACTAGTCTGAATGGTTCTATTTTATCAATATTTGTGTACTCTAGCAGGGCATTTACATACATTAGATGTATAATAATTGTTGATTGATTGAATGTATTATTGAAGTTTCCACTCCATGTTTACATTGGTTCTGAAAGTATTAAATATATATCTGAAACTCTATTCTTAGATGATTTATTGTCATCATGTGGTTATGTTTCATGACCATTTTTAAAGGTACCATATATGGGATACTATAGTGGATACAATAGTGTGTTATTTACATCCCTATCCAGAATACAGCTGCTAACATATACCCCTAGGATGTGAAGCCCCTTTAGGAATTAATGAAAAGAACTTGATGATGAGAACTTTCCTTCTCAAGGTTACATACACTTCCTGGGACATCCTAGGAAGACCCAACTCCTTTGCTCACAGGACAACCCTGAAGGACCTAAGATGTTTCGGAGATCGCTTTGCAGTGAGCTGAATCTTTGGATGAAACAACATTGCATTGCAGCCTAATTCTCCCACTGACCAAGGCTGATTTTTTTTTCTCCCCCACAAATATTTGCTTCAAGAAGAGAACACTTACATTCTTTTATGCTGTTATAGAGGGAATGTTTGTGCCCCACCCCACAATTCATATGTTGACATCCTAACACAGGATGCATTGGTACTAGGAGTTGTGGCCTTTGCAAGTTAATTTAGGTCATGAGGATGTGATTGACAGCCTTATAAAAGGACTCCTACTGAGATCCCTGATTCCTTCTGCCGTACGAGGACAGGTAGAGAAGATAGTCATCTGAAAACCAGGAAATGGGTCCCAACCAGACAGAAAACCTGCCAACACTTTGATATTGGACTTCCCAGCCTTCAGAACTGTGAGAAATAAACAGTTTTTGTTTAAGTCCTCTGTACTAGGACATATTTGTTATAGCAGCTGAAACTAAGACACATGCTAGTCTCCCTGTCAGAATGTGTTTTCACAAAATTTCAGCCTAAAATAGGTCTGCAAGGTGATCCAGAGAAAAATTAGTAGCACATTCATTTAAATTTATTATTCAAACTGTTAGAGGACATTGGCTGGGTGCCAGTGGCTCATTCCTGTAATCCCAGCACTTTGGAAGGCTGAGGCGGGAGGATCACCTGGGGTAGGGAGTTTGAGACCAGCCTGGCTAACATGGAGAAACCCTGCCTCTACTGAAAATACAAAATTAGCCGGGCGTGGTGGTACATGCCTGTAATTCCAGCTACTTGGGAGGCTGAGTCAGGAGAATTGCTTGAACCTGGGAGGCAGAGGTTGAGGTGAGCCGAGATCACGCCATTTCACTCTAGCCTGGGTGACAGAGCGAGACTCCATCTCCAAAAAAAAAAAAATGAGAGGACATCACATTTCACTAATAGTTAATATGCCCATGGACTCCGAGTTTGCCCTAGTATATGTTGCCAGGTATCACACACAGCATAAGAGATACCCCAAGAGAAGAGGGAGAGTTGTCAGTGCATAAGTTTCCTCTCATATTCACATGATTGAGTGGATTTATTTGTATTAAATTATGTAATGTTAGCTAAACTACACAGTACAAAAAGATAGCTGACAAAGATACTTGTAAAAAGTACCAGATATTGACAATAACCCTAATGATACAAGTAAATTGAAAGCAAGTCATATAGCATTGATAGTTCTTGCTCACCACGACAAGAGATGACCTTTTTACACATGGATTCCCTCAGAAGCCCTCCTTGACTATAGCTGGTGTTGACTATAGCTCGTGTGAAAGACCAGATTAGTGGAGCTGGAAAAATTTTATAACCAGTCTGTCATATGCTTGCTATTTAAAGGTATTTGTTGGTGTTTCTTTTCTTTTCTTTCTTTCTTTTTTTTTTTTTTTTTGCCACATTCACTTTAGTTTTTTTAATAAATATTTTCCTAGTACCCACTAGTTATTTTTTCTGCTCCTCTCCCCCTCCTCCCACCTTCCACCCTCAAGTAGACCCCAGTGTCTGTTGTTCCCTTTGTGTGTTCATGAGTTCTGACTTAGCTCCCACTTATAAATGAGAATATGCAATATTTGGTTTTCTATTCCTGTGTTAGTTTGTTAAGGATAACAGCATCAAGTTCCATCCATGTTTTTGCAGAGGACATGACCTCTTTCTTTTTTATGGCTGTTTAGTATACTATGGTGTATATGTACCATATTTTCTTTATCCATTCTGTCGTTCATGGGCATTAAGGTTGATTCCATCTGTTTGTTATTGTGAATAGTGCTACAATGAACATTTATGTGCTTCTGTTTTCATGGTAAAATGATTTATATTCCTCTGGGTATGTACTCAGTAATGGGATTGCTGGGTGGAATGGTACTTCTGTTTTAGCTCTTTGAGGAATTGTCACCCTGCTTTCCACAATGGCTGAAATAATTTACACTCCCACCAAAAGTGTATAAGTGTTCCATTTTCACTGCTACCTTGCCAGCATCTGTTATTTTTTGACTTTTTAATAATAGTCATTCTTACTGGTGTAAGATGATTCTCATTATGGCTTTGATTTGCATTATCTAATGATCAATGATATTTAACCTTTTTTCATACGCTCTAGGCTTAATACCTGGGTGATGAAATAATCTGTACAACAAACTCCCATGAAATGAGTTTACCTGTATAACAAACCTTCACATGTATCCCAGAACCTAAAATAAAATTTAAAAACAAAAAGAACAGAGACAAAGGAAAAGTAAAACTGTTTAGCACACTTTATATCATTGCAGCCCAGTTACTATTAGAAGAGAACAGTTAGAAGCAGAGCTCTCTGAAATTAAAAATGCTGGAAAAGGTATGACCTCATTTCAGTTATGTCTTTGAGATTGAAAATAAAAGAATTACAAACTGTTATTATCAGAGACTAACAATAAAAAAAGAAAGACTCACGCCTGTAATCCCAGTACTTTGGGAGGCTGAGGCAGGCAGATCATGAGGTCAGGAGATCAAGACCATCCTGGCTAATACTGTGAAACCCCGTCTCTACAGAAAATACAAAAAATTAGCTGGGCATGGTGGCGGGCACCTGTAGTCCCAGCTACTCCGGAGGCTAAAGCAGGAGAATGGCATGAACCTGGGAAGCAGAGCTTGCAATGAGCCGAGATCACACCACTCCAGCCTAGGCAACAGAGCGAGACTCCGTCTCTAAAAAAAAAAAAAAAAAGAAAGGCATCCAGATGAGAGGGAAAAATGGGTCACTCATTGTGACACTCCAAATTTATATCATTTTTTTCTTTTACAAAAATGAATGTGCATACTAATTTTCTATTTTCTTTCACTATCTGTTACCATAAGCTCTTGGACAAAATATAGATACAAATCATAGTTATTAAATATTTTCCAAAAATGAAAATTAAATCAAATTGCAGAGGTATCATGTCTTCTAACCCTTGCATAACTTTTTCTTTTGACACATCACCTGGTTAAAACAATGCCAGTCTAAATGTGTCAAGAAGTTAGGCAATTAAACAACACATTAGTAAAATTATTCATAATTTTAGTGTGCCTTTTGAACAAAATTCAATTTTGGAAATTTTAGTTTACCTTACTACCAGAATGCATTGAGTCATTATTCCTATAAGAGAGAGTCACACTGAGGCTATGACAGTTTCATTCTACGTAGAGAGGAAAAGACCTTCTAATGTGGCTTGCCCCTGTTAATTACTACTACATTATGCCAACTTTATAAAAGCTTCATTCAAGCTCCACCCTTCACCCAAGAGCCTGTGTAGTTTACTTGTAATTATTAGCAGATTGCTTCAGAAATCTGCATCCAGAATCCATTCTCATGACTTCTGCCATTAATTTTTGTAGTTACAATCGTTGCTTCCTCAAGCACCATTTTCATCATATTACTCAAGACTTTGAAGTAGATGTCTATATTATTTGACATAAATTCTAAAATTCTCAGTCAACTCCACAAATATCTGCTTTAATCACTTCTGCAATTTAAGAAAACATATTTCTTTAAACTAAGATCAGCACTTGCCCTTTGGTTTACCTGGGTTACTATCTCAACTCCCAGTGTTTGCTTGCTGTTTTTTTTATCTCACTGTGTTTCCTTTTATCTTACATTCACTCTTTCCTATGCTTTCATTATAAATGTAAAATCATTATGTTTTCTCTATCAAATAAAATTATCATTTTAGAACAACCATTCATAAAAATCTTGAAGAAAAGCCTTTAGTTATTATTGATAATAAATTGTGGCTTATTTGGTCATCATTATAAATATGACAAATTCTTAAAGTGATCATTTCCAGTTAAAAAGGTAAATGAAGTATAGTACATTCAGCTATACATTTAGGGAGATGATTAATGACAATTTGTTAAGCTCACATAGTTTCATAAATGCATGGTGTTTTAGAATATCAAAGTTTAGACATTCTATACTTAACACCAATGTGCTATTTGATAAATAATTATTATAATTAATAGTAATTGAATTTTAAAATAAAATTTAAATCTCATATTTTAAATATATCATATAAAAATTATTTGCATGAGAACAAAAAAACATTCCTTTTAAAATTATAAAACAGTGATTAGAAAATACATGTAAATAAAAACTTTAGAAATAAAAGTATATATCTCTAGATTTCCTCATTTAAAAAAAAAACAAGTAATTTTTTAACCCTCACTTTAAACATTAGGGCTATATCCTAATTGCTTATGCAAGAGATGATATTTGAATGTAATGAAATATAAGCTAAAATATAATTTGAAGAAAAGAAATACAGTGTCTGATTGTACTGATTAAATACTGGTAGGAACCCATCTAAGTGATGGTGCACCTATATTACCTGTAACAAAGCATAAAGAAAGTGCATTTTGATATATATTTTTAACATTCTTTTTTTTTTTTTGGTGAGATGGGGTCTCGCTAGCTCTGTTGCCCAGCCTAGAGTGCAGTGGCACCATCTTGGCTCACTGCAACTTCCGCCTCCCAGGCTCAAGCGATTATCCTGTATCCCTCCTGAGTAGCTGAGATTACAGGTGCCTGACACCATGCCCAGCTAATTTTTTTTGTATTTTTAGTAGAAGTGGGGTTTCACTATGTTCTTCAGGTGGGTCTTGAACTCCTGACCTCGTTGATCCACCCGCCTCGGCCTCCCAAAGTGCTGGGATTACAGGTGTGAGCCACCACACCCGGCTCATATCTTTAATATTCTTTTTACTGAAGTGAGAGACAATATAAAGAAAGGAAAAGAATTTCTCAGAATCATGTATTCCCAGATTGTTCTAGGTGTAAGCATCCTTATTACTTGTTACTTTTAACATTCCTTCTAACATAACCACTCTTTACTTAAACCCATAAAAGAAATATTCAAAATCACAAGGGAGAGGAAATGTGCAGGTTGTCATATTTTAGTTTAACATTTTTTTCACCTTCGCAAGTCGATAACTTTAGAACTAGTTAGTGTGGTTACTGTTCATTTATTCTTAAAAATTTGGAAGTTATATAACTTGGTAGAAGTAGGTTTGAAGAAAACCTTTATAGGTAAACTATAATAAAATCTACATAAAAACCAGATTAACTGCTAAAATGCTACACTGACTTCTAATATATTGTGATAATTTAGGCCATTTTATTAAATGCACATTGCCAAATTAAGCTTAATTTAAAAGTCTCTCCTAGGATATGCAACTAACAATTAAAACAGAACAAAACAAATTTATTGTCATTACCACTATTACTTCTAAATGTTCAGCCGTGTCATTTGCATTCTGATGATTTCATTTTCTTTCTATTCATTTCCTAATTTTGTCTCATATTTAGACTTTATCTCTTTGAGTACACCCTTAAAAATCGGTTTTACCACCCTGTTGTATATAAGAAAATATATTTTCATGTTAGTAACCATAACATTTTGTTAAGGGCACTAAAGGTTTTTATTCTAATGCATGTTTATAGTTTGATTAACAATATGAGTACCATTAGCATTTTCTCCCAAATGTTTTCAAAATTATCTAGTGATACTTTTTTCCCAATGCTTTTATACAGAACCATTGCAGTAATGTTTTAGCATAATGTTAAAATTTCTACAAGATAATAAATTGATTATATTTTAGTGGTTTTGATATGTTTGAAGCAAAACTTCCACTTCATCTTTTGCTAAGCAAAATAAAAAGAGAACAATTCCCATAGCAATACTTATACAATAATAATAAATTTAATATTTCATTCTAACCTGTTTCAGGATCTTTTCTGATATCTATGTTAGAAGATGCTTATAAATATTTCATCATGATGAAGTAAGAGACATAAAACTGGAGAAGTGTAAGTATTTCAAGAACTGATCTCATTTGTATCCTTTTAACATAATTACTGTAATAAATATTTTTAATATGTGATTTTTCTTCTCACTGTCAAGTTCAACAGAAAAATATGTCTTCACTTATTTCCCTATATAAGAATGAGTAGTCAAAAATATATGTTTGGATGTTTATGACTGTGTGTGAATATCTAAACACATATATGTACATGTATTTGTATATATATGTCTATGCATATATGTGTGTGTGTGTGTGTGTATATATATGTATGTGTAAACACAGGTTGTTTGCCTCTCAGCATCTAGAAAGTAAAATCTCCTTATAGTTTATTTACATGATACTACCCTAAATAAAATGAAATTTGAAACACTAATCTCTAGTCAAAAAGGTATATGATGTATATATGTGTGAAAACAAAATAAAATAAAAAATATATAAGATTTATTGATTTTTCATTAGTCTAGACAATCAGAAATCAACTGTAATATGTGGTAAAATATTTGTTTAAATCCCGTGTATGTAACATTTGCTTAAAAGCATGTTGTAGTTACAGTAGTCTAAAGTAGTTGAGTTTGGAACTCAAAAAGTGTTTTAAAAAATTGTCTTAATCTCTAGTCTGTATTTTTTCATGTGGTTCGTGGAATGAATTTTCTTAAAAAGCAAGGCTTTTTAAAAAACATAGTCTGAAGCAAAAACATTTTTCTGTGACTTTTCCGTGAAACTAATCATTAGTCACATATTCCTTCTTCACTTACACAAACAGGCCCACAGTGCTCTTAACAAACCGTTTCTTCTATTTTCCTTTCTTTTGCTAGCATTGATTTTGATATTTGTTTTTTCTTACAAAGGTAGTCATCCCTACTTCTAGTCATTATCCGCCTGGGAAACTGCCAGTGGTCACTTGACTTCAGATTAACTCAGAAAATCATGTGGACAAATGTTGGTTGCCAGAGATTAATTTCAACCCTTTTTTTTTTTTTTTTTTTTGTATTTATTTGCTCAGGAAACTTGTTCACTGTGAGTTATTTCCGAAGCAGAGTTTTGTCTGTTGTCTCACTGTCAAAAAACTAGATGATAGATTGATAGATAGACACACAGATAGAAATAGATGATTTAGATATCTATATATCCTTGATTATATCTGAGCCACAACAACCCTCAATGACTTTACTTTGGAAACTAGGAGCCAAACTGTCATTTGTAGATGATTTGGTCATCAACCTAAAAAATCTCAAGAGAATTAATAAAAAAAAAATTCAACCTGTTTAAAAGGTTAAGAAAATTACAATATACAGTAACCAAAACAGCATGGGACTGGTACCAAAACAAATACATAGACCAATGGAACAGAACAGAGCCCTCAGAAATAACTCCACACATCTAAAACCATCTAATCTTTGACAAACCTGACAAAAACAAGTAATGGGGAAAGGATTCCCTATTTAATAAATGGTGTTGGGAAAACTGGATAGCCATATGCAGAAAACTGAAACTGGACCCCTTCCTTACACCTTATACAAAAATTAACTCAAGATAGATTAAACACTTAAATGTAAGACCTAAAACCATAAAAGCAATAGAAGAAAACCTAGGCAATACCATTCAGGACATAGGCATGGGCAAAGACTTCATGACTAAAACACCAAAAACAATGGCAACAAAAGCCAAAATTGACAAATGGTATCTAATTAAACTAAAGAGCTTCCGCACAGCAAAAAACAAAACAAAACAAAACAAAACAAAAAACTATAATCAGAGTGAAGAGGCAGCCTACAGAATGGGAGAAACTTTTTGCAATCTATACATCTGAAAAGGGCTGATATCCAGAATCTACAAAGAACTTAAGCAAATTTACAAAAAAAAAAAAAATCTGCATCAAAACATGGGTGAAGGATACGAACAGACACTTCTCAAAAGAAGACATTTATGCAGCCAACAAACATATGAAAAAAAGCTCATCTTCACTGGTCATTAGAGAAATGCAAATCTAAATAACAATGAGATACCACCTCACACCAGTTAGAATGGCGATCATTAAAAAGTCAGGAAACAACAGATGCTGGAGAGGATGTAGAGAAATAGGAACACTTTTACGCTGTTGGTGGGAAAGTAAATTAGTTCAACCATTGTGGAAAACAGTGTGGCGATTCCTCAAGATCTAGAACCAGATATACCATTTGACCCAGAAATCCCATTACTAGATAAATACCTAAAGTATTATAAATCATTCTACTATAAAGACACATGCACACATATATTTACTGCAGCACTTTTCACAATAGCAAAGACTTAGAACCAGCCCAAATGCCCATCAATGATAGACTGGATAAAGAAAATGTGGCACATATATACCATAGAATACTATGCAGCTATAAAAAAGGATGAGTTCCTGTCCTTTGCAGGAACATGGATGAAGCTGGATACCATAATTCTCAGCAAACTAACACGGGAACAGAAAACCAAATACCTCATGCTCTCACTTATAAGTGGGAGTTTAATAAAGACAACACATAGACACAGGGAGGGGAACATCACACACCAAGGCCTGTGGGGGTGAGGGGTTAGGGGAGGGAAAGCATTAGGAGAAATACCTAATGTAGATGACGGGTTGATGGGTGGAGCAAACCACCATGACACATGTCTACCTATGTAACAAACCTGCACATTCTGCACATGTACCCCAGAGCTTAAAGTATGATAAAAAAAAGAAAATGAATATATAAAATAATTACATCAAATTTTTGTTTTATTTATAAAGTTACATCATATTTCTGTTTTCTTTTTATATTTCTATATTCTAAATGCTTTATATTAAGACGAATTTCAGATGTACAAGCAAGTAATTAGGCCAGTATAATGAATCCATATCTGCATCAGTTAAAGCCTGTATTACCTATATCCCCACACATCTTTTTTCCATATTATTCTGAGTCATTTTATCCTATGATCTATCAAATTTCAGTATGTATTTCTAAAGAAGTATTACCTTTAATCAGCATAATTGCAAATATTCTTATCACACCTAAGGAAATAATATTTCCTCAATGGGATCAAATTTTCAAATTCCGATTATCTCAAAAATATTCAATATCAGAAAATTTCTCTGTAATTTTTTCAAAATTCCAGACTTCCTCTTTATTTTTTCAAAATGCATTTATTCAACAAATCTAGTTGTTACTCAGATATTTTCTTTTACAATTTAGTTACAGTTATAACTTAAATAGTCATTTAGTATATAAAAATAAATTAGCAACAATCGTTCATAATGTGTATGCAAAATTGTGGTAGATACTTTGTGAGGAAGAGATAATGGAGTTATAGATTTTAGCCTCTACAAAACCAAAATATTAGTGCCTTTCAGCTAAATGTGTGTGTGTGTGTGTGTGTGTGTATAAGATGTGTTTATAATATTTTTAATTGCTTTATATGACTTAGGGCAAGGCCTTCCATCTACTTCTGAGTATACTGTCTTGATTTGCTCTGCCTTTGGCATCCATATAATTCCGTCTGAAACTTCTTCCAAAAGTTTTTACTGGTCCTTTTTCTAAAGTAATACACACACACACACACAAATGTTTTTCCTGGAGCTAGAAATGTATTACTGTAATAGTTTAGTACTGCTAAAAGTGGCATTCAGAGAAAGAAGACATTGATACAACTAGAGATGTACATCTGGTGCTCAGCCTTGGAACATTCAGGATTGAAATATACACTTCCTTATGGTGTCCATTGTTAGATTTTTAGATGCAGAAAATTATAATATACAATAAGTCCCATATCCTGCTCTATGTTGTAATTGACAGAGTTCAGTACACATCCCTAAATAATTGTAATTGCATTTTCTAAATACATTGAAAAGAAATACTTCCTAGTGTTGGCAAACCATCTATAATTTTTTTTTCTTCCCATTTCTGTGGATATAAGAACTAGAGTTTATCCTCAACAAATTGCACTGATTCTTGATATATAAGGCATTTTTTGGTAGAGTTGTAAAATTGTGTATCCATATTATTTAGTTAGTTAGTTTTTTACAATTTCAATAGCTTTTGGGGTAAAAGTGGGTTTTTATTACATGAATAAATTGTATAATGGTGAAGTCTGAGATATTCATGCACCTGTTACTCAAGTAGTATACGTTGTACCCAATGCACAGTTTTTGTATCCCTCACTCCCTTTCCACCCTCCCCCTTCTGAGTCTCCAGGGTCCATTATACCACTCTGCATGCCTTTGCTTACCCAGAGCTTTGTTACCATTTATAAGTGAGAACATACAGTATTGGATTTTCCATTCCTGAGTTATTTTCCTTAGAATAATGGCCTCCAGCTCTATCCAAGTTTCTACAAAAGGCATCTTTTCATTCTTTTTTTGTGTCTGAGTAGGATTCCATGGTGTACATATACCAAATGTTCTTTATCCACTCATTGGTTGATAAGCACTTAGGTTGGTTCCATATCTTTGCAATTGTAAACTATGCTGCAATAAACATACACATGCAGGTGTCTTTTTGATATAATAATTAATTTTCATTTGGGTAAATACTCAGTGGTGGAAATGCTGGATAAAATGTTGGGTGAACTTTTAGTTATTTAAGAAATCTCCATATGCTTTCCATAGAGACTGTACTAATTCATACTCCAACCAGCGGTGTATACGCGTTTCCTTTTCACCACATCCATGTCAACATCTATAGTTTTTTGACTGTTTAATAATGGTCATTCTTGCAGGGGTGAGTCGGTATCTCATTGTGGTTTTAATTTGCATTTCCCTGATGATTAGTGATGTTGAGCATTTCTTCATGTTTGTTGGCCATTAGTATATCTTTTTTGAGAAATGTCTATTCATGTCATTTGCCCACATTTTGATGGGACAATTTGTTTTTTCTTGCTCATTTGTTTCAATTCCTTGTAAATTCTGGATATTAGTCCTTTGTCAGATGCGTAAATTGCAAATACTTTCTCCCTTCCTGTGGATTGTCCATTTGATGATTATCCCTTTTGCCATGCAGAAGCTTTTTAGTTTAATTAGGTCCCATTTATTTATTTCTTTTTTTCTTGCATTTGCTTTTGGGGTCTTAGTCACAAATTCTTTGCCTAGACCAATGTCCATAAGAGTTTTTCTTAATTTATCTTCTATAAGTTTTATGATTTTTGGCATTAGATTTAAGTCTTTGATCCATCTTGAGCTGATTTTTGTATAAGGTGAGAGGTAGAGATCCAATTTCATTCTTCTACATGGGGCTATCCAGTTTTCTCAGCACCATTTATTAAATAGGATCTCCTTTCCCCAATTTATTTTTTGCATGCTTTGTCAAAGATCAGTTGGTTGTAATAGGTTGATACATAAGTAATTGTGTTATTTTGCCATTACTTTCAATGAAAAAAAAGCAATTACTTTTGCATCAACTTAATATTTGGCTTTATTTCTGGGTTGTATATTCTGTTCCATTGATCTGTGTGTCTACTTTTTTTTTTTTTTTTTTTTTGAGACGGAGTCTCGCTCTGTCGCCCAGGCTGGAGTGCAGTGGCCGGATCTCAGCTCACTGCAAGCTCCGCCTCCCGGGTTTACGCCATTCTCCTGCCTCAGCCTCCCGAGTAGCTGGGACTACAGGCGCCCACCACCTCGCCTGGCTAGTTTTTTGTATTTTTTTAGTAGAGACGGGGTTTCACTGGGTTAGCCAGGATGGTCTCGATCTCCTGACCTTGTGATCTGCCCGTCTCGGCCTCCCAAAGTGCTGGGATTACAGGCTTGAGCCACCGCGCCCGGCCGGGTGTGTGTCTACTTTTATACCAGTACCATGCCATTTTGGTAACCATAGTCTTGTAGTATAATTGGAAGTCAGGTAATGTGATGCCTCCAGATTTGTTCTTTTCACTTAGGATTGCTTTGGCTATTAAGGCTCTTTTTTGGTTTCACATGAATTTTAGGATTGTTTTTTCTGAGTCTGTGAACAAAGATGTTGGTATTTTGACAAGAATTGCATGGAATCTGTAGACTGCTTCGGGCAATATGGTCATTTTTCATGACATTGATTCTTCCAATCCATGAGCATGGAATGTGTTTTCGTTTGCTTGTGTTACCTATGATTTCTTTCGGTAGTGTCTTGTAGTTCTTGTAGAGATCTTTTACTTCCTTGATAAAGCATATTGCAAGGTTTTGTTTTGTTTTGTTTTGTTTGGTTTGGTTTGGTTTGGTTTTTTCCAGCTATTGTAAAAGGAATTTAGGGGTTTTTTTTGTTTGTTTTGTTTTGTTTTTCTGAGACTGTGTCTTGCTCTGTCGCTCAGGCTGGAGTGCAGTGGCGTGATCTCGGCTCACTGCAAGCTCTGCTTTCCGGTTCATACCATTCTCCTGCCTCAGCCTCCCTGGTAGCTGGGACTACAGGCACCTGCCACCAGGCCTGGCTAATTTTTTTGTATTTTTTAGTAGAGAGGGGGTTTCACCATGTGAGTTCTTGATTTGATTCTAATGTTGGTCATTGTTGGTGGATAGCAGTGCTACTGATTTGTGTACATTGATTAATAATCTATAGTCTTTTGGAGGAGTCTTAAGAGCTTTCTAGGTAATACAATCATATCCCTGGTAAACAGTGATAGTTTGACATCCTATTTTCCAGTTTGAATGCCCTTTATTTCTTTCTCTTGTCTGATTGGTCTGGTTAAGACTTTTAGTACGATGTTGCATAGAAGTGGTGAAAGTGGGCATTCTTGTTTTGTTCCAGTTCTCAGAAGGAATGCTTTCAGCTTTTCCCCAATCAGTATGATGGTGGCTGTGGATTTGTGATATATGGACTTAAATATATTCAGGTAGGTTGTTTCTTCTATGCATAGTTACTTGACTATCATAAAGGGATTTTTATCATAAAGGGATGCTAGATGTTATTGAATTCTTAACGGGATCTTATTAAAAGGGATTCTTATCTTAAAGGGATGCTAGATGTTAAGAATTCAGCTGTGAATCCATCTGGTCCTGAACCTTTTTCTCTGGCAATTTTTTTTTTTTAAACTACTAATTCAATCTCATTGCTTATTATTAGTCTTTTCTGGGTTACTATTTCTTTCTGATTCAATATAAGAGGATTGTATGTTTCCAGGAATTTATCCATTTTCTCTAGAGTTTCCCTGTTGTTTCAATAATTGTCTCAAATGATCTTTTGTATTTCTGGGGTGTCAATTGTAATGTCTCCAATTTCATTTCTAATTTAGCTTATTTCAATTTCCTCTCTTCCTTTCTGAGTTAATCTAGCTAATGGTCTATCAATTTTGCTTATTCTTTTCAAAGAACCAAATTTTTGTTTCATCAATCTTTTCTATTTTTAAAAATTTTAATTTCATTTAGTTCTGCTCTGATCTTTGTTATATCTCTGATTCTGCTACTTTGGGTTTGGTTTGATCTTGTTTCTCTAGTTCCTTGAAGTGTGCTGTTATGTTACCAATTTGTTATATTACAGATTTTCTGATGTAGCCTTTTAGCACTATAAACTTTCCCTTTAGCAGTGTTTTTGCCTTATACCAGACATTCTGATAACTTTTGTCTTTATTATCATTCATTGTGAATAATTTTTAAATTTAAATATTGGCTTCATTGCAAACCCAAAAATCATTCAGGAACAGATTGTTTGATTTCCATGTATTTCTACAGTCTGAGAAGATACTTGATGTTATTTTGATTTTTAAAAACTTACGGAGACTCAATTTGTGGCCTATCATATGGTCTACCTTGGACACTGCTCCATGTGCAGATGAGAAGAATGTATATTCTGCAGTTCTTGGGTAGAATGTTCTGTAAATATGTTAGGTCCATTTGTCCTAGAGTGTAGTTTAACTCCGTTGTTTCTTTGTCGACTTTCTGTCTTGATGATCTGTCTAGTGTTGTCAGTAGAGTGTTGAAGTCTCCTAGTATCATTGTGTTGCTGTGTATCTCATTTCTTAGGTCCAGTAGTAATTGTTTTATGAATCTGGAAGTTCCAGAGTTAGGTGCATATAAATTTAGAATTGTAATATCTTCTGGTTGGATTGATCATTTTATCATTATATATTGAGCTTCATTGTCTTTTTTTTTTTAACTGTTGTTGCTTTAAAGTCTGTTTTGTATGCTACAAAAATAGCTTCTCCTGCTCACTTTTGGTTTCCGTGTGCATGGAATATCTTTTTCCACCCCTTTACTTTGAGTTTATATGAATATTTACATGCTAGGTGAGTCTACTGAAGGCAGTAAATACTTGGTTTATGATTTTTACATCCATTTTGCCAATCTGTATCTTTTAAGTGGAGCACTTAGGCCATTTACATTCAACATTAATGTTTAGATGTGAGGTATTATTCCAGTCATTATGTTAAATGCTGCCTAGATATTTTATTTTCTTCATTTGGTTATTGTTTTATAGTCCCTGTAAGTTTTTATGTTTTCAAGAGGTTCTATTCTGGCCTTTTATTCGTTGGGGATGGTCTGATAGTGACAAATTCCCTCAGCAGACCTGATGCTTTGTCTCACTGCTCTTAAAATTATTTCCTTTACATGGACTTTAGATAGCCTTATAACTACATGCCTTTGTGATGTCCTTTTTGCAATAAATCTCCTAGGATTTCTTTAAGGATCTTGTATTTGGATATCTAAATCTCTAGCAAGGCCAGGAAAGATTTCCTCAATTGGAAAAATAAGTTTTAAAAACTTTTTGCTTTCTCTTCTCTCTCAGAATACCAGGTATTCTTGATTTGGCCATTTTACACAATCTCATATTTCTTGGAGACTTTGTGCATTTCTACTATTTCTTTTTTCTTTATTTTTATCTATATTAATTTGAAAGCCTTGTCTTTGAGCTCTGAAATTCATTTTTCTACTTGGTGTAGTCTATCGTTAAAATTTTCCATTGCATTTTGTAATTCCCTAAATGTGTCTTTCATTTCCAGAAATTTGGATTGTTTTTTCTTTAAAATATTTATCTCTTCAGAAAATCTGTCTTTCTTATCCTGAATTTTTTTTTATTTCTTTATGTTAGTTTTCACCTTCCTCTTGTATCTCCTTGAGTAGCTTAATAATTAATCTTTAGAATTCTTGATTTGGTATTAAAAGATTTCATCTTGGTTTGGATCATTTGCTGGAGAGTTAGTATGATTTTTTGAGAGGTGTTATAGAATGCTGTTTTGTCATTATCATAATTATTTTTCTGATTGCTTCTCATTTGTCCTGATTATTCTTGAATTTATTTTTTATTTGACTGTGAGGTTTTATTGTTGTTGTTTGTTTGTCTTATTTTTTCCCCCTTAAGGATGTAGCTTTAATGCTTATTGTTTATTGTAATCTAATTCAGCTCCTGGTGCTTTCAAGGGTAAAGACTCTGTAAGGGTTCCTTGGTTACAGAATCTTTGTGTGATGGCTTTCTCAGTACTGGCTGTAGGAGCAGTGTGTTTGTTGTGTGAATAAGTTCACTGTCTCCTATGGGGTTGGAATGGCATAGATTTCTTGAAGCTTATCTCATTCCCCTGTGGTATGCACTTATTTATTTTTCTCCCTAATATTTATTTCCTGGGTTAAGTAGTTCAGGCTTTAGGCCAGTAAGTGAAGTGTCCCTGGGTAGAAACCAGTTGTGGCTAAAGCAAGTGGGTAAATGCAATACCTAATGGTGGGCAGAGGTCACAGCCTTGACAGAGGTGGCTGGAGGATCTCTGCGTTACATATATTTTTACAAAAGCTTTGTGTAACTCAATACCGTTAGTGACATGAAAGATTATCTCTTAAATATGGATAATACAGAGATCTACACAATTAACGTATGCTGGTTTGACATTTTACTAAACTCAAGGAACCTTGATACTTTTTAGTAACTTGAACATTTTACTCTATATTTTAAAGTACACTTACAAATTAGATATAATAATTTTAATAAAATTTCAATAAATATTATCAAAACATTGGGGTCTTTTGTTTGAAAAAGATACAAATTCCCAAAAGCAGATTCTGACTTTCTCATTACTCAATGAACAAATTGTAGCTTTTATTGCTAAAACTACCACATCAGCACATTCAGTAGATGTGTATTTATATATCCATCATTTGCTAAACGTTTATTAGTGTTAATCTGAGTACTATCTATGCTTCCTAACCCTTGTAAGAATTTCACAGTCACAATTGCACAATTTCATAGATTTCACAGTTTGAAGAGGCAAACCGAGAAAAGATAACTGATAATAGAAATCAATAAATGACATTTGAGACATATATACTGGATTTGGGAGTGCATACACTTAAACCTGTTTCTAGGGGATTTGGAGTAAAACCATAGAACCAGAGGGTATGAGTGATGATTTGTCAAAACCTAAGTCATAAATATCTGAGTTCATAATAATATCAAAGTACAGAATGGTATGGAATATCTGAAATATATTCAAACAGCCGTAATCACAGCAAACAGAGGAGGCAAAACATGATGACTTTCAAGATGGCAGAGGCAAGAGAAGTAAAATAGAAAGCCATCGAAATACAGCTATGTGCCAATTTCCTTATATTCTGTATCTCATTGAAACTTCTCACCAATCTGTGAGGTCAGAAATAGTAAATCATTTGCTCATGCAATAGTTTAGAATAGATCTTAAATATTTGGCTTCAAAATAAAGGTTATTTTTATAATGTCATTTTTCATCCAATGAACATGCAAACAATTAGCTAAAAAAAAAAAAAAAATAGTTAGAAATATTACAGATGTAAGGAGAAGAGAATACAAGGAAAAGCCCCAGGGTAATCCTGAGCCTTTCCATCTCATCCTCAATTGCCTCATCTCATTCCTTTGAGATCCAGTTTTGACCCCACAAGTTTAATGATGATAATTAAGAGACTTCTGTCTTAGTAGTTTTTTGGGAGATGAAAGCATCACAATTCTTTGCAAGACAGAAAATCGTTACTAGAAGATTCAAAGGAGGAAATTGATAGAGCATACTAGTGTGGAAAAGATTTAAAAATCAAATAAACTCTAAATGCATTATTAAAAGACAAAAAGATAAAGTCCCAATAGGGAAATATTTTCAAGCGTATGTATGAATTAGATACCTTCAAATTAATTATGTGTCACATCAGGAAATATTCTAGTAGAAGTAAATCTTTTAAAACATATCCTTTTATTCCTGTCTTTTCTGCAAAACTCTTGCTTTTCCTGTGGCAAAACTGTAATTCATGCTTTAGTGAGTCTCTTCTCTAGCAATATTAGGTAGTGACTTTCACATGGAGAGCTCAAAATGTCTTTAGAAATTTTATTGCATTAATTTTCACATCCCTGTAAGGTAGGTGGAAAGAATTACTGTCCTCATCAAATTAATTGTCAAACTACGACACTAGTTAAATGATTGCAAGGACCTTTGAGTAATATTAAAGATATTCCATTTGATTCCACTACTACTTTTAACTTTATAATTTTATATTGACTACTTTATACCATCAAGCCTGTTGAGTGACAAAATTCAAAATGTCTGCTAATCACTGTTCTCTTTCCCTCCTTGCACATCTCCATTGATTCTATTATTTTTTCGGTTCATTAACTTATCCAGTTCTACAACCTCCACCCTTATAACCTCATACCTAAACTGTCCTAACAATCTCCTAGCTAATGAATATCGTGATACCCTCTAATTCAAATCTTTCTAAATACATAGAGAAATTAAATTTTCCGCGAAGGACCACATTAAGAATTTTACTTTCCTATGTATACCTAATTTCAATAAATAATTAGAACTTTAGAAATTCCTTTCTCTGATCCTAATCTACTTTTCTTTTTTTTTTTTTTTTTTTTGAGACGGAGTCTGGCTCTGTCACCCAGGCTGGAGTGCAGTGGTCTGTCACCCAGGCTGGAGTGCAGTGGCCGGATCTCAGCTCACTGCAAGCTCCGCCTCCTGGGTTTACGGCATTCTGCTGCCTCAGCCTCCCGAGTAGCTGGGACCGGCTAGTTTTTTGTATTTTTTAGTAGAGAGGGGGTTTCACCGGGTTAGCCAGGATGGTCTCAATCTCCTGACCTCGTGATCCGCCCGTCTCGGCCTCCCAAAGTGCTGGGATTACAGGCTTGAGCCACTGCGCCCGACCCCTAATCTACTTTTCCAAACACAGTGATACAGCTCCGGTGAGTGGAGGAACACCAGGGCTTTTGTCTCTCACGAATCGGATAAAATGACATGGACATACATGGAGTGGTTTTAAGGAGTGGAGAGTTTAATAGGCAAGACAGAAGAGAGAAGAAAGAAGAAAGAAGCTCCCCGGTACACAGACAGAGGGAGAGGGGCCTCCAAAGCGGAGAGAGGAAACCCAAGTACAGGTAAAGATGGCTGCTTCTGTGAGGAGGATGGAGAAGGTGGTGTCTGATTTGCATAGGGCTCAGGGGATTGGCATGACCCAGCATGTCACTCAGATAGTCCACAAAAAAACTGGCCCTCCCGACTTACCTTTTTAATATGTAAATGAAGGGCGCCGCGATGTCCTACACATGTGGGGACATGTGGGGGCAGCCATGGTGCCAGGCACTTGTGAGGGCAAGGGCAAGAGGAACAGAGCGGGAATCGCCATATTTGGGCGGATCCGGTTTCTAATGGTCTTCATTTGCATATCAAAGGTTGCCCGCCTGTCTCTAAGAGCCAGGGTTTTCCCGCTAGACAGAAACGTTTCCGGAGCTGCTTTAAAAGAAACAACTTTCCAAGGACCCCTTTTCCATCTTTCTAAAATAATTTCTTAATAACTCCGAAACAACAGTACTGTCATATTGTGCATGTCTTTAATTTACAGTAACTCTTCTGAATTCCATGAAAAAAGAAAAAAAGGAATATAATAGCCCTGGAAAAAGCCCTTTTGCCTTCTGGTGATTGTGATGAGGTGACTGACATATACCCAATCCTCAGTGTTCTCAGATCTATTGTGTTTCACAAGGCAAAAGCATATCTTAATAGAAAGCAAACATTCAAAGTTTTAATAAGCATACTATTTGTAGAACATATCTCTTCGGCTTCTGCCAGTCATTTTATTTGTAAGTTCAGCTGAAGAAATAGTTGTCGAGGCTCATTTGTTTCAATTAAGTTTTCATTGTAGACTAGTTTTAGATTTACAGAAGTGTGAAGATAGGAGAGGGTTTTCATGTACTCCACACATCTCCCCTCACAGTTTCTACTCTTGTTAACTATTTTGAGCATCCACAGCTTAATTAGAGTTTCAGTGCCACACCGACAAACAACCCTGCCCGAGCAGGAAATGAAGGGGAACTGGAGGTGGGTGTTTGCAGTGTACCTCTTATGGGACGCATGTTTTACCTGGCAGATGGCCTAATGACTAGTTATCTGACCTACAACCAGGGGTTCGCTGAGACAGGAAATTTGTTTCTATTGGCAGACGCCCTTTTGGCTCTTGTCTGACCTGTGTGCTGTTTTTGCTTACCTGCCCATTGTTCTGGTGCTGGGAGCCTGACTTTTTGTTCTCTCCTGGCATCATAGGGAAATCTAGCCTGGAGTAGCCCCTGGTTCTTCAGATGAAAGGCACAAATTCAATACAGCACCACAGTAGGAAACGAGTTCAAAGATCTTTTAAGGTACAGATTCTAGGCAAGGAGAGAGAGGGAAATTAGGTGAGGGACAGAGAGAGGAGCAAATAGCAGTATATATAAAGAAATAGGGTGTGGGTCACTTTAAGTTCATAAGCAAATACCTAAATGCTCTGCTTAGAAGAAGAGGCCGGGAGCCCAGTCAGCCCGGCAGAACAGATGCTTCTAAGTTCTTATCTGTGGCCACTCTGGCCACTGACTTGAGCCATTTGGATGTGATATAAAACTAGAAACTGTGTCGAGGGTGACTGAGCTCTGCTTCTGTACGAGAAAGTTAAACTTGTATTTAAAATAGATGCCAAGGAAGTATAAACTTATAAGAATTTACTAAAATAACATCTTACAGAAGTGTTGTATTTTTTGTCACAATTAATGAACCAATAGTGGTAGATTATTATTAATCAAAATTTCTACTGTGTTCAGATTTCCTTAGTTCCTACCCAATGTTCTTTTATCGGTCCAGTATCCTACCCAGAATAATATATTTGGTTCTCATGCCTCCTGGGTTGTTCCACCTCCTTCAGGGCGGAGTATCTATATAAACTATTTGAAATTCTTCTACAGGAGAGATTTGTCTGTTCTCTGTCATTTACGTCTTTGTTCAATCATTTATTTATAACATAATGGATTCAAGCATGCATCTTATGTTTTGGTTTATAATCCAATACAATATAATCTGATATATTCAGGAGTAACTTTGGATGTGCAATATTTGCCTCACACAATAGTAGAGGCCTAATCTTAGTATAAGGGTGAAACTACATTTTATTTTAAAGTAATCATGTGGAAAGTCCCACTTTAAGCCACACTGTTTAGCATATTTTGCTCCAGAAATAAAGTAAAAAAAAAAAATGTTGGCTCATAAGGAGAGTATTATAGGTTAATTTAACTCATTTTATTTATTTATGTGTAGGTGAATAATTACATACGATATAAAAAAGTAGTACTTTTGCAAATAAAAATTTAAGGAAATTGCCTTTGTTTAAATAAAAGTAGCTATGAAATGTAACAATTATTCTAAAATTATAGTGTCAATCCTATGATATTTACTTGAAGTAATTTGCAAACTATAGCGGGCATAATAAATTCCTGAGTTTGTTGATAAATGTCTGTTTCTGATTCCCACCCTCAAATATTTTGTTGGGAAATGTCAAGTGTGGTGCTCACAATACACAATTTAAAAAGCATTCCATGGAATTCAGGTGATAATTTTCAGTATTTCCTCTTCCAGAAGTACTATTGTGGGGAAAGAGACCCATTCTTCTAGGGATAGAATATCCCAAGACCCACATCTGCATAATAGCATGTCGGATAACTAGCCTGATAATTTTGACCATGTGACTAAGTTCTCACCAAATAAAGGAAAATAGAAATTAAATGTGCAAATTTTGTCACTTCTTTAAAAGATAAGCTCCTTTTCTCCCATTTCACAGTCTGTAACATGGTCATGCTGCTGGTGAGTCACATTTAACCAAGTAGACAAAAAAAAAAAAAAAAGGAAGTGGTAGCAGAAAAGAAGATCACACTGGATATCCCGGACCACTTGCCTTCCTCTGGACTGATATGCGTCTCCATATTTTTGCCCTCTTTGTTATGGCAGCATAGCTTACACTGCAATAAAAATGTTTTTGAAGAATTGGATCAAATCCAGCCAATACTCATATACTGCATATTTATTAATACTTTAGGTTTAAATACGGCAAGCACATGTCCCAGTTTGTCTTAGACTGCCTGTTTTATATCTGTAGTTGGACCTAATTATTGTTCATGCTTTTATTCACTCTCAAAAATAGCCTTGTTTAAATGATAAATGATATGACACCCTATTTTAAGGGACTTGGCTTGCTCAATAATATATCAGAATTCTAAAAAGTTTCTACTCAAAATTAAATTCAGATTCTGATGTAGTTCAAATTCATGGTGATCACACAAACTTTAAGCACAAAGACAGAACACTTTACATGTATGTTATTGTACAATTATATATATGTAATGTTATGATTCATGTTTGATTAGAGGTGAAAAGATAAGTAGGCAAAATAAGGCTGGAATGATTTTTTTAAATTTCTGTTTAAATCATTTTACAGCCTCTTGAATCTCCTCTGGCACCTAAAAATCAATGAGCCAGGAATTCTACAGGCCATTGGCAAGTGCCTTTCAACTCTTCAGAATTTCTGAATAAGCAGAATGATTAATTCATTTAAATTTATTGCCCAGGAAATATCAGAGGTGGCAGATGCTTTTCTCAATAGTGATTTATATTGAGAAGAAAATGAAAATCCTGGCTGTCTTAATTAGGTGAATGCAGCACTAAATCTAGACTTTTCCCCTGCAATTTTATGAAGAAGCAGAAGTGTTCTTCCCTTGTTTTTTTCTTTGGTTTGTTTTTGTTTGTTTGTTTCTGTTTGCTGGCATAAATTTTTGCCAGTACTTTTTCTATCCTTTATGGGGTGGAAGTCCCTAAAGATTGCTGCCTTGGAAACGATTAATCTCTCGTCATTAAAGCTCTCAACTGACATTGCAGAAAAGCTATCAGAATCTCTTCATTAGCTTTGAGATCAGAAGCTTTAGATAAGCACAAGTAAACTTGGATACTAAAACCATCCTCAGAGTATATTAACAAGAAAAAATTTTACAGCAACTCAGGACTAATACTTCTTTATTCAGATACTGTTTTATCACATGGATTTTGCAGAACTATATAATCTGCCTTCATAATATTAAAAACTGTTAATATAAGCTTGGTAATATTACGCAACAGGAACTTGTCATCAGTAACTTCTTCCTGTCATTTTTTTAGTAATTGAAAGAGATATGATTTTAAGAGCTATACCATGTTGATTCATTCTTCTTATTTATTTATTTTCTTTCTTTTTCTGAGACAGAGTCTCTCTCTGTCACATAGGCTGGAATGCAGTGGCGCAATGTTGCCTCACTGCAACCTCTGCCTCCGGGTTCAAGCAATTCTCCTGCCTCAATCTCCTGAGTAGCTGGGACTATAGGCATGTGCCACCATGCCTAGCTAATTTTTTGTACTTTTAGTAGAGATGGGGTTTCACCATGTTAGCCAGGATGGTCTCGATCTCCCGACCTTGTGATCCACCCAGCTAGGCCTCCCAAAGTGCTGGGATTGCAGGCATGACGTTCTTCATATTTTACAGTTCTCACTCAATCTAACAAAAAATAAATCCTAGGATTTAGTAATCCCAGCTACTCAGGAGGCTGAGGCAGGAGAATCATTTGAACCTGGAAGCAGAGGCTGCAGTGAGCTGAGATTGCACTATTGCACTCCAGCCTGGGCAGCAGGAGTGAAACTCCATCTCAAAAAAAAAAAAAAAAAAAAAAAAAAAAAAAGAATTTTCATTTAAATCACAACATTTCAGCCTTCATTTTAATTTTTTTATAAATTAGATTTTTTTCCCTTAGGATTATTATTTTTTTCTGAAACATGTTATACCAGTGGCAGTGCTCTCACATAACTGCACCTATCCTACTAAGCTAAATTTGAGACATTGAATTATTATTATAGGGCTCTATAATTATAGTCCTTAAAATTCTATTTCATGTAACTACATAAATATTGTGCCCTTTCAACTTAACTATGTTTTCACAAAATTAAATCAAATAAGGTGTCTAAAATGTGACAGACTAATAGTTTATAAAATTTTCATTGTTTTATTCTACATGTACTATTACCCCCCACTTCAACATCCACCTTTTCATTTCCTCTTCTTATATGAATTGGAGAAACCACAGTAGCTTTATCCCCAACTATGATTCCATTTCCCAAGTATGATATTCTGTCACAACGAAGAGAAAGAAAAAGTACTAACTAATTTTACTTCTACTCATTCTTGTTTCTCATTAGGCTTCTAGCCCTGATTTATTTTAAGATCAAAATAAATTGTGTCAGTAGTTATTCTAGAGACTCTTTAGAGTTACCTTAAAATAATTTACTTCTACAAAGTTCTCTTCTCAATTCAATTTTACAGTAAAGCATTAGAAAAATAAAAACTAGAAAATTATTCAAAGTCATAAGTAGTAAAACACATATATCACTGACTTTTCAAAGTAATTAAACATTTTTTTTTTCTTTGAGACAGTCTCAAAGAAAATCTCCTATGAGACTCAAAGAAAGTCTCATCTCCTGTGGACACTTGAGTTATTTGCATCTTTTGTCTACTATAAATAATACTTCTGTGGGCATAGGTGTGCAAATATTTGTTTGAGGCCTTGATTTTTATTCTTCCTATCTCATTTTGCTCATTATAATCTTTAATAACAATCTTAGATCATAACTTAAAAATAACTTATTATTTTGAGACAGTCTCGCTCTGATGCCAGGCTGGAGTACAGTGGTGGGATCTCGGCTCACTGCAACCTCCACCTCCCGGGTTCAAGCGATTCTCCTGCCTCAGCCTCCCAAGTAGATGAGATTACAGGCACCCACCCTTGCGCCCAGCTAATTTTTGTATTTTAGTAGAGACGGGGTTTCACCATGTTGGTCAGGCTGGTCTCGAACTCCTGACCTCAGGTGATCCACCCACATTGCCTCCCAAAGTGCTGAGATTACAGGCGTGAGCCACTGCGCCAGTGTAATTAAGCATTTTTGCTGGGTACTTCCTAGTGCAAGGATTTGGAAATTCCCTGAACAAAGACTATTAATGCAGCAGGATGTCTTTAGAGAATGGTAAGTGGTCAACAAGGCTAGACCTTGGCAGTGAATTTGATGCAGGGCAGACAAGTTTGAACAGGATATGGGTGGCTTTTATTTTTCATAGTAAGGCACCTGACTGTAATTTGAGAGAATATTCCAAACTGTTTGAGCAAGTTATGAATATCATCAGAGATGTAACATGTGTTCGAAGGTGCAAGAAATCTTGGAATTCACTTGATCCAGAAGAAGGTAAGGTAGAGTAATTGATGAGCCGAGTAATTCATAGCTAATTAGTAACACATTCCTATTTCATCTAAAATGCCTAACACAGGGTGGATATGCTACATACAGCAAATCAATATTTTTAATTAAATACCTTTTTTGAAAAACATATTTTCTCAAACCTTCCTTCCCATTTCAAATTTAGAAGATACCTTTTTATTATGAGAAAATATAAATAACAGGAAATTTAGCATTTTAACTCTTTTAAATACTATAAACTGTGGCATTAAGGACACATTGTTTTGCGATCATCACCATCATCCATCTCCAGAAGCTTTTTAGTTTGTCAAACTGAAACTCTATGCCCATAAAACCATAATTCCCATTTCCTTCTCCCCCAAGATCCTGGCAACCACTATTGTATTCTCTGCCTCTATGAGGTTGAGTACTCCAGATACCTCATATCATACATACAACATTTTTCCTTTTGTGTCAGAATTATTTTAGTTAGCATCATGTTATCAAGATTCCCCATGTTTCATGTGCCAGATATTTTTTAAGACTGAATAATATTATTACATTGTGTGAATATATCACATTTTGTTTATCCATTCATCTCCTATGGACACTTGAGTTATTTTATCTTTTATCTACTATAAATAATACTTCTATGGGCATGGGTGTGCAAACATTTGTTTGAGGACTTGATTTTGATTCTTCCTATCTCATTTTGCTCATTATAATCTTTAATAACAATCTTAGATCATAACTTAAAAATAACTTACTATTTTGAGACAGTCTCGCTCTGTTGCCAGGGTAGAGTGCAGTGGTGCAATCTCGGCTCACTGCAACCTCCGCTTCCTGGGTTCAAGCGATTCTCCTGTCTCAGCCTCCCAAGTAGCTGAGATTACAGGCGCCTGCCACTGTGCCTGGCTAATTTTTGTATTTCAGTAGAGACGGGGTTTCATCATGTTGGTCAGGCTGGTCTCGAACTCCTGACCTCAGGTGAAATCTTCACTCTAACTATAAATTTTATCATAACTATCAGCCCTGTGAAGACTGTTTTAAACATTGCAATAGATTCCTAGACTGCCACAAAACTTACATAGTGATTAATACCCGTGTCATTGACTAGCACACATTACATTAACTTCTGTAGGCAAAGCTGCATAGACATCAGAGGGACAGATATGAACCAACATGTAGAACTATTGCATGTAGAACTATTGCAAATGTAAATACACTAAACTATCCTTGGATATCATATTTAGTAATTAGTCATCCATTAATGAAACTGTGGTTTAGCAGATTCACGTTCCATGGAATGTCAGTGGCAGTGGAAGATAAACTGAACGGATCCAGTAGATAAATTGCCGGTCATCCTTCCTCTCCTTGATCAAATGTTCTCATTCACAATGATTCCAGAAGTCTCTCTATAAATGTCTCAGGTTTCCAATCAATCAGCAACGATTTTCTTAGAAGCTTTAGGCAGCTCTGCGATATGCTACCTTGCATTTGTTTCCCTCCTTTTTGGAATCACTTCCCTTTTCCCATCACTCTAAAACCAGGAAAGGGGCTGTTATGGCCTTCAAGCCAGTTTTCAATAAAACTCAAACATCCTATTCAGGAGATCTGATTTATAGGTCTACCCTGGTACCTGAATTCTTGAAAAACAGAGTCACAGATAAAACTTTATTTGAGAAATTTATTACACATTTTGTTTTTCTTGTTACCAAAATGAGAACATTTATCTTAATACATATTTGTCTCAGACGTCTCCAGTGGTTTCCACTACTTTGTGATTCAAAGCCTGTACTCTCTGTAATCCATATTCTGTGTTCTTTGGTTTTTGTCAGGATTCAAAGATTTGGGAATGGCTTGCATTTTTCTAACAACACAGGCACTGAATTATTTTCTGGAATAAATCATCTAATTTTCCACTATACAACTCTTAAGATACATGTGTTGTGTATATTAACTTCACTTTCTAAAGGCTACTTTTTGTGTGCAACAGTCCTTGAAGAATGTTCAAAATTATGTGAATTTTACACTACTATCTTGTTTGGTACTCTTACATTCTCTAAACAATCTATAACTCTTGATTTTTCAGGTCTCTGCCTTTCAGGTTTTGGTCAGAAGCATAAATCTTCTGCTATTGTTTTGTAGAGACGTTCAGCTTTCCAGATTCCTTTCCATCTCTGTGAACTAGGCCTTCTAGATATTTTCTGCTAACCAGTAGGTCACCTATCTACAATGTAACTGCATTGAAGAAAGGGAAGCAATTTTTAAATTTCTCTATTCCTTTTTTCCTTTTAAATTTTAAGCAGATTTAGAATGACTAGAAAAGATGTTGCTTTCATGGTGATTTCCCATATACTCCCTTTGTAATAAAGCAGAATTGGGCGTACTCAGTTTTTGTACAAGTAATAGTATTATCCCCTAGACATGCATGGTTATAACTGGTGGGGTAATTTTGATGTATCTCTGTTTGATTCTTTTTCAGTTACCTGGATTTTCTCTCAACACACCTAGTTAACCATTATAGTTCCAAGAAAGAAAGAAGGCAGTGGTTAAGTATGTTATCTAGTAAAGGAGAAGGAAATGACACAGTGGAAGATCCATACAGGGAGAGGAAGGCGAAATCTCAGGCAGGCAGGTGATAAGGTTTTTCCTTACCAAGAATTCCTACGGCAAGGGCATTCCCATTTTCTAGTTGCCTGTTTTATCTTCAGTGCCAAGAGATCATGGAACCTTCTCATCTACAAAACCAGAGGCCATCTTAGAGAAAAGGGAGAGGAAAATTATCTGGAAAGATACCTTATAATTTAGGCGATTAGACCAAGTTTGATGAGACCAATTTTGGACCTGTGAAAAATAAACAGTAAATTCAAGTGTTGGTAACACAATGCATTCTACAGTTCCAGGTTGATAGTAATTTAAAATATTTGTTAATATAATTCTATTATTTATGTAATACTTACAAAACTAATTTGAAAACAAGAAAAATATAGAAAATAAAAAGTCAGCTTAAGGGGCCAGTATTACTCAGTTATCTATTCTTTTCTTCTTTCTTACTACAGAGGCATGGACATCATGTATGTAGCCCCTGAAATAGAGTGAAATAATAAAACTTTTTTATAATCTGTTTTCTTAGAAAACCTCTTTCTGAAGCTCTGTCACATTAAACCCCATTAAGATTAAAAGGTTTAAGAGAAAATACCAATAACTAAGTCAAATATCCAATGAGAAGAAGAAATAAAATCTTAAAAGAAGCAAAGAAATCATTCAGTAGGAAGAAAGTATTATTTAGAGTGTGTAAATAAGGGATTATTCCAGGAAAAACACAGGAACAAAATACAACATTTATTATTCTAGACATTAAACTATAGTCCTTAAACTGTGACATTTAATAACTCTAAGTGAACAAAATTCTTTCATTTCCATTGACTTCTTCTCTGACAAAGCATTGCCACATACCAAACGTGAGCTATTCTGTGTCCAAGGGCTACCAAATACATAATTAGTAGGGTTTTGTTGTTTAGTTTTTGGCAAGGCCATAAATAATTTTTTCTCTGATAAACTGTCCAACCTTGAAGGTTAACATTTCTATCAAAGTTAATCAGTCCCTCTGAACAAAATTAGATTTAAAAATATATATTCAACCAAATTAAATTAGGCCTTCATTAATCCACTTAAAGAGAAAATGAGCAGTGTTAAGATGAATTATTACTCCAATTCTGAATTATGTTAACTTTTTAAAGAAATACAATATTGTTATTACAACTATTTATGGAAGTTCCTAATCAGAACTAGGCACTGTGTTTTAAATACATGATAATTGATCCTTACAAGGAATCTTCAACATGAGTATTATTATCACTACTTTGAAGAGAAGAAAAGTCAAGGCTCAATGATGTAAAGAATCAGGCTACAGAATGATGATGCTTGGATTTTTCTGGTATATTATAGACCATGAATTGTCTGCATATGAAGTTGTGCTTTCCATTTAACTCTTTTAAGTAGAATATAGCGGGATTTTGGATATCCAATTAGATAATCTCTATATAGTTATTTACCATAAATTAATTTTAATTTATTTCTAACTCCTTATATTGTGCATTCGTTAAGCTTTGTTTTTTTAATTTTTTTTCTACTCATGGTACACAGATTGGTTTTTATTTTTCTTATTTCCTTTAACTACATAAACTCTACAGATTTTACCTCTCTTGTTTTAGGTGATTCCTTTAGAAGTATAATAACATTTTTAAATGTAAATTTGCCTACCAAAGTATATTATCCACCAGTACTTAAATATACCACCAGAACAACAAAAAAATCCCTAATAGTTTAACGCTTTAAAACCTTGCTCAATTCTACATTACTATTGTATAAATTTGTTTTGCAACTTTTGCTATTTTAAATATCTATACCTATGATATTAAAATATCAATATCTTTTATTAATTACATTGTTTATCATCGTATTTGTACTTACCTTCATTTTTATTTTAACAAGTATACTATTTAGATTTTTCTTTTGCTTTTGCAAAAGGATATTTGCAATTAACTAATTGTGTCTCTTATTTTACTTCATTTATAATAATTTTATAAGAGAGTATATTCGTCCATTTTCACACTGCTGATAAAGACATACCAGAGACTGGGCAATTTACAAAAGAAAGAGGTTTAATTGGACTTACGGTTCCACATGGCTGAGAAAGCTTCAAAATCATGACTGAAGGCAAGGAAGAGCCAGTCTCATCTTACATGGATGGCAGCAGGCAGAGAGAAGGCAAAAAGTGGAAACAGCTGATAAAACCACCTTATCTTGTGAGACTTATTAACTACCACAAGAACTGCCCCCATGATTCAATTATCTTCCACCAGGTCCCTCCCACGACACATGGGAATTATGGGAGTACAATTCAAGATGAGATTTTAGTGGAGACACAAAGCCAACCCATATTATTCCAATCCCCTGGCTCCTGCCAAATCTCATGTACTCACATTTCAAAATCAGTCATGCCTTCCCAACGATCCCTTAAAGTCTTAACTTATTTCAGCATTAACTCAAAAGTCAACAGCCCAAAGTTGAGACAAGGCAAGTACCTTCCACCTATGATCCTGTATCATCAAAAGCAAGCTACTTACTTCCTAGATACAATGGTGATACAGATAATGGGTAAATACGACTGATCCAAATGAAAGAAATTGGCCCAAACAAAGGGGCTACAAGCCACATGCAAGTCCAAAATCCAGTGGGACAGTCAAATCTTAAAGCTCCAAAATGATCTCCTTTGACTCCAGGTCTTACATCCATGTCATGCTGATGCAAGAGTTGAGTTCCCATGGTCTTGGGCAGTTCCACCACTGTGACATTGCAGGGTACAGCCCCTCTCTCAGTTGTTTTCATGGGTTGTCATTGAGTGTCTGCAGCATTTCCAGGTGCACAGTTTAAGCTGTCTATGGAGCTACCATTCTGGGATCTGGAGGATGGTGGTCTTCTTCTCACAGCTCCACTATGCAGTGCCCTGGTAGGGACTCTGTGTAGAGGCTCTGTTCCCACCTTTCCCTTTAGCACTGCCCTAGCAGAGGTTCTCCATGAGGGCCCCACCCCTGCAGCAAACCTCTGCCTGGGCATCCAGCATTTCCATACATCTTCTGAAATCTAGGTGGAGGTTCTCAAACCTCAATTCTTGATTTCAGTGCACCTGCAGGCTCAACACCACATGGAATCTACCAAGGCTTTGGGCTTGCACCATCTGAAGCCACAGCCTGAGCTCTACCTTGGCCCCTTGTAGTCATGACTGGAGCGGCTGGGACACAGGGCACCAAATCCCTAGGCTGTACACAGCTGGAGACCTTGGGCCTGGCCCATGAACTACTTTTTCCTCCTAGGCCTCCAGACCTGTGATGGGAGGGGCTACCATGAAGACCTCTGATATGCCCTGGGGACATTTTCCTCATTGTCTTGGGGATTTACATTTGGCTCCTTGTTACTTATACACATTTCTGCAGTGGACTTGTATTTCTCCTCAGAAAATGGGTTTTTATTTTCTATCAGATTGTCAGGCAGCAAATTTTTCAAACTTTTATGCTTTGTTTCTCTTTTAAAAAGGAATGCATTCAACAGCACCAAAGTCACCTCTTGAATGCTTTCCTACTTAGAAATGTTTTCCACCAGCTACTCTAAGTCATTTCTCTAAAGTTCAAAGTTCCACAATTCCCTAGGGCAGGGCAATGCTGCCAATCTCTTTGCTAAAACATAACAAGAGTCATCTTTGCTCCAGTTCTCAAGAAGATCCCCATCTCCATCTGAGTCCATCTCAACCTGGATCTTATTGTCCATATCGCTATCAGCATTTTGGGCAAGCCATTCAAAAAGTCTCTAGGAAGTTTCAATGCTTTCCCCATTTTTGTGTTTTCTGAGCTCTCCAAAATGTTCCAGCAGTTACCCAGTTCCTTTCACCCAGTTCCAAAGTCACTTTCACATTTTCAAGTATCTTCTCAGCAGCTCCCCACTTTACTGGTACCTATTTAATGGATTAATTCATCTTCATGCTGCTGATAAAGACATACCTAAGAGTGGACAATTTACAAAAGAAAGAGGTTTAATTGGACTTATAGTTCCACATGGCTGGGTAAGCCTCACAATCATGGCAGAAGGCAAGGAGGAGCAAGTCCCAGTTTACATGGATGGCAGCAGGCAAAGAGAGAATGAGGACAATGCAAAAGTGGAAACCCCTGATAAAACCATGAGATCTCATGAGATTTATTCACTACCATGATAACAGTATGAGGGAAACTGCTCCCATGATTCAATTATCTTACACCAGGTCCCTCCCACAATACATGGGAATTATGAGAGTACAATTCAAGATGAGAATTGAATGGGGACACAGAGCCAAACCATATCAGAAAGTACAGTTATAAGGTGACATATATTTTTCTTTAGCAGTTTGAAAATTTGAGGGGCTCTCTAGGGCCAACTACCTCAGAAGAATCAATCAAGACATCCTAGCTGATATAGTTTGGATATTTGTCCTCACACAAATCTCATGTTGAATTGTAATCCCCAGTGCTGAAGGTTGAGCTTGGTAGGAGGAGTTTGGCTCATAGGGGCATATCCCTCATGGCTTTATGATGTCTTAGTGATAGTGAATTCTTTTGAGATCTGGTCTTTTAATAGTGTGTGGCACCTACCCCCATTCTCTCTGTCTCTTATCCTGCTTTCGTCATGTTACATGCCTGCTCCCCATTCACCTTCCACCATGAATGTAAGCTTCCTGAAGCCTCCCTAGAAGGCAGATAGATACCAGCACCATACTTCCTATAAAACCTGCAGAACTGTGAGCCAATTAAACCTCTTTTCTTTATAAATTACCTCATCTCAGGTATTTCTTTATAGCAATGCAAGAATGGCCTAATACAGATAATTGGTACCAGGAGTGGGGAATTGCTATAAGGATACCTGAAAATATGAAAGTAACTTTGAACTGGGCAAATGACTGAGTTTGGAAGAGTTTGTAGGGCTCAGAAGAAGATGGAAAGAAGATGAGGGAAAGTTTGGAACTTCTTAGAGACTTAGTGACTGAAATGCTGATAGTGATATAGACAGTGAAGTCTGGGTTGATAAAGTCTGAGATGAAAATGAGGAAATTGGAAACTGGAGCAAAGTTCATGTGTTCTATACTTAGCAAAGAGCTGAGCTGCACTAAAAAAAATGACTAAAATTCGAATTTATATTATATTTAAAAAGGAAGTAGAACATAAAAGTTTCAAACATTTGCAGCCTTGCCATGTGTCAGAGAAAGAAAAAGCTTTTTTGGCAGAGGAATCCAAGCGGGCTGCAGAGCAGCAACTTGCTAGAGAAATTTGCATAACTAAAAAAGATGCAAGTGTTAATAGCAAATAGAATGGGGAAATGGTCTCCAAGGCTTTTCAGAGGCTTTCACAGCAGCCCCTTCCATCACAGACCCATAGGCCTAGAAGGAAATAATGGTTTCATATGTTAGGCCAAGGACCCTGCTGTCCTAGGCAGCGTCAGGACACTGCTTCCAATATCCCAGCCATTCTGGTGCCAGCCTCAGATCAAAGGGCCAGAGTTACAGCTTGGGTTGCCACTCTGGAGGGCATAAGTCATAAGCCTTGGCAGTTTCTTTTTATTGTTAAGCCTGCAGGTGCACAGAATGCAAAAGTGATAGATTCCTGGCAAAGCATCTGCCTAGATTTCAAAGGATATATAGAAAAGCCTGGGTGCCCAGTTAGAAACCTGCTGCAGGGATAGAGTCACCACAGAGAACTTCTACTAGGGAAGGGCCAAGGGGAATTGTAGAGTTGAATCCCTCACACAGAGTCCCCAATGGGGAACTGTGTGGATCTGGGAGAAATGGATCAATACCCTCTAGACCCAAGAATGGTAGACCCACCAGCACCTTTCACCCTGAACCTGTAAAAGCCACAGGGACTCAACAATCTGTGAGAGCAGCCTCAGGCTGAATCCTGCAAAGAAACAGAGGCAGAGTTGCCCAAGACCTTGGGAACCTGTCTCTTGCATCAGTTTACCTTGGATGTGGGACATGGAGTTAAAGAAGATACTTTGGAGTTTTAAGATGTAATGGCTGCCCTGCTGGGTTTTGAACTTGTATGGGGCCTATAACCCCTTTCTTTTCAGGACACTGAGCATGTTGTCCTCTTCACCCATCATATAGTGAGTTAACTAGACCTTACTCACCATCTTATTGCTGTTTTTTTAGATTAGTGTCATTCTATTTTATTGCTGTTTCTTTGGACTATTTTCAGTATCAGCTTTAGTTCAGTTCTACAAAGAAACATGTTGTAGATAAGATGGCAGAAAATTTATTGAGACAGGAAAAAGGAGAATGCAGAAATCATAGTGTATGCTTGATACCTGTGAAAGAAAAGAGGAAAGAAAGGAAGGTTTAGTAAGAGGAGTTTCGTATTACATTATCATTCCAAGAAAGCTTTGCCCAGTGCTATGGGGCTTCAAGTTAAAGTCAACCATTGGCTAATTTATTCCATTTGGAATGAGAATGCTAACCTAATGCCTATGTTACCATTGCATCTTGTAGCCGACTTGTTTTTTATTTTACAGGTTCATGGGTGGCAGAGATTTGCCTTGTCTCAGATGACACTTTAGACTTTTGATTTAATTCTGGAATGAGTTAAGCCTTTGAGGAACTGTTGGGAAGGCATGATTTTATCATGCAATATGAGAAGGACATAAAATTTGGAAGGGTCCAGGAGTAAAATGATATAGTTTAAATACTTGGGTCCACTCAAATTTCCTGATGAACTGTAGTCCCAGTGCTGGAGGTGGGGCCTGGTGGGAGGTGGTTAGATCATAGGGGTGGATCCCTTATGATTCGGTGCTGACTTTGTGATGGTGAGTTTTCATGCAATCTGATCATTTAAAAGTAAGTGGCACTTCCCCCCTCACTACACTCTCTCTTGATCCTGCTTTTGCCAAATGACATGCCAGGTCTCCTTTCACCTTCTGAATGATTGCGAGCTTTCCAAGGCCTCCCTAGAAGGCAAGCAGATCCCAACACCATGCTTCCTGTAAAGTCTGCAGAACTGTGAACTAATTAAATTTTTTATCTTTATAAATTACTCAGTCTCAGGTATTTCTTTATAGCAATACAAGAATGGCCTAATACAACATCTAATATTTTTCAGGGTCCTGGTTTTCCTAACCAGGGTCCTGACCTTTGACTATGAGATGTGATTTGGCAGAGAAGGCAAATGTCTTTAGAATGCTGCAATTCTATTAAATTTTCAGCCTGCTTCTCAGACTGGTCTGTCCTTTTGCCATAGAAAATAAGTACCCGTTTGTAAGCTTTTAAAAATGGTCCCAGGTTCTAATTATCTCACCTAGGATTTTGATACCATTTTATACTAAGCTTTCAACACTTATTTCTTTGTAGAAATTATTTGTCTCACATCTTTCAAGTTTCTGAATTACCAGACCTGCAAGAGAATTCCCATATGTCAGGACATTTTTCAAGGTCACTACCAAGAAAGTTTTAGCAATTTGTTTGCCACCTTGTTGTGCCAAAAACTATTCATGCCCCACTTGTCACTGAAAAGGTGACTTCTTCACCCATTATATAGTGAGTTAGGTAGACCTTACTCACCATCCTATTGCTGATTCCTTAGACTATTTTCAGTATAGCTTTCGTTCAGTTCTACAAAGAAACATTTACAAATACAGATCAGATGGCAAAAAAGTATTGAGAGAGGAAGCAGGAGAATACAGAAATCCTAGTGTATGTTTGACACCTGTGAAAGGAAAAAGGAAAGAAAGAAAGGTTGAGATGAGGGTTTCATACTACATTATCATTCCAAGAAAGGTTTGGCCAAGCCTATGGAGCTTCAAGGTAAAGTCAGCCATTGAAAGAATCTCCTTCATGAGTCTGTTTTAATACCCTTGTCATAGATATAGATTTATTTATTTACCAGGAGCAGACCAAAATAAAAATGGTTTAAATGCAGCACTAATTATGCCAATCTATATTATTCCCTATAGCAGGGTGTATGAGTGATGCATTTTCGTTGCTAACATACTATCTTTCATTTTACTAGTTTGTAAAATAATATATTTTGAAATAGTAGTTTGCACATTTCTATTGAGTAACAGCTGTCTCTCCTATTCCATTTAGCATTCCATGTTTCAAAACCAGAACCAGTACATAGTGAACTCAGGTAATATCTTTGCAGATAGTTGGTATAGATTCGGTCTTTCTATTACTTTTCATTTCCTATTATTTTGTAAAATAGTATATTTTAAAACAATAGTTTGTACACTTCTGTTGAGTAACAGCTGTCTCTCCTATTCCATTTAGCATTCCATGTTTCAAAACCAGAACCAGTACATAATGAACTCAAGTAATAATATCTTTGTAGCTGGAGACAGTAGTGTGGTGTAGATTCAGTCTTTCTATTTCCTTTCATTTCCCAATAAAGCAACAACCATAGGAGTTATAATTGTGATAAGATTTTCCACCATTTTCTCTCCAAACAATTTTATCTGGGAATTCCAATCCATAGTTTCAATCAGTGAATCTCTACCTTGTCCCTGAGTTTGGGATACTCTTAATATCTCTTAGTTTCTGAGGTCCAAACTTGTTGATTCTTAATCTAGAATTAGAAAGCCTACAACTTCAGTCCTATTACCATATTATGTTTATATATTCATAATACAACACAATGATTTATTTCATCTAAAACAATAGTAAATTTTAGAGATCTTCGAGGCTATGCTATCTGATAATTTCATATGAGTAGAAAGAAAGTGAAATATTCTAATTTGTACTAAAAGTTTAAGAAACATACTTCTGAGACTTGTCTCTGGGAATATGTTAGAATAGATACTCTTAAGAACTCTTCCAATTTGAACAATTATCACAGGAACAGTTTAAGAAATGACTTTTGAAAAGAAAAACATAATCCTGAAATATATACTTCACATCAAAGTTCTCTTTCAACCTGAGTTTCCTAATAATTTCCAATGATATCCAGCATCCATTTTTATGGTAATAGAACTTAAGAAAGAAGAATGAAGTAAAAGTCAGTAACATCAAGAAAAAACCCAGATTAAAGCAGAAAGTCCAATGATCTGATCATTCTGTGTACGAGATAGACATCTAAAGTTAAAGACTGAAAAAAAAAGCAAACTTAACTCAGGAGAAGCTTAAACTTAATGTTCCAGGGAAAAAAATTCTCAATACATAGATATAAAAAATTCAAGGAATGAAATACCATGAGTCTGAGCCAACAGAAGCAGAAAACAATAGCATCTGACCCATATAAGCTTTAATTACTAAAATTATGAGACAGAACAGATTAATCAACTGTATCAAATATTATGGTATATGAAAATCAAGGATGATGGCATAAGCAATGTGAATGATAGTATGAATAACTAATCATACATGAAGCATAACTAATTATGTTGTCTATAAATTAAACTATAATAATTTAAATTTAAAACTCAGTGGATAGAAATCAGAAACATCTGAAGAGTGACTTAGTTACTCCACAAGATAGACCTAAAAAATGTCAAAAATGCCACTCACGAAGAGGTGAAATATATGATAGAAAAATGAAGATATGTGTAATATATTGCAAGAAACTTTAACATAAATTTAATCAGAATTTTAAAATGAAATAATACAATGAAAAGGAAGAGGTTATTTTTAAAAAGAGAACATTAAGAACTTTTGGCTTGATCAAAAACACCAAATCATAGATTGAGGAAGCCCCATAACTTAAAAATTAAAGAAATATATCTCATTAGTATTTCTTGTAGAATAGGTCTGGTAGTGAAAATTTTACTCAGCTTTGCTTTATCTAGGAGTCTAACTCTCCTTCATTTCAGAAACATAACATTTTTGGGTACAGTATTATTGGTTGAAAATTTGTTATTCTCATTACTCTGAATATATCATTCCACTCTCTCCTGATCTTTAAGGTTTCTGCTGAGAAATTATGCTAATTTCATTGTTATACTAATATTGTAATTGCCATGTTTAAACTACATATACCTTTAGTAACATTGAAAGACAAAACTATTAAAATAATAACTACAATGATTTATTAAGAAATAGAACACAGGACCGGGCATGGTAGCTCACGTCTGTAATCCCAACACTTTGGGAGGCTGAAGCAGGTGGATCACCAGATCAGGAGTTCAAGACCAGCTTGGCCAATATGGTGAAACCTCATCTGTACTAAAAATACAAAAACTAGCCGGGCATGCTGGCAGGCACCTGTAATCCCAGCTTCTTGGGAGACTGAGGCAGAAGAATTGCTTGAACCCGGGGGGCAGAGGTTTCAGTGAGCTGAGATCATGCCATTGCACTCTAGCCTGGGTGACAGAGTGAAATTCTGTCTCAAAAAAAAAAAAAAAAAAAATGAGAGAGAACACATAAAATGTACATTGTGACATCAAAAATGTGGAGGCATGTGATCTAATGTGTACAAATATTTTGTGTTTTGTTTTTTCTTTCTTTGTAATCAAAATTAAGTTGATATCAGTTTTAAATATGTGTTATAACTACAGGATACTTTTGTAAGTCTCATAGGAACCACAAAGCCAAAACCTATAAAATGAAAAGCAACAAGTTAAAACATACTACCAGAGAAAATAACTTAACAACAAAAGAAGACAGTAAGAAAGGGAGGAGCTACACAACTAGAAAACAAGTAAGAAAATAACTGCTGAAAGGCCTTACTTATTGTGTTAGGCCAGTTTGTGTCACTATAAAGAAATATATGAAGATGAGTAGTTTATAAAGAAAAGAGGTTTAATTGGCTCACAGTTCCATAGGATGTACATGAAGCACAGTGCTAGCATCTGCCTCTGGTAAGGGCCTCAGGAAGCTTACAATCATGCCATGTCACGTGGCAGGAGAGAGTCGAAGAGAGAGATAGAGGGGGAGGTCCCCGAGTCTTTTAAATAAGCCAGTTTTGTGTGAATTAATTGAGCGAGAACTCACTTATCAGCAAGAGGATGGTGCTAAACCATCCATGAGGATTCCACTCCCGTGATCCAATTAACTCCAACCAGGCCCCACCTCCAACATTGGGAATCACATTTGGAATGTGGAGTAGACAAACATCCAAACCAAATCACCTATCAATAAGAACGTTGAGTATAATTGGACTAAAATCTCTAAGCAAATGACATAGAGTAGATGAATAGATTAAAAACAACACCCAGCTATACACTGCCCACAACAATCTTACTTTACCTATCAAGGCACACACAGGTGAAAGTGAAGGGATGAAGAAAATATATTATATGCAAATATAAACCAAAAAAAGAGAAAGAATAGCTTTACTATGTCAGATAAAATGGAGTTTAAAAAACTGTAAACAGAACATTACATAACGATTAAAGAGTTAGCTTAGCAAGAGAATATTACAACAGTAAATATCTGTGCAACCAATATTGGAGCAGCAAAATACATAAAGAAAATATTAGTAAACCTGAAGAAAGAGAAAGACTGCAAAATAATGGTAGGGTACTTCAACCCACTACTATTGGCAGTGGACAGACCAACCAGATGGAAAATCAAGCAAGAAACATCAGAATTTAAGTATATGCTAGAGAAAATGGACCTAGCAGTCATTAATAGAGCGTTTCATCCAACTGTTGCAGAATATACATTTTTTTCATGAGCACATGGAACATTCTCCAGGATACACCATATATTAGGCCACGAAAAAGTCTCAACTGTTTCCAAAAATAAAAATTATATCAATTATCTTTTCTGACCACAACAGAATAAAACTAGAAATCAATAACTAAAAGAGTCTTTGAAAGTATATGAATATATGGAAATTAAACAACATGTCCCTGAATGGTAAATGACTCAATGAAGACATTAAAACAGAAATTATTAATGAAAAATTCTTGAAACAAATAAAAATGAAAATTCAGATGCCAGAACCTGTGGAATATAGCAAAAGCATTACTAAATTGATGTTTATATTAATGAATTACTTACATCAAAAAAGATAGCCTCCAGATAAATAATCTAAAAATGCACCCCAAAGAATTAGATAAGCAAGACCAAACTAAACCCAAAATTAATAGAAAGAAATAAATAATGAAAATCAGAGAAAAGGATAAATAATGTTTAAACAAAAAATAACATAAAAGATTGGCCGGGCGCAGTGGCTCACGCCTGTAATCCCAGCACTTTGGGAGGCCGAGGCGGGCGGATCACAAGGTCAGGAAATCGAGACCACGGTGAAACCCCGTCTCTACTAAAAAAATACAAAAAATTAGCCGGGAGCGGTTGTGGGCGCCTGTAGTCCCAGCTACTCGGGAGGCTGAGGCAGGAGAATGGCGTGAACCCGGGAGGCGGAGCTTGCAGTGAGCCAAGATCGTGCCACTGCACTCCAGCCTGGGCGACAGAGCGAGACTCCATCTCAAAAAAAAAAAAAAAAAAAAAAAGATCAACAAATGTCTATTTTGAAAAGATTAAGAAGCATTGACAAAATTTTAACTAGAGTGAGAAAAGTAAAACAAAAGATGAAAAATATAACACTACAACTAATACCTGAGAAATAAAAAGAATCATTAGAGACTCTTATGAACAACAATATGCCAACAAACTGGAAAACCTAGAAGAGACGGATAAATTCCTGGACACATTCAGCCTACAAAGAGTGAAGCATAAAGAAGTAGAAAACCTGAACAGACCAATAATGAGTAACGAGAGAAAAACGAAGGACCTGATGGCTTCACAGCTGAATTTTACCAAACATTTAGAGAAGAATTGATTACCAATTTTACTCAAACTACTTCAAAATATTGATAGGGAGAGAAACATTTTTAAACTCATTCTCTGAAGGCAGCATTACCCTGATACTAAAACCAGACAAAGGCACAACAACAACAACAAAAATCACGATGGGTCTTAATATCTCTGATGAATATAGATGCAAGAATCTTCAACAAAATAGTAGCCAATACAATTCAACAACACAATAAAAAAAATTCAGCATGATCAAATGGGATTAATCCCAGTGATGCAAGGATGGTTCAATATAAACAAATCCATAAATGTAATACATCACATCAACAGAATCATGAACAAAAATTATATGGTCATTTAAATAAATTCTGAAAAAATATTTGAAAAAAATTAACATCTCGTCCTGGTAAAAACTTTCAACAAACTGGGTATAGAAGGAACATACTGTAATATGATAAATACCATATATGACAAGCCCACAGCTAATTTCATACTGAAAGGGGAAAAATGGAAAGCCTTTCCACTAACACCTGGAACAAGAAAAGAATGTCCACCTTAACCACTTTTATTAAACATAGTACTGTAACTCCTAAGCAGAGCAATTAGACAAAAGAAACAAATAAAATATCTAAATTAAAAGGGAAGAAGTCAAATTAGCCTTGTTTGCATAATCTTATATTTTAAAAAACCTAAAGACTCCACCAAAAAACCTCTTAGAATTGATAAACAAATTTAGTAAATTTATAGATACAAAATGAACACACAAAAATCAGTACCATTTTAATAAATATTTTTATACATATACCATTTTATACATACACCATACATACACAAAAGTGACCAATCGAAAAAGAAATAAGAAAGCATTCCCACTTACAATAGCCAAAGAGAATTTAAAATACTTAGGAATCAATTTAACCAAAGACATGAAACGTATATACAAGAAACACTATAAAATGCTGATGACATAAATTGAAGAGGACACAAAAAATGGAAAGATATTTCATGCTCATGGATTGGGAGAATTAATATTGTTAAAATGACAATACTACCAAAGCAATTTACAGACTAAGTGAAATCCCTATCAAAATATCAATGACAGTATTTACAGCAATGGAAAAAAAAAAATGATCCTAAAATTCATGTGTATCTTGAATAGACAAAGCAATCCCCAGCAAAAAGAGGAAAACTAGAGAGGGGGGTGGAGTATCACACAAACTGACTTCAAAATAGTCTACAAAGCTACAGTAACCAAATCAACATAATACTGACATAAAAACAGACCCATAGACCACTGGAAGAGATAGAAATCCAGACTACGTCCATGCACTTCCAGCCAACTCATTTTCAACAAAGGCACTAGAAGTATATAATGAGGAAAGAACAGGTTTTTTTTTTTTTCAGTAAATGACGCTGGGAAAACTGGATATCCATATGCAGAAGAATGAAGCTAGTTGCCTATCTCTTACCACATAAAAAAATCAAATCAACATGGATAAAAGACTTAAATCTAAGACCTGAAACTATTAATCTACTGGAAAAAATTATTGGTAAAATGTTCCAGGGCATTGGTTTGTGCAAAGATTTGGGGTATTAGAGCTCAATAACATAGGCAACCAAAGCAAAAATAGACAAATGGAATTATATAAAACTGAAAAGCTTCTATACATGAAAGCAAATAATCAACAAAACAAGGAGAAAACCCACAGAACAGGAAGAAATATTTTCAAACTATTCATCTGACAACAGATTAATAATCAGAATATGTAAAGATTTCAAGCAACTCAATAACAAATAAACAAAGAATGCAGTTAAAAAATGGGAAAAAGATCTGAACAGACATTTCTCAAAAGAAGGTATACAAATGGCCAATAGGCATATAAAAAATGTTCAATATCATTAATCATCAGAGAAATGCAAATCAAAGCTATAATAAGATATCATCTTAACCCAGTTTAAATGGCTTTTATCCAAAGACAGACAGTAATAGATACTGGTGAGGATGTAGAGAAAAGGGAACTCCCATACACTGTTGGTGGGAATGTAAATTAGTACAGTCAAGCAGAGAACAGTATGAAGATTCCTTGAAAAATTAAAATAGAAACACCATATGCTTCAGCAATCCCACTACTGGTTATATATCCAAAAGAAAGAAAATCAACATATCGAGGAGATATCTGCACTCTCATGTTTATTACAGCACTATTCACAGTAGCCAAGATATGGAATCAACCTAACTGTCCACCGATGGATGATAAAATAGTGTTTGATAGATCAATAGGATGGACTACAGCTTGCAATAATATATTGTAAACTATTTTAGCTATTTCAAAATAATTAGAAGAGAATAACCCAAACTATCCTTATTATTAGCAGAGAATGTTTCTAGCATAAAGAACATGCAAATATTTAAGGTGATAGATATCCTAATTACAGTAATTTGATTTTTACAAATTATATGAATGTATTAAATTTTCACTTGTGGCTAGGCATGGTGGCTTATGCCTGTAATCCCAGCACTTAGGGAGGCTGAGGTGGGAGGATTGCTTGAGTCCAGGACTCTGAGGCTGTGGCGAGCTATGACTGCACCATTACACTACAGCCCGGGTGACCAGAGATTCTGTCTCTAAACAAACAAGTAAAATAAAATATAGCACAATTTGAAACAATTTTTATGTGTACCCCAAAATATCTACATCAGTTATGTCTCAATAAAAATAAACAAGATACAAAAACAAACACAATATTATTTTGAACATGAAGAAATGCACATATATTTTAGCACAAATACATATTTGTAAAGCATTATATATGTGTACATGTATAATAATTGCATAAAATAAAATGTGTATGATTTGATACATTAATTATGTATTCAGTTTATTATAATGTCTCAATGTTTATATTGGATTTCTTGACCCAGATATTCCCATGAAATTTAATTTCACCCTGATAAATGTAGCTATTCAAATTACAGTTAAAATTACCTGTTAAAAAAGTTGTCAGGCGCGGTGGCTTACGTCTGTAATCCCAGCACTTTGGGAGGCCGAGGCAGGCAGATCATCTGTGATCGGGAGTTCGAGACCAGCCTGACCAACATGGAGAAACCCCGTCTCTACTAAAAATACAAAATACAAAATTAGCTGGGCATGGTGGCGCATGCCTGTAATTCCAGCTACTCAGGAAGGCTGAGGCAGAAGAATCACTTGAACCCGGGAGGCAGAGGTTGAGGTGAGTCGAGATCGCGCCACTGCACTCCAGCCTGGCTAACGAGAGAAACTCGGTCTCAAAATCAAAAAACAAAAAACAAAAAGCAAAAAAAAAAGAAAAAAGAAAACAAGAAAAAAAGCCAAGGCCATTAATGCTTATATATGAAAGATGGGAATTTTAATGTATATTTTAATTACCTACATATATTGGATTTCTCTTTGATAACTACAAAGAGTAAATAAATATTAAATAAGGTGCAATAGTTGTTGTTAGAAATATCACTAAGTTTAAGACAGAAACTGTGGCATCAAAATCTTTCTCTGTCACAATCAAATGTGTCATATAAAATCTGTCATATAAAATCTCTTAACCTTGTAAAATCATAGTTTATGTTCCTCCTGTAGAAGGAGGGATATTTGTAAAGTTACATATTTGTGATAAGAACAAAATAAGATAATATATCTGAAAGTATATGATATATAGTATATACTAAGACTTAAAAACACCAGTTTTCATTTTATTAAAACTATTGAAATATTAGAGATGGGAGACTTTCAGGGTAAACTTCTGTCTTTGTCAGTTTCAGACTGCTTTTTATATGGGGCACACCTAAAATAATTTTAATATATTTAGCATCCTATCAATTCAAATATATATATATATATATATATATATAACTATATTAAGGAGTAAACTTTGTCCTACATAATCAAACACAACATCTTATATTGTGTAAAAAAAATGTGTTATGAAAAGAGTAGAGCATTCATAAGGTTACTGGAGTCAAAAAGAAAAGTAAAAATCAGAAGTAAGTTAGTATGCAATTAATAAAGACATTTTAATAGATAATACATGGTTATCTTAAGCTGTCATATTGAGCTGTGTTGGTGCTCTCTTTCATCCATCACCCAGTGCTACTCCATACAATTATCCCGTGATACTCTGAAATGTTATTTTATATGATAGAATATTCAGCAAACAATTTGGTGAATGCTGACTTATTATTTTTTGCTTTTTAATTTTTTAAACTTATATTTTAGATTCAGAGATACATGTTCTCTATATATATGTTACATGTGTAAATTGCATGTCATAGGGCGCTGATTTACAAATAAATTTTATCACACAGATAATAGGCATGGTACCCAATAAATTTTTGATCCTCACCCTCCTCCCATAACCCACCTTCAAGTAGGCCCCAGTGTCTGTTCCCTTCTTTGTGTCATATGTCCTTGATGTTTAGCTCCCATTTATAAGTGAGAACACATGGTGTTTTGTTTTTTGTTTCTGTTACTTTAGTTCGCTTAAATAATGGCCTCCAACTTCATTGACACTGCTGCAGAAGGCTGCATACTATTGCGTGGTATATATGTACCACACATGCTTTATCCAGTCTACCATTGATGGGTATTTAGGTTGATTCCATGTCTTTGCTATTATGAATAGTGCTGCAATAAACACACACATGCATACCATTTATGTTACTGATGGGTCCAATTCCGCTGTAAATTCTTTCAGAAATCATCAGACTGCTTTCCACAATGTCTGAAATAATTTGCATTCCCACCAGTAGTGTATAAGTATTCTCTTCTCCACAACCCCAACAATATCTGTTTTACTTTTTAATAATGTCCATTCTGCCTGCTATTAGTGTCTCATTGTGGCTTTAATTTGCATTTCTTCAGTGATTAGTGATGTTGAGCTTTTTTCATATGCTCGTAGGTCACATGTTATGTCTTCTTTTGAAAATTGTCTGTTCATATCCTTTGTCCAAAAAATAAATGGGATAATTTATTTTTTTGTTTGCTGAGTTGTTTAAGTTCTTTATAGATTCTTTATACTAGACCTTTGTCACATGCATAGTTTGCAAATGTTTTTCCCATTCTGTAGGTTGCAGTTGCCTGTTTACTCTGTTGATAGTTTCTTTTGCTGTTCAGAAGTTCATTAGTTTATTAAGTACCATTTACCGATTTTTGTTTTTGTTGCAATTCCTTTCGACATCATCGTCATACAATCTTTGCCAGGGCCTGTGTACACAGTGGTATTTCCTAGGTTAACTTCTAGGGTTTTTATAGTTTTAGGTTTTACATTTAAGTCTTTGTTCCATCTCGAGTTGATTTTTGTATATGGTTTAAGGAAGAGGTTCAGCTTCAATCTCCTGCATGTGGCTAGCCCGTTACCCCAGTACCATTTGTTGAATAGGGAGTCCTTTCTTCATTGCTTGTTTATTGAAGATCAAATGGTTGTAGGTTTAAGGTCTCTATTCTGCTCCATTGGTCTATGCGTGTTTTTTGTTTTGTTTTGTTTCGTTGTTTTTTGTTGTTGTTGTTGTTTTTGTTTTTTTTTTTTTTTTTACCAGTTCCATGCTATTTTGGTTACTGTACCCTTGTAGTATAACCTGAAGTCAGGTAAGGTGATGTCTTCAGCTTTATTCTTTTTGCTTAGCATTGCCTTGGCTATTCAGGCTCTTTTATTGTTTCAAATGAATTGTAAAATACTTTTTTTCTAATTCTGTGAAGAAAGTCATTGGTAGTTTGATAGAAATAATATTGAATCCATAAATTGATTCTTGCAGTATAACCATTTTAATAATATTGACACTTCCTATCCATGAGCATGGAATGTTTATTCATGTATTTGTGTCATCTCTTATTTCTTTGACCAGTGTTCTGTAATTCTCATTGTAGAGATATTTTGCCTCTTTGGTTAGCTGTATCCCTAGGTATTTTATTCTTTTTGTGGCAATCGTGAATGAGATGGTCCGTTCTTGATTTGGCTCTCAGTTTGCATGTTGTTGGTGTGTAAGAGTGCTGTTGATTTTTGTACATTAATTTTGGCATCTAGAAGCTTTGCTGAAGTTGTTTATCAGATCAAAGAGCTTCTGGGCAGAGACTGAGAATCCTATCATCTGCAAACAGAAACGGTTTGAGTTCCTCTCTTCCTATTTGGATGATTTTTTTTTCTCTTGCTTGATTACTTTTGCCAGGATTTCTAGTGCTATATTGAATAAGAGTGATGAGAGAGGGCATCCTTGTCTTGTTCCAGTCTTCAAGGGGAATGTTTCAGCTTTTGTTCATTTAGTAGGATGTTGGATGTGGGTTTGCCCTAATGGCTCTTACTATTTTGAAGTATGTTCCTTAAATTCCTAGTTTGTTGAGGGTTTTTCACATAAAGGGATGTTGAATTTTATTGAAAGCCTATTCTACATCTGTTGAGATAATCATATGGTTTTCATTTTTAGTCCTGTTTATGTGATGAATCACATTTATTGATTTGCATATGTTGAACCAATCAATCTTGCATCAAAGCCACTTGATTATACTAGCTTTTTAATGTGCTGCTGGATTTGATTTGCTAGTATTTTGTTGAGGATTTTGGTATTTATGTTTGTCAAGAATATTGGCCTGAAGTTGTTGTTGTTGTGTCCATGTCAGGTTTTGATAAGGGGATGATGCCAGCCTTCATAGAAAGAGTTGGGGAGGATTCTCTTCTCTTCAATTTTTTGAATAGTTTCTGAAGGAAAGGTATCAGCTTTTCTGTATACATCTGGTAGAATTTGGCTGTGAATGTCCACCTTAACCAGTTTTATTAAACATAGTACTGTAACTCCTAAGCAGAGCAATTAGACAAAAGAAACAAATAAAATATCTAAATTAAAAGGGAAGAAGTCAAATTAGCCTTGTTTGCAGATGACATAATCTTATATTTTAAAAAACCTAAAGACTCCACCAAAAAAACCTCTTAGAATTGATAAACAAATTTAGTAAATTTATAGATACACTACCCTGAAATTGGTAGTAGTATATTAATTCCCTCTATCTCTAATGTTATATTTGGTACTGGCCTGGTGGATTCTATCAGCACAAGTATGTATTTCAATACTCAAGATAGTTATATATATTATTGAAAATGAATAAATTAGCTTTAAGGTTTGGTTATTATTGGTCAAATTTATCAGCATCTCATTACATTAAGAAAAATCATAATTATTATTTTGAGGTCTGTCAAACTTAACAGCAATTTTTCATATTACAAGATTCCATAGCCTTTTAACTTTCAGTTAAGACATGATGCTCACTTTTTATATAATTCTCTGTTGATCTGTGTTTATTTTTATATATAGGAGGATTGTTCAAATCATAGTGATAGCGAGAAATAAATATGGTAATAATTTCCATATTACATTTCGAGTTATACTTTCTACTTAAAATTATGTATCTGAGAACTAAAATTGTACATACTCCATGTCTTTAGTAAATTTTAACTCATGGCATATTGGAAGATTTTTACTTTGTATACCTTAGATAAAGAAACTGGGGCCCTAAAGTTTTTACATATGTAGGGATCATGCAGGAAGATTCTGTCTCATTTGTATGTGGCAGACATCCTCCAGATGTATGTAGTAATATAGGTTAAGATGAAATAAAAGACACAAATGTTAGCCCTTCTCAGGGAGTTCTTACTTGATTCCAATTATTAGAGCAGATTTTGCAATCTAGGCTAAAGATACAAACTCATTTCACATGGGTCAAAAACAGTCACTGAGGTTAATGACTTTTTGTCATTACTAACCTGACTCAAATCTGAACTGGTGACCTAGAAGTAAAAGACTCTGTATGACACAAATCCCCTGATGGCTTTCTCTAATTTATATCTTAAATTTTTTTACTTATAATAAATTATAGCATCAAACTCTTAGAACTGTATGTGAAATCATTTTATAAACCATTTACTTCAAGATGTATTTGTCATATTTAATATGTACCTGTTGTTAATACATATTGTCTTCCAGAATTTCAAAAATGCATATTTTCCTAAATTTTTCCAGGTGGCATTTGCATATCTTTTTCAAATGGTTCTATAGAATTACAATCACTGCTGTCTATAGCAGTCAGATAAATCCAGTCCCTTCTTAAATAATATATACATTGCTTATTGGTTATAATTGACTTTTCCACTAGTGACTGGAGCTGGTTTGTTGCATTTTTAACTGTTGTGTGAAGGCAATTCCTTCATCAGGCAAGTATTATAGGTGTACATTCTGTTAACTCCTGCCAATGCTGCTGGTGATTAAGTTTCATCCAAGTATTTCTCTCAAGTTAAAAACGTAATTTGTTATTGTAGGTATCTTCCAAAGACAATAGAAATGGCTGCTTGGAATTGAGATTTAATTTGTTCATAAAAACAAAAACAAGAAAGAAAGGAATTTGAACAGAGATTATTTCAGACTTAGAAAATCCAGCACCTTCTATTGTGTAATATTTGAGAGGGAATACACAGGTAAGCACCTAATTTAGTTAGTAGAAGCAAATGTAATAGATGCTACCATATATTATTCCTTAAAATATATATTATTCCTTAAACATACATTACATATATCAGGATTGAATAATGCTTCTGTTCTTTCTTGTCCTCCTTCTCTTCCTTTTCCTTCTGTGTACAATAGTGAGTGAAGTGTCATTGCTCTACTGTTGAGATTATTTGAAATAAACAACTTGAAGAGAATAGTTCCCTTATCATTAACAAAGCATAACTTTCCCGGATTCAAGTATTTACAGAAATGTGTGTGTATGTGTGTGTCTGTACACAAGTGTATGTGCTTCTAGGTGTTGGAGACAGAGACAGGTGCTACTGGAGATCGTAATCATTCATTTTTCTAATATCATCAATAAAGCCACGTGCTAGAATATTGTAGGAAAATAAGATTCTCTCTATCCATAGACTAACTTCTCTCTAAAATAAAAATATAAGGCATTGACAGGATTTAATATTTCAAGTTTGCCTTCAAGATTATTAAGCTACTGGAAATTTTGTAAAGCAATTGCAGACATCTACAGTATGTGCATCGCTCTATAAATGAGATTCTTCTTCTTCTTCTTCTTCTTCTTTTTTTTTTTTTTTTTTTTTGAGACAGAGTCTCACTGTGTTGCTGAGGCTGAAGTGCAGTGGCACAATCTCGGCTCACTGCAGCCTCCGCCGCCCAGGTTTAAGTGATTCTCCTCCTTCAGCCTCCTGAGTAACTGGGACTACAGGCACACGCCACCACGCCCAGTTAATTTTTGTATTTTTAGTAGAGATGGGGTTTCACCATGTTGGCCAGGATGGTCTCGATCTCTTGGCTTCGTGATCCACTTGCCTCAGCCTCCCAAAGTGCTAGGATTACAGTCATGAACCACTGCGCCCGGCCAAGATTCTGCTTTTTGAAAATTTTAGGGCCATTAAGAGATAAAAACTAAACCACAGTCACGACAGCAACAAAAAATGTAAATACTAATATCATACTTCCATATGCATATCTATATTCTGATGTACAGTGAAACAAAATTATGAGTTAGTCTACCTCATTTTTTGGCAACAGTTTACATTTATGTCCATATCTGGTCTTAAAAATTGGATATCCAAAAGAGCAGAGGCTCCTTATTGAAATTAGTCAACCTGCTTCCATGTATTCCATTATATTAAAAACTGGTAATCTTGTTTTGTATGTACAATGCTATAAAATCTATACTGTATGATGTAAATTGCTGGACATTCTCTTAAGAACTTTGGTATATAGAAATAAATCTTGCCTTCATAGAGCAAACCAAAGATATTCCATCTTAGGCATGTGGAGAAAAAAATTGGATGAGCTCAGAGAAAAAATATAGCCTTATTATACTTGGGCACCTCAGGGCTAAAGTTGACTGAATCAGAAAGGGATATCTTTATTCTGGTGAAAATAATAAATATTTAATTAGGTTGAAGGGAAGCACTAGCAATCAGCAGAGTAGATTGACAGTTGGGATTCTGTCAGAAGATTGTCAAGTACTATATTACTCAAGAGTGACATGAAATCAAGAACTGAATGACAGTAGTTGACAGAAATGTAATTCTCAAGAAACATATCTTTAAATCTCTAATTAAGCATGATGGCAAGCATAAGCAAGGATAGCCTACTGAGAAACAAGGAATATGTGTTCTCATTCCAACTTTATCTTTTTTAGGGCTACTTACATAAGTTAATAGAACTTTGTGAAATGAGGTAGATGCTTATATGTGCTTTGTAAAAGCTTTAAATTGATAGAATTTTCTGGCCAAAAATCTGATAATCACCTGTTTTACAATTCATTTGTGTAGTGTAATTGTTAAATCGACGAAATGTGTAAACTGAAAGAAGAAAAGAAAGTAATATTCACTGAAATCAAGAATGTTGTATTTTAAAAGTGTCTAAGACATTATATCTAATATAAAATTGCTGCTGAGACTACTACTAACACTATTACTATTAGGATTATTATTCTTTCTTCGTCACAATAAACCACTGAGACTGGCATCATCTTCATTTTATAGAAAAGTAAATGGAAAAAATGGAAGTTAGTGACAACAAAGGCATGCCATTGCTACATTCATTCATTTAGTGGTTGTGTATTTGCTGTGCCTGAAATTATCCTTTAAAAGTTATATTCTTACTTGTTAAATAAAATAATCACTAGTGAGTTTTCAGAGGATATTTAGAATGTTTGCTTCTTATATTTGGAATCAGAAGATTGTTTTAAAAACCATAAACACCTTTTATGCTAGATTTAGTAATATAAGGTTTTAAGGCTATGAGTTTCTCTTGAGCACGTCATTAACTTGCATTACCTATTCAAATAAATAAACTTAGAAAAAGAGAACAATAAGAAGAGTTGAAGAAAAAAATGAATTAACTTGTTAAATTCATTAAATAACTTTCTCAGAGAAAAATTAATAAAATATTTATGAAGATGAGAGAAAATGTAAATAAGATTAAAACTATCAAAGGAATAACTATATATCATGATGTGTACATTAAATATGTACAGCACTTTAACTCTTAATGTGACTTTCATAAAGAGGTTTAAAAAATAAAAAAGAAACACAGGCACAGAAGCAAGATAAATGTTTGAAATTCCAAGAGAATAATTTGCCAAATTGAATGAAAATATATTTGACTACTTGAAAAATATGAATAATTAACTAAAAAACTATCATTCACAATTTGTCAAAAGAGATAAAACTAAAATTGAATACCGAAGAGTACACAATTAATCCTAAAACGGCAGGAAAGAGAAAAAAAAGGAACAAAGAATCGATAGTCCTGTTAAGAAACAAATAAAAAGATGATTATATAACATAAGAATCACCAGTCACATTAATGTAAATATTCTAGGAAAAGTTCAAATAAGATTAGATAAGAGAATATCCAATTATAGGTGTAAAAATGCTTTTAATATAAGCACACAGGTTAGAAAAGAGTTTAAAATTACATATATATATAATCTTGTACAAATTAGTATTGTTCGTTAATTTTGTATAAATATATAAACCATACATATATACATACATAATATACCTATATATAGGTGTGTATATATATACCTATATATAGGTCTGTATATATATACATACATATATACACACACACATATATACACACAACTATATATAGGTGTATATATAGTTTTAAAACACCTATATATAGGTTTAAAATACCTATATATTAATACCTATATATAAAATACCTAAAATACCTATATATAAGTTTAAAATATATATAGGTATTTTAAAGCTATTTTTATATATATATATATATATGTCTTTTAAAGGTATATATAGAGAGGTATTTTAAAACTTTACATAGAAGTAAAGGCCATAGAAGAGTTATTCTACAAAAGTTCAACAATTGGACCTTGGGCTATGGTATAGGGGGAAACAACAACATCCCCCATTAACATACACACTACAATTCTTAAGAAAATAATAACAAACCAAACTGATCAATACCTAATAATGTTAATACATCATAGATAATTGGGCTTATCAAAGTCATGCCAGTTTGGTTTAACATTTAAAACTCAATCAATGTGATTCACCATTTATTCCTAATAAAGATCATATGTATGAAGATCTACATCAATAAAGAAAAGCATTTAAAAAATGTATCATTCATTCATGACTAAATATGCACATGCAAAACAAAAGAGACAGTAACTAAAAATGGGGGGGGGGCACTTCCCCTACCTAGTAAAGTAATCTTTGAAAAAGAAAAATCTTTAGCCATCATTACACTTAATGCTGAAGAACAGAATTTATTATCTGTAATATCAGCAACAAGGCAAGGATATATGCTGTCATGACTTTGCTTCCCTATTGTATGGAGGGCATGGTCAGAGAAATAAGGCAAGAAAACGATTAAAGTCTAAATGATTTGAAAGGAAAAGAAACAAAACTTTCTTTACTCACAGATGATACAAAATATGCATAGAAATCCTAAGATACTAGAACTTATAAATAAATTTCTAGATCATAGTATATAAGGTTAATATAAAAAATTTCTGTACACTAGTAACAAATAACAAAAATAAATTTTTAATTACTATATACAATATCTTGACCAACATGAAATAGTTAAAATCAATTTAACAAAACATGTTCAAGACCATTTCACTGAAATCTACAAAATGTCACTACAAGCTACTTAATAAAATAAAAATAAGATGGACACATATATCCATTTAATGGGATGGAAAGTTCTATGTTGTTATGATGTTAATTCCACTAAAATTGATCTATGGATCTGATAAGATTTCATTCAAATTCTCAGAATTAATATGGTGACTCATGAAAAGAACCTCAACTACCCAAAACAATTTTTTAAATAAAAGATAATGTTGGAGGACTTCTAATAATTGATTTAAAGACATACCTTAAATCTACACTGATCAAGTGAATCTTGTATTAGGAGAGACATATAGATCAATGGAATAGAATAAAGAGTACAGAAATTAGGTCAGGCATGTATTCTTAAATATTTTTGAAAAAGGCACCAAAGTCGTTATGTGGGGAAAGTGCTTTTCAAAAAATGATGTAGATGAACAGGATCTTTTGCTAAAAAATAAACTTTGACTTTACACTCATACCATACTTGTTATTTGATCCCAAATATCCTCTCCTTGGTACCTACAAAAAAGCCATGAAAACATATAACCATAGGGAGATATGTAAAAGAATGCCTATAGAAACTTCATTCATAGTAGCCAAGAATGGTAAACAACCCAAATGTCCATCAACATATGAAAAGAAAAAAATCATGGAATATCTATACAATGCCATGCATTACATCACAAAAATGACATAAGCTGCTAATACACGTAAAAATATAGATGGAGCTCAAACATACTGAAAAAAATAAAACCATGCACAAAAGACTGGAAACTGTAGATTTCCACTTTTTTTTATATTCATGAGTAAGTAAAATTAATTCCCAGTTATAAAAAGCAAATCAGTGATAGTCTGTGGCCACAACTGAGGGGTATGAGAAAACTTTTTGGGGCGATAGAAATACTACATTTTTTCATTATGGTGATGGTTACAAAAGCGTACACCTTTGTCAAAACATAACAAAATGGGTGAATTTTACTATGTGTAATTACAACTCAAAAGGTTGCTTAAAAATTGATGATGTATGTGAGGGCAGTAGTCAATTTTGGAGTGATGTATTGGGTAGGTGAGATGTGTTGAGGTATAGTGAACAAGTTGAGGGGTTTGGATTTAGAAAGAAGCACATTTTCTCTATGATAAGCACAAAGATGTCAGAGTAAGGAGGTATGGTTAAAGGGAAACTAAGTTTTTCAAAATTACTTGTTTTCTCAATGAAAGATGAGATGGACTTTGATGTAGAAGTACAGGAAGACTGAGAAAAGGAGATACAGAAAAGAATAGGAATATGATTTAACAAGAGAAATATGAAGTAGCAACCAGAACCAATGGTCCACATTAAGCGTGGGGTCATTAAATCAGTCGGCTGTTTGTATGTTTTCTATAGCCACGTTGAACCGCTTTTAGAGAATTTTGGAGTAGGGAGACATTGAAAAATAACCTGAGTTTAATGTGAATTGATTTATTGTTTATTTATGTGTTTAGTCAGGTGAGTAAACAGAACAAAGAGAGAGGATTGGCTTTACAAAGAAGCAGAATTTATCTTTGCTTCTTTATCAGCAAAAATGAGGGCAGGGCATGATGGCTGATGTCTGTAATCCCAGAAATTTGGGAAACTGAGACAGGAGGATCGCTTGAGCCCAGGAGTTCCAGACAAGCTTGGGCAACATGGGGAAATCCTATCTCTACAAAAAAAAAAAATTAAAAAATGTGGTGGAGGAATCGCTTGAGCCTGGGAGGTTGAGGCTGCAGTGAGCTGTGATCATGCCACTGCACTCCTTCCTGGTGACAGGAGTGAGATCCTGTCTCAAAAAAAGAAAATAAAAATTGAATATAAACATAGGATTGATTATAATCATAAGCAAAGAACCATACTATCAAACTAGCTAAGCAAGGAAATAGTAGAATAAAAGGAGTGATCAAACAGTAAAAAATTGTCAGGGCCAATAGATCCATGCAGTCCACCTGAAAAATTAGCAAAAGTAGTTTTAAAATATAGGAGATAAAACACAGCAGAATAATTGAATTTGAAAAATATAAAAAGACAAGGTTAATTACAGCTGTGATCAGGGATTAGTGCAGGGTTGTGGCTCCAATACCAACAGGCTGGATGAACAAGTAACCCATCCCCTCTGTACCTCAGTTGGTTCATCTTCCCATCTATCTCTGTCACTCAGATCTTCCTGTTATAAGCATAATAATTGTACCTAAATCTTAGGTCTGTTTGTATGGATAAATGAGGCAAAGAATATAGGTCACTCTTATATTGTCAAGTAACTTGTCAATTCTTTGTAAGTTTGCTTTTTAAAAAAATATTTTCTCCTTGCTGCCTCCTCTCTCATATTGTCCTCCTTCTTCTTAATACTAGTATTAGTATCCTTGGATATTACGAGGGCCATTGCTACTATTTTCTATCACAATTCTGCTACTCTTTTATATTACTTAAAATTTTGCAGCATTTCTACTAAATTTATAATATACATCAATGCCTAGTTCCAAAAATTACATGCTAAAAACAAAGATTTCCTAGTGAATTATGTTGTACTGTGATTATATAAATGGTATTGCCCCAGTAATGACTTACCAGAATTTTACACACGAAACAGTACACACGTTTGGGAGAAAGTAAATGTATTCCTATTGGTTTAGCACTCTGCAATTGCTCATTTATTAGCATTGCCATATGTGTACTACATTTACATAGGGAAGATTGTTTTTACAACCAAGAAAACAGCACATATTAATGAAGAATGATAAGCGATATGGATTAGTATATATTATGGATTAATAATTGTCATTCTTGTTAACACAGTAGTCACCAAATTATAGCAATATTATTCAATATTCTTAAAGAAATATTTGAAACACACTGCAAATATCTGGGATATTATAAAGTTTTTCCAGTGCTAACTCTTTCAATCAAAAACTACAAGGTAATAGATATCTTTTCAATTGACCTCCATTCATGAACTGGATGCTCAGTGATAAATGTTGGCAGAGTCTATGTATTAGGCAAGATATTAGCATAAGACTATATATGTAAAATAATTTAACGTTGCAAATTTAACAAGGTAGCAAAGATCATTTAATATAGCAAAGATTTAAGGAGGTATGTTCAGGAATAAGTTATCAATAAGTATTTAGGTGCAATAGCAGGGAACCTTTGGAATCCTAGGTCTGAAGTGTCAAAGGAAAGATCATTTCATAAGAACCCAGTTGAAAGGTGATGGTTGAGATAGGCACTTCCAAACAGGAGTTATAAATGTAGAAGAACACAGCAATTGGCAAAATAGTGTTGAGATAATTAGGGGGAAAATATTGTAAAATCCCTGGGTTCTCTTTCCCGCTACCCTGTGCTTTCCTGTGAACATCTTCCATCTGTCAAATCCAACAAGAGACCAAAGTGTGAGACACTCCATGAGATGGATTCTGTAGTTGTCACTTCCAGCACAGCAGAATGAGGCAGAGAAGGCAGAGGATGCTTCTGGGGGAAGCGAACAAACAAAAGACACATTAAACCAATAATAATGTTTCAGTGCTCAAAGGTGGCATGCACATAATTTTTCAAAGCAAGGCTATATTCTCATCATCTTTTACCAATGTTATCCTGACAAATGCTACTGCTACTTTTATTTGACAAAAATGTATATGTCAAAACTGGCTTATAAATGACTCTGCACGACAGCCTTAACCTAGGAAGAGTGTCTATGATAGAGAGTATTCATGACTTAATACATTTAGTTGTTACTTGTTTGTCAGTGTTTAATGGACTCACTAGATGCAAAGGAAAAGCAAAGTTGAGGATTGGTCAAAGTTATCGGGGAAGGCTAATTTTAACATAGCCTCAATGAGTGAAAATCTCAAAATGCATATAAATGCTCATCCAAAGTTCCCTATTAAAAAGATATTCTGTACAATCAGTTGGGCAGCATGATGAGTCTGTGTGTATCGGTCCTCCACCTTCTCTGTGCCACACAGTGTGCTGTTTACTTTGCTCATGTATAAAGCAGGCATGGTGTAAGATTAGAAGCTATACATAGTGTGGGCAGCATAGATTCCCCCAGTCAAGTCCTTCATTTTCAGCCTGCAATTTCCTCATAACAGCAACCAATCCTGTTCTTGGATGTGGTACTATGCAGAAAGGAAAACTCTTATGCAGACATAAATCCCTGTAGAGCCATTACATTATGTTTGTCCCAGCAACTCATTCTTACAAAATAATTACTTATATAAGTTTGAATTTTGTTTCTCTGGCCTTCATGATTTTTCTAAAATCACCATTTGAGTACATTACACACTATCAATACATTTCACTCTATATTAATTTCAGCCAAAAGAGTCATTTACCAGGCAAAGAAAGGAATCCATGAACTGATATATGTGGGATTCGCAGGTTCAATCCCAACACAGATTGACTAAGGAATTGATAGAACAAGCTATAGACAATTTTTATATGGTACTGCTAGAGAAAGATTACATTATAAACTGAGTTATTATTTTGAAAATGAGTTATGTGTTTCTAACCAGTTACCAACATACACAGTTTTCTTTCCTATAAGTTACATATAGGTGTTCAGGAATCACAGAGTAAAATGAGTACCCCTTATCACTAATGATATACTCAAAAATTGCTTCTTGCCTGTTTCAAGAAGAAATTGGTATTGATTTCTTGATTTTTCTGGTCTTGTTGGGTCTGGAAGTTTTAGTGTCCAAGAGGAAACTTGCAGTGCTTGCTCCCAGTTATAGTAGACCGATTCATGTAAGGAAGTCAGATGCAAAATTTGACACACAGATGCTTCACCCCAGGAAATTAAAATGCCACATCTGAAGTTTTGAAGAATATAATTCCATGTATCATGTTTAAATGATGTCAAGATAAAAATTAAATTAGTTTAATTGTAAGCTAAATGTAACTGCAGGATAGTTTGTTCAAATGACAGTTATAAACAGTGGTAGGTATGACTTCAATGAGTCTTCACTAAAAAATGTGAAAATAAGACTCAACAGTCATTCTTCGCATGCTTTGTACATTTATTTGAGAAATTAATAAATTCCAGATAAAACCAAGAATTACTGGGACACATACTCTATACAATATAATATTTAGGTTGAATACAATATCTCTGTACATAAGAAATGTAAGTATTTGATTTATTTTAATTATTTTTCATCAATTAGACAAGAAATATATTATTCTGCACTTACCTTTGTCTTCTTCATTTTAATACCAATACCTTCAGTCATTATATTATACCTGTTATATTATCAACTCAGTTCACTTAAGAAGCAATTTAGCTGTGCATTATGTGATATTACACAATAATACTTGATTTAAGGTATATATAGAGATAGACTTATAAATATATAATTTTAGTTCAAGTGAGACACAAGTTAACAACATTATAAACAAAGCTACAGAAGCAGCTCCTATAAGCAATGAAGAGTCATGGAAATATTTTAAATAAGTCAACATAAGGTACAATTTACCTTTGGAAATATCATCCTGCCAGTAATGTGGACTCTGAGTAAGAGGGGTATAATGATGGATGCTGTAAAGTACTGTGTAGATTCTAGGATTTTACCCTTTTTACAAATAAGACGAGATGCCTGGGTCAGTAGCAAATAACTTTATTACTCTCGGCAAAAATGAGGGCCCAGAACTTCAAGTTCATTTGTATTGGTTCCCTATGCCCCCTCTTCCCAGCCCGTGTCCCATGAGGTCTACAGAAAACTATTATGGATAGCTGCACACACTGACTTGCATTACAGGAGAGAAATATTGAGCCAGAGAGATTCACAATGTTTATGGTAACTGGGAAAAAGCTAGCTCATCTCTCAAATACAACCTTGAGAAATCGCCTAAGAGTTGTCAGAGCCTTGCAATTTTGGCGTAACTAGCAAAAACATGCAGGCATGCTCAGAACCCCTGGCAGATTATGTCTCTCAGCAGAGTAGGAGGACAGTTGGAACTTACTGGTTTGTTCCTGAACCAGGACAACAATGCTGAGCAGAAGGATAATGAGAACACTGTCAAGAAGACAAATATTAAGACTACGTATTAATATATAAATATTACATATACAATTTACTTAGGGGTATATTTATATAAGCATTTATATTTATATTTTGTATATATAGTAAATACACACATACATAAACATTCATATGTGTGTATGAGTGTGCATGTTCACCTGTGTTTAAATCTTGTGTCTTAACATCTCAGATAAAGAAACAGAATTTGAGCTTAAAATCCCTTGAATCTGAAGCTAGTTTTCTTCTGTTCTAAATAGAAAAGTTTTGCAGCGAGTATTAGAAATATGAAAAGAAAACAAATGTCAGTAGTAATTAATGATGAATTGAATATAAACAGTAACAGAAAGTGAGACATTGAGAATTATATTGTCATTAATTTATATTGATAACATTTAACTAAAAAGTTTTTGTTTGTTTTTTTACAAGCATTTATTAAGGATTTTAATTTTGGCCTGTTAAGTTTTTAGATTTCAAAGAGAAAACTGAATGTTTGTGTATTCATTTAATAGGATTTATAGAGCTCAAAACAGCTGACATCACCGAATATTAACATAAAAAAGTCATTAATATATGCTATTGTACTCTGTGATTATTCATCTAATCTTTTATTAGAAAATATGATTCTCTTGAAATCTTATCCTTTTTCATCATTTGCACAGCAAAAACTAACGTTAGAATCTTTTTTCTCTATTACTTTACCCAATTAGCTAAAATTTGCTGGAAAAAAATTAATCAATATTGCAGATTTGTGCCAATAAAAATCATCTCCAACTTCTGCTCGCCTGCCTCACACTCATCCTTAGGCTTACAATTCTATTAGTGCTTGTGCATTTTCCATCCCTGACTCTTCCTGAATGTCATTACCCCTGTGTCTGTCCTACTTATTTAATTCCTATTTGTTTCACTTTTAGCAAATAAATTGAATTTCTATTTTTACAATTAAATTGATATTTTTTTACTGACTTTCTCTAACTTCTATTTTTTTCATAGGAAATATTTTCCAAAATTCCAAGATCCTCCTTTTTTGCATTTCTGAAGATGAAGGTGGTTGGGCACCGTGCTTCACGCCTTTAATTCCAGCACTTTGGGAGGCCAAAGGGGGAGGATCACCTGAGGTCAGGAGTTCGAGACCAGCCTAGCCAACATAGCGAAACCCTGTATCTACTAAAAATACAAAAATTAGCCGGGCATGGTGGGGGGCACCTGTAATCCCAGCCACTAGGGAGTCTGAGGCAGGAGAATCACTTGAACCCAGGAGGCGGAGGTTGCAGTGAGCTGAGACTTCCCCACTGCACTCCAGCCTGGGTGACAGAGTGAGACTGTCTTAAAAAAAAAAAAAGAGAGAGAGAGAAGCAGCAGCAGCAGCAGTGGAGGAAGAGGAAGAAGGTGTCTTTTCTAATTTTTTAGTTTTATAGGTAAAATCATTTATTTTTGCCCTTGGTCTCATTTCTTCTTGCCTCTTCTAAAACCTTCTTATCAATATCAATTATTTCATCGATTAAGCTATATTGCTATTTTCTTTTCAACTAGAAACTTGTTTACCTCGCTTACTGAGTCAAAAACAATTCCTACATACCCTTTTGTTAACGTTTTCAATTTTTCACCTATACCTCTTGAGAATAATGTTCATTTCCCAGATACAACACTACATAATTTATTTGCTCCTCAACTCAATGCAGTCTGACTGTTGAATTACCAGTCTACTAAAACTGTTCTTCTACGGACATCAATAACATTTTCCCCCACACTGTCCCAATCCTACAGTTGCACTTCCGTTATTTTTAACTTCATCACTCTGTAGCAGTTATCAATGATGAAAACATTTTCTTGATACTGCCTTCTACTTGACTTTCATGACACCACACATTCTCGATTTATTGTTAACATTTCTGATCATTTCTTCTCTGTGTCTTTCTTGGGCTCTCTTCTCTGACAAGTCTTGGTCCTCTTCTTAATCCACACACTCCCTCTGGGTGACTGAATCTATCACAATGGCTTCAAATATGTTTTATATACAGAATTCCCAAGAATATGTTTCAAGCCTGCAGACTGTTTTCTGAGCTTCGAAAACCAAAAGTTTATTGGTTATTTCCTTTTGGATTCTCTATAAAAGCCACAAATTCAGAAGGCCCAAAGATGTCGTATCTTCCTTTCACATCTTCTCTTCCCTCATAAAATCTTATACAGGCCTCATTTCATTTTTTGTCACTGCCTTGCAGTGAGTAGAGCAAGGTAGGAACTTTGGAGTCATCCTTTTCTCTGCTATTTCCTCGCATTCATACCCTCTCTTCTTTGAAGCTCCCAGCCCTTCCACTGTCCTAGTTCAGGCACTCATTTCTTGCTTTAAATCATGCAGCAGCTTCTGAATTAATTTTTGATATACAATCAAATGATAGGTGTAATGATAGGTGTAATGATAGGTGTCAACTTGACTGGACTGATGGATGCCTGGAAGGCTGGTTCATTCGTCCATTTTCATACTGCTATGAAGAAATACCTGAGACTGGGTAATTTACAAAGAAAAAGAGGTTTAATGGACTCACAGTTTTACATGGCTGGCGAGGCCTCACAATCATGGTGGAAGGTGAAGGAGGACGAAAGGCATGTGTTACACGGGCAAGCAAGAAAGCTTGTGCAGGGGAACTCCCCTTTTATAAAACTATCAGATCTTGTGAGACTTGTGTACTATCATAACAGCATGAGAAAACCCATCCCTATGATTCAATTACCTCCCACCTGGTCCCTCCCACCAAACATGGGGATTATGGGAGTTACAGTTCAAGATGAGATTTGGTTGGAGACACAGCCAAACCATAACCACTGGTTAAGTGTTGTTTTGGGGTGTGTCTGTGAGGGCTTTGCCAGAGAAGACTGACATTTGAGTCCGTGGACTGGGAGAGACAGACTCACCATTGAGGATGATGTAGGAGGGCACCATCCAATCAGCTGCCAGTGAGGCTGGAACAAAGCTGCTGGAAGAAGGGCTAAGCAGCTTGACTACACTTCCCTTCAGTATTTAAATCCTTGCTACTTTGGCCCCTCATGCCGTGATTCATCAAACCGAACTGCTTGTATTCTTGATTCCCTATTTGTCTCATGACCTCACTACCTCTCTTCTAAGAATGCTTCAATGTTTCCCACCAAGAACAGGATAGGATTCAGACTCTAACACGTCACGGTGAGTAGTTAGCCCTCTGACTATGCTTTTCTTTAGAATTTAAATTCCTGCTGCTTTGGCCTCTTATGTCGTGACTCATCAAAATGAGTTGCTTATATATCTTGAGCCCCTCTTTGTCTCATGTTTTTCTCGTAATGGCTCCCTCCTTTTTATTCATTAAGTCCCAGCTCTCATGATTTTGGAAGCAATCTCCAACTTTTTCTTTCTAGTTTGGTTAAAAGTATTTTTCTGTTGTTTGATACCATTCTGAGCCCTTTGCTGTCACTGGTAAAAGCACTTTAAGTGTCCTACATTATTCCACAATTATGTTATCCAATATCAGATCTGTGGTCACCAATGTGTTGTACACACTCCCACAGAGCACACAGTTATCTATTTGTAGGTGAACAATACATAGAATTTTCTCTTTATTTTGCTTTTGTCTGTTGTTGCCTAGTTCATTTTTGTTTTACTAAAGTGTGTGTAATTTGTTAATATAAGGCACTGTATATATTTTGTAACTAAATTAACATATACAGATTAGAAACATGAGCTCAAAATCTCTCTGATAGGAGTATGATATCAATGTATTTTGGAGCCCTCTGCCCTCTTTAACCACATTTTTCATGAGACAAGAGCTGTGATACTTTCAACTTGGTAATCCGATTCCCAGGCTGGAGAGATTTCTGTTATCGAAGCCAGTGTCTCTTAAACTGCTGTCTGTAGGTTACTTGGGAAAGATTTCCCTAATCTCCTGGTTAAAAATTAAACTTTTGGGGCCTTCTGATTTGAAAACTGTGATTGTGTAGATTACATTTTTTTTTAACCACCAGTCTAATATCCTTATGATAATGACATTTAAAATCCCTCACTAGTTGTAAACATTCAACACACCCTTATGTGAAAGTAAAAGTTTGAATATGCAGGGGAATTAATATAGCATGACATAGTGCTATGACTGGCTGCACGGGCAGGCTCAGACTGCAGAGGGTCGGGGAGAATTAAACAGCCTAGGAGGTATTAATATTTTCTAAAGTTTCTAAGTGAAACTGTGGTTGAGTTTCTCTGTAGGAGTCAGTGCCTTAGTAAATTATTTTTCATGGTACTCATATAACAGAAAACACATATTGAAATAAAACTTGAAATATTAAAAAATGTGCAATATATATTATAATTAACCATTATTATCCACTCTAAAATCCTCACCCAAGAAAGAATTAGTGAAAGATTTTATGTGGCACACTGCATTTGCTCCTACAGAGATGCAAGGGAAGTTGTCCAATGAAATCTTGCACTTCCAAGAGTCTTCACAGACAAGGTCTTGGATCGATATCACTTGGAGCTACCAATTAATCCCAGCTTGATTAAAATTTAAAATATGGGAGAGAACACAGTGCTAGTGTGACACTAAAATCAATGTCTTTATTGATGTGAAAACAAGGAAAGTGAAGTTGGCATTATTTGCTCCTTCTTTGGACTTTCGTAGAGCAGGATTAAAAGTTCTTTGCGAGTGCATTATCTCCTCTGATTTTCACATATGTCTCAAAATATGTTCTCCTTGCAGAAATAGATACTTTACAGTCTGAAATAGAGTTTACAATCTGAATTAGAAAGGTAACTTTCAGATGAAGGGTTCAGAGAGCATTCAATATGTTGGATGTTTCTGTTATATGAGTTCAGTATCAGTCATGATCCAACCAGGAAATCAAAACCATCTCAAACATTTAAAACAGAAGGAATTAAAGTTTTCACATTGTTGACATAGGTAATGTACTGGAACATTTTATTTCTTTTGATTTTCGGCATGTATTTTCTTCTATCCGTATGTTACTACCATTTAATGTATTTATGTCTTCACCTTCATAAAAAGAAAATAATAGTAATCTTACCCTCTCCTCAAAGAATGGGTACACAAATTCCTATTAGTCTTTGCACTCATCTCAGATCAGAATTCCCTGAGAATGAGCAACCCAGTCCTTCAGGTTGTAACTTGCCTCCTTAAGATTTGGTCAGGTTCTTTAGAGGTAGGAAAACCCAGTACTTCATGCTGGATATGTCTGAGCTCATAGTTTGTCTGCCATTATTGGGTTTCTATGGTCTTCTATCATCCTTTGCTAATGAAAATTGAACTAAAAAAAAAAAATTAGGGGATTTAGACATAGTCTCCCGTGTTCTATTGTGTAACAGCAATATAATCTCCACCTGAAGAAATTATGGGGATTAATCTCAGCTGGAAGTGTAATTTTTTTCTTTGCCTATTGGCTTAGCGGTGTAGGGAGCCAAATACATCCTAGTGGTCATGTTTTGTTTTAATTATCTGAGGCCATTTTTGTGTCCTCCACTGGAGGCATTTTGCCCTTGGGAACGTCAAATCAGCAAAGCATCTAGTTTCAGAGATGAAAAGCAATAATGAAAGAGGGTCTATTCTTATTTGGCCCCTTCACTTTGATATAAATACCTCTGCTTCAAACAACAGGCTTTTTTTTTTTTTTTGCTTTCCTAATTGGACCCTGTTGGAAACACTGAGGATGCCCATTCCAACTATAGACTGAGGAAATGGGGAAATAGCCACTAGATGGGAGTGTGTACCCACTGGACCCACTATACACACATTCACACCAAACATCCATTTATCTAATACTCTAAATGGGACTCCAATACGATCAGGGGAACATGGTGACTTTTGTTTTCGTGTCTCCAGGGAAGAGCAGCAATCCAGGGCTTCTGTTTCCTAACCTCTGTGAATTCGGGATATTTTCTTTTCCTCACTAATACCAGGGCTACAACTTCTTTCGGGGAAGGCCTTGAAAGGACATTTTTGTGTATACCCAAATAATTATTTAGGGTATCTTCCTCTTCCTCAGCCTCCCTTTCAATTATGGGGCTGCTGTGCGGGGACTAGGTTATGCTAGGGAACCATTTATTTTCAAGAATGATTGCAGAAATTCAAACCAGGTTTCTGATCACGAGACCTAAATTGTTCCCAATTATATAGATAAATTATATTTTAATAGTCTACACATGTATTTAATTGTTAAGGACTCATGATCAATTAGGTACTTCCACATATCCCCAATGTTCATCCTGGCAATTGTAACTGGTACATCTCTAAATATTAAATCTTTCATTTGACTTTTCTTGGATCAGAATTTCATAATTTTTCTTTAAACTTGGAATTCCATTTTAATAGCCACATTTCCCACATCAACTCCATCCTTCAGAAAACAGTTACTTCCAGAACTGCTTAAGGGACAGGGTATCACCTTCACTAACATGCAGAACTATCATTAGGCCCAGTAACCCAATTACTGGGTATATACTCAAAGTAGAATCAATTATTCTACAAAGAAGACATATGCATTTGTATGTTCCTCACAGCACTATTCACAATAACAAAGCCATGGAATCAACCTAGGTCTCCATCATTGGTGGTTTGGATAAGAAAATTTGGTGCATATACACTATGAAATACTACATTAAACAAGAATGAAATAATGCATTTTGCAGCAACATGGATACAACTGGAAGCCATAATCCTCAGGAAATTAATGCAGTAACAGAAAACCAAAGACCACATGTTCTCACCTATAAGTGAGAGCTAAACTTCAAGTGCATATGAATGTAAAGGTGGGAACGATAGACACTGGGGACTAGCGAAGGCTGCAAAACTACCTACTGAATACTATGCTCACTACCTGGATGGTGGTTGTACCCCAAACTTCAGAGTCAGAGAATAAACCCCCCATGTAAAAAACCTGCACATGTAACCCCTGAACTTAAAATAAAAGTTGAAATTATTTTTAAAAAAGAAGCAGCCAATCTACTCTGAGGATTTGTATTATCACTACATTGTGGCCATATGATTATCATACCCTCTATTTCATATATTAAAATGTTGCTTTCATCTTAAGTAACTGCAGTTAATAATTTATCTTGTTTTATAATGGGTATCCTAGAAAAAGATTCTGCACAGAGGCCAGTGTATGGGATATTTATCAAGCAGCATCTTTGAGATATACAGCCGTGGGAAGAGGGGAGGGACATTTTGAACAATGAGGCAAGCCCAGTGTAGCCTTAGTCAACTACACAGGGACCTTCAGAATTGTTCCAAATTGGGCTACAATTGCAAAGCCTTTAAATATCTATTTGATCAGTCACTCTATGTCAGCTGCTCGTAGAAATAATGTAACCTTTTGCCCAATAACTCTCTATAGTTGAAGCAATTCATGAAGGAGCTTAGAACTAAAACTATTTTCTAGTCATATCCCTAGGAGGTGAAGCATTTCCTTGAATTGAAGGAGCTCTGGGATGCACATCACAGTATCCACAGTATTGGATTTTCTGCCTGACAGTAGATTATCACTGTGTTCACACTCAAACAAGCAAGAAATTGTATTTCAGAATCCCGTCCTCCATCCCTGTGCTTCCAGCGATGTTCAGGTACTAAGAATGGTATCAAAGTACAACCAGGAACATGAAAACCATTTTATGTATTTGGAATTGCTGGTCATGGGTAATTGAAAAATGGTGTAGTCTAAACACTAGACTAGGAGATAATCACACAGATGATAACTAGAGATCACCACTGCTTCTAGTTTGAAGAAAAAAAAAAAGGAGAAGGTTAGTTTGGGAACCATTATCCACTGGAAGATGAAACCATAGCAGGCCTGCACACTGGGCACTGGAGGCACAAAGAGGATACTTCCTCAGTAGGTGGTGCTTCCAGAGCTAGAAGGGGAGGAAAAGAATCCGAATTCTCTTACCATCCTGACCCCTAATCTCTGCCACAGCCTCTCATTCACAAATGCTGTATATACTAGGGTAGTCTGGGAAACACACACTAAAAGTCCCAACTTACTTCCCTGCATACACAGAAGAGGAAGGCATGCTCTAAAAGCACACTACAAGTATATAAAATTATGTAAATGTTAAAGTTGACAATCAATAAAAGTTTGGTTAAATAATTTAAGTGTTTTACAATTCTGCAATCTTTACGTATGTGTATATATAAATATATATATGCATTAAATATACATGCATGTATTTCAGTTATACTTTAAAAATTGGTTTCCCGAGAGTATATAAATAAAACTCTTATTATTTTGAAACATAGTCAGCATTAATTAAAACATCATCAGAGTTCTGTATTCCACTTGGGATGTAAATGAAGAACTTGGATTGAGTTCAGAAAAGAGATACACAAAATAATGTTGATGTGAATTCTATAAAATTAATCTACATTACTGGATTTATGTATAATGTAGAAATTAACAACCATGGAGATAGTGCATAAGATTTAGTGCAAGAGTTCTATAATTTCTTAGAGAATCTGAAGATAAAGAAGGGGCTTACTTTAAAAATTATGTACTCTGGCCACAAAGACATATGGCTTCATGGTTTTTAAAAGGTAATCTGTATGAGCTCCTTGTCTTTAGTGAGGTAAAATATTATTCGCATTTTAACAATGAGAGTAAAGAGGTTCAAGAAACGAAATTACTAACTCGAGACCTTGCAGCTAGAAAGTAACAAAGGCGAAGAATGCAGTTCTCCTTCTGAAAGAACTGCTCTGAATGTTATTTATTATCTTTTAAATATATATGGCTTGTTTACAAAAGTGAGTTTTTCCATGCCAAAAACAATTACAAGAGGATAAAGAGTAACGTGCAAAAATAAGTTAATAAATGTTGTTAGTATATATAGTAATAAATGTTGATAACATTTTGTGAAATTTCTGTCACTCATTTTGACCACAAGTACTATAATGTGTCTAGGGTCATAGTCCATATACAGCTTCACATCAACTTTTGCCATTAACAGTATCATGTGCTCTGATTGACCTTAGTAATTGAAGAATTGTCTTAACAGAATTTTAGTAGGTGCATATATTAAGATAATTCATGCTAGCTGCTGCCACTGATAAACTGCAAAATCTCTGTGGCTTCACACACTAAAGATTGAGCTCTTTGTTCAGGTTAAGTCTGATGGTGCTCAGCTGGCCCACTGGTGGAGCACCTCTCCTCTGATGCCATCACAGTTGGAGATGAAAGCAAAAGAAGTACGTACTGTTTCTTATCCGACTCAAACCAGGAGTGCCACACATCACTTCTGCTCAGAGGAATTTAGCCAGAAACACTTACATGTCCCCAACTTCTTTCCATGAGAGGCTGGCAAATGTGAGGGAGCGCATTAAGCATTTGATGAGCACTTGCAGTCTTTGCTAGGGCGTGACATCCAGTTTTTGGCAATACCAATCATCCTCTTAACTCATATATAATATGCATATGTGTGTATATATATGTAAATGTTATATATTACTCTATATCAGTAGATGGATATATATTTGTTTTGAGATATATGTACTAAATATAGTATATAATACACATATAATCCTATTGAAATTTTTAGCTTTTTTGTTATTCTTTATTTTAACTTGCCCACTTCCTCCTTTGCTTCTCCAAATTTCATTCTTCCCAATAAGCTGAAGTACACATTTAACAGTTATAAATCAGATTGGATCACTCTTCTGTTTAGGTTTTCCAGGGTCAACAGGCATGATCTGGTGCCACCTTGCTGATGTGACTCCATCTCCCATTACTCTTCACGTTGCCTTCCATGCTGCAGCTGGATCAACCTTTATTCTGGTCTGGCATGCACTCTGCTAGCTACAGCCTTAAGGATTTGATACTAGTGCTTCTCTTTATTTGATATGTTTATCCTTTGATCATTACATAACTAGCTGTTTTCTCAAATATAGAGTACATTTTCCTCCAAAATTTTATCTACAGTCAAACAAAATAATTCTCTGTGGCTAACAAGGGACTTGCTATTGCATGATCTTATTTAAATTCTCTGAATAAGGTTCACCATCTATATATAAATTTTTTTCAGTTTTGTGATGCCAATTTGCTTAACTCTCTTATGTAGTGATTAATTGTGAAAGGAATGCTCTTAGTCTGCTTTTTTAAGGCTGGTTTTCCTATTTTCTAACTTTGTGGTATTAGATTTGATGCATTATATATGTTTTTTTCCGTTATTGTCCTTGATAATATGAAGATTCAAAAAAATATATAGGTAACCCTAATGGATGTGGGAACCAAGTAGTCCAACTCAGTGGTGAAATACTTTGGAGGAACATAGCCCCAGGCCAAAAATAAATATGTAAATAAAAACAAAAATTTCAACATTTATTTTCCTTTCCTGAAGAACATTAAAATAGATCTAACTTATCAATCTTAGCAACACTGGCATTAACCCCACCTTTCCTATTTTCCCCAGCTGTTTTTGCTCTAATGTTTTAACAACCCAAATATCTTTTTTTCATCTTTCATTTCTTATTTATCTACCAGTTTCTTTCTTTGTTCTTCCAATTTTTATGTTCCTGCCTCCTCTGCTGTGACTACAATTCTGTGCTTTGAAAAATCTAAGAAACTATTTGGGAAAGGCAAATTATTTTAAAAATGTGAACAAAAATTTATTTTGCAGTTAGTCAGGTGACATTCTTGGAGTCATTCTCAACATCATTTTTTGTTTGCTTGTTTTCCTTATGCCATACAGAAAATATTTCACAAATCTTGTTGATTTTACTTAAAACATTTATTTGTAACTGAAAACAATTTTAGGCTTACAGAAAAGTTGCAAAAATAGCGTCGTGAGTTCTTATATACTGCTCAATATAGTTCTTCAAATGTGAACATCTAATATTATCATATTGCATTAGTGAAAACTAAAACTTAACATTGGAACAGTAATACTAATTCATTTACAAATTTTATGTGGATTAGACCAGATTTTGCACTAATGTAATTTTTCTCTTACATATCCAGTCCAGGGTCTCATTATATTTAGTCATCATATCTCACTGGTCTTCTCAGGTTTATATCTTGTTTTTCTCAATCTTTTCTCTTCGTGTTAATGACTTTTGGAGAGTACTCGTCAGATATGCAATAAAATATTCCTCAATTTGAATTTGATGTTTTTTTATGACTAGAGTGAGGTTATGAATTTGCAGGAAGAATCTCACAGAAATGATACATGTTTCCCATTACATCATATTGTGTGTGTGTGAGGAGTGATGTGCAATAATTTTCAAATAAATCTAGAATCAAATCATTTCATTTCTATCACTATTAGTCCTTTTGTCTGGGCTATTATCTTCTTTCTTCTGAATAATTGTAATCTCCTAATGGTCCCTCTCTGCTTCTTTCTCTTCTCATATACAATGGATTATCAAAACAGCAGCCAAGAGTTTCCATTTTAAAGCGTTAATCAAATCATGACATCCTGCTACTCAAACTCCTCCAAGAGTTTGTCATTGAGTTGAAGTAATATGTGGATAGACGTGACACATATATAACATTATATAGCATACATAGCCACAAATAGGCTATCATTTCATGCATCTCAAAGCTTCACCTCTCCCAGTTCACTGCAGCCACATTGACCTCCTTGTTTTCATAAACGTGTTAAGTCAGCTGCTACTTCAGAGCATGGCATTCACCCTTTTCTTGATCAGAAATGCTTCTACTGCAGAAATAGCCACAGTTTGTGACCTCACCACTTTAGGCCTATGCTGAATGTCATTTTCTGGGTGATATCCTCCATGACTTCTCTATTTAAAATAGTATCTCTCCTCCTACACTCACTATGTACCTTTTCCCACTTTTTTCTTTGATCAGAACACTTATGACCTTTTTAACTTATTTATTATGTGCTTTGTCTGTTTTCTCCGCTAACATGTAAGCTCCATAGGAGTGTGAATTTTTTCGTTGGCTTAATGTTGTATCTTCTGTGCCTGGAATATATAAAAGAGATAGGTGAATAATTCTTACATGAATACATGGCCTGAAAGAGGAGATGTTCAGTGTTTTTCTTTCTTTTCCTAACCTCTGGTCTCTGTTCATCTAATATCTCCTCATCTCAAAAACCTTACTGATGGTTTGATATGTACTCATCCAGGTAAAATTCTCACTGTCTACTTTAATCCAGTAAAAATATGATCTGAAATCGGTCTTAGCCCCTCTGCCTGTCTCTCTGACATTTTATGACTAGAATATATGTGAAACTAAAACCTTAATTGCATAGTGCTTTTTAAAATGTTTTCTCTCTACTTCTCTAATACTTTTACATCATTCACACACTTCATTGAAGATGTTTGCATATCACAGAATAAAATATGTCACCTCCTATCATCTCTTCCTGTATTATTGCTTCCTTAGAGTTATGGTCTATGAGTTTTTTTTAGTTGGGGAGATGCAGATTAATAATACACGTATCTTAAACATATAGAAACAATACTCCCCCACAATGGTTTCACACTTCAGTATGCTACTGAAGAAGCTTGTGGCTCTATGCAAGATATGTATTTCTAAGCCAAACAGCAGACATAATTCAGGTCTCAATAATGCTCATGAATCTGATTTTAAAAAAATGCTTCCAAGTAATTTTGATGTAAGAGTTTTATTGGTATGTAACTATAATAGGATGAGAGTTGACAGTAAGTTCCAAAAGTAAAGGAACAGTTTCCTACATTTCAGATGCATTTTTGGTCATTTTATTTTACTGCTTGGGTTTGTACTTAATATAATTCCTCCAAAATTCAAACAAATTATTTCAGGTGTTGGTAGCATTGTGAATGTTCATTTCATGTGTGCATTGTATTTGTGTACGCAGGTGTGCATGCATATCTGCATGCACACCTGTGTTTCTACGTGCTTGTGTGTCTGTGTGTGCTTGTATTTACCGGTATATTTATAAGCATTTGGAAAGAATGTAAAAGATGCTATGTAGGTTTGAATACTAAAATATTTTAATGCAAATGTTACTGGAACACTCAGAAATAAATCTGTTACAGAAAAGTATCTAATCTGTTTTAAAATCATGCTGCATAGACTGTAATTTATTTTAGCATGGTCTTCTTAGTGACAAGAAAGATATTCCTCTTTCTTATGGGCACCTAAATAAATTAAAACCCCAAATATTCTATTTTTAAGATCATTTTAACCAACAAAAATCTCCCTAATGAAATCATATTAGGTTTAATGATATCGTACTGAAAAGTACAATAAACAATAGTAGGTAGAGTGTTCAAAAAGGCTTGGCTTTTTAAATGACCTTACAAATTAAAGCTAATTGACAAAGAAAATGACACTGTATAACCATTAAATATAGTCATCATTTTATTGGTATTTAATCTCAGAATAGTGTGTTGTGGGTAATCTGAGGAAAGCTTGCAATTTTAAAATGGAAGTTGAAGTAATGAGTGTAATGAAAGTGCAAAATAATAAGGACACAGTTGGGCAATTTGTGTTGCCACTTAAAATCCTCATCCTCCCTTCTTTTTTCCAGCACATGCTGAAAGAGCAGGCTGCCAAAGACTAATGCAGAGTCATTCTCATCTGCTCATTTTATTTCTATTGCCAATTATCCTTAATTATTGAAAACTTTTTTTTAGGGTGTAATGGATACTGAAATGTTAGTGTGCTCATTAAACTGAAACTCTACACAGAGCAATAGATCCTGATAAGCACTGGTTTGTTATAGTTCTAAAATTTCAAGTATTCCTTACTCTATTAACTTCAAATTCATACTCCACAAAACATTTACTCAGAATTAATAAGTATTTTTTTAAAGCCAAAGAGGCTTCACAAAATGGCTTAAATGGTATAAAATGTAAGAATAATTTAAACTGGCTTGCGTGAAGGACAATCAGTCCAAATTCGGCCTTATATGAAAGCAGCAAACCTTTAGAAAGAAGCAAAATATTTCAGATGTCACCAGGAAATTCTGTGTCAGTACTACCTTACTATAAAAATGTACCCCGTTCGTATTCCAGCAAACTGGCATCAGCTGATAAAAGCTATGACAAATGATAAACTCATACACATATCTTGCATTATAGAAGTGATTTTATTGTAGATGTGACTCCACTTGTACTCAGAACTGAACAAGCATTTTCTAGAATTTCCTTTTCTGTATGGCTTTGAGTTTGCATTAGCCCTAGGAGACATCCTCTCCTTGGCCTTTGAATTACATGCATCAATGCCTCCACCCGGCCACCCACAGCACCAGGTTTGAAGGTGTCAGAACGCAGGCCCAATAAGTCCTTACAGGTTCCAGTTGTCCTCGTGGGATCCAGTTTACCCTTGCTCTTCTGCACATTCAGCTTTCCTTTCCAGCTGCCAATCCTGTTGACCTACAGTAACCTCAGGCTCAATACCAGATGCAGAAGCACCATCTTACAGAGAGTGCTACAACATTTCCTACAATTGTGGAAAATCAGAGCCATATAAAGAGTTATTTATGTTAAAAATCAATAGCAGTTTGACTTCACTGTTCAAAGTTTGGTTGATTGACCTGCAACTCCCCCTTTCTCTGGAAACTACTAGAAGATTGCTCTACCAGAATGAGAGAGTAAATGAAAGGAAGACATAGAATCCTTATCTTCATTTGGGGGCTACACAAAATACCATAAACTGGATAACTTATCAACAACAGAAATTGATTTCTCACCGTTCTGGGGTCTGGGACATCCAAGATAAAGTGCTGGCAGATTCAGTGTCTGATGAAGGCCCACTTCTTGGTCCTTAGAACCATGCCTTCCCATGTTATCCTCACACGGTGGAAGGGGCACACTAGTTCTCTGGGAATTCATTTATGAGGATACCAATCCCAAAGGGCTCTGTTCTTATGACCTATTCACCATCATACTGGTTATTAGGTTTCAACACATAAACTTGGGGGAAACAAAACCATTCAGACTATAGAAATCCCCAAAACTTGGATCCAATGATAAAGAATTTCATGATATAGATAAAGTGAAATCCCAGAATAATGGCTCTTAAAAATATCCAGATGGCAAATAATATAGTTTGGAATATAAGTGCAATGGATTGTAATACAATAATTCCTTGTAAAAGGAATCAGATATATTCTTATGTTGCCGAACACATTTAAGGAAGGATTTTTCTGTATTAACAGAAATACTTGGAATCAATTAAGAATAAGTACCTTTAGAAAGCTAAATAACAAAGTAAAACAAATGGGCAAATATTAAATTATGTACCACATGTAAAATACGTACACTCCATCCTGACATCCTCAAAGTCTTAACTCACTTCGGCATCAACTCTAAGTCCAAAATCTTATCTAAATATAATCTCTTAAATATAATCTACTAAAATATCTCAAAGCTCATCTAATAAATCATACACATGTTGGCTATTGTGAATTCCAGGTCTGATTAATCCTGGAGCAAAATTTCTCTCCATCTGTGGACCTGTGGAAGATAGAAAACAAGTTATCTGCTTTGAGGATACTATGAAGGGACAGGCATAGGATACAGATGCCCATTCATAAAGGGAGAAAAATGGAAGAGCTGCTGGTTTAAAGCTAGTTTGTAATCCATCAGAGAATATTCCCCTAGATGTCCTGAGAACAATCTTCTGTAGGTTGATGCTCTGTCCTGTCGGCTTGCTGGGATGATGGCTCTGTTCTCTTGGCCCACCAATACTGTGGTTAAGGCCTCTTCATTTATTGCTCTGCTTCAGGAGTAATTTTCTTTCATTTTGTCCTGCCTCTGTCCCTTTCAGTCCAGGCTGGCAATGTTTCTGCTGGCATAAAATTCTCAAAACTCTATTATGAAAAGCAGACTCCTCTGCAATTCATGAGGGTCTAAACCATCAGACAAGAGGGTCCTCCACAGACCGTTCCTGAATAACTGCATCTGCATATCTGTCTTCTGCTGAGAAGGTTTGTTGAAAACATGAGTCACACAGCTAACCTCTTTAGCAAAAGTTTGTGTTCTTTCAGCCACACACTTGGCTCTGTTTCCAGATTATTCTACCTGAATAAGCTGAGAATTGTGCAATCATCAAATGCTGGTATCTTTATGTTTAACAATTTCTTCTTTAATGTATCTTTTTCTTCTCATGTTTCACTGTTAGCAACAAAGAGAGACCAAGCTGCATATTCTACACTTTGATGGGAAAATTCCTTAGCTAAATGTCCAACTGCAGAGCATACAAATTCTACCTTCCTCTCAAAAGAAGAAGTCAGTTCAGGTAAGTTATCTGCCATTTTATAACAAGGATTGCTTTTACTCCAGTGTCAATAATAAGTTTCTCATTTTCTTCTGAGACCCCACCCAAAGCACCATTATTTATTTATTTTTATTTTTATTTTTTGAGACAGGGTCTCACTTTATCACCAGGCTGGAGTGCAGTGGCACCATCTCTACTCACTGAAACCTCTGCCTCCCAGGTTCAAGCAATTCTTGTGCCTCAGCCTCCCAAATAGCTGGGACTACAGGTAAGTACCATGACGCCTGGTATATTTTTGTATTTTTAGTAGAGATGGGTTTTCATCATGTTGGCCAGGCTGATCTTCAACTCCTGACCTCAAGCTATCCACCTACCTCGGCCTCCCAAAGTGCTGGGATTACAGGCGTGAGCCACCACACCTGGTTACAAAGCACCTTTAATATTCATATTTCTAGCAGTAGTCTGATCATGAAAATATATGTACTTTTTAAGCTGATGGAAGCTTTCTCTACTGCTCTCCTGTTCATTTTGGGCCTTCAACAGAATTTCCAGTAATATCTATATTTCTATGAATGACATCTTCAAGATGATCTAAATATATTGTATTAAATGTTTCACAATTCTTCCAGCTGCTACCCATTATCCAATTCCAAAACGACGTCCACAGTTTTAGGTATTTATTAGAGCAGCACCTCACTCCCTGGTACCAAAATTTGAATTGTTGTGCTAGGCTATCATAATAAAATACCAGAATCTGGGTGGCCAAAATCAAGGACCATACTCTCTCTAGAATCTATAGTGTAGAGTCTTTCCTTACTACTTCCTTGCTTCTGATGGATGCTATCAATCCTTGACACTCCTTGGCTTGCAGCAGCATTACTCTAATCTCTGCCTTTATCAATGGCAATTTCTTTATTTGTCTCTGTGTCCAAATGATCTTCTTTTATAAGGGCACCGGTCATTTGGATTAGGATCATTCTAATTATTTTTTGATAACATCTGCAGATTTTTTTTAACTAATTAATTTATTTAATTTTTTGAGATGGAGGCTTGCTCTGTCACGCAGGCTGGAGTGCAGTGGTGCAATCTCAGCTCACTGCAAGCTCAGCCTCCCAGGTTCATGCCATTGTCCTGCCTCAGCCTCCCGAGTAGCTGGGACTACAGGCGCCCACCACCACGCCTGGCTAGTTTTTTGTATTTTTAGTGGAGACGGGGTTTCACCGTGTTAGCCAAGATGGTCTTGATCTCCTGACCTCATGATCTGCCTGCCTCGGCCTCCCAAAGTGCTGAGATTACAGGCGTAAACCAACACGCCTGGCCATCCGCAGATTCTATTTCAAAATAAAATCATATTCACAGGTATTGGGGGTAGGATTTCAACAGATCTTGTGTGTGTGTGTACGTGTTTGTGTGTGTGTGCATGCATGTGTGTGTGTGTGTGTGTATGTCACAGTTTGACCCATAATGTGATAGTTTAGGATAATAATTCAAATTAAATTGAGATACGCATGGATTCTAGTACATTTCTGTGACAACTTTCATGCTTGTCTTGGTTTGAATTTCATCCTATGTGAAATGCAGTGGCACAGTAGGTGCTATCTCTATTTTATTGTCTTATGTTTCTCTTCTCTATATTAAAAATGAATAAAAACCAAAGCTCTATCTACAGGAACACACAATAACAAAGACAGTGAAAATTAAGTCTACCTTGATTCCAGGTCTGTCATGCATTTTCATCTAATGTTTTCTCCAACCTATATAAAGTTTTAATTTTTGTTCTTTTGTTACAAAAACTGAATGCATAAGTAAATGAGAACTTAAAGCATTTCTCAAATATGAGTAAAACCTAGGTCTTTCATCTTAATATGTGGTAGGAATTCTGGAAATCAACTTAGGCTACAGAAGATAGACATATAAAATTATGTATTTTTAAAATCAAAGTGATATAACAAACTGATTTATTTGGTTACTCTTCAATTTCATAGGGACTTTAAAGTAGTTCATGAAAGTTATCAGAAACAAATCTGATTTCTTTTTTTTTTTTCAATTCACAGGAGCACTAACTCCCAAAGAATGTAAAATGTAGTTTTGTAGATTGGAGCAGAGAAGGTTGAATTTTATTTTCCTAGCTACAACATCATCAGATTTGAAAATTTCAGAGTTGAATTTGTAAATTATCATGCAATACATGAAGGTCACTCTCAGAGTTAGACAAATGTTATGTCTTCATTTTCTACCCCTGTTTTTATCTTGTTCCTTCTTTTCTTCTTATGCAATTTACTTTCAGCTCCTCCAAAGATTTTTAGGTACTTACTGCTCTAGCTTTGTGTCCTGCTGAGCTAAAACTTTCTCCCAAGTTTATCTCTGCCTGCACTCCTTGTACTCAACATCAAATTTTACTGTGTATTATCTTGTATCCTTTTTATAATTCTGAAAATGTTGATACTTATGACACTCAAAGAAGACAGATTCAATAGTAGTAATCTTTAACTCAGGACTGGCATTGTTATTCTTTTCATTGCAAGGGAGCATACTAAGGCTTGAAAAATTAAATTAATCATTCAATGAACTTTGTTTTATTCACTCTTGTTTATTACGCACTGTCTTAAATAATGAGAATAGGAAAAATTAACTTTTTGACAAATGCCATAAATGGTAACAAGTGCATAAAAATGAACTCATCCTTATATTTAGTTCATATCATTTTTTCTTTTTACTTGATTTTTTTAACCATTTCTTTTTACTAGAAAGTAATTGAATCATACCTACTTCAAATGCTTCTCTAATTCTGACTGGTACCTTACCACACTCTCTTTTTTGCAATTGGTTATTCTGGTTTTAAAGGATTTAGAAGTGAGACTATAACATGAGAAATTTCCATTGGAACATTTTCTCAAACTGCGAAACAAAATAAAGCAATTTTAGTGCCTTTCCTATTTTTATTTGATATCTAACTAGAACACATGAAATCCAATCTGCTCATATTTAAATAGCACAGTGTCAATGGGTTAGTTCCCAAGAGACACCATACTTAAGGCAACTTTAGCTTCACTTTGAAAGATCAGAAAACCACAATTCTCTTCTTATGATTTGTAAACATAAGATTTTATATATAGTATGGAATAAAAATGGAGAATTTTAATTTTTCTTTTTAAAAATATGTTTTATTAATGCTATGACTTGACAAACAAAATAATTTCATTTTTCAACTTCAAATGCCCCAAAGTATTTTAAGTGTATTACATTTAGTGTCTATATAAATTTTTAAATTTCAGATCATTTTGATGTAATGAGATTCTTTCACAAATCTTTCCTTGGTAATCAAGAGTGGCTACAATTATTAGTATCTGAATGGCAGAAAACTGATAGTTTTTGATACAATCACTAGAGATGGGTTGTTGCATTTTTAGTAAATATAAACTAATTTTAATATTCAATTAATTATAATTGCAATGTTTTATAACTCATTAGATGACTTCAGAAAATGCTCTTATCTGCCTTTAAATGTGGCATTTATTGACTTTCTGTATGATCCCAAATAAATAATTGAAAAAATAAAGTGTTACTGTGCTCCAACACATTGTTGTGATATTAGAAATTGATCCTATAGCCATATTTTCACATTTATTGAGACACATAAAATTAATGCTTTCATTTTAAGCAATTAAGAGTTGTTCATTTGAATAAGTCAATTCTTTTGCTAGGATCTATTATTTTATATTGTTTTATAGCTAGTTCTATTTCTATGATTTTTTTATTTTCAAACTGTATTATTTGGCATTGAACTTCTTGTTTTCAACTCTTTAAAGGCTAATGGCTTGGTTTTTATTTAAACTCTTTGGGCATCTTGATTTCTGATTTGAGCTCTTTGGATAATTATTTATTCAAATGTTCAATGTTTATTCAAGATTACTAAATACTCTGAAACCATTAATTTGTTTACTTCTTAAAAAATGCAAAAATATATGAAGAGATTATAATTGGCATATATACTTAAGTTGGTTTGTATATCTGTTTTTGCTTGAAATATGTTATAAGAAATAAACAATCAATTCTAAAATTTTGTTAAACTTGTAATTGGTATTTGAAGATTTGAAATTTCTAGATTTTTAAACTTACTTGGACAAATGATGCTCGTAGATCTTTGTTCTTAAATTTTACAATGGGAATAGAAGGGAATAGGGATGGTGGGAGGTTACTAGAAGAACTTTTCTCTGTGGGATATGATTTTAAAGAATGGCACGGGAAATGGATAAAGATGAATCAATTGTATTGCAGTAACAAATACAATAATAAATCTAGGGCAAGTTATGGAGAGCTAATAGATCACTTAGACCTGGTCTACTTTGTGGAGTGGGGAAGACACCTTTGTCTGTCACCTATTTACTTGATCTCATTCCTTATTTACATAAAAATAAATAAAGGAAAATGTCACCAAAATGCATGGAAATAATGAATGAATTTGCTAAAAATCAATGGAAAGTAGAACAAAGGCATGATTGATTGGCATTCAAAACTAAGCAAAAGATAAACTAAAAAATAAATGAATGCTGTAAACCAGATTCAGCAAATTTTTATGTGAAGGCTCAAATAGTAAATGTTTTAGGCCTTCTGGGCCTTATGTTTTTCTGTTACTACTATTCAACTCTGTTATTGTAGTGTGATTGCAGCATTATATAATATGTAAATGAATCAGCATGTTATGTTCTAATAAAACTTGATTTAAAGCCAGCAAGCAAACAAAGAACAGACAGGTTGCAGTCAGGATTTGGTGTGTAGAACACAGTTTGCAGACCTTTGTTTTTTGTAGGCAATAATATCATGCATTCTTTGAACACCAATGCCTAAAGCTACCTTTGAAAATTAATTACTTTAGAAGGATTTAGTGCCTTTTATAAATCTCAGTGGCATATCTTCAAGCTCCAAAATATTTATTCTAAACAATGGAAAATTGACTCATACAATAATTATTACATTTGAAGAATTGGTCTGGAACTGGAAGTTTATTTAGCAAAGACCTAGTCTTTCTATTAAATGGATGAGAAGATGGTAGGTCAATATGCTATTTTCCATGTCAGTGTGCTGAGATGTCATTATAGTTAAGTGGTTCGACTATGTCATGATTTAACATCTATCTGGTCATAAAACCATACATTTATTTAAGTTAATGAATTTTTTTTTAATTATTATTATTTTGAGACGGATTCTCCCTCAGTCACCCAGGCTGGAGTGCAGTGGCGCCATCTTGGCTCACTGCAAGCTCTACCTCTCAGGTTCACGCCATTCCCCTGCCTCAGCCTGCCGAGTAGCTGGGACTACAGGCGCCCGCCACTATGCCTGGCTAATTTTTTGGTATTTTTAGTAGAGAAGGGGTTTCACCGTGTTAGCCAGGATGGTCTCGATCTCCTGACCTCGTGATCTGCCGGCCTCGGCCTCCCAAAGTGCTGGGATTACAGGAGTGAGCCACGGCGCCTGGCTGAATATTCTTTACATATAAAAATGTGCAAAAATATAAAATCGAAGTTTTAACTATTTAAATTATATATAGCCTAGTTTGGCGATATGTTTTAAATTCAAGCTTAAAACTAAACTCAAAAAAGTTATGTGGATCAATTATCTATTGCTACAGTTATGGAAAATAAATCATGTGCCTTAAATCAGTAAGTATTCATTCAGTTCACGAGTCTATAGCTTGACAGTTTAGTCTGGGTTCACCTAGACTCCCTCATTTGTCTGATGATGAGGTAGAGTTTGGCATTTTGTGAGATTACCAGGTAGATTTGTCTCCTCCATTTACCTTAGTATTGATCCGGCTATCACTGGAATGCCCTTGTGGTAAAGGCAGAAGAACAAGAAAGCAGATGGAAAGGCAAAGTTACATGATAAATGTCATGAATATAGGGAAAGGTAAAAAATTCAAGGTATTGATTCAATCACGTTTTCAATTAGCGTATGTCGATAAGTAAACGCATATTTTGCAAATTTGCAAACATTACTGTCAAAATACAGTGTAGTTTCAAATTCTTAGAGTCGATCTCTGAATTTATACTAAAATAACAATTTTCTGACCTGAATTGCAGGCTTAATAGAATAATAAATTTAAAGTGGTGTTATATTTCTGGTGAAAGGAATAATTAAATGGAGACTAGAGAAATAAAGAAAATACATTTTAGGTTACAACATTTATTTTATAATTTTAAAGCAAAGTTTCATTATTCACTTAGAATAAGGATGCTTTGCAGATTCAACTCTCTATAGCCCCTTATACTTACTTTCTTTTGAAGTAAAAAATGAGTTTATAATTTATTTTCATTTTCTATTTCATCTTGTTTTATGGCTCATTATTAATGTTAAAAGAAGTCAGGTAAGAAATTTGTGGTGTGTATGAATGATGTTACAAATATCAAGACACTGTGTGCCATGTTCATTCACATTTATATTTGATCCTCTATGCTGACAGCTAGAACAATCTGTTTTTGTCTGTACAGTAAGCATATATGATTAAAGCACATGTGGGATAAATTTTCAAGCTACCACTTGGGGTTTTTTAGACTTGCATCTGTCATTAATGTCATTAGAAGCCAAATCGCTAGAATCTTTCCTTACTCTGACATTTTATCCCATATGAAGCACACAAAAGAAGCAACATACTGTTACTATTTTCTGTTTCAATTAAATAGTTTGTATGTGGGTAACATTTGAGTGCTAAAGATGACAGATCCTATTCTCCCAGGTAACCGCATTGCAATTTAACTCATTATACATGAACACTTACATATACACTCTGCTGATTCAAAATTATATGTCTTCAGAAATAAAACCTCTTTTATGCAAATGTCTAATTTATAGATAGTCATTCAAGAATTTCTAACAACTTCTAATGCTTCCACTGGAATCAGAAGCACTTAACATTTCAATTCAAATTATTCGTTTTGTATACTTTGTTTTTAAAATGTCCTTGTAAATGAGATTTTAGATGTGTAATAGAACATTGAACAATGAAACTACTTTTCTCATTTTAATGTTAATAGTAATTGGACATATTACATTATTTTCAGAGTCTAAATTACATACTGAGAATACATGAGTTATTTTGGTTTAGTAGGGTTCCAGTTATTTCACTAACCTTATGTTTTGTTACATAATTTAGAATTTGAGTTGCACTCAAATCTCTATCTACATGACCTTAACCATTTGAAGCTTCACTTTACTCATTGGTAAAATGTCAACTTCATTGGTTAGTTTTGAGAATTGAAGGAAGTAATACACATAAAACACTTTACCTTATATCTGTCACAGAGCTAGCACTCAACACATAGTAATTAATATTATTGTAAATAGTGACTTACTATTATCACATGTTAATTATAAAATTAATATAACTATAACTCCTTTGAAATGTGAAGGACCTTGTGCTATTGAGAAGAAGAAAACAAAAGAGGAAATTGTCAAGAGATGTCTTTCTCGTTTAGACTACAACTCGTTCCATGTGACCTAAACCACATGAATAATTAACTCAGTTTAGGGAATTTGCAGAAACTATTGCTGAGGATAAATATAATGTTAGAGAACAAATTAAGGCTTGAAGGTGTTTTCTAAGTGGTTTAGATAAGTTACCAATACAAATGATTGTAGGAAAATTGTTAGAATAACTGTAGATAATTATAGCAAAGCAAGAACAGTTTGGAGAGAGCAAATAATCCACTAGTGTCACAGGGCTTAGTAAAATCTTAAGTGTCTAGTTTAATCCCCCTCCTCAATACTACTTGCAAGAAATTCAATAATCTGTCTCTTAAAAATCTCTCCCACCTCATTTTTGTCTGCCTTCTCATTCATTATGCAAACAATTGAGTTGCTATATTGTTCATATGCATTCATTTATGTTTCTAAAATGATCATTTCTGGTGTTCTACCTGGTAACTGCAAAGCCACCTTAAAGACTCAGTTCCAATCTCATTTATTTTTTAAAGATTTTTCTGACCAGATCCAAAAAATACTAGCCAGTACTTCCTTACATTTCCTATTGTGTATTAAAATACAGGGCTAACAAATCTGTCAAAGTTTATTACACATACTCAATTAAAAGTAAGTCTATCTCTAGCTTGAATTTATAGACTGGAATGTAGAGATTTCTATCAAAATTTTTATGTTAGCTTTAGAGATGAAAAACATATTTTATTAATAAATGATGATTTCCCAATCAATATCTCTGTAATTTCACAAATGAGAACTACTACAGTTGAAAATGTCATTAGTTGCAATAATCTAAGAGGTTTGAGGACTACAGTACCATAACCTGACCAGGAGGTTTAAGGTAAGAATATTCAACAAAAGATAGGTGTGCTTACAAGTAAAGCAGTGTTTTGGAAAGATAATGGGCAGTTTTGATTGTCATATAGCAGTACTATTTTAATGAGTTGAGCAAAGGGATAAACTATGTTTAATAATTACGGATTTAATTGAATTAAACACTGGAGCATTTACCTCAATGAGATTAGGAGAGATCAGATCCCTGGACTATCTAATGGGCATACTGCTGGCATTTAATTTATTTCAATTAATATTTATTTAGCTCACTCTGTGCCAAGAAACTTCCAGTCTCTGATCTTGGGCTTTCCTCCCTGATGAGAGAATTTCCAACTGATATAAGAACATATCATGGAGAAAATAAGTCATAGCAATATCTATTATTTTCAATCTTTTTTCTTCTTTTTTTTAAAAAAATCATCTTTATTAATATTTAGTGACATAAAATAAATTCTGTATATTTAGGGTGTACAATGTGGTAAGCTTTGATATTGCCTACACTTACAAAGCCCTCACCAATATCAAGATAATGAATATTTTCATCACTCCCAAAAGATTCAACATACTCTTTTGTAATTCTGACCTCCTGACCTCACTCTCCCAATTCTTAGGCATTGACCTTTGGCTTTTTGTCACCATAGATTATGCAGTTTGCATTGTCCAGAGTTTTACATGGGTGTAATCACACTTTATGAAATCAATTGGCCTCTCCTACTCACAGTCATTATTGTGAGATTATCCATGTTCTGGTGTGATGCAGCTCTTGTCTTACATTTTACTTATAAACATGTTATAAACCCCACAATGTATTGTATTTTGTTTAAATAATCAAATATATTTTAAATAATTAATTTAATTTAAATAATTAAATACATTTAGTTTATAAGAAAAAATACAAATTTACCCATGTAGTTACCATTTCTGAGACTCTTGGTCCCACTATATGCCATTTTTATTCTACTTAAAGAATGTCCTTTAATATTTCCTGTGTTGGGCTACTTTCAGTGTTTGTATATCTTAAAAAGTCTTTAGTTTGCCCCTACATTTAAATATATGTTGTCTGGTTATAGAATTGTAATTTATATCCTCTTTTATGTCTCCACTGTAAGACATAAAAGTGGATATAAGTTGCTTTAAGTTGCTCTATTGTCTTCTTGATTTGTTTCTGAAAAGAAATATGCAGTAATACTTGTCTCTTTCTTTGAAAGTACTATAGCATATCATTTTCCTCCCTTGTTGCTTTTAAGATTTTTCTAAACCATGTATTCGAGGCAATTTGATTATGTGAGGTTGAGGGACCACAGAAACATGAAGTCAAACATGTTGAGCTTCTTGGATCTTGGGATTATTGTTTCTATCAAAACCAAAATTGTTTCAAATGTTTTTCTTTTTCTCAAATTTTTTATTCATATTTTGATTCAGAGGGTAATGTTCAGGTTTGTTACATGGATATATTGCATGATGCTGAGGTTTTGGTTTCTAATGATCCCATTACCAAGAATAACATGGTACCTGGTAGTTTTTCAAACCCTGTCCCCGTCCCTGCCTTCTCCCTTCTGGAATCCCTGGGGTGTATTACTCCCATCTTTGTGTCTGTGCAGACCCAATGTTTGGCTCCCACTTATAAGTAAGAGTATTTGGTTTTCTGTTTCAGCATTAATTTGCTAAGGATAAATAACCTCTGGCTGCATTCCATGCTGCTGCAAAGGACATGATTTTGTTATTTTTGATGGTTGCATAGTATTCCATGGTGTATATGTACCACATTTTCTTTATCCAACCCACTGTTGGTAGGCACGTGTCTTGATTCCATGTCTTTAGTATTGAGAATAGTGCTGCAATAAACATATGAATGCAGGTATCCTTTTGGAAGAATGATTTATTTTCCTTTGGTGAAGGAAAAGCAATGGAATTGCCGGGTTGGATAGTAGTCCCATTTTAAGTTCTTTGAGTAATCTCTAAACTGCTTTTCACAGGGGCTGAACTAATTTACATTCCCACCAAGAGTGTGTAAGTGTTTCCTTTTCAACACAACTTCTTTAACATTTGTTGTTTTTTGACTTTTTATTAATAACCATACTAATTGGTGTGAGATGGTATCTCATTGTTTTGATTTGCATCTCTCTGATAATTAATGATGTAAGGCATTTTTTCATGTTTGTTGGGTCCTTGTGTATCTTCTTTTGAGAAGTCTCTGTTTATGTCCTTTGCCCAATTTTTAGTGGGATTACTTTTTTCTTGTTTATTTGAACATCCTTATAGATTCTGGATATCAGTTATTTATGAGACACAGTCTGTAAATATTTTCTCTTACTCTGGATCTTGTCTGTTTACTCTGTTGATAGTTTCTTTTGCAGAACAAAAGGTCTTTAGATTAATTAGGTCCTATTTGTCCATTTTTGGGGGGGTTGCAATTGCTTTTGTGAGCTTCATCATAAATTCTTTACCTAGGCCAATGTCAGAAATTATTCTTGAAGTTTATTTTTGGCTCTGTCTCTTTAAAGACTCCAAATATAATACACACATATTAAATTGTTTTAAGTTATCTTTTAGTTTATTGGTACTCTTCATTATTTGATGATTCTCTTTTCTTTGTGTTTTATATTTGTTATCTGCAAATTCATTGAAATTTTACCAATAATCTCATTCAATATTTCTCAATTCAGATATTTTATGTTTCTTTATTAGAAGTGGTCATTTTATAGTTCCAGTATAACTGCTTAACTTTTTAAATATCTCGGCACAGTTTGAAAAACTATTTAAATGCCTTTGTCTGCTAATTTTAATAACTTATTTCTTAGTTGGCTTTAGTTGTTTAACTTTTCTCTTCTATGGGTCATATTTTATTTTATTTATTTATTTATTTATTTATTTATTTATTTATTTATTGCTTCTTCTCATGCCTACTAGTCTTTGATTAGGTACCAAAAATTGTGAATTTTACATTGTTGGGTGCTGGATATTTTAGTACTTTTAAATATTTATGACTTTATTTTCATATGCAGCTAAACTACTTAGAAACAGTTTAATCATCTTGATTCTTGCTGTTAAAATTTTTTATATGGGATCAGAGCAGCATTTAGTTCAAAGTAAATTATTCCCCACGATTAAGGCAATACCCTTCTGAGTATTCTACCCAGTATCCTGTGAATTATGATGATTTATCAAACTGATAATAGGCTGGGGGCGGCCGGGTGCAGTGACTCACGCCTGTAATCCCAGCATTTTGGGAGTCAGATGCAGGAGGATCACTTGAGGTCAGCAGTGCGAGACCAGCCTGGCCAACATGGTAAAACCATATCCCCACTAAAAAATAAGAAAATAAAAAGATAAATAGCCAAGTGTGGTGGCGGGCACCTGTAGTCCCAACTACTCAGGAGACTGAGGCAGGAGAATGGCTTTAACCCAAGAGGCGGAGGTTGCAGTGAGCCGAGATCACACCGTCGCACTCCAGCATGGGCACAAGAGTGAAACTCTGTCTCAAAACAAACAAACGAACAAACAAGCAAACAAACAAACCAAAAACCCAGCTGGGGGCATGCACACCTCAGGTAGCTTTTGCTTGGTATCAGGTAGCTCACTCATGTGCCTGTGTTCATCAGTAATCAAATGAACATTCAAGGGATCTCTTTTCAGATTTGAACTTCTCTGTGCAACTCCCTCCTTTCTGGTTTTTTACCCTGCAAATTCTATCTAGGTCTGTTGTCCCAGATTTTCAGTTTTGCTTTATCAACCTAGAAGTCCACTGGGTTCAACATTGGTTTCCTCTCACAATGCTAGAACCCCGAAACAGTCTTAAGACAGTAAACTGAGGTCATAGGGCTCATCTCATTTGTTTCCCCTCTGTCAAGAATTAGTGCCCCTCATTGCCTGATTAGAGGGAGTACTCAGGGTTAGAAGTAGAGAGAAGAGTAAAGGCTGTGTTTACTGTCAGAAGACATGGAATATTATAACCAAGTTCCATATAAGAAATAGGAATAAAGTTGGAAAGAGGATAGGATTCATTTATATTCATTTGTTTACCATTTTTTTCCAAAACTGGGAGAATCTAGACCTTCTTCCTATACAAATGGTATTAATGTAGTAGATAATGAGTAATTGGTAAAACAAAAGAGAAGATCACTTGATTGACAGTTCTTGAGAACATTTTCAAAGTGGAATTTGGGTACAAGTGGAGAATACGAGTTTCAATAGGAGTAGATAAACTTTATATCCTAAAAAGTACATGCTACGCAGGCAGTACGGTATAACAATTTGGAATATGGACTGTCGTTATGTCACATACAGTTATCTGTAAAATGGTGCTAAAAAATAGCAATTATGTCACGGGTTTTTTGTAGAGATTATAATGTCATGAGACATGGAATAATGCAAGCCCAAAGTGAACACAACATAGTACCTAACAAATGTTAGCAGTTTTTATTACTATTTCTCACAACTGGAAAGTCACTTGTGAAATTAGTATCATAGAATAATTACGCAATTTTGAGTGCTTATTTGAGTTTAGCTTCCAGAAATTTACAGAGGCCAATTACAATATTGCCTCAACATTCTCCACCATCTTTAAGTTGTAGATATATAAATGTTGTTACTAGTTTTTTAAAGCCTGCATTTTTGCTTTCCCAGGTAAAGGATTTGAGGAGTTTTATGCAAGGCAGTCATAAATATTCTGGACAATGTAATGCAAGTGGGTGAGATGGAAATGAAACATATTAACACAATGATTGATGGTGAAAACATGATAGAGTTTAGATGTTGAAGGTATTAATCACGTGACAGAACTACTGATTTGAACCTATGTGATCTAAAAGGAAATGATGTAGTCAGAGATTGGAATACCAGTAGCCAGGAAATTTTGGAAGGTTACAATTATTGTTGAGAGTATGACCATGAGAAATTATGACTGTGGGAATGGATTGTTGCAAATGAGGAGGCTGACATCAGAGGGGAAAAGGTGCTAAATAAATATAAACATGTATTGAAACATCATAATTTATGATAAAATGAATAGTGAAAAAACTGATGCAGGTTCTAGGAACGTTAATAAATAAGAAGAAAGGGTCCATGGGGGATATTAATAATGATAGCAACAAAGAAGGGTATTAGTAGATAAAAGTAATGGTATAAATATTAAAGAAAGTTTGTCTTCCTTAGAAAGAAGAAAGAGAAGTGCTTTGGAAATAAATGTAAGTTTCACATATACAGTGAAATTGTAAAAAATGAAATCAAATTTAAAAATTGATACTTTAACTAAAAACTAGATAAACTTATGTCTGGGCCACCTAAATATTAAGGGATTTTTCTTACTTTTTGTTAGAATTTTAAGTTATAGTGATGCTAGATGAGAGTTATATAAGGTTGTTGTAAGGAGTAGTGCAATACATGAGAGAGAAGTAATCATATAACATTCCTCCCAAAGTCCCCAGGATATTTTTCTCCAAAGCAGAGGACTTCTAATTGAGAAATATTGCACTAACATAGTTTAAATTATTATGTTATTTTGTAACCATTATTCATTGACCATTGGTTTCATTATGTTGTTGAACCTTCAAAACCATTCTATTTGAAAATTCCATTCAAAACCAATTTTTTTTCTAAATTAAATGTGTAACTTTATATAATTTTTAAAAAATCATTTTGGATAGAGTTTTTAAATAGCATACCCCAAAATGATAGTTGCTTTTATTTTTGACAAGGTATAAATTCAAAACTTTATGCTAACTTGTTGAATTGGACTAAAGAAATCAAACCACTATTGAAATTAATTATACTTAGGACCATCTGATGACAGCAAAGTAAAAGTCATTATTCAACTGCTGTTTTCAACTGACAACAAGAATGTGCTAGAATATCTACACAATCATAATTATTTTAAGCCCTTTAGTGAACTAAGATTGCAAAAGAATCTAGTGAACTGAAATCCAGAAAATTACAAGCCTCTCTTTGGAGAGGGGAAACCCACATTGCTTTCATGTTTGGTAGAGCAGCATGAGGAAGGGGTTTAAAATTCCAGGGATCCCCAAACATAAAAGAACCACATGCCAATTCTTTCTCATAGACCAAATGCCTACAAAGCAATTAGTGGCAGGGGAGAGATACTGAAAAATGTTCTCTTTGAAGCACTGGTCCTACTATGATCTGAGACAAGAGTAGATGACCTGGGAAAAAACTTTGCATACTCCCTTCCTAAGCCTGAGAATGAGGCAATGAAGTGCCTTCACTGGAGGAATGGCAGCAGAACTGAGAGAAATCTCTTCTGAGTTGTAGATTGCTGGGATTGCTATAGTCTTAAGCCAGGATGAAATAACTCAAAGAAATAATTCAGCTATTACCCACTGAATAAATCAGTGTCTACCTACCCTCTAGGAGGGGCAGGCAGATCAGGGTTTTGACACTGGTGAAGAGGTACAAAGACCTCCATGAAGTCTGGGGCTATGGAAGACACCTGTGACAAAATATCCAAGCTCTAGGATTCCAATCCTTGCTTTAAAAATTTCTATGGTCTTGTTCTCAAAGATAGTGAAGCCTGTCATGTTTCAGTGTAATGAAAGAAAACAAATAAATAAACAAAACCAGACTGGGAATGACGACTGAGTACCCAGGCTCAACAAGACACACTAATGACCTGACAGCAAAAAAAGAAGTGCACCTTTATCTGTGCATAAACATTATTTACCTCAGTCTTTAGTGTTATTTTACTGCAAGATCTAACATTTAATAAAAATTATAAGACACAACGTAACCCATCATCATATTATTAAAAGCAATAATCAATTAAAAAGGGCTCAGTTGACCAAGATTTTGGAATTATCCCAAAAATGTTTTAATACTTTTTATTATGTATTTACTTTTATTTTGAGGCTCATTGCTGTTAAAAGGAGTTACTATAAATAAAAAGCATTACCAACAAATGAAGCAATAGGTAATTATAGATTCATTTCATGACAAAAAATGAGGAAAAATCTCTACCGAGTGTTTAGGTTACTCTCTATATGCTGCAATACATGACTTCTTATCTCTATTTTCTACAAATATATTATGTGTATAAAACATATAATTTCCTCCTGACCTTCATGATTGGTGGTTTTGCAACTTTGTGCATCTCTCAACTTGTGTCAGGGATCATGGCCCAGCTGGCTAGTATACCAAATGGTCAGGAGAGCAGCAGCGTAAAATGTTGTTCCCACCACCATTAGAAACTGGAAAGAGTGAGCTCTTCCTAGATGCTTCTTTTTGAGCACACATCCATTTATCAGAAACTACACTACGTGCTGTCCTTTAATGGGAGTTGTTAGTTTAATTGAGGCTGAGAAGAATTGTGTAAAGGCAGAGGAATTGTTCATCACTAATAGTCTCTCTGAGTTTACCAAGGATTAAGGTGAGAACATTATTCATTGTACATGCATCTCCTACACTACTAGGCAAGACCATGTCAGAAGCTAGAAGTATTATAATAACCTATATAAAATGCTAACATCAATTATTCGACTTACAAGAACAGAAATTTTATATGTGTAACCTGAAAATCTAACGGTAATGCAAAATCAGACTGGATATCAGATGATAAATTTGGGCAGTCTCAGTGTAACCAAGCAAACAATTGTCCTAATTAACCTCTATATTTAGATGGATAGATACGGATTTATAATGAAAGCAGCCACATTTCGCATTTATGAAATAATGAAAGCATCACTATGCATTATTTTTATTACAAGATACGTATTTTTTGAATACATTGTAAAACCCAAGTAATAAATCTGACCTGTTTATTTTGAAAAGATAACTAATGTGACATAGTAAATACAAGCAAATATACAGATTCCATGGAAGGATTTTTGAAGAATCTCAATAGAGATCCTTGAACTCACCTTCCAAAGGAGTCTTGGAAGGTTAAAAAACATATACTGAGGCTGGAGTCATAAAGCTTAAATTTGACTATTACATACATAAGATGTAAATTATAAATGTGTAATATGATATTTTTAGATGTATTTAAATGATATAGTACAAATCATGGCTGAAATATTTGAAGGCAAGCATGTGTGTAATGAAATTATTTTAAAGCTTAGTGAGGTAATTCAGTAAGTGATCAAGCATAGTACTTATAATAAATCATAAATTGTTGTTATATAAAAATTAACAATATAGTCTATATTCTGTAATAACAGCTTAACATTCATTTTGGAAAAAAAAATTACTCTTTTTTCAAGAGAAAACTCTATAACTGAGAATTCATAAATTCTCCTTAACCTATATAATATCTCAGTGACAATAAAGTAGGATGTGCAAACACATCATGAAATGTTTTACTTAAACTTACACTGCATCTATAAATTTTTATTAAAGATTCAAAGCACAAAATATCAACAATGATGAGAGTTATTCTCTCATTCATTCAGCTTTGAGCTTTGTTTTATTCCAAGTCCTCTGATACGGTGTCTAGGCTCCCCACCCTTTTAAAATTGAAAATAAAATATGTCGATTTCATTTGTAGAGGGAAACAAGAAATTCTTGTTAACATAAACTCAGAACATGAGATGACAAATTATGGTATCCTCAGCTTAAATAAAGAATTTACACAGTCAACATCAAATTGTAACAGTTAAGAAGAGAAATGAATAGCAATTTTGAACTAATTATACTTCAACTAGATGTATTTCTAGTAATAATTACATGTAATATATAACACATATTGCATTTACATGTACTATATAACATATGCCATATGATGTATATTACTTTGACATAATTTAAACAATTAGAAATTAAAGGTCAGAGATATAACAAACCATAATATTTTGGAAGAAAAATAGCCTTATTAAGCTCATTATAATTGAACTATGAGCATATTTAGCAGGACATTTAAATGTGTGTGTGTGTGTATATATATGTATACACATACTTTTATACAAATATATATCAGCAAGGAACACTCTGTGACTGGAGAACATGAGTTAGCGTATAAAGGACAGCCAAGTATCCTAGTGGTGAAACATATGTAGAAAGCTCCCTAAGACTTTTTTGCATATAAAAGTATAAAGCATGTCAATTTCCACAGTCATTTTAAATTTTTGTTATTACAAACAATGATCTTCTCATTTAGATATGTTGATCAACCTATCAAATTGAGTGAAGAATGACAAAATCATTTTCACTGGTCGAAAGTTTGACTAATTGACTTTCTAGTTTTCCTATATTTTTAGTTTTATAGCTATTTTTAGTAGATGAATATAATTATCACATAGTTAACTTATACAGCACAACTTTATATTAACACAGATTAATATGCTTGTGGCTAAAGTAGTCAAGAATAGTATAGACATAACTTCTTCCTGAAATGAATATTATATTTACACAGTCCATGTGCATATAACAATTGTCAAAACAAAATCAAATTACAATAATTTGAGCTTACAAGCTATGTGACATTGAGTAAGTTATTTAAACTTAGTCGAAATAATCAAAACAAAGAAACTGTTTTATTCTAATATTGCAGAGGAAGAAATCTGCTTTTGGTCCTTAAAGACATTTGTTTACCCTAGATTTCATTCAACAATATTTCAAAAGCTTAAGACAGCACTCAACTAGGGAGTCTTGTGATACTAATATGTAATATAAGCCATCACATATTATGTCATCCAAAAACAATACAATAAAAGTTTGACAGTTTGACATATTCTGAATTGACCATAAAGATATGCTTTAAAATGGACAGTTTTGTTCGTGGAAATGTATAAAACTCAGATCCCTACTTACTGGTTTTGGGGGAAGACATGGTGTCAGCCCTGTGAGGGGAGGAACAGAGAGAAGAGAACTAATATGCCATGTACTCTCCCAATTTACTTGTTAACCTAATTTTCTTGCAGGAAGCGTCCTAATCCTAGTAAAGAAGCAAGCCTGTTTTCTTCATTATAAGGAAAAAAGAGTAGGTATTTGGGTGTCTAGGAGTTGGGATTTCTGTTTCCCTCAGGGAAGCAATAAAGTTATAAAATAGAATAAAAGTGCCTGATATTCATTTGGGTGGATTCCTGTGCATGTAGATTGGGCATGGAATCATTATTACCTGCTTGTTTATAGTAAATATGGGAACATGAATGCTCTGGCCTGGGTTGGCCAGGCTAATACCTAAAAACATTACAGCATGTCATTTAGACATGTTTTGCAATTAGCGGAAGAAACATCTAAATGAATTTTTTTTGTAGCAGTAGACTGAGGATAAGAAAGGTTGGGGCTAGGAAATATTCTGTTTCTCAAATAAAAGTTAGAGTACTAATCGACTTTTTAAATAATTGCCATTATTATACTGATATGATTAAATTAATTTTAAATAAATTAATGCAGACTTATGTTATTTTGAAAATTGAGCAAAGTTTGGATAAATTTTCTTAAATTGATAGGAGACAGAAAAATAAATTGGCATAGACTATATCTATCATAATCCCCTAAACTCGAGTTGAAATTTCTTACATTAACTTTTAAAAATTATTAATCTCAGTATTTGATTTAAAGCACAGTGGTCTCTCTTTTTTCTGGTTAATTGTTTGTATATGTGTGTCTGTATGAAATTTATAATTGTATATTGCATATACAAATATATATGATTATTATATATTGTGTATATATAATTATATATAATATATGTATAATTATGTATTTATTTATATATAATTATAGATTTATTTATATATTTAAATATACTAAAAGTGTATATAAATATGTATTTATGTATTTGTTTAGTGTACATAAATATATATATAAATGCATACATATTTAAATTGTACAGAAATATATATAATTATATACACACATATACTATATGCATATGTATATAAATAATTAACCAGAAAAAGGAGAGACCACAGTGCTTTAAATCACCTGTTGAGATTCATAATTTTTAAAAGTTAATGTAACAAATTTCAATAAGATATAGACACACATACACACATATAATTATATATATATTATATATGTAATTTTATATATGCATACACATGTATATATATATACACATATATATGTGTATATATATAAAATCAGACTCAATTTTTTTTCCAGTTACATCTTAAACGTTATCTACTATAAAGTCAAAATCAGCCTACATGACATTTAACTCAGCATCCCAACTGCCAATTCAGATGCATTTCTTCATACCATTATTATTTTATTGTTAAAATCATAAACATTTATTATTTTAGTATTATATTTATTTTTTATTTAATTTAGATAATGCATAGTTCTCAGAAGCCATATTATCACCTCCAGAAATGCCATTGTTCCTAATGAGAGCCTAATTAGAGCTTAATTTTTCAAGTTTTAATTTTGATTATTAGTTTTTCAACCTTTCTAATACATTCTCATTTTGTTTATGTTAAGCAGTCTCTGTTGCTACCACTGCTGCTGCTGCTCCTCCTCTTCCTCGTCTTTCTCCTCCTCTTCCTGCTGTCCTCCTCCTCCTCCTCTTTTTTCTTCTTTTCAATGAAAGAACTTATTTTTATTCCTGACAGAAGTTAGTGAATATACTAAGATCCAGTTTGTTTATTTTAAAGACTTGTTCTACATTATTCATGCATAAACAGTAAAGATTGAAATACTTAGCGTATTATGCCATGTGTTCTACTATTTGGACTTAACCTACCTCTTACTTAGATTATGTCTCCTGCCTGTCCAGTTCTATGTATAGTTCTATGTATAGTGAGTTATCTGGGATACTCACAATTCCCTGAAAACACGCTATCTAGTAATGCTTTCATGTCTTATCTCATGCTTTCCATATACATGAAAATACACATATACATATGTGTATGTGTATGTGTTTTTGTGTGTGTGTGTATAAAATATTGTACCCCAATAGTGCTTTGCCAAATTCAATTCTTATTCTGGACCCAAGTTTAACTTTACCACAATGCCTTCAACAACCAAAAAGAATTAACATGAATCCATAATGTTTATTTATGCCTGTAATAAGCATTTTCTTATTCTATGTTGGCTATACTTATTCCTACTTGAATATTTTCTACCTCAGAACAGGAATAATTCCTATGTCATTTTTTATCCCCTGCCATTGCTACAATAATGCTTTACACATAATAGAGACTAAATTATTGGTCTTTTGAATTGAATATTGAAGTTATATAACCATACTAAGGTTAGTTGTTTCTTTCCTTTTTAGACAATATGCATTATTAATAATAATTACTATTATTATAATTGAAAAAAAACTCAGGCAGATGGTAATTATTTTCATAGTTCATCGTTCTGCCAGTCAAATTTCAAGTGAAATAATTGCCTCCCTTGGGCCTCCAGTAAACTAGAGGATGTAATATATATAATAATAATGAGATATTTTAATAATGATTCAGAAACATTAAAGTGTGGAAATAGTAGTTTGGGTTCACATTCCAAAACTGAAGAGTGCTATTATATAATTAGTAATGCTAGATAGAGTATACATTTTTACAAAATCAATCACAAAGTGTTCAAATTATTGCTTTTAAGCTTCACTGCACTAGATGTTGCAGATATGTTTTTCTATATTTATTTAGTACGAGCATAAGGATTGATTAAAAGGGAAACACATTTCTCAGTGATATACTCTGTATAATATGTAAGAATGTTTCAAGGTTGGATTAAAATTTGTAAAAATTGTAGAAATTTATAATTTACAAAGGATTTATAAAAATAAAACTTTTGAGGCAGAAGACACTATAGAGTTCATCCAATTCAATCCCCTTCCCTTACAAACTAAGGAACTGAAGATAGGGAAGTAACATGATTCTTTCATTCTCTTAGGAAGCTATCATATTTCTGTTTTTTTGGGTTTTTTTTTTTTAGGTTAAGTTTATAAATACTCCTGATATCAATTATCTGTAATGGCCTACATGAAGAGAAATAAATACTTTAGTAATATGAAAAAAGGTATGCTAAGTAGTCTAAGAAGGAATAGTAAACTGTTGTTTATGTTTGGATGAAAGTAATAGGTGAGAAAAGTTGTAGGTTATACCGCAAAGGAATCTCCCGATTTGTTGTTTTTGTTGCTATTGTTGGTTTTTAGGGTAGCAGTGTAATCACGTGAGTTTTAATTTTAAAGCAAAATAGTGCTAGCCCCTATACTTGTTCAGTAAATAAATAGTTAATTCCAATCAGAGAAAGATAACAAAAAGGCTACTAAGAAAAAAAAATTGAAAATAAAATGTTTTGGGAAAGGGGATAAACGTAGCAAGGATTTAAGAAAGATTTATATCCTTGAATTTCAGGAAGGGCTTAAATACACTTGCCACAGTCTCCTAATATGATCTTTGGTCATCTTTGGTCACAGAAACAGCTTATTTCTAACACGACAGTGGGTCTTGATGCCCCACTTTGCCAAACAGTATTTAATGTAATTCTTCCTAAGTTTAGAAAAAATATATACTTATTTAACATGAAGCAAGATCTATCGTTTACTACCTTACAGACTTTGCTACTTCAATAGCTGATCAAACACACAAGTGAAATGCTGTGATTTAATGTCAAAGTAGTGGACTCAAAATTCCCCAAACTTGACTGCTCTTTTATAATTAGCGACAGAAGGGCGGCCCAACATCTTATACAACACTACAAAATTATTTCTTTAATCAATAAATGAAATACTGATGTCTCCCATGAAAATGCCAAGCCAAGAGCTCACTGGTGTAAATAATATTAGCCATGGCCTACTAAACTTTTTGATTTAAATGACTGAAAGTCACTGAAATTTCTCCTCTTGCAATTAGTATTTTAAAATGTGCTTTAAGCACATCAAGTACATCATAAAATATTTCATGCTGTTCCTTGAAAATAAATGAGTTGTCTTCAAAATAATCTCAGAAAAAATTCATGTGTTTAAAGAAATGTCTTTTATTATTTCTGGTAACGTTTACTATTATTTTCCAATACTAAAGACAATTCTTTTAACTAGCTTTTTCACAATTCAGATAATAAAAGAGTAATTTGAGTAGAAAGTAATAAAATTAAAAAACTGTAATTCAAGACATTCAGGAAAGTGGAAAGTATAATTAAATATTCAGTTTTCTAATTACTAGTACATATACTGTAAAAGTCTATTATTTGGCCCTTTTAAGAATTTGTACAAAAATACAAGTAGTTTTGAAGAACAATGGAGAAACATTTCTCGGTGAGAAGAAATCCAGGTCTAAAGTGACTGTATGTTTTGCAAATCTTCTGCATACAGTCAATCAATGTCTGAGTTGTTACTGGTTTAAAACTGGAATTGATTTTAAATTACAAACAAGGCTCTTTATAACAATGATTATAGGAGAAAACTTACCTTTGCGGCCAAACAAACGATATTTTTCATATTGATGGTAACAACACAAGACTTTGGTGCTAGAAAACAAGAACAACAGTGTCTACTTTCCCCAAGAAGGTTATATAAAGTGTTCATGGTTTCCTTTGCCATATCCAACAACAACAAAGTAACTTGCAAAGAATATTAATAATATTAACAAATGAGTGAGTGAATGAATAATTGTTGGAATATAAAGTTGTATAAGTTCTGTTTCTCTTTATTTTGAGATGGAGTCTGCTCTTGTCGCCCAGGCTGGAGTGCAGTGTTGCAATCTTGGCTCACTGCAATGTCCGCCTCCCAAGTTCAAGCGATTCTCCTGCCTTAGCCTCCCAAATAGCTGGGACTACAGGCGCCCACCACCATGCCCAGGCAATTTTTTGTATTTTTAGTAGTGACAGGGTTTCATCGTGTTAGCCAGGATGGTCTTGATCTCCTTACCTCCTGATCTGCCCGCCTCGGCCTCCCAAAGTGCTGGGATTATAGGCGTGATCCACCGTGGGTGGCCCTCTTTATTTATTTATTTATTTTTTATTTTTTAACACAGGATCTCATTTTGTCACTCAGGCTGGAATGCAGAGGTGCCATCATAGCTCACTGCAACCTCAAATGCCTGACTCAAGCCATCCTGCCACCTCACTCTCTTGAGTAGATGAGACTAGAGGAAAATGCCACCACACCAGGATATATATATATTTAATATTTGGCATGTTTATATGTATTTATTTATTTAAAACTTTCATTTTAGGGTCAGGGTGAGGGTTTGTAACATAGGTAAATGCATATCACGGGGGTTTGTAGTACAGATAATTTCATCACATAGGTATTAAGCCCACTACCCAATAGTTATCTTTTCTGCTTCTCTCCGTCCTCCCACCCTCCTTCCTCAAGCAGACCCTAGTGTCTGTGATTCCCTTCTTTGTGTTCATGAGTTTTCATCAATTAGCTCCCACTTGTAAGTGACTTCTAATTTCTGGACTTCAGAAGTGTGAGAAAATAAGTGTGGTGTTTCAAGACACCAGATTTTCAGAATTTATTACTGTGGCCACAGAAAACTAATACAAGAGTTTACTTTTTTTTTTTTTTAAGTAGTCTTTGCTTACCCTGTTCCCCCTCTGATTTTACTAATTCAGCATTTCCCTACACTTAAGTAAATTTTCACTTCTCGTTTTATTTCTTGTTCCCGTTTTCTTCTTCTACTAATACTGCTACTACTACTGTTACTATTACTACCACCACCACAGAAAATATAGATTATGCTGAGCATTTATTGGGAGCTTACTATATGGAAGGCACTGCTCTAACCCAATTTATTCAACTTTTAAAGCATTGGCTGTGCGACCTGTGGTTGGGCATTGTCATGAAAAATTGGGTCCTTTCTGTTGACCAATGTCGGCTGCTGGCATTGCAGTTTTTGGTGCATCTCATTGATTTTCTGAGCATACTTCTCAGATGTAATGGTTTTGCTGGGATTCAGAAAGCTGTAGTAGATCAGACAGGCAGCAGACCGCCAGTGACCACACCGTTTTTCTGGTGCAAATTTGTCTTTGGGAAGTGCTTTGGAGCTTCTTCTCAATCCAGTCACTGAGCTGGTTGTCACCAGTTGTTGTATAAAATCCATTTTCATCACACATCAGAATCCAATTGAGAAATTAGAAGTCACTTTTTTGGGGGGTAAAGTCAAGATGTCAGCAGGGCTTAGCCCTTCTGGAATCTCTAGGGAGAAAATTGCTTGCTGTTTCTGGCTTCTGGCAGGTACTGGAAATCCGCGGCTTCTTGCCTGCCACATCACTCTCATCTCTATGTCTCACAACGCATTGCTTTCTCATCTTCTGTAGTCAGATCTTCCATTCCTCCCTCTTATGAGGATACACTTGTTACATTTACAGCCCACATGGATAATCCAGATAATCCCTCCACGCCAAGATCTTTAACTTCATCAAAGTCCTTTTTGTCATATAAGGTAGCATTCACAGGTTCCAGGAATTAGCATGTGGATATATTTGGAGGTCAAGCTTTATTTTCAAGTTCTTCCCAATCAATATTTTATTTTTAAAACTTCAAGAAGCATAATTCAAAACAAATCAAGTCTTTGTATGCGTGTGTGTCATTTTTCTGACATTGAAAAAAGTGGGAATTATACAGTTGAGATATTTATTATCAGTATAAAATGTAAAATCCATTATAACAAATATTTTATGTGTCAGTGTTTTGCTTCTGTAATTATTTGATGGACTAGCACATGTCATAACAGAAAAATGTTTCATGCATGTATCCATATTCAAATAGAAATAATAATACAGGTTTTTTTGCCTGAGATAAGGTGGTATACTAGATTTATAAAGCATTATTAAAGAAACTAAACAAAATCTCATTTACTTCTAATTTACTGAATATCAATTAAAATCTGTGAAAAATTTTGCCAGGTTCTCCAATTTACCTGGAGCTCTCTGGGTACTCAGAAGATGTTTTATGAATGCCATCCTGAATGTTTTCTGTTTGTTCACTTGTATTTACATTAAATTGATGCAAACACGAGTGTGTGTGTGTGTGTCGTTTGTGTGTAACAGTTTTAATGTAACTTTTTAAATTTATCAAGTATAAATTATATAAATGCATATTTTTTCTCTATTTCAAAAGTTTAAATTTTGCAGTTTATCATGTCAGTTATAATTTTTGAATATGAGAGCATAATGATCATTCCTTTCAGACTACCTTTTGGCTTTAATAGAATAAAATTTGTAATATAATTTTCTCCAACAAATATTTGTTATTCCTTCATCAAAAGTAACATTCACAGGTTTTAGGGAATTTTAAGACACGACACTCTGAAAATCTTGTAGTTTCATACTAATCACTCATTCTTACTATTATTATCAAGTACATTAATACAAAAAAAGTACAATAATTATCTAGTAAACACTGAATGGATTAAACAAAAAGTCAAATATTAAATTAGTCAAGAATTATTTAAATTTAGTATCTTATACAAAACACAACTATTTCAAAGAATGTTACCTCTTAGACCATATTTACGGATCTATTTTACTATGTTTCTCCTTTTTGAGGCTTCTGAATACAAGGAATAGTAAACCACAATTTGAACATTTCACTGTAGACGGTATGATCCAAATTTCATTCTTATTGTCTGTAGTGTTGACTCTCATTTTCTAAAAAGTCCTAAATTTAAAAACAAAAAGCCTTTGTTATAAAAGCGTAGGGAAGTGTGAATCTTTTGATATAGATTCCTCACATGTTCATTAATTCAATTAGGCAGACTAGGCAATGATGATGTGTGAAAAGAACAATGAATACAGAATAAGAATAAAATATGCTGCAAACTAGGCTATGCTATGTGCTAGGTTTGCAAGCTTGAGAGAAATTACTTAAGGCCAGTTTTCTTATATTTAAAATGTGCCTAAAAATAATTGCTTCAATAATTGTTAAAATAATTAGATGAAATAACCATAAAATCCTCAGCACAATGATTGAGACAGGAGATCACTTTAATATGTTCCTGATTAGTCTTTATGCAAGTTTTTGGGTCCTTCTTGTGTTCTTAGAAGGATATTAATTATATGAGAAAAACAAACAAACAAAGTAGAAAATATTATTTATTGCCCTAAATAAATTTTCAACCAATTTAGGGAGATAATATATATACATATATATATACACACACACACATTTGTTATTATATACAAATATATAAATATAATATATATACACATATATATACACAAACATAATATGTATACATATATACACATAATATGTATACATATATACATACAAATTTATTATTATATACAAATATACACAGTTATACATATATTCATGTGTGTGTGTGTGTGTGTGCATACCCTTAAGTGCTAGCCACTTGTCTAAGCAATTTATATATAGAGGCTAGAGTAAATGATTTCATTGTAATAAAATTGTATTGGGTAGTTTTTTTAATCCTTGTTTCACAGATCCGAGATTAGGTCATGTAGACTAGCATTAAGCATAAAACATTATCACAGGCCTAAAATACATCACTTTGTGTTAAAATTAAGAAACCATATAGAGAAGTCTGAGGAGGTGAGGAGTTCCTAGAATGGTGAAATTAGAATCCAAGTCTGGAAAGGTATGTGAATGAAGAGTGTTTTCTAAATAATATGAATAATAACAATTTGATAGATGACATTTTTTCTTAACTTTCCTATTGCAACCATCATTTTCCAATTCCTAGTCAATTCAACATAAAAGGTAAAAGTCCAGGTAAATGTCTACATTTTGTCACTTCAAAGCATTTTTCTAAATCCTAGTGTATTTTCTGGTGAGCTGGGTCAAAATTCATAGAGAAGTTATATTGCTTGAGATACATGCTAAGTAGTCCTCTTCAACTTCTAACCTTAAACACACATGGAAACAGATAAAGGGGAATAGGCAGAAGATTTGCATCTTATGCATATTCTTTAAGATAGTTCCTTTTAACAGCTCTAAAATAACATTTTGACACAAGTATTAAGACTCGGAGGAGGGCCAGGAGCAGTGACTCATGCCTATAATCTCAGTGCTTTGGGAGGTCAAAGAAGGAGGATCTCTGGAGGCCATGAGTTCAAGACCAGCCTAGGCAACATAGTGAAATCTGTTTTCACAAAATAAATAAACAAATAAATAAATTAGCCAGGTGTGGTGGCTTATGCCTGTAATCCTAGCATTCTGGGAGGCTGAGGCAAGAGGATCGCTTGAGTCCAGGAGTTTAAGATAAGTCCAGCCCACATAGCAAGACCCCACCTCTACCAAAAATAATAAAAAAATAAAAATTAGCCAGGCACGGTGGCACATGCCTGTAGTTCCAGCCATATGGGAGACTGAGACAGGAGGATCTCAGTGGGGAATATATAACCAAATCAGAGTTCAAAACCAAATTGTGTAGGCAGTGGGGAAAGACTTTTAAATGTAGTTTCCTCTATCAGTTGACAACTGACTCCCTGCCCCCATACCATTTGAAATAAATGGGAAGCTACTGAATTTTCCTAATATTGAACAATCTAATTTTCAATAAAATTAGACAGTTTATTGTATATTCAGCAGTGGGAATTAATCAGTGATTTCTTACATCCCAAATTCATGTATTTTTTAATAAAGAGAAATATGCTAAGATAAAAATTATAACAGGCCTAAAATACGTCACTTTGTGCTAAAATTGAGAAACTAACTAGAAAATCTGAGGTGAAAAGTTTCTAGAAGGTAAAGAATGTGTCATTTATTTTTGTTACACTATAGTTCCTCAGAGTTCTACAATTATTATTTGTTAAATAAAAAGACAATAGTGTTATGCAATATTATTTTTGTTTTGTATTGTTAGTGCAAAAAGAATCCACTTGCCACTTTGATTTTGGTCAGGAAAATAATTTTCCCTAACACGAGTGCAATTTGAAATGTATCTATAAGAAAATATTTCCATGGAATGGGAATGCAATAAAACCCTAAGAACTTGAAATGCTGTTGTAAATTATATTGCACTTCAGTCACATTCACATGTTTAATAACTGATTAAAGAGGGTTTGGCCTTCTTTCTGTGAAACATGCCATTATTGATGTCTCTGAAGGATTTTGCACTCAATATTTGTTGATATCAAAAATTCAAAAAATTGTATTCATACCAGCATAAGGCTTAGTACCATATTGCAGATTTGTTTGCTCCCTTATCACTAACAAACAACAGAATCATTAATTTTCAAGAATGTTATCAGTTTTATTCCATACATATATATTTATGAAACTAAAATAAACCCTAGGAATATGAGAAGAGGCCCAGTCTGGCCCGATTATATGTTAGTCTTATCAAACAGTGAATGTCACACAAAGGCCCTGTCAACTTGAAAAAGCTAAGTAAGCTATGGTTAGCAGAGTTCATTGCCTTCAACATATAATTCACTTTCTAAGCTTATAAGATTTCCACACTGTTTTAAACTTATGACAAAAAATACGATTTACAAATTATTTCCAGTATTTGCTTTTAAAAACAAAATCCTATTTTAATTTAAGTGACATCATTCACATCTCTAATATGATAGATACATCTGGCCTGATGAAACTTGCAAGTCTAAGGTTAGAAAATTTCAAATTAAATACTGCTCGAATTAATGAATATATAAGACAAATGATTACAAATTACAAAAAGTATGTTAATATAGGAGTTCAGGAAAAGATTGTCTAAGTAACTTATTTAAGGATGACAAATTATATTCCAAAGATTATATAAATATCAGGCTGCAAAGCCAAGAATGGAAGATTTACGTAACATTCACTAGACTCCACTATTATATGATTTTGTCAACAAAACCTAATTTACTTTATTTCAACTTTTCAATACTTTATGGATTTATTATAGAGACAGATTATACTAAACTTGAATAAATTAGATACATATTGATATAATTTATTATTTGACATTTGGGCATAAACTCAAAACCATATCAAAGCTCAATTGCTTAAGAGGAGTAATAAATAGAAAAAACTTAAAGGTAGCTGGAACAAAATACAAATTATATGCAGTGTCACAAAGATAAGAATGACAGTAGGTTATTAGCTAGCCATGGTGCAAACTAGAAGACAATGCAGTGAAATTTTTCAGGTATTGAAAGAAAAATTCTGTCAACTTAGAATTCTATGCATAGATAAACTGAAGACTTTTTTTAAATGAACAAAAGCTGATAGAATTTATCTACTAGCAGACATGCAGTACAAAAAATCTTAAAGGGTTTTCTTCAAGAAAACAATTTTGAAAATTAAGAAAAGGGCGAAAGATTTGTTTTGTTTTGCATTTAAAATAATCTATTTAAGAGATAATGGGGACTTCTGAGGAGCTGGAGACAAAGGCAGCTGCTTAGCTCCCTTCTTTCACTGTCTTCCAAAAACAAAATAGGAAGAGAAAAGAAAACAACACATATTCCACACCCTTGACATAATTGAAATATGACAAAACATCAAGTTAACTAAGTTTTTTTTAAAAAAATCAGTGCACAATTTCTTACGCTATTCTCCCATCTCCTCTCAGTTATAGGAAATCAGAACTGGAAAGCTAGCAATAGACTAAAGGCTAAATCTAAAACAACTGCAAAATGATGAAGTCCATCATAATTCTGAAAATAGTGAACAAGGGCCCTAAATGATTAGACTATGGACTACAGGAGAAGGACTTAAAAGTACATGAACTTTGAAGAAGTAGTTGCCAAGATTAATTTATTTGGGGGAAATTAATAAAGGTAGAAGGAAAAGGACAAATACTTTTTGGCAATTGGGAGGTGAATAGGAAAAGAAGTACAAGGGGTGGGTGGGGCATTGAGTGTCCTACAAAACAATGTTGGCCAATAACAGAGATGGTGGGTAACATTGTCTTGTTACTGATATTAATGACAATGCCACTAAGGTTTCCTGCATTAGGCTATGGAACTAAGTTATATACTCCTGCTTCATCCACACCCCACCCTACTGTTGGAAGGAAAGAAGCACTAATAGACTTGAGTTGATCTAAAACCATGGATGAAATGACAAAGTCTATTATAATTCTCAAAATACTAAAAATGTATCCTGATTGTCAGACCTTGGGCTACAGAGAGAGAGAAAGAGAGAGAGGAAGGGCAGGGAGAGGGAGGAAATAAGAAGAAGAGAAAGAGAAAGGAAGAGAGGAAGAAAAGAACAGAAAACTATATATATATCTCTCTCATGAATTTAGACGCAAAGATAGTTTTAAAAATGTTAGCAAGAATCTGGAAATACATTAATTGGAAAATTCTTTATGATCAAATGTGGTTTCTCCAATATATGCAAGATAACTTGAACATTTGACAATCAACCCTGACTTCACACCAAGTTAAAAAAAATAGCTTTACCTGGTTTATAAACCTAAATGTAAAATTTAAAACAATAAATATTCAAAAATAGATGTTAAAGAAAATATTTTTCCCTTAGGTTAGGCAAAAATTTCTTTTGAATGACACTATATATATTAAATATCAGAGAAAACACTGATAAATTGGCCTTTACAACAATTTTTAAAATTTACACTTTAAAAGAAACTCTTAGGGAACTGACCATAAATACTATTTGAAAAACACGTGTCTGATAATAGTCTTGTATCCAGAATACACAAAACATGTCAACAACTCAATAATGAAACAATACTTTAGTTTTGTCTTTTTTAGTGGGAAAACAATTTTAAACAGATGCTAGGCAACCAAGCATAAGATGGCCAATATAACTAATCATCAGGAAAATGAAATGAGAAAACAGAACATACCTTTACCAGGGGTAATTTTTTAAGTTCTGGTGAAGATATAAAATAACTGAAGCATTCATTAGTGTCAGAAATGCATAGTTAGAAGCACTCTGAAGAATGTTGGGTAGTATTTTATAATACCACACAATTACCATATGACCCAACATGCTCACTTCTAGACATTTCCTCAAGAGAAATAGAAACATAAATCCAAACAAAGACATGTACAAAAATGTTCATAGCAGCTTTATTCATAATTGCTGAAAACTGGAAGCAACCCAAATGCCCATAACTGATCCATGTTAAACAAACTCTGGTAAATTCGCACAATGAAATACTACTTAGCGTTAACAAGACTTACTTATACATATAGTAATAAGGATAAAACTAAAAAACAATGTTAAATGCAAGAGCTGTGAAACAAAAAGTAAATTCTTTTTTAATTTTTTAATTTTTTTTAATTTTTATTTTTTATTATATTTTAAGTTCTAGGGTACATGTGCACAGCATGTAGGTTTGTTACATATGTATACATGTGCCATGTTGGTGTGCTGCACCCATTAACTCATCATTTACATTAGGTATATCTCCTAATGCTATCCCCCCTCCCCCACAATAGGACCCAGTGAGTGATGAAGTAAATTCTATATTATCTAATTTACACAGCATTCTACAAGACAATTAATATTGGGCGTTGACAGGAATAGAGGCATGGCGAGGGGACTGACTGTAATCTGGCATGCGGGATATTTGGGGATGATGGAAACGCGCTATGCCTTGATTGCCTCAGTGACTGCATGGCTCCAGATATTTGTTAAAACCCTGAGACTGTACTAGTAAAGACAGCAAATATTACTGTATATAAATTATTACATTGTAAACCTGACCAATAAAAGGTCCAAAAGATAGAAAAGAAAAAGCCATAAAAACACTAATCAAAATAACCCTGAAGAAGCTAATACTAATATAACATATTATGGACTTTAGAACAAGAAATATAGCCAGGAACAAAGAGAGTAATTTTATAATGATAAAGCAGTCAACTCATCAAGAGGGCTTAAAAAAAAAAATTCCTAAGTGAATATGCACATATAACATTAGAGCTTCAAAAAACAAGAATCAAAAACTGAACTGAAAGGAGAAATAGACTAATTCGCAATTATGGCTAGGGATATTAATGTTCTTCCTTAGTTAATAGTAAATGTCTATTTGTAGAACTAATAGACAGTCAGTAAGGATATAAAAAACTTAGACAGCATTGTCAATCAACTTGACCTAATTGACATTCCACTTAACAAGAGGAAAATACACATTGTTTTCAAGTGTCTATAGACATTAATCAAGGTAGAAGTTACTATTTTAAACTTTCCAATTATTTGAGGAAGCTTTTTAGGTATTTTATTGCTAGTGATTTCTTTTGTTTGTTTGTTTGTTTGTTTGTTTGTTTGTTTTGAGATGGAGTCTCTGTCGCCCAGGCTGGAGTGCAGTGGCACGATCTCGGCTCACTGCAAGCTCCACCTCCCATGGTCACGCATTTCTCCTGCCTCAGCTTCCAGAATAGCTGGGACTACAGGCTCCCACCACCGCTCCTGGCTAATTTTTTTGTATTTTTAGTAGAGACGGGGTTTCACCGTGTTAGTACTGGGATTACAGGCATGAGCCACTGTGCCCAGCCAGTGATTTCTAATATAATTCCATTTTCACCAGAAAACACACTCTGCACACTTAAAATCTTTAGAAAATCAATGAGATATTTTATGGTCCAATTTATTCTATTTTCGATGAATATTTTAAGTTTACTTAAAAACGTGAATTTTCTCTGACATTTGGTAGTATTGATCACATATTCTTCATCTTTCTCTATTTTTTTCTAGTAGTGGTCCTGTCTGGTTCTGAGCAGCTTCTTAAAATCTTCAACTATGACTGTAGTTTTGTCTGACAATACCTTGATTTTGTCAGTTTTTCATCTTTATTGAAGGATATTTTCACTGGATATAGATTTCTAGGTTGACCTTCCTTTTCTCTCTAGGAATTAAAGAAATTGCTACAACGCCTTTGGCCTCCATTGTTTTTGACAAGAAATAAGCTGATATTTGTATCCTTGTTACTCTATATGCAAATTGCCCTATTTTCTCTAGTATTTTCTTCCCCGAGACTTTCCTCTTTATGTTTTCAGCAATTATATTTTGTAATACACCTAGATGTAGCTTACTTTGCATTTATCCTGTTTAGAGTTCACTTAGACGCTTCATGTAAGTAATTTTTTTATACAAAATTTATAAAATTTTCAACATATTACAAAGTATTTTCTGCCCCTTTTTCTCTATCTCATTTCAAAACGTCAAATAAAAATCAGGTAGACCTTTTATTTTGTGTCGTGGCCACTAAAACCTTTTTACTTTTTCAAAAATCCTTTGTCTTCCTGTTCCACAGATCAGATAATTCTGTTGTTTTGTGTCAAGTCCATTAACTCATTCTTCTTCCATCTATAATCTGTTATTAAGAAAATGAATGCAAGTTTTCATTTCTTTTTTTTTTTTGAGACAGAGTCTTGCTCTGTCGCCCAGGCTGGAGCGCAGTGGCCGGATCTCGGCTCACTGCGAGCTCCGCCTCCCGGGTTTACACCATTCTCCTGCCTCAGCCTCCCGAGTAGCTGGGACTACAGGCGCCCGCCACCTCGCCGGGCTAGTTTTTTGTATTTTTTAGTAGAGACGGGGTTTCACTGTGTTAGCCAGGATGGTCTCGATCTCCTGACCTCGTGATCCGCCCGTCTCGGCCTCCCAAAGTGCTGGGATTACAGGCTTGAGCCACCGCGCCCGGCCAAGTTTTCATTTCTTATAGTGCATTTTCATTTCTAGAATTACCATATAGTCACTGTTCTTGTTTCCATTATCTATTTATTCATCTCATTATTCATCTCTTTACCCATATTTCTATGATTTTCTGTAGATTTATAAAAGGTTTATCATTGTAGATGATATAATTGTAGGTAATTCATTTCTGTTATCTATCTTTCAATAGTGTTGTTTTTGTTCTAGATGTCAGTAACTCTATTCAATTCAAATTCCAAAGTCTGTCTCCCCTTTGGTGGGCTGTAACCAAAATACCTACTTTTTTCTTTTAGACTTCTGGATGTGGCTCTTTTCTTGGAAAAACTGAAGTTTCCTGCATGTAGGTACAGTTCAGTGATCAGACAAGGATTTCTGCAGAGCATATAATGCAGATTTAGGAGCCCTCTATACACTCATATTACACAGTGAGGACTGGATTTTCTCTTGGAAAAGAAGACATAAATAGGCAAATCTCACTCAGGACAGTTCCTCTTCCTCTAGCATCCACTCTTCATCAATTCCTACCTTTTTCGGTGACTCATTAAGTCTCTCTTCAACCTTCAAGCAGTTATTGGGTATATATTTTTCCAGAGTATATATTAGTTATCTATGGACAAGTGAATCAGGCAAGCTATCCCACCATTGCTAATTAAATCCATGCTATAGCAGCTTTGGGTAACCAACTCAAAATGTTCTAGGTTTCTGAAAGTGCTGGTTAAATGATAGTGGGGTGCATTGCCAATTGGATGCTCTATAAAGATAGAGTCCCTTGGAAGATTCTTCTATTTGTCACTAAGCTTTTGTAAGATTTTTATAGTTTTTGTTCTTTCTGGATGTTACTAACATCCACTAAGCATCTAGGCAGGTTTAAACATCTCTGCTGTGAAAAAATAAAAAGGAAAATAAATAAATAAAGTATATGTTATGGCAGAATTAAAGCCAAAATTGTATTATGGAGTCCTCACAGGGAATTTTTGAAAATGTAATTAGTAGAATTTTATTCCCTTTAATATGGTGAGCCAGTAAATGCCAGTAAATAGTTACTTTATACTTTTCAGGATTCAATGCTTAGCCTTCAGAATGGAGATCATAAATACTGCATAGGGATATTAGATTTATAGTTTTGGGTACAACTAGGGAATGAAGAAAATACTGTAACTGGATGTAAATTGGTCAGCAGATGTAATGGTCCTTTTTTTTTTTTTTTTTTTTTCCAGACGGAGTCTCGCTCTGTCACCCAGGTTGGAGTGCAGTGGCACGATCTCGGCTCACTGCAAGCTCCGCCTCCAGGGTTCATGCCATTCTCCTGCCTCAGCCTCCCGAGTAGCTGGGATTATAGGCTATAGGCGCCCGCCAGCAAACCCGGCTGATATTTTGCATTTTTTTTCGTAGAGACGGGGTTTCACTGTGTTAGCCAGGATGGTCTCTATCTCCTGACCTCGTGATCTGCCCGCCTCGGCCTCCCAAAGTGCTGGGATTACAGGCATCAGCCACCGCGCCCGGCCTGGAGGTCCTTTTGAAATGTTTAATTTGGGATCACAAAGGAAGAATTGAACGTGCAGATGGCATACATCCATCCAGTAGAACATGAGATACTGTCATGCACATTGTGTGTTTATGCACATATTATTTATATACACATCATTATGCATTTTTTCTATAAATAGTTTTGTATGATAGATGAGAAAACCAACATTTATTGAAGTCAAAAATATACAGTGGGTGGTTGGTGGAATACAGTATGGATCTAGGGACACATACTTCTGCATCTCGCACTTTTAAGGCTTTATGGACCATGGTCTCTTTTTGTAGTCAAGAGAGGTATGCATTAACTTAAATCCAGCAAACTGCCCTAAGTTTAAGATGTCAAAAGATTGAAGACAATTCAGCACATAGTTCATGCTTGGTCCTCCTAACTGAGAAGGTAGGGTACACATAGGGGTGGCTAGAAGCGAAATTTTAAGAGGATCATCATATATTTTATTGTTTAGCTGTGCCCAGAATTATTTATGTAAATTTAGCAATTTTGGATTTTTCCTTAATTTTCCCTGAGTTTTGCCATCTTCATATTTTGTGCAGACCTGACACATTTTGCTTAGAGCTTTCTTTTTAAAAAAAAATCTTTTTAATCCTTTGATAAATTTAATTTCTGTATTCCTTCAAGAAAACTTCATTAAATATTCCACATGCAGTTGGCATCATCTTTAAACTGATAAATAATGTTTGAAGTACTTATTTTACATATTTATTATGCCAAATGTATAGTTATTTATTATGCTTACATTCTATGACTCACTAAGATAACAATACCATAGTGCGCAGGGATTTACTCTGGCTACTAATTAACATGTTAAACGATACGTATACTATTATTTACTGATTTTAATTATAGATTTTTTTTTGTAAATTAGCCTTCAAAATTTAGTAGTTCAAAGTTTATCACTGAACTATATTTTTTCTTACTTTTTATATTAAATTCATCAAAATATACCCTCTCAAGTTATTTATGTTCCAGGAATTTTACTATGATATGGTTTGTAATTGGATTTCAAAATACTGTTACAGAATAATAGATTTTACTTTCTTTGAAGCATATTCTAAGGAACAAAATCAATGATGCAAATCCATTAAATTAGTATTGAGTCTCTTTTCTGATATACCGGTCACTATTTCCCATAACTTTCTTACTTTACCAGGTCCTCATGGGTTTATGTAATTGACTGCCAAACTGCATTTAGGAGGTGCCAGGATATCTCAAGTTCCTGAGCTCATCTCATTTGTGACTTTTTAAAGCTGGCAGTCAAGTCATGTCTTCATGCCTTTTCAACATGAGACTCCAAGGAATTGCACAGATAAAGAGCAGAAAGCAAAAGTTGAAAAGAGTCAAAAGCAAACTGGACTAGAAGGTGATACAAGCAGCCCAAAAACAGCAGAAAGCACAGCTTCAAAGTAGAATATGTGGGATCTCATGATACACATAGATATCAAAAGAAAAACAAAGGGTAACATTTTGATATTCACCTAACCTTCAAAAGGAAGCCTCCAGAGAAATTGAAGAAAGTATTTTAAGCAATACCTACCTCTGAGATTGAACTTGTCTAAAAGATGTAGATCGAGATGAATAACAATTTCCTTTCAGAAGGCCATTCCATTCCTTACATGTGGCTTTATATACACAATGGTATGCCACTTTGTTTTCTGTGAAAAAAGCTGTGATCTAGGGGAGACTGTGGCTAGGGTTTTCAGATTAGAAACAGAGTAGTGTTTCTTTACTTTAAGGAAAAAGGCACATATTGTTATAATGAGTTAAAATTATATGTTTAACTAAAACTGTTTCAATTTACACACAATTTATGAAACTGTGCTTTATGAAAATAATTGATCTCATCAGAAATTATTGTTTTCATTAGCGTTACGTGGGATTTCTCGAAACAAGTTTTTCAAGCCAATCCTCAGACTAAATCTCCATACCCGATAGATTCTAATCTCAATATATATGACACTGTCATTTATGTTGGGAATGGTTAGTCATCCTTCTTGTGTTGGTAGGAATATTGACACTGTTTACTTGTAATGATAGTCAGAATAACTTTAACTTAAAATTTGTTTATGTAATTTTATATGGACAGTGAGTTAGGTAGTTGAGTCAGAGTACAACAAAATCCACTGGTAATATTATTGATCAGGAATCCGATGAAGTTATGCAAATTCCTTTGTAAATCAAATCACTTATTTCAAGCAGAATCTGGCTTATCTTATAAATGCAGTGTTCTATCTACTGCTAAAGCCATGGATCACTCACAATAAAATTGAGTATATCGAATATGCCAAGGTTTGGTTCTGATACAGTGGGTTTCTTTACCAAAAGATTATACATAAAACAATATGTTAGGCACTTAAGTACCTTATAGGAAGCCTTCTGAAAGAAATCAGTTAATAACCAGATCAAAGCCATCAATGGTTTATTAATAAATGAAATTATTTCATAAATTACTTTGGGTTATAGCTACATATCTTCCTCACCCAGCCTGGAAATTATTAATGGGAAATTAAGTAAAATGGATTTTATTGCATTTTTTTTTTCAATAACGGGAATGCAGCTGAATCTCTGCTGCTAGCCATGATGGATTAACCTGCCATCTGAAACAATGGCAAAACAAAAATGGACAAAATATGAAAGGGTTTTCAAGATATCAGACATCAGACTGCACATTACACATTGAACAGAATATCAAGAAATAAAGGATAATTATCCATAAGAAATGAAAGTTAAATAAGATAAGCCATAAAATTAAATCCTTGGGAACATTTCTAGCCATTAGTACTCGGAGGGCAATGCCAGAGCCTGGTAAACATGTTAGGTTTAAGAGATGGAGTTGAGAGAGCCTTGAGACCAAGACAACTAGACTAAGAAAGACGGAGTCCCTTAGAGGAAAGATGTGCAAAGAGAGAAAACTCCAGAGACCTGAAGATGGCCCCTGTTGAGTATTCAGCTGAATGCTCATTAGCGCACACTGTGGGGAAATAATCTAAGGCAAGGGAAAGAGCCATCTTAGAGAAGAAAAGGGAACAATCTCCAGTGCTCACACAGGCTTGTTTCTCTTGCACAAACAGAACACTTCATGATACACAAGGCATTAAACAGAGTACTCAGAAGAATCTAGTAACAGGAGTAAGGATAATTTTCAGAGACTGAGCCAGGATCTCACCTAATAAATCTTAAAAGCAATAGGCGAAAAGACAAGTTTCCAAATAACAGAACCATGCAATGTTCAAGAATAGTGTTAGGAATACAAAAAAAAAAAAAAAAAATCCAATAGCCAATAAAGTATTCAAAGTTTTTGGCAATCAAACAAAAATAACAGGCATTCTAAGAAAGCAGGAAAATGAAAACTGGTAAAAATAAGAAAAATGTCATCAAATCAAAACAAGCCTGGAAATGACAGAGATGTTAGAATTAAAAAACCAGAGCATTAACATAGTTATTTTAACTGCAATGAATAAGTTATGAGACAAAAAGATTCTAGAGATATTAAAAATGAGTACACAGATTGATGTGCTAGAGATGAAAATTGTAATGGATATGATAAAAAAAAAGTATACTGGACACTGAATAAGATTAGCAGCAGACTGGACATTTCACAGGGAAGAACAAGATACTGAAGTAAAAAAGCAAAGCAAAAGAAACTCCCTAATCTCAAATAAATCAGCAGATTAATCTTACCAGTAGGTTCTATAAAGTCCTATAAGCTACAGGGAGATGATACCAGATCAAAATATAGATTTACACAAAGGAATGTGGAACAATGGGAATGTTAACTATGTACACAAATATCCAATTTTTAAAAATTAAGTCCTTCTTACTAGAGCATAATTGTTTAAATAGCAATGCAGTGTGGGGTTTACATAAAATAAAATAAAATTTATAAAATAAAATAAAATAAATTACATACATAAAATAAAATTTATGACACCAGTAGCACAAAGGACAGGAATAGGGAAATGAAAATACGCAGTTACAACTTTCTTATAACATAGGTGAAATGGTGATAATATCACTCAAAGGTACACTGCTATGAGTTACAGATGTACACTAAAGCTACCACTGAAATGACAAAATAAAGAGTTATACAAACCAAGACTGCCTTAAGGGTCCCCTCAGCTTGAGTAAGTTTTCTTACTGTAGGGCCCTGACCTCACTTTTCTCAGAACATTTCATTTAGAAAACTTGGAATCATAAATTCTTTTTCTGCCCTTTGGAGATGTAAATCTTCTTCCAGACTCTTGGCGGTTTTACAATTCAGGAATGTCTTTCTCAAGGACCTAGACGCCATCCCTTTGAAATGTAATCAAGAAAGACAACATCCCTATGCCCAGAACAACTGCAAACAGAGATATATAAATCAATGATTATGGTAATAAATGTCAATATCTCTCTGATATGGATTGAATATTTGTGTTCCATAAAATCAATAGTTTGAAGTCCTAACCCCTAAGTTATGGTATTAGGAGGTGAGACACTTGAGTGTTATATAGGTTAGGAGGATGGAGCTCTCATGAGTGGGATGAGTGCCTTTATAAAAGAGGGTATAGAGAGCTGCTTTGACCCTTCTGCCACAGAGAGAAGATGGCCATCTTTGACCCAGGAAGTTTGCCCTCACCAGACACTGAATCTGCAGCCGCTTTGATATTGAACCTCCAGAACTATAAGAAATAATCTGTGAGGAATAAATAAGACACTCAGTTTAAGGTATTTTGTTAAAGCGGTCCAAATGGACAAAGACATGGTCTGTCAATCATTGATAAAACAAATAAAAATGTAGTAACTATATAAACAGATTAATGGTGCCATTCTCCAGCATGATTTCCATCAATAGAGTACACTTCACCCAATAACAACAGAATATACATTATTTTCAAGTGCACATGGAACATTTATATAGATAGATAATATTATGAGCTATAAAATAAGCCTCACATTTAAAAGTTTCAAATCATGCAAAGTATGTTTTCTGAAGAAAAATGCAATGGTAGAAAGATCTCTAGAAAAATATCCAAATATATTATATATAGAGTTATTGTTTAATGGATATAAAGTGTCAGTTTTACAAGATGAATAAATTGCTATCTGGTGATAGATGGTAATGATGGTTGTATATCATAATGAATAAATTTAATATAATTGGACTGTACAATTAAAAATTGTTAAGATGTAACATTTTATTTTGTGCCTTTCCTGCAATTAAAAAAAAAACTGGGAGGGAGAAGAGTCAAGATGGCTGACTAGAGGCAGCCATCAAGAGCATGTCTTATGGAGAGACCAAACCATCAAGAAGACTGGTACACTCCAAGCAGACACTTTCAAACGAAGACATTGAGAGTGGAAGGAGGGAGGACATAGAACCTGAGTTGAAGGGAGAGGAAACTGGGAAGCTTGCACGGAGCACCAGGAGTTATTCCTAGTCCCCAACAATTCCAGGGGAAAGGGTGAGTTAAGCAGGCAAGTACTGGTCCACTCTCACCCCTGAATTCTGGAATGCTACCTGCATGAGACCCCATGATGCACATAGATATGTGATCTGACAAGAAATGCTGCTGAGAGAGTTTGCAGGAAAGGACTCTAGCCTGTACAGAGCCCCGAGGGTTTGGCACAGAAACAGCTGCAGTGGAGCACAGCCAGGGATGTGAGTCCCCTGAAGCTCACTATACCCCTCTAGGTGGCTTTGACCTTTTTTGACTGTTGGACCTGAACAGAAATGAATGGTTTGCCCTTGGTACAAGACCAATCCGATCTAAGTGCCCATTTGTCAGTCTCTCCTGGCGCCCCTTCCTGGCCACACCCACTGACAGTGCAGCCTCAAATGCCCAAACAGGGCATGTCCCAAAGCTGCTATCATAGTTCCTTTGCCAAGACACTCCACCTAACCATCAGAGAGCTTCATTTGGCAGGCACACACCTGCAGCCTCTTCCATTGGTTTATCGGCACATGCTTACTCACGACTTCCCCCTAGCACTTTGCTGACACATGTATGCAGGTGTACCTTTCTGCCCTGCCACTGCCAGTACAAGCAAGTGCAGATGCCACCGCCCTACCCCTGCCAGTGAGTGCATACCCTACTGTACTATTGCTGCTGCTGGCATACCTATGCACAGTCCCTGCCACAACCACCCCAATCAAGTGCTTTTGCTAGCAGCCCCCTGTTAGACGAGGAATACCTCGGCCCCTCCAGCACAACACCCTCTAACTTTGAAGGTCCAGAGAACCAAGGTGTGGGCCTAGTATCAACCCCGCAGGGTTATAGCATGCAACACAGGGAAGCTGAACTGAGCCTTGCCCCCTCAAATAATCCATAAATGAAGCCAGTTGACTGAGCCCAACTTATACTACAGTCAAATCCTCAAGGGCTTCAAAGATTATAAAAGCAATAATACTCATGCAAAGGACAGCAACCTCAAAGATTGGAGAAATATTGGCCCACAGAGATGAGAAAGCACTAGTGCAAAAACTCTGACAATTCAAAAAACTAGAGTGTCTCTTATCTCCAAATGTCTGCCCTACCTTACAGTAATGGTTCTTAAGCAGGCTGAAATGGCTGAAACCAGAGCCATCGAATGCAAAATCTGGATAGCAACAAAGATTATTGAAATTTAGGGGAAAGTCAAAACCCAATTCACAGAATCTCAGGAATACAATAAAACAATACAATAACTGAAAGATGAAATAACTGTTTTAAGAAAGAGCCAATCTGATATGGCAGAGCTGAAAAATTAACTACAAGAAATTCATAATACAACCAGAAGGATTAAAAACAGAATAGACCGCTGGGCGCGTTGGCTCACGCCTGCAATCCCAGCACTTTGGGAGGCTGAGGCAGGTGGATCACAAGGTCAGGAGTTCAAGACCAGCCTGGCCAATATGGTGAAACCCCATCTCTACTAAAAATACAAAAAAAAAAAAAAAAAAAAAAATTAGCCAGGCGAGGTGGTGTGCGCTTGTGCCTTGAAGAACGAGATAAACAAGGGGAAACCAATCTCAAAGCTACCATAAGAAAATAAATAACCAAAATCAGAGCTAAACCGAATGAAATTGAGATGTGAAAAACCATTAAAAAATCAACAGAACTAGAAGTTGATTCTTTGAGAGAATGAATAATACAGATAGATTGCCAGTTAGACTAGAGAAAAAAAGAGAGAATATCCAAATAAACGCAATCAGAAAGGGCAAAGGGGCATTACCATTGACCCCATGGAACTACAGAAAACCCTCAGAGACTATTATGACACCTCTATGCACAGAAATTAGAAAACTTAGAAGAAATGGATAAATTCCTGGGAACATGCAACCTCCTCAGACTGAACGAGGAAAAAATTCAAACAGTAAAAAGACCAATAATGAGTTCCAATATTAAATCAGTAATAAAAGCCTACCAGCAAGAAAAGACTTGGGCCAGATGGATTCACAGCCAACTTCTAACAGATATATAAAGAAGAGATGCTACCATTCCTTCTGAAACTATTCCAAAAAATTGAAGAGGAAGGACTCAACCCTAATCCATTCTATGAGGCCAGTATCATTCTAATACCAAACATTACAAAGACATAACGATAAAGAAAACTTCAGGCCAATATCCTTGAAGAATGTATATGCAAAAATCCTCAACAAAATACTAGCAAACTGAACCCAGCAGCACATTAAAAAGCTAATCCAGCATGATTGAGACTTTATCCCTGTGATGCAAGGTTGGTTCAATATATGCAAATTGATAAATATGATTCACCATATAAACAGAACTAAAAATAAAAGGACATTATCATCTCAACAGACATGAAAAAGACTTCGATAAAATTCAGCATCACTTCATATTGAAACCCTCAACAAATGAGGGATCAAAATAACACACCTCCAACTAAAAAGAATCATAAATGACAAACCCACAGACAACATAATACTAAATGGGAAAAAGCTGGGTGCATACCCCTTGAGAACCAGAATAAGCAAGGATACCCTTTCTCACCACTCCTATTCAACATAGTACTGAAAGTCCCAGCCAAATCAATCGATAAGAAAGAGAAATAAAAGGCATCAAAATAGGAAGCGAGGAAGTCAAAATGTCTCTTTTCCTACATGTTATGATTTTATACGTAGAAAACCTCACAATATCTGCCCCAAATCTCATAGATCTGATAAAAAAAAAAATCAGAAAGGTTTTGAGATGTAAAATCAATGTACAAAAATCCGCAGCATTTCTGTACACTAACAACATCCGGACTGAAAGTCAAATCAGGAATGCAGTCTATTCACAATAGCCACAATAAATAAATAAGTAAATAACCTAGGAATACAGCCAATTAGGGAGGGGAAAGATCTCTACAAGTAGAACTACAAAACTCTGCCAAAAGAAATCAGAGATAACACAAACAAATGGAAAAATATTCCATGCTCTTTGATAGGAAGAATCAATGTTGTTAAAATGTCCATAATGCCCAAAACAATTTACAGATTCAATGCTATATTCCTGTCAAAAGTACCAACAACATTTTTTATAGAATTAAAAACAAAACTGTTCTAAAATTTATATGAAACCAAAAAAGAGTCCCAAAAGTCAAAGCAATCCTAAGCAAAAAGACAAAAGCTGAAGACATCATACTACCCCGCTTCAAACTATACTATGAGGGCACAGTAACAAAAGCAGCATGGGACTGGTACAACAGCAGACACGTAGACCAATGGAACAGGTTACAGAATCCAGAAATAAAGCCGCACTCCTACAACCATCTGATTTTCAACAAAGTTGATGAAGAACAAGCAACGGGGAAAGCATTCTCTGGTCAATAAACAGTGCTGAGACACTTGGTTACCCATATGCAGAAGATTGAAACTGGACCCTTTTATTTCACCATATACAAAAATCTACTCAAGATAGATTAAAGACTTAAATGTGAAATCTAAAACTATAAAAACCCTAGAAAAAAACAGAAAATGCCCCGTATACATATGCCCTAGCAAAAATTCCATGATAAAGATGCCAAAAGCAGTTGAAATTAAAACAAAAATTGACAAATGGGACCTAATTAAACTGGAGAGATTCAGCATAGCAAGAAAACCTAACAACAGAGTAAACCGACAACCTACAGAATAGAAGAAAATATTTGCTAACTATGCATCTGAAAAAGGTTTAATATCCATAATCTGTAAGTAACTTAAAACACAAACAACGCCATTAAAAAATGGGCCAAGAAAAGGAACACTTTTCAAAAGAAGACATACATGTGACTAACAAGTATATGAAAAATTGTTCAATATTATGGATCATTAAAGAAATGCAAATCCAAAGAACAATGAGATACCATTTCACACTATTCAGAATGGCTACTATTAAAAAGTCAAAAACAACAGATGCTGGTGAGGTTGTGAAGGAAAGGGAACATTTAAATAGCTGACGAAAAGGTAAGTTAGTTCACCCACTGTGGGAAGCACTTTGAAGGTTTCTGAAATAAAACAGAATTACAATTCGACCCAGCAATTTCATTATTGGGTATATATACCTAAAGGAATGTAAATTGTTCTATCATAAAGACACATGTAGCATATCTTCATCACAGCACTATTCACAAGAGCAAAGACAAAGAATCCACCAAGATGTTTATTAAAGGTGGAGGGGATAAAGGAAATATGGTACATATACACCATGGAATACTACCTAGCCATAAAAAAGAAAAAAAATCATATTCTTTGTAGCAGTGTGGATGAAACTGGAGGTCACTACCTAAGCAAATTAATGCAGGAACAGAAAACCAAATACCACATTTTCACTCATAAGTGGGAGCTAAACATTGAGTACACACAGACACAAAGAAGGGAACAACAGACATGGGGGCCTATTCGAGGGTGAAAGGTGGGACAAGGATGAGGATCAAAAAACTTCCTATCAAGTGCTAATTACCTGGATGTCAAAATACTCTGTACACCAAACCTCTGGGGCATGCAATTTACTCATGTAACAAAGCTGCGTATGTACCCCCGAATCTAATAAAAAAATTGAAAAGAAAAAATAAATGAATAAAAGTAAATGAAAGATAAAAATATTTTAACAAGATTCAGAGGAGAAAAACAATCTACATCTTTACCTAGTAATGTTGTTGTTGTTGTTTTTTTTTTTTTTTTTTTTTTTTTTTTTTTTTTTGAGACGGAGTTTCCCTCTTGTCTGCACATGATCTCGGCTCACTGTAAAGTCCACCTTCTGGGTTCAAGCGATTCTCCTGCCTCAGCCTCCTGAGTAGCTGGGATTACAGGCATGCGTCACCATGCCCAGCTAATTTTTGTATTTTTAGTAGAGATGGGGTTTCACTATGTTGGTCAGGCTGGTCTCGAATTCCTGACTTCAGGTGATCTGCCTGTCTTGGCATCCCAAAGTGCTGGGATTACAGGCGTGAGCCACCACACCAGTTGGTAATTTAATATTTATACTAGTTTTCTTTTCTTTTCTTTTCTGTTTTTTGAGACGGAGTCTCGCTCTGTCACCCGAGCTGGAGTGCAGTGGCACGATCTCAGCTCACTGCAAGCTCCGCCTCCCGGGTTCCCGCCATTCTCCTGCCTCAGCCTCCCGAGTAGCTGGGACTACAGGCGCCCGCCACCACGCCCGGCTAGTTTTTTGTATTTCTTTTTTTTAGTAGAGACGGGGTTTCACCGTGTTAGTCAGAATGATCTCGATCTCCTGACCTCGTAATCCGCCCGCCTCGGCCTCTCAAAGTGCTGAGATTACAGGTGTGAGTCACTGCGCCCGGCCTTTATATTGTTTTTCACTAATTTCTGTCACTCCAGGATGCCCTCTGCTATCCTCTTCCATCCACCTGAGGAACTTCCTCTAGTATTTTCCCTGTAGTAGTACTACTCATTACAAATGCTTTTAATTCTCTTTCATCTGAGAATACTTTATTTTTCCTGTTTTTCTGAAGAATATTTTACAGGGTATAGGATTCAAGATTGGCAGTCCTGTCTCAGGACTTGAAAAATGTTATCCCATTGCTTGTTTTGTTGTTGTTGTTTGGGAAAGATACTGCTCCCATTTTATTTTTTATCTCAATAGCTTCTGATAAAAAATTTTGCTATCATTCAAATCTTTGTTAAACTATATGTAATCTTTTTTTCCTCTGGTTGCTGATGAGTTCTGTTCTTTATCTTTGGTTTTCTGATATTTGATTATGATGTTGCTTGCTTTGGATTTCTTAAACTGATGTTGTTTGGAGTTTACTGTGTTCTTAGATCTGTGAATTTATATTTTTAACCAAATTATGGCTGTTTTCAGTCATTTTTCTTCAATTGTTTTTTCTGCTACATCACTCTTTTTTTCGGAAAAACCTATAAAATCAATATTAGATCTTTTGATCTTGTTCCATAGTGCACTGAAGTTCATTTTTTTCTGTTTTCTTTTTCAAGTCTTTGCATTATAATTACAACATTTGAGCTATATTAAGGTGTCTATTGATTGCCTTTTAAGTTGAGGATTGTTTACAGTTTTCTTTTTCTGTGTATGCTTAATAAAATTTTGGTGTGTGTTTTTGTCATTTGGAATACTGTGTCATGTGACTCTGGGTCCAATTAAAATTGTCTGGATAATAGTGATTTCTGTTATTGTTGTTTTGATAGACAGCAATCAGTCAAGGTTAAGACGAAACATCTCTAACAGTTTTCTTCTGGTTGTAGTTGTGATGTCTATTTAGTATATAAAGACTTCACTGTGGTATTGTGACACACCTACTATTTTATTGTCCTCAGATCTGAAACCTGACCATTGGGTTTTAAACTGTATTTCAGTGTTAAAAGACTTTTCCATGCTGATTCAAGTTAATTTTATGTATGTCCAACAATAGAGTGAACACAAGTCTTGACACACCTGGCTTTAAATTTGTAGTATCCTTTCTCCAACTCCCAGTTTTCGTGATTCTTCCCTAGCCCAGTCTGTATTTCCCGCTGATTTCCTTTCTGAGGTTCTGTCTACAAATCTGGGGTTTTAACTTTCCTTCATTCTTGCCAGAGTTCCATTCCCCAGTGTCATTACTATCCCTTGACTGGGACTAGGCAAGTCTGTTTCTCTTTACTGGTACTCACCTGATGGAGAGGTGGAAGAGTCAAGAGAGATCTTTACCTTTAGAACTGCCTTAGCTGCCAGTGGTAGTGGGGACAGTGCTGTGTCTTTTTGCTGGCACTCATTATAGGTCAAACAGAGTCCACCAGGCTTCATTCTGCAGTGTTTGACATCTATATGCCAGTAAGGATTGGATGTGGCACCATCACTTTTCTACTATTAGAGCAAATAGATTAAAAAATGTTCTGTTTTACAAGACTCTAATTCTCTGGATAGAGAAAGTTTATTTGGGAGTGTTTTTGTCTTTTTCCATTGGCAGTTCAGATGTTCTGCTTGCTCCAGTAACTAGGGCAAGATGAATATGAGGCAAAATAAAATCAATTAGTTAATTAATTACTTAATAGACTCACTGTTGAGTTGTTCCATAAGTCCTGAGATTCTTAACCAGTCTATCTGCTTTTATCTACCTTCGGCATCTTCTGTTAGTTGGTTTACATGTTTTAGTGTAGTTTTATTAGTCATAGGTAGTGGGTGAAATAGGGTACAGTGTGCTCACACTACCTTGTCCAGAAACAGAAGTCAATGTATATTTTAAAGTGTCTACAGTAACTGTTGCTTAGGTCTAAGAAGAGGGAAAAGACAGGTGGATAGTGTAGAGGATCTGTGATCCTACAATGACCAAATATACAGTTTGCCTATGTTTGAGGGGTTCCAGTGTTAAAACAAGGCAAGTCTTGTGCAAACTGGGACAAACTAGTCACCCAAATCAGTTCTCACTAAGACATGCTTTATGATGATATCCACTTCTATTTATCCAAGGAAGGACTGCACAGAGAAAACAAGGTCAAGTAAACTTACATTCTAGCTAAATACTACAAATTTCAACCCTGAACTGACAATATTAATAAATGGGCTGACAGCATGAGTCACATTTGCCTAGATAATAGACAAGTGCAAGTAGATTGGCCTGTTTTTCCTATTTTACCTGAGGAAGCTTCTTGATTAAGTTTTGGGATTCCAAAAGCAGGGGTCCATTCAAAGAAAAAGGCATGCAGACATGTAGATCATTTCAACCACAATAAGGAGAGGGATTCCAACAAGAATGGTACTTCGGTGAGTGCTTGACCTACAGAATTCAATGTTTTCTTTCTTTGTTTCTGTGCATCTTCCTGCACTCCCATTGCCCAATCATGGCAGGTGTGTGTTTCTGGCCTACATCAGTGTTCCTTCCCCTCTGAACAGAGAGACGAAGGAGATAAGAAAACTTACAAAGCATTACCCTGAATCTATGGACCTGTGGTTTTCTTGTTAAATAAATGGTATAGGCTGTCACACAACTGATTTTGTTCCAATATCAACCATTTTAATGTGTAACTGAGAGACATGTGAGCAAAAGGAGGTAAAGAGAATCTGATTTGGGGTTTCTTCTGAGAATGATAGTTCTGTTAGCACAGAAACAAAAGCAAACAAAACTACAGAAGCATCAGTCATAGGAGTCCCGGAGTATAGCAGAACCTTTCCCTCTGTAACCCTTTCAGTGAGGCATGACCCTTTGAAGTGAAACCTTTGCCCTAGTCTATTAATAAATAGAGAAGATGAAAAAGAGGTCAGTAGTCTCCTGTTACTTCTGGATCTTTATGGGACCTACTTTAAAATGAAAAAAATTATCAGTTCTATGAGAGCATGATATAATTCATGGAAAGGAAGACTGGTCCCAAATCCCTATGGAGAAAGAACTCTGTATTAGACCTTTTTCACACTGCTGATAAAGACATACCTGAGACTGGGTAATTCATAAAGAAAAAGAGATATACTGAACTCACAGTTCTATGTGTCTGGGGAGGCCTCACAATCATGGCGGAAGAGCAAGGGATATTTTACATGGCGGCAAACAAGAGAGAGAATGAGAGCCAAGTGAATGGCTTTCCTTTTCTAAAACAATCAGATCTGGCGAGGTTTATTCACTACCACGAGAACAGTATGGGGGAAACCACCCCCATGATTCAATTACCTTCCACCGGGTCCCTCCCACAGCATGTGGGAATTCTGGAAGCTACAATTCAAGATGAGATTTGGGTGGGGACACAGCCAAACCATATCAAACTCCTTGGAATTTTAGCATTCAGAAATAAAGAAATCTGTGAGTCTAATCTGCAAATGTTATTGCTATTTAGTGTCTGTTCATAGAAATAGGTTTTTCTCACAAGCTGAGTGATAAGAGACAACTTACTCCTCTCTATCATCTGTGTTTCTTTTCTGATAAAATTCAAGCTGCAAACATTACTGCCTTACTGCTTCCCTTTCCACAATTGACTTGCTATTCTAATTAGTAAAGATTTGGGAGCAGATGCCAAGAAAGCTTGTAGCACTGAAATAATTTATCTCTGCTCATTATGGAATATAAGAATATTTTCTCAACTAGTTTTATGTCTTTGTTTCAGGTGCTAAACATTATTTTTATTTTTGAGTGCAATAACATGGATCACTCAATAACCTCGGTCTTGTCAGAAGCTGTCAAATAATTGTGTTGAAATACTGTGAATGTCTCAAACATAAGACTCTATAACAATGCAGCATAAAATGAGAAGTATTGTTTTTCAGAGATTTCAAACTTGAATCTAGAAAATACAATAATTCATAGTAATAATAATAATAATAAAAAAAAAGACCTTGAAAATGCACAGTTTCCTTAAGAAAAAAGTAACAATGTTTCTTTCATCTCCTTCTCTTCTTAATAGGGACTGCTAATCATTACATATCAACACAAAGTTAAATTTAAAATTAGTTTTTATATTTTATTGTTTTCTGTTTTTCTAATTAGTAATACTGCAAAAGAATTGTTTTCTATTATGTTTTATTGCTGCATTTTTTATTAAGTAATATTTCGGAAGATGGATTGAGATCATGAACACTCTTAATAACATTACTACTATGGGGAAATATTTTCTACTTTCTAATATCTACTTTCCAAAGAACTTTTGGGAAAAAAAATCATTTAAAACTTTGTAACTATGTAATATGTAACCGTCACCGAGAGAAAGCAAAAAGATATATTAAGGCAGCATCTTATTTAAAAAGCTGCTTACCTAACAATAAACATCAGAATACTTGTGATTTCCAGGTTGACTCCATTAGTCCATTTTATCCAGGTTTTATTTTACTTCACAAATTTCTGAAATAAAAATAAAAGAGTCAGATTATTTAAAACCTAAATAAGAAAAAACACTATGTGAATTTTACTGGATAATTAACCTACTCATAAATACATGAAATGATGAATCATCTCAGTTTCATGCATGTGAAATACAATTTATGTGGCAGAATTATCTTATTTCCTAACCTTTATCTCATCGTTAAGAATCAGAAATAACTCTTACAACATGTGGCTAAGATAAGTCTCTACACTAGACTAGTTCGTATTCCTTTTCATATGGTGCCATTGATGTTCTCTTTTGTCCTCAGGATGTTTCCGCCAAGTTTTCTTTCCTGGGATTGAATTTTAGTGTGGTTAGTAAAGACACCTGGCTTCATATTTTAGGTCAATCAATTACCAGCTGTTTAATCTGGAGTAAAATAATTAATTCTTCCTGCTTCACTGGATAATATATCTCTCTTAGATTTCTATGATAAAGATTAAGAGAAGAACTAACCCTTTTGTCTTCTTTTCCTTGCTCATTATAAGCTTCTTTTGCCACACCTCCAGGATGTATCTACTTATTTTCACAGTGTTTTCTGAAATATATAGACTGCTTGTCTGTGTGTTGCCCTGTGTTTGCTTAGCCCTGCACTTCTATGTATCTATGCCTTGTAAGCTGTTTCTTATTCTCAGAACTGTTGGGAAGGAACTAAAGAATGTTTCCTATCACTTTGTATGGAATAACAAAATTATGACAAGACACTACACTGAAAACTCATTTTCTTGAAACAGTAGTACACTGGCGAAAAATACATTGGATGCACTACAGATATAAACTCTTTAGTTGTTTTTATGAATCATCCGTCATAGAATCTGATGATATATAAAACTTAGTCCTTTAAAGACTAATAGCATTTCTGTGATGGACTTTATATGTTTCAAGGACTTTCACATGTATTGAAACAGCATCTTGATATAGACCAGAAAGACTAGGGAGATGAAATGGTCCCAAGTCAACCAATGCAGAAACAGAAACAAGGGCTACAAACACATAACTCAAGCACAAATACCTTTTTTGTAAGGTATCAGACATAAAGATTCAATGTCAAATGAAAATTTTAAAATTAGATTTGTGTGCCTTCCCACAGAATAGATCAAGTAGATCATGGTTAGTGGAAGCTGAGAAGAAAGCAAATGGATGGTAGAGCTTGAGTTTACAAAGCTACCAGATTCTGTTGGATCACATTTTGGTTTTCTCCAGCAGGGTGGAGCTGTGTGGAAGTTGAGTCAACCTTGTCAATACCAGCTGGTAATACAAACATATTTATGATAATAATGGAGTGACTCTTATCTATGGATCATTCTGTTTAGAAACACCTCTGCCCCAATCAGTCCTTTCTATCCAGTGCAGACAATCTCTAGCACATACATGATGAGATCTCCAACAATATAGAAGATATGACTACCTTAAGGAGTGGATTTGGCATGTATCACAGCCGAGTCATCAGAGGAGTATGACAACCAGTTCCTTTATCCATCCTTCACAGACTACCCAAACTTACTTTCTAGGTGTCTTCTCATTAGATGCATTCATTCTGATCACACTTTCATGTGTGGAGTTCTGGGAAAGGGTTTGCTTTTTAACTTCAACACACTATGTATGTAAAAGGTAGCCTGGGTGTTTTATTTACTTTTAGCATTTAAGGGCTGGCGTTTTCCTTATCTCTCTTTTCATTATAGTTTGATTATTCTGTTATGGCACTCTTCTCAATATATAGTAATTGTTTGTTTAATGTATATATCTGTTCCACTAGCCTGTGTGTTCGGCTCCAGAGTGATTAAACATGGCATATGTTCTCATATTCAGTTCCACAATAGGCACAGCAAAACCAGCCATGCCATGGGGAATGAGACTTGTTTAATAGAATTTCCTAGGACATATACAATTTTTCTTCACCATTATGACCACACACCTTTATTCTGCTGTTTGGCATTTCTGATTCCTTTTATGAATTCACAATCACTGAGCAAATTCGATAACCCATTTGCCTTTTTTTTTTACATTTGCTTACTCAGTTAGTTTCCAGTAAAAATTTACTTATTTGTGTTCCTTTTATTTCAGTATCTTCTGTTCTAGTTCTGAAACCCTTATTATTTATCTGTTACCTGGTCTCATTTCTTTAGCGAATATTTGACACTTTAATGATGAGGTAAGATTAAAATTTGAAATTAATCAGTAAAAGTAGCCAGCATATAGCTGTGTTCAGTAAATACTGAGTATAAAAATTAGTAAATGATTTAAGGTAATGTAATTCATTTTTGGTAAGCCAAAATTATAAGCAAATCCTCTATATTTCTGGACTTAAGTGTTTTCTACTAGATTACAAAGTAACAATAAATAAAAAAAACAAATAAATAAATTATAATTACTCAATAAAATCCTAGAACATGCGTTCACAAACATCAGTATCCTCAACAGGCAAATTAGCTCTAGACTGTCCAAATCTTTATGAAACACAGAGACATAGAAGAATGTATTTTGTTTTATTTCCTCTTTCTACATCAAATTACATTTCAACGTAAAATAAAACACTTAAGATAAGAAATTCACTTGCCAAGCTTTTTCTAGCTTTTTTTTTCCCCCACAAGAAGCGGTTATTTTTACACCTAAATTGCATCACATTTCTCTCTTATGTACTACCTAATGAGTGGTTTGGACCATATCGTTTGAAAGCATCGTAAGTCAAATTTCAACCTAAGTGCAGAATATTCTTACAATTTTTACTGAAATTGAAGATAAAAAGTATTATGACCAAATCCTCCACAGTAGGTAAAGATACAAATTTTCAGACATTGCATAAATGCCAGACTTAGATTGATTTTTGCTTTTTTAATATTCAAATATCCCTTAAGTGAAGATGAACAACTGAAACTTGTCTTTAGCTTTCTTCTTTCACCCTGGTTTGTTCCTAATGCTTTGGAATTGATGTGTGATGCATTTTGAGTTCTTGAAAGATTTCTTCAAACTATGTACTTGTATATTAAAAAGTTTAAATAGAATTTTTTTACTTAATGGCCATGCTTGATGTACAAAGTATTCTAAAGCTTAAAATGTGTGTCTTTATCTCCTCCCATCCACTGTCCTACTCTTTACCCTATCCACTATACCTTACCTATCCCTAATAATACAAAAATATAGAGCTGGCTAGTGTTTGCATCTATTGTCTTTACTTAAGAACTGATGTTGTTTCCTTATATTCACTTTTTGCTCTTCCTCTTGCTTCTGGTATTTTTCTGTGTAATGTACAAGTCCAAAACAGTGACATACATACCTACATACCCAGCTGACAACCACAACGCGCAACAACTTTGCTCTTATACAGCCAATCTAGTTCATTTAGGCTGAGGTGTTTTAGAATGCTCACTGTATCATCCCTTCCAGATATTTTTATTAACTATAAATCTCAATCAGGGAAATTATGTCTGCATAAAATTAATTTATTTAACTTAAACAAATTAAAATTCACACTGAGCCTTCATTCTATTGAATTGGTAAAAATTTAACCTCAAGGATCACCTGGGCTGCCCTAGGATTTTTTCTCTAGAGTCCCAGATGAATGAAGTAGGCTTTACAGAGAGCCTAAAGTGGGCAGTGGAAGGTAGAGCGAGTTTTCTAATCTCTATTCTATTGTGCTCTATACTGTCATCCCCATCAGGGAGTTTGTCATTTTCTCAGGTACTGTCATAACCATCTGCACACTTCTCCATGTGCTGGGATCCACAGACTTGTAAAAAGGCCAAAGGACTTGTATGCTTTCTCTGGTGATGGAATAATCTGAAACTAGTACTTTGTTCTTATTTTTGCTGTCTATATAAAAATTATTTCCATCTCAAGAAGACTACAGCCAAAAAGTAAATATCCTTTTTCAGAAACGTGTAGATGTTTTTGTTAGTGTATTTATTTATTCATGTATTTGAGACAGAGTCTCACTCTGTTGCCCTGGAGTGCAGTGGTGGGATCGAGGCTTACTTCAACCTCAGCCTCACAAGTTGAAGCGATTCTCCTGCCTCAGCCTCCCAAGTAGCTGGGACAACAGGTGTGCACTACCACACCAAGCTAATTTTTGTATTTTTGGTAGAGATGGAGTTTCACCATGTTGGCCAGGCTGGTCTCAAATTCATGACCTCAAGTGATTCGTCCACCTCAGCCTCCCAAAGTACTGGAATTACACTTGTGAGCCATTGTGCCTGGCCAATTTTTGCCCTTGTTAATTTGAAATCTTCCTGGTAAAATGTGTTTAGAGGTTGTAAAATGTTGTCTGTCAAAAAGTGAGTAGTGGTATAGTGAATAAAATGACTTTGGGTTCCAGTTTATAGTTATGGTGGAATAACTGTCATTGGACTAACATTTTGACGATAACGATTATAAACCCAAAACTAAAAAGTGAAAAATAAAAGAACATAAAACAAAAACATGTTTCTGAAGGCACCAGAGAGGGACCACAAGCAGCAGACCCTGGAGGGAATATGACTCTTGAGACAAGGTAAACGTTATGGGAGAAATCCACATTCATTCAGCTTTTTCTGAAAGCATTCTCCTATTTTCAGAGTGTTTCAGAGATAAGGCTCAAGCAGAAAGCAACACTCACTAAGACTGAGTGTCAGAGATTGGAGTTTGAGGGTGCATGATTAATTCGAAAGTAGAGCCACAAAGTTGGAAGTCCCAGAATCTGCATCGTAATAAATTGCACACCCTTGTCGACATCTGAACCATAATCTTACAGGGAAAGGCTCCAAGAAAATTGGGCAAATACTATTGTTAGAAAACTAAAACTCCTTAGCAGAAATTTCAACAGCTGTGTAGCACTAGTGATAGAATTTGATAATGTAATCCTGACAATTTAAGAGAACTTTATAATAAGTACCTAAGATTAGTGATTAAAACTTCAAAAAGACCAAATATCAGAAACTGTGATTACAACCAAGGATCAAGGACAAAACTCACATTAAATGCTAAAAACAGTTATTTGTAACATCAAGATGACCTTTCAGCCATTTATCTGCTTGCAAGAACAAAATTCGACACTTCTAGGAAAAAAATAAAAGCATTCTAAATTTTCTAACAACATATGATTGACAGTTTTCCATTTGTAATAAAATTGATAGACACATGAAATTATAGGAAACTGTGACCTATCTCAAGGAATATACAGTCAATATAAGCAGATCCAAAATGACCAGGGTATTGCAATTAGCCAACATGGAATTTAAATTTACTATGATAAATATGTTAGGGCATGTGTACGAAAGAATTGACGTGAGTCAGCAGATGGGAAATTTCAGATTTATGGACATTCTAATGGGAGTATATAATGGACATCTCAGAAGTGAGAAATACAATACCAAACACACACAGAAACACACACACATACCACTACCTCAGTGAATTGGATAAACAGTGGAGTGGACATAGTAGAAAAGAAGATCAATAGGAATAAAGATAAGGCAACAGAAATTGTTCAAACTGAAGCCCAGAGAAGACAACAAGAGTAAGGTAGTATAGAGGAACAACAAACAATAACTCAACCACCTATTGAGAAATCACAGCCTGCAAGTAGAATAATAAATATAAATAAAAGCGTAACTAGGAATATTATATTTAAATGATGAAAAATATACAGAGTAATTAAAAACAGCTAAAGAAAAAAGACATTACATATAGCAGATTGGTATTAATATTGATGACTGACTTTTTACTATAAAAGAGTGCAAAAGATAATCAACATTTGTATGTGTAGAAAAAAAACACCATCAGTCTAGAATTCTAAATACAGTAAAATTATCTTTCAAAATTGAGGATTAAATAAAGACCATCTCAAGTGAAATCTGAAAATATAATGTAAGAAATGATAGAGAAAATTTTTTATGCTGAATCGAAGTTAGACCATATGCAAATTAAGTTCTTCAGCATGAAACACTACCAAAAATGGTATGTGGATGATTCTCAAAAAATATTTATCTTTTTTTCTTAAATCAGCTGATAGTCAATTTAATATTCAAAGCCAAAAAATATAAAGATGTATTATAGGGCTTCTAGCATTGCTAGAAGAAAACTGACAAAGTACAGCTAGGGGTATAAAAGAAACTTCTTATCATTGTCTGATACCAATTATTTGAAGTTTTGCAAGACTGACTTAAGGAGGACCTAGTAAGTTAAGAATGCATAGTGTATTGTCCACATCAACTATTAGATAAAAATATAAAAAGTTTAACAGCCAGTAGAAGAGAAATAATGGCATAGTAAAATATATTAGGTTGACCTTAAAGAAGATAAGTAGAAATAAAAAAGAAGCAAAAATAAAAGAAAAGCAGAGAACAATTAGAAAAAATAGAGAACTTAAATATATGATGTTAATTACAGATACATTTTAAATATAAAGATGTAGAAAGGTTAAAAGTCAAAGAATAAAAAATTATGTACTATGGCAACATTAAGCATAATGTGTGAGGGTGTAGTGTATTCAAAATCTAATTTATAATGGCCTTTAAATACATGTAATCACTACATGTCAATTATAAAACATTCCAGAGTGTTTTATAAAAATTTTCTGTGGCAAGCCCCTGACACTGGTGTTTCTTACATTTTCTATGGTGGCTCTTATGGGAAGCCAGCATAGGAATCAAGAATGAGATGATCTCTGAAGTATCTTCCAACAATAAGTTTTAAGAGCTCTGACAATAAATGGCCTAAAAATAAATTCCATAATGATGATAAAACTGTTACTTTTCAATAGCTTGAACATTGTTTTCATTTTCTAATAATTTACAGAAAATGTTTTTCAATTATGAATTACGTTAGTTCTAAAACATATTAATTTTTAAAATAGCTTTATCTTTTACTGTGATTTAACTTTTGTAAATAGCCCTTAAACATTTGAAAGCATGGTCATCCTTACTATAACTAAAAAGTAAACTAAATTGAAATATGAATTCTCCAATATTTGATTAGGAAACAAATCTAAAAGCTTGAATACATAAACTGTTGGCATGGGTATATTAAAAACAGACTCTCATATATTGCTGGCTAAAGTTCAAGATGACATAATACTGTGGAAGTTGATTTGTCAGTAAATTACAAAGTTACACATGCACTTAAATATATATATATATATATATATAAGATATATATATATATATATATATCTTAACAAGTACAAAACAGTGCATGCCAAAAGTTAGTCATAATGACATTATTTTTACATTAACAATCTGAAAAGTATCCATGTCTATTAATGAGGGATGTTGAACGCTCTGTGGTATATCCACACAATGAAGTTCTATGTACACCTAAAAAAGTGAGTAAAGCCTTATGTAGTACAAGAATATGATCTCTAAGATATATCATTTTGTGAAAAAAGCTAAAAGCAAACCAGTCGTGGTGGCTAACGACTGCAATCCCAACTCTTTGGGAGGTCAACACAGGAGGATAGTTTCAGTCTACAAATTTGAGATCAACCTGGGCAATATGGCAAAACCCCCCTCCTCAAAAAAATGCAAAAGCTAGAGGGGTTGATGGTGCACAACTCTAGTCTAGCCACTTGGGGATCTGAGATGGGAAGATCACTTGAGACTGGGAGGTCAAGGCTGCAGTGAACCCAGATCACACCACTGCACTCCAGCCTGGGAGAGAGTGAGACCCTGACTCAAAAAGAAAAAAAAAAAAGGCAGCTAGGAGCAGAGTATTATATATTTCATGTCACCTTTTGTGTGTTTGTATGTCTACATGTGTATGCACACATACATATGATATTGTAGCAAATAGATATAAGATAAACAGGTATAATACAAATTGGTAATCTATGCGTGGATATATGTTGTGGGAAGTCAGGAACCCTGAATGGAGGAACTGGCTGAAGCTGTGGAAGAAAAACATAAATTGTGAAGATTTCATGGACATTTATTAGTTCCCCAAATTAATACTTTTATAATTTCATATGCCTGTCTTTACTGTAATCTCTGAGCATAAATTGTGAAGATTTCATGGACACTTATCACTTCCCCAATCAATACTCTTATAGTTTCTTATGCCTGTCTTTACTTTAATCTCTTAATCCAGTCACCTTGGTAAACTGAGGATGTATGTTGCCTCAGTACCCTGTGATGATTGCACTAACTGCACAAATTGTAAAACATGTGTGTTTGAACAATATGAAATCTGGGCATTGTGAAAAAGAACAGGATAACAGTGATTTTCAGGGAAAGGGAGATAACCACAAGGTCTGACTGCCTGCAGGGCTGGGCAGAACAGAGTCATATTTCTCTTCTTGCAGAAAGCGAATAGGAGAAATATCGCCGAATTTTTTTTCCCAGCAAGGAGTAACCCTGGGGAAGGAATGCATTCCCAGGGGAGGTCTATGGACGGCCACTCATATGCAATAGAAGATAAGGGATGAAATATGCCCTGGTCTCCTGCAGAGCCCTCAGGCTTGCTAGGATTAGGAACTTCCAGCCTGGCGAATTCTAGTCAGACCAGTTGTCTACTCTCGAACCCTGTTTCCTGTTAAGATGTTTATCAAGGCAATACTTGCCCAGTGGGACATGGAACCTCATCAGTAATTCTAATTTCACCCTGGCCTTGTGATCTTGCTCTGCCCTTCTGCCCTTGTGATCTTTTATTGCTCTTTGAAGCATGTGATCTTTGTGACTTTCTCCCTGTTTGTACCCCGCTCCCCTTTTGAAATCCCTAATAAAAACTTGCTGGTTTTGTGGCTTAGGGGGCATCATGGAACCTACCAATAGATGATGTCACCCGTGCATGCCCAGCTGTAAAATTTCTCTCTTTTGTACTCTTCCTCTTTATTTCTCAGACCAGCCGACACTTAGGGAAAATAGAAAAGAACCTATGTTGAAATATTGGGGGCTTGTTCCCCTAATAGATATATGCATATATACTTTTATTTTAGTATATAATTAATTATAAATTTATATTTGCTTATTATATCTATATTTCACTGCTATATGTATATGAATATATATACATATGTGTACATGTTATGTCCATATTCATATCCAAATCCATAGTAACAGCTACATTCATATCTATATCTATCTATATATACTAAAATTGACAAGTTTTAGTAGTAGTATTCACACTTAAGCTAAGGTTTTCATTTCAATTAAAAAAAAAAAAAAAAAACTAGGGGCCTTTGGAATAGTGACTGATTCCAGATCACTGGCAAATACATTGTGTTAGGGTAGGAAAAAAGAACACAAATATCAAGAAAGACTATTTATGAGCTACCTCAAAGGGATTTTCACTAAGAATATGAGATTATGTGAAGCAAAAATGAGCATTGTGACAAATTTAACAATTTGAATAAATAACAAAAATCACAAGTTAATAGTTACATTCCTAGGTTGATAATGGGAAAACATTTAGATGCTATCATTAGAGTTAACTATTAAACTATTACATTATTCTAAAAATTTGTTATAAAATAGAATAAATTAAGAATGTATTTTTTCTTTCTAGAAGGAACTGGACCACTCTCTAGTTCGTGTTGGTGAAAGAAACCACTCTGTGTGTGTGTGTGTGTGTATGTGTGTGTGTATCTAATCACAGTGAATACATTTTTATGGAGCAACATTTTATTAGTGTCATTCTATGCTTGATTTTTCATAATGATTTTGCTCAAGTCATTGTTGGTATATAGGATGCTTGTTTCTGTTGATAACTCATCACTGAGAACCACAAAATGTGGGCAAAATATTGTAATGTTAAATATGTATTGCAAACTTACTTCCAGAAAACCTTTTCTTTAGCAAAGCTGTTTTCTCAGAAATGGTAATATGGTATTGATCTTCATTGTATTATAATGCTTAATTTTGTTTTCCATATTCATGAGCATTACTGAGTTTACTGAGGCAAAATTTTAAAAACAACTTGTGTTCTAAGTGGTAGATGGTAATGAAGCTCCAGGAAAGTAATACATTATTTAATTTTTGAATATACAATTAATAATAAAGGCATAATTTCCATCCATGTTTTTTTTTTTCATTTGAGAAAACTTTTGTTTTGTTCTCAGACATAGGACCACAGCCTCTTGGAGAAGTAAGGGCATTTCAATCTTCAATATTCAGTATGAATATTATTAAACATAATGTATTTAGGAAAATATTTCAAAAATATTAAAATGTAAAGCCCTTAAAAATACACAATGGGCTGGGTGCAGTGGCTCACTCCTGTAATCCCAGCATTTTGGGAGGCCAAAGCAGGTGGATCAACTGAGGTCAGGAGTTTGAGACCAGCCTGAACAACATGGAGAAACCCCATCTCTACCAAAAACACAAAATTAGCCAGGCGTGGTGGCGCATGCCTGTAATCCCAGCTACTCGGAAAGCTGAGGCAGGAGAATCTCTTGAACCTGGAAGGCAGCAGTTGCAGTGAGCCGAGATTGCACCATTGCATTCCAGCATGGGCAACAAGAGTGAAACTCCATTTAAAAAAATAAATAAATAATAATAATAATAATTAAATACAAAGAAACCAAGTATGCTATCTATAGGGTTGGCATAGAAACAGACACAAAGACCCATGGCGTTGAACACAAAACCCAGAAATAAATCTGTACATTTATGGTTAACTGATTTTCAATGAAGATGCCAGAACCTCGATGGGGAAAGAAGACTGTCTCCAATCAATGATACTGTGAAACCTCAATATACACATACAAAAGAATGAAATTAAGCTCTCATCTCATACCACATTATAAAGCTTACACAAAATGGGTTAAAGACTTTAATAAAACCTGCAACTATGAAACTACTAGGAGAAAACAGAAAAAAAATCTCCATGACATTGATCTGGGCAAGGAAGTTTTGGATATGACCCCAAAAGCACAAACAACAAAGGTAAAAATAGAAAAAAATTGTATTACTTCAAACTAAAAAGTCTCTGTACAGCAAAGGAAATAATCAACACGGCGAAGAGACATAATAGGACAATATATTTGCGAACCACACATCTGAGAAAAGGTTAATATTGGAAATATATAGGGACCTCAAACAACTCAATAGTAAGCAAATAAATAACCTACTTAAAAAATGGCCAAAAAACCTCAATAGACATTTCTCAAAAGAAGACGAATGGCCAAAAAGTATATGAAAAAAGTGATCAACATAATAATCATCAGGGACATATAAATTAAAATCAGAATGAGATACACTTTACATCTGTTAAACTGTGTTGGCCCTGTGGAACAAAATGAAAGATAACTCTTGGTGAGACTATGAAGAATATGGAAACCTCGTACACAGTAGGTAAGAGGGTAATTCAATACAGCTGTTTTGGAAAACATTATGGGGCTTCCTAAAAAATTATAAATAGAAATACCTTATGACCTAGTTATCTGACTACTGGGTATATACCCAAAATACATGAAATCAGTATGTTGAAGAGATATCTGTACTTTCATGTTCATTGCCACATTATTCACAATAGAAAAGATATAGAATCAACCAATGTCCATCAATACATAAATGGATAAAGAACATGTTTTATATATATATATATATGTGTGTGTGTATGTGTGTATATATGTATACATACTATTGGCATACTGGATATTATTCTATTGTGTGTGTGTATATATACATAGATATGTATGTGTACATACATACACATATGTATATACATGTACATATATGTAGGTATATACACACACACAATAGAATATCCAGTATGCCATTTAAAAAGAAGGAAATCCTATAATCTGTAACAATATAGAGGGACTTGGAGGACATTAGGTAGAATAAAATAAGCCAGGCACAGAAAGACTACGTGATGTCACTTATGTGTGGAATCTAAATAAGTTGAACTCACAGAAACAGAGCGTCAAATAGTGTACAAGAGATTGGGGACTGAGGGGTTTGGGGAGACAGTCAAAGGACACAACATTTCATGTAGGAGGAGTAAGTTCAAGGGATCTATTTTACATCATGGTTCTTATCGTTAATAACAACATTGTATATACTTGAAAAGTGCTAGGAGAGTAGATTTTTAAGTATTCTCCCTACAAAAAAGTACGTGAGGTAATGCATATGTTAAATAGTTTGATTTAATCACTCCACAGTTTATGCATATATCAAACCATCATGTTATACATCATAGTTATATGCAAATTTTACTCACAAATTTAAAAATATAGCCAAGGATGAATAACCTCAAGAAAAAAAAAATTAAAAATTTTTAAAACATTTAAAAAGTGAAGAACGTAGAAATAAACTAGATTACTTACCTTAAAAAAACAAAAAGTGCTATTCTAAAATGTAGCAAGTATGTTTGTACAGGAAAAAATAAGATTACAACTAATAAAAATAAATCTGAATAAATCATAAATACATAAATAAAAACAAAACAATAATAATAAGTAAAATTACTAATAGCTATAGAAGGATTTAAAAATTGATAGTAATTGGTGGCTCAAACTCCTAGTCTCTTTTAATAAAAATAAATTATATCTGATTTACTTGTCTTTTTAAATGTCATAATGTGCTTTATTATGAATTTTGTTAATGATATGTAATTAATCTATATTGTTAATTTTATTATTATTAATTTTATTCATGGACTGCAGAGATATAAGTGACATAAGATAAACTACACATATTCAAAGAATATAATTTGATGTATTTTTGATACATGAATATCCTGTGAAATATCCTCCATTCATCATCCCAACTCTCAGGTAACTACTGACCGGCTTACTATCACTATAGATTAATTTTCAATCTTTAGAAATCACCTTTGTGTCTGGTTTCTTTCATTCAGCATAATTATTCTGAGATTCATTCACATTGTAGCATGTAATAATAGTTAATTCATTTTCATTAAACAGTACTCCCCATTGTGCTTATGTCTGTGTATGAGTGTATGTATATACATGTGGGTTGTTTCCAGTTTTGTGCAATTACGAATATAGCAAGTATAATAAGTGAAGTAGGTCTATGTAGTTTGTATACAGACAATGCTTTCATTTCTCTTGATTAAATATCTAGAAGATGACTGGTGTCCTCATGCAGAGGATAAATTTGGTCACAGAGACAAACACAGGCAAAACATCATGTAAACATGAAAGCAGAGATGAGGTTGATGCACCTACAAAGCAATGAACGCCAAAGATTGTCAACAAACGTTCAGAAGCTGAGAGAAATGGAACAAATTCTCTATCAGAGCTCATGTCCTTTCGGCTCATTTCTGTAAGATAAATTTTGATTGTTCTCATTAACCAAATTCGTGGTACTTTGTTATGGTAGCCTTAGCAAACTATTACAGTAAAAAACTGGCTACAAGGCTACATTTTCCAGCTCAATGGATATAGAATTAAAGCTACAGCTGTAAGACATAATCCTACTTTTAGGAAACAATCAACAGACATTCGATTTATATTTGTAGTTATATTGACTTTATTCTATTATCCTGTTATTGACAATTCATTATTTCTCACCTTGTGTTCTTCAAAATTCTTCAATAGTACCTCCTATGGTTGCCCCTGACAGTGTACCTAGCACATGTTTTGTCACTTCCTTTGCAATTCCTCAGTAAGATTAGATTAAGCTCATTTTCCACACAATTATTCTTCCTTTTGATATCAATTTATAGTTTTATATTTTCTATAAATTTACATTGCAGTGCTAATTTCTCTCTGAGCTGTTCTTAATTTTCTACATAATCAACAATTTCAACAAAATATACATAATAAAGCAACGATTAGTATTAAGATAATATAAAAATTTACAAAGAATATTAGGTAAATAGCCTTTGATTATACCAGTGATACATAAGTAGATTCTTGATTAGTTATATGTAAGAACTCTTCTTCATGTAAATAGACTTACAAAGAGTTGATTACCTTCAGTAGCATATTTTTCTAAGTGCTTTGCAATTTGCAAACTCTTCTTCAGTTCTCCTTTTAGATTTTCCCAATTAGGTTTCCCAGTATATGTAATTTATCATCATCATGTGGAGCTTGGTAATCTGAAATTGTTAATTCAAAATGTTTTGCAATGATATATATTCCATTAATTCTGTAATATTTTCTTATTCTTACATGTTAAATACAAATATTCCCATATTTGAAATAATGTTTCCAATATAAGACAGACATATTCCACTAACCCCATTATCCATAATGAAAGTTCATTACGGGGTGCTTATTGGAAGGTACACATAGAACTGTTAAATTGTTAGGAACAAGTTTTAGTTTGTTCCAAACCTTGGGGACAAACTCATACAACTACATTTTTTTTTAATGTCTGTCAATGTCAACAGTGACATTTGAATTGAAGTCGATTAAATATCATTGAATGTTAAGCGTGCATGTAACATATTATTCCATTATAGGAAAAAAACTAAATATGCATTAATAACATTTCAACCTTCAAATGACAGACTTTAGCTCTTTTATCTATAATACGATCAGCCATTTTACATTAATAAATTTTTTCATTGATACCTCTGATATATATAATGTTATTTTAAACAGATATTACTCACCTTAGATCCAAAATTAGAAACACCCCCACACAGAGTTCCCACTGGAGTGCTGCCTAGTGGAGTTGTGATAAGAGGACCACCATCCTCCAGACCCCAGAATGGTAGATCCACTGACAGCTGTACTGTGTACTTGGAAAAGCTGCAGACACTCAGTGCCAGCCCATGGAAGCAGCCAGGAGGAGAGCTGTACTTGGCAAAGTCACAGAGATGGAGCTGCTCAAGGCCATGGGAACCCACTTCTTGCATCAGCATTACCTGGATGTGAGACATGGAGTCAAAGAACATCATTTTGAACCTTTAAGATATAACTGCCCTGCTGGATTTCCAACTTGCATGAGACATGTAGGCACTTTCTTTTGGCCAATTTCTCCCAATTAGAATGAGTCTATTTACCCAATACCTGTACCCCCATTGTATCTAGGAATTTAGTAACTTGCTTTTTGATTTTACAGTTTCATAGGTGGAAGGGACTTGCTTTGTCTCAGATGAGAATTTGGACCATGGACTTTTGAGTTAATGCTGATATGAATTTGGGAGACTGTTGGGAAGGCATGATTGGTTTTGAATGAGGCATGAGATTTGGGATGGGCTGGGGCAGAATGATATGGTTTGGCTCTGTGTCTCCACCCAAATCTTACCTTGAATTGTAATAATCCCCACATGTCAAGGGTGGAGCCAGGTGGAGATAATTGAAACATGAGGGTCGTTTGCCCCATATTGTTCTTATGGTAGTGAATAAGTCTCATGAGATCTGATGGTTTTATGAATGGGAGTTCCCCTGAGCAAGCTTTCTTGCCTATTGCCATGTAAGATAAGACTTTGCTCCTCCTTTGCCTTCCATCATGATTGTGAGGCCTCCCCAGTCATATGAAACTGTGAGTCAAACAAACCTCTTTTCTTTATAAATTACCCAGTCTCAGGTATTTCTTTATTAGCAGCATGAGAATAGACTAGTACACAAAGCTAAGGTAATTGCTTCCAGTCTTACATAAGCAGAGTAGCAAGCTGCCCATTGGATCTGTATTGTTTATACCCTGTGTCTTAGTCTCTTTGTGTTGTTAGAGTAGAATACTTGAGTCTGGGAAGTTAGTGAATTTTTTTTAAATTTATTTCTCACAGTGCTGGGGGCTAGAAAGTCCAAGATCAAGGAACTAGCAGATTCAGTGTCTGGTGAGGACCCATTCCTGGTAGATGGTCATGTCTAGGTGTCTTCACATGCTGGAAGGATGGAAGAGCAAAAAGTGACTAAACTAGTTTCCTCCAGCTTCTTTCTAAGGCACTAATCTATTCAAGAGGGCAGCCCTTATGATGTAATCACTTCCAAGAAGTCCTTACCTCTTAATACTATTGCAATGGAAACTAAGTTTCACAGGAATTTTAGAGGAGACACACATTCAAATTATAGCAATTTGTGTTGTTTATCATGTAAATCACAACCTTCATTCTCTCTGATGGACTTTAGATACTTCTTTTGGATACTAAAGTCCTTTGCAATTAATATAAATATAACTAAAATGTATGAGCTACTATGCCAGTTGAGACTTCTATATCAACTGTAAAATGAAAACGACAATGTCTATGTCCAGCTCACAAAATGATGTAATAATCAAATAAAATTGTATATGGGAAAGAGCATTATAAACCTTAGTGTCTTGTCTTAAAAGATAGAATTGGAAAATAACCCTCAGGTTGTTCCCAATATGCCAGACTAAAATGGAGAATCTTGGTAATTATCTACATCATTCCAAGATAAAATTTTACTATTATTAATTAGTTTTGTAAAATTCTTTCATTGTATATTAGACATAAATAACCTTATTTCATCTCTACTTTAAATGTTATTATATGTGTTACATATATAGGTATACACATGCATGTGTGAGCCTTTATCTTTCATAGTATATTGATCCTTTAAGATTACTACTTAATATTAGATTATATAATGAAAAACATAAAAGTAATCATTTCATATTAATAATATGATTTAATTTTATATGACCTTCCACATAAATGCACATAATTCAAGAGTACTAGGAAAGCTAACATAAAAGAGAATAAATATATTGCTTTTATATATTAGAAATCACTTGTTATTCAAAGCATACTATTGCAGAATAGAGTTATGAAAAGTATTAGAAATAAAAAATTTGTTATTAAATTATATTAACCAGAGAAATAAATTAACTTCAAGGTACTTTAAGTTAAAATAATTTTAAATATAAATCAGAAGAAAATGATGGGCAATTTCAATATTCCTAGTATATATTCTAACTATATTGTTTAATATTCATTGTAAAATACAACCTTGGATCTTTTAGCTTCATTTGAACTTAGCAAATTTCATTCACCTGTGGGAAGTTTATCTTATGTAAGTTTGTAGATTAAATTTATTCCCCTACTATAAATGAGTCACTTTCAAAATAACCCAATAATTATTTATGTTATTATTAATTGAACAAACGTTTATTGAACCACCCAACTATTTGCCAAATACTAGATATGTTTGTCAGTTCAGGCTGCCATAACAAAATACCACAGAATTAATAGCTTAAGCAACAAACATTTATTTCTCACCATTCTGGAGCCTGCGAAGTCCAAGGTTAAGATGTCTGCAGACTGTCTGGTCAGGGCCCTCTTTCTGGTTGGCAGATTATCACATTCTTATATCCTCACACAGTGTATACTGAGTACTCTGATCTATTCCTCTTCTTAGAAGAGCACTAATATCATTATGAAAGCTGCAATCTCATATTTTACTTCACAAAAGCTCCACCTCAAATACCATCACACTGTAAATAAGAGCTTCAACATGAGAATTTGCAGGCTGATACAAAAATTCAGTCCATAGTACCATGCTAGAAAATCAGAAGACAAAGTGAAAAGAGAGATGAGCTAGCCTAACTTATAGTCTCACCATATTCACAATGTAGTAATGCAACAGATAATTCTGAAGACACAAAGAGTATATAAGACATGATATGCACCCTCATGATACATATGGCCTGATTTTAGGTGACTGGAGGGCATATTTGTGAAACACTAAGAGACTATATAAAAATGTTAATTGACATTTATTAATATATCAAATACATCTTTTATTTGATATGAAATAATTATATAACATGAAATTAGTGGTTAAACATAGTTTTGGCCATGTGCAGTGGCTCACGCTTATAATCCCAACACTTTGGGAGGCTGAGGCCAGTGGATCACTTGAGCTCAGGAGTTCAAGGCCAGCCTAGGCAACATGGTGAAACCCCATCTCTATTAAAAATACAAAAAAAAATAATAATAATTAGCCAGGTGTAGTGGCATGTACCTGTTAGTCCCAGCTACTTGGGAGGCTAAGGTTGGAGGATCACTAGAGCCCAGGAAGTCAAGTCTGCAGTAAATTATAATCATGCCACTGAACTCCAGCCTGGGAGACAGAGTGAGACCCTGTCTGAAACAAACAAACAAACAAGCAAACAAAAATAGTTTCATAAGAATGTAACATAAAGTGTGTTCAATTACCCTAGACAATTAATTGAAACCCTAATAGACAAATCTACATATGTTAGGATTTTAATGTGCTATTAGGTTTGACAGTGAAGCTGGCCTAAATAGAGATTGATGAAACGATTTAACTGTAGGGTGGAGTCTATTTAGTTCAAGGCTTCTTAAGCAAATTAAATGTAAGCATGTTTGGAGTGAACTCCAACAGTCTACTATTGAGAGGTTAAAACCTCACTTGTGGTAGATAACAAGTAGCACATCTATTTATAGCCTACAGTTATTGGAAAGGAGGAACAGTGAAAGTAAGACATTGTGTTTAGAACACACAGTAAAACAAATAAAATTAATAATGAAAATACAATTTTGCAAGCAACAAATTCATGTATGAAATAAGAAAACAAATTCAAAAACCTCATGTAAGTAAACACAGAGGGGATCTAAGATCTTACCAACTACCTCTTTTTGTTTGGAGAATACAGGACTCATCAACAGATATACTCAATATGAAACTGACTAATCTGGGGCTAAAGCTAATAGTTTGCATGATCCTTGTCATAAGCAGAACATAGAAAGTACTGTGTTTTTGTTTTGTTTTGTTTCGTTTTGTTTTTTGAGACGGAGTATCGCTCTGTCTCCCAGGCTGGAGTGCAGTGGCGCGATCTAGGCTCACTGCAAGCTCTGCCTCCCGGGTTCACGCCATTCTCGTGCCTCAGCCTCCCGAGTATCTGGGACTATAGGCGCCTGCCACCGCGCCCAGCTAATTTTTTTGTTGTTTTAGTAGACACCGGGTTTCACCGTGGTCTGGATCTCCTGACCTCGTGATTTGCCCACCTCGGCCTCCGAAAGTGCTGGGATTACAGGCGTGAGAAAAAGTACTGTGTTTTACTGAGCACAGGGTATGATGTGACAATTTCTCTACTGAGATAAGTGGCTAAGATACGATTATTATAAAATGAGTTTTAAATATAGTTTGCCTCAATGTAGTTTTCATATTGATTCTAAAATACTATTATCATTATCTAAGACTTCAAAACAAACTTCATTAATGTTTACTGGTGGCGGAGTTTCCAATTTTGAGAAGAAATTTCAAACTCCAGGAGACTCAAAACCACTGGACAGAAAGAGATGTTCTTTGTCCTGTGTGTTGAAAGATTGGTGTCAGGTAGAACTGAACTTAATAGTCTTTTCTTTTTTCTATTTTTCCAAATGGTGCTCTACAGTCAGTCTCAGACCAGCAACGTATTGAAACTTCTGTAGACAATATCAGGAAAACACACAAACACATTAAAAGAACATTCTACAAGACATGGTTATATTGTTAACCAAGTACCATCTTCTACAGCTCTCTCCCATACTTCCCTAATCAATATGGAAAATCTAAAATGCCAGTAAGGGTACAGTAGTGTCTGATATGCTCTGTTGATTTCTATATTTGAAATTGTAGATCTATTAGAAAATATTGATCCAATTTTTCCCCAAATAATGTCTCTGGCAAAAACAAGGAAACAATTATAATTCTTTTAGCATTAATGTGAAATAGTAGTTCAGTTACTTGCATTAGAAAGCTGACTAAATGCTTATACACCACGATGGCAATTCAGCAGCATTTGTGTCCTAAAAAAATAAATATAGATGAAGAAAAACAAAGAGGAGGAAGATGGGGAGGAGGAAGAGGAAGAAGAGAGGGGGAGGAAGAAAAGCAAGAAGGAAGAAAGAAAGGAAGATAGATAAAATAGATGTAGTTAGATGTACACTGAGAATCTTCCTCTTGAATAAGAAACTAAGATCCTTAGCTCTCAGTTTATTCTTCTGTGAAATGAGAAAGCTGCATCAAATATATAAGATGGTTTCCAAGTGAAGATTATAAAATTCACTCATTAAATTCAGAGATTATACAAATAAAAAATTATTAATAGCTCAAGTGATGATAATGAAATATTTCAAATAAACTACCATTTGAATGTGAAGAAGGATCTGCTGCAGCTGAACATTATTGAGCACAATCATGTTGGCTGATATAATAAAACCAGTGTTGCTAATATTAATTTCTGTTTTATTTACTTTAGATCTGAATGTATTTGGAAGAACTTGTGATACGTAATCTGAGTTACACATTCTGAAAATCATGAAAGATAATCTTGTCGTTACTTAAAAATACTTTCTGCTTACAGAGCTATAATAGATAATTGTTTTAGGGAATGGTATTGAGTTACAATTTCATTGTATTGTGTTATTATAAAAATGATTATAATAGCATAAATCTAGAAACTAGTCATACCCCAGGACACTGAGTTAAAGAGATAGTTCAGCATTGTGTAATTGTTTCTTTCATTCATACGGAAGTTTTCTCAATGAGCTAATAAAAACCTAGTGTAAATACTGGCCAAAACAAAAAGTTTTCAGATGTCTAGAGAATTGGTTTCCATCTATTATTGAAAAGATACATGTTATTTGTGAATATTATGCTTTACTGTCAAAGGTATTCTGTCATTTTGTTTAGTACTGAATGTCTATATTGTGCTATAAAGCAATAAAATCTTCAGGTAGTGCAGAGAAACATACTATTGAAATATATGACTGAACTGACAAATTAATCTTCCCTGAAGAGTGGTACTTCTACATAGTGTATCCCACAGGAGCTGTGGGACTGCCTAGCACTATTTCTTCACATTAGCGCAGAGATGCATGTTTTTGGTGATGGTGCTCATTCCATCTGTGCACAGCAACTGCTAAGTAGACTACTCAAGGCACAACTTGTGACCTGTGTACCTGGGACTGACCCTTGGACTCAGCAGCTGTTGTCATGGGTTTCGTTAGGAAATGGATACTTAATAAAACTAGCCAGGCTAGAGAGAGAGGGAAGATGATGAGGTGGGAACTGATTCATTCTATCAATAGGCATAAATCTATTGACTAATATAGAAGAAAACAACTATGTAAAAATTACATAAAGTATCCTTACCTCAGTGCTTATTCTTAGTGCTTAATGAAGTACATTGTGGGTAATTTCATAATCTAATATTTAATGGGTTATTTCATTTGTATTTATTACTATCAGTTCTCACAACTTTCATAAGAGAATAGCAAATCTACCATATCTTAATGGCTTATTAAATATATTACCTCACTATAAACAGAAACTTTAAAATGTTTGCCAATGGAAACAGTTTGTATATTTGTCATTAATTTTGCTATTGAATTCAAGAAATTAATGCTATATTTTTATAAAAATTTGTAAGTATGGAAAGCTTACTGTTCAATAAAATATTTAATGTCATGGGCTTTGGACTCAGAAAGAAATGTGTTTGAGTTAGCATTAGCCAATTTTAGCTGTACCATCTTGGGGAGATTCTGAACCTTTAGAGTCTCAACTCTCCCATTGCTAAAAGGGAATCATAATACCTAGACCTTAGATTTTCTGTGATGATCAAATTAATAGACAAATAAAAATGTTTGAAATAGTGCCTAACATACAGTAAGCAATAAGATAAACTCTTACATTGTTTTGTTTGGATCTCAGGATTTTCCCTTTAAAATATTCTAATTTTGCAATATATAGCGAATTATTTATTGTATTAAGAATGGCGAAAAGATTTCTGAAATGATATTCTTGTGCTTGCAATCAATAATTTTCAGAGCTATGCTTTGACTTAGAATAGCACACTAGAATAAAAATCCTGTTTCTTTATCGCAAATATCTTTCATGGATTTATGTTTTTGATGTTTTACTTTATTTCAGAATAACAGACCTGGTGTTCACAACAGTAAGAGAAAATTTGTTACTTGTCTTTCAAAGTTTCTTCTTCTTTTTATTTTAGAGATGGGATATTGCTCTGTCACCCAGATTGGAGTGCAGTGGTGCTATTATAGCTCACTGAAGGCTTGAACTCCTGGATCCTACTGCCTCAGCATCTCAAGTCACTAGGATGACTAGGCATGAGCCACCATGCCTAGCTCCAAGTTTATATCCTTCCCATGTGCAAGAGAGGCTAAGGGCCAGATTGATATGCAAATCTCTTAGTTATCTTTCTGATGTCTAGTTTTGTTCAACTACTTCAACTGATTTAGGATTTCTCCCATCTTCGTCATCCAGTTCTCTGATATTCAGGAGTGAAGACGTAAACAAATCCTCAATTCTATGTATGTTACTTATGAGGCCTCCTTGCCTCCACCTTTGCCTACAACACATTATCTCCATTTCCAGGGTATGTCATAGCTAATTTTTCCATACTTCTGTTACTTGTGGAGGTTTCTATCTTTGAAAAACAAAAGAAGTAGAAGGACTGATGGTGGAAAAGGAGCTGTAGAACTTAGCTCAAGACTGTGGTTGCTGTGACTGTGGGTTCTGTAGAACTTCATTTCACAACCCACAAAGATAGTGTGCATTCCTCTTTATTTCAAGCTGATGTGTTCTCTGAATTTCAAAGGACAAAATATGGATCTCTAGCCAATGATGGCAATCAGTTCAGTCACACAATTCTATTGGGATGAATTTCCCCATACTGAAAATAAGTAGGACTCCCAGAAGTTTCTGATAATTGCTATGAATATTGGTGATTTCTGAATGTTATAAATATTTTAGAAATGATTCAAGATAATTTTCTTTTCTTAGATGGTCACATTGATGCAGTTTAAAACAATAACTTTTTGGCTATTCTAACGAATATCCTTGAGTAAAATCTTTTCACTGGTATCAATTCCAGATGTAGCTAAAAAGCTTGGGGAAAATGCCCGTGTGTGTGTGTGTGTGTGTGTGTGTGTGTGTGTGTGTGGCTTAAATATTAGTTTATTTTGGATCTTTATTAGGATATAAATACATTTTCTCTTGTATATTTATAATGATACTTTTTAATCAAGACAAAAGTATTGTGTAATTAACGTCATAATTTTCTCATAGTATATTTGTTTTAGTATAACTCTTAAATAAGGATTTGAAAAAAATGCATATGAAAATATGTCTTAGAGATGTTTGTGTGTAAATAAAATTTGTATTGGTGTAAGAAATAGAAAAAATATAATAAAAAATGATTTGTTCCAGGTATGATGGTAAGCACAGATAATCTTTCCACTCTTACTCTCCTGGTATAACTTTTCATTTTTCTCTGCCTTGTCAATAGTGGAGATTTTTATTTTAACCCCATTGATTTGGGTGGTTCTATGTCCTGAGAAGCCAGTATGAATTGTCCTTGAAATAAAGGTAAACAGAGAAAATATTTTGAGAAGTGGTTACTCGTCTTGCTTCTCTCAACTTGATGTGTAACATTATCTGCATTCCCACATTTTTTCTCTTAGTCTGTAATAACTACTAATTAATTGAAACCAGTATTCTTCAGACTTTTGCAAAAGGCAGTTGGTAAATGTAGCATGTTCTATTTGTAAAAAATCAAAAATTTTAAGAATATATGGATCAATATCAGATAGGCTGATTTTAATTCTTGGCTTTGAAATTTCACTGGGTGTTTATTTTGACCACATTTTACTCAACAGAAATTAGTTGCTGTGATTGCTATTGTTGGTTTTGTTCTTGCGGTAATTCTCTAATTGACTTTTTCCCCTACCATGGTACCATTTCAACCAGTAGCCAACTGTACAATATGTGTGCAGTAGCCTTCTCTTATGAGTGGTTTCACTTTTCACAATTTCAGTTAACAGTGGTCAACTGCAGTCTGAAAATATTAGACAGAAAATTTCAGAAATAAACAATTCATAAGTTTTAAATTGCATGCAATTTTGAATAGCCTGATGAAATTTCACACTATCTCACTCCAACTGGTGTGGACATGACTCATCCCTTTATCCAGTGTATCCATGCTGTATGTCCTACCTGCCTGTGAGTCACTTAGAAGCCATTTCAACTATTGCAGTATCCAGTATTGCAGTCCTTGTGTTCAGGTAACAATTGCTTTACTTAATAATAGCAATTATTAATAATAAGTACAAGAACAGTCATGCTGGTACATTTTCATAATTGTTCTGTGTTTTTTATTAGTTAATCTCTTACTGTGCCTAATTTATTTTTAAATTATACTGTAGGTATGTATAGGAAAAAAATGTACAGTATATATAAGGTTCAGTAATATCCATGGTTTAAGGCATTCACTGGGAGGTCTGAGAATGTGACCCTGAGGATAAGGGGGAAACTACTGTTATGTAGTTTATGGATTCTATAATTGCAGATCGAAGAGAGTTGAGGAAGTCTCAGAATTTTTAATTCCAGCTTGGGCCTTACAGAAACTGTATCAGGTAGCATCTCCCTTCAGAGTCACTGAATTAAATGCATCACATCTCAGTTAGCCCACCACCTTTGCTGAGTCATGTTTTTAGTAAAAAGCAATTGGAACAAAAAAAGATCAAGTAATTGAACTCTTATCACTCTCAAAGGAAGAAACCACTAATGCATGGAAGATCAGCTAGTCAATGGATTGGAATAGAAATTCATTCTCATATTCTTCATGAATAAATATTAATTTGAAAATGTATGTCACTCTTCTGTTTTTCACTATTATACCTCCTTGTTTCTTGAAAAGATAGCTCATGTGGTTATTAATATCAGAAACTCTAGAATAGTGGGGAAGTTAGCCTGGATACATGAACCAGGATTCAAAACATTTGGCAAAGTTGGGTCTGTAAGTTTGACATTCTTGGAGATTATACGGTTGCGTTGACATAATTTGATCTTTCAGCCACTGAATCTAGTATGTCTTTTTCTTTTAATAGACTTTAATTTTAGAGCTGTTTTATGTTCATAGCAAAATTGAGCAGAAGAGAGAAATTTCCCATATAGCTCCTGTCTCAACACATGCACAGCCTCTCTCACTGTCAAAGTTCCCCAACAAAGTGGTATATGTTAGTTACAATTTATGAGCACAGATTGACATGTTATAATCACCAGAAGTCGATACACTAGGGTGGTCTACTCTTGCTGATATAAAAGCTATGGATTTGGACAAATGTGTAATAAGATATATCCATTTTGTATCCTAGTATCTTATGGAGTAGTTTAACCGCCCCCAAAATTCTCTCCACTGTGTGTACTCATTCCTCCTTCCCCCTTTACCCTTGGCAACCACTGACTTTTTTTTTTACTGAATCTATAGTTTTTCGTTTTTCAGTTTGTGCTGTAGTCGGAATCACAGAGTTTGTAGCCTTTTAGGATTGTCTTCTCCCACGTCGTAATATGAATTTAAGTTTTCTTGATGTCTTTTTTTGGTTTGATAACTCATTTATTTTTAATACTGAATGATATTCTATTGACTGGGTGTTCCCAAGTTTATTCATTCACCTACTGAAGGATATCTTTGTTGCTTCAACGATGTTTTGGCAATGATTAATAAAGTTGCTATAAACTTCCTTGTGCAGCTTTTGTGTAAACATGAGTTTTCAACTCCTTTGGGTAAATACAAAGGAGTATGATTGCCAAATCATATGGTAAGAGTATGTTTAATTTTGGTAGCTACTGCCAAACTGTCTTTCAAAGTGGCTGTACCATTTTTCATCCACACCAGCAATGAATGAGAATTCCTCTTGTACCACATGCAGTGTTGCCAGTATGTCAGATTTTAAACATCTACTAGGTATGCCAGGGTATTTTGTTCTCATTTGCATTTTCTTGTGACATTATCATATGGAGCAACTTTTCATATACTTATTTGCCATGTATACTTTCTTTGATGATTTGTCTGTTAAAGTCTTTGGTCCATTTTTTAACTGGGTGGTTTGTTATGCTGGGCTTTAAAGATTCTTTTACTTTGGATGATAGTTCTTCATCTGATATGACTTTTGTAAATATTTTCTCCTATTTTGTCACTTATCTTTTTATTTTCTTGACAGTATCTTTCAGAGAGCAAAGAATTTTAATTTTAATAAAGTCCACTTTATAAATTCTTTCTTGTATAGATCATGCCTTTGGTGTTGTAGCTAAAGTCACCACCAAATCCAAGGTCATCTACATTTTATCTTATGTTATCTTCTAGAATTCTATAGTTTTGCATTTAAATGTGTGATCCATTTTGAATTAATTGTGAAAGGTACAAGGTCTGTGTCTAGATTCATTTTTCTTGTTGTGGATATCCAGTTGTCCCAGCATTCTTTGTGGAAAAAACTCTTTTCCATTGTTTCTCTTTTGGTCCTTTGTGAAATATTAATTGATTATGTTTAGATGGTCCTATTTCTGGCCTTTCTGTCCTGTTCCATTTACCTGTGTATCTATTTGTTTCACAAATACCAAATTCTTTGTATGATTGTAGCTTTATATAGCCTGTGTATTGGGCAGTGTCAGTCCTCCAGCTTTGCTCTTCTCCTTTAATATTGTGTTGGTTATTCTGGGATTTTTGTCTTTTTATATAAATCCTAGAATCACTTTGTTGATATCCACAAAATAACTTGCTGTAATTTTTATCGGGATTAAATTGAATCTGTAAATCAGTTTGAGAAGAACTGACATCTTGACAATGTTGAGTCTTCCTGTCTATAAACATGGAACATTATTTCATTTATTTAGTTTCTCTTTGATGTTTGTCAGAGTTTTGTAGTTTTCCTCATATAGATCTTTCCTAGTATAAGTTTGTGTAATTTTCTACGGACAGCAAGAGCTGGTAAACAACTTTGCCTCTCTCTCATAAAGGTTTTAACTTAGATTTTTAACTTTCTTTTCGCATTTCATGTTTTAAATAGAGTTCCTTTTATCTTAGTTATAAAGCATGTAAGAACACAAGTACATACAGTGAAGTGCATCAACAAATGAGAACTACAAGTTATTTCTCAGGTTCATCGTTGCAACAAAAACAGTGATGAATTTAACATTATATCCACTGTTAAGGGCATTCTTAGAATCTTCCTTATGAGTTGTAATCAATAGAGTAAAAGTCTTATGATAGCCTGATGAAATAACTAAGAATATAGCATAAGTCTATTGTAGAGTAGCTAGGACACTGTGGCACATCTGAATGTCAAGCCAAAAGAGTTTCAAAGTCAGGAAGGTTGAAAAGGGAATAAAATGTCAACTTTTATTTCTACTACATATAAAATTCTAAAATTATTGGTAGAATAGACATATATGTTCCTATATAATTCAATTTTTAATAAGGCTATATGTGGAAAAAATATAGGCATTTTTAACCTATTCTTTATATAGGTAAATCCCAGGAATGTATTTTTCTGGAAAATAAAAGAAGTCTAAGTTTCTGAGTAACTTTTAGAAATTTTTAAGCTTCTATATTAATGTAATACTTTTTCCTCTTGAACACTAGAAGGGTCAAGATAGTAAGACAAATTGATGAATTTACAAAAGCACAGTAACTGAAGAGCTAATGATAGAATTGCAGGTATCTAAAAGCTTGCCTGTCATTGCAAGGAAAAAATAAGTATTGTGCCCACAGTAGTAAAAGTGTGATTCTGAGTTCTGGGTAATCATGATTAATTGGATAACTAAAAGCTTTGATATACTTTTGCAGTTTAATAATAAACAATTTATAGTTTTTAACTGCATTATATAGTTACTATTTGACAAACCTCTGCAAAACAAAATAATAGTAACTCCTGATGACAACCATGTACTAATTTTAAAATTTTTGTCAAAAATACACTTTAATGAGAACAAATGTTCTTGTGGTTTAAAAACATTATTTAGCAAAGGAAACACTAGAAAATAAAAAATTATTGAGACATATGTTCCCAATAGAAACAAGAAACAGTATGTTTTTAATTTTTTCAAGACATACAAAAGTTGGAGTTAGAAATAAACCTCAATGTTAATTTCCTAATTTCTTGTTTTAAATAAAACCATTACATTTTTGTGCAGTCATCTGAGTCTCAGTAATCCACATTATTTTTCTATTTCTATAATTGCTGTGCATATGTTAGAAATATAAAAAAGGAAGTAAAGTTGTATTTATTTTTTCAGTGGTAGGAAGATGTCAAGTGTTTGCACACTTCTGGGCATGACAAAATAGCCTAGATACATCTGCCTCCTTCTCCCAGGGAATACAACTATAGTTTCTCTTGTGTTCTTTTCACTGAATGAGAATACTCACCAGCAGTGGAAAGGTAACTAATTAGGGAGATACCTGAAACTGGGGAGCAACACAGTGGAAGAGCATCTCATGATCTCCCATCCAACAGAAGGCAGGCCAGGCCTGGCATTTCCCAACCTCTAATTTAGCAATAGAAGACAGCCAAGGTCAGGTAGGCTCATTCCTCCCCTGGATCAAACAGAAGTCCTGCTGAATACCAGCAAAGGAGATTTATCAAAATCACTATTTACCATAAGTCAGAATGGTGCCTGAAGAGGAAAACCTCTGCTTCCCCATCCACTCGGAGGCTGCCTCCTCGATCCACATACATGACATAGGAAGAAACACTAGCTACAGGGATCCACAACAATCACCGAGCTGGAAATACGTCTTTGTCCAATGAAGCGTGAGACACTATTCTCCAATGTGGAGACGTTGTGTGGCCAGGGACACCAATAAAGGGGGTTACGGTCCATGAAACTCTCCTTGAGGCCTGAGAGACCCCCTCCTCCCCCAACCACCATTCTTCCACCCTTGCGTTGACAGACACCATGAAATATGAGGACGGGGGAGTAAAACCACAGCAAGTACATTCACACCAGAACAGTAATGTAAAAGCTCTAAAAATTAGATTTCCTTTGGAACCACAGACTGCAAAAGTAGCAGCACAGAAATTGTGGGCTAAACTAAAAGAGTGTGACTTTCTAGTAAAATAGTGCAATAAAATAGAAAGCAGTTTTCTAACATAATATTTGCTAACGCATACCTGATAATGACTGGTATCCAAAATACACAAAGAAGCCAGGCACAGTGGCTCACAACAGTAATCCCAGAACTTAGAGAAAATCCAAGATCTTAGAGGAAAGGCTTTCCGTTTTTCCCCATCCAGTATGATACTAGCTGTGGAGCTGTCATATATGACTTTTATTATATTAAGGTATACTCCTTCTATCTCAAGTTTTTTTAGGAATTTGATCACGAAGGGATGCTGAATTTCATCAAATGCCTTTTCAATATCAATTGAAATCATCATATAGTTTTTTATTTTCTACTTTCTTTATAATGATGTATCACACTGCTTGATTTGCCTGTTTTGCATCCCAGGGATAAATATCCATTGTTCATGATGAATCATCTTTCTAATGCATTGTTGAATTTGGTTTGCTGGTATTTTGTTGAAGATTTTTGCATCGATATTCATTAGATTATTGGCCTGTAGTTTTCTTTTTTGATGCATCCTTGTCTGGTTTTAGTATCAGGATAATGCTGGTCTTGTAGAATGAGTATTGAAATATTCTCTTTCTAAATTGGCATTAAGTTTTTAAATGTTTGGTAGAATTCAGCAGTGAAGCCATCACGTCCCCAGCTTTTTAAAATGGGATTCTTTTTATTATGGCTTCAATCTTGTTCCTTGTTATTGGTCTGTTCAGGTTTTGGATTTCTTCCTGGTTAAATATTGGTAAGCTGTATGCATCTAGGAATTTGTGTATTTCTTCCATATTTTTCATATCATTGCTCATTTTCATATCATACCTTATAGCAGCCACTAGTGATCCATAGAGTCTCCTTTTTCATTTCTGATTTTATTTATTTGGACCTTTTCTCTTTTTAGTTAGTTTGGCTAACAATTTGTCAACTTTGTTTAACTTTTGTAAAAACTAACTTTTTAATTGATCTTTTGTATTACTTTTTCATCTCAATTTCATTTATTTCTGTCCTGATTTTCTTATTTCTTTTCATCCACTAATTTTAAGTTTCACTTGCTTTTGCTTTTCTAGTTCTTTAAGATGTATCGTTAGATTGTTCATTTAAGGTTTTTCTTCTTTTTTGATGTAGTTATAAGCTTCACTTTTAGTACTGCCTTTGTTTTATTCCATTTGGTATGTTGTATTTCCATATCCTTCATTTCAAGAAATTTTTCAATTACCTTCTTAATTTCTTCATTGGCCCACTAATCAGTCAGGGGAATATTATTTAATAATAAGGCTTCTTAAATAGCTTATGGTAACTGCTGCCAGGTCCATGACTCACCTTTCAGAGCAGTGGGCTCCCCTCTAGCCCAGGGCAGTTCCAAGGGCCAAGACTGGCATTGAGAACCCCAAGAGCCCTCTTGGTGCACTATGCCCCTGTGGCTATGCTGGTACCTAAGGTGCAAGACAAAGTCTCTTTTACTTTTCCTTCTGTTTTCTCAAGCAGAAGGAGTTTTGCCCCTTAGCCCATAATAGCCCATAACCTGAAGTCAGCAAGTCTCAGAGACTTACCCAAGGCCCTCCATGCAATACCTGGGTATTGCCGCTGGTTTTTCAGACCCCAGGACTCTTCAGTTAGCTGGTGATGAAGGCTGCCAGGACCAGATCCTTTCCTTCAAGGCAGTGTGTTCTCTCCTGGCCCAGGGATGTGTCTTGAAATGTTGTTGGAAGCTAGAGCCTAGAATGAGACCTCATGACTCTGGTGCCCTATCCTGCTGTGTCTGAAATAGTATCCTACATGCAAGACAAAGTCCTTTCCACTCTTCCTTCTTCTCTCCTCAAGTAGAAGGAAGTGGTCTGTTTTGGAGCCTCAAGCTGTGCAGCCTGGAGTTAGGGGAGGGGTGATGCCAACATTTCCTTGGCTGTCCCAGCTGTTGTCTCAGTGTGTCACATAACCCCTCATTTTACCTTCTTGGGGTCTAATTCAGCACTAGGACTTTCCTTAGAGTTGCAATCTTTATGGCCTAGAAGGCCTCTCAAGTTTACTTAGAGACATAGAGTGCTGTAGCCCTCAGTGGCAAGGTCTGAAGTCAAGTTCAGAGTGCTGGGATCAGTAATTCCCTTCTGGCTAGGGCTGGCTTATATGTTGCCTTCATGGGTGAGCATCAACTCAATGTGATCCTGGTTTCCTTTCTGCTCTAACAGGACAGCACTAAGTTCAGTGCCTCACAATTGTTGTGTTCTCCCACCCCCAGCTCCCAGAGACACTCTCTGCACCACGCCAGTGCTGCTAGAGTTGGGGAGGGATGGTGATGCTGATTCAGGACTGTATTTTCCATTCTTCAGTGCTTTTTTCAGAGATATGAAGTTAAAACCAGGTACTATGAGTATTCACTTGATTTTTGGTTCTTAAAAAGGCATTTCATTTCTGAGTAGATAGTTGTTAACTTGATATCCTTGTGAGGGGCAGAAGGGGAAACTGTGGATCTTTCTATTCTGCCATCTCTCTCCACTTCTGCTCCAAACGATTTCTAATGGCTCTATTCTGTGAATTCTGTGCATTGGGTTGAACAGCTTAGCTTAATTTGGGGACTAGGAGGAGAATCAGGAGCATCTCAACAGAACCCATCTCAACCGAACAGAGTTCTTTATTGAGCCCTTTTTTCTTATTTTTTTAGGCGAAATAAATATTATTCCCCTTCTATTTTCTATTAGTTGTTCTGTGCATATATTTTTTAGGGCTTCAAGGGAATGGTGGAACATGAATGAGATTTTCTTCAGGTCAAATACTGTATTATAACTTCCTAAAGTAAATTATCATATCACAGTATCTTCAGCCAAACTAAAAAAGATTTTCCCAAATATTTTATGTGATGCCTCATTGTATATTTTCTCCTATTTTCTATGTCAGAATAATTTTTAACTAATTACTCTCTTAAAATCCTATCCATCCTTAAAGATATAACTAGTGTTACACCTGTCTTATCATAATATTTTGGAGTTTATAAACAATTTCTTTTGAAATGTCTCATTTGGATCAGACATTTGAAAGAAACCAAAATATTTTACTCCAAAATATACTTTTTGACATATTTTGAGATGACTGTTTAGAGAGCTAGCAAACAGAAATAGCCAGGCAAAGCTGTCGCTTGTGGAGGAGATTTGCATCTGCAGAGCATCTGCACCCATACAGCCAGACTTTCTTTAAGGCCCTCCCTTGTTCAGAGCTAGAAAAGGTTAACTGTGAGTCTGACACTTTAAAGATCTAAAGGAAACATTTATTATCTACTCCTTCTAAGGGTTGCTACCTGTGACATTTCATCTACATAACAAGACCATCTTTACTAGCCAAGGCTCCTGCTTTGTTCCTCCCATAAACTGTCTTATCACTCTTGCTTGATTTACCACCATAACCTGTTATTGGCTCTGCTCTGAGCCCAAATTATTTCTGTGACTTCAAGATGGTATATAAGCTTCCATACCCCTGTAGGAGTTGAGAATAATCACTCTGTGATTCTCCCGCCATGCACATTAATAAATTTGTTTGCTGTTTCTCCTACTAGTCTGCCTTTTCCTGGTTGATTTTCAGTGAAACTTGAGGGCAAAAGGGAATTTTTTCCCTGGGCCAGTACACATTTAATGCATAGGGTAATGGGAATGAAATTGTCTTTGCAAAAATTATGACAGTGGGAGGAATCTAACATGGCTGAGTCTATCTTGCTTCTAAACTCACAAGCTGTCTTTGCTCATTCCTTATCCAAAACTCTAGCCTCTGAATTCTTAGGGAAGTGGATTTGAGAAACATCTCCTGTCCTTCTACTTAGCTAGCCCTGTGATTGTTAAACTCTTTCTGTGCTGCAACTTCTGCTGTTCACAGTGATTGGCTTTTCTGGGCAGCAGGCAAAAAGAATACATTGGGTTGTAATAGAAAGACCATTAAATAAGGATTCAGAAGGCATGAGTGATTTTCAAATATGCCAATGTTTGGGTTCAGAAATCAATACCTCAAAATATGGCTTTCTGACATGATGAACTGAAGAAGCCTCGAGGTCTTTCTGACCTTCTCCACTACCACCAAAGAAGCTGAAGCTTCTCTTCTCTTCAAAAGAAGCTGCAGTTCCTCTCCCAAAGAAACTGAAGTTCCTCTATCTGATTAAGATCCAGAATCACCAAGAAGAAAAATTGTTTTCTCTTCCCTCCTTGTTATCCCATTATCTATTTCAGGAAAAGAAGACCAAGATGTGACTACACCTGAGCAGACGTTTTTATAAGTGTGATGACTGTCTCCAAGGATTATTTAAATTTGAAAGAAAATTATTTACAAGTTAATCTCTGCCTCCCCATCCAATCTTTCTCCCTAGCAATCGTTAATTGCCCCTCAATAGAATGCCTCTTCTCTTCCATCCCATAACCTGGATTCAAGCCCCCATTATTTCTGTAACCCCAAGCAAAGTTTCCATAACTCATTGGGAAGTTGGGTCTTCATTCTGAAGGCTCCTATTTATGCACACTCAATAAATTTGTATACCGTTCCTCGTATTAATCAACCTGCTTCATGCCAGTGATTTTTAAGCAAATCTTTAGGGGGCCAATAGCAATGACCCATAAACCATTTAAAAGAGTATGACCTTGGGAAAGTAATTTATATCCCTTATATATTCCTCTTTTTAGCCATAATTCAGCTGAATAACAACCATTTTACTAAGTAATTGAAAGATAAAATATATAAGCTTTATCATTAGTAAAATATTATAAAAGAATATCATTACTAAGTAGCGCTGATATTATCACCACTTTACAAATGAGAAAATATTGTAAGTTGGTCCAATATATTTTTTAGAATTTAAGAATCTAATTGGTTAAAGCAAATTTTATTCAATTCACTATTTAATTTACTAAGCAGGTTTTTCAAACATGAAAAAAACAGAGATACCTATAAAAATGCAAAGAGATTGTCTAGTAATTTAGGCAGTTCTATCATCAAAATTAATAATAAAAGTTAAGAAAATAAATCTTAATAAAAACCTTGTTAATTGGATTTAGTATAGCTAATAACTGAGTTACTATTTTTATCTTATCCAAAAAATAGGAAAAATATAAAAGTAAATTAAAAAAATTGGGGTGGGGGAAATAAGACAATTTAAAATTACCTAATTTATTTTTTTATCATGAGAACATCTCTCAGTTCTTGAAGCTCAGATATTTGGTTGAATGCATTTACTACAACCTAAAGCTAGAGCTAACAAAATTGCATTTAAATGCCCCGTGGAAAGCCCTCTAAAATGTCCCATTGTTAGTTCAAGTTTGAATTGTCCAAATCTGAATTTAGCATCTTTTCCACAAAATTATTACATCTGTTCTCCCCTTTCCAGCCTCCAAATTACCCTGGGCTTCTATCATGCATCCAGTTATAAATATTAGAAATCTAATAGCTAGTCCAAATTCCTGTTTTTCATTCTCACTCATTTCATATTTTAACAAGTCTTGTAGAATTTTCTTTCTGAATATGGCTCAAGTCCATTCCAATGTTCTATCTCTATTTTTATCACCATTTTATTCAGCCCCCTATTGATTTATTATCTAGACCTTTCTAATCTGTAACTAAATGGTGTTCTTTCATCCAGTCTTGTCAATCTTAAAATGATTTTCGAAATTGCATGCAGACTCATCCTTCTTAAATAAAATATGACTGTGCTACTCGCTCTCTTGTTTAAAAATTCTCAATTGCTCTCTAACAGCTAAAGGGAAATGTTTAATCTCCATAGTTAGGCTTAAAGGCCCTTGATGAAGTGACCCAGACTACTTCTAATTCAACATTTACCACTCTATGTCCTACACTTTAAACTGTAGCTCCCAGCATATACCATTCTATTATAGGCTGATGATTTATTCACGATGCTTCTTTGATTGAAAAACTCTTCTCCTTGTCTTCAGCTGGTTAATTTCCCTCAGCCTTGTATGTCACTGGTCAACTGCTGTTTTCACTAGAAAATCTTTCCTGAACAATAATGGCTAGAATAATTATGATTTTTTCATCTTGAAAGGAAGTATCTTGGATATATGCACAGCATAACCTTTAACCACAATTTAATGAAATTATCTTTTCTTAATATTTTAAAGTAATACTTACCCATGTCATTGGAGGCTCCACTGGAACCAAATAATATCCCTTTAAAAGATCAGACTTTGGACATTTTGTGATTATAACTAATATGCAATAAATATTGGTTGAACTTCAAGATAATTACATACTCCTATTTACCTATATAAATAGGACTTTCTGTTTGCGCTTATTCAGTAATATAACACCAAGCAGAATTTTAATAAGAATGTGGCATCTTAACACATAAATAATTTTTTTCTGATTTTTTATTTGCATTAATCTGTATTTAGAAAAATTATTATAAGAACAATAGATTTTGTGTTATACTTACAATTATATAGAGAGTTTTATAGACATTTTAATATTTCAATCTCAGAAATGAAGATAAGAAATACTTTTGCTGTAAGTCAAGTATGCATTTTTAACAAGAAGGAAACTCAAATGAGAAAGTGCATCTTAGGAGAGGGAAAATGCAAAAAGGTTTACTACTTGTCAAACATAAAACTCCAGGCCAGATTCATATTGAGAGAATTTGTGTTAACTGTAATATATTTAAGCATATATTCAACTCCACAGCTTTCATTTTTAGGAGCATATGTAAGTTACTTTGTAAGAGATTATTCTCCTTCCCTGAAGGTAGGAAGTTGAGTGCTTTAAAACAGTATCTGACTCTATTAAAAATAAAAATTAAAACGTATTTATTTTTTTCTCTTGATCTGAAGACAAAATTGGAAGCATGAAGGTCACTTGCAAACCAAATGTTTGCAAGAATGACCCATCTACCCAATGAGGATTCTGTCTTGATATAAATGAGCATCTTCAACTATAAATTGGTGCTTTTCAGAGAGGTGCTGAAAAATAAACTGTTATAAAATTGTCAGCAGCTGCCAACCAGATAACTGATTCTGTAATTTAGTGAGAAACTAAAAAGATCAAAATCACATTTCTGCCTTTTAATGGGCCTTTGGCTGTTGCACAGAACCTGCTAATAGCATCGTAGAAGGGAGGAAGGAAGTAGAGGTCATAGGCACACTTAATATGGTTGGGAAAATGGATGTGCCTATTCTTAGGCAGCTGTGAGCTCTAAGAACAAAAGACTTAAAAATGTACTGGCCTTTCTCTGAGAGAATTAATCACATTAATTCAAACAAAGCATCTTGCTATGCATAGAACAATTATTATAACTGTGAGTAATTGCAATGTGTTTTGTTTACCTAACTCCTTATTCAGAGGCATAAAGCAATATATACTCTCTAGTTTATCCTTGTAACTGAATTCAGAAAAATGAGACACTCATCATGGTTTACAGGGTTCTTACTTTAACCTCTTTGGTCAATATGTCCGTGCCTCCATTGCACACCATAAAATAGTTGTTTATGTAAAACTTCTTGTAGATCCCTATATATTATAATTTTTCAGTAAACTCCATCTAGCTCCAAATCTTTGACTGTAATGCTTATCTTGGCATTTAACAGGTAAAAAAGTGCTTTTTATCTTTTTTAGTCTTAAGAAAGACCAGACTCCTCAGTGGTTACATTAGCATGGATTACCACCGGAATTGAAAAAAAACACTTCATTAGAATTATTTTAAGAGTTAGGTGATTCTACTTGAAATACACAAAAATATATACATACTGTCTTCCCAAGGTATTTGATGATACTTAGTGGCCTTTTCCAAAGAAGATCAAAATAAATAATCACAGTTTTGAAACTCAGTAGGTTTAGGCAAAGCTTTAACTGAAAAAACATTTAAAAATTAATAAGTCAAAAAAGAAAGGAGGTTATAGATCTGTAGGCAGGAGACTGAAACCTTTGTACTCATGTTTTCAAAGTACAGCCTTAAGAACATGCCATAAACATTGCAAGTGGAACTAATTCTTATTTTGCTTTAATTATTATTGTTGTTTTTCATTTGAGGTTGACAGTTCATCTCTCCCAGGTATATTTACTACTCAACATGTCCTGTTTCCTTCAACTAACTTTTCTTTAATGCCCTTTTTTTTTTTTTCCCAAATTTAAGGTCTCCTATGAATTACTAATACTGCATGCACTATTAGGCACTATCTTTCAAACAATAGTCATTAAAGTGTTCTTTTCCCTAATGATTGAGATCTCCCCAGATATAAATTAATATTTTAGAGACATAAAATAATACTGATAGGATACATGCCAGTAACCAAAGTTTAACAGAAACATTAGGCTTAAAAATTAGTGTGATTATACTTTTAAATTGAAAATTTATCTAGATATTAAAATTGCATTGTGTAGATTTCTTAGTGAGTTTGCTTATATTGCTAGCCTCTTTTTATTTACATTGTTTATTTACATTGATATTTTCCAAAAAATTAGGGACGTATCATCTTTTGTCAGTTGAGTCATATTTTCAAGGGACTTATTATGCAAAAAGAACATTACACCACTTCATTTTAAAAGAAAAACAATATCTCAACAGCATTTCCTTAAAAATAGACTTTTTTTGTATAACTTGGTTCAAAACAGAATACAATAGTATTTTCTTAATTACCATTACATAACATTGCTAAGTCATTCAAGGTTGTTGGTATACATGGAGAAAAATAAAAATTTTGAATTAATTTACAAATGGCTGTAATAAACAGATTTACAAAGCAATCACCACAATTTCCAGATTTCTGTTTTCTTTGCAATAGGATTAGGTGAGGGGGGAAAAAAGAAAGAAAAACTCAATGACTGAAATATAAAACTTCTGCCTGTCAAAACATCTATCCAATGTGTTCTTTATCCACAATGTTTGATCTCAATAAGGGAAAACATTGCCCATTGAATATAGAAGTAATTTTTTAACTCTCTCTTACTCCTACTTCATTCAGGAACTTTTTTTCTTTAATAATGTGTTTTACTTTTGTCTCTTTCTACTATAAATCTAGCCTGAACTTGCTGTTTTCATCTGGAGGGACTATAGCACTCTTCCCAAGTAACTTGATTCTCAGCTAGTGTTTCTTTCCTTAATCCAGAGGTCCTCATTTACTGTTCTTTGTGAAAATGCAAGTTGAATTTTCCTGCTATCCCTACAAACAGCATTGTGGGCCGTGCACAACAATCCTAATACTGTGGGCCAAAGCTCATTTTGCCAGGAGCCACAGCTTGAAATCCCTGCACAGCACTCTACCACTTCCACATGAAATGCCCCAAAAAAGCATCTCCATTTGCTGTCATATGTATCTTTCCCACGCAATCATACTCAAGTTCTTATGGGCTTAGCCAGTTTTACAGATAAGTTGAAGGTAAGTGATATTACAACATAATGCTCATGGGCAGAAGAAAAATTTAAATAATACTCTTAATGTAAATATTTTTTAATATAACGGGAAAAGTAACCTGTATGAGGCCTGAAAGATATGCTCTAACATCTAAAACATACTTCTCTGTACTTCAGCTTATTCCTCAACTATGAAGCCACCTCCCATATTAAAAACCCCAAGATGCCACTTGTTCTCCCCTTTAATGAAATCTACGCAATGCTCTCCCATAGGTTTTATTTGAGTATCAGATTTATTCTTTCCTCAAGCTTCTTTCATCCAGTCAAACAATAGGACACTTACATTTCCAGCAGTATACTTTATCGTTGCAAGGCTTCTGCAGAACACAAGTGTAGATTTTAGCTCAAATTGCACATTTATTTGCATTCTGTTTGTGAGAGGTAAAGATGAAACTTTTCAACAATTCAAGTCATCAAATTATAGACAATTATTAATTAAAATACACACATGCATGCACACACAAGCACACCCACATTCTCCCGAACATAAATACAGGTTCTCAAATTTACAATGTTGTTTAAAATTAGATAGCAGTGTATATTGATTTTCACAGCTGCACCATGTGCTTGACAGAGATCATAATTATGTTATCTGTTATGCAGCACAGTAGTAGTTTGTACTTCTTTTTCTCCCTGGTTCTATACCTTGAATGGTATTCTACACATTAATAAGGGACTCTTGGAAATTGGGCCACTTGCGTGGCCAATCTGTTGTAAGCACAGGATGCAAGTAAACATCAATATTTTTGTTTCTCATGTTCATTCTGTATGCATTACTTAACTTCATTCCCAGTCTTCTTGGACTTATGTGAGGTCAATGGGATTAGAGTTCTAGCCAATAAAATAAGAGTGGGAATAATGTACATTACGGTGCACTGCCTCACATCTGACCTTTCAAACCTCCCACACTATCCTCCATGGTGTCTCTACCACTGCGTCCTGACAGATGTAGAGGATCCAATGGGAAAGTTCTGAAACCCCTAGCTTCTGACCTCCTAGGCAATGGTCTGAGAAATAATGAAACAAACCTGGGATTGTGTGTAAGTTTTTTAGATTTAGAGGATGAGTATTTGTTACTGTTGTTATTACTGATTTGTTTTTGCTGTTTTTAAATTTTTGTTTGTTTGTTTTTACAAATTGAACAAAAACAATTTTTAAGTAAAATATATTTCTTATTATATCAAAAATAAGAGAAAGTCCTGTTTTCTTTTGGTATATCTCTTTCTCATATTTCTCTACTTTACTTGGAGTCATTTACTTTCTCACGTGATCAGAGCCCTAGAAGTTCAACCCAAATACTTTCCTTTATGAACGCATACTTCATTTAATATATTTTGTTCTGTTGTTGTTGTTTTGCATTTTTTTAATCCATGACTTGTACTTAATTTTTTTGAATTGCTGTTTACTTACTAGGACCAGATAAATTAATTTACTTTAATGAAAAATAGTTCATTGGCATGTTATGCTGCCCTGTAAGTAGCTTTCAGGAATTCAAGGAACTGATGATGAATGAAGACTTCAGAGAAAGAGATGATTTCATATTGTAGATGGGCATTTGGATATGCCTGGAATAAGAGGAAGTGAATAGTAAGAGATAAGCAGAAATCCAAGCTTAAAGAAAAAGCACACATACAGGAAGGTATAAGAAACACTATGAAATTCACCAATTAGTAGCCTTAATTACTAATTTTTCATTCTGTAACATTTGTATTTCACAAATTATTAACCCACGGCCTGGTGCAGTGGCTGACTCCTGTAATCCCAGCACTTTGGGAGGCTGAGGTGGGTGGGTCACTTTGAGTTCAGGAGTTTGACATCAATCAGCCGGGGCAACATGGCAAAACCCCATCTCTCCAAAAAAAGAAAAAAAAAATAGCCTGATGTTGATGACTTGTGCCTGTAGTCCCACCTACACAGGAGGCTCAGGCTGGAGAATCACTTGAGCCCGGGAAGCAGAGGTTGCAGTGATCCAAGATCATACCAGTTTACTCCAAACTGAGTGAAGGAGTAGGACGCTGTCTCAAAAAAATAAAAACAAAATAAAATAACAAAAATAAAATCTGTGGAAAACTTATTAATTCTCTCTGTATAATAATCTCCATAAATACATTAAAAATAGTTATCTCTATATCAACAGTGTTTAATTTTCTTAATACCGATATGCTATTATTTGCCTTTTTAAATATATAGGATATAGATACATAGGATTTAAATATATAGGATGATATGGATTACCCTGATAAACTTGTTTTAGAATATTTTGGTCATTATTAGTTGCAACTGTTTCAGATGTTTTTATATTTTCAGCTGAAAATTCATTCCCAGGTATATACACTTATATAATATTAATTTGAGATGTTTCCTGTAGTTTATCTGGCTCTTTCATTGTGGTGCTTCTGTACATCTTTAATTGTTTCAGCTCATTATTATTAAGCTTGACACAAAGTGGTGTTAGGTAAAGTCAGACAAATAGGTAGACCTATATATACATTACATATTTTTTTTGCTTCCTGACAAACATCTTGCTATTTCCATTGATTTTCAATATCAAAAGCAAAGTTCAGCCAATCTTTCTTTAAGTTTACTTTCTCAATACTTTCTGGACCAACTTTTGTAGTAACAATCTTAAAATAAAACACCACTGAGTTAGAAAGCAGATATAATTATCTAATAATTAGTATAGTGGTTTTTGTCTCAGCTATGTCCTAGAGAGGTATTTGTGTTTTCAACACAGGTCTTATTACTTAGAAATATTCAAAGTAGCTGTTAAACTGCAAAAAAGAATTCAATTGGGTACTCATGTTTAATCTTAGCAAGGCAGTATATTTTTAACAATACTTCTCACTGTCATTTTAGTCATTTTTACTTATTAATAAAATAGTTCAATAATTTAAAAGACATTCTGAAAGGCTTCTTAACAAAACTCGATTAGTTTCTAATGTAATTTAATTTGATTTAATATAAGCATTCTGGTTTTTCATAACTATTCAATTATGCAGTACAAAATATATATGGCATAATGGGAATTTATGTTTGAGAGGGAGTTCAGGTTTGTGTTCTAGGTGAAATTATGCTCATGATAATAAATTTAGCACTGATATTGAGACTAATCATTTCTTCATATCAATTGTTCTACTAGGGCTTATGTTTCTTGTTTCTAATTTGTAATAAAATCAGAATAAAATCAGAACTGAGTTTTCTCAAATATATTTAGAGATAATCATAAATAGAATGGCAGTTTATATTAGGTATAGATATGAGAAATAAAGTGGCATTTTCTTCAAGTCATTTAAGATAAAATGACAATTATTGCTATTTCAATAAAACCTCGTTTTCCTACATGCATTTATTTGACAATTTCTCCATTTTAGGCCAAAGCCATGTGTAGACAATAATGGAAAAAATGCATTTATTTGGCCAAAATTGTGTTATATCATTCATGTATAAAACTTACTAGCTGCGGTCAGAGAATATTTTAGGCTTAATGGAGGGCTAATTCTCTTTATAATTTGTCACATGTTTTCTATTTAATTTTTTGTCCATAGAAGATTAGACATACTGTGATTAACAAAATGAATGGCATAGTTATAACAACATTTCATGAGAGGTAGCCAGTAACTTCTAGCAGAAAAATAACATAAAAGAGGCTTTGGAATAATAGTTACAGCCCTGATGTTTAAGTAACTTGACTAAGCCATAATTCATGTGAAAAAGATCAGAGATTTTTAAATAAAATCACCTCCATGTTGGGAAATAGTTTGACACTATTTCTAAAGAATAACTGCAACATGAAGCACTGTCATTGTTAGTACATGCTTGTTAAGAAGGGTAAAGAATTAAACGGACATTGTAGAGCAGTGCTGCTGACTCAGTCTGAGCTAAGACTGGAGTTTCTAGCTGGTACCAATAATCCGTCATGGATCATATACTGGGACGAGGATCTGAAATCCTCCCAGAATGCTGTGTTTTATCTCATGTGTAATTATTTAAGAGTATTGTTAGCTAACTCAATTATATTAAAAAATGTAATCTTGTTTCTTGAAAATACATCCTTTCAAGAAAAAAAAGTAACTGAGGAATGAAAGAATTGAGACAGACATATATAACATGGAGGAGGAGAAAGTGTAGCCACTTCTCTGATGATTTGAAGAACTGCCATTTGTTTCTTCAAAGGTTCAACTTAAGTGAGAGCTTGCTAACAGTTAGAACTGTCCAAAATAAAATGGACTTCCTGCCAAAGCAGGTGCCTGCTGGTAGCTAAGCTTACTCTGCATAGAATGGCTAATCATCTGGGGATTCCTGCAATAGTCTAATTTAGGAGATAATCTTAAAACTCAATTGTATTTCTATCCTGTTATTTAGCTGTTAGGTTCTAATTTTTCTTAAAGCTCTTAGAATCTTGGGGAAAGAGTATCACCTTAAAATCATAGACCAAGATTCTTTGGATAAAGGGAATATATGTGGACATGTAGTTGAAGTTATCCAGTACAAATCACATGCCACTGGAGGATATTAATCAGAGATAATATTTTAGCATTTATTTAGTCCAGGCATTGTGCAATACCATGTACATGCATGCATGTTTGTCAGCTATCTCTCACAACAAACTACTGAGATATTTTCCCTGCTTACAGCTGAGGAAGGACAGACTAAGTTATAAAATTAGCTTCACTTGAAGTATACACCTAGTATACAGTAGAGACTAGATTCAAAGCCAGTCTGTGTAATTAAATAATTTAAATTCTTAACCACTGCTTCTCACTGGGGAGGATAAAAGGAGGACAATCCAGTAAATTAGGACGAATGCTGCCCTTTATCCCGCTGATAAAGTCCTCTTGAACTTCAAATGACCACATGCTGCTCTCCTGGCAGGACCTTGCACTGAACAATCAAGAAGTTTCGAACTCAACGTTGAGTTGTGTAATTATCTAGCATCTAAATGGGATACTACATCACTTCAGTTTAGGTGATTCTCTCTTATTAAAGTCTGTAGGAGTTCATGTCTGATTCCTATCATTATGTAAAATAAAAATCTTAGTTCTTGCTTTGGTGAAAGTAACACAGCATCAGCATTTTTATAAGCTTTATCAAATACTCTTCTTTTCAAAGAAAGTTTAATTCAATGAAAAAAAGGTATGCTTTTAAGTGTCAAGAATAAACTTTATTATTAACTGACATTAATGAGGTATATTATAAACAACATCTTACTTTTCTCATCTTGGAGATAAGCCTTCTGCCACTGTTTCTCACAGTGCACTTCTGAGTAACATTTAAGGAGGGTGACTGAACTTCAGAAGAAAAATATTCAAAGTCCTAAACAGAAATTTAGAAAACATTTAATTATGTAAAATAATAAGAAGGAAAAAGCATATATTTAAGTTGGGAAAGGGCAGCTTAAAATAAAGTCAAGCAGAAAAAATATTGTCCATTTAACTTACATAAGAAAAGACATAACTTTCTGATAAACTCTTGAGGATTAAAATACATAATTGCTAGCTGGGTGCGGTAGCTCACACCTGTAATCCCAGCACTTTGGGAGGTCGAGGTAGGCAGATCACGAGGTCAGGAGATCAAGACCATCCTGACCAACATGGTGAAACCCAGTCTTTACTAAAAATACAAAAAAATTAGCTGGGCATGGTGGTGCACGTCTGTAGTCCCAGCTACTCGGGAGGCTGAGGCAGGGGAATCACTTGAACCTGGGAGGTGGAGGTTGCAGTGAGCCAAGATTGCGCCACTGCACTCCAGCTTGGCGACAAAGCGAGACTCCGTCAAAACAAAAACCAAAAACCAAAAAACACGTAATTGCCTTATTAACAGTGAGAAAAGAATAAAGAAATGAGGATAATGCATTTATACCCATAACAACGTTAATTATGTTAAAAAAGAAAGAATGAATGTGAAAAATAATAAAATAATATCAGTTATTGAATTAATTAGTAGGATATCTAATAGCTCTTCTTTTGTGTTGTACGTCTAATAATATGATTTATGAAAAAGATGATTTTTTATTAAAGGATATATTCTACTTTATTAATATCTATTTTACTTAAAACGTGATTCGTCTGTCTTTCTTTTAAACTTCTCTATTTTCCCTTTCTCTTTTTATTATAAAATATTTAAATAAATTATTTATTTAATAAATATTTGAAAGGCACAAAAAAATGGTGAAAACTCAGGGAATTAATGCTAAACAGGGAGATCAATATATATCTACAGAGAATACTATAATTAAGAAACCAAGTATTTAAAAAATACCCTTATTTCTTCTTACAATGGCCCAGTTATTTTTTTTTTAATTACAGATTATAAAGACAGAAAGGATCTTGGAGGTAAATGAGCCCCAACTTTCTCATTTACAGAATGAGGAAGTGAAGATCAAAGGCATAAAATTGATTTGTGCAAAAGAAATGACAAGATTTTGAACTTCTGATTTCAACCTCCATGTTCTTTCTGGCATGTCATTAATATTTGACATGTGTTTTCTGAATATAATGGTAGAACTTCTTACAAATGTCAACATAGTCTCTTTGAATAAATGAAAAAATCAAAACATGGGTAGCAAAACAATAATGGAAAACACATTATTCTATATTAATGAAAAAGAGTTCACAGGGTGATTAAATGAGCCACACAAATTATAAAGATGTGGTTATTTGATTACTATTGTCTCCATGCACAGTAGTTTTGCCATCTGCTGCAGAAACTTTTTGCCAAATGTATTTCAACTAATATCATAGGAAAGTATTCAGCAGCAACTCAGTGAAGACCTTCTCAACTGGGTTATCAATGAAATTTTCTAGCTCTTTTCAATTTCTCAAAAAGGAATCATCTATAAATTACAGTTTGTAGATAATGAAAAAGGTAACTTGAACATATAGCAGAAAGGAATAACCCAGGCATTGCCAGATCTTGTTCTTTACCAAGATTTATAATTTATTACCTTAAAAACGTGGGCACATATCTTAAGGGCTGTGGGCTCAAATTTTATGTCTACAAAGCAATAGTAATAGGTACTGCCTACTTCAGTGACTTGTAGTAATGACTAAAAGACTGCATGTGAATGTTATTTAAAAACTATTTAGATCGATATGTTGATATAAGTTATAAGAAATCAAGTCCTGTAGACATCTTATATTACAGGTGAAAAAAATGAAGAATTTATAAGAATTAAGGAATTGTCCAAGACTATATAAATATACAAGAGCAGAATCAAGAACCAGTTTATTGTCACTTATCACTTTCCATTTATTTCTTAATAATGGATATTATTAATATCCATATATATAGCTGAATAATAGTTGTTCAGCTATCATTCTTTTCAGTGTCTTCTTCCAGAAAATTTTACCAGGAAAAAAGAAATCTTTAGGCAGATATTACCATGCATTACAAATCATTACATTCCAATTCTTTTATGTGTCATCCTTTGTATTTTTCTTCTACAATTGAAGTGCCACGTTCTTGCAAGAAATAATATAGCTAAGGTATATTAGTTTCATATGGAAGAATGATACATTGTTTTGCACTTCATAGATTTATTTCATTTACCACTTAGTGTTTAGTGTCTTTAAGATGAACATAGGCCGGGCGTCGTGGCTCACGCCTGTAATCCCAGCACTTTGGGAGGCTGAGGTGGGAGGATCACGAGGCCAGGAGATCGAGACCATCCTGGCTAACACGGTGAAACCCCATCTCTCCTAAAAGTACAAAAAAATAGCCGGGCATGGTGGTGGGCACTTGTAGCCCCAGCTATTCGAGAGGCTGAGGCAGTAGAATGGAGTGAACCTGGGAGACTGAGCGTGCAGTGAGCCGGGATCGCGCCACTGCACTCCAGCCTGGGAGACAGCGCGAGACTCTGTCTCAAAAAAAAAAAAAGATTAACATAAATAATTTTTTAAACAATTACAAGTCCCTTTCAGACATCAGGACAGTATTAACCTACAATCTATATATATTTTCACACACTTATAGCACTTCTCTTTCTGGGAGCTAAGATGAATCTGATTAATTATTTTAGGGGCAGGGCACTAGATAATAACTGCTACAATCTAATATGGCATATGCATGCATAGGTGATTAGCTAAAAATTATTTATGCACTATTACATAATTTAAATACATAAAATACAATATATGTTCATGCGGTTGCGTACAATTGCATTTAAAATCTTTAAAAAGTAAAGCAATAATGAGTCATTCAAGTAATAGTACAATATATACACATAAACTACTGGAGATTACTGATTCTTCAGAGAGAAAAACGTCTATCAAAATAAAAACTAAATTATTGTACAGGATGAAATGATATATAATTAACCAAATCTGTCTTGTCACATATAGTCTCCAAAAAGACTAAAAGTAAAGTAAAGTAAGATAGACTACCAAACTCAGGGAACTTACTGGTCCCTCTGACAGATTTTTTAAGATAGATTTTGATTTGATTCCACTTACATTGCTGCTTGCATTTCATTATCTAAATACAACTGCTCTCTTAATATTTTTCATTGAAAGATGAGCCATCCACATTTGAATTTTAATAGTAAATCACATCCACCGGCAAAATTGGTTTATTTCTTAAATGTGGTCATGAAGTAACCTGTTCCAAATTTATTCAGATATACCCAGAATCCTAACCCCACCTTTACACTTGATATGTTTCTTTATTAAGAGAATATATATAATTTTTCAAAATAGGCAAGAGGTAGATTTTAGTTAAATTTTACTCTTTTCAGTGTCTCGCAATATCTAGCTTTTTACTACTTGAAGACTTTTTTTAAAAAATTAGCTCACTACTATTTAAAACAAAATTACTGTACAACTATAGTGATAGAAAGTAGATTACTGGTCATTTAGGGCTGAAGGGAGAGTTGGGGAGAAATACGAGTGACTGGTACAAAATACACGGTTTCATTTTTTGAGTGATAAAGGTTCTAAATTGATTGTGGTGCTGGTTGCATAATTCTCTGAATATACTAAAAATAATTGAATTGTACATTTTAAATGCATGAACTGTTTGGTATATAAATTATATCTTAGTAAAGCGGTTAAAATTTTAGCCTACAAAATAAAAACAGAAAAATTATGCTTTTACTTTTCAATAGTTAATTTAATAATTACCATGAATGAAACAATTCTATAAGAATGGTTTGATAATTCCAAATTTTGAGCATGTTCGATTATCATGGCTTATGGGTTACATTTTCAAGCATTTACCAGTGTGGATCAAGTTTATAAAGTTTATCTCAAATGATCACATTTTTTGACCAAAGTCTATATTCTTGTTTAAGACTCAAGGGAGAAATATCATTATATTGAAATAATACCTTCTTGTCTAAGACTCCCAATAGGGAAAAATTAACATTGTATTGAGAAACTGTTGACTACTTTCTCGTGCCAGTGATTTACTCCTCTGTTCAAAGTGTTTTTAAGTGAGCATTGCTACATTTATTGTTGATATATTATAAATTCTTTTTTATATATACTCAACTGTCTAATTCTCATCATACCCTATAGGATATATGATGTAATTATTCCCACATTATAGATTATTAAATTCTGGCAAAGAGAAGGCAGGCAGCTTGATCAGTGGAAATATTAGGACTTACATCCAAGAGTTCCAACTATGACCTGAGTCAGACTAGAAATTCCGATTTCAAGTATTATATGCATTACGGCTAGTTAAGATTTGTAAACATAAACAAGAGTTCTTGATGGTATGGCTGGGTAAGGTTGTGTCCATATTTATTATGAAAACCAAAATAATTTCATAGCAAATCTTAAATAAGTTGGCACAACATTGTAAATATCCTTTGGATGACAGAGGTTTAGTATAGTGGTAGTAATAGGGCTCTATTATATTGGTAGCGATAATAATGCCTAACATTTATGTAATATTTGATCTATGAAAGAACACAATAGAAAATTATAATTTCCATGTTAATGTTAAGGATGTTGAGATATAAATGTATAAAATAACTCAAGGACAGTCATGTAGCTAGAGAGTAGAAGAGGAAAACTATTCTTAACATAAAAGATTTCCATAATATTTCTGGAGAGTCAGAAAGAGAGATTATATAAAATTTTAAATTATCTTCTGCAAGAAATTCAGACATTTTAGTCTTGTGGGTAATATTAATTCGAAACAACAACTTTTTAACTCTCTGCCCCTAATAAGCTCCTCCTAACTTTCCCACCATGAAAATCATTGTTTAAAGGCATGTAGGTGTGCCTAGGCACAAGCTTATTGACAAGTAGATCAATTAACTATAGGAAAACATATCAAATATAGTATTAAGCACTACGTATGGGTATTTTAGGGAGTTCAAGTCACATGAAAGCCTAATTATATTTTTGGTTAGAAATTCTCAAAGCATCTCTAATTTTTTGCATCTCAGATATGTAATCCACATTATAGTAGAAATCAATCACTCTGTAATCAGAAAAGCACATAAAATAAAACAAAAGATGTACATTTCACTACTCAGTTTAATCAATAGGGGATGGTGTGTGGGTATACGTATCCGGGGAAAAACAGGACAAAATACATTATCAATAGATCTGGGCTTAATATTAATGCTACTTTTCAATATCTTAAAACATAAACAAGTGTAAATATTTGAACCTAATGTCTCAGATACTTTCCTGTCTTTTGCTAGTCCTTTGAAGTTGATTTTCTAGAAAGATGTGTTCATACAACCATTAATTTTTATAGCCACACTCAATAACAAACCCAGTCCAACATGGCATCTGCCACCATTCAATAAGAATAGCTTTCACTGTGTTCAATGACTTCCATGTTCACAGGTCCATGAACATTTCAGAACTCATCTTACTTGATTTTTCAGAGCATTTACAAAACTGACCCTTCTTCACGACTGTGTTCCTGTGGTCTCTACGATGGCGTATCTTCTTTCTGTTGGTACTTCTATGTTCTATGATCTCATCTTATTTCTTGCTTTGGGCTCTAAATTTTCCTATACCTATTAACTAAACTATTTCCTCAAAATTATATATTTCTCTCTTTTCACTGAATATTCTATTACCAATACTTTTTCTATATTTTACAAAAGAAATCACACACACACACACACACACACACACATATATGTATGATAGAAAAGGAATACTAATAGATCAAAAATAGAGGTTATTTGACAAAAAAAAAAAAAAAAGCAGGATGGCAACTTGTGGAATATTGGGATAACAATCTCTGAAAATCTAAGTTTAGTTAAAAGCAATAACATTGGCAAAATTGCCAAAAATCATTTTTAAAATTTAGGATTTCACAAAAGGCTATGACCATGTAAGAAAAGTTTATTCAAGAATAATTGCCGAATCTGGTAAGGAGAGTAAATGTTACTATATTTTTACCTTTTCTAATCCCATCACTCTCTCTACCTCCAGAGAAGCATTGAAAACCAATAACCTCTCCACTATATTAGCAGTCAAAACAAGCAATGTATCAGTCACTGGAGGAGAAATAATAAGTTTGTAGCTACCCAAAAGCTTCATCACTAAAGAATTGGCTAATTTGACCAAGAAACAAGACAAAAAGATCCAATTACTAAAATCTGGAATAACTGGGAAGGCATTCCTGCTAACCTATAAAAATGCAAAGAATTATAAGGGAATACTGAAAACATTACAGAAAAAAATCAAAAGAATACACACAAATACAGCTATATCTCAATAACATGTTCAGTATAGTTGAGGGATTCCGGGTCAACATCATGAATAAGTTGCACTGTAGACACTAACAATTAACAATGCAAGATGAGATTGAAAGCAATTCCATTTGCAAAAAAAATCAAAGCATACAAAACAAGGATACATTTAACATGATAAGTGCAAGACTTGTAAACTGAAAACTGCATTGAAGGTAATTTTAAAAGACCTAAATAAATAGACAAAATTTTCACATTCATGAATTGGAAACTTAATATTGATAAGATGGCAATACTTCCTAAACCAATTTAATGATTCAACACATACCCTATCAAAATCTCAGGTGCAATGTTTTTGGAGAAACAAGCAAGTTGTTCCTAATATTCATATGGAAATACAAGGAATCCAGAATAAACAAAACCATGTTGAAAACAGTAACAAGGTTGGAGGACTCACATTGCTTCATTTAATGTTACTACCTAGCTATGGTGATCAGGATACTGTGGTGCTGCTACAAAGATCAAAATATAAATTAATAGAGAAAATTAACCTATGAAATAAAAACAGAAAAATTATACTTTTACTTTTCAATAGTTAATTTAATAATTACCATGAATGAAACAATTCTATAAGAATGGCTTGATAATTCCAAATTATCAAAGAATCCAGACAACCAAAATACAGAGATTTTGACATAAGAAATGGTGAAGAGTAATAAATGTATGCTTTTACAACTAGGATTAAATGAGGATTTATAGAAAGGCAATATGCTGTATAATGGCCATTTGATCTGACAATGTAGATACAGCACACAAACAAAAGAGAGATGGAAATAGCACATGTAAAAAATTATTTTTCTTTCCATCAGTGATAATTAGTGGCAACAACAGTATTGTTACATTTTGAGTGTTGTCCATGTAAATTTTACATACAACTTATGAGTACTTAAGAAATACTGTTATTATGATGTCCCCTTTGCTATTAAAAACTAAAAGTTTTAGTATGGGAAAAGAAGATAGAGATGTAATATAAAGGAGACTAAGTATGCATCCTGAAATCTCAAATTTGATAAATATCAGCATGATAAATGTATATTATTAGCTATCATTTGTTTTTTTCTAGCTTCTCCACTTAAAATGCCTAGAAACAGTCACTCTACCAATTAGCAAGTAGTAATGAGGAAACCTACTGAAAAGGTTTTTATCTTGCCAAAAAGATTTGTTTCCCCATTGATTCTGCTATTGTAAAATATACAACTACTTCTTAACTTTCTGCTTCTAAACCTTATGCGTTTGTCTCCTGTGGCTAACGTTAACTTCTAACTACACAGGGAAGGGAAAATTAGAAAAGATATACCTGGCTTAGTAAATTACCACAATAGAAATCCATCCCATACAAAGCCTATTGATGCATATGTGGTTGATAATGTCAAAAACATTGTATGGAAGTAATCAATGTAAAAGTCAGGACAGTGGTTATCTGTAGAAGAGAGGAGACCACTAAGATTGAAAGAGTGTAAATAGATATTTTTGGGGTACATAGCAAAGTTCTATCTTGACTTAGGTGGTCATTGTACAGTGTTTGCCTAATAATATTGTTCAGTAATCTATATATTTGCCTTTTATTGTTTTATATATCTTTGTTTTATTTTACAATAAAATGATCTTTTTAAAAGGCATGAAGATAAATATATTTTTGAGATAGCTGTGGGATATTCAAGGAGAGAGACATAAAGTTAGTTTCATGTATATTTCAATTTCAGGAATGAGATTAGAGTTAGAAATAGAGATTTGTTTGCCATCATTATGGAATCATAAGAGTGAAAAAAGCAAGAAGAGAATAGTGCTAAGGCCAGAGCCATAGGACACCCAAAGGGAGATACTGAGAATAATACTGAAATATAGAATAAAAAAAAGACATAAGATAATAAGCTGAAGATGCTATTTAGGGTGATCTATACACTAGTTACTGTCATATGAAATGAAACAGAAAAGTGATTTCTGAAGCAATTGTTCCCCTTGCCAGGCTGAGAATGCGTAGTAAAGAAACAGTGACACGTACCAGCTGACAACACGCTCTCTAGCAGCCCTCAGGCTCTTCCTGCTCTAAACATTCATAATAAATGTCATGTCCTTACAAAAAGTGTTGGCAATGATATCTTGTTTTCTTCAAGGTGTCAAACTTAATATTTTGGCAGAACTTTCATGTTACTCTTGTAATATAACCAGATTCTTTTTATAATTCATCAAGATGAGAAGAAGCTGTGGCATGAATTGGGCAAGGTTTTGTTAGTTTCTGCAATGCCTAGAAAGGCATATATTTTTACATGATTGTTTTGAATTTTCATATTATTCATTCTTAAAACAATGCAATATTTATTAGAAATATTTTGGTTCTTTTTGGTGTCCATGTAATAATTATATTTGAGTCCCTGAAAAGCAACACTAAATTTCAATCTTGTTATAAACTGTTCTTTGAAGATGTACATTTATTCACTCCAAAAGCAAGGAATTTATTTTATTACAATCAAATGTTTAGTTTGAAAATCTGAGAAACATCACAGTTAACTAAAAATCTGTTCTAAAAATAATTTCCATTTAGTAAACCTAGGGTGGAACACTTCAAATAAAACTGAAGTGCTCTTGAATGTATCCATCATATGCTTACAAAAATGTTGCAGGTTTGAAAATGTTAATAATGATAAGTGTAAGATAATTGAGAACAGGATTAGATAAAACCAAAGCTCATCCAACCCTTTGCAGCCATGGTAGCCTAGTGGGAAAATCTAGCTTCTTAAGTCAGGTGGGATTTCTTCATCGTAATGGACTATAATCAGAAGCAATGATGAATCTTTAAATGAAGATGTGGTATTCTGTAAAACATGAGCCAAACACAACTATTCCTCTGAAAAGATAAAGTTATATCATAGCAATCATAATAAGCCAGTATCTTGCATGGTAAGAAAGCAGGAGTATATTGTGTTTTACATACATTCATCCAGGTACGCTACACTCTAAAATAGCACATAAAGAAAGAATTCTATTATCAAACCACTTTTGAAATAATTTTTCAGGCCAATTTTGTATTCTTAAAACTGATTATCAAAGTCAACTATAACTTTCCCATTCATGAAAAAGATATAGCAGGAAGAAAAGAGTTCCCCTATCCAGCACCACCTGACATCTGCTATCCAGTATAGACTGACATGTATTGTAATGTTGGATACAGTGACTTCCTCTTCAAGGTTCCACTTGTTCAACTCCCTCGCTCTTTGTCCTCTATTTTCAAAGCCTAACTTCCTTACCTCCTTGCCCCTAGTTACGGCAAACAACCTTCCAGCTGTTCCCAATCTGTAACCCACATCCATTCCCGCTCTGTAAGAACCCACATCTGTTCCTCATTTGGCACCCTCAGTTCCAAAACTGCTCTTCCTGCCACTGTAGCCCCATTCCTGCTCCATTTTAAGTAGCCAATTGAAGTCAGCTTAGATTGTGCAGTCTGACTCCAACCAATGGGGACCGGACACAGTAGCAGGGACTAACTGCATTAGGGATAAAAACCCCTTCCCTCCTTTCTTCAGTGTGTTCTCATAGTGACCAGAAAAGTGAGCAGCACGCTTCTGCATAAGTAAGTTTCCCTTGCTGAGCAATCTTTTGTTCGAGTGCTTGTTTTCTTTGTGACTCTGAGCTCTTATTTCCAACAATGTGGAGGCTCATCTGGGATTCCCATTCTCCTCCAGGAAAAGGTCTCCGGTCCCCTCTCATGAGAAGACACATCTCACGGCCTTGTTGCAGCGGACTCAAGGTAAGGAATTTGGACCCACCCAGTGTGACGAATAAACGCAGACACTCAGCAATGCATGCAGAAAGGATCCTCACATACCGCAGCGACCAGGTAACTCTCTGTGCAGACTAAGGTAAGAAACATCATGGGGGCGACAAAGTATTTCCTTGGTGGTTGAGATAAAGGCAAGAAATCTCCAGTAAGAGGGGTTGAGCCTTCAGAGAAATGAAAGGCAGGAAATCTCTAGGATGAGGGATTGAGCCTCAGGTCAAATGTCCAGGATGGGAAATACCCCAAGACTCCTTTATTCCCTAAAAACTACAGGTGTATGGGATCCCCTAGACCATCTTTGCCCACTTAATACCCCTGATCCTAACCTCCCACCCCATCAGGCAGCCGCTGCTGCCCCAGATCCCACCCCAGATCCTTCCCTTACTCACGTTATTCCTCCTCCTTACAACCCTGACTCTTGGGAATTATCGTCCCATGAGCCTGCTCATTACCAGCCTAAGAACGCTTCCCTAAAAGAACTTAAATGTGAGGTAGAACAGTGTAAAACGCATATTCAGAGCTTTGCTTTCCCCTCTACCTCTAAGGCATCAGCTCCCACCCTCTTCCCCTTAAGAGAGGTGCCCCCAGGAGGGGGAGCCATTGGCTTCAATGAATGTTCCCTTAACCAGCTAAGAAGTTGAAAATTTGAGAAAAAGAACTCAAGCCACTGTTCGATGACCCTTATGGAGTGGCGGATCTAACTGTCCAATTTTTATGGCTCCAGTTATATACTTGGGCCGAGTTAATGTCCATCCTGGGCATCCTCTTTTCAGGGGAAGAAAGGAGCATGATCTGTAGAGCCGCTGTGGTAATTTGGGAACGTGAACATTCTCCCGGTCAAAGGTCAAAACGTTCCCGTCACATACCACAAATTCCCCGCCTCAGACCACTGCAGGGACAAGAACAATGCAGCTCACCAGGAAAATATGCAAGACCCTAGGGAAATGATAATAAAAGGAATTTGGGAATCAGTACCCCAAACCCAAAATCTTTCCTGAGCATTCAACATGCAACAAGGGAAAGATGAAGGGCGTATGGAATTCTTAGACTAAAAGAGCAAATGAAAAAATATGTGGGACTAGATTTAGAAGATCCCCTTGGGCAGGGAATGCTGAAGCTTCATTTTGTCACTGATAGTTGGCCAGACATCTCAAAGAAATTACGAAAAATAGAGAATTGGAAAGATCATCCCGTGAACTAACTCCTTAGAGAAGCTCAGAAAGTATAGGTAAGGAAGGATGAAGAGAAGCAAAAACAAAAAGCAAAAATTATGCTATCCACCTTCCAGCAGGGGGCTCCAAAGGATAAGGCCACCGAAATTACTCTCCATGGGCCTCCTTAACCATTTAACAGAAAAGGGGCTATAGGTTTCAAAGGGAAAGCGCTAATTTGTAGAGTCTGAAGTTAAATACTTAGGGCACTTAATAAGTAAGGGCAAATGAGTAATAGGACCTGAGCGAGTTGAGGGAATTGTGTTCTTACCTTTGCGTAAAACTAAGCAGGAACTCAGGAGTTTTTTAGGATTAATTGGATATTGCCGCCTAGGGATTGACTTGTTTGCCCTAAAGACAAAACCTTTGTACTTAAAGCTTACCCAAGGAAAACATGACCCTATCCTGTGGACTTCTGAAGAGATCCACCAGCTTGAAGAACTAAAAGAGCAGCTCATAACTGCCCCTGTCCTAGCCCTTAGCCCTACCTTCTTCCTAGAAAAGTCATTTCAGCTTTTCATTAATGTAAACAAGGGAGTAGCTTTAGGGGTACTTGCCCAAGAATATTGGGGCCACTGGTAACCTGTAGCCTTCCTATCAAAGGTTTTAGATCCAGTAATCTGTGGATGGCCTGAATGTGTTCAACCTATTGCAGCCACCACCTTATTAACTGAAGAAAGCAGAAAGCTAACCTTTGGAGGAATTTTGGTTGTAAGCATGCCCCATCAAGTTAGAAATATTTTAAACCAGAAAGCAGGAAAATGGCTCACTGACTCAAGGATTTTAAAGTATGAAACTATCCCATTAGAAAGATGATTTAACACTAACCACTGATAATTCATTTAACCCAGCAAGTTTCCTAACAGGGAATCCAAATCTAAAAGGACCTGAGCATCAGTGTTTAGATTTAATTGATTATTATACAAAAGTCAGGCCCAATTTAAGAGAGACCCCTTTACAAACAGGGCAACACTTATTTATAGATGGCTCTTCCTGGGTAATTGAAGGAAAAGGACATAATGGGTATTCAGTAGTTGATGGGGAAGCTATCACAGAAATATTGTCAGGAAGATTGGCCAATAATTGGTCCACCCCAACTTGTGAATTGTTTGCATTAAATCAGGCTTTGAAACACTTGCAAAACCAGGAGGGGACTATTTATACTGATTCCAAGTACGCCTTCAGTATGCTCACAACTTTGGAAAAATTTGGATTGAACAGGGTCTCATTAATAGCAAAGGCTAAGACCTTGTCTACAAAGAGTTAGTACTTATTAGTGGTAGTAGATCACCTTACTCACTGGGTGGAAGCTATTCCCTTTTCAAGTGCAACTGCTAATAATGTGGTTAAAGCATTGACTGAAAATATTATACCCAGGTTTGGACTAATAGAAAATGTTAGTTCAAGTAATAGGACTCATTTCACTGTGCATGTCATTAAGAAATTAACCTAAGCGCTAGACATAACATGGGAATACCATACTCCTGACACCCACCTTCATCAGGCAGAGTAGAGAAAATGAACCAAAGTTTGAACAGTCACTTAACCAAATCGACTTAGAGACTCAGTTGCCATGGACTAAATACTTTTCCATTGCCTTGTTAAGAATCTGAACTGCCCCTCAGAAAGATGTTAGTTTATCCTCTTATGAGATGCTCTATGGATTGCCCTATTTACACTTCACTGCTGACATTCCTAAACAAAAGATCAGTTTATACTTCATCTATCTTCCACTTTCTCTCCACTCAGAATTAAAGGTCTTTTAGCACAGGTGCCACCCCTAGATTTCCCAGCACACTAGCATCAGTCTGGGGATTACATCCTCATCAAAAACTGGAAAGATGGAAAATTTGAACCTGCTTGGGAACGACCCTACCTAGTGCTTCTAACCATCAAGACCACAGTCTGAACAGCAGAAAGAGGGTGGACTCATCATACCCGAGTCAAGAAGGCGTCACCACCTCCAGAGTCATGGGACATTGTTCCAGGGAAGAGTCCTACCAAACTAAAGCTAAGAAAAATTTAACTCTTTTATACTTCCTTTATCCTTTCCATACCCAATGACCACTTGGATGGTCTTCCAGGCACCTGGGCGTGAGCTGTATGGTAGCTCTCTTCCAAGACTCCGCAGCCTGGGGTAATGAATTCTGCCAAGGTCTCTTTCTCTGCTATACCCTGAGATCTGACACCCTGGAGTCAGCCCCCACGGGCCATCCAGCCTCCATCTCCCAATGTCAATTTTACCTCGTGTCTCTCACGACATGGGGAAAACAGCATTCCTTGGAGACCTCACAGGATGCAGTCAGCTTAAGCCCTTCCAAGAACTTACCAACCAGTCTGTCTTTATTCAATCCCTAATAACACAACACCCAATGGAACAATTAGAAAGGCCTTATGAGACCTTACCTCTTGCAATTGTTATTGGTGTATTTATTATTGTAGGATGCTGCCTTATACCCTGTATTCATGGATTAGTGCAGAAACTTAAAGAAACAGCTCTCACCAAAACCTTTAATTCTTCTGCCTTATTCAGATAAGCTCCTACTTTTAGAAAACCAAGCATAACAGCAGAGTCAAGACATGCTAAAAAGTTTGAAGAGGGAGAATTATGAAAATCAAGAAGGGGAAACTGTTGGATACAGGGAGTTCCTCTTCAAAGGTTCTGCTTGTTCAACTCCCTGGTTCTTTGTCCTCTATTTTCAAATCTAACTTCCTTACCTCCTTGCACCTAGTTATGGTAAACAACCTTCCAGTCATTCCCAATCTGTAACCCACATCCATTCCCAATCTGTAACCCACATCCATTCCCAGTCTGTAACCCACATCCATTCCCAGTCTGTAACCCACATCCATTCCCAATCTGTAACCCACATTCATTCCCAATCTATAACCCACATCCATTCCCAATCTGTAATCACATCCATTCCCAATCTGTAATCCACATCCATTCCCAATCTGTAATCACATCCATTCCCAATCTGTAACCCACATCCATTCCCAATCTGTAATCACATCCATTCCCAATCTGTAATCACATCCATTCCCAATCTGTAACCCACATCCATTCCCAATCTGTAATCACATCCATTCCCAGTCTGTAACCCACATCCATTCCCAATCTGTAACCCACATCCATTCCCAATCTATAACCCACATCCATTCCCAATCTATAACCCACATCCATTCCCAATCTGTAATCACATCCATTCCCAGTCTGTAACCACATCTGTTCCCAATCTGTAACCCACATCCGTTCCCAATCTGTAACCCACATCCATTCCCAATCTGTAATCACATCCACTCCCAGTCTGTGACCCACATCCATTCCCAATCTGTAACCCACATCCATTCCCAACCTGTAACCCACATCCATTCCCAATCTGTAATCACATCCATTCCCGATCTGTAATCCACATCCATTCCCGATCTGTAATCCACAGCCATTCCTGATCTGTAACCCACATCCATTCCCGATCTGTAACCCACATCCGTTCCCAATCTGTAACCCACATCCGTTCCCAATCAGTAACCCACATCCGTTCCCAATCTGTAACCACATCCGTTCCCAATCTGTAACCCACATCCGTTCCCAATCTGTAACCCACATCCGTTCCCAATCTGTAACCACATCCATTCCCAGTCTGTAACCCACATCCATTCCCAGTCTGTAACCCACATCCATTCCCAGTCTGTAATCCACATCCATTTCCAGTCTGTAATCCACATCCATTCCCAGTCTGTAACAAGTCACATCTGTTCCTTATTTGGCACCCTTCATTCTGAAACTGCTCTTCCTGCCACTGTAGCCCCCACTCCTGCTCCGTTTGAAGTAGCCAATTGGGGTCAGCTTAGATTGTGCAGTCTGACTCCAGCCAATGGGGACTGGAAACAGTATCAGAGACTAACTGCTTTAGGGATAAAAACTCCTTCCCTCGTTTGCTCAGTGTGCTGTTGCAATGACCAGAATAGTAAGCAGCACCCTTCTGCAGAAGTAAACTTGCCTTGCTGAGAAATCTTTTGTTCAGGTGCTTGTTTTCTTTGTGACTCCAAGCTCTCATTTCCTACAGTAATGTAGACTCATTTAATGTGTTTCTATCTCATCTGATACATGTGTTTGAAAGCTGCACAAGTCCATCATTTGGATTATCCAAATGGAAAGATTCCAAGTTGGTTACTACCTACTATGTTCTGTGAAAATTATAATAGCACATTAAAAAACTCAATGTTAAGTCTGAAAGTATTTAATGTTTTCAATAGTCACTTTTTAAAAGGAAACACTCAAATGTAAAGACTTGTCTAAAACCACATGGTAGTTCATTTTTGAATTGACCATAGAATCCATATTTCTTAAACACCAATCCAGAGCTTCTCTCACTGAATATCACAATCTCTGGAGAATGCTTTCTGTTCTGAATTACAAGATTTAGTGGAGCTATTTTGGCTCATTTATATTATGATAATGGCAGGATAGCTTTACTTGTTTGATTCTGCTCAAAAGTAACTATGTTTTGATTTATTTTCTTATTTACTTTTTTCATCATATAGAACAAAAAATATTTATTCATTCAAAGAACAATTTATTTAATTTTTACTATTTTCTAAGTACAATGCCAAGTCATGTGGATATGAAGTTGAAGAAAAAAAAAGGCCATTTCTTTAAAAAGCTCATCTGCTTTATATGGAGATTTTTAAAAGTTATTATATTATACATACAAATGTCATAATGTTTTCATCAATATTTCTCATCCTCCTTTCATGAACTTTCCTCCTTCCTTGAGTGCACATATTGCCAGGACCTTGCCCTGGCTGGTAAACCATAAGCAGATATCTGGGTATCGTTTCTGAGCAGAAACTTCAAGTCCTCATGTGTGATTTGCTCATTTTCTTTTTCATTGTTTGACTGTCGGAGGATCATAGACATGAAGCTTTCCATAGTTTTTGTAGTAGAACCCTCATGAGAATAAAAATGTTTCGGTTTCTGACAAGTTACTGAGATATTGGACTCTGTTACCACAGCATGACCAAAACTATTCTGACTGATATACACTGATAAGTGCTGCAGGGTCCTAGCAAGAAACACTTGGCACTCTCAAAGTAGAAATTTAGAAAAGTTTAATAAAGAAACCATTTACAAACGTGAGTGCTGGATGTAAGAAATAATAGTCTGTAGTGCAATAAATCAGGGCCAAAAACATTTTTCATGATTAATATCTCTAGCCCTGAAAATGTGAGTAAAGGGAAACCAGAACTTTGAGAAAGAGAGAATGTATTCTTTGGATGCATCCATTTCGTGATACCTCTGCAGGAAGGGAGTTAAGGGAATCAATACTCGAATCCTACTCTTTGCTCTTTTATATCTGGCAATGCTTCCAATAGCTGAACCTAAATGGATGTGGTAGAATGCAGGTCAGCCTCCTGGTCCTTGCAGCAGGCTGGAATGTGGATTTGAAAGGGCATCTGGAAGATATTGAGCATAAGGACAAAAATGGACCTATCTACAGATGACTACAGGAACACATGAAACAAAGCACCTAAAACACATACGAAAAGGGGGGTTTCAAGAAAATTCTGGTTGAATATAACTTGAAAAGGCATGCAAGAATTACTTTGGAAAATGTATGAAGTTCTTATATGAGGATAGAGAAAAGCCCAAGAAAATGTAGAATTTTCAGTAATAGAATAATGATTAAGTTTCAGACTAAGGATTTTGAAGTGATAAATTGGAGACAGATGTAGCAGCCAGAACAAGGAGGCTTTATAGGTTATATTGAATACATTTTACTTTACCCAGAAGAACAAAATAAAATTCTGAAGATTTAGACACAGTGCTGTTGCAGGACAGTTCCTTACTTCAGCTAAAGATGTGGGGTCCTTTTGATCGCACGGCCAAGAATATTTAGGCTCGCAGATGGTTTGAACGGTGAGTAAAGCATGGTTTTATTGGCTGAAAAGGAAAAGGGGGAAACAGGGACTCTTGCTAGGCGAGAGGCCCTGCTAGAGCACTTCCTGCCCACAGCTTAAATCTCAAGTTCCACACAGGAAAAGGAGGGACCAGGCTCAGGCCTCTCCCTGCTGTAAACATTGTGAATGTTCCAAGGCTCCACTTCATTGGGCAGGCTGGTTGGAGTTTCTACAGACATCCCCTCCTACCTGGCTGTCTCATTTCCCCCTCTAAAGAAGTACTTCTAACTGCCATTAGAATAAGGGTAAGGATGAAGACTGATCTTGACTGCTTCCTGCTAACAGGGGCACTGTTTTGGGAAAACAACAGTCAGAGTTTCCTCAAAGGCCTATTTAAGCCTTCCCAACAGAAGATACCATCATCAGAGGTTCCAGCTGCATGACTATTTGGAGTTCAATGGCCCGAAGGCAGGAACAGACAAACCGGGTTATTAGAAAACATGTATCAAAACAAAACAAGGGGAAGAGGAAGGACGGCTCAAACCTTCGAAGCCCTTTTACCAGTTTGCACAGTGAGAGGGAGACCAAAAGCCCAGCTGGTTAAAAATCTTTACCCTTTGTCAGCATATTGGGTTTGCGGGTGCCCTTCCCCTGAGCCCAATCCTAAGCCAGCCAGTTTAAGACTTGGGAAATTAACTCTTTCCAGTTTGGATGATGTGTCTGAGGGGAGTGTCTCATAAGATGGAGACACAATTATCTATTAGTGAAGAGAGAACTGAGAGAAGAAAGGGAAAAATAAGGCATTTTTTCAAAGGATTCCCAGGGGTTCAGGATGCATTCTAAAGGGATACAGACTGAAGATGAATGGCTACCTATCTAGAAAGAAGAGAGCAGGTGTCCCTGGACCCTTCTGTTCCTAGCAGATACCTGGGGTATGTGAGGGAGAGAGGGAAGAGCATCCTCCTTCCCTTCTTCCGTCCTTGCATCCCCGAGTCCCAGCAACCTTGGTAGGCACCGCCATGAGTGCCAAAGCAGCTTGCACCCATGAAGCAGGGAGGGCCTAGCAAATAGAAATTATCCCCCCTCACCTATGTCTCTGTCCCTACTACTGTAGGTAGCCTTGGAGTTTCCAAACCTCATTTGTGCCATGGATACTAATGTGGCCTTTATCCATGAGAAACAGGAAGGTTGGCTTAATCAGCAGGAATCAGCCCCACTCACCTGTGCTGTGCCTTATAACCTTTGTTACCATCTGCCTCTGGATCCCTTAGATCCAGTTTTCTTTCTAGGGCTTTAACCCAAAGCTTGAAATTGAGTCTGAGATGAAAACATGTCTCTGGGGGATTGCACGGACTCCTTATTATAAGCCGAGTGCTATGATGAAACTGTGGAACTCTCTCCAACAAGGGAAAGAAAAGGATGTCTTGCAACACATCCAGATAACTGGCAGCTATAGTTATACCTGCTAGGATTTGGATGCATGTGTTTGACTTCGGTTAGTTTCCTTGGTCTGACTTTCCCAAAAAGGAAACCTCCAGGTGATGGGCACCCTATTTATTCTCTATTTATTCCACCATCTGGCAGGATTTGCAGGATAATTGCACAGAACTAGAATATTGATCCAGATTTCTACATTAACCATCCCTCTTGTTCTTTCTGAGCTGAAACCAGGGATTGCTAGTTGGTTCACAGAACAAGCAGGGTTAGTCTAAAATGTAGTCAAAAACTGAAGAAAAACTCATGAGTTTAGAATTTAATGACAAATATGTGATCAGTTTTGAAACAAGATTTCTCTGTCTCCAGTCTTCATGTTTGTTTAAAAAAAAAAATCATCATAGGACTGAGTGGTTTGCAAAATAGACTTTAGTTTCATGTTTTGGCCTGATTATTTGCATAAAGTACAGCAAAGATAATTATTTCTGCATAGGCCTTTTGGATTGTCTTTGATGGAAGTCTGTTTCATAAGGAGTATAAGATGAGACCTTTTAAAGCTGAGCCCAGCCATGGGTTGGTATCCTCAAATACCTGTGAGTTGAGTGATCCTCTCCTCTTAAGGTCCAAGATAAACTTGGAGCTCCTAGACCTGTTAGAAAATGACATTCTTTACTGACCACAGGTCAGAAACCCTGTAGAGGAACTGCATAGACATGAGTATAAGGCCACTTTCTCCACTGGGCTTTTATTGACTCTGCAAGTCAAGATTGACTCCTTAAAGGGAAGCATATCCTTCCAGTCAAAGCCTTGGTAAAATAACCACTTTATCCAATTGTGTCCTGTTGCAAAGGAAAAAAAATGGATTCTTACTGCACTGATACAAACAACTACATTGCCATAAATTAAGAATACTCACATATTTTCCAAATTCTAGAGGAACCAAGCAGAGAGATATAAACATGCCCCAAATCTTGTGCATAGGAGTCTACATTAATTAATTATTAAAGGCCATAAATAGCTCAAAGTAAGTTTCCTTGACTCTGAAAAAACAAAACAAGGACCAGCAATATTCCAAACAAAAGTCAAAAAGGCTTCAATTTTCTGAGTTCAGTCCATTCGGTTAACTCTGGTTTTGTTTAGTATCCATGAAAATTTCAACTCTTCATGAGTCTTGCACATTTTCCTTTATTCCAATATCACAAACTTCAAAGTTATCAGAAACCTGATTGTCTCAAATATAATCAGAAATTGTATCTGAGAGCACCTGTCAGAGTCTTATAGTCTATTATAAACTATCTTTTGAAAAGGATCAAAACGAGACAATTGTCTATGAAAGCAAAATATCCAGGATGGTTACAGTTAGAAACATGATTGACAAAGAAGTTTGTTTATCTCTGTGGTTTACAATAACTTAACATAAAAATCTTAATTATGATTTATAGCATATACTCGGACATTAGAATTTTACAAGTCCTGTACAATTTTGGAACATATATGAGCATTATTCACCAAGATATAACCTAAAGAAGACTGAGCATCATTTTGGCAATCCCATGACCTAAAAAATGTCAAATAATTCTGTTTACCTCTCTTTTCTGGACATTTCAGGGGCCCTCTGAAGTATTCAAAAATCCAGGTGTCAGGAAAGACAATTTTGAAACTAAAGTTTTATTTTGGGAAGGCTGTCAAATGTTTGAGGTTTAAAACACTTGATACTGTGAAATAGAATTCCAGATTATGATTAGTTATTTGTTTTGCCAAAATGATGACTCAGAAATTTTAAAAGAGCAAAACCTTTTATAAATTTTGCCTAAGAGCAGATTAGCATTTTAAGAATAACTTGTTGTGCTTTTATTTTCATGCTAAATTTACAGGAAAAAAAAGAAAACTTATAATACCATTTTCTGAATTTAGTCAGTATGTTCACACAGAGAACTTCTGCAAGATTAATTTCTACAATTCTTCCCTCACTTGTTTGAATCTTCAGCTTTTTCCTAGTTTAAAACAATTCTTTAATCCTAGGCAAAAGTTTACTTTTTCATGCTTTCTTATAATCTTTTACTAAAAATCAAATTTTACTGTTCTTACACACCTTGCAAGTAAATCTAGTTTAAGTCGTTTCAATTACACATTATGATGGTAACTCCCTGCAATTTTTAACTTTAAGGTAAAACTTTGTAAGTTGCTTTAATTGTGTGCTAAGTGCAGCCAAGGCTTGCCTTCTTTATTAAGGGTGTGTTTAGTTCCATATGTACCGAGGCATTACCAATTGTGAAGCAGGCAAGTCAGACAGTTCTCAAAACCCAAAAAGCAGTTTGTAACCTCAAAACACTTAGCAAATCTTGCATCTGACCTGCATTTTGCCAATAGTCTTTAAGGCTGTTTTTATTTCTCAAAGATTAAAGTCATGTGAACAAAAAGGTACCACAGCTTGTATCTTCCCTTTAAAAAATATTACATCCAAGCACTTGTCTTTCTTTAGGCCAAATTAATTAGAGCTCTCTTTACAGACATCACACACAATGCACACACAGACAGGCAGAATAAAACCCAGTCACTGGGTGGGATTCTATAAGAGACAGGGCTAGGAGAACATGCAGATATCTAACCTGAGGGGCTATCCCCTATGGCAGTATTGCTAACCGAAGCCTTGTCAAGCAGATACCAGCCATGCCCCCAGGATGTCAAACAAGATGGAGGCTTGATTTCACAACCAAACCTTTGCAGGGAATACTGTGATAGTTGGTGTGTGGAGAGGAGATCTAGCCTAGTAAAAGATCTTCTAAATGAAAAAACATTAAACGTTAATTTGCTGATGGGGTACAGAAGGGGAAAGAAAAGAAACAGTTTAAAAATGGCTGGAGAAGAACCTCTTATTCTTGGGCAAGTGGTTCCTCCACCAGGGAGACAAGTTTAAGCTTAATTACTGTCCCATAGAGTTAAACCCCTTGGCCAGGTAAGGGGAAGGCTGTGTCAGCAGCATGTGGCTGGAAACCAGCCAGCCAGCTGTGCAGGAACCTTGGACCATGCATCCTAGCCCCTGCATGGAGGGACAGGGTAGCAAAGTGTCCCTGCTTGCCTGTCCTTCTTAAAAAAAGAAGGAAAGTGCCTTTCCTTCAACCCCTGGGAGTAACAGGGTTTGGGGCATGTTTCCCCCACCCTCAGATGTCCAAAGATGAAAATACTTAGGAGCAACAGTGGAGAGGTTTTGAGTCCCCATTTCACTCACTGCTTCTAGGGCCCCATATTGGGCGCCAAAAATGTTGCAGGACTCTTCCTTAGTTCAGCTGAAGATGGGGATCCTTGTCCATCCCATGGCCATGAAAATTTAGGCTCACAGATGGTTTGAACACTGAGTAAAGCAGGGTTTTATTGGGTGAAAAGGAAGAAAAGGGGAAAACAGGGACTCTTGCTAGACCAGAGGCCCTGCTAGAGCACTTCCTGCCCACATTCTGAATCTCAGGTTCCACACAGGAAAAGGAGGGGCCAGCCTCAGGCTTCTCCCTGCTGCAAGCGTCATGAACTTCCAGAGGCTTCATCTCAGGGGGCAGGCTGGTTGGAGTTTTCTCCAGGGACTCCCCTCCCACCTGGATGTCTCAGTGGCATAACTGGATTTTTAATTAAAAACAAAATACAGCAGTAATTATAATAGCTTATATTTATTAAATGATTACAATGTGGCAAATCTTATTCTGAGCACTAAACATCCATATGAGGCTAGTGCTATTATGATTTTTATTTTGTAAATAAAGATACTAAATGGGAATGCAGTTGCTCTAGATGGCATACAGTAAGTAATGAGGTAAAGATTTGAAACTAGATCTCTTATAGAGAACAAATGAATATGTGCGCAAGATTGAAGGTAGGGAGACATTTATATAACTGTAGAAGTTATTCAGACAAGAAACAATCAAACAAAATAATAATAATAATGAAGAAAAAACATTCTAAAGCTTAAACCTGATGAATAGATGCTTAATTGCATAAGTAAAGAGAAGAAAAATAGTATAAATTATATTTCACAGGGTCCCTAACTGAATAATGTGTCAGATTTAACATCCATTTTAAAATTTTGTCAGTTACACAATGGTATTTTCAATTTGAATGTGAAAATATTCAAAATTATCAGAAATTACATAAATTTATTGATATCATTAACAATTTAGGAGGTTTTTTAAATTGGTATGTTGAACTTACTACAGATCTCTCCATTAAAAACTGCAAACATAATTTAATATAATTTAATTTGAAAATATTGCCTGATAGAGCTACACAGTGAAAAATGAAAGGAAAAAAATAGAAAAGACTGTTAAATTTGGATTTAGCTCAATCGTTAAATTAATAAAGCTGGGGTACATGGTACTGGGCATTTGTGATAGCTGCCTTATTAGATCTGTGTCATTTAAGTATTTTAAAAGCTAATTAAAGTAGCTACTGTACCTTGTTATCTCCATCACCATTTTACCAATTTTGTAGGACAATCCTATTTTTATCCTCAGCATTAAATGCTTAGCTAGCTCTTGCCTTCCTCTGAGGTAATCTAGGATTTTTTTGTTGTAATAAAATTAAAATGGGTTGTTAATGAATACTTTAAAAAGTTTTAACTTTCACTAGAGTATTCCTTTTTTTCTACTCCTTTTCCTCCATATGGTGGCATGCAAACTGATCTACCCAAAGATTGCCTAAATATTTATTATTTGACCTGAAAAAGATCATTCTTTCTTGTTTTTTTCCAGTTGAGAATACTACTTGCTTTTCATACTCACATATCATTAAAAAATCATGTACTCCAAATAGGTACTATTTTAAATTTAGATACTACTTGAAGGCCAATAGTGTATACACTCTTTCTTCTTTCTTTCTAGAACTCCATAGATAAAAATGTTGAATAATTTGTTATTGGTCATTGGGTTATATTCTCTGTTGGTTTTCAGTCACTTTTTTCTCTGTTGTGATTATTAAATTATATTGCACTCTCTTAAAATTTACTGATTCTGTTTTCTATTATCCCCACTCTACTAATGAGCTCATCCAGTGATAATTTTTTAATATATTTTCCAGTTCTGTGATTTCAATTTGTTATTTTATATAACAATTTTCTACTGAGATTTTCCTTTATTTAAACATAATTTGTCATTTTTTCTATTATTATATATAATGGCTGCTTTAAAATCTGTGTCAGATAATTCCAACATCTGATTCACTTCAGTTTTGTTGTCAGCAGATTGTCTTTTCTCATTCAAGTTGTAAGTTTCTGTTTTTAGTATGATGGGCATTGTATTCTAGACATTTGTTTCTATTGTTAGAAAACTCATGATCCTATTTAAATTGGGTATTTTAGCCAGTAGTAGCCTAATTTAGATTTAGCACAGGAGTCTTGCTTTACTTTTCTGGACTCCTTTGGTTCTAATACTTGTTTACAATTTTCAGAATCTTTGTGGTGTTATGTTGTTCTGCTTGTTTTATTTGTTTCAACTAAGCCTCTCATGATTCCATACTGGTGTTGCTCAAGGGGGCACAAGTCATTTACCCAGGATGGACTACCTGTTTCCTCCAAGTGGGAGAAGGGAATTTCTGGCCCATGGGAAAGAAGAGTGCTTTATGAGTTGGATCAGTTGTCATGATTGGATCTCATTTGTCAGTGCTATTTGGTGTTCCTTCCTTACATTCTCACTAAAGAAGATATTTGAGACTTATTTTAAACCTCTTGTGACCAGTCCTAAAACCAACAATCTCTCCAAAACTTTCCTGTTCTTTTCAAGGGTTTTAGACATCAACATCTGAGCAACAGCCGTGTTTGTTGCTATTCAGGTTTCTTTGCTCTTGAACCTTTCAACAGATGGAATTGGAAAGTAATACTTTTATATACATAGCTACATATAACATTCGTAATACAGATTCATACCTATATGACACAAATTCGTGCATACAAATGTGACAATAAGGTTATATATGTGTGTGTATACACACACGTATACATATGGATAAATAGATATATAGATGCATAAATCAACAACTATAGAGAGATCCTAGACAGGTTATTAATTGTCTCTGTCTCTGTTTTTCTCTGTCTCTCTCTCCATGTGTATTATATATATAATTGTATATACTATAGGCATATCAGAAATAATGAATTTATATGCATAACTTCATTCATAATTGCAACAGAAAATTCAGTGTTCTTTCTTGCCCTCTACTCCATATTTGTGTTTCTCTTCTTCTATAGTGCAAACTCCTAACCACCTCAATACATTTGCTCATTTTCTCAATTAATTATTACACTTACTATAGTTTCAGAATTGCCTGAACCATCCTAATACAAATAAATAAGCATAATAAAAAGAAAGTTCATGTTTCTTTGCAGGTCTCTCCCATCCCCAAATCTTCTTAGGAGTTAGAGTATACACTTAAACACTATGTTGTGTTTTACTTTGCACTTCTTTCAGTGGGTATAAAAATAGACCTTATCTTATCTTATAATAAGATAAAAACAGCTTCCTGTATAGTTTCTTTTTAAAATTTTATCAGAACAGTTTCTCTCACTTTGTTCATCTTTTTAAAAGGATCCACAGTTTCAAGTCTCTAATTATTTCAGTATTTTATTAGAATTATTTATCTTTTTCATGTAGTGGTAAACCAATATATATCACTTACAGAAAAAATAAAAGCATAACACTTAATTTTCTATTCAGCATAAAGTCACTCAATTGCATTTATTCAAAGGGACCATTGGAGAGTTAATTTAAATGTTTTTGCCCATAAATTTAGATTACAGCTTACAGGACTTCTGATTTTCAAATTACCATGACAATCTTCTAATCTCTCACCATGTTGACCTTCCTTCTTTCTGTCCTCCTCTGTTCTTAAAATTGAATGGTTGATTTCAAGTTCAACTGGAGCAGTGATTCTATTTTTTCATTTGGATGTAGTGTGGTTAGAGGAAAAAAATAAAAGCCCTTCAGATGGACACAGTCACAAAATCTGGAAAAGTGCACTTAGGACTCTGATGTGTGATGAGGAATAGCATGGAGGAAAGAACCAATCTTGCTAAGTACTATAAAGTGTAATTTTTACCTTCTTCTCACACCTCCTTCCAATTTTGCCACTACACCTTGATTACTGAATTAAAAATTGTGGATGAAAACCAAGTTGATGTTGATTTGATTCATGCAGCTTACAGAGAAGCTTTGGAAGCATGCAGTGAGCTATGAGTGTGAGATATGAAAAGTTTTCAATCAGAGCTGATTCATAGACATTTGACTGATCCGTGCCATTCCACAAGACCTTGTGCTATGATGTGCCCTGCACTTGATTTAGCGTTATGCTGTTGTCATCCTAAAATTTTTAATCGTTTTTGAACAAAGAGACCCACATTCTCAATTTGCTCTAGGCCAAAATATTATATAGCGGGTCCTGCTTTCAGTGATACCAAATTTTGATGAATATTAAAATATAATTTCTGCATGTGATCTATTATCGGTGTTTGATCTATGGATTGCAATCTAACAAAGAATCATAATTATAAAATTAATTATATTTGCAAATTCTCTTTTGCGGTGTAATATAACATATTCACAGTTTATAGTATTAAAACTTGGAATTATTTTCATGGGATATGGAAATAAATAAATTAATCTACGTACCACAACTAGTCTAATTTTTTTCAGATGTTTTATCAATATTAAAATTTCCAGTCACTTGAAATTTATAATTTCTACTTCTACACAGAATTTTCCTATCCTTTTATTTATCATGATCACACTTTACATTATAGCACTGATGATAATTAGGATTGCTACTTTAAAATTATTTTCTGGTAAAAATTCTCATGATCAATTTCTGTTACTTGAATTTCCTTTTGTGGATGGTCCTACATATAACTGGAAATTCTAATTGTATCTTTGACATTGTAATGGAAATACTGGCAAAATATTAAATTCTGCTTTAATCTTTCAAAATTACTAGATTGTTTTTGTTTAGCAGGCAATCTTCTTGGTTGAACGTAAATTATATTGGCCCATAGCTTATATTTTTGTTCAATTTCTGTAGCTCTGATTCACGTGCTGGCTGTTTGCTAGAAGAATACATGTTTCAGGATTTAGTCAGACAGCGAAATATGCAATATTTCTGTATCAGTTTATACAGAGATTTGGTGTTCTCTTTCTTTGTCTCTTTATTATTATTATGTAAGTAATAATAATACATAAGTAATATTGTAGTATAAATTACAACATTAAATAAGTAACATCTATTATTTTTGTCCCTTTATTAATGGCTGTGATAACCACAAATTTCATTCCATTCTTTTTTTGGACCTGAAAGATTGCAGATTTTCTACTAAAGTTTTCAGTCACAGAAAAGAGCAATGGCTGTGATCTATCCTCTGACTAAAAGATAAAATAGAAAATAGGAATCTCTGCCAATGCCGAATCCATCTGATTTCTTCTGCTTTGCATTCAGGTAGATTTTTGTTTTGTTTCTGCATGTCACTTAGATTTTATGGTTGTTACATATGTGAATGTGTGAAGGTCTTTTTTTTTTTTCTTTTTTTTTTGTAAGAGTATTCTCTGGCAGGCCAGTAAAAGAAATCCCGTATGGTTAGGTTTCCTGTATTAATTGTATTCATGTATGATTTAGGTAAATTAATCTACATTCATTTAAAGTGTCTGATTCAATGCCATTGGAAAGATATACACACCCATAAGCCACTACTGGAAACTAAATAATATACAAAAAATTTCCATTAACTCCAAAGGATTTCCCATGGCTCACTGGATTACATTCTTATCCCCATACCTGGCATAAAGCAAACACAGATCTTCCTGATATAACTAGAATTTAGTTTGCATTTACTAGAACTTTCTTTTTCTAATATTTGCTTATTCACTTATCATTATTTTGGATCTGTCTTCTTGCATATATCAAAATGATTTTTATCCATTCATGTTGTTTTCTGTATTAGGATTATTATTGCTTAGTAATTTTATTCCATGGTCAATTATGTGTCATTTGTTTATCCATTCATCTGTCAGTGTTTATTTGAGTTGTGTTCAGTTTTATGCTATTATGAATAAAGTTATCATGAACATGTGTATAGAATTCTTTATTGGATATATGTTTTATTTCTCTTAATATAGCTATAAATGGAGTACAGAAATTAAAACATAGGTGTACACAGGTTTTTTTAAGAACTTGAAACTTTTTCAAAATCATTGCACCATTTTGTTTTCCCATCAGCAGTGTATGAGAACTCTAGTCCAACACCTCCTCAGAGTTTGATATGATCCAACGTTTTAATGTTAGTCATTGTAGTGGTTATGTAGTGGTATCTCACTGAGATTTTAATTTGTAATTCAAGAGTGACTAACAATATTGAAAATGTTTATGTGTTCATTGGCTATTTGTTGGTCTTCTGTTCAAATATTTTGTTCATTTTTAATTGGGTAGGTTATCTTCTTTTTTTATTTTTATTTATTTATTTATTTATTTTTTTTACCTTCAGCCAACTCACACCAGGTTATCTTTTTATTAATGAGTTTAGAAGCTTATTATCTAATACTATATATGATCTCAAAATGATACACATATGATCTTTCCCCATTCTGTAGAGTTTCACTTTCCAAATGATGTCTTTCAAAGAGCAATATTTTTTTAAGTTTCTATAAAGTTTAATGTTGCACTTTTTTTTTTCTTTAAGGTTTGTGTTTTTCTGTGAGCTACATAAGAAATCTTTGTATACTCCAAGTTTGTAAATGTTTTCTTCTAGGTGTTTTGTAGTTTAAGCTCAGGTTAATTTTTATGATGATAGCTGAGTTCTTTAAAATGCAGTGGGATATACATATATACACTTGTTATATCACTATTTATTTTTAAAATATTTCATTTTCCTTTTATTTGTCTTGGAAGCTTTGGTGAAATTTTATTACTCTTATATACGCAGGTCTATTTCTGGAGTCTGTATTCTGTTCCACAGAATTGTAGGTCTATTATTATACCAACACTGTTGTGATAATTGCACCTATATAGTAATTCTCAGAATCAATATTCTAACTTTTTATATTTATACTTTTAAAAATTATTTTTCTCTCATAATTTGTAAACATTTATATGAATAATATAATAGGAATAATATTCAGATTTGGAGGAAACATGATTTCTTATCATGTTTGTGTACTACTATATTTTAAGTTTTCTTTCATCAAACACTGTGCTTAATTGGACAGCTGAGCAGTGATGGCCTTGGAGAGGGGAGGGGGTCTTTCAGAGAAGTAGGAAGTATATTCATTTTTCTCAATAAAAATAGTAAGAATTGTGCTTCTGTGGAGGAGTATGGAAGATACTCAAGGAGTGGATGCAGACAGCTTGAAAACAATCTCTCTGTCCTTAATTATACTATAATTTAAAAAATTATCATCTTAAAAGCAAAATATTGTTCTATTTTCCAAACAAATATTGTCTATTATACATAATGTCTTTAATATTGTATTATGATTGCCTGATATGTGATTACTAAAAGTAGACATTTCTTGCAGACAGACAAAGTTCCATCTATTTTGGCAGAGTGTTTGTGTCATGCTTCTATGACAAATCAAGGTTATGTTTACAGACTTTCAATGTACTTATTAGTGCTGTTGATTCCTGAGTTGTTCTTCACTCACCCTTGCCTTCTAGCCCCCTATTTAATTGAGATAAACATAGAATCCCTTGAGTATTTGATTGCAGCAATTAGAATGGGAAGTTTAATGTAAATAAAGAAAAGCTAATAACTATAAGTACAAAAATGTTCCCTAGAGACCCTTTTAGTGTTTTTGTAATGCCGAGGGATATAATTAATCAGTGCATCCTTCCAGTAGAAGGAAGAGAGAGGTTAGAAAGAGGCAGTCTCTTCATATATCAGTCAGGGTTCTATCTTCTCTTATCTCTTTCTTTCTCTTGCTCAAGATTCTTCAGGCACAGATGTATTTTATTTTTCCTTTAACAATGTAAAGTTCATACTTTCAGCCAAGGAATATGTATATCAGATATTTTGTGGAGATCCTTATATTTCATTGAAGTCTCAACTAAAATGATAACTATAACTGCTTGTAGAGAGAGGCCCTTTAAAATAACTCAGTATAACATAACCGGAAAGTGAACAGAACTCAAGAATTGGGGTTTGGAAACCTCCACCTAGATTTCACAGGACGTATGGAAATGCTTGGATGTCCAGGCAGTAGTTTGCTGCAAGAGTAGAGCTCTCATAGAGAACCTCTGCTAGGGTAGTGCAGAAGGAAAATGTGGGATGGGAGCCCCTACACAGAGTCCCTACTGGGGTACCACCTAGTGGAGCTGTGAGAAGAGGGCCATAATCCTCCAGATCCCAGAATGGTAACCGTACTGACAGCTTGGACCGTCCACCTGGAAGAACCACAGACACTCAATGTCAGCCCATGAAAGCAGACAAGAGGGAGGCTATACCATGCAAAGCCACAGGGTTGGAATTGTCCAAGGCTGTGGGAGCCCACCTCTTGCATTAGCGTGACCCAGATATGAGACATGAAGTCAAAGGAGATCATTTTGGAACTTTAAGATTTGATGCCCTGATGGAATTCAGACTTGCATGGTGCCTGTACCCCCTTTGTTTGGGCCAATTTCTTCCATTTGGAATGACTGTATTTACCCATACCTGTACCCTCACTGGATCTAGAAGTACCCACGTTGTATCTAGAAGTAACTAACTTTCTTTTGATTTTACAGGCTCATAGGTGGAAGGGATTTGCTTTGTCTCAATGAGATGGGCTGTGGACTTTTGAGTTAATACTGAAATGAGCTAAGACTTTAGAAGACTGTTGGGAAGACATGATTGATTTTGAAATGTGAGGACATGATATTTGCAAGGGGCCAGGGGTAGAACGATACAGTCTGGCTATCTCCCCACCCAAATCTCATCTTGAACTGTAGCTCTCACAATTCCCACGTGTAGTGGGAGGTACGTGGTTGGAGGTAATTGAATCACGAGGGCGGGTCTTTCTCTTCCTATTCTCATGATAGTGAATAAGTCTCATTAGATCTGGTGCATTTATAAAGGGGAGTTTCCCTGCACAAGTTCTCTCCATTTGTCTTTCGCCATGTGGGATGTACCTTTCACCTTTTGCCATCATTGGGAAGCCTCCCCAGCTAATGTAAGTCCATTAAACCATTTTTTTTTTCTTTTTGAGACGAAGCCTCACTCTGTCACCCAGCATGGAGTGCAGTGGTGCAATCTCGGCTCACTGCAAGCTCTGCCTTCTGAGTTCACACCATTCTCCTGCCTCAGCCTCCTGAGTAGCTGGGACTACAGGCACCTGCCACCATGCCTGGCTAATTTTTTTCTTTTTCTTTAATTTTAACATGTTAGCCAGGATTTTGTATTTTAACATGGGGTTTCACCATGTTAGCCATGATGGTCTCGATCTCCTGACCTTGTGATCCACCTGCCTCAGCCTCCCAAAGTGCTGGGATTACAGACGTGAGTCACTGTGCCTGGCCCATTAAACCGCTTTCTTTCGTAAATTGTCCAGGCTTGGTTGTACCTTTATCAGCAGTGTGAAAGTGGACTAATACAGTGCTCAAAAAGTTTCAGATTTGGGGGCACTTTGAGTTTCAGATTTGCAGATTAAAAAGCAGAAGTACTCTATTGTAACATGAGGGAAGATTTAAAAGTCATTTTAAAAAAGTAAATATAGGCAATATCTGTTTATCCTTGTTATATTTATATTCTCCCTTTAAAAATCTTACATTAATTTATCTTTAAATATACAAAATAATATAGTCTACATATTATAAATATGTTTTACAAAATATTAAAATAATTTTTTATCAGAACACAAACATTATTAAAATATTTTAATATTTTTCTTACACGCATTTTAAAATAGTCCTGATATTTATTACTACCATTGCAACTGTAGTTTTATTTTTTCTGTTTAAACAGTAGAATTTATATAACAGAAGAAAACTAATATATAATTTTAAAAACACTTTTTTTTTCTTTTCTTTTTTTTTTTTTGGAGACAGAGACTTACTCTATGACCCAGGCTGGAGTGTGATCTTGGCTCACTGCAATGCAACCTCCACCTCCCAGGTTCAAATAATTCTTGTGCCTCAGCATGCCAAATAGCTGGGATTAGAGGAGTCTACCACCACATCCAGCTAATTTTTTTATAATTTTAGTAGAGACAGGGTTTCACCATGTTGGCCTGGCTGGCCTCAGATCCCTGTCCTCATGTGATCCACTCACCTCAGCCTCCCAAAGTGCTAGGATTACAGGTGTGAGCCACTGCACCTAGCAAAAAAAAAAAAAATACAAAGAAAACACATATTTTCCTATGTGTTATATTTTGCACACATTTATATGTGTTATATATGAAAATATGTGTTTTTGAAATTATATATGAATCCCTTCTATTACATAAATTATCTTTATACATTCTACTATTTATTACACATTAAAACTATACAACAAATAATTACATGTATATGTGCATAATGAATAAAAATCCAGGCCTGGCATGGTGGCTCACGCCTGTAATCCCAGCACTTTGGGGGCCAAGGTGGGTGGATCATGAGGTCAGGAGTTCAAGACCATCCTGGCTAACATGGTGAAACCCCGTCTCTACTAAAAATACAAAAAAATTAGCCGGGCATGGTGGCGAGTGCCTGTAGTCCCAGCTACTCAGGAGGCTGAGACAGGAGAATGGCATGAACCTGGGAGATGGAGCTGGCAGTGAACCAAAATTGTGCCACTACACTCCAGCCTGGGCAACAGAGTGAAACTCTGTGTCCAAAAAAAAAAAAAATCCATTATACATTAATAATATATAATCTGTTATCATAGATAATTATATTTTAATACATAATAATATATATTAAAATATAGTAAATAAATATATAAAATATGAAAGAAAACTCATTATACATGCATATATAATTATTTGTTACATATTATAGTGTCAATATGTGATAAATAGTACATTTATTTTACTATTTATTATATAAAATTACATTTTTATTATATATAAAGTATATATAATACTCAGTAAATTTATTTTACTATTTATATTAAAAATCAAAAATATACAAAATAAAAATTTATCATATACATATATATAAGTATTTATTATACATTATATTATTGTTTGTTGGGCAAGGTTAAAGCATGACTTTGTCCCAGTTTGGAATCTAGAAAGTTGGTCACCCTACTTGAAATTGACACTGCAATCAGAGTAGCTCTTTTTCTCCTCTTTTTGGACTTGGTAATATTCATTCAAATGTCCTAAAAGCAGAATTTTTCACTTTTATAGATATTTATATTTTGCATGTCATTATGACTTGTGATGGTTAATATATGTATCAATTGACTTTGTTAAGGGCTACCCAGATAGGTGGCAAAACATTATTCCTGGGTGTGTCTGTGTGGGTGTCACCATAAGCAATTAACATTTGAATCAGTAGACTGAGTAAAGATCTGCTCTCACTGACATGAACCAGTATCATTCTATCCACTGAGGATCCTACTCAACAAAAAGGCTAAGGAAGTGCAAATTCATTCTCTCTTCTTCAGCTGAAACATCCATCTTCTCCTGCCCTGGGACATCAGTATTCCTAGTTCTCATGCCTTCAGACTCTACTGAATCATATCACAGGGTTTGCTGGCTCTAACTTGCAAAATGCAGGTGGTGGAACTTCTCAGCTTCCATAACAATGTGAACCAATTTCTATGAAAATATCTTATATATTATAGATATATCCTATTTATTCTGTTTCTCTGAAGAACTCTTGTATAAGACTCTTGAGGTCGAAAATTCTCCAAACATACTAAGGTTCCAAATGCTAGGCAACCTAAACAATATTAATAACATATACTACAGAAACCATTTTCAGGTTTGGTAAAGAACCATTTATCAGAAAAGTTCACCAAATTCTTCAATTTCACTTTTTTTATTACTTATTTCAGGTAAAATTCAAGTTAATAGTTTTAAATTAAGCATAATATATAAAATGTTACCATTTTAAATAATTTGTATCTAGTCTATTACTTTTTTTTAATGTATGAAAAGAGTGAAATTAGAAATATCTGAAATAATGCTTGCTATGTATTTAAACCAATTATTTCTAAGTGAAGGAACTTGGGACAGGTTTCTTTTTCTTGTACTCTTTGCATTTTTTATAATGAATATAGATCATAGTTATGATAAAAGTCATGAAAATCAATGATATTAAATAAAAATTTTGAAAAGCACTGCAGTCACAAATGTTGAGATTTGCTAGAACTAGAACTGCTATAAGTAGTAATGTTGACATAAATTAAAATATTGTTATCCTTGACTCAATCTCACTTGTAGGAATGTAGCCTGCAGAATTTAACAGAAGTACATTTTAAAAATTCAAACATACATTCACAACCCCATGGTTTGCAAAAGCAAAATATTGGAAAATTCCTTTATGTCATTCAACTAGAGAACAAATGTATTAAATATGATAATTTCCTACTCTGGGATACTCTGCAGTCATTAAAAATAATGAAGTAGATCTATGTGTACTGATTTGGAAGACTATGATAGATTAAAGAAAGAAAAAATAGAAGAGGATGAATTTATTAAATATTTCAAGTGTGCTAGAAATTGTTCTACCGCTTTGCATGTATAAATGTAGGAACTTCTTACTGCATTCTGATTAGTTAGATTGATTTTTAACCGCCATTTGCAGATGAGCACAGTGAGTCACGGAGGGCTTGACTTATTGCTTGACTGAAATGCTATGAGCTTTCAGACTCCATTGCTGTTCTTTGTACACTTTGATGTATCACTTTTCACATTAGGGCTAGTGAGTACAGCATAATTCCGTTTTTGTACAAGAAAGAAATGGGGGGGCATGTTTAGAAAGACACAGAGATAGAGAAACATACATCAAGAGCCAGGTCCAGTACATCTACAAGAGAATCATTCAGTATTTGCCTCCAGTGGTACAGATAATTATCTTAACTGGAGAATAATTTTACTTCTTTCTATAGGATAATTTTTTTTTTTTTTACTTTTCTTCAATTTCTAAATGAGAATAAATCATTAAATAAGGATTAAAAATATCTTTTCAGGGGTTTTACTATCCACCTGAAGTTAAAACTATTTGGTTAGTAGTATAGCAGCTTCTGGCTGATTGATAGATGATGTGTGTGTGTGTGTGTGTGTGTGTGTGTGTGTGTGTGTGTGTGTCACAGTTGGCAAGTAATGCCTTGCTTAATCCTTCAACTATGTTGAGTAAGAAACAATGTGTATTTTCTTTAGATTTTATTTACAGTGTCTCAGTCTTAGCTCTGAGCATTTTCTGTCTCATTTAGATAAGGCCTTAATGCATAATAGTGAACTACCTCTACCTTCACTCAGTCTCAAATGAACTTCAGAGGAAAGACTTTTAATGTATTTGCCTTCCTGAAAACAATACTTAATTTTTTTCTAAAGTACTCTAAGAATTTTGAAAATATTTTATTGGGATAGGTTTCACACATTCTACAAAGGCATTTAAAGTTATGGCTCATAATCCATCCCAAACTGCTCAAGAAGTCAAAACTTTTTCAGAAGAACATTGTGCTCATTTATATGACATTGCAAGTTTTCAAAACATAGGTTGTTCTAATCATATAAACTTTCATTTGAGTCGCTAATTAAAAATCTCTTTAAAGAAAAGGCTAATTCAGCGTCAAAAAGTAAGGAAGTGATAAAAATAAACCTGCATAAATGATGGGAGAATATCAAAGGGATACAAGAGCCAATTGAAAAAGCTCACAATAGCCATATCTGGAGCATTTGTGGAACAAAATAAATAACAGTATTGATTTATAACCCACAGTATTAAATGAATACCCATTCATTCATGCTGATATGAATACAGATTAAATAAATAATTAGGAGAGAATATACAAATCTCCCTGAATAAGAGTTCAAAACTTTTTAAGTGGATACTCTTCCTTCAAGGAAATAGAGCATCATTCTTAACCCTTAAATGTGGGCTTTGTAGAGGGACTGCCCTCCAAATAGTACAGTATGTAAAGGGAGAAAAAAATAACTACACAATGAAGAAACCTGACAAGCACTACCTCAGAGAGGTGATCAAGGTCACAGGGACCATTTTAAGCCATCTTGAGTACATGTTACCTTTATATGATATAATGAAAATGGCAGTGTACATTTGTCATTTCCTCCTCCCTCCCCTCCCAAAAAGCAATAACCCTAGTCTCATCATAAAGAAAACATTAGAAAAAAAATACCACCTAAGCTGCAGTCTCCAAATTATTTGACCAGTATTGCTTCAAATTTTCATGATCATCAAAAATGTGGAAAGACTAAAAAACTGTCACAGCCAAGGGAAGTGTGAGGAGACATGACAACTAAATGTAATGTGATATTGTGGATGGGATCCTAGAATTATAAAAGGAAATTAAGGAAGACTAAAAAAATACTAAATAAAATATGGACTTTAGTTAATAATGATGTATTGATACTGATTTTGCACAGAATGTACCATACTAATGCAAGGTGTTAATAATAGGAAGAAATGGGTGCAAGGTATATAATAATTCTACTATCTATCTCTTTCATATGAATCTAAATCAATTCTAAAGTAAAATAGTTATTCAGTAATAAGAAAATATATATAGAGAAATTATATATAATTAAATGTAAATTATATTTTATAAATATATAAATTAAGTTATATATAATATATATAAATGTATATATTTTATACACACAGAGACACATATGCAAACCTTCAAAATGAAAGATAGAAAGATCAGACTTCATTCCTGTATTTTTCTTTTGTTTCATCATCTCAGAGCAACCATAAGCCCAGTACTGGCAGACAACCAGTTTTGAAAGAGATTCAACAGCAGAGCTCCAGCTCCAGCTCAGAGCAGGAAAGATCCCTCTGGTTACAGTTATGTAGTTTTTCTTCCCAACCCTTTGGATCAAATAGTCAAGCAGATGATCATTTGAACCTCAGGGGATGTTGTCACATGCTGGTACAGGCTCACGACTTACCATTAGAAATTATTTTTTTCTAACGACAATGACACAACAAACTGTGATTCTCTTTCAGGAAATGCTTGACTGTACTCAAATATCACCTGAATAAACAACTTGTGATTATAAAAATTGTGATCATTAACATAGTGATTTATACATACAATGTATTGACAAATTGGCAAAAGTAAGAATTTAATGGGTCACTTAATTTGGCTTCAGTGATCTATACGCTACTTTAAAATATTTTTTAAAGCACTGCTTTTTTCTTCTTAGTCAATATTTAATAAAATTATGTATTTTTCAATGGTAAAAAGAAAAAGTAACATGGTTGCAGGAGAAAGAGCTAAAATAAGCAGTAGTGTAAAACAGTGGCTCACAGCTTGGACTCTGACCATGAGCATGCTTGCAAGCCAGCTCCAGCCCTGGTCTCATTAGCCATGAGACTTTAGGCAATTTACATAACATTTCTGTCTCAGTTTCCTCATCCTTGAAATAGACATAATAGATTATCTCCATTAGTTTTTTGTGGAGCTTAAATGAGATTATTAAATGTCTCAGTGCAGTCATTAGCTTTATTAATGATTTTCTTCATACAAAGATGATGATGCACAAATCATTTATCTATAAGCGTCTCTACCCCCTCTCACCCCGACCACACATACATAATTAAGAGAATATGTCTAAAAGGAAGCAGCGTAGTGCAGCATGTTCAATCATTCCTTCACTCAACAGCTTCTGCTAGTTACTGGAGGAGCTCCCAGAGCTGTGAGTGACATCACCAATAAAGAGACATACGCAAAACACTGTTAAGTGTGTTAATAGGGTCATGTTTAGAGCAGAACCAAGGAAGGGACCACCCTAGACGGGAGTGGTTAGAAAAGACCTCTTGGGGCTGCCAGTTGCAGACAGCCTCAGAACAAGCAGAACTCTAAAGTAGGGAAAGAGGCATTTCACACAAAGGAAGCAAAGATGAGAAAGGGCATGAATGCTCAGGAAACTGGACATAATTTAGTTTGACTGGAAAGTAAGAATACCTCTCGGAAAGATGCAAGGGAAGAGGCAGGAAAAGTAGACTTAGGCCAGAAGGCCAAGGGGCACTAAGCAACATTGTTATTCCCATTGTTTCTATTAGGCTATGGGGGGCCGGGGTAGTTCCACAAAAGTAAAACATATCCTAGCACTCTGTGAGGCCCAGGCGGATGGATGAGTTGAGGTCACCAGTCAAGACCAGGCTGACCAACATGAGGAAGCCCTGTCTCTACCAAAAAATACAAAAATTAGACATACGTGGTGGCATGTGCCTGTAGTCATAGCTATTTGGGAGGCTGAGGTGGGAGAATCTCTTGAACCCAGGAGGTGGAGGTTGCAGTGAGCCGAGATTGCGCTGCTGCACTCCAGTCTGGGTGACAAAGCAAGACTCCCTCAAACAAAACAAAACAAAGCAAAACAATTAGCAAAATATTTTAAGTAATTAACTAGATACTTACATTGGAAGGGTCTCTGAGGAATAGTTGCAGAGGTCATACTGAGATCTGAAAACCCACTGGGGAAACAAGAGGATTCAGAAGTCTAAGGGGTCAGCTTCTAGTCCTGGTTTACACACTTTCCAGTTGCATAAACTTGACCAAGTTTTTCTCTTTTTTCTTACTCAGTTTCATGAAACTCTGAGAGAATATTGAACAGTTTACAAAGTACTCTTAAGCATTAATTTTTGTATGTACTGTTGTAAAACAAAATTATTTTTTCTAATGAAAAATTCGTAATTCAACTAGCATTTCCTTAGTTATTCGGGGTGTTAGTTGTGTTACTTTTATATCATGTTATTTTCTAATGTTGAAAAGCAATAAAATCAGTTTTGACAAAACTCAGCTAGCTTGAGAAGAATCAGTGAATCCAGTTCAAGTTTATGTAACTAGAAACACTCAAAGAAGAAATTCAGAATAATCAGACGGAATAAACATGTCATAAATAGGGTCTATTTATTTCAAGGCGTGTTTTCAAAAGTAGATAGGAAAAATGCTCTTTTTTTACATTAAAATGTAAATATTCCATTTACACTGAGTTGCAAAATATTAAAGTATCAATGAATATGTACACAATGAATTTTCATTTATTATAGATTTTATTTTTGTTTTTCCTTTGTTAAAGGAAAAATTTCAGCTTAATTAATTTTAAAGAAGTTTAATTGAGCAATGAACAATTTGCAAATTGGGCAGCCCCCAGAATTACAGCAGATTCAGAAAAATTCCATTGCAGCCATGTGGGGGATGATTTATGGGCAGCTTAAGGAAAGTGATGTACAGAAAATGGAAGTGAGGTACAGAAACAACTGGATTGGTTACAGCTCGGTGTTTGCCTTATTTGAATACAGTTGACTACATTTCATTGGACAAAACTCAGTGATTGGCATAGGCATTGGCAACTATCAGTTTACACCTCCGCGTGTTATAGTTCACGATGTACAGAAAAGCCTGTAGGCCGAACTTAAATATGTAAGGAGGCAGCTTTAGGCTAAACTTGATTTAACACTTTTTAAATATCTGAAATGGTATATAATCATCATCAGAAATTTGTGACTAGTATCTTTTATTAAGTACTGAAATAGTGTACTGTTAGATATATATTTATAGAGAATAATGATTTGTAGAATTATAATTAACATGTTTAGGATATCAGCACTTCTTAGTTAATTGACAATAGCCCAAATTCTGTATGTCATCAGTTTCATAAAATATCATTAATTTATATATGTAGTTTCACTGTGAAACAATAATTCAGCATAAATTTCTGATTTGTAAGTTATCAAATAATTAATGAAAAAAGTTTACCTCATGGAATTTTTAGCATACAAAAGCCTGTATTGCATTATTCAAAAACAACAGTATTATGAATTTCCTTTAACTTTTACTTGTTAAATTTTTGCACAGAGAAAGTCAGGCAAAGCCATAAAAAGCCTTATTGTTTTATATTAAATAAATGTGGTTCATATCTGGCTGGCACAAAAAGGAGATCCCTGATTTGGGAGTCAGATCTTTGTTTTGGAGCTTCTGTCTTATACTCTAATAACCAGTGATCTATGTGAAGGCAGTAAATTTCTGAGGTTTCAAATTTTTCCAAGTAAAATAAGCATTGACTGCATTTTTCCCTAATTATACAAGGTTTATTTTAAGGATCAAATGCAACAATATGCTTTATAAATGCTAGAAATTATGTATCACTCTTTGAATACATGCAATTATTTTTTCTGAGTTATATATTTTAATTGATATATTTTGGTTTTGTATTATGGTATGTTAATATTGAGGTAGAGTTAATACTGCCAATGCCAAATGATTTAAGTATTTTCAAAAAGTAGAAAATATTCTGGACACCTAAGAAAATAATTCAATAGAGATATCAACCAATGGAGGAGAACAAAGCCCTCAGAAATAATACCACACATCTACAACCACCTGATCTTTGTCAAACCTCACAAAAACAAGAAATGGGGAAAGGATTCCCTATTTAATAGATGGTGCTGGGAAAACTGGCTAGCCATATGCAGAAAGCTGAAACTGGATCCCTTCCTTACACCTTATACAAAAATTAATTCAAGATGGATTAAAGACTTAAATTTTAGACTAAAACCATAAAAACCCTAGAAGAAAACCTAGGAAATACCATTCAGGACATAAGCATGGGCAAGGACTTCATGACTAAAACATCAAAAGCAATGGCAACAAAAGTCAAAATTGACAAATGGGATCTAATTAAACTGAAGAGCTTCTGCACAGCAAAAGAAACTAGCATCAGAGTGAACAGGCAACCTACAGAATGGGAGAAAGTTTTTACAATCTATCCATCTGACAAACGGCTAATATCCAGAATCTACAAAGAACTTAAACAAATTTACAAGAAAAAAAATCAAGCAACCCCATCAAAAGTGGGCAAAGGATATGAACAGACATTTCTCAAAAGAAGACATTTATGCAGCCAACAGACACATGAAAAAATGCTCATCATCACTGGCCATCAGAGAAATGCAAATCAAAACCACAATGAGATACCATCTCATACCTCTTAGAATGGTGATATTAAAAAGTCAGAAAACAACAGATGCTGGAGAGGATGTGGAGAAATAGAAATGCTTTTACACTGTTGGTGCAAGTGTAAATTAGTTCAACCATTGTGGAAGACAGTGTGGCAATTCCTCAAGCATCTAGAACTAGAAATACCATTTGACCCAGCAATCCGATTACTGGGTATATATCCAATGATGCTACTATAAAGACATATGCACACGTATATTTATTGCAGCACTATTCACAATAGCAAAGACTTGGCACCAACCCAAATGTCCATCAATGATAAACTGGATTAAGAAAATGTGGCACATAGACACCATGGAATACTATGCAGCCATAAAAAAGGATGAGTTCGTGTCCTTTGTAGAGACATGAATGAAGCTAGAAACTACCATTCTCAGCAAACTATCGCAAGGACAGAAAACCAAACACTGAATGTTCTCACTCATAGGTGGGAATTGAACAATGAGAACGACTGGACACAGGTTGGGGAACATCACACACTGTGGCCTGTCGTGGGGTGAGGGGAAAGGGGAGGGATAGCATTAGGAGATATACCTAATGTAAATGATGAGTTAATGGGTGCAGCACACCAACATGACATGTATACATATGTAACAAACCTGCACATTGTGCACATGTGCCCTAGAACTTAAAGTATAATTAATAATAATAATAATTCTTAATTTTATCTAGTTAGATATCCTCAGTAACATTGCAAAATTGTGAAAGTAGCCATCAGGTGGCAATAAACTAGCAAATTAAAATTAATTATGAGTCAGTCGATGTCAACCTGATCAGAATGAAATGAACTTTGAGATCATAATAATGTTTAGGGAAAAAAATTTGTCTCCAGCTACTCTTAAATAAGTTCAATATTAAAGAACTTTTCTTAAAAATTTTAATTTGATATGATAATGATTTGGGCCAAACAGTATTACATACTTATGCTTTGTATTTTAATGTTTATTATTTTTAGAATGTATATAATATGGAGAGCACTAAACCATCAAATAAAAATGAATTAGAAATGTATAACTAAATACATATATATAACAACCACTTTGCATATTTATCTGCAAACTTATAACATGCAGATATTTACTCAATCTTAAAATAAAAACATGTGCTCCTTATCTTGTGATAATTTGAGAAATTCAGGATTGTTCCTAAAGAGAAAATAATAATTAATATCATTATGATGTCTCTTTGAAAGCTTTTCTAAATTAATGTTGAAATAACTAATATTTAACTATAGTTTATATACAGAGTGTTAGGAATACTAAACTGGTAACAGGATATGTAATGCAGAGTTTGATTTGCTGTTTTAGATTGCATGTTTATGATCAAAGGATTGTTAATAGAATTGCATTATCTAACTATAAGCAATTATAATTTACCAAGTCAAATATATTAGTCCATTTATGTTGGAGCTAGTAATAAATGAGGAATCTATCAATCTAAATAACTAATACAGCACATGGGCAATTTTAGCACTCAATAATTGAGATTCAGTAAAATCAACTTGCCATTTGGATAGAGATAGATGAACAGCATGGAGTTTATATTTTAATTACTTTAGTATCTCACTGACATTAAAATGTTCCTGTTGGCAAAGAATAAGGCTTTATAGTGCATTTGTAGTAGCAGTCCGTGAGTTGCAGAGCCAGTGTTTGGACTGAGTCAAGTTTACAAGAATGAATGCTATAGTACTTTTCAACAAGGAAGCAAAGATATTCTTACTTAACTACTTTCCCATCTACTAGACGCTTGCCAAAGTTGAATTATGTATTTTTTGATGAAGAGACTATCTTCTTTAGAGATTTTGCTCTTTGAATAGAAAGGGAACAGACACTTTATGTATCCATTCGTTAGAGAAAACATTGCTAACCACGGAGTGTTGATAAAGTGCCAGTCTTACATTATTCTCACCAAAGGCCTCCTGCGTACACCCCATGAGCACTCACTGCAGTGTTTCATTTGAGCGTTAACTCTTATAATTAATTATAGCAGTGATTATAAGAGTTAATTGTGAAACAATTTGGCAATGATGTTTGACTTGCTATTCGCCATGTATCATGTCAAAATATTAATAAAAGTTTATCACAAAAGTTTTAGCGTAGAAAATTTTGCATAGACAAGTATTTGTACAGGATAAATTTACTGTACATTTTTATACATTTCACAATAAAATTAAAGGACAGAAACAAACAACTCAAGTTATTAAATGGGAAAAAAGATATGTAGAGACAGAAGATACATACTGGCAATAGACAGAAAATGAAATAGTAATATAAAAAGATAACCTCACACATAGTAAGACAAACGAAATCTGGTAAAACACCATTTTTACACATCATGTTAGAAAAAACTCAGAAGTTTTTATTATGCATTTGGAATCCCATAGTATATATTCTTTTGAGTTTGGCTTCTTTCCTGTCTCATAATATTTTTGAGCTGCATCCATGTTGTTGCCTGTGTCAGCAGCACATTCATATTTTTCTAAATAATATCCCATTATGTGAGGTACCACAATTTGATTATCTAATCACCAAACGTTGAACCTTGTGCCATTTGCAAATTCTAGAAGTTACTTTAAAAATCTGATAAAAACATTCAAGTACAGTTTTTTCCTATGGACATAGGTACAAATATTCATGAATGGGATGGCTGGGTTGAATACTAAATGTGTATTTAACTTTGTAAAAACCTGCTGACCTGTTTTTCAACTCTTTTCAAAGTGACTGTGCTATTTTGCATATTATTTGAGCATTAAACAAGAGCAATGTAGGAGAACAACTGATGCACTGCATACTTGACAGATATTGTAAGATTTTGTTGTGGTGTTGCATTTATATGTAAAGAACATGTAGTAAAATCTAATTTTTTAGATTGTTCTGTTTCTTTAATGACTAAAGGCTGTGTGTATCTCTTTATGTACTTATTTGCCATCAGTAACTATTCAGTAGTGAAGTGTCTATTCAAATCTTTTGGTCGTTTATTTATTGGGTTGTTGATTTTGTTATAATTGAGTTGTGAGTGTTCTTATATTTAGAACATGGCTACCTGTGTGTTTTATTACATTTCTCCTAGTCTCTGTTCTGTCTTTCCATTTTCGTTTTAGTGTCTTTTAAAGAGGAAAATGTTAAATTTTTATACAGCTCGATTTATTTTTAAATAATTATTTCTAATATTTGAATCCTATATAAAAAATCTTGACCTAATATAAACTCACAAAGATTTTCTACTTTGTTTTATTCTACAAACTTTATAGTTCATGTTTTATATTCAGATCTATAATACATTTGGAATTAATATTTATATAGGGTGTGAGGTGTGAGTCAAAGATTTATTTCTGGCATATGGATATCCAATTGTCTTAATGGCATTTTTTGAAAATGGAACCAAAATAAACAAAATGAAAAAAGGGCCTTTTTTTCCATTTAATTTTTTTTGCAAGTTAATAGAAATTTAATTTCCAAAACAATTTTTTTTTGCTCTTATAACTTAAGTCTGAAGAAAGTATGTGATTTTGTAGTTTTTCTATAATTTCCTCTGTTCTTTGGTAGGAGTGATGCTCCTTCCAGCTTTCTGCACCCTAGGCAGAATCAGATCCTCCTCCATGTTTTATTTTCTTAATATTTGTTCCTACCTTCTGAAATAATTCTTCTGATTGTTCTTCCAGCTTATCAATTTGCTCTTCCACTGTGTCCAATCTGCTATTCACCCTAGTTGTTGAAAATGTTTTAAAGTATTATTTTTATTTTAAGGTATCTAGCTTCTGTTTGGTAATATGAGTTCAATATCCATTCCTTTTCTGTTTTTCTACAAATGCTTAAAATTTTGTTTTACTACCTTTGGTTCTTATTATACTCTATTTCATGTGTAGAGTACTCCTTAAATATCTGGTAATTTTATAAATCAATTCAGTTTTAGAGTTAAGCTAGCCTATATAATCATATAAGCTATGACAGAAAGAGAATCAATGCTTGATGTTTATGATATATCCCTTGATATTCAAAGCATTGTCTATGAGCTGGCATTAACATCACCTCAGAGAGTTCTAGAAATGCAGAATCTCAGTACCTGGCCTAGACCCACCAAAAACAGAATATATGTTTTAGCAAGTTCCCAGTTGATTCATACACACATTAGTGACTGAGAAGTACCGGTCTATCCTATTTTCAATCAAAGTTGAAAATGGGAGAAATATGTGAAATTTGCAAACTCTTCTTGGAGGTTTATCTCCTAATCTTTTCCTTTTTTCTTTTTTTCATCATTGACTCAGAAATCAATGCAATAACCTCAGTTTAAGGTCACTGAACTTCATAACTCCAGGAAGCAGTATTTATATTTCAGTCTTGGGGTAGTGTTTCAGAAGGTACACAAAGAAAATGTATTGTAAAGTTGTGAAATGTGGAGACATTGAGCTTTTCTGTAGCATTATACCTTTACAATAATTAGTGACTTTTATGAGATGGGAATTACATCAAGATTGCTGCTGCCTTGATAATCTACCTAATCTAATGATTTGCTCCTTGGCATTTTATTCCCATATTCTTCCAACTCCAGCTGCAACATACCTTTGGAGTTTGCCATCTACATTTTAAGTGTGCTCTTTTGTACATCTTGAGTTATAAATCTTCATCTTGAGTGTGACCATTTCTGCTCTTAGTTGTTGATTTCTCTAGGAATTTTCCTTCTCTTAAAAAATAAATAAAATTTTATTTTTTTGTATTTAATATTTATTTTTAACTTCACTAATCATGAATTTTTGTTCAAGAGAACTATAGTGTAGCAGATCCATTTTCAAACCAAATGCAGAGCTACATCTTTCCCTTAAATCTTTACAGACAAGTCTTGCTGATTCTTAACACCTTTAAGGAACAAGGGGAGCATTTGTTTCTAGATTTTTCATGATTATTTTATTTATACGTGGTTTTTCATGCCCATTAAGTTCATTATGATCTCATTCTTGTTCTTGTTTTCTTCTTTTCTCCCCCTTCTTTGTCTCTTCCTTCTTGTTCATTTGTTTTTTGTTTTTTTTTTCTTTCAGTACTGATGGATAGATCTAGATATGCTGGTTCCTTTCTGATTATTGTTAATGCCATCCTGCTACTTGCCTTCATATTTAATCTCTCTAATTAGTTATCGCTATATAAGCAATTAGAAAAGTGTCAATTTTCTTTAGAAAAATCTCTAACATTTTCCAGAACCGAGAGGGCGTGTTTATCTTTCTCACATCCATTATTGAGTAAATGCTAGATTGATAGAACATATTTCTCTACATTTGCACATTTGTGACTTGTGACTTTGCTCTTTTTAAATTAAAAATGGATATTTTTTCTATTTTTTTGGTAATATTCAATATTCTCAGTGGTTTAGAATAAGAGGAAAGTAAAATTGCCTTATTCTGTCACCTTTAAAAAAAAACCTCCATCACTATCTTTTGAAGACTCACATAAATATATATGTAAGATACTCACTGAAAAGAGACCCATTGTCTTTATATTCAAACAGGGCCAATAAGACAAAGAAACTAATTTTTTGTGGATTTATTTTTGAAATGCTTTAATTGCTTAACATTAAAACTGTAAGATATATTTCTAATTCTTAGGACAACTACAATCATTTTAATATGCATAATAATTGAATTATTTATATAATTCAATATAAAAATAGTAACTGTAGATGTATTGTAGTAATCTAATTGTTTTTATTTTTATTTTATTTTTATTTATTTATTTATTTTTTGAGACGGAGTCTCACTCTGTCGCCCAGGCTGGAGTGCAGTGGCATAATCTTGGCTCACTGCAAGCTCTGCTTCCTGGATTCACGCCATTCTCCTGCCTCAGACTCCAGAGTAGCTGGAACTACAGGTGCCTGCCACCACTCCCAGCTAATATTTTGTGTGTGTTTTTAGTAGAGATGGGGTTTCACCATGTTAGTCAGGATGGTCTCGATCTCCTGACCTCGTGATCTGCCCATCCTGGCCTCCCAAAGTGCTGGAATTACAGGCATGCATGAGCCATGGGCCCAGCCAGTAATCTAATTGTTTTATGCTATTTAAACATCAGCAATTTAGAAGTCTCAAATAACATGTGAACGATGTGAATATAAGGTATATAGAAAATAAAGTATTTTCTTCCTTAATAATATCATAAGAGAATGAAAAGAAATGGAAATTGTTTCCTTTTCAGAAAATTAGGAGTAACAATATAAAAGTTTAAATAAGTAGCAAGATGAAATAGTATCTTATACCTAGAAACTACTTTCTGACTGTATTTTTCTCAAAATATTGATTTTTCTAAGGTGAACTAGAATTACAGAACAGTCTTCCCTTAGTATTTGTGGGGAATAAGTTCTAGGACTCCCCCACAGATATCAAAGTCTTCAGACGCTCCATTCTCTGACATAAAATGATATAGTATTTGCATAGAACATATACACATTCTCCCATATACTTTAAATTATCTCTAGACGTTGATGGTACCTAACACAATGTAAATGCTATGCACATAGTTGTTATATTGCATTTTTTCATTCATTTGTATTATTTTTACTGTTACATTGTTATTTTTTATTTTATTTCCCCCAAATTCCACAGATGTGGAACTCACAGATACCAACACATATAGAGAGAAGACTGTAGTTATTTGCAATTTGTTCATCTAACTTAATACTTCCACTAATAGAGGAATTCACATTTTAAATATGCCATATCACAAAATATTTGTATAAGTGTAGAAAATTAATATAAGTATATAAAGTTATCAATAAAGAGTGAATCAATTTAAATGTAAATGCTTTATATGCTTTGACTCTTTTAGGTACTATTTTTCAGAATTGCCAAACATATGGATACACTGAAACAGCACTGGGGAATATATAAATGAGTACAAAATGTATGAAGTGCAATTGGCCTTCTTTTATCAAATTCATTAAAATGTGTATATCTATTGGCTGAGAAACTGGTCTTCCAGGAATTTAATCACGGAGAAATACTTACAGCTTTATACAAAGATTTGTCTACAAATATGTTTATTACAGCATTGTTTAGACTAGGGATAAATTGTAAACAAAGTATCTATAAATAATTAATTGGCTAATCATTATAGAATACATATAAGATACAATACCTTTCAACCATTATAATATTGTAGAAAGGAAACATACTTAAATATATTATTAGGTTATAAAATATTTTACTTGTCAGGATTTCATTTTATAATGAAATTATAAGTTAAAGATATTAATTGAGCCCATAAAAAACACCAGAAACTATCTTTAGTGATAGGGATACAGGATGCAAAACAATTAATAATAATAATAAAAACTATAATGAAAATGAAATTTTTGCATGCTTTCATATCACATATTTTTGCATTTTTTGAGAAGACAACTATTAATAAAATAATCTAAGAAGGTATCTATAAACAGATATTGAATTTATAAGGAAGTGAATAATATCCCCCTCTCATATAAGAGAATCTTAACTATGACCAACCTAAATCCATATTTTCAGTCATACATAGCCACAAAGAAGCAATATGATATTTTCAGATTGAATGTTTTTGCAAAATCTATGTAATAACCTTAAGGGTGAAGGACATGCCCTCATCTCTCCCTATTTCCCAATTTCTGGCGCAAACAGCAGGATGGGAGGGTAACCTCTCCAGTACCATTAAAATAAGAGCAACCCTGTAGATATGAACAGAAGTAGGCTAAAAGGTCTTTGGCCTGACGAGTGCTTTAAACATCTAGCCATTAACTTCTGATATCTGGACTGATACGTGAGAAAGACAAGCTTTTCTCTTGTTTAGGTCCTGTCAGTTCTGCTTTCCATCAAACAGTCAAACTTCCATGTTAAGAAATTTAACATACAGATTATCTGTTGCAAAATAGAGCATTCCTCGTTTGAAGTACCAGAAGGACACCCTGGCGGAGACCAAAGGGGAGAACATAAGCACTGCATTAAAACTCAACAAGTAAAAAATTTTCCCAGAATCCCATCTAGGAGTGTCTGATCATTTGAACAAGACCTAATACAAAGTATTTCACTGAGTCAGGAAAACAGAAATAATTCCATTTTTTACGTTTCATTTTGAAATAATTTTAGTTATGCAAAATGGTTATGATAGTACAAATAGTTTTTGTTTATTCTTCACCCAACTTCTCATGTTAACATCTACGTAACCCTGGTGCATTGATCAAAATTAAGAAATTAATATTGATACAAACACTGTTACCTAACTACCGACTGTTTTTAAATTTCATTAGTTTTGTTCCCTGCCCACCACTGATGTCATTTTTTTTTTCTCTTCCATGATCCTATGCAAAATACCACACTGTCCTTAACCATGGATCCTTAATCTCTTTCAACTTTTAACATGTTCTCAGTGTTTCTTTGTTTTCATGACCTTGACGCTTTTGAGGAGTACTGGTCAGTTATTGCGTAAAATGTCCCTCAATTTGGGTTTGTCTGATATTTCCTCATGATTAGATTGGGGTCATGATTTTTGGAAGGATACAAATTTTTATGTACCTTTTTACAGCTTTTTAACAGGGATACATGATATCAACACAGTCTGATGATGTTAATCTTGATTATTTTGTAAGGTAATGTCCACTAGGATCATGCACTGTAAAATTACCATTTTCCCCTTCCATAATCTCTTAATATATAATAAAAGGAGTTCAACTGAGAGTCAAAAAGACAGGAATTAAAACTCACCTGCTAAAACAAGAGTGTTAAAGAATTTGTAAAACTAAGTTAAAAGCAATCACAGTCATTAATAAATAAGCATCTTGAATGTAACAAGCATTGCAGTAGATTTCCAAAGATGATTTTCTAGTCTTTCTACATTTTTAGGAGAATTTTCTATAAGAAAGATTTGTTCTTTCTCACATTTGCTAATTTATTCATATCAATGTGAACTGATAAATATTTATTTTTGCTCAAGTAGTTCAAATATTGTTAATTGTGATCTCTTTCAGTTTGCCATCCATGCCTTTCAGGCATGCCCCTTTATGTATGTATATATTATTTTATCATGTCCTTATTTTTTACTGCTATAAGATGTTTCATTCTTATCTTGTGTTTTTCGGCTGCAGTCCTAGATCCAGCTATTTCTCCTTGGAAGCATGGTTTTTAAAACTCCTTTTATTCCATTTTTTTATTTGGTAGAAGCTGTTAGGTTTATGTATATATTTAAGTCTATGATTTATTTGGGGTTTACTTTTGTACAATATGTGAGATATATATTGTGTTTGATTTTTTTGTATATTTGTTTATTTTTGCTAATTTCCCTTTCTTAGGCTAAAGATATTTCCATTCATTCCTAATTTGCTGAGATTTTTTTTTAAATCAATGGTTGTTTAGTTTTGCCAAATCCTTTTTCTTCATCAATTGAAATGTATGTGTGATTATTTTTAGTCTGTTAAAATGATGAACTATCATCAGAGGAATGACTCATCTGATTTTCAAATGTTGAAGTTGTTTTGCATTCTGCAAATAAAACCCAAGTGGTTGTAATATATCATTTAGTTTATGTTTTGCTGAATTTGATTTAATAACATTTAAAATATTATGTTAAAATATGTTGATATTAATGTATTATAAAATACATTAATATGAAAAATTAAAAAATATTTAATATTTTTAAAATATTTGAATTTTTTTGAAAGTTAAAAATCTTTGGTGTTGAAGATTTGTCTGTTTTCATTTGTTTAATTGTATAAGTCTTTTCAAATTTTCTCTTCTTTCTTGAATGTCATTTTGGAAGTGAATGTGTTCAAAATTTTGGTATGTTTCATCCAGCTTCTCAGGTTTACCAGCACGGAGTTGAGTTGTTCATTATATCTCCTTATCATATATTTGCATATTTGGGATCAGTAGTGCTTTTTCTTCTGTCAAATCTGATACCATAAAATACATATTTGTTGGTGATGGTGGTGGTGGTTGTGGTAGTGGTCGTGTTGGTATTGTTAGTCAGCCTCACTAGATGTATATCAATTTTATTTGTCTTTTCTAATAATTAGTTTTCTGTTAATTTTCTCTATTTCTTTCTGTTGTCAGTTTTATCTATTTCTACTCTAATTTTTATCCTCTTCCTTCTGCTTCCTTTGGGTTTAATTTCTTCTCCCTTTCCTCATTTTTTAAGGAGAAAGTTTTGTTTAGTAATTGGAAATCTTTCTTGTTTCCTAATATAAAGCACTTAATGTTATAAATCACTTTTTAAGCACTGATTCATACAATGTGTTTCAATATGCTGTGTTTATTTTTATTTAATTCAAAGCATTTTGTAGTTTTCATTAGATATCCTTCTTGACCTTGGGTTGTTTAAAGTGTATTGTTTAATTGCCAAATATTTTGGAATATTTCAGGTATTTTTAATTTCTAGTTTAATTATTTCATATTCTGATAAATTATTTCATTGATTTTTATAATTTAATACATATTCCATTTTCATGGCCCAGAAAAATCTTGGTTATGATTACACATACACTTAAAAATAATATATATTCAGCTGCTATGGGGTACAGTCCTTTATTCATGTCAATTCAACATATTGGTTGATAATCTTATACAATTTATCTCTAGCTGTACCTATGTTTTCCCATGTATTTTGTCAACTGCTCAGAGAGATATGCTCATGTTTTGAGCTAGGATTATCCATTTGCACGTTTCTTTATCAGATATATTAGCTTTAGTCTCATGTATTTTGAATCTTTCCTGTTAAGTGTATAGAGATTTCACTAGGTTGACCCTTTTATCAGTATGAAATATACCTTAATATTCCTGATAATATTACTTGTCTGTCTTCTTTTTATGACATTAATATAGCTACCCAAGATTTCTTCAATTAGTGCTTGCTTGGTGTATCTTTCCCCGTCTTTTGCATTTAACATCTCTATGTCTTTATAGTTGAAATGTATTTCTAGTAGATTGCATACGCGTGAGTCTTACATTTTTATTTAATCTCAAAATATCTGTGTTTTAACTAATGTATTTAAAGCATGCACATTTAAGGTAGTCTTTAGCATAATTATATTGAAATGTAGCATTGATATGGACAGAAGGAGGTAAAATACTGGGTAGAAGAGGGCAGTCCCTAGCAAGGGCCACACCCTCAAGCCTGGACCCACAGCCCAAACTGAGAACATGCATTCCTGTTTTCCCTCACAAATGTTGCCTTTTCCAAAACCACCCTGGCCTGTTCCAACCCCATCCTGTACCCATAAAAATCCCAGGCCCTCTTTTCCAAGAGACAGGTCTGACACTTTTCCAAGAGACAGATCTCTCTTTCTGCCACTTCTTTCTTTTAGGTGAAAAGAATGTTGACTTGGTTTCCCTTCAACAAAGCTTTAGCCATCATGTATGACCAGGACAAGGTCCTAGGGCAACTGAAACAATTGGCCAAGACTCCCAGATATTCCTATAGTACCTTTCCTTCCTTCCCTCCCTCATAGTTTGCAATGGCTCCTATCCATTCTTTTACAATGTTAAGGGATTTGCTGCAAACTGCAGAGGTATTAAGTAGAATGAGTGCTTCAGTAATCAGATATGCAACTCAGAACAATGTGATTTTCATTTGTTTTTAGAGGTGCCATCCCCACAGCCACCCCAACAGCCATAGGTGCACAGGGCAGACAGCAGCTCCCTTTCTCATCCCCTCCCCTCCCAACTTAGCCAGGGCATGTCTGCCACACATGTGCACTGTGCCCAATGGCCAAGTAGGGTGGGAGTAAGCTGCACACGCTGCCCAGGCCCCAGGGCAATCTCGGAGGCCAGATCACCCGTGCAGCCAGTTGGTCAGTGTCTCCCACACACCACCCCCTCCTGCCACATGCACACGGAGCTTTTCCTCCCCAGGCCAAGGAGTTCAACTAGGTCTGAACTGGGAGAAGGATACAATGATTAAAGGAACCCATTTGGACAGAGCTACGGGTTCTTCCGATAGCACCCCCCAAACTTTTTGCACTATAAGCTTTCTTTTTCCTTTTGTAAGTGAGAGGGTTCTTTTTCTACCTCAGCACTCTGCTTATGATGGGAAGGCAACAGAGGAGAGACCCCTGCTTGCTGATGACTGCAAATTTGGAAAGCCCTGTCTGGGACTTAATCTAAACGAATCCATGACCCCCTCGAGAAAACTTTTTGTCCCAAACTCAATTCTAAACTTCAGATTGCAGCCCTAGAAAGGAAAACCAGATCTCAGAGATTCAAAGCCAGACAACAGGCACAATGTAAATGGGCAGCACTACTTCCTGCCAACTCAAACCTCACTTCATGAAAGGAGACCATGCTCCATGGCATAGATAAGGCCCAGGGAACTCGAAAGTTGTTAACAGTAGGGAGGATGGAGGCATAATATTAATACAGATAATTCCTTTTCTCTAGTCCGTTCCTGCTTCATGGGTGCAAGCCGCATTGACACTCATGGGTGGCACCTGTCAAGGCTGCTGAGACTCAGGGACAAAAAGACAGAAGAGAAAGTGGGGACTCCTGCCTTCTCATTCCCTCGCACCCCGAGTTTTCACTGAGAGAAGGAAGGGAAATGAGGGATGCCTGTTTCCCTGTCTTTCAGAATGTGCAACCAGCTATCTTCACCACCCCCAGTTTATACTCCTCTGAAGTGTATTGAATCACTGAGACTGCTTTGGCCCTGAGACTCTGGAGGAAACATGCTTCATAGCCCTCTGCACAAAGGTTTTGCCAAAGTATGAAAGATTGGCTTGGCCTCAGGATGAAACCATTTATTTCAATACCATCCAGCAGTTGCACCTTCTCTGTAAACGCAAACACAAATGGTCTGATGCCCCATATGTACAGGCTTTCATTACCTTGCAGGGCAGTCTAGACCTTTACTGAAAGTGTAGGATTGATGCAGCCCTTCTGCTGGCCATCTCAGGAGAGGCTGCAAGGTGCAATCTTAAGGAACTAAAGAAAAAAAAAAACCCAGAGGCACCTCTGGTGGGTGAGCCATGTCCCTCTAGCCCTGCTCCTCCAAGTTCACCCTGTCCTCCCTATCTAGTTTCTCTCTCTTGCTTGCCCCTTCCTGGAAATTCTCACCCTAGGTAAGACCCAGTCTGACTCTTACCCCTCCAACAGATGCCTGGTGAATTTGACCTCAATGACATCCAATTCCCTTTTCCTCTACAGGACTTAAGACAAATTAAGAGGGATCTTGGCAAGTTTTCAGATGACCCTGTCAGATATATAGAGGCTTTTCAGAATTTAACTCAAGTATTTAAACTCTCCCCGAAAGATATGTTACTTCTGAATCAGACCCTGAGTAACACTGAGAAGCAGACCTCTCTGCAAATGGCAGAGAGATTTGGGGATGAGCTTTGTATCATATATAGTATCGGGGAAGGGGCCAAACTTTATCTAACTGGAAGAGAAGCAGCACCAGTGGATGACCCTAAATGGGATCCCAATGATGAGGTGGAAAAATGGAAGAGAAGACACTTTTAAGTTGCATAATGGAGGGCTTACGTAGGACTAGGACCATGCCTCTCAATTATATGAAGCTATCCGTGATAAACCAGGGATTGGATGAGAATCCCACTGCCTTCCTGGAAAGTCTGAGAGAGGCCTTGTTAAAGCACACCTCTCTATCTCCTGATTCAGTCGGAGGACAATTAAGCTCAAAAAATAAATGTATTACTCAGGCAGGCCCTGATATTAGGAGGGAGCTGTGGAAATAGGCCCTGGAACCAGGTAGTACTTTAGAGAACCTCCTGAAATTGGCCACTTTGGTCTTTTATAATAGAGATAGAGAGGCAGAAGCTTTCATGGGCACCTTGCAAGTCCTCAAACCCCAGAATTCCCAGAGTATACCTGTTGACTGATACAGATGTGGCAAGAACAGTTATCACTCTTCTAAAGCTTAACTGCTCCCATATAAGTTTTAATTTCTTTCACCAGGGTGAAACATCTTGGGGTACAATGTTGTTAGTATATTTCAGTTCTTATTTTCGTAATCTTTGGCACTAGATTCTTCCCTTGTTTAATACACACTTAACCCATGCATATTTAACCTTGTAAAACTTATTGTTTTCCTATCTTGCCTAGAGGTCATCAAATTCTAAAAGATCAGACAACCAGAGCCTTGGACGATGGCTCCCTTTGCAAGGGACCATTAGAGTAGATCTCTGGGAGGAATCTGACTGCCATTTTCCCCAAAACAATACGACCTTGTCAGCAGGAAGTAGCTAATAGTGGTTGTCATCCATATTCCAACAGCAGATAGATATGCCTTTTTAAAAGAGGTAAAGAGACAAACAGGAGGCAGGGAAATATGGGTAGAATAGAGTGGTCCTCAACAAGGGCCACATCCTCAAGCCTGGACTGGTGGCCCAAAGTGAGAACATGCATTCCTGTTTTCCTGCCTGAACGTTGCCTTTTCTAAAACCTCTCTGGCTCATCCTACTCCCCATCCTTTACTCGAAAAAAAAAAACCCAGATTCCAGTAACAGAGCAGCAGAGTGGCAGAGCAACAGAGGAGAGAAGACAAGAGGCAGCTGAGTGCCAGAGAGAAGCAGCTTGACTTCAAAAGGATGACTTGACAGTGGGACCTCAGAGAAAAATTCAGCTGGGGACAGCCCAACTCCAGGGGAAGACCAACTTCCCACTCCGTCCTCTTTCCAGCTCCCCATCCTGCTGACAGCCACTTCCACCATTCAGTAAAATCCTTCGCATTCAACACCTTTCAGTGCTTGACTTGATTCTTCCCAGATGCAGGACAAGGACCCAGTGTGGGTGCAAGAGACTGTAACATTGACACATTGACCCTCTACTGTTTAACACTTAACTCCATGGATGGCAAAGCTAAGAAAGCACGCTGTAACACATATCCTCTTGGACTCTTGGGGTTGCAGGCAACCTGTAGATGCTGCTGCAGGTCCACACTGAGTTCTGCTCCTGCAGGTTGCCCTGAAGCACTCCTCCTAGTCTCTGCACTCACTCACCTGCATGCTCCCTCTCCTGCAAGGGGTTGAGAGCTGTGAGCTGAGGAAATGAGTCAAGACTTTTGTGAGTCCCATAAAGGGGTCAAAGGAACTATCCCATTTCAGCATCTTGCCAGGCATTTTTTTCTTTGCTTCCAACTGTTCTTTGTTTTATCTTCTTTGTCTGCCTTCTGTGGGTTTCCATGAGCATTTTTTATTATTCAATTTTCTCTTCTCTATTGATGTATTAATATTTTCTCTTTTAGAAAACTGTTTAGTGGTTGCCCCTGGCTTACAATATACATTTTTAAATAATCTGTGTCTATACTTCATCAGTAAGGTAAGATCTTTATAAAAATATATTCTCTTTTCCTCTCCCCATTTTAAAATTTTTCATACTTTTCACTTTTACATATGCTATAAACACAAAATATACTGCTATAATTTTTGTTTTAAACAGTTATCAAAAAATAATAAGCCCTTGGACCCCAAAATCACTAAACCAAAGAGAAGAGTCAAGCTGGGAGCTGCTTAGGGCAAACCTGCCTCCCATTCTATTCCTAAAAAAGATAGCCTACTAAGATAAAAAAAGCAACATACCTTCCTCATGAGGAATTTCCTTGTGGTCAAAGGACAGACAGAACTCAAAGTCATCCCTCTGCTCACTGAGATAAATGAATATCTGATTGCCTCCTTTGGAAAGGCTAATCAGAAACTCAGAAGAATGCAACCATTTCTCTCTCACCGGCCTGTGGCTTAGAAGCCCCCCACAATTTCGCTTCCAGTTGTATCACCTTTTCAGATGGAACCAATATTCATCTTACATATATTGATTGATGTCTCATGTATCTCTAAAATGTATAAAACCAAGTTGTGCCCTGATCACCTTGGACACATGTCATCAGGACCTCTTGAGGCTGTGTCATGGGTGTGCATCTTTAACTTTGGCAAAATAAACTTCCTAAATTGATGGAGACCTGTCTCAGATATTTATGGTTCACACGGTAATTGCTTAGAAAAATTTTTAAAAATTAAGAAAAATAATCATATTTTATAATCCAGTTTTCTGAATATATTGTTCTTTTTTTTTTTTTTTTGGTCCAAGGAACTTCCTTCTACTCTTGTAGTAAAAGGTATCCTTCTACTGCCAATAGATTTCCTCAGTTTTTGCTTGTCTGAGAAAATCTTTATTTCTCCATCTTTTTTTTGTTCAAAATATTTTCACTAAGTATGCAATTCTGGATTGCAGGGGTTTTTTCTTAAGCACTTAAACTTGTTACTTTGTCATCTTGCTTGAGTGATTCCTGAACAAGAAGACTGCTGTAGTCCTAAGCTTATGTAAACCAAGGAGAAAACCCTAAGCCTCCCAACTGACTGAACAGACACCCTCTTGGCCAAAGGAACCATGCAGTAGCCTGAAAAACTGAATTCCTGGCCAGGACTGAAAGGAGGTTAGATACACTTCATTACGCTCCCCTCTTTTCAGAGTTTAGGCACAACTGACAAACATTACAATTAAAATAGAGATCATAAGACTGACAAAACAGACTGTTTGTGACAGTAATATATCAAAATTATAAACATGACCTAAAGTCATGCAAGGCATGGGTTCAGTCATGCTTTACAAACTGTAAAATTTCATAAAAGGTTTTTGTTGTTACTGTTGTCCTTTTTTGTTTTTTGTTTTAATTAGCATTGTATAATGTGGCTTACTTTTCAACCTGACCCCACTATAGCATCACGTGACAGACAGCAGACCCTGAAAGAAATTAAAATATGTTACTCCAAAACATATTTATTTGAAATAGCCCAGTAAAGCTGCTTTTTGTGGGGGAAGTTTGCATTTGAATCTGCATAGACTCTCAAATAATGCAACCAGGTCTTCCTTTTCTAGAGCTTTCTGGGATCTGGGAAAGATTAACTGAGAACCTGACACTTTCAAGGTCTGAAAAGAGACATTTATCTCTGCTCTCCCTGAGGGCTGTTACCTATGAGGCTTCATCTACATAACAAGTGCCTTGACCCCCACAACTTGCCTTATCTCAACTCAAGCATTCCTTTCTACTGTCTTCAAATCTTTTTTTTTTTTTTTTGAGACAAGTCTGGCTCTGTCACCTAGGCTGGAGTGCAGTGGCGTGATCTTGGCTCACTGCAAGCTCCACCTCCTGGGTTCAAGCCATTTTCCTGCCTCAGCCTCCCAAGTAGCTGGGACTACTGCCCACCACCATGCCCAGATAATTTTCTGTATTTTTAGTAGAAACAGGGTTTCACCGTGTTAGTCAGGATGGTCTCGATTTCCCGGCCCCATGATCCGCTGCCTCGGCCTCCCAAAGTGCTGGAATTACAGGGGTGAGCCCCTCCACCCAGCCCTAACTTCAAGTCTTTAGACAAAAGCTCAACTTTCTCAATCAATTATCAGCTAAAGAATCCCCAAACCCACCTTTGACTTGTAAGTTCTCCGCTTTGAGATGAAATGTCACACCTTTTCAGGTCCAATCAATCTATACTTACCATGTATGTATTTATGTCTTTGCCTGTAACTCCTGTCTCCTAAAATGTATGGAACCTTGGACGGCCTTAGAACCTCTTACTCAAGGCTTCTTGGGTTTGTGTTTGGATTTGTTTCATTAACATTTATTTTTCTCTGGGTAATGTGTTTTTCTTTCTTTGTTTGCCTTCAGTATTTTCTTTTGTTGATTTTCATCTGATTGAAAGTGACATGCTTAGGTTTTAGTTTGTTTATTTCTGTTTATGTATTTTTTGAAATTTTTCTTCTTTGGTGTTTTCTGACATTTAAACATATAATCTGAAATACATCAATAATTTAGAAAACATTTCTGGCCACTATTTATTAAACATTTTTTCTGCTCACATTGCTTCTTTTCTGGAGTTCCAATTATACATATATTATACAGTTTGATATACATATCTTGAACGTGTTGTTTTTTTTCCCACTATTTTTTTCATTTTATCTGTTTGTGTAATTTCTGTTGATCTAACTTTCATATCTCTAATATTTTTCTCCATGATGTCAAATCCTCTAATGATCCTGTCAAAAATGTTCTTTATTTTCAATCTTGTGCAGTTTCTTTGTGTGTGTTTGTTTTTATTTCTGACATTCCCATTTGATTCATTTTTTTAATTTCCTTCTCTATGATAAAAAATCCTTCTCTGATGTTGCATGTTGTCTACTTTTTTGTTTTATAGCTTTTAGCATATTAATCTTGACTATTTTAATTTCTCTCTCTGATAGTTCACATTTGTATCATCTTTCAGTCTGGTTTGATGAATGCTTTGTCTCTTCAGACTGTGCTTTATGTGCCTTGCTTTTTTTTCTTGGAAGTCAAATATTTTTTATGAAACAGTCTAAGGTAAAAATTGTTGAGACTTAAAAACAAGCATAGCTTTTCCCTTGCATGGACATTTTTGGGGGAAATTGTATTAATGCAGAGAGAAAGTGTCTTGCTTGTCTCCTTTTAGAGGAAGAATTTTTCGTTTCATGCAGGGAAGACCGTAATGGCCAAGATTGCCTTAAGCTCTCCTCAGTTTGTCTAAACTTTAAACAGTTCTCTTTCTGACTGTAGGTCCCTGACCACCCCCCCCCCCTTTTTTTAGAGAATTTAGTTTAGAAAACTTGCAACTGTAAATTCTTTTTTTCTCCTTTGAGATCTAAATCTCCCAGACTCTTGCCAGTTTTATAACCCAGGAACGTGTTTTCAAGGATCTAGGAGGCATTTCTTTGAAATGTAACCATCAACAAAGGTAGTAACTTTATCCCCCAGTTTCTCTTGGAGGTTAGGAGCCTAACTTCTGTAAGCACCAATTAGCAATCAAAAATAACGCAATCACATTGAGCAACCTTCCCTCTAAAATCCTCCAGAACTTTTCTATTTGCTTATCCAATGTTTAAAAATCCTTCCACTTTTGTTTCAGTGGAGACGAATTCTATTGTTCTCTCTTGTTTTAATAGTCCTGATAAAGTCTTAATAAATAGCTCCGAATAAAGACTTTCTTGTCATTTTTGACAAGGGTCATAGCAATTTTCTTTTTGACAGCAGGGAATATGAGTCTGGGTAGAGTTCTGATAGTGGCAATGTTTTGCTTCCTTAGCCAGAGCTAAGCTTTCTGGAGAAATGTTACTAGGATTTCATGATTATTTCTGTGAGAACCTGGAAAATTTCTTAGGGGAAGAGTTTGCAAGAGCATGTAAATCCCCTGGAAATATGGCCCCTAGCAACTTCGCATTTTTACGCTAATCCACACCTAATATTTAGCAACTTATTAATCATCTCTTCCTGAACCTTTTTATCAATTCATGTGGTGTCCAGTGACTGGCTGTCTGAGATTATCCTATGCTCTTAATATGTTTTTCTTTACAGGCATCTCTCTCCCTGCAGATTTCAGCATTGTTTTTTGCCCTACAACCTCAGTTCTCCCATGTGTCCAGGGAAGTCTCTGTAGCTCAGCTTGCTCAGCCATTGCCTGTTACAAGGGCTGGAGAGACTCTCTTTCCAACTCTCTACAAATCCAGTCAGACATAGAAAATAATATAGATAGAAAATAATATGATAATTTTAAAAATTGAAATTAAAGGAAAGCAAGTAGAAACGTTGAGGCAGCAAAAGGCAATGACTTCAGAAAATAGCTTGTACATCTAGGGTTCAGGGAACAAAAGGAAGAGACTGGGGTTATTAGAATCTAGATTCTAAATTGGGAAAGTGGTCTAACAGTTACAGGTCTCAGAGCTAGGAGTAGAAAACAGCAAGTGCTGTTTTCTGAGCAGCTGAGAGGAGTGCCCATGTGGAGACTGAACTTAAACCTCTCAGGACAAGGACCTTGCCCACTAGTGCTAATGCAGAAAAAGGGTTGTACTGAGGCTGGCTAGAAGTACAGGAAAAAATAAACAGAAAGCTGAAAAAACTGCTGCAATTTTTACTAACTATTCATGGCACTAGGGTGAAGCTAAGAGAGTAGTGAGCAAATGTTATGGTCACTCAAACCCTCCAGATTTTCTGTTTCTGTCAATAGCAAAAAAAAAAAAAAAGAAAAGAAAAAAAAAGAATCCTCACCTCAGCATCAACAGTGTTAACAGACGGGCATTACACAGAAAGAAAATAGCTCAATAATCAGCACAAAAATGTCTTTGTATTACTTTGAAAAGTAGATTTTATGCTATGCCAAATTATTATATACATATATTAATTTTATATGTATTTAAAATATTTAAAATAATGCATCATATTATGTAATGAATATAGCTATTTTTAATTGTAAAAGTACATGAGAAAGATAAAGAGACACAGAGAGAAATGACTAGTTCTATTGTAAATGCTGTTTTTTTTCTTGCTGCTTAGTTTTATTGTTTGTTTGTTTCAGCTTGATAGAGGAGATGTATTAATATTACCACTATAATCTACAAATCTAAAATTTGAAGGCTATTAGAATGACCTATCCACTTCCACAGATGCATTCTCTAAGGGCAGGACTCTCCATGGCATAATAAAGACAGCTTGGAAAAGCATATCATTAGAAATGTAGTAACATATTTTCAGTACATCATGTCATATTATGGGCACATTATCCTTCTGCTGTATGAGTTTGATTCCCAATACCAAAAAGAGAAAAAAAAACAAAGAAAATGAAACGTTAAGAGTTGGCTTTGCTATAGAATTTATGAGTGATCATCGCTAACGATTTTTAATCAATATTACATGGAAAGGAAAGATAGAAATTGTGTGTTATCTATTACTTTTAGATTTTTCTATACACAATGGATTTGTAATGGTCATTTTTATAATTATTTTATTAGAATTTTCTTTTTCCCTTATGAATAGTTTGTTCCTATAACAGATCATTTAAATGTTGCTATATAAAAAGTGATAAACTTTCCCAAAATTAATACTGTGAAAGTCTGTCTATGATGGTACTTAATGTTAAAAAAAAAAAAAAAAAGACAAATACACACTTACCCAGGAAATACATAGTTCTTGAGTTGCATAGCCAGGTGGTACTTTAATAGCTGCTTTTGCTCAGGACTTTAAGATACTTGTAGATTATTTACAATTTGTTTGATACATAAAACCAGTCCACACTGTCTTTAAGCCACATCTATGACTCGGTGAGTAATTAGATTGCTAAAAAATGGACATAAAGGAGATACAAATAAGGGATTTTAACCAAAAGTTGTAATATCACAGTTGGAAATCCAACTGTGCTTATATTCATATATCTGTTTATTATACCTTAAAAATTACCATCTGTGTGAATTCTTATGTTTCTATATGCACGTAAACCTGCATACTAGATGTGTATAAGCCGGCATTTGTAATTCGAAGACAAAAACACAATAAAAAACAAAACTTCTTTGAATATTTTGTTCTGGTGGTGTTGGTGTGGATGAGTAATTTTGTTTGCATTTTACATATATAAGCTTGATTACTTTAAGTTTTGTGAAATAATTTTAGTGACACAACATTAATAATGAGAGAAAAGACAAATCAGTTTTTTCTCAATTCAAGTGGAAAAAAGTAAAATAACTTTGAATTATTTTATAAAGTATGGTGAACTTTCTTTTAAATGATATGAGATCTTAGATTTGCTTTTGGAGTTGGGAAGAGTTAAATAGAGATATTCATTGTGTTAAACATGTCATTACACACAATTCATTAATTATAGTATGAAAGGGATCAAAGATTGTGTGTAAGTGTGGAATGTGTGTAACAATGAAGTACCTTTCTTGTATTACAAAAGTTTCATTAACTGATCTATTACCCAAGAGATTAACTTCTCAGAAATGCAGAGTATATACATACATTTTAAATTCTAAGTAAATGGTAAGTTTAAATGGGTTAAAAATGCTAAAATTATTTTAAAATATATATGATAAAATGTAGAATAAAACATAAATTTTGAAATAAAAGAATAAATAAAAATATTTTCACGCATATAGAAAAAATCATGAGTTACAGTTTTAAAATTGCTTTCCAATATATCCAATATATGCTGTGTATTTTAAGATGTATTATTCTACATTGTTGAGTACACAGTATGCACTCAACACATGCTTCATATTTTGTGGTCGGGTGTGGTGGCTCATGCCTGTAATCACAGCACATTAGGAGGCCAAGGCAGGCAGATTACTTGAGCCAAGGAGTTTGAGACCACCCTGGGCAACATAGTGAGACCCCATCTGTACAGAAAATTTAAAAAATTAGCCAGCCTGTGGCATGCGCCTGTAGTCCCAGCTACTGAAGTGGCTGGGGTGGGACGATCACTTGAACACAAGAGGTCAAGGTTGCAGTGAGCCCTGAGCAGGCCACTGCACTCCAGCCTGTGTAACATAGGAAGACACTGTCTCAAAGATAAAATAAAATTGGATATTTTCACACAAGAACAGTAATGAAATTGCAATATCTAATAGGATGTGTTTCAAAAGAGTAAAACAGTTAATATTAGAAAATAATGGTAATTTTATTTCTGGCATAATGGTTTTGAACCCTCATTTGAAACATTCTCATTGAAAGTTAATTTGGCAGAGAAGTTTATGTTAAGACTGTCAGGTGAGGTAGGAGGGGAGGGAGAAGCAATATATGCTGAAGCTGTAAGAAAATTTCAATGCAATACAGTTACATTAATGTATGTATTATCTTCCATATTTTCATAATTACTGTTGTAAAAAACCTTCACTTAGCTTTATTCTTGCTCTGAAATGTTGGAGATAATAGAATTAGAGAAGATCTCTGGCCAGTATACTCAGAAAGTTATAAGAAAGCGGCACATTCATCACATTATATGATAACAATTGTCACTAAATGCTTGATAGCTATTTCATAATCATGGTCAGCCCTGCACTGTGTAATAATGAAACAAATGTTAACAAAATGATGAATACATTTTCTCATACAGCATATAAATGGATTTTGCATTTAATATTAATTTTTGATATCCATTGAAAATAATCAGTGATCATATGGAGTACTAAATTTGAAGTGTTTTTCTCTTGTGTTTCGAAAATCAGCTTTATACAAAGTCTATTGGTTGGGACCAAATTTCCCCACATATTCTAGTTTTCCAGCATACTCCTTGTGCCCCAAGTACGTAAACTATTAGAGACCCTGTATCACAGACCACTTCTTCCAAAGTCAACTAATACCACCTGACTCCTACTCGGCAACTGAAATCTAGTACCTTGCTTTTCTGCCATGTGAAACTAATTATATATAACCATCCTTGCTATTTTAAAATACGGCTTCAATATCTACATGCATGATATCTTTGTGCCTTTTCTTCTTGTCCTCTGGGTTATATCTCTAAAACTATGTATCTTCCTGCAACCACTGCCCATATAAAGTGAGATGTGTTGCCTTGTTTCAGTTAGTCCCCATTCAAAACTAATGTTTCCCCTGTTTCCTGTGAAAGACCTTTATGCCATTCTTCCCTTCCCTGCCATTATGAAAAGCAGGAAATATTCTGTTTAAGTAAAAGTAAGATATTTTTGAAGAAAAATTGCATAACTCAAGTGTCTATTGCCTGTGGAAGTTGTTCAGCTGCAAGATAGCAAAAGTGTGGTCCCTGGAAAACCAATGACTTCAAAAAGTAAGTTGGGTAGAGTGAAGGGCATGGATTTCAAAACAGAAAGTTTAGGAATTTGAGTATTAGTCATATATATCTTTAGATTAGAGATATTGTTGGATGATGATTTTAATGTAATAGGTTGTTTTAATTCTTATACGTTAACTCAGTATACAGAGGAAAACCTACTCATTTTAAGAATTATATATTGACAAATTATAGTATGTATGTTTACAGGGTACAAAGTGTGTTATGACTTTGAAATACAATGTGAAAATATTAAACTAATTACATTAACATATCATCACCTCAAATATTTAATATTTTTGTGAGGACACTATAAGTTTACTCTCTTTGTGATATTGAAATGTACAGAACCCCATTCTTAGCAATATTCACCATTGGTAATAGCCATTCTAATAAATGTGAAGTGATATCTCATTGTAGTTTCAATTTACATTTCCCTCATTATTAATAAGGATGAGCACTTCATTTTTTCACATATCTGCCATTGAGCTTTTATCCTGTTTTCTTCCAGTACCTTTAAAGTTAAAAGTCTCACTCATAAACTTTTAATCCATTTTGAATTGATTCTTGTATATGGTGAGAGATATCCAATTGGATATCCATATGCAGAAGAATGAAATTGGACCCTTTTACTGAAGAGGGTCCAATTAAAGAGACTGTCTTTTCTGCATTATATGTTCTTGGCATCTCTGTCTAAAATCAATGGATTGTAAATTTGTGGCTTTATTTCCGGGCTCTCTATGCTATTCCATTGGTCAGTGTGTCTGTTTTAATGTTAGTAGCATGCTGTTTTGATTACCTTGGTTTTGTAATATGTTTTGAAGTCAGATAAGTTGGTGCCTCAAGCTTTGTTCTTTTGACTCGAGATTGGTTTGGATACTATGGGTCTTTTGTGGTTCTATATAAGTTTTAGAATTGTTTTTCTCCATTCCTGTTAAAAATGACCTTGGAATTTTGAATGAGATTACATTCAATCTATAAATTGCTTTGCTTTGGGTATTATAAATACTTCATATATATACACACACACACATATATATGTGTATATGTGTGTGTGTGTATATATATATGTGTGTGTTTGTGTGTGTGTATATATATATATGAATGTGTTAAGTTCTGGGATACCTGTGCAGAACGTGCAGGTTTGTTACATAGGTATACACGTGCCATGGTGGTTTGCTGCACCCATCAACCCATCATCTACATTAGGTATTTCTCCTAATGCTATCCCTCCACTAGCTCCCCACCCCGCAAAAGGCCCCAGTGTGTGATATACTCCTCCCTGTGTCCATGTGTTCTCATTGTTCAACTGTCACTTAGGAGTGAGAACATGCAGTGTTTTGTTTTCTGTTCCTGTTAGTTTGCTGAGAATGATGGTTTCCAGCTTCCTCCATGTCCCTGCAAAGGACATGAACTCATCCTTTTTTATGGCTGCATAGTATTCAGCTTTTCACTGTTGAGGGTTGTGTTAGCTGTGGACTTCTCATATATGGCCTTTATTGTATTGAGGACTATTTCTTTTATACTTCATTTGTTGAGTGTTTTTATTATGAAATGTTGAATTTTGTCAAATGCTTCATTTTCAAGATGATGACATAATTGTCTAGAAGTTGCAATGGAAAGCAAAGAGTAGATAAACTAATGTCACTCAAAGATGCACATTTCATAATCTCCAGGGTCTGTAAATACATCATCTTAGGAGACTAAACTGATTTTGCAGATGTACTAATTAAGGATCTTGAAATGGGTAAGTTTTCCCAAATTATCATGGTGGGCCAAGTCACAGAGGTCCTCATAAGGGAGACAGGAACGTCAGAGCCTATGAAGGAGATATGATAACAGAAGCAAAGGTCAGAGTGATGAAGCCAGAGTGTAGTGGTGGTGAGTTAAGGAGGGCAAATTGGCCTTCTAAAAAATAAACACATTTGTCTATGGAGTCTTAGAGGCAAACCGGGGTGGGCGAAGGGAGGGTGCTGTTAAATGAGACATCCAGAACTCTCAGGTTTTCTTCTTATTACTCAACTATGAAAAACTCTAGGACTTTATCTTCATATCTGCCAGTAGAGGGCATAAAAAATAAAAGAGAAATGATAAAATAAGCAATGCATAGGTGCCAGAATCTGAGGAGCATAGCCTTAGCGTCTGAGTTTCCAAAGCATCAGCTTAACCTTAACATTTGAGTTTAAAAGAAAATTAAGAGATTTTGTGGGTTTGGGGAGAAAAAAGCATGCTTGAAGAATGGCATGTTGTATTGAGTCTTATATGTGGGCAGCCCCTAGAAGCTGTAGAAAAAGAAAGAAACTCTCTCCTTGAGCCTCAAGAAGGGATCCAAACTTGCCAACCCCTTTTTAGACTTCTGACCTGCAAAACTACAAGATAACAACTTTGGGTTGGTTTAAGCCACTAATTTTGTCGTGATTCATCATAACAGCAGTAGGAAACGAGTACAGCCCCACATCCAAATACAATGGAAAACAATGTGAGGGAGAAAACAGCAACTATCTGCAAAAGAGTTATTGGGCTTCAGTGAGAGCTACTTCTCAGTTAGAGCAACAACATGAAGGTTGAGGTTATAGAGCACATGGGGAGAATGTTGGGAAAATATTTCAGGAGCTTGCAAAGAAAGGGAGAGGGGCTCACGAGGATATACAGACCTCTATAGGAGAAATAACTCTGGAGGAAGAGAGATGAACTGGAGCCCTGGGCTTCTAATAATTTCTCACCAAATGAAGAATAGAGGGTACATGAAATTAGTATTGAGGGTCACAAGACACTCAGTGGTGGTGAGTTATGGAAGGCAAATTGTCCTAAAAAATAATCACATTTGTCTGTGGAGTCTTAGACACAAAGGAAGGGTGCTGTTAAATGGGACATCCAAAACTCTCAGGTTTTCTTCTATTACTCAACTATGAAAAATTCTTGGACTTTCTCTTCATACGTGCCAGTAGAGAGGATAAAAAATAAAAGAGGAAATGATAAAATAAGCAATGCATAGATGCCAGAATCTGAGGGGCATAACCTTAGCATCTGAATTTCCAAACATCAACTTAACCTTAACATTTGAGTTTGAAAAGGAGAATTAAGAGATTTTGTGGGTTTGGGGAGAAAAAGGTTTGCTTGAAGAATAGCATGTCACGTTGAGTCTTGTAAGAAGTGATAGATATTTCACATTTATATTAAATGTATCTGTCTGAATTTAGGAGAGAAAAAGGATTATATGAGGTGTTGTCCATAAGGATAATATGAAATGGTAATTATCCATAGTAACGAGAAACTATGGTTTTTCCTTTCCATCTTTAGAGTCAGAACTTTGGTAAAAGTTGAGGTGTTTCTCCTTGACTTTTTGGAAGCTTCAAATAAAAGATAGTGTTAAAAGAGATTTAAGTGACCAGACATGGTGGCTCACGCCTATAATCCCAGCACTTTGGGAGGCCGAGGCAGGCGGATCACCTGAGGTTGGGTGTTCGAGACCAGCCTGATCAACATGGAGAAACCCCGTCTCTACAAAAAATACAAAATTAGCTGGGAGTGGTGGCGCAGGCCTGTAATCCTAGGTACTGAGGATGCTGAGGCGGGTGAGGCAGGAGAATCACTTGAACCTGGGAAGTGGAGGTTGCTGTGAGCCAAGATTGCACAATTGCACTCTAGCCTGGGCAACAAGAGCAAAACTCCGTCTCAAAAAAGTAAATAAATAAATAAATAAATAAGAGCTTTAAGTAAAAAACCAAATAGGTTAAAGTAAAATTGCACTTTTTACAATAATGATGAAACAAGAAAAATTATGTCTGATGATTTCTCATATTCTTTTCTATTGAAAAATGAGTGCCTTATTTTACTGTATGCTTTCAGGACAATATGTTAGTCCATGAATTTTGCAGAAGATGAATCCATAGGAAATTATCAGAGCAGCAATATAAGTCCCAAAGCCTAAATTCAACAGCAGTTGTACATGTATTAGTTCAGCGAGCAGTACTGGATTTTCACAAACATGCTGACTTATGATGACCAAAATGAGAAATGAATAACCAGCAATGGAGCCTGAATAGCAATAAGTGGAAGTCGGCAGATGGTGTGTGAATATCACACTGGTGCTGGAAAATAGCAGAACAGACAGCCATGCTTACTATGATGACAGATTGACTTGACTAGAAAAAGCTTGAATGCACTCGTGGCGTTTTCTCTAGAGTTTTAATTGGAGACATAAAAGTTCAAAGTCAGCTTCATACCAGATAGAAATGATAAGTCAAATTCAACTTCGTGTAGCCTTGGTGTATCTGTTCAATCTTTTTTTTTTTTTCTGTAAGGAATCTACATACTGACTAATTAGCAGAGAAAAATGAATTATGTTTCCATTATTAATAGATACTAATGGTTTTGGAGGACATTCTTCAAAATAAAACAAAGTGTCCACAGAAGAGCATGAACGTTATACTACTTACTTCATATGATGTACTGCTTATGACAAAGTTGATGTTTAATTATTTTCAAAGAAATTATAGCCACTCAGGTTGTTTAGGGAAAAGCATAGCTCACCTCTACCTTACTTCAAAAGGTTGTACAATATCATCAAAACAGTATCTATCTTTATAGTTAATGAAGTGTCAACTTGTTTATAAATTTGTAGGTGAGTCAAAGGTGAATTAAGAAATGTAGGCTTCCCGGGTAAGTACGTGTCATGGTGCTTGAATTTAAATAATCAATGACAAAACAACATATATTAGAAACTTGAGGTAACACTCATTTAGGGAATACGTTAATAAGATTATTTGAAGATATGATATTCAAAGATGGAAACAATCTCTCTTAAGAGTTTTTAAATATTGTCATTTATATTCAAAACTATTCAAATAATTGTGAAATAAATGTTTAGCATTATACATTTATTGTTTAAGGTCTTTTCTGAACTACATGTATGAACAAACTAAAAAAAAAAAGAGAAAAACAGACCCTCAAATGCGATCAGATTAAGTTAACAGAATGTCAATATTATATATAATGTGTTGTTACAGTGTAAGATCTTGCCTATATGAGATAGTAACCAAGTTACTGCTCTTCAGCTTCTTGATCTATTCACAAGTCACAGAAATAATTATTTTCAATAATTATGTTCTAATTTACTTTGATAGATGTATACTTAATAACATTTAAAAAATATTTCTAGAGAAAATCATATAATCAAACTCTAAGTGAGTTTTTAAAATCCTTTATCTCATAATCGATTGCTAATCTGGTACTTTTTATTCCTTTGAAGAGTGTGCGCAATGCTTCAAATTTCAGCAAAAAACGTGTGTTGAGTTTACTGTTCTCCTGGGAAAAAATATGGTTTTGAAAAGGTTTGAGATTATTTAACAAGATTTTCATCTTTCACGGTGAAAAATATGAAATCTAGTTTATAACAAGGGATCTATATTAAATTGACTAGTTTCTTTGACTAGCATGTTGTTCATCATTTTTCTGGATCCCAAATACTGAATTATGTGCTCATAGGCTTGGATAAATCAACAAAATCAATTTAGAAATATAATAAAGATATTTAGTAGTTGACCATATCTCCGTGACATGGTTTGGCTCTGTATCCCCACTCAAATCTCACCTTGAATTGTAATAATCCCCACGAATTAAAGATGGGATTGGGTGGAGATAATTTAATTATGGGACAGTTTCCCCCATGCTATTCTCGTGGTAGTGAGATCTCACGAGGTCTGATGATTTTATAAGGGGCTTCCCCCACTTTGCTCCGTACTTCTTTCTCCTATTGCCCTATAAAGAGCACCATGATTGTAAGTCTCCTGAGGCCTCCCCAACTATGCAGAACTGTGAGTAAATTAAACCTCTTCTTTATAAACAACTCAGTCTCGGGTATTTCTTCATAGCAGCAAGAGAACAGACTAATACACTGGTCTTTCTGTTTTTAAAGTGCTTTGTATCTGCAATCTGTAGATAACATCCAATATACTTGAACCAGCTACGCAAGAGCTGCCTTTTTTGTTGTTGTTTATTTTAGCAATTTAGAAAGAGAACGTTTAACAAAGCAAATTTTAAAAAGGAAAAGAATTAATTTTATAGAGCAAGAATCAAAGTGGTATGAACTGCTCACTATTTACTTGTGGAGAGATAAAAGTTGTAACCAAATATGCTTGTCATCTTATCACCCTCACAGTTTAAAAAAAGTATGTTTTGCCAACAGTACCTCCTGTAGAATCCATCTGTCCAATTGTCTTTCTGTGAGTTGCAGTTTCCAAAAGATATTCATCTATGTCACTTTTACTAACTGAATAATCATAGTTAAGGCAGCAGCTACATGTATTTTAGTTAATTTTAAAGTAATATCTGGTATCACTTAGCTTTTATGTATTTGGGACATGTCTTATAAAGAATCAGTGCAATAAAATACTCAAAGCTTTCCCAGATAGAAAAAGTGGTCAGATGAGTTACTATAAAGATGTGCTAAATGTGAGGTGGAAGAATGTCTCTTTTGATTATAAGGCTTTTAAAGTAGCAACGAGATCAAGGAAATACCCTCTAAACTGAAATCAAGTGACTAAAGTTTCCGAGGAGCAGAGAGAGATGCCTTTCAGGAAATATCTGAGAATTAACTATCAATCAATTCTCAAATCAAAAGTAATTTCTGTCTTCATTAAATAGAAAAGGTAATTTTAAAAAAGGAAAAGAAATGGAAGAAATGGAAAAGGGAATGAAGAAGTAATGCTGTGTCAAGTATTTTAGTAAAATTATATCTTATGTCGTTAGTAAATTTTGTCTTAACTGAATAAAAATAAAACAATATAAAATATATTGGCTTACACTTTGATTGTACATATATATAATATTTTACATATATATATAATATTTTACATATATAGATACGAACTAGGAGAGCTAGTTTCTTCCCTTGGATTAGGAAGATAAATCTAGAGATGATTTTTAACATATTTAATGAGCTCTTTCAGAGTTTTTCAAGAACACCAAAAAACAGAATATACAGGGAAGCAGGACGCAGAATTACCCATGCTGATGGAGGAATAAACTTCATTTGCCTGATGTTCAGGTGGGTCCCAGGGAGGCACAGGAGTGACAAGGGTGACAAATTGTAGCTATTCATCTAAGTGTATGGAAATGCTTCAGTATTTTTACAACTCGTCCTGTCAATTAAACCCAAAAGGGAGAAAAAGTTTATGTTCTTCTCCACTTGAAGAAATGTCCATATGTATAACTTGGGAGTTGCTTTCCCGGAGTCATGTTTTTGGCTATCTGACAAACGCCGTGTGCTCTAAACGGGAATAAATAAGGAGAAAGTAGATAATGATAAATTTATGATGCATGCCCATGCTTGTTTATAGTTGTTCCTGTAGCTCAACTGCATTCCTACCTTTCTTTGGGGTTTCTGTATTGACTCTCTCCTTCAGTCACATAATATATGCAAAAGTCCTTTCAGAATGAGGACAAACTAGAGCCTAGGAGACTGGCTAAAGTATATTTGTTAAAAGAGAGGATGAGACCAGGCGAGGTTGCTCATGCCTGTAATCCCAGCACTTTGGGAGGCCGAGGTGGGCAGATCACTAGGACCGGAGATGGAGACCATCCTGGCTAACACGGTGAAACCCTGTCTCTACTAAAAATACAAAAAAATTAGCCGGGCATGGTGGCATGTGCCTGTAGTCCCAGCTACTTGGGAGGCTGAGGCAGAAGAATCACTTGAACCTGGGAGGCGGAGGTTGCAGTGAGCCGAGATGGTGCCACTGTACTCCAGCCTGGGCGACAGAGTGAGACTCCATCTAAAAAAAAAAAAAAAAGAGGATGATGATAAAATAGTCTTAGACAAATGAATAAGTGAATAAGCAGCATTTGAAACAAAGAAATGGAGGATATACTGAAGTTATTTTGAACATGGAAGCAGAAGAATTCTCAACCAAATTGATATCAGGGAAGGAGTTGAGTAGATATTAATATTTGCTTGGTCACCAAAAGAACAATGAGATACAAAAGCACTTGCCTTATTACAAAACAAGTCATTGGGGTAGTTAACAAATACCACTATATTAAAACAGGATAATACCAGTTGTGAAAAAGAACAAGAAAAAGGTGTGGTACAGTTAAGTCAGAGGTAATAATATAGATATAATGCATAAACCAATTTCTTGTATTGCTTAAAACTAATCAAAATTAACATGTATTTGAGCAATCAAATAAACGAATTATTTGATTTTAAAGGTCCGAGTATGGAAAGAAAGAAAACAGATTGTTTACTTTTCTAATGAAGCATTTTAACAGCCTAAGGTTTTGGGAGCAAGCCCCCCAAAATCTGGCCATAAACTGGTCCCAAAACAGGCCATAAACAAAATGTCTGCTGCACTGTAACATGTTCATAATGGCCTTAATGCCCATGCTGGAAGGTTGTGGGTTTACCGGAATGAGGGCAAGGAACACCTGGCCTGCCCAGAGTGGAAAACCGCTTAAAGGCATTCTTAAGCCACAAACAATAGCAAAACTGCTTAAAGGCATTCTTAAGCCACAAACAATAGCAAAACTGCTTAAAGGCATTCTTATGCCACAAACAATAGCACTAGCGATCTGTGCCTTAAGGACATGTTCCTTGATGCAGTTAAATAGCCCAACCTATTCCTTTAATTCGGCCCATCCCTTCATTTCCCATAAGGAATACTTTTAATTTAATATCTATAGAAACAATGCTAATGACTTGTTTGCTGTTAATAAATACATAGGTAAACCTCTGTTCGAGCCTCTCAGCTCTGAAGGCTGTGAGAGCCCTGATTTCCCACTTCCCACCTCTATATTTCTGTGTGTGTCTTTAATTCCTCTAGCATGGCTGGGTTAGGGTCTCCCCCACCGAGCTGGTCTCAGCACTAAGGAGCCAACAGGCCATGGGAGAGTGAAAAGGAATTTTGCAAGAGCTCTTACCTCAGATCTTATAAACATTTTGAGGGTATGAGGCGTATGTGATACTTTTTGATGTGTGATAGATTGCATAAAATGTAATCACTGGGTAGAGCACAGTGGCTCATGCCTGTAATCCCAGAACTTTGGGAGGCCGAGGTGGGCAGATCACCTGAGGTAGGAGTTCAAGACCAGCCTGGCCAACGTGGTGAAAACTCATCTCTACTAAAAGTACAAAAAAATTAGCCAGCTGTGGTGGTGTGCGCCTGTAGTCCCAGCTATTCGGGAAGCTGAGGCACAAGAATCACTTGAACCCGGAAGGCGGAGGTTGTAGTGAGCCAAGATAATGCCACTGCACTCCAGCGTGGGTGACAGAGTGAGGCTCCATCTCAAAATAAATAAATAAATAAATAAACAAATAAAATATAATCATTTCTGTTAGAGACAAAGAATAGCAAAGTAGCAAAGTAGGTGCCAAGTATCCCCACATCCTCAAATCAAATGCTGGATCACTTAAGTAGTATATCCTCAAAGAATATAAAAAACAATTTGACATGTATTAATTAGCTTATTAATCACCTCTTATCTTCTTTACAACAAAGTTAAAGATGCTTTAAGGAGAAAAAAATAAGTCATTAGAGAATTGTTGTGGTGTTATATATTTCTGTGTAATCTATGTCTATGTGATAAAGAAGTTTCCCTTCACCTTATAACAAGTGTGTATGAGTAGGGCATGCACATAAATCATCCAGAGAGCTTGGCATGTGCGCCCGGGAATAATTTGGGGGAAATGAAGAAACATCTAAAGGGAAGAGACTCTGGCAGGGTTAGTCTCTGTCTAGCTACTTAACAAGGACAGGGCTACAGTGGGAATGGCTAGTGGTTAATATATATTTGCTATTAAACACACCAAAAAGGAAAATAAGACAGGGAAATTAATGTCAAATCTTAAACAAGCATAACGAGCAAATCTTTAAAAAGTGATTTTAGCAAGTCAACTTTACTACTCTGATGACAGAAAAACATTATGACCAGTTTATTCTTGGACCATGGGGCTAGTTCATTGTTAGAAAGTTGATTAATGTAAATTTACAAACCATTTCTATAGAAACGAAGTAGATAGAACTCTTTCAATACATGCAATAACACTTTCTGATAAGTTGAAACAAAATGTTATATTTGTCTTTCTGTGCTTGGCTTATTGAACTAACATAATGTCATCCAGTTTTATCCATGTTTCCACAAATGACAGGATTTCATTCATTTTTATGTCTAAATAGTATTCCTTTTTTTGTATATTCCAACCACATTTTCTTTTTCTGTTCATCTGTTGTTGGACACCTAAGTTGATCCCATACTCTAGCTATAGTTATAGTGCTGCAATAAACATTAAGGTGTAAATGTCTTTTTGATACACTGATTTTCTTTTTTAAATTTTGGATAAATGCACAGTGGTGGAATTACTGGATCACATCATAGTTTTATATAGTTTTTTAAGAAACCTCTGTCATTCTATACAGTAACTATACAAGTTTATTCCTACCAACAGTATGTAAGGGTTCTGTTCTTTGTAAATTCTCTCTTTTTCTTCGTTATAATTAACCAGTTCCAACTGTTTTTCTTGTATAATCCATTCTTTCCATCATTGAATTGTATTTACCCGTGTATTAAATGTCAGATTTTCAAACACAAGTCTGTTTCTAGCTTTAAATATTCTATTGGTTAATTGTTTCTGCCCATTTAGTGGCACACTATCTTAATTTTCATAATTTCCAAGGTAGTCTTTCTAGGCAGACTCTCTCAAATAATTTTTTAAAAAACAACTTGGCCCTTGTTAATCTTCTGCTTGTTCATATAAATTTTAGAATTTATCAATTTATAAGAAAATCCTGGCTGGGCGCAGTGGTTCACGCCTGTAATCCCAGCACTTTGGGAGGCCAAGACAGGTGGATCACAAGGCCAGGAGATTGAGACCATCCTGGCTAACACGGTGAAACCCTGTCTCTACTAAAAATACAAAATATTAGCCAGGTGTGGTGGTGGGCGCCTGTAGTCCCAGCTACTCGGGAGGCTGAGGCAGGAGAATGGCATGAACCCGGGAGGCAGAGCTTGCAGTGAGCCAAGATCGCACCACTGCACTCCAGCCTGGGTGACAGAGCGAGACTCTGTCTCAAAAAAAAAAAGAAAATCCTTATAACAATATATCAGAAATGATATTTTTTAATAATTGAAATTTTCTACCTGTCAATGTCAATATTATATTTCACTTATTGAATACTTTCAGAAAAGATAATTTTTTTCTCCTTAACAGTCATAAATTGTATTTTACTTATTTTCATGGGCATTGTGTTTTTGTCACTTCATAAATGGAATTTTAATTTTAAAAAAAATTTTGTGTATAGAAATGCAATAAACAAATTTTTATTTTTACTTTTTTATTTGTTGAGACAGGGTCTCACTATGTTGCTCAGGCTGGTCTTGAACTGCTGGGCTTAAACAACCTTCTTGACTTAGACTCCCCAGTAGGTGGTATTACAGACATGAGACACTGCACCTGATCAATAAATGACTTTTAATGTTGATTTTATGCTAGAAATATTGGTGAAATAACTCATTTTTTTCTTATTTCTTTTCTGTAGACATTTTAGTGATTCTCATCAGCATTTGTTATTGTTTTGATAATAACAAAAATTGTCTTTTTGTTAATAGCCATACTAACTAGGAGGGAAGATGATACCTCATTGTGGCTTTTATTTGCATTTCTCTGATGATTACTGACATTGAGCATTTTTTTCACATATTTGTTGGTCATTTCTATGTCTCCTTTGGCCTACTTTTTAAATCATATTATTTCTTCTTGTTTTTTTTTTTTTTTTTTTTTTGGCTGTTGAAATGTTTGCCTTCCTTGCATATTCTGTATATTAATCCTCATTAGATGAATAATTTGCAAATATTTCCCCCATTCTGTAGGTTACCCTTTCATTCTGTTGATCGTTTCATTTTCTGTACAGAAGGTTTTTAGTTTGATAAAATTTCATTTGTTTATTTTTGCTTTTGTTGCCTGTGCTTTTGAGGTCTTATTCATAAAGTATTTTCCTGGAGCATCATCCTTATGTTCTAAGCATCACCCTTATGTTCTAAACATCACCCTTATGGTGGGTTATTGGTCTCACTGACTTCTTGATTACATTTCTTACTAGGCATTTTTTTGTGTGTAGCTTTTGTCAGTGGGGTTGCTTTCTTGATTCTTTTTCAGCTAGTTTGTTGTTCATGTATAGAAATCTACTAATTTTTAAGTTGGTTTTGTATTCTGCAGTTTTATTGAATTTGTCAGTTCTAAGAGGTGTAATGTAGTCTTTTGGTTTTTTGATTTTTAAGATGATGCCATCTGCAAACAGGAATTTTACTTTTTTTCCTCTTTTCCACTTTGGATGCCCTTTATTTCTTCCTCTTGCCCAATACTGTCTAGGACTTCCAGTACTATGTTGAATAAGAGTGATACAGGTGGGCATTCTAGTCTTGTTGCTGTATTTAGAGAAAAAGCTTCCTAGCTGTGAGTTTGCCATTGACAGCCTTTATTTTGTTGAGGTACTTCCATAAATCAATAAGAAATAGACAATCCAATGGGCAAAACACATGAATTGGCATTGCCAAAAGAGGAAACAAGAATGGTCCACAAACATAACTAAGATGTTTAATACCATTAATAGGGAAACACAAAATAGCTTAAAAATATAATTTTAGGGCGAGGTGGCGGGCGCCTGTAGTCCCAGCTACTCGGGAGGCTGAGGCAGGAGAATGGCGTGAACCCGGGAGGCGGAGCTTGCAGTGAGCTGAGATCCGGCCACTGCACTCCAGCCCGGGTGACAGAGCGAGACTCCGTCTCAAAAAAAAAAAAAAAATATATATATATATATATATAATTTTAATTATTTTATTTACCACATAGAAATAAATATTGGCAAAGATAGAGAGCAATCAGGATTCTCATCTACTTTTTGTAAGCATATAAATTTGTGCAAAACCTTCGGAAAATAATTTAGTTTTACCTATTAAAATTGAATACATGCAAACCTAACAATCAGCAATTCTCCTAAGCATATTCTTTATATAAATATTAATTCTCAATACAAATACACTATATAAATTCACCGGAAGGCATGACAAAATCATCAACATCAGTATTGTTGCTATGGTGAAATAAAGTAAAATAAAATAACACAAATGTTTATGAAGAAGACAATGACTAAATAATCATACCATGTTCAAATAGACAAACATTATATGATAGTGGAAGTGAATGAATATGATATTTATCAAAATAAAGTGGAAACAAATGTTAGAAGAGTATGTGCATTAATTCATTTATGAAACATTTAAGATAGGCAAAACTAAATATATATGTATATGTGTGTATATATCATATATCATGTTGAAGTCATATGTCATTACCATATGTCATATAGGAATATAGATACAGACATGTTAAAATAGGTAAACATAGGAATCTTTGGGTTGGCCATGCAAGGATCAATATTTAATAAGTTTTCTATGTGATTCTGATGGCTTTCAGATTTTAGAGCCAGGCTGTTATTTTTATGGAAGTCTATATGTTTTTCTTTCTTATTACATCATTATAATACTCCAAATCTAGTTGTTTGTCTGTCCTGGTCTTTGCTCATTTATAATTTCACCTAGAGAACTAAAAGTTAAGATTTCAAAAAAATATTTCTTTTAATAAGTAGCCATTATATAAAGACTCAAAAAAAGCATTAAAATTATTATCTTAACCATTGTTTATACAGCTATAATCTTAGATTTCAGAACTGTTTAGAGAATATTAAGAATATTACTAATAAACCAACAGTAGTCTTATTATTTGTTTTAAAATGTTATACCATATTGTGCTGCATATTGTTTACACAACAGCATTGATATTTGTAATGCACTTGTTTTATTTCAACAAATATTCTATATGATAATAATGCATAATAAAAATACTTTTTAAAGTAATTGCCTTCAAAATTACTCATTATTGGTTTTATCACATTACATGCATCAGAAGCCATAATCGTTATCTCGATTTTCATTACAGAAATATATTCAGTTTATACCTTGGCATTATTCTGATTACACAGAGTCCTATTAAAATTAGTAATGGAGCAAAGCTAAAAATGTACAAATATTCAATATGTATATGTGTGACAACTTTCCTTAATGACAATGTATTCAAAATATGTAGCTCTTTCACCCAGGAAGTTGGTAAACATTTTCTGATTTGTGAAATAGGATTTTATATTTCAGTTTAGCTTGAGAGACAACTGTTATTTTACATAAAATGAGATTACTGGTGTATAAGAAATTGCAGTAATGCTAAGAAAAATCAAAGGGACGTTTTTATTAATGGACTATCAATCTCGAGAGTTTTTTATTATATTTATTATGTCACTATTTTTATATTGTATAAGAAAAGTTGATTTCTCTAATTGTTTCCAAAATTCTTAAACCACCAGCTTATGTAGGCATTACATGAGAATAAGTTTAAGAATCATTTTACACTGCTCTGCTGTTGTCTAAGAAATCCAGAAATGTCTGAACAAATGAGTGTACACTCATAAATGTAAGAGCCATAGGAAATCCACAGATGCCTAGAGAATTTATTTCTCATCTAGAGCTGCCTTCAGTGGCAGAATCATACTAGAAAGCATCAATTTTATTTCATCCCAAGACAATACACTCTAGTCTGGAAAATGAATTAGGATCACATCACATTCAGATGTCAATGGCCAACTTTCAATAAACAATATATGAAGAAGCTCAGAAACCAAATGGAGAACATAATGAACTCTCCTGTTACATAACTCTACTTTTAGGACCAACTCAAAATCACACACACACAAAAATATACAAAAACAAAAACAAAAACAAAAACAACCCTGCCATCCCTCAAATTTTGTGTCTTCTCTCTCCAAGGTAAGAATTTTCAGAAAGGAAAGACAAAGCAGTATTAAGCACATTTTATATTCTAAGGAATTGAGCTGACACAGAGAAGAAAACAAAAGAAAACATTATATATTGAATGAAGGAATGATGAATGAATAGATAAATTAATCTAGTTGTTTAAAATTACACCCAAGTGTTATAGAGAATTCTTTGTCAAATGACTCTACTCTGAAGACAGTGTTACAGCTTCAATTAGTGGGAAATTAATGAAGCTTTAGAAAAAAATGTTTATATACACACACACATATAGCTTCAGTTTTTAATTTACCTTAATGACATTCCATTATATAACAAATCAAATTTGAAGAGAAATAAAAAATAAGAGGTCTTAGTGTTTTCTAGAAACGATCCTTGAAGTATAAAAATATGATAATTGTATAACAACATAAATGAGCAGAATTATATCTTTGTATTTAAAATATCTTGAATATACACATTTGTAATTAAATTACTTCTATTTTTCAGTTAATTAGAGTGAATGTTTCAAGCAATAACCTTGGTTTATCTTTTACCAGAATACCACATTATTGCGCATTGACTTCGATTTAGCACGTCTTCTAAAAGACAACGAACACTGAACAATTGCTTGTGAAATGAATAAATGGACAGGCACATGCTAAGCACACTCTTCCTTTAGACAGTACTGTAGGCAAGTTCTCCAAGATCAATTAGATTGACTGTTTACAAGTTTATCTTCAAGAAATCAATTCACTTGAAAATGAGGTGGGTGATTTACACCTTTTAAACTACGTAGATAACTGCTAATTGAATCAGACAGCAAACATGATTTAATACCTGAATATTATGATAGATTAGCTAACCAATTAGACATAAAAACTGATAAATCAACAATAACATATGCTTATATATTTATATAGTTTATGAAAGGTTTACATCTATTATTCCACTTTTTCAAAATAAGTAACTAGAATTAAGCAAGCATGACTTGCCTCTGTTAAGTCTGTAAAAATTAACAAAGTCAGAACTTAGAATTTATGTTTCTGTCTTATTTATTTATTTATGTCTACTTTATTTTTACCTTATGTGAATTTTTAATTCACAAATAAAAATTGTATATATTAATCATGTACACACAACGTTTTGAAATATGTATACAATGTGGACTGGTTCAGTTGAGTTAATTAACATATTACCTAACATACTTTTTATTGTTTGTGGAAAGAACACTTAAATTCTACTCTCTTAGCAATTTTCAGAATACAATATATGTTATTCACCATAGATACCGTGTTGTACAATACATCTCTTGAACTTATTCCTCCTATCTAACTGAAATTTCATATACTTTGACCAACATTTCCCCAGCCCCTGATAACAAACATTCTAATTTCTGCTTTCGTGAGTTCGACTTTTTTAGACTCCACATATAAGTGGTAACATGTAGTATTTGTCTTTATGTGTGGCTTATTCCACTTCACATAATGCACTCCAGGTTCATCCATGTTATCTCAAATGGCAAGACTTCCTTCTTTTTGAAATTGTTTTAAAGCTGAGTAATATTCTTGCGTGTGTGTGTATCACATAGATATGTGTGATATGTGTGTGTATCACATCTATATGTGTGATATGTGTTATATCTATAAATGTTATACATAACAATAAACATGAAAGTGCAAACATTTCTTCGATATACCGATTTCCTTTTCTTTGAATAAGTGCTCAGTCGTGGTTTTACTAAATTACATGATAGTTCTGTTTGTAGTTATTTGAGTTCTCCGTAGAACTCAATAGGTAGCTAATATTCCTACCAACAGGGTGTAAGAGTTCCCTTTTCTCTACATCCTAAACAGCATTTGTTCTTTTTTGTCTTTTTGATAACTGCCATTTCAATAAGTGTGAGGTGATACCTCATTGTTTTAATTTGCATTTCTCTAAAGATTAGTAATGTTGAGCATTTTTTCACATACATTTGTATGTCTTTTTTTGAGAAATGTCTATTTAAGTCTTTTGCCCAATTTTAATTGGGTTATTTATGTTTCCTATTGAGTTGATTAAGTTCCTTACAAATTTTTGATATTAATCCCTTATTAAATGATTTGCAAATTCTCCCATTCCGTAGGTTGTCTCTTCACTCTGTCGATTGTTTCCTTTGCAGTGCAGAAGATTTTTAGTTTGACGTAAATCTATTTGTCTATTTTTGCTTTTGTTGCCTGTGCTTTTGGGGTCATATCCAAAAATTTGTTGCCCAGACCAAATGTCAGAGAGCTTTTTTCTTATGTTTCTTCTAGTAGTTTTACAGTTTAATGTCTTATGTCTAAAATTTTAATCCATCTCGAGTTGATTTTTGTGTGTGGTGTGATATAAGGATCTAATTTCATTCTATATGTGGATTTTCACTTTTCTCAACACCAGTTGAGAAGAAACTATCCACTGTGTTTTCTTGGCATCTTGATAAAAAATAAACTGAACGTAAATATGTGAGTTTATTCTAGACTCGTTATCCTGTTTCATTGGTCCATTTGCCTGTTTATATACCACTAATATGCTTTTTTAAGTTACTGTAGCTTTGTAGTATATTCTGAATTCAGGTAGAATGAAAACTTCAGATTTTTCTTTTCTCAAGATTTCTTTGGCTATTTGGGAGCTCTGTGGTTCCATGTGAATTTTTGGATTGCTTTTTATCAGGTTTTCATTTTCAAATTCAATGTGATTTTTACTACATGATAACCTATGAAATATTATTTCAGATATAGATAATAAAGCCATATACACACATGAATACACATATAGACACAATTATATAGAATTACACTGAAATACTATGATACTTAATTTGCCATGTGTAATATTATAAAAATAGAAAATTTGTGTAACTGCTAACACTATTATTTTCTACATTTTACCTTTTAGCTATAAAGTAATCTCTCATTACACAGACCATATATTTGAAGATATTTCGATGGATTGAATTCTGGCTTCCAGTAGAGTATTTTTTCTTTCAGATGAAATAGAACAACAATATCAAAAGGAAGTAAAAAAAAAAAAAAAAAAAAAAAACTTCAGAAAACTTAAAAGGAGGAAAGACATAGGTAATTGGGATAGCTGATTTCAAACATTTTTAAAACATTTACATGAACGAAAAGGAATTTGTTCTCTCTTTCATCAAATTCTGGTATTAAGATAAGTAGACTTCATGAGATGTCACGTTTTTTGTGCAAGCAAGGTTTATCTAGAGTTTTGGACAATACAGGACTGAGGGAATATAAGCAGATGCTTATGCCCCAAAGGAAAGTTGAGCCTTCATCTCTGTAGTTACATTTGATGTACATATTGGAATGCTGTACTTTTCATCTCAAAAAATTCTAAGCTGAATAAGATAATTTGATCATCAGAAAGAAATAATTCCTTAGGACAGGCTGTTTTCTTAAAATCTGAGAATTCTAGTTTCAGAAATTGACATACGAGTACAAATAACTTGTGAGGGGTGACATCTGTGAAAGGTAAAGGGAGGAAGCATGATTTGGTAGGGAGAACTATTGGACGTCATGATTTTAATTTGACAGTTGCTATCCACCAATAAGAAGATCCAGAGCAAATGATTAAGTCCCTGCACAATTGACTCAGTTTTTAACTGGGAGCTATTTTAAGTACAATGTGCCCATAGCAACATCATCTTACACAGCTATTGTTCTTACTTAGCTGGGGCTACGCTGACCTTGGCTTGAAAGCTGAAGCAAGCCCCAAAGGAACTAGCAGTTGGAAACCATAAACTAATTGTATTTTTCAGAGGTGGGTTGGATTTATTTTCTTGAATAGAGACCCTAGAGCTTATATCTGTGCCTGCCAACTACTGACACCTCACTTTCATATCTCCTGTATGATTTATTAGTTAATTCTGTTGGTTCTACCTTCAGACTCTCTGTCTCACCTTATCAGGGGAACCCACCCCCAATATTTCAACGTAAATTCTTTCTATTTTCCGTAAGTGTCAGCCTGTCTGAGAAATGAAGAGAAAGAGTACAAAGAGAGGAATTTTACAGTTGAGTAACTGGGGGTGATATCACATATCGGTAGGACCATGATACACACCTGAGCCGCAAAACCAGCAGATTTGTATTAAGGATTTTAAAAGCGGAGGGGGTGTAAGAACAGGGAGTAGGTCACAAAGATCACATGCTTCATAGGGCAAAAAGGAGAACAAAGATCACATGCTTCTGAGGAAACAGGAAAAGGGCAAAACAGAATTCCTGATAAGGGTCTATGTTCAGCTGTGCATATATTGTCTTGACAAACATCTTAAACAACAGAAAACAGGGTTCAAGAGCAGAGAACCAGTCTGACCTCAAATTTACCAGGGCGGGGTTTTTTCCCCCACCCTAATAAGCCTGAGGGTACTGCAGGAGACCAGGGCGTATTTCAGTCCTTACCTCAACCTCATACGTTTATTCTTCACACATATATCAAATCACTGTTTTGTTCTCAAATTTTCTGTCCTTATCCCCAAGTCATCTCCTATCCTTCATATCTTTTAACTCTCTGGTGGATTACCATCTTACTCTTAAGTTTAAACAAACCCTACATTACCTAATCCTCTCATTATTATTATTTTACTTTTGTCCTGAGTCGTGACCTTCCCTTTTTCTGTTCCAAGGTTAGTATTACCTAAATATGACCTTCCGGCCTTAGGGCCTTGAATTTGCTATTCTCTCTTCCCTTCAGATATATACAGGTCTTTGATAAAGTGCCACCTTTTCAGAAAGGCTTTCTTTCATTATTTAAAAATGTAACCCAAAACAAAATTCCGCATTGGAACAAAGCACTACCATTTCTCTCTTCCTGCTTTATTTTTCTTTATGTAATTTATCAACAATTGTTAATTACTATCTCCAGAGCCTAGACATCCCTTGGCATTTGGTAGGTTTTCAAATTAATACTTGTCGAATAAACAAACCATCAAAAATTATCAAATTTGTACTTTCAGTATCTGCTGGTAATGAGAACTGAGTTTTTACATGTTATTCTGTATGGAACAATGTGTAATATGGATACGTATTATACTAATATGGATATTATTGAGAGATTAGGTCAAACAGATAGAAAAATAGCCAGGAGATTATTGGGAACAAAACCAGTATAAAGTGATTGATAACATAAGAAATATTATTCAAAGTAACATTGATATTAAGTGCTTACATTGTGGCAGGCATATGACAATTACTTCATTTCTTTAATTCAGACTATGTCCTTAAATGGGCATTAGTATCATGTAGCTTATTAAAGGAAATAGATTTAGAAAAGTCAAGTATGTAATCAAGTTTTTGTTCACATGGAGAGGCAGGGATTGTCATTCTCAAGCCTTTATTATTTCCACTACATTGTAGGAATTAAGGATAAAAATATTTTATAGGAATTATGCAATGATTTAATAAATTTAACCAAAAATTATTAATTTCTCAGTCTCATGGATGTCCCACAGCTTGATATAATATTTATTCCAGCCTTGTATTAAAGGATGTTGTTGACCAGAAGTCTTATCAATTAGATAACCTGTCAATTAACACATATTTTGTATGACATATGGATTATATACTATATTCTAAAGTAAATGTTATTAAGAAAATTATAACAAAAGGGAAAATATATTTAGTATTCACTAAGTGGAAGTGGATTATCATGTCTCCATCCTTGTCATCTTCCCATTGAGTAGGCTGAGGGGAAAGAGGAGGAGCAGGTGTTGGACTTGTCTCAGGGGCATCATATGCTGAAGAGGTAGGAGATGTCAAAGGGAAGGTAGGAGGGACACGGTCAGTGTAATTAATGAAAATACATTGCAATTTCTGTCTTTTTTTTTTTTTTGGTTTGCTTTTCTATTTCTCTAAAAATGTTTTTATATGATGGCCATCTTTCTTCCACTGTTTGCTTTAGGTTCAGTGCCCATATCATAGAAGGACTCATGTCATAAAAGAAGTCAAATGCAATCTTGAATGATTGGAACCCTTTTGCCAGATTACTGAATGTCAATTTCTTTTCCGGCCCTGCTGCTTCTACCTCTTCTTCCTCATTATCTGGCACTGGATTGGAAATGCCCATTTCCCTCAAGTCGCCTTCTGTTATTCTTCTAGTGTGCTGCCTACTAGCTCTTAGATTTCTCCAAGGTCCATATATTGGAACCCTTCACCATCCCCACACCACCTTTTGTGGGTTTTTTGTTTGTTTGTTTGTTTTGTCATATCGATGATCTCTTTTATGATTTCCTTAATTAGCTCTGTCATAAATCCTGTGAAGTCATGCACAACATCTGGACACAGTTTTTCCAGCAGGAATTTATTGTCTCAGGCCTAATGGCTTTTACGGCTTTTTGTATGACAATACTGGCATCTTCAATAATGTAATCCTTCCAGAATCTCATAACATTCTATCAGAGTTCTCTTTCACAGCGCTGATAATCCTTTCCATAAAGTACGATGTGTAATGAGACTTAAAGGTCCTTATTACCACCTGATTTCAAGGCTGAAATATATATATATTTTGGTGTGGGGCAAGTTGACCACTTTGACATCTTCAATATTGAGGTCACAGGGTTTTGCGTGCCCAGGGGCATTGTTCAATATCAAAAGCACTTTAAAATGCAGATCCTTACTGGCAAGGTATTTTCTGAATTCGAGGACAAAGCAATGGAACCAATCCAGAAAAAAAGGGCTCTTGTCCAGGGCTTCTTTATGTGAAACCAAAAGACTGACAGCTGGTTATCTTTTCCCTTCAAGGCTCAGGGGTTAGCAGCTTTATAGATAAGACCTGTGCTGATGGTAAATTCAACTGCATTTGCACAAACTATCCCTTCCTCCGTTAAACCCTGATACTCCTTCTGTTTCTTACTAATGAATACCCTTTATGGTGTTTTTGTTTGTTTGTTTTTTGTTTGTTTTTGTTTTTGTTTTTTTCAGGATAGGGCATTTTTGTCTGCAATTCAAAACCTCTTCAGGCAGATATCCTTTCTCCTCAATGATTTTCTTAATGGCATCTGGGAACTCTTTTGCTCCCTCTTGGTTCTCCTGCTAACCTTGACATTTTTAAAGCCAAACCTCTTTCCAAAATTATCAAACCAGCCTTTGCTGGTATTGAATTCTCCAGCTTTAGATCTTTCACCTTCCTTTTGCTTTGTTACATAATGCATTTCTTTTTCTTGAATCATATTAGAGTTTGTAGGTATGCCTTACATATAGCAATAGTATACCCACATAAATATTGCATATTCAATATAAGACAAGTGTTTCACAAAAAGTGCAGGTTTTGTGCCTGCTGGTGTAGCAGCAGCAAGCCTTCACAAATTTCCTCTTCTTTGTTTTACAAAAGTCTATATGCTGGATTCATGTATTTTAAAATGATGGGGAACTGCCGTGGCAGACCTCAATCCATGGTACATGTCAAGCATTTCAACTTTTTCCTGCAACGTCATGATTTTGTTTCTTGAGGGCACTTCCAGGCAACACTAGGGGTACTTCATATGAGTCCCCTGGCATTATTCAAGGTTTGTGGTATTGGACAAAGCATGATAAAAATATGCAAAAACTATAAGAGTTCACTTTTTACTGTAATATGCAATTCATTGGAGAGATGAGCGGCTCTTGCAGAGATGATCAACATCACAGGGACTTTTAAGTGTATATTCACGCTTGAAGTAATTGCAATAGCAACAGGCGCTGGCTACAAAATTATTACAGTGGTATGTTATATACTACAATTAATTATATGCAGTTAAATTAATACTGCATCTTAACATTTGTTTACATTTTTTTCTACTGTGAATGGCACCATGTATGGTTTGTGTGTGTATGCATTCATTTTGATATATTCTAACTTCTTATAATAGAGTTGTGCATATTTTATGTTAACAAATGATAAACCATTATCTACATATATTTTATGCATTCATAATATATATTTTTTATATTTCTATGCCATGTGATTAATTTGCAAGTTTTTTCAAGTTGTTGCAAATCTCAATAGAATTTTCCAATATATTTATTTTAAAAGTCTGCATACAAGTAGAACCCACACAGTTTGAACCAATGTTGTTCAAAACTCAACTGTGTAAACAATTAATATAAACTAAGTGGCAGGTATTAAAAATAAAATTTTAGAACCAATGGGTAAAAATATCATGAGTGTATTCGTCTATTTTCATGTTGCTGATAAAGACATACCTGGAACTGGGAAGAAAAGAGGTTTTATTGGACTTACAGTTCCACATGTCTAGGGAAGCCTCTGAATCATGGTGGGAGGCAAAAGGCACTTCTTACGTGGCAGTGGCAAGAGAAAAATGAGGAAGATGCAAAAGTGGAATCCCCTGATAAAACCATCACATCTCGAGAGTTATTTACTGCCATGAGAACCGTATGGAGAAAACCAGCCCCATGATTCAAATTCTCTCCCACTGGGTCCCTCCCACAACACTTTGGAATTATGGGAGTAAAATTCAAGATGAGATTTGGGTGGGGACACAGAGCCAAACCATATCAATGAGGATTTTTTCTAATTTAGAGATTAACACATGTACACACAAACATAACAACAGCAACATCTCTAAAGAATGTGGTGTTTTAACCAGAGTCTCCATGGAGAAAATGAACAAGAATTTAAGAATATTCAGCCCCAAAAGAATAGTATGCATGGAAGGCCAGAGTCAAGAAAGAATGAGGCATAGCTGAGTGGATGTATTTATGCTGAGAATATTTTTCTAAGGTAAGTGGATCTTATCCTGAGAGTAATTGGAAGCCATTTAAGTATTTCAAGCAGGGGACTGAAGTGATCAGAATTGTAGTATCAGGAAATTCCTTTTTTGGTTATGTTGGAGGCCAAATTGACAAGGAGCATCTGCTGATATGTAGTCCCCCATGCCTTGATAGTTGACTGAAACTATTCTCACTAACGTTAGCAATCACCGGCTTGTTGCTAAATATAGTTTATATTTCTCATCTGTTATTTTCCTTGACTTTCTACTATCATTACATATATATATGTATATGTATGCACGTGTGTATATATAGGTATATATATGTGTGTGTATGTGTATATATAGTGATGGAAACTATCAATGACTTTATATTGACCCAGATCTGGATTATGTAATTTTGTCCTATTATTCTTAGCTAAACCAATCAGTTCAAGAGTTAACCCCTGGCCATGGAAATTTATATCACATTCTCGATAGACAGGTACAAAGGAGGGATAAAAATGTAAAAGAGTTTGGTGTACTGACAGAAGAGTGGCTGCCATTTGGGGCATAGCTCCTCATAAAGTGAAGAAGTATTTACAAGAGTTAAGTTGAAAATTATTGAATGGTAAATGTTGCTCTACGTGGCCATGTTTACATTCAACAAAGTGAGGCTAATAATGTTATCAAGTATGTATGTTTCAATCGTTTTTTGAAAGCAAAGTTATTTAACTGAATTTCTGAAATTATTAATTAACCTGTGCTTTAACTTTGTCATTCCAATTGTTTTCAGGCCTCATGGGCTAAATTCAGTCAACATACCTGTTTTTGTTAGGTTGACAGAATGCTCTAAAAAAAGTGTTCCAAGATACTTAGTTCCAATGCCTCCTACCAAACTATTGCTTCAAATAGCCTCTTTATCTATAAATGAAAACTGCCTAATCCTTAGTGGCATTTGAGTTTAAAGCTCAAATGAAAACAAACATATATGTAAAACATGAAGTATAAAAACTAAATATCAACCTACAGTGTTTTCATTCTTTAAATACCATTATTCATATAGCTCATAATCTTGTGAGATATATTTTCAGGCAAACATAAAGTATTGCTTTAAGCAAAACATTTTTTTAAGATTTGCAGGTTTTTGTGTTTAAACAAAGCAGTTTCTTAAATTATTAAGAAATAATACAAATGCAACTCTTTCTTAGGCATATGTAACCAATCCCTAAGGCCTGCTCTTAAGAATTTTGAGGTCTTCCAATGACATGGAAGTGAGAAATCTAAATATCATAACTACTTAGTGCAAGTATGCCCTTGTGTTATATATTTGTCTTCTCCACCCACTCCAAACTTCACAACTCATTTCACACTACCCTATATACTTGAAATAGCATACTGATTAATGTTCACTCTTTTCCCTCTTTCTGAAATAATTTTTTCTTTTTCTCTGCACTCCTTCCCAAGCCCATCTGTTTAGTGGCAAACCCACCTGCTTCAACTGCTCCTTTGTCTTTCCCCCCCCACCCTTAGCAGTTTCTATAACTGCTGATAAAAACTTTCTCCTTTGGAATTGTGAACTCATTTGGGTGAGAATTCTAAGGGGCTTGACCTGTTTTCCTTTCTACCCATTTCCATATGAAAGCCGGACACTCATAAATAATGCTTGGGGTAATAATATAACTTGGAATATTAAAAGATTTATCTTCTCAAACCAGTAGAGATGCATAGAAATCTGAAATGTACACTTTTGATTTACAGCTTAGGTGGAAAATATATAAAGATTTAGCACTAGATATATAATAAAAAAGATTTTACACAGCTTACCTAAAAAATAAGAGTAACATTTGTGTTTTCCTCTAAAGACAACTAGAAAAGAATTTCAGAGAATAATTTTTAAAATTCAATATTTACAATGTATACTGTCGACATATATATTCTGTTATGGATACCGATGGATTGATTTACAATATTTCCATTTTATGTTTGTTTGCAAATAATTTTTCTGTTAAAACTGTAAAAATCGATCATCACTTAGAATACTGTCACTTTTTCTCCCCATAATTTATAAAAATTTTAATATAGCAACTCTTCCTTCCTGAACACATACACACATACCTTTTACTGAATATCAAAAAAGGTATTATTTTTAAAATAATAAAATCACCAGGGCCATTTATCATTGATACATATCACTCCAAAAGACTGATGTTTCTTAATGAGAACAATGCAGTTGATGATAGGGTAGCAATTTCTTCAAAAGTGGTTATTATACTTTCCAGTAGTTTTGTGTTTATAATATAGTACAAGTCTTATGCATATCCTAAAATTTCTATATCACAACCATCTGTTAGGATATTTTGTTTTATAGGATCCATATAATTCTATTCTCATGATGTACAAATATAAAACATATTTATTAAATTAGAGTACAAATAATATATAGATAACTTTATTTTTTCCATAGGGGGCCTACAAAAAGGAGGCTTCTTTGATAAATTTGTTTTATGTGGATATTACTTTTTCCCTTTTCTGTGCTCAAGTAGATGTTTGTGCTTCTATGATAACTCTTATCATCTTATTTCTTGTATTCAGATTATTTGTGCATTTATCTGCCCTTTAAAGTGTATTTTTAAAAACGAGAGGTAGAGGATTTTTTTTCACTTTCTCATAGGCTATAGCACCTACCAGACCATTTTTGTACATTGATACATATTTCTTTAAGTAAATGCTTAAGAAATATATTAAATTTCAGTTTTATATAAACGTACCATATAGATTTTAAAATTCAATTTTATTGTGTTTTATGCTAAAACTTTGTTGTATAGCAACCTAGTAGTGCAATACATTATTTAGATGTAAAATTGATGTAATTACTATGGAAAAATATTAATATCCATGGTAAACATAACTAATATATTAAAATGTGTAACATTTATATGTAAATAAATATATATAATTTTTTGAATTTTTCAGTTAGCTACTCAACTCAGCTATTTCAGCATTTTTCTATTAAAACAATCATTTCATATTTCAAAGACCAAAACAGCCATTTAGAGAGACATGTATTTAACTTACATCAAAATTCTGAAGCTCTCCTGGTAAGAAGTAAACCACAAAATGAGAAGAAAACTACACTCACACTCATTTTCCTTAGCCCATAACATAAGAGTTCAAAAGGAAAGAAGCACTTTTCATCAAGAATGGACTGTCAAATGCACCGGAGGTTGCTGTAGACTGTGCCAGGAAATTTGTAGAAGCAAGTACACAGAGCCTCACAACAATTAGTGGTTAATTCAGATGTGACCTAGATCAGCAGTGACTAAATGCCGTTAACATTACATCAGCAAAGCAAAGTGCAAAGATAGCCATCCTCCATTTTTCTGTGGAGAATGATTTCTGCTTAAAGAATATGATGTATAAAAGTCCTCATCATAGTAGTTGCTGCTTCAGAAGTAGGTGAAAGAACACTTGCTTATTTTTTACTGCAAAGAGTGCTGTGACAATTGTGAGGTCATCAGTTCAAAGGATAGCCTGAGATCAGTTTCCAGTCAAGAAAACAAGACAAAGAAGCAAACTACAAAATGTGTATGAGTATGTGTATGTATACATATTATATATAATCTATATATATTTTTCTCAATTATTGAAGCTGAAAAAATTGATCAACTTACATTTCATAATCTGTTGGCTATCACAAACTCAAAATAATACTTACGAGATTAGAAGTAATCCTTCAAATTTATGGACAACATATTAGTGAAAACATTTGAAATTTTCATTTTTGTACCTTGAAAATGGTCACACATATGCAATTTCATATGGATCATCATAGATGTATATAACTTCACAGAATTTCAGCTGCAGTCATTCAAGCAATGTGAAGGAAAAAACTCATTAAATATATACAAAAATGTTATTCACAGCATTGACCACATATAAATACACAAATGGAATATTTGTTAGATATCATCAATGAAGTAAGTTGGTTATATTTTAAAGTTGCATAAAATAATCATTAGATTTATCAGTAAAAATATGGTTGCTACTCATCAAATTAGGCACTGTTAGTCTAATTTAATAAGGAGATTTTTAGAAAGATATTCTTGTTTATCACTAAAATGTGAAAATCGACATCATTTAATAACTCACAGGGGTTAGGTTGTATGCCAATATTTCAGAACCTGACCTCAAATGTCAATTAATTTTCAACATCAGTGTAACCTTCCATGTGGAACTTTCCACTACTGCACCATTACTCAGATCTTTGTGATTTTTACTTTATTCTTCATTCTTTAAGTGATTATCAGTTTATTACATTTCATTACTATTAAAATTAAAACAGAAATTGATGAAAAAATAAAAAGTAGTTGACTAAGGAGTCTTGTAGCATGTAGGCATGTTATTCAGTAATAATTAGTGAGTGCCTAACATGTGACTAGGCTCTGTGAGATGCTGAGGATAGAAGACAAAGTGTCTGCTCACTGGGTCAAATATAGTTAAACAAGAGCTAAAATTTTTTTACTTCATTTAAATTTTCTATTTTTAATTTTTGTGGGAACATAGGTATATATGTTTATTTGTGTACATGAATGCAATGAGCAATAATCACATCATGAAAAATTGGGCCTCCATCTCCTCAATCATTTATTACATTTATTAAAATATCACTAGTGCCAGTATTAAGGAGGGAAATTTAAATTCCACATGAAACAAAATAAAAATAAAAAATATCTTTTACCTGTAGACAATTCCCTTAAATGAATTAATTCACAAATGGAAATCTGGATAAACCTTCATAAGACACCATTGTTATGGTTTAAATTATGACATTTTGATATGACCAAGTACGATATCTGAGGGAAAAAAAACAAGTTGTAAAACTAGTTTATAAGCTTTCATTTTCAAGTTAATATTTTCAGTGGTATATTAAATATACCACATGAGTAGATATGTGTCTTGAATGTTTAGATGTTTCTGCCGTTAAGTGTATCCTCAGACTAGAAAATGAATGGATCAAAGGTACTCACGTTACCTCTACATACAGACTCAGGAGTTACTCTCTAAGTTATAAGTTATTAAATAGTTTCATGTGGCAAGCAGTCCACAGCATAACTGTGAAATCTGAAAAATCCCTTGAGAAGTTCACATTTAAATTTCTTGTTTTTACCAGAGCTGAAAGCAAACTATGTTCAGTAGAAAAATATTACCATTTATGTTTAAGGAAGGGATACGGCAGGCTGCTACATTGCAGAAATTCTATGCCAATTAAGTATTTGGTAAATTAAGCAAATAAGGATGTGAAAAATTAGTTTCACTTTGAAATTCATATGCATAGATTTATATGATACTAAAGATGGTAAAATTTGAAAATGGATGGGAAATTTTCCAATCATTGTCAGCAGTTTTGATCAGGAGAGAGGAAGTCTCAGTATGTGTTTATGTACATTATCATCCAAAACATTGTCTTCATCATCATCTTCATCATCATCCCCATACTCATTTTCATCATCACCGAAGCTAGTTGCCAAGTATTATTTTAATCACATGTATGCTAACTCAGATTTTCCAAATAATAAATTAGATTTTTATGAAAGAGGAAATCACTGTATGGAGATATTTCAAATGAATTGCCCAAGGTCACATAGCTGGGAAATGGCAGTTGGGATTTTAGCCTGTGCTGTCTGGTTTTATAGTTCTTCCCTTATATTGTTAAAAAAAAAATTATATTATTACTTTAAAGTGTTGGAATAACAAATTTTCTAGGGTTCTTATACATGAGAAGGTTTAAAAAAGAGACTCAGAAGACCAATTTTTCTTATAGTTGGATTGCCTTTTGCAGACACTATTTTAGAAGCAATGGTTCAGAGACAAAGGTGCTCCTAAGCATGGAGACACAATTAATGGGTTTTGACTGACTGACCAACGGAGGTAGTAACACATCAGTGAAAGTAAACTGTTGTAACTGTTAACACTATTTGTTTACAGTGAACCATTCCCCTGATATTTATGCTTTATATGGTACCTTTATGCATTAACTTTAGGTTTAGTTATGTGGCTTTCTTTAGACAATTTAACAATCGTAAGCATTACACGAATAGAAATCTGATAAACACTTGCAAACTGGGCTTGTTCTCTTGCATTACAGTCTCCATTTAAGGAACCCAAGCTATCTATATGCAGAAAACACAGGTAGAGATTGCAGTGCTGTACCCTCCCAGATATTTATAACAAGGCTCCAATCGTGTGGGTGGAAGTCTGTTTAGATTTTGTTTTAGTCCAGCTCAGCATTTGAGTGACCCAAATCACCTCCCCATGGAGCAAAATTGTTCAGCTGAGTCCAGCCAACTCACCTAATTATTAGAAGTAATAAACTATTGCTATCATAAATCCTTACTTATTGGTATGGTTGTTACACAGCTACAGGGAATTAAAACACAGGGCATCTTGTTGACCAACTTTGCCAGGACTCTCCTTTAGTGAAGAAAAATAATTTATAGGAACATACTGAAATCTCATCTGACACTGTGATTATTTTATACATATATTGAGTAGGCACTAGGACACAATATGCCATCAAGGACCTTTGTAATTCTAAGCTATTTTGGTGGCAAATACGCCATATATTAAATTTTTCACTGAAATTTGATGCTACATTCTAGAAAACCATGATTTCTTTCGAAATATCTTCCATGGATATATATACATATGCATATGTATGTTGTATGTAACCTTATATACATATATGTATATATGCAAATATACATGAAAAATATACATGAATTTTTTTGAGAAAAATAAAGGTTTTCTTGACTGAATGACCCAGTAGATATTTAAAGGAGAAAAAAATCACTAGGTTACCAAGATTACAGTGATTCTATTCATGGATAAAACAATAACTTTCCCCATGTGATTATCATACTTTCAGATGTCAGTGTTGCAGAGTCAGGGATAAAGTTGTTTACATTAGAGAGTTAGCCATTTACAGGAAAGGGTTCAAGGTCTGTCGATTTGGAATACTAATGCTAGGTAGAATCTTCTTCCTCATTTTTACCATATTACCTTCTTTCCTGTATAAACTATATCTTTGTGTATTTTTAAAACACTGCCATTAATAAAAAATAGCAATAATGTCATCAAATAATAATAGAATATAAATAGAATAATTTATTATAACTAATTTTTTCATTTTAACAGAAGTTACTAGTATTTTGGAAGTTTTTACTATTCACACATGCCACCTGTGCATTTATAAAAATAATAGTATGTGGAGACACTAGCATCTTTTTATTAATCTTATTTTAATGTTTCTAATTTTTTCAGAATCAACTTTTGCTATCTTAGTCATCTTGTTTTCATCAGAAAAAAAATAATGTCTCTTTTATGACTCTGTGAATAGTCATTGTAATTTTGGCTATTTAGATGATCAATGAGATGAAAATTTTATTCAATTTTAAAATATATAACAGTCAATTTCATTAAATTTCCACAGATTATTTATATAATCAATTATTAATGAATATAAAATTTGAAATAAATCCATTTCTATTCACAAAATTTAAGGACACAGATAGAAAGGAATACAGTTGGAGAGATTTTGTTTAATTCCAACCAAAGATTTTGAGAACTATATAAATATTTCCTAATTCTAACCAAAATCCATATATGCAATAAACAGTATAGGATATCTTTAAAACATGTTTACAAAAAATTATTGTATTTTTCTGCCTTTTAAAAATTGAACTCTTTAAAAATCACATCATATATTAAAAAAAGCTATGCAAACTTTTTTCATCAAATTCATTTTGTAAAATAAATATTCATTAATTTATTGATTTTTTTGATAGAGCATTTATTATTATTATTATACTTTAACTTCTAGGGCACATGTGCACAACGTGCAGGTTTGTTACATAGGTATACATGTGCCATGTTGGTTTGCTGCACCCATCAACTCTTCATTTACATTAGGTATTTCTCCTAATGCTGTCCTTCCCCCAGCCCACCACCCCCCGACAGGCCCTGGTGTGTGATATTCCCCATCCTGTGTCCATATGTTCTCATTGTTCAACTACCACCTATGAGTGAGAACATGTGGTGTTTGGTCTTCTATCCTTGTGATAGTTTGCTTAGAATGATGGTTTCCAGTTTTATCCATGTCCCTGCAAAGGACATGAACTCATCCTTTTTTGTGGCTGCAAAGTTTTCCATGGTGTCTATGTGCCACATTTTCTTTAATCCAGTCTATCATTGATGGACATTTGGGTTGGTTCCAAGTCTTTGCTATTGTGAATAGTGCCACAATAAATATACGTGTGTATGTGTCTTTATAGTAGCATGATTTATAATCCTTTGGATATATACCCAGTAATGTGATGCCTGGGTCATATGGTACTTCTAGTTCTAGATCCTTGGGGAATTGTCAGACTGTCTTCCACAATGGTTGAACTAATTTACACTCCCACCAACAGTGTAAAAGCATTTCTATTTCTCCACATCCTCTCCAGCATCTGTTGTTTCCTGACTTTTTAATGATTGCCATTCTAAGTGGTGTGAGATGGTATCTCATTGTGGTTTTGATTTGCGTTTCTGTGATGACCAGTGATGATGAGCATTTTTTCATACGTCTGCTGGCTGCATAAATGTCTTCTTTTGAGAAGTGTCTGTTCATATCCTTTGCCCACTTTTTGATGGGATTGTTTGATTTTTTCTTGTAAATTTGTTTAAGTTCTTTGTAGATTCTGGATATTAGCCCTTTGTCAGATGTGTAGATTGCAAAAATTTTCTCCCATTCTGTAGGTTGCCTGTTCACTCTGATAATACTTTCTTTTGCTGCACAGAACCTCTTTAGTTTAATTAGATCCCATTTGACTATTTTGGCTTTTGTTGTCATTGCTTTTGGTGTTTTAGTCATGAAGACTTCGCCCATGCCTATGTCCTGAATTGTATTGCCTAGGTTTTCTTCTAGGGTTTTTATGGTGTTTGGTCTTACATTTAAGTTGTTAATCCATCTTGAGTTAATTTTTGTATAGGGTGTAAGAAAAGGATCCAGTTTCAGCTTTCTACATATGGCTAGCCAGTTCTCCCAGCACCATTTATTATGATTGATTTATTGTGATTTATTATGATGATGATTTTATTTTTATGTTTAATATTTAATGATTTAATATTTTAATGTTTTTATATTTTGTTTTATGCTTTATTTTGTTTTATGATTTATGATTTTAATGTTTTTCTGATATATTAAGAACATGTAAGATATCCAGCAAAGTTATAGATACATTACATACCTTCATAAACACTATGTCATTCTCTCATTTCCTACTGCCATGAGACATACAATTATATAGAATTGGCAAATACTTGTTGAAAGTATTATTGTAGCTCTTCTATTCTCAATGAAGATGAACAATAGGGAAAAGTAAATAAAATTATTGTATTTTGGAATTAGTTTAATAATATGGGGTAAGATTGATAATAATAGGCAATAATCTATTGTAAATTATTTTTAAAGTTTGGACTTTGGGGTAAACACACATATGTTTTCTTGTATTTTTACTCACGCATTTATTCATTCAGCAGCTACTCTGTGCAAGCCCTCTGGAAGAACTTGTTGGAAATAGCTATGATTCCTGCTATCAAGAGCCATGCAGCAATAAAGGGCAAGAAAAACAGGGACACAAACGTGTTTACAGGACAAGGTCCATGTCCATGAAACATATATGAATGAAGTGATACATAATCGCTTTGCTTGCTTAGAGTCCAAAATGCTTTCCTGAAGGGAAATTCTCTGCTAGATTTGTGAGTAATATAGTAAAGATCTAAGGGCAGAGCAAAACAACTCTCTGACAAATTTTTGTCAGAAAATTGTGATGTTTTTCAAAATATTGTTATGCATATATAAAGTGTTGATGATAGCAGGCAGGGAAGGAGTAATTTCCCTTTATTGTTCAGCAAATGGTTGCCCCTCATAGAGAACGAATAATAAGTGATTCTAGTGTCTGAAGAAACAGACGTTGTCATGGGGATAGACATAGCTTCTCAACAGTAGTTCATTTCTAGTACCGGAATTATAGTGAATTGAGAGTCTAATTCGAGTCTTGGGGCATCTTCTCTTTTCCCTCTGTATTAATTCTTCCAGATGAATTGTTTTTATTTTGGCCATCGGGGATGATTGTATCACTAGCATGCCTCACCGAAAGCAACTTGGAAAATTTGTACATGAAACATTTTTAGCTCCTTAGTTTTAATAGAAGTGGTACATAATATATTCAATATTCACTTAATGACAACAAAGTATTAATAGTCAGAGAGAATATAGAACATTCACATTTTGATGGAGAAAATTAAAAATATTATATCTTGGAGGAACATGTTACAGAAAGATTTTTTTCTTTTAGAACAGTGTTAATGCATACAAACTACAATTAAAGTAACTTTCATTGAGCAATGTTGCATAAAGTAAACAATAAGACTTCATGGTATTTAAGGTTGTCTTTTTGAACTCTCACATTATGTTCTACACATAATGTGGTGTCATGTGGAGTGATCTGACATCAGAAAGCCCCAGTCTCCAGTAGGTGAACATTTTCCTCACTTTCATGCCTAAGAAAAAACGAGCTCATGTTGGGTTTTCAGAGACAAAAAAAAAAAAAAAATGGCAATGCGTTTTTCACTCAGTTTGTTCTAATTCCAAGAGACTAAAAGCTTAGTTTTGAAGAACTAGATATCAATTCCGCTAACACTCTAGGGTCCAACTTCCCAATCCTGAATGTAATGTTAACATCACTGAATTTGTTTATTTAGTTTTTATTGCACATTTGTGTTTTATGATTGAAGTCCTTTGAAACAACAATTTTAGCAATATAACTTAATTATTTAAACCTTAAAACATCCATATTCTTGTTATGATCATTCCAAACTCATATAAATTAAGTCATGTAATGATTTAATATGAAATTTCCCATGCACTTAAACAAATTGTTCTTGTGTTAAATTGATAGGGAAAAATGAAAATGTCATAGCTGATAAGATATTGGTGTAACTATACTACATTCTGAGTGTCCTCATTCTCTCTCCATCTCTTGCTCTCTCATATGCACTCTCTCTCACACACTATTTGTTTAAAACAGAAAACTGATTACTTCTGTTCCATATTCGCTCATGTAGTAACTCAGTAAAGCTGTGATTGTCAGTGTATCCGCTTAATTGGAGAAGATGAGAGATAAGAATATATGAATCACCTGTGGAGTTTGCTAAACTATGGAATTCCTTTTTCAAAGGTTCTAATGAAACTGAGCACCAACTCTGATGTAAATTGTGTGTGCACTGCCATTTATGACTTTTAAGCTATAAAAACAGTGGACACTTTATTTATACTTCAATGAAAGGAAAATCTGAAAAAAATTATTCCTTGGCTGTGGCCTAAATCATTAAGTTAAAACACAGAAAAATAGAGGAACAAGACATGCAGTTTTAGCACCTTATGACATATATAAGACACGTAGGATAACTAATAGGCAATCAATTAGCCTAGATAAAATTATCAAAATCAAACCAGGCATAAATTTCTTCCAAGTTTAGATTGCATTAGGAAAATACATGGAAAGATTTTTAAAATTGTCATTAAGGCATTCACATTCTTAATCCTTAAATTTGAAAATCCTTTCTAATCTCAATTAAAATGTGTATGTTCATGAAATTTATTATTTGTTCCCATGTTAGCATGGTACATATAGTTGTTAAAGACATTCTTGTTAATATATGTGTCTATTGATCTTTTCTTACGTTTCAATATTCTTTCATTATAATCAGGAGTAGTTGCCATTTATTGAGCATAAGCTATATGATACATTCTTCTCATATCCTGTCTCAGTTAATTTACACAAAACTTGAGATATTACTTTGTCAATTTTCAGTGAGGCTCAGTAACATTCTGAAGCCACATACCTAGAAGGTATCAGAACAGAACATAATCCCACGATGTTTCTCGCTCGCTCGTTCTTTTTTTTTTTTTTTTGTCCAGCAACATTACTTTCCTATCTACTTACGGGAAATCATTCTGCTGTCTCCATTGATATCAGTTTTGGCAATTAATTTTTTAAATGATAAGACAATGTTTACAACAATGAGATGAGTGCCCATTTCTGTATAAAGTGGCAAGAGAAATACATGTCTTTGAGACAGAAATATTTTTGTCGGCTTGCTTTGTTGTATTTGGCATTGGGGAAATATTAGAAGTAAGTGTCCATTTTCTTTTGGCAAGTCTTGTCACTGTCATTCACATGGTACTGCCTCGAGGAAGTAGTTAATTTCTTATCATAGTCTAATATGTCAGTAATATATTAATAAACTTTATACTTTGTACATAGTTTTAAAATGCTCATAAATATATGAAAATATTTAATGAGTATGCTGCTCTTCATTTAGAGGTTTTAACTTTTATAGGAAGATACAAGTAATCCAGAAATAGCCTATTATCTAGTGAGTAGACAAAGGAATACCTGGAGAATGAGAGAATTTTAGAGTAGGAGAAATTAAATGGTATAGTGTTGTCCAAAACATATTTAATATGGGTAATTTGAACATTTATGGTAAGCCAGGCATCATCATGTAACTTCTTATGTGGAAAGTGTGTGAGGATGAATGGTATGGTGCACGTACGCTGTCTTATAGTCTAAAGAAAGAAGAAATGTCTTCACTAAGAAAGGTACTACAAATGAATTTAGAATCATTTATTAGGAATGAGTGAGGTAGGAAAGTAAAAAGAAAATTAACATGTTTAAAACACAGACTTAAGCTAATTTTACAAAAAAAAAAAAAAGGTGAATGACCTTCAAAGAAGATAAATAATGAAGGTGTAACTCTTTTAGGTATACAATGTGTTAGCAGTATTTTTTCAAGAGGCATTTTGCCTTCTAGAATAGTCATGCAAAGTTTTTCCACCACTTGTGTATATTAGCTATATTAGTTCACCTTCTTTTATCTCATTATGCCGTATCCAAGATTGAAAGAGAAAATACAGTTTGGAGGTGTCCATGCCGAAGCAGAAGTTATCTCCCGAGCTTTTACAAACCTGTCTACACTAATGTATATTTACGATCCAAATGGCTTATTTGCATGTTTCTAATTTGTTCTTTTTTCCTGTTAAATGGAATTGACCAGAAATTAGCTTTTGACTTTAATGTGAACACAATTAGAATAATGTATACATGTAACCAATTTTGAAATAATCCATTCTCTGGAAATAGATTTAGTAATAACATACCTATTTTTAAAAATGGCAACAATTATCCATAATTCAACACTAAGATTCCACAGAGGAACTTATATACCAATAGATTATAAAAGATCACTCAAATTGATAACACATTAAAAGTAACAATTTATGAGGCATTATAAGCCTTATTTAAATATGATATTTGGCCATGCAAACTTTTTCATATAGTAAAATATGATACTAATGATAATTTTAATAATATTTTATTATCTAATATCTTAAAACACAAGGGCTAAAAAGTTTATATTTTGGAAAACAATTTTGAATGTTTAATGTTTTAATTTAAGTGGCTTTCCAATATTATTTTATTATGGAGTGAAACAAAATAAAACAAAAAAAGAACACACTAATGCCAGTCCAATTGCTAGGCAAAATATATATAACAAGTTCCTGGGACTTCCTTATACTCTCTGTTAAGTTCTTGTAAGGCTGTCAGATGGTATTTTCTTATTACAGTCTTTTTACCTATCCGTCTCTATTAGACCTGGGCTCTTTAGGCAGGTAACATCTTCACTGATTTTAAGTTTTTGACAATATGCTTACTTGAAAACGTAAGATCAATGGAAGTTAAAAATGAGTCTAACATGGTTCTGAAGGCTGTATCCTTATGAAGTCCAAGAGAAAGACTTTTTAAATCTTTCTAAGAAAGCCATTTTAGAATTTAATAAATTTTATTGCTTAAATTTTAAAATGTAATGTTCCAAATACATATTTCATTAAAAATCAGTGACTATCCTTTCAATGTGTCAATATTTCTATTAGGGAAAGGAGGTGTTTACCTACATTTTTATTTTCCAAAGTATGTTCCACTTTGGATACTCTAATTTTGTATGCCTGACCTGATCTAGAATTTGTGGAATCTGGGATTGATTTCTTTCTTTGAAGTGCTGAGATTACAACCCATGCTATAAAATGAGGCCAAAAGACAAAGTACTTGTCATGTCTGTGTTAATAGGAAAAAAAAAAAAAAAAGGAATGTAAGTCAGTGGCTTTCTAATTTGTCTTCTTTCATTAAAAAAAAAATTACAAATTCTAACATTTGTAACTGTATTATTTCTTACATTTTTCTTAAATGGTGGTAGTTATCTGTTAAACACAAGTGGTTTACTACCTTGAAAAAAAAAAAACTAAAATGACAAATGTTAAAATGTTAATTTTCTATAAAATCATTATATGGATATTTGTGACTTTATGTTGCTTACTTTCCCTTTGTAAATCTTACAGTACATTTGATATTGGAGCAATGAAAGGTTAAGTCTTAAATGCTCAAACACATATTCCAAAAAGTAAGAAGAGAAATAATATTTCTGTCAATTACAACATTAAAAATGAATGTATATCAGTGAACTCTGGTAAATGCAAAAATAGCAGCTGGAAATTATCCACTTTTCTTGTATCCAGTTATTAAACCCAATTGCACAGTATAATCATCCTACAAGCTTACAAAAATACTGCTTCTTTGATACCATCACAAAACTATTAAAATATCTAGGGGTGAAGCTTGGAGGATAGTCATGTTTTAAAGCTACCCGTGTAATGCTAATGTGTGCTATTTGCCAAAAAAAAAAAAAAAAAAAAAAAAGTTGAGGTGAAGATGAATGGGTGGTGCATTTTTTCACCGTAGTGGGTACATTCTGGAAATAGAATGTATAGTGGCATAGAATACAATAGAATGTACATTATAGAATACAATAGAATTGTATTATATACTATATATAATATATATACAATATATACTATATATACACAATATATACAAGAGAATTGCATTATAGAATACAATAGAATGTATAGGTGGCATTATACATTCTGGAAATAGAACATATAATGCCATTTTTCCCTTGGCGCCAGCAGGGGCTCTATTTTGAAAATGGAGTCAATATGGCATGTCACAGTTTTTACCATATATATAAAATTTGTATTAAACTGTTACAAATAATCAAATTATTAACTTTGCAAAGTGTCCAGAATAAGAAATACACGTTTCTGTTTTTAAGGAAAACAGAAGACTCTAAAAAGACTCAAGAAATAAAAAATAAAACTTTTTATTAACATTTTACTGATATGTATAACAGATATCTGTGACAGAATTTATATAGCAACCCATTTTCTCACCTATAAATTACTCTAATAGACATCATTACATTGCAATTGCAACTTTCCAGCTCACATGTTGCATAGATTCCTTTCTGGAAAAAAATATTGGTCAGGCAGACAAGTTCAATTTTTTTATAACAAAATGATCCTAGTTTCACTGGAATATCTGTTTACAAGTTAATTTTCAATTACTTAAAAGTCAAAAGAGAATTGGATTATTTCCCATTAATTGTAAAACCATGTTATTTATTTAAACTTTACTGAAAAAATGTCCAATATTTTTCAAACAATTCTGTAGAATTGGGCAAATAACTATCACTGAGTTTTATGGTTCGTATTTTATAAATTACATATATGTTAATTTGTGAATAGCATATTAGGATGCTGTGGATTCACCAGGTTTTCATTTGAATTCATTTAGAATCTTCTTTGATAAGCTGTCCATTTTTTTTTCAATTATGTCTTAAATAGACAACCCTATGATTTAAGGTTTCCTTTTGACATTTAAATGAACTGATGTATTAATTTAGACATTTGACCTGTCTAAAGTTCTTTGCATAATAACACCTATAATTTAATCAATAAAAATAAATTATTAGAATTGAGGCAGGACCTTAAACATTTTCATAGTTTGACAAATGAACTGTAGAGGTGAATAATAATGCCTTTGTCTCTATCCTTATCAGCTTAATTGTAGCTCAAACCCTCTCTCTTTTTCTGTCTAACTCAGAAATGTATAGAATCTTTCCAAAGGTGGGATTAGAAGGTGCACAATTCAAACACATTGTATTTATTAGTATTTATTATGTGTCTACAGAAGACTTAACGGTAACTTTCCAAGAAAATATGATGAAACCTTTTTGTGTAAGTATCAATTGTAGGATCATTTGGAGATGATAGATAGATAGATAGATAGATAGATAGATAGATAGATAGATAGATAGACACAGATATATGCTTTTAATAATTATTTGTAATATAATTGAATTTTAAAATTTGTCTTTAAGCAATACTATGCCTTTAATAAATATATTATGATTTAGTTCAAATGAAGAACTAAAAATAAATCATTTTTATTTGTGTAAAGGTAACCAGGCTAATATGTTTCTCAGCAGGTCAATGTCCAAGTACAGCTATTAGATGGCATCCAGAAATAAATACTTGCATCTATAAGTATAAAGGTGACAGGTGTGTTGAATTGGTGGCTCGGATAGTATGAGTGACCTTGTTATAAGATAAAAAATGTTCTAAAGTAGTCTATAACTCTGAATCCCTCATCCAAGGAATTTTAAATGCAAGTATGAGTAACTCGTATTCATAGTTTGTGTTCATGCATATGTATTTTTTTCTTTTTCTTTTTTCTTTTTTTTTTGAGGTAGAGTCTTGCTCTGTCTCCTAGACTGAAGTGAAGTGATGAGATCTTGGCTCACTACAACCTCTGCCTCACGGGTTCAAGCAATTCTCCTGACTCAGCCTCCCGAGTAGCTGGGACTGCAGGAGTGTGCCACCACGCCTGGCTAATTTTTATATTTTTAGTAGAGCCAGGGTTTCACCATATTGGCCAGGCTGGTCTTGAACTCTGGACCTTGTGATCCACCTGCCTCGACCTCCCAAAGTGTTGGGATTACAGGCATGAGCCACCATTCCTGGCGATATTTTCGTTCTTACCAGTATAATGGAAATACTGCACAAAACTTGACTCCAGTCTTTTCATTTTATCTTTTGATAATGCACACAGACTACCAATGTTCTCTACCTTAGGTTTACTAATGAATATAGAAGGACTAAAGGAAAAAAGAAATGGATTGGCTTCTTTCCCTTTCTTTCTATGTCATTTTCAGCATAAGATGTTCTGTTACTGAAACACCAGGGTTTCAGGCTAGGTCCAAAAAAGCCAGTGACTGAGATGATGAGCATTATCAAGGAAGAAGACTTTAATCGGATGCTGCAGCTGAGGAGATGGGAGCTCAGTCTCAAATCCATCTCCCTGACCAACTAAAACAGGGGTTTATATAATAGGGAAGAAATGAAACAATGTGTAAGTAAATGGGAATCATGATGAATGATGTGTCCAGCAGCTCTTTGTCTGGATGTTATGACCTGGTGAGATTCAGTTCTTTCATATTGTGGGGAGGCCTAAAGGCTGTTTCCTGAGGAAGGAACTCAGATGAAACACACAAGTTCCAAGCTTTCAAACCAGAGGGGTGTATTTCTATGTTTATACAAAAAAACTGTCTATGGGACTATTGAATTGGTTTTAGTTGGATTATACAGGAAAGTAACCTGAGTAAGGAAAGGTATGATTGAATCACTTGATCATTTGCGTTTCTTCGAATGCCGTTGCTTTCTGTTTATATTCAAAGCTAGTTGTGCTTTTAATATGAAATACTGCCTGCTAGGTGTGTTGGGACAGTTAGTGCCTCTACTTATTTAGTTGAAGGAATCCACATTTATCTGTACTCACTTTGAGCCTTGTTGAACTCCCATAAATCATAAGTCCATTGGAATTCTGTGTTCCTAAGCATGACAAATGCTATATGTAAGTTGGTGACAAGAAACAACCAGAGGATATACATGCAGTATATACACATATTACACAACATTATATAACATACACACATATGCCATTATATGCATATATTACATAGTATGGTACATAATATATATACCATACATCAGACTTCACATTAAAAAATAACTTCAAAGAGACAATTAACAAGGATATTAAGACAGTGACATCATTACATTAAATAAAACACAGGGTTCTTTTGAGCACTGGACCCTGAGCACTGAATATATCACATGCTGTAAGACTGGACCTGGTTCCAGATGATAAGATTACTATAGAAAGGTCCAGTTGTAGATAAAACAAAGCAATGGTGTACAAGTCAAAGAAAACATTTCATTTAGAGAGTACAGAAGGATGGTTTTCCTAGAATAAAATTTCCAAAAGACCTAATTATTGTATTTAGGAGTGACAGGAGAGTTGGAAAAAAAAAAGTAGACATAAGTTTGTAAGAAGCAGATACAAAAAATAAAGGGTCTTAATATTTGATAATTAACAAATGATGAGAGGCTACAAGAAGCGGGTCTAGTATTTCAAAATGAAAACCAGATACCAAGTTCATGAACACTCACCGAGCAATGCAGCTTTGTAAGGGAAGTGTCTGGGAAGGCAGACATTGAGTGGAGTCTTTACAGTCTGGGGAGATGCTTCATTTGTGTGGAATTCTACAGTAGAGGATTCTGAACTCCTATTTCAGCATTCTGATCATTATGTGACTCTTATTTGAGACATTACAAAGAAGATAACTAGATCTAGACTTGGTAGAGTCCGCAGCAGAGGTCAATTCAAGTCTCATGAAGAAGTTCTTAAAAGAATACTTCAAAGATTAGCTTGTCTCAGGAAATATCCAGGATCACCAACTTTCTCTAAATGATGGTGTAATAGACACTTGGCGTTTTACCCTTTGAAAGCATTTTATCTACTTTGTAAGGCTTTGAAAAAGCTGAAAATTACTAAACTTTGTTCAACATTAAAGAACAATTCTGACAGTCTTAGTATGAGAAAGAATGTTAGCATTTTCTAAGTTATCAGCGATATCCACAATATATTAGGTAAAAAGAAAGAAAATAAGAATATCAGAATCTCCATGATTTCCCTGAATAAACAAGTATCAACTTGCATTCTCGTACATTTAGAAAACCATCAACTATCTGTAAAGTTTATAGAGAGAGCTACAATTTTATTCACTGCTACGATACTATTGGGATAAATTTTAATAAGTTTGCTTGGTTTAACATTTTCTACCACTAGTTAAAAAGTTCTCAGTTCTCCCAGGTATTTGACAAAGTACAGTTCAAAGGAAAATTCCAAATTGTTTATATTTCCTCTTCTCTTCAATCTAAAAATAAACCTAGTGTGCGCCTCCTATAGAAAGGGATAATACCTGTTTTATTAATATATCATTTGGTTGTTTTGAATATAGTGAGTACCTATATATTTATTCAGTACAGATTTATAATTTCTTAACCATAGTGTTGAAATAGGAAAGGTTCCCTTGTCTCCTTCGCAGGGCATGTGTCACAGGAAGTGACTCGCTTCTTCAGTGCCGCAGGCTGTGGGGCTCCAACCGCACAACAGTGTCTAGGGGTGAATGTTTAGAGCTCCTCAAGTCCCAGTGGGCACGTGCTACACGGTGCACTTTTAGTTTTGCTATCTATAGGCTTGTGTTAACCAGCTCAATTAGACCCTCTACCTTGTCGCAAGGACAGAGGGCTTTCTGTATCCCGGGTTCTTGCTTGGTGCACTGGAAGAATCCCATAACGCCTGGGCTTGGAGAATGAGTGCAAGGTTTCATTGAGTGGAAGTCGCTCTCAGCAGATGGCGGAGCCAGAAAGGAGACGGTTTCCCCCTGGAGTCGGGCCGCTTCGCAGCCGGGCTCTCCTCTGACTGCCCTGGCCAAACTCCACGTTCTGCCGGTGAGTGGCTTGAGGGCATGCCAGTGCCTGTCGGTGAGTTCCTATAGACGTCCAGCAGCCTGTGTGTTCCTCCGCTGATGTGCTTCTCTCTATGTGAAGCTGCCTCTGTGTGTTTTGTTTGTTTGTTTGTTTGAGACGGAGTCTGGCTCAGCTGCCCAGGCTGGAGTGCAGTGGGGTGATCTTGGCTCAGTGCAACCACCATCTCCCGGGTTCAAGGGATTCTCCCGTCTCAGCCTCCCTAGTAGCTGGGATTACAGGCATGTACCACCACACCCAACTAATTTTTGTATTTTAGTAGAGATGGGGTTTCACCATGTTGGCCAGGCTGGTCTCGAACTCCTGACCTCAGATGATCCATCCACTTAGTCCTCCCAAAGTGCTAGTATTACAGACGTCAGCCACCCTACCCGGCTTGCCTCTATGCCTTCTTTAGCGGATCAGCTCCTCTTGACGTCCAGCCACAGTGACATCTGCCTACTAGGGTCTCTGGGGGTTTTACAGGCACAGGATGGGGCATGGCAGGCGAGGGTAGTCTTGGGAAATGCAACATTTGGGCATGAAGACAGGAGCACCTGTCGTCACCTAAGTTCCTAGGAACAAGCCCTGCGGTGGAGCCCTAGCCAGGGACCACCCCTCCTCTATCCAGCATTTCTCCCCTGCTCTGTATCATTTAAAGGGACCCTGACCTTCCCCTCCCAGCAATTCCCTTCCATATCGATGTCATAGTTAAAGCAAATTGTATTTGTTCTTTAGGCATTTTCATATAATTTTTTATAATTTGTGTTCAGTGTTATTCTAAGAAAAAAACTTGCTTCTATTTGATTAGTGTATTTTGTTTTGTTTGACGTTAAAAGAGTTATGCATTATAGAAGAGAAGCCATTGGAAAACTAGATACGTGAGAATGTGTGGAGCTCTAAATACATTGTTCAAAACATAGAATATACAGCTTTTAGAGAAAAAGCAATGTGTGACTGTTAAAAGAAATAACAGGGAAATAATGGGATAAATAAAAATATATAAATATAAACATACATATGAATCAACTGTGTCATTTCTATCAAATAAGTTCTATATATGTTTAAGACAAACTAAATAGAAAAATAGACAAGAAAGGGAGAAGAATAAAATGGAAAATAACTAAAAAATGAGAATTAAAATTAAAAATATGACACAACGTAAAGGCGGAAATGTAAAAAGGAGTGAATCCGAAGTAAAAGATCAGGGACATATGTTGCAAACCTTTGAAATGCTAGCAAGTAATTTAGTAAAATATGAGGAAGCTATTATATATGCATTTTATCAGTTCCAAAAGGAAAACAAGAAAAAGAAGTAAAAAGAAAAGGAAAAGAAGGAAAAAGAAGTACTTACCTAACAGTATATGGTAGAAAGTGGGGCTAAGAAAAATAATAAGTACGCTAAAAACAGAAGGAGATCACCAACTGACCTCAATTTTGTAGGCATGAACACCTAGTTTTGAAGATAGTGTGAAATACTACTACTACTTCTACTACCATTAGCAGCTATCTTAGTTAGAATGCTGTAAGAAAGGCAATATTTATTTAAATTTAATATAAGCAATAAACCTTTTGTTTTTTCTTCTCCACAGGAGTTTAGGAGGGTTTAATGAGACTACTTCCACGGTTCAGTGAGGTTGTCCAGGACCCAGGCACTTTCCAGGTGTAGGCTCTGCCACAGTGTTCTTCCAATGATGGTAAGAGGACTCCAGGCCATCAGGTTCTCAGACAGCCATGCCCAAAGGCAGGAAAATACGATAAATATTTTGTTTATGATATTCTTCCTCTTTCTGTTAGGAATAGCAATAGTTCTTAAAACTCCAAGCAGCATTTCTTTATATTCCAAAGGCCAAACTAGTTCATATTCACAACCCTAAGTGAATCTAGGGCAAAAATGGGATGAAACTCCACAGGCAGCCATGACCAATTCTGATTCATCCCCTTGAGGTTTTATTAGTAAGGGGGGTAGGTAGAGTGAAGTGGAAATGACTTTGTGTTCCAGTAGTAAATACTGATGGAGATTTTTTCATTTATCAGGTACACTATACACATTTAAGTTTCTTCCAAACTTGGTATGTAGTTTATGCAGTTATTATCCCTATTTCACATGTGAACAAAAATAAAAAGGCTGCAAGATCAAGTAACTAACTTAAGAAAACAGCAAAATGATGCTGGCTATGTATAAAATTTTCTTTATATCTCTAGTTTACAATTAGAATACAAAACATATGAAGCATAAAAGTATGTATCATAATGAAATATGAATATTTTGCATAAAGCATTATTATATCATGAATTAAGCATTTAAACACTATTAGAAATATATACCCTTATAAATTATGACATAAGAAAAGTTTAACTCATTTTATGGATATCTGCTAGCACTAGTATTCCCCCAAGGGATTCATTGTCTATGGGAAATTGGATATTAAGATGTAAGTGTCATTTGTGTGTATATGTGTGCTTACATATTGATTTTAAAGATAGAGAAAAATATTCTTGCTAGAATAAGGAAAAAATGAAAAATTCTAATATTTATATTTAAAAATTTAAAAGTGTATGTATTAAGAGTTGACACAGACATCAAAGAGAGGTAATAGGTTTAAAGTTCACCCTTGGGATAAATAAAAGATAAACTTTCATATTGGGACAGAGAATGCAAAGAAGTAATTAAGAATTTATTTTTGGTTACCTCTATTCCACTAAGGTATAAACTCCGCTGACCTAAAGGCCTGTAATCACAACCTTGTTCTGTAGGGAATGTAACAGGAAAAGGCATATAATATGTTTATTTCCTCCTAATTAATCCAAACTAGCCAACAATTACTTAAGGTAAATATAGAGTTTTCCTATGCATTTCAAAGCAGAAGCATTCATTTCTCAAAAGCAAAGGTTCTTTCTCACATATTTTTACCTAGATATTCCAGATGAAGGAGGGCCTTATTGGTAAGTCTCATTTCCCAAGGAATCAAGATGTCTGGAATCCAGGATACCAGAAGAGAGAACAGTTTTGCAAAAAAGGAAAGGTCCTCATCAATGAAGATCCAAAGAAAGAAGGCCCATGTGTGGGATGTAGATGTTTTAAGTAGGTAGGTGTTATAAAAAAGAGCTAGGATGGCCTTTGTGTGTTGATCTCAAAGTTGTTTATTTCTTCACAGCAAGCTCAGACCTGTTAGCTCAAAAGCCTGCTCATGCCAAACTCAGATTTTTATACATCCAATTGTTTTAGCATTGCTAAAATAAGCATATTTTTAGCTATCTAGAGCCTGCCTGCTTTGCATAACCCACAAATTTGTGCCCAACATCTGCTAACCATAGATAATGTAAAACCCAGGGTTATAAAGATATAAGCTACTGCATCACATTGGAGCTCTCTCACCCAAAGACTTCCCATCATGCTGCTAAAAAGCATTATGTAGACACATAACCTTCCTCTCCAATCCCCTTCTCCTCCAGGACTCCCTCTGTGCCCCTTCCATTCTGGATGGCGGCCCCCATGTTGCCATAGTATCTAGAGTTTCATGCTCTGAGGGACTCTCCTCACATGCAAGCTTTTCAAACAGTCCCCCAAATCAAGCTTGTGTGATCTACTGCAACTTCTTGTTTACATCTTTCTTTCTCACTCATCTCCCAAATCCCTTGAAGTCCCAACAGTAGGACAACAACTGAATATGTGTTCTGGCTATACTTGTCTCTGCTGTTTCACAAAGCTAATATACTTACAGAAAGAAGTAAAAAATCTTAAGAAGAGTCAGAAAAGATTTAGAATAACTTGACTGTGGAGAATGTGATGGGGGCCTAATTATATGTGTTTTCAGGCTGATCAAGTGAAAATGAAAACGATGAATTTATTGTAGTTCACTCCACATCATTTTTGTTTATTTCTGATTTTTTAATTGCATTGTTCAGCATTCGTGTGGCAAATAAAAGATGGAAGTTTAGGTTGATACAATGTTTGACATTTTTATAAATGGTGAAATGAATAGCAGAAGGAGTCAAGAGGTTAAAAGTGTAGGTACAACTCTATATTGTGGGTCTATATCTCAGCTATAGAAAAGTAAATGATGGTAAAAAATAGATTACGATAAATTTTAAAAATATATTAGAGCAGGTCTGTCCAATAGAACTTTCTGTAAAGACGGGAATGTTCTATAATATTGGTGTTTAATATAATGTTTACTAGCTGCTTGTGACTACTGAACACTTGAAATGTGGCTAGAGTGTCTGAAAAACAAAATCTAATTGTATTTTTATTTTTTAATTTTATTTATTATTTGTTCTTTAGTGATGAGTTCTCACTGTGCTGCCCAGGTTGGTCTCGATCTCTTCGTCTTGGGCTCAAGCAATCCTCCTGCTCTGTCTCATGAGTAGGTGGGACTACAGGTGCACACCATCATGCCCAGCTAATTGTATTTAATTTTAATTACTTATAATTAAAGTTTAAATAGCATCATGCAGGTAGTGGCTACCACATACAACAGCACAGTTCTAGAGATTGAATAAATCAATACACCTAGCACTTGTGGACAGATTTGAGTTTAATGTTTTAAAAGGCTGAGCTCATTTATAGTACGTTAATATAGGAAATATAAAGATCATTTGACAAAGCTGAATTGATTTTTCTTAAATTGTTTTAATAGGCTTATGAGGATGTACTATAATAAAAGCCTACTTACGCTCATACCTGGAGGGATTAGGCAAGGTTTTCGCAGCGACAGGCCTATTTGAGCTGTGTTTTCTCCTCTGCTTTGGAAGGCAGTAAGTCAATTCTAATATAGGTGTTGATCTGTTGACAAGCAATGAGTTACCATTTAACATGGAAATTTGTTTATATCTGTAGGATACAGTAAACTATGAGGAACCAGTAAGTCGTGCCAGAAATTTATCCTCGTGTTTGATGAAAAAACAAGCAAACAAACAAACTCTGAAGGAAAGGAGAGGAAAAGAAGAAGCGAGGAATAAACCAAGGGAAAATTGAGGCGTATGTTCTTAATAGAAGATGTGATGGGATATGGATTGGCTCTGTGTCCTCCCCCAAATGTCATTTTGAATGGTAATCCCCATAATCCCCACTTGCCAAGGGAGGGAGCTGGTGGGAGGTGATTGGATCATGGGGGCAGTTTCATGAGATAGTGAGTTCTCACGAGATCTGATGGTTTTATAAGCATCTGGCATTTGCCCTGCGTCTCTCACCTGCCGCCATTTAAGACGCGCCTTTGTTTCTCCTTTGCCTTCTGTTCTGACTGTAAGTTTCCTAAAGCCTCCCAACTATTCATAACTGTGAGTCAATTAAACCTGCTTCCTTTATAAAGTACCCCGTATTGGGTATTTCTTTACAGTGGTGTGTAAAGGGACTAATACACTGTGCAATTCCATATCTTGTTTATTGTCTTTTATAAACTCGATTTTTTCCCAAGTGATTTCTGGTTTGTAACCTTGGGTTTTTCAAGCTGATAGTTCCAATTTCTTTTAAAAGATCCAGTTTGTTGATCTGTTATCCATTTGGTCTAAAAATTATTATATTAAACTCCACCTTAATTGGCTCTTTCAAACTGTTTTAGAGGCTACATTCACTGTGAAAAGAAGAACGACAAAATATGGCAACCAGATTCTCAATGAATATTTGATGAGTTTTGATGTATGAAGATTTTGATAGTCTGCAGTATGTGTATTTATTGTACTCAAATGAAATCTGGAAAACTCTCTGATTTACAAATTCCAAAGTTGCCTTTCTTCCTACAATCTCACCTAGACTTACATGCTTATAATATAAGCCCATTTTCTTTTGTGCATTTTAATGCAGAGGTAAGAGATGATCACATGCAATCACCTTATGCTTTGCTTTCTTTTCTATATAGCACAGAGAAAATGCAATTTTTAAATTCCCATGTTATCTCTATAGTGTCTTTTAAAAAGTGGTTATTTTTGAAAGCAGCAAGATAATTTTTTGTTTCAACATATGGTACTTAGTTGTTTCTCAGCTGAGGAGGAAGAAAAAAAGTATTTTATTCAGGCAAATCATTTATATGACTTGCAAATTATCTAAAGTTGCTGACTACTGACATTATAGTTTTCTAAACTATGCCACCCTATTTGGAAGTTTTGATATTCTATTATGCCTGGACTTTTAATTGTTTTTATTTAGTCAATTTATCAGAATAGCATTTAAGTAGTGTTGATGTTCATTTTCATCCTTGTAAAGGAAAAATTTTACAACAGGCAGCCCATTTCAGTGGCACTAACAAAATATGTACCTATATTTCTATTTATATGTATAAGTATATTAATGTATCCAAGGTCAGCAAGAATTTTTATATGAAATTAAAGAGGTTATGTGCTCTGTTTATTTCCTAATGATTTCAGCATATCATGGACGCATTCTCACTTACCGGTATTATTGTCCAAGAATCACAGACAGGATCCTATAAATGCACGAGGGTTCTTTAGTTGTAACTAATTCGCATTCTCATGCATAGAAGAATATTTAGTTTAGTTCGGCATACTAATTATAACATTTCCGTAGGGTAGAAAAATAGAGCAGAGTCAAAACTACTTGTAAGTAGAACATTTTAAACAAAGATATAAATATCACCTACTTAAGCACCTTATTATGCCCTAAATTAGACTGGAGATCAGACATCCAAGGTATTAATACTCTAAACTTTTTTCCTAAGGTGTAAAAGGGAAGCTAGTGTCATAGCCAGAACCAGTACTAATATCTTGGATGCCTGATCACCAGCCAATTGTAATTTCTGTGTGTATGTGTTTACATCATTGAATGAGGACATTCTATTTGTAGTTAAGCCTTTGTCTTACTGCTTTTTTTCAAATAAAAAAATACAATAGGTTACATAGTATATTAATAGGCATTCAGGAAAGAATGCATCAACTAATTTTAAAAAATGAGGGTCAACATCAATTGTTTATATTCCTTTAAAATTAAAGCAAAAAAAGCACAGAAGCAGAGAGAAAATTAAGGTTAAAATAAATATTCATGGGGGAAACTTCCAAACCCCAGAAAGGGGGTACTTCATACCAATGTCCCTAACCCACTCATGCCTCCTCTTTGATATCTGATAATCCTTAAGAATAATGTTTAAAAATGCAACATCTGGACTCAATTTTGCCTGGGTTCAAATTGCAGCTCTGCCATTTAGTATCTGTATAAACTTAACCGAAATTACTTGTGCCTCAGTTTATTTTATGTTAAATGGGTGAGACATTATATGAGGACAGCTCCCTGAAAATACAATTAATGTTTGTAATTGTTGTTGTTATTATTTGTTTTTACTTTGATTTTGACTTCTCTGATATAGTGGCATCTTTAAGCATAGATGAATACTTCCTGGTCAAAACAACTCAGCCAGGTACCCTGAACATTAGCAACTTACTGAGGGCACAGAGAGTTTCCTCCTAATGATTTCACTAGTTTCATAAAATACTTTTATAAATTCTACTTTATAATAAAAAATCAAAGACAGATAGTTATTAAAAGACAATTACTCTAAATACACGTATTAAAATATAAAGTCATATATTGTTCACTGATACGATTCTTTTTTTTTAAGTGCCACCGGGAAGCCAGTTGTCAGAACTATAGAAAAAATATTTTATGTTTCTTTATGCTTACGGCTTTCTGAACATCTTTAAGCATAGAGAAAATAAAATATTTTTATAATACCACAACTGGATTTAACCTTTAAAAATAAGGCAACAGAAAAGATGAATTGAATTAGTGGACAATATATGACCAGAACAGATACTTGGACTTCCTGAGATTTGCTGGCTTGGAAAATAATTTGTCACTCAACTAGAACTGATTCATTCTGAAGTCTATGGACGTTTGGACTTGGTTTGAAAAGAAGTACAGGCAGTAATTTTTAAATGGCTTGAAATAAAGTTGTTGAAAAACCTGAAACGTATCCCGAAAATGTGGTTCACTAAACAATAAAAAACAATTATTGAACAGTTAGTTCTTTAGAGAATAAATTTTATGAAAAAAATCTGATCTGAAATATTAATATAATTATTTTCCACAGAGAGTATGACTGAAAGCTAAAATAATTGCTTTTTTCATGAATTTGCACATTATAATACATATGATAAAACTACAGCTTATAAATGAGTAAGCACTAAAAACATATAAAACAAAAACAGAAACAAAACTGCATTTAAGCCAATTGGAACAGAGCTTCCTAAGATAAATTTACAGAAATAGCAGTAGGCTACAACATTCTTATTTAGAGATGGAGAGATTAAAATTTCATACATTTATTATTACAGGAATTATATTTCTGTTCATTATTTGGTTTTTGCAAACAAATAAATTATACTTGTGTTTGTTTAATGAAGTTTATTCAAAAAATAACTTCTATAGAGATTCATAAATGATATTCATAAGTGGAATTCATGAGAGCAGCATTAAATATCCTGCAATTTGAGTGCAGGATATTTTCTCAAAATAATTCTGGCATATTCCTTTTGTAGTATTCAATTTCTCTATGATAATGTACAAAAAGACTTATGTAAAGTGGAAATTTAAGAAAGACTTAACTAATAGCTTGGGGGAAGTCCGTTTATTTTAGTACTTTTGTCTGTAAAACTGAAATGGGCAAAAAAAAAAAATGGAAACACTAAATTTCATTATTAAAAAGTAAAACTTTCTCTACAGCACTGCTGTTTATTAATGCTTTATCTAGTACAACTGTAGGGAAAAATATAAATGGTTCCTTTTTCATTTAAGTTTCACCTTTATATCTTGTTGCTAAATGTGTAAGCATTTTGAGTCTCTGAAACAAATAGCAGCAATCTACATATTTGCTTTAATGGCATTAATAGTTAATGAAGACTTCTGTACATGCACCGTTAAAATCATATTCTTAGTTTTCTCTATTACTGGCCTCAAAAAGGGCTTAAATATTCTCAGGGAAATAAAAAAGTTCTAGTGTTAAGATAATAGTTATTTGTCCAGGTGAATTATTATTGACATTCAGGCAATTTTATCATAGAGTGGTTTCTGACTTGAACTTCAATAGAATTATTATTACCTTTCCTCTTATGTGCACATTACTAATTCTATTAACTATAAGAGAAAAGAAATGCTTCACTTCAATACTTGGAGACTTAATCCTTGCATTTGATTGAACTCTCCATGTGGAAAAAGTGAACCTGAGCGTGCAACTTAAGTTTTGTGCAGTTCGAGTAAATGAAAAAGCCCTAGGCCTGACACTAATCTTTTGAATTTATAGATTTCTTATTTGACAGCACAAACTGCTTGGCTAACTTTGCCGTAGTTTTAAAATGAGCTACTACCTAAATTCTAGCAGGAGAGTCTGACCTGTGAGAGTATTTTACTGCTGAAACAAGCAATAGCTTAAATCTAAATTTTGTATTAAAATTAAAATTAATAAAAATAAATTATTTGGTCACTACTTATATTATGCCCTCATGGTTCTCCTTATTTCTATCATAACACTTTCAATAATTTCTTCAGTGTTTATGTCTTTGAAGAATGGATAAAACCTGATTTATTTGTGATTCTTCAGAACCTTGGATAGTGCTTGCTCATAGAAATAGTAATTTATTTGTTGAATCAATGATTGCAATTATGTGCTTAGGTACCTGGGGCAATTGATAATAAAAGAACAGGCAGCATGACCAGAGGTGGCTATTTTTCAAACATTTATGTGATTATATATCTTAATACTTTTATTATACTTTTTTTTCTATTAGTTCAATGGAGCCACAGAAATGATCTAATATTTCCACCAGGTCACATTATAAATTTAATAACAGATTTAGGCATATGTGTATGGAATAATATTCTAGATTTCAAACCAAGAAACATCTAAAAACACAAATATTTCCAGCTTTCGTATTCAAAGGGCAATATAGTGAATGTACTCATCATGTAGCATGTTAAGTTTGGCCAGACTCATACCTTTGCTTAAATTGGTGTTCATAGGTTCACTACAAAACTAGAAACCAAGTAATACAAACATTATACTACATAAGAACTACATAGATCCTCGAATTCTCCTTTTTCCCACAAAGTGAAAAAGCAGGACAGATCAAAAGAGCCAAGACTCTGAGGTTTAAACCGTTATGCCAGAAGAAAACATATTAGCAATCAGCCCATGAAGAAAACATATCAGCAATCAGGGCATGAAGAAAACATGTTTGCAACCTGGGGTCTTTCTAATGCTAAAGTTACTTGCAGACTTTTATTTTTGATTTCTTACTATATGAACAGTCCTGAAAATGGCTTATTCATGGCCTTAAATCAACTGGATAATCCTTGAGACATCTACCTCTTGAACTGAAGTATACCAACTGCCTGTCCCTTTCTTTTTGTTCTGTGCTGTGCATGTATGTGCTACAACTAATCTGTAGAGTAAGGGTGAGTTTTCCCTGGAAAATTGATTTTTCATTTAATTTCCTTTCATGGCAAGATTAGATTGCAAGGCTCAGCGGCCCTTTATGATTTCTTTTACTTTTAAGAAATTCACTTGAGTGCTACTTTATCATTAGATGAGATATAATCCTTGATGAAAAATTTTGAATTGTTCTTCACACCTGTTTTCTTGAGAAAATAGTAATTTTTTTCTTGAGAAAATAGTAATTTTTTGAGGCAGAGAAGCAGTTAAGAGATATAATTTTGACTTTTTCCAGCTTCAATTCAAATCAAGTAAAAATTTGCATACTCATATTTATACATAAAGCAAAATACACAGAAATATATTATCTTGATATAAATAAAATTAAGGCTTGCTTTAAGCAACTTGGATTGCCTGTAGATTACCTATATTTTCTACCTTTTTAAAACATCTCTCTTCACCTGCACGACCTCCCCTACTGAAGAATACAAGTGAGTTATATTATCATTTGGGGTCACCCTTCTTTAATCAAACTACACTGGACTCACTCTTATTCCTACTGTTATGATCTCTGATTTCACATGGCCCAAAGCATGTGTTACTGAGTACGCATTTCTCTAATTCCCTTACAGCCAGTTTCACACACACACACACACACACACACACACACACACACAACCCAGAAACAAAATAAAAACAAAAACCTTCTGATATTGTGTTTTATCCTTTTTTAGCCAGGGCTATTGGCTGTCCCTCTAATAAGGAAGACAAAAAGGAAGACCTTTTAAGAAGGAGGGTTATGGGTTATTTCCTTGCTAGATTAATAGTAATGGTGAAGTAACTTAACAGGCATGCTCAGTAAGTATTTATAGATAGGAAACTAGGTATCAGGAAGACTCTAATTAGAGATATAGATTTGCAAGCCATTTACATTGAGATTGAAGCCATGATTATTCTCAACAAACAGCATCTTGTAATTGCTACAGCCTAATGTATACATATCCAATCCTGAGGAAGGATGGATTCTATTAAGTTGGAAAAATGGTACATAAAAATGCAATCAGAGAACGAAAGACAGATTTTTTTTTTAAATTTATTTATTATTATTATACTTTAAGTTGTAGGGTACATGTGCATAACGTGCAGGTTTGTTACATATGTATACTTGTGCCATGTTGGTGTGTTGCACCCATCAACTTGTCATTTACATCAGGTATAACTCCCAATGCAATCCCTCCCCCCTCCCCCCTCCCCATGATAGGCCCCGGACAGATAGATTAAATCAATTTCAAGCATATGAAGTCTGAAATAAAGTAATTTTAAGTATGTATTTATGTCATACTTGTAAAAATCTAGAGTTTAATCTAGGTTTAAATGATGTAATTATTTGTTCCCCCAATTCTACATTAAAATTAATGGTGAATTGGAAATAAGTTTGAATTTATATATGAAACAATAAATATATTTTCTTCTGCTCCTAATTTTGCCACACAAAACACATATTTTTACTTTGTTCATTCACATAGCAACTGGATAATTACCTAATATACATTTTTTAGCAAATTACAGTCATCCCTCAGTATCCCCTGGGGATTGCTTCCAGGACCTCCAGCTATCAAAATTTGCAGATATTCAAGTTCCTGACATGAATGATGTAGTGTTTGTGTGTAACTTATGCACATTCTCCAATATATACTAATCATCCCTAGATTACTTATAATACCACACACAATGTAAATGCTATGTAAATATTTGTTATATTGTGTTGTTTAGGACATAGTGACAAGAAAATCTATACATGTTCTGTACAGATGCAGTATACTTAAATATTATTGGTCTGTGGTTGATTGAATCCATGGATGTGGAACCCATGAATAATTAGGGCAATATTTACATATCTTGGCTTATTTTCTCATCTGTAGAAAGTAAAAATGTTCATATACCAATTGTGGTGATTGCGTGACATGCCGAGTGATAGCAGATAGCAACCATTATATCTCCTGCCAAATACTAATTTATTCATTTCCTTTATTTAATTTTGGTATAATTTACATTCATTGTTTAAATAACTTATTGTTTTCTATCGTTGAGCCAAATATGTTACTCCGTGTTTTTCCACCTTCTATTTGTTCGTCAACCAAATATAAAATTTTCAGGTGGTGCTGAGTGCCCACAGCCATTGCCAGAAGCATAGAGGCAATTGATTTGATAGTTGTTGTTTTTGGATCACCGTGAGTCTGGCACTTCTAAGGATCTTCTGTAGCCAACTCAGCTTGGCTCATGGGGCAATATCAACTCCCAGGCCAATATGAGAGACCTGCTGAGTAAAATAAATTACTTGAAGTGGTACAAAAGCAAGATTTTATTTTATTCTTATTTTTCAGTCCCCAAATGTGTTGATCTTCTTCCACCAAAAACATCCTCTATCTAGAGACCACAGGTGGCAGAAGGATCTTTAAAGGATCCAGTGAGAGAATAAACAACCACCTATTTATTAATATTAGAATGTAATATCATTCTAATATTGAATGTAATATCATTCTAATATTGAATGTAATATCAAATAAAGAGAATATCAAATAAATATCAAATATCACATAAAAATATTTTTTAAGATTAAACAATGACATCATATTTTAAGCTTAATGATATCTGCTCTAATTTAATTCACGTTCCATCTCTGTCAGTCTAGGTAGAAATATTCATAAGCTCCCTGAGATTTTTTCCTAAAGTTAACTTCAATAATATGTTTTAGAATGATAAATATTTAAGAAATTACTTCTCCTTATTACTAGTTGGAGTATCACCATTGCTTTTGATAAAAATTATTATTTTTTTATTCTGAAAATGAGTGAAGAATATGTATTTGAAGCTGTGTTTCTTTAAAAGTTTGCTAGGTTTTAACATGCTTGTTGGTTCCTGTTCTGATATGTTAGTGGAATTAGAAAAGTCAAAGTTCTGAAAGGGCCAAAAATCCTCTCTTTCATTGTTAAGGGTTTTACGGTTTACTGAATACTATGCAGAGTTACCTCTTTTCCTAAAAGATTGAGTTATTTCAAAACACTTAATTGTGTGCAACTTAATTCCTGAGACAGATTTATGTTTAGAACACAGGCTCATTCAAATACTGTTGAGCAAATTAATGTATTATTTTTAATTTATACAAGATTTTTTCTTAAATTATATCAATTTTGCTAATTGAAAAATTTTGCCAGTTTTTTACAGTGAGCAAATGATTATAACAATTGCCTATGTAACTGCTATTAGAGTAAAAAAGATCAACATTTAGAAGCAGAAATTCTCCTCCACAATAGTTCTGTGTCTTTGTAAGAGCCAGCTGTCCTCAACCACAATTGTTTTCATCTGTGTAGTTGCAATGATGATACGTCCTCTATCACTCATCAAGATTATTATGGTTATAATCCTTGATGGGATTTTGAGCTCTTGGATTGAATGTTAACACAAAGATAATGTAGTTCTGTTTCAAAACTATTGTAAAACCCCCTTTATACTTCTTTAGCAGTTCATTTTATAGCACTATTTATTTTTATATATTTGTTAATTTATTTACCTCTTACTCATTGTTACCAACCTCTTTGGGAACCGCTCCAGACATCTATATACAACTCTTAAATGCTTTGATAAAGATATAGACATAATGCTAATCTAAAATACATGGAAAAGTTAGACTCTTCTATATGGGAAAAAGATTATCTCAGAACAGTTCTTAATATTGCCATCTTTATATTTTAATATCATAATATCATAACCAAAAAACCTCATACCTTTTAACAGCATGGTGTTAAGGTTTGTATCCTTTTGCTCTTCTGGTATAGTGATAGTTGTACATTTACATTAGTTATGGGGACAACACTAAAATGTTTTTTTTTTTTAATTGGGCTTATGATTGTACAATTTTGGAAAGGCATTTTTTTTATGAGAAGGTTTACACATTACATCATATACTCTTGGAGTAGAATTATAAGTATCAATGAAAGTCATTGTAGTGATGACCAGCTTGGGAAATTACAAATAGGCACAATTGCAAGAATAGCCTATGTGCTATGTAATGGTTCGAGTTGATAGATTGTGATGTCATTTCATTAATTGGAACTTGGAGAGGTTCACTTCTGGTAGGAATAAAACAAGTTTGAACTTAAATATATGGAGGATGAGGGATATTTATGGCATCAGAAAGGTGGTGTCAATCAGACTGAAAAGTGCTGGAAGCGTGGAGTTCATAGTTGTGGCCTGAACATTAGTATCATCTGCAATTGAGGGAGAGGGAGGGGCACTTGAATCTAGATTTGTGGATTATGTCTCTCTGAAAAAGGGTAGCAAGCAGAACAGAAAAAGACTGAGATCAAACTTTTAGAAATCTCTAACACATAAAAGACAGACATGAGAGAGTCAGCTAAGGTGACAGAAAGTAATAACAAGAGGTTAAGCAAAAATCAAGAGTGTATTCTGTTACAGTAGTTTTTAAAAAATGATTCAGGAAGGAGAGTGATCAACAAAGAGAAACACATTTTAGACATTAAATACAAGTGGATAAATGTCTTGTTACAAATGCAAACAAACATATACATTCAATTGAGAGTGTAGGATAATCCCTGTGTTCATGGCACTGTGCTAGGTGATTGGGATTTGAAAGCTATATTTTAAATGTGTGAGTAGGGGGCGCCTCTAGAATGGATGAGTAGGGAGCTTGTAAATACTCTCTCCAAAAAGTAAAAACATAGACAAAATTGTCAAAAACAATTACATTAGCATTCTGGTCATTGACCAAAGGCATACAAAAACTGAGAAATGTTTACTCAAGATGAAGTGCTGAACAGTGGGAGTCTGTAGTGTTTTAGCCTGGTGTGGCAACCATCTTCCCCATTGTATCTTCAGTTCATGGAGAAAGTGCAGACCACAGGAACTTGCATCCTTATTGACAAAAAGACCTGATTTGATTTGATATGAGACCATGGAAAAGTCCACACAAGGAAAGACAGTTGAAACCATAAGGAAACAATTCCAGAAGAATAGTAAACATTCTGAGAGGGCCAACATCACATTTAGACTTTGCCATGATAGTTTGGGGCACAGACCATCAGAAGAGTCAAAAAGTTAACAGGAAGTTCTGGGTAACCAGACTGGTATAAAGAGCCCTGATAAGATTTTATATAACCCTGGTAGTATAGAATTCTGTGTACCTGTGCAAGGTTCTTTGCACAATCAGGAAACAAAAACAGAGACAGCTTTATTCATCTATTTGTATGTGGATATAACTATGAGGCCATAAGCATACAGAAACAAAAGACTGGGGAAGAATTGCAAAAACAGTGAAATTTTAATGTGTTCCTAATTCACGTACAAATCTATCAGCAAATGGTAAAAGACTACTTGCACAATAATTTTAAGTATAACCACTCACCAATCATTGGCTGATGACTAAGCTATGCTGATTTAAAGGAACTCCTAGGAAGGCAGCATGAAAATTGTCTTAAATAAAATAAGTCAGTCATAGAAAGACAATACTCCATGTTTTCACTTACAGGTGGAAACGTAAAATGTTTATCTTACTGACGTGGAAAATACGAAAGTAGTTACTAGAGACTGGGAGGTACAGAGGGAGGGGAAATATGGAAAGGTCAGTTAATGAATGAAAAATTGCAGCTAGATAGGAATAATAAGTTCTAGTGTTCTATAGCACTGTAGGGTAACCATAGTTAACTAATTTACTGTATATTTTCAAATAGCTAGAAGATAGATTTTTGATTGATCTCAGTACAAGAAAATGATCAATGCTTGAGGTGATGGATATAGCAATTACCCTGATTTTATCAGTACACATTGTATACATGTCTTGAAATATCACCTTGTATCCCTTAAATATGTACAATTACTATGTGCCAATTAAAAATATAATAATTAAAATTTTGAAACTGAGCAGAGACTTCAGTGGCAATTCATTTGGGACAGACTTACTCTATTGAATTAGTTGAAACAAACAAATAAAACAAAATCAGCACTGATTAGAATCTAGGGTTGCAACAATATTTTAGCTAAAATATGCAATTTTGAACAAAATATAATGAGATACACAAAGAAACAGAAAACTGTAACTTATGCACTCAGGGAACAAAACTAACAAGAAATGGTCTTGAAGTGTCACTGATGAAGGATTTAGCAGATAAAAATTTCAAACATGCTGCGATAAATATGGTTAGAGAACTAAAGGAGACTGTGTATAAAGAATGAAGGTATCAATGGGAAATAAGAACCTATCAAATGCAGAACAACAATTAGTACAAATTATAAAGAACAGCCAACCAAACTCTTGGAGTTAAAAAGCTAAATAATTGAAATAAAAATTCACTAGAGATTAACAGCAAATGTGGCATGCCAAAAATAATCAGTGAATGTGAAGATAAAGTAAAATAGATAATCCAGGCTGAGAAACAGAAAAGAATAAAGAAATATAAACAGAGCCTTAGAAGCCTGTAATACACCATCAAGTTTACCAACACATGTACAGTGGGAGTCCTGGAAAATGAATAGAAAAAGAAACGGTTGAAAAAACATTTGAAGTGATGGCCAAACACTTCCTATATTTGATGAAAAAGTTGATCCACAAATTCAAGAACTAAACAGATTCTAAGTATTACACTGTTTATTTCCCATAGAAAGCCATTCCACTCTCATGCAGTTGCAGAAATTGGCTAAGATGTCTAGTAAGCAAAATTATCAAAAGACTAAAAAATATCAATGAATGATTTTTTGGGAGACATTAATCCAGTGTAATGTCCTCCACAAAAAGCACTCACTAATCCTGTCATCTCCTCTAGTTAAGTAGTCTATTATTGGTTTTTCTTACAGGACCTTCTGTTGTCAGTGTATTACTTACCTTTGGAATATAAAACAACTGTAACTAGCTGTTAGAGCCCAATAGAATAGACACTGGTAATACTAAAGCAAATTTTGGAGTCCAGAAACCTTTATGGCCTGGGTTGCCTCAACCCAAATCAGAAAATGAATTTTACCTGGAAAGTAGTTAGCTGACACTCCCCAGCACCCAATATGGTTAGATGAGTTGTAAGAATTCTAGAGTACAGATGCTTAGAATATTGTCAGCTTACAAGTTCATGATTTGCCATTCACTAGTATCCAGGTTTTTACATGAAGCCACAGGGCTCCAAAAGTGAGCACTCTGGTGAAAAAGGCAGGAAGTTCATGCATTTTAATGACTTGGATTCATAAGTCACAGAGTGTCACTTCTAATTTACTCTATTGGTTGAAGCAGTCACAAGTCCACCCAGATTCAAGGGGAAGGGACACAGACCCTACCACTCAATGAGAACAATGTCAAAAAATTACAATCCATGTTTTAAAACCACCATAGCCTGCCTTCTGACTTCAATGTATTTACTTTTCTCACATATATAAAATACAAATTTCCACTTTCAACACCCAACACCCATTTTAAGTTGCTTTTAATTACAGAATCAGGGGTAAAGCCCAAGTTTTCATCATCTAAATTAGATTCAGCTGCAGATGAGGTTTCTTGAGTTTGGTTGCTGAAGTTTGATTTCTCTTAACCTGAAAAACTGTAAATTAAACAAATAAACTGCACTTTGGGAGGCCAAGGTGGGTGGATTGCTTGAGGTCAGGAGTTCGAGACCAGCCTGGACAACATGGTGAAACTCAGCCTCTACTAAAAATACAGCAATTAGCTGGGCATTTTGCTATTTTAATGTGTTCCTAATTCACGTACAAATTTATCAGCAAATGGTAAAAGATTACTTGCACAATAATGTTAAATATTTTTTAATTTTGCTGGGTGGGTGCCTGTAATCCCAGCTACTCCAGAGGCTGAGGCAGGAGAATTGCTTGAACCTGGGAGCCAGAGGTTGCAGTGAGCCAAGATTGCACCATTGCACTCCAGCCTGAGTGACAAAGCGAACTCCATCTCAAAAAAAAAAAATTTTGAATAAGCCATATCTCTCTTCTATTCTCCCAACAAACAATGGTGGAATTGACATACTATAAGCTCAATAGACAAGCTGTCCACAAAGGTAGGATGTGGGAGATGCAGCAGTCACTGGTCCATAGCAATTTTGAAGCCAGTCAGGCACAAACAACAGTTTTTTGCTTAGGCTTAGTACATTTCCATGAGATTGCATTTTCAATGTGTCATTATTCAGGGAGAGACAAAAGACTGACAAAAACTGCAGACTCAAACTAGATATCCCTTTGTTTAATAAAACAACTTAGTTGATATTTGAATACTCAAAATTACATATGAAGCTAACTAGGTTCATGTAATATGAGATAACAAAATGCAATGATTTTAAACAAGATGTAAATGTATTTCTCTCTCATATAATAGTCTGAGAAATAGGGCAGAACTTTGATAGTGGCTTGAGAAACTGAGAAACCAGCTCAAATCAGTTTCTTTAACTGACATCCTTAGCATTGCATGCCCCAAGATGGATCAAAAATACTTACGAAAACAGAAAACACAAAATTCACATATATAGTAAGCAGTAACCTTTTGTCAGATTCATGGAATATATAAAATGAATTTTTTTCCAAATAATATTTAATTTTATAGGTAAGTACTTAACCTATTCAATTAAATATAAATAGTATTAATTTGCAATCAGAATATATTTTTTCCTAAATGTGCACCCACACACCTGCAAGTACAAAATATAAATTCATTCAAATTTACATCTATTATATGTGGACTAGGAAACTACAGGGATTTGATGTTTTTAATTAAAAATACTAATTAAAAATATTATGGATGTTTTACTTCCCTATCTTTACAAGTCCCTTAGGTAAACATGGATGCTGATTTTAAGAGATATATATACTTTTGCTTAATTAATGCTTCAGCAGTGATATAACTAATTAGAAAAAATATTTTATAGATGCAACTTCAATTGAGTTATACATTTTTCTTCCTTAGATAGATTCCTAGGATGCTCTGGTGATGAATTACTGGAAGCAAAGCCTCATTCCTAGTTGCAGATTTCTTTTACTCTATTGCTTTCTTGCCCTCTTTGTTTGGTCACTGCCACTTTTAGACTTGATTTCTAAATTAAATCACTACATTACTGAATTAAATAGTGTTGAAAATTCATGTCCACCTGGAATCCATGAATGTAACCTTATTTGTAAATAGGATTTTTGCAGATGTAATTAGTTAAGATGAGATCATGCTTAATTGGGATGGGCCTTAAATCCAATAAGTGACATCCTCATCGGAAGAGGACAGAAGCCACAGACACACACACACACAGGGAAGAAGGCCATGCGAAGACAGGGACAAAAACTGGAGAGCTATAGCTATAGGCCAAGGCCAGGATTGTTTAGAGATACCAACAGCTACAAAAAGGGAAGAAATAATTCCTCTTTTAAGACTTTAGAAAGTATATGGATCTACCAATACTTTGATATAAAACTTTCAGACTCCAAAATTGTGAGAAAATAATACATTTCTGGGTTTTTTGTTTGTTTGTTTGTTTTGTTTGTTTGTTTGAGATGGTGTCTCACTCTGTTGCCCAGGCTGGAGTGCAGTGGTGCAATCTCGGCTCACTGCAAGCTCCGCCTCCCGGGTTCACTCCATTCTCCTGCCTCAGCCTCCCCAGCAGCCGGGACTACAGGTGCTCGCCACCACGACCAACTAATTTTTGTATTTTTAGTAGAGACAGGGTTTCATCGTGTTAGCCAGGATGGTCTCAATCTCCTGACGTTTGATCCGCCCACCTCGGCCTCCCAAAGTGCTGGGATTACAGGTATGAGCCACCGCGCCCGGCCATTTCTGTTGTTTTAAGGCCTACAGTTCGTGGCAATTTGTTATGGCAGCCCTGGGAAACTTAATATTTTTACCTTCCAGAGAAAGAAACACATTGTATTAAAATAACTTGAAATAGGTAACAATATATGAGTATACAAATTTTTATATTATTCTCATAATGCCTAAGAAATAACAGACTTTGAAATAGCACAAAGAGTGATAAAAAAGATTAATGTGATTTCTGACAAAAAGATAATATTTAGGAAAGTGTTTTGTTATAAATTGCTTTGTAAATGTTATTTGTACACTGGTTTATGCATTTTAGCTGCTACCTCCATATGCAATATAAATTAGAATCATTTCCTTTTTCCCACCCACATCCTAAAACTGATTAGCACAGATGTAAATTATTCCATGCTCTTTACACAATTCATCTCAATGAAGGATAAAACCTAAAATTTCAAACTCATAAATCAAAGACAATGCAGGAAACATGCCACTGACTAAATATTTGATAGTTCAATATAATTTTCTCTTATCTAGATTTTTCCTGGGAATGTAGAATTAACTGTTAAGTTAAATAAATCTCAATTAATTTTGAATGCATATAATGTAAATAATTACAATCACAATTTGAATGCCAATGTTCTGTTGCAGAAAATTTATCTTTGCTTTTATTTATTTAGTTACTAGAAAAAATACTGGAGTCCAAATAGTGTCTCCTACATTCTCTGAAACAGAAAAAAACCCTGAGAATTATTAAAATAATACTGTAAGTCAGAACAAATTTGAAATAATAGATATTTATTGAATTTAATTTAGTGTATGTAGCATCCCAGTATATGTAGTGAAAAAAGAACACTTATTTGAGTCGTCATTTTCAGCAAAATGAAAATAATAGCTTTCTCATGAGACTGAGATAGAATTAAATGACACCAAAAGGGTGTTTGTGATTTGTTCAAAGATATATTACCTTGCTTTCTTCCAATCTACTAATTATTTCAGGGGCTAAACTTTTACAGCCTATGTTTCTCAGGCTTTCGTGACCTGTGGCTTCCAGCATGGGCAGTGGCAGTCCTCGTGGAAAATTGGAAGTTGAGAGCAAAATATAAGCCAAGATATTTCTTTTTTTTTTTTTTTCATCTCTGCTTCATCATTATTAGAAGTGAATCTCCTCTCTAATTCTCACTACTAGGCACCACTAGGTTCTATAGATCCTGATCAAAGAAATAACATTTAGGAAAGTGTCTCTATGGTTATAAATTGCCATCCAAAGCATTAGTGATACAACATAAGGATTTTAGCTTTTAATTTCATCAACAATGTAAGTTGGAAATATTTTCCTCCCTCCTGAACGCACATTCTAAAACCAATTATTACTAATGTCGTATGTTTCCAGGCCATTTATTATCCTAATCACCCTCTCCTTATCTGTTAATGCTGTTTTTAGATTTAAACAATCATTATCAGAATTAAATTCAGTACTTCAGCATTAGTGTCAATACTTCCGCATCTCAACTAATTCCCAATATGATAAGTAGAAATAAAGTCATTAGCATTTAAGCCATTTTTCTACCTTCCTGCTCCATGACTCCATCTGATTTTGTTTCCACTTCCTGTTTCCATGTTTTGCTGCTCTTTCTCTTATCCTTCCATTTTTATTCCTTGCCTATAAACAAGAACTGTTGCCATATGTACTGCCAACTTAACAGGGTTTCTGTGAAGGCAAAATAAGCATCTGCATCGTATAGTGTTTTGTAAGCTGTAAAGAATTATTCACATATTAGTGTATTATTTTGCACCAGCTCTTCTTTTTCTTTTCCTCATAGCACTAATTTTTGCCAAGCTTCATAATTCATGCTTCTTATTTCATCTTACAAAATGTCTTACAGAACATATTAGTTTTATTTGGATGGATCTTGAATCTCTAATTCTGACACAGTTTGCTACTGTCTGCTCACAATTTTGACTTAAACTTTCTACCTACCATCGCTGCATTCTTATCAGGTCTAAAAATCAAACTCACAACTCTTACTCAAAAATTGAATTATTGGGTTCTATTGACTGTCTTTACGTTCTCTATCAATACATTTTTTATCCCAAAGTCTAAAATATTGATATCACTTTTTACTCTCTCTGTATTATACCCTTTATTCTTACTTCCTAACATCCAGACTGTTGATTCTTCTTTAATAATACGTCTTTTGTTTCCTTCTGCTATATTTAGAGTTTTGCTTCCTTGTAATTTATTTTTCCCTTTAACATTTATTTTAAGTTTTTGAATTTGTGTTAATCAGGATCAGTATGGAAGTCACAGTTGGTATTAGTTCTAAGTAAAATTTTAAAATGAGATAATAGAAGAGCTAAAAGAACAAATAGAAAATGTGACACAATCCAGGAATTAGCAGCAGCAGAAAGCTGCCATCATCCTGTGGTCTGGAGAAAAAAGGGGAGCAGAGTCCAGAGTGGTTTTGTTAATATTGTAACACAAATTATTGAATTAAATTTTAGGCACTGCACTAAAATAAGATACTAAAAATTAACAAGAGGGCTACACTGATATTAAAAAGCCCGGAAAGTATCAAATGAGTAATCACTGAGAGAACTATAATCATTTTTCCTAAATAATAGGTGAGTTGATGGCAACAGGGAAGACATATTAATAGCAATAGTTATCTCCAAATACTGAAAGAATGAACAGAAATATATATTGTGCTTTTCATTATACCTAAGACAGCTTAGAAACTTGGGACACTGACTTTGTTCAATATGCGGCATGATTTTTCTAGTAATTAAGGCTGCTGAAAAAATACACTTCGCTTGAAAATAATGAGTTTGCTATCACAAATAAGACATTAGAATATCCATCCAACGTTTGACTTTGAAGGTAAAGAAAAATTTGCATTTTGAAGGAGGATAAACATTATAACTTCCTAGTTTCTTGCCAGTTTAAGGTTTTACATTAGTTTGGAGAAGAATAGCAAATTAGTTTAATAATGAATGGTTAAGGTTTTCACATACTGCAGAAAATTAAAAATTAAGATGATCCAGTTTATGTGACAAATGAAAGTTTCACCAGTGACTTTCATGCATGCATTCATTTGTGCATTTATACGTACAAAACAAAGTTGTCAAATAGGGCCACTGCTGTGAATCACTAAAGTAAGGAGAAAAATAAATCAGTGTAGTGGAGAACCATCAGTGTTAAAAGAATTTTTGTAGGTTACAGAAGTAGCCAGTTACGCTTGCATACTGTGGAGACACAGTATTGCATTAAAGAGAGAAACAAAGATTTTATTTAAAAATAGGATAATTAGATAATAGAAATGATGGAAACATGAATGTAGATAGAGACTTAGTCATGCCAGCCAAGAGAGCCTAGGGGAAAGGGATGTGACTCCGGCAGCAAGATTTGAGTCTCGTGGCCCTTGAAATTTCCCACCTTAAACTAGGCAAATCAGATGACACTTTCATGCCCCATTGACATAAAAAAAATCCCACTACCATCTGGCTTCACTTCAGAGTGTTCTGCGGCTTTTCAACTTTATTCCACATCTTGTTGTGGCCTCCATTAATCGTCAGGAATAGAGCCGATCTTCCACAGTGAGGATCTTAGTGGAAGAAGCAGGTTAGGGAGGACCAACATCTAGACAAATGAAGAAAAGATAAAGTATGGATATATACACTGACATGTTAGAAAGAGGAGGGAAAATGGACTTTCGTCTTCAATGAACAGAGTTTGTTTTCTGTTTCTGAGTATTGCAAAAGTAGATATGATTTTGGTTTTGAAGAGATCAGGGCTTCTGGAAATAAGCATAACGATAAACTCAATATAGTTGTGTAAAGATTGCTGAGCATCACACAGGAAATTATTGAAGACAGAAATCATAACACGTAATAGGTGAAAGTTGCATGACTTACCATTTTCCCCTATTAAAATCTTACATGTTTGTGTAAGAGAGAAAAAATACAAATAAAAGTAACTGGTATGTTTAAAGCAATCAAATTTTTTATCAGTAAGAAAACTATTTCTTTAGATTGTATTTTAGGAAATAGTTGGGCAGAAGAGAGTTTTAAGAGGTGTGGATGTGAAAGTAATGGAGTAGGAAAGAGACACAATATAGAGATGGACTAAGAATTTTTTTAACTGCATAATTCATGTTAAATGTTGTCAGTTATAAGATATAGAGTCATATAAACACATTCAAAAATCTATTTAAATCAAACAAAGCATAAAACCTTAATCTAAGGTAAATATGAAAATATACTGGGAACTCCATGCCTGCATACCCCTTCAATTCCGTGAGTTTATTATAATTAAATTGAAAAATAAACTTATAGATCGCTTTATATAAGCATTGGGGCTGATAGAGAAAATGTAAAAAGGTTAATAAGGAAGAGTTTTTGGACATTCCTATCAACTCCAACAAACATGATTTTGATAACTTACTTTGTTCGTATTTTATAAGCCTCAGGTACATTTCAAATAGATATAGGTGTGCTCATCAGACTTGTTTACATTAATTAAATATTCTTTCTAAAAGTATATGTCCCAGTGGTATATTCTGATGCCCTTTATGTATGCTCTGAAAAAAAAAAGACTATAAAAAATAAAAATCTTAATATTTGCTAAATTTAAATTGGTTGGATTTGGAATTTAAAATATTTTATACCGTCTGTATTTTCCAAGTTATTCATTGCACATATATGCTCTTAAAATTGATATTTTAATGTGTAAATATATGTAACATATGTATATAATGTGGTCTCTCTATACATATATCTGTGAGTGTATGTATATATGTAAAAATGAATGCGAATGATGGAAGAAATTTTAAAGTGTAGACTGCTTCAGTAAGACATGCAAAAAATGGCAAGCGTTCCCATGGTTTTAATGTGCCATAATGTAACCCTAATCTGGATGAGATGTGAAGTGCAGTCAAAACCAGGCTAATGTACAGAATAATGTGAAGTGATTTGGCCACAATTTAAGTAAGTATGGGATAGGTGGGTAGAGTAAGATGGCCGAATAGAAGCCACCACTGATCATCTATCCCACAGGAACACCAACCTGAACAATTATTGACACAAAAAAGCATCTTCATAAGAATAAAAAATCAGGTGAATGATCACAGTACCTGGTTTTAGCTTCATATCACTGAACGTGGCACTGAAGAGGGTAGTATAGACAGCCTTGAATTGCCAATGCCAACCCTCCCCCATATGCCAGCAGCAGCTGTGTGGCACCGAGAATCTGTGTGCTTAGGGGAGGGAGAGCATAGTGACTGTGGGACTTTGCATTGCAATTTAGTGCTGCCCTGACACAGTGGAAAACCATGCAGAACTCAGCTGACGCCTGTGGAGGGAACATTTAGACCAGCCCTAGCCAGAGGGGAGTCATCCATCCCAGTGATTGGAATCTAAGTTCTGATAAGCTTTGCCACTTGGGGCTAAAGTGTTCTGGGGTTCTAAATAAACTTGAAAGACAGTCTAGGCCAAAAGGACTAGACTGTGCAGTTCCTGCACAAGCGCTAATGCTGTGCTGGGCTCAGAGCCACTGGACTTGGGGAGCATGCAACCTAGTGACATAACAGCTGAAGCAGCCAGTGGAGTGCTTGTGCCACCCTTCCCTCAAATCTAGGCAGTGCAGCTTGCAGCTCCAAAAAAGACCCCTTCCTTCCACTTGAGGAAAGAAGAGGAAAAAGCAAACAGGACTTTGTCTTGCAACTTGGATACTACATCAGCCACAGTAGGATAGGCCAGTCTAGACTTATTATCAATCTCAATCATAATAAAGCACAGTGATTAGAAGTAGAATTCAAGGTAGATTTTAAAAAATGGATGTGAATCAGGTTTAGCTACTGTAAATACAATTTGTTTTTTTTTTTCCTTACACTTGAGTTTGTCTTCAAAAATGAGACAACTTTAAAACGTTTGGAAACTGATGCTTATTTTATATTGACCCGGAATAACTGATCTCTATAGTTACAGTAACAAGCACAATTGAAATAGAAGATGTGGCAATGTATGTTTTATATTTAAGTGATACTCGTTTACGCTTGAAAATGTGTGATTATTATGATTATCTAGAATGATGTCATGCACCAAAAGTAAGAAGATAAATGATTTTAACCAACAATTATTATTTACTTGATGGAATGATTGCGGAAAGTGTAGACTAGATAGAGGAAAGCCCTGTTTGAAATTCATTTTTAAAATAGTGTAATTAAAGTAACTTCTATTTAGAACACAAAGGAAAATTTCAAAGATCCAAAAATGTCCTGTTGAAATGTATCTTGAAAATTTCAGACAATCTGTTACGAAACAATATGGTTGCCTGCATGAAGAAATATGTTCATGCCAAATCAGCTAGTAGGCAGATCATTAACAAACAGTATAAACAGAGAAGGAAAAGATGGATCCCCTAAAGAGATAAAGTATTTATGTATCTTGGCTCAGAAACTCACTTGTGTTCAGCCTAACAGGTAGTCCCATACAAAGACACCATCTGCTAAGTGAAGTAAAACAAATTTGGAGTTTCAACTAATATATAGCACAACAATTCAAATTTATGTAATTTATAATCTTCTCTTACAAACTTTAAAGAGAGAAAATGTATTTTCATTAGGTCAATTAGTTACGACAAATGCAGACTTGTTCAGACTTAATAGGCTGTTATCACTTGTTAGAACATGTGTGTGTGTAAGGGAGGTCATTGAATGAGATTAACTAAATAGTCCCTCCTTTCCAGCTAATCTGCCAAGTCCAGTTAGAGGACAATGTAAAGAGCTACGTTAATCATATCCTCAGTTCATGACATGATATCATCATACGCCCTGACTTTGACCCTCCCTTGACTATTAATTTGGTTTTATTCCAATATAACTCTCCTATTTATCTCCCATCCTACTGACCACTAGGCACATAGACTGCATTTGTGATATTGTCAAAACGCAATAATGGTAATCTTCCATATATTTCAGTGTTTCTTTTTATTTCACACAGACGTGTGTTTTTAAAGTTTAATCTACATAGCTAATGTTTTGTCTCAGGAATTCTTTTTAGCGTGGTTGTATACTCTGATGTCCATACACTACATTTTGCCTGGTGTCATTCCCAATGATGGATACCCTACCCAGATTCCTACCACACTCTAAATCCCCATCACAAACATCAGTGCAAGAAACACCCTTTTGCATATCCCCTTAACAGATCTACGTGAGAAAAAACAAAACAAACATATACTATATATGTTGTGTTATATGTTATATATTATATATGTGGAAAGCATAAAATGTTCTCTCTTTCTCTCTCTCTGTATACGAATTCACTCTTTTTCTTATTACTACCAAATATGAGATCCGTTTTATATGCCAGATAACCTTGTGGGTTTTCACTCTTTAGTAAAACACCTATTTACCAAATATTAAATTGATTTCAGCATATTTTGGAAATGTAAACCTTTAATAATAATTTTAAGGAAAGGTTGAAAATAACAGCAGATTTCAAAGAGATCATCATTATTCAAAACAAAAATAACGTATTGCCTAATAGTGAAGAGTGACTCTGCCCAAGTTTGGATACCTACTCTGTGAGGATAGTGCCAGTGTTTTGAAAAGGTGGCATCATTTTACTGCTTACACCATAGAGTACTTGGGAGATTAATAAAATAATACACAGAAGAGACAAAAAGCAAAGTCTAGCCATATAAGCACTCAATATTCCATTAATATGTTTAGATTTCTCTAATTTTGCATAGGCAATTTTGCTTCCCATACAATATTATTGAATACATTCAATATTAATGAAAGGACATAAATTGCATTCAAATAAGCTTCAAATAGTCACATCATTCTCCTTTCCACATTTTGCTGTACATATATTCTGCCCTTTTTTTTTTTTATTTCAGTTGAACAAAGCTCACATCAGGACATGAATGGAGAAGCCAAAAACGTGTTCACTCAGCATCCTCCCTACATTCGTGAGATGTTCTGATTAGATGCTTTAAAAGGTTACCAAGAAAACAGATGCTGTCTTACAAGTTAACTAAATAATGTACTTCAGAAAGGCAAGCCACTCACCATCCATTTATAAATTCAGGTATCTCATTCCCTCACCACCTCTGCTTCATTTGTCTTTAGTCATTTTTTTTTCATCCATAAGCAAAATCTTAGTCACAAATGTTAATATCACTCATTTCTAATTAGATTAAATTTGCCACCTCTAACTATGAATTTTGTGCAAATATCTCACATCTTATATTGCCCATAAATAAAATATGTTCAGGAAAAAATGATACAGAATTATGAGCACTCTTCCAAAACCTGTCTATGTAATTTTATGAGCAGCTTATTAAATTCTATAAAAATGTGTATTTTTAATATGGATTAAGGCTTTGTTCTCAACATTACTAGGAAAAAAAAGAATTCACAAAACTTCACCAAAGAAACATATTTTAAGGCCAACAGTTTAAATGGAAGTGAAATATAATCTGCTCTCTCAATAACAAGGATTTAGAATTAATTCATTCCTCAAAAATGGGAAGGAAATTAGAAAAAGCATTTATGCAATTATATAAATAAAGGTATTATGACTGGACAAAAACTATGATTTAATTGAATGACTGTACAAAATACCTTGCTGGATTTCAGTATCTGATCAATTTGACACTGGTTTAAAAAAGTTGAATAACATTGTTTAAAAATATGTTTCTGCAATTTATATTGCATTTCAGTTCTGGATATCAAGGAATATTTTGAGATTGTGTGTTTGTTTCTCACTATTTTTATTCTTATTTATTTGTTGCTCCTTTATAACTATCATCTTCTTCTATTAGCCACAGTTAACCATTCCCTATTAATTATTTGCATATTCTGCCTTTGTTCATATAGATTTAGTGTCATGTAGATATCTAAGCATATGGGCTTATGCATATATGGAGAGTGAAATAAGTATAATTCAGCAAGATAAAACATTTGAATTAGGTGATAATGAAATAAATGAAAAAAGTAAGAGTGAGTTTACTAGGAAAAACAATCTATTCAAGGTAGGATGATATAAAATTGTGGATAAGAGCACAAATTTAAACTAAAACAGGTTTGAATTCCTTTTTGCAAACTTACCTGACTTTGGAAAGATTGCTTTAACTCTCTAGGATTCAATACTCTCAAATATAAATTGGTATATTGGTACTTGCTTAATGGAGATTGTATAAAAATCAAATTATAAAATGCCCCAAAGCATGTAAACCTGCTCATGAAGTATAATAAACACTAACTGTGATCATGATGATAATGTCTTATACTCTTCATAAAGGGTTTGGCTTTAAGTTTTATTGTGGCAATCACTTAAATTAGTTACATTTTTTTTTCACTAAATTAAATGCAAACATAGCTATGGTGAAACACAAATCTGTTAAATAAAACAAGATTCTCTAATACCACCTCACAAATAAAAACAGTGACAAGTTTTAGAGGATTTATTATCACATAATCTCATGCTATATGTTGATGGCTGAAAGACAACTTGCAATTTTTTAAGAGGATGGGAGTAGGTTTGGAGGAAATAATTGAAAGACTAAAGTATCTTAAAAATATTCCAATTTAACAGATTGAATAAATCCAGAGAGTCATCATAGCATATGTGAAAGAATGGGTAGCCTGCTTTTTGCCTATATTAGTGATACTAGGTAAATAACAAGTGACGATATTTTGGAGATTATAATATTCCAATAATAAATGAAACTATGAGATGATGACTTATAATTCCTAGGCATTTGCTTTAAGTGTTAATCAAAAATAAGGTAAGCCTAATACTCTCCTAATATTTACACAAATACCAGTTTGTATAAAATAAAAAATAAGCTACAAGACCTACATATCCCCACCTCCCTCCCTCCTGTCACTAAATTCTTATTAACCAACCGTCTTCTTTTCCATTCTTCTCCCTGCACTTTATTTTCCTTTTTGTGGAGAGAAAAATGAAACAGAAACAAAAATTGTCTAATTAGATGCTCACAGAGGAGTGGAATGTACTCAGAGGTACAAATAAAACCCGTTAGACTTCCTACCCTTGTAAGCTCTGTGAACCACCAAAATCCATTGAAAGAAAGGATAATGGGATTTGACCTAATCTGTTCTTCCAAGGTGCTTTGTGGTTGCTCTGAAATAGCACAAGTGTTTCACAGGTACCTGATGTCAAATTGAAGCCATTTTCAGTGCCAAAGAAAATATCTTAGTGGCATCTGGAGAAATATTAAACCATTTAGACTGTCCTAGGGAAGAGTAAGGAAATCAGCATTCCGGAATTCCATTGAGGGTTATGAATTATTTTATAAGAATTTGGAGTAGTAATAGCAAATGTTCATGGTTTACACTGAATTTTTTAGGAAGACTATGGAAAGTTTGGAAACCTTTGATTCCTGTCAAGAGCAGGAATGAAATTCAAAAGACAAAAATGCAAAAAAAAAAAAAAAATGTAAAGGCTAGACAGAGATTAGACATTATTGAAAGCATGGATTCTGGAGCTCTTCTTCCTGGGTTTGAGTCATGATATACCCATTCATCAGCTGTGAGACCCCTAAGCTCTATTTCCCCTGATCTTCTTATCTGTAAAATGAAACTTATATCATAATTTATGTAAAACACATATAATAATACTTAACATACATAAATTTCATGTGCTTGTTTGTTAACTGAATGTATGCTGGGTACTATGGTATGTATTTTTATGTATTATCTTGTTTGATTATTCTAAAATCCTTGCTTAGATAGCTATTTTTTTTCAAAATGGAAACATTTCTACTTTTGAGACATTAAGAATATTGCCTAAACTCTCAGTAAACTGAGATTTGAACTCAGACTATGTTGAGTCTGTGTCCAGTGCATTTACTGTTGTTGTCAAATCTGAAAAGGATATTCCATGGAGTCTGATTTTATATTTATTTTGTACTTTATAAAGAACAACCATCTTTTCTCCAACAATACACAGACACAGGCTGCTGAACTTGATAGCCAAGATACTCCCAAATAAGTGGGGCTTGGGCGGGGAGGTAACAGTGAGGCAGACAGTCAATTCACTTGTGCATAAAGAAGTAAATATTATGGCTGTTTTATTCTTGCAGGCATATCAGATCTCTTGGCTAATACCTGCCTCATGTGGTTGTAACATTACAAACATACCTTAGTTACAAATTCTGGCCTATAATGATGACTTTGTCAGCATTTCTCACAAAGACATTTAGTAACGCTTATATTAAAATCACATCGGCGACGATTTCATGATGGCTTTTCTAACACTTAAAATGCTAGGAGTTCATACATTTAAAAGGAATTTCCAAAAAAACTCACCAAGAGCAGAACATCAGAGAAATAATTGTCTTTCGCTGCCTCAGGCATGCTCTCACCAATCCAATTTTAACGTAGAAACAAAACACAGAGCACAGGGATAATAACAGCTATGTTTTAGAAGATAAAGCAGAAACGATAGAGGATTTGAGGAAAGTACTATAGGTTGAGTATTTTTAGCTGGCCCCAAGGGGTGGGGCATGAACAGAAAAAAAAAATACAAGATTAATATAAGCAAACATCCTCTCAATAATTGGAAGCCCAGCACCAGAATAAACTGTGTAACAATAAAAAGCATGATAAGTAAATAAAATGAGTGGCTGCCTAGATGGCGATATAAAAGAAACATCACTATGCACATGGAATAACTTGTTTTATATAAGGAAACTCTGATAACAAATGAATTCCCAGGATGCGGAAGCTAGAAGAAGTGTTTGTCTGAATTCAGCCTAAGCCTAATCTCCTACTTTTATTTAAGATGTGATGAACAGAACACTTTTGAGATGTATCCCTGCTATAGGTAGATGTTTACGTTTTTCTTTCTTTTGAAGGGAGAGAATAGAGCATAGAATCTGGCAGTCAGTTGTAGTGATAATAATCTTATATATAGATAACAAGCTCACCACTTTTTTTGTATGTAGTCTGATCTGAGCCTTTTCCCTAAGCAAGGGCTCTCCTCAAAGCAATGTGTGAAGCATCAATTTCTTTTATTTATTTATTTATTTATTTATTGAGACAGAGTCTCATTCTGTTGCCCAGGCTGGAGTGCAGTGGTGCCATCTCGGCGCACTGCAACTTCTGCCTCCTGGGTTTAAGCGACTGATGCCTCAGCCTCCCAAGTAGCTGGGATTACAGGCGTCTGCCACCATGCTTAGCTAATATTTGTATTTTTAGTAGAGATGGAGTTTCACCATATTGGCCAAGCTGGTCTTGAACTCCTGACCTCAAGTGATCCACCTGCCTCGGCCTCCCAAAGTGCTGGGATTACAGGCATGAGCCACTGTGCCGGGCTAACACATCAATTTCTAAGCTTGTCTGCTAAAATGACTCCCGTGAGCTGCATTGATACTGGAGCTTCTTATTCTTGGTCATTGCCACTGCTGGATAAATATGGTTGATGAACCTGGAGGGTGGGAGAAAGACATAGACATTCCCTCCCAGAACTAAACGACAGGATCCAGCACTCTGAACAGATTTTTTAAAACTATAGGACAGTACTTAACGTATTTCTCTATTTTCCCATTTGTAGTGACAAATTACAATCCAAAGATAACAAAATAGTTGTTTTGGAATTCTATTGAACCATACATTGAATGCTAGGGAACTGTACCTGTAGTAAACAATATTAAAGTGTCTATTAATAATGAGTATTAATATAATAAATTTTACCTGTGAAATGCTTTTGAACTATTTATTTGTTGTCATATCAGTTAATGTTCTCCCCATAGTTCCCTTTATCCCTTTATAGATAACTTGATGTATTCTATTTAAAGAAGTTCATAAAGAGGTGTCAGCTTTATTCAGTATGATTCCTTTTTTTTTTTTTTTTTTTTTTTGAGACGAGTTTCGCCCAGGCCGGAGTACAGTGGTACAATGTCAGCTCACTGCAACCTCCGCCTCACAGGTTCAAGCAGTTCTCCTGCCTCAGTCTCCCGAGTAGCTGGGATTACAGGCATGTACCACCACACCTGACTAATTTTTGTATTTTTGTGGAGTAGGAGTTTCACCATGTTGCCCAGGCTGCTCTTGAATTCCTGACCTCAAGTGTTCCACCAGCCTCAACCTCCCAAAGTGCTGGGATCACAGGCATGAGCCACTGTGCCTGGCCTTAGATTCTCTTTTGAATATTTTCTACTTATAAAATGATTAACTGGAAGTATATTTGTACACTTGCTTTTACTTAAGTGACAGGTATTTGCTCTCTGAAGCTGCAAACCAATGTACAATATACTAGAAAACAAATTAAGACTAAAACATCTATCTGTGCAAAACTGAATATTTAGAGACATATTTTATCTAACAATGATTTCATTCTATGTAAAAACCAAAATGCTTAATATCTGCCAAAAGATGTCTAAATATGATAGAGTTGTAGATTTCACACAGATAACATACTATCTGCCAGCCTGGGTCAGAGCTGTATTTGCAGTGAATGGCACCCCACCATCTTCATTACCGAGATGTATGGGGAATTTTTTCTGTGCTTTATTTTGGAAGAGAGGAAACGGAAGGGCTGGTGAATAGGTGACTGGCCCAGAAACAAAGGGTGTGAGTTTTAAAAATACGTTTTCTTCTTCACATGGGCTTGAACGCCTTACAAGAACAAAGATCAGAAGCTAAAAGAGTCATTTATTTTTACAAGATATGGGTGATTCTGGGAAGATGTATTGGTCAAGAGAGACTGAAAGAGGCCGTAAATCCAAGGAGAGCAGGTTTTGAGTCGGATGAGAAAGAATGTTGCAGAGTTGCTGAGAAGGCGCACATCTGCCAATCTGTATGTGGAACAAAAATATTCTGGCACCTGAAATACAGAACACGTATGTATTGAATTCTAGAAATCTCAGTGCCTTAACGTCCAAAAGAGAATAATGATAATAGAAACACTCAGTTTACAGTGTTGCCCTAAACATTAAACTGGAACATTCTAGGTAAAATGCTTAGAAGATTATCTGCTCCATTGTATGCACTGAGTAAATTTCAAGTATTATTTTTTAATATTATTATTTTTTGTTAATGTTAAATTTGTGAAAATGCTCACACTTTACCAAAAGTATTTGCAGAATCCCCTAAAATATAAAGATGTTGATTTTAAAAAATTACAAAATTCCTGAGACTGTGTGGGCTATAGTAATTTAATGATGAAAATTTAGAATAATGGATAGAGAAGAGATTGTTATGTATTTGCTTACTGTCTAATCAGTGCATGTGAAGATTCTTGTAGTGTCAAGAAAAATATCTCTTCTTGTTCTTTATTTTTAAATATGTTGCGACTAGCTAATTTCACTTGTCTCAGGAGGAGGAAAAGGTGGCAACACTGCTATTACAACTACATGGGTTTTAAAAAATGTGTTTATATGACAACAATATAGATCTGGCCTCCACAGTTTGCTAATGCTATTTATTTATTTAATTCACATTACATTATTATTCATAATGCTGCATCATTCAATAAATTACACACAGATCCTGGATGCCAGTGAATCTCTCAAAGGTCATTAATGTGTTTCATTGATAATAAGCACAAATGCAAGTCTCATCTAGAAATTGAAATATCATTTATAAATAATTACTTGGTTTTTGGTTATATTGCACTATTTTGATTAGGGTCATCATTGTTTAGAAGTCAGACTCTCTTCCATTTCCAACTTCTTACCACCTCTATTCAGGTTCCCTCAGTAACCCATTGAATTTTTTTTCTCTTTCTTATGAATTCCAATAACATTCTTATACCACATTTCCAGTATCTTGTAAATACTTTCTTGAATATAGTACTTTATCAAGATAGTTTCCCTCAGGAATTTTAAGTTTTAGCATGTATTCTATATCTTATATATTTTCCCCCAACATATTTTCTTACATGCATTAGGATGTTATTCAGTAAATGATCACTGAATTATAAGACATAGTTTATTTTACCCCACTGTTAAGCAAGGTTAAACAACAATCAGATTATGGCATTTCTTGTTTTATTCATGTATACTCACTAACTGCTGAGATAGCCCATTGTCATATTTAACCTGTGTCTGACAAAGACCTATTATACATAGAGCAGTATATGCCTCAGTACTTTTTCCTGGGACCTTCAATATGTCTGCTATTTGCTCTGAGCAATTTCACTATTAAAACTTTATCCATTTAGGGCAGCCTCCGTGACTCACGTCTGTAATCTCAGCATCTTAGGAGGCCGAGGCTGGCAGGTGACTTGAGCTCAGGAGTTCCAAACCAGCCTGGCCAACATGGTGAAACCCTGTCTGTACTAAAAATACAAAAAAAAAAAAAAAGAAAGAAACAGCCAAATGTGGTTGCTCGTGCCTGTAATCCCAGCTACTTGGGAGGCTGAGGCAGGAAAATTGCTTGAACCTGGAAGGCAGAGGTTGCAGTGAGCCAAGATCAAATAACTGCACTCCAGCCTGTGTAAAATAAATAAATAAAATAAATAAATAAATAAATAAGAAATGTATCCATTTAGATTAAGATGTTAATCCATGTTAAATTATAATTAATTTTATTTTGAACTCATGTTACCTCTTCAGACATTGCTAGTAATAAATCTGAGATAACTTATGACAGCAAAATTTGATACAGACAAGTAAGAAAGTAAGATGAAAATATTAGGGAGCTAGGGTCCAGAGGAAAAGAGAAACATTTTGTATAATGTGCATACTGAGGTGCTAGAGCTAAACTTTGGCCTCACTTTTAAAGATTATTATTTCGATCTACTATTTAGAGAGTTTTATGTCTTCCCTACACCACTCATAATCTTCAATCCTAATTATTTTATAAATCTGAATAGTAAAAGCAAATTAATAAAGAAGCTTGAAAATTTTCTTTGTAAAACCTCCAAGATTTAAGAATTTTTTAAATGTTAAATAAAAGGGAAAGAATTTACACATCTTAAATAATGTAAACCGTAAATACATTGTTGAGATAAGTGGCAAATCACTTCTCTTTTAACATAAGCTGTATTCTCTTTACTCATAAATCAAACTGTTTGCCATATCTAATAATGTGCTGACTGAGCTTCTAGATCACTCAGGACAGTTGACTATTTCTCTGTGTTATAGAAATCTAAATAATATTAGAATCCTCAAAAACATAACCAGATTATTATACACATACATATATAATTACATATATACATAATATGCACACAAGGATAAATCTATCTACTCTTTTTAATGAAAATATCCTATGAAGATCCAGCACGTTTCCCAATAACTCTGTGACATGTTCATCATTATTCATGTAGATCTTTCTCCACTCAATTTTTGCAAGAAAAAAGGAAAGATACCTATACCCCAAGGGTTAAAACTATTATGAAACATAGAGAAAGCAAATTAGTGCATGTCAGGGGAAGGGAGTAAGGGAAATGGGGAGTGATTGCTTAATAGATTTGGGGTTTCATTTTGGGATGATGAAAATAATATTTTGGATATAGTTAAAGGTAATGGTTACAACATATTGTGAATGTATCCACTTTAAAATGGTTAATTTTGTGGTATATGAATTTTACCTCAATAAATTGTTTTAAAGTTGTTTTATGGAAATCCGAAACTTTCACACTTTCTAACAAAGTTAATGATTCACAGATGTATGGCTCTGAGGGAGACCACTACAAAAGTAATATTTCAATATCTTTTTGTCCAAATCTGGTCCTAATTATATATTTTCTTTTCTAGTTACTCAATCACCAACCCACTCCTCTGTCATAATCTTCCTCTTCTTTTTGTTCTCTCTCCATGTTATGTTAGTCATAACGTCCTACCATTTCTAATTCTCTTCTTATCTATCTCAGGGAACATAATTTTTACTTTCCTTGTCTCAGATTTTCCAGTTCAGAAATAAGTGTCTCACCTTTGACCTTTTTCTTTCTGTGGTACACAGAATAATGGCCATCAAGGATATCCATATCTTAACTTAATATCCAGAACCTGTGAAATTGTTGCTTTCTATGGCAATGGGAACTGCAAAGACATAATTAAATCAGTAATCCTAAGAGGAGGAGATGACTTTGCACTAGCTAAGTGGACCCAATCTAACTCAGTCCTTAAAATCCTCTACTCTTTCCCAACTGTTGTAAGAGAGGACAATGTGACTATAAAAGCATGACTTGAAAGATGCAGCATTAATGGCTTTGAAGGTGGAGGAGGAAGGTGTCAGGAAGCAAAGAATGAAGACTATTCCTCAAGTTGGAAAAGGGAAGGAAACAGATTATCCCATAGGCCTTAGAGAAAACTATTCAACCCTGCTGACAACTTGATTTTAGCTTGGTGAGACCTGTGACAAAGTTCTAATCGACTGAACTATGAAACAGCAGTTTTGTGGGGTTTTTTTTTTTTTTTTTTTTTTTTTGATGGAGTCTCACTCTGTCACCCAGACTGGAGTGCAGTGGCCCAATTTTGGTTCACTGCAAGTTCCATCTCCCGGGTTCAAATGTTTCTCCTGCCTCAGCCTCCCAAGTAGCTGGGTCTACAGGTGCGTGCCACCACGCCTGGCCAATTTTTGTGTTTTCAGTAGAGATGGGGTTTCACCATGTTAGCCAGGATGGTCTCGATCTCCTGACCTCGTGATCCGCCTGCCTCGGCCTCCCAAAGTGCTAGGATTACAGGCGTGAGCCACCGAGCCCAGCCGTGGTTTTAAGCTACTGAATTGCTGGTGATTTATTATGGCTTCAATAGGAAACTAATACGTTTTACTTTACCCCCACATCATGTAATTTGTGGTAACTTTTTTCTTATCTTTGAAATCGATCTACTTTTCCCCACTTACACTTTTACTTCCTCATTATGATTCATTACATTTTTGGATGATAGCAATAAATTCATAAATACTTCCTCTTTATTTTGAAGTGACTTCACTCAATTCATTTTCCGCACTGCAGTCAGCATTGTCATACTAAGAGACAAATCTGACAATAGTTACTATCAAATCCTTTCAATCATTCCTATTACCTTCAGCATAAAGTCCAACCTCCTCATGTTTCACCAGGGCCTTCATAATCTATTTCCTGATTTCTCTCCATTTATCCTCTAGTGATTTATGACATAGATAGACATGAAGTTCCTGGAGAAGACAATATTTTCTTTTGCCTTTGGATATATAGGAATTTTCCCTCGTTTATATGTCACCTCTCCCTAGTTACTATGTACTTATTGTTTATCCATCAACATAAATATCACTTTTTTGGAAGTATTTCCTGAATCCAAAATTTAGGTTTCTTATCAATATTATGTTCTTACTTCCATAGACTCTTTGATAATCTCAATCATTGTATTAATCAGTCTAATAAAATATTTTGGTTTAGTTTTGACATGTAAGTAATGTACATTTTCTTCCTCGTTATATTAGTTATTAACTATTCAAAATAATATATTTCAATAAATAAATATAACTATCTTTTGCAGTATGTATGTGTAAGTACGTGTATATCAGTGTTTTAATGATTACTTAATATAATATCTACCTTTTGTAACTTTAACTTGATAGTTGCTTGTTATAGTATTGGTTTAATCAAAATTATAACCCTATAGTAAAAGCAATGCTTACTAAAGGTTGTAAAGAGTCTTCTTAAAGAGTACTTCCAGTATAAGTTGAAGGAATTCATTTATGGCTACCCATTGCATCCAAAATAATGCACTAATTGGCTCCTATATAAAATGTAGGCATACTGCCTAGGAGGAATTAACCAGCTTTTGAAAGTTTGATTTGCAAATTCAGACTTGTTAAATGACACAAAATGTCTCAGCATGTATACAGTAAAGCAATTATCACTGACATTAATTATTACATTCTAAATTGCCCTTTTAATCATGTCTTAAAAGAGGAAATTATGATTACTTTTTGCTCTCTATCATTTATCTCTTCTTACTCTATTTGAAGAAGCAGTGTCTAGGTCCAAAAGAATAGTTGTATAAAGCCATAAATAAATATTTTAGTTAATAATACCTTTAAAGTTCTCAAAAAAAAGCCATATAATATTTAAATGTGAGTTATGCTAGCCACTTCTTGGTACTGGTGCTAGTTAATTACTTTATCAATTCAAATGCCATTATATATTATCTTAACATGAAAAAGTTTAAAATATTTTATTTTAAATATAAGTTGGAAATTCTTTGTATAATTATTTAACATGGAAAATATGTAAAAATGCAAGCAGAATTTTGTTGCTGAAAAAGGCCCTTTAGGTATTCAGTGATGTACTATATAGTATAATATTCAAATTCAGCAGGCTACAGGTCCAAATAACTTGGTTCTAATTCTAATTTAAATTATTCATGGACTAATTATTTGCCTTTGGGTACATTTTGGGGTGTAGTTTATTAATCCATAAAAATAGGTTAATATTAAGTTGGTGAAAACATAATTGTGGTTTTCATAATACTGAAATTTGCCATTTGATATTGAAATACATTCTTAAATCAATGTGGTTATATTATACATCATTTTAATGTGCATTTCTTGCTTTATTTTTTTTTGCTAATGACTTATTACTTGCTGTTTATTTTATATTTATTTTAGATTATGAAAATGATATTAGACAGAAAGCAAATTTGGGTGATTTTCCTATTCAAGTTCAAAATAGGTCATAAAGCAGTGGAGACAACTCATAAGATCAACAACACATTTGGCCCAGGAACTGCTAACAAACATACAGTGCAGTGGTCATTAAAGAAGTTTTCAAAGGAGACGGGAGACTTGAAGATGAGGAGCATGGTGGCTGGCCGTTAAAAGTTGACAACAACCAAATGAGAGCAATCATCGAAGCTGATCCTCTTACAACTACATTCTGAAGAACTCAACATCGACCATTCTATGATCGTTTGGCATTTGAAGTAAATAGGAAAGGTGACAAAGCTCTATAAGTGGGTGCCTCATGAGCTGAGTGAAAATTAAAAGAAAAAAAACACACAAAACAAAAAAAATCTGTCATTTTAAAGCATTGTCTTCTCTTATTCTACACAACAACAACAAACCATTTCTCGATTGGACTGTGATGGGTATCAAGAAGTGGATTTTATACAACTGGTGATTATCAGCTCAGTGACTGAGAAGAAGCTTCAAAGCACTTCCCAAAGCCAAACTTGCACCAAAAACAATCGTGGTTACTGTTTGGTGGTCTGCTGCTGGTCTGCTCCACTATACAACTTATTGAATCCCAGCAAAACCATTACATCTGAGAAGTATGCTCAGCAAATCAATGAGATGCACCGAAAACTGCAATGCCTGCAGCTGGCATTAGTCAACGGAAAGGGCCCAATTCTTCTCCGCTATAATGCCTGACCGCACGTTGCAAAACTGAGGCTTAAAAAGTTAAACAAATTGGGCTATGAAGTTTTACCTCATCCACCATATTCACCTGATCTCTTACCAACTGACTACCACTTCTTCAAGGATCTTGACAACTTTTTGCAGGGAAAACAAGTCCACAACCAGCAGGATGCAGAAAATGCTTTCCAAGAGTTCATCAAATCCTGAAGCACAAAATTTTACACTACGGGAATAAACAAACTTATTTCTCATTGGCAAAAATGTGTTGATTGTAATGGTTCCTATTTTGAATAATAAATATGTGTTTGAGCCGAGGTATAATGATTTAAAATTCACGGTCCAAATTCGCAATTACTTTTGCAACCTAATATTTATTCTTCCTCCTTATGTCATAGAATTGAGAGTAAATCAAACATGATAGAATATTATAAAAACTTAAAATCATAATAATTTAACATTATTACTAAAATGAAAAATATTTAGCTACGTCCAGGGTGAACACTTATTATACTAAATGGGTAATATAAATAATTTTAGAATTAACAATTTACCGTTTTTTAAATGTTCTCTGACAGTCACTAAATTAAAACATTTTATCTCCCATTGAAGCTATTCTACATGGTAAATTCATTATGTTGTTATGAATTGTCGCTAACTTCTATTAAAATAACACTTCAAAGTACTAAAATCATAAAACTAGATTGTTCGTATTGAGTGTTGGATGGTGCTGAGGATACAAAATATGTTTGATACTGTTGTCCATGTAATTTGCATTAAATAAAGAGCAATAACTTGCATCAAAGACAAATAAAGACAAGGATCTTGCTCTAAAAGAGATTCTAATAAGGGCAAAGTCAGATCTTTCTTTAATTCCAAATATCTTATTAGTTATAAATCTTGTATTTGTTATTTTATAAGGCTTGTCATGAAATATAAAATACTAAATAGTGCAACTGAATATTCCATGTATGCAGTGGATATCACATAATTTCATATATACCACAATTCATTAATTAAACTTAATTGTTAAAGATCAGAGAAATTAATCAGCTTGCATCCATAGCTATGACATTAAAAATTTCAAGTTTATGGAATAGTATTTAAATTGAGAGGTGACAAAATCTCTAATACCATTGAAAAATATAGAACAGAGCTGTGTTCTAATAAGAAAAGCCCATTTGCTTAAGGAACAAAAGATGTGTGTTTGAACCCTGTTTCCCAAATATTTAATTGTATGACTTCTGGTAATTGATGGAATTTCTCTGAGTCTTAGGTTTCTGTGAAATAAAAATTTTAGGTCTACTCCACTGAGGTACAAAGCTTAACTAAAACCAATAACTTAATATATCAACTATGTAGAAGTCTGTATGTATGGTACTTAATGATAGAAAACTGTAATAATAAAGGAAAAACATTGAAACTAATGGGAGATTAAAAATTACACATAAATACACGATTTACGACGAGGAAAAGTGCAGATACCTACTCTGCGAAGTTTTAAAATAAAATAAAATACAGGTAGCCTTTTAAAATAATATATAACATATCAAGGATAAGAAAAAATTAGAGGATATTGTATTAAGGTGAAACAGTAGTCAAAGGAATTAATGGAGCAAGTCACACAAATATTTCTATCCCTTTTAGGCAGACAGAGCAGACAATTCAAGATCACAAAGTGGGTTCATATGTAACCTATTCAAGAAATAGCATGAAAGCAAGTATGTTTGTTTAGAGAAGAAGAGACTTGCAACATATAAAATCAGAGTTAGCCTGTGGCCAGATCAAGTAAGATTTTCAAGGTCCTTGTAAGGATTTGGGCTTTTATTCAAAAGAGATGGGCTGCTTTTGGGAAATCTGAATAGAGCAAAGACATAATCTTTCTAAAATATCTCTTTTTCTGAGTGAAAACAGTCATTCAGAGGCTATTACAATAATTCAGTTGCTGAAGGTCGAAGTGGGGTAAGAAGTCAGGAGGCTATTGCAAAAGCGGCAAAAGATGATGAGATTTTTGATCAAAGAAGTAACAAATTAAATTATAAGTTATGGTCAGATTTCAAAAAAATTCTGAATTTAGAACTAGTAGAATTTGCTTGTAGACACAAAATAGACTGTACAAAATACTCAAAAATTACTCCAAATCTTTTCTATTTTATTTTATTTTTTCGCTTGCATAGCTGGCAGAAGGAAGTGGCGTTTGCCAATATGAAGATGATTATAGGAGCAATACATTTAGGATATGAGGAATCTGAAGCTAAGTTGGGATGTTTACTACTAAGCAGCTCCAGTGAAGGTATCACATAGGCCATTTGGCATACATGCCTTGCATTCCGAAACTTTGCATGCATGCCTGGAGATTTAAATTTGAGTTAGTTAGCATACAGATAATATCTAAAGTGCTGAGTCACTTGGAGTCGATTATTGATTGTAAAGAGCAGAGGTTCCAAGATTCCTAAAAACTTCAGAGACCGAAGACACAGAGAAAAGGGAACCACTAATAGAAATTAAGAAAGGTGTTGTGGTGAGGTAGAATGTAACTGAAGAAAGTAGTGTCCTGGAAGTCACCTTCTGCCACTACAGAAATAACAGTAACAACTATGCATAAAATATTAATGCAATAGTGACATAAAATTATAAGAGATGATGAGATTTTTTCATCAAAGAACAGAAATGTTTGAATCCATCCTGCTAAAATATTTGTAAACATAAAACCTTATTTAGATCTATTCTATTGTTCATGATTATTTGGATTAGAAGTTACAGAAATTGAACTGTAACTCACTTAGAAAAACAGCAAATTCAAAAAGAAAAATAGATTGAATAATCAAAATATAAAGTAAGAAAAGAATATTTTTACACCTTAAAACCAACACACACAAAACGAAACCACCCTAGAGCCAGGGGCTTGAATGCCATTTGACCTCCCTTTCAGTTTTCCAACGATATTTTCCCCCGCTTGTATGTTTTATTTTCTCTCACTGCAAGCTTATTTCTCATGGGAAGACACTTGACTTCTCATAGATCTCAAGCCTCTTATAGATATTATTATATCTGATAACATCTGCTACCAGAAAGCCTGAATATTTTGAAAACTCCCGGGGAAAATCTCTGTATGGGTTAAGCTCTCTCCTGAACAAATCAGCCTTGGGTAGAGAGATGGATTCATATGAATAATAGGAGTTTTCAGTGAAAACAAAAGCATGAGGAAGGGAAAATACAAGTTTCAAAAAGAAAAGGAAAGACTCTATGATTATTGTTAAGGAAAGGATCAGAATAAAGAGAAAAATAAGGTCTGTTAAACCTCGAGGCCTCATACATGTGCAAGCATCATGATCAAACATTTTTTTCAGAAATTGTTTGATCTGATTGAGTTTTGCTAAGTGTCAAAGGGTAAAAAATATTAATGATGAAGTTGGTGTAAATTATAATTGCACTACATAAAAGGATTAAATTGAATCTAAACTTCTTGGAATTATAATTAATTTTTAAAATTTCAGCACAATTTTAATTCAAACAACCAAAGAAACTAATACTACTTGCACTATTATTGGAAACAGTCTTTTGAGGTTCCCTGTAAAGATCTATGAGGTACATACAATTCTTCAGCAAAATCTAAGTTCTCAAGAAAAGATCTATGAGGTACATACAATAATTCGTCAAAACCCAAGTTCTAAAGAATTCAAGAGAGGGGATCATCTTTGGAGCAATGAAATTTTGACTAGATTTTTATTAAGGTACATTTATATCAAGCTGGCTTTAAGTTTTAGAGTGGAATTCTATTACAATGCAATGCATAGTTCCTCCGAACACACATATGATGTATATTTAATTTCAGAACAAATTATCTCACATAATACTCATTATGTAATGAAGTACAAATCTGATTGTAGCTAAAAAATGTATCCATAACTCATAAATTATGATAATGAAAATAATTAAAATTCTACACTCCTTAGCTTTTGTAAAATATTCATGTTAATAATCAAAACGATAATAGCACATTTATTCTCTAGAACAATTTCTTCATGATGCTTCTGCATCTTTTGATTGCTTTTTTGCCTTTCAACCTTATTTCAGATTGTAGAGAAAAAAACAAATATATTATTTTCCATTTATTTAATGGATCTTAATTCTGTTTTACCAGTTCCCTGTGGAGTTTAATTTTATGTTATACCAACTCAACCTCACATAAGCACAACATTAGGTGTTTAAAATCTTACATACAATGACCTCACATCATCTTTCAAGAGCTGGTAAACTCATATACTTAAATATTGTGTATATTTTGTCCACCTACTTTTGTGTATCCCAAAATATTCTTAATTTAAAAAAATAAGTTCAAAGCTTTTTTTTTTTCTTTTTGAGGGCAGAGTTTTGCTCTTGTTGCCCAGGCTGTAGTGCAATGGGTAGATCTCAGCTCACCACAACCTCTGCCTCCCGGGATCAAGCAATTCTCCTGCCTCAGCCTCCTGAGTAGCTAGGATTACAGGCATGCACCACCACGCCTACCTAATTTTTATTTTTAGTAGAGACAGGGTTTCTCCATGTTGGTCAGGCTGGTCTTGAACTCCTGACCTCAGGTGATCCGCTGGCCTTGGCTTCCCAAAGTTCTGGGATTACAGTCCTGAGCTACCACACCCAGCCTGTTCAATGCTTTTTAGTACATGTTAAATGTAAACTATTTAGAGGCCTGGTATATCTTCATCATCAGAAACACACCCTACATTGGCCATATACCAGGCACTCTTCTAGTATGTATGTTTCTGATCACAGTGCATGTATAGTTTTTTCCAATATATCAACTGTATTTTTAAAATTATCTGAATTTCACATCAATAAGCAATAAAAATAGGAAAATAAACATATTCCTCCAATGCCTTTCATTTTATTTCAAATTGATATACCAGGGCTTGACGTTCAGTAAAAAATTCTAAACATTTAAAAACAAGATTAAACATTTATGTTTTTATTTTCTATCCTTGCAAGTCTTCAGGGAAAACACAAGTAACACATGGACCTGGTGTTTCTTAATAATACTTGAGTCCTTTTCACAAAATATAATTCACAAAATATCACAAAAAAATGATATTTTTATTATACTTTTATATTTTAAGATTGAAATTCATGTACATGTATATATTGTTAGTCAATAAAATGAGTATATAGAGAGATAATTAAACATAAGTGTATTGGTGGTAACTTATATAGAGGTACTATTTTTGTATTTTTCTAAATAATTGTGTACAATTAAGATAGTAATTTTGTCATTAGTGTAATGAAGTGATTTTTTTATAGAACTCAAGAGAAAAAACAATACATATTATCTATAGTGCTGAAATAGAATTATGAGTTAATTGTCTGTTTAAAACAGTGGGATACTCTGGTGAAAGAAATCACTTTCATTCTGACAATATTCAAGGTATTAGCTACCTGAAATAGATTATTTCCGCTTTCCTTTGCTAATATTTTGTTTGAGGCTGTGACTGCAAACTTAGTGTCCATGTTCTGTTCCAGGTAATCAACATTCCAAGCCATCTTTTTTCTCTCACATCATTATAGAGATGAGATTTTTTCCCTGCAAAGTTTCAAAATTGAGTTTCTACTTCCACAGAAAGATATTTTCATGGCACAACCCATTCGCTCTCACCATCAACTGTGTTTGCACTGTCCCAAATTCTGGAAAACAAGAAACAGTGGAACACATTCAAAAGATACTAGAAGACAGTAGACCAGAGGTTTTGTCCCGTTTTACTAATTTTCTTTGTGACCTTAGATAAGCCAGTTAATCTGCTTGGATCTCAGTTTTCTAAATTGTAAAATCATACATTATAGCAAAACAGCATCTACTATCTTCTTTATATTTTTATATTTATTATTTGTAGCTAATCAATTTGCTGATTTACTAAGAAACTTTCCCTTGCCATTTGTGATACATTGAACAAAAATTAAACTCTAATAAAGTGTTCCTCAGAGTCCGTTGAATAAAGTTGCATTTTTAGTTGATGATCCATGATCCTCTCAGTTATCTGTAGTCAGAAATGAAAAACCAAACAAATCAAAACCAAATAAACAAAATTAAAAAACATGTCTGTCTAATGTCTTTTTCTTTGTTAATCTCCTCTTTGTTCACCAGTCAGTGTTGACATGAGAATATACACACAGTGGGCAGGAAGACCCATACAAGTGAGTTATTTTTCTGGATTTCCTATTTTATATGGCATAATTTCTACAAAGAACAATGAGATCTTTTCTCACTTTACATGGTAATGATCTAGCTATGGAAACACCAATTAATCAATATTGGAGCATGCCAAAGTCTTACCAAAGCACCATAAGATCTGTCACATAGTTCCAACATGACATGAAGAATATGCAACAATCGATGTGACCACACAGTCCTGGACACCGAAAGTTGTGTGAGCCTCTAATTAAAGCGCTCACTATGTGTTCCTTCTTTCTCTCTGAAATACGTCTATACTCTAGGCAGACACAATCATGACGGGAGGCCTGATTGCAGGATATAGTCCAACAGACTAATTCATTCAAAAGAATTGACGGTGAGGCACCCAGTTACTATACGCTGGAAACTCTTGATTAATCCACTCTTTGTCCAGTATCAGTGAACACTTCTGAAGATCACATGAGCCACAGAACTCAGAGAAGCATAAGATTCATGTCTAAAAGTAAACTCGTATCAATAACAGATTTTCCATAAGTAACACCAGAATGAAACTTTTAAAAATTACTTTGTAGTCTTCAGTTTTTTCCAGAAAATAACCCGTAATAAACAAAGACACTTTAGAACAGTGCAAAGTGACTCAACTTGGGATATCACTTACATATAACAGCTCAGCCTATTTAGTTACAGATTGCTAATTCTCACACAGAGATTCTCATCTGGTAGGTCTGTGTGGTGCCTAGAAATCTGCCCTTTGAGCAATATCACCAAGTGTTGTTGCAAATGATACATGTGTAAGATCTGAAAGAACAAGGCTTCAGACAAATTTACCACATCTGGGCTATCAGAGCCTTGCTTTTTATAGACAATTCAAAATTACCTATCTTGCAAATACTGTGTGTACAAAGTGGTGGAGTAATATGAGCAATAAAGTTACACAGTTTGTTTTTTACTTAAGAAGTGATTCTTAGGATAAAAATTCAGTCCTAATTATGCTGACCAAATTCACAGTAATTGAAGCCAATAACCCAAATCTTTTTTTTCTCTCTCTCTTTTTTAATATGCTTTAAGTTCTAGGGTACATGTGCACAACGTGCAGGGTTGTTACATATGTATATGTGTGATGTTGGTGTGCTGCACCCATTAACTCGTTATTTACGGGCAGGGTGGCATTAAGAGATATAACACAAATCTTTTAATTTTAAACTAATAAATGAACTAATTGTCCTGTGGTTGAGTTACACAGAGGATTTAGTTTATAAACAGGTTGATCATGAGTTTCTCATGATCATGTGTTTCTCATCTTTGTAGCTAAGGAATCAGAGTCTCATGTACTCTGCTTAGCACACCTGCTTCTAACACCTTAAGGACTTACATTTCCTGTGGCCCTCTTTTCTGTTAAAACAACTTCTTTCTGTGTGATGTAGGAATGCCACCAGCTGTGTTTGAGCTAATAGTTGGAATTTTGACTACAAGCTATATTTCTTTAGGAAAATCTTCAGGTTACCTGCAAAATTTATGGTGTTTTTTCTTTAAAAAAGGAAGTGCAACTTATTTATTTGAAACCCAGTGAAAACTGTGGCGCTTTCCTCAGGAAATTAATATATCCTCCCAATCATAATAGGTTGCCAAAATTGTATGAAGGAGGAGAGTTCTGAGACTACTTTAAGTCAATCATTAGACACCCTTAAAACTTGTAGACTGCATGTGGGCTGGATTGAGTAATTTACGTAAAATGGCTCTTCCTGTCAAGTATGTTTAGTTTAATATCTCAGTCTGGTAGTTTCACATCTCAAAGTCTCAGTGGTTTACCAGAGAAAACACCAACCTATTGACTGCGTTCAATACAAAAATGAGTACGAGAGGGTCCTGTCCTCAAGAATTTGTGTTAATATTACTTATAATATTACTTTACACTCTATTTGAAAATATGCAAGTAAGATCCTTTTGCTTTCCATTTCTTCATTTATTTACAGCATGCCTTCTATAATCTGGTGAAGTAAACAATATTAGTAGAAAGAAAGAAATAATGAGACATGTCAAGATAATTTTCTTCTTACTTAAAAAATGTAGAGAGATTCAATCTCTAATGACTTCCCTGATGTATATAGAAAATATAAATTGTGTCATAAAACTTCAAAACAGTATCTGGACCCCTCCCGTGAGACAATGTACATAGCTGTGAGCCGAGCACCTGTATTTCTGCCTCATGTTGCTAGAAGTTTCCGAACACTAGATAGGTGATGTATTATGAATATGTACTGAGTTTGTTGTCCTGTTGGCTCTAATTCATTGGTAAATTTTGGAAGGCCAATCTTATACAACTATCCCTCTGCAACAAAGTTCATTTTTGTTTCTCTAAATGTTTCTTCATTTTTATTTACTTTGTTAGTTTTTAATCTGCATTTATTACATGTAGGTAGGTTGTCAGATACACTCATTATTTACAAAAGAGTTCCACATGTTTACCTCTTAAAAAGGTTTTCCTAGTATATTTAAGATGTGATAGACGAAACTAACACCCTATTTTTATGACTAAGTATAATTTTTTAATTAATGCATGATTAAGAATAAATATCTTTGACAACTGGTAAAATGAGCTGAAATAAGCATGAGGCAAAAGCTTTACAAAATGTAAGTAATGAGTGAAAATGTTAGTGTTTACAATAACAGTTAAGTTTAACTAGAACCTCATATGATCATCATCATGGAAGGGAGTCAACTAGAAATGTACTGAAGTGTCAAAGTGGGTTTCATAATAATAAGTAAATGGAATATATATATATATATAGAGAGAGAGAGAGAGAGAGAGAAAATCATATTTTATATTGTGAAGTACAGCCTAGCACAATTTGAGATTTTAAAAATAATGTAGTTTATTCCATTTGTCTATTAAAAACTGACTTGTACTTTTCAGAAAAAAAATCTTACCTTCTAAGACATGTTCTAAACCCCCAATGGGAGAGAAAACCCTTATGTTCTCCTTAGGAAAAAAATGTTTCTAAAAGTTGAGAAAATTAATATTAATATTTGAAAAACAAATACACCCTGTACTCAACACACATTTAAAATATGTGTTTAAAATTGAAAGTGTGGAAAATCCACAGCAATTTTAGTGGTAAAATATTTTTTCAAAGTTCAGATACTACATTATTAAATAGTTATTCCATAGAATAAATGATTAGATTTGTATTACTATGATACAGTTTGGATTATCATGAAAATATGTCAATAACTATAAAATATACCTGGAAGGTGAAGCTTTTTATGCTTGTCATGGATGTGTGAGAACTTACACATATTTTGTCATTTAAATATAGCCTAATATTCAGCTGTGGCTTGGCATCTTACTATCAAGTAAGGAAACAACAGAATTTGAGAGGTAGGGTAATATAATAATATTATCGTTTTCAGTAAGAAACTCTATGATTAAAACCTCTGAAAGGTCCTTTATTTTACCTAGTTTTCTTACATAATTTTTTTGGGTCTTCTTTTTGGGGATGAACCTTTTTTATAATGTAAGCCTAGAGGTAAATTTTTTGAGGAAATTAGATCTAAATCAATTATGTACTTCAAAGTTAAGTTTATGACTGGAATAGAAATGCCTCGAAAACCATTCTTCATCAGACTTCACAATTGTATACATAGCAACTTTGGCTGCTATATACAGCAGTACCCCACTGTTAAGAGACACAGATGAAAGCACTCTAGTCTTTTACATGACTTATTAATGAGATTATACACAGAGAATAAATGAAAGATTTAAACTCAGTATAGTATTTATTTTAAAGAATATTAAAAGATTTAGTAGTGCTTTTAAAATATTTAAATAACTATCATCTGGTTTTGGTGAGGTAGAATAGAAAAGTAAGGTCTCCAAACAAAGGTCCAAATTAAATCATTGTGTGCTGTCTTTTACTTAGAAAAAATTTTGTGGTTAATTTTTCTAATGCACACATAAATGTTTGCTAGAGCAAACCTCGTATTTGTTATACAATAAATGCAAGGGAAACAATAAGACACAGGATGTATCATGTTAATTATGTGTGTTGGGGTTAATTTGGGTATTGTGAAATTTATTTGTTAAGAAAAAGTAGCTGAGGAAGAGTAAAAATTACTAATTTCATGACAAAAAGGGAGGAAAAAAGGCTTAAAACAATGACATCAGTATGAACAAATGAAGAAAAAAAATAAGGCAGAGGAAAAAATTATCTATTTCCTCAATTCATTTGTAGGCTAAGTGGGAAGGGGTTATATGTGACTCTCATATTCTGCTGGATTTAAAATAGATGAGCATGCATATATTGATATACAAGGAAAAACTATGCAATAAGGGCAGAAACTAGAGCTTTTCATTTTGTAGTTTTGTATGTTGGAGAAACATGACTACAGTTATGGTGAGAGTGTGCTGCACAAGAGATTGGTCTGAAAGAGGAGGTCTTCTAACATCTCAGGCAAGGAGAGCAAGCTGAGGAAATTTTAATATTTAACATTTAAACATTCAGTAATTTAAAAATATACAAACATCTGTTAATTAATAAGTCTATTCATGCCAGTAATCCCAGCACTTTGGGAGGCCAAGGTGGGTGGATCACCTGAGGTCAGGAGTTCGAGACCAGCTTGACCAGCTTGGAGAAATCCAATCTCTACTAAAAATACAAAATTAGCTGGTTGTGGTGGTGCACCCCTGTAATCCCAGCTACTCTGGAGGCTGAGGCAGGAGAATCACTTGAACCCGGGAAGTGGAGGTTGCAGTGAGCTGAGATCGTGCCACTGCACTCCAGCCTGGGCAACAAGAGCAAAACTCCAATTCAAAAAATAAAAAAAGCCTATGCAAACAATACTTTCAAAATATTGAAAAGAAGAAAGCAATAATAATTTATGATGTATAAAAGCTATCTTCAGGTTTTATCACATACAACTAAATTTTTTAAAATCTTGATCCAAATTCTGTATGACTAACAGTCAGCCTGAAGTTGGTATTAGAGTAATAATAAACTTCAACATATGCTTTTTAGTTTAACCTAATTTACCAAATGTCCCACTGTCTCATCATCACTAATATATATACAAGTCAGTTGTTACAGGGAAGTTTAAAACTTGAAATCTTTGGTTCTATCCTGCTGTGTTCTTTAATTTTATTTAAAAGTATAATGGAGATATACAAATAGTTATAAAAATTGATATACATTTCCCCAAAATTTGCTTAAAAAAGGTCTGTCGGCCAGGCGTGGTGTCTCACACCTGTGATCTTAGCACTTTGGGAGGCCGAGGTGGCAGATTGCCTGAGCTCAGGAGTTAAAGACCAGCCTGGGCCACATGGTGAAACCCCGTCCCTACTAAAATACAAAAAATTAGTCAGGCATGGCGGCATGCACTTGTAGTCCCAGCTACTCGGGAGGCTGGGGCAGGAAAATCGCTTGAACCTGGGAGATGGAGGTTGCAGTAAGCCGAGATCGTTCCACTGCACTGCAGTCTGGGCGACAGAGCAAAACTCTGACTCCAAAAATTAAAAATAATAATAATAATAATAATTTTAAAAAATGGTCCGTTAACAGTTCTCATGATTTACTCTTTGTCCCATGTGCTTGAGTCTTGCATATTGCATAATAGTATTCTTGGGTAGCTTGCCCTTAAATACAAGGTATTGTTGAGTAAAGAAAACACTAATGTCTGTGAAAAGGTAGATATCTGAATCACATACTCTACTATACGCACATTTTTTCTACAAACACGTGTTTAGAATTTACTTGGATAAAATCTCTCAGTTTAAAATATTCTGATAAATGAGCCACATGATGTTAGATTTAAAATACTGTTACATAATTGTAGAATAGAGTAAGTTTGCATAAGAATATTAATGAGTAAATGGATCTATCAATCAAAAAGATTAAAGTAATTTATTCTATTTATATAGCAGGAAAAATTACTGAAGTTCCCACACTTAAATTCTAAAATAAGAACTAATTTTTTAAATGTTGAAATTATTTTTATCTAATTTAAATTTACTCAGTTTTTCATTGCTCCAGAATAAAATGTTTGGCAAAAAAATAAACCTATGCTTTTTCAAATAAAAAAGTCAACCTTTAATCTTCTGAAGGTAAACTTTTATAATTTCAGATGTTCATTTTTAACTTTCCTTTGGGATTCACCTGAGAAAAAGCTAACCTGCTTTCTAAATATGAAAAGGTTGTATGCATTTAAAAAAATTATAAATGCTTTCTTTGAAGTTAGCAAAACATACATAAATGTGTTGGATTGTTTCCAAAAATTCATCAAAAATAACCACTAAACACTCCAAATATAAATCTGGCTATTAATCTGTATTTAATACAAATTATAAAATTCATGTCTCATGCAGGGATTTAAAATCAAATTTGTGGTATTTTAGCATAATTATTTCTCAAGATTTAAGTGACCTGAAATTTTGCTTATAAAAATGATTTAATAAATTCAACTTATTAAAATCGTATATGAAGAATAGATGCTGACGCATGTGTAGGGAACAGGAGAAATCACTATACAATTGAGTTGAAGAGATTAGTTTGTTATGAAGTATGATCTGCAAAAGGCGATGTCATAATATTACATTCTAAGTACTCCAATTTTAAGGTGGCATTTTTATTAAACATTTGCAGCCAAATGCAGATTATCAAATTTGGCTATTCCTCCTCTATAAAATACCTCATCCCAAATTATACTTAAAAATCTAAATGTGCAATCATTGATGTTCTTTTTAATGTTTCCTCATTTTAGTGGTTTTTAAAGCATGTGGATTTAATTGGATTATAATTTAATGTGGCCATGTTTCAATGCTTGTCTAAAATCTCTTTGTTTTTTACCAGACACTAAAATCACCATTAGCAGACACATTTCCACTTCCTTCCTCCCATTGTGGTAATTAAAGGATTGTATTTACAAGCCTCTTGAATCAAATATTTTCATGAAATATTTATTACATGCCCACGGGACACCTGATTTCATTCATTTGCTATTCTGAATTCGTTGATTATATCCTCTATAACAATGAATCTTTCATATTCCTACAGTACTATGAGCTATGCGAACATGAAGTTGTCTATTTGGCTTTGGATAATGGTACAATAAGTTGGTTCTATCTGTCTCTCGCCTTTCTCTAAAGGCTGATTCTGTGCCCTTTGGGGAGACATGACTATGATTTGAATCATTTAGGTACCCTGAGCATACTTTCTGTGCTACATCCAATGCATTCTTACAAAGTTTTAAAAAGTTGAATTTAGAAGAAACATCATTGTTGTCTTCAACCAAATTATGCCATTGTTTATAATTGTGCATTAGATATTTCTATGTAGACATAGAGGAGGTAAATTTAAAAATCAAGATTAGTAGCCATTTTCTATTACTCGGAGATTTACTATTTACTCATCTAAGTTCACAAGTATTCCTGTCCCAATGGCCTGACCAAATCTATGTATTTTGATTTAGGAATCATAGCACAGTACAGTGGGGTTCTAGCTACAGGAATTGTAAACAGTGTGACAATTAGTAGCTGGATAAATTAATTACCTACCATGGTACAGCCAGGTGTTGATCAAATGTCTTTATAACCTGTTTTTGTTCAGTATATTTTCATCTTTCTATTCACAATATTGTGTTTCATTATTGTTAAATATAAAAATCATATTCTTTTTGACTCTTTTTTTTTTATTCTTCTAAAAATAATAGGATACATGTGCAGAACGTGCTAGGTTTGTTACTTAGGTATATACATGTGCCATGGTGGTTTGCTGCACCTATTGACCCATCTTCTAAGTTCCCTCCCCTCACCCCCACCTCCCAACAGGCCCTGGTGTGTGTTCCTCTCTCTGTGTCCATGTGCTCTCATTGTTCAACTCCCATTTATGAGTGAGAACATGCATGTTTGGTTTTCTGTCCCTGTGTTAGTTTGCTGAGGATAATCACTTCCAGCTTCATCCATGCTCCTGCAAAGGACATGATCTCATTCCTTGTTATGACTGCATGGTACTCCATGATGTATATGTACCACATTTTTTTTATCCAGTCTATCATTGATGGGCATTTGGGTTGGTTCCCAGCCTTTACTATTATAAATAGTGCTGCAATGAACATATGTGTACATATATCTTTATAGTAGAATGATTTATATTCCTTTGGGTATATGTCCAGTAATGGGATTTCTGTGTTAAAAGGTATTGCTAGTTCTAGGTCCTTGAGGAGTCACCATAACTGACAAATGGGATCTAATTAAACTAAAGAGTTTCTGTACAGCAGAAGAAATATCATCAGAGTGACCAGGAAACCTACAGAATGGGACTCTTCTTAATTTTTCCATACTATTATCAAGATAACTGGAAGAGTTTATATGTGGCATAAAATCTGTTTTTTCTTACAATATTTTTCAAGCTTATTGATGTGCTTATTTTGTAAATAAATTTACTGTACATTTTATTTAATCTTTCTTTTCTTTTATTTTGAACTTTATATTCACAAAATTGTATTGCAATATTTAGTGATATACTTTCATCATTGTTCTATATGAGATCTGGTTTTTGTTTTTATTATACTTATAGTCCATTGAACTTTTATCTATAATTACATTATTCTCTGTCATAAGGGACTCACTATTTTATGTTAAATTTGCATATCAAGTATGCATAAATGATATCTTATGTCTTATACTATTTCAAAGAATATTATACATTTTTAAAAATTCAATATTTGGGGGAGGCTTATCTAGTTACTTCCTGTAACTACAACAAAGTTTTCATAATATATGACATTTTATTGATTCTTTTTTTTATGGGCATTCAGTTGGTTTCTATTACTTTGCTATGATACATTTTACAGTAATGAACTTCCTTATGCACAGTTTTTTGAATATCTATATTCAAGTTTCTCTGGATATATACTTGGAAAAGGAATTTTTGAGTGATAAGAGCACAGTAAATCTGATAAAATATATTTACTTTCTCCCAACATTATATTCCCACCAACAGTACATGGCAGCCCCTCCCATGACAGGCCCAGAGGCCCAGGAGGAGAAAATGGTTTCATGGGCTGGACCCAGGGTCCCATGCTGTGTGCAGTCTAGGGACTTAATGCCCTGCATCCCAGCCACTCCAACCATGACTAAAAGGGGCCAAGGTATAGCTCAGACTGTAGCTTCAGAGGGTGCAAGCCCCAAGCCTTGACAGCCTCCATGTGGTATTGGGCCTGCAGGTGCACAGAAGTCAAGAATTGACAGTTGGGAACCTCTGCCTAGATTTCAGAGGATGTATGGAAACACCTGGATGCCCAGGCAGAAGTTTGCCATAGGGGCAAGGCACTCATGGAGAACCTCTGTTAGGGAAGTGTGGCAGGGAAATGTGGGGTCAGAGCCTCCACATGGAGTGCCTCCCAGGGCACTGTCTTGTGAAGCTGTGAGAAGAGGGCCACCATCCTTTGGATCCTAGAATGGTGGATCCACCATCAGCTTGCACCATGTGCCTGGAAAAGCTGCGGACACTCAACACTAGCACATGAAGCAGCTGGGAAGGAGGCTGTACCCTGCAAAACCACAGGGGTGGAGCTTCCTAAGACCGTGGTAACCCATCTCTTGCATCAGCATGACCAGATGTGATACATACAATCAGAGGAGATCATTTTGGAGCATTAGGATGTCACTGCCCTGCTGGATTTCAGACTTGCTTGGGGCCTGTAGCCTCTTTGTTTTGGTCAATTTATCCCATTTGGAATGGCCGTATTTACCCAATGCCTAGTAAAAGGCATACATTAATATTTATAAAAATTTTCACATTAAACTGTATTTGGCACTGTTTACAAACATTGTTCTATCATTGTTCCATCTTAAGTCATCTCATTCTCCTAGTGTGAATTAATGATCTTCACCAAGGGAAACTTCATCCTTCTGCAATCAGGAAATGGGATGACTACACGTCACGTACATGGTGTAGATCTCCTTAATGACCAAAATTCACCACAAATCAAGATTTGTGTCTGGTTTGTAGTATGAGAAGTGGATGAATTGACCACATCTAACTGGACGATGTTAAGCAAGGTGCCCAATTAAGGAATTCATGATTATCTTTTGGTGGATTTCAATCTGAGTATGATTTTTTTCCTGTTGCAGCTATAATTAATGTAAGAAATGTGAAACTATATCCCATAGTTATTTAACAACCACATTAAATTGTCATGAACGTTGACCATTTTTACCTACAGTAAACAGGAATGTATACACGAATAATTTTCCATAAGAGAGATTGCATTGCATATTCTACAAAAATTATCCTATTTTAGTTTTATTTTCAGTATTTACATATCAGCTTTTACATAAGTTAAGCAGGACTGCTGAAGACAACAAATTTCTTATCTGTTACTATACTCTCAAAAATTATCTGTTTGAGACTGGCTATTGGAAGCATGTAAGAGAGAAACAAATCTTTAACACCTACTAAAATAAATAATTTAGTACATTTTTTTCTACAGATCATTAGTTGATTCCTCACTCAGAACCCAGCTTCAAAATAGCAATCCTCTTTTTTTTCCGTCAAGAACTTTATAACAGTAAATTCCTTCATTAACTCGAAGAAAAACAACTTAATTTTTCCTGGAGACTGAAATACTCATGCCTCTGGTGCTGCCTTAGAGGCTGGAATTAACAGTTACTAATCTGCTATTTCTTGTGCAGGGCACCTCTAACTCCTTCTCTGATTCTATAATTAATTAAAATAACACTTCTTGGTTCACACTGCATAATGTCAAATTCTCTTAAAACACAAGTCTCTCTCCTAATACTAAAAAGTCAGATAAAACTGACCGAATAAATTTACCAGATACCTAAATCAAAAGCACAACATAATTCTTCACAGAAAGTGCAAGCAAATCGTTTTATTCCTGTTTGTGGAGCTTAACCTTCTGCAAAAGTAATTAGGTCTATAATTAAAAAGCTATTTGGAATGATTAAAACTCTGTTATCTTGTGGCATTTAAAGACAAATGCAAATGTCAGAAAGGATGAATTCATTAAATTTTCTATTTAAGAAAAAAATTGCGGATAGAAGGTGTTATTTATTAAAATGTTACCGTTTCAGAGAAGTTTTGATTTGTAAAGAGGACACTGAAGGTTGAAGGTATCTTTTTGTCTTAGCATTGTACAATGTAGGTAGCATTTGTAGTAGCATTTGATGTAGCAATCAACTGCTATTCACAAATATTTACTTTGAGGGTTATTTTAAACTAACAACTGATAATGTCACAGTGTTATTTCAAAGATGATGTCATTTTTCTGTGGGACTTTATCTTTTTCTGTATATTAACAATTGTCAATGTATCTAGTTTGGAGTTAACTACCTTATACATATATATATATACACACACACACACTCACACTATATAGATATGTAGTCATCTATCTAAAAAGCTATAGTGTCTTATCAATGGAGATTTTCAAGCTGTGAATTCAAAGGCTAATTACTTTGAATGAAATGGTCAAGTTTTTAAGTCTCCTGTTGCCCAAACAATCTAATAAAATTAAAGAAAGACAACTGAGCCACTGTTAATGATCATTTGCAAACCAATGTAGTTAAGGAGACGTCTGTTGGTGGTCTCCAGTTAAGTGTGTTGCCTTCCTTGAAAGAAAGTGCAGTTATTCCTGAACAAGCGAAATGTATCTCTAGTGGTGTAAGTTATTGACTAGTATCACATGTGCTTTGTATGACTGTAATATCACACATTCCCTGTATCTTTAGCATTTCTATTCAACTCATCATTAGAAATATAAGAAAGTATATGCAGAGAGAAATAAACTTTAAGAAGGCATACTGTGAGATAATGACAACATTAACTGCCACCAAATACAGCAACAAAACCAATCAAACAAACAAACAAAATCTTTCCTTTAGATATTATCCTGAAATTCAAGATTAATAAAAAAGGATACAGACAGAAACTCATCATGATTGGTTGGAAATAAGAAATATTGTTTTATTTAGTCATCAGTGAGTCATGTACAAAGCCAAGAGCAAATAAGATAAGGATTACTGAGTGGCGTATCAGTCCTGGATTTTAAAATAATAACTTTTTCTCTAATTTGATATATGATCTCATAGCATCATTCATTTTTCTACAATTTAAAAAGGCATATATGGCCAGGCATGGTGGCTCACACCTGGAATCCCAGCACTTTGGGAGGCAGAGGCAAGAGGATACTTTGAGCTCAGGAGTTAGAGACTAGCCTGGACAACATGGCAAAACTGCATCTCTACAGAAAAAAAAAAAAAATTAGCCATGCGTGGTGGCATGTATGTGCAGTCCCAGCTACTCAGGAGGCTGAGGTGAGAGAATCACTTGAGCTCGGGAGGCAGAGGTTGCAGTGAGCCAAGATCGCACCACTGCACTCTAAGCCTGGGCAATAGAGTGAGACCCTGTCTCAATAAAAAGATAGAAAATAATTTTTAAAAAGACATATAGCCTAGCTATAAGAACCACATAACACACAAGGTATCATGTGGCCTTGACTTCTCAGGATGTATTTTGCAAAAAAGAAAAAATATAGTCTGAAAGAGAACCAATCATCTCTTGAGAATATAAACCACAAGGCCCATGAACCAGTCGTTTTCAGTAGTGTGATTTCAGATTTCACTCAGGGGGGATGAGAATCACTCTAATCAGAGGTTTTATACAGGAAGACTTCAGTTATTTGGTGTTAATGAGACTTAATATTTCTAATTTTTTAACCCCCTTATGGGAGTAAGGGAAGCATAGATGATAGAAAGCCGACAAGAGGTTTGTAGTTAGACTAAAAATCAAGGGATAAAAGCAAGACATTATCTTGCAAAATGGAAATAGATGAAATAGAATCATTTAAATGGAAAATCATGAAAACATGGAAAAATTAAATAGATGAATCTGAATTCTGTTGCTGAAGAGATTATTAGAAATAGGATACCCAGTTTGAAACAAACAAACAAAAATAATGGATCTCAAGAAGACATTTCAATTATGTAATAATCACCTAGACATGCTCACTCTCAGCATACATTCTTTATTATACACACAACTATTAATAATGAATGGAATGCTCTGAAGGTAAAAATTATAGAAATTACTGTATTTGGCTGGGCGCTGTGTCTCACGCCTGTAATCCCAGCACTTCGGGAGGCCGAGGCAGGCAGATCAAGAGGTCAGGAGATTGAGACCTTCCTGGGTAACACAGTAAAACCCCATCTCTACTGAAAATGCAAAAAAATTAGCCGGGCAAGGTGGCCTGTGCCTGTAATCCCAGCTACTCGGGAAGCTGAGGCAGGAGAATCACTTGAACCCAGGAGGCGGAGGTTGTAGTGAGCCGAAATTATGCCATTGCACGCCAGCTTAGGCAACAAGAGCAAAATTCCACCTCAAAAAAAAAAAAGTGCCATTTTTTATTTTTTTCCCCAAGGTGGATGCATCTTTTCAGGTACATGATGTGATGTATCTCTAACATACGCTATCTTAGTTTTAGCCATTCTTTGCAATGGTGTCTCACTGTGGTGTTAATTTGCATTTCCCATGAGCATCTTTTCACATGCTTGTCATGTGTATTTTCTTTGTTCAACTGTCTGTTCAAATGTTTTGCCCATAATTTTCAACCAAGTTCATTATTTTATTTAGTTATGAGTTCTTAATATAGTAAGGAAATATTTGTGTTATTAGATACACGTTTTCTTCTAACTTTTTATTTTGAAGTCAGACTTACAAATGTGCAAAAATGATACAGGTAATTCCCTCACCCCCTTCACCCAGCATCCTAATGATAATATTTTATGTATTTATAGCTTAATTACAGAAACCAGAAAATTAAACTTGATTCAGTAGTATTAACTAATCCTGACTTAACCCTTGGCAGTTTTCTACTAGTATACATTTTTTTTTTTTTTACTGTGCTATCACTATTTTAATGATAAGCAAACTGAAGTGTAGTAGTGTTAGGTAATTTCCCTGACATCCATAGTTTCCAAGTAACAAATGTTGAAATAGAAGAGGAAGAGAGAGAAGGAAGTTGGAAGGAGATTTTGTTAAATATACTAAATGAAAATTATGTCTTTGTTTAAAACATGTTATTGTTGGTAAAAGAGCTGAGGCAGGACTGGCTTGTCTGTCATAATATAAAAGAGTCTTGGAAGATGTCTGGGGTCCAGGGTCTAAAACTCCTTGTGGCCTTTGGAACACCAAGCTCTGTGCCAAAGGGTGGAAGGCTGCCCTGCCGCACCACAAATCTAAGCCCAGGGTATAAAACCCCTTGTGGCTTGGATGGAACCCAGTGCTCAGGGCATAAAACCCCTCGTAGCCTCTGGAATGTGCACAGACTTATTGGTTCCTTGCTTCTTACTCATAAACATGTCCTCCATTATCTCAAGCAGCAGAGTGTATTCTATAGTGTCAAAGAAAATGCTAAACTGTCACAGCTACACTTAATGCAACACTACCCTTATACCCCTACGTCCTCATGCCCTCACCTGTTTATCCTCACATCTGCACGTCCTCACCACGTGCTTGCTTCTTTGTTTGATCACCAATAAATAGTGTGGGCTCCCAGAGCTCGGGGCCTTCACAGCCTCCAATGTAGCGTTGGCCCCTGGGACCCACTTTATGTACTCTTGTCTTTCCTCATTCCTTTGACTCTGCCAGACTTTGTGGCCCCCACAGCCTAGTGTTGGGCCTGATCACCCCAACAGTTATGTTGTTTTTGCAAAGTTTTTAGTGTCTTTTTCATAAGGGTTATGAATGTTAACAAACAGAGGTTGTGAAATTGTTCAGGATTTTTAATTTAATTGGGGTGAATAATACATTTTTTTCTGTAATTAATATTACTGAGACCTATTATGTTGCTGTTTTCCAGATTTCTAGAAAACCTGAAAATTGAAAACTATGTTTAGAGAAAGTAGAATTATTCAAATAAAACATATCAAGAAGAAACCTATAAGGATATTGAAAGAGTTATTTTATTATGTTACTGATCCATTCAGTGCAAAAAGTACTTTTAACTTTCTTAGGTCAGGAAAGTTTTAATACAGAAGTTGTGACTTATTTAACTTCTTATTTACAGAAGTTGTAACTTTTGTAAATTTTATTTTGATTTTGCATGTGTTTGTTTTATTTTTAATCAATCAAATAATTCTTGAATATTATGTTAATAGTCTTGGCTGGGTGTGGTGGCTCATGCCAGTAATCCAGGCACTTTGAAAAGCTGAGGCAGAAAGATTCTTTAAAACTGGGAGTTGGGACTAGCCTGGTCAAGATGGCAAGATCCTATCTCAAGAAAATTTTTTTTTAAAAGTTAGCTGGGCATGGTGGCATGGGCCTGTCATTCCAGGTACTACTAGGAAGGCTGAGGTGGGAGGATCACCTGAACCTGGGAATTCAAAGCTGCAGTGAGCCAATGACTGCACCACGGCATGCCAGCCAGTGAAAGAAAGTGAGATTCAGTGTCAAGAAAAAAAAAATTCTTCACATAAATATGGCTGAATATCATCTTTAATTATCCAACAAGTAACTCCACTAGCCAATGAGAGTCCACAGGTCCGGAAGAAATCTTGGTTCTTAAAAACGAAATTAGCATGTAGATAACACAGTAAACATCAGAGCATGCAACAAGAAACTGAGGTATATAGAATAATTTATTTTAACAGGTATATAAGAAGAGTAAACAACTAAACACCATTGGGTGGTATAGAAATAAACAATGTCTAGAATAAATAGGCATTAGGTTATTCAGAAACTAAACTTGATACTAACAGCAAATTCAAACATAGCCAATACTGAGTTTTTTCATTATGCAAGGCACTGTATAAGTGCTGCACAATCAATCTCTGCAAAAACCTTATGAAGGAAATACTATTACTATCTTCATTTGACAAATGAATACACTGAGACAGACATTAAATAACTGACAAAGTCACTCAGATAATCATGGCAGAGCCAATTTTGAAATCTAGGTTTTCAAACACTGGAGACAGACACATACAAACTCCAAGCCACAAAGTAATTTAAACATTATTTAGCCCAATTTCAATTGTTTAATAATTTAAAAAGTGTAGAGTATTCAAATGAATCACTCAGATTAGGCCAGTTCTTTTTTTTTTTTTTTTTTTTTTGAGACGGAGTCTCGCTCTGTCACCCAGGCTGGAGTGCAGTGGCCAGATCTCAGCTCACTGCAAGCTCCGCCTCCCGGGTTTACGCCATTCTCTTGCCTCAGCCTCCCGAGTAGCTGGGACTACAGGCACCTGCCACCTCGCCCGGCTAGTTTTTTGTATTTTTTAGTAGAGACGGGGTTTCACCGTGTTAGCCAGGATGGTCTCGATCTCCTGACCTCGTGATCTGCCCATCTCGGCCTCCCAAAGTGCTGGGATTACAGGCTTGAGCCACCGCGCCCGGCCTAGGCCAGTTCTTTAGGTTCTAAGTTGCATTGGTCTGATTTCCTGAACTTCAGCCTAAATATCTATTATTTTTATTAATATTATTACTGTTATTAATGTTATTATAATATTAACCATTTATATACACAGATATATTTAAATATATATAACTAGATATTTAAATATAGTTAAACAAATTATGTATATTTAAGTATACAAATAAGTACTTAAGTGTATTAATAAGTGCTTATATATGTATAATTGATATATACTTGAATATACAATGCAGTTCATTCAGCATATTTTGACAACTTGTGAATGAGACTTATAAGTGGATAAATGAGGTGATTTTGAAAATGCTAATAGACTACAAACTCTGGTACTAGTTAGAATTGATGTTGACTAAGTCACCATTCTATGAAGAATATTTGCTCATTGTTAAAAATTGGTTAAGAAGTCTAATCTCTATATAAAATCTAATGCTGAAAATATATTATTTTATTACATAAAGTTGTAATAACTTTATGTAATAACTGACAAAGAAGAAGACAAAGAAGCTATTACAACTTTTTGTAACCACATTCAAAAAATGTTTAGATTTCTCTCTCATTTTTAACTTTTTTCTAAATATTTACTTAGAGTGAAAGAATTTCAGAAATGTGATACATTCCTACTGAGCCTTTTGAAAAAACATCAAATTATAACATGAGGCTCAATTTTGCTCAGGTTTAAGGCACTAATGTTTACAAAAAATAAAGCATATCTGGAAATAGGCATAATTGTGTGATTTTAGACATTGTTTAGCTCAACAATACTGTGTTTCAATTATTTCCACGTTTAACCCAATAAAAATAAATACAATGTGTATTTTTCAGTCCTGTGTAATGATGTCTGTTGTTATTCATGAACCTTAAATACTCAGTACATACTATTTAGTTTATTATTCAGTGATGACTTGCACTCTATTTGAATGCTTCGAAGTGATCAAAGGAAGCAAATGCTTTAGAGTTTATCTAGTTCCGCTTCCTAACCAAGCGAAACCCAAATAAGCTAGCTCAACATAGTCCCAACCTGGTGTTTTTTCATCATTTTTCAAATTCTTAACATTCGATTGGACTGAAGGTTTCTGTATGTCCTAGATTTCACGTTGCCATGGTCACTAAGTAAAAAAATTTAGTTTCTATATCAAGTAACTTCTGAAACAAAATAATAAAATTATAAACATCAATGAAGAATATAACAAAATGATAAATGATCTGAATATACTAATATAGTATATTATTTTTATACAGTGGTATTAATACAAATTGATTCTCCATTTTTCTTAAAGAAGAAAAAAAAGGCATCTCACATTCTTTTCCAGCACTCAATAGAACCAGGGCAATATGGATATCCATTTATTGAAATGATTTTCTGCTAGCATACAGTTAAATATTGTTCTCAATATGTGATGCACAAATCTTTCATTAATCATTGATTGGTATGTGCCATTCGTATGATTTCTCTTCTAAAGAGGTATAAGCAATACTTGTATTTTTCCCTGATCCTGTAAAGTAGTAGTGAGTGCAATAAACTGTTTTATAGTTATGGCAGTTCCTAGAGGATGTTGTTAGCTCACAATATGGAATTGTAGGATATATGTTGCACTGTTGTATTGAGACAGGAAGACCTCAGATGCTTAACAGAATGTGTCTGTTGGAGTTCACTATTGTACACTATAGTACCTCAAAACCTTTAAGACTTGGCATGAAATAACTTCTGAGCACACTACAACTGTAAGCTAACACACTGAAACCCATGTCTTATTCAGGTAAAATCAAAGAAATCATATAGCTAGGAGAGGATGAAACATATATTTTCTGTGAGGTGTCAACCACAAGGGAAGATACATCTTTTTAGAAGATTTTATTTTGATGCAAGCTAGAATCATACAGTCAGCAACTCAGTTTAAAAAGAAGCAAGTAATTACAAAAGGAACATTCCATCTGTCTGTTATTAAAATGGGATGGATATTATGATTCCTGGAAATGGCTTGTTTAGAGACAGATTATTCAATTTTCTGGCTGGAATACATTCATTTTTGAAGATTGCATGTCTATGATATCAATTTACTGTACTTTGGCTTTTGATCAAACTACACCCATTAAATTTTTTGTCATGTTAATGTTTAAATTCTTTGGTTCTTAAAATCAGTATAAGAGACTAGTATATATTGATGAAAGTCTGCATTTTCTCTCTGTTCACAGATGGAATACCTAAACATCTTCACTAAGAGTCCCATAGGCAATCACACAGAGAGGACTCCTCAGTGTGGCCTACCACTCAGTTCCTTTTGTTTTGTTTTGCTTTTTGTCCAGAAAAGACGTGGAACTTTTTTTTTTTTTTTTCCTATGAGGGAGTCTCCCACCAGAGTGCAATAGCACGGTCTTGGCTCACTGCGACCTCCGCCTCCTGGGTTCCTGTGATTCTCCTGCCTCAGCCTCTCACGTAGCTGGGATTACAGGTGCCCACCACCACATCCAGGTACTTTTTTGTATTTTTAGCAGAGACAAGGTTTCACTATGTCGGCCAGACTGGTCTCGAACTCCTGACCTTGTGATTTGCCCGCCTCATCCTCCCAAAGTGCTAGGATTACAGGCATGTAATCCCATGTATGTGCCCAGCCAGTGGAACTTATTTAACATGACCTAAGCAGTGATAACAAATTATCTGCAGTGAGCAAAGAACAAGATGATAAAACCATGGCAGCATTTTAAAGAAAAAAAAACAATTTGCATTTGTTGTTTTTTGAATATGTTGACTAGCAAAGGACAAAGATAATATTCACTTGCTGCAAAGGTTAAAGGAGTAAAAAACATAAGTATTAGCAAAACTGTTTTTATCATTAAGGGCTATCCTATCATTTCTACTTGTAGCTTAATTGTAGCCAGTATAGAGATCGAAAAATTGTCTAGTAATAGATAACAAATATATAGTAATTATTTTTCATCAGGAATGCTTTTAATTGCTTTACACACATCACTTTTTTCAATCTTTGTCACCCAATGAAAAAGGTGCTATTTTAATTCACATTTTATTGGTGATAAAACTCACAAAGGTAGTGTGACTTACCTAAGCGTCACACAGATAGTTTATTACATAATTAACATTTTGAGAACAGACAGTCCATACTCATAACACTCTGTCACTAACCCTTTAAGAAAAGTAGGCTTGGTCATCATACACACTCTTGCAACCTACATATGCCTATGTTACACCAGAATGTAGACAATTTAGTCCAGTATATGAAAATAAGAATATCGAAAATGAGAAAACCATGACAATATTACACCAACAGAACCATAAACTTGGGAGTAAGATCAGAAAACATGATCAGGAGAGTGAGCACAGAGGTTGGGTGGCAAGAGAAGTCAGTCCTACCTGAGCCCACACCAGGATATCCCCTACTGTTCAAATCCTCACAGGAGTCCGGTTTTGCCTTTATGACACCATGCTTGATTGTAATTGTTGTAAAAATATGTGAATAAAAATGTCTAATCATTTGTTAAATTGTATTTTCAGGTAGAATGCTATGCCTGACACATTAGAAGTATTCAATAAATCTTTTCAAAGGATTGCAAGTTAAATACTCAGGAGAAGGAAAACTAAACAGTTTATAAACAATAATAAACAATTCCTATTATAAACAATTCCTAAAACTTTCCAAAAGGCAAATTATTTTCAAAAAGAAGTTTCAAATTTTACTGATGTCATTTCTCTGCTGATCTTTCACTGTGCTTTTTAACTTGGCAGTAAGTTATGAGACTGTAAGACAGATATCTAAGGGCACTATTCTTTTTGGAAAGAAAACCTCAAATATATGCTTTCTTGAGTCTTCTAAGTACCTTTAACTTTGATCAGAAATTCATTATTGTCTTTCATATAATAAATTAGCTGTGAACAAATCAACTAAATAAGAAATATGTCATTAAACAAAATGCATAAAATTATCCAAGCATTTACCTATTGGGAAAAAAAAATTTCCATCCTATCTTGAGAGTTTAATTTAATCCACCTATAAATCAACAGATAAAATACAGTGTGTGTGTGTGTGTGTGTGTGTGTGTGTGTGTATACCTGTGTATCTATCTATCTATCTATCTATCCACACACACACTGGAATATTATCCAGCCTTAAGGAGGAAAGAAATTCTGACATGTGCTAGAACATAGATGAACCGGAAATATATTAAGCTAAGTGAAATAAACCCATCACAAAACAACAAATAGTGTATGATTCCATTTATATAAGGTACTCAGAGTAGTAAATCTATGAAGACAAGAAAGTAGAATGACAGTCACCAAGGTTAAAAGGGATTAGGGAATAGGAAGTTGAGGTTTAATGGGTACGGAGTTGTAGTTGGTGAAGATGAGAAAGGTTTGGAGATGAATGATAATGTTATTTGTACAACAATGTGACTATACTTACTGTCACAGAACTGCATGCTTGAAAATGGCTAAAATGGTAACTCATGTTATGTGTATTTTGCCTCAATGAAAAATAGGATTAAAAAAGTTTTATTTGAAATCAACAACTCATCAGAAATATTGTCAAAATTGTATCCATGGTATTATAGGTTGCAGTAAGATATGCATAATTATTGTTGAGTTTATTGAGATAAAATTTGAGATTTTATCTTATGAAAACAATCAATTTAGAATTTAATTTGAATTATTTAATTTTATTTTCCCTTATATTACTCAGATATTTTTATTTCCAATTAATTTATCAATTGTTTGAGATACTGTACTCTATTTTACTTGTTTGTAAATCTGAATAATAGAAGTCATTCACTTAACATGTCTATAATATATATTTTTTATAATTTATTATATTTTTATGATAATCAGAAGTAGATATGTTTTGGGAAACAAGCATACGTATAATAACAAAAGATGGTGACATTGATTGCATAATTTCTATGTCAGTGTTATTCTTAATGCTAATATTATTTTCATGGTGATTTTGCTGAAACCCATTATTATAGCTCTTTCCTATAATATGCATTTGTATACTGGCAAACAGAAGAATTAAAAGTTTAGGTTCTGACATCAGCATTTCTGGGAATAAATGCCAACTCCTTTACACACAATAGTGAGGACCTGGCAATACTTCATCTCTCTGGGCTTCAGTTTTCTTGTTTATAATATCAAAATGGAATTGTTCCTACCTCATATAGATATTTAAGTGAGTTACTTACGTTAAATACCTATGAACTTGTCTGTACATATTTACCCCAAAATAAATGCCCAGGTATGTTATTATCACTCAAATGCATAATATTTGGCATCCTACTGAAATTATAGACATGAACTTCAAAGGATTTTTAAATAAGTGTTTATTAAGTTATGCAGCAGTCTTCATGGGTCTTCAGATTTACCTAGCAGAAATATTTCAAACCATTCACATTTTTAAGATGATAACATCAGTTTTAGAGCAAAACCTTTTAAGTCATTCAAAAGCACTATGAAGTCAAAGAGATATAGTTATTGGAATATGACATTCTCTGTAAACCATTGTTAAGGAACAAATGGATCTAGGTTTATGTGGCTATTCTGTGGTATAAGATAAAAGAGATCCTATCAGAATAGATTCGTACAATATTTCTTGTTTGGTGTTTCTAATGAGAATAGAAAAGAAATACTAGTTAATACTGCATCTTATATTTAGCTAATACATTTATAAATTCTGACCTTTAAATATCAGATATAGAAGTTATTAAAAATATCAATTTCAAATCTATTTACCTGTATTCACACAAAACAAAATATGCTGTTTAAAGAGGCAATAATCCGGATGTATCTCAGAAACAAAGTGTGCATATGGTTCAACATTTAAATTTTATAGCCTATCATTCATCTATTTAAATGGCAATATATTTCAAATAAAGAGAAAATGAAATGTCGGTAAGACAGTAGCATATAGTAACATGCTAGTTCCTGCAAGGTACTTTGGATTATGGAACACAGATAGGCTTGTGCTAATAGCCATTCACAACAGACATACATCTGAATTCATGATAAATGGAACCAAAGACTTTTGTGAGAAAGCTAATTTACAAATAAATGCTAGAAAATATAAACTAATACTATGTCGTTCAACAGTTCTCTAAGTAAATATTCAAATATTTTTGTTCTTATGGAGTGATTATGCTATATCAACTCTATCAGAAAAAAAAAGCTAAGAAAAGTTTAATGTGATGTAAAAATTTAGCTTTAGAGTAATTTTCTGTTTTTTAACAACGTTCTTGATATGGTGTGCATCATGTGAAAATAAACTCACTTTTTCAGATAAGTACAACCTTTTGTTTTACATGAGTCACTATAACTAATGACTTTTATTCATATTTTAAAGTTTTTTAAACATAGCAATGAAGTTACTACATTTCATATACTATCAGAGTAAAAAAGAGAATCATGCACAATTCATCAGAAATGTGAAGGTACAAATGTATTACTACAAAATGTTATTTGACCTTCACATATGCACAGCAATCATAAAGAAGTATAAAGAAACAAAGTGAAATGCTAAGAAACCAAGTGGCTCTGATACTAAAACTTTCAGGAAGAGAGGAATGATTCTTCACACCCAGCCATTTCCTCTCACTTACATGAACTGAACAGATACACTGGTTTAATCTTAAAGTCTGAATACAAGAAGGACTGTCTTTTAACTAAAATGAAATCCTGATAAAATACACCATAGCATAAACATGTATGTTTTTATTCACTTATTACTTACATGTTGATCCTTTTTATTTTTTTAGGTTCTTTTTCCCAAATAACTACTTATTAGCCCCCAAAGATACCACAAAATTAAACAAAATAAAATAATTTAAAAGTAAAAAAAGACAAATTAGCCCAATAGAAAAGAATTGTAGGAAAATACAATACAGTTTTGGCAAATGCAAGGTCAGAACAGAAGCATCATGTTACAAATTCTGTGCAGTTGCCAGACATGGATAGGCATTTAGATTCAGGCTTCCCAGAGCAAGTGTAAAACACAATAACAGGACCATCACCACCACTATTAATGCTTCAGAGAGAAATTTTCTCTGTATGTCTTCAGAAATAAGAGAAAACCATGTTTTTCAGGTAGCATTTTCTAATGTTCCCAGTAACATTTTTTTAGATGCTTCACACAAACACACAGACAAAAGGGTTTCTGATAAAATGCATTTTGAAAATTCTACATATATAGCACCTCACTCCATCCTCAAACTTTCTTACATTCATGGCAGATATCAGCATATTAAAACACATTTATTTTAGATTAACCCAATTTTTAGAAACTGGATTTTCCCAAACACCCTTCATTTTCCCTACATCTGAGAGTTTTTCTTGGATATTAGTGTTGATGTGTAACATAGTTTCAAAAGCGTGTGGAGTTGATTCCTATAGACTGTGTATAAGGGAAAGCAAAAACACATTTTATATGACCACACCTGAAAAGATTTTCAGTGTGTTCTTCTTTACCATAATCAGCTGCATGTTTGCAGAATTCCACCCATTTCCTCTGGGAATCAGGGGCACCTTAAAGGTGTCCAGAGGACTAATACTAACCTAACTGTAGCCAAGGTTTAGGGCATGGACAGGATCAAAGAGATGTCCACATAGATAATGGGGCCTTGGCTACAGGCAAAGCTCAAGGCACAAATAGGAATCAGGGCCATGAACAGTGAAAGGATTGATCATGGTTGCTGTGATAAAGAAGCCTTTCCAGGCTGGTCATGGTGACTCAAGCCTGTAATCCCAGCACTTTGGGAGGTCAAGGCAGGTGGATCATTTGAGGTCAGAAATTCATGACCAGCCTGGCCAACATGGTCTCTACCAAAACACAAAAAAATAGCCGGGTGTGGTGGCGCCCCCCTGTAATCCCAGCTACTGGGAAGGCTGAGGCAGGAGAATTGCTTGATCCCAGGAAACGGAGGTTGCAGTGAACAGAGATTACTCCATTGCCACTCCAACCTGGGCAACAGAGTAAGACTCTGTCTCAAAAAAAAAAAAAAAAAAAAAAAAAGCCTTCCCATGGCAAGAGCCTGGGAAGAAAAGACACTGTGGGGGCTTCGTCGGGGGCTTGCTCTAGGAATCTGAATCTGATACCACAAGCTCTACTCACTTGCCTTTGGTCCCTTCAGATCGGATTTATTCTCAGCACAAACTCTGTCTGGTTCTGTTACATCAACTGCCTCTCTTTATTTACCGTCAGTCCAGAAAACTCCTTCAAATTGTGGAGGGAGAAAAAGACAGGAAGGAGCAGGAGGAATTTCTCCCTCTACATATTTAATCCTCTTACCCTCTTAGCTAAACCAGGACTGTCTCTCTGCCCTCAAAAGTGTTACACTGAAAACATTCTTCACTAAACATTTTTTTAAAACTTTTCTTTATGAAGACTTGAAGAGAAAATTTCTCCCCAATTGAAATATTAGCAGTGATGCTAACAATCTGGGTATTGCATTTCATATGTGCCTTGGATAACATAATCTAACTATGTAGCCATGTCCAGCAAATGTACAGGAATTGTGTCTTGGTGTTTATGTCCCAATCTTACACTTGATAAAATATTATTTTACTTTTTTAACTAAATATTTCCCATTTGGCTAAGGTTTTGACCACAAAAATCAGATGAACTTCTATTTACTTTATTCTAACTCATATCCTCAGTTTGTAGGATCTAAAGACCTAATGACCTAAAGAATTAAATAGGAAGAGAAAGAAAAGTTTTAAAAAGTAACACAAAATGTGAGGTAGGTGAGGAAACAAAAAAGATGGTTAATTATAAAAAGAAATCCGTTTGGCACATGTGGAATACATTTTAAAAGTGTTGCCTTAAACACAACAATGATTGGTTTAGTTATACTTTTTTATAAAGTCCTTTCATATTTGCTTATTTCATTAAGCCAATATTGAAACAAATAGGTCAAGAATGTCATCTGATTTTATGGACTTTTGTTCGTGAGAACCTACTTATGTGTAGGTTTTTAAGTATTTAAAGGAAGAGATAGGCTATGTATCTTCCAGGCAGTCCTCTATGTAGAGAAATAAACAATCTTAGACAACTGTTAAAACATGGTAAATATATTTCTCTTTCATATTCAGTTTTCTTTATCAGTTATGCTTAATGATTATGATTTTGTCTACTTACTTCCTTGATATCTAAAATTTTCACTTAGAAGGAGCTTGAGATAGGTATTATAAAAAAGTATATATCAATCTAATATCTTCTCGAGGCCTTATATTAATCAAAGCAAATAAATTGACTATTACTAAGGTCCGATGTTATAATTCAGTCACACATCTTAAACATTCTTTTATAAGATATCTATATATTTTCTGTTATAAACTTTTCCAATTTGAGCCACTTGTTAAGCAGAAATCAAGAAACTTCCTTAACTTAAAGGAAAATATGACTTATGAGAAATGACAAAGCTACTCAAAAACTTTTGAAATGGCTCTAAAATCAGATTTTCTTACCACGCTGCATTAAAATAATTTAAAGAATTCATAATGTCTTCCCAGAAATGTAATAACCATGAAACCTTATAGATTATAAATTGCAGTCTTAGATCTCTGTTGTCGACTTCTGTTAAATTTTTATTTTTTCCAAATTAGAAACCTATTAAAATATTACCATAATAAACATTAACATCAAAAGTACTTTGCCTTTGTCTTACAATTACAAACAACATTTTTATATGTATTTTCTTACTTGGTAACTAAATTTTTATTGTTCACCAAGTAAAGAATGAGGATTGAATAAGTAACATACATGAAGAGAGATGTATCATGTGCTTGATGAGTCAAGTACAGTAAACTATAAACCAAAGGCGGGTTTAAGAATCAGGGTGGAGTCAATACTTAGGGAAGAATTGAAAGTCACTGCAGAATGAGAGAAATGAAAGAAAGGGCTGCTGTCAGTGTTAGTAAAGACTGCATATGCTCTACAGTGAAGAAAATAAATATGAAGTGAATTTAAATCCCTTAAGATAAGCCTGGAGAAATTTTTCCTAGCAAAACTAGTAAAATTCTCTGATATTACCGAAAAGTCTCAATTGCCTAAATTCATTGTAATCTAGAATAGTACAAGAGCTGTTAACTAATCAGAATGTCACACTTCCATAATGACACTTTATAAGACCTATTTTCTACCTTGCTGCACCTAAAAATTAAATTAGATAAATTTAGCAATTTTCTAAGTGCTTTAAAATATCTTTATTCTCTCATCTCACTATTTGAAATCGTATTTCTCAATCTGGTATTTTCTGCAAGAATATGAGGAAAAGAGAAATAATGGGAAAGGCAAAGGATACTTAGAATATGATTTTATTTCCTTATAAGATTACTGGTACCAAAGGACACTTCATTTTAGTTTTGTTTAAATTTGTTTAATTTTGGTTTTGTTGTTGTTCTTTTTAAAATATCATAGTAGAAATGCTGACTTGCCTAGAGAATCTGGAAAATAACTGGGGGATATTCCACTATATAAGCAGCAAATCTTAGACACTTACTAGGAACTTTGAGCCATGAGACTCTCTCTAGTTGTATGATCTTTATGGCTTCCAGTAAAATGTCTCACTCTAGACCAGCAGTATTCAAAAATCTTCCTTCCTTCCTTCCTTTCTTCCTTCCTTCCTTCCTTCCTTCCTTCCTTCCTTCCTTCCTTCCTTCCTTCCTTCCTTCCTTCTTTCTTCCTTCCCTCCCACCCTCCCTAAATCCTCTTTCTTCTCTCTTTCCTTCCCTTCCCTTCACCTCCCTTCCCTTCCTTTGCTTTCTTTTATCTTTTTTTTTCTTTTTTGAGATGGAGTCTCACTCTGTCTCCCAGGTTGGAGTGCAATGGTATAATCCTGGCTCACCTTAACGTCTGCCTCCCAGGTTCAAGAGATTCTCGTGCCTCAGTCTTCCAAGTAGCTGGGATTACAGGTATGCACCACCATGCCCGGCTAACTACTGTAGAACATGCAGGACATTTATTTTACTGAAGTGATTTGGCCAGGCGGTCTCTAACTCCCAACCTCAGCTTCCAAAAGTGCTGGGATTACAGGGGTGAGCCACCGCACCTGGCCCAAAGAGCTATTTTTCAAGAAATTAAAATGCTTATCCAAGAATAAAATATAAGACACTGCTTCCTTCCTTAAGAAAGTTTACCTAAAATAATTTTCATCTGAACCAACAAATGTTATTCAAATAACAGCTGATTTACACTTTGTCTAATTACCTTACATCCTCATCAACCAGTAACAAACACTTTGGGGACGGATGGTCAGTCTGAGAAGTACACTTTGAGTAGCACTACCTAGACCTCATATTGAAATCCTAGAAGCATCTGCTTGTCAGGATTCTGATACATTGTACACTGTCATGCCTAGAAGACTCATATTCTAATAGGAAACAGAAAAATAAAACCTGTGATTATAAACTATTATGCAATAGGTTTTCTTTGAAGAGACAAAGGAGGTACTTACTTGATGTATCAAAAGCCGAATACAAGCAGAGGCAATATATAACTGGAATATATATTCCACTATAACTGGAAGCTTACTGAGGTAGAAACAGATGCCACTATGCTTCCTGTACAACTCCAGAACCATGAACCCGTTAAACCTCTTTTATTTGCAAATTGTGCAGTCTCAGGTATTTCTTTCATTGCTACAAGCAATGAAAGAATGAATAGGTACACTACCCAAAACAATCTACAGATTTAATGTAATCCCTATAAAAATATCAATAACATTCTTCACAGAAATCACAAAAATAATCCTAAAATTTATATGGAGCCACAAAAAGCCCCCAAATAGCCAAAACTCCCCTGTGCAAAGTGAACAAAATGATGAATTATGTAACCTGACTTTAAATTACATTACAGAGCTATAGTAACCAATATAGCATGATACTGACATAAAAAGAGAGATATTGACCAATGGAACAAACAGAGAATCCAGAAATTAATCAGTACAGCTACAGTGAATTAATTTTTTGATAAAGGTGCTAATGACATACCTTGGAGAGAAAGACGATCTCCTCAATAAATGGTGCTGGAAAAAAACTGGGTATTCAGATGCAAAAGAATGAAAATAGATGCCTACTTCTCACCATATGGAAAAATAAAATCGAAAGAGATTAAAGGCTTAAGTCTATGATGAACTTTTCTTCCTCAATCTATGAAACTCCTAAGAGTAAACATTGGGGAAACTCTCCAGAATTTGGCCTAGGGAAAGATATCTTGAGTAATACCTGAAAGCACAGGCAACCAATGAAAAAATGGACAAATAGAATCACATGAAGTTAAAAGCTTTTGCACAGCAAAAGAAACAATCCACAAAGTGAAGAAACAACTCACAGGATGGGAGAAAGTATTTGCAGACTATCCACCTGACAGCGAATTAAAAACCAGAATACATAAGGAGCTCAAAAAGCTCGACAGAAAAAAAATTGCAATAATCAGATTTTTAAAAGGACAAAAGATTTGAATAGAAATTTGCAAAAGAAAACATACAAATGGTAAACAGGTATATAAAAGATGTTTAACATCATTGATCATCAGAGAAATTTCAGTTAAGCCTACAATGAGAGATAATTCACCCCAGCTAAAATGGCTTTTATCCAAAAGACAGGCAATAACAAATGCTTGCAAAGGTGTGGAGAAAAAGGAACCCTCATGCACTGTTGATGGGAGTATAAATTAGTAAAGCCACTATGGAGAACAGTATGGAGGTTCCTTAGAAAAGGAAAATGTAGCATTACCACGTGATCCGTCAATCCCACTGCTAGATACAAGACTTTAAAAAAGGAAATCAGCATATCAAAGTGATGTCTGCACTCTCATGTTTGTTGCAGCACTCTTCACAATAGCCAATATTTGGAAGCAACCTAAGTGTCCATCAGCAGTTGAACAGAGAAAGAAAATGTGGTTTATGTATATAATAGGATAGTATTCATCCATAAAAACTGAAATTCTACCTTTTTCACCAACATAAAAGGAACTGGGGGACATTAGGTTAAGTGAAATAAGCCAGTCACAGATAGACAAATTTCTCATGTTCTCACACATTTGTGGGAGCCAAAAATTAAAACAATTGAACTAATGAAAATAGAAAGTAGAATGACGGTTATGAGAGTTTGGGAAGGGTAGTGGTAGATGTGGGGATGGTTAAAGGTTACAAAGATAGAATAACTAAGATTGAATATTTGATAGCAAAACAGAATAATTACAGTCAAAAAATTTATTGTACATTTAAAAATAACAAAGAGTATAATTGGAATGTTTGTAACAAATAAATGATAAATGCTTGAGGTAATGGGTACTCCATTTATCCTGATGTGGTTATTATGCATTGTATACGTATATAAATATATCCCATGGACTCCATATACACACACACACACACACACACACACACACACACACTCATAAAAATGAAAAAAATAAAAAAAAAACAAACCATAGCAAACCATGCAGAGAAAAAAAAATCATTGAATAGAACCAGACTGAAAATAGGTGGCTATTAGAATTAGAAGACAAGGATGTCAAACATTAAATAGTTATTTTAACAATATTTTATAAGAGGAAATTAGAAAAAAGATTACATGTTAAAAAAAAAAGACACTGGACATATAAAAAAAACTTGAAGTTCTAGAAAGCAAAATTAAAATGCCAGATGAAAAAATACAGTAGATGGAATTAACAGTAGATTAAACATTGCTAGAAACAAGATTAAAGACAGCAAAGGAAACTACCCAGATCATCTATCAAGATCCATGATGTGGTGAGTCCACCACATTGCAGGGATGGTCAACAGTAATCAAAAGCTTCATTTATCAATTATACCAAAAGTGGATCCATCTCTCAGCAGTGGATTCATATCTGTAACAGATTTTAAAGGTATAATTACATATAATGAATTTCACATATGTATATTATATAATTTGATAAGTTCACCATATATATATACACACACACACCTCTGACCTTGCCACCATTGTCAAGAAAATACATATATCTGTTACCTCCTTAAGTTCTCTTGTAATGCTTTGAAATACCTGTTCCTGCCACTATCACTCACCGTCATGTTTTCTATGATTTATTTAAGTGGAATTATGCCATATCTACCCATTTTATCTGGCTTATTTTGTTCAAATGAAGATATTGTGGCAAAATTTATTTTGAGACCTCCTCTAAAATTGCCCCCAAGAGTGAAGTACCAACAGTGTCCCAAGACACAATACAGAAATGGCACTCTGCATATTTTACTTTATCAAAGTATTTCCTTTATTCACATGTAATTATTTTATTTGAAACTACATGTGGAGTTTTTGTATCTCTTCTTAACTCTTCTTTTCCACTTCCACTTTTCATTTACTTTCTTATTTCCTGATGGAGAGCAGCTGCATTTATAATTTACTGGTAGGTATAGTTGGCAATCTCTCAAGTCAACTCAAAATAATGCATACTTCAAATATTTATCATTTTTTCAGGTGTTTTACTGGATCATTCTTCAGGTGTTTTATTAAAACCTCCACAGTGAGGAGGTTTTAAAAATTGGGAGTGAAACTGGTCCAACTACATTGGTATTATGGACAATAGACTCAGGCTTATTCCAGTTCTGCCCCAGACTCATTAGAGCCTCAGAGTCATATATGTGCATGGGACAATTACTGAGCATGAACACATGTGGTATTTTTCTTTTATTTTGTCAAGTTTCTATTTATTTCTCTTTGTTGGTTCATTTTCCCAGTTGACCATTTCTATTGAAGACTTTTGAGTCTAGCATTTATTACCTCATAAAAGAGCACCACAATTCACCATGTAGCAAATGGCCTCTGGTGTCAGGAACACTGAGCACTTAGACTGTGAGTGAAAGGGAGGATGCAGGTAAGTTGGCCTAGAATGTTCGGGACATTTCTTTTACTTAAGTGTTTTAGGCTTAAGTAAAGAGTTCATAGTAAGCAGAGAAAATTTGTGTATTTCATGCCCCCAGAATCTGAGCTTTTAATGTTTGCATGTAGATTAATGGATCTTCCAGTTTAGCAACTAAGGGAACTAGGGGGTACACAAGAATGCATGCATCGCAATAGTGATTTTGCCAGGTGGATTACATATGGTTTTGCTATTAAAAGACAATGTAGGGAGGAGTGAGACAGCAGGGACTGAAATAGGAGGAGAGATAAGTAAAGACAAAGACAGACAAACAGACACAGAGATACAGATAAAGAGATAACAAAAGAGAATTCTAAAAAGTAAGTTTCACTCATTTTACCATGAAAAACTTGGCAGTTAAGCATTGGCACAGATTAGCCACACAGAGAAAAGAGACAAGAGAAAACTATATTGGAAGATGACAGATCAATTTTTCATCTTAGGAAAGAATAAAATGTTTGATCTTGACTCATTCATAGAGAAGAGGTATGGGAAGAGTTAGGCAGAAATCAGGTGTCTAGAATGTTTTCTTCTAGAGAAAATTCTGGAACACTTGTGCTAAAATATATGAAAATAAGAAATAGATTATTCAAACTGTGTATGTACTAAATCATCCCTCTCATTTTGGCAGTATACTTTATTACACAACTGTCACATGTTGACTTTAGTTGATATTTTATAAAGCTTTATAACCATTTTATTACAAATATTTTATCTTTATTATATTTAGCAGATAATTTTGTTTAGAAGAACAAAATAAAGTTCACATTCAATTGAGTAACTACAAAATAAAATAATACAATAGCAAGTAATAATGAAAATCTTTAGTGCCAATAACTCTTTTAAAAAAATTATTGTGCACTTTTGATAACTTGCTCTTTGCCTAAGTAATAAATTCTGTTTCTAGTCCATGTCTCTTGAAAGTTGTGTATTTGATAATTTATATATTTTAAAATATTTTTATTTAGCTCAAGGTGTGTAACCATGTGTAGGTGTGTGTATATGTGTGTGTGTATATATATACACATATATATACACATATACATACACACAAATATATACACACATTTTATGTATATTATGTATATATAAATTTTATGTATATTATGGCGCATTATTGCTTGTACATGATTAAACTAATCATGAGAAATCTTGCATAAAATAGAGTATATGCTGAGATAGAAAGTATCTTGAATAATTATAGTTGTCAGGCCTCTGAGCCCAAGCCTGCACGTGTAAAACCAGATGGCCTGAAGTAACTGAAGAATCACAAAAGGAGTGAAAATGGCTGATTCCTGCCTTAACTGATGACATTACCTTGTGAAATTCCTTCTCTTGGCTGCTCAGAAGCTCCCCGACTGAACACCTTGTGAGCCTCGCCCCTGCCCTCCAGAGAACAACCCCCTTTGACTGTAATTTTCCGCTACCCACCCAAATCTTACAAAACGGCCCCACCCCTATCTACCTTCGCTGACTTTTCGGACTCAACGCACCTGCATCCAGGTGATTAAAAAGCTTTATTGCTCACACAAAGCCTGTTTGGTGGTCTCTTCACACAGACATGCGTGACATTTGGTGCCATGACTCGGATCGGGGGACTTCCCTTGGGAGATCAATCCCCTGTCCTCCTGCTCTTTGCTCCATGAGAAAGATCTACCTATGACCTCTGGTCCTCAGACCAACCAGCCCAAGGAACATCTCACCAATTTTAAATTGGGTAGGCAGCCTCTTTTTACTCTCTTCTCCAACCTCTCTCACTGTCCCTCAACTTCTTTCAAATTCTGTGGCACTCTTCAATCTCTCCCTTCCCTTAATTTCAGTTCCTTTCCTTTTCTGGTAGAGACAGAGGAGATGCATTTTATCCATGAACCCAAAACTCCGGCGCCAGTCACAGACTGCAGAAGACAGTCTTCCCTTGTTGTTTAATCACTGCAGGGATGTCTGCTTGATTATTCATCCACGTTTCAGAGGTGTCTGATCACTGCAGGGATGCCTGCCTTGATTCTTCACCTTAAGTGGCAAGTACCACTTTTCTAGGGGAGGGGCAAGTACCTCCCACCCATTCTCTCTTTGTCTCTACCCTCTCTTTTCTCTGGGCTTGCCTCCTTCACTATGGGCAACCTTCCACCCTCCATTTCTCCTTCTCCCTTAGTCTGTGTTCTCAAAAACTTAAAACCTCTTCAACTCACATCTGACCTAAAACCTAAATGCCTTATTTTCTTCTGCAACACTGATCCCAATACAAGCTTGACAATGGTTCCAAATAACCAGAAAATAGTACTTTCAATTTCTCCATCCTACAACATTTACATAATTCTTGTCATAAAATGGGCAAATGGTCTGAGGTACCTGATGTCCAGACATTCTTTTACACATTGGTCCTTCCCTAGTCTCTGTTCCCAATGTGACTCATCCCAAATCCTCCCACCTGTCCCCTCAGTCCCAACCCCAAGTGTCACTGACTGTTTTCAATATTCCTTTTCTACCAACCCCTCTGACCTCTCCTCTCCTCTCCAGACTGCTCCTCCTCAAGTCACTCCCTGCCAGGCTGAATCAGGCTCCAATTCTTCCTCAGCCTTCACTCCCCCACCCTATAATCCTTTATCACCTCCCCTCTTCACACCCACTCTGGCTTACAGTTTCATTCCACAACTAGCCCTCCCTCACCTGCCCAACAATTTCCTCTTAAAGAGGTGGCTGGAGCTGAAGGCATAGTCAAGGTTAATGCTCCTTTTTCTTTATCTGACCTCTCCTAAATCAGTTAGCATTTTAGGCTCTTTTTCATCAAATATAAAAACCCAGTCCAGTTCATGGCTCATTTAGCCGCAACCCTTAGACACTTTACTGCCCTAGATCCAGAGAGGGTCAAAAAGCCATCTTATTCTCAATATGCATGTTATTACCCAACCTTCTTCCAACATTAGAAAAAGCTCCAAAGATTAGATTCTGGCCCTCAAACTCCACAACAGGACTTTAATTAACCTCACCTTCAAGGTGTACAATAATAGAGTATAGGTAACCAAGTAGCAATGTATTTCTGAGTTGCAATGCCTTGCCTCCACTGTGAGACAAACTCCAGCCACATCTCCAGCACACAAGAACTTCCAAACGCCTGAACCACAGCGGCCAGGTGTTTCTCCAGGATTGCTTCCCTCAGGATCTTGCTTCAAGTGCCAGAAATCTGGCCACTGAGCCAAAGAATGAGTGCAGCCCAGGATTCCTCCTAAGCTATGTCCCATCTGTGTGGGACCCTGCTGGAAATTGGACTGTCCAACTCGCCCAGCAGCCACTCCCAGAGCCCCTGGAACTGGCCGAAGACTCTCTGATTGATTCCTTCCCAGATCTTCTCAGCTTAGCGGCTGAAGACTGATGCTGGTCGATCACCTAGAAAGCTTCCTGGACCATCACAGACCCTTTAGGTAACTCTTACAGTGGGGTGTAAGCCCATCCCCTTCTTAATCAATACGGAGGCTACCCACTCCACATTACCTTCTTTTCAAGGGCCTGTTTCCCTTGCCTCCATAACTGTTGTGGGTATTGATGGCCAGGCTTCAAAACCCCTTAAAACTCCCCAACTCTTGTGCCAACTTAGACAATATTATTTTATGCCCTCTTTTTCAGTTATCCCCACCTGGCCAGTTCCCTTATTAGGATGAAACATTTTAACCAAATTACCTGCTTCCCTGCCTATTCCTAGGCTGCAGCCACACCTCATTGCCACCACCCTAATGGTTTCAGAGGCCCTCAAAATCATAGACTATGCTCAACTCACTCTCTACAATTCTCATAACTTCCAAAACCTATTTTCTTCCTCACACCTGACGCATACACTTTCTGCCCATGGCTCCTTCAACTGTACTCACTATTTGTTGAGTCTTCTACAATTACCATTGTTCCTGGCCTAGACTTCAATTCAGCCTCCCACATTATTCCTGATACCATATCTGAACCCCATGACTATATCTCTCTAATCCACGTGGCATTCTCCCCATTTCTCCATATTTCCCTCTTTCCTGTTACCCACCCAGACCACACTTAGTTTATTGATGGTAGTTCTTCCAGGCCCAATTGCCAATCACCGGCAAAGGCAGGCTATGCTATAGTATCTTTCACATCTATCATTGAGCTAGTGTTCCAACTTCTGTCCTTCACTGCCGGTTTTTCTCCTTCTCATTGGTCACTCCCACCTACACCCTTACTGAAACTTCCACCTTCCAATCTCTTCCCACACAAGGCAAATGGTTCTTGGACCAAGGAAAATATCTCCTTCCAGCCTCACAGGCCCATTCCATTCTATGATGGTTTTCACCAACATAGAAAAGTTGATTGTTTCAAATCACAGTTTAGAGTCTCTTGTTATTACTTTCTCTGCTGTATATTGTGTAAGAAGAAATATCTAAAGAAATACTAAAAGCATTTTTTGATAGAAAAACCGAAATGGAAAATCCCATGAAGGAGAAAATAAATATTAAAAAATCTAAACACACATAAGAAAAATCAAAATTAGAATTATTGAATAATCATATAGTTATTTTAATTTTATCTTAGATACAATGTCATAAGCAATTTGATGTAGGGCAATAAAAAATCCTTTAATACTAATGAATAATCAATCTGTAGTATAATTTTAAAATAAATGTTAATTGATTATTAACTACATAGAAATATTTGCTCTGATTAACTAAACTTTCTTGTTTATCAGCAAAAGTCTAAATCTTAGACACACCGTTACTTATCACCACCAGGAAAAAGAATATTTAGGATTATTTTCCTTAGAAAATGGTCTATATGTTGATTGTATATGAGCTCTCCTTTTCTCTCACATGTTGCTTATTAACTTATTGCTTTAAAAAACTTACTGCTTTTATACTCTGATCCAATGAGTAGGAAATTAGTCATGAATTAAAGATATATTGAATATAGAAAAGACTGGTACTTAACAATATTTCATAAAGGGGAAGTATTATATCTGGAATTCTGATGAAAGTCTAGATCAACACTATCTAATAGAAATGTAACATGAGTCCCAGATTTAATTTTAAATGTTCTAATAGATACCTTAAAAAAAGCAAACAGAAAATGTGAAATTATTTAACTCACTACACAATAAATAATTATTTATATAATCTATATTAAAAATAATTTTACATTACTTTTTCTCTAAAATTCTTTGATGTCCTCTATTTTACAACTAGAGCATAACTTAATTTTGGTAGCAAATGTCCATCAGAAAACTTTATCTGAATTGCAGACTTCATAATAGTTACAATATAAAAACTAGATTCACATATACAGGTTGCTCCAAGTATACTTAAAATGTTCCAATCAGAACCAAAACTTGATTTTAAAATTTTAGTTAATTACAATTAAACAAGATTAAAACATCAGTTTCCTCAGTTGTCATGACCATAATATAAAACTTTAGTAGTAATATGTGGCTGGTGGCTACCCTACTGACAAGTGCAGGCTCTTTCTTCCCAAAACCCACAACTCCATCACATGGAAGGCACTGAGGACATAGAATAATTTACTTTACAATCAAATGGGAGAGACAGACAAAAAAAAAAATCAGATCCAATTTATGAGTAGTGTCTAAGATAGAGGTATGCATTGGGCATTGTGAGAAAATTTAAAATTAGTTTAGCAATGACGTCAATTAAAGAGTAATGATAGAGGCGTGATGTCAGATAACATACTAGGAAGCTACAGGCCCTTGCTTCCCAATGGAAACATTAAATAAACAACTAAACTTCATTAAAATAACTTTATACGAGCTCTAAAAATGAGTCCAAATCTACAACAACCAAGTAAGTGCCTGATGAAGAAAAAAAATACTTAAAATAACAGAAAATTTCTTAGTATTTTAATTCATTTATGCCCCATATCCTTTTTAAAATGGCGTGAATTGGGGAGTGCAGCAGTTAAATTCTAATTCTCTTCTGCAAATGGCAGAGAGCAGAATAGAACAAATTTGCATTACTCTAACCTGTATGTTGGCTGCTGGAGAGAGTGATCTCTGTGAAACCTAACTCAAATTTCATATGGCCTACAGTAGCTCAGATCTCAGTCTATGAGAAATCATGAAAAGCAGATGGGCCTGGCTAGTGAAAACTGCAGGATGCCAAACACCCACATACACGTAGTGCAAAAGATGTTTGATTTAGGAATGTGATAGAACAACAGATTTCCCAAGATGAAGCAGGAGTGAGACACATGGAAATAAATAAATTTTAAAACAGCCATATATAGCAGCATTGGATTAAGAAGACAGACATATACCCAGGGAAGATGCATGCCCAGAAAAGGCTGAGAAGACCATGACTTCAAGTTGATTAGTTAGGATTGTCTCTTGCGTGGAGCCCGACTGCAAAAACTGGAAGAGATGGCTGTTCATAGGCTTAAGACTTACTAGACAAAAACTTTAAAACACTGTCTTAAATATGCCCAAAGAGCTAAAAAAATAATATGGATGAGTAACTAATGGAAATCAAGAAAATGATATATAAACAAAATGAGAATATCAACAAATAGTAATTATTTTAAAAATAGCTTGAAAAAAAATTGCTGAAAAGTATAACTAAATGGAAAAAATCACTGGAAAATTTCAATGTTAGATTTGAACAGACAGAAGATAAAATAAGCAAACATGAAAACAAGTAATTTGTTATTATCAAATTGGAAGAGAAAAAAGAATAAATGAAGAAAACAAAACAGAGTCTAAAGGAGCTATGGAACACCAAATAGCAGGCAGACCACTATACATATTATGGAAACCTCAGAATGAGAAGAGACAGGGAAATAAGTTAAAGGGTTATTTAAAAAGCGATGGCTGAAGACTGTATATTTGAAGAAAGACATAGATATACAAATACAAGAGGGTCAAAGAACTTTGAGCAGCATGATCCCAAAGAGACTCACACGAAAACACATTATAATAAAACTGTTGGAAACCAAAGTCAAGGAGAGAATCTTGAAAGTGTCAAGAGAAAAGTGACTCATTATATCCAAGGAATGCTCACTAAGATTTCTCAAGAGAAATCCTAGAGGCAAGAAGGTACTGAAATGACATCGTTAACATGCTGGAGTGGTGGGGGGAGTTGTTAACTAAGAATGCTACATTTAAAACAGTCCTTCAGACATGAGAAATAAATTAAAACCTTCCTTGACAAACAAATGCTGAGCTCATTACCATGTATGTGTCTTATAAGAAATGTTAAAGGGGCCGGGCGTGGTGGCTCAAGCCTGTAATCCCAGTACTTTGGGAGGCCGAGACGGGCGGATCACAAGGTCAGGAGATCGAGACCATCCTGGCTAACACGGCAAAACCCCGTCTCTACTAAAAACACAAAAAATTAGCCAGGCGAGGTGGCGGCGCCTGTGGTCCCAGCTACTCGGGAGGCTGAGGCAGGAGAATGGCGGGAACCCGGGAGGCGGAGCTTGCAGTGAGCTGAGATCTGGCCACTGCACTCCAGCCTGGGCGACAGAGCGAGACTCCGTCTCAAAAAAAAAAAAAAAAAAAAAAAAAAGAAATGTTAAAGGGAGTCCTTTAAGTTAAAATGAAAGGAGACCAGATGGTAACTTGAATTTATACAAAAATACTAAAGCTTTCCAGTAAAGAAAAACACATGGACAAACATAAAAACAAATAATAATTTAATTTTGGCTTGTAATTTAACTTTTTATTCATCTACATGATTTAAAACACAAAAGTGTATAAACTAAATATAACTAGTCACCAAATGGTATACTGTATATAAAAATGTAATTTGTGACACCAATAACATAAAGTGTGAGGGGTGGAGTTATAAAGGAGGAGAGTTTTTGGATACAATTGAAGCAAAGTTAGCATCAGGTCTAAATAGATTCTTATAACTTTAGGATGTTATATGTCATTTCTAAGGAAATCAAAAAGAAAATATACATTGAGTATATATTCCAAAGGAAATAAGAAAGGAGTCAAAACGTGTCATTACAAAACTCAACTAAAAAAGGATGCAGTATGGGAGGAAATGAGAGACAAAAAAGATATGTAAAGTACAGAAAACATTTAACAAAATACAAAAAGTAAGTTCTTTTCTATCAATCACTTTAAATGTAAATGGGTTAAACTTTTCAATCAAAAGACATAGATTGACAACATGGATAAAACAAATAATAGAGCTCAATTATCTGTGTCTACCAGAGACTCACTTTAGATCTAAGAATATAAATAGTTGAAAGTGATAGAATGAAAAACAGACATTCTATGCAAATCATAACCAAAGAGAGCAAAGATGTATTTACAAAGATCATACAAAGTAGACTAGAAGTCAAAAACTGTTGTAAGAAAAAAGGAAGATATTACATGTTTCTATTATATACATAAGAAGAAGCCAATTCACCAAAAATATTTGAGAATTCACCAGAGATCAGAGATTCTGAATATATAATGCATGAGGTTTTATTACACTATTTAGAGCAGCACACAATTAAAAACTTACGAATTATTTATTTCTGGAAATTTTCATTTAATATTTTTGGACCACAATTGACTGCAAGTATTGAAACCACAGGAAGTAAAGCCACAGACAAGGGAAGACTACAGCTAAGAGCTATAGTAGAGAAATGGGGTGTTACTGTGTAGTTGACACAGATTGATATAATGAGTTTAATGGATATAGAGCTTGGATATGAAAAGTGTTCTGGAGATTGGCTGCACAACAGTGTGAACATACCTAATATCACTGAACTGTACACTTATAAATGATTAAATAGTACATTTTATACTATGTATATTTTACCACACTAAAATTATTACTACACTAAAAATATAAAGTAATAATAGAGATGAAGTCATAAAAAGTTATTCTCAGATCTCATTTTTTGAGATGGAGTCTCACGTTTTTACTCAGGCTGGAGTGCAATGGCATGATCTCAGCTCACTGCAGCCTCTGGGTTCAAGTGATTCTCCCGCCTCAGGCCCCGAGGTACCTGGGACTATAGACCTGCGCCATCACACCCAGCTAATTTTTGTATTTTTAGCAGAGAGAGGGTTTTACCAGGTTGGCCAGGCTGGTCTTGAACTCCTGACCTCAGGTGACCCAGCTGCCTCAGTCTCCCAAAGTGCTGGGATAACAAGTATGAGGTACCATACCCGGCCTCCTAGAATTTCTTAAAAAGTGAAAAGACTTATTAATTCAACCAGTTGTTCAGTATATGACCAAAAACAACTTACGTATTATCTCTGAACAATGAGAAATTTATTTTGACACTGTGTTCTAAGTTCTCCCTCACCCCCGAGACATTAAAACAAATCAAAATCAATTATTAGATTATTTTGGGGGTTTGTGTCTCAGTCTGTGTTCTGGGGAAGGGAACTGAGGCAGACCTTGTGGGGCAGACATATTACTTTCACCTTCCACGAGCTATTGTTTTATGTTAAGATTTTCAATAAATATTTATTGAATATAATGCATATTCAGAATGACCTTAAATGATATTATTTATATATACGAGTTAGTAATATTTCCAGTTTACTTTTTAGATTTGCTCTCTCTCCTTTCTCTCTTTCTTTCTTGGCCCTTCATCCCCTACTATTCCTACCTCTTTTCTTTCTTCCTCCGTCTTTCTCTCTCACTATAATTTTTGCTACTGCAGAGCAGAAAAACTTAGAGCTAACCTATGGTCCAAAGTTAATAGAACCTATGGTTGTAAATCATACATAAATAAAACATGAAGTGAATAAAAGCACAATTATGAAACTGACATAATTTCAGTTGTTTTGTCTTATAACAATAACCTCCCAGTAGGAAAGAGTCCTGTATTTGATCTTAAGTAAAAATGGATAATAATGAAGTTTGATTTACTATATTACCCCCTTAATGTCATTCATTATCAGTGAAGAAATATGCAAGGCTCTCCAGTATGTAGCCACTAACACAATTTCAATAGAATATTGTATATTATGACTTTCAGCATGATGTTTAATATTGAGTTACTTGTTCTTTCACAGTGAATTAGAAATAAGAAATGCTTCAAGAAAATTGAAACTAGATTAGCATTTCAGGCTTCAATTATTCTTTAGTTTCTCTTTCAATGCAGTATGTAGAAATACTTATCCTTCCATTTCTCTCCATTTTTTCTTTATCAAGGTTTACTCTTTTGCTTAGCTGATATGTCCTTTTCTTCTAAACTTAAATTCATAGACAAAAGAAATATTTTTTCATCTTCTTACTCTATGTACATCATGCTTCTAACATTAATTGCAACTCAAGCAGCATGAAAAGAAATGACATTTACAGTGAGGAAAAAAAATAGATTCTGGAGTAACTTCAAGATACCAATACAAATTACATAAAAATTGGGAGAACTAGATTTTTTTTCACATGAATAGATATTTTCTCACAGAATAAGTACAAGTTTGCTTGAGTGGAAAAACCACTGATTGGCAAAAGACAGGAGAAAAGCTGTCCTATTTTACATATAAATGAAATATGTTTTCAAATATATGTATATTGAAGTTACAGAAACAATTTGAACTCTTGGAAAGAACCTCTAGCCCTCCTGCCCAAAAATCTACCAACTTAATTAATGAGTGAACTTTTTTCTGCTTATCACAACATTTAAAAAATAAATTCAGCCAGGCGCGGTGGCTCATGGCTATAATCCCTCCACTTTGGGAGGCCAAGGTGGGTAGATTATTTGAGGTCAAGAGTTCTAGACCAGCCTGACCAACATGGTGAAACCCCATCTATACTCAAAATACTAAACGTTAGCCAGGTAGGGTGGCACATGCCAGTAATCCCAGTAAACCCGCTACTTGGGAGGCTGAGGCACGAGAATCGCTTGAACCCCAAAGGCAGAGGTTGCAGTGAGCCAAAATAGCACCACTGCCTTCAGTCTGGGCATCAGAATGAGACTCTGTCTCAAAAAATAATTAATTAATTATAAATAGATAAATCCTTATTCTTTCTGCAAAAAATAAGCAAGATCTAAAGTACAAATTAAAGTTTTACGTTAAAAAAAGAAAATAATTTTAAAATCAACAGCAGTGATTCTTTTAGTACTTTTGCTATCTAACTACATAAAAGTTTTATCAAAGATGAGTATTTCATCATGGCTTTTTGTAGTAGAGAAAAATAATTTACCTTTAATATTTGTTATGAAATAATATTAGCATCCTGATAATATATTATATATAAAGACAAACACCAATACAATTCTTCACCTTCCAGGTTCTACTGGTAAGTTGCAAATGGATACTTCATTATTTTATTTAAATGTGCATAATTTAGATACCTGGAGTAAGTAGTCATAGCCCATGCTTTAAAAAGATTGGTGCAATTTTGCCATTTTATAACAAAAAAAGCCTGAAATTTTTCAGTTTTGGTAGCTGTATTTTATTAATTTATCTGTAAATATGTTTGTAATCAGAAGCCTATGCTGGGTAATGTTTATTTTATTTAAAAGTTGTCTGCAACTAAAGTGTTCAAGAAGGACATGATTTCAAAGTTCATATTTTTCAGAGTAAAAATATTTCTCTGGAGTTGTAAGTAAATTAAGTGTTTCATATATAATGGTATCTGATGAATGATATACGTAGAGAGAGGGAGAGAGAAGGAGAGAGAGAGAGAATCTGTCTGTTTGGGTAGCTTTGACAGAAGTACCATAAACTAGTTGGCTTATAAACAACACATGTTTATTTTGGAGTCTTGGAACTTCAAAATTGAGGCACTGGCATATTCAGTGTCTCATGTCTGGTGAGGGCCTCACTTCACCTCATAAATGGTATCTTTCCTCAGCCCCGGGCTCAACACAAAGCACATTCCTCAGCCCTGGGCTCAACACAAACAGGCCCAGTACAAACACATCCCACCATATATCTCTCAATTTCCTGAGCCCAGTACAAACACATCCCACCATATATCTCTCAATTTCCTGAGCCCAGTACAAACACCACCTGGAAAAGTCCCCGATAAGGACACAGCCGTTTGTGGTTTTACTGAAAGCGCGGGAACCAATAGAAAACTGCTAAATATATAACTTAAAATGTAAACCAATTGTAATGCTGTAACCAAAAGAATTCCCTTGTTCCTCTGTGACTTTACATATCTTATTTACATCGGGCTATAAAAAGCAAGCACTCGCATTGTTCGGGGCCCTCTTGTATGCTGTAGAATGGAGGGACCAAGTTCGAACTTGCAGTAAAAGATCCTTGCCGCTTGGCTTTGACTCTGGACTCTGGTGGTCTTCTTTGGGGAACAAAAGGTCTGGGTATAACACCACCATACTCCAGACTCCAGAATGGAAGATCTACCTGCAGCTTGTACTCTGTGCCTTTATAAGTTGCAGACATTCAACACAAACCCATGAGAGCAGCTTGGGGGCTGGACCTTGCAAAGCTACAGGGGTGGAGCTTCCCAAGGCCTTGGGAGCATATCCCTCCCACAGTCATTCTCTGGATGTCACTCGTGGAGTAAAAGGAGATCATTTTGAAACTTTAAGATGTAATGACTTCCCTGCTGGGTTTTGAACTTGCCTGAGGTCTGTTGCCCCTTTCTTTTAGCCAGTTTCTACCTTTTGGAATGAGAGTATTTACCCAATGCCTCTATCCTCATTGCATCTTGGAAGTAACTAATTTGCTTTTTATTTTACAGGCTCATAAGTAGAAGGGATTTGCCTTGTCTCAGATGAGATTTAGGACTGTGGATTTTTGAGTTAATGCTGGAATGAATTAAGACTTTGGGGGACTGTTTGGAAGGCATGATTGTATTTTGAAATGTGAGAAGGATATGAGATTTGGGAAGGATTAGGAGTGGAATGATGTAGTTTGGACCCATGTCCCTACCCAAATCTCATGTCAAATTGTAATCCCCAATTTTGGAGGTGGGGCTTGGTGGGAGGTTGTTGAATTATTGGAGTGGATTTCCCCCATGATAATCTCCTTGCAATAGAGAATGAGTGCTCATGAAATCTGTTTGTTTAAAAGTGCATTTCAACTTCCCACCTTGCTGTCTTCCTCCTGATCTGGCCACGTGAAGTGATGCAACATCAGAAGCAGAAGCCACTGGGCTTTCTGTACAGCCTGGGGAACCATGAGCCAATTAAAATCCTCTATTATAAATTATCCAGTCTCAGATACTTCTTCATAGCAGTGTGAGAATGGATTAATACAATCACAAAATTACTATATATTAATACACTGCTGTTACCGTTACTCTCTCTTATTTGTTTTCCTTTGAAAATACTAGTTTTCATGTTTTGATCTGTTTTTGGTTTTTACATGACCTAACTTTATTAATTCTCTAAGCATTATTATAACCTATAACAAAGAAAAAGCAAAAGAGTTGGGTAGAAAGACAAAAATATGTTACTAAAACTAGGGTTGACTCTTTAATAAGAGAAGCTTGAAGAAATTCAATTTTGTAATTTATATTTTTCTCACTATTTAAGCAACTTTAGTCAAGACCATCCATTAAACAGTATGGAGACATCCATATGGAAGTCTTAGCTTCCAGTTAAATGGGGCAATTATTTTATTGTTGATTATGTTGTTATTTATCTGTTTTTGCTTATTCCCCTGAAGGAAAAACTTCTCCTTGGAAAATTGAAACTAGCAAAACACCAGTGCTAAGACACGTAGAAACTGGGAACACTTTTTTTTTTTTTTTTTTAAACAGAATCATTGGGAAGAATTGTGAATGGTGACATACTCACTCACACAATATGGTTTGTGAAATATATTTGAAAATGTGAGAAGTAATACCACATCACATAAAGCCTTATATGGATACATTGCCCAAATTCACAAACTGTTCTATTTCTCTTTCCTCGTTTTTTTGTTCAGTCTTTTATTTATATACATATGAGATATCGCATCTTTTTTTATTATAATCCAACACAAGATTATTACTGTTTTGCTCAAATAATTCCTAATTTATCCATTGGGAGCTGTTTTATTTTGGCTTCTTTGATCCTTTGTCATCTCTCATCTTTTTGTTTGGGTATTTTTCCTTCCTTTCAGATACTACAAGATGCTACAGACTTATCTTGTTTTTTCTCTAGCTCCATTTTTAGAATCAGTCATTTTTACAAAGACCTTAGATCTTTATATTTGAGAATAAAATTTAAAAACCCAGGTCTTTGCTCTCTGTTGGCTGGGTGCCACTGTTTTGAGGACTCCTCAAGAGACAGAGCTAGGAAATACATATATGAATACTAACCTCTGCATCCACACATTTGTGTATACACATCTATACTTATATGATCTGTAAATCCATATGTACTTATACTAAGCAAAACATCAATTTATACTGATATTTCCCATGCTAACTTAGCACCACATGATTCATTCTAGGCTTCATCCTTTGTTTACCTCTAACTTCCCTTCTAGACAGTGAGAAAACACACCGTTGCCCTTTACCTTTCATTTGTTCAACCCCAATGTGTATATAAAGCAGTTTCAGAATTGTTAACCTGAAACCCCATGAGAAAAGACCAACTAGAGTACAGTGTTTGTATAAAGTTCCTTTTCTCTTTAGCCTTACAATTTTCAGTCAAAACAATATTTTACAAGGTTACTCCTATCAGTTCCTTTTTACTGCTCACCTCCTTCAATAAGGTTATGGCATATACTTGTAGTACAACTAAATTATTTTCCCCCAGTCTTCAGTATGTTTTTTATGTATTTGGAAAATTTATATATGTACTATGCAAATTGAGAAAACTTATATGCTACATGAGTCATCATTTCTGTCAACACACAGGATATAGAAAAAGCTTATTCACAAATAATAATGTTTGGTCTACATTTTATCATGCCTTGGACTTTTTATTGATGTGATGATGTCACATTTTTCTATTTCTTATATATTGAATATACACAATAGGTATGAAATAATTTATTTTAATTAAGCACAGATGTACATTACTTATATATTAATTTGAAAATTCATTTTAAATTTTATTTTTATTACTCCTTGAACTAAGAATAATTTTATATTTTTTAATTAATGATTAAATGATCACATATAGATATTATTATATTCTTCAAAATATTTCTGAATAAATGTGATGAACTGTTCATGGTATTAATACATTTGCTAATCATAACCATAATTTAGTATCACATAGCTTGTATATATGCCATCATTATTAAAATCCTAGTAAAAATATAGATGGCAAGACTATTTTTATAGCAAAGACACAATATTTCACTAGAAAATAGAAAACAAATAATAACAAATAGTTAATATTACTACATTTCAAAATACTATATTTCAGAGACTGAAACAGTGCTCAATTTACCTTGTCAACATCTGATACAATTTTCTAACTCATAAATATAAATTAAGTGTACATACTTAAATTGTTTTTAACTTTAGAAGATTTTTATGGTGTTAAAATATATATGACATGGAATTTACCATTTTAACCATTTTTTCACTCTCATTATTTTTTATTGATACATAATATTTATAACATATTTATGGGGTACATGTGACATCTTATTGGACACATAGAATGTGTAATGATCAAGTCAGGATATTTAGAGTATTCATCACCTCATTATGTATCATTTCTATGTGTAAGAAATGATAAATGTCCTACTGTCTTCTAGCTATTTTGAAATATGCAATACCTTGTTGTTAACTATAGTCACCTAACCCTATTATTAAAAATATTTCTTTTATCTAACTTTATGTTTGTACCCATTAACCCAGCTCTTTCATTATTTCCCCATCTCTCACACACACCATTCTCAGCTTCTGATATCTATCATTCTACTCTCTACCTTCATGGGATCAACAGTTTTAGCTCCCACATATGAATGAGAACATGTAACACTTGTTATTCTGTGCTCCACTTGTATCACTTAACATGATGACTTCCAGTTCTATCCATGTTGCTGCAAATGATATGATTTTATTCTTTTATATTGCTGAATCGTATTCCACTGGGTACATAGATCACATTTTCTTTATCCATTCTTCTGATGATGGATACTCAGTTTGATTCCATTTCTTTACTATTGTGAATAGTGCCACAATACACATACAAATACAGGTATTCCTTTGATATATCGATTTTTCTCCTGTGGGTAAACATGCAGTAGTAGAATTACTACATCATATGGTAGTACTGCTTTTAGTTTTTTGAGAAATCACCATACTCATTCCTATAGTAGCTGCATTAATTTACATTCCCACCAAGATTGTATGCGAGTTCCCTTTTCTCTGCATCCATGCCAGCAATGTATTTTTTGTCTTTTTAATAATAGTTTTTCTAATAGGTATAAGATAATCCCTCTTTGTAATTTTGATTTTTATTTCCCTGATGATTAGTGATGTTGAGCATACTTCATACACCAGATAGCCAAGTATGTTTTCTCTGAGATACGTATATGTGTATATACATATATATATCCTTTGCCCACTTTTTAATAGGATATATTTTATTTTTTTCTGTTGAATTTTTTGGGTTTCTTTTTTACTGTGGATATTAGTTCTTTGAATAAATAGATTGCAAGTACTTACTCCCATTCAGCAGGTTTTCTTGACTGTATTGGTTGATTATTTTACTGCACAGAAGCTGTTTTAGTTTAACATACTCCCATTTGTCTATTTTTGGTTTTGTTGCCTGTGACTTTGAGGTCTAAGCCATATAATCTTTGCCTAGACAAATGTCCTGAAGTGTTTTCTTTAGGCTTGCTTCTAGACATTTTACAATTTTTGTTCTTAAATTTATACATTTAATCCATCTTGAATTGATTTTTGTATATGTTGGGAGATAGGGGTACTGTTTAATTATTCTTCATATAGATAACCAATTTTTTTTTTGTAAAGAAAACTATCAAATTTTATTAAGGACATAACAGACAATATAAATAGACAAATGTTGGATAGTACTGTTCAATATTGTAAAAATGTCGGTCCTCTCCAAATTACTTACTGAATATGGTATTATAACAAAAGGGTTTTTGTATCACTCAAAAACATAATTTTAAAATTTATAACAAAAATAAATTCTGAAGAATAGCTCAATTAGTTTTGAGAAAGAAGAGAAAGTAAGAGATTTGCTCTGCTAGATAACAAAACACATTCTAAAGCTATTATAACTCTAAAAAATGTAATATTGATGCAGGCTAAACATATAGATTTAGTGGAACTGATTTGTGAGTACATAAAAGACAAGACTCATTTGTCTACAGCATGCACCTTGACTTGCCCCTTGACATTTATTGCGAGGGTATCCTTTCCCCAGTGTGTGATCTTGGCACCTTTGTTACAAACTGGTTTGCTATGAATAAGTGGATTTATTTCTGAGTTTTCTATTCTGTTCTGTTTGTCTCTGTGTCTGTTTTTATATCAATCCCATAATGTTTTGGTTACTATAGCCTTGTAATGTATTTTGAGGTCAGGTAATATGATACCTCCAGGTTTTTTATTTGTTGCTGTTGTTTGTTTGTTTTGCTCAGAATTTCTCTTCTTTTTTTTTTGATTCCATGTAAATTTTAGAATTTTTTCTATTTCTTTGTAAAAAATGACATTGGCATTTTGATAGAGATTGTATTGAATTGGTAGACTGAGATAGTATGGACATTTTGAATAATTAAATATGTTAATTCTTCCCATCCATCAGCATGGAATGTCTTTACATTTTCTTGTGTCCTCTTAAATTTTTTTCATCAGAGATTTATAGTTTCCCTTGTAGTGCTCTTTAAATATCTTTGGTTATATTTTGGTAGCCATCATAAAGGGGATTACTTTCTTGAATCCTTTCTCTTTAAGTTCATTAGTGGTGTAAAGAAATATAACTCATTTTTGGCTGGGCGTGGTGGCTCAAGCCTGTAATCCCAGCACTTTGGGAGGCCGAGACAGGTGGATCACAAGGTCAGGAGATCGAGACCATCCTGGCTAACACGGTGAAACCCCGTCTCTACTAAAAACTACAAAAAACTAGCCGGGCGAGGTGGCGGGCGCCTGTAGTCCCAGCTACTCGGGAGACTGAGGCAGGAGAATGGCATAAACCTGGAAGGCGGGGCTTGCAGTGAGCTGAGATCCGGCCACTGCACTCCAGCCCGGGCGACAGAATGAGACTCCATCTCAAAAAAAAAAAAAAAAGAAAAGAAATATAACTCATTTTTGTAGACTGGTTTTGTGTTCTGCAACAATAGTGAATTTATTTATCAGATATAAGAGTTTTTGATGGAGGCTTTAGATTTTTCTCTATATAAGATCATGTCATCCGCAGGAGAGATGACTTGAATTCCTCTTTTTCAGTTTGGACATTGTTTCATTCTCTTGCTTGCTTGCTTGCTTTGGCTAGGACTTGAGTACTATTAAATAGGTGTAGTGAAAATGGGCATCTTTGTCATGTCTCAATCCTTAGAAGCAAGCTTGTAGCTTTTACCTATTCACATATAAGGTAAATGACACATATATATGTTAGCCATGCGTTTGTCACTTTTATCATTTGTTATATTGAGGAAGGTTCCATGCCTCATTTGTTGAGAGTTTTAATCATGAAAGATGTTGAAGTCCCCAACTATTATTGTATTAGAGTCTATATCTCCCTTGAGATTTAATAGTGTTTGCTCTATTATATTGGGTGCTCAGGCATTGGGTGCATATATGTTTAGAATTGTTATATCCTCTTGATGGATTAATCCCTCTGTGACTATGTAATAACTTTGGCATTGGATGTAATTTGTCATTGGATGTAATGTCATTGGATGTCACAGGATTTATCCTTTATAATTATGTAATGACTTTTTTTTTTTTACTCTTTTTATTGCTTATCTTATATAAGTATAGCTACTCCCGCTCCCTTTTGGTTTCTCTTTGCATGGAATATCTTTTTCTGTCTCTTTACTTTTAGTCCATCCATATGTGTCTTTACTGGCAAGATGAGGTTCATGTAGGCAGCATATAGTTTAATCATATTTTTTAATCCATTCAGTCAGTGTATATATTATATGTGAAAAGTTTAATCTGTATACATTCAAGGTTATTATTGATATATGCTTGTTTATTCCTATCATTTTATTAATTGAATTTTTATTGTTCTGTATATCTTTCATCACTTTCTTTATCTGTTATTGTTTATCACTGTGTTTGGGTGGTTTTCTGTAGTGGTCATATCTGAGGTCTCCCTCTTCCTCATTTGTGTGTTTGCTCTACCACTGACTTTTTTACTTTCATGTGTTTTTATGATGGTACATATCATCCATTCACTTCCAAGCGTCAGACTCCCTTAAGCATTTCTTGTAGGTCCAGTCTAGTGGTGATGAATTCCCACAACTTTGCTTGTCTCAGAAAGACTATTTCTCTCATTTATGAAGAATGACTTTGCAGTGTATTATATCCTTAGCTGGTAAGTTATTTTTTTTCTTTCAGCACTTTAAATATATTGTCCAATTCTGTCCTGGCCTTGTAGTTTCCACTGAGAAATCTGCTGTTAATCTTCTGGTGGCTCACTTACATGTACCTAGTTGAGTTATTTCAAATGACTGTTTTCTAGTTCTAAAATTATTTCATTGGTTTGATCTGGTGTATTGTTGAAGCTTTCAAATGTATTTTATATTTTATTCAATGAATCTTTTGGTGAAATAATTTCTGTGGGGTTCTTTGTTATGATCTCTACCTCCTTTGAACATTTTTTATTCACATGATGAATTATTTTCTGTTTTTCATTTTATTTTTTCCAAGTTCTCTCATATCTCACTGAGCTTCTTTAATATCATTATTTTGAATTCCTTCTCTGGGATTTCATAAAAAGATTTTTTTCACTGGAATCTTTTGGTGGGTAATTATTGGATTTCTTTGGAGGTGTCATATTTCTTTTTATTTTTTATTTTTCTTGTGTCTTTATGTTGATATCTGTAAACCTGGGGTAATAGTCACTTCATCCAACCATTTGAATTTGCTTTACTGGGTGAGGACTTTTCCTTGATATATCTGTGGTATTGGCTGTGTAGGGCTCCTGGGCTTTGGTTCTGCATAGTCTCTATTTGATGTTTGGGCTGTAAACAGTATCAGTAGTGTCTGTGATTTCCTCACTGCCTTAGGGCATAGTTGTTAGTGAAGGCTCTGATGAAGTTTTGCTGTAGAAGGGGACACCAAGTTGGCCAGTCCTCAGGCTCCATTGGTGGCAGTGTCAGGCCAAGCTTTCTTATCCTTGAGCCCCAGGGTGGCATATGCTGGCAATAGTGTCAGTGAGTCCAGATAAACCATTTTGGGGGTTTTCAGGTGTTTTGTTTGGTTGCTGGCAGTGATAATGGCAGGTGGGGTTGGTGAATGTGTCCATGAGCCCCTGGGCAGTGAGTGTGGCATGGCAATGCCAATAGCAATGGCAGGACAAGTTTTAAGCAGTCCACACTCATGTTGGCGGTGGCTGCAATGGGCTGGGTAAACTAGTTCCCAGGCCCATGAGTGGCACGTGGGTGGGTGAAAGCTATGGTGGTAATATCAGGTTGGGTGGGTCCATACTCAAGTCCCTTTGAAGATTACTCAAGTACTAATAATGGTGGTGGATATGGCAGGGCAATCTTCAGGCTTCTACTGGGTATACTTGGGTACTAGGGGTAGTGGAGCCTGGCCAGACGGACCTGTCCTCAGGCCCTCCACTAGTGTGTATGGGTGCTGGCTGTGGTAGGAGAAGTGAGTCGATTCCCAGTTTCCCAGCACAATATTTGGACGGGGCAGCAACCCTGCTGCTGGGAGGGAGGGTTGCTTTCAGTGGTAACAACTGTAAACAGGTGGCTGGGGAGTACATGCATCAGCCCCAGGTGGTGATTATAAGTGAGGTACCCCTTCCTTGGTGTGCTTTTCAATATATGATAGCCCTGCTACAGGGGGTAGCAGGGTCACTGTCATTGGCTCATGCTTCAACTTGGTAGCTGCAGCCCGAAGAGGCACTTGGCAGCTGCAACCCGAAGAGGCACTTGGCTGCAAGCAGAGGATGCTAATGGTGCTTCAGGGATGTGAAGATGTAGGTATTTTTGGGCCCCAGAACAAGATCCAGTACGACGGAGGCTGAGCTCTCATAATGGAACCTTGTTATAGCTGCTTAGAACTCAGGTGGTGATGTGGGACCCTGCATGAGCTTCCTCCCCTCTAGGGAGTCACACCCCTGCACAGTCTCTAGGCAGCTCCTTATTTTAACCTCAAGACCCTTGTAGTTTGATGGATTCTCTTGTGGCTAGGATTATAGGAGTCCACAGTGAAAATGTGGACCACCAAGTGTCACCTTTTCCTCACATTAGGGAGCCTCTCTGAACTTCCAGCTGACCTCCCCAAGCAGGTTGTCTTACCTCCTTCTCCTTGTTTACCTTAATTATTTCCTGTCATTTATTTGTTGAATTCCAGCATTCTCTCTTAAGTGATCTATTTGAAGAGTACTTATCTACTTGCTATTTCAGTTCTTCTTTGTGGAGGAGGCGTGTACCAGATGACTCTAGTCAGCCATTTTGAAACTACTTCCATTTTAACCATTTTTAGATGTACAGTTCAGTTAAGTACACTCATATTGTGCATGTTTAGAAGATTATACACTTAGTTTCATTTACAGCATCTAAATGCTGACTAAAGCTTGAAACATTGCCCCATCTCATCAGAAGTTTCAAAGTAATGTAACCCAACTGCTACTGAAATAAGACAGTAAAACTTTTTATACTATTGTGTTTAATTTATTGCATAGATTCTAATTCTTTGCTATATTTTAAAGTAGATTTTTATTATAAAATATTTCTGGAGATATAAGAAAGCAACCGACAATATTGGCTTCATACAATGCAGAAATTTCAGAGTTATTATTTATTGTATGTTTAGTGTAAAACAATCACATTTGCAATTAATATTTATTTAAAATTTTAGATACCATATTATAGTTTCCTAAACCATTCTGAATAGAGCAGAATTCCATTTTAAAGGTAGGTGATTGAGTTTTACAAAGCAAGAGTCAGTTTTATTAGTGTTACTACATATTTCACAAAAAAGCAAATAAATAATGATGGTATTATGAATAACACAGAGTCCATTTAACTCATGAATGAGAAAAGTAGGCTCCTGAAAAAGCATAGATAGGATGTATAGAACTGCTTAACTGCCAAATCATTTAGTTAAATAATATTACTGCTCTGAGCAAGAGGCTTATATCTCAGTTGGTGAAACAACATTGTTAAAGATAGATAAAATATAGAAATAGATAAAATACAATTTTTAATTTCTAAGATTACATTTGCTTAATATGTACTGATTTCAAGAAGCAACATTCAAATATTTAAAATATAAACATGAAGCAATCAAATAAATCTTAAATGAATGTATCATCAGTTTCTCATCTCCTCACCCAAGTGGACCAAAAACCATAGTTAATACAAGTCTATAACTGGATACGTTTTCTATTTCTTATCTCCTTCTAAATTAATGGCCTGCAACAAGCAGGAGAGATGGGGATAAAATCCAGTTAATGCCTGTACTATGAGTACTGAGTTGCACTGATATTCAGTAACTTGGGTCATAGAAATTGCAATGCATAAAATATAGTCTGAAACATATCATTTTCTAGTCTTTTGTGCATTTTCCATCACAGAAGTTTCAAACTTTCCTCCTTTTTCAAAGCTTGTTCATTACTGTCAGCAAATATATGGAGTCCACATATGAAGAATCTGAGTATATTATGTATGATTTCCCTCATGTATCATATCTCCCACTGTCAACTCCCTGTTTTTATTATTAATTACATCTGTTTCAAATTCAGAATAATCTACCTTGGGTTCAAGGTAAATAACTCTTCCTGTGCTTTTGTGGTCCCCACTCCCTTCTTTTTACCTAAAACTTAAATTCTTTCAAAGGTCACATTAGATAAGGATTTCTGGCTGTTTTCTTTTACATGCTGCATGCCTCGGTGCCTAAATACCATATATATATGTAAATATTTTATTTTCAATATAAACTTTCTCAGTCTTTTTATGTTTCTTCATACAGTCTGAATTCCTGCTTATGTTTCTCCCTTCCAGAGGCATCTCTAATCTCTCCTTATCTTCTTCTTGTAATGGTGAGATATATATGCTTCCTTCTGGCTCTTCATCTTATTCACTCTTTGACCTACTACAACTTATCTCTCGTCTCTTTATCCTGCTGAAATATACTGAATTTTTTAAAATTTGCAATTAGATAGTCTTCCAATCCAGTAGCCTCTTCACATTCTCCCTGCCATTTGGTCTTTGCATGACAAATTATGCTATCTGGTCTTTTTGCTTTGTTATTCATATTTTACTTTTGAGGTATAAAACACCACTCTGTTCTCATTTTTTTTCTCTCATCTTGTTCTTTCTCTCTTTCTTCATTTACTTCCATCCTTATAATTGTTCACAGAATGCTCCTGAAAGTTTTCCCGTAAACATATTTTTGAACGTATGCATTCTCTTCTTGTGAAATTTTATTTCCTGTTACAGCTTTAAGTATTTTAGTGATGGATATTTATCAGCATCTATTCAGATGAGCTCTCCACTAAGTTGGTGTGCTTATCTTTTCATATAATGCCCAAGTAATTGCATCAGCAGGCACGGCTTCCTACATTTTAAAACAAAGTGTATTTCCATGTCACATGGCTGAGGAAAGTCTCCACATTATTTCCATTTCATCCCGTTAACACTTTATTCTGATTTTATATCCCCCTTTCTTATAAAGTACACAGACATGAGAAAACCTTAGCTCCAAGGGAGAAGTTCATCAGTTGAGGTAAGTACCAACATTGTAAGAAATGAGTTTTTACAGGTGTTTTGAGCCTGGGATGTAACTGGAAAAGAGACATGGAAATGAAGAGTTGGTCACATATCTGAGTCACTTTATAAAATGGTCTTTTTTCAACTGCTATTGGAGCCACCTACATTCAGGACTCCCAAAAACTGCCACACAGGGTTAAATGTGTTCCAGTTTCCGGGTAGTTGTTTCACATTTAGTAATCATTCTGGAAAGAAATTTGTCATGCATACATTGTCACACACTAGTATGTCAGAAATCAGTTTGGATCTTGATTTTTCAGTAGAAATCCTGACACAATATAAAGTCAAAACCAGATTCATATGGGCTGATAACAAGTTTTTCTTGAATCAGGAGAATAAAAATACTGAATCATAAAACTAGGCATGTTCACTGCAAAGTTGTATGTGATTCCTTTTGATTAATAGTTTTTTTGGGTTTTTTTTGTTTGTTTGTTTGTTTGTTTGTTTGTTTGTTTGTTTTTTTTGGAGAAAATGGCTGATGAGCTTTCTTGGATGACAAATACATCAGAGCATCTAACAACAACAACAAGGAAAACTGAATGAGAATGGCTTGAAAAACTAAAAGTTTCCCTAAGTGTGGTTGTTTTCTAAACTGTTCATACTATTTGTTATTTGACTTTGAAGACATTTATGTAATGTATAAAGTAAAATCAGATATGAATTGAGCTAAAGGTTTCTCTGCTCCTGTGATTTATTATTCAGTAATGATAGTGAAACTTCAGGAAAGTCTCACACAAAAAATAGCCAAAGAAGAGCTTGACTAATGTATCATTGAAAACAAAAGGTGTTCTTTCCTTTTAAATGCCATCATTAGATGAATCTATTTCAAATGTTCATTTTAAATATATTGTGTGTATAAATACCAAAGCAATATGCTTGCAACAAGTAGAGGCAATTCCGTGTAATGGAAAGCACACTGGAACTCAGTCACATAAAAATTGTTAAGTATTCTGGTATCTCAAAACCCCTGCAATATGTCACTGCTGAGCTACCAAACTAAAATGCTCATAAGTGAGTTTCGCTATCAAGTGCAGAAAGAAAAGGTGCAAGATTATTTTGGTCCTCACAGAAAACAAGGTTTCACACATCTGACAACACTTTAATCAGGACAGCAAAGCAAATGTGGTACTGTTTCCATTTTTAGTTTCACAACTCATTTGTTAGTGTTGCAAAGGAACAGAGTGTTATATAATAGCCATTTGATGTGTATTTTAGGTGTGCATTATTCTGAATGTGGAAGTTCCCTGATGCAAAAGCTTAGTTATTCTTCATACCACCATCTGGTTGGTGTTTGCCTCAGTGGAAGCTTTCTATAATCTGGTTTGAAGCCAGAAAAATTATTTTGATAAGTTTCCTGAAGTTCAGCATCTAAAGACTGTTGTAAATGTTTATTTTGATACCTATATATTTAATAAACATAGGAACACCATCAAAGCCTGCAATATTCAGTGCAAGGGAAGACAAAGATAATTTTCTCATTAGTTTCTCTTCTGCCTACCTTGAAATAAAGATACATAATAGTCAAATATGGGCAGATATTTTGAAAACTCAGGGATGAGTAACTACCACATAGTAATAAACACCTCTTGCTCCTTCTACCAGTGCTCTCCATAGCATCCATTACCAATCCTCATAATGTCAGCACACCTCCCAAGTTAAATTCCATGAAATCCCTACTCTCAGCCATGCTTTAATTAATTCTCACTTACTGTTGACTGACAATGTCCTCAAGGTATAGTTTTTCCTTTGCGTTTACGTAAGGGATTTTTGAAAGCTGCAACATTTTCAGACCTAAACACTGTCACTTAACTTGTGATATTTATGCAAATTGATAAAAAATAATCCCTTCTGCATGCACTTTTCTGAGGAAGGTTCAAATGTAGCACTTGACCACAAACAAGGCGCTATAATGACAGTATATTGCATGGCAGGACACAATCTGTACAGAGAGGTAATGGAAGTCGATTTTTCTTTTTTGTCTCAATACACACCAAACTGTGTGCCTTTGCTCTAAAGCATTATCTTAATTTATGTGTTTGGTTGTTTGTTAGGCAGGAAACATATTCTCTTTTGTTTGTTTGTTTGTTTGTTTTGCGATGAATTCTTGCTCTTTTGCCCAGGCTGGAGTGCAGTGGCACAATCTCAGCTCACCGCAATCTCTGCCTCCTGGGTTCAAGCGATTCTCCTGCCTCAGCCTCCAGAGTAATAGGGACTAAAGACACCCACTACCATACCTGGCTAATTTTTGTATTTTTAGTAGAGACAGGGTTTCACAATTTTGGCCAGGCTGGTCTCAAACTCCTAACCTCAAGTGATCAACCCACCTTAGCCTACTAAAGTGTGCTGGGATTACAGGTGTGAGCCACCATTTCCAGCCAGGATACATATTCTACACAAAACCAAACAAAATAAAGCAAAAAAACCTAACAAAATAAATTGAATGCTTGTTTTCCTCAGTCAGCATAAGCTCTCACTGAGTAAAATAGATATATTAAATAAGATCATTTGACTGATATTCAGCTGCTGTATTTTTTCATTTTAATTTCTTATCTCAGAAAAATAAAGTGGCAGCATTTTAAAATTTACATTCCATTTTAAATCATTTACTGTGCAGATTTTCAGGGAAAATGTCTTGCTGGAAAACTCAAGGGAATTAAGTATAGATCAAATCATTATTAGTCCTTATTATCAGTAACAGATCATTGAAAATTACAAGGAAAATCATGTTATCGCACAACAGTAAAAAAAAAATAGTAAACCAATAATACATTTAGCAAGAAGTTTGCCAAATCATTATGAATAGTAATGTTCTTAAAATAAATTCTCCGTGAAGTTCCTGGAACCTATAAAAAATGTAAATAAAGCAAAGATCAATCTGATTTATGAATGCTATATTATAAGCGTATTTATCACCATGGGAACTATAACATGAAAAAATTAAATCTAATAATGTTGAATGAACGTATTTAAAGAATTCATGATGTCCTTACTATAACATCTTCTTTCACAGCATATGATTCAGGCTCCTCTCTTCATAATCAAATTCACATTGCAAAATCAACAGTTTCATCATTAAGAAAATTTTAAAATAAAACTCTGGAATTTAAGTTTGGAATTTTTAATCCAAATCCTTATCTTTTTATAATTGTATAATGTATGTGAGCCATATTACTGCAAAGGATGTTATAAACAGTTCAAATTGAGTTTGATCTCTCAGCATTTTGTCCCTATATATTTTCACATTATAGACATTCACATAAGAATTTTGCTACGTAATCTTTTGTAGTTAGTAAAAGAAAACACACTAACGTTCATATATCCAAATTTAGTTTCCAGGCATGCTAAAATAAATACCTCTGGAGTGTTTATACTCTCATAAGGAGAAAAGGGGGTTAGGAGAAGTCATTTGGACTTAAAAGTGTGATTCACCATTAAAATAGTTTGCTATTACAAACTAGCAGAAAAACAGAAAATAAGTAATGTAAATGTAAGACATTCTAAATTTCTGTTATTCACATGCGTGATTTGAATGGTCTGAATTTGAAAACCATGGATAGGATATCTTGTTAATGCATTTTATATGGCCAGTACAGAGGATACTTTATTTAATATCCTTAGGTTGGACTAATCTCTAGGATTCTTAAGACCCTTTGATAGAGGCAGGAGGCAGGGAAATTCTAGGCAGACAGGGGAAGGTTCCTGGTGAAACCCCACATTCAAGCCAAAGTAGCCTGAAACCCACGGCCCAAAGTGAGAACTTCTATTCCTGTGTGTCCCCTCTCTCCAGTTTGGTTCTTTCTGAATAATGTCTTTTTACCAATCCAATGTTGCCTTTTCCAAAACTGATATGGCCCACCCTGCACCTCCAGTCCTGTGCCTGTAAAGAACCCAGATTCAGTTGGTAAGAGAGATGGCTTGACTTTGGGGAGACCCACCTGACCCTCCCATCCCCCCTCTCCAGCTCCCTTCTCCACTGAGAGCCATTCCCACTGCTCAGTAAATTTCTCCACCCTCACCATCCTTCAAGTGTCCATATGACTTCATTATTCCTGGATGCTGGACAAGAGCTCGGGACACACTGACTGCAGGTACCCAAAAAGGGTATCACACTAACCCTTCGCGTCACCGATGGAGGGCCACCACCCCACATGATGGTTATTATAAAAGCTATTATTTTATAAGCTTTTACTTTTAATATTTAGTACATCAACCTGGCCCCCGAAGAGATTTGAGTGTCTAATCCTGGTTAGCATACCCACTTGGTTATAGGATATCCACTTCCAGAAAAGCTGATAAACTTGATTCAGTCCAACTATCCCTTGGAGAAGAACTATAAAAAGTTCATAGAACTAAATATATACATATAATTTTAATATATACATATATATTACATACATATATGAATATACATATATAGCTATAAAACTCAAGTTCAATCCTAAGAAAAACATCTAACAAGTATAAATTAAGGGACATTCTACAAAACGTCTGATTAATACTTTTCAAAACTGGCAAGGTCATCAGTAACAAGCGAAGTGTGAGAAAATGTTATAGCTGAAATTACCCTACATGACAATGGCATGTATTATGGTATGCTGGATAGACCCCTGGGAGAGAAAAAGAGACATATGGAAAACTAATCTGAATAAAATATTGACTTATGTATCAATATTTGCTCATTAGTTGTAATAAATGCACCATAAAAAGATAAAATGTTAATAATAGGAAAAACTGTGTGATGTATATTAGAGTTCTCTGTCTTATCTTTGCCCTTTTTTTGTAACTATAAAATTAATACAAATAAAATATTTATTTTAAAATGCTGCAAAGACAACCATGAAGACTATAAGAGGAAAACCCAAGTGAATACAAATTAGAGATTTTAAAACATACCATGAAAACATGACTAAATATGCCTGCATGATTTCATTCATTAAAAAGTCATGATTGGCAAGGTGCAGTGGCTCAGGCCTGTAATCCCAGCACTTTGGGAGGTCAAGGTGTGTGGATCCCCTGAGGTCAGGAGTTCGAGACCAGCCTGGCCAACATGGCAAAAACCCACCTCTACTAAAAATACAAAAATTAACCAGGTGTGGTGGTGTGTGCCTGTAGTCCTAGATACTTGGGGAGGCTGAGGCAGGAGAATCACTTGAACTCGGAAGCAGAGGTTGCAGTGAGCTGAGATAGCACCACTGCACTCCAGCCTGGGCAACAGAGCAAGACTCCATCTCAAAAAAAAAAAAAAAAAAAAGTCATGGTTATGAATACAACTAAAGGAAAATTGCATGATTACATAAGTCAATTATCAATTTTCCTCCATTAATTATAAGGATAGTATTTGAAATTAAGAAGCTTAAGTCTTTATTTCTAGCTGTTAGCAATATCCATTCATAAGAAACTAGTTAAATAAATTATATATAGTGAAAAATGTTGAAGAAATTATCACAATATCAATATTCAACAAAGGAGAGCAGGAAAATTAAAATTTAAATATAAAATATATAGTTTACAAATCATAAAATGATAGGATTGATAAATAGATTAAAATGTTCATTCTTCAAAAGTCAAGCAGGAATAAACAAACATTAAGGCAAAAGAAAAAAACAGAAAGATGATTAAATGCATATACACAAAAATTAATTTAAAAATTAAAGGTTTAAGTTACATGTGTTTAATTTGAAAACACTAGATATTGCACACATTTTTCTTACATATTAGAAAATAAGAATTAGAATTCTTGAATAAATAGAGTTCTATTCCAATCCTAATGTGGTTTCCTAAAAAATGTGTGAAGTATTTTTCTGTGAGCCTTTTACTGCACAGCAAAAAGATAATGGAATATTCTTGTTACATCTTCAATAAGTTCAGTGTAAATTTACATTAATAGAGTGTTAATATACAAAATGAAGACTACAGTAAACAAAATCATCTTGGACTAAAGTTTTTTGTTAAATAAGTAGATTTTAGCTCCCCTTATAAAAAAAGAATAACTATGTGAGATGATAGATCTGTTAATTTGCTTCATTACAGCAACCATTTTATTATCTACCTGCATCCCATAACATCCTGTCATAAACCTCAAATAGGCAAAATCAAACTTATTTTTTTATAAATTTACGTTAATAGACCATTATCTCAACAGCCTGATAAAAGTCAGAAGAGAATTAAAGTCTTTAGTAAGTTAGGTAATTTCCTCTGTAATTTGTATGTTTCTGCTGTTGAAAAACCCATAGTAAGGGACTAGGCATTTTTATCAAATGCTTGTGAAACAGGGGTATTTTTTCCTATAAAAGACAATACAATACTTGATATAAATACTTAATCTCCCCAAAACAAATCATTTTTCAAGCAGAGTTCTACTACTCCATGTATTTTTTTGCTAGGGCTGAGACAACAAAATATTAATAGTACAGAGTACGTGACTTACATGGCAGAAATGTATTTTCTCACAGTGTTAAGAGTAGAAGTTCAAGATTAAAGTGTCAGTGGATTTGGATTCTCTGAGGACTCTCTCCTTGGCTTGTGGATGGCCACATTCTCATGGTGTCTTCACATGGTCATCCCTCGATCTTTGTGTTGTCTGTGCCCGAATCTTTTCCATAAGGACATCAGTTGTATTGGATTAAGGCCCACCCATAGGACCTCATTTTTACCTTAATTACCCCTGTAGGCCCTTTCCCAAAATGTAGGCATATTCTGAGGCACTGGTAGTTTGGAAAGATACAATTCGGCCCATAGCACTCCAGATGACCACACCTCTGCTGTAACATTTGCACGATTTCCAAGCATCCTGGCCAACTGTAAGCAGCACTTTGTAACCAGCAGTTTAAAGAGTCTTGCCTAAAGGTTCACAACTGGCTCACTTCTCACTGGTTGGTAGTCATTTTGTGAAAATTCTAAGCTCGGAAAAGAAGACAAAGAAAATGTGAGAGAGATTAATACTGGCCGAGAAACAACTATAATGTAGACAGTTTCACATTTTTTGTATATGGTTATGGGTATAACAAATCATGATTTAATTTATGTAGATGCAGAAAATGGGCTATTTTAGTTTTCAATGGCTGTAAAAAATATGCAAAATTAACAGCTTTGGACAACTTACATTTATTATCTCACAATTTCTGTGGGTTAAGAAACTGGACCTGGCTTAGCTGAATGCTCTGCTCAAGGTCTTACTAAGCCAGTATGTCAGGAAGGCTAGGATTTCATTCAGAGCTTAGGATCTTCTTCCAGGCTCCCTAAGATTGCCAGCAGAATACAGTTCAGTATAGTTTTAGGATCAAAGCGCCCATATCTTAGAGGTCAACCCTCTTCATAAGGAGTTCTAAACATTGCCGTTTGCAGCTGACCAGGCACTGTGGCTCATGCCTGTAATCCCAACGTTTGGGAGGCAGAGGCAGGCGAATCACATGAGGTCAAGAGTTCGGGCAGGAGCCTGAGACCAGCCTGGTCAACATGGCGAAACCCTGTCTCTACTAAAAATACAAAAATCAGCCGGGCGTGGTGGTGCACAACTGTAATCCCAGCTACTTGGGAGGTTGAGGCAGGAGAATCGCTTCAACCCGGAGGTGGAGGTTGCCGTGAGCTGAGACCACACCACTACACTCCAGCCTGGGCTACAGAGCAAGACTCTTTCTCAATAATAATAATAATAATAATAATAATAAAGCATTGCCATTTGCTTTCTTCTAGGACATGAGGAGAGCATTTCTTTAATACTTCACTGTCTTGTGAAGGGCTCACCTGAATATGGAAGGCTAACTCATTGTAACATTCCATTCGATTAACTCAAAGTCAACTGATAAATAGTCTAAACATGACAGTAATATTCCATCATATTCCTGAGTCCCAGCCACATTGAAAGGTAGGAGATTATATAAAGCATGCATACCAAGGATCAGGAATCTTAATTCTGCCTATCATAGGGACCTTACTGAATTATTTTTGAGCTCAGATCATGAGAATTTATTTTTTCATTCCTAGAAATTACAGCTTTAAACTTGATGGAAAAAAATTAATCTCAGGAAATCTTAAAGGGTTCTTTAATTTCAAGATTACTCAGTACTAGTTAAAAGATCTATGAGCTTTGAATGGTAGAAGAAAAATAAATTTTGAGGAGCAATGCCTATTTGAAAAGTCCAAAAGATCATTTGTGGTCTATTTGCATTGTGCAATTATTTGCAAGGCTCTTATATGGGGGAAGTGTAATACTGATAATTTCCCTGTAATTTGTCAAGTGAAGTACTACTCTTGTTAATTGTGGCACAATTTGGCAACTGCACTATTAAGTAAAGGTTCCAATAAAATAGAGTGGATGTCTAAAACCAGCATCTTTTAATTACAAATGAGAATATGGTTTATATCTTAACAGGTGTCCATTGACCCTCAAATTCATTCTAAACACTAGACAGATGGCTTAAATTGAGCTCTTTCCTTCCATGTGTTACACAGTGAAGGTTTTCTGCTGATGCTTGGCCTTTCCATTCTTTGGTACTGCAGTACTTACTGACTTGTTCTGCAGAAGGCCCTTGTGCTCTTTCTTTCTTTCTTTTCTTTCTTTCTTTCTTTCTTTCTTTCTTTCTTTCTTTCTTTCTTTCTTTCTTTCTTTCTTTCTTTCTTTCTTTCTTTCTTTCTTTCTTTTCTTTCTGTCTGTCTTTCTTTCTGTCTTTCTTTCTTTCCCTCCTTCCTTCTTTCTTTCTTTTGTTTTCTTTTCTGTTTTTTTGTTTGTTTGTTTGTTTTTTCTTGACAGAGTCTCACTCTGTCTCCCAGGCTGGAGTGCAGTGGCGTGATCCCGGCTCACTGCAAGCTCAGCCTCCTGGGTTCACGCCATTCTCCTGCTTCAGCCTCCAGAGTAGCTGGGACTACAGGTGCCCGCCATCACGCCCGGCTAATTTTTTTGTATTATTAGTAGAGACGGGGTTTCACCGTATTAGCCAGGATGGTCTCGATCCCCTGACCTCGTGATCCCCCCGCCACGGCCTCCCAAAGTGCTGGGATTACAAGCATGAGCCACCGTGCCTGGCCCCTTGTGCTGTTTCTTATTTATGCCTCAGTTATTTCCAAAATCTTAAGCTACATTAATTAATAAAATGTTATTTGAAGATTCATAATGTAGTAAAATCATTCCGAGAAACTAATTTCCTAAATCACTCAAAAAATAGTCTCTAATTTCCTAAGACACTGTATAATAGTTTAACCTGATGAAAAAATAATTTAGAAGGAGATAAAGGGAAGTAAGTTTCAGTATATTCTGCAATTGTTTGTCTATCTCTCTCGTAACTCTGTTTCTTTCTTTCATTCCTTTTTGTATCAACAGATCTCTAATCTTTAGTGAAATTTAGTATGTATTTATTGAGTTATTTTCACAGTTTTCTGTGTAGGATAAATATTTAACGCATATTCATTTAACTTAAGTGAGTTTTCTTCATCTGTTTCCTGTTTCTTAATTCAGTTGTGAATAATAACAAAAGAACGTCTACACATGAGAAAAAGAATGTTGATGAAATAACACCAATTTGGGTCTATCAATGTCATAAAATTACAAAACTGTTTAAAAAAAATAATTTTTATCATTTAACTAGCCAAAATGTTTCTATTACCGCAATCATCAAGTTATAATTGTCTGTATTTTGTGAATTTTATTATTTTCCTTTTCAAAATAATTTTTCTCTCTAATATTATTTTTCTACATATTCGAATATATATATTTTCTCTTGGCTCTATATGTACATTTCCTTTGTGTAAGAAATTTTAATGATAGGGAAAAGTTTTCTGGGGAAATACATTCGTTACAAGATCATTTTAGTAATTATTTAAATTATTTTTGTTGAGCCTTTCCATTGCAATTTTTTTTCATTGATTTTTACAAATTTTCTTTTTTAAAAAATCAACATAGTAGGAAAAGTTAATGAGAGTAAGATAAAAATAGAGTGCAATGACAGTTGCTGCCCAAAAAGAGTTAAAAAGAACTCTGGCATGATACTGTGTTCTTTATTCTGTTGCTTCTTTTCTTTTTGACAGAGTAACACTCTGTTGCCCAGGCCAGAGGGCAGTGGCATGCCCTTGGCTCACTGCAACCTCCACCTCTCAGGTTCAAGCAATTCTCCTGCCTCAGCCTCCCAAGTAGCTGTGATTACAGGTGCACACCACCTAATTCTTTTTTTGCGTGTTTTTAGTAGAGATGAGGTTTCACCATGTTGGCAAGGCATGAACTTGAACTCCTGGCCTCAAGTGGTTCACCAACCACGGCCTCCCAAAGTGCTGGGATTGCAGGTATTTGATTCCATTGTTTTTAAAGTCCTACCAATTTTGATCTGTCTTTAATGCACTAATATTGTTCCTATCACATTGCATCCAGGGACCGTGTCATGCAGGGTTTTATTTATTTATTTATTTTTGGAACAAAGTAGCACTATACCTTCTTTTCCATGCATAAGTTCATTGCTATTTCTAAAACACTCAAGTATGCAACAAACAAATTTCACACCTTGTCAAAGTAATAATACGTAATCCAAATTTCTATTTTTGTACCCACCAAAATTAAAATACTCTTGATACAGCCTTAATGATGATCACTCTACTCTGATGTTTAAGTTTGTATTTCTTTTCTTTATAATCAGTAATTCTTGCTCAGTGACAAAACATTGAAAAATGCAATTTGCAATAATTTTAAAAATGCTTATAGCAACAAAATAAGCATGTGTCTGTGAATTCATATGAGGTATACACTCTTATCAGACCTACAAAATCTAATTTTCTGAGTAACTTGCTGTTTGTCTTCCTAACTGTGGTTGGTTACTCTATAGAGCCCTAATACTCTTTTTTATAATTTTAATGTAATACAACTGTTGCAATCCACTTATTATCTTCTCAAATACGTGTCAAATGAGAAAGAGGAGGTCAAAATAAATAGAAATTATCAGCTTTAGAGATCATATCTTATTATTTTATTTGTGTTTGCATGTTTGTAGTATTATGTTATTTATAATAAAAATTACTGAACTTACTATTGCCTTGCCTTTTCCAAAATGTCATGTACATAGATAGATACAGATAAATATACATAGTGATATAGATAGATAACAGGTATTGCTATTCTCTATTGCCTCAATATTATTCATAATTATTCATTAATAAATAACAGTGACGTTTGAGGTGGGAGAGCTCCAGATTTACAATAATTTTCTTATAAAAGCTGTAACATGCTAACAAATGATGAATTGCCTATTTGATAATAGTCATTCAGGCTAAAGCACAATTTGCCTATTGATTACTGAAAGTTTTGATAATTTTCTATCCACTTGAGTCTTTTCCACATTACTAACACTGTTCATTATGTCTCAGCACAGATATTTCATGGGGTGGAATTTTTAACTCAAACAAAGCCATCGTGATTGTGAATAGAAGTAGGTTTTTCTCCTCCCCCAAAACTCTTTGAAACTGTAAAGGAAGAAATGAAATGTGCCTTGTAAAATTGAATGAATTGTCAATTGACCAGTAGTTCTTGTGCTCCTTTCCACGGGGCAAAATGAAGAATTCTATAAGGGAGAAGAGGAGAAAAACACCATAAAATTGGTGTGGATTCTTTCACTGGATAATGAAAAAAAAAGTGTCACAGACAAAGAAAAGAGACTTTGGACTTGAAATATAATGAAAGTGATTTTTCTGAGCAGACGAAGCAGATGGCATTTACAAAAGCAACTAAACTTTGTGAATAGTGTGGAGTTTTCTTTGGTTCTCTTCTTTTCAGAGATTGTAGCACTTGAAAAACCAATGGGTTTGAAAGTTGATTACCAGGCCTTCACTACTGTGGAACCAGCTCAAATTTAACTCTTGCTACTTTTAACTAACTGAATTTTGTTGATAACCTTTAATTCTAATGTGAATAATAGGAGATATATTTTGAAAGGATATCATATTTGTTTGTCATTAAAATTACTATTTTTACAAACCTCAAGTGCTAAATCTAGGAAAAGGCAAATAATATATCAATATAGAAATTAAAAAGTTTTGTAGCTCTCTTAAACTGACCAGTCCTTCTGGTAAGTAAAAGTTCTCTTAACAGTGTCCAGCATAAAGCAGGTAATTGGTAAATGCACGCTCTCTCAATCACCTTTGAAAATAACAAGATATTTGTACCAATTATAGAGAATGGTAAACAATTGTTTCAGTGTTCCTTAGACATAAATGCAATATTATTAAATAAATACTGGCATTAGGACTATGAAATTCTCAGACTAGATGTAGCCAAGCCAAGCTGCTGTGGATATGCATTTAGCCACTGTGGCTATACATTTAGCTCTCTGAGTGTTCCATATCTGTGGGTTCAACCAACCGTGAATTGAACACATTCCAAAAAGAAAAAAAAAAAACTATAAAAATAGCAACACAACAATAAAAAGTAATGCAAATACAAAACAATCATTATAACAACTATTTAAATAGCATTTACATTGTATTAAGTAGTATTGTTATCTAGTTATTATTTAAAGTATGTGGAAGGATGTGTGAAGGTTATATGCAAATTCTGTGCCATTTTACAAGCATCCATGGATTTTGATATCCATGTGTAAAACAGAGTCCTGGAACCAATTCCTCCATGGGTAACAAAGAATAATTGTATATATACCTTTTGTGTTGACTATCTAAAACAATGGGCTAAAACAGAGAGTCTTGGATTCATTGTATTTTAGAGCTATATATTCTATTATATTGCTCAGACCCTGCATTTTACAGATAATAACACTGAGGTCCTAACAAGTAATATAATTTACTCTAACTCCTGTAGCTAGTAACTAACATACCTTGAAATAATAATCAAGTTCTGATGTACTAAAATATAGACATTCAAGATTTTTCTTTCTCTGTATTTCCTTCTAGTGAACTTATTCATTTTCACAATTCCATTGTGTACCTAACTGTTGATGATGTCAGATCTTTATGTATTGCTCAGTCTCCTTTTCCACTCGGACTCATATATCCAACAACCAACCTTTGGTGTATCATAAGCTCCTTAAAGTCACTATGCCCAAAATGGAACTCTTCCTCTTCACAAGTTCAGCTTTCAAAGGTAGTATCTCTAATTAACTCAGTTTCTAAGTTCAAAGCAGTGAATGTCATCCTTGAGGCTGTCTTACCCTCTACACTCATATCCAATTGGTCACTTTTGTCAAATACCATTTTTAAGCATTTCTGCTCCTACTACATTCTACATATCTCGAGTTTCCTCCAACAACCTCCTAAGATTTCTTAGTCCACGTTACGCCCATAAGAACTTTTTTTTTTAATTTTGTGATTTGTATTTCTTCAATTGCTGTCTGTCTCATTTAGAACTTGCTGTTTTTCTGCCTGAATGTTCTTCCTTCCATGTACAAGCTCTAGCAACTAGACTAATTTGAGTCATCCTTCAAAACTAAGCCAAAATGCAGTTCCTTCATCAAACTTTGTCTGTTTGAATTAAATGTCCCTATCATGTGCTTCTATAGCTGTTATAAACATACACATACACACACACGCACACACAAGATCTCACTCTGTCTCCCAGTGCAGTGCTGCAATCTAGGCTCATTGCAGCCTCAACCTCCTGGGCTCAAGTGATCCTCCCACCTCAGCCTCCTGAGCAGCTAAAACCAGAGGCATAGCCACCACACTCAGCTAATTTTTGTATTCTTAGTAGAAACAGGGTCTCACTATGTTGCCCAGACTGGTCTTGAACTCCTGGGTTCAAGCAATCCATCCCCCTCTGCCTCCCAAAGTGCTGGGATTACAGGCATGAGCCATCATTACCAGCCTATCTGCCTGTTTTTAATGGCATAAGTGACACTGTTTATATTTTATCTTTTCTTATAATCTTCCTCATCTCTCTAAATTAGTCTGTGGAAAGGTGGTAAGTATATCTTTCGTATTTGCTGTTTTATCTCCAAAGTTTATCCCAAGGCCAGAACATTAGTAGTCTTTCAATAAATAATTATGAGATAAATATATAAGCAACTGAATTAAAAAATGTCAGACAACATTCTTCAAAATCAAGGTAGAATGTAAAAATTGGAAAGTTATATTTCTAAATAGCCCATGTGTTTCTATGATTTATCTAAAAATTAAACCTGTTAGCTATTGTCTGGTTTCTAATATTAAGATAATTTAACCCCCAATATAACTTATTTCCTTTTACCACCCTGAGTGTGGTTTGGTCAGACAATACCATCTTTAAAAAATAAGCCATTATACACTAAAATTTCTTCAAAGGAAAAAAATTATATTTGTACAGAGTATTCACACTTTGCATGATAAATATGTAATTAATTTTAATTATCTTTATTTTATTTGCAAGGCCATTTAATTCATTTTGTTTGTTACTGATTTTTTAAAAAATATTCTTTTCAGAATATAGTAATTATTATTGGTTCAAATTTAAGCATGACTATAACACAGCATAAAATGTCATGTTGATTTTTTATATTGAAATTGAAGTTGCAATTGAAATTGTAGTTAATATTCAAAAATAAAAGCATGTTTATCTCTGTTAAGAGAATAAAAAAGAATCAACATATGATCCTCTCAGTAGATATAAAAAGAAAATTTGCAAAGAAAAATTAACACGTATTCAAATTAAACCTCTTCAATCTCATGAAGGACATCAAGGTTGAGAAGTGTTTGTTCTGCTTTTTTGGAAAACGTTGTGTAATTGGGATTATTTCTTTCTTGAACACTTGATTGACTTTTTAATGAAGCCATCTGTGCCTAGATTTGAATTGTTTTTGGTCTGAATTTTCAAACATGAATACAATATATTTCTTTACTGTAAGGCTACTCAGATGAACTACTTCTTCTTGAATGACCGTTTGTAGTACATAATTTTCTATAAATTTTTCCACATTACCTGTTTCATATTTATTGGCATGCATTCTTCATTATATTCTCTTTAATCCTTTATGTATGGATATTGCCAAAAATGTTGGAGACCACAACTCTATACAATAATTAATTCAAAATATATGACAAATGTTTTACAGATTTGGAATAGCCAAAGATGATTAAAATAGTACACAAGAAGTATAAATCATTAGAAATGAAATATTTACCTCTATCAAAATTAAATTATCTGTTCTATTGAAGACATTTTTTAAAAGAACAAAAATTCTAGCTACAACCTAGAAGAAACTACTTTAAGATATGTGTTTGATAAAAAGCTTATAACTATATGTAAAAATAATTCATTAGAACCAATAATAAAAAGAAAGACAGCAAAACAGCAAAAGACTTAAAAATAGCAAAACAAGTCATAAAATAGCAAAAGATTTGAAAAGACATTTCCGAAAGAAAAATTTAAGAATGGTCAATAAGCACAAGCAAAGACCTTCAACATCATTTGGCATCAGAGAAATGCAATAAATAATATGATACGAATATACATCCATTAAAATGACTAATATCAAGTACCAAACATTGCAGAGGAAGTAGATAAACTCTCATCCATTGCTGGAGGAACTATAATAGTATGATCCTTTCAGATAATACTTTAACAGTTTCTTCTAAATTAAGCAATAGACTTCTATGACCTATTGATTCTCCTTTTAAGTATTTAACCCAAGAAGTGGAAATACCCAAAATGTTTCTTTTATCAGCAACAGAAAGAAAGAAACTGCAACAATCTTGATGAATCTCAAATAAACTGCAAAAATCTTGAATAGTCTCAAAAAACATTATCCTGTTAAAATGAAGCCAGACACAAAAGATCTCAAACTATATGAAACCAGTTATTTGAAGTAATAGAAATGGAAACGAATCAATAGTGGCAGAAAGAATATTAGTGTTTGTCTAGGGGTAGGGTATGGTTGGTAGGAATTAAGTGCAAAAGAGAACTAGGGAATTTATGTGGGACCACAGCAATACACTATTTCTTGATTGTGACAGTGATTACATAGGACTTACACAAATGTCAGATCTCAACTTATACTTAAAATGGATATGTTATATTGTGTGTAAAGTAAAATAAAGTGTGAAAGTATGTGAATGTATTTGTTAGATGCTTTTTATCAGGCTACAGATACTCTCTTCTACTCTCATTTTTATGAGTTCTAAATCATGAGTGAACTTGAATTTCATCAAATCCTTTTATTCTGACCTTGAAATTATTTAGTCTATTGGTGTGACAAATACGCAGTAGGTTTTCCTCAATTTCTATTTAGAAATAATGTCATATTTACCGTGAAGTTGTAAGAGTAGTACTTACAACTCTTGTAAGTAGTTGTAAGTAGTACGAAGAACCTCATATAACCATTACCCTGATTACTGGTTGCTGATTACTGGTTTCCAAACTGCTTTATTATAAACCTTTTGAAAGTAATTCAAACATATCAGTTCTTCTAAATATTTTAATGTATGTTTCCAAAAAATTAGTAATATTTTATTACATACAGTACAATGATCAACTTCAATGCATTTATTTTATGCAATGCATTAAAAGTATTTGTATTAAAAACTTTTTCTTGATTATCAATACTAATTGTTATTTATGTTATCATTATATTTTTATTTTTTTGGCTAGTTCATTAGTTTCTGTCTTTTATCTTTGATATTATTTCCTTCTACTTCTAAATTTTTCTTCTTTTTTTTAATCTTCAGAGAGTAATTATAATTACAACTGCAATTATAGTAGTAAAAATGTAAGTTGATGCAGTCACTTGGATAAAAAATGTCTAGGGACATCTATTAATGCTTAATATATGAATATTCTAGTACTTCTAATTGTTTTCCCGAACAGAAATGTGTATACATGTATACCAAAATACAGGTACAATGATGTTCATAGCAACATTATTTATAATTCCAAATTGGAAACAATTTGAGTTATCCAAGAGATAAATTGTGATATATTGATACCATACCACTAATAAAAATGAATGAACTGGTGGGGCGCGGTGGCTCACGCCTGTAATCTCAGAACTTTGGGAGGCCGAGGCAGGCTGATCATGAGGTCAGGAGATCAAAACCAACCTGGCTAACATGATGAAACTGGCTAACTAAAAATACAGAAAATTAGCTGGGAGTGGTGGCGGGCCCCTGTAGTTCCAGCTACTCAGGAGGCTGAGGCAGGAGAATGATGTGAACCTGGGAGGCGGAGCTTGCAGTGAGCCAAGATCGCGCCACCGCACTCCAGCCTGGGTGACAGAACCAGACTCCATCTCAAAAGAAAAAAAAAAAAAGAATGAACTATATTATAGTAAATTTCAGAACACTACTCATCAATTAAAATAAATAAACCACTCTGCCAAACCAAGGTGGATGTATCTCCTACATATAATGTTGAATGTAAGAATCTAGACATCAAAAGGACATATTGTGTGATGCTAATTTATAAATTTAGAAACCAAAATAGTGATTAACTTGTACAGGATAAAAGAGGGACAATGAGAGGGCAGAAGAGGACCTTTGGGTTTGCTGGTAATATTTTATTTTTTGCTGCAGGGAGGATTCCATCGTGTTTATTTTATGCAGATTCATCAAGGTGAACATTTATGGTTTGTTCACTTCTATTTAGGAACTAGCTCATTATTAATTCCTTTATTAAATACTGTTCATTTAATAGTATTACACTGCACAAGAGAAATATTTTATCTTGATTCAGTGATCTATTTTATAAGTTCTTCCCAGAAGACAAAGTTCTCATATGTTTCATTACAGAGTTTTCTTACAAGGATTTATCCATCTACCCCATAAATCTGGGTGTAACTATAGGTGTTGGAGTCAAATTCTACACAAAATTCTATGTGGGCGTTCTTTATCTTCATAGTGACTGATGCTAGCTTTGTAATTGAAGTGAAATCATTGGAGTGATGTAAGGGACTGACTTTACAAAATGTATTATTGAAGAATTATGGTTTCTGTTGAGGAATGTCAAATATTGACAAGGCTCTACTTTGATGGTGATGCAGACAGGAGACAAGGAAATACTGGATAGAGGAGGGCAGTTCCCCAGCAAAGGCTCCAACCTCAAGCCTTAAGACCTGAGGCCCTAAATGAGGACAGGCATTCCTGTTTTCACACCCCAAAAGTTGGCTTTTGGCCCCCCATGTCCCCTATCCTGCACTCGTGTAAACCCCAAATCCCAGGCTCCAGAAGCAGACCAGCAAGCCAGCAGACCAGCAGACGGACAGTGGAATTATGGACAGAGAAAGAGAGAAGAGGAGGTACACTTGAACGCCCAGGGGAGTTTGGCTGGGGACAGTGGGAGAGGAGTAGGCCGCTGGGAGACCCGACTCCAGGAGAAGATCACTTTCCCACTCCATCCACCTATTCCGGCTCCCCATCCATCCCACTGAAAGCCACCTCCACCACTCAATAAATCCTTACATTCATCCTTCCAGTCCATGTGTGACCCGAGTTTTCTGGGATGCTGGACAAGAGCTTGGGATACAGAAAGCTGTCACACACTGGCCCTCTGCCCTTGTGGGCAGAGGGTTCATTGAGCTGGATAACACTCAAGGCTTCTGTGGGCAGCAAAGCTGGAAAAGCTTTGTAACACTGGGTTTGCAGGCACCCACCCCTAGACACTGCCACGGGGCTGGAGCCCAAAGTACTTGTCCTGGCCTCTTCACCTGCCCATCTGCTTGCTCCCCCTCCCATAAAGGTTTTGAGCAGCCAGCAGGGCAACCAAACAGGTGAGCCACACCCTTGTGGCAGGTACTAGAACGGGGATCAGGGAACTTTCCTATTTCAATGGAATATACCTTGGTTTTAAATCACATTAACTCAAATTGTTGTCATTCATCCTCATAGCAAGAGTATGGAAAGTAGGTAACATTACCAGTCCTGTAACTAGTGATTGATTTGTAAGATTGAAAGACAAGACACAGTTTTCCGATTCCTCTATTCAAATTCTTTCTGAACTCCCACTTGATCATACTACCCGACCATGTCATTAATTGTACTCCAATGCATACCAACCGGAGGGTTGTTTCATACTTCTTCATAATGAAAATGCATTCACTAAATCTACCATGTTTCAGGGGTACCTTTTTTTAAAATCACAAATAAGAAATCTGATATAGGTGATAGTAATCATATCTCAATTCATGTTACTCTCTATAGATAATAGAGATCCGGGTCTAATTATCAGATGTTTGACCATTTTGGTTTCAGTAGAAATTGTTTCTTGACACTCTAATTGGATTGGGAAAACCAAATGTGATAGAAACACTTTCCACATTTCTCCCTACAATACATATGTTACACCAATAATGTGAGATGAAAACTATGATCGTCAAGAAAGTGTTATTGTTTTAGACAGAAATCACCATTCTTAGTTTTCAAAAAGACTGGCTTAAAAATGAAAATATTATGGCATGAAAATTGTTGCATTTGAAGGAGATATGCTATTTAGAAAGGCTGAGGTTTATGGCACATTATAAAATGTCAGTGTATATGAAAATTGACATGCATATTAATTTTCAGAGTACTAATCTCTTGGATACAAAATTTAGACTTAAGGTTATGATTTTTCTAAAAAAGCAGAATCTATTTTGAAAATAGGAGCTTTAAACTAGTTCTTTTAACAGACTCATATACTAATTCTTATGAAAGCTGTTGTATGCTTATCAGCATCAGAGGATAAAGAGTGAGCTTTAGGCCTAAGATTTGCCATACATGACCAGAAAATGAAGTTTCCATTCATATATTGCATTTCACAGTTTTCTTATAAACATCTATCTTAAGCTGACATTCATGCCTGCAAAGATTTGCCAAGTGGCTGTTTTAAAAGCAGTATAAACCTCAAGGTCATTTTCTCCTAATTACCCTCTGTTACACGGAAACTTTATTGAAACTTTTTTTGCAAACTGAGATGTGCGGAATAGAAAAAAAACAGACTCCTTTCAGGTTAAGCTTTGTGCTCTGTGACATATTTACTGATTCTTTGTTCTACAACTGGACTTCTTATTAACTAATGCAATGAGATAAGATTCAGATAATAAATCCAATATATCTAACTGTCCTTAAGTCCAGATTTAGTTGTGAAACATGCAAGAAAAGTATACACTCCTCTTCTTTACTATTGATTTTATCTCCTCAGTTTTTTCACCCCACACTGAATTGTCCAATTTTCTCATTGTGTTGGATGTGACAAAGTCTATAGCAAAAAATCGTGACATTTAAATCATTCTATATAAGATTTTTCTGAAAGCCAGTTGCCAAAGAAGGGCAGTAAATATATGCAAGGATCAAGCTATAGTATTTTTTTAAATGTGAAATTTTCTAAAAAAGAACAACTGTGTCAAGAAAAACCTCATCCTCCTAACGCATACATTAAAGTGATAGCATCAACAGACTTTGACAAGTGTGGAACCAAGTTTAAATATGTTTAACTGAGGATTTTCTTTCTAAAAACAAAAGTTTATTTAGCACTACTAAATTGGCTTATAAATTGTAATATGTGATGGTAAATTATTTGATAATAAGAATTGAGTAGAACGTAGCAGAAACTAATAAAGAGAAGTTCAGGAAGCAAGAGGAAGTGAGTTGACAGTATGATCAGTGCAGTTTGACAGAAAATGTGTCTTTTATCTCAGAATCAGCTGATAGGGGAAGCATTTTCTGCGTCTTACTGCTTGCTCAGGCTTTGGAGCAAGTCAAAGTTCAACGAACTTTGAACTTTGAGAAGGAGAGTAGCTTGACTAAAGTTTAGTCAACACAGAGCAAAGAGGAAGTATGAGCAGTTGTGAACACTTGGACAATCGCAAGGTACATGATACAATTTAAAGTATTCATGCATGTGTTAGAGAACTGGAGGCCAGTCTTAAAATATATAGAGACATGTATTTTCAGTTTAAGTTCAGGAGTACATGTGCAGGTTCGCTATATAGAAAAACGTGTGTCGTGGGCTTTGTTGTACAGATTATCTCCTCACCCATGTAATAAGCCTAGAACTCATTAGTTATTTTTCTTAATCTGCTCTCTCCTCCCACCCTGTACCCTCAGGTAGGCCTGAGTATGTGTTGTTCCCCTCTATGTGTCCATGTGTTCTCATCATTTAGCTCCCACTTATAAGTGAGAGCATACGGTATTTGGTTTTCTGTTCCTGGGTTAGTTTGCTAAAGATAATGGCCTCCAGTTCCATCCATGTTCCTGCAAAGGACACGATCTCGTTTTTTGTTTTTTGTTTTTTCCTTTGGCTACACAGTATTCCATGGTGTGTACGTCATATGTCGCACCTTTTCTTTATCCACTCTACCACTGATGGGCATTTAGTTTGTTTCCATGTGTTTGCTATAGTGAATGGTGTTACAGTGAACATTCACCTGCATGTGTCTTTATGGTAGAAAACTTGTGTTCCTTTGGGTATATGCCCAGAAATGGAATTGCTGGGTCACATGGTAGTTCTATTTTTAGCTCTTTGAGGAATTGTCACACTGTTTTCCACAATGGTTCAACTAATTTACTTCCCTATTAACAGTGTATAAGCGTTTCTTTCTTACTCTGCACTGACACTTTTCAAAAGAAGACATACATGCGACCAAAAAGTATATGTAAAAAAGGCTCCACATCACTGATTATTGGAGAAATGCAAATCAAAACCATAATGAGATATTATCTCACACAAGTCAGGATGGTTTTTATTAAAAAGTCAATAAATATATGTTAACGTTCAGTCTATTCCCCTAAAAGAGACCTGGGACGTGGCTGACTTAAATTTTTTTATTTTTTTCTAGATGGCACTTTTATTTTACTCATAATACATATAATACATAATCAACAGCATCCTAGCTTCAAAATTGTACTTGTCTGCATAAAAAGTCTAAGGTATTTTCTAAGTATATATTAATTTATTACAGACAAAAAGGAAAAAAAAACCTGTCAGTTGATTAAATAGAATTTTTTTTTTTTAATCAAGGATGACTGAGTTAAAAATATAGTGTACTAGCTATAACCCCAGTGAATATGATTTAAATAACTTTTTGGAAAATTTTCAAGAGCTGTCACTCAATATGATTTGATTCAGGCTCAGCAAATTTGTGGAGTTTTAGATTTCAATTTTTTGGTTATTAGTTGTTATTTATTTCTTTTACCAATGAAATATTGTTTTCATTGAGGCATACCTGTCAATATATTTTTCTAAAATATGTAATATTCTCTGCCATTTGGTACTTCATATTCATAATTCCAAATAATAGTAATATATAATTAAATTATAAATATAGGTACATACTTCTTTAAATATAAATATAAACATATACATAAGTAAAATATTATAAAATGGAGACAAAGGAAGATTTGTATCATATTTTACATAAAATTCTATTAAATTCCATGAAGCCCCAGTGACTCATCCATGGCCCCAGGGCTGGAAAGTAGCACAGCAATGGTTAGAGCCAAGGTTGGCTGAGGTCTCGACTACTACTGTCGTATTACATCATTACATCACACTACCCTGGAGGTTAGCATGGACCTAGCTAAAAATCTCAAGTTAAGGCTTAGAAATTTTCAGCATCAGATCAGTTACCCTTTTCCAATAAGGGGGAATTCAAATAGCCTTTGAAAATTAAGTCTAGCAGCACACTGATAGGATTAGTGAATCACAAAATGCTAATATAGAAGGAATCTAATTAATCCAACTGATGAACTTAACTCTCAGTTGTGAGTTGTCACTTCTGAACCTTGCTGAGGCATAAATTTGTTAAAATGGAACCAGATATAAGTTAGTGGATTCAAAATGATTGTGGTCTTCACATTTTAGCAAAAGTTGAGTAGACGTTTTACATTTTGTATGAGTTATCACACATATTCAACACAATTCTCTTCCAGGTTATATTTTATTATTTCTCTTTTATTGTTTCTTTTTTTTACAAATGACAAAACCAAGTTTCCAAGAATTTAAATCATTTGCCACACACTTAATAAGTGGCTAAGCCAAGACTTATAATACAATATGTATATCTAACTCAAGCTGTAGTATTATTGCAATTGTTATTGCAACACTCAACACAAACTGCAAAGATATCAATTTTCTAAAACACTTAGACAAAATTCTAAGTGGTTGCAGGCCATTATGATGTCAAATTTCTAGGGAAATTGAAGTTATCCTTTTGGCTACTGGTGAATATATGATGGATACAGGGTAATAAATGAACGTTTTCTATATTTCTGCTTGATTCATTTTTAAGAGCTTAACAAAAGTGATAATAAAGAACAAAATGGAAAAATCACTTATAAAGAATTACAGTACTACCAATAGAGCTCTCCTTCCTGAAAACTGTGATTTATGAGGTCTGAGAGCTTTCAGGATGAAATATGACTGAGACAAATTCCATCCTAATCCTTCCTATACTTCTTCTCAGATATTTCTTATTAACATATTTAATATGAGAATAATACTGAAAGATGCATTCCTTTTAGTGTAAATGCCAGTTGTTATATATGTTACGATTTTAAAGTCATTAATACATAATAAAAGGCAATTATGTTAATGTGAATTAAATTTATTCTTTCCTGTATTTGAACAATTGAATAAAGTTTCCCTGTTAAAGTTTTTACAATCTACTCTACGTGATTTTTTACTTTTTAAATAAAGCCCTACTGATTGCAGATAATGCAGAAGGCTACAATAATCAACTAACTTTTTACACATACAGAAAACAAACTAGCCCGGGCATGGTGGCTCACACCTGTAATCCCAGCACTTTGGGAGGCCGAGGCAGGCAGATTACTTGAGGTCAGGAGTTCAAGGCCAGCCTGGCCAACATGGTGAAACCCTGTCTCTGCTGAAATACAAAGTTAGCAGGGCATGGTGGCGGGTGCCTGTAATTCAGGCTACTCGGGAGGCTGAGGCAGGAGAATCACTTAAACCCAGGAGGTGGAAGCTGCAGAGAGCTGAGATCGCCCCACTGCACTCCATTCTGGGTGACAGAGTGAGACTCCATCTCAAAAAAATAAAAATAACAATAAAAAAGGAAAGGAAAAAAAAGAAACTAGCAGGTGTAGATGATCGTCTTAGTAAACTACTACTAATAATAGTTTGTGCAAGCTGTTTTTACTTAGCAGTTTTAAATAATAAATTATAAAGATTAGATGTGGGAGTGTGTGTGTGTGTATATATATGTATGTATAGAAAGCTCCAGTTATTTACAATGGAAAGAAAGAAACAGAAAGAAAACAAAAGCTGAAAATGCAGATTCATTTATTCAGCAAATAACATATGCTCAATATGTAGTTAGGTATTTAAGATGCAGAGGTCTGGAAGATGAATCTGATACTATCACAGATCTTTGAGAAGTCTGCCTTTGGGAGCAATGAAGATACACCAAAAAAAAAAAAAAAAAAGATAGAAAGAAAGAAACACGTGAATTAATGTCTACGTTGCAATGGGGTATGTTAGCAGGATGCATACAGTTTTACAGAACATGGAAGGAGGGATTCATTTTACTCTCAGAGCTTAAATGATGCCTTCACAAGAAGGAGAACATTTTATTTGAACCTTGATAACTACATGGTAGTTTGTCCCTTAGAGATGTGAGTGAATGATATTCAGATTAAAGAAAAAGCAAGTGTAAGAACCTTGGGAAGTAGTTCTTGAGGTAGGGGGTGTGTGTGTAGAATCACCTCCTAGACAACATTTTAGAAATGTATTGGCATTGGTTTTAATATAAGTGGAAGGATAGTATTGGCATTTATTCACTGACAACCTGGGGTGATAATATTTTGCATATAAAGAATTGTGACAGTTCCCATGGGACGTGTCAATGTCTTGCTGTACATTAAGGTCAATAAAAATTGACTTATATTTACCCGAGCTTATATATTTAGCATTTCACATGTGAATTCAGAGAATTTTTGCATGATTTAAATTTTACATGGTTTGAATTTTCCAGGAAGGCAACTAACTTGTAAACTAAAAGGAAACTATAATTTTTAAATTTTCGCTTTTATCAAAAGTTACTCAACATTAAAGAAAGACTAAATCACTAAGGGCAGTGGAACACTTAGCGCTTAAGTAGTTAATACAACACACTTGTATCACTGTAAGTTTGTGGCTGTTTTACTCATGGTGATTTCTATATATATATGCCTGAATTTATCTTTATTTTGGTTCTATGTATTTACATATTGATGATTTTATATTTATTACAAATTAATTTTATATTGCATATGCTTTAGATTATATTTAGGACATTATGCTGGTTATTACTAAAATTGTATTTGTAGGTTATAGTATCTATTTAATTTGTTTCAAGATAATAGTGTTTTTAAAATGATTTAAAAAGTTGATTACCACTAACTAGGACATTTACAAACCTCAGTATAATTTAAAAAATTATAGTTGAAGGTGACACAGTATATTGGTAAGAAGAGATTTAAAATAGCAGATAAATAAAAATTAAAAGGTAGGTACCATGAACTGTTTTTGCCCCCCAATTTCATAAATTGCAATTCTAATCCCCAGTGTGATGGTGTTGGAGATGGAGTCTTTGGGATATACAGTCATACTTCACGTAACAGCTTGTTCATAATAGTTGATACTTGCTAGTGTTTACACCATACAACCCTGAATGTGCCTGATCTCATAACAGTTGATACTGGTTTTCTTTGAAATGCGATAGACTACATTACAGATAATAGACTAGTTAGCCCAGAAACAACTATCTGTATGGAAGAAATGTTGATGCATAGTAGAACTGGCAAGCCATACTGGAGATGAAAGGAAGGGTTTTACAATAAATGGAGGTAAAGTATACTTATATATATAAAAATGAAATAAATCCCCTACTTCACATCATATGCAAAATAAGCACATTCCACACTGGGTATATAATTGTATAGTCAAAATGGAGCTTCAAAGAAAAAATATTGGTGAATGTCTTTCTGTTAAGTGTAAATTAGTTTTTTTGAGCAACATAGAAACCCTGCTGACTCTAAAAAAAATTGATAAATGGGCTTACATATAAAATAATTAAAGACACTTTGAGTAAAGTCAACATTTTTGATCATGGAGAAAACTATTATAATGGAAGTTAAAAGTCCAGTGAATAAATTTTATAATAGACAAGACATCTGAAGAGACAAGGAATAATCTGAAAGAAAAGTCAGATGAAATATTTGACTTAAGTATAGAGAAAAGTAAAGAGTGTGAATGAAGAAACAATGTTTGAAGAGAAAATCACTGAAATTCAAGATGCATGAGAACCCAAATTAGGATAAATGCAAAGAAAACTACTCTTAGACATATCATAGGATAACTACTTGAAACCAAAAATGAATAGAAAGAGTTTAGGAAAGCTAAGGAATGACATTATTACTTGCAATGGGACTAAAATTAGAATGATTATGTATTTAATTTAAAAGAACACAGCATCACGTGGTGGCAAACACCTGTAATCCCAGCACTTTGGGAGGCCAAGGCAGGCGGATCACCTGAGGTCAGGAGTTCGAGACCAGCCTGACCAACATGGAGAACCCCCATCTCTACTAAAAATACAAAAAAAAAAAAAAAAATTAGCTAGGAGTGGTGGCGCATACCTGTAATCCCAGCTACCCGGAAGGCTAAGGCAGGAGAATAGCTTGACCCCAGGAGGTAGAGGTTGGGGTGAGCCGAGATCACGCCATTGCACTCCAGTCTAGGCAACAAGAGCAAGACTCCATCTCAAAAAAACAAGACAAAACACAACCCTAAAGACAATGAAGTGGTATCTTGAAGTACTAAAAACAAACCTTTGCCAACCATGAATTCTGTGGCTGTCATAAATATCTTGCAAGAAGAAAAGTGAAGTAAAGGCATTTTCAGGGGAAGAAAAAAGAGTGACTTTACAAATATTGACTGCATAAACCAACAATCCAACAACAGCAAGAATGATGACAATAATAATGTCTTGTTAGATTTGGAAATCTATAGAATCAAAATACATAGCAAAAAATAGCAAGTAATTTAAGAAGGAGGTAATAGTACTTAAAATAATCCATAGAGTTTACATGGAAAGAAATAGGAGTTCTTGTTTCAATTATACTTTGGTAAGTTAAGAAGGATTTACTTTTACATGTCTAATTGTTGATTGACTAAAATAGTCAAGAATCTAATAATAATGGAGACATATTCTGAGAAATGCATTGTTAGGTGATTTTGTAATTATGTAAACATCGTAGTAGGCTACAAGCCTGTACAGTATGTTACTGTACTGAATTCTTCAGTGATTGCAGCACAATATAATTATTTGTATATATAAACCTATCTAAACATAGAAAAGGACAGTAAAAATATGGTATTAGCATCTTATGGGACTCTTATATCTGTGGTCTTTAGTAAACTGAAATGTCATCATGTGATGCAAGACTATAATTATGTCATTATTGTGGAGACTTTATGATGAAATTAATGCCCTTATAAGGAAGAGAGATAGGATAGTTTAATTCTCTCTTCATCTCTCTTCTCTCTCTCTCTCTCTCTGTTTTACTATCTCCTCTTTTTCCTTTTCCTAGTCAAGCTTTGTTAGTACCTTTGTGCTGCTATATCAACATATTTGAGACTGGGTAGTGTATGAATGATACAAATCTCTTTCTCATGTTTCTGGTGGCTAGAAAGTACAAGGTCAAGAAGCTGACAGGATTGGTGTCTGGTGAATGTTGCTCCATGCTCCCAAGATGGCACCTTGTTGCTACATCTTATGGAAAGAAGATATCCTGTGTCTTCACATAATGAAAGAGATGGAAGGGCAAGGAAGAACTCCCCTTAAACTTCAGCCATTGTATAAAGGCTCTAATTCCATTCATAGGAGTAAAGCCCTCATGAAGTAGTCACCTCCCAAAGGTGCACCTAGTTGCAATGAAGATTAAGTTTCAACATGAATTTCTGAGGGGACGCCATCAATCAAATCACAGAAAATGTGAAGAGACAAGGAGATGGCTGTCAGCAAATTGAGAAGAGCACCCTCACCAGACACGGAATCTGCCTTGATATTGGACTTCCTGGCCTCCAGCACTATGAGAAAAAATGTTTGTTTTATTAACCACCTAGTCTCTGGTATTCTGTTATAGCCGCCCAAGCTGCCTAAGACAGTAGGGAATATGGAAGCCTCACTGAAACAAAGAATACTGACTCCAGATCGATTTAAGGTCTATTAGACTCCAATAAAAAGGAAGGACGGGGTTACCTTGATTTTTACTCTTTTATGCTTATAATGCTGCTGACTAGTTAACAAGCATTTGGCTCTGTGGCCATAGCTAAACCTTAAAGCTCAAACCAATCATGATACAAGAAACAGATGCAAAGTCCTGCTACCTTGTGTCTTGCAAAACTCATGGCAGTAGATCTAGGTGGAATCTAAATCCAACCTGGAACCTTCAGAGGAAAACTATCAGGTTTTTCAGTTCAGCTTTTATTCAGGATGTTCATATGTCCAGGTAATGACCATATGTCCAGGTAATGTTAGGATTTTACTATTATAAAAGAAAGGGAAAATGAATATTACATAACCAATAGCTGTCTCTGCCACACTGAGCATGTAACAGAAATTTGAGATGCAGTTTCTATTAAAAGATTATAGAGGCCATATATATTATGTTAATGACTATGCATGCACATGTGTGTGTGTATTATTCCCATCTCATAACCAGGAGAAAACTAATTTGGCATTCAGAAAATAATAAGCCATAATTGGTCATTTACATTTCCATTATCTATTTTTTTAAAGCAGGAAAGTGATGATACACACAATGTTAATGCTAGTGACAGCTGTGATCATAATCGATAGTAGAAAGAGAGAAGAAATCCTTTAGTATAAACTTCCGATTCTAACCGCATAGCAGAGAAATAACTTATTTTACAAGTGATATCTCATTGTTTATTTCATAAAAATGCATGACCATTGTTATATAGTATTTTCTGATTACAAAGGTGATATCACAAGCAAACTATGAACACTGGAGGTAAATGAAGGCATTTTATTTTATTTCATTTTATTTATTTAATAATGATGTTTATCTGTGGTTGTAAGTGCCTAGGCATCTTTACTGTAGCTTTGATCAACTGTAGTTTCTTTGTAAATTAAGAACTAATTAAAATTATCAGTTGGAATTATTTAATGTTAATATTTACTGTAATGTTTTATATATTGTAAGAAATATATGCTATAACACAATCCTTCAACTTACACAAATACCAAGTTTTAAAACATTTATTTAAAAATAAATTTTGACCATTATCAATAACTCTTTATCCTACCTTCCCTAACTGTAAATTAGCTCTGTATTCAGCGTTCTTTATATTTTGCTCCATCTTTATTTATTAAACTTTTTTTAATTTTTACTTTTTTATTTTTATTTTAAGTTCCAGGGTACATGTTCAGGATGTGCAAGTATGTTACACAGGTAAACATGTGCCATGGTGCTTTGCTGCACCGCACCTATCGACCCATCACCTAGGTATTAAGTTCAGCATGCATTAGCTATTTTTCCTAATGATCTCCCTCCCCCAATACCACCACCTAACAGGCCCCAGTGTGTGTTTTTCCCCTCCCTGTGTAGATATGTTCTCATTATTCAATATGCAGTGTTTGGTTTTCTGTTCCTGCATTAGTTTGCAGAGGATAAAGGCTTCCAGCTCCATCCATGTCCCTGCAAAGGACATGATCTCACTCCTTTCTATGGCTGCATAGTATTCCATGGTGTATATGTCGACATTTTATTTATCCAGTCTATCATTGATGGGCATTTGCATTGATAATGAAGACAATTTAAAAGCTTTTGATAGGATAAGATAAATTTATATGACAAAGTTTTTCTAATTTACAATCTAAATCATACAGATTGTTCATTCCCTCATCCTCCATTTCCTAAATGGGTATTGATATTTCTATTGATACTTTCCAATCTCACAGGTAAAATGGTTTATTGTGGTTTTATGTCTACTCTTTTATTAATATTAAGGGAAAATGTATTTCTAATGTTTAATGGTTGTAGCTATCTCATTCTTTGTAAATATGGGTTTAATGCCCATATTATATTCTGCCTATTCACCATAATGTCTTTGTTCCACATCTAGTTCATAGAATTTTTTCCTGTTTTGTTGTCTTTTATCTTATTATATGGTGATTTTACTTCATAGACTTTTTTCCCTCTTCTAAATTTTATGTTCAATTACCTTTCCTTATGGAAGAGATCTGTGATTTTCAAAAATATTTTAAGCTCTCTCTAATCTTTGTAAATTGAAATTTTGCTGTTAATACCTGCGAATTCAACAATAGATCATTTAGCTTCAGGTCGTATACTGTTCAACATTATCTATTTTCATTTAGTTTTTCTCTAATATTAATATTGAAGGATATGGAAGATCTTGAGAAGGAAAATCATTCATTTATTTATTTGCAAAATAATTTTGTAATGAATGAGTGAATGAATGAAAATCAATAGATGTTAGAATACAATAATTAAATGTAAAATTAATTTGGTTTTCAATACCTTGGTACTTTGACACAGTAGTTAGCTAATGAAGTCTGACAACGATTTATGTAAGAAAATATTTATTAATGATTCATACATTCTCTGATATGAAAGATAAACCCATCCCATTTGTAGTTACCTAGCACAATTGTTTGAGTCACAGAAAATATGATTTTCTTGCTATTCAGAACAAGAAATCCCAAATAATTTACATATGAAGGCTCCTTTCAAACACATCTCTCAAATATAATCTAAGAGGTTTACTCAAACTTCAGTTTATATCATTGTGAAAAAAAGTCATATTACAGAAATAAATGTCTTACTTCACAATAAGAGAGCTTGAAAAGTTGAGCAAATACTGGTATTAATCTTGGAAAATCACAATTGATCATGGAAATTTTAATTGATTAGATTTATCATCTAGATTATTAATAAGTCTAAATAGTGTTGCTGATTGCATGATTTTTGGTTGTTGCAGAATTGGTAATTTAAATTATCTAATGCGGTTTTTAGAAAAAGGACTTGATCTTTAAGCCTGTGCATATAATGCTTGCAGAAAAATGATATAATATCCAAATGTAGTAAATATTCAGTTCATGGAAATATTTTTGGCACACTGAAATTTATAAGGGAAAATTTTATTTAATTACTTTTTTAAAAGGCTTCCCTTCAAAACAATACTTTCTTTCTTATTTTCCTTTTGTTTAAATCATAGAAACCAAGGAGTACTTATTTTGTCTAAGGAAGATGAATCAGGAAAATATTATGCTTACAACTTGCTACACTACACAGAGGAGCAGGAAGCAATGGCCTTGACATGTGTTTTACATTCTGACCTTGTATCCAAAGTAACAATGTTTTGACAGGACACATGCCCTGCTGGAGAAGAGATTGCCACACTTCTTTCTGTAGAGGTGATGGGATTGAATACTTAGAAGTAAAACAATTCCTAAGCATTCTTAGCTGGATGTTAATACGTATTTGCATCTTTGATTCATTTAACTTTAATATATTTATTTGATGCAAATTAAATCCACCTTTCTATTTTGCCTAGTGGTCTAACAATATCCTCCCCAAGATATAGAAAACAATGTTGCTCGGTGTTACCATCACGGTGTCCTTGAGGCATTTCATTTCAATACATGCAGAGGGAGGAATAATCAAAGACGGTGAAACAGCAAAGAGTAACAGCCTAGAAAAAAGCCAAGCTACTTTAAGAATCTTAAATGAGACACATCTAATAATGAGATGACTGCAAAATATACCATTCTGTAAAATATTACCACCTGACTTGACCTCTGTTAATGTGTAAGATGGCAAATTAAAGCAACTTTACGTGTGGTTCTCTTAAAGCCCACTGCTGATTCAGGTATTACCAAATGTGATTTCTTACAGCATTCAAATGCCTAAAATCCACATATAAACTCCCAGTGGCAACATGAAAGAGAGGACATTTATTGCATTAGCTGTTGAGAACCCGGTTACTATTAATACAACCTTTAGGTAACTACTCTACTGAAACAGAGATTTTGTAATTATAATGTTTTTCTATATAGCCACATGGAAGGGGATGGACAAATTGACGAGTATATTCTAATCAGAACTAATATTCTACATTTGCTTTCTATTTTATACTATACAATTCAGTACATCTACTAGTTTAAAGGACAAAAATAAATATGCATTAAAATATATTTGTGTAATTTGGATAAGCAAGATGGAGGTAGTATAATTGTAGAGAAAAATATGTATGATATTGCCTCCTTAAAATACAAATGCATGTAGTGAGGCATTTATTCACTCATTTCGGATGAAAATTTGGATAGTGCTTTGAGTTTTCTGGAGAGGCTTAAGTAATTTAAAAATGGTCATATGGTTACTATGAGTTGCAAAATATATTGTACAATGAAACCTGATTTTATTATATTTCTAAAAAATGTTCGAGGTTAATTTCTAATTTACTACTTTGTCTCATCCATTTCACATGCATGTATAAAACCATAATGTTATTGGGTAAAAGTGCATCTTTGCCAGTCAGGATCTCCGGGGTCATTTATATAGTTTTCCAAAGTAAACTGTGCATAAATTAAGACATTTTTCATACAAAGTGCATTGAATAAAAATTTACTCTGTGCCAATGTAGAAGACACTGGCTGAGACTTAAGCATAAAAGATAAAATAGAAGCAATTTTCCCCAAAGACAGCAGTACAGATGAAGATATAAGATATGAACTCCAGGCTGGGCACCGTGGCTCACGCCTGTAATCCCAGTACTTTGGGAGTCTGAGGCAGGTGGATCAACTGAGGTTAGTAGTTGAAGACCAGCCTGGCCAACATGGTGAAACCCTATCTCTAGAAAAAATACAAAAATTAGCCAGGCATGGTGGTGCACACCTGTAATTTCAGCTACTTGGGAGGCTGAGACAGGAGAATTGCCTGCTACTCAGGAGGCTGAGACAAGAGAATCGCTTGAACCCAGGAGGCGAGGGTTGCAGTGAGCCAAGATTGTGCCACCGCACTCCAGCCTGAGCAACAGACCAAGACACTGTCTCAAAAAAAAAGATAAAAAAAATACCCCAATAAATAAACAGAATATTCATCCTCTTCTCTTGTTAATTAACATAATAAATATTTAGAAGATAAATAAGGATACAGAAGCTCTGAAAAGCACTCAACTTATCTGATCCAACTGATATTTATGGAAGACTCTACCCAACAAAAGCAGGAAACACATTTTTCTCAAATGCATGTGAAACATTCACTAAAATAGACCATATTGTGGCTATTTTTTAAAAAAGCCTTAGCAATTTTTTTTTTTTCCCCCAGAGACAGGGTCTCCTGTTACCCAGGCAGAATATAGTCATACAATCAGAGCTCACTGTAACCTTGAACTCCTAGGCTCAAGCAATCGTACAGGTGCACACAACTACACCTGGCTAATTTTTTTCTTTATTTTCTTTTCTTTTTTTCTCTTTTTTTTTTTTTTTTTTTTGTACATATGGGGTCTCACTATGCTGCCTAGGCTGGTCTCAAACTCCTGGACTCAAGTGATCCTCCCACCTTGGCATCCCAAAGTGCTGGGATTATAGGCATGAGCCACCATGCCTGCCAATATTTTTTAAAGAAGATATTTTTCTGCTACTTATTTCTAGTTCTATTATAGCTACAAAGTATGTTTTGAGACTACAATATGTTTTGTGACTATAATAGAACTAGAAATAAGCAGCTGGAAACCATCATTCTCAGCAAACTATCGCAAGAACAGAAAACCAAACACCGCATGTTCTCACTCATAGGTGGGAATTGAACAATGAGATCACTTGGACACAGAAAGGGGAACATCACACACTGGTGCCTATTGTGGGGAGGAGGGAGGGGGGAGGGATAGCATTAGGAGAAATACCTAATGTAATTGACGAGTTAATGGGTGCAGCATACCAACATGGCACATGTATACATATGTAACAAACCTGCACGTTGTGCATATGTACCCTAGAACTTAAAGTATAAAAAAAAAAAAAAAAAATAAGTAGCCAAAAAATATCTGGAAAATCCTCAATTATTGGGAAACTAAGCTACACATAGATTTAAAAATCTCATGGATCAGAGAGGGTGTCTCAAGGAAGGCTTAACATATCTTTATCAAAATGAAAGTGAAAATACAGCATCAAAATGTGTGGGATGCATCTAAAACAATTCTTAAAGTAACATAATATAGTTATTACATTAAAGAAGAAAGATCTGAAATAAATAATACAAGATTTCACCTTACGCATTATGAGAAAGAAGATAGATTATAAGGTTAAACATAATTGTGGCACAAATAAGAAAATAATAAAGTGTAGTATTGGCAGTGAAAAAAATAGACAAATAGACCAATGGAACAGAACACAATACAGACTCCAGACATCAATCCATGAAAACCCATCAAATTACTGACAAAGGGTAAAGGCATTTCAAAGGATAAAGGATAGTTATTCCAACAGATACTTTTGGAACAACTGGACTTCATCTTTAAGAAAAGTGAATCTAGACACAGATTATATGCCTTTCACAAAAATTAACTCAAAATGTGTCACAGAACTAAACTTAAAACACAAACCTGTAACATTTCTAGAAGATGATAGATTTTCTTAGAAGAAAATCTATATGACCTTAGGTTTGTTGATGAGTTTTTAGATGTAACATCAAAACATGATCATGAAAGAAGAAAATGATTTTGTTCTTGTTTAAAATTAAAAATTTCTGCTCTGTGAAAAACACTATCCAGAGAACAAAAAGACAAGTCAATATTTTCCAAGACCGGGAGAAAATATTTGCAAACTTCAGAACTAATAAAAGACTTGTCTCCACAATTTACAAAAAAAGGCAACAATGAGAAAACAAGCAATCTAATGTATAAATGGACAAAAGATCGTAGCAGAAACCTTACCAGAGAAGATAAACAGGTGGCAAATAAGCATATAAAAATGCTCAACATCATATGTCATTAAGAACTTTCAAATCAAAACAATGATATACCATATTAAAATGGCTAAAATTCAACAAAGTTGAAAATAAAGAAAGCTGATGAAAATAAAGAGCAGGAATTCTCATTCATTGCTGGTGGGAATTCAAAATGGTACAGCCACTTTAGGTGACAGTCTAGACATTTTCTTACAAAACTAAAATTGTCTTACCTTATAATCTATCAATTGTGTTCCTAAGTATTTACCCAGGTGAGTCGAAAACATACATCCATACAAAATCCTGCACATGAATATTTATAGCAGTTTTATTCATAAATGCCCAAAATTGGAAGAAATCAAATGTTCTTCAACAGGCAAATTGATTTAAAACTCTATAATATATTCATACAATAAAATATTACTCAGCAATAAAAAGAAATGAGCTACTGAGCTACACAAGACATGGAGGAATCTTAAGTGGCTATTGCTAGGTGAAATAAGCCAGTCTGAAATACATACGGGAGGATTCAAAATATCTAAAATTCTGGAAAATATGAAAACCATATTGATGCTAAAAATGTCAGTGTTTTCTGAGTTGGAGGGGGAGATACGGAGAAAAGGATGAGTAGTTGAAGTATAGGTGATTTTAGGGTGGGGTAACTATTCTATATGATACTGTAATGGAAGATACATGACATTACATATTTGTCAAAATCCATGCATTTATACAACACAAAATGTAAATATTAATGTAAACTATGGTTTTCATTAATAATAATAATGTATCAGTATTAGTTAATCAATTTTGGCAAATTTATCCTGTGAAAGACAATAATAGCGGAAACATTGTGTACAGAGGTTATATAGAAATCATCTTTATAATCTACTCAATTTCTGTAAAACTAATGTTGTTCTATTAATTTTCTTAAAAATCAGAAAAAAATTCAATGACATTGAAAAGAGAAGAAAAACTACTATAGGACAGCAAGAAAATGCAAAGTTGGTTCCTTGAAAAATAAAAGTAATATTGACAAGTCTGTCAGCAATTCTGACCAATATAAAGGAAATATAAATACAAAAGAATATATAAAAATTCAGACTATGTAAAACAGTAAGGAGAGCAGGAAGGCTCTCTTACAGACCCCACAGACACTGAGTATAACAAGATAACATATCAAAACATCAAATGCCCATAATTTTGACAATTTAATTGAAATGGACTAATTTCTTGAAACAAATAAATTCTCATAGCTCATTCAGGTTGAAATGCATAACCTGAATAATCTCATACGTCTTAGACAAATTTAATTTAAAGTTAAATACCTTCTACCAGAGAAAATACTATTAATAGCTGAAATATCTGGGCTTAAAATGCCTAGCAAACATTTAAGAATAAAATATTAATTCTACAAATCTTTTCCAGAAAATAGGTGAGACAAGGATAATTTTCAGCTCATTTAATGAGATCAGAATTACTCTTATGCCAAAGCCATACAAATATATTTCTAGGAGAAAGTGACCCAGATATGTAGTTTTCTGGGTCAAACTACCAACAAAAGGCAGCCCAAATAGACTCATTTCTCACCCAGATTTTACAAGAATCCATCTGAAAACACCAGCAAACTTCACATTACAAACAAGGGGAGTCAATGAGCCCCACTAATAATAAGCAGTCACGGGAAGCACTCTTTTTTCCCTACTTAGTCAAAGACTCTATGACCTAAGGAAAGATGCTGCACCAGCAAGAGGGGCCCTGATAAAACAAGCTCCTGGCCCAGGCAGTCTCTTTGGTTCCATTGGCTTGTGTCCCCTGGCTCTCCAGGAGACACTGGTAGCTGGATAGCACCAGCAAAGAGGATCCAGACACAATAAGCAACTTAGCCCAGAAAGTCTTTTAGCCCAGAAAGTCTTAGCCCAGAAAGACTCCCTCTCTTGCTTAGAGACACTGGAAAGACTGAAGGACATTGGCAAAGAAATCACTCAGAAATCACAAGCAGAACAACAAGGGAAACTTCTCTGAGCCTAAGAAGCCCCTGCCCTGATCAAAGCTGTCAGGGTGGTGAAGGGACACCACATAGAAACGTGCTAAAACAAGAACCTCATCGTTCCAGTCAGGCTGCGACTCTTCTGCCTGTGGTAGAGATGCCAGACAGCCCATCCTATAAAAACTTCTTTTGCCAAGTCAGGCAGCACAAGCAGGGACAGGTAGGAACCTCAGTAAAACAAAGTAGGCCACAATATCACTGAAATGGCTTTAAAAATTAAAATTCTATCAGAACCACAGATACAAATGTACGCCTGTACCTGCATGCTAAATCTAAAGAGTCATGCCTGCTAAAAAGAAAAAAAAAAAAAAAAAAAAAAAAAAAAAACAAAACCCTGCAAGAATCAATTACAAAATTTCTTCAAAATATAAAAAAAAAATGTCAGCAAAGAAATAGGTAGTAGTTATATGAAAGACCTAGATAGAAATTACAGAATAGCAGAAACAAAATAGACTGAAAACATCAGCAGAGTCTAAGGGGTTTGGGGGATTGTACCTAATAATTTGGCATGTATATTATCAGATTTCCCAAAGACTAGGAGAGAGTAGGGATGAAAACATATTCAAAGTAATAATAGTTGAAAATTTCCCAAATTCAATGAAAGACACAAACCTACAGATTCAAGAAGTAGAATGTCAAATGAGATAAATTCTAAGAAATCCATGCCAAGTCACATAATAATTAAACCTTTGAAAACCAAATACAAATTAAAAATCTTGATGGCAACCAGGGAGAAACAATGCATTACCTAGAGAGGACCACTAAATCAAATGACAGTGCCTATCCAAAATCGTGGAGTCCAGAACAAGAGGCACTATATTTTTCAAGAGAAAAAACAACCCTATCAATTGTGAATTCTACATCTTCAAAAACGCTCCTTTATGAATAAAAGTAAAATAGACATTCACATATGAAGAAAAACTTAAATATGTGTAGCTAGCAAACCTACTTTTAAGGATTAGCTCAAGGAAGTTACTCATAAAGACAGGACACGATGAGAGAAAAACTCTTAAAGTATCAGAAAAGAAAAACAACAGTAAAAGCAGAAATGTGGGTGTATAAAATAGATTTTTTCCCTTAATATTTTAAATCACATTTAATGATTGAAACAAAAATTATACTACCATCTAATACTCAAGACAATAATATTTGAAAGTGGGAAATGTACATTAAATGGGATTAGAGATGTAAATTGAACCAAAAAGGACCTAGATGGAAGTGAGATTTTCATTAGTTGATATTATTAGTTTGTGATGTCACAGTTTTAATTATAATATCCAGAGTAAGTACCACTAAAACTATACGAAGAGATAAACTCAAAGACACTATAAATAAATCAAGAGAAACAAAGGAACTAGAAACAGAGGAACCAAACAGCCAGCAAATAATACAATAAGCGACTTAAGTGCTAACATTTCAATAATTACCTTAAATGGAAATAGTCTAAATATACCAATCAAAAGAAAGAAATTGGAATAAAATACACACCCCCACACAAATACAATAATACATTGCTTAAAAGTATGTTCCTTCAAATTGACTCCAGCTATTAAAAGGGTGTCAAGAGAATACTATAGTTAACTTTATGTTTACATACTTATGTGTTAAGTTAGGAGTAAACCAATTACTCAAAACCACAAACTATTAAAACTCAATCAAGATGGAATAGCTAATCCAGGTGGTTCTCTAATCATTAAAAGAATTAAGTTTTAATTAGAATATTCTAAAAGGAAATCTAGATAGTTTCCTGTTTTATCACTGTAGCAGTGTAAAAACTTTTAAAACAGTATTAACACCAATACCCTGAAAGAAATAATACAGAGAGCTCCCATATACACATTTCATATACACACTGTAGTACAAAGTCACAACAAGACTATTGACGTAATAAAATCAACAGATCTTATTCACATTTTCCCAGTTTAGCTACTACTCCCTTGTATGTGTATGTACATTTAGTTCTGTAGAACAGAGTAAGTATCCTTCACTGGGTAAATGTAAATATTTTTCAACACATGTAAGAAAAGGAACAGTTCCCAATTCATTTTAGGACATCAGCATTGTCATGATTCTAAAACCATAGAGAGTACCATAAAAAATAAAATCAAGAAAAACTATAGAACAATATGTCTCATAAACATAGAAGTAAATATCCTCAAATATAATGGAAAATCAAATCAAGCAATGTACAAAAGGAATTATGAACCATGAACAAAGTGTAGTTTATTGCAAGGATGCCAGACTGATTCAAAATTCAAAAATCAGTCAGTATAATCACCATATCAAATGTTTAGAAAAGAAATGTTGTGTGAAAATATCAACTGATACATGAAAAGCATTTTTTAAAATTCAACATCCATTCTGAACAAAACGTCTCTAAGTTAGAATTAGTAGGGAATTATTTCAACTTGATAATTAGCATCTAGAAAAGCTACAGCTATTAACATAATTAAAGGTCAAAGATGGAGTGTGCCCCCCAAATCAAGAACAATGCAAGGATGTTTGCTCTCATCACTATTATTCAAAATAGTACTTATACAACATAAAGTGATTATAGTCACTGCAATAAGGCAAGAAAAATAATTAGAAAGGTGTAAAGGTTGGAAACAAACTGGTATAATCAATATCATGGTTGCGATATAGAAAATCTGAAGGAATCTACAAAAGCCTAATAGAACCAATAAGTGAGTTCATCAGGGTTGCTGATTACAAAAGCAACAAATAAACATTAATTGCATTTTGTGTAAACGATTATATAAAAAGTTTTAAAAATGTCATTCATAATATTTCAAAAGAAATGAAATATCTCAAGCATATACTTTAAAATGTTTGCACAAATTTTATATGCTGAATGTTAACAAATATAGATGAAATAAATCAAATAAGATTGAATAAATGAAGAGACATACTGTATTCATATATTGGAAGACTCAACAAAGTACAAGTGTCATTTTTTCTCAGTGTTCTATAAGCATAATACTATTTCTATCAAGATCTCATCCAGTTTCTTGTACAAATAGATAAGCTTATCATACTATCTAGCATTGCTGAAACAGCCTTGACAAAGAAAAATAAAGTATATGACACTATTCAATATTAAGCCTTATTATACAGTGACAGTAGCTAAGACTGGTGATAGATGCATAGATAGATACATAGATCAATGGAACAGAGTAGAGTACCTAAAATTAGACCTACACAAATAAGCGCCTCTTATTTTTCACAAATTTTCAAAGGAAATTCAGTTCATTAGAGGAAGAAAACCCTTTTCAACAACAGGTGCTGGAGCTGGAGCAATGAGACATCCATACAAAAAATAAGAAAGAAAGAAAGAAAGAAAGAAAAAAGAACATCAGTCTAAACCTTACTTATACCTCATACAAAAAAAAACTAAAAGTTGATATTGGACAGTTTCTTAATAAACTAAACAAGCAAATTCCATGTAACCAGAACTTATACTCTTTAGCATTTTCAAAAGAAAATTATGCTCAAAAAATTTGTAAATAAATGTTCATACTAGATTAATTTGTGAGAGCTAATAACTGAGAATGGACCAATATCCTTCATTGGGTAAATGCTTAAACAAACAGTGGTACATACATACCATGAAATATCAGTAATAAAAAAGAAATATATGACTAATATGTTCAACACTTGGATGAAACTGCAGAAAATTATGCTGAATGATTTTTAAAATCCCAGTGGTATACATACTCTTATGATTCCATCTATATGGCATTTCGAAATGATATTATTTTTAAAATAGAGAACAACTGAGAGGTTGTTGGGGTGAGGAACAGAGGTGGGACCACAGAAGAGGATGTAGCTATAAAAGACTAACACAAGAGATCCTTGTGATGATGCAGCTTTTCAGAATCTTCATCAAAATGGTGGTTGGACAAAAATACGCAAGTGATCAACTACAGAACCAAATCTACAGACACATGAAAATAATAAATAAATAGTAGTAAAACTGGGATGGTGTGAATAAGAACTGTGAATTTGATTACCCTTAATATTCTGGTTGTGACTTTTTACTATAGTTTTACAAAATAATGCCACTCTGGAAAATATGCATATGGGAGCTCTTTGTGTTACCTCTTACTACTGCCTGTGAATTTCTACTTATCTCAATAAAAATCCCCATATTCAGTTGGTTGTGATGCTGTATACTTAACAACAACAAAAAAGAAAAGAACAAAAAAGTCCTGATGAATGAAATCAAAGAGCTAAATAAATGAAGAGGTACTCTATGGGTAGAGATTGGATCAATCGATATTATTAAAATGTCAATTCTCCAAAATTTAAACAAATCAGTCAAAATCCCAGAAGGGTTTCTTTCAGATATCATCAAGTTAATTTAAAACATACATGAAGATAAAAAGGATCTAGAAGAGCCAAAATAATTTTCAAATAAGTTACAGTAGTCAACAGAGTGTGCCCACACAAATACAGTAAGTGACTTTTAACAAAGGTACAAAGGCAGCTCAATAGAGAATGAAGAGTCTTGAAGAAATCATAGTGGAACAAATGGATGTCCACATGTAAAACCACATGAACCTTGACACATACCTCACAGTTCAAAGGAAAGAAAACACAAAACTCAAAGTGGGTCATAGACTCTAATAAAAAGTATAAAAATATAAGATATATTTATAGAAGAAAATATAGGAGAAACCCTATGTGACCTTAGATTAAGCAAGAGTCTTTAAGTATGGCACCGACAGCACAATTCTGAAAAGAAAAATATTGATATATTTGAGTCTAGCAAAATCAAAACTTGTGCTTTGCCAAAGACACTCTTAATAGAATGAAAAGGTAAGCCACAGACTGAGATATACATATTGGGAAATTATAACTTTCCTGGATTTATACCAGGAAAATATAAACTTTTAAAACTCATAAGAAAAAAAAAAACTGGGCAAAACGTCTGAATAGACTTTTTGTTAAAGATGACATACAGAAGATAAGTGATGTACAAAAGAAGTTCAACATCATTAGTCATTAGAGTCATCAAATAAAATCTCAAGAAATCTCTGAATCATCTAAGTATTTTCTCATTCTCTTTCTCTCTTCTTTCTTAACTCTCACCTTACTGTTCTTTTTTCTTTTTTAATGTTATGAAGAGACATAAATTATACTTTTAAACAAATAGTAGTTACAAATCGTTAAACCAAAAGCAATAAGCACAGTGTTCCTTGCTTGGCAGATTGTTTTTGTAACATTTTTTGGTGACTATTTATTCAGGAAGCTGTATGAGAAAACATTCAATGCACATACACTGGTTCACTTTTTGTGGTGTCTTAGCTTGAAAAATTCACTTATATTGAGAAAATAAATAGCAAACAGAAATTATGAGAATTTGCTATAAATTTCCACCAGTAACATTAAAGAGGATATTTATATCATATAAGGCAAAGTCCGAAAATAGTATATATAGCAAATAGGGCCAAATAGAGTAGCAAAACAAGATGTATTGAGTACATTAAATTAAATTATATATGTATATAGTGCTTAATTATTATGTACACATATAAATGTATGTCTATATAGAAAGATGGAAATATATATTTATAAATGTATAGGTGTACATATACATATTTATATAGAGTTCTGGTATATTAAATTGCCTTTAGAATTCATGATATAATTTTATATTTTAGTTTATATTTTGTGTTACTGAATATCTTGACTATTCAAAACAAATGTATATACGTGTTTAACATATTAAAAATAATCAAATGCCTATTTCTGTTTTATGTACTTTTAAGCTGCAAAATATTTTGCACCTTTGTTATATTCTTATGTTAACTTCATTTATTTTTCACTATATATCTATTTATTATTTGCGGTGTCATACACTGATAGTATTTCACACATGTGATTTATCTTAAATGGTTTTTACTATCCAAAATAATTCTAGGTCTGAGGTAAAATGACCCTCTTTGATTCCTCCAGCACACTGCATTTCATAAACTATATGATATAGTTCTGTTGCTGTGATATACCAGCTCATCAATCTTAAGAAAGTATGAGTTACGATGAACTCAGAGTTCTTTAAGTCAAAACATGTAATTATTTTTATACAGCAGATAAAGCATAATGTAGGGGTAGAAGAGGTGACTCATTGGAGACCATAGCCACTCTGCATATATGCTGCTCCCAGCATCTAAACACTTTCTTTTCTTCCCTTAGTTCTTCCTACTCTCTCCCATGCAACAATCAGTGTTGATCTTCAAGCACTGATCTTCAGAATTCCTTCACTGTTAGCCATTTGCTTTCAAATAATGGTGTTTAATTGTGGGAAAGTTAAAAAAAAAAAGTACTTGTGGTGGTTAATTGTAGGTGTCAATCTGACTAGATTAAGAAATAGCCAGATAACTGGTAAAGTGTTATTTAGGGGCGTGTCTGTGAGGGCACTTCCAGAAGAGATTTTGTGTAAGTATGAGTGGAGTAAGTAGGGACTGTCTGCCCTCAATGTGGTTGGGTACCATTCAATGACTGTAGACCCCAGAAGCAGCAAAAACAGAGGAAAGGTGAACTGTGCTCTCTGTATCTCCTGGAGCTTGGATACACTCTTCTCCTACCCTTGAACATCAGAGCTCTAGGTTCTTTGGCCTTTGGACTCCAGGATCTATATTAGTGCCCTGCCAGGTTCTCAGGCGTTCAGCCTTAAACTGAGCCATGCTACCAGCAACCCAGGGTCTCTGGCTTGCAGATGGCCTGTAGTGGAAGTTCTCAGTCTCCATAATCATGTGATTAATTTCCCTAATAAATCCCATCTCTATCTCTACATGTATGTCTATCTATCTATCTATCTATCTATCTATCTATCTATCTATCTATCTATCTATCTATCTACCTACCTACCTGTCTGTCTGTCTGTCATCTATCTATCTGTCCATCCATGCTATTAGTTCTGTCTTTCTGGAGACCCCTGACTAATCCAGTGCTTAAGGAGAACTCTTAGAGTCAAATATGAGTTGTATTTCTGTGTCTGCTGATATTTATATAACCTTTTGCAGATTTCTTAACCCTGATTTCTGATTTTTAGTACTGAAATAAGTTCTGCAAGTTATTTTAGATAATGTATACAAAAGGATTAACACTGCCTGTCATAAAGAATAAACGGTGTCATTATATTTATGTGTTAATTTTCTTGTTATTTTGTGTTTGGTTATTGTGTCTTAAAGACAATCATTACTATTGGGGATAGTCTTGCTTTAAAATATTTATAACTAATAATAATGAGAAAGACATACGTTACTAGATATTTCTGATTTTCTAAATAAGAGTGCCCTTATTTTCTGGAAAGAAAGAGTATAGACGGTAGGTACAAAATGTACATATATGTACATTTTTAATAGCTTTCAACTATTTTGGAGAAAATATTTTTCAAATCAAAGGCATTATATCAAACCTGCCATCCTCTACTTTATATATATTAAGGAATAATGAAAAAAATGGAGAATAAACCATGTGGGAACAAACAACAAATAGGGAACTGCTTATCATTGCAGTTTTAGTAGAATCATAAATGAGAATTTTTCTTCTATTTTTAAGTTTTGGCTGAGGTCACATACTGGAGAGAAAAGCCCAATTTTTAAACACACTTAAAAAAGAGAGAGAAAGATCCATTCCCTTTCTAAAAAGCAGATAAAATAATGAATGCAAACTTTTCTCATCTTCCAACTCTTGGCACTGTAATAGTACAGTAACTTAAATGTTACTTAAAGCAAAGGGAAAAATAATTTAGATGAAATTCACAAGAGCAGAGCACACTGGGAAAACTACACTTGCTACAATGAGAATAGAGTGTTTCACATCAATTCTTCCATGAAAAACAATTTAAAAAGCTGAGCAATTGATTGCAAATATTTCTGAATACTATCAAGGAAACAGGTATTTCCAAAGAAAGGAGAGTTTCAGAATTTGAATCAAAGAGCAAAAGAATTCCAGAGGGCAAGGCTGGTGTTTGATATTGTATTCCTGTTTGAAATATCTGTCCATCTCAAAACTGTGAGACAGATACACAGAAGTTCAGCAAACTCAACCTACACACAGAACTGGGATGGGGGGGATCATTAAAAAAAAATAAAGCTCAAAGTCAAATAAAAATGAAGTGCATTGATAATAACTGCAGACTTTCCCATTGGAACTAATGTTAAGATGAACCAAACATAGACCAGCCCTTTCAGGACTAAAGTCAGCTTCAAATGACTTCAGTTACTGAGTAGGAACATGTGATCTATAATTACTAACGCTTTTTGATGAAAGCAAAACTGCATTTTCAACAATTCTTTCTTTGAATATGCTTTCATCCCTACTCTCTCTTAGTCTCTGCAGAATCTGATAACATACATGCCAAATCTTTAGATACAATCCCCAAAATCCCTTAGACTGTGTTGGTAATTTTTTCAGTCTATTTCGTCCCTGCTATTCTGCCATATCTATCTGATTCTTTCAAATAAAATAAAACAGAGAAAACCTCAAGTTGTTGGAACACTTTTCTAAATAAAAAGATTTGGCTAAAAGACAATACAGAAAATAGGCAGTAGAATCACAGTTATAGCATATTCAGAAAATAAGTTTATCACATAATAAATTCAAAATAATGTTCAATACATTTAACATGAATTAAAGATAAAGTAGAGATATTCAACAGAGGATATAAAATTATGAAAAAAATTATTAAATAGAAATTCTGGAACTTAGAATAACTGAAATTTAAAACTCAATAAATGAATTTAATAGCTGAATAGAAACAGATACAATCAAAATAAATGAATTGGAAGAAACTATTAATCTGCATTAATCCCAGATATAGTCAAAAGAATACATGAAAATTATGTCGCTCAAAAAGAGAGGAATGAGAAAATGAAGTAGAAGTTTAATTTTCAGGAGATAATTTCTGGTGATTTTTCAAAACTGAACAATGAAATCAAGTCACAGATAAGAGAAACACTATAAATTTTAAGTTAGGTAAATACCAGTTTAAACAAAACAAATCAAAACAAAAACTAGCCTAATCACAATAAAACTCTGACAACTAAACAATGTAATAACGTCTTAAAAGCAGCCAGAGACTAAAGAAAAATATTACCTTTAAAGCACAACAAAAACTCAAGAGTTAATTCCTCCCCATAAATAATAAAAGTCAGGAGACAAAGTAATAATATCTTTAATAGGCTAGAAAATAACTGCCATCCAAGAATGTACAAGAATAATAAAATAACACATAACTATCTTGGTAATACATAGAGATAATGATATAAATAAAAGGAAAAAGAAGATGGATGTTACAGGTAATTTCCAAACATGACTCTGAGCAATTCCTCCCTTCTCTGTTCCTCACACCAAGAGATGGAGGTTATTCCCCTTTTCCATGAATCAGTTGCTTTCACCAATGAAATATAGTAGAGACCACAGGTTGAAATTTCTCGCAGGCATGGTGACTCATGCCTGAAATCCCAGCACTTTGGGAGGCTGAGGCAGGTGGATCACTTGAGGTTTTGTGTTCGAGACACACTGGGCAACATGGTGAAACCACATGTCTACTAAAATACAAAAATTAGCCAGGAGTATTGGCGCACACTTTTAGTCCTAGCTACTTGGGAGGCTGAGGGAAGAGAATTGCTTGAGCCTGGGAGGTGGAGGCTGCAGTGAGCCGAGATCGCACACCTCTGAACTCCAACTTGGGCTACAGCGGAATGAGACTCTGTCTCATCAAAAGAAAAGAAAAGAAAAGAAAAGATCTGAGCCCAGACTAGACCTTACGAAGCTTGTCATCTTTCACTGTCATTCCTCTTGGATCAGTCACAACTGTGATGTCCTCCCCTGGAACCTAGCCACAATATTGCAGTAAGCTCTGGTCATGAGAATAAGCCATTTGTAGAAAACTACAGTGTTCCACTTAAAAGCCCCAGATGAGTTCCCAGGTGACACTGAACATCAACTGTCAGGCATGTGAGTGAACCATCGTGGATATTCCAGGCCAGACAAGCCCTCATGTAACTGGCCCCAATGCTCCAGATGATACCACAAAGAACAGAATAACCACCTACTATACCTAGTCCAGTGGCCTTGAAAATTACAAGGAAAACTATAATGGTTGTTGCTTTAAAATATTGTTTTGTGGGAGAATTACCTGCACTGCAGTAGATAATTGAAACAGCAAGAGAGTAGAGGAAGTATTAGAGAAGCACAATGATAAACAGAAAATAACAGTATTGTAGATTTGAATGCAAATGTGTCAGTAATTACATGAAATGCAAATGAACTAAGTATTCTAACTAGAAGACAAAAATTGTCAGATTGGATTAAAATAAAACAATATATGTTTCTTACAAGAGACACACTTTAAATAAAAGGATATAGAAAGGTTAAAAGTAAAATAATGAGAAAAAAAGGAGATCAAGTATGCAAAAACTAATGACAATAATCTTCATATAATTGTGCTAATATTTGTCCAAGTAGATTTTAAAGCAAGAAACATTAGTTAGCATGAAAACTAACACTGCATAATTATAAAGGCTGAGTCCACTAAGAAGATAAAAACAATTCTAAAATACAAAAATTAGCCTAATAAAATAATAAATAATAAAACAACTGAAAATTCATAATTATAGTGGGTGATTTTAATTCTCAACAAAAGAGAGAACATCCAGAACAAAACAATAAAAGCAAGAGACTTTTTTTACTAAAAGATTTCATGTTATTTTCAAGTACACAGAAAACATTTATCAAAATAAATCATATTTTGAACCATAAGAATCTGAAATGATTGAAACCATTCAGAATATGTTCTCTGACTACACCTAAATTAAATTAAAAATAAAATAAAATAAAAAACACTAGAAAGTTTACATTATTGAAACGTAAGCAATTCATTCTAAATAACTAATATGTCAAAGAAAAAGGTCACAATTTTAGTTAGAAAACATTATGAATTTGATAACAAAAATACTACATATCAGAATTAGAGGAAAGTTTATAAACAAGCAAATTTATTATTATGGTAGAAAAACAAAAAGCTGATATCCTGGATATGGATTCTAAAAAGTTAAAAAAAAAAAAAAAAAAAAGAACAGAAAATGAAATCCAAACAAAGGGGGCCAACCTCATGGTGATAACTGAGCTCTGGCTCTGAGTTCGTGGCGATCTAATTATTTAAAAACGTGTGGCACCTCGCCCCTGCACTCTTTCTCTTGCTCCTGTTTTCTCCAGATGAAGTGCCTGCTCCCATTTTCCCTTGGGCCATGATTCTAAGTTTCCTGAGGCCTCCCCAGAGGCAGATGCCAGCACTATGTTTCCTGAGCAGACTGTAGAACCATGAGCCAATTAAATCTCTTTTCTTATAAATTACCCAACCTCAGATGGTTCTTTATAGCAATGCAAGAACAGCCTAATACACTTACTCTTTCCTTTTGGCCTTGACCTATTTGAAAACCAAGTCCAGGCTCTTGTTTGTTTGATTACTTGCTTGTTTTGTTTTGTTTTGTTTGAGTGCTTGTTTACCAGGCTGTCCCTTAATTATCAGACTTAGTTATACATTCAGCAGATATATCACAGAAGTGATAATAGGTCCTCAGTGCATCATAGAAAGAAAAACAATATTGATGGTGATGACCTTGATTATGTTTTCCTTTGTAATCTATAAGTAACTTTTGTTGCAATACTTTGAGACTAAGTAAACCTTTACTCCTCATCAAAGGTTTCCATGTTATTTTTAGCACACTGATTTTTCTAACTCCACATTCCTTGTATGTTTAATAACAGGAATTCTACTGGAAGAAAGTTATTTTCTCTTTCTTTACTTACTTAATATAATTATTAACTGATAGACTCTTTTTTATCTAATGGACTAGAGATCATTAAAATAATTATTTATTTCGATTCTCAAAATGTCCCAGGTTTGGTCAGAGGGACCCATTTAAAACTGGTTTTTGTGTGTGTCATTTGGGTGTCCCTGTCATTTTTTTGAGCACTTTCTTACTTTCTGGTGCAGATTTTACCAGGTCATTTTATACTTCCCCTGTCTTATTCTTGAAATCATCTTTTTATTTTTCAAAAGAACTCTTGTTCTTTTCACTAGATACTCATATTTAGAGACCAAGATCTGAGTCCAAGGTGTATGCTTATTGCATCAATCAGTTTCAGGGGGGTAGAGTTAAGAAATGCATGTATGTGTACTTCTGTATATATACCTGTGTTTCCATATGTCTGTCATCTGTGATCTATCTTTGTATCTATCTATATATACCTACCCATTTATCTATTCAAAATGATGAGCATACTGGTACCACCCATTCTAATAGTTTACTATGGGATATATACTGGCCTTTTCTCTTTATCATTATATTTACAATTCCCTTTTCCAACAGAAAAAACCTGATTGTCATATTCAAAATATATTTAAGTACTTTCCCAGAATACACACACACACTTCAAAATCATTAATACATACCACCATGAAAAACACATAACTAGATTTTAATAGTTATTTATGCTTGTTTTTGAAGTTGATTTTACATAATATGGAAGGCACAGATCTTCAATGTGCAATATTTGCAAGTTGTGAAATATGTCAAGCTTTGGCACTGTGATGATGTATGCAAGTCATATGTCTATAGAAATATAGAATTTTTCTTCATTACTTTCTTAGGTAAATATACACCATAGACAGTTGTGTTTTTAAAATAGCTATTAATGAAATTTGTATCTCCCAATAGCTGTATAAATAGAATTATAAATGCTTATGACATGTGTCTGGGTTTATCACACATCATGGAATCTGTGGGGCTCATGAAAGAATTCTAACAGTTTTTGTTGTTGATGATGGTGGTTGTCAAAGAATATTCTATTACATGAGTTTACCATAATTAATATTTTACTGATAAATAGTTTTAGGTTATTTCCAGGCTTTGCTGTTATAAATAAAGTTTCTGTGAATGTTCTTATTAAAGTATTTTTGTAGAGAAATGTTTTATTCACTCTTGGATAAAATAACTGGGAGTGGAATTATTGGGTCATGGAGTTTAATTTGATAGCAAACTGTCAAATATTTTACTAAGTAGTTGTTTCATTTCACATTTATGTCAACAATATTTGACAGATTCCAATATTTCACACACTTATCAATACTTGGCATTGCTTTTTATTTTTTTAAATTTTAGCCACTGTAGTAAGTAGGTATATCTCATTTTGTTTTTTTAAAAATATCCTGGTAAATCATGCTAACCAATTCTGATGTGTTTATTCACCATTTATATATCCTCATTTGTAATACTAAATTTTTTACTTTAAACTTAAAATATGCTTAAATTATTTTGGACATAAATTCCTTGTCAAATATATATCACATATATATCACAAAATATTTTCTTCAAAACTGTGTCTTTCCTATTCAATTTGACAATTGTGGTGTGATTTAGCATAATAAAGCTAAAAAAATCCAAATTTATTATTAATATTATTCTGTTCTATATTCTATGTAAAAAAATTCTTGTCTACTTCCCAGGGGCAAAAATATTTTCCTATTTTTTTTCTTGGAGGTTTATAATTGTGACATTTCCATTTTGGCTTGTTTTATATCTCAAATTAATATTTTGTGTACAAAGTAAGTGGAAATTCACTTTTCATACGTGTAGTCACATGTTCCAAAAACATTTCCTAAAAATACTTTTATTTACTATTAGAGAATATTTGTTAAAAAGTACTAAATAAATGGAGGTCTACTCCTGTATTCTGGTGGTCCCCTCTGCTGAGAGCTTTCCTTATGCAACTCAGTAAAATTCTTCTCCGCCCTACTCACTCTTCTGTTGCTGTGAATCTTATTCCTCTTGGTCATGGGACAAGAACTCAGAACTTACCAAGCTGAGGGTGGTGGGGCCAAATGAGCTGTAACATGCCCCTGTTCTAAGTTTCTCTGCAAAGAATCAGTAGGTCAGTATGTTCAGTTCTTTGTTTTCCATTTTAAAGTTTAACTTCCATGTTCTTCTCATCCCCTTGCCCCTAGTTTCAGTAAACTACCTCCCCACCAGTTCTAATCAGTAGTTCACATCTGTTCCCCTGGTCACTTGCTCTGTCCTGAGTCACCCCTGGTCACCTGCTCCATTCTGAGTCACCCCTGGCCACCTGCTCCACCCTGAGTCACCCCTGGTCACCTGCTCTGACCTGACCTGAGTCACCTTTAGTCACCTGTTCTGTAACCATCTTTCCCACTGAAACTGTTCACTCTTGACACTCTGGATTGTACCCCTGCTCTCTTTAAAATACACAACGAAATTAGCTTAGACTGTGCAGTCCAACCCTAGCCAATAGGGGAATGACACAGCAGTAGGGGCCACCTGTGTCAGGAATAAAAACCCCTTCCCGTCCCTTGTTCAGGCGTGCTCTTGCCATTGTTCCACCTGCAAGACACACTCTTCTATAGAAGTAAAATTGCCTTGCTGAGAAAATTCATGTTCAAGTGCTATTTCTTTTGTGGCACTGAAAAATTATTTCCAACATAGATATGGGCATTTATACATAAGAACAATTCTACAATTTTAGAAATATTTCCTTTATCACAACCTTTTCTTAATTGGAAATGACTGAGATATTAAGTGAGTATCAAAAATAACTTTAAGATTTTAATTTACAAGAAAGATTACCTAAAACATTTATCTCACTCACTGTACTTAATTTTTTACTTTTAGCAAGGGAGACATGAGACATCAATCAACATGTGTAAAACAAACATTGGTTTGGTCCGGAAAGGCAGGACAACTTGAGGCGAGGAGGGGGCTTGGAAGCTTTCAGATTACAGGTGGGAGACAAACAGTTGCATTCCTTTGAGTTTCCGAGTAGCCTTTCTTCAAAGGAAGCAGTCGGATATGCATTTATCCCAGTGAGATTTTTACTAGAATGGGAGGCAGGCTCACCCCCAAGCAGCTCCCAGCTTGAACTAACACTGACATTTAAAAATATCTAGCAAAGACAAACATAAAATTCAGACAAAATGTATGCTGACAATTCTGAAAGCCTTTCTATCTTTATTCCACAAATAATTTTAAAGCTAGCTTGTTTAGTAAAGTTATACTTAGGTCACGTGTCCTTGAAAATTGCTTGGACTTATTTGCTTAATTTATGAGTGCTCTTTTACTTAAAAGCCAATTTGGTAGACAAAACATATAACAATAAGAGTACATACAAATAAACACATATAGACATGTATACACACACATAAACGAAGATCCAATAGCTTGGAACCTTAGCCATAAGATAGCAATATAAGCTTGCCATTTTTATTTTACCCCAATATATAATCCAAGGAAGGTGGCGAACCAAAATTTCGGCTAAAGCAGTCTCCACAGCAGTCTGATTTTTTTCTTTTCTTTTTTATTTTTTCTGAGGTGGAGTCTCACTCTGTCACCTGGGCTCAAGTGCAGTGGCATGATCTCGGCTCACTATAATCTCCACCTCCTGGGTTCCAGCAATTCTCCTGCCTCAGCCTGACAAGTAGCTGGGACTACTGGCATGCACCACCACACCCAGATAATTTTTGTATTTTTAATAGAGACAGGGTTTCACCATATTGGTCAGGCTGGTCTGGAATGCCTGACCTTGTGATTTATCTGCCTCGGCGTCCCAAAGTGCTGGGATTACAGGCGTGAGCCACCATGCCCAGTCGGCAGTTTGATTTTTAAAGGTTAAATCTCCCCAGACTCCAAGGAGCACTGCGACGAAACAATTGTTATAAATTAAGTTTTGATGCCGCCAAAGAAATAGCACTCGAATATAAAATGTTATTTTTAATCCTCAGCAAGACAATTTACTTCTACAGAAGGGTGCACTCTTGCAGATCAAGCAATGGTGAGTGCACGCTTGAACAAGGGAGGGGAAGGGGTTCTTATCCCTGATGTATATGGCCCTTGCTGCTGTGTCACTTCCTTATTGGCTAGGGTTAGACTGCACAGGCTAAACTAATTCTGATTGGCTAATTTAAAGAGTGAGACGGGGGTGAGTGGTTTGACGGGAAAAATGGTTATGGCAGGGCAGGAAATCAGAATGAGTCAGGGTGGAGAATAAGCAGGTAATTGGAATGAGTCCCAGTGGAGCAGCTAATTGGAATGAGTCAGGGTGGAGCAGGTCATGTAAAAAGGTTGCTTTATGAGGAAGTCAAGTTTAAAAGTAGAAGGCAAAGAACTGAACATACTGACACATTGATTCTCTAACTCATATCTAACACAGTACCAAAGGAGGGCACCAAACATTAACCAGGCCCCCTGCTTACAACAGCAGCGCAAGAGCCTGGAGATGTGCAACACTGTCCCACTATCCCAATAGAGAGTACAATTCAGATTCTAAACAATTTTGGGGTCAAGCAGCATTACAACTGTGAGAGAAACTTCCAAGGAGACCTCAGAACCTCTGCCAAGCACGAACACTTTGTGCAGGTTGAGTCTGCAGGACCCACACAGCATCCTCCTGTGGGGTCCAGTCTTAGAGTTTCAGATGTCTTTGACCTTACTTAGGTGGGAACCAGTGCTACTTTGCATGTGATCCCACCAGAGCCTGCTATGAACTTTCCTTCAGTACCTGGGTGTAATCCTTGACTTTTAGCATCCTTATAATTTGATAAGGCCATGCTTTCGCATGCTTCCCATGCCATGAACTTTAATGATAGGAACTGGAGGCTGGGTGGGTTTCCTTTGCCCTTAGCCTGTTGAATAGAGGAAGGGATGAATTTAGCATAAGAAAAGAAGGTTTAAGTTATCTGAAACATGTGCAAATTTGCTTCAAGCTATGCCACATGTACGGATTAAAGACCACATGTGGAAAAGATTAAAAAAAAAAAAACGTCTTTCCCACTTTGGTGCAAGGCAATTATTTCCATTCATTTCTAGGCCTTCAGGCAGTACTAGGGAGTCGCCTCAGCCAATTGCCCTCAATTTCCAAGGAGCTACTAGGAAACAGCCTCTGAAAGACTGAAAAAGAAAGAAAGGAAAACAAAATGGAAAAGACCTGGGTTCCTTAAGTGAACAGGGTGGTAGTGGTCAGGCTTCTCTACATGAAAACCCCTCAGTTTCACTGGCTATGGCCAGAATCCTGCAGTTGCTTCCATGTTTAGGTGCTGCCCAGCAAGGGTCCCAGGTTAGAAAGGAAAAGAGCTTGCCTGTTTGGAGAAGAAAGGAAAAAGAGAAAGGAGAAGAATACATTCCAAACTTTGGGCTAACCTCTTCTTCCCGGCTGGCTCACCAAAATATGCCAATGGTAGAAGGGCATCCAGTTCTTGAACAAAAGGTTGGACAAAACAGACAGACAAAGCAAGGAAGGAATGCAGGGATTTACTGAAAATGAAAGTACACTCCTCAGTGTGGGTGTGGGCCTGAGCATGGGTGCTTAAAGTCCCCATTACAGAATTTTGGGGAGTTGAAATACCCTCTAGAGGATTCCACTGGGGTATGCTCTATGTAAAAGGAAATGATGAAGTGAAGTTACAAGGTCATTTTCTTGGCCTACACCTTATGGAGAGGATATTTATCGTTATAGCTGAAGTGTGGAATCAGTCTTATGTTTTCTGCCTCCAGATCCTATTTTCCTGCCTTATTGGGAAATCATATCTTAAAAAAACAACTTGATTTGGTGAGGGAAAAAAATGTGTTTATAATGCAGCTAAATTATGGTGCCATCTATACAGGACTAGAGCCCAATTAGAGCTTGATAAGAAATTAGAGGGTTTTGGTATTACCAATTATTCTATGTGATGACAATGTTTGAAAATTTTTCAATGTAATTTCAGAGCCATCTAGGGAATATCTGCCATGAATTGATCTTCTTTTTAATAAAATACTTACAACTCCTGGATTCTTTACTAGGTTTCCCAAATCATTTGCTTTTTGCTTCTTATTTCAGTTACAGAACTCATTATTAAGACACCCAAAGCCTCCTTGCGCTTTGGACTATTTGTGTTCAAGCTCCACAAATTCTTATGCCTTAAATAACTCCATTTTACAGTCAGAATAGACACTGCATGTAAAGAAATAAAAACATATCAGCATCTTCATGCCTTTTTGATGCATAATTAAAGCAAAGCAATGTTAAATTAAAAAATCAAGCTGCCACACTTTCAATCTGCACTTTAATATTGGGAAAGAAATTCCAATTCTGCCCTTACTTTTAAATCAAATACAGGGCCCCTGTTCTTTGACTCCATATAAACATGTTTTTGACACCTTTCATTGCACTGTGATTGTCTGTAATTTATTATTCAGGCCAGTTATTTTGCTATCATTTCCATGGGTTTCAATTAAGGCAGGTGCTTAAGAACATACGAATTTAATGTGTTATTTCAGTGAATGCAACACTAGACTGTAAAGATGACAAAGAACTCCTGATCCCAAATTACCCAAGCTTTAGGTAATGTGCTCTGTATTAATAGAGCAGCTCTTCCAGCCACAATTTATTCTGAATAGTGTAATAAAAGGTAGCTGGCATCATCAACTAGCAAGTTATTGTGAATTTGAAGAGAGTTTTGAAACCTCAAGCTAGAGAGCAACCGCAATTTCATTAAAATAAGGCATTGACAGGAGGCTGAGGCAGGAGAATGGCGTAAACCCGGGAGGCGGAGCTTGCAGTGAGCTGAGATCCGGCCACTGCGCTCCAGCCCCCGCGACAGAGCGAGACTCCGTCTCAAAAAAAAAAAAAAAAAAAAAAAAAAAAAAAAATAAGGCATTGAATCAAAGATGTTCCCATCACAAGTACATTGATACAACAGAATAAAACATTGTGCTATTTCTTTCTATTAGTTCCATGATTAATGGCATAACTGATATAACATATTTCTAGAAACTGGAAACATTTACATCACATATGATTTAACCAAATAGACAATGTGTATTGTTAAAAAGCTTTGCTTCAACTTTGAAACAAAATAATTTAGACCACAAATATACTATAATACAGTATGCAGTGTGACATATTTTTATTCACAAATAATGATCTGTATTAGGATTGTTATCCAAAAAATATCTATGTCCTAACGCATAGTGGTTGGCTGAACAATTAAGAGTCTCGTAAAATAATTCAGAGTTTATGTTTTAAAATAGCACACTGAACACATGAATGCCTTCTCACTTCCTAAAACCCAACTGAAACTATACTAATTGGATACAAATAAAAAGGTGGAAATCCTTGATGACAAGAAAATGAGAAGAGATGGCAACAACATTTGAAAACTGGAAGAAAGGTGGGTAAATATTGCCTGAAATAGTAAATCTAAGAGAGATGAAATTTAAGGCACCAAAGACTTTAAAAATTTGATCTTGATATCAAATACTTGAAAGGCTCAGGAATCGGTAGCCATGGGAAACTTTTAATGTGGAGGGGGAGGGGAGGGGTACTGAAAGTAGGGAGATTCAGATTTCTTTTCTCAGTCATCTCAGGTAGAGGAATGCTTGTCTTCTCCCGAAACAGTAGTGAGAGTTCATTCTGTAGAAAGTTAATCATAGTGACTGACAGTGCTGCAGGGACATCTGAAGATTTTGGTTGTGCTACAAAGTGTATCTCCCTTGTACACTTTCTTGGGAGACTACTAGAGGTTCTCTTTTGCCGACACAAAAAGTAAACGAACTTGGGACATAAGTGAAAGATTCTCCCCAGGGCCTGAAAGTTTGAAGGGGTAAGTAACTCCTCCCTTCTCAGGTCCAGTCCCAAGGCACAAGGCCACTTGTGCCAGCAGCATGCATCAGCAAGACAGCAGAAACACGAAGAGAGCCAACCGAAAGACACCTGCCATAGCCAGAAGACACCTACCCTGGACAGGAAGCACCTACCCTGCCCGAAAGACAGGTACCCCTGAAGCTCGAGAAAGAGGCCCTCCGGCAGTCACGTCATACTGGGATACTTCCTGTTTACAGAGGACTACAAAACCCCTGCCCCATCCTCATCTGGGGCTGACGCCATTTTAGGCTTCAGACTACCTGCACGCAGGCGCTCATTAAAACAGCCTGTTCCTCCACACCGCCTGATGTTGTCTGTTGGCGCGCTCTGGGGATTGGAACCAATACAAGAACCTTTCAATGAGAAACAAAAAGTTCACCACAGAAGAGAGAAAAAGGACATTCCAGGTTGATGTGAAAATGAAATGCTGTAATGGCATTTGTTCATTAACCTAATGAGGGAAGCCATTCTCTACAGGAGCATGAAGAGGGGGCTCTAGGAGAGAATCCCCCAGGTGTAGGTGTTTGAATACCTTGCGGGAAGAATTATGCGCCTAGCAGAGAATTGTGTGATAATTAATCATAGGCACATGGATAACTAAACACAACAGAAATGCACATTAATCATTAATTTCAAGGAAAAATACGTTGCACTAGAAAGAAAATGTAAATTTATATTGCAAAGCTTAGCTGCAACTTATATTTTTAGCTATGATAGTGTAAGGAATTGTATTAATACTTATTTTCTATTGCCATATAACAAATTATCACAAAACTTAGCATCTTAAAGACATACAAATGTATGATTTATGTTATTGTTGTCAAGATTCATTTCCTTGTGATTATATGACTGAAAGTCCTGGCTTCTTACTGTCTGTTGTCATCTTCTACAGGCCACCAGCAGTTCCCTGCCATGTGGTCCTTTCCACTTCCTGTAAAACAATCCTGAGTTCCAGGAAGAAACACACTCAGCTAACACATTGCTCGTTTGCTTCCTCAAGGCCAGAAGGAGTATTTCTTTCTCCAGTCTGCTAATACAGAGTCTCATATAAGGTAATCAAATCAAGGGGCTCACAACCAACACCTTTCTTACATTGCTTTGGCTAGAAGCAAGTAACAGGTTCCATCTACACTCAAGGGGAGGTGATTTACATGATGTAACACCAAGGGCCAAACATCTTGGAGACCAACTTAAAATTTTGTTTAACACCATATTCAATATGAATTTTAAAAATAGCTCAAAATAGCAATATTGGAAAATTAGAGGAAAATATAGTATATGAGAGTTTATAAGATCTGATGGTTTTTTTCATATTCCAATAGTTGGTAATATCTAAAACAAAAACATTTAAAAATATTAGTTTGAGAAAACTACTTAAGAATATGAAAAAAATACGTCAGAAGAAAAATATTTAATCTTGTTCTGTATCTATTTTGCAAAGAAAGAAAGTTAAATCAGCAATCAAAAAATACAAGTAACATTTCACCTAAAAAAGAGAAATGAATTTAAGAGAATAAAGTAGGTACTAGAAATACTAAAAGAAAGGTGGATGAGAAAGAAAAAAATTAACTTAGACTTGGATATAGAGATTACAGAAATGAAGATAATCATTTCAGGACACATGGCTAGAAGTGTTATATGGGCAACAAGCAGAAAATTTAACATATGTTTCTAATAGTTTATCTGAGAATATTTCTTCCTATATATGTAGGGTTTTCAAGAAATAAAGATCAGATAGGATAATTTGTCAGAATACCATACACACTAAGGTAGTAGTAGTTTAAGAGAAGTTTGTTAAATCAATTTTTCAAAAATGTATTCATTTACTCAGTATTCAATAAATAACAAATGGAAGATTTTTTGACAACTATGTTATGTAAAATAATATAGTAAAATGGAAAAAATGACGTGAGGGATTAATATTTTTTACCTAAGAAATTTGCATTAGTCACAGACCTATCAATGGAAATATTATTGTTAGAAAGTTACATTCAACCACTTTGCCAGCAAAAATACACAGTAAAATTCTCATGAGTGCTAATGTCCTGTGCGTGTGTACGTGTGTGTGAATCTTTTGGGAAAGGGGCAAGAAACAACAACAGGTACATATAAATAGAGAAATATCTCTGGTTTAAAATTTCAACTTATATGTCTCTGTATATGAATATGCCATGCAAAAGAGCATTTACCCCTTAAAAACAGATGGTCCTAACGGTTTCTTCTAAACATCATTTGGAGTTTGGTAGCAAACAAGTTAGGGCCCCAACTGAAATTTAAGGAGCATCTGGAAATAAAATCAAAGTTAAGCGAGAGAAGAACATAAAGAACGTGAGCTATCCAGTGAATGTAAAGTCCATTAGATGGATTCAGACATTAACAAGCATTTGAAAAATCATAGCAGAGGCCAAGATTCCAAAATGATAGAATGAAGTAATTCCAAAATAATAGAGTACTCTCCCTCTAAGAAAGTTTCATTTTATCTTCTATCTAAAGCAAGACAGATACTTTCCTAGCTATTTCACCTTCAGTTTTACTTTGAATAGCAAATATATCAATCAGTAGTAAACCTTGACACAAACATGAAATTCTCATGTCTTATAATCATTCATTTTATGAATAATGAAATCACTTTTAAATCTGCCCATCATGACAGGACAGAATGGCCAGAGCAGAGGAAGGGGAGAGAAAAAAAGAAATATAGAAATTGAGCTAGAAAGAGTATTCATTCCATCCACTAGTATAGTGAGGTTCAAAATTCTAAAAATAACTCATCAAAAATTATAAAGTCCTCCACTGATGTCATCCATAATAAGAGATAAGAGAATGGAGCTGAAAATACTGGTTAAAACAACACAAAACAAAACAAACACTGATACAATTAAAGGAAAAAAAATTTGTCTTTTCAGAAAAACAAAGCAAGAAAACAGCAACAATAACAATAGCAGTGTGGTTCACCGAGTATGTGCCCAAGGCATGAAAGAGAGGAGCACAATTTCCTTGACAGAGCTGAGATTGTGTTCTGCTTACTTCAGTGGGAATCGGGGTAGGTGTGCGGCTCTTAAATGATACATGTCATTTACTCTAATTCAATTAAATGTTATGGATTAAGACAACATTTCATATCAGCACTAAATATAGATATTATATAATGGTAAAATGAACTTAAGCAAGCCATGTATCTGCTCTTGTTTTGCTATATAAAGAACAATATTTTACTAATAGAAGGATTTGTAAAACTGTGTTATAATTTATAATTATATGACCTGAAAGTAGCTATTTTCATTTCAAGTTTTACACCTAACTTCCCTTTGTGTCTTTTTTGAACAATGGTGTTTCCTCTTAACATGATGAATTCTAGTTTTCAAGATTGATATAGTCTAAATTGTGACTTTTCAAAATAGAATTAAATTCTATTAATAAATAATATTATGTATGAAAGTAAAATATAGATATACACAGGAAAACATGACTGACCAATTCCAAGAGTGTTTTAAAATAAAATAGGACAATCTTAGCTAGCCTGAAAAGATTCAGCTGATCATATATTATGACACTCTGAGTAACATGCTTTCAAACACCACTATCAATCCATCAACAAACTAAAATAAAATTATCCAAATTTCAATATAAGTTATAAGAATATTTAAAGTAACTTTGAAAAGTTGGCAGACGCTGGTAATTTTGCAATTAATTTTATTTGAATGGTTTCTAAGAAATGGCATAAGACTCCCATACTTTCTGACTCTAAAGACTAAAAGCAGAAGTATAACAAAGAGAAGGGCTGAGGATGTTTGAGTGAAAATGGAACTCACAAATGGTTCCTTAAGAAAATGATGGAGTATCAAGAATTTGGCCAATTGTGACCCCTCAGCACAGAAGATCAAAGCTACCTGAAGTTAATTCTGTTTTCTGAAGCACACCAATGTGAAGATGAAGACATGCTGCTCCCAAATGACTTAGGATCAGCAAGTGCTTGTTTACTATCTTGTTTAATAAGTGGTCAAGTTTCACTGCAGAACAGGCTTCAATATCTCCATGATACTATGAACATAACCTATTAATACTAATATGAATTATATATGCTATGCAAAGGTTTGAAAGATGGGCATCGGTTATTTTCTAAGTTGTTGGTCAGTTTCTAATAGTATGGATGCACCACGTAGGTTCCTACTTTGAATAAAAAGGTGATATTTATAAAACAGTGAGAAGACATCTTTAGTATTAAAATTAGGAAAGATAGATAGAAGAAACTTTTCAGAATTTTTCATAAATTTTCATTATAATCCAGTTAAACCCAGTAAAATAGTTATAATAATCTCTGCAGCATGAAAGTATATCAAAGTTGGAGTGTTAACAATATTTTCATTTAAATTTAAGGAATATATTTTTCTTTGTTGTTATAGAGTAAACTAAGTGAAAATAAACCACCTAAATGCCTAATGTTAATATACCAATACGTTAATTTTAAGTAGAACAATCAAAGCGGGTGAAAGAACATTTATAATTAATAAAAATAACTGACTATCCAGTTTTAGAGAAATTCAAAAATCCAACTCAAATATGGAGTACCAGTTCTCTATCAGTAACATAGTAAACAAGTGAAATTAACCTCATGAGTATTTTGAAAAACTAAGAAAATGATGACGTAAAATAGATGTCTTTATTGCTACTCATTCCTGAGATGCATCCGTTATTGATCATCGTGAATATGAGCCTAGAATCTTGTTTGATTCCATGGAACTTAAAATGAGCATTATTTTACTAAAATTGAAAGCATCTTAGGAGCTTTCAGCATATTTGTTACTTTAACTTGATTACAACATTTTTCCTGTGAACACAAATATTTTTAAACCTCATTGATACTAAAACAACTAGAATTAAAATGCATGTAAATTATATTAATATAGTCTCCAAAAGATACTGCATTTTTATTTTGAAAAATTGGATTTTATATTTTCACGAAACCTAACAATGTGGTAAAAATAACTATATATAATTTCTGATTATAAATTTACTTTATCCACTTTTATAATACTTGATCTAACTCTTAATGAATATCAATCAGTAAATAAAATTTTTCATGAAAATAACTTCACATGAAATGATTACTAGTAGTTAAATCAAGGATGCACAAGTTGTCACTTTAACTAACAGACTATAATAAAAAAAAACACATGTAAAATAAAAAGACTACTCATTTAAACCTTTGGAAAATGTATTCAGAATTAGTAAAATGTTAGCTTTACAAGCTTTAGGTGAACATACCATTCCCTGAGTTGTATCCTGTAGTGTGCTGCACTAGCTAACCAATCAATTTAAATTGACATTTTGCTAGAACAGGAGTATTTGGGGAATAAAAGATGAACACCCTTTCATCCTTACTCATAAGTCAGTTCTGTTCTGTGCACAAAATGTAGAAAATCCATTAGCTCAAGTTATTAAAATACAATCCTAGTAAAATAGCTGCGCTTTTTTCCTTTCCCCAATGTAAAGTCATAAAGAGTCAGCATAGTCATAAAAAGTGAGCATAAAGTATAAACCAAGAATGTTATTGTAATCACAATTGCTATAAAATACCACTTTATTACCCCCAAAACATAATTTTATTGTATGTTCTTTATGTTATAAACAGGAGATTGGCTAGTAGGACATTTACAATGAAAGCACATATAATTTTAAATAGCTCTTATTTGAATCTTTAAGGAATCTAACCAGTCCTTGTGAAAACAATCTAGAAAATATATTATATGGAGGAAGAGTGATAGGATTTTCCTTAATCTTGCTAGTGATTGTGTCTGCTAAGCAGAAGGGTAATGCGTGCTGAATGTTGACAACCTATTTGTGTTTTGCCTTATTATTTTAAGTTTTAACCCATTTCAGGAATTCATTCTGAGCACATCTTTCCTTACTGAAAGACATTCTTGGCCTGAAATAACTTTAGCTGTGTCTGTAGATGACCTCTCATTTGGACTTTCTAGCAGGATGATGTGGTGGTTTTAAAAGATGTTCACCTATTACTTAATAGCCTTCCCCTTCAAAAGGCAGAACCCAACTCCTCTTGATCCTTAAGTGTGGGCGGTACTATGTGATTCGCTTCTAACCAATACAATATAGTAGAAATGACCGTTTGGTGTCTTGAGATTCAGAAATAAAAGACATTATTACTTCTTCCTATGCTTTCTATTGGATGTTCTTGTAGCTTCAGTGGATTGAGGACATCCAAGCAATCCTATGTCAGTTCTGTAACCTGCAGCCACAGCCATATGAATGGACCATCTTGGAAATGGAAAACTCCAGTCTTTGTTACAATTCCAAGGTGCAGTCCAGCCACCCTCATGAAAGACCCAAATTCAGAACCATCCAAATGACCTCGTGGATTCTGAACTCTCAGAAACCATGTGAAATAGATATTTGTTGTTTTAAGTTTTGGAATAATTTGTTACACCAAGAATTACTTATTACAATCGTGCAACCCATAGGACATTTCAGTCAAGACTGGACACATATACAACAGCATTCCCCTAAGAATATGATACTGTATTTTCACTGTACTTTTTCTATATTTAGATATGTTTAGGTACAAAAATACTTACTCTTGTGTTACAACTGTAGACAGTAGTCAGTACAGTAACATACTGTACAGATTTGCAGCCTAGGAGAGATAGGCTACACCATATAGTCTTAGTGTGTCGTGGGCTATAGCATCTGGATCTGTGGAAGTACACTCTATGATGTTGGCAGAATGACATAATTGCCTAACAATGACAAATGAATGATTGTATTTTATTCAATCAACACTTAGAGATGAAAAAAATGAATCTTTCTTATCAAAGTCTAATTGAAATAAGAGTTATTAGATCTTCTCAGACAATAAAAAGACCATGCATCATTTTAACTGGTTACTTCCTTCTTGAATTACTTGCTATTTTAGGTTTGTATTTTGGTTCTATATATTTCTAAGTCTCCTTAGATATTATTATTGTCTTTTGTGCTGTTGTTGGATTGTTGATTTATGTAATTAATATTTGTAAATTCTCTCTTTCTTCCCCTGAAAATGCTTTTATTTCACCTTTATTCTTGCAAGCTACTTATATCAGGTATGGAATTAATGGTTGCCAATTGTTTGTGTTTAGTACTTCAGAATACCATTCCATTGTCATTTGTCTTCCTGTTTTTTCCTTCAGTCCATTGTCATTCTAATTTTAGTTCCATTTCAAATAATAACCTTGTTCTTTAACTGTCCTAAATTTTTTCTCTTTGTTTTTGATTTCATGTAGTTTTACCATGATGAGTCTAAGAATAGTTTATTGCATTCATCCTACTTTGGTTTCTCATGCTTCTTGAATTTCAGCCATTTTCTCTTCAAACATTACATCTGCTCAATCACATTCTTTTCCTATCCCATACTTAAGTCAGGTATTTTATTTAACTTGTCTTCTGGATTATTCATTGTCTTTACAGCTGTCTTATCTACTGTGAAATTTATCCACTAGATTTTTAACTTCATTTATGTTTTTTCCCCAAGGTCGACAATTATCATTTTACTTAAGGTGTCTTGAATTATTTTATGTTTAAGCAAACTCATCAAGTTTTAGAGTCAGCAGTTTCTATGATGTTAAAAAAACACACACACTTGCATAAATACATTTAACATTATTTGAGGTTTTGTGTGAATATTTAATTTCCTAATCTGTGTGGAATGTATTCGTTTTTTTGTATGAGGTAAAGTATGGGATTGATTTCATTTTATATGAATAATTATATTTTACCTCCATTTATTATAAAACCCTTCTTGTGGTCTATGATATGGCTGGCCAATTGTATTATGTATCAATATTTTGTCCATACAGGTATACATTTCTGGACTCATTCTATTTCATTGATAATTTAGTATACCATGTTTCAGAGAAACCCATTATGAATTATTATGGACCCTGACACCTTATAGCTAACATTCCCAGTCCTTATTGTTATTCAGAGGGCTTTTTCTTGCTCTTGCTTTTTTAGACATTCATATGCACTTTAAAATTGCTTTACAGTTATAGATCAATTTGGAGAGAATTCCAACACGTACAATATTTTCCTTTCCGTAAACATGACTGGCATATGTCTCCACTTATTTAGTTAGATTTTCTCCAATTCCTTCGACATTTATTTTTTATTTACTTTCTTTGTAAAATAAATGTAAAAATTAAAAAAAAATCATTATAAAATAGCAGATGTACACAGATTTTTTTCATTGCATTTTACTTATGTATATATTTTTAACATTTAAAATATATTTTTGTGGATACTCTGCTAAAAATTTAGGACTAAAGGAAAGCAAAACATAGTTTCTCTCATAAAAATTCTATACTCTAGGAGAAGTCCTGCATGGAAATATATAATTGCAATTAACATTTACAGTTGTTCTACTTCTGCAAGGTAATTTAAAAAATTATCAACTTTTTTTATGTTGAGATCTTTAAATGTTTTTGGTCATTTGGAAAAATTATTTCATATTTAATGAATAATAAGTTGGTGGATTATGTATTTACTGACAATATTTCTTTAATGTTCTTATAAATTACAAACAACTTCACTGGAAATCACACGTTGGAAATTATCTTTTCAATATCCTCAGTTGAATTTCATTTGATTTTTATTTTTTATTTTTTTTATTTTTTATTTTTTTTTTGAGACGGAGTCTTGCTGTGTCACCCAGGCTGGAGTGCAATGGCCAGATCTCGGCTCACTGCAAGCTCCGCCTCCCGGGTTCACGCCATTCTCCTGCCTCAGCCTCGCGAGTAGCTGGGACTACAGGCACCCGCCACCTCGCCCGGCTAGTTTTTTTTTTGTATTTTTTATTAGAGACGGGGTTTCACCGTGTTAGCCAGGATGGTCTCGATCTCCTGACCTCGTGATCCGCCCGTCTCGGCCTCCCAAAGTGCTAGGATTACAGGCTTGAGCCACCGCGCCCGGCCTCATTTGATTTTTATCCCGTTGCATGAGTTTTCCTTTCTCCTTGCTTCAACACTTTTCAAAATATTTCACACCGTACTATCTTTACATTAGTTTGTTTGACAATTCAATGCATTCCTTAAATCTAGATTTGCTTTGGTAGGCATTTTTCTTGTTTTATGCTTGTTCAATGGCTGATGGATGTTTCCCTATGTCTAAAATGCTTTTCTTTTAGCTCCTTTTTTTTTTCTTTTAAATCATGGCCTCATTCTTATTATCTCTTTTCTTTATAGGGATATTAATTATTCAACCAATATTGATTGGTTCCAGGTGTTCTCCATTCTATTTGTTACTATTTTCGATTTTTAAAAAAATTGATTAACTTCCTGTGCATTCTGGAAGCTTTTCTTAGTTTTTAAATTATTGTTTTATGCATCAGTAATTCAATTACCTTCCCTATCTTATGCCCGCAATGAAGATTTTACACCCGCAGCAATTCTGGTTTTGTTGCATTGTCCACTTATCTCCATCTTTGTCTTCTCATGGTAGCCTTATGTTTAATAAATACAGCTGCCTTCTTGAAGATTTTCTAAAAATAAATACACCACTTTCTAAAAATGGTCTTCGTATGGCAGCATTCCTAATACAACTTGATAGTCATTCAGTTTTGCTTCTGTAGTAGAAACTATCTGCATTTCATTTTACCCATTTGTTATGGACCACAAGATTTTGACCTACATTTACTACTACCTATTTGTTTCAGGTAATAAAATACCCTGGCTTCTTTCTGATAATGTTCTTTCATTGGAATCCTTTTCACAAAATGACTAGAACTTGTTTAGTTGTTGTTTAATCTGGAGATTGACATTGAAAACATTCTGTTCAAGCCCAACCTACATTTTATAGACAACTTCTATTAGTTCCAATTCTTATAGTACACTCTTTCCTCTACTCAAATTTGAAAATTCTCACATTTTTTAATGTACCTTGGTTAATACTGTTCCTTCTTCTTTAAGTTCTAACTAAAACTTAGTAGGCTTTAAATAACAAATATTGATGCTCTTATGAGGATTTTTTTATCCTCTTTTTTTTGGTGATACTTTTTATCAGCTTATGCTTCTTTTTTAACTTCCTTAATGTTTTATGTCTTAATAAGATCTAAATCATCTTGGCTACTACCATATATTTGCAAATTCGTCAAAGAATTTGAGAACATACAGTACTAAATATTAAAAAACACTTACTGTGTAAGAGGATGAATGTCTTACCTCTATAAAATGCTAGGATATGATAGCCTATGCTGAGCTTCTACGGTTTGAAATAATATAAAATGCACTTATGCAAATTAAAAACATGTTTAAAAAATATTCATAGAAAGCATATAATTTCTGCTTAGAAAGCAGAGATACAAAATTTTGTAAATCCTTGTCATAAAACCTTGGCTAGTTATAAATATAACTGTATAATAATTCCTCACTCTAAAATAAAAGCATCAATGGACGGCCCAGCTCTATCTTATGTATGCATTTTTTCAATTTAATTGGACATGATGAATTTTAATTCCGGTAAACCGTGAAAACATGAATTATTTCATGCATTGTCAGTTAGAAAATTATAAAATTAAGGCCATTGTTTTATCTTTTTCTCTTCTCAACTTTCAAAGTTACTTCTGACATATCGACAAGAAGGCTTTCTTTTAAACATTCAAAATAATAAATATAGGGATAACTACTAATTATAACACCTTCTTGAATGCCTTTGCTCGTTATATTTGCTATCATAAGCTAAATACAATCTTGCTTACTTTTGTTTCTTTGGACGCCTTGTCATCTAAGGCACATATTAAACTGTAAATATTCTTTTATTTCCTGGAAACATTGGACAGTAAATTTTACTACTTTGACCTTTTTAATATTCTCCATTTTGACTGGTTGTCTGTTCCAATCATACTTCCTGGGATGGAAAACAGGGAAAGGTGGGTATGGCAAGCAAATCAAATTACAGAATACTGAAAAGGTCATCATGAGATGGCTTTAACTTCAGACAACAGAGAAGGAGGAAAAATATTTATAATGTTTGAAAAATGAGTAAATATGATTTTGTACATGTGTAAACAAGTAACTAGTAAAAGCCAATGATAAGTGTGCTTTTCTTTATCCCAAATTTTAAAATATTTTTGGCCTTTGTCTGAAAAGTCACAAGGCATATTCTCACAGTAAATTTAATATAATTCATTCTAATTCCCATATATTTAATAACCTCAAAAGGAGATCTTTAGTTTATTAGTACACATAGTATTTAACAAAATAACAACTGTACAATAGTGTAAATTTCCATCTTTCCTTTCCATCCAGAAGATGGCTTAAAATATTGACTAGTAGACCCAGATGGAAGATGAACTTTATTTGGTTTATTTAGCCTTTCTGAAATTTCCCACAGCTCCGTTTATATTCCCCTTGCTATATGAAACTCAGAGGACCAATCTTTTCAATGTGCTGTTACTTTCATAGATGGATAACTTCTCAGATGTTAACTACACATAAATAAAAATCAATTGTACACATTAATCACAGGTGAAGTTTTTTCAAAACACTTGTCATTCAGTTTTGCTTCTGTAGTAGAAACTATCTGCATTTCATTTTACCCATTTGGTATGGACAAATAGAGACATCAGCTGAATGTTGGCAGCGAAATGATTGTAAAGCATCATACAGGTATAAACTGATATGTACAGTTGTGCTGTGAATAGATATCTAAAGATAAAAACTCTGCCTGTCTTATCAAACTATGGAAAAATATGATAGAATTTAATGACTTACTGATCATTAAAAACACTCCCTAAATTTTCACAATCAAATGAAATATTCAGTTACCTAGTACTGAGCTTAGCTGTCAATTCAGCCCATCATCTTCTTTTAAGGATTTATGTTGATCGGGCAGCCATTGTCCCAAGCATTGTTGGTGTCCATGGCAAAGTTGGGGGAGATGATAGGCCATGAAGCATGTCACTTTTATTCATAATTCTTTAGCCGGAGCTTGCTGATATATCCACCTGTATTATAGGGGGCAGGACATGAAATCTCACCATGTGGATAGAGGCAAGAAGTAGTAAATATTTCTTAGCTGTGTTAATAACTTCCTCAAGGGATAGTACTTGGGAAAATACATTATATACTTAAAGATAGGTTCACATTTTCATCCTGAACATTAGAGCCACACTTATTTTGAAATTTTCTTTTATGTTCTTTTGGATTTTAGCAAGAGCTGAAGGACCTGCAGTCATCTCCCCAAGAGTGGCCTTTGTGATTCATTAATAGATGAAAACTCTTTAAGTGAGTATGTCTGACTAGGGCACTGATTGTCCCAGAGGGTTAGCTTGAATAAATGTTCAGCTCTAATATCCCATCATTTATGTAAACTGCCTGAAGTGCACAACAAATATAACAAGATTATTAGCACATGTGACCTACATTATTTAGGAATTAATTCATCACAAGTTACAGAAACAGGACTCAAGATGCTTTTCAGCAAAAAATAAAATAATGTATTAAGATGATGTTAGTGTGGCTTGTAGAAAACAAGGATGATAATGAGTCTGGAGCTTAGATAAAAACTACCTAAGAAAGAAAATGTCATCAGAATCAACTCAGTCTTTTGTGTGGTTCTTTTGTATGTATGTTTTTCCCCTGCTCCTCTCTACTCCTCTCTTCCTTCTCCTCCTCTTCTTCCTCCTTTTTCTTCTTTAATTGCACAAGACTTCTTTTTCTTAAGTGGTCAATGTGGTTGGATACTTTTTAAAAGAAAGTTTAAAAAACTTTTTTGAATGTCCTGAACATGAGGAATCAATTTCAAATTCAGTGTTGAGGGGCAATGTTCTAAATTAGATATTCTCTAGGAGAAGACCATGCTGAATGAAAGAGAGTAAGTTGGTGGTCATATTCAGGTTGAATATTTGCCCAGGGTTCCACCCATGACAGCCACATGAAAGAGGGTCATAAAGTAAAATGTGTACACCCCCTGCAGTGAGTTCAGCAAAGAAGGTTTAGGTCATGGACCGGTGTGGTCCCCACTCTATTACTTCATTGTGCACATTTTCTACTCCGCCGTTTAGACTACATGTGTTACGTTATTTACTGTCACATTATCAATATCTATAAGTGCCCAACACATATGAAGTAGTAAAAATATATTTATTGAATAAGTAGTAAAAACAAATATTTCTGAGAACATATAATTATTTTCAAATATCAGAAACTTACGAAATTTGTTTCCAACTGACCACTTTTAAGTATTTGCTCTAAAGTGAAGAAATAAAATTCCTTCTGTAGTAGATATAATTGGTTGTTTACCTGATATTTAGTTATTACTTCTTATTCTGTGTAAAATAATCCCAATTTTGTTCATCTGGCTCCTTGTGTCCTACAAAGACTTTGTAAATCACAGGAAGCTAACTTTATCCTTCTGTCCAGAGGTGGCTCCTGACCAATCTAAACAATCATACTTGTCTGTAATTGATACAGAAACAGGCTAAGTTGAATCAGGACATAGAAGAGAATACTCTCAAGATACACATCAGTCGTTAAAGGTAGGTACAAGTCCTATACTGACTTGATCCATATAAAGAAATAACTTTAATCTCTTGGCTATGAGAGAAGTTTCATTTTTTTCCACCCTAGATATGAAAAGAAAAAAAAAAAGGTCACTTGCCCTAGGTTCTGCTAATAGCCATCTTGCAAACATGAAAACAGTAAGACTGAAGGAAGACTGGCATGATAAATAAGGTGAAAATCTGAGAAACAGAGCTAGGACTCAGTTTCACCACACCTGGCACTGGCCCTTCCTTTGAATATCCTGCTATATGGGATAATGTTGTCATTTTTCTCAGAGCCAATTTGAAAAAGGCTATTTGTTACTCATAGCTGAAGGAAAACAAATGAATACATTATCCCTAAATGTATCTTTGCCTTTAACTGTGAGCTATTTTAAAAAATAAAATGGCCGCTTATAACACCTAAGTGTATTAAAATATATATTAAATTCCAAATGTAAATTTATTCTACTTAGCTTTATTACCAGCTTTCAAAGTAGTTGTTCATTAATAGTATAATAAAAGAGAAAAAAAAAGGAGAAAGAAAAGGGGAGAAAAAGAATGTATATTTATCTACCATTTTCCACCATAAAAGTTTGACTAGCCAAATTGTAAATGATCCTTGTCTCTTAATATAATTAATCTGTATTCACTTAATTAGTCTTTGACTCAGATTACTATATGTATTTCAAAGTAATTGAACAGAGTTTTACAAGCCTTATAATTCAGGCTTTTATTATGTCAGGCATCTGTTCTCTCTAATTATTTCATCTTAATTGTTTTTGAATAGTCCACTCTTCTCTAGAAAACTATGCATCTTTTAGGCATTTTTAGTATTTCAGGATGACCATCAAAAGTGCACTTTATGACTTCTGTTTCTAAAAGTATCTACAGTGAAATGGACTATTTAGAAAAATATCATTTAATAAAGTGTGAAATAGGTATACAAGAGAAAAAGTACAGATTTACTATCATCTGAAACAGCCTATAGAATTGTCATTAAAATGGACTTCGGTGGCATGCACTCTTCCATTTATTGGCAGGCTAGAAGTGTGAAGCAAACGTTGTTTAGTACAGTCCATATCCCTAATCACTGCGAAGTATACAGCAATGAAAACCTTTATCTTAAAACGTGTTTGCACCCTAAAATTGGAAGGAAAAGCTAAGTAGTAGACACTTTAATATTGTGATGAAGAAACATTATAGGGCAATTCTAAAGGCTGTACAAGATTGCAGGGCAGAGTTGGGCAGCTTTAAAAAAAAAAAGAAAAACAACGAATTGAGATTACAGAAAGAACTGAGGCAGGAAGAAAGTACTTGCCCAGAGTGGAGGGCAGTCAAGACTCTGAGGTTATGTCCCACATGGCAGACCTTGGATATCTCAAGTGACTTCGATAACAATTTAGTTCCCTTAAGATACAGAACTTCCATAATTAAAAGGGACTAATAATTGTATTCTAAAATACTGACTTAATTCAGATATAAAGTAAAGGATAACTGTGATATTTCTTCAGGAGTAACCACTTGTCTGAATGTTATAAACAACCAGATAATCATTTTAAAAAGTGTTTAAACAGTATTTGTAAGTATGGGAAACATTAGTTACATGTAGGCCTTTGAAAAACAACTATATACATGAAATAATCTAATATGAACTTTTATTTTTATGTTTTAAACTGACAAAAATAAAGTCACATGATTATGTTTAAAGTTTTGGACAACCACTTTATTACCATCTTAGCTACTTAAAATATGACCTTGATGCTTAAATTGCATGTTTAATAAAATGTTTCTTCTAAATATCATTTAATGAATTATTATTTTATAAGATTTTGTACTAGGGGGATTTTCTAGAAAAGTATTCAACTTTTCATAACAAAGATGACTCATCATTTTGTATTTATTGTGCAATGCATTCTTCATATTTGACCAGGCAGTAGAAAAATATAATGGGGACTGATGGAATAGCTGGAATCATGTTGCCTTTTATACAAAGAACTTTTAATCTCATGACTTACAAATAAGTTGGCCACAAGTTTTATTAGACAAGAATGTTGCTCCCAAATTATTTTGTCTTTTACTCAAATACACATTAAAATCTAATTGTATTATGTTGGCTGTTATGTTATTGCTTCTTTACAACAAGGAAGTTTTCAAAAGAGAAAAAAGTATAATGGAGTGTGTATATACTTACCAAATGTGGACAAGCAATAATGTGTAATGTACAATATGATACGTGGCCAGTTTTATCATATTGGGAACACTTCTGATGTCCTCATATAACTTATTTTTTTTAAATGTTGAGCTTTTTTAAGGTCTGTATATTTAGCAATCTGGTTCTACTGTCAAGGGAAAACCCTTATTTATGAAAAACTAATAAACTTAGGATAAACATAATTAATTTTATTCTATAAGACATATTTTGATTCTGATTTAGACATAACCACCTGTTAAACTTCTTATTTCTTGAAATTGTTTGATATTCAAAATCAAGAACTTTGAGTTTCCCTTTTCTGACAAGATTCTCTGAGCTTCCCACTCTCTACTGCCTTACTCTATTGTATTTTCTCTTCATCATTATGTTTAATACCTTTGAATTTCTCCTATCTCCTCCTTTAAATTTTTAAAGGTCCTCAATTGCTTTTATTTATATTATTTCTAGTGCTACCATCTTCCGTTTGTAATGCATTCTTCATTCTACTGTTAGATTAAACTTTCTAGTGAAAAACTTACGCTTATCCTGCTTTCTGTGAAAAAAACTATCACTGTCTCCCTATTTCCAGTGGAATGAGTTAGTTTCTTTAAAGCAATATTTAAGGTGCCCCATCATCAAGTTCCTCCCATCAACTCAACTTTGTTCTTCACTTTACGCAAAACTATGCTCCAGACAAAGTGAACCATTCACATTTTCTCACGCTTGTGTTACAGCCTTGTCAATCTTACCCTACGTTAATCTCTTCATTTATTCTTTGTTATGACTATTGAAATTGTTCTTATCTGTAAGGCAAAACATAAAGGTTACCTTCAAGAAAAATATCTTCTAATCTTACTTCAAAGGGTGATTTTGCTCTTGTCTAAACTATTTATGATTTACCTGTACTTCCCTTAAATACTTGTTATAGACTTATTTGTATTAAAAATCTATGCAATATTATTTCATCATTCATATTAAAATGTTACTTTCTTCAGGGGATAAATTAGACCTGCTTGTGTCATCTTGGGAAATCTTGTAATGCTAAAATAACATATATGTTATATGATTAATATTAATATTTTAATGTACCCTGAGATTTACTAAAATTATTTTATATAACAAAATATTTGCTAACTGAAAAATGTAATTTCCAAAATTATTCAAGGGAAAACATTTCACTTAAGATATTCACTAGTACTATTTAGAACACATAATCTATTAATCAATGTATTTCTCAAAGACATGAAAGTAAATAAATGCTATCGTGTTTCTATTATGATGTACTTTCTGAATATTTTATGACATATTCTTATTCTGGTCTACTCTTCTAAAATGCTAGTTCTGTTTTCTTTTAATTGTCTTACATTCTCAGAATGTGGAATGCACATAACTAGAATTACTGCTTATTATTTTAAAGACATTTGTCAGGAGGAAGACTTCCAAACAGATCTGTGTGCTTTTTGCTGATGCTTTCTGAATAGTTAGCATAGTCCTTGGCACATAATAAACATTCGATATTCACTGATTAAATGGAGGAATGAATGAATGGCTACATGAATGAAAATGTATAAACACATAATGGTCTGAATGTTTCTAGGAGTGCTTTAGTGATTTCACTTGCTATAATTTCACCTGGCACTGCACAGTTTGAACATTTTATGTAGTGTAGTAGTTGCAACTCTGAATAAAGGTCACATTGAACCTACTTCAATGACATTTTACTTCACAAAGAAGAAGAAAAAGGATTTCATTATAAATATAATCTCTGCAGTTTAAAATTCATTTTGTGAATCTTAAAATTATGTCACAATGACATTTAGCACATGGATATAGTTGGAATTATAAACAGATTCATTTTCTAAATTTAAAAATGCTTTTTATAGCTATGTCCTATGTCCTAATATCTGAATTTCTTCTCTAGAATATATATAATTATTTCAAAAACATTGCATGTATCACTGAATTAATATTGAATAGGCAAGTTGCCTTTCCATTTAAATGACCTTTATTAAAGGATGTATGTCATGCCCAAAGCCTACTCTGAGATATTCTTTATGACCAGATCATCATGTTTGTTGCTACCTGAAATTTCTCTGCGGACCATAGATGACTAAGTGAGGATAGCTGTATAACTAAAAGGTAGTCAATGTATAGGCTGACTATCAACCCATAAGTTGGTACAATAGCTCCATCCGAGATAAATTCCTTAGGTTAATGCTAGGCAATTAATCTTATAATTTCTTTTTTGTTTGTTTGTTTTTTTGAGATGGAGTCTTGCTTGTTGCCCAGGCTGGAGAGCATTAGTGTGATCTTGGCTCACTGCAACCTCTGCCTCCCGGGTTTAAGCAATTTTCCTGCCTCAGTCTCCAGAGTGGCTGGGATTACAGGCACGCACCACAACACCCAGCTAATTTTTTTGTTTTGTTTTGCATTTTTGGTAGAGATGGGATTTCACCATGTTGGCCTGGCTGGTCTTGAACTCCTGACCTCATGATCTGCCCACCTCAGCCTCCCAAAGAGCAGAGATTACAGGCGTGAGCCACCGCACCTGGCCATCTTAGAATTTCTTTTTCCGGATTTACTATATTATTTTATGATAGAAGAATCACTCTAAAATCTCAGTGGTGTAAAATAACAATCAAGACTGTTTTACTCATGGTACATATCCATTGTGGTTGACTGTAGATTTGTTCCAAGTGTCTTCAGTTCAGGAGACAGATTGATAGAGAAGCCTCTGTTTGAACATTGTCAATCTCCTGGTTGAAGGGAAATGGACATAGTAAACAACATTCTGACTTATTGAAGCACCTACCTGGGCATGACACACACCACTCACATTACATTGGCCAAGCGAGTGGCATGATATAGGTGTGGTCAAGATAGCAGGCATGTGCAGTTTTTCCATAGAGTGGCCCATAGAAGAGACATGGTATGTCGTGATAGTGAATATTTAGAAAATAATACAGTCAACCACCTTGTCCCTTGAGAGTTTGAACTAGAGTGAGCAGCATCACAAGCTTAAATTACCACAAGCATAAGGAGAAAACAGCTGAGCCACAAAAGTGGCAGATCAGGAAAGGAGAAAGCAAAGCATGCCTGGGGCGGTGAGGTAGCTCATCTCTGCAGCCAGAGAAGGCCTGGGTTGTTCTCTCTTGTTATAGATATACAGGGAAAGCTGACTTGTTTTCACTGAAGGTGTGCTCTTCAAACTATGTCCTATATTTTGTTATGCCTTCAGTCATAAAAATGAGCCTCCCTTGCTTAATGTTCATTCAGTGGCCATTTCTTCAAACACAAAAGAGTCTGTCATCTAACAAGAAAGCAGTAGTGAAGTTTTGTGGTTTTTTCCTCTTCCTTTAAAGAAAATAACTCTCAAATAATTAGAACTCAAATTAATTCAACAGCTTATATGAGTATATACTTTTTAATTTTTAGAATGTATGCATGCTTTGTTTAAATAAAGGAAAATTTAAGTTAAGCAGTTTGATGACAGAAAACACAGAAAAAGCATAACTGCTGAAGGGTTCTATTTGACTAATGCAGTCTTGGACTTTAGAATGTGAAAACTGTTTATCTGCCAGTTTCCTAATGGGCATGTTATAGGCATCAGGTTAATATAAAACTAAAAGATGTGTATGTATGTGTTTGCATAGGGGCGAGTGTGTGGGGTGGAACTGACTTATTTGTTTATTTTTATTTTTTTTGTTCTCTTCCACAGATGGTGATGTTAGAATTGGCTTGTTTAAATGACAGGTAGAACTATCTTATATACCTTTATATATATTACAAATTGTAATTACCAAAATAAACTTATAAAACAAAAATATTTTGTATTTTTATTATTTTATTGCTACTTTCCTCTTTACAGCACATTGTCTTAAGAGCAAAATCTCAGTTTATAATTTCATTTTTACTTTTTCTGCCATTTCCAGCTTTACAATATTTGCAACATATCATAATCTTCTTATATTGGTGAATTTTTACTAATCACAGATTTATAAAAGTATGCATTAAAAAAACATGATGAATAATGGCTAGAAGCTTATCCAAATTAAATATTGACATGAAAATTTATATTTACTTAAAAATATTAGTAAATATTTCATATGATACTTTATATATCCAGATACATTGGATTGTATAATTATCTAAAATAAAGTCATGCCATATGATTCAATGGAATTATAGTGAAATAAGCTCATTTTATCCTAAGGCAGAGTAGACTCTCTCTCCACTCCCCCAAGAAAATACTGGTGTTAATGATAAAATGACAAGCATTTGTTTGTCTATAGCTTTATAGTTGGTTATTTGTGAGGAAAACCTCGGATTTGATTTTGTTGTTTTTATCCACCTGAGTGCATTGTTCACTCAACAAATATGTCCATAGGCTTGAGCATGAAAGTGAATGAGAGCTTGTCTCTGCATTGAGAGTGTGACTAGTTGACTGGAGAAATGTTCCCAACCTCAGGACCCATCAGAGAAAGTTATACTTAATACTATGCTACACACTATTTTACCAACTGCCACTTGGATTCATGTGTCTATGGCCTGGCTCACTTAATAAGAGGAAGACCACACTGGCAGTGGAACTTGAAAAAACAATGAAAATAAATTGTTGTTACGGAACTTCTTTAAGATTACTCAGAAAATATTGCTCACTGTTTATGCCATGAAATCGGTAAGGTGAAAATGTTAACTACGAACAGAGAAGATGGGGAAACATGGAAGGAAGTTTGATATGAAATGGAGAGACAGAAATACAAGAGGGGAAGTAGAAAGACAACAAGAAAATCATCTTTGTCTCAGGCACAGGAAGGCAAAAAGGCCGGAGGGACAAAAAGTAAAAGAAAGAAAAGAACATAGAAAAAGTGGAGCACATGCAAGGGGAAGGAACTCACCTTCTGTGGGCTTCTGGTGCATGAGCCACTGTGCAGGAAAGTTTAGTGGGATGAGCCGAAGGGCCATCATTCAAATCCTGGCAGGGAAGGTTTTGTGAACTTTCAGAACAGCAGAATTTATCCTACAGACGAAATGGAAAAGAAATCAATACTGTGGAGAAAATGGGCTGATTGCAAAGCAGGGAAAGTCTAATATATATTTTCCCATTTTATTTAGAAAGAAAATGACACTAAAATAAGAATGCACCAATTTCAAAATATTCTCAAGTGTAACAAGTTAAAAATTAAGCGTGGAGGCCGGGCGCGGTGGCTCAAGCCTGTAATCCCAGCACTTTGGGAGGCCGAGGCGGGTGGATCACGAGGTCAGGAGATCGAGACTATCCTGGCTAACATGGTGAAACCCGGTCTCTACTAAAAATACAAAAAAAACTAGCCGGGCGTGGTGGCAGGCGCCTGTAGTCTCAGCTACTTGGGAGGCTGAGGCGGGAGAATGGCGTGAACCCGGGAGGCGGAGCTTGCAGTGAGCCGAGATCACGCCACTGCACTCCAGCCTGGGAGACACAGCGAGACTCCGTCTCAAAAAAAAAAAAAAAAAAAAAAAAAAATTAAGCGTGGAGTGAAAAAGTGGCAAATAAATGTGGGAGTTAAAATATTTTAATTTAAAGATGATACTTTTCAGTATTATGGACACATTTAAATCATTTATGGGGAAGGAAGTTAATAAGCATTAATTAAAAGTTACATAAGCATGGATAATTATGAGTCCTATAACGAGGACATTAAATGTTTAAGGAAGTTAGAAAATCAATGAAATGAGTAAATACACAGTTGAAAGGAAAGAATGGATTGTCGAGGTGAGTTGAGGGGAGGGGACAATCTTTGGAATGGGACAGGTACAGGTTAGAAACTCCAACCATTCTCTTAACTATTTGTTGCTGGGAATACTATTTAACCTTAGTAAGATTACTCACATTCTGACTTTTCTTTTAGTGGGAATAATGATGTCACTTTAATGATTAAATAAAATAATGTATGAAAAGTGCCTAGAGCACTAATTTTCACTAAGTTGACTCTGCATTAGAGTTACTATCTATGGTCTCACAGATCAAGTACATCACAAGTTCATTATTCATATAGACCCAAATGCAGCAATCCTACAATATTTTTTTATTTTCTGAGCAACAATGTTAACATGGAGTAAAAGGAAAGGAAAAAATGAAGTAACATCTGCTAAAATAAAAACTAATTAGTATCTTGAACTCTAAACACTTTGGAAAATAAAACTTTCTATGAAAAAAGGGAAAGAAAAGAAAATATATAAAGCAACCAATAATTAAATTGTCTTAGTATAATATAGAATGGAAGAGGAGAAAATTACCAATAATAAAAGTATACTGTGTTTTGAAATACAAAAATGAATGCCTCAATAATTTTGAGATATGCATTGGGAAATGAATTCTTACTAATAAAATTCAATCTGCAGAAGTGTTTAAAATAAACAAACATACTCTGATTTCTCTTAAGATTGTATAACTCTCTTTAAGGGAAGTAACTTTTATCACAAACTTTATATATATGCAGTCATGTACACACATATAATAATGTGTTTAAAGTAATTAAGTAATATCAACAGTCATTAAAAAAGGTAATAAGGCTAGGTGAGTGGCTCATGCCTGTAATCCCAGCATTTTGGGAGCCTGAGGTGGGTGGATCACTTGAGGTCAGGAGTTCAAGACCAGCCTGGCCAACATGGTAAAATCCCATCTCTACTAAAAACACAAAAATTAGCCAGGCATGGTGGTGCAGGTCTGTAGTCCCAGCTACTCAGGAGGTCGAGGGAGGAGAATTGCTTAAACCCAGGAGGCAGAGGTTGCAGTGAGCTGAGATCACACCACTGCACTTCAGCCTGGGCAACAGAATGAGGCTCTGTCTCAAGAAAAATAAAATGGTAATACAGCCAAATATGAACACAAAGTGAAAAATAAAACTAGAAATTCCAATCTTTCAAACAACAAAATTCAAGATGGCTTTTTAAAATATACATAAGAAAGACATGTATGCACTTAATGAATAGAGAAATGCCACAGTAGAATTATTAAAAAGGAAAGAAAACAAAAAATGGATTTCAAAGTGCCATAAATGGCTCCTGAAGTCCAATACTTCATTGTACTTAATGTTAGGTAATATAACGTGAGAAGTTAATTTCTCAAGAAAGGCAACGCCATTGATGCCACTTTTCTAACCAGGTATTCCATAACAGACTTGCACTCATATTTTCCTCCTCCTCCTACTCCTCACCATCATAGTTATTCTATGTTAGACGCTGTTTCTGGGGGGTTACATGGCTCATCTCATTTTCACCTTCATTTAGCAACAAAGCTCTGAGACCAACACAAAGTTTACACATCTTTCATGTGATAAAACTAATATAAAAAATGAGATGCTTTTGTCTAACATTAAAATAATAAATTTTTTTTTAGGAACCTCCGTATGTTTTTCTATAATGACTATACTCGTTCACATTCCCACCAACTATGCACAGGGTTCTCTTTTCTCCACATCCTTGCCAAAATTTATCTTTCGTCTTTTTGATAAAAGCCATTCTAATAGATGTGAGGTGACATCTCATTGTGGTTTTGATTGGTATTGCCCTGATTATTAGTGTTGAACATATTTAAAATATACATGTTCACCATCTGGATGCCTTTTTGGAGAAACATCTATTCAGGTCCTTTGCCTAGTTTTTCATCTGGCTGCTTTGTTGCTGCCGAGTTACTTGAGTTCTTCTTTTTTTTTATTATTATACTTTAAGTTCTAGGGTACATGTGCACAACGTGCAGGTTTGTTACATATGTACACATGTGCCATGTTGGTGTGCTGCACCCATTAACTCGTCATTTACATTAGGTATATCTCCTAATGCTATCCCTTTCCCTTCTCCCCACCCCACAACAGGCCCCGACGTGTGATGTTCCCCTTCCTGTGTCCAAGTGATCTCATTGTTCAATTCCCACCTATGAGTGAGAACATGCGGTGTTTGGTTTTCTGTTCTTGCGATAGTTTGCTGAGTTCTTTATGTATGTTGAATATTGACCCCTTATCAGATAGATAGTTTGCAAATATCTTCTCCCATTGTTTATGTTTCCTCTTTGTTCTGTTGATTGTTTCCTGTGCTGTGCAGATGCTTTTTAATTAGGTGCAATTCGGTTTGCTGTTTTTCCTTTTGTTGCCTGTGTTTTTGGGGTCAGAGCCACACAATTATTCCCTATAGGAATATCAGGAATGTTCTCCATATGGTTTAGCTGTTTCCCCACCAAAATCTCATCTTGAACTGTAGTTCCCATAATCCCCACAAATAGTGAGAGGGATCCTTCGGGAGGTAATTGAATCATGGGGACAGTTAACCTCTTGCTGTTCTGGTGATAAAGTGAGTTCGTTCTCATAAGGTCTGATGGTTTTTAAGAGACTTTTTCCCCTTTTGCTCTTCTTTTCTCCTTGCAGCCATCATGTGAAGAAGGAGATGTTTGCTTCACCCCTGTCATGATCATAAAGCCTCCCCAGCCCTGTAAAACTGTGAGTTAATGAAACCTCTCTCCTTTATAAATTACCCAGTCTCAGCCATGTCCTTATAGCAGTGTGAGAACAGTGTGATACAATTTGCCTCTGTTTTCTTCTTGAAATGTTACAGTTTCAAGTCTTTCATTTAAGTCTCTAATCCATTTTGAGTTGTGTTTTGTATGTGGTATGAGATAATGGGCTAATTTCATTCCTCTGGATATTCAATTTCCCCACACTATTTATTGAAGCGACTGTTTTTTTTTTTTTTTTTTTTTTTTTTCCCAGTTGTGTGTTCTTGATACCTTTGTCAAAAATCAGTTTCCTGTAAAATATATGCACTTATTTCTGGACTCTTTATTCTGTTCCATAGGTCTATTATTCTATTATTATTGGTTTATATGTCTGTTTTTAGGTCAGTACCATGCTATTTTGGTTACTACAACTTTGTAGCATATTTTACAATTAGGTAGTGTAATGTCTCTAGCTTTGTTCCTTTTGATCAAGATTATTTTGACTATTGGGGTTTTATTATGGTTTCACATAAATTTAGAATTGCTTTTCATATTTCTGAAGACAATATCATCATATGATCCAGAAATCCCACTTCTGGATATATATCCAAAGGAAATGAAATCAGTGTATCAGAGATATCTGCACTCCCATGTCCATGGCCACATTATCCACAATAGTCAAAATATAGAATTTGCTTAAGTGTCCTTCAATGGATAAAGAAAATGTAGTACCTATATACAAAAGGATGATAATAAAGATGAATGGGTAAAGAAAATGTAGTACATATATGTAACAGGATAATAATCAGCCTTGAAAAATAATATGCTGTCGTATGATACAGTATGGATGACCTGTTAGGACATTATGCTAAGTGAAACAATCCATGCACATAAAGACATATACAGATACACCGAGAGAGTGCATACATGATTTATTGTAAGGAATTGGCTCACAAAATTATGGAGGTTAAAAAGTCCCACCTCTGCTATCTGCAACCTAGGGACCCAGGAAAACTGGCACCGTAGTTATGAAAATCAGCATACTGATGTTCATAAAATCAGAGTACTGATGCTCTCAGTGGAGAGCAGGAGGAGATTGCCCTGTCCTAGCTAACGAGTCAGGCAGAGAGAGAGAAGTCCCCTCTCTTGTTCTGTTTGTTCTGTTCAGGCTCTCAGTGGACTGGATGGTGCTCAATCACATTGGGGAAGAAAATCTGCTTTACTCAGCCAACCTATTCTAAGGCTATCGTCATCAGGAAGTATGCTCACAGACACACCCAGAAATAATGTTTAACCTGGACACCTATGTCCCAATCAAGTTGGCATATACAATTTACCTTCACAATAACTCTTCTATTTGTACTCCTTTTAAATGACTTTGGGGATCAAAAAACTGTGATCAATATTATTCAAGCAGTTTGCCAACATGATCTTAAATTAGAAATAAAAACCTCTTGCAGTGTGAAATATATTTAATCATATACCAGCCCAGAGTTACTTACTCATCCTAGCTCCTACTATGTAAAAATTGATAAACGGTGTCAGCATAGGCATAAATGGAGAGAGAACAGTGGAGTTTTCAACATTTTATCTTTAACAAATAAAAAGTTCCCCTGTGTGAAATATTTTCAGCTGATCAAAAGTTTAGTAGACTCTGTTTGAGGAACAAAACTCTATCCCAGAATTTGAGACTGAACTCTCAGTACAAATGATTAAACTATGTAATAAACCTAAAATTTAAGTGGAGTACTAAGAGATGTTGAGGATATGCACACTTTTCATTTTCATCTGGAAATTAAATTAAATAAACCGTGAAAAATCTCTATGTTTTCTCTTTTATATATATGCTTTCATTTCTTCTTCATATAAAGTCTGTTTTTTTCTTTAAAATACTGTTCAGTGGTTATTCTTAGAGCACATCTTTAATCTCTTATATAAATATTTAAAAAATGAGGTGTAACTCTCATCTACCACAAAGAAAAAAAACATAAATATTTAAAAAAGCTTATCTGTAGCACAAACTAGAAGTGTTTGAGCATAGACACAGCTTAGGTATATATAGCTAAATAGCTCCAAGCAAACAATATCGGAGGATATTTCTTCATAGTTAGAAAGGAATTTGATTCAGGAAATGATGTTTTGTTTGAAAAATCATTAGCATCATTAGATAATTCACTTGCTAATAAATCATCCCTTTCCATTTTTAAGTGATTAAAAAAAGATATTTCCTTATATTGACCAAAAGCCATTTGGATTTTCAATATTGTACAATGCACAAGAATTCTTTTTAATTTTATAAAAAGTAATACAGGCTTTAAAACTATTTCCAGAAATATCTCCTTTGACCTCATTTCTCCACTATATTCTCTTCTTTATAGATAAGCTTCTTGAAAGGGTATTCTTGCTTCTTATTTCCCCTTTATTTCTTACGTCCCCAGAAATCTGTTTTCTGCTCCTGTCCCTCCAAAGGAACTACTTATTCTAAGGACATGAAAGAAATCCAAATGTCTAATTTGCTAGATATTGTCCTTGCTAGTATGAATCAATTTTGATATTTGCTATCTCTTTATTCTGAATAGAATTTATTCCATTACTTTATTTGACAGTATTGTCATCCATCTTTAGTTAACTCATGGAGTTACTAAACAGAGTTAAATAAATTAACTCTGAAATATTGATAGAAAGTAAAACACTTTGAATGTCAGGAGTAAAGAAGAAATAGTAGAGATATGAAGAGGCTGTGGTAATAGAAATGGATAGAAGTCAATTTCAGCTCAGTATATTCTATTTTCTCCAAATCCCCAATGAAGTTGATATCACACCATATACAATATATAGAGCTCAGAATGCAGTTATTTAATGCCAGATGTACTAGTAATAAGTAATAAGAGCCATATATTTCTATTTCCATACTATTGTCTCTGGAACAATTCCCCAAATTAAATACTTGCACTTAATCTTCATATCACAGTTAGTTTCTGAGGGAACCTAAACTAAACTTTATATAAGTGAAAAAAAAAATGATTGGGTATTTGCCAATCTTTGGTATGTGGTTTTATTTCTTTAATTTAAAAATATTTGTATTTATTTTGAATTTTTATTTATTTGATTTTGATGTCTAGTGGTTTACTAGTGATTTATTAGTGGTTATAGTGGAATAAATTAAGCAATATATGGAAATTATAGAATGCAATTAAAAATAACATACTTATCAAAATTATCACTATCATAAGTTGTATTGAAATGAGTAAGAGATCCAAAGGATACTAGATTCTTTCAGACCATTGGTGATGACTTCTTATGACAAATAGCACAGGTAGTCTTTGTCTTCTGTGTTTCTTTTTCTTCTATGAGAAAATGTTTAAATATCATTTTATTTCTACACTAAAAAAGAGCAGTAAATCTTTAATACATTTGAAAAACATGAACTACATGAAACAGGATCTTGAATCCCTCAGTTGGGAAACACAGTCCTTAAAGGATGAGTCTGCAAGCAAGGAATAGGAAGATATTTGAGGCAAAACACCGTTTCATTAGGTATTAGCTCTGTGACTCTGGCCCATTCGAACTTGAGCTTCTCAACTGCAAAACAGTCACAATAATAGTGTGCATTTTGAAGGGTTATTAGGAGATATAAATGAGATAATATATAAAGTACTTAATAAATACTTGCTTTAGTGAGCTCTCATTAAATCTTAGCTGCAGCTATTGCTACTATTTAAATAATTATTACTTGCAATATCATTATAAATTATCATTATTAATAAACTTGTGATATCATTATTAAGTATTATCATTATTAATAAAATATAGGTTAGAAATCAGGAAAGAAATTCAATCATCCTAACTATTGTGGAATATAAAAAAGTAGAAGCCAAAGCGAAGTCTTTGGTCCTTAAACCAATGCTAACTCGAGAATTACAATTTGGGTCCTGATACCGTGTCTTAGTCAGTTAAGGCTACTATTAACAACCTACCATAGCCTCAGTGGTGCATAAACAATAGACGTCAGTTTCTCAGTTTTGGAGGCTGAAAGTTCCAGATCAGGGTACCAGCACTGTAGCATTCTGGTGAGAGTCCAGTTCCATGTGCAGACGGATGATTTATTTTTCTTTTCTTTCTTTCTTTCTTTTTTTTTTCTATGGAGTTCCCCTCTTGTTGCCCAGGCTGGAGTGCAATGGTGCAATCTCGGCTCACCGCAACCTCCGCCTCCAGGGTTCAAGTGATTCTCCTGCCTCAGGCTCCCGAGTAGCTGGGATTACAGGCATGTGCCACCACGTCCAGCTAATTTTGTATTTTTAGTAGAGGCAGGGTTTCTCCATGTTGGTCACGCTGGTCTCGAACTCCCGACCTCAGGTGATCCGCCCGCCTTGTCCTCCCAAAGTGCGTGAGACACCTCTCCCGGCCCCGATTTCTAATTGTATGGCCACATGGCGAAGGGCAAAGAGGCAAGCTTTCTTTTGGGCTTTTATAAGAAGAACACTCATAATACTAATTAAGAAGCGCTCCTCCCTCGTGATCTCATCTAATCCTAATTGCCTTCCAGAGGCCCCAGTTATAAATACCCACACATTATGGAGAAAGCTTTCAATATATGAACTGGCCGGCAAACTTTCAGTCCATTGCACTATATAAAGCACTGGAGGGTCACAGATGAATTCAGGATATTTTCCAAAGCAAAGAAATTCACATCATCCTGCAAAAGTAGGGCCTAATAAATATATGTTACGATTTTATGTGTTACATGCTTTTGAAAAATAGAAATATATTTTGGAATATGTGTATCCATAAATATGAAGACAGTTTTGTTGTCTTAAAATTTTCTAGGGCATTTTAATATGCAATATCTTGTTGACATAAAAATGTCTCCTATTGTTTAAAATTGTTCAAAGATCATTAATTATCATCACATAAGAACTGCTGCTATATACCACAATCATTGATATGTGTAATAGATATAAGATATTTATATCTACTACGTATATAGTAGACATAGATCTCATATATATCTTAACACATACAAGATATTTATATATCTTTATTTATTATTTTGTATACATGAAATAAGTTTTTATATCTGGACAAGAGAACTAGGAGGGTGCGACCATAATGTTCTTCAGATAAGATACTAGTGCACTGTCAGTGGCTTCCAATAATTGTTTGTTTGTTTGTTTGTTTGTTTATTTATTTCCTTGAGACAGAGTTTTGCTGTCGTTGCCCAGGCTGGAGTGCACTGGCACGAACTTGGCTCACAGCAACCTCCGCTTCCTGGGTTCAAGTGATTCTCCTGCCTCAGCCTCCCAAGTAGCTGAGATTACAGGTCCCTCCACCACGCCCGGCTAATTTTTTTGTATTTTTAGTAGAGACAGGGTTTCACCATATTGGCCAGGCTCATTTGAACTCCTGACCTCAGGTGATCCACCCACTTCGGCCTCCCAAAGTTCTGGGATTACAGGCGTGAGCCACCACGCCCAGCCCCAAGAATCTTTAATACTGAACCTGAATTATTTGTAAAATCTGAACATCATTCTTCCCTAAGAAGAGAAAAGACTTTACAAATAATATCCTGATTTTAAAACAATGCTTTGTACTTGAACAACCTCGGTTCAAATCTTTGTTTATTTATTAGTTAAGTACAACAATTTTCTTGACCGTGGTAATGTTATTTAACTCTGCTTTTTTTTCCTTCTATAAAATGGAAATGATAATATTATTTACTACTAACGACTGTTATGCTAATTATATATATATATATATAGGTATATATGTGTGTGGATAGATATACATACATATTGAAACTGGAGAGGTTCCTTTGTCCCCTTGGCAGGGCGTGTGGTGGGGGTCTGCTTTCCTCGATGTCCTCTCAATGTCCGGTGGCTTTTCATCTTCTGCCGATATTTTCATCTTGTAGTCCAGCAGCTTCTGTTTCTGTCTTGCTAGGGTCTCGGGTTTTTATAGGCCCAGGATGGAGGTGTGGCGGGTCAGAGTGGTCTCGGAAAATGCAACCTTTGGGATGGAAAGTAGGAATGCCTGTCCTCACTTAGGTCTGTGGGGGTGGGCCTTAGCTAGGGACCTCGCCCTCCTCTACCCAGCCCTTCCCTTCCCGGCTTCCCTATCATTTAAAGAGACCATCATCTTCCCTTCCCAGCAGGCTTATATTAATATGTAAATAGAGAGATCTACATAGATAGATACATAGGTGGATAGACAGAGAAAGACAGAGAGAGAGAGGTGGAAGGGGCACCGACTCACTAGACATATTTTTATTTGATATTTCAATCAGTTTATTTGATATTTCAATCAGTTTATTAATATAGTTAATGTGTGTATATTTCAATCAGTCACTACTCTAGATTATGAACAACTTTTTTTCTTGTTGTTGGTTCTTAGCTATGTAACCCGGGCAGAAACTCTACAACGCAGGGAAAACTACATTATTAAAAATTGAATAATAGGGGCAGATTTTCTATCCTTTTTAAAAATATTCATTAAGAAGGATATTCAATGCATCTGTAATCAAAAGTCAGTGATTGACTGTGTGTGGAAGTACCTATTATATATTTTGTGCCCTACTGTATCAAACTCAGAATAAGCATCTTCATATGGGTCTGGGACATTGTCTTCTAAAGTAAAAAATCCATTGCCCTGCATGTAGATGTCATTTATCAGAGCTTGGCAACTTGAATTTATTTATTTATTTATTTATAAATTTTAAATTTTCTCCTTTTTTAATTTTAAATTTTAATTAATTAATTAATTTATTTATTTTAAGACAGAGCTCTGTCAGGTTGTAGTGCAATGGCACGATCTTGGCTCACAGCAACCTCAGCCTCCTGGGTTCAAGCGATTTTCATGCCTCAGCCTCCTGAGTAGCTGGGATTACAGACCTATGCCACCATGCCAAGCTAATTTTTGTATTTTTAGTTGACGCAGGGTTTCACCACGTTGGCCAGGCTGGTCTCAAACTCCTGGCCTCAAGTGATCCACCTGCCTCGGCTTCCCAAAGTACTGGGATTATAGGCATGAGTCACTGCACCTGACCAGAATTTATTTTTTAAAGTTAGGGGCTCTCTTGTTGAAAAGAGTGCTTAATTTTATTACTCAACTTCCAAAAAGAGTGAAAATATTTTCGTTGAATTCTACTGGAGTATGAAACCCTCATCGCAAGGACTCATTGTGGAAACCACATCTAATTTTTATTTGTATCATTCTTCCACTACACAGCATGTCAAGCACTCTTCCCTTTCCCCCTCAAATAGTTCTCCAGTTGTCTTGATAAAGCAAATTCCCGAAGTCATGAGTCAATGTTAGAAATGCTTTAAAATGAATGATTACCAATTTCACACAATGAATTCTGTGGGGTTAGCAAAAATATGTTGAGCAAAATATGTCATTAGAACAATTTTTAATAATCAGTTCAGTCTAGGTCTCTTTACTCCAAGTTGTGTGTATCAACACACACATGTGTTTATCGGCTTTCCCTGGTAAAGATTGCCTGTCCTGACAAACATTTGGAAACCCAAACCAACATTACAATCAATGGCTCTATATTATGGCTCCAAATGTTTTCCATTCCATTGACATTGGTACCTAAACCTTGGTCAATTAAAAAGTATTTTATTTAGACTAGTGCTAAGAATAGAAACAACTGGATCATTTCTGTGACAGAACAGAACTTAACAGGTAAGAGATCAGCTCTCCTTCCTCAGCTCTAAGAATAGAAAGCATAAAAGCAGAAGGGCAGAGATCATGTGATACCATATAGCAGCAGAATGTCTATAAAAATGGGAATGGTGCAATTAAAACAGATCCCTCAGGCTTCTGGTCATTTTTATAAAATGTCCTTTTGGCCTCTAACATTAGTCATCTTACTGGACAATTCAAGTCACCAATAACTTTTATCCCAATTAGAAATGTAGTATCTACAAAAATACACCATCCCCTGAGTGTAATATGATGCTTTACTTCACACAACAAAAGAAATACAACTTCAAAAGACAATAACCAGAGCTGACAAATATTGGCTACGTTGTCACATACAATCACCTAGTTCCTCACACTGATTTTTATTTTCCCGAGGACTGTGCCAACAGATGTTAATGTGGTATAAATGAACATGTCAATTTTCTCATAACTATGTTGACAAGTGTTAAAGAATTCAGCTTAAGAGGGACATGCTATCTGACTATTACCTGTCTTCCTCTTTTATATCAAGTTACTGTGTTGCCTGTCCTGGCTTTGATGTCTTATCACAGGGTAGCATACGGCAGTTGATGAAAAAGCCAGAAATATTATTTTATCCACACTAACTCTGAAACAAGGAGCCTTGCCCACTTTTTGGGTGAAGATCAGCAGACCAATGAACACCTCTGCCTAAGGCCACAGGGGAAGGACGCAGGAAGCATTTGGTCCAGGGGTCTGGTTGTTGTCTATTTTGATTTAGCAGAAGAAATGTTTTCTTTGCTGCTTTAGTACTTTGTTATTTCCTTGCAGGAAGCTTTTCAGAAATAAGGCATAATGAAATCTGTTAAAATATAACTCTTGCAGGCGAGGTCCCTGTAATCCCAGCACGCTGGGAGGCTGAGATGGATAGATTGTTTGAAGCCAAGAGTTCGAGAGCAGCCTGGGCAACATGGTGAAACCTGTTTCTACCAAAAATACAAAAATTAGCTAGGCTGCAGTCCCAGCTACTCGGGAGGCTGAGGTGGGAGGATCGTTTGACCCTGGGAGGCAGAGATTGGTTTCATTGTTTAAGATTGTGCCATTGCACTTCAGCCTGGTGGCAGAGTGTGACCTTGTTTAGAAACAAACAAACAACAAATATACACACACACACACAGACGTCACATCTTAATTCACAGCATGCACAGTTGATTTTAGTTAGTTGCATATGCCGTGGACCTAAATGACCCTCACCAAGCAGCATCACAAAGTGACCATTCTATCAAATGGATTTCTGAGGTAACTGGCACAGGAGCTGAACTACATTTTTGGGATTAATATTAAGAAAATAAAATTATCAGTATTTAAATTCCAGTATCACTATACTATTATTATTCCTATGGATTAACTCAATACACTTTGAAAACCACCTGACCTTGAGCTAACATAGATACCATACCAGCTTGGTACAACTCACTATACAATTGATTCTTTTCTTTGTGGACTTTAGTATTTATAGAATACCACTGTTTATCATGGAATTATGGGATGTATGTTTCTGTAGTGATTTTGTTTTTTGTTTTTGTTTTTTGTGTTGTTTTGAGATGGAGTCTCACTCTGTCGCCAGGCTGGAGTGCAGTAGCGTAATCTCGGCTCACTGCAATCTCTGCCTTCCAGGTTCAAGCGATTCTCCTGCCTCAACCTCCCGAGTAACTGGGATTACAGGCACGCACCACCATGCCTGGCTAATTTTTGTATTTTTAGTAGAGACGGAGTTTCACCATGCTGGCCAGGAAGGTCTTGATCTCCTGACCTCATGATCCGCCCTGCCTCGGCTTCCCAAAGTACTGGGATTACAGCCATGAGCCACCGTGCCAGGCCATGTTTTTTAGATCTTAGGATATTATACACAATACTGTCTTTGGATCTTTGGATACAATATTTTTAATAAAAATCTCTCTGAGTTTTTTCTGATACATACAGTTAAATTCACCTGGCAAAAATGTGAGCTGTTTTAGATTTTGTTACATGATACTCAATTCCTCTCCAGAAACAGGAAATCAAATTTGAGTGTCACTGGTAAAACTTGCCAACATTGGTTTTTGTCACTTTTATTTGTTTTAGCTACTTTAATGAATTCTGAAATTGTGCTACAGAGTTCTTTCAATTGAATTTCTATGTGTTACTAAGTCTATACATTTATCTAATTTTAAATCTGTGATTTCTGATATATCAGAAATTAATATATTATTAAGTATATATAATTATAAGATATTATTATATTAATAATATAATATCTAGCTATTTCCTCCTCTTCCTCCCCATAAAATATTTGCATAAAATTATATTTGTTTAACCCTTTTTCTTTTAGAATATAGAATTTAACCAGATTGTACTAGTCTTCGGGCACAAATAGGAACATAATAACTCAGTTATTAACATACATTTTACTGTTTCATTGCCTCTAAATGAATAACAAAGGACGTTACTGTCACTCAGTCCCCTATGAATTCCTTTCTCAGAGAAATATGCCTGTCAGTCACGAAGGGTGTCTTACCAATGCCGTGTAAGGTGCACTGCAGTTGCATGGGCACCTTGGTCACCAATGCTCCCATATCACTGATCACTGGGTGCCCAGTACCAAAGGTGTGTAAGGGACCCTGGCAAAGTAGAACTTGAGCAAAGCTAACTTTACGTTTTAATTTCAGTTGAATTTATGCTCACTATGCTACATATGAGACTAAGCCAAGGTTACAAAATAATCTGAATGACATGCTGTCCCTTCTGTTACAAAGGTATTATTGAATTAGAGTCACCATGCCACCCTCTGAAGAATGAAATGTACCAAGAGGTTCCTCAGGCTACCTGTAAATAGTTATTTAGTGGGTAGTACAGAGAGTCCTCCCCATTAGTTTGAAAGTTTACTTGAATAGAAAACTGCTACAAAGAATAGCATATACGGGTTAGAACTTCGTCAAACATATTACTTGGTTTTGTAGCTTTTTACTCCATATATTTTATGTATATTGGATATATCAACTTTATTATTGTATATTTGCATATATTTGGTGTGCCTAATGATCAAACCCACCGTTTTTTTCTATTTCTTTTTCTATACCAGGATAACTGTTGTATCCTGTGTTCTATGGACATTTAAAATAATATTTTAATAAATGTTTGATTTATCTAAAATTGAGTGTATGGAGAGGAGTAAGAGTTCCTCTTTTATGTGGCCATTTTATTTTTTAGCAATAGTTATTAAATAATGGTGTCTACGCTAACAGTTTTGTTGGTTTTGACATATTCTTAGTTCTCCCAATACTTAGCAATATTTAAGGACATGTTTATTTAATCTATTATGTTTTGTTTAAATTTCATAATATATTAAGTGTTATAGTTTACCCTTTAGAATTGTGGCAAAATAAGTTTTATTTAATAATTATAACAATTTTTCTAGAGTGGTAATTTATATTTCTGTTTTACAGTTGAGACAACTGAGACATGGAAAGTTTACATTACAGGTGGCAAAGTTATACTTTTAGAATTTCAAATCCTATGTTTTAAGCCATTATTTTATCCTAACTTCTTTTGTTAAATTTCTATTATATGTTATTGCATACCATAAAATTTTGCTAATTTTTATTTTGTAATATGACACAATATCTAGTGAAACAAACACAATAGTCTATCCCTTCATGGACACACACACTCATACACACACACACACACGCAAGTGCTGCTCTTTGTGTAATTTGCTAAATTAGTTAATTCTTTCAGTTGTACCTAATTATGAGCCTGTCAGGTTTTATTAAGTGTTCTATGATAGACTAATTGCTATTTTAATCAATTTCTATATTCACTTTGGAATTTTATTGTCCTTACTTTTGAAAATGAAGTAAAAGATTTCTCACTGTTTAATTTCACCATTTTATTTCTATTAATTTTATTTTTAACTAACAAATAATTGTATATGTGGGGTACAATGTGATATTTACACACATGTACATTGTAGAATAATTAAATCAATCTAATTAATGTATCAATCACTTCACATACTTTTTTTGTAGAGAACATTCAGAATCTATTCTTTTAACAATTTTCAAGTATACAATACGTTGTTAACTGTAGTCACTGTGCAATGGTTCTCCAAAACTTTTTCCTCCTGTCCAACAGAATCTTTGTAGCCTCTGAAAAACTCTTCCCATTCCCTCTCCCTTGCCCCAACCTCTGACAGCCACCTTCTGAGAGTCTGATATTTTTAGATTTCATGTATAAGTGAGATCATGCAGTATTTATTTTATGGTATTGGCTTATTTCACTTAATGTCTTTCAGGTTTATCTATGCTGTTACAAGTAACAGGATTTCCTTCTTTTTTTAAGGCCAAATAATATTCGTGTGTGTGTGTGTATATATATTATATAAATATATAAAACATTTTATTTATTCATTAATCCACTGAGGGACATTTAGTTTGATCCAATATCTTGACTATTATGAACAATATAGTAATAAACATGGGAATGTAGATGTCTCTTTGATGTACTGATTTTAATTCCTTTGGGTATATTCACAGAAGTGAGATTGCTAGATCACATGGTAGTTCTTTTAGGATCTTTGAGAATCCATACTGAAAACCATACTGCATTCCATAATGCCTGTATTAATTTGCATTACAAAAGACTCTGAATACTCAAGGTAATCTGGAGAAAAAAATACAAAGCCAGAGGCATTACACCTCCTGAATTCAGAATATATTAAAAAACTACAGGAATCAGAACTCCATGGCACTGCCATGAAAACAGATACATGGAGCAATGGAAGAGAGTAAGGATCTTAGAAAAAAATCCCATGCATTTATGGTCAATTGATTCTTGACAAAGGTGCCATGAACATACAATGAAATAAGAATAATCTCTTCAATTAATTGTGTTGAGAAAACTGGAAATCCATGGGCAGAAAAATGAAATTGGACCCTTTTCTCACATAATATACAAAAATCAACTAAAAATGGATTAAAGACTTAAACTGAATACCTAAAGTTTTAAAACTACTAGAAGAAAACATGGAAGAAAAAGTCCATGATACTGATCTGAACAATGACTTTGGTGTCTAGGATATGGCCCCAAAAGCACAGGCATCAAAGGAAAAATAGACAAAAGAGATTGCGTCCCAAACTAACACTTTTTTAAGGAAAAATATTTAAAATATTTTGAGTGAACTACATTTTACATTTGTTAAGCTTGCATAGTACACAAAGTGATTTATCATATTTTAAAATTATTTACATTTATTTGATTGATTATATAGTGATAATGACATTGAAATGGACAAAAAGACTTTTGTATGTCCTGTCTAGTACGTACATCATAGTTACATAATGTTTTCTTTGATTTTAGCTATATGTCAGCTCTCAAATTTGTTAAAATCTGTTAAGCCATATCACTATTATTCCAAAAATGCAAATTAATTGTGTCTAATGTAATTGAATTGCCTATTGCCCAATTGGAAAGACACATTGTGCAACAATTTGTAAATTCATTTTAGCATTTCTTCTTCGTCTTGTAAGTGTAAGACTCTTTAAATTCTACCGTGACATTGTTGTGACATCTTACTTGGTCACTTAATTAGTAAAGTACAATTTAGGACACATGTTTATTTTAGACTTGTATAAAGTAATAATTTTACCTTACATTTAAATGTATTGTTTAACAAATATGTTGAAAATTTTCTTATACAAAGCTAGATGCAATTTCTATAATTACAAACACATATTCATGACAATTTATATAAATAAACACATGAAATATTATTCCAATTACTAAGGTTATTTAGGAATTTTATTTATATTTTACTACAATTACCATAAATATACATCTATGCACATTATAGTTTTGAAACAAAACCACATTTTGCTGTCCTGGTTATAGGTAGAAGATTGAACAACTTACATCTAGCTTTATTTCCTCCTGAACCCCCATTACAGTGATAGAAAAACACATTTTAGAAACATTAAATTATAGGGATAAGTAAAGTGGAAGACCAGAACCAGTAAAATTTTATAAACTGAAAAACTGATGGATAGGTGATTTAGAGAAACCCAAAGAAGGTGAGTCCACTACACCATTGTTGAAAGTTATGAGGTAACACAATTTGATTCTCTGAAAATAGAATTGAAAAATGGCAGTATGATGTGCCTCTGTCAGTGGAGTAATAGACAATGGGGACTCAGAAGGGTGTGAAGGTGAGGGGCTGCGAGTGGGGAGGATGATGAAAAATTAATTACTGAATACCAGGTGGTAGATACCCTAAAAACCCTGACTTGATCACTACACAATCTATGCATAAAACAAAATTGCACATGTACCCCAGACATTTATACAAATAAATTTTTTAAAATGTGTAGTTTGATTTTTAAAAGGTGGGAATAAAGGTAGAACTAAAAGCCTTCCTGAACTTCTCCCTCATTCTAAAGTAAACTAAATACTTATTCGTAACAGAAAAGACCTGAAGTTACTAAACCTGAGGGTTTTCCAAGGAAGTGGTTCAGTCACATCAACTATAATAAAGAACACTGTTAACTAACACAATCTGTGAAGTAAGAGATAACAATGAGCATTTCAGTGTCTTAAATATCAGGGTATAGTAAAAAATTTCCAGATATGCCCAGATGTTACATACTCTGAAAGATAGAAATTTAAACAAACTGAAGACTAGATGAAGAAAATGTGGTATATATACACCATGGAATACTATGCCACCATAAAAAGGAAGAAGATTATGTCCTTTGCAGGAACATAGATGGAGCTGGAATCTATCATTCTCACCAAACTAACACAGGAACAGACAAACACTGCATGTTCTCACAATATAAGTGGGAGCTGAACAACGAGAACACGCGGACACAGAGAGGGGAACAACATACAGGGATCTGCCGGGAGCGTGGTGGTGTTGGGGAAGGAAGAGCATCAGGTGAAATAGCTAATGCATGCAGGACTTAATACCTAAATAATGGGTTAATAGGTATGGCAAACCACCATGGCACATGTTTACCTGTGTAACACACCTGCACATCCTACATATATATCCTGAAACTAAACATAAAATTAAATTTTAAAAAATAGAAAATGAAAATAAATTTGAAAAATGGCAGAAAACAAAAAGAGAAGTCCAAGAGAGCTAGATAAATTATTAGAAAATAAAAATCGATTTGATTAAAAAGAAAAAAAATCTGAAAGGAAGTAGCATCTTAACAGCCTGTCCTCCACAATTGATTTGTGTTTCACAGGACAGATCAAAGTTAACAGCACCCTAATTATGATAAAAATAAAAATTTTTAGTATAGAAATAATATTTAAAACTCATTTTAAAATTTAGAAATATTACCTAAAATTATAAAAATAACCGTCAAACAATAATTTAGGAGCACCAGACATGGTATATATTGCCACATTAGAAAAGGATAGAAGTATAGTTTCAGGTTCAAATGTAAAAAAAATTGGAAATCATCGCTTGTATAGTTACAACAAGAAAAAAGATGAACCAACTGAATAGCAATAACATTTTTGGACCCATTAGATAATTGAGGTTGCAAGAAAAACTGCTAATCCAAATTCTAAAGAGACAAGAGAATCACAGTCACCTCTAAGATCTGGTAACCTGGAGAAGAAACAGCTGATGAATTGCTGGAAGCTGAGTGTGGGCTAGTCTGAGAGCGAGAAACTCCTGGAGACACTTCTTAGAGAAATTCTCATGCTTTGGTGGGTTTTACCTCCAGGAAACCCACTAGGTTGTTATTGTATAGAGCCAAGAAACATCCTTGTTATTTTCTGACAAAGGGTAGGAAAGAGTAATCATTATAAAATATATCCAGATCTTTGACAAAAAGACTTGCTGTTGAGAGAGGAAATACTTTATCCAAGCGTTATCCCTATTGGGGGAAGGGCATTTCTTTGTTACCAGATTCCTACCTTCCTGTCACATTCAAGGAGGGTTAAAATATACACATGAAACAATTGTGAAGATTATAACTCAGAAACACAAGAACATCCAAAGTCTGAAATTTAATTATGAGACTATAAAATTTCTCCCTTCATACCCTGCTCACACATACCTTACTGCCACACCAACAGTATTCCAATATAATAAGTAGGACTGTAGAAAAAGAGCTGCAAGATGCAAGCTCTATCTGAAGAAGAGTTACTAGGGAAGCACTTAAGATAGTAGAGAGACATACAAGGACACTAGATAATTTAAAACCCCTTGAACATACTGTTACAGAAATATTAAATACATACGTGTTCGAGTCAGTTTAACATAAACCCCACAATAAAGGACAATTTGTCTCAAATTCTTAATACTTGATACATCATGATAGGCTTTCAATAAAAGAAAGAATGCTTAAAAGCAAAAACAAACAAAAAGTCTGAAGAAACAAAGTAAGCATCACAAAAAGAATCATATATAATAAATACAGCCTTGGAGTGCTCAAACAAGGAACTTAATAGATCTAACACTAAAACAAACAAGTAATGCAAACACAGAGGTATGTTCTAACAAAGACTGAAAAGAAAGGCTAGACTCAAAATTACTGTAACAGAAATGGCTAAAGCCACTGCTGAGCTCTGCTGAGCTCTTTAATGGACTGGGCACAGACAAAGAAAAAATTATTGACCTTTTAGGTATGTCAGTAGAAACTTTCCAAAGTGAATGGAAAAGATAAAAAGAATAGGGAAGAAAAAATATAACAGAATGTGTAACAACTGTGAGACAAATGCAACACGGGCATAATAATGCGAGAAAGATAATAAAAGAAGAACAAAGCAGAAGAAATATGTGAAATAATTACAGGTTAGAATCTTCCAAAATTATTGACAAATATCAAACCACAGTTCTAGGAAACTCAGAGAGCACCAAACAGGATAAACACACACACACACACAGACACACACACACCCCGCTAAATGTAAGCGTATTACATTCAAACTGCAAAGTACCAAAGACAAAAACGAATTTTTTGAAAGAAGCCAGAAGAACAATTTTAAGAATTACAGGTGATCTCATTGGAAACCAAAGAAAACAAGCAAGAAGAAAGTGGCATGATATATTTAAAGTGTTACAGGGAAAAAGAAACACACAACTCACAAATATAGAATTCCATTCCCAGGGCAATATCTTTCTAATGTTAAAGAGAAAAGAAATGACTTTCTCAAACAAAAACTAAATGAATTATCACCAGAGGGCCAGCCATGCAAAAAAAAAAAAAAAAATTGTTAATAGAACTTAGAGAAAAATGAAACTATATAGTTCAGAAATGCAGATTTACATAAAGAGCATTGGGGTAATTTTTTTTTTTTTTTTTTGAGACAGAGTTTCACTCTTTTTGCCCAGGCTGGAGTGTAATGGTACAATCTTGGCTCATTGCAACCTCCGCCTCCCGGGTTCGAGTGATTATTCTGCCTCAGCCTCCCGAGTAAGTGGGATTACAGATGTGCACCATCACTCTTGGCTAATTTTGTATTTTTAGTAGAGACAGGGATTCACTATGTTGGTCAGGCTGGACTCAAACTCCTGACCTCAGGTGATCCACCTGCCTCAGCCTCCCAAAGTGCTGGAACTACAGGTGTGAGCCACCATGTCAGGCCAGGGTAAAGATTTTTATGTAAAAAATATATATATATGTATTTTCTTATTCTTAGTAGATCTAAAATATAACTTTTTATTGTTTAAATAGTAAAATGCATTGGATAATTATAGCATATGAATAAATAAAAAATAGGAATGCTACTAACAATACTGGCATAAAGGCAGATATGTGGGCCAATAAAGAGCCCAGAAATAAACCCACACATATACAGTTAATTGATCTTCAACAAGAGTGCCAAGAACACACAATGGAGACAGTATCTTTTTTTAAATGGTGTTGGGAAAACTGGGTTTCCACATGCAAAAGAATAAAATCAGAACTCTATCTTACACCATACACAAGAAATTAACTCAAAGTGGATTAAAGACTTAAATGAAGACCTAAAACTAAAAAATTCCATGAAAAATACGTAAAGGAAAAGCTTCTTAATATTGCTTTTGGTAATAATTTCTTTGATTTGACACCAAAATCCCAGGTGACAAAACAAATATAGACCAATAGGATGGACTGTATTGAACTGAAAAGCTTTTGCACAGCAAAGGAAACACTCGATAGAGTGAGAAAGCAACCATCAGAATGGGAGTAAATATTTGCAAACCATCTGTCTGGTAATGGGTTAATATCCAAAATATATAAGTATCTTCCACAACTCAAAAGCAAAAGTAAACCAAATAACTTCTATTTAAAAATGGGCAAAGGACTTCAGCAGACATTTCTCAAAAGAAGACAAAGGGCCCCAAGGTATACAAAAAGGTTCTCACTATTGATAGCTACAGTAGGCAGAGAAATTCTAGGCAGAAAAGTTTGGGTCCTGACAAAACCCCACCCTCAATCCAGGAAGCCTTAACCTGTAGCCCAAAGTGAGAACTTACATCTCTGTTTTCACACTTAAATGTTGCCTTTTCCTGAAACGTGCATGGCCCCGCCCCATTCTATCCTGTGACTATAAAGAGCCCAGACTCAGCTGGCAGAGAGGAGAAGCAGCTGGACATTGGAAACTACAGCTGGACATTGGAGAGAAGCAGCTTGACTTCAGAGGGACAGCTTGATGGTGTAACTTCTGTGAACAATCTGGCCAGAGATGGCCAGGCTTCAGGAGATTACCTACCCCTCACCCCATCCCCTTTTCAGTTTCCCTTCCCTCTGAGAGCCACTTTATCAGCAACAACATCCCCTGCACTTACCATCCTTCAATTTGTTCTTGTAACTTTATTTTTCCTAGATGCTGGACAAGAGCTTGGGAGCCATGAGTGCAGATACAAAAGGCTGTCACACTGACACTGGGCCCTCGCTGGTAGAAGGAAGACATCTTACATGAAAAGACAGAGGGCCCACTGAGCTGTTAACATTTAAGCCATCTGAAGATGGCTTAGCTAAAAGAGCCCTGTAATACACCCTGGGAGGTTTCAGGGGTAGCAGGTAGCCCCTCTATGCCACCATGAGGCCACACAGAGTTCGCTCCTTCTGACACCCAAAAGCATTCACCCTGAACAATTTTTGGTTCTTTTGATTATTTGTATGAACTTTTCGTTCTCTATTTCATTCAGTTCTGCTCTGATTTTAGTTATTTCTTCTGCTAGATTTGTAGTTAATTTGTTCTTATTTTTCTTTTTTCTCTAGGTGTGATGTTAGATTGTTAGAGAGCTATTTGAGGTATATATTAAGTGCTATAAACTTTCTCTTAATACTGCTTTTGCTGCATCTCAGAAATTTTAGTGTATTGTATATCTGTTTCATTTATGTTAAGGATTTGTTTGATTGCTCCCTTAGTTTCATTGTTTAACCAGAAGTTACTCAGGGGGAAATTGTTTAATCTCCATATAATTGTGTAGTTTTGGGAGATCTTCTTGGTATTGATTTCTGTTTTTATTCCACTGTGAGCTGAGAGTATGGCTGGTTTGATTTCAATTTTTTAAATTTATTGCAATTTGCTTTATGGTCAAGCATGTGGTTGATCTTGGAGTATGTTCTGGCCTTAACATTCTTGTTTGATAACCAGTTACAAAGTGCTTGGAAAATAGCACTTCTAAAAAGGTTACTATTATTTGCATCAACTTGGTAAATATCCCCTTATATTGAAATTGAAGATGTATAAAAATCATAAAATGTAAACATGTTTGTGAGAAATTTATAAATTTATAAATGTGTGTGTGTGTGTGTATATATACATATTATATGCTACAACATGGATGAACCTTAAAAATGAGCTAAGTGAAGGAAAACAAATACAAAACATAATATGTTATATGATTCCATTTATATACAATGTTCATTACATGTAAATACATGTAATCAGAAAGTAGCTTACTGTTTTCCAGGGGAAGACAGAAATGAGAAAGTGACTGAATTTTTGTATGGGGTTTCTTTTTAGAGGGATGAAAATATTCAGTAATTAAATTATGCTGATGATTGCACAAATCTGTGGATATACTCAAATGACTGAATTGTACATGTAAAATGAGAGTTTGAAAGTTATGTTAATTACATATCAAAAGAGTTGTTATTTAAAAAGATAAACTTAAGAAAGTGGTTTTGCATGTTTATACTTTATCGAAAATAAACATTTTAATTGTCTTTTGAATATTAAAAATGTCACTATGATATATGTGAAAACTTCTTAATACACAGGATCTTGTTGACTCAACTCTTGACTCTTTAAGATTGAGGATAATCAGTGTCCTTCCAGCAACAATTTCTGCTTATATAAGACAGAATAGTGACAAAACCCTTGGCTCTTTGGATCTGGGAAGAAAGCTTCTCAACTATAATGCCAGAAGGGAAGGCATTGGGAAGTCCTTCTGACTGAATGGTCATCATATCTGGGATATAATCTTCTACACTGCAGATCTATATGTCTCTATGGTAACAGTATATGTAGATATTAGTAGTCATGAAAGGAGAGTTATTTCTGAAGTGAGATTTATAATACTCAGCTGCGCAAATCAGCCTTACAGCATTAATTTCTTATAGTGAATAGTAAGACGATCTCCCACAGACAATCTGTGCATTCTCTAGTCAAAAGTGACATATATCATCTGCATACCTAACTAATTTATAATGTGCATTTAATTTAGGGTTGTTAGAAAAATAAAGATTTTAAGCGATCATCTAATCTGAGCCCTTTAGATCACATATAAAGGAATCAGAAACAAAGTCATAAAGTGATTTACCCACATTTTAAATCTATTTAGAATAGATGTCAGGTAGGGATATTAGGTTTCTTTCTTTCCTTCCAACATTATCCCAAAGCAGTGTTTTGTTTTCCAGCAATTCCCTCTACCCCAATTCTTCTTAAACAATTAGATTTTGATACAAATTACATTCAAAATAATAACTTTGTTACTGAGATAACTTGAGAGCTATCTATATTCTCCAGCTTGGTGTATATTACCACACTTAATCTAGCAAACAATATTAAATAATATATTTTACAAATTAGAACAAAGATACTCAAAGTAGCTAGGTATTTTACAAATAAAAAATTGTCCCTCAAAGATGTTACCTAATGTGTTTAAAGCTACCTGGCTTTTAGTGTTTCCAGCTCTTGGTTTCTAGATCCAAGAGCTAGAAATTGCACCCCATTATTCAAGCTGTATAGTCGGAGATCTAGTTAGTATACTCTATTAATCTCCTGAGGCCTAGAAAACGCCATGCCTAGAGTAATTTACTACAAGTATGGAAAGACTTGTTTTGTGTGTTTGAAGATGTTAGTTACAATTAAGAGCAAACTCCAAGGCATAAGCAGTTCCCATATGACTATTGCAGGGTCAAGTTGTTACAATTATGAGAAAGAAAGTCATGCAAAACTTGACCTTACAAAATTGGGTATTCCAGGTTGATTGAATCTGAAACATCAAAAATAATAATAGAAAAATTTTGTCTCAGTAGGTACTTGTTTATGAAAATGTCACTGTATGTATGATATTGCTTTTTCATAATTGTTGCATTTCAGATTTGTTCACTGAACAAGTTAATTCAACAGACAAGTTATCATTAAATTCCACTGGTGGGAGGTAGATAAGATTTGCAGGCTTTAAATAGTTCAAACATTTCATCAGCCATAAATGAAAAAAACGTTACTGCATAGAGTTGCCTTTTACAATATGGAAGCAAAATCAGTAAAAATATTTTGAAATATATTCCTTAACTCTTTATTCACAAAAATTTAGGGAAATATTTTGATAGTATTTCCATGGTGTTTTTTAATATTGCTAGAACATTTTCTCTATAATATACTTAATTCTAGTAGACATTCAATAAGAACTGCATAAAGATAATTCTGTTAATACTATGCATTTAAAGATTTTGAGTCAAAGCAAAATAAATGGCATAGTGTAAAGCATTGTTGATTTTGTCTAACTACTTAAAACCTACAATAACATATATATATATAACCACCATTTAATTTTTCTAAAATGTATAATTTTGTCTTTTATTTAATACTCTAATTTCTAACAAAATACATTATCTTTTATATATACTGTACCTAAGAATTCTATATTATTTCCTTCCTTATGCTAATTTTTGGTTTGGTTCAGTTTTGCTTTTCTAGTATTTGATGTGCACCATTCGGTTGTTTATTAAAAATCATTCTCCTTTTTTGATGTAGGCATTTATGGTTTAAACTAACCTCTTAACACTGTTTCTGCTACATCCCACAGGTTTTGGTGTATTCTGTTTCCATATTTATTTGTTTCAAAATTTGTTGATTTCCATCTTAATTTCTTCATTGACCTAGTGGTTATTCAGGAACATGTTGTTTAATTTTTATCTATTTGTATATTTTCGAAACTTCCTATGGGGTTTAATTTCTCGTTTTATTCCCCTGTGGTGGTCTGACAAGATAGTTGATATTATTTTTATATTTTAAATTTTTCAGACTTGTTTTTTGGCCTAACATATGTTCTATCCTGGAGAATTTTTCATGTGCTGTGGAGAAGCATTTTATTCTGTAGCTGTTCAATAAAATGTTCTGTAGATGTCTGTTAGGTCTTTTTGGTCTAAAATCCATTTAAAATGCAACTTTTTCTGTCAATTTCCTACCTGCATGATCTGTCTGATGGTCAGAGTGGGGTGTTGAATCCCTCACTATTACTGCATTGGAGTTGATTTCTCTCTTAGCATCCAGTAATATTTGCTTTATCAATCTGAGTGTTCCAGCATTGGATGTACACATATTTATAACTGTTATATCCTCTTACTAGATTAATCCTTTTATCATTATATATTGACCTTCTTTGTTTTATTTTACTAGTTTTGAATTAAAGTCCATTTTATCTGATATAAGTGTAACTATTCCTGTTAGCTTTTGATTTCTGTTTGCATGGAATATCTTTTTTCATCACTTTACTTTCAGTCTATATGTGTCTCTATAGGTAAAATACATTTCCTATAAGCAGCATATAGTTGGATCATGTTTGTTTTTTTCCTCCATTCATCCAGTCTATATCTTGTAAGTGGAGAATTTAACCCATTTATGATCCAGGTTATTATTGATATGTGAAGTTTTGTTCTTTTTTATATATATTTTTGGTCTTCTTTTATTATTATACTTCCCATTCTAGGGTACATGTGCACAACGTGCAGGTTTGTTACATATGTGTATATGTGCCATGTTGGTTTGCTGCACCCATTAATTAGTCATTTACATTAGGTATTTCTCCTAATGCTAATCGTTTTCTAGTTATTTTGATTTTGTTTGTTTGTTTGTTTCTTTCTTTTTCTTTTGTTGCTCATCATTCTGATTTAATGGTTTTCTGCAGTGGCACCATTTGTGTTCTTTCTCGTCCTAATTTGTGTGTTTCCTTTACCAGTGAGTTTTATATATTCATGAGTTTTCATGATGGTGAATGTTGTCCTTTCACTTCCAAATTTGGGACTTCCTTGAGCATTTCTTGGACGTTCAGTCTAGTGGTGATGAATTCCCTCATCTTATGTTTTTCTAGGCAAGATTTCTTTCTCCTTCATTTATGAAGGATCATTTCGCTGGATATAGTATCCATGGTTGATGGGGTTTTTTTTGTTTGTTTGTTTTAACTCCCTAACAATTGAGTATATAATTTTATTCTCACTTTGCTTGTAAGGTTCCTGCTGTCCTTTCCCCATTGCTTGTTTTTGTTAAGTTTGTCAAAGATCAGATAGTTGTATGTTCCTGGCCTTATTTCTGGGTTCTCTATTCTGTTGCATTGATCTATGTGTTTGTTTTTGTACCAGTAGCATGTTGTTTTGGTTACTAAAACCTTGAAGTATAGTTTGAAGTCAGGTAGCATGGTGTCCCTGGCTTTGTTCTTTTTGCTTAGGATTGTCCTGGCTATATAAGCTCGTTTTGGGTTTCATATGAATTTTAAAATAGTTTTTTTTTTCTTATTCTGTGAAGGATGTCAATGGTAGTTTAAAGGGAAAAGAATCAAATCTATAAATTGCTTTGGATGGTGTGGTCGTTTTCATGATATTGATTCTTCCTATCCATGAACATGGAAAGTTTTTCCATTTGCTGGTGTCCTCTCTGACTTCCTTGAGCAGTGGTTTGTAGTTCTCCTTGAACAGGTTGTTCAGTTCCCTTGTTATCTGTATTCCTAGGTATTTTATTCTCTTTGTGGCAAATGTGAATGGGAGTGCATTCATAATTTGGCTCTCTGCTTGTCTGTTGTTGGTGTACAGGAATGCTTGTGATTTCTTCATATTGATTTTGTATCCTGAGATGTTGCTGAAATTGATTATCAGTTTAAGAAGCTTATGAGCTGAGTCAATGGGGTTTTCTAGATATAAGATCATGTTATTTGCAAACAAAGACAGTTTGGCTTCCTAACTCATTTTATGAGGCCAGCATCATTCTGATACCAAAACTTGGCACAGATACAACAACAACAAAGAAAGAAAACTTCAGGCCAATATCACTGATAAACATCAATGCAAAAATCCTCAACAAAATACTGGCAAACCGAATCCAGCAGCACATCAAAAAGCTTATCCACCACGATCAAGTCAGCTTCATCCCCAGGATGCAAGTCTGGTTTGATATATGCAAATAAATAAATGTAATTCATCACAAAACAGACATAAAAACAAAACCACATGATTATCTCAATAGTCACAGAAAAGGTTTTCAATAAAAGTCAACATTCCTTCATGTTAACGACTCTCAATAAACTAGGTATTGCAGGAGCATACCTCAAAATAAGAAGAGTAATTTATGACAAACCTACGGCCAATTTCATACTGAATGGGCAAAAGCTGGAAGCATTCCCCTTGAAAACTGGCATAAGAAAAGGATGCCCTCTCTCACCACTCTTACTCAACATAGTTTGGAAGTTCTGGCCAGGGCAATCATGCAAGAGAAAAAAAGAAAGAGTACTCAAATAGGAAGAAACGTAATTCACTTTTTAAGGCAAATAAAGTAAAATATGTCATTCAGTTCATAACAACTCTGGTATTTTTGAGGTTTCCTCCTATTTTACTGCTAAACTTGCCCCTTGGAAGAACTATATTCATTTATTTCACATTTATAAGCCAAGTATTACTCTATTGGCTAAAAATCTTCCATTTAAAATATTTGGTGGTTCTATTTTAAGTTCTTTGAGAAATTTCCAAACCACTTTACAAATCAAAAGTTATTTAAATAATTTCCAAGCTGTTTTTAATAGAGTATTATTCTATTTGCTAAAATATTCCATTTAAAATATTTGATAGTTCTATTTTAACTCCTTTGAAAAATTTTTAAACCACTTTCCACAATGTTGAATGAATTTGCATTTCTATCAGCAGTGTATAAGTGTTTCCTTTTCTCTGCAGCCTCAACAGCATCTGTTACTTTTTGATTTTTTAATAATAGCCATTCCAATTTATGCAAGATGGTATCCCATTTTAATTTGAATGTAGTTTTAATTTGCATTTCTTTGATAATTGTGATGTTGAACATTTTTTCATTTGTTTGTTGGTGCTTATATGTCTTCTTTGGAGAATGGTCTGTTCATGTCTTTTGCCCACTTTTTAATAGGGTCTTTTTTATTGAGTTATTTGAATTTCTTATAGATTCTGTATATTAGACCTTTGTCAAATGCATTCTTTGTGAATATTTTCTCCCATTCTGTAGGTTTTCTATCAACTCTATTGATAGCTTCTTTTGCTGTGCAGAAGCTCTTTAGTTTAATTATGCTACATTTGTTAATTTTTGTTTTTGCTGCAATTGCTTTTGGAATCTTCATCATGATATCTTTGCCAAGGTCTATGTCCAGAATGGTATTTACTAGGGTTTCTCCAGCAATCCCATCACTGAGTATGTACCCAAAGGAATAGAAATCATTCTACCACAAAGATGCATTCACTTGTATGTTCATTGCAGCACTTTTCACAATAACCTAACAAGAGTGGGCTGGATACAGAAAATGTGGTACATATATACCATGATACCATGGAATACTATGCAGTTTAAAAAAAAAATCATGTCCTTTGCAGCAACATGGGTGCAGCAGGAAGCCAATATCTTAAGCAAATTGATACAGGAGCAGAAAACCAAATACCTTCTGTTCACAGTTTAGTAAGTGAAAGCTAAATATTGAGAGCACATAGTCACAAAGAGGGAAATAATAGACCCTGGGACTTACTTGAGAGTGGAGGGTGAGAAGAAAGTGAGGATTGAGAAACTACCTGACATACACTATGCTCATTACCTAGGTGACAAAATCATTTGTACACCAAACCCCAGCAACACGTCATTTGCCCAAATAACAAAATTGTACGTGTACCACCTGGACCTAAAATAAAAGTTGGAAGAGCAAAAATATTTGACAGTTCCATACTACCCAGAGTAAGTTGGAGCAAGGTACATTTTGGAAATATCTCAAAATATGAATATTTCAGATTATCTCAAATATAAAGGACTACTAAACTGCTGGATGGAGTTTACTGGGACTGTTCAAAAATTATTAGGGCTATTAAAACATATTGAAACTCAAAAAACAAATTTAAAAAGCAATCCCATTTATAATAGCATCACAAAGGGTAAATTACTTAAGAAAACATTTAACCAATTTAACCAAGGAACAACCTGTAACCTGAGAACTATTAAACACTGATGAGAGAAGTTGAAGAAGACACAACTAGAAAAGAAAAGATATCCCAAGTTCATAGAGTGGAAAAATCAATACCGTTAAAATATTCATACTGCTTGTAATAGTCATTTCTTTGTTCACACATATGAGCATAGGCTGTTAGACACAGCCAGGGCACATCTTGAATGCTTTGCTGCTTGGAAATTTCTTCCTCCAGATACCCTAAACCATCACTCTGAAGTTCAAATTTCCCCGGATTCCTAGAGCAGGGGCACAATGCAGCCAAGTTCTTTGCTAAAGCATAGCAAAAGTGACCTTTACTCCAGTTCCCAATAACTTTCTCATTTCCACTGAGACCTCATCAGCCCAGCCATCTTTGTCCACATCATTATTAGCATTTGAGTCACAATGATTCAACAAGTCTTTATGAAGTTCCAAATTCTCTCTCATCTTTCTGTCTTCTTCTTAACCCTTCACACTCTTCCAACCTCTGCCTGTTACCCAGTTCCAAAGTTGCTTTCACATTTTCAGGTGTCTTTGTAGCCATGCCCAACTCCTCAGTACCATTTTTCTGTATTAGTCCATTCTCACATTGCTATAGAGAAATACCGGAGGCTGAGAAATTTATAAAGAAAACAGGTTTACTTGGTTCATGGTTCCACAGGCTGTACAGAAAGCATGACACTGGTATCTTCTCAGCTCCTAGGAGAGTGTTCAGTAAACTTACAATCATGGAAGAAGACCAAGGGGGAGCCAGTACTTTGCACAGCCGGAACAGAAAGAAGAAAGAGAAGTGGAGGGGTGCCGCCGACTTTTAAACAACCAGATTTTGTGAGAACTCTATCAGTGTACAGTACCAAGGGAAAATGGTGCTAAATCATTTGTGATGGATCTACCCCCATGGTTTAATCACCTTCTACCAGTCCCCACCTCCAACACTGAAGATTATAATTCAACATGAGATTTGGGTGGGGACACAAATCCAAACCATATTGTTACCCAAACTGATCTACAGGTTAAATATAATTCCTATTAGGATTTCAAAGGCATATTTTACAGAAATAGAAAAAAAAAATCCTAAAAATCAAAAGGAACCTTAGAAGACCCTGAATAGCCAAGCCAATCTTGAGTTAAAAGGACAAAGCTGGTAGAATCACACTATCAGATTTCTAAGTATACTACAAAGCTAATATACTACAAAGCTATTTTCTGCCAATTCCATGCTCTTTTGATTACAAGAAAACACAGAAACCAATGAAACAGATTAAAGAGTCTAGAAATAAACCCACAAATATAGGTAAACTGAACTTCAACAAGTGCTCTGAGAATACAAAATAGGGAAGGGAGAGCCTCCTCAATAAATGGTATCAGTATATGTAGATATCCACATAGAACAATAAAATTAGGCCCTTAGCTCACACTATATAAAAATATCAACTCAAAATGAAATAAAGACTCAAATGTAGGTCTTGAAGCTATAAAGCTAAAAGAAAACATAAGGAGAAAGCTCCTTAACATTGGTCTAGGCAATTAGCTTTTGGACATGACGTCAAAAACACAGGAAACAAATGAAAAAAGATTATTGGGTTATATCAAACTACAAAGCTTCTTCACACCAAAAAAGCAATCAACAGTGAAGAGTCAACTTAAGGAATGAAAGAAATTATTTGCAAACCATACATCTAATAAGTCCTACAACTCAATAGGAAAAATAAATAAATAAGTAAATCAATTTAAAAATAGGCAAAGAAGCTAGATAGACATTTATTTAAATATGGCATCTAAATGCTAACATGCATATTAAAAAGGTATTCAACATGATTAGCCATCAAGGAAATGCAAATCAAAACCATGATGAGATATATATCATCTCATAACTGTTAGTATAGATATTATTTTTAAATATAAAAGATTATTGAAGAATGGAGAAAAATGAACCATTGTGCATGTTGGGAGGAGTATAAACTGGTGCATTCATTATAATAAACAGTGTGCAGTGTGTAAGGCCATTCTTGCATTACTGTAAAGGGATACCTGAGGCTAGGTAATTTGTAATGAAAAGAGGTTTAATTTGCTCATGATTCTGCATGCTATAGGAGCACAGAACTGGCATCTGCTCAGCTTCTGGGTTGGCCTCAGGAAGCTTACAATTGTGGCACAAAGCTACCCGGGAGCAGCTGCATCACATGGCCAGAACAGGAGCAAAAAAAGAGAGTGGGAGGGGTGTTGCCACACACTTTTAAACCACCAAATATCATGAGAACTCACTATCTTGAGGACAGCACTGAGCTGTGATGGGAGATTCCTCAAAAAAATTAAAAGCAGAACTACCAAATGATACGGCAGTTCCCCTTCTGGGTATTTATTTTAAAGAATAGAAATCACGATCTCACGGAGATACTTCCATTCCCATGTTCATTGCAGCATTAGTCACAATAACTACAATGTGGAATCAGCCTAAATGTTCATTAAAGGACAAATTAATAACGAAATTGTGTATATACATGAAGTGGAATATAATTTGACTTCCAAAAAAAAAAAAGGAGATTCTACCATTTGTGACAACATGGATGGACTTGGAGGACCATATAGTAAGTGAAACAAGCCGGACACAGAAAGACAAGTACTGTATAATCTCACTTATATGTGGAATACACATTAGTCAAACTAGAATCAGAGAATAGAATGCTGATTGCCAGGGGCTGTGGTGAAGGCATGTGTGGGTGGGCCATGGTGAGATGATGATCATAGTGTACAAAATGTCACTTATGCAAGATCTAATGCACAGCATAGTGTCTATCGCTAACAATACTGTATTATATAAAGTTTTCTAAGAGTAGATCTTACGTTAAGTGTTCTTACCACACACATACACAAACATAATAATAATAAAGGAGAGTAGGAGAAAATGGAGGTAATACATATGTCTATGACCTTGGTAGTGATATTTTCACAGGTATATACTTCTCTTCAAACTGATTAAGTTGAACATATTAAATATGTACATCTTTTAATATGTCAATTATACAAAATAAAGTGATTTTTTAAAATGTTCATTCTCTACTAAAAATTTAAATTTGTTTTTGAACATTAAAAATAAATGTCATTAATTTCCTGTAAACTTGTCTTAAATATTCAGCATTATTAGCTGATTCAAGGATCTGTCATAATGCTCACCTTTAGATCAACGAGTGGCAATCTATGTTCTACCTGCATATTGTTAAGCTTAGGAAATTAATTGAATAAGACTGTATTAGTCTCTGACATTGTGAATTCTACACAATTTATGTCCAAGGGCCTCACGCTTTATACAACAGTTCACTAACTAACCCAGAAAGCACTGATGGAGCTCTCATTCCCTTAGGTTTATCAGCCACATGTTCCAGACAAAACTTTTGGAGTTTGAGGTCAGAATATATGCACCATCTGAGAAGATGCAAAAGTAATTTCTTCCATCTATCTTGACTGTTGTGATTTCAAATAATATCTTTAAATGAGAAAGTTTTATTTGATATACTATTTTCCTAATCAATCTACAATTGCCATTGACGTTTATCAATCTATTCTGTAGGCACACCACAGAATACTATATTGTTTTTATTTTTAAGATTCATTTAATACAAAAATTAGTTGAGCGTGGTGGCAGGCACCTGTAATCCCAGCTACTCAGGAGGCTGAGGCAGGCGAATCGCTTGAACCCAGGAAGCAGAGGATGCAGTGAGCCGAGATCACGCCATTGCACTCCAGCCTGGGTGACAAACAGCAAAACTCTTTCTCAAAAAAAACAAAAACAAAAACAAAAACCAGATTCATTTAAAATTAATTGTTTCAAAGTAGGAAATACTCTATTAAAACATTGCATATTGTGATTCATTTACTAAGGTATGTATATAAATAAAAGGTCTTATGAGACACTATAATTGAGAATAAATTTCATTTGAATTGATTGCTGTTTAATCCATTGTGTTCATCTGGAGAGGCTATATTAAAAACACACAAAAATTAAAGACTTATCTTAAAACTAGCTTTTCTTGAAGAACCTGTTGGGTGACTTCTACAGATGAACTTATCAAAGATCAAAGTTACTTAAACAATAGAATATATTATTTTTAATGATGGCACCTATCCACACACAAAAACTAAATAATGTATATACACATATATATGTAAATACACACATTTTTAGTTGCGATATGCTAAAGAAATTTCAAAGTCTAAATATAAATCATTACTTCCTTATCACTATTGAAAACAGTGCAGCATTGTGCAACCTCTTTACAGATTATGACCAATAAAATGAACTTCCAGGCTGTGTGTGTGCTAGTCAGAAGAAAATATATGTTCATTGGCTTCAGAACTCAGTAGATATTTTGATCATTGTTTCCTCTTTATATAGTGAAGAAAGAGATGGTTTTATTGTCTCTGCAAAATGGAAAAATAGCTCTCAAGCAATCCCTGGGCCTTTTATTCATTGCCATGTCTAAGCATGTGCCACCATTTTTCCTCCAAATTCTATCAGATTAAGAATAGGCTATTCTCATAAATTCAAGCATTATAAGATTCTGAGATTTGCTGCCATCATTGTCTGTTGGTGTCAGTGTAGTATAAGTGTGCAGAGAAAGAAGTGCTGCTCGAAATGGAGGTCTGGAGGAACAATAACTATACCAATTTATTTTTTGTTCCCTTTATTTCTTTGAAATGAGTTTCAGGGGTCTTTTGCTGGTTACAAAAAGTCATCCAATTTGTATGAAATAGCACATCATGGACATATAATCATGAACATTTTAAGTTTCTTGTCATCTATAGACAGTATTTTACTTTGCTCTGATGCTTTCCTGAAAGCTCTTGCAATCAGCTGCAGGCCAGCATGCTTTGGTTTTAACAGATAGATTGTCTCAGAGCCCCATGTAACACGACTATGCCAGGTGATTTTGGCCTCAGGATTCTGATAGCACCACTTTAACAACTCTCAGGCCATGCGCAGTGGCTTATGCCTGCAATTTCAGTATCTTGGGAGGCCGAGGCAGGTGGATTACTGGAGTCCAGGAGTTTGAAACCAGCCTGAGCGACCTGGTGAAATCCCGTCTCTCTCTACAAAGTAATAATAATAATAATAATAATAATAATAAATAGCCAGGCATAGTAACACATGCCTGTAGTCCCCATTATTCAGTAGGCTGAGGTGGGAGGATCACTTGAGCCCAGGAGGCAGAGGTTGCAATGGGCTGAGATTGCACTACTGCACTCCAGCCTGGGTGATAGAATGAGACCCTGTCAAAACGAAACAGAACAAAACAAACAAACACACACACACACTCAAAAAACAACTCTTAGTCATACAAGTGGATTGAGTCAGAATACTGAAAACTCTAATCTAAAAACAGATAGGATCTTGAGACAGCTAATCCAAAATTTTGTAGGACAAAAATCAACTGCATAGAACTGAATAAACTTATGAGGGATGATTATGATTTTTATTTGGAATATTATGGATGTCCTATTGTTTTATTTTCTGTAGCCATTTCACCTTACTTTTAAGCTATCTATGACTCATAGCAAGTGAATTAACATTCCTGCCCAGTGTTGATGGAAGTCTAGGTTTTAGTTTTGGCCTCCGTTGACCCAGATGGGGAGGAGATTTGCATTATTGCTGCTGATGTAGGAGTTTCACTCTCCCGAAGGCCGGCTTTAATACAACCCTGGTTTTCCACTACACCTCTACTGACCTACCCCAACAGGGAGGGCGAAAACTGTCTCTTTACCTCTGAGTACCTGTGGGAGTGAAATGAGAGAGTTCCCTGATTCCCCTCACAGGATGTGTGACAAGGGTGTCACCTGCTTGGTCACCCTGCAGCTCAAACCCCTAGGGAGAGCATGCACATAGACCGACAGGTGGAGAGGCCTGCAGGAGCGCTTTTAGGCTCCAGCCCCACAGCAGCATCTGGGGGTGGTATCTGTGACTCCCGAAGCCCTTGTGGGCACATGTTACTAAGTGCTTTTAGATTTGCCATCTGCAGACCACTTGTGTATTAATCAGATCCATGGACGCTCTGTCTTACTGCAAGGGCAGGCGCCAGCGTGACAGCCTTTTTTATCCCAGGTCCTTACCCAGTGTACCGGAAGACTCAGATCACAGGTGGGCTTTAAGGATGAGTGCAAAATTTTATTGAGTGATGCAGGTGGCTCCGAGCGAGATGGATGGGGAGCCAGAATGGGTGGATGGAGTGGGAACGTGGTCTTTTCCTGGTGTCAGGCTGCCCAGCCGCCGGACTCTTCTCTGACCCACCCCCGCTGAACTCCCCTCTGCCTCCAGACGTCTCTCCTCTTCTCTCTTTCTCTGCCACGTTGTTACGCCATTGCTGATCTGCTGGTCCCAATGTTCCGCCGCTTGTGTGTGTGCCCGCTAAGGTCTCAGGTTTATATGGGGGAGGATGAAAGTGTGGTGGTCCAAAAGGCAACTTTTTGGGTGTGAAGACAGAAATGACTGTCCTTATTTAGGGTCGCAGATCTTCAGGCTTTAGGGTGGGGCCTTTGCCAGGAGTCTGCCCTCTTTTACCCAGTATTTCCCTGTCTCCTGTCCATATCAGAAGCGCAGGCTCCGCTCCTGGTCTCCACTCACATTAGGTAGAGGGGCTTAGTACTGCCTCACATGAATGAATATGTCTTCTCCGACACCACAAGGTTGTTTGAGGTGCCTGCTGTAGTCAGACAAACATGAAAGTGTAGGCTTCACACCATGGTGAGGATTGGGGTAGGACTGCTGTTTTCTGTGGTTTGGCTGGAGTGATGCAGTTATTGTTTAAAAGTTTTCTGTGGGCCTTATGGGGGTTTACAGGAAAAGATGGTAAAGACTCATGTATTAAAATTTTGCCTGTTGGACCTTATTTTTTAATCCACTCTAAAATATAAAAAATTCAGGAGGCACTTTAAAAAAAAGTATTTAAACCCTTCAACAAACTTTAACTATTATCATTATAAATTATTTGCATTCATGAATCTATTTATTTTGCTTGTATGCACATAACTATGTCCATGTGATTCCTTAGGAACAGTGTCAGAGCTGAACTGTGATATGATATATAAATTAAATAAAGGACAAAAAATTTTTGTAAATTTCTCCCAATTTTTAAATCTTGTGCACTTTGTAACTTTTAATTTAATTCTTCAGAAAAGTGCCAATATGATCTCCGTATGCATGTGCATGTACTTAGTAATTAAAATACATTAGTTGAGCAATGAAAATAAGGTCTTGGACTTCATTTTCCATTGTTTTTTAGTCTATCATAAATAAAATGGAACTGTATGGAACAGAATCAGGTAACTATTTTTGTTTATCATTACTTTTAATCATGCAAGCTCTCATTAAAACATATAAAATTTGTTTTATATTACTAAAATTCAGATATAGACATTGAAACCAATTTTTGATAAGATTCTTAAATGAGGGGTAGGTCAATTTCATCTCAAAAACCCTGATAATTTTAAACAATCAGATCTTGTGAGTACTCACTCACTATCATGAGACCAGCAAGGGGGAAATCCAGTCCCAGGATCCACAGTCACGTCCCACCATGCCCCTCCTCCAATTCAACATGAGATTTGGGCAGGGACACAAATCCAAACCACATCATTCTGCCCCTGGCCCCTCCCAAGTTTCATGTCCTTCTCACATTGCAAAATGCAATGATCCCTTCTCAACAGTCCCCCAGTCTTAACTCATTTCGGCATGAACACCAAAGTCTACAGTCCAAAGTCTCACCTGAGACAAGGCAAGTCCCTTTGTCCTATGAGTGTGTAAAATAAAAAACAAATTAGTTACTTCCAAGATACAAAGGGAGTACAGGCATTGGGTAAATACTCTCATTTCACAAGGGAGAAATTGGCTAAAAGAAAGGGGTAACTGGTCCCAGGAAGTTCAAAACTCAGCAGGACAGTTATTACATCTTAAAGCTTCAAAATGATCTCCTTTGACACCATGAATCACAGTCAGAGAATACTGGTGTTAGGGGTATGCTCCCATGGCCTTGGGCAGCTCTGCCCTTATTGCTTTGCAGGGTACAGCTCCCCTGGCCGCTTTCAGAGCTGGTGTTGAGTGCCTGCAGCGTTTCCAGGCACATGGTGCAAGCTGTTGGTGGAGCTAGCATTCTGGGATCTGAAGGACAGTGGCCCTCTTCTCACAGCTCCACTGGGCAGTGACCCAGTGGGGTCTCAGTGTGGGTGCTCCAACCCCACATTTTCCATTTGCACTGCCCTAGTAGAGGGTCTCCATGAAGGTGCCACCCCTGCAGCAGACTTCTGCCTTGATATCCAAGCATTTCCATACATTCTCTGAAATCTAGGTGGAAGTTCCCAAACCTCAGCTCTTGCCTTCTGTGCACCCACAGGTCCAACACAATGTGGTACTTGCCAAGACTTGGTGCTGGTGCCCTCTGAAGCCATGGCCCAGTTTGTACCTTGGCCTCGTTTAGCCATGGCTGGAACTAGAGTGGCTGGGGCAGAGGATGCCATGTCTTGAGGCTGTACAGAATATGAGGGTCCTGGGCTTGGCCCACAAAACAATTTTTGCCTCTTAGGACTCCAAGCCTGTGATGGAAGGGGCTGCCGTAAAGTTCTCTGGAATGCCCTGGAGACATATTTCCCATATTCTTGGCTATTAACATTCAGCTCCTTGTTATGTGTGCAAATTTCTGCAGCTGGCTTGAATTTCACCCCAGGAAATGGGTATTTCTTTTCTACTGCATGGATGAGCTGCAAATTTTCTAAACTTTTATTTCTTTTAAATATAAGTTCCAATTTCAGACCATCTTTTTCTTCCTGCGTTTGAGTGTACACTCTGAGAAACAGTGAGGTCACATCTTCAATACTTTGCTACTTAGAAATTTCTTCTTCCAGATACCTTAAATTATCTCTCTTAAATTCAGAGTTCCACAGATCTCTACGACAGGGGCAAAATGCCACCTGTCTCTTTGCTAAAGCATAGCAAGAGTGACTTTACTTCAGTTCCCAACAAGTTCTTCATCTCCTATGAGACCACCTCAGTCTGGATTTCACTGTCCATATCACTATTAACATTTCTATAACAACCATTAAACAAATCTCTAGGAAGTTCCAAACTTTCACTCATCTCCCTGTCTTCTTTGAGCTCTCCAAACTCTTGCAACCTCTGCTGCTACCCAGTTCCAAAGTCACTTCCACATTTTCAGGTATCCTTATAGCAATGCCCCACTCCTACTACAAATTTTCTGTATTAGTCCATTTTCTCACTGCTATAAAGAACTACCCGAAACTGGGTAATTTACAAAGAGAATAGGTTCTGTTGACTCACAGTTACACATGGCTGTGGAGGACTCAGGAAACTTACAGTCACGTGAATGGTGAAGGGGAAGTAAGTGTCCCTTTTTACATGGCAGTAGGAGACAAAAAGAGAAAGGGGAGGTGCCACACACTTTAAACAATCAAATCCTGTGAGAACTCATTCACTATCATGAGAACAGCAAGGGGGAAATCAGGCCCCACGATCCAATCACCTCCCATCAGTTCCCTCCTCTAATTCGACGTGATGTTTGGGTGGGAACATTGATGTTCTATTTTTCAGGGGGCAGTGAGCTATTATTTAAACATTTTTCTATGAAGCAACACAGTCCTTAGTGACCATTTCATTTTGATTGCTGCTGGGAGGTGCAATGAGGACTACATTAAAATGGCATATGCAAAAGTGTAAATATAATTTTCAAATATTTTTAACTTTCTCATAGAGTGAAGTAGCTTATGATAATTGAATTATTATATTCATTGCAAGCAGCTAAATATCACCTATATTTAAAATATATTAAAAGGCAAAACTTTTATTAGAGAAGTGTAATAATGAGAACTTGCTGATTAGTTCTATTGTAGAAATTGCCTCCATGGTTTCATATTGAGAATTAGCACTAATCTAATGCCAGCAGAACAAAATTAATAAGATATTGGCCTTGCCCTTGAAAAACTTTGAGTCCAATATTTATTGATATTTCTCAACCTATAAAAATTAAATAGTTCGTGTTCTATGTCAGACTTCTCACAAAAATGTCCTATTAAAATGTCCCATTAATATCCATATTTTAACAGATTTTTAGATACTAGATTATTAATCTCCACATACAGAGAAAGCAACTCAATTCAGTTTGTATTGAATAAAAATAAGTGAGCTTATGTTCATACTTAACAATAGTCACCATTCAGAGGATTTTCTCTACAAACATTAAATAAAGTGGATACAGGATCTACTCTGATCTTTTTCAGAGGGCTTTTTTTTTTCTTTTGTATCATCAGATACAGTTAGCAATTGCTTTTTTTTTCATTTATCAGTTTTTATTTCCATTATGTCCCTTCTACTGGACCATAAAGCCTTTCAAAGAAGATAATGTGTCTAATTAGTTTATATTTGTATCCTCAGAGCCTAGGATGGGGTAGGACATTTATCATTAGGGATTCAATAAATAGATTGTAATACCAAAAAACAGGAAACAAAATGTTTCTTTCATTTATATTTTAAGTAGAATGAAGTGTTTTTATGTTTTCCTTTTATGTCTTTGTTTTAATTTAAAATGATTCTGCACCAAAGACTATAAAACTTTTAGGAAAAATGAGATATAATAATGAAATATACTCCAAATAGGAAAAAAAACTAATTTGTAACCCATATTCTTATAGATTGCCTAAAGCTTCCATTAAATTATTTCTTTTATCTTTATTAAGTATTTTTATCCAAAGAAATGAAATCCAAAAGGCAAAATACAAATATGGTTTTTAATAGTGTTCTAATGACAGTAATGTTTTATGCCAGAGGTGCTAAATCTATTGCTGCTTCTTATGTTGACCTATTTCTCCCCCTTTGGTTAAAATCAGCTTTTCCAAATTTTAGTAATTGTTTTAGTAAAGCATTTAAATATCACAAGATAAAAAAGTGTAGAGAGTATTACTTGAGTCACTTAAAAGTTCATAAAATCATATCTCAATGTAAGTTAATATTATAGATCAAAGGATCCACTATGATAATTTTTGATTAATTTTTAATAAAAGAATTTGCATTTTGCATTGAAGTCCGGTTTCAGAGTTTGTTGTCTAAAGAACTGTGTGCAAATAAAGAATTCTACCTTTGTATGCTAAGGTCAATATGATGTATAGGAGACCGAGCTTAGTTCAAGAGTCAGAATGCTGCACAGGTTTTTAACTAGGTTATTTAATATTTACCTCTTTTTATAAGATTGACATATTGTTTATTTGTATATCACACATTCATGAGTAATAGATTTATCCAATGCTAAACTTGACTAATAATTCAAAAGAGACAAAGAATCCCTAGGCCAGGAGAAATACTCTTTTCTTACAGCAGTCTGAGACTAATCAAAAATGCACCTTTTCTCCCAGATTCAGAACTATTTTAATTTTAGGTTTAAGAGATGTGTCTCTTGAGAAATGTGTGAAGAGGAATCAATCACACAGAGGGAGTGCTTCAGGTTTTGGAACATTCCTGTTCTATAATCCATTAATTACACAATGTACTTTTTTTTTTTTTTAATTTTTGAGACAGAATCTTGCTCTGTCCTCCAGGTTCCAGTGCAGTAGTGCAATAATTGACTCACTGCAGCTTCAACCTCCTGGGCTCAAGTTATGCTCTTCCCTCAGTCTCCCTAGTACCTGGGACCACAGGCACGCCCAACCATGCCCAACTAATACACAGCTTACTTGACTAGCTTCCATGCTCCAGCCAGCCATTCCCTACGAACTCATAACTTTCAAGTTGACTTACAAATAAAGTATCTAACCATATCTGGTAAAAGCTGCTTAAAAACTTTAACGGGTTGTAACTCTGATAACTGTCCAGTGTCCGCTAGTAAATAACATTAGCACTTTGACCAGGAGGTCTGGTGGGAAAAGGGTGCGGGGTTATTGCATTAGTATCTTTATGAGGAGATGTAGTTGAGGCTCTTCATTTCTTTTGGTTACACAATGCCAGATACTGAGTAAATGGTTTGTAGGACTGCAGTTAACTCTTTCCTTCCCATTGAGCAAAGCACTGGTAACTGTCTAATGACAAATATGAATTTTTTCCCCTAAATTTCTTAAAACAGCTAATATATAAAGTATGGCTAGGAATTACCTACTTTTCTTGGTTGCTCCGTAAAACTATACTTTTCTTTTCTTGAAAATGCATAATTATTAATTTCAAACTTGCCATATTTCAAAAGGGAAAGTAAGACTTTCTCTGAGATAATAAAACAATATGCTGAATATCAGCCCCAATCTCTTCTGCCTATACAATGCTAAATAATCAGATTTTTATCTGATTTTATATATAGGTATGTGTAGCTTAAATCCCTCCACTAGTGTATCTTTAGATAATCTTTGAGGAAAATATACATGTCAAATATTTAAAGGACTCAGAATCAAGCTATTGGAAATAGTGTTAGGACTTCTGTAGGATTTCAGATATAAAGAAATACAGCCTTTGTATCACTTTATCCCTCTCATCATCCAAAATCTTTCACATGAAAGCTATGATGCCAACTATACCATCTCTCCCTATGCTATTGTTACTATAAAGACATAAATGCTGTATCACAAATGAGCATTGTCTGTTGCTATCCTTTGGTTCAGTTTGCAGGGACCCCTTTCATGTAATCTCTTACTTCTCAGTGCATGGGCAGGTTCAACCAGTGGAGTTAATACAATGTTGCCATCTTGATTTAATATTAAATTACTTTTGTGTCATTTCTTTAAACAACAACAAAAATGCAGTCCCCGCCTTTTCTGTATGCATTATTTCTAGTGTACCAGCAACTCATATAAAAAGAAGCCCTAGGGGGTTGACTTCAGAGAAGATTGTTTCCTCCTTGTGATGGTTTGGGTGATAGAATGTGTCAATCTTAGCAGCAAGTGACTTTTTGCTACCGTATACGTTTTCAAGGGTGCCCTTGAAGGAAGACTTGTGTCACAAGTTTAAAGAACAGACAGTTTTAGGAGGCTTTATTTTATTTGCTTTTGTCTGTCTTTTGATCTCAGCATGATTGCTGGCTGGGGATTGGAACAAAAAAATTACTGGAATAAATTGGTTTAGATGAGAAAAATTTTTGGTACATAATTCTTACTTATTTGAAAATACTAATTTAGTCACTTAGACACAGAGTTACTATATGATAGTTTCAGTGGATTCAGTCTTATTATTTTTAACTCAGAATTAACTCCCAGCTTACATTTTCATTGAGAATGTAATTATTGGAGTCAAGGCTTACCGGTAATTTCCTTTGTTGGAAATGGCATTATGAGCATTGAGGTATACTTGTAGCTCTCCATTATCCTGAATAATATGGTCAATAAATAAAAAAATATAGACAGACAAGGGAAATCAAAGATCCCCCAGATACAAAACAACAGCTTTGTACATTTTTATTTATTTAGGATTTTCTTTGTAAATGACTATCTGATTTGTGTGATGAATATTTGAAACTTCTACTCAATTATCAACTTGATTATAAAAATATCTAATCATACACCTAAGCTAATAATTATAGGAAACTTCTACCCTTATACAAAAATCCTGCTTGGAATTTATACTTTAAGTTTACAACAGACTGTTGGATTAATTTTATTATTTTGACTGGATAGTCATATATAGATCATCTCCTGCTCTATTAGAAATTCACATAGCTCATTTAATTCAATTAATCATATATTGTCAAATGACTACTAAATGCTGACTATGCCCAAGACCTCTTTATATACATCCTCTTAATTTTCTGTGGTAGTTTTAAAATTTATGTAAAAATTCTTTGACATTTCTCACAGTGAATGTTGAGGTGGTCTTTGTTACCTCACCTTGAACCTGGACTGAATTTTACAACTTTTTGTACAAATGAAACTTTTTTGTTTATGATGCAACTGAAATTATGCGACTTCTGAGAGTTGGTCATAAAAGGTGATATTCACACTAGTTTTCCTTCTTGAAGTCTACAGCCAGCATATACACACCCTACTGACCTAAGGCCACCATGCTGTGAAGATGCCAAAAATAGTCCACTAGAAAAGACTAGACTGGAATCACCAAGACTAAGAGAGAGACTGAAAGAGATGCTTCCAAGCTGTGGCCATTTTCAGTCCAGATATAGTAACTGTGTTACTTCAGAGGACACAAAATCCTAGTAAGGATTTTTCTAAATTCCTGACCCACAAAAGTTGTAAGAAATATAAAGTGATTATTTTCATTAAGTTTTAGAGTGATTTTCTATTCAGCTTTAGAAAATCAGCTTCTCCCAGCATATTTATGAGGGGGACATTAGGTATCTGAAAAATCTAGTTAAAATAGGTTTACTTTTTGCAATAGTTGTACATCGAATCTATTAAATGAGGAATTGTTAAGCACCTACCATGTGCCAAACGCAATTAATATTTGAGAATAGAGTAGTAAGTGGAGACACATTTTCTACATCATGAAACCTAAACATCTGTTAGAAATGTAATCTCTTACTTCTTGGTGCAGGTGGAGAGAAGCAACACAGAGATCAGGTAAAATGACAGGATCAACCATTTTCTTTAAGGTGCCAATTGTAGCTCACCTGAAGCTAATATATCAATTTAATAGTGATTTCAAGGCAGGGCATGGTGACTCATGCCTGTAATCTTAGCACTTTGAGAGGCTGAGGTGGGTGGATCATGAGGTCAGGAGTTCAAGACCAGACTGGCCAATATGGTGAAACTCCATCTCTACTAAAAATACAAAAATTAGCCAGGCATGGTGGTGCGCACCTGTTGTCCCAGTTACTCGGGAGGCTGAGGCAGAAGAATCACTTGAACCTGGGAGGCAGAGGTGCAGTGAGCCAAGATCGCGCCATTGCACTCCAGCCTGGGTGACAAGGTGAGACTCTGTCTCAAACAACAACAACAAAAAATAGTGATTTCAAAAACACTTTAAATACAAAAAATATTACCAATAATATGAAAAAACTAAGATTATAGTCTAAATTCTCTAACTCCTATAACTGTGCTACTTTGACTACTCCATGGGGCTGATTATCCTTATTGGACATGTTTTTATATTTATAAAGAAATGTATTTTGGACAACGCATTATTTTGTTTTGTTTGAGACAGAGTTCTGCTCTGTCATCCAGGCTGGAGTGCATTGGCATGATCTCAGCGGACTGCAACCTCTGCCTACTGGGTTCAAGCGATTCTACTGCCTCAGCCTCGCAAGTAGATAGGATTACAGGCTCACGCCACCACACCTAGCTAAATTTTGTTTTTTTGGTAGAAACGGGTTTTTGCCATGTTGGCCAGGCAGGTCTCAAACTCCTGGCTTCAAGTGATCCGACTGCCTCAGACTCTCAAATTTCTCAGATTACAGGCATGAGCCAGCGTGCCTGGTTGACAATTGATTTTTTATCATATTTTTTCCCCTGAAAGCCAGGTGCTATTGATCTTATATTACCCAATATTCTTTCAAAAATATAAGTACAGTAAATTCTTTATATGTTCTTTAGTCTTGAATAGGAAACAAAATTATACATGGTACCACATGTGCTACACTTTTCTGCTCAGGTAGCAAATCAAGAGTCAGTGATTATAATTAAGTACAAAAGAGATGGCAATAGTTCAAATGGAACACTGACAATCTTCTTAATATATCTGCCAACCTACTTGCATTAATGTAGAATAAGATTATGTACTTATCTTGAGCTTAAATCACAAAAAGCACATTCAAATCATTCTAAAGACAATAATTACACGCACAGCACTTGAGTTACACAAGAACTTTCCTCCTCTCATTCAGAAAATTGTTACCAATTGCCACTTTTGCTTTTATATCTTTCTAACTCATTACACTTTGTGAAGCTGCAATTGACAGTTAAAATAGATTTCAGTAGTATTAGCTCTAATTTCAGTAGATTAAATGCTGACGATAAGAGCGTGGAATATTCTGATTAGGTATACTTACAAGACTCTTTTACAAGATGGAATGTAGGAACTTAAAAACTAGAGACTAAAATATGTTTACTTTTATATCTTTAGTGTCAAATAGTGGATCATGATTCTAAGGTGAAATGGATTATATTGGTGCTTAACAAACAAACTAAAAACTTTCTTGGTTATTTTTGTTTTCATTTGAAAAATTAGCTCCAGTAATTGAACAAAATCTATGAAATGAGTTAGATTGTATTTTTTCTTGAAAGTCAGGGCTCAGTGGAGAATACAGATGCACTTACAAAAATCTATTTACTTAAGGACTCCAGTAACTGGCAATGACTAGAGAAGTGGCAAGGAAATGTCTACCAAGACAAAGCACATATATATCCACAGAATATCAAGTACTCTATTGAATATGGTGTTGGGCAGAGAATGATTCCCGTGGAATATGGGGTTAGAAAAGTATGAATAGAATTGATTTGCAGTTGATTTAATGGTGAAGCTCTTCATCTCTGAGGACAGGGTATCTGACTGTTTAATCATAGCCAAATAAAGGGGAATAGGCAATGTAAGGTCCTGATTACAGTCTAAAATTCTCTTGGTGATCCCAGGTTCAATTTCCATGCTGATGGGTTTATACCTGGAATAATCAGTCAGCCAGCCTGGCATGGCTAAAGGCCAGAGGGGCACACAACCCCCAGGTCTCTGTGGCAGTCATGGGAATATGCCACGGAGTTTGCGTTTAAAGGGAGGAACTGCTGGGAGAATTGTGATAACCCGGAATTCTCCAACGGCTGCACCTTCAAAGTGTTCTGCAGAGTTTACACTGTCCTCACATATATGCTGGGCTGCTCCCAGCCAATGACTAAGCAAGCAGGGAAATTGGAGCTGGACCATTCCTGACAAATGAAGGACTTAGTCAATGGGCAGTCTTTGTTTTGAGGTTCCTCATTGCCTAGTTGAAATTCTCTGATAACTGCACTCTAATCAGAGGCTCTTTCTATGCAGCCCTCATTTCTCCTCTCTCTACTTTCAAAGGGCTCAACTTTGCATTGTGGTCTGAAGTCTCCACACCCACCTCTGCTTTCTACCCTTTGTTCACAGGCATTTCCTCCAACAACTGTCCTATGTATCTTGTTCCTTCTTGATAACTGCTTTTTGGAAGACTGGAAGCCACACACACACACATACACACTCTAAATAGAATTACAGGCATACCTCAGATCCTCAGATATATTACAAGTTTGTTTCCATGCCACCACAATAAAACAACTATCACAGTAAAGTGAGTCATACAAAGTTTATGGTTTCGTAGTACATATAAAAGTCATATTTACAATATGCAGTAGTCTGTTAAGTGTGTAATAGCATTATGTCTACAAAACAATGTGTATATATCTTAATTTTAAAATACTTTATTTCTTAAAAAGTGCTGAAAATCACCAGAGCCTTCAGTGATTTATATTTTTGCTGGTGGAAGGTATTGCCTCATTGTTGATGGCTGGTGACTGATCTGGGTGGTGGTTGCTGAAGCTTGGAGGGATGAGCCAATTTATTTACATAAAACAACAATAAAGTTTGCTGTGTCAATTTACTCTTCCTTTCCTAAAGGCTTCTCTGTAGCATGTGATATGCTATTTGATAGCATTTTAACCACAGTAGAATTTGTTTCAAAATTGGATTCAATCCTTTCCAACTCTCCTGCTGCTTTATCAACTAAGTTTATGTAACATTCTAAATATTTTGTTGTCATTTCAACAGTGTTTACAGGATCTCTACCAGAAATAGTTTCCATCTCATGAAACCACTTTCTTGGCTCATCTGTAAGAAGCAACTTCTCATCCATTCAAATCTGATCCATGAGATTGCAACAGTTCAGTCACATCTTCAGGTTTCACTTCTAATTCTATTTCTCTTGCTACTTTCACTATTTCTGTAATCACTAATGTAAATGACAGTTTGGTGAGTGCAGCAAACTACCATGGCACGTGTATGCCTATGTAGCAAACCTGCATATTATGCACATATATCCCAGAACTTAAAGTATATAAAAGAATTTTTTTTACTTTAAAGAAGTTATATGTGTATATGTGTGTGTGTGTGTATATATATATGTATGTGTGTGTGTATATATATATTCCCAGTAGACTTTTTTTGTTTTTTTGAGATGGAGTTCACTCTTGTCACCCAGCCTGGAGTGCAGTGGTGTGATCTTGGCTCACTGTGACCTCTGCCTCTACCGGTAGACTTTTTGTAATATAGAGGAACAATAAATTTCAGTATAAATGTAAGCAAATGTCAATGAATTTTGAAAAATAAAGTCATACCCATTTATTCATCAATATGTACTGAGTATTGGATCAGGCTCTAGAGATACGATAAGACAAAGATGATCAAAACTTGTTCTCAAATTACATAGTCTTCTGGAGGACACAAATAAATAAATATTATACATCTAGAAATCTGTGCTAAATTAGGAGAAGTACCAAGTTTTATAAGTTGAATAAGTTGAATCGTGTTTCCCTCAAAATTTATATGTTGAAGTCCTAAGCTCCAGTGCCTCAGACTGTAACTATATTTGGAAATAGGGTCTTAAAAATCCATAAGTTAAAATGAGGTCATTAAAATGAAACATAATCCAATATGACCAGGAAATTTGAACACAAATTTGAACACATATTAGTACAAAGGGAAGAACATGTAAAGGCCTAGGCAGAAGCCAAAAAGAGCAGCCTTGGGAAAAAAAAGCAACCCTTTCAACACCTTATCTCAGAGTTCTAGCTTCCAGACTGTGAGAAAATAAATATTTGTTTTTTAAGCCACCTAGACTGAGGTACTTTTTCTATGGCAACCCTGAGAAAACTAGAAAAGGTATCTAACACACATATGGATGAGCTGGAATGGTCTTTCTGGTATAGTGACAAATTCTGTGTAGAGAAAAAAGAAATGCTTGAAAGACCAGAGTCCAAGGAAAAAAATGATGGTATTGAGGGTATAAAATGTGTAACTTGTTTGAAATGAAAAGTATAACTTGTTATTGACAAAAGTTGAAGCTGGAGAAGTAAGCAGCTCCAAATTCCAGAGCCTCATATAGTATGGTAAGGACCAATAAAGTCAAGAAGAAGCCATTCAGGGCTATCAAGAAGTTATATGTTCAGATTTATTTTTTACTTTTAACATATTGTTGCTGTAGTCTGAAAATTGATTGAGAGCTCCATATTGGGAAATATGAATAACAAACATCCTGAAAAGGATTTTCTGTTGGAAAATCAATAATTACCCTGAACAATATGTAGTAAACATATTTTAAATCCATAGCTTAGTGGAACTGGGAATGAATGTGCAAAATCTTAAATATCCAAAATAACAAAAACAAGCTTTAAAAAATCCAGGTATCTGATGTGTATGAAAGACACATAAATAATAAATGAAACAAAATAAATTAGAGGCTTATTAAAGCGAATACTAAGAAATTTTCGGTACTTATGAATTAGGTACCTACAAATAACAGAAAAATAATGCATAACAAGTTGTACAATATGCTGGGTAGATATGCTGAGTTTGTATGTATCAAATAAAATAGTTTTGGTATATGTAAATCAAAAATGAACTGAACTACAAGGAAAAATGGAAAAATCCATAATAATTGCAGAATAACTTAGTATTTCTAGTCCAATAATTAATAGATCAATGGAACAAAAATGCTAAGTGTTCGAAAAATTCATTGACATAATTAAGTCACTAAAGCAATAAACAAGTCATTTATGTACAAAAGTCTGTATCCAGTACTAACAAGTTACATTGTTTTAAAGCCCACAAATTGTTCAGGCACAATGGCTCACACCTATAATCCCAGCACTTTGGGAGGCCAAGACAGTGGATAACTTGAGGTCAAAAGTTTGAGACCAGCCTGGCCAATATGGGGAAACCCCTTCTCTACTACAAATACAAAAATTAGTCATGTGTGGTGGTGGGTGCCTGTAGTCTCAGCTACCCAGGAGGGCAAGGCAAGAGAATTGGTTGAACTCCGGAAGTGGAGGTTGCAGTGAGCCCAGATCACACAACTGCATTCCAGCCTGCATAACAGAGTGAGACTTTGTCTCAATAAATAAATAAATAAATAAATAAATAAATAAATAAATAATAAAAATAAAATAAAGCCCACAGGGAACATGAGTAATTTGATAATATATTAGGTTGCAACTAAATTTCAACAAACTTCAAAAAAACACAATATAATACTGATACTTTTTTTTATTTTCAGTGAAATTTAGAATCAATAAAAATATTAGTTTAAAGGTTGAGTAAAAATTAGAAAATGCACATGTAAGTAATTCAAAGGTCAAAGAAAATATAATAAATATACACAAGTGAATAATATTGAAAACACTGCTAGTATAAGAAATGACACAAAGCTTAAGCAATGCTTAGAGGATAATAAATCAAATGTCTTTGCTTGTATGGGCAAACCAGAAGAATTAGTAAATATCGAGCTAAGCATCTAATGTATGAAATTAGAAAATGAATACAACTAAATAGAGAAAGGTAAAAATAATTGAATTGTAGTTATAATGATTAACTGTACATTGTTAAAAGATAGAGAAAAAAAGCAGAACAAGTTGATTCTTTGAAAAAAATATACACGGATTTTGTGCAAGATTCATTGAGATAAAAGAGCAAAGTGGTTGGAAGATACATATTAGTCTAGATACAACAGATATTAAAACTAATAAAAGAATACTATAAAAAACTTTATGCTAAAATATTGTAAATTTTGCAAAAATAATTGGAAGCGCATTGTATGCAAGCTACTTTAAAATAACAGCATTTTGGGTGCAGCACACCAACATGGCACAAGTATACATATGTAACAAACCTGCACGTTATGCACATGTACCCTACAACTTAAAGTACAATAATAATAAATAAATTTTTAAAAAAATAACAGCATTTGTCAATTATCATTAAGAAATTAATTTGGCTGTTAAAAATCTTGCCATTTGCCAAGAGTGGTTGCTTATGCCTATGATCCCAGCACTTTGGAAGGCTAAGGCAAAAGAATCACTTGAGGCTAGTAGTTTGAAACAAGCATATGCAACATAGTGAGACATTGTCTCTGCAAAATATTAGCTTAGCTTGGTAGTACATACCTGTGGTCCCAGCTACTCCAGGCTGAGGCAGAAGGACTTCCCAAGCCAAGGAGTTTGAGGCTGCAGTGAGCTGTGATCACTTCATTGCAGTCCAGCGTAGGTTACAGATTGAGACCCTGTGTCTAAAACAAAACAAAAACACCACAATGAAACCACCAGTCTGTGTTTTATGATTTAGATCTACCAAATACTTCATCTATATGTACATCTAATTTTATATAAATAGAAAGTTTCTGGTGAAGTTAGTTATATACTTGCCACACAGTCAAACATACCTACTCGTAGGTATTTACACAAGAGATAGGAAAACATATAGTCATATAAAATATTTTACTCAGATCTTCATAGCACCTTTATAATAGTTGAAAACTGGAAACAACCCAAACATTCATCAATTGATAAATGGACGAAGAGATTGTAGAATAATCATGCAAGGACGTACTACTCAACAATGTAACATAAGTGCTGATACATTCAACATCACAGATGTTTGTCAAAAACATTTTGTGAAGTAAAAAGGCAGAAAATCTACATACTGTATGACACTCTCTGGGTAACATTTTAGAAGACACAAAACACATTATGCTACAGACAAATTAGTAATTGTCAGGGGCTGAGTACTGAGGGGGGAACTGACCAATAAAGAGCATGAAGGAATTTTTGATTGACGGCTTTTTTTAACATCATGCTTGTTGTGGCCATTATATTCTCTATACATTTGTCAAAATTGATCTAATTGTACATGTAAAATTACTGAAAATTTTGTATGTAAATCACTCCTCAAAAGGTTGACATTTTTTTAAAAAATGTCAATTTTTGGCATGAAACTTTTATCTGATCCATTACTTTATGCTTAAACTGAAGAAAATTTCACTGTTTTATTTCACTATTAAGTTCTTTGAGACCTTAATAAACATTAAGATTTTTAATGAGAGTCCTATAAACTTGAGAACAAAACTTGCATATTAAAGTACATAGAATTATGTATATGTGTAATGGAGATAATATGTAACAGTATTAAAGATTCCAACAGCTGCTATGAAATTAAATGTTGCAATTGGGTGATTTTTGTAAAAGGATGCATGAAGAACCATGGTAATCACCAGCCAAAAGTTTTAAATTAAAAAGATTTGTTCATGAAAGAAAATGTATTTTAAAGAAAACTAAGGGTACCTGCATGTGCTGCCCAGAGGCCTGAGATCTGACTTGTATAGAGCCTACTGCTGCCACTGCTGGTATCCACATATGCTAGTCAGGGACTTGAGAACTAGCTTGCCCAGTGCCTCTGTCACCAACAAAACTGCCCCACAGCCTCTATAAGCAATTACAACGTAAGCCACTGAGGAACATGCAGACACCCTGACACTGAGTATAGCCAACTAAATCATATGGAGACTACACTACGATGCCCATTCAGAACAAAAACCCAAAACACCCTACCGAACTGACACTGTAGATAAATCTACAGTAAAAAGTCTTCCTCTATGAATGTTATTTAATTAAATTGGAACAAGTGACTGTTACACCAGATGTGCAGACATCAAGGTAGAGACATAAGAAACATGAAAAAGCAAATAAACATAGTTTCTAAAGGAACAAAATAATTCTCTAGTAACAGATGCCACAGAAAAGGAAATCTGTAAAAGGCCTGAAAAATAGAAAATAATGATCTGAAGAAAACTAAGCTAGACATGAGAGAATACAGGTAGACAATAAAAACGAATCGGGAAACCAATTCATAATCTGAATAAGAAATAAAACAGAGATACATATTTTAAAAAGAACCAAATAGAAATCTTAGATTAAAAAATGCAGTGAAAGAAATAAAAAACATAATCAAGAGCTTTAACAATAGACTAGATAAAGCAGAAGAAAGAATTTCTGAACTTGAATAAAGGTCTCTTGAAATAATCCAGTCAAACAAAAAAATGAATAAAGAAAGTCTATGTGAGATATGGTGCACCATTAAGTGAACAAATCTTTCCATTTTGAAAGTTACAACGGTGAAGAGAGGAGAAATGCCATGCAAAATATATTGAATAAAGTAACAGTTGAAAACTTCCCAAGTCTTGGGAAAGCTATAGACATCCCGACACTCAAAGATTCACAAATAGATTAAACCATGAAAGTCATATTAAAGGCACATTATAGTTAAACTTTCAAAAGTAGAAATCAAAGAAAGAACTATCAAAACTGCAAGAGTAAAATGTCAGGTTACATATACGGGAACACCCATCAGATTATCAGTAGAATTCTGAGCAGAAAAATTCCATGGCAGGAAAGAATGAGATGAGATATTTAAAGTGCCAAAAGAAGAAAACAAAACAAAACAAAACAATGCCGAAATGTGTTAAGACTTTGGAGGACTGTTGGGAAGGCTTAATTGGTTTTGAAATGTGAGTACATGAGATTTGGGAGGGGCCAGAGCAGAATGATATGGTTTGGCTGTGTCCCCACCCAAATCTCGTCTTGAAATTCTATGTGTTGTGGGAGGGACCTGGTGGGAGGTAACTGAATCATGGGGACAGGTCTTTCCTGTGCTGTTCTCATGATAGCAAATAAGTCTCATGAGATGTGATGGTATTTTAAGGGGGTGTTTCCCTGCACAAGCTCTCTCTTTGCCTGCCGCCATCACTTAGGATGTAATTTGTGCCTCCTTGCCTTGCACCATCATTGTGAGGCCTCTCCAGCCATGTGGAACTGTAAGTCCATCAAAACTCTTTTTCTGTAAAGTGCCCAGCCTTGGGCATGTCTTTATCAGCAGTGTGAAAATAGACTAATAAACTGGCCAAATATAGCACACCAAGATTGAACCAAGAAGACATAGAAAACCTGAAGAGTTTGATATCTAGTAATGAGATTGAATAATGTCTTACAACAAAAAAAAAAAGAACAAGACCAGATGGTTTTACTGCTAAATTTTACCAAACTTATAGGGAAGAACTAACATAAATTCTTTCCAAAATACCTTAAAATGTTAAATAGAATAGAATTCTTTATAATTTATTTCCTAAGACCAGCATTGCCCTGCTGCCAAAGCCAGATAGACACAACAGCAATAGTAAAAATCTTTAGGTGGCTGGGCATGGTGGCTCACACATGTAATCCCAGCACTTTGGGAGGCTGAGGAGGGTGGATCACCTGAGGTCAGGAGTTTGAGACCAGCCTGACCAACATGGAGAAACCCCATCTCTACTAAAAATACAAAATCAGTCAGGCATTGTGGTGCATGCCTGTAATCCCAGCTATTGAGGGGGCTGAGGCAGGAGAGTTGCTTGAACCAGGGAGGTGGAGTTGATGTTGAGCTGAGATCATGCCACTGTACTCCAGCCTGGGCAACAAGAGTGAAATTCCTTCTCAAAAAAAAAAAAAAAAAAAAAAAAAAAACAAAACTTTAGGCCAATATTTCCAATGAATATAGATACAAAAATCCTCAACAAAGTGCTAGCTAACTGAATCCAACAGCATATCAAAACTATAATAACTCATAGTAAAATGGAATCAATCCCAAGCATGCAAGAATAGTTTAAAATACACAAGCAAATAAATGTGATACATCACATCAAAAGAATAACTGACAGAAAGCATATAGTCATCTCAATAGACACAGAAAAATCATTTAATAAAATGCAACATCCCTTCATGATAAAAATTCTAAATGACTTAAGTATTGAAGGAACATACCTCAACACAATAAAGACCATATATGACAAACCCACAGCTAACATCATACTGAAAAGGGAATAGCTGAAAGTTTATCCTATTAGAACTAAAACAAGAGAGCAACGCCCACTTCCCTGCTGCCATCCAACATAGTACTGAGTCTTAGCCAGAGCAATTTGGCAAAAGTGAGAAATAAAGGGCATCTAAATTGGAAAAATAGGAAGTCAAACTGTCTCTTTTAGCTGATGATATCATCTTATATATAGAGAAACCTAAAGCATTCACTAAATAACTCCTAGAACTGGTAAATGAATTAAGTAAAGTTACAGGATGCAAAACAAACATAAAATAATTAGTAGTATTTATATACACCAATAACAAACTAACTGAAAAAAAATCAAGAAACTAATCCCATTTACAATACCTACCACAAATAAAAACTTAGAAATAAATTTAACCAAGGGGAGGAAAGATCTCTAAAATGATAACCACAAAGCACTGATGAAATAAATTGAAGATATAAACAAATGGAAAGACATCCCATGCTTATAGATTGAAATAATTAATATCCTCAAAATGACCATACTATTCAAAGCAATCTACAGATTCAATGCAGTCTTTATTAAAAAGTCAACGACATTTTTCACAGAAATAGAAAAAACAATCCTAAAATTTGTATGGAACGACAGTAACAATAAAAAAAAACCACTTAGCCAAAGTAATACTGATGAAAAAGAACAAGGCTGGAGGCATCACATGATCTGATTTTAAACTACATTATGAAGCTATAGTAGCTAAAAGAGCATAATATTGGTATAAAAACAGATATACAGATGAATGAAACAGGTTAGAAAACCCAGAAATAAATCCATGTCTTTAGAGACAACTGATTTTTAACAAAGGACTGGAAATCTATACGCAAAGTAAATAAACAGAGCCCTATCTCTCACCATATAAAAAATCAACCAAAATGTATTAGGCTTAAATTTGAGGCTCAAACTATAAAACCGCTAGAGAAAAACATAGGGAAAATGCTTCGGCACATTGGTCTAGGCAAATATTTTATGAATAAGACTTCAAAAGCACAGACAACCAAGCCAAAAATAGACAAATGAAATTGTAAACAAACTAATAATTGTCTGCACTGCAAATGAAACATAATAGAGTTGAGACAATTAGTATAATGGGAGAAAATATTTGCAAATACATCTGACAAGGGACTAATATGCAGAATATGGAAGAAATTCAAATAACTCAAATGTAAAACACCAATTAAAAAGTGGGCAAAGCACCTGAACAGACATATCTCAAAGAAAGATATTGGAATAGCCAACGAGTATATGAAAAAAGTTCAGCATCACTAATAATCAAATTAATGTACATCAAAACTACAAGGAGATACCATTTTTACCCTAATTTAATTACTATTATCAAAAATACAACATAACATCTGCTGGTAGGGATGTGGGGAAAAGGGAATTATTTTACGTTGTTGATGGTAATGTAGATTAAATATTCATCAACTGATAAATAAAGAAAATGTGGGATATACACAAAATGGATTACTATTTAGCCATGAAAAAGAATGCAATCCCGTCATTCACAGCAACATGGGTGAGCCTGGAGGACACTAACTTAAGTGAAATAAGTCAGGCACAGGAAGATAAGCACCTTATGTTCTCAGTCATATGTGAGATCTTTATTATTATCATTATTACTGTTAGTTTTCTTTTTTATAAAACATTGAACTCATGGAAGTACACAGTGGAACTGTGATTATTAGATTATATTTTAGGAATAGTAGAGAATTTAAAAATATATTATCAACACGTCTGACTTATAAAAGAATCTCAATTTTAAGAATTACTCTTCCTATTCTTTTAACATATATAGCATCCTTAAAGTTTAATCATCTGATAAAATAATTCAGCTTATAAAATACTTTAGAGATTAAAGATTGAGTTAGTGGTTTAGAAGATCAATTTATGAAATTTTACGATTGTTTAAACTCTTGTATTGTAGAAATTTCTCCATCAAATAATTGTACAATTTTTATATGACTTATTATAATGGTTTATACCTGACAAAATTAGGTTGAAAATCAACAATATAATAATGACATGACCCTTTTTCATATTTGTATTGAGCACTTTTGAACACTTAAACTAATCTACAGCACACATTCATTCAGCAAGTACTTCATTATTAAGGGTGTTAAGATTCTCTGAGCACTTGATATACATAAAATTTCATAAGACAAATATAAATACAATAAGATAAAGAATAAAACTGCTTCAAATAATAAGTAGTAATAAGAAAATAAAACTGAATGATGTATTACTGCTTCAATGTGGGTCACTTTAAGGAGGTGACAGTTGAGTTTAGGAGCTATATTATAATTAAAAGCTTAGTAGACCAAGCATTGGAGCATTTGGAAAAATATTCAAGACAGGGATGTAAATGGTTGCTGTAAGACAACATGTCTGGAAGGGATCCTCTACAGCAGAGATTAAAAAAGGAAAAAATGAATAAAGTTAAAAGAGGTAACAATAAGAAATAAACCACTATTGAGGAATGACTAAATTTTGAACAAGAAAAGTATATTACTAAATATATATGTGTGTGTATGTGTATATATACACACATATATACACACACACATAAATATACATACACACACATATATACACAGTGTGTGTGTGTATATATACACACACATAAATATATATACACACACTCACATATGGTTTATCCCCTCAAAAAACTTCATAAAAGATAAAGTTTTCAGTGCATAGTCTAGGGGTCGATATATGATATATCTGTGTAGATGTGGATATATAGATAATGAAATAATGTGTAATAATCATATATATATGATTAATGCTATTAAGAGGGGAAATACTGGGTTTAAACTTTATACATTTATATATACCTATTTTTTATTATAAATTTATTTGACATTTGTTGACAAATTTTTCTATACTCTTACGAAATGATGACCAGAATTGTACTGTGTCATGAGTTAGTCTTTCATTTTCAAAAGTCAACGATCATATTTCCAATTGTAAAGACTGTATGAACTCATCATTTATTTAATTTGTAATATATTACATACCACGTTACTGCATATTCAGAAACTATCAGCATGCTTTGGTTCAATACTAAATAAATAGTATAATATTATCATTCATTTATTTGGTAAGGAAAATATTAGAACATAACTTTGATTTAGCTCAAAATATAAAGGTACTGAAGGTTTTTGTTTTTGTTTTTGTTTTTTTGAAACGCAGTTTTGCTCTTGTTCCCAGGCTGGAGTGCAATGGCGCGATCTCGGCTCACTGCAACCTCTGCTACCCGGGTTCAAGAGATTCTCCTGCCTCAGCATCCAGAGTAGCTGGGATTACGGGGGCCCACCACCACGCCTGGCTATTTATTTATTTATTTATGTTTTATTTTTACTTTATTTTTTTTTGAGACGGAGCCTCGCTCTGTCACCAGGCTGGAGTGCAGTGGCAAGATCTCGGCTCTCTGCAACCTCTGCCTCCCAGGTTCAAGCGGTCCTGCCTCAGCCTCCAGAGTAGCTGGGACTGCAGGCGCGCGCCACCACGCCCAGCTAATTTTTGTATTTTTAGTAGAGATGGGGCTTCACCATGTTGGCCAGGCTGGTCTCGAACTCCAGACCTCAGGTGATCCACCTGCTTCAGTCTCCCGAAGTGTCTGAATTACAGGCGTGAGCCTCCGCACCCGGCAGGGTTTTGAAGAGACTTATAAATAGAATCAAATGGTCACTGGAATTTAATGTCATTGTAGACAAAAATTTTGAGTCAATATGAAAAGAAATTGATAAATATCAATTATTTGAAAATAAGGTTGGGAGAAATTTTGTGTACAGCTGAAAAGTCTCATTTTGACAAATTTAAATATATTAATGTTTCTATAAAATAAAAAATTAGACTTTTTCAGTAATCAGTGCTGCATTTAGACAACATAACAAAATGGCCTAAGCTGAAAGGCATTTAGGAAATAACTGTAAGTGATGTAAACTATACTCACTCGGGTCCCTTGTGTACTTTGCATGCCTAATTACATTTCTATATGACTGGGTCACATACTTTATAAAAATATAAACATTATAGATCAGCAATTACTTTAATAAAAATTTGTTTTCATAATTTTTATAAATGAAAAACTTATCTAAGCAATGCCGTCTGAAGAAAACACACTCCTTGTAGATATATAGCATATTATGTTTAAGTTATTTTATAGTAAGCACACATTTTAACATTTGTGTATTGTTTCTATGTTTCCTGTTTTGTAAGTTAAGCTGAAATTTTCAAAAATAGTATATACAAGATAAAAATAGTTGCTACTTATTGTGTGCTTGTGTAAGGAGTCAGGGACTGAGCTACTTATGTGTTAAATGAATAGCCACAGTTACTTTTCACCACAATTCTCTGAAGTGAGTTCTAAAAACCCGATTTTCTATAGAAAAATGGAAGCTCAGAGCTGATAAGTTACATAACTATCACTATTCTGGATTCTGGCTCTCTGGTTTTAGAATTACCATATAACATATTCCATTAGATTTTACTGCATATATATGTACCAACTGGTTAATTCCTTAATTTTATATTTTCTGTTTGTTTGTTTGTTTACTTATTATCCTATGACTTGTGAAAAATAAAGTAAAAGTCAATGGATCTCATCTCCTATATATTTTTTTGCCTTTTCTTTAAAGTTTTCTTGGACTGGTATATATTGCCAATCACCTAAAACCTAATGATTTTGGTAAATTCAGCAGAGAAAAATGTCAACTTGGATTTTAAATTAGATGAATCATCAAATTCGGGGTTCATGCACTGAACACACTTTCTTAGAAATGGTTAATGTATATGGAAAAGAGGTGTTTGAAGTAACATAGTCTATCAAGTCAAAATTCCTTATATAAAAATGCATTTGTTGGTTACTATTATATAGTGTTTCAAATATAACCACAAATGTGTTAAAAATAAATATTAACTTCTATCAGAAACATCATCATACAGAGACATTACCACATGAAAATATTGAAACAGTGTAGGAAATTACCCTAAAAATACTATTATTTTATAAGGTTATTCCTGATTAGATGTTGAATTTATCATGTAAAAACCAAACGTTTGTTCAGAGTGTGTAATCACTAGAAATTGAAGAGCTATATATAGTTATTATAAAGCAGGGACAAATCTGAATTTGACGTTGAAAATTGCATATCGTTACTGTATCAGTCAGGGTTACAATAAGAAGCAAAAGGTTTAGTTGGGTTTAAAGAGAATCCAATAAAGGTGGGATTTTCAGTGCCATGGGCAGAGTTAGGAGAATCTACAAGCAATGGTGAAGTGCTCTGGATTCACAACAGTCCAGGTCATTATCATTTTCAGGCCTCAAGAGGACAGGGAAGGGAATGCTTACTGGATTCCAGGGAGAACTGTAGCTATGGGTGAGGGTTTCTCCTATAGAAGCTGTGCCTAAGATGAAGAAAGCAAGCAATTGCCAAGCTACAAAACCACAGGAAAGAAGCAAGAGGAAGTAGTAGCCCACTCCTCCACCTACTTTTCCCACTGCCTTCTTAACTGTAGCAGTGTTTCCTGTTGACTAAACACACCTGGAAGTCAGAGGGCAGCAGAGCTCGTATGACACTACAATCTTGTGAATCCTGCATGGCAAGATTCAGGGTAAAGAAGGGAAGAGAATAAATAAGACAGGGACAAATAATCAGGCCATTTTTTGCGGTCAGAGAGGACCAAAACGTTATTCCCAACCTAGGGGTTGGGAGTCATAAGATCACAAGCATAGACATAGAAAATTGTTGTGATTCATCCAGGGAATGTGAGTAGCTGAGACAGAGATTGTAGAGACTATAAAACAGAATGCAGAATACAGGGGTATAGTGGGATGGTAAAGAGGAACTTGAGTGTCATCAGAAATTACCCATCATTATGAACTAAGCACACACACTTGATTCAAAATACTCAGTGTGAAATGTAGGTAAGTACAGGTTATGGTTGACTTGCCTGTGCATTCCTATCCACTTTGGTTTTCTATCTTTCTTTTTTTCTTTTAATACTCTCAATCACAATGCTTTCTGCTCCTGGCCAGGTGTTGTTACTCTTCAACTTTGGTTATAACAGTCATTTTTCTCCTCTTTCTGCTTTTTAGGTCTCTAGCCTGAGATGATTTTTCTGAGCTTCAATTGCACTCATAGTGAGAATCACACAATTTAGTACTGGTTGATTTCTCACTGTGCTTAATGTTCATCTCACTTTATTTCCAGATTGAAAGGAAAGACATAATTTTCCTCTTATGTTTTTCTGTGCCCTTTACTAATAGCACAAACCAGAATTCAAGCAGCATGATAAAGTTAACTATATATTGTTAGAAAATTATATATATTTAAATTAATTTTGCTCTTGATTTAAAGTAACCAAGGGAATAATCTGATGCTAAACTAGATTGTGCAGTTTTATCAATCAGAGTTCTGGCAAGGAACATATTTCAACTCAACACAGGGTTTGCTGAGGACAGCAGAGATTAGGAATTTCAGGAAGTGATTACCATAACTAGGCATAAAGTGGCAAGAGAAGAATTCATGTAAGGGCTGAAGGCTCAAGAGATAAGAAGGCCTACAAGCAATCCTCTAGGCTGTGAACTGAAACAACAACTCTAAGAATCGAAGTGTCAGAGGTATCCAAACCAGAGGGACTTCATCTTGAATAAAAGCCAAATAGAGCAAAATCTGCTGGGTTACATTCTCAAGGAAGTTAAACACTTTCAGGCACAATATGTTTATGGCTGAGGGGAAGAGTTAATGACACTTACTAAATAAGACCCAGAACTTAAGAAAATGTTCTGATGTCTTAAGAACAAAAAGCACTCTTAGTTTAAGAACAGTTTTTGCTCTAAAGATAATAGTATGTCCATAAATTCTTGCTGAAATCAATAGTTAGGAGAATAATACTAATAGCCTGTCATAGGCTGATCACAAGCCTTTGTAATAATGCATATAAGACCATTATTCATAGTTCTGTTACCCTATATAAGCAAGCATTGTATTTGAAGTGAGCTCCTTCTTCTTCTTGCTTCCCGAGGACTCCCTGTGATAGTGTACTACTCTGCAATAGAGGAGTCTTTAATAAACCTGCCTCTTTCACTGTGCTTTGTGACTTATCTTCAATTATTTCCTTCATGATATCAAAGAACTCACTCTTGGGATCTGGGATGAGACCACTTTCCAGTAAAGAAGTGCCTGAGACTAGGACACAGAAAAGAAATAGCCCAAAAACTCTTTCCTTCTACCCACATATCTCCTGCTTGTGTCTCCCATTGGTTGAACCCAAACAGAAAGCAGGGGAAAGAGACCCGTGGGGATGCAGACCCCAGGAGTTTAGCCTATAGGACACAGGGCAGAGCAAAAAAAAAAAAAGGACAGAGGGAAGTAGTCCAATGCAGAGTAACTAGCACTGTGGGAACTCACAACCAACTTATGTTGTAGAATCATACATTTTCTTTCCTGAAAGACACTCACAACTGCAAAGTGATTACAACTCTTTTCCCTAGAAAATCAGTTACAGGTAAAATCTACTTTCAACAAGTCTAGGCTTTTGTTTTACAGTAACATCTTCACAAAGGAAACACTATGACTTCTACAGATGGAATATCTTAAGGAATAAGCTAAATCTGGACAGGTTCAGATAAGAGCTAATGTGTATTTTGCACTTTAGTTTAGTTTGAAAGTGATGTTAACCATGAGTGGTTGACCACTAACATAACTTTTGAAAAGAAATAGTCCAGCCGAGGCACAGCCACATCTGGTAGCACTCTTTCTAGCCATAGTCAACTGGATGATGAATGAAGAGCTGATGTAAAACCTGCAAATCATAAGCTGACAAATGATTTATGCCCTAAGCCCTAGTAGAAAATGATGAGCTGAGATAAATAAATCTGAAGTGTGTAATTAAGTCATAATTAAGCCAAAAAAAGGTAAACACCTTAAATGAAACTCATGTACCCTTGCCTACTGCAATTTGTGCTCTTCCTGTGGTGCTTCTGTACTTCCATTCCTACTTACCTTATTCAATCATTTTTTTTTTTCAAATTCTTCTAGATTTGAGCTTGTTCTAAATTCTAGGATTCCTGCAAACATGTGTGCTAACAATAAGCAGCCCATTACTCGACTTAGTAGAGAAGAGGGTCCTTGCAAACCAAGGAATTAAACCAAAAAAGAATCCAGAGAACCCACATTGAATATAAAGCAAGGGAAATGGTTGCCTAGTCAGGCATGGCAATTGTAAATGGCATGACCTGCTCCTGAAGCCATTTCCAGAAGAAGTATATTCAAACAAGCAAACCAACACCCAAACAAAACCATCTACACAATACCTTGTCCTTTAACTGCTGCTTATCCAATTCCTTTCGGTTTTTCCAGTCAGTGATTGCTCTAAGTTTCCACCCTCAATGGATTCCCTCAGAAAGGTACATTCGTGTCCATCAGTTCAGCATGTTGCAAGAACGATGAAAGATACACAACAGTGAAAAATATCTGTGAAATAGATTCAAAACATCCAAATGATCATTCAGAAACTTCTCTATGCTTTAGTTGGCTACATTTTCTGGCTAGTTATTTTGTGAAGGGAAAATTAAAGTTCTTTTCAGTCAGAACATCATTTCTGGTACAGTTCTCTTTTGAGAACATGAATTGAGTTCTTATCAATGAAGCATTTTGTCTTTATAACATGATGCATAAAATGACCGTTCCAGATATTGTTTTAGATCAGCATTTCCCGAAGTTCATTTTGCAGAACTTATTCCGAGAGATGTAATTAGTGCTGCGTGAAACAGGCAGCCTGTAAAGAAATTTTAGAAATTGCTGGGTCCTCCAAGTTGCTGATGTACACTGTAGATCTCTAAAAAGGGTAATATACCAAAATAATTTGGCCAAGAACTTATTTTTCCCCTGAGTATTTCTAGGGACTAATATTCTATATGTTATACACCTTTAAAAAGTCTATTCAAGTGGCTGTTGACTCAGTGTCTTCCTGAATATCATAATCAATTTCTGATATACAGAATAAGTAAAATAGAAAAAAATACGTTTATTATAAGATTCTTGCTTTAAAAGAACTCATTTCTGTCTGGATATGTGATAGATATTTTTAATTTAAATCAGTATTTCTGTCTTCATGGTGGATTTTTTTACTATACAGTAGTATTTATTAATTATTAATGTCTCTAAATTTCCATTTGAGAGTGGATAGTTATACATTTCATATACCCACAGAGAAATACATATATGTGTGTATATACGTATGTGTGTATATATATTCTCTCTATATATTCAAATAATTACATGTTAAGATAGTTTAATGTTTTAGTGTTTAAAATAAACATTTTTTCTCTTTTCATTAATTTAAATATTCATTTTGCTCAGACAATATAATTAATGTGGATAAATTTTTCAGATCCTGAATTCTCAGTTTCTTAGCAACCACTCAATGAAAGACTCTTTTGATATCCACTGAGATGTACATCAATAGCTTAAGGTTTATTAAAATAAAGAATAGAGAATGCATGATAAATGTTATTAAAATGTCTTTTACCAATGTAATGATTATAGCACAAGCAAATCTTTTGTTATAAAGGGATGGTACCTTTCCTGAAATTAATTTTTTTCTGATCCAGGGATGCTTCACTTTTGACTACGGCAAATACAAATGCTTTTGAAAAACATTTGCGATTTCTCCTATATCCTTTATAATTGCCTGTCTTTGCTATACTCAAAGAGTAAAAAACATAAATACCCAATCCTGAGGACCCAACTTCTTAGACTTTGCCTAACTTTACATTGAGGCACTAGTATAACACTAGATTAAAAATAGTTTGTTGGTTAAAATATTTAAAAATTATCAGAGTGGGGAGAAATGAATCACTTAGTTTCACTTAGGTCCCCCAAAGGTAAAGATAATTAATACACACTTTACAAAGGTGACAAAATGTGACTATGAATTTCCAAATATCAGAAAAATAGGAAGGGGAAAGTGGGAAAAAGCACCTAAGATATAGCTTCTTGATTTCATTTTAATGTGTGCTAGAATTTTACTGCTAACTAGTGAATGGTAAGTATATTTTCAATCTGGGCTGAGTTCACTGGCTTAGTGAGGCTGGTAACCTAATTTCTTTCTATATTTCCAGAAAATTTTAAGAAACATAGAAATGACTCTTCACATCACCAAATTGCCAATTCTAAGATAGCACTTGTTCTTCTGGTACTGTTGCTTAGACTAGGAATTGAGTAGTTGGTTATTACGTCCATCTGCTCATCCCCAAAGTGTCATCCTTGCATATGCAAAACCACAATGATGTTTCTAAAAAAGAAAAACCTTCATAGAACAGTATGTTGAAAATGACTATTTCTTCCAATACCCATTCTTCCCCCTATTTTTTTTTTTCTGAAATTCTATGTGGGTTAATACCACCTAGAATAGAGATTATATTTCCAGATAACCTTGTCACTTAATGTGGCCCTATAACAAAATTCTGACTAGTGACATATAAACAAAAGTTTGTTTCGGCAATGTCTAGGATAACTTCTGTGGAAAATATTTTGTGTGCATTCTTTGACCCTCTTCTACATTATTTCCTTCATCTTGTTCCCTAGAATACAATGCTTCTGTCTTGAACCATGATGACAAGGGCCACACCTTACAGGTGGAGGAGTTTGGTTAATGAAGAACTTAGTGGGACAGTGCTGCCCCTGCCATAATGACCTGTAAGCTCTTGGGTAAGTGGAAATAAGTTTCTTAATCACTTAAGCCACTGTAAATTTTGTTCTTTGTAATTTTTGAATTTAAGACTGATAATGATTTTATTAACTGGAATTAGAACTCTTTCCATTTTAGAATCTATAAGGTAGCCTGAACGGAAGTGCTTATAGTAACGTTATCAAAGACTCAGATTATGGAGGCTGGGTTGCTAGTTACTCTTGTTATGTTGTGGGAATTAACTTTTAACCAAGGGTTAGCTGTTGCAACATGTAAGCCAGACCGTTGCTGACCTAGGGGAAATGGGAGGATTATTTCAGAAAATGTTACTGCCTTCAACAAACTGAATGAAGAAGTGAACTCAGGCCGGAGGTACACAGGTAGCAAGCAATAGAGAAAGGGAGTTTTTGTGTGTTATTTGAAGCACTTTCTGCCTTGATCAGGGCTCTAAACAGATAGAAAGTCCTATAATTTGGAAACTTGAAGGACTGAAAAAACTAACTACTTTCTATCAAAAACTTGACCAGTTAGGAAGTGGCTTCAAAATGACAAACTTAATAAAAGAAATACTGATATCCTGCCCCACAAAGGCTGTAGGACTAATGATACAACTGGATCTTGTGTGATCTTTCCCATCCCATGACATTGTTTCAGACAACATCAAGGTAACCAGCACTGATTGAGAGCTTTAAGGGTGGATAAAGTTCTTTATATAAAAGATCACAAACTTCAGGCTTAAAAATGAGGTTTGAAAAAGATCTTCAGTTAAGGGAGCATGAATACAAAATTGTCTAGAAACGAATAAATAAGAGGTTTACAGAGTTATTAAATAGATTATATTGCTAGAGAAAACATGAGACAGACTGGAGTGCAAAAGTCAGTAAATTTTCTACGTGAGAATAATCTCAGGATTCACAAATCTTTTCTAATAGAAAGTGGGCTCCTAAATTTACCCAGTCTCCAGAAAGATATACTTTCTGATGCCCACCATGGATCTGTCTGTGAATAATAAAGAATAATGAATGACCTCTCAGAGGACATGGAAGGTACTCAGATAACAATGGAAATGGAGATTCTTCACACAGAGTACAATCAGGGGATTGCAGGTAATAAAGGAATTTACACTTCTGCCAGAGGAGGGGTTGTTCATTATCCCTGACTAATGGAATTTTATTTTTGCTATGGCCCTGCAATTGCCATGTGCTTTTGCTATGGTTTTCTGCCTCTATTGCTTCCTTGTGTATGCTACTTGATGGAGAAAACTGTAGCACACAATGATGGATACTAGACTTTGAACTTGCTCTGAAGCTGGAGGATATTTTAGGGCTTTCACTCATGGGAAGAATGTGAAATTCTGTATGTGTGGGAAGAATGTGAAATTCTGTGTGTGTGGGAAAAAGAATACATTCAGATATTTAGGAGGGCAAAGAGGTAGACAGGAGCAGTGAGTGTCAGCTGGCCTTCAATACTAAGCCTCCTCTTCCTTTTAGTAATATAATTTACAACTGGGCACATTTTTCAGCTTTGCTTTTTGTTTTAGATGTAGTTATGTAACTAAGTTTTAGTGATTGGGATGTAAGTAGATGAATTTCCACACCCTTAAGACTCAACTACAGTGTGTCCTTTTCTTAAATAATAAAGAGCTGAACTTAGTTTATGTGCAACATTGGATGAATTTAGACATGTACAAACATTCATGATACTATCATTATAATCAAGGTCATAGATACATGCAACATCTCCCAAAGTTTCCTTTTGTCTCATTTTTTGGCATGTGTGTAGTAAGAACACTTAACATGAGATATATACTCAACTAAAATTGAAGTGTGTTCAATTTTTTTTTTGAATCTGTATTTTTATCTGTAGGTACTATGGGTACTATGTCATACGGCAGATCTCTAGAATTCATTTCTCCAGCATTAGCATAGCTAAAACTTATACCCATTGAACAACTCCCTATTTTCCTCACCTCTTCAACTCTTGGCAACCACTCTTTTAGCCTCTGCTGCTATGAATTTGACTACTTTAGATACCTGAGATAAGTGCACTATGCAGTATTTATCCTTCTATTACTGACTCATCTCACGTAACATAATGTCCTCCAGGTTCAACCCTGTTGTCACAAATGGCTAAATTACTTTCTTTTTGAAGACCAAATAAGAGATAGCTGTACTACCATGTTCATTACGCCATTGTTCACAATAGCCAAGTATGGAAACAACCCAAGTGTTCATAGAAAGATGAATGGATAAAGAAACTGTGGTATCTACATATAATGTAATATAATCCTTTGCTTTTTCCTCCTATCTTTTTCTCCTTTCTTGTTAAAAGGAAAATACGCTATACGGGGCTGAAATGTCCTCCTTGGAACATCAAATGATCTTAAAATGTAGGCCACACACATGACAACATAAGAGACACATAGATCCGTGACAATATAGCACGGCGTATCAGTCATATTTTGCACAAAGGAGAAGTAAACTTTAAGTGTTATTTAATTAGGAATATTTACATTTTCAACTAAAAGAAAACTCAAGTAACAGCACATTAATCATAAAGAGTCGAGTTTTTTCATATAACAAGAAGTCTTAGTAGGAGATGGTGTATTAGTCCATTCTCATGTTGCTATGAAGAAATAGCATTTATAAAGGGAAGCAGTTTAATTGATTCACAGTTCTGCATTGGTGGGGAGGCCTCACGAAACTTACAATCATGGCAGAAGGCAAATGAGAAGCAGGTACTTTCTTCACAGGATGGCGGGACTGAGTTAGTGCAAGCAGGAGAAATGCCAGACACTTATAAAACCATCAGATCTTGTAGGAACTCACCCACCATAATGAGAATGGCATGGGGGAAATGGCCTCCATATTCCAATTACCTCCACCTAGTCCCACACTTGACATGTGGGGATTATGAGGATTCCAAATTGGGGTGAGATTTGGGTAGGGACCGAGAGCCAAACCACATCAGATAGTTGGTTTAGATTCAGCTAGAGCAGAATCACATCAAGGACCAATGCACTGTCTTTATTTCTGTTCCTCTATTCTTAGTGTAGTGGCATTTTTAACTTATTTTTGTACTTCATGGTTATAAAAAGGGTATCTCAGTTTCATGTGCCTGTATGTACTCATCCTCTAACTAAAAGAGAATTGTGATGCATGCACTACAAATTTTGCTCAGATTTATTTCATAATGTAAATTAACTGATTTTTTTAAATGGCATATTCAAAGGCTGTGGTGTATATATAAATGCACAAAATAAAAACACTGAGAGTACAAAAATGTCTAGTTTCATAATAGAAAGGTAAATCATAGAAATATATATGAACTCAAATTAGGTAACACTTTGCAATAATGGACTAGTACATTTATGTAAAACAAAAATAGAAATTATATAAAAGTGTAAGTAATAGTCATGTCAGTTATATTAACTGACATGTTACCAATATTGCAATATAATTATGGACAGATGACTTCTGGGCTGTTTGTAAGCTTTAACAAACTACTTTTGCTTTACTGTAAGGGCAGATGTCATCATTTCAATTTCATGTGAAAAAATATGCAAACCTTTCAATGATACTCATGTGTTTATGCATAAAACGGTTCCCTAAGGAAATGATTTCCATTATTAGATATTCATTGAGTGTTAGAAAATGCATTCTATTTTACATTATTCTTGTGAGATCAAAGTCCTATGTAGTTTTCTTCAGCTTAGATTAAACATATTCTGACTTGGTTTAGAAAGCAAGAGCCACTTTCTTAGTGTAAGATAAATTCATGAAAATTTACAACATTTTGGGGGAGGAGGGAGAGAAAAAGGAAGGTAAAATGTAAATTTAAAAATCATTTAAAACATTTCATGTCCACATTTAGTGAAACTTTATATTTACTTTGTTGTAGAAATCTGGAAAGCAAATCCTTAGTAAACATGTAATTTTGATAACAGGTGCCTATTAGGGGAGTGCATAGAGATGATGGTTAAAATATCCTGACAAATCATAGATTATTTATAGAAAACATGGGTTCAGGTATAAAAATGAATAGAATAAAGAAGTGGTGTGCACACATGTGGCTCATGTTTTCCTATCAGATATCCCTTTCTTGTTTTTCTCTAATGATTTTGTTTGTAATGCATTGGTGACCATGTGGGAATGTGCAGAGATCAGCCCATCAACAGCGATTTCTCAGAATTTTACTTGACTTTCCAGTCTTCATTATTTCAGTAGGAAAATAAAGTCCTGAGGAAGAAATGGTCAATGTTTTTACCTGGATTTCTTCAAGTAGCTTGAGAAAGAGACCACAGATTTTACCAACAATGAATGCCCAACATTAAGTGTCCATAAAATATTATTTTATTATCCTTACTGTCTAACTTCTAAATATTACCCTGCAAATATGTTTATATCACTCCAATAGTCAAAAAGAGCCAAGGGAAGTTGGTTTTTATTTTTTGCTTTGCTTTCGTATTTTCATCTGCTAAAATTAGCCAAACTCATATCAAGGTGAAAAATATAAATTATTTCTCTCCCATAGTTTTGACGTAATGAAACAAAAAGAAAAGATACAAAGGGAAATCAGGAGATTTGTTTAACCAAACTGGTTTACTCTTGTTATGCTAATAAATATAGAAATTGCTGAAGAAAGATTTTGCATTTCCGTTGCTACAGTGTTCCTCAGAGGGCAGGCAGAGTATGATGTAAAGGGGAAAGGGGAAACAGAAGAGAACAATTGCTCAAGTGGACATTTTTCACTTGGAGTTCTGTTTTGTCCTGAGAAAAGCTCTATATAAATACCACACCATAAAGTAGCACTATAGGGCAGAATTCTGCATTTGCAGTTATGATTACTTTAGCATGGAAGAAATGAGGATTTCTAAAATTCTGTGATGATTGGAATAAATAAATGCTAAAAATGTCACACTATCTTACAGTTTTCCCCTGGCCATTCCCCACCTCAGACCCACCTTTAAGAATTACCATATCAATCTAGGGTATTTAGAAGTAAATAGGTTTTCTCCCCTACCCAGCTTATACCTTTAAAATTCTTTCTAAAGATTTTGTAGCTAAGGGAATACACCAAGCTGGCTTTTGCTTGTCTCTAAGATAATTAATGGGAGATGACTAGTACCATTCAGCTGCAACCTCAGGCTCTTGGACAGTGTAGACACTGGAATAACATCCAAAGAGACTTGGGACCATAATAGCATTAGCATAGAGGGAGTGCCATGAAATTGCATGTAAATATATAATATATATAATATATAATTATATATAATTATTATTATATTATATATTATATATACATATATACATAATTATTATATATAATATAATTATTAAATATTATATATTATATATAATATAATTATATGTTATATAATATATACTATTATATACAATTATATTTATATATGTAATATATAATATATTATTTATTATAGACATTATATATTATATATAACAAATATATAATATTTATTATATATAATATAACATGTATTGTATAGTATAATATATTATATTGTACAATATAATATATATTATATATCATATAATATAATGTGCAGAGATCAGCCCAACAGCAATTTCTCTATATTATATTATATATAATTTCTATTTCTATATATTGGCTCTTTATATATATTATATGTTAGCTTGGCTCTTTCTGACTATTGGAGTGATATAAACATACTTACAGGGTAATATTTAGCAGTTAGTCAGTAAGGATATTAAAATAATATTTTATGGACACTTAATGTTGGGCATCAATTGTTAGCAAAATCTGTGATCTCTTTCTCAAGCTACTCAAAGAAATCCAGGTAAAAACATTGACCATTTTTTCCTCAGCAATTTCTATATATTATATAATATTTCTATATATATAATATTTCTATATATTATATAATAAATATAATATATAATATAAATAATATATAATATAAATGATATATGAAATATAGTTATATTTTTTATATATTATGTATGTAATATTAGCTTGACTTATAGCATGGAAAGTTTGTTGTTTTATATTGTGTTTAAAATGTCTGCAATCTTAAGTGAGCATGAGCTTGATTAAGAAAACAATCAACTGGATATTTTGCCTCAAGCTGAGCAATAACTCATTTTGTTATGAATGCATGTTTCTTCCATGAGTTACATGTCCAGATGACTATATGTCTACAAACACAACAGCTCTATAATCTTGAAATTCTTCTGGTTACAGTTGATGTGTTATTCCTAGTCTAACATTTCCAGAATATCTCCTAAATCTCTGCAAACTGTCATAATATTTTATGCTTTAATGTTGTGCAAATTCTAGTCCCTTTAGAAAAAAAAATGAAAGACGATTGCCGTTTTCCTATGTAATTAGCAGAAGCATAAGGCTCTAAAAAATGTGTGGCAGGCCATTTCCTTTGAAACATCCACTTAATGACAGTTTGCCATACATTTTAATTCAATTTTTGTTTGTTTCTTTCAGATGTTGATTTTTTAATTGTAGTCAATAACATTTACATATAACAATTGGCAACTTAGAGTGTTATTAATAGATTATTCGCCTGTGTTTGTCTTTATTTCTGTGTGATGGGTGCAGCAAACCACCATGGCACATACATACCTATGTAACAAACCTGCACGTTCTGCACATGTATCCCAGAACTTAAAGTGTAATAATAATAAAAATATCGAATTCTATATAAAGTTTTATTTTCTCCATTCCTAAGATTGAAATATTTGTTTTACTTATAGCATAATAAGCATATTAGAGTACAACAGAAGTACAGGAAAAAAACAGATATACAGACTGTTCCTCTTGAGTGAAATGAAATTTAACACAACTGTCCACTGGGTGTTTTTTATTCACCACACAGGAATGCACTAATGCTAGTGGTTCACATGAAAAGACATGGTTCAGGAAAGGAGTGTTTTTCACTAGGATAAATAAACAGCCAATGTTGGAGTGCACAGAAAATCCCACAACAGAAACTTGGCAAGAATTTGCTAGTAATAAGTTAGTTCAATTGAGAGAGGGATTTAGCATTGTTTCTTTTCCAGGAGATGAATGATTAAAACTACTCCCCGCACCAGGTGCTCTGTGGTGCTCTTGACCTTCATTCCTGTCTATGTTTGCAGGTGTTTCTTCAGTTTTACAGGGTTAAACTGTGTCTTTCTATGTCTCCATGCGGTGTAATTTTAGTGGCATGCATTGTGGATGAGTGCAGTCACTTCTCTTGCCATTACAAATAAATTTTCAACAAGAGGATCCAACACCTCATCCATAAAAGTTGAATGTGTACCAAGGGAACTGGAAGAGATGCCAACATTTGTTTACACGGTGTATTATGAGTATGGAGCTATAACCTGACATTTGCATTCAAGTGGATTTAAAAGAGATAATTTAAATTGAAGGTATATATTAATATTATATACAACTTCTTATGATGAATTTTAAAACAAAGAAAAGGAAAAAGGCATAATTTTATTTGAAGATCAACATTGGTTTTGGTTGATATACCATTAGAATCTGAATTACAGTTGTAACCACATACATTGATACACTAAAAAGATAAAACCTAATGTATTATCTGTTGTGACTGTACCATGGAAGAAGCGAAATATGAGAGATAGCTGCTTGAAAAATACAGGATCACTTTACTGAACATTTGCTGCTGGGAACGAGAGAAATAAAAGCTTGCTTTTCTATGAACTGTGACTGTCTCCAATTCTGAACAGCAAGTAATATTGGAGATGTTGTGAACACCGTAAATTCAACCTTGCTGTTTTGTTTCTGATATCTATCTATCTATCTATCTATCTATCTATCTATCTATCTATCTTCATCATCATCATCAATCGCCTACCTATTATCTCTCATCTATATATCTAAAAATCAAGAAAGCTTTTGTATTAACAACATTGGGAGATTGCATAGATTTACAAAAGCTAATATATATTAATTTTCTGAGTTGTAACTTTCATATTTGTTTTTCCATATATGACTTTGGTAATTCAAGGTACTAATTATGATGGATGTTATTTGAATCTATTAGTTTGGAAATTAAAGTAGAACAATACCACAATAACAAGAGTATGCAGGGGTCTCTGTGATTTTGCAGTTAAGGACTTAAAAGTGTATAAGTAATTGTAAAAGCACAAATAAATTGGATCACTAAAGTAATGCAAAGTAAAAAAAAAAATAGTGCAGGCCAGTGAAAGAGGATCAGAGAAGACAGTAAACCATACTTTGAAAAACAGTATTTGTCTTTATTTTATTTTCAATCATTGTACCTTATGAAAGTATTGGGACTTTGTTTTTAATACAGTGTTCCATTATTTGAAGATTATTTTGCTCTTCAGATGGCTGTTGCTTTAGTGATACTCAGTGATAGGTACTTCCTAGAACTGCATAATGTACTAATTAATTTGGTACTGCAAACTCGGGATTGATGGGTCAAAAGGGTCAAAATAAAAAAGAAAATGGGGAACTATAAATTCAAGTCAGGTAAAATATGAAATTTGGAAAGAAATAAGTAAATTTAATTACCAATTTTAGTCTATGATAAATTAAAAAAAGAAAAACTCATTTTATCATCAAAAAGGACTAAATCCTTTCTCTTATTTTTCTTCCTTCTTCTACATATCAGAGCATATTTTTGGCACTCAAAATGTATCTAATTCTCTGTATTCCGAAGCTGGCAAATAAAATAATAAACCTATTGAATCTGAAATATATCTTTGGGAAAAAGTAAGAATGCACTCATATATTAATTGAGATTATTAAAGAAAACAAATTCTCCAGCCTAAAGAGAACCTTGCTAGTGGACGAATATGGGCTTTTTGTACCTCAAAAAGGGAAGCCACATTTATACTCATTGGAACAAGTGGAGTCTTTGAAAAAGTCAGAAAATATAATAATGCCAACAAGGATTCTATGTTATAATAGTAATAAATGATAAAGTACATATGTGCATTTCCTGATATGAATCCTAAACTAAATTGTTTTAAAAGTAAGTGGTTTAAAATATACACGTGGGCTCTTATTTTTTAAGAAGGAGATAAAATAAGATAAAAGACTTGCTTAAAATGTTAAAGAAGGGTGATTGGTTTTCCTGGCATTCCTCTGTTTTCTTAGTAGCAAACTACATTGGAATTTCCTAGTTTGGTTACTCAGTCTGCCAAACTTTGGATGCTCCACCTGTGTCAAATTTGAACATTGGTTAGGTCTGCCACTTGAGCTTCTGCCAGTAAATATGGGCCTCAATTCCAAAGTAAAAGGACTGGGCCTGAGGTGAGGCTGTACAATGTACAATCTGGTTCTGAGTGCAATTATCAGGAGTGTGATTATGCTTCAGGTTAATTTGCAGGGAATTTTTTTTCCCTAAAAGTTGTATTGGGAAGTAGAGAAGATCCCCCAAGAATCTGTTTTGGTTTCACTTGAAATTGTGTGCCATGTAAAATGCACCATGGAAGGACTTTGGTCTACAAGGTAAAGTAGAGTGGCACACTGTGGAAGAAATACTGTGATTGTGGCATAAGGGGAAATCATGCGATATTTTGGTGTTTATTGCAAGAGCAGTGAAAAATTATGGGTAGTAATTTTGGAAATTATAGGATTTGGTAAACATGACAGGGTTTGGGGAATATGTCACTAGAATAAAAAGACAAAGAAATCATTCATCAAAATTGTTGGTGCTATTGAGTACCTATTACGGTAGTCCTCCATATCCATGGTTTTGTTTTCTTGGTTTCTGCTAATTAAGCTACTGTTACACAAACCTTTCACAGTCTCAATTTCTTTTCTACAGGGTGGCATCCCCTTCACTAGGCCCTACTGATGCATCTAGGAGCACAGTAGTCTCTCTTTGTTTGTGGGGAACAAGTGCCAAGACCCCAGTGAACGCCTGGACTTGAGTTCCGCCATGCTCTGAAAATATTAAATGGGAAATCCCAGAAATAGACAATTCATAAGTTTCAAATTGTGTTCCTTTTTGAGTAGTGTGATGAATTCTCTAGTTGTATCACTCCCTCTTTCTGGATGTGAATCATCCCTTTGTCCAGCATTCTTATGCCATCAACACTTATCACCAATACTCGCTTAGGAGTCATCTCAGTTATCAAATCCATTGTCCCAGTAACACAGTGCTTGTATTCAAGTCAGCCTTATTTTAATAATAACCAAAAAATGCAAGAATGCTGGCAACTCAGATATGCCAAAGAGAAACCTTAAGGTACTTCCTTTAAGTGAAAAGGTGAACGTTCTTGACTTAATGAGGAAAGAATAAAATTTTACCCAAAGGGTGCTAAGATCTATGTGAAATGAATCTTCGATCCATAAAATTGTGAAATGGAAAAATAATGCATAATTTATATAACTTTTGGCACAATCAACAATTTCAGGCATTCACTGGGTTCTTGGAACTTGTGTCTCAAAGATAAAGCGAGACTACTGTGCTCCTGGATGCAGCAGTAAGACCTAGTGAAGGGGTTGGCATCCTTTAGAAGAAAAATTGAGACTGTGAAAAGTTTGTGTAACAGTAACTTAATAAGGAGAATTGTAATAAAAAGTGGTGGTGGAACCTAGAAAATTGTGCCCATGTTAGGCTTTCTGGCTAATACTGAGAGGTACAGTCCCACAGGAGCGAATTAAGGAACACAAGGTGTTCCAATACTTTGCCGATCATAGCTTCTCAAAAATATTTAGATGGTTGGCCACTAATCTGACATATAGAGGTTTCTGTAGAAGCTATGTGGCATCATGATACCTCAGGTTATCATGGGAGGGAAGGTCAGGGTAGCCAAATTGAATCCCACAGGGCATCAACTGCAAGTATGTTTGGATTTGATCACCCATTCCCCATGACTCCCGTCCAATTGTCTGGGAAGCCAGAACTTCCAGAACTCCAGTACCATTAGATACTGCTGGAATTGCTGAGACCTTGCCTTGGACAAATGATTGAGTACTTGCTGAATAACTGGGGAGAATATGACAGTGTATGTGCTAATTGTTGAGACAAAAGAGATGGTTCTTACGACTTTATGACTATGGGAAACACAGGTCCATTAAAGTCCAGAAGCAAGAAAAATGCCCGAGGCTCAGGAGTGACTGTGAAGGTCTGAGATGGGCGCTGCAGGTAGTTCCAACATACGAGGAATCATGATCCTTTGTTAGTGTTAATCATCATAAAAGGTAAATAAAATAAAATAAGAAAAAAGAAAGCACTAATCAATAAAATAGTAAATGTAGTTATTTTAAGAACATATAAACATTAAGAAAGAGGCATGCCAAATACTTGGTGGGCAGTCTTAACTGGAAAATAATTCTATTGAATAGCATAAGAGAAATGAAACGTTAACTTTTTTAAGTGAATGCAATTATTCAGTAAGTTTAACAAAATCAAACTTCACTGTGAATGTTTTAGAGGAGCCTGAGCCCCAAAGAGATTGGAGTTCTGATGTTATGATGATCATGTGGATAGAAGGAAACGATTATTCTTTTTGTTGAGGTAGTAAACACAAGAAAAATTGTACAGGTCAACCAAATGCTAATGATATAGGAAAAGAAGAATAAAAATAAGCCAAATTGTGAAATGCTTTTTTGGACTCTTGTCAGTCACTGCAAAAAGAAAAGAAAAAGCAGCAGATATCTGATTAGATGGGTTCAAGGTCTCTAACAAGACTGAAATTGTGAACTCCATTCTTTGTGGTCCTGGTAATAGAACCTTCACGCTATTAGCATTATCATGAGGATGATCTCATGCAAAAGAATAAACAGCAATTAGGAGCTATTTAGCTCAACTTTGTAGGAAGAACTAGGGAGAAATTTGCTTTGTGTTGTGCTACAGGCAAAGAATGGATCCAATGAGGGAAGAATTTGGAGTTGTATATAAAAGAGCAGTTGAATGAACTTCTGGAGACTGCTAGTCATTACTTCACTAGCTGATCATGGTCGGGTCAGTGTGCGCAGCAAATCATACACTTTGATAGCCATGTTGTATTGCCAGTACTTCCCATGGGCTTTGCATTGGAAAAAGAAAAGTTCACTTTCATTTATGCTGGAATCAGAGCAATCATTGTATACTGGATTTATAAATTGTCCCAGGGTGAGTCTACCTGCATGGATGCTGAGCTCCACATTAAAATAGACATTTTTCTGACTACATTGGAATGCCCTAGAGTTTCTTTTTCAGTTGTGTTTATACTTTCTCACTATTAAAAACTTAATCTTTGCAAACACATAGAATAATTATCCTTTAGATGAAATAACATGTCCAAGAGAATAAAACCTCACTGTGCTTCTACTAGAAGAGAATGCGCCAGGATTATGACGACCATGTGCATAGAAGTGAGTTTTTTTCCTGGTGATTTCCCATAATTGTAAAATGTACTGATTTATGTTATATCAGCAGAGATTTTTCACAGTTCCAGAAATGACAGTTTTAATTCCTAATCACCCATTGAGTATTTACAACTTCCTACAGAGCATTCTGTCCCAGTAAGAATGGATAATCCCTGCTTAAAAATAATTCTGGTCAAAATTAGGTCATAGAAATCCATTCTGAAATACTACTAATAAGCAACGAAATGCAATTTCTATCTGAGGTTTGAACATAACCATCGCATGAAATGGCTGAGTAAGGACATATGGATGCAAGTTATGTCAGTAAGCCAGTTTCCAAATATGTTGTACTGAGAAGTTTTCAATTCCTCTTTAAGGAAACAACATAAGTGACCTGAACAGAATCATGATATGCTTGTGATTGACTTTAACTCAAATATTTGTGCTAATAGAATTTCTCATACCCTTCAGGTTCATATAGACCTAACATATTTTATGAACCTGTAAAGCTATTAAAAGAACATTTCTCAGTAACAACATTATACATCCTTCAATTTCACAAATGAAGTCAACAATGTAGTTGTGGAATCTGTTATAAGGATTTGAAAGGCGGTATGCTCTAGAAATGGTGTGATATCTCTTCAATGGGTTCTCTTGATTGTACAAATTAATAATGACTCAATAAAGATGTTAGATTAAGAGACTAATGAAAGAGCCTCTATTTTATTACTTTCCACTTATTCCTCAACCCACTCCAAATTGGTTTCTGCTTATATACTCTGCATACTTTAATTTCAATCTGTTCATGTATGGCTTAGATGATACTTAATTTAATACGGTTTTTAAAGTTCTTATCCTGTCTGACATTTAAGCAATTTTTGACACTGATGGACATTTCTTCTTTCTTGAATCATTGTCTTTCCCTGGCTTCCAAGATACCCTGGTTTTCTTCCTGTGTATAATATTGATCATTCTCAGCCTGTTTTTGTGGTTTTGTTTTCTCAAAGAAAATATTGCACTGGACAAAGTTAAAGAAGCAAGGAAGACTTTATTCAAGGCTATTGCAATGTGGGAGAGAGGCCAGAACTCAGTTTTAACACAGCTCCTGTGAAAGAAATAGCACCAAGATTTTGAAGAGCTGCAGTGAAGAGGAACTCACAGGCCATCTGTGTTTGCTAAGTGGCTTAACCCAAAGGAAAAGTAAATTTTCTTCTATCTTCATAATGGGAGGTATTTTATAATTTGGAGCAAAGTTCCCTCCAAAGTTAGGTTTCTACCCTCACACAGAAACTTACAGATGGAGACACTGTCTTCCTTGGTTACATTTCAAAAGCATGACTCCAAGGTCCTTGCTAAAGACAACCCTGGTTTGTAAAACTTGCAAGATGAATTTAAAAACATTTACATTTCAAAGTCCTAGTGAAATAATTTACAAAGTTTTGTAAAGTAAATGCTCTAGGAAAAGGATGGTTGAGGGTCTAGAGACAGGAAGAGACCTGTCTCAAATTTAGTCAGGCTGAGGGAAACATTGAGGTCAGCAGTCCGTTCCAGACATTTGAATTTGGACTTTTGTTTTACAATATTTTTTCTTTGTTTCACCTTGGAAACCTTTTCTATAGGCATTCTCATCTATTCCTACGGTTTTATCACACAGATTCTAATGACTCCCAAATCTTAATTTCCAACCCAGCACCATCTTCTGCACTTCAGACATATCTGTTCAAATGCCTAAATCCTGTCTTCACTTCAGTGTTTCACAAGCACTTCAACATACCAAAATTCAAATCCTAACCTTAGCATTTGCCCTCATGTCTGCTAACTCAAATTAAACTACTTTTTCTTCAGCTCCAAGTATAATTCATTACTATGTACTGTTGATTTTCTATCCTAATATATCTCAAAAAAAGTTTGTATTTCCAACAAAAGTAGTTTGCTATTCAATTTGCCATTGTTTACTTACTAGGCCAATAAATCCACTATGAGAGTGACTCTGGCTTGGCACCCTTACCTCCACCAGGTCTTCGTATACTCACCCCTTCCTCTTACCTCCACTTCTCCTTCTTTGTGGACACAATGATATACAGTCATGTGACATACACCAATGCTTTGATCAATGATAGACTTCATAGTTGAGAGTGGTCCCATAAGATTATAATGAAGCTGAAAAATATCTATGGCCTAGTAATGTTGTAGCCATGATAATGTCATAGAGCAATACCTTCCTCAGGTGTTTATGATGATGCTTGTGTAAACAAACCTACTGTACCACCAGTTGTATAGAAGCATAGCACATACAATTATATATACTATATAACACTTGATAATGTTCATAAATTACTATGTTAATGATTTGTGTATTTGCTACACTATACTTTTTATGACTATTTCAGAGTGAACTTCTTCTACTTATGTATGTTTTACTTAGAAAAAGTTATCTGTAAAACAGCCTCGGGGAGGTATTTCAGAAGAAGGCGTTATTATGATAGAAGATCTTTCATGTGTGTTCTTGCCCCTAAAGACCTTCTAGTGGGATAAAATGTAGAGATGGAAGACAGTAATATTAGTAATCCTGACCCCATATAGGCCTAAGCTAATGTGTGTGTTTGTGTCTTCGTTTTTAATAAAGAAGTTTAAAAAGTAAAATAATAATAAGTTTTCAAAATAGAAAAAGCTTATAGAATAAAGATATAAATAAACAATTTTTGTACAGCTATACTATGTTTATGTGTTTTATGCTAATTATTGCAAAAAAGTCAAAAAGTTAAAAAACATTTTTAAAATTAAAGTGCTACAGTAAGCTATGATTAATTTTTTATTGAAGAAAGAAGATTTTAAAAACACATTTAGTGTAGCCTGTGTGTACAGTGTTGACAAAGTCTACAGTCATGCTCTGTGATGTCCTAGGTCTTCACATTCACTCTCCATGAATTGACTGACTCACCCAGAGCAGTTCCTTATCCTGCAAGCACCATTTGTGGTAAGTGCACTAAACAGGTTTACCATTTTTTATCTTTTATACCTTATTTTTTCCTGTACTTTTTCTATGTTTAGATAGACTAAGACGTACAAGTACTTTCCATTGTGTTACAATTGCCTGCAGTAATCCGTATAGTCACATGCTGTAGAGATTTTTAGCCTAGGAGAAATAGGCTATACCATGTAGCCTTGGTGTATAGTAGGCAATACCATCTAGATTTGTGTAAGTTTACTCTATGATGGTCATGTGATGAAATAACTGAACTAAAGAGCTTCTGCACAGCAAAAGAAACTATCATCAGAGTGAACAGGCAACCTACACAATAAGAGAAAATTTTTACAATACACCCATCTGACAAAGGTCTAGTATCCAGAATCTACAAGGAATTTAAACAAATTTACAAGAAAAAATCAAACAACTCCACCAAAATGTGGGCAAAGGATATGATCAGACATTTCTCAAAAGAAGACATTAATGCGGCCTACAGACACATGAAAAAAAGCTCATCATCACCGGTCATTAGAGAAATGCAAATCAAAACCACAATGAGATACCATCTCATACCAGTTAGAATGGCGATTATTAAAAAGTCAGGAAATAACAGATGCTGGTGAGGTGCTGGAGAAATAGGAATGCTTTTACACTGTTAGTGGTAGTGTAAATTAGTTCAACCATTGTGGAAGACAGTGTGGCAATTCCTCAATGATCTAGAATCAGAAACACCATTTGACCCAGCAATGCCATTGCTGGGTATATACCCAAAGATTATAAATCATTCTACTGTAAAGATACATGCACATGTATGTTTATTGCATCACCATTTACGAAAGCAAAGACTTGGAACCAACCCAAATTCCCATCAATGATAGACTTGATAAATAAAATGTGGCACATATACACCATGGAATGCTATGCAGCCATAAAAAAGAATGAGTTCATGTCTTTTGCAGGGACATGGATGAAGCTGGAAGCCTTCATTCTCAGCTAACTAACACAGGAACAGAAAACAAAATACTGCATGTCCTCACTCATAAGTGGGAGTTGAACAATAAGAAAGCATGGATACAGGGAAGGACACATCACACACTGGGGCCTCCCGGAGGTTGTGGGGTAAGGGGAGGGAGAGCATTAGGACAAATACCTAATGCATCCTGGGCTTAAAACCTAGATGATGAGTTGATAGGTGCAGCAAACCACCATGGCACATGTATACCTATGTAACAAAACTGCACGTTCTGCACACATATCCCAGAACTTAAAGTAAAATTTTTAAAAAAGAAAAAAAAGAGAGAAAGAAATGGCCCAACAACACAAAGAATGTATCACCATTGTTAAGCAATGCATGCCTGTATATTTAAAAACACACACATTGTTACTCAACTTTGCTGCTTAAAACTCCTCAATCATGGTTTTTGAGGTGAAGTTCAGAATGTTTCAGAAGCTTATATGTCCTCTACAACAGAGGTTCAATCTACATTTTCAGATTTACCATTCACTGTCCATGCTTCAGCTATGGTCTTGTTTTTTCTTGTTCCTTTAAAATATAATGTTTTCTTACTTAATGGTTTGCATTATATTGTTTCCTCTTTCCACTACGAATCTTTTGGCTAATCCTATGCATCCTTCCAAAGCCAGGCTAATACCAATTTTTCAAAAAAAATGTCTACCCACCAAACTAGATTTGTTTTCCCTGGTATATGCTTTCATCCCATTCTGTACTTCCTTCTTTTAGTAGACATTATACTTCATCAAATTCTGTTCCCAGAACAAGAACCTTCATAAGAGTGCAGCCAGAGTCAAGCTTGCACACTGCTAATTCTGACACTTAGAACAGAGGCTGATATAAAGTCACTGTTTGACAAATATGGATTATATTAAATGAACCTCATATTAAAATAGCGACTCCTAATACAAACACCCATTATACATAAGCATATATAACTTATCTACTCTAATACACATTCTTCAAAATGACTGAAGAAGATTACAGGAAAACTAAGCCCAAACATGGCTTTAGAAAGTTAAACTAAAGTAGCATGTAAAGTGCATATTTTGCCAAAGCAAGAGTTATCTTGAAAGAGCAATGCATATGAAATATAATATATTGAGCTCGTGGAAATGTCACAACAATCACATGACCTGATATCAGTTGTCCTGGTCATTCATATCATAATTTAGTTCACATAGTACATCGCATCCAGAAGGTTAAAGGCAAGATGCCTGAGGATGGTGTCAAATTTACGAGAGTATGAATAAATATTCATGAGCCTACAGCATTTCAAGATGCCCTTTGACAAACTTTCCAGGAGAATTAAGAGTTTGTCAAGATTTCAAAGATCAGATGATTGATGTTTCCAGTAGCTTGTTATAAATGTGCAGTGTGATGTTCTTAGAGGGAGAAGCTTCTCATCACTAGAAGTTGTTGAAAGTCTTCAGGAGCAATTTTTTGTTGTTGTTATGAATAGTAATTTGTCACTAAAGATCCTATGAGATAACGTTATCACCAGCTTACTGAGGATATGATCTGAGAGATTGAAACTTAAAAAGGGGATTAAGAATTATTCAAACAATCTATTGTGAAAATTCTTATACAATTTAAAAATAAAAGAAGACTGACTATTTACACATTGTGCTCTGAAAACAATGATACACTTCAGGTTAATTATGTTACTAGGAATTATGTCAAAATCTACTAATGAAATCACACTAAAGATGCATGGTGAAAAAAGCCTGTGAAGAAACTTTTAACCCTCTTTATTTAATTAAATCCTTATTATTCTGGACTAAAAAGAGGAGATAGAGGTGTATCTTTAAAAAATACGAGAATGGTGATGATTACCCATCAGTAATTGCAAGTAATAAGGTTCAGTAAAGAAGATAAAATGTGAAAAGCGTTCACATATGTTCCTAGTAATAGTAACATTTTATTTAAACTTTTTGGAAAATATTTCACAGTATTCAATGAAAGTCTTGCAATGTGAAAAGTCTGTCAGCTTTTCATTTCACTTATAGTAATGTATCCTAATGAAACAATTGGACTTATAGAAAATACTAATTCAGCATTATTGTAACAACCAATAATGGAATTATCTCATATCCAATGATAGAATTGTATAAATTACTAGTATATTGATATTTCTGAATCTTTATGTATTAGAAAGTTTACTTATAGAGATTACATCATTAGAATAATTACAATTTTTGATAATGTGTGCTTGCTTAGGCAAGAGAGCAAAAACAGATGTCCAAATTATATACAAAATTGTATAAATTTTGTATATATACATCATGATATCAATGATTTAAAAATACGTGTGGAAAAATGGAATAAACACTGTGTTTGTGAGTTATTTTAGACTATCAGTATGCCACTTATATAATCAGAAAATATTTTACTATATTTAAAGAGACGTTATTTTTTAGAGCAGTTTTAGATTCTCAGCAAAATCAAGTGGAAACTACAGGAAGTTCCCAAATAATCCCTGAGCTCACACATGCACAGCCTTACCCACTACCAATATTGCACATCAGAGTGATACATTTATTGCAATTGATAAACCAGCACTGACACATCATTCTCACCCAAAGTCCATAATTTACACTGGAGTTCACTCTTGATTCTCTATGGGTTTTGACAAATACATAATGGTGTGTATTCACCATTACAGTATCATAGAGAATAGTTGCATTTTCCTAAAAATCGTTTGTACTCCACTGATTCATCCCCTCTCTCCTAATTCCTGGCAATCACTAATCTTTTTACTATCACCATAGTTTGCTTTTTCCAGAATGTCATATAATTGGAATGATATGAGCCTCTTTAGTTAGCTTCTTTCACTTAGTAATATGCATGAAATGTTTCTCCATGTCACTTCATTTCTGGATGGCTCATTTCTTTTTAACACTGAATAATATTCCATTTTACTCATGTACCATATGTACTGTTAGCTTATTATTATTGTCTTCAGAATTATAAAATAAAATGCATTTTAGTTATTACCATTGAAAATACAATGGAAATTTAAGCTAATGCCAAAGAAATCTATAGGGTTATTGTATACTTTATTATTACATTCTTTCCTTAAAAAAAGAATTTTTCAGGGAACACCACATTTTATATAAAATGTGTTCTTATGAGATGTGCCAGAGTCAAAATAAAAAACAAGCTACATAATATGGTTTGGCTCTGTGTCCTTACCCAAATCTCATGTCAAATTGTGATCCCCAGTGTTGGAGGATTGGCCTTGTGGAAGGTAATTGAATCATGGGGGTGGTTTCTAACGGTTCAGCACCATCCACCTAGTCCTGTCTCATGATAGTGTTCTCACAAGATGTGGTTATTTAAAAGTGTGTAGCACTTCCCCCTTTGCTCTCTTTCTCCTGCTCCAGCCATGTAGGATGTGTTGGCTTCCCCTTCGCCTTCCACCATGATTGTAAGTTTCCTGAGGCCTCCACAGTCATGGTTCCTATACAGCCCACTGAAGAGTGAGCCAATTAAACCTTTTTTCTTTATAAATTACCCAGTCTCAGGTAATTCTTTATAGCAATGCGAGAACTAGTACACTATGTTATACATTACAGAGTGCTAAATATGTGTTACAATCTCTAATTATTTTTAATGAAAGCACTTTCTGTGTCTGAGCCCTACAAATATGAGGACAGACAAAAGCATTCTCATAGGTGACTGGGAGCTTTCAGGCACGAATCATAGAGCCTTGTCAGCTATCCCTAGCCATGGGATTTGGGAAATCTGACCCAGATATTTCCCCCATTAGGGTTCCTACCTCTTGGCCAACCCCAGGGTGATTGAGTTCTAACAAAATATTAGAAAATACATATTTGGCTATGTATAGGTTTCTGAAAAATAAAGGTTTTCATTGCTGTTTTGTTTTATTTTTTCCCTAATGACTGCAGACCATAGCATTGCAAGGTAGGATCTTACTTTCCACAATATCTCTATTCCCATCCACAGGGAGTGTGACCACATTTGTAAGAATCCTGACTTGACAGGCAAGCTCCAGGGCTTCCAGTTCTAACCACCTGAGACCTCTGTGGGGTATCTCAGACTTCAGTGGTGGAAGGGGACTGAGGAGGAGGTTAGAGACAGGGTATGCTTGGCTACAAAGTTCTAGAATTACCACCTGCATTTATCTCTGGTAAGGCTTCCTTTAAGCTCCGTTAACACAAATTCTGATAAGTTGACCCTTACAAAATCCAAAATGCCCAGGTTGATTGATTTCTAAAATGCCTCTATATTTCTTCATTAGTAAGCCTTTAATCTTAAAAAAAAAAAAGGAAAGAAAATACAAGTATTTTGGTAAACGTTATTCGGTTCTTCGACCTGAATCAGCAGTCTTCTGCTGAGATAAATGTGGCAGTAGTCAAGATGGTAAAACTAAGAAAATAGCCTTTGTGCTGTTGTGACAGACTTGTTCATCTGATTGAATCAGTTGGAAGTTTCATTGAAATCAACATACATACAGACATACCAGCACACACATACATATTTGAATGACAGTTGTAGTAACCTTGGGCAATGGGGAATTTTAAAATATGCATTGTGGAACTGTAAAGAAACTGAGCTTCCCACACTTACTACAGTGATATCTCCACATCCTTAGCAACAACTCTTAACAGAATTCACTCCCCACCAGCAGGCAGTTTAATCACACAATAACTCAAATGAATCTAAGTAGGCACTTAAGAAAGAGAGAATTCAGTCATACAAAAGACAATTTAGGAAGGCATGTATCTTAATTATTATTATGTATCGGTTTCAAACCCAGTATTGCATTTTCAAACTTGTCTGATCATATTTGGAGGATTAGCAAAGCAATCCACCAATGGTAACTTTGCGAGGTGATTTAAGGGGACAATGAGAAAGGATACAAAGCATTTGGGTCTTTGGCTTCACCCTAAATGGACTGTGATCCACGAGCCCTTTCAACTCTCAGTTTGTGAAATATCTGTAGAATAAAGTCATCTAAATAAAAAGAGCAGAGGGAATCAAGCAATTTAAAATTATCACTGGAAATAATGATTAGAGCAAAAGGATGGATAGGTAACCACTCAGATTATCCTTTGGCCCTGTCTCCCCGTGTCAGCTTTCTAGAGATAACGTACTATGAGATAAGAGTGGGGAAGATCCTATGTCACAAATCACTGCAGGCATCGTGGAAATTCAGTCATACAGGTGTGTGGCAGAGAAATGCAGTACAATACAAAAAGGATGGAGATGAATTCCCTAAACACCTGTGGGAGACACCACAGCAAGGTCACATCCAGCCACACATACCTGGTAGTAGAGAGATTTCCTGGGGAGGGCTTTCCCTTATCCCTTTCCACTTGGCCAAAACCCTGCAGGTGAAAATGGTAAGGGCTAAAGTGAGATTTGCTGTTTTGTTAAGAATTCTTTTCCTGGGCTGGGGTGGTGGCTCACACCTGCAATTCCAGCACTTTGGGAGGCCGAGGTGGATGGATCAGCTGAGGTCATGAGTTCGAAGCCAGCCTGGACAACATGGTGAAACCTTGTCTCTACTAAAAATACAAACATTAGCCTGTAATCCCAGCTACTCGGGAGGCTGAGGCAGGAGAACTGCTTCAACCCGAGAGGCAAAGGTTGCAGTGAGCCAAGATCATGCCACTGCACTTCAACCTGGGTGACAAAAAAGAATGATTTTCCCAATTCTATCTTTAAAATTCCATCTTTCACATGCATGGTGGTTACACTTGTAAGAAAATTAATTTGTTGTTGTTTTAAATTTAATCTTTAGCTACAATTTCTGTATATGTTAATAGATTGGTATCCCTTTTCAGTTTGAGGTAAGGTAAATCATCTTTCCTCATCTTAAAATAGCTAATGAGAAAATGTTCAGGAAAAAAACACAGAAAAAATTAGAAGAAACATGGGTTGTCAATGGAAGTGTTATCAATATCCCAACATTTGCTGAGAGTGTACTTTGGGCCAAATGTGGTAAACAATAAAAAATAACAGGATTCCTTTCCTCATGGGTCCTAAGATCTTATTGAGAAAAATCAGTCTAACGTCACATGAAACAATTAGAAAACAATTAAGTATGTAAGTATTTTGTACTGAGTAAATAATAAGCACATTGGGAGAAGAGGGAGAAAAAATAACCTGTGTGATTTCTCTGCTGCTGGCAATCTTAGAAGTAACTTGAAGCAGCTGAGGTTACAAAAAGCGGAAAGCACACAATTGTAGATAGCCCATAAGGAGCTGAGAAGAGGCAGTAAATGGGTTGGCAAGACACCGGTAGAACACCATTACTTCAAATAAAATGTGGCTTTAGGAGAAGCAGAATAAGGGATGCTTTTGTTTCCTTGCCTCCCTTTTTTCCACATTTCTATTTGCTCTGACCCTCCTTAACTCCAAAAGTTTTTTTTTTTATATTTTTTCCTGTGCATCCTGATCTTTCTTAAATTCTCTCTGATGAGACAGTTTTCCCCTGTCTCACGAAACTATTTATCCTGGCTGGGAGCTGTGTTGCATTTGCAGGTAGTTCTAAGAACAACAAACCTGGCAAGAATGTTGGCATCTGCCATGGCTGTTTCTCTCCCACCACCTTCTGTAAGGAGTGATCCCCTTGGCTTCCAAAACCATTTCTAATACCAAGTGGGATGTTGTTGGGGGGAGAAGTAATAATTCATAGAAAAGTGATTTGTAAGTTATTTTTAAATCTGTTTGATTCTCATAAAATATTTAGAGTAATTACTTAAGCTATTTGAGATCCTTCAAGTTTTAAAATTAACAAAGCAAAGGAATAGTTTAAGCAGTATCTATGCTTCTAATGTATACATTTACATGACAAAACTGAAAGCTAAAATATTATATCTCATAAACATGCCTAACCAACAAAATGTTGCACATTATGTTTGTATAATCATAGACATTTTAGTAATTTTTCACATGAGCTATTTTCACAGGCAATAGAAAGATGATCATTATGATAATCCCTAGGATGATTTAACAAATTCTGAACTAGGTGTTTAGAGTTAATTTTATCATGGTGTTTTTATACTTTATAAACACTCATTTATGATTTTAAAACCTATCTATGATAATATGTTCTGTCACTTCTATATATATGCTCTTTGTAAAAGAAATTTCCCCAATTTGTCCAACAGATTGTTCAACTATTTTCTCCTGGTTTTTATACAGTTGAATGGATTTTTGTTTACTGCTTCCATTCTTGATTGATTCTTTGCATTTTATCTTTTGACATAACTGAATAAATCTATTCTTCAGTGCATTCATAGAAGGAAAAAATCCTCAAAAGATAGACTGAGATTATTAAGGGAGAAGAGCATTGTGGATTATACTCCTTTTAAATACATGGTCTATTACCTATACATCATGGGGATGATGTATTTTTACATCATACCATGTGGTAGATATTATGTTAATATCAGATGTAATGTACTTAAAAAAAACAGTTACAATAGAAATGGAAGTCTAATAAAAAGAAATTTTCTTTGATGATAGAGACAGAAACCTTTTAATAAAATAACATTCGAAAACATTATCAGACATTTTTTCCAACACCTACAAAATTTGTTTAAAATTCAAGTAAAATGCTCTACACAATCTCAAAAATAATTCTATAAAACCACACTGAAAGAAAAAAAAGTCATGATATTACAGATGCAATTACTTAAAGAGCATGGAAAACTACTGTATTGATCAATTATTTCCATTCAGACAATTGTTAGAGCAACTTTTACTGCCACTTAACAATGTATTAGTGCCTTAATAACACAAAGTAATGCATTGTAATTTTGTGAAGTTTGCAATGATAAATCTGTCATTTACCAGTGGTTAGCCACAAATTTTGAGGCGTGCCCAGTGCAGAGCATATCCCATTAAGTTTAAAAATTCATTAACGTTTCTATGTGCCAGATGGCACAATGTAAGAAATGTTTGAAGTGCACAGCAATTAAAACTCATAAACATATAAAAGCCTAGCTGGCAATTTGTTATATATATTGCATGTTAGAACACCACAAAATGTTGGCTAGATAATATCCATCTGTTAATATGTTGAATTTCTAAGAACATAAGTAAACAGATCAAGCTTGAGGCAAATTCACATTCTGATTCCTAAAGACTTTAAAGCCTTTCATTTATTTCTTCAATGTTACAAGGCACAATTGCACTTCAAACTGGAAATGCTCAGGAAGATGAAGACACCAAGCATTTAGAAAATTATCATCAGAGACTGACTGATTGATTTGCCTAAGAAGTAAAATTCATTTTTAAAAAGTACCCTTGCATATCCTATTAAGAGCAAGTTGAGGTTTGAAGTAGGAGAGCAATGACAAGAATGCGACATTTCTACTTTAATATTATATTTTATACGATAGCTTTTAAATTTGAAGTGTAATTCCTTCGAGTCTACCCTGATTATATTTACCCAAACAAATGCACTATCTGTTTACACTTGACCATCCACAAATTACCTCAATTATTTCGTTAAAAATACGTTTTATTCAATACCTAATTATAAGACTTATTTGAATGATCTGAGAATGCATTTTTTTACCCCTTGCTTTATTCAACCTTATTTTCTAAATGATAATATTTAAACCTCATATTACTAAGTGGAAGGTCCCCCCAATCCAGAACATATTTAATTACCTTCAATTTTATGTTTTGCTTGAAATAAGTATTAATTAAATATTAAAAATCTCCAAATGTGGTTTTGAAGACGAAATTTTCTTCATCTGTAACAATAAATAATTTAATAAAATGTTAAAACAATTTGTCTACTTATGTTTAATATCTACTAGTCACTGTATAATCATATTTTAATTTTATTTTTACATCATACCCATGCAGTCGATTTTATTATGCCAGTTTTACAAATGAAGAAATTGAAGCTTAGGGAGGTTAATTAACTTGCTCAAGGCTACAGAGCCAGTCACTTAAAAAACTAAAATTGAGAGCCTGCAGTTTAATTTCCAAAAAGTATTTTTTGTAAAAGTGATGTCTAGACTCAGATTGTCTGGTCTGGAAGCCCAATTGACAACTGCAAGCAGCATCTCTCAAAGCAAGCTAATGAGTATAAATTTCTAGAACCATAACGCTGTTTAAATCTATACTGTATGAGGATGTGGCAAATATCATAAGTTCTACATAAGCCTCTATTAGGCATTTTTAAACAGGAACAAACACTAAGGTTATCATAGTCCTGTTGGAAAATAGAACATTAACATAAAAGTGACTTTAAATATGTCAAATAATAAGCATATGCTGACATTTGTGTATATATACACATATACGTAAGTCAGAGAGATAAATATGGTTTACAAATGGCATGAAGGATAATTAAAAATCTGTGGAAGCACTTGGTTTAATAGCTTGAAAAAGAGGAATTAAAATCTAGTGAATTAGAATATTATACTTCTAGAATTTTTTTGGATCATACTGGTCTTAAAATATAGGCAATTTGTGAAATTGAAAAAAATGACCTAGTATACTAGGGAACAGTGCAAATTAAGTGTTACTTACTTTACTATCTGATTATACTACAGAATCCATCGATGGTATCCAAGTAAAAAAACTTACATAACTAAGTTAGATGGAGTTTCGTAAACACTGCTTCATTCCAAAAGTTAGCTAGACTATACTCAGAAAAATTCCTGAAAGTATGATGTAACTTCTGACGTTTCACACATCCTACAGAAATCACCTAGTCTTATCCCATGACTTCATATGTGATATAAAAGTAACCCCAATCTATACTCCTATAGAAATTTAGGAAAATGGGTAATAAATATTAATTTGTAACCTAGACTATCTAAATATTGGTCATGTGTTACAGGAGGTATTTTGGTAAGATGTATAAGATTTATATGAGAGTACAATACCATTTCAATTTAGCATGTGATCAAATCATAGAGAGTATGATGATTTTATTGATTATTGGTATAATCTCATGACTTAATTCAAGACACAATGAAATGAAAATAAAATTTAAGCAAAAAATCTGATAATATGTTTCAGCAAATGTATTCTATCTGATTTCATCACATCAATATTAATGCAAAAACTTAGCAATTTTACAGGTAATTGTCTCACGAAATATTGATCAGCTAGATATTATCCTTTGCCAGGATTCATGATGATAACCAAAACACACTTAATTATTTTGTGTAAACAGCCAAACCAAACCAAATCAAACCAAAGTATCCCAACTAAGTAAACAAACAGAAACAGTCACAGTGCTTGCCGAATATGCCATAAAAACAAATACAGATGGATGGTTTCCTTGGTTTCTTCCTGTCAAAAAACTTATTCTGGGTTTTCATGGAACTACAATACATTGAATTTATAACTGAAGTACGTTGTATTTATTTTTAGTAACAATAACAACAACTTTAAAATATTGACAGATATCTCTAGAAATCACACTTCTTGTAAAAAATGAAACTAACTTAACAGAGGCAAAACTTCACAGGTTTGTTGTTTATATTTTACAGTCTGAAGAATGACAAAAACTTGAAGATATTTTTGAATCTAATAATAAATTTTGATAATTAAAGGTGAACAAATGGACTTATTTTTCACAAATTAATAGAATTGAAATACTTCTTAAATAATTAAGCAGAATCACTAATCAAGCAAAGATGTTATGTGTAATAAACAATTTTTTATCTAAAAAATAGCTAAAATTTTTAAGAGTCCATATTAGTTATATTTATTCACGTGAAGTTAAAATTTGTGTGGGTATGGGTTTTTTTCTAAGAAAACATTTGCAAACTACCCAGCTGACAGTGTCTTACTATCCAGACTATCCAAAGAACACAAACATCTCAATCGCAAACAAACAAAACAAAACAAATACCTGATTTTGAAATGATCAAATGACTTGAACAGATATTTCTCAAAAGAAGACATAAAAATGATCAACAAATATATGTACAAATATTCAACATCATTAATCATCAGAGAAATGCACATCAAAATCACAATGAGATATCTCATTCCAATTAGGATAGCTACTATAAAAAAGATAAAAAAGAAAAAAATACTAACAAGTATTGTCAAGGATGTGGCAAAAAAAGGAACTACTATACACTGCTAGTGGGAATGTAAACTAATATAGACACTATGGAGAACAATATAGAGGCTGTTCAAAAAACTATAGATAGAAACATGATATGATCCAGTAATCTTACTTCTGGGCATTTATCCAAAAGGAAGAAAATCACTATACCAAAGAGATATTTGCATCCCGGGTTTACTACATCACTATTCACAATAGCTGATGTATAGAATCAACCTAGGTGTCTAACAACAGGTGAACAGATAAAGTAAATGTGATACATATACACATTAGAATTATATTCAGTCATTAAAAAGGATGAAATCCTGTCATTCTAGGCAAGATGGATAGAACTAGAAGATATTATATTAAGTGAAATATGCCAGGAACAGAAAGTTAAACACATGTTCTCATTCATATGTGAATGTTAAGAAAAACCATAGAAGTCAAAAGTAGAAAAGAAGATACCAGAGACTAGGAAGGGGTGGGGTAGGGAGGAATTGGGAGAGATTTGTTGTAGGATAAAAAATTGCAGATAAGAAGAATAAGTTCTAGTGTTCCGTAGCACTGTAAGATGACTATAGTTACTAATAGCGTACTATATAGTTTTGAATTTCTAGAAGGAGGAAATTAAATGTTCCTAACACAACGAAATGATGTTTGAGATGATGAATATACTAATTAACCTGATCTGATCAGTATATATTACCTCTATAACAACATCACTATGTACCCCATAAATATATACAATTATGAAGTGTCAAATTTAAAAGATTTTAAAAAATTGTTCATACAGTTGGCAGGTGAAGAGGAAAAAAAAATTTTAGAAGTAGATTATATTGCCCGAAACTGTCCTCAATAGTATTTTTCATTCTACATGCTATTTCAGAAACTTGACATTCTCATCAAAAGTAAGAGTCAGTTTCCCCTCCACTTGGAGGTAGCCTTGTGGTTGTAAATGTTTTTTTATAGATTGAACTTAGGGCCTCAAACATTCATCTTCTACTGGGCCTTCACTTTCTAATTACAACTGTCTTCCTTCTCCATTATCTGAATTTCTTTTTTCTAAAAACCTTAATACTGATGACCCAGAAGAAAGTCTTACTGCTATTAATTGGCTTCACCCTGCAGTACTATATGATGTGCCTTATAATTATCAGTGTAGAACGTGAATGAACTGTATCAGTCAGCACCTCCATTTTAATTTTGTCTTAGGTAAGTGCATGATCAACCATGCAACACTCACTGTGCCAGGTAATATTGTGTGGAATTTATTTTGGAAGCTACTATCATGTCTTTGTGATTTATTTCCATCCCATGTTAATATATTGAGTCTGAAACTGCTACTAATTTTTTTCAATTAAATCATGCTTAAATCTACAGATTCAATGCTATTCCTATCAAACTACTAATGTTATTTTTCACATAATTATAAAAAAACTGTTCTGAAATTCATATGAAACCAAAAAAGAGCCAAATAGCCAAAGCAATCCTAAGCAAAGATAACAAAGCCAGAGGCGTCCCTTTACCCAACTCCAAACGATCCTATAAGGCTACAGTAACCCAAACAGCATGGCACTGGTACAAAAACAGACACATAGACCAATGAAAGAGAATAAAGAACACAGAAATAAAGCCGCATACCTACAGCCATCTGATCTTTGACAAAGTTGACAAAAGTAAACAGTGGGGAAAGGATTTCCTGTTCAATAAATGGTGCTGGGACAGCTGGCTAGTCATATGCAGAAGAATAAATCTAGATACCCTTTTTCTCACTATATACAAAAATTAGCTTGAAATGGATTAAATATTTAAATGTCAGACCTCAAACTATAAACATTCGGGAAGAAAACCTAGGAAACATCATTCTGGACATCAACCTTGGGAAATAATTTATGCCTCAACCTTGGGAAATAATTTATGCCTAAGTCCTCATAAAGCAATTGCAACAAAAATAATAATAGGCCAGTGGGATCTGGTTAAACTAAAAATCTTCTGCATAACAAAATAAATGATCAACAGAGTATGTAGAAAACCTGCAGAACATGAGAAAATATTCTCAAATGATGCGTCCAACAAAGGTCTAATATCCAGAATCTATAAGGAACTTAAACAACTCAACAAGCAAAAAATAATAATAATTCCATTAAGAAGTGGGCAAAAAACATGAATGTTTCTTAAAAGAAGCTATACAAGCAGCTAACAAACATATGAAAAAATTATCAACATCCTTGACCATATGAGAAATGCAAATCAAAACCACAATGTGATACCTCCTCACATGAGTCTGAATGGCTATTAAAAAGTCAAAAAATAACAAATGCTGATGAAGCTGCAGAGAAAAGAGAACACTTATGCATCGTTGATGGGAAGATAAATTAGTTCAGCCACTGTGGAAAGCAATTTGGAGATTTCTCAAAGAACTTACAACAAAACTACCATTTGATCTAGCAATCCCATTACTGGATATATACCAAAAGTAATCTAAATTTTTCGACCAAAAAGAAATATGCACTCATATGTTCGTTGCAGCATTATTCATAATAGTAAAGACATGGAATCAACCTAGATGTCCATCAACAGCTGATTGAATCAACAAAATCAAAATGTGGCACATTTGAATAAACAAAATGGCATACACCATGGAAAACTATGCAGCTGTAAAAAAAAAAACATGTCCTTTTCGGCAACATGGATGCAGCACATGGCTATCACGTTAAGCAAATTAATGCAGGAACAGAAAGACAAATACTGCATGTTTTGACATATATGTGGGAGCTGAGCATTGCATGTACATGGACCTAAAGATGGGAACAGTAGATACTGGGACTTCTAAAGGGGAAAGAGAGGGTGTAAGGAAGCATCAAAAAACTACTTTTTGGGTACTATGCTTAGTACCTGGGGGATGAGATCATTCCTACCCCAAATCATAGCATCACACAATATACCCATTAACAAACCTACACATGTATACCCTGAATCTAAAATTAAAATTAAAATTTTTTTATTAAAAGTGTTCTTAACATAATGGAGGTCATGTCATGATTCAGCACAGAGTTTTGATGCAAGACATGTACAGTAAGGCACAAGAACAACTTTTCATAAATGTAGATGACGAGACCAGAATCTGGATCTACTGAATCATAATATCTGAGGGTAGGTCCTAGGCACTGGTTAGCTTACATCAGAGTTTCAAACATGATGATAATCCTGGTTAGGAGTCATTTTTGGTGTTAACCACATATTTGGAGACTTGGAAAAAACATAAACCATACCTTTCATGAAGATCATGGTTCTAATGTAGAAGGAATTAGTATAGAATGACATTTCTTCAGTTGAAAATGGGAACTGAAAGCTCTTTTTAAAATAATCTACTGAGTTGAAGTCCACATAATATAAAATGAATTAAAGTGAACAGTTCAGTGGCATTTAATTCATTCACAGCATTGTCCACCCACTACATCATTTGCTCTTGATCACTTCTTCACTGACTATGACTTGTCTTCATTTCACTTAAAAGAATACTGTCTCAGTTCCCCTGGCTAGGAAAACTGAGACAGTATTCTTTTAAGTGAAATGAAGACAAGTCATAGTCAGTGAAGAAGTGATCACCGCATGTTCTCACTCATAGGTGGGAACTGAACAATGAGATCACTCGGACTCAGGAAGGGGAACATCACACACCGGGGCCTATCATGGGGAGGGGGGAGGGGGGAGGGATTGCATTGGGAGTTATACCTGATGTAAATGACGAGTTGATGGGTGCAGCACAGCAACATGGCACAAGTATACATATGTAACAAACCTGCACATTATGCACATGTACCCTACAACTTAAAGTATAATAATAATAAATAAATTAAAAAAAAAAAAAGAATACTGTCACCTTGACCCTTTATTCTTCGGTTCTTTCATCCTTCCAATTAACACCAGACGTACTTCCCGATACTTTTTTGCTTGCCTTTTTGTCCAGTCACAGAATATTGCATTGTGTGTAATACATGGAAATAAGTATGGCTCAAGTGAAGAAGTTAAAGTACCTCTCTATTAAGTGGCTTTAGAAACACATGTGGTTTTGTTTACAGAAGAACGGAAGTTTCGCAGAATCTTATACGAGCTCTCTGTGCAACAATGGAGGCATTTGTTTTATCTTTTTCTTTGCATTTGACAGTTCTCCAAACATTTGCTAGAATTCAGCTTGGACTGTATATTAGTTCATTCACACATTGCTATCGAGCAATGCCTGAGACTGGGTAATCTTTAAAGAAAATAATTTTAATTCATGCATGGTTCTGCAGATTGTACAGGACGCATAGCAGCTTCTGCTTCTGGGGAGGCCTCAAGAAACTTGCAATCACGGTAGAAGGCGAAGGAGAAGCAAGCACATCCTACATGGCCAGAACAGGAGCAATAGAGAGGCGGGGAGGTGCTACACATGTTTAAAGAACCAGATCTGGTGAGAACTAATTATCACCAGAACAGCACCCAAGGAGGTAGTGCTAAACCATTCATGAAGGACCACCTCCATGATCAGTGCTAAACCATTTATGAAGGACCACCTCCATGATCCAATCACCTCCTATCAGGCCCCACCTCCAACACTGGGAATTACATTTCAATGTGAGATTTGGGTGGGGACACAGATCCAAGGCATATTAGATGGCTCCTTGGAGAGATACTTTTTTGTTTGTTTGTTTGTTTTTGAGACAGGGTCTCACTCTGTTGCCCAAGCTGGAGTGCAGTGGCACAGTCTTGGCTCACTTCATTGGAAATATTCTTATAGGAGTCTGTCAAAGATCTTATATCCTGTCTCTCAACACTTCATATTCCTAATTTTCTTTCTCATTGTGGAAACATGATTTCCTAAATCAAGATCATGCATAAAAGCCTACAGAATTACGGGGGGTGTTATGGAAATGGAGATCTATCTCTTGTCTGCTCAATCAGCACCTCAAGAACATGACACAGCTTGTTGTGTGAAAGCAGCCCTGCACTAAGAAGGAAAGTATCCTGTGACGCGGCGTAAATTCTGACTTCACCAGCTGTGGATGAGTGATTGATTTGTCCTTGCTGAATTTCTCTTTTCTTACCTGTAAAATGGGTAAAAAATGTGTTTCCTGGTATCCATAGTAATTATGTGTGAACAATCATGATTGAATTTCAGAAAAGGGTACCATCCCTTACTGTTTGGAGTTGGTTTGCATACTCGATGGAGTAGCACCTGGTGGTAGGAATTTTGGTTCATATTTAAACACCTCTTATAGAGAGGATTCCCATGATGAAAATGTAGAAGCATATTTGCAGCTTCCTGTGAAGTTCCTACATTTTGCAATAGATTTCTTTAGCAGTTTTATGTTTACAGAGAAACTAGGCAGAACATATAGAGAATTTCCATATACTTCCCAGTCTCCCATTTTGGTTTCTCCTATTTTTAACATCTTTCATTAATGTGGCATATTTGTTAAAACTGCTGAACCACTATTGATATGTTATTATTAAGGAAAGCTTTTAGTTGACACTAGGGCTCACTCTTTGCGTTGGGTTTTGACCAATGTATAATGATATATATTCACCATTACATTATCATACAGAGTGGATCCACTCCCCTAAAAAGCCCCTGTGCTTTACCCATTCATAGCCACCCACCTTCACACCCCCTGCCAACACAACCCCTGGCAGTCACTGATCCTTTTACTATCTTCATAATTTTACCTTTTCCAGAATATCATGTAGTTGGAATAATACAGTGTGTAGACTTTTCAGGTTGGCTTCTTACACAATATGCTTTCAAGCCTCTCCCATTACTTTTCAGGGTTTAGATTGCTCCTTTCTTTTTGTTGTTGAATAATATTTTATTGAATGGATATACCACAGTTTGCACACTCATCTACTGAAGAAAATTTGCTTGCTTCCAAAACTTGCAATTATGAATAAAGCTTGTACAAACATTCTTGTGCAGGTTTTTGTGTCAATATAAGTTTTGAACTCATTTGCATAAATACTAAGGAGATGGATCCCTTGCTAAAAGTATGTATAATTTTATAAGAAACTGCCAAACTGTCTTTCAAAGTGGCTGTACCATTTTGCAAAACCACCAGCAAATAATCAGAGTTCCTCTTTCTCAACTTCATTGCCAGCATTGCATGTTGTCATTTAAAACTAATTTTTAGCAATTATAATAGGCATAAAATGGTACCTCATTGTTTGAGAAAGTGAGTTTTAAAAAATACACAGAATAATACAAAGTAACTAGAAGACAGTTTGTCACTTTCTTATGGTCTTTAGTTTTTGGTTATTGCTGTATGTTTAGCCTATTTCTAGTATATCATTATCATAAATAGTTTTGAAATTAGTGCTCTTGTATGAGCTTGTTTGTGCACTTGGAATTTTGAAGGTAGTAGTAAAGGAATGAAGTGACATTACTGAGTTGTGTCATATAGCATTTGGAAGTGTATTGCTAGGAACTGAAATCAGTCATTGTATCTGAGCTGTCAGCAGAACATGAGAATATTTATTTCCCCACAGCCTTTCATACTTGCCTATATCAAGGATTTTAAATTCTGCTAATCTTAGTGGGAGAAAACTTAAGGAAATTTTAATGTTTTTATTTTGCATTTACCTAACTACAAATTTACCTAAACACCTTTTCCATTTTTTCATTATTTTAATCCTAATTCTTTTTTGATGTGTAACTTTTACTCATAACTCCGTTTACCAAGCCAATGATAAAATTATCTCCCTTTGTACACAGATCTTACACTGCCCTTCTCATTTTTAAATTTGAATGGACTATCAAGGCAGACAGTTCTCTATGTTGATAATAAAAATAAAGCATATAATGAATTGAGAAGAAAACAAAAAGTTCAAATAAATATAAACTAATACTCTTAGAAAGAGGAGATATTGCTTTTATGAAACAAAAAATGATTTTTAAAAATAATTAACTGGTAGAGACAGAAAAATGTTTCTGAAAATATGAATATCATGGAAGATTTTTTTAAATCCATAAACAGCTTAAAAATATAAATATGATAAGTAGAGATAATAATTATTTCTACTATAAGAGTAGAATAAAAGAGCCATTTATGAATATAAAAATCTAAAAATAGATATTGAAATAACAGATGATATGCAAAGACACACTAAATCTATCAAAGAATTAATGTAATGAATTGTCACAGTGCTGAAATACATTCATTTTCAGATTGAAAGAACTCTCCATGTGCCACCCCCTCTTCTGCCAAAATGACCAACATTAAGCACATTATTATAAAAGTTCATAATAAAAGGTATACAGAAATATTATCATAAGCTGATGTAAAGGATCTAAAATCAAAAATAGTAATAGAATATAATTAAAATGTAATTTCCAAATTCATTGGAAAATTATTTCAAACATAAGAATTTTATATCAAAAAGAGCATGAAATTTTTATATACAGGATCTCAAACATAATTGTCTGTCATGAATTTATTCAAGATCATACAGAAATATACGATAAATAAAAATGATTATTTAGGATATGAACGATAGTTTAAAATATCCCTGGATGATAAATGAGGATCAAACCTATAAAGCAACAAGATGGACAAAGGACGAGTCATAGAATCCAACACTATAACATTCACTGTTGGTATGACGTGAAGTTATAACCTATCTCCTTTTGGAGGATAAGAGGAGGATGTCTGTAGAGATGCAGGGCCAAGAGAATATAAATCAAATAAATATAGTCATTAATGCCAAATTAAATAGCTAATATCGTTGATACTATTTCTTTTATAGTGTGAAATTCAGGAAGTGAAGGGATTGGGATAGAGGATTTTGATTTTCATTAAATCTTATAGATGTTTTGACTCTTTAAATTATGTGCATATAGATTTTTTCATAAAAAATAATTTAAAACCTTGTAGATACCTTTGATAATTAGAAAGAGTAAAAAGTAGTCTGGAAAAGCTCACAGAAGATGACCTCATTAACACATAACAAATACCTAAGCTGTGATGTTCTTCTGTTCAACATAAATTATTTCACAGAACATTATTATAGAGCCAGAGGTACTCTATAAATATAGTGGATAGAAACAAGTTCATTATAAAGCCATATCAGAGTGTAGAGAAAAAGAAGAAAACTCTGAAACCAACAGAAATTACCAATGAGTGACTGCTTCTTCTTTACTGATGACAACTTTAGCTATGCTCTTTCCCTTCCACCTTGTAGTTCAAATTATTAAGTTACATAAGTCTTTGTCTTTTTGACAATCTTTGTCTTGGATTAACACTTAAAACCACATAAGGGGAAATTTCTGCTTCAATCTAAGATGTAGCATGAGAGACAAAATTCGTGCTCTCATCCAGAGCAAACAATAAACATACAAAATATATGAAGCAATGGTTTTAAGACACTGGTATCAGACAATGAAGGGCACTGTTCCCTGAGAAAGAAGACACAAATGAGGCGGATCTGATGACTGTCAGCTTATGGCCTTGTTAGAAGTTCCAGGAAGAGGAATAGGGAGGGAAAATCTAGACTCAATGCAACAGATTACCTATGGAGATAAATCTAAAAGTCAGGGGAAGACAAAGCAGCTCGAGTTCACAGGGCAGAGTATACAGACGGGGAGTGTAAAATAGAGAGAGAACAGAGTATACAGATGGGGAGTGTAAAATAGAGAGAGAATGCCTTCACCATAAATACTCAGTTCGGTGCATGGGTGAGAGGTAATTACCCAAAGCCAAGGATGGAACAACTGAAAAGGACTAGAGGTAGCAGCAGCTGGCACTGACTCAGGGCTAAGAAGAATGCCTGTTCCCATGAGGTAGAGAGAAAACCTAGAATTCGTAATGCCTTGAGTAGAATAACAGAGAGTGTATGTCAGCAGTGCAAAATAATCAGGTTTATATCATGTATTCTCAACAGGGAGTGAAAATTGGTTTTTGGGAGTCAAGAAAATCTTAGTAATCACAATATTTTATATACCTTTAAAGAATGACAATATATAAATGAATATACCCAAATTTGTGGCACTAAAATTTCATGGGAGAAAAGTGATTGGGGGAAAAATGTAAAAAGACTTTTTAATAGCTAATTTAAAAAATTTTGAGAAACACTGTTCTTACATTTATCATTTTAATCTCAGCTAACAAACCTTAAAAGAAAAATTGGAAAGATTTAAATTGTTTTAAGTAGTTTGCATTACACAGTAAGGCTTAAGAATATTACAGGAATGCAAAAATATTCAACATGCAATAATAAAAATTTTACAATATCTGCTATCAATAAAAGATTACGAGGCATGAAACAGAGTAGAAAAATTAAAATCTTCTGGTCTTTAAAAGACATTGTTAAGAGAATGAAAAACCAAGACAGTGACTGGGAAATACATTTGCAAATCATATATTGGATAAAGAACTTCTATCCAGAATATGTAAAAAATATAAAATACTAATTTTAAGAAAACAAATATTACAATAAAAAATGGGAAATTATTTGTACAGACAAGGACACTTAACCAGACAGAGATTATAGATGGATAGATCTAGGTAGATAGGTAAGTAGGTAGGTAGGTAGATAGATAACGAATGGCAAAAAAGCTAAGTACATAAACATATGCCAACAATTAATTATTAGGAGATTTTAAATTAATATGACACTGGAAGACCAATACATATGCTAAAAATTAAAAGACTGACTATACTGAGTTTTGGGAAGATATGGAGGAACAGGAAATCTCAAACGGTGCTGGCAGGAATGCAAAAATGGTAAAGCCAATTTGGAAATCAATCTGACGGTTTCACAAACATTAGATGCAAATACTTACATGCTATCATACTTAAATATGATCTAGCCTCTGCACTGTAAGGCTTTACTCAATAGAATCGAATGCATATATTCATAAAAAGACTTGTACATAAGATTTGCAGGGATCTTGTTTATATAAGCATGTCTTGTATTGAATGATTTTGGCTTGTCTTAGGCATTGACATTTTCAGTATACCCTAAATATCCAGGACATCCTAAATCTCAGGGTTATGGTTTTTTTTTGGCAAGTTACATAAATTCAGCCAAGTTTTTTTTTTTTTTTTCCATCACAGTAATCAGTGCTTAAATCACTTAAATTACGAAACTACTTTTTTTTGTAATTTTGTAAACTTTTCAATAGGTCAACCTGGATTATGGTCAGGAATTGTCAGTAACATATGTGCTCATGTGATCATCACACTCAATTCTTAAAAATTCTTGCAATGCTTGCTACTATCTGTATTTTTATTTCTGTACATTTCAATGTCAAAGCACCAAAGCACAAGTATAAATTCTGTGGTGAGTTTTCTGAACAGTGGATATTTATAAGAAAGAAAGAAAGAAAGAAAGAAAGAAAGAAAGAAAGAAAGAAAGAAAGAAAGAAAGAAAGAAAGAAAGAAAGAAATCTCTTTTAAAGTTCTTAGTGCAACATACAGTTATTCACCTAATCTCAGAAACCATGGAAAGTCATACATAGACCAGCATATACTAATAGATAAGATAAGAGAGGTACCATTTTCTCAATCAGGACCAGAAAAGTGATTTAAATGACATTTTTGATGAAGAGAAATCTAGATGAAGAAGATAGACCAATTGTGGCAAAAGATGTCATGGCTTTCCAAACTGTATGCTGTCCTCAGTCTTTTAGCTTAAATAATTATTTAAGCATATTTTTATCAGAAGTATTTTCTGAATCCAAAAAGGCAAGCAAATTTTCATGTACCAGGACAAAATGAACTTTAACAATGAATAACTATCATTCTCTGTATTCATGGCATAATGATAGGTACAAATAATTTCAATGAAGAAAAACATTCTAACTCTCTTACAGATAAGGCCAGTAACAGTAGCAAACTTTTGCAGACTCTCTTAATAATTTTAGGGTCAATGAGAAAGACTACACTGTTAATGGTTGAGATAAATAAAAATATTGATGAGTGTTTGTGTGAAGGTACAATGTTTATTCAAAATTGAAGCAAGGCATGAATAATTCTCTTGAAGGCATTGGACATTCTGCCCATGTTCTGCATAATGCCACTCACACAGCGTCTGATCTCTTTTCTATTGACATTGAAATAACTGTCATGAAATATTTTTACTTGATTTATACTGTTTGAACTGAGCAATTTATGAGTATATGTACATTTTTTTAGCATTTTGTAGTCTTGCATTCTGTTGTATTAAAAAAAAGTTGGTTCTCTTTAACAAATTCAGAGAACTCTGGTTATTGAAGTATTAATTCATGCTTTAATTCCAATGTCTTCCAAATACTTATTAACTGTTTTGTTTTTGTTTTTTGGAGACAAGGTCTTGCTTGAAGTAGCTGGGACTACAGGCACAAACTAATTTTTTATTTATATTTTTTGTAGAGACAGGGTCTCTCTGTGTTGCCCAGGCTGAACTTGAATTCCTGGCCTCAAGCCGTCCTTTAGCCTCAGCCTCTTGAGGTGCTAGGATGACAGTTATGAGCCACTGCACCCAGTAGGTTGACCTTTAAAATAATCTAGCAATTAAAGCCTATTATTTCTTATGCATAGTTTTCAATACCTTTTTAGCAATAAGATTATGCAAATTGATAGAAAACCAAATTAGATAATTCAAGGGCTGAATTACTTAAAATAACTTGTTGAATGTGTTAAATAAATAATTTATTAAAAAAAAAAAAAAAACTCTTTAAATGTTAGGACTTTCCTTAAAAGGGAAAATGTTATTTACATATAGGAAAAGAAATTTCAACTTTAGTTTAAAAATTATTACAGCATTTGCCATAACTATTTTAAAAACAAATTTTAGGCCTTGAAAAATTGATTATTTTACCTGGATGTTACAGAAGGGAAACAAGAGAAATTATCACACACAGTGTTGATGAACGGAATAAAAATTAATAACAATGTTCCTTTTTTTGACACTTAAAAAAGTCACTGATCAATAGATGCAATATAATCCTGAGAAAAGAAACACAAGTTATTCCATGAATAATGATATCTTGTGAGTCGACAAATCAAATTTGAAGAACAATTGTCAGATGTATTAATTTTATGCCAGGAAGTTTAGTATACCAACTTATAATGCTAACGTTTATGTTTACTCATCAGTGAATGTTCAATGGACAAAAGAACAAAAAAGATAGATGCAACCAATGGCGATGTAAATGGAACATAGACCACAATTGCAAGACATTTTATATACAAATTATTCCAAAAAAAAAAAAGAACATTTAACGATAGCAAAATCCTTAGGGAAAGAAAATTAAATAAATCAGTATGTAATTTAGACAATTATAATTTGTTATAGATAAACAAAGAATAATTTTTAGAATAAGCACGGTATTATTATTTAGAAATAATTCAAATTTAATAAGATACTCGCTAAAGGACCTTACTGTTTATTTTTATTTGCTAAAGATAGCAACCTTATTTGTATATGGATGTTTGTGACAGCTTTATTTTTAATAGTAGACCCTGTCAATACTGCAGAAGTCCATTTGTTTAGTCCATTCGGGCTGACTTAACAACATATCAAGGACTGGTTGGCTTCAACAACAGAAATTTTTTTCTCACACTTCTGAAGAATGGGGGGTGTAAGATCAAGGTGCCAGGCAATTTGTTTCCTGGTAAGGGCTCTCTTATTTACTTGCAGACATCCACTTTCTCCATGAATATGCAAATGGTCTTTCCTTTGTGCTCTCAAGGGAAGAGAGTGCTCTCTGGTGTTCTCTTTTAGGGACACTAATCCTATTGGATCAGGGCCTCTTCCTTATGGCCTTAATTACTTCCTTAGAGTTCCCATCTCTAAATACAGCAATGCTGAGAGTTAAGGCTTCAACCTACAAATTTGTGGAAGGACACAAGTATTTAGTCCATAACATACACTGAAAGATAAATGGAAAAAGGAACTGTGGCATAGTCATACTGCAAAATATTCTTTGGAACTCAAAAGAAGCTGTTAATACAGGCTATAACATGGATGACTCTCAAAATAATTATGCTGCTGAAAGAAGTCAGACAAAACATATGTACTGTATTATCGCATTTATATGGAAGTCTGGAAAGTGCAACTAATTTATGATAAAACAAGTAGATTAGTGACTGCCTGGAAATGGGGAAGATGGTTGTTTGAAGTGCGGAGGGCAAGAATTATAGAGGAGCTTGAGGAAAATTTTGTGATGGTGGATATGCTCATTATTTCCATGACAGACTTTATTTGTTCATGCATAGTTATGCCGCAATAAAATTGTTGAAAAATCTTATGATGGCCGCTGCCAACCCGTGAGGCTCACTCTAAATATTGTTGCATAGAACTGGAAGCTTTGGTCCGGCCTCTAATTGGAAAATATTGATCTTTTCACCAAGTTCTAGAGATCCAATTCTGTATAATCACTGTCATTCTAATGCTCAAGTCCTCACTGGGTTTCAGTTCTAAAACTGCACCTGTCCTTGGACAAACACCTGCATCCTTCATGTTTTCTCCTTATTCTTAAATTACGTGATTCTCCCTGACTGGTATAATTTCACCAGGTACAGTTTGGATTTGCAGTAGTTGCTTTGGATAATTTTGAATATAAGCAAGATAGTTTTATTTGAGAGGTGCTCTAGACCAAAATGAGGGGAATAAAAGACTGTTCAATTATCTGCATTCTTTAATTGGAATGCAGAAGCTTCAAACTTCAAGTTGAAATCAAACATTGCTTCACCAAAGCATTCTTTAGTTAACACCAATGAAAATTGTGAAAACGTAAAACTACTTCATGTTGTCAATACATCCAAATCGTGTTGTCCTTCTCTTATCTTTATTCCCCTCTTTTTCTTTCTCCCTTTGCTCTTTTTGAGTCAGAGGTACTACTTCAATGCGCCTTAAGAATGCAGCCTCCACATGGAGAAGATATTGGTTTTTCTGTAGCCTTAGATCCTTGGGTCATTGTTAAAAGAGTCAGGACTTAGAAGATATTGTTTTTGAAGGGTTTAGACTTATCATGGCCTCAGATCCTCTAAACCCTACTGACCTCTACCAATCAGAATATCTTTTCGTGAGCCCAGGTGATAAACTTAGGTTGAGAAAAACTAATCATCACAATCCTGAAGATGATTTAAAGGTACTGTATCTTTAAGAAACAATAATACATGCAGAATACTATGTATGCATGTATGTTATTTATATTTAATATATACAAACACATTCATCCTAAATAAAGAACAAACATATTATACAGATAAAAAATCATATCATTAGAATTCACAATTTCTGAGTTTTATCTGACACATGCAAATCTTCTTATGGTGGTCATAACTTTTAATATCTCAATGTTAATATTTCCTGTCTCTCAAAAATGTAAGAGAAACAATAACTAGTATTATCCTAATTTCTCTAAGTTGTTACTAAATTATGATGAATGTGAAAACACATCATAAAGTTTTCAATAAAAATGTATATAATCCTATAAAATGAAAGATAATAGTATTTTAAGTGCAGTGGTAAACAAGTAGCACATAAATAGCATTTATTTAACCAATAATTATGATTGTAACTCTTCTTGAAAAATAAGTATGTGTGTTTTCTGTTCTGTATTTTTTACCATATTATAGAAAAATACTTGTATTTTCATTGTGCTTCAAATTAAATTGTTACAAAAATCAATTTTTAATGTAATTTTGACATAGAAATATATGTCAAATTAGTTTCTATTTCTGCACACTAAAACTTTAAAACTTTTCTAGAAACCCATGGCTTCTTTTTCTTAACTCTCCCCTTCTGTATCTACACAGAGAATTCAGCTTGACTTCTTAGGCATTTTTTTTCCTTCCGAATTTGTCTCTCTTTTCCTTTTCTGATCCCCGGCGATTTCTTCGGGGCTTGCTCAGGTCATCTCCTAATGTTTAATCTTATAAGTCACCTCAAGAACTACAAATTTGTGCGGATTCCTTTTGTCTGGATTTCTTTCAATCAAAGGGGGTCTTGTGCTTGTCAGTTTCTTTCTTCTCCTTGAGTATTCACTCCTGACCCCTTCCATTGAGTTTTAGGCCACAGTGAGTTCTTCATTCTCTGTATTCTATTAGACTTAAAAATAGTGTCTCACTCTTTATATCTTAATTGGTCTTTACTTATTTTCTTCAGGTCTTTGAGGACGAAGAAATAATCTTTTATTTTGGTCACTCGTATAGTGCCTTAATATATTTTTGGATATAAAGTTTAGTTTTCAAAAATACTAGATAGTTGTTGATTGCCTAACTTATAATTCTACATATGGAGGTAAAAGTTACTTAAAGCTACCTAAAGAAATGAAATACTTTATAGATACATATTTGATACAATATAGATGCAAAGTTACTGAAAATTATGTTATAATGCATACAGTATCAGCTACATCATAAAGAAATGAGCTCTTTCTGGCTGGTTTATATAGGAGTAAAATGCTATCTGATAAGAATATTGAATTTTCAATAGTTAAGGCTAGAGCAATGGAGGGCAATCAAATGAGCTATAAAATACCTATTTCAAATAAGATATACTAAATTATCTATAAACTACTACTTAAATTTTATGTGCTAAATTATTTATTATTCTCCCTATAGAGATTTAAAGTCACCTTTGATCACCAAACCCAATCCTGATCCTTGTCTCATCACACACAAATTTGCATACATAGCATACTCTTCAGAATGCTATGATCAGGTTTAATTTTATGCAATGTTATATGACATTGTAATTTATTTTTCATTAAAACAGGCAACTATTGGTACATGATAGGAAAGGAAATGTTTTAAAAGCAAGCTCCAGAATTGAATTTCGATTTGTATTGGTATTAACAGCAAAAGTTTTAAAGATTTAAATATATGTGTTTTAAAGAGAATCTAAATCAAATATGAATTTTACAAATATTAATATACAAGAACATATTAACTAAGGTGGAACAAACTACTATACATCTTAATTCACCTTTCTACGTAGGTACAGATCATTTATATTTGCCACATTCTTACAACTGCATTAATTAGGTTTTACAATTATACTGGTTTTACGGATGAAAAATCTGAGGTTCAGAAAGTTTTAGTAACTTGGTCAAGGTTACATGGTTAGTAAATGACAGACCCAGGTCTTTAAACCAAACAGCATGATGCTACAAATGGTTTGTAACTACTGTCTTATATTATCTCCTATACTTTGTCAATGTTAACATTTACATTCTCATTAGTTGCCAGGCTCTGTTATGAGTATATATGTATGTGTATATGTTCACATATAAATTCACAGCAATGCTTTGGGATAGATCTTAGTGTAACCCTATTCTACAGATGAAGATGTTGAAACACAGAGATTAGTAAATTTCCTAAGTTTGTACAGATGAAATGTGGGAAATTGAGATTTGAACCAAGACCGTCTTCCTGAAGTCCATTCAGTTAACTACTACAATAATATCTCATATAGAAAAAATACAAAAAATGTCAAATGAGTTAGCATTGTTATGTTCACACATTTATATTTCATTGTTTTACTATACAGTTTCTTATTGATCAGTTTTCATATTTCAATATGTTAATTCATTCTTCTACTTTTTAAGAATCATTCAAATTTAATAGTAAATACTGAAGACAATGAAGATCAATTGACTGACTCATGATATAATATTGTCCTGAAAAGATGTGATTTTCTATCATTGGGATGTAAGATATTATAATATTTCCTATTTGTACAATAAAAATATCCAGCATTTCTATTTTGAGGACTCTAGAAATTTCATCTAAGCATCATTTTCAGTGACTGTTTTTGATCCAAAGCCTGTCAATTGCTACTTCAACAAACAGTTTTTGTGATGCCCCATGATAAGTTACTTACAAGAGTTTGATCCTGGATAAGCTATGGCTTCTATGTTGTACTGGGTTACTGATTTGCCTGCCCAAATTGAAGCGATTTTTTACTTCACTAGATATTATTTTTCTTTTTAATTGTCTAAGATGAAAAGAAGGAAGGAAAAAAAAGAAGTAACGGAGGGAGAAAGAGAGGGAGGGAGAAAAGGAGGGAGGGAGGGAGAAAAGGAGGGAGGGAGGGAGAGAAGGAGGGAGGGAGGAAGAAAGGAAAGAACTTAAGGACAAAAAGAGAAACTCAAGTCTTCTTCCTGAGGTCAAAGGTTAGCTACAGGTACTCTGTCTCGATGATAATATACATTAACTTGAGCTTGTAGATAAAAAAGATTGGTGAGTACTAAAATGATGTAGTGTTTTAGGTTCTTAAAAATGACAGCAAAATGGAGGAGGCAGTTAAAAACAGTGAAGAAATGCTCAAACACTGAACAAGAGTACTTAATTCAAATCCCAGTTGTTTCGTTGGTAAGGACATGACCTTCGGTAACCTTCCTATACCTACCTCTCTTTACCTTCATTTTTACACCTGTAAAATGAGGATAATTATGATACTTTGATGAGTTGAACTACACAAAAATATTGTTTATATTCGCCTCTGACCTAAAGTAAGTACAATATTAGCATTTGCCATGAGTTATTTGTATTTTTAAAGTTTTTATTTGATTGTATGATGCAGTATTTTACCAATGGTTTTTATTTCACTTATCTTGAAATATATTTTTCTTAATTTTTAGTAATAAATTGTTCAGTGGGGCCAATTTATGATGACTCCCCAAACTAACAATTTAATAAATTTAAAAGAAACTTAGATTGATCTGTTTTAGTAATCTACATGCCTCCTAAATCAAAATGATACTTCTAAATTTTATTTTGTTTAAATGCTTTTAGTAGCTCTTTCATAATAAAATAACTAAAAAAGGAAAATAAAAACAAAGTAATAACAGAATACTTATGATTAATCCAGACTGAAATACCCACATTCGATCTCATACACATGTAAGTTACCAACATAACTTTTTAATTGCCTATCACTAATATATCAGGGCCATACAATTTGCAGAAATAATTTTAATTTTTTAATTAATCTTTTAACATAGCATCACCATTACGCTAAAATCTTGATAATGTTTTTAAACCTGAGTTTAATTTATTTGACAGACAAGCATTGAAAACATTTTTTAATGAATGTAATCAATCTTTTTTTTAAAACATAATTTGTACCCACTTTTCTTTGCTTGGAAGCATGATGATTTTAACACTGGGAGTCTCACCATGTTAGATGTCCTATTTAAGATCATGCTTAAATTGCGTATTTTAAAACACAGACATTTTGTTCATTTTGTGGTTATACTTTCCATCCCACCTCTGTGATTCAAAACACATAAAAGAATAAGTGTTCACAATAGAAATGACAACAAACTTCCTCAAGTAGTACTGCCCTAAAAATTAAAGCAATAATAAAAAATTTCTCCCCAACTCACTACATTGGTTTTTTAACCATGATTCATCTAAAGAAACACACACACACACACACACACACACACCCCAGATTAGAAGAAGAAGATGTAAAATCTCCTTCTTATATAGGTGGGGGGAAACTTTTCTCAAATTCTACTGCTTATGACAGTAAAATCTTTTGACAATTTATCAAAAACTCAGTAAATTCTTGGACTGTAAGCAATGACATAGAAACTTCAAAACAGCCACAGAGGAATAGAACATTTAATTGTTTATATCCTGGAAAGAAAGAAAAGGAAAACAGCTAGTGAGAAAAAGTTCCAAAATATAAGGAAACATGTTATGAAAGTTAGCAATTTTTGTTGTATATGTATTTTTTCAAAGCACATACAGAAAAACTAGTCCACATTTAACATAAAATGTAATTGGGAACCATGCAATTCATTCACAGAGACATACATTTATTCATTTGTTTATTCACCACACTCCCCACGCCACATTCTTCCACTTTAAGATCTGGAGTTACCACAAGTGATTCCAACTGCACCACTTAGTATTATATAAACTTTAACTAGTTATTTGTGGTATCGGGACTTCATGCTGTTGTTAAGATTACATCAAGTAATGAACATAAAATAATTAGACAATCTATGATACATAGTAAATGTTTAATGTATGTTATTCAATTTTATTATTATTTCATGCATGTTGTTGATCAATATATGATGTGAATCGGGACCTTGATCACAAGCTGATAAGACTATTATGGTATAAAAGGAAAATGCACAAATAATGGTCATGCAATGTAGAAAGTGGAAAAGAAGTGCATAAGAGAAATATGGAAACATGTTCTAAATTTACAATTTAGAAACAATAGAATACTTGTGGTATATAATATTTTTGACTTCTAATGTATAAATTTTTTCACCTAAACTATTTTTACCCTCTTCCTCAAATGCACAGCTAATCATAACTCAAACCTTTTTTGATCTTACATGATTGTCTATGTTTTGTTGTTTAATGAAATATAATCTCATCAATCGATTTACTCAACTTTATCAGAATAGACATATTGAAAACTTCCAAGCATGGTTCGAAAGGCCCTATAGATTGTGCATGCTAATTAATTGAAAGAGAGTAGACAATTTCAATGTTAGTTGACTTCAATTTTTGACCATTAGTAATATAAAACCAAAAGCTTTTTAATGACATGTCAATGGCCCAAATATTAATTAACAACAGGAAATCAGAATGTAAGTTTGCCAACTATTTCAAAGTTCTCAATAAACAGCATTACAAATATTACTAGGGAATCTAAATTACTAAACTCAGAATCTTAAAAAGTCAGATTTCTTAAATACAAATTTCAGGTCCACAACTATCTGTCAGAACACGGGGCGTTTGAATCACTCTTTGCCTCAAAATTCACATCTAGAAAACGGTCATAAAATTATTATCAATCTCTTAGATTTGTCATGACATTAAAATAAGACAATATATGAAAGTGTTCTGGAATGTTCTGGTAGGATTTTAGCTCAAGAAATTTTAGTTATTATTATTAATATTATGGATTCAATATCTGTATTTGCTCTTGTAATTGGCCTATCTTTCAAATAAGACATATGACACTGCCACAAATATTCTATATTAGTAGAGATATTTCACTCAGAAAACTGAGCTGTTAACCAATATTTTATTTTTTCATAACTTTCCCCTTTTATATTGAAAGTACCCAATTTTGGAAAATATGCTGCTGCCTACGAATCTCAATGGATACCTCATCTTAACTAGGGTATCTGTTTTATCATGGTATCTAGCTAGTTATCTCATCCTTTCTCAAGAGACAATCAGGCAGACTCTGTTCATGTACCTCATTATAAAGTAATTGAATTAATCCCAAGACCTCTTTGCCATTCTGTAAGCGTTCTACATACTGATAGCAAGCCTTGCAACTCATTTAAACTTCTCACCAAACTAGTTTCCTATATTTTGTACTTCCTAGTTAGCCGCAGTTAAGTTTCAAACATACTTCACAGGGATAAAATTTATACACAAACATTCTTTTATAAAACATTATAGACATAAACATAATTTTATGAATACTGAACATACCTAGGGAAATTTTTACCAACAGCAGCAGTTAAATTTTGATTGCAGTGTACTGAATCGTATGTATGTAAGTTGTGACATGGATACATAGCATGAATACAGCTGGAAGCTTTTTAAAAAATCACAACTGTAAAAAAAAAGAGAGCGAGAGACTTCATACTTACCTGAGGGTCAGTCTGCAGAACAATTTCGATTTTCTAGTTTCATTGGCAGATAAGATCCATGATAATGTTATTCAGCATGTGAGTGTCATGGCTTGTCTCATTTGTAAACTCTCCCTCATCATCTTTTTCTTATTCATTACAGAATAAAAGGCAATAGGATAGGATCATGGATAGCACTGAACATGATATTTATTCAAATCATCCTGAGATTGTAAAAAAAAAAAAATCACAAGAGCAGGCTTTTTTTTTCCTTCCTAATAGATTTTCTGCAATTGTGGTGAATCATTTTAATTAATGTCTAAAGTTTCAGTTAAACTTATTTTTAAATATATTTAAAACATTTGGCAGCATGATAATTTAGAGTAATCAAATTTCTACTCATAGAAAAAAGCAGTGTTTTCATTATATAGTGTTAGACAATCTGTGCTATTATATCCAATGCAATGATACAGAGCACACTTCAGCAGCCAGAGTTTATCTTCCTCAGTGCAAGATTTCACACACGACAGATTGCAAATTATTATTGTGTGGCTCTGTGATATAATCAGTTACCATTATTACATAGTAACCACGGTAGTAAGGAGATTTTCATAGAGCTGTATTTTTAATGGACTTCAGAACCAAAAGCAGAACAAAAGCAAACACCCTCATTGAAGCATTTTTTTAAGTAAAGACATCACACTAATTTTAATGTTTATTAACTTGTTTTAGAAAACATTGGCTTTCTAAGTAGTCTATGTTCTAAATATTTTAAACTCAAATTCATAGCAAAATTAAAATTCATGGCTAAATATCTTTTCTTGATAGGGAACTGGGTGAGAATGTCACTCATATCAACTTCTAGGATGTTTAAATGAAGATAAAAGGCTCACTTAAATCCAAATATGTTATTATTGATGTCCCAATAAAGGATTTTTAGTTACGTGGATTATGTTTCTCCCATTGAAAATAAATAAACTCAACAAGTATTCTCTGGGGAGACTGAGAATAACAGTTTGCTTTTTACATGAGCTTATTTCCAAATCAGGAAAACACTCACAGAGAGACCGACAGCTATTTGTTGGTATCAGTTTTGTTCTTGAAAGAGTTTGTGAGGAAACCCATCGGGAAAAGTTTGCTCCAGCTTCTTCATTTTTTCAATGATACCTACTGCCCCCTGCTGACTCATTACGGAATAAACCATTACATTCCTCGAAATTTAAACAAAAGCCTTTGAGTCATTAAATGTAATGAAAGATACATTTGTTAAGGTTTGAAATTGCATACATCTTTCTCATCGCATTACTATGTATAGAAAATATTATTTCCATATCTAAGTTCTGAAATGTCCCTATTTATGTTGCCTTTTGTGTGTTCTCAACTGATTTTCTGATATCCTCCCTTTCACCCACAGGCCAGCTTATGTTATAAATCCAAAGCTAGTGAAAACACAATTAGAGAAGACCACGTGAAGTGTGAAGAGCTTAATGTTTTAGGGCAATTGAGCAAGATTTATTCAGTAAGTCAGAAATGTGTTTTCACTGCAAGTGAGTGTTTTATGGTGTTTCGCTTTTGACAGTCCCTTGTGGAACAAGATTGAGAAAAATTTAAGCTGGGTTTTGTAATTTATGTGAGGATCAATAGATATTTTGTTTCCTCAACACTGATTAACCTGTGAAATGGAACTTATTTCAAATACACCGCAGAGTTGCTATTAAAAAGAATATATTATCCAAATTCAGGCCACAAGACTATATTACAGGATAGAATGTGTTTCAACAAATTACTGCTGACACTTTCAATAACTAGGGCCCAGGAGAAAGCCATACAGAAAATGATATTTTAGTAAGGCTTCCAGGGAGTCAATCACCAGTTTTCAGTCAAGAACATAATCGCTTGTTCTCTCTTTATTCTGAATTGCTAACCACAACTACTGTGTCTCATTAATTGATGATGATCTTTGAGATTATCTATACTTGCAATGTCTCTAAGCTATTTCAGCTGGAAAGTTTATGAGAATATGTTGTTAAAAACATTGAAAGAAAACAAAATCTCAGCTAGAAAAAGGAAATGTTGTATCAATTGTTATTAGCTTGCAAGTGAAGTAATTACTTTCAATTTCTTGTATTAATCAGTTGTTTTAAAAGAATACATACATTATAAATTACAAATGTTAATTACTAAGAAATAATTAAATATTAATAAGTAAATGCTGCAAAATACAGTACACAAACTTAATTTTTTAAGAGAGGCAATTGGTATTTAATTATTATATATACAGGTAAAGGATTATCAAGCATTTTAGGTAAATACATAACAAAAAAATAAATTATTATTTTTAAATATATTATTATTATATACAAGTACTAGTTTATTTTTGTTTGAGTAAGACAATTATGTCAATGAACAGAAGATATCTGTCTACCAGAAGATAACTAACTGCCTATCAGAGGCATGTATTCGAAACCTACCAGATGATAAAGTACCCTTTATCGTGGAAAAAATAATTCCATTTTTTCTCATGAAATTAAAAGGAATTATGGCACAAAATATTTCATACTCATGACTCAAGAATTCTACCCAAATTTATAGATTATTCTTGTATTATCCAATCAGAAAAGAGCAGGGAAGACTGTAGAAAGAAAATCTACAAAGCTACAGCACTTACTCCAGCATCCACTTTACAATGAACTTTTTCTCTAGTGCCATGTATTAAGTTTATTCTCCCCAAATACTGATTAAATGATTACATTGTGTGCACACGTGTGTGTATGCACTGAACGTTTCCAGGATAATTAAATGGACTAATCTATTCACTTTCTTTCTAGATTATAAGTGTTACAAATTATTGTAATATTTCCCCGAATGCAGAAAAAATAAGTATGTTTACTCAACTGACCTTTTCTTCCTGAAGAAAACACTTGTGTTAAAACTATATACTGCAAGTAATTGTATGCTTTCTTGAAATTAGTTTTAACCTTTTACTGAGTTTTCATAGTATAAAAATGGAACGTAAAATACTCATAGAACTGGAAGTTTGCATGTATCTCTCAATAAAAATGTTTTTTCATAGTATAAAAATGGAACTTAAAATACTCATAGAACTGGAAGTTTGCATGTATCTCTCAATAAAAATGTTGAGAATTCAGGAGTGGAGACTAAAACACATAGTAGGGTAATTATTTTCATCACAGTTAATACTATTTACCTAAGTATAATTACCTAGAATATCTAAAGAAATGCAATCTAAGCTCTGACTTAAAAATTAGGAATACTAGATTCTAATATGGCCATGTTTTCTAACAAACTATGTCTATAACAGCTTGGTAAATCATTATACCTTATGATCTTTAGTTTCCTTCTCTGTAAATGTTGAAAAGGACTAGATTCTTTTGCCAGTTCATTGATGAACATCAGCAAGCTTCCCTACATGGTCCACTTCTCAATGTCCTCCATTCTCCTAATTTGGCATAATCTGAATAAACTCATTTACTCCTCAGAATAATTCTCTGAGAATGGCATTGCTATCCTCATTTCACCAGTGAAAAAACTGAAGTTCAGAAAGGATAATAGGCTTGTTGAAATTCAAACAAATGGTAAATGGTGGAACTATTCATAACAATGAAAAACAATACTATCAGTGGGAAAGTGGGTTTTTAAGAACAAAAAATGCAGGGGTGAATCATTACTATTACCGTTTTAACATTGTTTAGTGGTTATTTTCTATGTAAATTCCATAGATAGATAGATAGATAGATAGATAAAAGAAAGAAAGAAAGAAAGACAGACAGACAGACAGAAAGAAAGAAAGAAAGAAAGAAAGAAAGAAAGAAAGAAAGAAAGAAAGAAAGAAAGAAAGGTGAATAGCCAGCCAGGACTCTCCAGAGAAACAGAACCAATAGAATATAGATATAGACAGAGATAGAGATAGAGATAGAGATAGAGATAGAGATAGAGATAGAGATAGAGAAATAGAGATAGAGATAGAGATAGAGATATATAGATGTATAACAGAACAAATGCAATATATGAATATATATAAATGAGAATTAGCTAATTAAATTATGGAGGCTGAGAAGTTCTTCCATTTGCTCTCTATAATCTGAAGAACCAGGAAAGGAGGTGGTAATATAATTCTGTTTGTATCTGATTCTGAGGGTTTCATAACCAGAGTAGGGGACCAGGATGGTTAAGGGTGGGTAGTGCTTGTATAAGTCTCAGAGCTGGAATGCCCTAAAACCAGGAACTCCAGTATCTGAGGACAGGAGAAAATGGATGTCCCAGCTTAAGAAAAGAAAGCAAATTTGCCTTTCCTCTACCTAATTATTATATTGGTCCCTCAATGGATTGAATGATATTCACCCACATTGATGAAGTCAATCTTCTTTATTCAGTTTACCAATTTTAATGCTAATTTCTTCCAGAAACACCCTCACAGACATACCAGAGATAATGTTTTACCACCTATCTGAGCATCTCTTAGCCCAGTCATTGACACATAATATTAACATAATATTAACTATCAGATGAATGATTGATAGATAGAAAGATAGATACATAGACAGATATATCAACTCACATCATTATACATACAAATAAAAATTTACAAGCTTGAAGAAACACACTGTGTAAGTTCAGGAAATTTGTCACTGACATACATTAAAATGATAAAATATACACCTGTGAATTTGAACAATAATAATTCAACAAAATATTAACAATAAATTCAGTGATGTTAAATAGAATGTTCTTGGGTTATTTGACGTATCATTGGGTTATTAGATCCTTGGTGAAATTGATCAAAATGGACTGTGGTTGAAATAGATTCATTGTGGTTTTCAGGAACTGAAGTCAGGATAAACCAACCCTTCTGGATATATGGGCTTTGCAGTCTCAACTCATAGAATTTCTCATTATTTAAATTATTTCTGCCATTTAATGGATTTTTCACTTAACAGTAGAATCTCATTACACTTAATTGCAACTAACCTGAATTTTTACCTTTTAAAATAGACTTTTCTCTTTATCCCTGACTAATCTTCTCTAAATTTCCATTTCATTTGCAATTCTCTTTTTGGTCACCGAGAATCTCCAAAATGAAGTCCAGTTCATTATATGCCTCATTATCGATATTACCATAGAGCTATTATTGTCATTTACTCCAATGACCTTTGATGTCTTCAATTCAGTCTTATTCTGAAGAAGCCTGGAAGTGCTACAGTCAGATGACTTGGACCATTTTCAAAGCACAGACTAATTTTATTCTGATAGACGATAAATCTTAGGGCCCTCCAGGAAAAATACCAATCAACCAGGAGAGCTTCTTTTTTCCTCCTCCTCTTGTTTTCTCCTTAGAGAAGCAAGAGTTTAAATTTTATATTTGTTTGTTTATTTGATCAGTGTTTTTTATTTGTTTCTTTTGGTTTTACTTTTGTTTTTGCATAGAACCTAATAGAGATTAAAGGTCAAGAGTGTCCTGAAGGTTTACTCCAAATTACTCTGCTCTGTACTTTTAGTGTAATTTTCTATACAACCTTATTTCTTTCTATTCTCTTAGTCTTTTTAAGTTTTAATAATTTTAAAGACAAGCCAAATAATTTAAATACCTTCAATATAAGTTGAAGAATATGATAGTATGATTTCAGTAGCAGAAACTAAAATAGCAAACTTCAATAGAAAGTTGGGTTCTTTCAACTGCTCATATCAACATGTTGCTGATCTGAAGGCGATACAGAAAAAAATGACTTTTATAAAACTATGTTTTTGATGGTACTAAATATTGTGTTAATGCCTCTTTTTTAAAAAATTGAAAATGTAAATCATTATTGTTTCAATTACCCAGTTTTCATAGTTGTACTAGTTTATATAATATAAACTAGAATTTCAAACTGTTAAGAATTCAACATTGATGATATTAATTAAAATAAAAATTATTACGTTAAAACTAAAAGAACATTCTTCTGCATTATTTTTCTCCAATTAGACTCAACATTTTCATAACAGAATTATTTACTCATTGGCATTTTACACTTGTATGATTTTAAAAAATGAAAGCCCTGAAGTATTTCATATTCTAAATTTTGAATCCTAAAGAAAACATTAAAATGTGTTCAGACAACTTTAGTGTTTTAACTTTTTTTTTTTTTTTGAACAGAGTCTCTCTTTGTCACACAGGCTGGAGTGCAATGGCACGGTCTCGGCTCACTGCAACCTCTTTCTCCCGGGTTCAAGCGATTTTCCTGCCTCAGCCTCCGGAGTAGCTGGGACTACAGGTGTGTGTCACTTAATTTTAACTTAGTTAAATTTTTTGCCTCCCCATCAGACTGCAATTTTTTAAATATTATAATGATAATTTATGTACTTCAAACTATGCATTATATATACCAGTCAATAAGACTGGTATATATATTACCCTCTAGCTGACTAAACTTTAGACAGGCTTCTTTCTGACTGTGAGTTCCTGAATCTTATTTTCTTTAGAAAACTTCCAATTTAGGCAACAACAGCCAAAATTGATGAATGGAATCTAACTAAACAAAAGAGCTTCTACAGAGCAGAAGAAACTATCATCAGAGTGAACAGGTAACCTACAGAGTGGGAGAAAAATTTTGCAAACTATCCATCTGACAAAGGGCTAATTTCCAGAATCTACACGGAACTTAAACAAATTTTCAAGAAGAAAACAAACAGCCCCATCAAAAAGTGGGCAAAGGATGGGAACAGACACTTCTCAAAAGAAGACATTTGTGTGACCAACACACATAAGAAAAAAAGCTCATCATCACTGGCCATTAGAGAAATGCAAATCAAAACCGCAGTCAGATACCATCTCACACCAGTTAGAATGGTGGTCATTAAAATGTCAAGAAACAACAAATGCTGGAGAGGATGTGGAAAATAAGGAACACTCTTACACTGTTGGTTGGATTGTAAATTAGTTCAACCATTATGGAAGACAGTGTGGCAATTCCTGAAGGATCTAGAGCCAGAAATACCATCTGACCCAGCAATGCCATTACTAGGTATATACCCAAAGGAATATAAACCATTTTACTCTAAAGACACATGCACACATATGTTTATTGCAGTACTATTCACAATAGCAAAGTCTTGGAGCTAACCCAAATGCCCATCAATGATATACTGGATAAAGAAAATGTGGCACATATATACCATGAAATATTATGCAACCATAAAAAAGGATGAGTTAATGTCCTTTGCAGGGACATGGATGAACCTGGAAACCATCATTCTCAGCAAACTAACAAAGGAACAGAAAACCAAACACTGCATGTTCTCATTCACATGTGTGAGTTGAACAATGAGATCACATGGTTACAGGGAGGGGAACATTACACACCAGGGCCTGTCAGGGAGTGAGGGGCTAGGGGAGGGATAGCATTAGGAGAAATACATAATGTAGATGACGGGTTCACACGTGCAGCAAACCACCATGGCACGTGTGTATCTATGTAACATACCTGCACATTCTGCACATGTACCCCACAACTTAAAGTATAATAATAATTTAGAAAAGACAGCTAGCTATAGGTTAAATGCTGGCTATATGAGGCCAGGCAAATGTTTTCAAACTAAAATATTTTCCTAGGCCTTGAAAAAAAAATAAAAGAAAACTTCCTATTTAAATTCTTTCTCTGCCTCTTTGAGATATAAATATTCTACACCCAGAAATCTTTCTCAAGGACCTGGGAGTGATCCCTTTGAAATGTAATAATTGAAAAAGATAGGGCCCATATCTCCCAGTTTCTGTGGGAAAGCAGGAGTTTAATTTTTGATAAGCACCAATTACTGAGTACTGATAGCTTACTTGCATTGACCCAGCCTCCCCTACTGTCCTCCAATACTTTTCCATTAGTTCACCCTATAGTTTTAAAATCCTCCTGCCTTTGTTTCAGTGGAGTTCAATTTCTCTTCACTACTGCAATAGTCTTGACCTGTATTTTAATAGTCTTGAATAAAATCTTCTTTGCTGTTTTCATAAGTGGCCAGTGCAATTTTCGTTTTACAGTCCAATGATAAATTGATTAAACTGAAACTGTTGCTCCATGTTCATGGTGTGTTAAAACGATACAGTATATCCTAAAACATATTTTCTCATTTATGTATATCAATGTATTCATGAATCATGTATATCCATGTATTCATAAATATGAATACATTCATATTCATTAGAAAAAGTAACATTTTGATTAAAAATCTTGGGAGCCAAAGCTCAAGCAATTTCTGATTAAATCAGAGCCCCAAGATGTGTACACAGCTTTCTTCACAGTTTTCCTCTGTTGTCTCTTATGTATTTGGTAAACCACATAAGGTTTTACCAGGAAAATATTTTTTGTATTAAAATCATATACAAAATGCTCTCTGTACTCCTACAATCTTGCTTTTTAAAAAAGATTCTGTTTATTTCAGATTTGCTGTTATAGCAGAACACGTTTCTGCTGTGTTTTACACTTTACATTTTTACTTCACAACAGGGAACAGCTTATTAGTGGGTGGCAGAACTGGGATCCAGACGTGACTGCACCAATATGTATATACCCAAGTTAACTTCAGCTCTTTTTCAGGCTGGAATACGTTGGATAAAATAACTTGGAAGACACATACACTATGAAATAAATGAAGAAGCATTTGAGAAAACAGTATATGCTGCCAGTTTACCTAGGCCCTATTTTCATCTCTTTTGTTGACTTGTTACATAACATGTTTCTTAGTCTTCCTTGTTGTAATAATAATGATGATTATTAATATTCTTTCTGTATTCTGAGAAATATGAATAGTTATATTTCCTCCTTCTTCCAATCCTGTAGATTAATGTTACTTCAAAGCAATGTTTGGGAATTGCATATGAAAATAAATAATATCATAATATCTTTGTAGCTAGGGTTAAATCTATGCAACATCAAATCATCAAACAGATTGGTTAGGTATAAAGATAAAATTTTTTGGCTAAATAACATAACTGGCCAATATTTCTAAATTTCCTTTTAAAAATTGTACTAAAATATCAGTGGTCCATGTTATACAACAAATACTAAAAAATTACAATTCACCATGACACCATACTAGATATTAGAGTGAGACTACCAAAACAAACCAAGAAAAAAAACAAAACCCCCCGAATGTTCCAACGATGCTTGTATAATACAGGATAAACAAACAAATAAAAATGCTATGAAATAGTGAATTGTGAGAAAATGAGTGAGAGGTGAAGAATTGGGAGAAGAGCTTTCATATTGAGCAAGCTGTATTTTTAAAAGATCAGAAACAAAAATAGGTCATAGCACAATTTAGTCATTCTCAAAGACAGGGCTTTTCAAAGTGGATTAGCCGGATGAACATTACCTGGGAACTTGTTAAAAATGTAAATTGTTGAGAACCCCCGATCTACTGATTTGGAAACACTTGAGGTGGGGCCTGGCACTCTGTGATTATACTGGTGAGCATCATTCACGCAAATGTTTAAGAACCTCTAACACAGACTTTGCATGTGCTTGGAACAAGGTCATTTGGATGAAAAGAAGGGAAATTGCTTCAAGTTTCCTAGATGCTGCTAGACACTGATAAAATTTCTCTGGCACTGGTACATTTCCTCTCTTTTAACCCATGTAACTTCCCCTCAATTTGAATGCTTAGAGACTGAGGAGTGAAATTATATTTATATTAAGGTGAAGAGTTTATAGTGAGGTATTAAACTTTTAAGTTATACATTTTAAATTATAAAATGAATAAGCAAACAAATCTAACCCAAAATGTACAGAGTTTTTGGATAGCAAATATTTCTAAAACACACTGAAAAAGGAAGTGCAGATTTGTTTTTAAAAGCATTTCAATGGAAAAAAGTACAAATGCTTGCAGTGATTTTCAGTTTAGAACAATAAAAGCTAATTTTGATTGTTTTGAAATTGACTTGCATTAAAATCTTAAAACACTTGGAGCTCAGCCTTGATGGGGAATTTCCTCTTCATATGACATTCCCAACAAAGAGAAAAATGTGTGTGGTAAAAAGAAGAGCAGTATGGCTTCTCCAGCTGTTGTATGTTAAGAGATGCTGTGCAGAAAGTATGGATCTGGAGAAACAGAACAGATTTGAATAGAATTGTAGCTTTGTGCATGATGAGTTCGTGTTAAAGCATTTATCTTTAGCTCTTGTCTGCAAATGTTCTCTTCACTGCATGGGTATAAACACAAGGCTATCTTAACAGTAACTGCCTTTATTTCTTTCAAGGTTTTAATAGAAAATATTTCACTCTTTGCCTGCTTTAATTTTTTCTAATTCTAATGTTGATATTCTATTTAAATTATTCCTATTGGATTGCTTATTTATATACACCAAAACTGCAATCCTTCTGGCTGTGAAACATACAAAAGAAACTTTAAAGATAATTAACATAGCAGCAGAGGAACATGGAATAGAGGAACATGGGTTTATAAAATATATTGCATAAAAGAGCTTACTCCACTTATAAGAAATGAGATAGCTGGCCGGGCACGGTGGCTCACGCCTGTAATTCCAACACTTTGGGAGACCAAAGCGGGAGGATCACGAGGTCAGGAGATTTAGACCATCCTGGCTAACACAGTGAAACCCTGTCTCTACTAAAAATACAAAAAAATTAGCCAGGCGTGGTGGTGGGTGCCTGTGGTCCCAGCTACTCAGGAGGCTGAGGCAGGAGAATGGCATGAACCCGGGAGGCATAGCTGGCAGTGAGCCAAGATTGTGCCACAGCACTCCAGCCTGGGCAACAGAGCAAGACTCTGTCGAAAGAAAGAAAGAAAGAAAGAAAGAAAGAAAGAAAGAAAGAAAGAAAGGAAGGAAGGAAGGAAGGAAGGAAGGAAGGAAGGAAGGAAGGAAGGAAGGAAGGAAGGAAGGAAGGAAGGAAGGAAGGAAGGAAGGAAGGAAGGAAGGAAGGAAGGAAGGGAAAGAAAAGAGAAAGCTTTATAGAGGATGATCACACAGCCTTGAAGAATGCATTAGTAATAACAGATAACAAGGATGAAAAGATACTTCAGGAAATAACAGCAAGTGCAACATCATGGAGATGAGAGAGAAAATGATATCAGGACAAAAAGCAGTTTGGTAAGTATAGCATAAAGTCAAGAAGGCAACTGACGGGAAATGTTTGCAAAGTCAAACAAGGGAAATATTGAAGGAACATGTCTACAATGCTATCGAGCTTAGATGTAGACTTCAAGTGAGGGAAAAAATAGTGGAAATAGTGTGAAGGATAAATTAAAAGTAGGATTTGCAATCTGGGATAAAGTTAACCACCTGAGAGACTCTTGCTATTTGTAATGAGGATAGAGAATAGAAACTACCTTAAAAGACTAATCTTGTTAGAATATAATTGTAACGTTGATTTGTTAGGTTGGCAGCATAAAGAATAACATACAGGATGATTGTCAGGTTTTTATCTTGGACGATTGGTCGTTACACTTACTGATTTAGCAAATACTGATGGAAATACAGGTTTTTCATGTGGGTTAGTGTTAGGTTCTATTTGAGCTATTGCAAGAAAGAGATTTTGGGAGAACTTTCAAGTGAAAATGTCGAATTCTGCAGGTTTTATAAGTCTAAGCTGGTCATAATAATTCTGGAGTTGTCAGTGTATAAGTTAAAATGATGCACGTGGAAACAATAGTCTAGGAAAACCATGTGCAACAGGAAGGTTAAAAACAGAATTTTGAAGACCACAATTGGGAAAAGAAATTATTGGTATCATAGTGATTTTAATTGCAGAAAAGCCACATTTCAAGAGAGACTATTCTGTTTTTCTTTTCTTTTATTTTAAAGCCTGTTTTAAAATGCCATTGTATAAATGAGTAAGTGCCCTTCCAGAAGAATTAGGTAAACCAAATTTGCAAAGTTTTCTGAAATCTTCAGTCAGTTCAAATGTATGGAAATGGAGGATATCCAAATATTGAATGCAAATATCAGACTCACATCTATCAAAAAGAAGACAAAATTTTCTACTCTTACCTTTCAGCAATATGCCTGCTTGTCAGAATTCAGGACTAATCCTATTTTCTTTGCAAAGGTGCATTATCTGTATTCACATTAAGTATCTAATTTATCTAATTCTTTTTTTTTATTTTATTATTATTATACTTTAAGTTCTAGGGTACATGTGCATAACGTGCAGGTTTGTTACATATGTATACTTGTGCCACGTTGCTGTGCTGCACCCATCAACTCGTCAGCACCCATCAACTCGTCATTTACATCAGGTATAACTCCCAATGCAATCCCTCCCCCCTCCCCCCTCCCCATGATAGGCCCCGGTGTGTGATGTTCCCCTTCCCGAGTCCAAGTGATCTCATTGTTCAGTTCCCATAAACTAAGATTTTGTTTTCTTCATCAATCTTCCCTTTATATTTTATGTTTGTGTGTCACCAAAAATGCTACTAATAGATGTGAATGAGGAACATTTTTTCTATTTTATTCTTGACTATATTTTCTAGAAGTCTATTTTATCAATTCGTGACTTAATAAATAAAATTGTAGGTATAGTAATGGCATTCTTTTCTATCCCATTGTTTAAAATTTTATTTTATGTGTATAGTTCCCTTTCTAAATCCTATCTTGAATATTTAACCTTCTTTGTCAACACTAATAATAAAACTTTTGAAATGATTTAGCCATTGTCCATATGTTTTAATCTATATTATTTAGTTTTTTTCCCCTAAAATATATTATTTACTGTTTTACTATAGTATTAAAAATAGTCTGCTTTGAATAATGCCAATAATTTGCAATGCTGAATGAGAAGTTTATTATGAAAGATACTTATAGTTACTAACTTAAAAAAATTTATATTTTTTAAATTGTTGAGAATGTCATTCTGGCTTTAAATATAAAGGGAAATTATATAGATAACCCATTGAAATTATAAATGGAGATGTAAAAATGTGAGCGAAGTATAAAGATTTCTATGTGAGTTGTTTCTATTATGTTGATAAGATTGACAAAATCTTCTGTGTTTTATAATTTATGTATTCTTGTATAGGGTGAACTAATGATAATTTGCTAAAATGTGCCAATAAAATTACAAATCTGTTTGTTCTGAAATAGCTAACAATTGTTTTCAATTGCATATATATGTTAATTTGGTACATAAAGTTCAAACTAATCTTGTATTCACAATTGATTAGTTTTTTCTTGTATTATCTTTGCCTAATATTAATATTGCTATCTTTTTCTTAATTGGTTGCAGGTTTCCACAATATGTATCTAGATGTAAATTAGTCGATCTCATTTTATTTTTGTCTAATTCTGTAAAAACAGATATTCACACAATTTTTATTTTGATACAATCTCAAAAATTAACTTTCTATAAACAGAATTCATATAACAAAAATGTTACTGCTATCTACTTTCGGTCTCCATTTTGTGAACTTTTCTGTTGTAACATTAGTTCTGAGGTGATTTGGAATATATGTATTCAGTTTTTAAGCCAACAAGACTTTAGCTAAAAATGTATTCTACAAGTTATTTGTAGAAATATATTTATCTAATTATAAATACCAAAAGAATAAAATTTGACTTTTCTTTGAAAATTATCTTTTTATTTTATTTTTAAATTATTATATCTTCATTTTATTTTCCAATTTAAAAATAATAATTAAATCTCTAGCAATTATTTAGTATATCAGAAATCATCCTAATAGTAAAGTGTATTTATTTACCTGATTTTACCTTATTTTGTTGGCTTAGCTGTTCACTATCCCCTTTTAAAGTGACTTTTCAAATCTTAAAAATTTACATTAATTTGTCAAATATTTTGTTGCATTTGAGTGAGTTTAAAAATATATGGGTAATATATTTTCTCAAAATATGAAAATTTGAGAATTACTTTGGTTATCTTAAAAAGTATGCTAAAACTGGCTACATTCTTAAATTATCATCTTGATATTGTTCTAGGATTGTCTGCCTTTTTTTCTCTTTGTGTTCTTTTTGCTGTTGTTTTAATGGTTGATTTCGTATTTTCTCTTCCTTTTTGCTCTGCTAAGTTTACTTATTTTTATCTAGATAATTGTCATTAATATTTCTGTAATATGAATTGAAGGCAAAGATATTTGTTCAGCTCAGAACATTTCTTATACACATTTTATTTTGTAGCTGTGCCGCGGTTTTTTTTCTGGTTGCAGGAATAAATAACTTCCATATGTTGATTCTCTGTAATCTTTCCACCATACATTTTTTGGGCTTCTCATCATATTCCATACTTTAGACAATTTTGCTTATTTTTGTTTGTCATCTATATCACTAAGTTTATGTGCTGTGATGCCAATTCTTCCCCACTGGAGTTTTGTTTTTTGTTGCTAAGAAAAACAATCTTTTTTAAAAAAAAAAAAAACAAATACAGAAAATATAATTACATCAAATATATAATTTAAGGAATTTTCACACTAAACACAATGCACTTACCAGCAGATTTTAATTTTGCTATTTCGTTTTAAATTTCTTGCAGTGCTTTTTTGAATACCAGTCAGCAACTAATGTACTTTTTTTCTGTGCGTTTTCCTATCTTCTCTCCCACCCACACCAATAGACACTGGGGATTATATCTCTTAGTGCTAATTGTTTATGGTTCATGTTATGTCCTATGAGGTATATGAATATTTTCTGAGTGGATCGTCAAGGAAAGAAATTCGTGGCCTGGATCACATGTTTTCATATCATCCTGAATTTTCATAATTTGTAATACTCATCACATTTGTATTTAATCTTTTAATGTTTTTGCAAACAGATGCTCAGCTCCATAAAGATAAATAGGAACAGTTTATAATTTACCACTGTGTTTCCAGTGTCTTTCACAGCACCTTAAATATAGCAGGTACTCAACGAGCATTTGTTGAATATAAGAACAATTAAATAATTGAGGGAAAAAGTGAATCAATAGGAAAGTTAAAGGAGTACTTCCCTGAAGACAGTAAGTGTCAATCACTTTTCTGGACTTTTCAGTCCCTAAATTACCCCCTTAGGACATAATAGTGTGTGAATAGAGTACTACTTACTTACATTCTGGCTAAGCATACCTATCTCTTTCAAAATGTAGAACAAATTGTATTTCTAACAAGCTCCACTGTTACGGCACAAATAAAAAGAATTTTGCCAAATCCTAGCATACATTTAACTACTATCGTTTTAGTATGCTGCCTTTTTTTACTTTACTCAAGTGTTTCCATAAGATTTGGCAAACAGAGAGCAAAAAGGCTTTACGAATTTACAGCCTGCAATCATATTAATAAAGAAGAATCGCTTGCATTTCACAGGGAAAAGACATTTTATGAAAGTTGTTTTGTTTGCATGAAGTAGCCATTTAATGAGAAGAGTTTTCTTTGAATTTTGTAGTTTCTTTTTTCTCTACTAAGATATTTTCCCTGAGCCTTAAACCATAAAAAAATATATTTCAGTCAAGTGTAGAACAATAAAAAAGATGGATTTTTCTCATTCTTTCCAATGATATCTGAAGTTAAAAGACACAAAGAGATATGTGTGAAACACTTGGCTCAGTTACTGGTTACAGCAGTGAATCAGCAGCTCAGAAATGATGTGAGAATTTAAGGCTCATTGTTAGTGCAATTCAGATAGTTTCCCTCCACGTTGATTGCAGAAACATTTTTGGGATCAACCTATCCCCTACTGACGTATAACTTAACTTCCAATTTAGTTTTTATTTTTTCTAACTGAATGGATGTATGCACAGATCTTACACTTCAATTTTTAGCTGAACATAGCTGTAACTTTTGCTTTTAAATTATAACTACATTAACTGGGTTTAGATATTTTCTCTATGATCTATCATTACAAGGAAATGCAAAAATACTAAAATCTTTTTAAAGTGATATATAAGCTTTATGAGTGGATTTAATTTTAAATATTTTCAAACCCCTTAACTATATGATGTGCACATTTTGCATCCCCAACATTTGGTTATTTCTTTATTATTATAATACTTTAAGTTCTGGGATACATGTGAAGAACATGCAGGTTTGTTACATAGATATACACGTGCCATGGTGGTTTGCTGCACACATCAACCTATCATTTACATTAGGTATTTCTCCTAATGCTATCCCTCCGTAGCCCCCCACTCTCTGGCAGGCCCCAGTGTGTGATGTTCCTCTCACAGTGTCCATGTGTTCTCTTTGTTCAACTCCCCCTTATGAGTAAGAACATACAGTGTTTGGCTTTCTGTTCTTGTATTAGTTTGCTGAGAATGATGGCTTTCCACTTCATCCATGTCCCTGCAGAGGACATTAACTCATCCTTTTTATGGCTGCATAGTATTCCATGGTGTATGTGTGCCACATTTTCTTTATCTAGTCTATCATTGATGGGCATTTGGGTTGGTTCCAAGTCTTTGCTATTGTGAACAGTGCTGCAGTAAATGTGTGTGTGTGTGTCTTCAGAGTAGAATGATTTATAATCCTTTGGGTATATATCGAGTAATGGCATTGCTGAGTCAAATGGTATTTCGGTTTCTAGATCCTTGAGGAATTGCCACATTATTTTGCACAATGGTTGAACTAATTTACACTCTCACCAACAGTGTAAAAGCATTCATGTTTTTCCACATCCTCTCCAACATCTGTTGTTTCCTGACTTCTTGATGATCACCATTCTAACTGGCATGAAATGGTATCTCATTGTGGTTTTGATTTGCATTTTTCTAATGGCCAGTGATGATGAGCTTTTTTTCTTATGTTTGTTGGCCACATAAATGTCTTCTTTTGAGAAGTGTCTGTTCATATCCTTCACTCACTTTATGATGAGGTTGTTTGTTTTGTCTTGTAAATTTGTTTAAGTTCTTTATAGATTCTGTATATTATCCCTTTGTCAGATGGCTAGATTGCAAAAATTTTCTCCCATTCTGCAGGTTGCCTGTTCACTCTGATGATAGTTTCTTTTGCGTGTTCAGGGGCTCTTTAGTTTAATAACATCCCATTTGTCAACTTTGGCTTTTGTTATTATGCTTTTGGTATTTTAGTCATGAAGACTTTGCCCATGCCTATGTCCTGAATGGTATTATCTAGGTTTTCTCGTAGAGTTTTAATGGTTTTAGGTCTTATATTTAAGTCTTTAATCCATCTTGACTTAATTTTTGTATAAGGTGTAAGGAAGGGATCCAGTTTCAGTTTACTGCATATGACTAGCCGGTTTTCCCAACACCATTTAGTAAATAGGGAGTCCTTTCCCTATTGCTTGTTTTTGTCAGGTTTGTCCAAGACAAGATGGTTGCAGATGTGTGGCATTATTTCTGAGGCGTCTGTTCTGTTCTATTGGTCTGTATATCTGTTTTAGTACCAATACCATGCTGTTTCAGTTATTGTAGCCCTGTAGTAGAGTTTGAAGTCAGGTAGCATGATGCCTACAGCTTTGTTCTTTTTGCTTAGGACTATCTTGGCTCTATGGACTCTTTTCTGATTCCATGTGAAATTTAAAGAGTTTTTTCTAATTCTGTGAAGAAAGTCAGTGGTAGCTTGATGGGGATAGCATTGAATATATACATTACTTTGGGCAGTATGGCCATTTTCATGACATTGATTCTTCCTATCCATGAGCATGGAGTGTTTATCCATTTGTTTGTGTCTCTCTTATTTCCTCTCTTATTCCTTGTGATTTGTAGTTCTCCTTGAGTAGGTCCTTCACATCCCTTGTAAGTTGTATTCCTAGGTATTTAATTCTCTTTGTAGCAATTGTGAATGAGTTCCCTCATGGTTTGTCTCTCTGTTTGTCTATTATTGGTGTATAGGAATGTTTGTGATTTTTGCACAATAATTTTGAACCCTGAGACTGCTGAAGTTGCTTATGAAGATTTGGGACTGAGATGATGGGGTTTTCTAAATATACACATGTCATCTGCAAACAGAGACAATTTGACTTCCTCTTTTCCTATTTGAATACCTTTTATTTCTTTCTCTTGACTGATTGTCCTGGCCAGAACTTCCAATACTATCTTGAATACCAGTGGTGAGAGGGGTATCCTTGTCTTGTGCCAGTTTTGAAAGGGAATGCTTCCAGCTTTTGCCCATTCAGTATGATACTGGCTGTGGGTTTGTCATAAATAGCTGTTATTATTTTGAGATATGTTCCATCAATGCCTAGTTTTTTGAGAGCTTTTAGAAAGACGGGATGTTGAATTTTATTGAAGGTCTTTTCTGCATCTATTGAGACAATCATGTGGCTTTTGTCATTGGTTCTGTTTATGTGATGGATTATGTTTATTGATTTGCATATGTTGAACTAGCCTTGCATCCCAGGGATAAAGCCTACTTGATCGTGGTGGATAAGCTTTTTGATGTGCTGCCAGATTCGGTTTGCCAGTATTTTGAGTATTTTTGCATCAGTGTTCATCAGGGATATTTGCCTGAAATTTTTGGTTTTTGCTGTGTCTTTGCCAGGTTTTCATATCAAGATAATGCTGGCTTCTAAATGCCCACAGGAGAAAGTGGGAAAGATCTACAATCGACACCCGAACACCACAATTAAAAGAACTAAAGAAGCAAGAGCAAACACATTCAAAAGCTGGAAGAAGACAATAAATAACTAAGATTGGAGCTGAACTGAAGGAGATAGAGACGAAAAACCCTTAACACATCAATGAATTCAGGAGCTGTTTTTTTTGTTTTGTTTTGTTTTAAAAGATTAACAAAATAGATAGACCACTGGCCAGACTAGTGAAGAAGAAAGGAGAGAAGAATCAAATAGACACAATAAAAAATGATAAAGGGCATATCACCACTGATTCCACAGAAATACACACTACCATCAGAGAATACTGTAAACACCTCTATGCAAATAAACTAGAAAATCTATAAGAAATGGATACATTCCTGAACACATAAAACCTTCCAAGACTAAATCAGGAAGAAGTCAAATCCCTAAATAAACCAATAACAAGTTCTGAAATTGAGGCAATAATTTATAGCCTACCAATCAAAAAAGCTCAGGACCAGATGGATTCACAGTTGATTTCTACCAGAGGTACAAATTCTATTTCAAACAATAGAAAAAGAGGTGATCCTCCCTAACTCATTTTATTAGGCCAGCATTATCCTGATATCAAAACCTGGCAGAGACACATTTGGTTCTTTTAAGCAGTAAATTAGCCTCAGTTTTAGTATGGTGCCTCTCTCAGAATCAAAAGACTGGACCATTATAAAAATCACACCCTCATTTAAGTCACTATTTTTAAGATTAATCACATTTACGTGTATTTTATTTGACTATTTCTAAAGGAGACTGTGTTTTATTCACTGCTGTACTGCAAATGTTTTCTTTCCCATCCCATGAATATTTCTGGAAATCTCCTGTATTTACTTACTTAATTTGCTTTGTTTTATAGTTCACAAAAGTGCCATCGTAATATGGTATGAAGTTTATATTCTTCAATAAAACTTAAATCACTAGTTATTTTCTAATACTGTAATTGTCAATGATAATGTCTGCTATGTAAACCTGGCAATTTTCACTTAATCGCTTCCATGTTTATAAAAGACATAAAATACGATTAATATCTGTTCTACTGTGGAACAGGCCTTAGAAATTACTTAAATAACTTTCTGTTGATACCTTGGGCCATAATCACTAAAAATCACTAATGGCTTATATAACTTGCAAATGATTCAAATCATTTTATTCCACAAATATTTAGCAAAATAGTAGCAAAAATATGACTGGGCTTAAAACTGTCACTTATTTATTGAGGGCATTGCATAAGTAAAGCTAATTATGATTGTTAGTTTTAGATAAATGCATTAGTAGGCTTCCCTTTGGCTCTTAAGATGAATGTTTCTCAACTCAACTTGCCATAGAAAACTTTAAATGATCCTATTTTAAAAAATCAAAATACAAAATACACTTGAATCAGCTGCAAAGATCATTTCTATTTTCTGTTGATTTGTCTTATTTATACTGAAAGATGGAATGGCATGATGTAACATGGGCACCAATCTTCAATGGGATAAAATTTAACTCAAAAACACTCACTTAATTTTAGAGGCATTTGTGAAAATACTCTAACAGTGAACTTTTGAAATTTGAAGGAATGATTCCAATTAAATCAGTGACTTTGCCACATATCAGAAACACCCAAAGTTTCACTTTTTGCGTTGATAGGACCGCATCTAGATACTCAGCTATAAGGTGTCACAGCATTAATGCTAAAAGCTGATCTGAAGCAGGGAGATTAGGGACTGCCAAAGTGGTGTAAATCAGTTAAGAGTGTTGCCTGCAGGTCATATTTGTTTCTCTTAATTTTATATTACTTTTCTGTACAGTCAAAGGACAAGTAATTTTTGTTGATGTGAAAATACATTTTTATTCCTAATAGCTCCACTTATATTTAATAGCCTTAAAAATTTTCAAAATCACTGCCTTACTTGGTTCCTACCAAAGAAAATGTAATTTAATAAACTAACTTTTGTTATATTTAAAGCATATAATGATGATTGTTCTAAGGGGAGTTGCATTTTAAATGTTGATACTAAGTCCAAGATAATTATTTGCCTTAAATAATAACTAGAATGGAAGAATTATAGGTATATTTAAAACAGAAAAGGTGTTTACTAATTGTGATTTTAAACATTTAAAAATTAGAAAAAGCATTTGGAAGAAAATTAAATATTCCTATAATTTCACTAACCAGAGATATACCCTGGTGTTATTTTGGAATATTTTCTTCTATTTATATGTTGATGATTCTTGAGCATGCATAATTTTACTTTCTGTTATTTTATTAAGAAAAAAGTAAAAATTAATATATAAATGTTTTCCTTCTGTTAAGGGCTCCTGTCTAAGTCTCCCTAAGCACTGATAGACTGCCACTAAATACTCATCCACCAGAAGGAATAGAAATTTTGAGGCAATTAAACCTTTAAGATTCAAATTTCTGCCCAAGATATAAGACAGTCTATTAATCTCTCTTTCCCCTCAACATCTTCATCTTAACTTTTCTTTGCTTCCCTTTCCATAACCTTAACCTTCAGTGCTCTTGAACCTTCGGAGTAATTCCTTTGCATTGTGTTCTCTGTAACAACAGCAACAAAAACAGCAGCTCTGGTATCTTTCAGTTCTGAACAACAGGTCATAAATGGTAGGTGTTTCTTGCCTAGAGCAATGCAACCTTGAAGGATTCGGAAGTGCAAGTTGTATATTCTCTGGGTTGGGAATTGAGATGAAGAGTTTGCTAAATCTCAGATGCCACTTTTACTATCTTATGTTCCAGTGTGGCTCAGGCTTTCTGGATATTTATGGATTGGTGCCACTAAATATCCAGGTCTCCATTCTTACTGGGCCCTAAATTCTACTCAGTAACCCATCTTCATTTTCCTGCACATTCTTCTGTCAGAAAGAAAATATTTCATTATTTTTCTACTTTCCTCAAACCTTAGATTTCATTTTCTCTCCTCTAGTGCTCATAAGATACCTCACTTCCAACCTTAGACAGTACCAAATAGAAATAACTTTTAATTTTTGATGTGAGACGTAGGAACTTAACATAAACAAAGTCCGTCTCCCTTCTCTCTTTTTCTAACCAAAGTGGAAAATGTTGGCTCTGTTTGCATTCAGATTTCCTTCACGTCCACTATTGTACACACTATTGATTACTGTATATGCTATTGATTATTATCCATTTCCTCCTTTTTATTGGCATGTTCTCATGACCTTCAAATACCTTCAAGTTATTTTTTAATTGAAAAAATAATGCTTTATAGGCCGGGCGCGGTGGCTCAAGCCTGTAATCCCAGCACTTTGGGAGGCCGAGACGGGTGGATCACGAGGTCAGGAGATCGAGACCATCCTGGCGAACACCGTGAAACCCCGTCTCTACTAAAAAATACAAGAAACTAGCCGGGCGAGTTGGCGGGCGCCTGTAGTCCCAGCTACTCGGGAGGCTGAGGCAGGAGAATGGCGGAAACCTGGGAGGCGGAGCTTGCAGTGAGCTGAGATCCGGCCACTGCACTCCAGCCCGGGCTACAGAGCGAGACTCCATCTCAAAAAAAAAAAAAAAAAAAAAAAAAAAAAAAAAAAAAAAAGAAAAAATAATGCTTTATTATAATGTTTCTGTTGCCATGTTCCCCGTTCTCTGTTAAAACAAGCTCCACGGTCTCTATATCATTATTTCCTACTAATTTCCTCCTAATGCTTTGACTTGAAACACTCTGACTTCTGTGTGTACTATTCCACTGAAACATCCGTAAGTTATCCAGTAACTTTCCTGTTGAGGATTTTCATCATTTATTCTTAGCTTACTTGACTTCTCCATATTTTTGGCACTTTTTTTTTTCTTGAGTCCATCTGCTTGTCCACTCTCACTCTGCAAACTCCTGATATTTTTTCTGTCCCTGTACTCACTACTTCTCAGATATTCTGTATGGATATCTTCTTATTTAACATATTTTCCAAGAACACACTTTCCACTATTTTTTTCCTCAATACTCTTTGTCCCTGGATGATATGCTAAGACTATTTTTTTCCTCAATACTCTTTGTCCCTGGATGATATGCTAAGACTAACCAATGTCTGCTAACATGCCAGATCTCCTCCTAGAGATCATACTCTTCCGTGAGAATGGCCAGGAGCCGAAGTCGACAACAGGAGCTAGATGTCGCAGAGGCTCTTCAAACTCAGCTTCTTTACAATTGGATTCCCTGTCATTACATAAAACCTATTTTTCTTTCTATGCAGCCTACTTCATCTTGAACATTATTGACTTCATCTTGAACATCTTGACTCCAGCACAATGAGTCAAGAAATCTTGTAGATTCTAATTCTAACAGGGCATGGCTGCATTCACTTGCCTCCACCTCTATAGCTACTAATATGGTTCAAGTATACATTTTTTTCTTTCCTATACCAACAATCTGCTAACTGATAATTTTTGCCATCCGTCTTGCTTCCTTCCAAGCCGTCGACCACACTCTAATAAACCTGATATTCCAAAAACACAAATCTACTTGCCTGAGTAGCAAACTTAAATCATTTCAAAAAATTTTACTCGCTCATAGAATGAATTCCTTAACATGCATGATCAGGCTTTGTCTTACCTCTCCAACTTCATTTCTCACAAGCTCTTTCTGCACGCACGCACACACACACACACCACCATAGATTTCTTTCAAATATTACTGGATTCCAATTTCCACTTAATCCTTGTTTAACTGGTGTCATTATTCTATTTACCTGTAGGATTTTGCATAATCTGTTCTCTCATATCAATACTATTCTCTACTTTAACCCTGCCCTTTCTAACTGTTGGTCATCATTCTTAGCTCTATCAGTCAGAACTAAGATATGTTGCAATAAATCTTAAACACCTATAGCAGCAACAATTTATTTAGGTGATTTATATACAAACTTTTTAAGACATCACTGTCACTCACTTTCAATGACTCAAACAAGACATACAGCTATTTCTAAACTCAAAGGAGAGTAAGGATGGGAGTGAGGAAGTACAACACTACCAAATACAAAGAAGGAAGATAATTAGATTATTTGTGAAAGGTATCCAGAAAGAAAACTTATGAGCAGCCCTAAGGACATGCATATAGTTTCAACTTCAACAGCATTTCATCAGAAAGTTCCCAACATAACCCCCAACCAGATCCTAGATAGGTGCCTGAGTACTTCCATATTAAAAGTTCTTCATCATGTAATTTATGGAAATGCATTGTTTGCATTGTAGTTTTGTAGTTTTGAAAAATTGTTTTAGGGACAAGGTCCCACTCTGTTACCCAGGCTGGAAAGCAGTGGAACAATCATAACTTAGTGTTGCCTCAAACTCCTAAGCTCAAACAATTTACCTACCACAACCTCCCCACATAGCTGTGACTACAGGAAGGCAACACCACACCTGGCTAATTTTTTTTTTTTTTTTTTTTCTGAAACTCCTGGCCTCAAGCAATCTTCCTACCTCAGCTTTCCAAAGTCCGGAAGACAGGTGTGAGTGACTGTTCCTGGCCTGTAATTTCTTCATTATTTAATTGCATCTACTACTAGACTACAAGTTTTGAAAGACAAGCCCTTTGTCAGTCACATTATTTTAACATTTAGCAAAGTAGTTGACACATGTAGGATACCCCAAAATATTTATTGCTGCAAAATAATTGCTAACATATACTGTTTTAAATTATCACAAAAATGGGAAGTATAATATAAAAGTTTACATTGGTCTTTAACTTAATGGATTGTGATAAGCCATTAAACAAAATACAAAATACAGACTTGTAGCATGCAATCGAGACCATTAAAGATTTTTAAATTTTGTATTATAAAACTTTAGCTAAAAGTCAGATAGCTCTGGAATGATCCATAAGAATAATTGAAGAACTATAAATTTAGGAAAATGTTTTCTAAACTATGATGAACAGAATTGTATTTCTTTTTAATACCATTATAAAATAATCCACTTTGGAGATTGCCTTATATTGCATTTTTACATTTATGTACCTGAATTGATACTTAATGGTAGAATTCATTAGGGATTGGGATGCATGACCTCAATAATACAAACAATAATGTTTGGTTCTCGTTCTATCTGGAAACAATTATGTTTGGCTAATTATTGCTAGAAAAAAATGGCAACTTTGCATCAATTATATTTTATAAAAATGACTGAATTGAATAACTATTCTCTAAAATTTTAAATAACAATTTAAGATAGATCCATTAGGTAAATTTATTTAAAAACTGAGATGTATATCATATATTTACCAACCTGGAAGACCATCAAGTGTCTAAAATTTAGCAATTTTCAAAGTGTCATTTGGGACATCTTAAGTTTGAGTGAGATAATTTAATGGGTGTGTCAACTGTTGATGAATCTAAATTATCTATATTTACATGTGATAACATTAGCAAAAGCAATGTAGCTGGACCACAAGAATTTGGTTCTCTAGAGAAATGCCTTTATCAATGAAAGGTAATGTTATGTACAATTGTGTGTAGAAGAATAGCAATTTTGAATCTTGATATTTTTTGCAGGCATTGGAAGTTTAGGAAATTAATTTATTCTTTTAAGCTCTTTTTGTTGTAAAATTGATATTTTAGTAATTATTTTAACATCATAAATAGAATTTATATACTATATGACAATCATTCATATAATCACAATTTTTATTATTAGTTGTAGATAATTAATGCCCATATCACTTAACAGACTTTTGTCACACCTCCCTAAAGCAAAGATAATGTCCAAAATATCACTTCATTACTGAGAAAGGCATGGTTGGAGGACATGGCTAAGGAATACAGCAAGAAATGTGTTTCCTAGTAGTAAACCACCTAATTTCTTACGCTGACTCATTGACAATATGGATTGGTCAGTCCTCTACTCACCCCTCTCTGCATACTAGGGTGACTGGGGACCTGGAAGAACATTTGCATCCAGAGCCATTTGCCCTGGAAGGCAAGGGCTCATGGTCTGAGCATAAGATGAAGTACTGTTCTATTATACCTGCATGAACCCATTGTATCTTGCAGAGCCCATACATAAATGGTGACCCAGTAGCTGAAACCAAGAGATGAAATAATCAGAAATTACTTAAATGGGTTCATGAGAAGTGTCCATTACAGCCCAGATGAAAGTTGTTGTTAATTGTCTGTTTATGATTCAATAATTACATTGAATCTCACTGTAAAGACTTTTTTTAGCTTTATTGAATTTTATAGAGTATAAATTAATAATTACTTGTCTGTCTGTTGAAAACCACATATGGAAATGGCCCTATATATGTTAGTTTCTGAAACTGATGGAGCGCTTTTCCTTTAAGAAACTAGAATATAATTGAGAAGACAATGCATACCCATTTATATATATTTTAATTTGGTAGTGCTATTTTTCCATAATATTTTAACATTTTTTGATTTTTTTTCTTTAGCCACCAAGTTGACAAGGTTCTTGATTTCTTGTGCCTAGTTCTTATATGTTAAGTTTTTATTTCCTAAACCCAGAGCCATATGGAATTTTCCCTCTCCTGATTCAAAAAAGCAAACCTATCAACTCAGATAATTAAAATACAGCAAACAAGTAATCAGGTCACATAAAACACAGAGCTGAATATGTGGAGTGGGTTAAATCCTGCCAGAGTTCCATTGAAACCAGAAAAGGTCAGTGTCCCCTTCCACAACATATTTCAGTAGAGAATTTTTGAAATTCTTGTTTCTATTCCAGTTTGAGTAGTTTCTTCATTCTCCCTGAATCTCACAATACAACTGAGTGAATGAAAACATTTTTGGTGGATGGGTTGTTTCACGTGTTCACGTCTTCCCTGGGGAATCTCTTCACAATTTTACAATATGCTTTGGGAAGCTAGTGCCTAGGTGTGAGAAGGTTTTTACTTTTTCACAGTGATCGTCAACAGCTTCACAGAAATGAGGACTCTGATTGACAGATGACTCTTTTCTTGTATTGACGGTGACCTTATGGCAGTGAATATGAGAGAAGAAGCCATAAATATGGACACCTGCATGGACAGCATTTACATTTCTTAGGTGACTATGGACAAGTAGGCTTCCAGACTATAGAACCAGCTGCGGCTCTTCTCTTTTGCCTCTTTTTCTAGGAAACAAAGAAAATTAGGTTCTCTCTCTCTCTCTCTCGCCCACCTCATCTCTCCCATCTTACTCTGTTTTGTTTGACCTTCATGGATAGAAAAATATGTCAACATCTTCAAGCCTAGGAAACAGAACAACAACAACAACAACAACAACAACAACAACAACAACAAAATGGACAGAACAAGGAAAGAAGAAGTAAAAGAAAAGAGAGAAGAGTAGAAAGGCCTAAATGCATTAGGGTAGGATGCCTGTTAGACATTTTGATGAGCTAGGTATTGTTGTCTTACCAAATATTGCATTTCTTTGTATATTTGATTAAAGTCAAGTTTGAACATGCCCATCCTAATTTAGATACATATTAATTTGGGAGAAAGTTTATTATATCTGGATTTTCATCTCTGCCAACTTCTTTGACAGGATGTGTGTAAAGTATATTTCTCAGCGTATTTCAGGAGTGGAATAACAATACGATCTCACCAGGTGTTTCTCACATTCCTCAAATATTTGAGAGCTGTAGCATGTAGCTAGTCCCCAAACTTCTACTCTTAAAAATAATCGTTCAACCAGGTTTTAAAATATCCCACTTACGTGAATATAAAGAAGATGTATGTTATTTAATCTGTTGGAAGTTTTCTGCAATGTTAGATGACTGGTAAGCATATTTGTCAATCAAGACTGCACACTTAATCTTTTCCCTTGGCCTATTAATATAATCTTCCTCTGAAACCAGAGAGTGTGAATTAAAAATAGTTTTGTTTGAGGGCCTTTTCTGCAATTTTCTCTCTAATACCTCAAAAACAAAAGCACAGGAAAAAAACAAAAATGCTAATACTTTCTTACAAATATGTTGAAGATAGCATTTTTTGATAAAATTCACATTAGAAGGACATATTATATTATTATTGAGTTTTCTATAGAGTAACACTATTTTATGTATTTACTTCATGAAAAATTTACCACTAAATTATTTGTAGGTACGTGTAGATGCATTTTTGCAAATCTGGTCCAAAATCAGAATAAAATATTTGCATAGAATGAATATAAGTGTTTAGTATGCACTGTAAGCTTGACTACTATGAATTACAGAGTAACTTGGAGGTAAAGTAATAAATATAGCTAGCTGTTGAAAACTGAAAAAGACTTTCAACATGAATAGAGTCCATTTAAGCCAGGCGTTACAAGTGAGAACCTTTGCATTAATTCACTTCTAGGATTATGAAAAATAAGAAAACAACTCCAAATGGATGAAAATGTCATGAACCAAAATTTGAGGCTAAAACAGTAAGTTGTTATAAGACTCAACTAGGAATGTCATTGATATTTTGTAAACAATCAATGATTTTCTCTTCCCAATTCAGACCCTCCTTTTTTGTTGAAAAGATGAAAATAGCCAAGCAGAAGACATAAGTAAAATGTTAATTTAACAAAGTAATCTTTGTATGTAAATCTCTGCTTTGGAAATAGAACATTTACACCTCTTTAAGAGCTTAAAACAAACCATACATCTTTAATTTAAGGAATATGGTATGTAAAATCCTGGTTGATTACTTTAAAATATCGATAAATACCAAGTATCTAAGCTATAGCTTAAGTAAACAAAGGAAGTAAGAACTTTAGCAATCTTATCTCAAATAGTTTTGACCTGTATGTACACATGACATCTTTTCAAAATTTTGTTTAGAAAATGCAATATATGAAGAATCTATGTGCTCTTTTCATATGATTGCATAGAGACCTCTAAATCCTTCTCTCAGTTTTGCAAGGCAGCTATAATTATTACTCATTGTAACATATAAGAATATGAAACTAAGTATTTAAATAATTGACTTCTCTAAAAGAGGGAATTGGCTTGCATCCAGATACCTATGATTGCAGGTCCTTATTTTTTCTTTTAAAAAAAAAATATATATATATATATATATATATAGAGAGAGAGAGAGAGAGAGAGAGAGAGAGAGAGAGAGGCACTTATTTCCTTTCTCTCTCTCTCTCTCTGTTTTCTTTTTTTTTTTCTTTGAGACAGTCTCACTTTGTGGCCCAGGCTGGAGTGCAGTGGTGCGATCTCCGCTAACTGTAACTTCTACCTCCTGGGTTCAAGTGATTCTCCTGTCTCAGACTCCTGAGTAGCTGGGATTAGAGGCACTCGCCACCACGCCCCCAATTTTTTTTATTTTTTTGTATTTTTTGTATTTTTATTAGAGACAGCGTTTCACCAGGTTGACCAGGCTGGTTTCAAACTCATGATCTCAAGTGATCTGCCCACCTTGCCCTCCCAAAGTGCTAGGAATACAGGCGTGAGCCACCGTGCCTGGCCAGGTCCTTATTATTTTTATCTATCAATGGTGTGACTCTCTTTATTAAAAAGAGAACTGGCAAGAACATGAACAAAAACAGCGAAAACCCTGGAGAAAAAGGAAGAGGTGGGTAGAGGGAGTGAGGCAAAAATATTCAACTAGCAAAACAATAACTGAATGGAAAATCTGAGTACAAGTTATGTAGATTGTAATATTATTCTATTTATAGAATACAATAATATTGTAATATTTATTATTCAATATTATTTTTATGTTTACACTAATATCAAAGCAAGAATAATAAATGTGTAAAAATTTGATATACATTTAATAAATGTTGATAGGACTTGCTATGTTAAAATAGTGAATATAACAAAGGATAATTTAATAGAAAGACCTAAATATTCTCGAAATGACCAAGCATTAAAAGTCTCAAAAATATCGGGAAATAATTATATTTTGGAATAAAGTAAAGAATCTGTAAGTTTTGCCCTTTGTAAAGATCTATCCATCTATCTATCTATCTATCTATCTATCTATCTATCTATCTATCTATCTATCTATCTGTCTGTCTGTCTGTCTGTCTGTCTGTCTGTCTGTCTGTCTATCTATCATCATCATCTATCCATCTGTCTATATCACTGTTTGTTAAATGTCTAAGACAGAGTGAGGAAATGATAGAGCCAGCTTTACATTTAAGAAGTCAGTTCTGAATCAGCTTCTTAAAACAATCCATTGTATTACAAAGTGTAGGTATTTTCTGCAACTGCTGACAAGGTCCCCTCTCCACTCTCATAGATCCCTTACTCCCAATATTCAGTTACTTTCTTATCTAGGAAAATATAGGTACCTGCTTGTTTACATATAAACGATATCCCAGTTGTACACATTTTATACCCAATGTTGCCCGTCAACACACTTTGGTAAACAAACCATTACATATCTTCATAGAATAATTATGTAAATCTCTTAGAGGCAAAAGCAGAGGTCACTTTTTTTCTCTCCTCCCCTCTGACGTTTAGAGAAACTCTGGCTTGTTCAGACATTCAAAATCTAGATTTAATTGTTAGACCTGTCCTGCTGAAAGGTATAAAAGTTTAGTGATTGTCATGTAGATGGATCTACACACATAAACTTTGACAAGAGCTGAGAGATGGCACAGCATAACAAATCATGTTTTAGCATTTTGCAGGATAAATTGATGTTAACAACTACAGAAAAATAGTGTAGATGGCATGGCTTCAAAAACCTGTTTTAAGATACAATGGAGATAATATTCCAAATGGTTGCAATTTTTTAGACCTGATGTTAGAGTGAATAATGCATTATTAACAGCAGTTAAAGAATTTTTGAACACAGTAGAAAATTGTGGGGTTCTAAATTTAGAACAAGAGCCTACTAGTTCCAAATTGAACTTTTCTTTTTAAAAACATAAATTCAAAATAGTTCTTTGTTCTGTCATTCTAAATTATATCTGAAAAATTATATTTGAAAAAGTATTACTTTCAAAGGTAGAAATATGGCAGCTTTTAATAAATGATTCCCATTCAGTTAGAATAACTAGTGTGTTTATTTGAAACTTTGAATATGTGAAACATTGAATGATTTGTAAAACTTGAAATTTTTAAATTAGCAGTTCCAAGATTATTGTTAGAGAAGATTTAATATCTTAATGTGACAAGATAGGCACATTATATCCATTCAAGAAAATGGAAGACAAGGTCTTGAAGACTATTACATCATGCATGTATATAATTCTAAGCTCCTGAAACTGAGGTTGCTGGTGCTTTTTATTATTTGCTCCAATAGTAATTCATAAATTTCCTCTGGCTCAATCTTATTTACTAGGTGATAATAGTGACCTTGAATATTGCTTGAGATCTCTTGAGAACTATTGTCTCCCTCTGAAAAATGGAATGCTGTTAAATTTAGTACCTAGTTTTCAGAGTTGTTGTGACTGAGATATTAAAAGTGTATATGAAAATTTATCCTTCTTTACGTCGATTAAGATTCTTTGGTAAAACAGCAATCAACCCTCTCAAGAGGCCATTTTTCTTCTCCTAAAAGTGGAAACTGATTACAAGTTTTTGTTTATGAACTCTAACTTTTTCTTCACAATTTATTACTGACTTTGCCCCCTTTTTGTGTCAGAAACCTAGAATTATTAGAGGAGGAAGTGTCCTATATGTGACCACATGAGGTATATAAATTCCCCGTACAGTCCTGGCCTGATTTGCCTCAATTCCAGATCATTTTCTTTCATTAACAAGCTGGTAATTCAATTAGACTTTTCCTTACAATTCGGTAAGAAAATAAAAATATATTTTTGTAAATTCTAAGTCACTAGAAATATTTTAAAAAATCAACCACGTCTCTACCAAAGCCTATTAAACATCAGTTAAATTCACCAACCACTAACTAAGCTCTTGTCTATAAAATAATATTTCTTTTGCCCATATCATGTGAAAGTAAGTGCTTAAGTATATTTATCCCATTATTTCCTCACTTCTCAGAAAACGAAAACACAGAGAGGTAAGTCGCATAAGTTTTAATAAAATAAGAAGCAGAGCCAATAACTGAACCCAGGCAATTTGTCTTTAAAATGCTATTGGAGCACCGTTTTCTGCTATATATCTAATGATTTGTATCTCCATTTGAAATCAGCAGGAAATACCTAATGTTATTTCAAAGAAGACATAATTGTGAACCACAGAATGAATATTAACATCTTTATACATTTATATATAATATTCTCACATATCAAAGACTTAAATTTTTAGGAGTTTTCCAAACCTACATAATAACATTTAGCCAAAGAAAATGAGCCATAAAAAAGGATGAGTTCATGTGCTTTGTAGGGACATGGATGAAGCTGGAAACCATCATTCTCAGCAAACTATCGCAAGGACGAAAAAACCAAACACCGCATGTTCTCACTCATAAGTGGGAATTGAACAATGAGATCACTTGGACACAGGAAGGGGAACATCACACACCGGGGCCTGTTGTGTGGTGGGGGGAGGGGGAGGGATAGCATTAGGAGATATACCTACTGTAAATGACGAGTTAATGGGTGCAGCACAACAACATGGCACAGGTATACATATGTAACAATTGTGCACATGTACCCTAGAACTTAAAGTATGATAAAAAAAAATGAGGATTTACCACAACTTCTTGGATCAACTTATACTATGAATGACATTTGCTAAAGTGGAGAGCTTGAACATATTGGCTTTTTTTTTTCCTCATTCAACAGATTTATTTCAATCCCTTACATCAAAAACCATCTACTCACTAGATTAATTCTGTACATATCAATATTATAGAAATGTATCCTGTGGAATTTTCACAGACACCTACACATGCCAGGTTTAGAATTCCTCTGGGCTATATATTTTTATCCTCTGTGTTTTCTACAAGAAAAATACATTTCAACATCATGAAATATAATGTATTTGTTTATTTAACTGTATATATAATCAATGCATGTATTTATTATTCTCAAGAAAAGCAATTATTATAACTAATATAATATAGTCTTCAGACATTCAAAGTTGTTTTTGAAAAATATATTACTAAGATCCTTTTAACCAGTACACATAGGGGAGAAAAAAAGTAACTTGAACACTCCAGAAGTTATTTCATTCCTGTGAAAAATTCTTCCATATGTGCATGCAAAAGGATATGTAGATTTCTCCACAGAGTAACCACACCAGAAGGGGCCAGTAAAAGCAAACAAACAAACAAAACACTAAAATAATGATTAACAGAACAATTTATATAAAAAAGAACATATACCCATTAGTAGTTTAAATTTAAGTGAATTTAAGTTGTCCAGCATTTTCTAAAGGCCTCAAGATACCTTGATTAAAATCTACTCTTTTTGAATATATTCTAGAAGTTCAGGGATAATATAGCTTCAGGATTGGGATTTGTACTTCTTAAATTTTAAAACAAGCTGCTTCTAAAAGAGCACACTGCCTACTTGAAATTATGCTAAACCACTAAGTTATTCTGGTACATGAGAAATAAAGTAACAGGTAAAATCTTGTCATTACTTCTTGTCACTTCTTGTCATTTTCTTAGGAGGTATCTTATTCAAAACTAGTATGCTAACTTTTAATTCTACCAACTCTTATATATGGAAAAAAATCAACCTTGAATATATCTCAGCAATTGGTTCTCTCCAATATTGTATGTTTGTTTTATTCTTTTCTTTTTCTTTTATTTTCCCTTATATGCTAAATGAAATTGTGCTACCTACAAAATTATATGTTTTATCTTGAAATACTAATATTTACCAAAAATGCCACTTGGCAGTTCAGTTTCAAACTTTTATTATTCCTAAAGATAAATATAATCATCCTAAGTATTGTAGTGTTAAACTGCCTGAGCAGCTTCCAGATATAATTTTACAATTATTTAAAATTATAAGCTTCTGCATTTTCTCAATAAGCAGGAACAGTGATATACCTGTAGATTTAGATGGAACCCACTTGAATTAGTGATTGAAAATGCTTATTACTCTACTTTTCAGAAAGCTTTTTAAGAGTACTGAAGCCGAAACTAAAATTTGATAGTTCAGCTCCCCAAACAATACCTTTCTCATTTTCCCTATATTTTATCACTTCTAAGCTAAAATGTTCGGAATTTGATATACGAAAGTACTACTAATTATTATTTACAGAAACACTGAGGCAAAAAAGTATCACGTTTAATATACATGGTTGTCAATAAAAATTACATTTTAAAAATAGTATTTTGTTTTAATAGTATCTCATTTCCATCTAAGTAAAAACACATTGGATTTTTCCATAGGCACTGTTCTCAATCTAGTTACAAAAGGCACAAAAAAATGGAAGCAAGTAATTTACCAATTTTAAAGCTTCTGAAATAAATATAAGAAATTTCAGTAGGATAATTTGCTTATTCCAGAAATACTCCTATATTGAGGAACGTTATTTGAATAATATCCCATTTCCATCTAAGTAAAAACACACTGGAGTTTTCCATAGGCACAGTTCTGAATCTAGGTACAAGAGGATCAAAAAAAAAAAAAAAAAAAAAAAAAAGGAAACAACGAATTCAACCAATTTTAAAGCTTCCAAAATAAATATAAGAAATTTCGGTAGGATAATCTGCTTATTTCAGAAGGACCGCTGTGAGATGAGGAACACTTGAACACCTGAACGAATAATAATAATAATAATAGTACATAAAATAAATGAGGCTCAGTTTGAGAAAAAAAAGGAACAGTTCTTAATATTGACAAAATTTGTAACTAATCAATGTAAGGAGGGAAGGAATAGCAAGTGGCAAGAATGACTTGCATATCTTTATCTTAGGTGACTTGGGATGTCACAGTAACGCCAAATCAAAAAGAGAAAAATTACAGGGAAAAATGTATTAAGGGCAAAGATTACCAATACACTTTTTGCATGCTGTGTTTGATGTGCCAACAGAAGACTATGATACAGCTACAAACATTTGGAAAGGTAGTAGTTTAATTATTAGGAACATAGATACAATAGTAGAAGCAAACAAACAAAAAACATACAAGTAGAGTTTAATCCTTTTTTTTGGAGACAGAATCTCGCTCTGTCACCCGGGCTGGAGTGCAGTGGCTCAATCTCAGCTCACTGCAACCTCCACCTCTCTCTCTCTCTCTCTTTTTTTTTTTTTGAGATGGAATCTTGCTGTGTTGCCCAGGCTGGAGCTCAATGGCGCAATCTCGGCTCACTGCAAGCTCCACCTTGGGGGTTCACGCCATTCTCCTGCCACAACCTCCTGACTAGCTGGGACTACAGGCGCAAACCACCATGCCCAGCTAATTCTCGTATTTTTAGTAGAGACAGGATTTCACCATATTGTTCAGGCTGGTTTCGAACTCCTAACCTTATGTGATCCACCCACTCAGCCTCTCAAAGTGCTGGGATTACAGGCTGAGCCACCGCACCCGGCTGAGTTTAATTCTTAACTCTCTTTGCAGTGTGTGACCTAGGGCAGATTCTTTCATCACTTTTGTCTGTAGTTTCCTCATCTGTAAAATATGAATAGTGGCTGTAAAACCCTTAAGGAGCTGGTCTCTAACCTTAATGAGATAACACACATAAAGTATATAAAGCACTTTATACAGTATTTGGACATTGAACATAGCAAGTGTTTTATAAGCTAACATGAGGAGTCTGAAGTTGAAATATTCATTTCAGAAGCTTAGCATATAAATTGCAATCATAACCATGAAGCTGGATAAAACGATCTAGGTAAAATGCATAGTATGAGAAGCAAAGGTTATTTTTCCCTTCATGGGTATTGTTTTCCTTTTTGTTCTTTCTTTTTTCAAAAATTTGTTTTTTGCTTAATTCAGAAGTGAGTCAGTAAGACATTTAAAAGAATAGTTTTATGAATGTATACTGTGATTAACTTCCCCGAAATATTCGATAAATTTAATTCACATTAAATATAATATAAATCCTGGCCAAAAAACAGTTGAAACGTAAGTACATTTTGAAAAATAAGAAAATTAGGCAGTCCTGCATTATCAGGTGTTACTATAAAATGTAAAGTTTCAAAGAAATGAACTGATACTTACTTACAAAAGAATAGGCAGTGCTATCAAAAGAAAGCCAGATAATCAGACCCTTTAATCAATGAGAAAGATGGTGCTAGGAAAATGAGTCAAACATTTGAATCAAAATCAAGTCCTTCTAGCTATTTAAATGCATAGGTGTACACGTGCACACATACACTACTAACTTCTACATGAGTTAAATAATATTTTAAGAATAAATAACAAAAGAATTAGAAGATGATACCAGTCACCATCTGTGCTGGCTTTGAGAGATCTCTTTTAATGAGAGATATTTCAAAGAAACTAACTATAAAGAAAAGGATTAATAAATATGACAACTTAAAAATTTTAGAAATGCCAATGACAAAATTGAAGTAGAAATATTATAAATGGATGATAATGTCAGTTTTTAATATATATATTACCTGTAGCGGGCAAACAAAAATTTAGGTACGCAAATAACACAAACAGGCAATTTATGGCATAAAAACACTTTAGAAAAAATAACAGAAAAAATGAAAACTTCATCAATATAATTTATTTCTCTTTGGCCAGAATGTATGATTTTTTAAGATGACCACATCTATCCTTGTCAAAGAATAGTAACAGTTGCACACTGCTACTCCAAAATGGTAAAAGACTTGGTAGTCTTTGAGGGTCAATTGTGACACACTGTGTGAATTTTTAAAATGTCCTTCCAGCAATTAACATTTAACACATTCTCTTAAGCAAATAATGCTTTATTCACATTCAAGTAATTATTTCACTCTGGTACATTTGTGCGTGTATTCAGTAGTAGGATTTGTTTATAGGTTTTATAGAGTAGGCTGTAGGTTATAGGTTAAGCTTTAGGTGTTTGTTTGTTTGTTTGTTTGTTTTTTGAGACAGAGTCTCGCTCTGTCACCCAGCCTGGAGTGCAGTGGCGCGATCTCGGCTCACTGCAAGCTCCGCCCCCCAGGTTCACGCCATTCTCCTGCCTCAGCCTCCAGAGTACCTGGGACCACAGGGGCCCGCCACCACTCCTGAATAATTTTTTTGTATTTTTAGTAGAGACGGGGTTTCATCATTTTAGCCAGGGTGGTCTTGATCTCCTGACCTCGTGATCCGCCCATCTTCGCCTCCCGAAGTGCTGGGATTACAGGCGTGAGCCACCGTGCCCCACCAAGCTGTAGGTTTTATAAAGTATAGTGGATGTCTAAATTCTCATTGTAATAATAAATTACCATCCTAAATAAAGTTTTAGAAAAATTTAATAGTATTGAAAAATATTTATAATTGCCTAATGACAAAAGCAGTTGACAATATATAGTAATATATACTATTATGTTAATTTATAACGCATATTTTGATAATGTATATATAAATAAATTACACTTGTAGCTATATCTTTATAATTGTAAAAAACTGCAGAGATATATAGTTTTATATACATACACAAATGCATATATGTATGTATATTATGTATATATACATTTTTCTATTATGATTTTCTCTGGGCAGTTAGATTATGGGTATAAAAAACTTATTTTTGTATTTTTTCAGAAAACCCATTCTTTTTGTAATCATGAAAATATAATAAAAACTTTAGACAAACGAAAACCATACTTTTAAATGCTTTAACATTTGTTATTTCTTGGTCACAGCCACTCTGCCAGAATGACATAGAAATTTAACACCTACTGTCCATGCACAATGGCTCACATCTGTAATCCCAGCACTTTGGTAGGCCAAAGTGGGAGGATAGCTTGACGCCAGGCATTTGAAAGTGGCTTGGGCAGCATAGTGAGACCCTGTTTTTTAAAAAAAAAATTTAAAGAAATATTAGCCCAGCATGGTGGTGCCTGTCTGTAGTCCCAGCTACTTGGTAGGTCAAGAAGGGAGGATCATTTGATCCCAGGACTTTGAGGCTGCAGTGAGCTATGATCATGCTGCTACACTCCAGCCAGGATTGCATAAAAAGGTCCTGGATCAGGTTTTAAGTTTTGTTTATTGAGTACAATGTGGATTATTGGAGATAGAAAAATTGATGTCAGTCACATAATTAAATATACATATATGTTTTATACACATAATTATATATATATGATGAGAGAACATGTGAGGAGGAAAAGGATGATAGGGGAAGGGGGATCTGGGAGAGCATTTTACTGAGTTTGGCATGGAGAGCGATTTCTTGGGTCAACCATGTTGTTTATGTTTTCAGTAACAGACATTGATGAAGAATAATCTAGAAAAGGCTTTTAGAATGTATGTGAATACTACTGTTCTTTGGGATTTGGTGGGAGCTCTAAGGAAGGTTAATAATAAGTTGGCTATTTAAATCATGGTTTTAAAAATACAATCCTGGCTTTAGATAAGACTAGAAGAAAAATGAACACTGAACATTTTAGAAGTCTGGGGCACACTGTTGGCTAATGCTCCATACCTATTTTCCTTTCTTTCTTACAAAATTCCGCCATGGATCTACTTAGTGTCCCACTCATCTGCTCCCCACCCAATGACCCCCAGCAAAATTGGATGCGTCTGAGGAAATTAACTTTACTGCCAGCTCTGCCAGTTCCATAGATGGGACCAGCTGATTTAAAGATAAGCTCGTTCCCAAGTGAATGACTCAGAAATGGATATGTAACCCATTCTCAGCCTGAAAGATATCAATGAAAATGTACTGGATTTTCATGGAGAAAGTTTTATAGCTGCTAATAGAGACCAGTGTGAAAAGCTGTGGTTATTTCCTCTTCCTCTTTATTGTCATGTCTTGTGAATTCTGAAATAAAGGTACTCATATGGCTACAAACCTGGGGATGAAGAGAACACAGTAAATAACAGACAAGTAATTAAAAGAATCAGGGATGTGGAGTACTGTCCTGGGTGCTCAATAACCAGCTTTAACATCGGTGGTACCTCTGCATTTCCTAAATATTTCTTTATTGTTAAATCAATATAAATGCAAGATTCTATTACTTGTAGCCAGAAGCTTCCTGTCTGAATATAGTTTACATTTTGAAGGCTATAATTTGATGTCTTGAAGCTAAATTGCCACCGTTAGAATTAAAATCTAAAGGAATGTAATTTTACTGGACATGGTAAAATTTGGATTATTATTCAGCAGCAATTCATTTTGCCCACCTCTCACCACAGAAGGGTTGGTTTGTTTGTTGTTGTTGTTGCGTGTGTATGTGTTTAAGCTCATTGATTTGTTCTGGCCACATAAGTGCTTGTTAAGCTCAAAGCCCCAGGAGACAGTGAACGTTTTCTTTAATTTTTATTTTTATTTATTTATGTTTTTTGAGATGAATTCTCACTCTTGTGGCCCAGGCTGGAGTGTAATGGAGGGATCCTGGCTCACTGCAACCTCTACCTCCTGGGTTCCGGCAATTCTCCTGCCTTAGCCTTCCGAGTAGCCGGGATTTTACAGGCCCCTGCCGACACGCCTTGCTAATTTTTGTATTTTTAGTAGAGGCGGGGTTTCACCATATTGGCCAGGCTGGCCTCAAACTCGTGACCTCAGGCAATCTGCCCACCTCGACCTCCCAAAGTGCTGAGACACCACTCCTGAGACAATGAACTTTCTCTGTGTTTTCTAGGGCTATGCAATCACCAGTGGAAGAAGATTCCATAGTAGCCTGTGATTCCAGAAGAATGAAAGACGTGGAGTAGCTATGGACCAAGTTAACCAGAAGCCAACTTAGATCAGCCATTCCTCAGCGACAGACACGGAAGTGGGAGATAAATGTCTATGCTGTGTGCTACTGAGTTTTGGAGTTGTTTGTTATAATGTATTAGTTTTTAGCTGATGGAGAGAACATCAATTATGTTGGTTTTAGAATAATACACAATTAAAAGACAATGATGGAAATCACTCTGAGATCAACACTATAATTGTGGAACTAGTGTGAAAAATGTGATTGGATGCCTTTCTCTGAGAACCAAATACACCTCTATTGGTTTCAGTTATTGAAAAAAGCCTAAAAAATCCATAGTGATATGAAGATTTAAAATAAATTTTAACATATATACCTTGTTTCTTAAGAAACTAGTCTTTCTGGACACTGTGAACAATGATATTAGACGTTAAAATCTTATAGACTGGGCTGTTACTGTGATTTTTGAAATTTAAAATCTTTAGAATATGTTGTGGTTAAAAAGAAAAAAAATCCTGGAAAAAGTTTGTATATTTTATGTTTCCATTGCCTGAAGAAATGGATAGACAATCACGTTTAGAACTTGTTATGAAAATAAAATAACACATTTTGAAGGTAGAGAAAGGTCACCAGCTATGTGAGTTTCAATAGGCTGTGCCATTGATATTTTTTATGAACCCCAAACCACCAGAAATTCTACATTCAGAGAGGATATACACACAGAGAGGATACACAGAAGGGCGAACTATTATTAGGTATATCAGTATGACTAAGATTCTTATAAAGGGTAGAAATACTCAGATTTAGTAACTCTTATAACCATTCCTCTTCCAGCACGTGGTTGGGTGCAGCTTACAATCACAAATCAAAATGGAAGAGGAAGAGAACAACTGTATAAAGCAGCATGATTTAAGTTGATCTGTGTGACAAAGAGCTAAGCCACAAATATTTGGGAAGAGAGGTAAGATAATTTCTTGGTCTGATTTGTGAGTGACTTGATAAGGATTGAAATGGAGATGAGGGGCCAGGCACAGTGACTCACACCTGTAATCTCAGCACTGTGGGAGGCTGAGGCAAGAGGATTGTTTGAGCCCAGGAGTTCTAGACCAGCCTGAGCAGCATAGTGAGACCTTGTCTCTACAAAAAGTTTAAAAAAAAATTTGGCCTGGCATAGTGACACATGCCTGTAGTCCTACTTACACAAGAGGCCAAGTGGGAGGACTGCTTAAGCCCAGGGGTTGAGGATGCATTGAGCTATGACAGTACTGCACTCTAGCTTGAGTAGCAGAGCTAGAATCTGTCACTAAAATTTAAAAAATAATAAAAAATAAAAGAAATAGAAGGGAGCAGAAGACATTTTTCCTTACATTCTAAGAACTATTTATTACAAATTTACTGTCCTTGATATTTCAGTAAAATATACATTACTTCATAGCATTTTTTATGCTAAACTGGTATTTTGGTGTTATTTTGATAAGTTAGATATACATAGATGTGGGGCTTTATTGAAGTTACTGTTTTTGATTGGTTCTTTTTTTTTTCTTTCTTTCTTTTTTTTTTTTTTTTTTTTTTTGAGACAGAGTCTCACTCTGTTGCCCAAGCTGGAGTGCAGTGGTGCAATCTCTGCTCACTGCAACCTCCACCTCCCGGGTTCAAGCAATTCCCTGCCTCAGCCTCCTGATTATGGTGTGCACCACCATGCCTGGCTAATTTTTGTATTTTTAATAGAGAATAGAGATTTCTAATGGGATTACAGGCATGTACCACCACGCCTGGCTAATTTTTGTATTTTTAATAAATACGGGGTTTCATCACATTGAAGTTACATATTTTTATATATGAAACTTTAATATTTTAAATAGCAATATACAACTCAGTTAAGATAATAAAATGAGCTAGAATATTAGGGTGTTAAAGGCATAATTTCCTATATGTAAACAAGGTTATAATTAATTTGCAAAGGAGAACACAGCAAATTTCCTTACTTTCATTTCCTTTCTAACCTAGTTCCTCTTCTGAACCAGATGCTGTATTAAAACCTATACTTTTTCCTTTCTTCACTTATTTTACTCCTGATATATCCTCAACTTTCACATCCTTTAGATAGTATAAATAGAAAGGTAAAATAGTTACAGCTACAATTTATCTAAGATGTTTGTCATACACATGTGGAGGAAAAGGAAAACCTAAAAATTATCATGTTGAATAATCTTGCAAGGAAAAAAATTAGAAATTAAATAACACATTATACTTAACAGAAACCTTTCTCATAGTCATGATCTAGAAATCCTATTACGCCTGCTGTTTTTAAATGTTGAACTGGGAAGAAGTAAACAAAAAATATTCTCCTATAAACTGTTAAATTGTTTAAAAATTTTCTGAGATCCTCTGCTGTGTATGTTAATACATAAAATGTATATAAATCACCACATCAGAAATTAATGTTGCAAATAACAAGATATAAGAGAATGATATGGCACAGGCAGAGCTCGGAAGCAAAAAGAGATTGCCAAGGAGAGGAAAAAGATGATCAATAGAGAAAACCAGCCACACAGGGCAGTGAATCGTCCTATCAGGATCCTCAGAATTCCTGGGTCAAAAATATTGACCTTCTACTAGGTCTGATAAGAAAATGTGTATCATTCTGTTAAAAAACACACACACGGAAACTAGGAGTTTGACAAACTCCATTTATTTATTGATTAAGCAAAAACACACTTATCTTGTTAATTAAACTAACTCGATTGCAGAATGGAATGAGAATCGACATCAGCACACTCTGTCACATGCCTGTTAGAGACAAAGATCTTTAGGTTTAAAAACTGGTTGGAAATATTTTTATTCCAGATCCCCCCAAAAAAGTTCTCTTTTTAAAAGCCATCCTCACTTGTTGTAAAATTCACAGAAACTCTTTTGATTTTGTTCTCATTCTACCTTAGGATCTTTTGTCCTCAATCCTAATACAGTTTATCTCCTGAACTCTGGTCCATCTTACTTTTAAACGTTTGTAATGTTTGCTCCCAGAAATCTTAATCAGATTATCCAGAAATCCAGCCTAATCTCATGCCCTGAACCATTCATGTGTTTAACACATGCTTATATGGCTAGAAACAAAAAAATCAAAGCTTGCTAATTTTGGTCAAGAAATCTTTTCTCATGAAGGAGTTTCAGATATCCATGTCCATATTTAACCAATTTTTCAACACCCAGCTTGGTAATTTCAATACTTAATTGCAAATCCAACATTATCAATAGTGTAAAATACACATTTTTTAAAAATTAGAAAATTATACTAATTCTAAAGGCTGTATTTTTAAACATATTAAATAAAATTTGTTTTTTTTTTTGTTTTTTTGTTTTTTTTTTTTGAGACAGAGTCTCGCTTAGTCGCCCAGGCTGGAGTGCAATGGCGCGATCTCGGCTCACTGCAAGCTCCGCCTCCCGGGTTCACGCCATTCTCCTGCCTCAGCCTCCCAAGTAGCTGGGACTACAGGCGCCCGCCGCCTCGCCCGGCTAATTTTTTTTTGCATTTTTAGTAGAGACGGGGTTTCACCGTGTTAGCGAGGATGGTCTCGATCTCCTGACCTCGTGATCCGCCCCCCTCAGCCTCCCAAAGTGCTGGGATTACAGGCGTGAGCCACCGCGCCCGGCATAAAATTTGTTTTTAGGTCATAAAGTGCAAAAGTATTCAATAGTATTCAATAATTTAAATTAAGAACCTAAAATTTTATATGCAGTGCATATTTTATCAGCAAATACTTAAAATGTAAAACTAAAAAAAAATTGCAAGGCATGTTGCAATATAAAGTTTTAGTAAATTATCAGGGACACCAAGTTTTATTGAAACTTCTCCTATATGAGTTGCATTTATTTGCTTAACTCAATAAGCATCACAATGCCTAGGAATCTAATTATTCTTTTCATACGACACTATTCTTCCTGCAATGTAATTTGAGTTTTTTACTAAAACAGAAGTATAGGTCAAAGTTTCAGAGTATCTTCACATATTGTAATTTTGAAAGAAGTTTGTATTACATTTTGAGGATAATAATTGGAAAAAATCTTAGAAACTAGCATACATGAAGGAAATTTACAGATAAGATTAATTTAATGCAATAAGGTATGTAAAAACTGTTTTTCATGGCATAGATTCTTTCTGTAGCAATACAGAGATCTTCCTGATCCAGGCTTGTTGGTATCAGTCTGATCATGGTTTTCCTGAGGCAATTTATGAGAGTGCTTCCACTTGCAAACTGAACAATTCATATTTCTGTCTCTATAAATCTTTGGAATAAGTTTCTCTATGTCTATTTTGGAGTTATCTTCTCTCCTCATTCAATGATAATAGAAAATAATTAGCTTCCCGCAGTATAATTATACCAAAGAACTAACACATTTTACACTTAGGAGGAAAAAATCAAAAGGAATAAACTATGAAAAATTTAATAATTCACTAAAATTATATTTTTAGAAACATAAATAACACTCAGATGTAGAAACTGGTGATATAGTAAGATTTTTGCATGTTATACAATCAGTTGCTGCAGCTCAACATTTTCCAAGGCAATTCGATAAATTAAATGGTGGTGTTAGTTTGATGATCTGGGAACACTTAAAAATCTTTTCATACTACAGGTTTTGCTGTTACAATGGGAAAATGATACCAGTAACAGAACTGATCACACCAAAAGGCAATGAATGTTTTTAAATGTGGCACCAATTATTCAGAATATTTACGTTTGCCACTTTTCGGTTTATAATGTGGTCTTTAAAAGGAAAAAAAATCCAAATCCATGATGTGTTTCGGTTAGTACAGCTCCAGTGCTTATGTGTATTAAAATACCATCTAAAAAGGTTAGATACCAATCAGTATCCAACAGTACATGTGATACAACTAAAGCATGTAAAACATTTAAGGAGCTATTATAGATTTCTTGGACAAATGTGTGCCTCCACAAATTCCTGACCATTAACAACTTGATCTGCCCTAGCTGCATCTGCAGCTACTTCTCCCCAAAGTGATGCTCTTAATTCTACCATCTTGAGTGATCAGTCACTTCCTAGGGAGACTAGGAACTCAACCTTGGTGGCTGCTGCTCTGGAACTAGTCATATACCTTGACTTTCTGTCATCTCTGATCACTTTCAGATATTCAAGCATCCCAACAACTAGGAGAAGCATGGGATTTCTAAAGAAACTGACAAAGGAAAAAAGGCCCAAGAAAGCAACTCTGAACCAAAAAGCCATTAATTCTTTGAGAATGTCTTACTGGTCTTACTCTGACCAGTAAGAAAGAGTAGACAGAACAACAAAACTTCCTCTTTTTTCCCTTATGTGCACTATTCTGGGACATTTTCTCTCAACTGCTTGTCCAGATATGTCCTGTGGTCTCCCTATTAAGTGATGGCACCTGTTATACAGCTGAGTGTGAAGGAGTGGCCAGTAACACATCACCTTGCATTACTTTCCATCCTCTGTTATTCCTTTCCTTTTCCCTCACTTTTGCTGGCTGGGATTTTATCTCAAAATAAGATATTAGCTCTTAACCCTTGCCTAAGACTCTATTTTAGGATAGCATGGAATAAGATCGTGGATTATCTCTGAAATTACCTAGGCTATTTCTATTGAAAAAGACACTATTAAATTGACAATAGTAAATAATGTATTAAGATGGAATTTTCTTTAGAAATGTTACCATAAATTCATATTTTGTTTTGATTTCCAATTAGACTTACCAGTTCAACATAATGAATTATCTAAATTAATTATGGCAAACACATTTTAGAAAGGTGATATCTTGTATGTGTGCATGCATGTGTATGCAAGTATACTATGTGTATTAATTTGTTTTGTGGTGCTACAAAGGAATACCTGAGACTGGGCAATTTACAGATAAATGAAGTTTATTTGACTTATGGTTTTGCAGGTCATATCAGCATGGTACCAGCATCTGCTTGGCTTCTGGTGAGGCCTCTAGTAGCTTACTCTCATGGTGGAGGGTAGACAGAAGTGGGAGGTCAGGGAGCAGGGCGTCAGCATGTCACATGGCATGAGAGAGCAAGAGAGAGAGTAGAGAGGTGCTACATACTTTTAAACAACCAGGTTTCACATGAACTCATTAACACTCATTCCTGTGAGGAGAGCACTAACCTATTCGTGAGGGGTCAGCCCACATGACCCAATATTTCTCACTATAACTATGTAACATAGTATCAATGAGAGAATATAAAAACATTTTATAAGCAGCAAAGAAAATAGTGGTTAAACGTAGATTTTAATTTTAAGAATTTCCTGTATTACACACATCGTACAACCATAATGCAGTTCCACGCTATTTTAAATATGTGCATAACTGAAAAAAAAGTCTCTAATTTCTAGTTTAGTCATAAAGAGTTACTGCTCATCCATGTTTTCATTCATAATTTGACACTATACCATGCCATGAGCTGACTTCCCAATATCTATTCCAATCTTTGTTTTCAATTTATTGAGTTTTTGGTAGAATTGCAGCCTTAATATTTGTATAAGTAAAATAATAAATTTTGGAAAATATTTTTCTAGATTTCTTGGAGTGGTGTTTTTTATTTTCTTTTTAATAAACCCCAAAAGAGTATGACATTAAATTATTAGCCAAAAAATTCAGACATTTCAAATTTCAGAGGAAAACTAAATATAGCTAATAAAAATAGCAGATTTTAGGAAATTAAATTTAACATAAAACTTTATTTTATAATTTGACTTAGCAAAAATATATTACTTATTTGAACTTTTGATACTTGAAATGTTGCTATTCACATGTATCATATAGGTAAACAATATGCTTAATAAGTTATCTTTTTTATGTTAAGAAGAAATATCTGGGGAAGAGATTTAAGATAAGTTGTTCATACAGCACGATCATTTGCCAATGTAAAGCTCTTCATATTTTCTTTTATATATGTTTTCTTACCTCCATTCCCCTCTGTTAAAGTTGAAAGGTACCATAGATATCACGTATTTTAAAATCCTCATTTTAAAGAAGAAGAATCAAAAGCACGAAGTCTAACTTGATCAACATCACAGACCAGGTGACTGAGTTTGGAAGTAAAACTCAGTCACCTGACCTGTGATGTGGCGCTCATTTCTTCCATAGGTGATGTTGAATAGTGTAGTGGTACAGTTTTCGAGCAGAAAGATCTTTTTCTTGAACTTTTACTGACAGTCATGTGTAGAAGAAGAATAATTTTTCTTCAAAACCCCGCCTCCTCAGTCATTGGTTCTTAGTTGGGAAGAACCCCGGTAATAAAAGACAGATTAATAAGAGAAAAAAAATTAACATGTGTATTTTACATGTACATGAACAACATGCAGGGAAGGAGTATTTCTCAAAGTTGTGGCTTTGCGTTCCAGTTAATATAGCATCTTCAAGAAAGAACAGTAAGTTTTTAGAGAATTGAGAAGACACAGGAAAAGAACTTTTAGTCGCCAGAGGCTGCAACTTGTGGGAAGGCAAATAAGTGACACGTAAAGACTATTAGGTAAAACTTGTTAAAGTAGGTACCTCTGGTACCATCTCCAGAAGATATGGTAAAATTTGTCTTTGGTAGTTAATCTCTGTTTTTCCCTATAAGTAACAGGGAGGAGGGAATGCCAGGATCCCTTTTGTCTTTGTAAATCTGCATTTTGCTTTTAGGCAAATAGAAGAGATCAGAGGCCATTCCTGCATCTGCTGTTTTTTAATTGTCTTCAGATCAACACTCCTTCGCATCTTGAGGTGGCATATTCTGGTCTCCCACATATGTAATTCTTTTGGCCTCAGATTTTTCATCTATAAATTTAGGAAGTTAAATTAGATAAAATTCATTATCGTTCACCTTTTTAAAGAGTGGCAAAAGAAAAACATCAAACTCTACCTTGTTTGCTTTTATTTATTTTTTCTCTAAAATACTGAATCAATTCCAATTTTGCATAAAGATAGTCCCCAAGTTATCCTATATAGTCACATTCTATATTAACAAAATTTATTCCAATAGATCAGGCAAGAGTGGGAGTATTTTCACTTTTCATGTCATAAGCACAAAATGTTCCTCAAAGTAAATTATCACTGATTTAGTGAATGATTAAAAATATATTTTTTATGAACCTCTTTATCTTCAGTCTCAGTCTGTGTATTAGGACACATTTGCATAAAAATCTAAAGAGTAAATCTTAATATTAACAGTTAATTGAATGCTCATGATTAAAATTTTAATCCTAGAAAGTAATTAAATTTTCTTCTGTAATGATTTTTAATTGATTCTTTCTACAGCCACATTGAGAAAACGCTTAGATATTATTAAGGCTCTAAAAAAACAAGTGCATCTCCAGGAATGCTGCCATTATTTTACTTATTGGCTATGTAAAGCCTAAATGATATATTGCCCCAATAACTTGTTTTGCTTTCCACATAACTGAAAAGCGTTTAAAATGTCTCTCCAACAATACAAAAAAAAGAGATGGTATGATGGTTAATTTTATATGTCAAATATTCAGGGGTGTGGGTGCCCAGGTATTTGGTAAAACTCTATTCTGGGCATATCTGTGAGAATGCTTTGAATGAGATTAACATTTGAGTGGGTAGACTGAGTAAAGAAGATTGCCTTCCCTGAAGTAGGAGGCCTTCATTCAATCAGTTCATGGCCTGAATAGAATAAAAAGGCTGGCCCTCCTTTGAGCAAGAGGGAACCCCTCCTGCCTAACTGCTTTGAGTTGGCGCACAGGTATTTTCTTGCCTTTGAACTCAAACTAAAATATTGGCTCTTCCTGGGTCTTGAGTCTCCAAACTTTTAGACTAGAACTTACAACACTGTCTTTCCTGGTTCTCAAGCCGTTGTTCTTGGACTAGAACTACACCATTGGCTCTCCTGGGTCTCCAGCTTACCAACTGCAGATCTTGGGATTTCTCAGCCTCTGTAATCCAGCAAGCCAATGCTTTAAAGTAAATTTAGATAGATAGATAGATAGATAGATAGATAGATAGATAGATAGATAGATAGAGATATATCCCATTGCTTTTAATTCTCTGAAGAATTCTGACTAGTACAGATGGTATTACTACCTCTTCCTGTGCTTATCAATCATGCTTATCTTTCCATAATGAGGAAAGCAAAACAAGGCTTAATAAAACAACTGAAATATTTAAGGAAGAATGCTGATCATAATATTAGAAAAATCTGAAAAGTAAATGGAAAATTGAAAAGCAGAGTATTATTTAAAGAACAAAGGATTTAATGTCTGTATTGAGGGAACTAAAAATAATAATGCAAATAAAAACAATTAAGAAACAAGAAATGAAAGGAGCATAAAGACCTCGCTACCTTTTCTATAAGCATTGTGGAATGAGTACACACACAGGTCAAAGGACAGAGCCGTAGGAAGAGATTATTTAAAAGGTGTTAACTCTGTATCTTCATCACGAACATGTGTAAGATTTGCTTACTCCGAGATTTGAAGATTGACAGAGACCTTGTAAATTTATAAAAATTTAAGTTGTAGTTAACTGTAAATCAATTATGAATTGTTTTGTTTCAACATATTGTTATTTGAAATAGAATATTTAGCATTGCTTATGGCTAATGAATGACTATAAATGGACTCTTTATGGGAGCCTACATCTTCCCTGTTATTGTAACTATAGGACGTCTCTTACGTCCTTATCTCCATACATATCTAAAGAAACTGGAAATAAAATACCTTCTTTGGTGAATTAGCCCAATAATTCTAAAAGACATTAAAATTATGAAGAAACAAAGCTGTATCCAAAATAAAACAGTGAATTTTCCACAAATAGAAATCATGTCTGTTATTAAATAGTAATGATCAAAGAAATAGCAATGACAGTATGGAATAATATAGCTTTTTTAAAAATAAGATTTGCCAGCATTAAAAACAAATTGGGAAGAAAATACCATCTTAAATGTTCAACATAAAAAGTGAATGTAGGAAAATATTTATTATTTTATGTAGAAAAACATAATAGAAAAGATGTAAAAACACATTGCTCATCTTGTTACCTATTGTTACAATGTCACATCACATAAGAGAGCATGAAATAAAACTATGGGATTAGAAGAAAATGTGAGGAAAATTAATATTTACTGAGTACATTTTCTGTAACAAGTGTTAATATATTTTATTCTTTTTAATCCTCCTGGCCATCACATAAGGTATCCATATTTTTTAGATAAGCAAAGTTAGGCTGTATAACTTCTCTCGTCTCAGTTCTCAGAAAAAAAGGGGGGATGCACAGATTCATACAAGTCCAGGTACTCCTTAACTTTAAATGTTTATTTTTACCATGAAGCCTATGAAAGCAAAATTGAGCATTGTTTAGAAAAATGACAAAAACTTTCCATTCATCAGAAAAAATAAGCAAAATATCCATGAATTAAAGACTATTATTGATAACTAAACAAAAAATATTATTTAATCAAAATGCTTAGAGGCACACACGCACGCACACACACACAAATCCTAAAAATATTGATAAATGAATTTTTCCAGTAAAGAACTGTAAACAGTGGCACGCATTCAGGAAGAAGTCAATATAATGAAAGATCTGAGAAAGTTGATGTGGAATCATCAGGTTTACAAAATTTATGAAGTGAAGGTAGTGATATAGTTCAGGAGACGTATTTAGCAGTAAGTGGAATAGAGTGGTAAGGTCTATGACTTTGCAGTTTGGAATTTTGCTAAGTACCTATTTGAATTACTCACACTGATGTGTTGAATGAGTCACTTAGCCTTATAAATTATTTTAGTAATGCATTTATAAAATCATTAAGAATCCAAAGGAGTCACTCAGGAGCTTCATGTTTTACTGAATTTTATGAGAGAAATTACATTCTATAATGGTATCAGGGGTTTTAAAGATTCATGAAACTATCACTACAGGTCTCTTGAGGAGAATGTAAGTGGTCCAATGTAAATGAAATGCCACGTCTTTGAACTGGGCTCTGAACTCTTAGTTGACAGCAAGGAAATCAGGCCAGGTGGGTTTCTCAAGATAGTGGCCTAACATTATACTTCAAAAAAAAAAAAAAAAAAAAAAGATCATTTAAGCGATGAACAATGAAAAACTATCAGGTTGGAGAAACAAGACCCATTATTTTAGCCTTCTAGAACATTGCTATGTTTGCACTTTATACTGGGTACAATTTTGAATACTCCTCCTCACTAGAGAAACAGAGGAGTTTCTGATATTTATCAGAAACTTCCCTTACTTTATCATCATTTAGCGTTATGAGTTAGTATAGGAAATCTTATTGCTTACATTAATGTAAATAATTATATTACACTAATCTTCATGTCAATTCTATAAGGCAAGTATTACTTTTATTTATTTATTTACTTAATTTCTTAATAATTTAAAGGTAAAAAAACTGAGACTTAGAAAAGTGATGTAAGTCAGGTGTAGTGGCTCACATTATAATCCAAGCACTCTGGTAAGCCGAGGTGGGCAGATCCCTTGAGCTCAGGAGTTTGAGGCCAACCTGGGCAAAAGGTGAAGCTTCATCACTACAAAAACAATAAATAAATAAATAAATATTACAAAAATTAGCCAGGCGTTGTGGTGGGCACCTGTAATCCCAGCTACTCAGGAGGCTGAAGTAGGAGGATCGCTTAAGCCCAGGAGGTCGAGGCTGCAGTGAGCTGTGTTTATACTACCACAGTCCAGCCTTGGTGAAGGGGTGAGATAAAAAAAAAAAAGAGAGAGAGAGAAAGGAAAGGAAAAGAAAAGAAAGGGAAGGAAAGGAAAGGAAAGGAAAGAAAAGAAAAGGAAAGGAAGAGAGAGAGAGAGAAAAAGCAAGAAAGCAAGAAAAAAGAAAGAAAGAGAGAGAGAAAGAAAGAAAGAGAGAGAGAGAGAGAAAGAAAAGTGAAATAATTAACTGAAAACTTATTTTGTTAGGCAGTCAGCCTATTATAATGGGCCATATCAAACAAAAGGGGGCCTCTTAAAGTACTGAAGGTGGATTGGTAACATGACTGATGTTATAAATCATGAAAGCTGAGGATAAGTATAAACATAAAATCATTAAAAGCCATTGACTACTGATAGAGACAAATTTACTGTAAAATCATGTTTTTAAAAAAAATTCTAGAAAGTCTGGATGATCTATTAACTCCCAATGTGATACATAACTACATTAAAGATATTATTAGACAAAATTGTGGATAACAGTTATTTACAGAAAAAGCCTTCTATTTTTTGGAAGGTGACACAAATAAAAACATATATTTGAAGACAGATTTTATTATCATTCAGAGATAGAATGTCACATGCATGTGAAGGATTGGCAAACACTGTAATGATAATCAGGAAATCCGATGATGTTAGTAGGTATAGAATAAAGAGATCCAATTTACATTGCAAAGTTTGTAAAAATACATTTCTTTTACCTCGTAATCATTTGTTAGATTTCCTACTAAATGCTAAGAGCCTGGCTAGGTGCTTAGACAAAAATGTTGAAGAAGATGCAGTACCTTCTTTCAGTTTCTTAATGTCTTTTGGGGAGTTAGACAAGTTATAACATGCTTTTAGTAGCATGGACCACATTCAGAAAAGGTAAGATGGGCACAGAAACCAGTTTTGGATGGGTAATAATAATAATAATAATAATAAAAACTTCATACAGAAGCTAATGTGTAAATTTCTACCTTCATGCACTAGTTACACAAATATTGGTTGGGAGCCTAATATTGACCAGGGATGAGTCTAAGAACTGGAGATAAAACAGTGAACAACTGTTCATTTTTTATTATATGAAATAAAATAAATGAAATAAAAACTGTTCATTTTTTATTGCAAAATGTATATAAAGAGGAATGAGGTAATTAACACTCTAAAATAGAAATTAGCAAAATGGATTTAAAAACATTGATAAAAAGTATAATAGACCAATAGTTGATTCTATAAGAAGACTGATTATTTTGAAAGAAAACTCCAGCAGCAAGGCGTGGTGGCCCACGCCTGTAATCCCAGCAGTTTGGGAGGCCTAGACCAGCAGATCACAAAGTCAGGAGATTGAGACCATCCTGGCTAAAACGGTGAAACCCCATCTTTACTAAAAATACAAAAATTAGCCACGTGTGGTGGTGGGTGCCTGTAATCCCAGCTACTCGGGAGGCTTAGCTGGCAGTGAGCTGAGATTGTGCCACTGCACTCTAGCCTGGGCGACAGAGTGAGACTCCATCTCAAAAAAAAAAAAAAAAAAAAAAAAAGAGAGAGAGAAAGGAAAAAAGAAAACTCCAGAAAGATTGACCAAAGGCTAAAAGGGAGAAGGTAGAAAAATACAGACTCTTTTATTTCATTGAGCAGTGGTCTGTTGTTCTCCTTGAAGAGGTCCTTCATATCCCTTGTAAGTTGGATTCCTAGGTATTTTATTCTCTTTGAAGCAATTGTGAATGGGAGTTCACTCATGATTTCGCTCTCTGTTTGTCTGTTATTGGTGTATAAGAATGCCTGTGAATATTGCACATTGATTTTGTATCCTGAGACTTTGCTGAAGCTGCTTATCTGCTTAAGGAGATTTTGGGCTGAGATGATGGGGTTTTCTAAATATACAATCAAAGAGGACACAAACAAATAGAAGAACATTCCATGCTTATGGATAGGAAGAATCAATATCATGAAAATGGCCATACTGCCCAAGGTAATTATAGATTCAATGCCATCCCCATTAAGCTACCAATGACTTTCTTCACAGAATTGGAAAAAACTAAAGTTCATAGGGAACCATAAAAGAGCCTGCCTTGCCAAGACAATCTAAGCCAAAAGAACAAAGCTGGAGGCATCATGCTACCTGACTTCAAACTATACTATAAGGCTACAGTAACCAAAACAGCATGGTACTGTTACCAAAACAGAGATATAGACCAATGGAACAGAACAGAGCCCTCAGAAATAATACCACACATCTACAACCACCTAATCTTTGACAAACCTGACAAAAACAAGAAATGGGGAAAGGATCCCCTATTTAATAAATGAATGGTGCTGGGAAAACTGGCTAGCCATATGTAGAAAGCTGAAGCTGGATCCCTTCTTTACACCTTATACAAAAATTAATTCAAGGTGAATTAAAGACTTAAATGTAAGACCTAAAACCATTAAAACACTAGAAGAAAACCTAGGCAATACCATTCAGGTCATAGGCACCGGAAAAGACTTCATGTCTAAAACACCAAACACAATGGCAACAAAAGCCAAAATTGACAAATGGGATCTAATTAAACTAAAGAGCTTCTGCACGCAAAATAAACTACCATCAGAGTCAACAGGCAACTTACAGAATGGGAGAAAATCTTTACAATCTACTCATCTGACAGAGGGCTAATATCCAGAATCTACAAAGAACTGAAACAAACTTTCAAGAAAAAAAAAAAAAAGCAACCCCACCAAAAGTGGGCAAAGGATATGAACAGACACTTCTCAAAAGAAGACATTTATGCAGCCAACAGACACATGAAAACATGCTCATCATCACTGGCCATCAGAGAAATGCAAATCAAAACCACAATGAGATACCATCTCACACCAGTTAGAAGGGTGATCATTAAAAGTCAGGAAACAACAGGTGCTGGAGAGGATGTGGAGAAATAGAAATATTTTACACTGTTGAAGGGACTGTAAACTAGTTCAACCATTGTGGAAGACAGTGTGGCAATTCCTCAAGGATCTAGAACTAGAATTACCATTTGACCCAGCCATCCCATTACTGGGTATATACCCAAAGGATTATAAATCATGTTGCTATAAAGACGTGTGGACACGTATGTTTATTGTGGCACTATTCACAATAGCAAAGACTTGGAACCAACCCAAATGTCCATCAATGATAGACTGGATTAAGAAAATGTGGCACATGTACACCATGGAATACTGTGCAGCCATAAAAAAGGATGAATTCATGTCCTTTTTAGGGACATGGATGAAGCTGGAAACCATCATTCTCAGCAAACTATTGTAAGGACAAAAAACCAAACACCACATGTTCTCACTCATAGGTGGGAATTGAACAATGAGAACACTTGGACACAGAAAGGGGAACATCACACACCAGGGCCTGTCATGGGGTGGGAGGAGCAGGGAGGCATAGCATTAGGAGATATACCTAATGTAAATGATGAGTTAATGGGTGCAGCACACCAACATGGCACATGTATACATATGTAACAAACCTGCATGTTGTGCACACGTACCCTGGAACTTAAAGTATAATAAAAAAAAAAAAAGGAAAAATACAGAATCAATATAAAGGAGAAATATTTATAAACATAGTATTACAAAAATAATAGAAACATATTAAGAAAATGTACAAATGCTAAAAAATTTGAAAACCTAGGTAAAGTAGATACATTTCCACAAAAAGTACTGCAATGAATCCTTGTTAATTTTGGCTATATAGCATGTGAACCTCCTTCCCTATGTTCAGTATAGCCCCCACCTGATTGCTCTAAAGACAAAAGTGCATGGAGAATATTCTACTGATAAGGAAAGTCCAAAGGCAGGAAAGAATGAGCAGGAATATGTAGAGGCACAAATAGCATGACTGAGAATTGAATGAAGGTATAGCAGTGACAAATTATGAAGGGTATTATAAACTATTTTCATTTTTTAAATTTTTTTTCTGGCATCAACAGTATTTAAAAGGTTTTCAGGAAAATTGGATCATCATGTTGATAATGATGATACTGATAATTTCTAAGTTTGTAAAGCCATTTTTATGTACCAGAAATTGAGAATTAAGTGCCTTTTATTTATTTATTTATTTGAGAACAGGATCTTGCTCTGTGGCCCAGGCTGTAGTGTAGTGGCATAATGACAGCTCACTGCAGCCAGGAACTCCAGGGCTCAAGCGGTCCTCCTGCCACAGCCTCCCAAGTAGCTGGGAGTAGAGGCATGAGCCACTGTGCTTGGCCTGGTACTAAGTGCTTTGTGTGAACTATCTCAATTAACTCTCACAAGAACTCAATAAAATTGATAGAACAAGTATGGGAATTTTAAAGGTAAGGGAACACGTAATTAAACTTGACAAGTTCATGCATTTAGATAATTTCAGAAAAACATAACTTATGGAAAGATAATTTGAGCTTCACTGTGGAGAATAGCTTAGATTGGGACTGGATTGATGATACATAGTCAAGTTATGAGATATATTATAGGCAGAAGATGAAGGTGACCTTGAATAAGGTAACTACAGCATATATAAAAATAAGAAAGTAGATATCAGTATAGTTATAATTTAGAGGTGATAAGACTAAAAATTAAATTGGATAGATGCAAGGCAGAGAAAGAACTCAGGGACAATTTCCAAGTATTGGCTTGCACACAGTTGTATGTCTCTGATATTAAGAGTGCTGTGGAGGAACATAGTTAAGGTACTTATCACAAATTTATTTATTTATTAATTATTATTATTATTATTATTATTATTTGTAGAGACAGGGTCTCACTCTTGCCCAGGCTGCAGTGCAGTGGCACAATTATAGCTCTCTGCAACCTTGAACTCCTAGGCTCAAGTGATCCTACCACCTCAGCCTCCTGAGTAGCTGAGACTACAGGCATATGCCACCATGCCTGGCTAATTCTTTAATTTTTTGTAGAGACAGTGTCTGGCTATGTTGTCCAGGCTGGTCTTGAACTCCTGACCTGTGACCATCCTCCCACTTTGGCCTTAAAAGTGTTGGAATTACAGGCATGAACCATGTTTGGCCTCAAATTTGAGGTACCACTATGGCATTCATTACACACATTCAGTAAGTGTGTGGATTATGCCCAGTTTAAGATATGTTGCATTTTAATTGAAATTCTTGTTAAGAAGTTGAAAGTAATAAATCTGGATTTTAACGGAAAGAATCAGAGGTATCTGTGAATCCCATCATTATTTTCATAAGTAATTGCTATGAGGAGAATAACTGACATTATTAAAGCAGAATGCATAACAAACAAGAGATCTTATATCAAACATCAGAAGAACTTAAACATTTACCTGTTATATGGAAGAAACAAACAAAAATAAAATAAAATTGGTGATGGAGCACAAAGAAGAAAATCCAAAGTGGATGATGCCATGGAAACAAAATAAGGGTAATTTTGGAGAGAAAGGCACTATGGGTAAATGTTATAGAGACTTGTATGGTGAGGAATTTTTAAAAATTGTCCATTGGATTAGACAAAAAGGTGATCTGTTTGTGATCTTATTTAGAGTAATTGCTATGGAAAATGTCATGAGGAAACCTACATTGTTATAGCTTAAAAGTGAATGAGCAATGTGAATTTGGACACGTCATGTAGAGATGATTCTTTCAAGAGGATTCAACTTAAAAAAAGAGAATAAGACAATAGGAAAATAAATGTTTCTGTTTGGAGATGTACTATATTAAAGAAAGGACTTGACGATTAAATGCTGTTTGAAATGAACCAGTAGAAAGGGGATAGTCGAAGATAGAAGATAATGGTGCAATTTGTCTGTGGCTCTCAAAGCACTAGAAATTAATGGAGTCCTGAGAAAAATTTAAAGTGTTCATCTTTGACAGAATAAAAGACATCTCTTTTATTGTGAGGCAAGATTATATGTGACACTGTGAAAATGTGGAGGCAGAGTGGCAGGTCACGTGGGAGTGTTCATTTGAAGGCTGGCGGTCTCTGTGAACTGTAAAGGAGGCTGGATTATTGCATGGGAAGAGGTAGGAGAGGTTTAAAGAATGTTAAAAATGTCTGAACTGGCTTCTTTGGTAATGATAATCTTTACTGGGGGATATAGAATGTAACGGGCTACCAGTTTGCAGATAAATCAATTTCTGACATGCCAGAGAATGTCTGGCAAACAGGTGGGAAAAGTCTGCTACAAGACTATTTTTAATAGGGGAAATAACCTTCTGAGACAAAAGTTATCCTAAGGGGGAAAAAAGGTTAATCATAATTATCTCACCTCAATAAAAATAATTTAATATATTCCAGGAGAAAAAAGCAGTAATGCTGGGTAAACTTGGTTCATGATTTTATTTTCTTTGTTCGTTTTCTTGCTTAGTTTCTGTGGAACATACAGTTAAACCCTACATGAAACAAATGACATATAAGTAAAAACTGAAAAAATAGTTTCATTTAAAATATTTGAAAGACATCTGGACATGAAAATCACAGAACTGATATCTCCCAATGAACATATAACACAAACAAAGAAAAGAAAATTACTTTATCCATTGCCTATAAGAAGCTTCTGTACTTCCACCCTCCTAATTCTCAGTTGTAACAGGTATCCAACGGATACTCACTGAGTAGTGCACAGTAGGACTGGATTTAATAATAGGACAGGCTGTAGGATCAATGGATATTTGGGAAATGAACACTGTAGGAGATGGCGAAATCTTTTGCTTGAAGGTGAGGTCAAAAGTCATGACACTGGAATTATCACTTTTCTGTAACATTGTATTCACAGGAAAATTTGGAGAATAAGCATTGCATTAAAAATATAGATGAATTAATTGAGATTATGGATCATGAATTTTCAATCACACTTATTCACACTGTTTCTGTTTTGTTATGAGCAAGAAAGGCAACACAGATAGATGAATTCAGACATAGGTTTTCTGTTTCGGTACGTTTTCAGGAAAATGAGATACCTCTGGAAAGTAGTTGACTTTCTTTATTTCCTAGATGCTGCCCAAGATCAAATTGTAAATGGTAAGGAGGCGCCAGCCTTACCAGTGATGAGTCGGAACTGGCAGTCAGTCGCAGTGATCCATGGCAACTTTGCTTCTTGCCTCCTCAGAGGAAATAATTCAGCCCAGGCAGAAGTAGATTTAAGGCAAAGGTAAAGGTTTATTGGAAAAACAAACAAACAAAAACAGCAAAGTACGCTTGGAAGAGGGCCAAGCAGGAGACTAGAGAGGTCAAGCGCTCCATCCATCGTTTAGCTTGGGATTTTTATACTTTGGCTGGTTCCGAGGTTTGCCTTTCTGGTCCTTTGATTCCCTCTCTTGGGATGGGCCGTCTGAGGGTGCAGGGGCTGGCTAGCGCTCCGGAGGGGCTGCATGCCCGTGTCTTACTGAAGTTATGCACGTGCTCTCTTGAGCATCTCCAGAGGAAGATTACATATTGGTCAAACACTGCCGTTTTCTCTTTTACTGTACATTCTTGAGTGTTCTTGCCTGACTTTTAAGATTTTATCAGGCAACTTTTACCTCCAAACCTCAGATGTTTCCTGTTGATCAGGCAGCTATCCTTCCTTGAGGATGGTTGTGACCACTTAGCAGGCCATCTGACAATGGTTTCTCACTGACAGTAGTTTGACATTCCTGGGGCTTTACCCTCCTGGCTCATTACTATCTACCTACCCTAACATCAAGAAGTGGCTATAAATATGTCAGTGTAAATTTTTATCTCTGACAGGAAAATAAATGAGGTATCAATTCTACAGATGGTGAATCAGTATTATTTGGGTAAATAAGAGTTATACCTGAACATTTCTCGCTTACGCCTAGCATATCTTAAAATCCTTGAACATACTCCAGCCTGGGCAAGAAGAGCAAGACCCCATCTCAAAAGAAAAAAAAAAAATCCTCGAACGTTAATTTTTTGAGTTAGGATTTTTGGTAAAAGAGAAAATAACCTTAAGTCTGAGAATTTATTTTATTCATCCCTTCATCATCTACAGGCCTACCATATTAATGTATGATTTAAATTAAATGCTCTAAAGAAATCAATTATTAATTTAGACTAAAAAACATATTTATGAATGATACCATACTTTACTTGTATAGCAAAATGGTTACTTTCAGGACACTTCTGAACCTCTTAACTCTAGAATAGACTTTGAGGTAGATAAAAAGAACAATGTAAATCACAAAATGCTTGATAGTGTTAAATACATCAATATATGAAAATATTGTTTGCAAAGTTAAGAAATATAATAAATTCATTATTATAGTCTCTACTGTTTTATAAGTTATTTTATGTGTTTCTTCTGAGCTTTCAAACATTCAGTATACATTTAAAATACAAATTCTTTTATATCCAATTCATTCTTTGGTAGTCACCAATGTGAAAATTAAAAAGAAGTCTTACTTTTAAAGGCATTTCAATAATTGTTATATGCTAATAATGTGTATATGTTAACAACATTTATGTACATAAAATGAAATTATTTCTTTGTGTTAGATAATAATATGAGTTTTTTTGCAAATTTATATATTTGGTTTGCTGCATTACCAAATAACTAATTGAAAGCTTACTCTCTTAGGGAATAAAGCAGAAGATAAAATCATAAGACTAAACTACCAATTTTCATTTTGAAAAATGAGCTAAGTCATATAAAACTGCCTTCCTCAAATTTTCTGTAAAATACAGAAGGATCATTTAGTTTAAACAATACTAAATTACATAGGCATTCAAGTCATTTAAAAATAGTGCTAGAATCTTTAAAATTCTAGAAAAGCTGTTATGTGTGGATCCAAGATATGTGGTGCAGTGCTTCTTTTCAACCTGAGTGAAGAGGAAAAAATAAAAGATCTTGTGTGTATTACAAATATTGAAAAAGGAATTAATGAAATCAACTTCTCTCATACTTTGTCTATATACTAATCTTTATGAAACATGCATATATATATATTTTTTACATGTGCTAATTTCTATTAATACATTCAAACCTTCACATAGTTCAATACTTCTGTGTATTTTTAAAATACATATAAATTTCCATATTACCTCTCAGAAGCAGGACCATTTTTGTCTGACTTCATCTGTGTGATGGCGTATATTTGCAGGCCTGGTATTGATTTATATACTGAAAATTTTATTTTCGAAAGATCTATATGTTTTAAAACTCCAACATTGACAGAGAGATAGTGTGGGCAGGGCAGTCAGTCTATGCCCACTCTACCCATGTACTTGAACTACTCTTGGTATACATTATTATTTTTTTAACTAAGGATATTAACAGGGAACATTGACCTATAAATTTCTAACTCTCTTGGAGTTTCCTTTAGCATTTGATTCCTCTAGTATTTCTTCAAAACTAAGAAAGATAGATAGAAAGATGAGAGAGAGAGAATATTGCAAATAGACCCAGGAATCTCTGTTGTGCAGAATTATTGTATCAAAATAAGTAGTGACAGGGAGAAATGGAAAATGGGAATGGAAAGGAAGATTGGTTTAGAATAGATTATTTTAAAGAATTTTAAAGAATAATAACCATCATCATCATTAAAACTTTATCAAGTACATACTAAACACTCTTTAAAGTACTGTAAGTATAATGTATTATTACTGTAGCAAATTAAACATAAAATTTGGTTTTAATTGGATATTATCTTCCAAATTAAAAATTAAAAGGCTTATATAATTTACTAAAGTTATACTTCATGTAAACTGTGAATTTAGGATCTGAACCTTAAATTCTAGTTACTAAGGTGATGTCTTAAGCATTCTGATATAGCGCTTCTCTTGATCCAAATAACCATAATAATTATCTTGCACCATCTTTACAACTATTTCTTTTATCCTTTTTCTATTCCCACTCCTCTTTCCACTTTGAACACCTACGTCCTGAAAACTTAACGTGAGAGCCAAAAGACTGTCCTTGAAATGTGATTATCAGAGGACTGAAGCTATCAGACCAAAGCTAATATTTAGCACAATATATGAAAAGGTGTTTGTAACCTATTTATATGTATCTATATCATATTTGAAACCTATCTCTAGATACCACCAAAGCACAACCTTGGATGCATAGTTGTGTGAGTGATATGTACTGAGAAATAGATGCTTTATTAATACTGTGGTTTTCCTGATTCTAACCTAAAAGCCATATCCATTGCTATTTTCTTTTTAACTTTTTTCATTTAAATAAGATGCAGAATCTATTTTCTATGTCTTTGTTCAGAGGCTATGCTTATTATTACCCCTAATTATTTCCCTGTGTGGCTTTAAATTGAAATTGCTTCTATAATTACTTTCTCCTGAAATTTCTATGGTAAGGTTTAGCAACTAAATGTGAATGCCTTCTAAATGAAGACATTTGGTCAGGGCTGTAAGTTGATTTATTTATATCTAATCACCAAGCAGGTAAAAAGATTTTAGTTTTGCAAAGTTTAAACATTTCAAATAGCCCTGTCATCTCTTTTTATTCATTTATTTGTGATTCAAATAATTCTAACAAAGTCTTTTGGGAATGTTTGATTCTGTGTGGTATGCTGTTACCATAGCAATTCTGTTGGTTTTTAATAATTGATATAAAATTTTAAATGAAGTGTTTAATTGTGTTTGCAGATAGTTTCCTGAGCCATAAATAGCTAACACTCAAAATCCTCTTTCATTATAATTGACATTAGGTAATCAACTTGTACATTTTCATTGAAATGAGGCATAGGCAGCATGGTGCCAGGAAGGTCATAACAACTCAAAAAGAACAAGAGAACATTTCGGGTCAATACAATTCACAGAGGGCAAATAGAAACTCTGCTTACTGTCTTACCATGGCCATGTATCTAATAATTATTTCCCTGAATTAGTTTCAATTCAAAAGACAACACGGATCTCTGCATACAATTCTAAGTATTTTTCCTACTTATAAAAGCAGGCTACTCTTACTATTTCAATTGTTCCTTTCAGGTTATAGATATGAAAATAAGGGTTGAAGGAACTCCAATGCCATTTGTCAAATGTTATCCAAAAGAACCAGTATTTCTTAAATAAATGAATACTCTACTTATTATGTTCACTGTTCTCATTGTATTTACCCGTGAAAGTTATTTGCCATGTACTGAATAATCTGAGATTTATAAAGTATATAATATTTTAAATTTAGTCTTTATTGAATGAGTCAGTTTTCATAGAAGTCTACCTATAGTTTTGGTAGACTGACAAAGCTATGTACTTCAAAGATTGGATTTTTATATTTAGGATTTTAATCTTGTTACTAAAAATGAGTATATTACTTATCAAAATAGATGATATGTGGAGGTAGTACATTATCAGTCAATTTTAGAAACACTTATTATTTGATTTCATAATTGGAAATAAGAGACAATTAAAATAGTGTGTTTCAATAGGGAGAAATGGGTGATAGCATAAGGCCAATGATAAAATGAGGACAGTTTCCTCTTAAATTGTCAGTATTAAAAAGTGCAAATCTTTAAAATTCTATGTGTTTATGTAAAAGGCAAAGGCTGTGTTTCTAAAATACAACAAATATGATATTTTTAGGTAAAATGATTATCTCTAATTTTATGAAAACTATCTCCTAGAAAATAGGCTCAACTTGTAAGAAGATGTTTTACTCTTTGAGGACAAACCCGTGAGTACTCTAGAATGTCTGACTCTGGGTCCATTGAAGCAATAAGGATTCCTCATCTGTCTTGATTATGTATTTGGAGTGTTCACCAATTACTATAGATAGTAATGCTCCAAAGTATGTAAATATAACAAAGCCACTTATTTCCATGTGGACATTTTTCAGAACTATATCTAATGTTATCACAAATTAAGATCCTTTAATCCGGCCGGGTGCGGTGGCTCAAGCCTGTAATCCTAGCACTTTGGGAGGCCGAGACTGGCGGATCACGAGGTCAGGAGATCGAGACCATCCTGGCTAACACGGTGAAACCCCCTCTCTACTAAAAAAATACAAAAAACTAGCCGGGAGAGGTGGCAGGCGCCTGTAGTCCCAGCTACTCGTGAGGCTGAGGCAGGAGAATGGCGTGAACCCGGGAGGCGGAGCTTGCAGTGAGGTGAGATCCGGCCACTGCACTCCAGCCTGGGCGACAGAGCAAGACTCCGTCTCAAAAAAAAAAAAAAAAAAAAAAAAAAAATCCTTTAATCCTTTTCCCATGTTGGAAAAAAAAAGTGCAGCTTGCTGCAAGTGGTTATTTAATTTGCATAAACATGCTCTTTGAGGCTGAAGTAAATCTGACTGATATTTAATATGAAAGTAAAATATTAAAATTGTTCTTGGAGTTATTTCTAGACAGAACTAACATCAAAATCGTCAGAATCATAAGAATTATCTATTTTGGAAAATTCAGATCCATCAAATGAAGTTTCGACCAACAACTGTTGGACAATGATGTCAACATCATGCATAAGAACGCTGTTTTCTAGGATTTGACATTTTCAACCATCAAGAATCACTATATTTTATAAACAGTAACACCACTAGTAAAAACAGTATTCTATAAATTGAATGATGTCTTTTGTTTCTGTAGTTGATATACTCAAGCAATGCGAAAATAATAAAAAAATGAGATATTGTGTGGCAAAGTTATCTCAGGGTAAATGCTGCAGCCACAAGTGCCGCCGGTGAGTATTCTCTAGGAAAAAGAGAAAAGGGTTAAAAATCATTTGTGAATAGTCAATAGTAAGTCCTTTTTATTAGATATTAGAGAAAATGGTGAAGTTGTATATAGCACACCCTTAATATTACTATGGCAGTCATTGCAGGTGGACTCTTCTAATGCAATCATGAAAGACTGCTCAAATCCAAATTTACCAAATGTATGTCTGATCGGTTTTGAAATAGTATTCCTACATGGAAAATGATGTGTATTCCTAATATAATGAAACTAATTTTAGTAAGCATAATAGAAAGCATAATAGAAAATAACAATAGGTTAGTCTTATATTTATTAAAATGCAAAACTTTATGGTACACTACTATAAATAAAACTAAATTATGAACATGTCAGGAAGCTAGATGATTTATCTACTTAGGAAATGACCTTAGTTTCAATATTTAATTTTAAAAGATATAGTTTGTACAAATCTGCCCAATTTATTTAAAAGGATTAGACACATTGAATATTCATGGTACATTACTAAATTGAGAAAATAATTGATATTAGTTTGAGTAAAGTAATCTTTATATAGATAAACATCTTTATGTAGTTTGTAATTAATCCGTCTCTAGGAGTCACAATGAAATTCAGTTATTTATATTTCATTAATGGAAGTGAATACTAGGAATATGTTTTTATCATGAACTGTGGGCAAGATAAACATTTTCTATAATAATCCAATAACTCTTAATGAATTGATTAAAAATGGTCTTATTAACATCTGATATGTTGTATAATTTTATAACAATTCTTAGTCTTCCTTTCTGTAAGAACTGAAGGTTACCATGATTTGCTATGAAAATTACCCTTTCCTTTGGGAAATACTTTAGCATTTGCAAAGTTATCTAGGGCTGGACCACTTCTAAGACAAGTAAACAGAAAAGAGGGGATCAACCAATCAGAACATAAGTTGCAGTTACTGAAGTCACCCATTAAAACTTTCCTTCTTTGAAATTTGTGCCTAGCAATTCAAATATTTTAACAATATTTATTGAGCAAAAGTGATTTTCAGGGAATTGAGATTCCAATGAGTCACAACAAATGACTACTGACCTCTTTTCACATGTTCCTTAATAGTGGGGATTTTTGCATTTGAGAAGACTGGTGCACAATTTATTTAGTTATAATAGCAAATTAAGAATAGTTTCAGGCTCAGTATAAGGTAACCTCACCTTTCATGTAGAAAGAAGAATGTTAAACCTATTGAGTTCTTGACTGAGACCATTTCAACAATGTGGAGGTGACATCATTTTGTGCCTGTTTTCATTGTGATATACTAATATTAAATAAAATAACACAAATAAATAAATGAAGTTTAATAACAAATCTTAATTTTTCAACCACATATATTTTTCTTCACTCACTAAAAGTTTATTAGAATACTGAAGAGAAAATAACAAGCAATATTGCCATCCAATGGTGAAACTGTAACATTTAAGGCATATTAAATATAAAGATGGAGATATGTGACAATATTTCCAAATCAGTAGAAATATTTATTTTGACTGTTTGCATTTTCTGGGAAATATAAAGGCAATGTTCAGAATTATAAACACAGTAAGTACTAATCTAAAGAAAGATTAACGAAGGTTGAGTTTTCACCTTTTTGAACCACAAAACAGTAGAAGCTTTAATTCATATTACTTAATTTTAAAGTATAACATAATGAAGGCTTCAAACTTATTTACATCATTTTGTTGGTTCTTTGTTTCACATGATGCTTTCCAGATATTTTTCTTTCTTCTCCACTTAAGGATCTCCTTGAATCTCATTTGTTCCTAAAAGACTTCAGAACTAATCTTTCTCTCTCCTAAGCCTCAAAACATTTTATGCCTGTATAGTTCTTCATTTCATTGTTTGATTTACCTTAGAATCATTGACATATTCGTTGGTACACATCCTCAATTGGGAAAATAAGTATTATGTTTTATTTATTTGTACAATATGTAACAATTAGTGCCTATCAGGTAAACACTAAATAATTGTTGAATATAGTGGAACTGCCTTAAACTCATGTCTATGGATGTTTTAGTCTGTGTATGCTACATAAATGATTTACTTTACTTGTGAGGTGAATTTATCTTATTTGTGAAATTCAGAAAATTACCTTGAAATTTTTAAAATGCGGGCATCATTCCATGTTTGAGAGCGAGAGGAGTTAAAATAGCTAAATATCAGGTCATTATAATGGAAAGCCAGAAAGTATTTGTACAGCATCCATTATAAATGCCTATTATATGTAATGTACTCAATAAATAGCATTTGGCAAAGTTACACTGGTGTCTATAATGATAGTGATTATTTAGGTTGCTATACTGGAACTTTTAGTAGTCTAACACCCCAGACTCATACATTTAGGACAAGAAATATATTTTTGATGATCCAAAATTTAACAAATGCAGTAATTTGTGTATATATTATTTGTTTTCATATTATTCATTTAACCATTCAAGAAATACATAAAGAACATCTAAAATAGATGTGCAAAATTTAGCTTCTCACTCTATTAGGAACTGGGAGTCAGGAATAAACAATATAGATTTATTCTCTGCCTTATTCTCTGCCTCAATGAAATTAGCCTAGTGAGTAAATGGATATTGAATATACATAATTACAATTACAAAAGGTGCTATAAACATGGTAGTTGTGTTAAAGTAGGCAGATAGCTAGACATGAGCAGAAGGAGGAGCCCCTAAGAAAAGAGAGGTCTAGAAAATCTGACATCCCAGAGACCACCCGAAACATGGATGCAAGTTATGAGCAGAGGGGAAAGGAAATACCTATGCAGAAAGGAATGATTCTTAATATGTCCAGTCATTGTTCACTCTGCAGTTAATCTGTCAGAATGTAGCTAACTACATGCTTATAAGGAGGGAAAGAGGGCAAAGGAGAAATTCCTAAGAGCTATGCAGGTGCAGTAAATATAGATTTGACCACTGTACGACCTTCCTGGCATGGTGGTAATGAGTAATGCAGCCATTAGTTAGAATTTGTGTCCAACGTTGGGCCCATGCATGCACACCAACCAATTCAGCTTCATTATATGTTTGAGAGCAAGAGGAAGTAAAATAGCTAAATATCAGGTTGTTTTAGTAGAAAATTGTTAAGTGTTTGTACAGCGTCTATTATGAATGTAAGGGAGAGTGTAATAAGCCCAGGTGGGAACTAGGTGGGGAAAAAGGCAGGGACTTAAGGCAGAAGTGGTAAAACCAGACAAAGAAAAAAGATGGAGACTTATGACACAGGCAGAAGCTTCATGAAAAAAAAATCCAACATCATAAAAACCCAGTGCAGAACTCTTGGGGTTGCTTCTGGCTCATTCTTTCAGCAGCCCACTGTGCCTTACCCTCCAGAGTGTACTGTCTCTTTAAATAAACATGGCTACTGCTACTGCTACTGCTACTGCTACTGCTCCCAGCAGGGTCAGCCCTCTCTTGGAGTGTAGCATTATCTTCTTAATAAACCTTTTGCTTACACTACTAATTATTCTCTTGGCTGAATTCTTTCTCCAAGTATGACTCAGAACCAAGGACTCTGCATTTCCTTGTAACAGTTGGATGACAATAATGAGAAGGTTTATCTAGGAGTGAGAAACTCAGGGGATGCCATCTTAAAGAAGTTAAGCCCAAAGTTTAGTAGTAGTTAACTAGGTGACAGTGTTAGAGGGATGACAGAAAAGTTTCAGGGAGAAGTAACAACAGATAAAACCTTTTGGAGGAGAAAAAGAGAGCTTGGAACATCTGTGGACTGAAATAATTATTTGCTTAAGAGAGAGAATACAAAATTATTTGGAGAGCTTGGCTAAACCTTTTAAACTATGGTAAGGATTTTAGATTTAACCTAGGGTGTAGAATTAATACATAAGTTTAGCTAGGTAGGAAGATTCAATAGCAATTTACAAAAGTTTTCAATATTCCTATAAACAAATTTTTGTATTTAGGTTAAGGAACCAAAAAGCCCAAACAATTATGAATCAGAGCAAAGGTGGATAATTCACAAAACTCAATTTGAAATCTTACTATAAAGCTATGACAGAGCAAGAGCACCAGTGTTTCAGACAAACACCACCCCTCTAAGTTCCAGCTGCCATTCTAGCTTCATGCATTTCAAGATAATTACTTCTCTTTTAAACACAAGCCACCAGAAAGAGCAGACAGTAGAACACAGATAAGACAGCTTGGACATGGGGAGCCGGTGGGGAGTCTCTTGGATAACTTCCACCCTTCACCCTCATACAATGGGCCCCAGTAAAAGTGGGCCTTAATAAGAACATTCCTTTATTAGGAAGGTGCACTTATATTCAGGTGCACTAAGATAGAGAAGCTAAAAGCAGAATCAGTGGGTATGCCTGCAGCTGTAGAAAGATGTATGGGAACTATGCGTACTCCACCACAGGGTTTAGGTCTGCTGACCTCATTCTTGCTGCAGATACAAAGCTTTATAATTGTGTGTAAATTAATACACCCTGTCTCAAGTATGGTTCCCCAAAAGCCAACCTTGAACCAAGGTTTTATGTGTAAGTTATTTAAAAACATACTCAAGACTGCGAAGAAAAGAGGTTTAGTAGACTTACAGTTCCACATGGTGGGGGAGGCCTCACAACCATCGTGGAAGGCAAGGATGAGCAAGTCACATCTTATATGGATGGCAGCAGGCAAGAGAGAGCTTATGCAAGGAAATTCCCATTTTAAAACCATCAGCTCTCATGAAACTCAGTCACTATCATGAGAACAGCTCAAAGAAAGACCCACCCCATAATCCAATCACCACCTACCAGTTTCCTCCCATGACATGTGGGAATTGTGGGAGTTACGATTTAAGATGAGATTTGGGTGGGGACACATCCAAACCATATCAACCACTTGACCCCTCCCAAATCTCATGTCCTCACATATCAAAACTAATCATGTCTTCCCAAATCTCCCCCAGGGTCTTAACTCATTTCAGCATTAACTCAAAGGTCCACAGTCCATGTCTCATCTGAAAAAAGGAAATTCCCTTTCAGCTATGAGCCTGTTAAATCAAAAGCAAGTTAGTTACTTCCTCAGTACCATGGGGGTGTGGGCATTAAGTAAATACAACCATTGTAAATGGTAGAAATTGGCCAAAACAAAGGAGCTACAGGTCCCGTGCAAGTTGAAAACACAGCAGGGCAGTCAAATCTTAAAGCTCAAAAGTGATTTCCTTTGACTCCGTGTCCCTCATCCAGGTCACAATGATGCAAGAGGTGGGTTCCCATGGTCTTGGGTAGCTCCACCCCTGTGGCTTTGCAGAATATAGCCTTCCTCCAGGCTCCTTTCATGAGCTGGCACTGAGTGTCTGCTGCTCTTCCAGGTGCACAGTGCAACCTGTGGGTGGATCTACCTTTCTGGGGTCTGGGGAATGGTGGCCCTCCTCTCATAGCTCCATTAGGAAGTGCCCCAGTGGAAATTCTGTGTGGGGGCTCCAAACCCACATTTCCCGGTGCAGAGGCTCTCTATGAGGGCCCCACCCCTTCAGCAAACTTCTGCCTGGACATCTAGGCATTCCATACATCCTCTGAAATCTAGGCAGAGGTTCCCAAACCTCAATTCTTGACTTCTGTGCACCTGCAGGCTCAACACCTTGTAGAAGCTGCTAAGGTCTGGAGCTGCTAAGGAGAGGCTGTTTGCGCCTTCTGAAGCCACTACCTGACCTGTACCTTGGCCCTTTTTAGTCATGCCTGGAGCAACTGGGATGCAAGGCAGCAAGTTCCTAAACTGCACACAGCATGGGGACCCTGGGTCTGGCCCACAAAACCGTTTTTTCCTCTTAGGCCTCTGGGCCTGTGATTGGAGGGGCTGCCATGAAGACCTGTGAACTGCCCTGAAGACATTTTTTCAATTGTCTTGGGGATTAACATTCAGCTTGTCATTACTTATGCAAATTTCTGCAACCAGTTTGAATTGCCTCAGAAAATGGGATTTTATTTCATATCACACTGTCAGGCTGCAAATTTTCTTAACTTTTATGCTCTGCTTCCCTTATAAAACTGAATGCTTTTAACAGTACCCAAGTCACATCTTGAATGCTTTGTGACTTAGAAATTTCTTCCACCAGATATCCTAAATTATCTCTCTCAAGTTCAAAATTCCACAAATCTCTAGGGCAGGGGCAAAATGTCGCTAATCTCTTTGCTAAAGCATAACAAGAGTCACATTTGCTCCAGTTCCCAACAAGCTCCTCATCTCCGTCTGAGACCACCTTAACCTGGATGTCATTATCCATATCATTATCAACATTTTGGTCAAAGCCATTCAACAAGTCTCTAGGGAGTTCCAAACTCTCCCACATTTTCCTGTCTTCTTCTGAGCCCTCCAAACTATTCAAACGTCTGCCTGTTACCCAGTTCCAAAGTTGCTTCCACATTTCTAGGTATCTTTTCAGCAAAGCCTCACTCTACTGGTACCAATTTACTGTATTATTAGTCTGTTTTCATGCTGCTGATAAAGATGTACTTCAGACTGGGAAGAACTTGAGGTTTAATGGACTTACAATTCCACATGACTGGGGAAGCCTCACAATCATGGCAGAAGGCAAGGAGGAGCAAGTCACATCTTGCATGGATGGCAGTAGGCAAGAGAGATCTTGTGCAGGGAAACTCCCATTTTTAAAACCATCTTCTTATAAGAATCATTCACTATCACAAGAACAGTGCAGGAAAGGCCCACCCCCATCATCCAATCCCCTCTCACCAGGTTCCTTCCACTACACGTGAGAATTCTGGGAGCTACTATTCAAGATGAGATTTGGGTGGAGACACAGACAAGCCATATCAGCATCTCAGAAGATTTCTTATGCTTAGAGGGCTAGAGGCATATTAAATATCCCTACCTACCAGAGCAGCACAGTGAGTATGTTTACATTTGGTAGAGAGAATGCATCAGAAACTCCTCTCTCCCTTATATTGACTTTTACCTGAGGAACAGGGCATTAAATAGAAAAACAAATAGAAAAGTTAATACCTAATAAATATGTGTGTGTATGTCTGTTTTTGTGGGTATGTCTATATGTTCCATAAATGGATTTAGAATAGATTCTTAGATATGGAGCTGCAGAGTCAAAGGAAACCTTTTAAAAGTAATAGAATATCTAAAAGACCATTTATGCTTGAAAAATTGGACACGTTAGGAATACTCTGCCATATCATGCCTATCAACTCAGATTATTCTTCTAACTACTAACTACACTCTGATGTTCCACAAGGAGAAATAAACTACTATTTGCTGCCTCATTTTCTAGTCACACTTTCTTGTAATACAAACAGACAGAACTGGACCCATAAATGAAGTTTATAGTGTCTGTGTGGGTACAAGAAGGTAAAGGGAACATATCACAGACTTTAAAAACAGATCTTGTTTCAAGGATGATTATCACTCTATTTCTCTACTTTTGGAAAAAGAAAAGTTCACACTTGTTTGTTTGGTCTGAAATAATAAACTTATGCATAAACAAATGTGTAAATGTTGAACTGTAAAATAAAAATGTAAGGTATTAAGGGGCTCTTTATCAGTGAAACAACTGGTAGGTTTCTAATATTGCTTGTAAGCTCTTTTCAACTTGTTCTTCCATTGAATATTTGTATGTGGAACAGTTACGCATTCAATTATTAAGTATATTTCTGCAAAGTAGTCACCGTACATTAATTCAGCATCAATATAAGTGTGCTTTGCTAAAAAAATATTAGGTTTTTCAGTCTCTCCTGCAACTGATGTTTATTGATTAGTGGAAAAACTGTGTCTCGGAAATGTATGGATTTCTTGGCTTTTCCAAGAGAAAAGAGAGGAGAAAGTCAACAGGACATGAAAGTATACTCTGGGATCCGATTTTCTTTGTGTGTCCACTAATTTATTTGTTTTTTTGGGATCTTAACTGGGTGGATTAGCTTTGCCTTTCAGTGAGCATTCTTGTGGTGTTCAGTAACTAAGAGAGGCAGAAGTATAGGTCAACATGAAAGTCGGTGGGAAGATCACTCTATTCGCTGCTTTTTTTGTGGTGTGCCAAAGTGTGAAGGAGGACAGAATTATCAGTTCTCCTAAGGAAGGACAAAACAACTCCATTTGAATTATAAGACTGCTAAACCTTCATTTGAAATCATTGTGAGACTCTCTTTTAAATACATAATTTTTGTTATAATTTACTCAGTCAGCAAATATCTATGAAGTACCTACTATCTGCTGGGCACTGTTTTAAGTGCTTGGGATATAGCAGTTAAAAATGATAAAAGGGAGGCCAGGCACAGTGGCACATGGCTGTAATCTCAACACTTTGGGAGGATCAGTTGACCCTAGGAGTTCAAGACCAGCCTGGGCAACAGAGTGAGGCCTCGTCTCTACAAAACACTTTTAAAAATATTAAAAATTAAAAAAATTTAAAAATAGCTAGATGTAGTGGCACCCATTTGTAGTTCTACTTTGGAGGCCAGGTGGGAAGATTACTTGAGCCCAGGAGTTTGAGGCTGCAATGGGCTATGATCATGCCACTGTGCCAGAGTGCCAGGGTGACAGAGCAAGACCCTATCTCTAAATAATAATAATAATAAATAATAGTATTAACATTAATAAAAAAGCACAAAGCCCCGCCTTCATAGAGCTGACACCATAATCAGATAAGTGAGATAGTAAACAATGTTTTAACACAGCAGAGTATAAAACAAACACATGATGAATATGAAGTGTATATTATATAAGATGGCACATGTAGTAAAGAAATACAGACTCCTATCAAGGTGAGGGGATGGATTGTGTTAGGGCAGGCCTCGGTGATTTGTCCAAAGATTTAAAGGATATAGGGAATGAGCCAAGGCAATGGTTGCAGAAAGAACATTTAAGACAGTTGGAATGAACAAAATAAAAGGCCTACACAGTAGCAGGTTGGGTTTATTCAATAACGAGAAGACCACGTGGGCTTGAAATCACATGACTTGAAGGGACAGATCCTAGGAGATGGAGTTTTAGAAGTGATAGGGGCGAAATTGTGTAAGGCTCTGTAGGCCTTTGAATGTACTTTGGCATTTGCTCTGAGTGAAATGGGGATTGTGGAAAGGTTTCAAGCATGTCTTTTAAATAAGTAAAAAGTCTTGCTATAAAATTACTAGGACATCTCCGTTCCATTAATGTTTCAGTAAGATCTTTAAAATTTGCTTTGTCTTTTTAGGAATAGAATACACTCTAAGAGGTTTAAATCATTTTCTATTCTATGTCAGTTACTTCATCAGAAAAATTAAATTGTACAGAGTTTCTGTCTTCCGAATGGTGGACTCTATTTCTACTTTTATAAAAAATTCCTCCCAACTTCTGTCTAAGAAAAATTCACATTTGAGGAGGGATTCTCTATTCTTAAACGAAGGGTGTATTAGAGGATTCTCATTAGCACTAAATGTGTCTTTTTATAACTGAAATGGATTTATTTCTTTTAAACAATATAATGTTTAAGTCATGTTTTAAACAGATGAAAATTTATTTTCTATTAGTGTGCCATTTAGAATCTTATTGACAATATGATACGAGGAAATATCACTGATAATCTTATTTATGACTTGGCAAAATCTCTGACTGAGTTTTTTTATTCTCTCAATCTCCCAACTCTGTTCTCAATTACTTTCTTTAGCTCATTATATAAAAACAAACAAACAAACAAACAGAAGCAATGAGAGTAAGTAAAAATCCATTGGTTAATTTTCTGTCACCTATTTTTTTTTGTTTGCATTTTCTTTATCTGCATGTTTTTCGTCAAAAATTATCAATCCAGTGATGGTAGGTGGATCCCCACTTTTGAATCAGGCATAAACACTGATATAACTTTACCCAGATATTACTCCAGTGTACTCAAGATATTGAAACATGCTATTAATAATTATTGTCAAATTTTATGTAAATACTTTTTATGAACCCCCAAATGGCATAAGATACTCTTAACTAAGAACGTGTGAGGGCACATAGTCCCCCACGAGAAACCAAAACCAACACATGTGGACTCTTGGAAAATGTTCATATCAATGATTTGTTTCCGATATAATGTTAATGGCCACAGCCACCTGTCTGCAGTGGCCACTGCAAACATGCTGCAGTAGGGGAGGTGCAGCCGGGACAGGTTCCTTGGAGACTGTGGGGGCCGGGGACAGGTGGGAACCCCGCCCCCTATCGAGTTGGTGAGGCAGGAGCCCCACACTCCTGGGCACAGCTGTAGCTGCCCAGCTGAGGCTCCAGACCCAGGCATTCCGGTGCTCTTGGGAGTCCGGGAAGCCTCTCTTCCTCCACTGGCTTGGAAGTGCCTGTTCTGTATCCCTGGCCTCTGCCTGCTCTAGGGCAGAGCAAAGTTGTGTCCACGGCCTGGTTCTCTTGCAACCGAGTCGGGGGTGCGCGGTCTCGGGGCGGTACTGACATGCCAGCCCCCTGTCGCCATGGCCCCCTCCAGACTTTGGGTACTGATGAGCATAGGAGGGAGGCCAAGGCGAGGCTTAGGGCAGCTCAGTGCAGGCGCCCCTTGACACAAGCAGCCTGGGCCTGCGGTGGATGGCGTGTTGATGGTGGCGGGTGGCAGACAGAAACCTGGGTGGAAATGGGTGGGTACTCGGTGAAACCCTATCTTCAAGCTAGAGATGGCCTGAAGTCTGCGGTCCAAGTTACCAGTTATTGGTGGCGTCTGCGGCCCCGAGTGAGAAGGTATGATGCTTTCTCCGGGCCTGCCCATAGTTGCCCACAAACCGATCAGCACACTTCTTTCCTTCTGAGCCCATAAAAACCCCGGACTGATGTCACGACTGACATCAGGACTACCAGCTGAGGGAAGGAGCTACCCACTGCGGGGGTCCTGAAAGCTGTTCTGTCATTCAACGAAGCTCCTCTCCTCCTTGTTTACCCTCTATTTGTCCACATAAGAGATTCTTCCTGGATGTGGGACAAGAACTCAGGACCTGCCAAATGGTGGGACTAAAAGAGCTGTAATACAAACAGACGTGAAACACAGCCCCTGCCCTTGACCGCGCACGCCACATAGCAGGCAACGAGAAGAAGAGAAGGGCTGGGCCCCTCTGGGAGCCCAGAGAAGAGAATTGCTGTGGTCCTTCCGGGAGCTCAGACCTAGGAGTGCCTTGAGTCAGGGCTGTGACACCCTCTTTGGGGCTCTGCAGTTCCTGGCATCTCCAAGCTTCAAGGCACCACTGTGTTCCCTCATCCAGAGGCGGGTGCCCACAGTGGAAGCCGTGTGCGGTACACCTCATTTAGCCACAGCCTCACAGGGAGTCAGCACCTGGTGCCGGTGCCTGAAGCTGCCCACCCTGTCACAGCCAGAGTGTCTGGCTGTAAGCAGTGGCTGGACCCCACTCTTGCTCCCCCACACCCTCTTCTCCATTTCGCGCCTGGCTCACCTTTGACAGGCGTGGGATCCAGGCCAGTAGTGTGAGCTAAGCGTAGCCTTCCTGGCTGAGTGTGTGGAACGAGTCCAGGGGATGTGAGCAATACTTAGACAGAAGGTGCCACCGGCCACAGAGGTTTCTGGCTGGGGAAGCAACACCCTAAGCATCCTGTGACAATGCCACTGAGAAGACGTATGTATAAGCTGATCATGTCTCATATAAACCATGTAAATATGGTTCATGCTTATCAAAATAGAAGATGTAATTATGATTAATGATCAGACAATACACATTTAAATAACTTTTATAGATTATATTTAGAAGCCTAGTTAAGGCCCGCAAATTTGAAGTAAAATGTATTGATGGAATAATTAGAAGTTTACTAACAACTTCCTAATAGACAGATTTGGGTTTAATCTAATAGTTTATGAAATAATATTTAAAATAGTTTGATCCTAGGTAATAACAACATAAGGCTAATTTGCCCCTATCTAAAAGTAGAACACTTAGGTAATGAGATAGCTATGTTACATGATAAAAAGGAGACTAATCTAGAAAAAACCAGTGTCCTGACTGCAGTTTACTGAGAGTTTAACTGATTGAATTTTCTTTAAGGATTATCTAATACATATGCCCCTTTTACAAATACTCCTTATTTTTCCTTTATTAAGTAATCTATATTTTTGTCATAATAAAATAATGTAGAGTGTTTCATTTTTAAAGGACATTTTTTTCTAACACGTCAGGAAAGTAGTTATACAGTACAAAGAAATGGTTAAGTTCCTAACAACATCAGAAAAAAATTACTTTGTAACTTGATGCCCAGGATTTCAGTCAATAAATTAAAATGTCACTCCAGCATTTGAAAAACATATATGAATAATAAATACAATCTTCAAGAGTATCTCCTCCTGAAAAAACGAATAATGGTCATAACTTGTCAGTGTGTTAGAGAATAAAAGATTGCTACCAAAAAGTGAACTCATTTTCCTTGCTTCTAAAAAAAAAATTTCTTAATGTTAGAAGGAAGAAAATACTTCAAGCCTAAAGACAAGCCGTTTGAAATTACCCCATGGGAAGAAGAGAACTGCAAAGGTGTTCTCTGGATAGATTTTGATCTCTGCAAGGATATGAACTATAATGATCAGAGGGCATTCTAAAATGCTACAGAAATTGTTAAACCAAGGAATGACTCGACTGGACACCCTTTATCTCTTCAAGATTGAAGGCCAGTGAGTAAGAGCTTCAGGCTACTAGAGCAATGATGGTTTTTCAATTATAAAGATTAGATATTAAATAATTGGAGATTCTTGTCAGCATGTTGTTAAGCTAATTTTAAGTCCTTCAAGCCTTAGGAAATAACCCATGTCTACATACAGCTGTACACGTTATATTATGTTCTAATTAGCTAAGATCACATTTTTATCAATTGAATAAAGTCTGTAATTCCATATTAATTAAAAACTATAGTTCTTTTAAAAAACAGCATGGTTTTTTTCCTAAATAAAATAAATAATTCTGAATCTTGATGTAAATGTATACTTTTGCTGAATCTTTACAATTATTTCTGTATAAGTAACAGATATAATGTATTTTGTACAATCTAACTTTTAAAAACACTCTACACAGGAAATGCAAAAGATTTAATAAAACAATTATAAATAATGTGCAATACACTGAATGGTTAAGAAAATTAGGTTTAATCACCCTTTGTTTTTGTTCTCCATGGTATCAAATACGCCAAATACGCCGTATATGGCCGGGTGCGGTAGCTCACACCTGTAATCCCAGCACTTTGGGAGGCTGAGCCAGGCAGATCAGGAGGTCAGGAGTTTAAGACTAGCCTGTGAACATAGTGAAACCCTGTCTCTAGTAAAAATACAAAAATTAGTTGTGTGTGATGCCATGCACCTGTAGTCTCAGGTACAGACTGAGGTCGCAGAATCGCTTGAACTCGGGAGGCAGAGATTGCAGTAAGCCAAAACCATGCCGCTGCACTCCAGCCAGGGTGACAGAGTGAGACTCTGTCTCAAAAAAAAAAAAAAAAAGACACATATTTAGCAAGTTTATGTTTTGTATTAATTCTCTTCATGTACCAAGATACTGGATAAACCCAAAATTACTAAAAACATTTTAATAGCTACAATATTTTTTAGTTTTCTGTTCAAGGATCTAATATTTACTCATCATTATAATCTTTGTGATGTTACATTTTTAGGAGGAATTATTGTTTTGAATAGGAATTATCTAAATTGGCTTCCTACATTTTTAGTACAGCTAGTTAGATTTAGGATTATGGTTTATTTCTAACTTTCCCCACAAGTGATTGGAGCACTGTCACATAAGAATAGAAGTTAAAATTATATCACAATAAGTTCTATTTTAAAATTCAAATTTTAACTTTGTATTACTTAGATACAGTCATGTGTTGTTTAACAACAGGGATATGTTCTGAGAAATGTGTTGTTAGGCAATTTCATCATTGTGCAAACATCATAGGGTACACTTACACCAACCTGGATGGTGTAGCCTTCTACCCTCCTGTAGGCTGGATGGTATGGCCCATTACCCCTAGGCTACAAACCTGCAGAGCATGTTACTGGACTAGATACTCTAGGCAATTGTAACACAATTATAAGTATTTGTATATCTAAACATGTCCAAAGGTAGATACGGTACAGTAACAACACAATATTATAATCTTATGGGACCACCATCATATATAGGCGTAATTATTGATCAAAACATCATTATGTGGCCCATGACTGCGTTTATGAAATCTCTAGCCTAATCATTACATTTTATTTTTATAATAATGAAATTCTGCATAGTAAATGTAGTACATTTTTTATTCATGGGTTGATAAGCATAGGCTTTTAGGCTTTGTGACTTTTCCACATGCCTCAAAAGTTTTACAAATAAATGTATCTATAGAGGCAATCGGTAAAGATTAAGAATGTGTGCAGATCTGTGAAGTATTATAAAGTCATACTTTGTAGTAAGTTTCGAAATTACCCTTCACTTTCCTTTCCTACTGCTGTCAACATAGTACAAATCTGTGTTATTCTTTCTACCTCATTTCATTCTGTAAATTTTCACAGACTGATTTTCTTAACGCATTTTCTTGATGACTGTTCACTTATAAAACTTACCATACCTCTGCAATAGTAATGAAGCTAGGTTTGCATTCCTCCCCCTAAATTTAAGAGTTTTTTTGCTAGTTCATGTCAACTCATTCTTTGATTGAAGCAACCTGACTTTCCATAAATGTCTCAGCAAAAATAATCTTTTAGCAAAGGTTGCTGTCTGTCCAGAGTGGAAGGCCCTGTCTTACCCTTCTCTGTTCAACAATTAATTATTCACAAAGAAATCTATCTCAAGCCCCACTTTTTGCATAAAACCCTTTCTTCCAGTCCCAGTTGAAACTGAAGGTGCCAGTTGCTAATCTCTAGTGCTGGCTAAAAACGTATATAGTATTTCCAATAATAAATTTCAGTAAGCCTTCCCTAGTTGTCTATTTGCAATTCCAATAGGCTGATTGACATATTTCATTTTAATATCTTGATTATAAATATCCCTAGGATAAAGATTTCTGTCTTCAAGACCTTACAGGATAAAGGATTTATGGATATTGGCCAAAATCCTACAATGCCATATAGGCAGGCTTCTGCATACTACTCAGCTTCACCACTCATCGTGTCTCTCCATCCCCTCTGGACACTAACCAAACTTATCCTTTCTCACACCATTCTCCCTTCCCCATCAGAATTTGCATACATGCTGTTACCTCTGCCTGACATACTCTTGTTCCTCATTGGGCTTGTTAAATTCTATTCAATGTATAGCTGTCGATCTGGGACCTTTTTAAAGGAAAGTCTTTTCTGAACAATTTGGCTGTTTTGAATATTCTTCTACACTCTCATAAAACCCTGCATGTGAGGTTTGTGACTCTCAACACACTTGGGATTTTACACGTATATGTATAATTTATTGAATTTATATGTAATTATATAAATGTACATGTAATTATTGAGATTATAAGTAATTTATTATATGAATTTTACACATATATGCAAAATTATATATATGTATGTGTGGGTATGTGTGTATATATGTACATACACATATCCACATACACACATATGATTATATGTAGTATGATTATATATAATTATATATTACATATAAGATTATATATATGTTATATATATACACACACACACACTATATATATATATAAAATTGTGTGTTTATCTTCCTTTTCCACTTAATGAGAAAACTTTAATGATCTGACATTTCAAAGTGAGAATAGTGCTTGGCACAGAGTAGACACTCAATAAATATTTTCACATTAAGTCTGGTTCAGATAATAGTACATAGAAGTGTGATAGTTACAATATCCTAAATAAAAAACTCCCAAATAAGAGACATACATAGCTACTTGGTAAGTCACCAATTCTTTAGTTTTTTACTTCATTCCTCTTAAATGAAAGCATCACTAATAAAGGAGTAATCTGAAAAAACCAACAACGGGAATAAAAGGTACTAGGTACAAATTCTAATTATATATCCAACATTATTTCCATTACACAGCAACATAGTTCTACCATGAGCTTAGATTTTTCTCAACATAAAACTATTATAGCATCAACTATTTTGCTGTGAGAATAAGTGTCTATGTTTGTATATATTATATACTTTTAACATATAGAGCATTATATAAAGCATATACTTGTAAACGTGTGTTTTTAAATGTAAAATGCTATTTAAATACATTAAAATTATTATTACATAGCATTATCCTCAATATCCATTAAAGTTTTAAAAACATCTTTCGGACTCAATAACCAAGAATGATGAATCCAAAATTGATCTTCTTTAAAGCAAATTTTACTCTGTAGTAAAATGTGTTTACATGATTTTCTGGTATGTTTGATACTAAAACAGAAACTGATATGGCACCAGGCTAAACAATAGACACTAGATGTTTTTAAACCCCATTAGATTGCAATGTCATTGACAGCAGGGAGCAAGTATTTTATTCCCTTATAATCCTCTACTATTCATTGTATAGGACATGGTTTTGCATGGAGTGAATGTTCAATAACTCTTATTGTTGTGGTGATTGCTAGATAATGAGTCATGAAGAATAGCAAAATTAGAGTCAGAAAAAAACACAGAGAGCTGTGGCAATCATGTGTGTTGCAATGAACATCAAGAGTCCAACCAAAGAATGACAATGAGAGAATAAGGTTTGTATACCTAGTAAAATGTTGCTATGCGGCTATTCAGGAAGACACAAACTGACTTAATCTGATGTAAGTGTGAATTCAGGAAGATAAAGTAGAAAATTCATGATCTGTTATTGTAAATTTCAAAGCAATAATCACAGCTAGAAGAAATAAAATTGCACTGAATACCTTTGAAATTATATCTTCAAAAGACTTTGCTATCTTCTCCTTTGTGTTCACTTTTCAAATAATATTTTTAGTGAGTTAAACAGAAATGCTTCTCGTAGGGAGGCTGATGCAGAAAGTATTTATACAGTCAAGTGAAAGCAGAATCCAGATATATTAGGCTGGTGCAAATGTTAACTGTGCCATGGCAAAAACCAGTGTTTGCCATATCAACCAAATATTTTCCTTTAAGATCAAGCACAGTGCTAGAGGTTTTGTATCTTCCAAATGCCAACGGTATTATTCATTTCAGTCTTACAGGCATTTCATGTTTATGCTTAATAGTAATGTCAACACTACTTGTGAAATGGGGTAATACATTGGAAAATATTAATGTATTCTGACTAACACATCAATGGAGATGATCTTTAAAAACATTCACATATGCTTAAGCATTCCAGGGGTAGATAGTGCTAAAAGAAGATCTAATTTTAAGCCATGCTTCCATCAGCCATGAATTCAAGCAAGCATCCATTTCCCATGGAACCTGGTGGAGCAGCATGGTTGCAAAAAAGGAAGCCCTAAGCTTGAGATTCTCCCACTAGCCACTCAGAAAAACCAATACTAGATCTTAAATTCTACCATGAAGTAAGTTGGACATAAGGGCCAAATGGGAAAGCAGTGACCAAAGAACAGATATATGGGTGAAAAGGGTAGAAGAGACCAAGGAGCCACATGATCTCACAGCCCCACCTCACCCTGGTTCAGCAGAATGACATATGGGGAGTGCATGTGAAATAGCCGGGGGTAGGAGGGTTACCAATTCTCTTATCTGACTTACCCTGGCAAAAACGGAGTAACTTGAAGAGAAAATAAGCATTTTAAAGTGACCAGAAGAGAATAAAGTTATATTTTCCCACTACACAACAGGTAGGGGCTGATAAGCATGACCTGAAAATTATGTCACAGCTTAAAGCTATTATGGTACTATTCACATCTGAACATCACTTGCATTTGAATTCTTATTCTCACTTTAAGCCTAAAATTAAATTATTCCCCACAAAATAGAAAACACATCACTGTTCTGCACAAAGTAGAGAACAATTACTATACATGTGTTTCCAAGTGGACTGGCCTATGAAGTAATAAAAAAGGTACCAGAAACATCTACATATTGCCTTGACATTTCAGAAAGGGGAAACAAAAGCAGAATAAGCAAAGCCAGAAAATTTCCACCATATTGATTACTGAATCACTTTTACAGATTCCTCTTACATATTGTTTACTTTCTTCATATTCTAAAAGGGATGCATAATTATTTTTTAAAAATTTGAAAAATAAAGAAAACAGTACAAATGAAATAAAAATTTCCCATCACCACCTTAAATATATTTGTATATTACTTTATAGTATTTTAAATAAATATTTAGGATCTTATTGAATATGTAGTAAGTTATTAATTTTATTAACAGATTTTATTTTAATTTTATTAATTTTATTATCTAAAATAATTTTAATTATTAAAAAGATCAATTAATATTTTAATCCTGTCTTTTTGTGCAGCAGAACTTATCTACCTTCACAATTTCAGCAGAATATATCTATTGTTATATTCAGTGAGGACATCAGCTCCCTCATAGAATAATTGCCCTTATTCGAAATACTTTATTTTCATCCATATTTTCCTAAACAAGAAAATTGAGAAAGTGTTAAAGTGCAAAATTCTGTGTGGTTCAACGTTTTCATTTTGTTTCTCATCTTGTTTACCACCTATCCTACTCCTTCAATCCATTACCCACTTCCTATTCAGTTCTAAACTTGACTACTTATTTTTAAATTAGCGGGTTGGTCAGCAATATTCTCTATGCCATCGCCTTTGACTCAATATGTTTTTTTTTTTTTTCCTAAAATAGCAGTAAAATATTCTCTGTCCTACTGCTCACCCTAATTAAATAGACAAACCTGGACTCCTCAGTTTCCCAAGACTTATGAAAATATAAGGAGTCAGTTGAATCAGTGGTATTTTAGCATGGGAAGAGTTATCTATAATTATGACATTTGTTTAGGTATTCGGAGTTCCTTCTCATGCTTGTTAATGCATCAGTATATGGTCACACATAATCTACCTTTGCATCAATTAATAATGTGTATCCTTTTCTACTTAACCATATTTCACACATTATACTGTATTAGAATCACATTATAACTTTTGGAGCATTGCTTTTCATTTTTAATTAACTTAATCACTTATAATATCAACATTTCCCACTGTTAAATTGAAAACTTTCCTGTAGTTATTTCTCACATCATGACTTGTAATGTAACTATGTGAGGGCATTTGAGGATATTTGACAGGAAGAGGAGATTTCTAGTTTACCATTATTTCTGATCCAGGATACCAAAAATATAACTGCTCTGTTTTACAGGCCTTGTTATTTCTGTGTGAGAATTGTAAGACAGAACAAGCAGCTAATCTTGATGGTGACAGGAGGCAGACAAATCCTAGGCAGACAGGGGTGGTTCCCAAGTAAAACCCTACCTTCAAGCCAAAGACAGTTGAAAGCCTGAAAGCCAACTTCAAGCCAAATCCACAAAGCAGATTGAGAACCTGTCTTCCCATTTGGCACACTTTCCTGGATTGATCCCCACCCTTCACCTATTTTATGTATGCCTATTCTTCCCTAGTTGGTTTTTTTTACACTATTGTGCCCACCTTTGAGTGGTGCCTTTGTTTTAACCTTTTCTCTATACTCACAAACCAATTAGCCTGCACTCCCCCATTCTGAGCCCATAAAATCCCTGGACTCAGCCACACTGTGAGAGAAACCACCCTGGGGGACCACCTTCACGTCTCCTCTCTGCTGAGAGCTGTTTTGTTGCCCAATAAAATTATTCTCCACCCTCCTCACTCTTCAATTGTCAGTATGATCTCACTCTTCTTGGATGTGGAACGAGAACTTGGGACCCACTGAATGTGGGTACACCAAAAGCTGTAACAACTATGATCCTCTGCCTGTCTCCAGTGGAGCGCAGCCACCCCATGCGATGAGAAGCAGCAGTGGAGTCGAGCCAGCCCTGGAGCCATGGGCCAGAATGAAGCAGAGGCTGACAGAGCTATTAACCCATCACCAAAGGCAGGACTGAAAGAGCTAATTAGCACACTGTAACATCCCCTCTGGGGCTTCGGGATCATGAGCACCCCTGTCTGGGTGCCACCATATTCCCTTGTCTAGAAGCTGGAGTCCACCATGGGAGTGGCTTGTGATATGCCTTGTCCAGCTGCAAGCCCCATATACTGCCTGATTCTGTGCCCGTGCTTGAATGGCTGGGTGGACCCTGCACCTGCTCACTCACACACCCCCATCCACCAGGGGTGGATGCACAGTTGCTGAGTGTACAGTTGCAGTGGCCACAACATCTGGGCCAGTGTGCAAGCCAGATATGGCTTAAAGAGCTGAGTGGACGGGACACCTCCTGCAGCAGGCCCAGGACCAAGCGAGGGCTTGGGCAGGGACGTCACCAGTCGCAGAGGTGCTCAGGTGGCAACGTGACTGAGAAAAATCCTGTGTCAATCTCTTGGCATTTAAAATGAATTGTTGAGAGCTAATTCTGTGTTGTTTTATGCTACACATCTGCTGTGGTGTGGTCATATATACCAAACTATTAATTGTGCTTAATACGCTTAGTGCCATTGTTTTTACATGCTTCTGCTTGGGCATGTGTTACCATTGTTACAGTGTAGCCTCATTTTATAGAACGCGGTTTCTAGTGCAACACAGTTAGAAATCCCACTTGTAAAAAAAGCTGCCAAAAGAGTATATTATGTGGAAAATAAATATTAAAATTTCTGGTTATCATTCATTCACATTTTCCATTATGATTAATTCTAAAATGAATAAAGTAAACAAATACTGTTTAGAATCATTCAAGTTTACCTATTTTTCTCTATTTATGGAAATTCATTTTGCAGTCAGTAAACCAAAAATTTAAAAAATAATAATTTAGGCCAGGCACAGTGGCTCACGCCTGTAATCCCAGTACTTTTGGGAGCTGAGGTGAGTGAATCACTGAAGTCAGGAGTTTGAGACCAGCCTGGCCAACATGATGAAACCCCGCCTCTACTAAAAATCCAAAAGTTAGCTGGGTGTGGTGGCGCGTGCCTGTAGTCCCAACTACTCGGAAGGCTGAGGCAGGAGAATCACTTGAACCCAGGAAGTGGGGGTTGCAGTGAGCCGAGATTGCGCCACTGCACTCCAGCCTGGGTGACAGAGCAAGACTCTGTCTCAAATAAATAAATGAACAAATAAATAAATAATACAAAAGTAAAATAATAAAAGTAGTTTCATATGGAATGTTGCAGGAAAGCCAGGATAAGCAATTAGTTTCCTAGCTGATGACACAATGGGACACAGAAAACACATTATAATCACAGCAACCTAAGAATCAAAAGCCTTCTGCCATGTTCTTTATTTCCACACACATTGTTCATTTAGAAAGTTAAAAATATTCAAGTAGTTCACGGTGGCAGACTTTTTAAGCACTGCAAATTCTATTGAGACACGGCATTTATTGAATATTTACTATGTGCTAGGCATAGAGCAACCGTAAAATAACATGGAACTCTTATGTTTCATTGCTATATAAAATGAAAATCCCTATGTATTCTCATTCTTGTACTTGGGCAAGTCTTTATTTCTGCCATTGTTCGTTAATTTAAAAAAATCTGGAATCTCTATTCAATTGGACTTCAATGAATTTAATGTATTGAGCAAAAACTATAAGAAAGTAATTATGCTGGCACTGCAAGAAACACAAAACAATTTACCTCTTCCCTATAAAAACACATTTTGAAGAATGTTACTAAAGTAATTGTGTAATTAAGATAAATGGGAGTGCTTACTTTGGATAAAAACTATGTTTCCTAAAGAAATGGCTTTGAACTATATCCTGCAAAATGAAGAACCTTTTGACAGAGGACATATGGAAAATAGTATTCTTCGAAAAGATTAAGCATGAAGCAGCATGTGGTTTGATTAGATAGATATGAGTGAGAAAGAGATAGAGAGGTGAGGAGAAAAATATATCTAAGGTTACATGTCAATAAGGAGTTTACTTCAAGTCAGTGACAGGAATTGATATTTAATTAACTAGAAAATATGTTGTTACAGTGTGCTTTTGAGGATTTATGTATATACACACATATGTATGTATCAGATATGTGTATATACATATGGGATATGTATATATATATGTGGGCATATATATGTGTGTGTATATATACCTATATATGTATATATATCTGGTAACACCACATCTGTGTATGTGTATGTCTGTCTGCCCTTCTCAATCTGCCCCCTGTCATCAGAACAGAACTTTCCCTGTGGTAGACACTTTGCTATTATTCACAGCTTTATCCCCATCACTAAAAATTTATCAGGGACATAATAACTGCTAAATTAGTATTTGTGGAATGAAAGAGGCAACCAATAAAGAAAACTAAAATCTTAAAATAGCAAACATTAGCGTCTAAAACTCCAAAGGCTTTTCGTTCAACTAGCAAAGTAGGTTATGTGTTTTGTCTCCTCTTTTGGTGCCTAAGTGCAGTTCAAATATCTTTAATATTTCAGTGACTTAATTAAGGAGATTAAAGATGAAATTGAATTTTTATATCTCAGCAAGGATTTTAAGTTAACCCTGAACATTTCTTTATGAGTTGCTTTATGAAAAACTCTGCATCCTATTTATTTCTTCATACTAAATAAAAGTTTACTAGCTTCCAGCTGTCATGAAAATATACTATGATATTTGAAAATTACAAACTGTCATATAATGATATCATCAACCTCAGAACTCCACACAATAGTGCAGGTAATCAAGGAATTGTTTTAAAAAAATTATATTTTATAAATTTTATTTATAATGGGGAAGAAACAGTATTGTAATTATTTTTCCCCCCAAACCAAGCACAGTTTCTGGCCTACAACAGGAGCTTAATAAATATTTTATACTTGAAAAACTAATATTTTACTTGATTTTTTCTTATCAAACACATCATATATTTTGTAGAACATTAAAAAATACAAATCATCAAGAAGAATAAAATGAATATCACTCTTCAATCAGAGATAACCACTAATACCTGTGTGTGTGTGTGCACAGAAACATACACACATATGCTTGTGTATTTTAAATTCATTGATTTTTAAAAGCACAGAAGCATTATGATACCTAATTTATAACCTTGTTTAAAACCTCTTGACTTTATTAACATTTCTTATTTCATGGGCTATTATGGAGAACCAATGAGAAAAATGCACGTATAGCATTTAATACAGTGCCTTACTCACAAAAATAAATAGTTGAGCTAATATAGTCTCTTTTATAGTCACTTGACATATAATAAACATTTCATGACATTAAACATTATTCTACAATGTTATTTTAATAATTTTAGCATATCCCATTATATATAATTATATTTTCATGGGTCAGTCCTGTTGGGATTTACGTTATTTCCTTTTCACTGTTAAATCAATGCTTCAATAAAGATTATTATAAATATATATTTGCGTACATGTATGTTTGCTTATTTCCTTAAGATAGATTTTCAGATTTTTTTTATTTAAAAAATATGTACTATTTTAAAAAACAAGTAGTATTATGAGGTTTTTACTAGTACTGCTAATGATATATGGTAATAATAGTATAATAATTGTGTCTGGTAATAATTAGTAATAGTATTAATATTAGTAACATATTTGTGTTATCAAATAATAAGCCTATATCCTCTCCTCCAAATCTCAGATGCTAAGTCCACAGGCAATTATGTTCATATCCATCAGTAATATAATCTAAAAACATTTAAAACAATTTTTACTAGAAATCAATTGATTCCCTAATTGGAAACTAAGAAATCTTTTCTTTTAACCACTTTTTATGTTGTCATTTTGAATAAAGCAATATTAGTGGTTACAATGTAATTTTTGTTCACAGTAAATCCATGTACTACATAAAGATGTATTTTTATCAAAAATACCTTTTAATATTCTTTGGGTTTTAGTTGTAGCTAACTACATTATTTTGGATATCTATGGATGAATTGCCTCTACTTCCCAAAGTCTTCAAAAGAACTGAAAATTTCCCTTAAAGCCTTCTGAATACTTCAGATATTTTCCATTTTATTTTCTCCACAGAAACATATTTGCGGGAGTCTTTGTTCCTTGATCATTCCCTCATGCAGAGTTACATTTTGGAATTTATTTGCCTTTTTGGTGTACTCCGAATTCCTAAATGCCATGTCTTACTCTTTTTCTGTTTTTTTTTTTTTCTTATTTTTATATTTGTGGCTCATATTACCTACTTGATTCCTATAGATGGTAAGCTTTCTTGAGACACTGCATGTCTGATTTTTGTATTCTTTATCACTCTTCATTGATACTGTGGCTTGATATGTAATCAAAGGTTAAAAATAAATTTGTTCTGAGAATGAAGGTGTTGCTTTATTGTCTTCTAGCTCTCACTAAAAATCACCAATAATTTCGATCTTTAGACATGAGTTCCCAACTTATCTTTCACTTTGAAACTGACCAAGAAGGCCTTAATGTTCCAGTCAGCTTGACTCAATTTTAGGCAGGTTTATTCCTGATAATAGACCTCTAATCTTCTTTTTCTTAGAGTATTTACTTCAGAAAAATTGCAATTTGCCTGGGCGTGATGGATCACACCTGCAATCCCAGCACTTTGGGAGGCCGAGGTGGGTGGATCACTTAAGGTTGGGAGTTCGAGACCAGCCCGACCAACATAGAGAAACCCCATCTCTACTAAAAACACAAAATTAGCCAGGCGTGGTGCTACATGCCTGTAATCCCAGCTACTCGGGAGGCAGAGGCAGGAGAATCGCTTGAACCCGGGAGGCAGAGTTTGCGGTGAGCCGAGATCGCACCATTGCACTTCAGCCTGGGCAACAAGAACAAAACTGTCTCAAAAAAAAAAAAATTGCAATTGTAAATTATTTCTCTGTTCCTTTGTGACAAAAATCTTCTAAAACCCAGAAATGCCTTTTTCAAGAACCTAGGTAGGAGCCATCCCTTTTACATTTAATTATTGAAGGAGATAGCATAGCACCTCTATCTCCCAGTAACAGTGGGAAGACAGGAGTTTAACTCATGAGTGTCAATTTACAAACACAGATAGCCTAATCATAACCTAATCCCACTCCCACTAAGTCCTTCAGTTCATTTCCATTAGCTCACCCCAGAATTAGAAATCGTTAGAGGCTAGGCATGGTGGCTCACGCCTGTAATCCCAGCACGTTGGGAGGCCGAGACAAGAGGATTGCTTGAGCCCAGGAGTTTCAAACCGGCTCGGGTGACATACTGAGACACCATTTCTACAAAAAAAAAAAAAAAAATAGCTGGGCATGGTGGCACACTGGCATACATCTATAGTCCTAGCTACTTCAAAGGCTGAGGCGAGAGGATCACTTGAATCCAGGAGGTCGAGGTTGCAGTGAGCCGTGATGGCACCACTGCACCCCAACCTGGGTGACAGAGCCAGACCCTGCTTAAAAAAAAAAAAAAAGGAAAAGAAAAGGAAAAGAAACAAAGCCTCTATATTTTGTTTCAGTGGAGTTGAGTTCAGTCTCTCCCCTCCAGTTGCAATAGTCTTGACTCCTAGTACAACTATCTTGAATAAAGTCTTCCTTGCAGTTTTTAACAGGTGTCCAGTGTAACATTTCTTTGATAAAGCTTTCTGAATGTCCATTTTGTCCCTGGTGTTCTGAAATGTATTGTCATGTGCCTGGGTGTTCCCTCCTCCAGCCTCACCCTGGTGGCCCTCTCTGGGGCCTTTCAGTAGAAATTTTTCTTTCCTCCAATTCTAGGAATTTTGATTTTTAAAGTCATTTATTTGAGAATCTGTTTCCCTCTGTTTTCTGTTGTTGCCTCTTTCTCAAACTTATATTATTGGCTCTTGAATCTTCTAGCTCAATCGTTTGATTTTTTTGTACTTTTTGAAGTGTTTTCATGGATTTGGCTTTTAGTTTTACTTTTGGGGAAAATCCCTCAATTTAAATTTCCAAATCTTTTAATGAATCTATTGAATTTATTATTGCTATTGTTTTCCTTTTTTCTTTCTTTCTTTCTTTCTTTTTTTTTTTTTGAAAGGGAGTTTCACTCTCCTACCCAGGCTGGAGTGCAGTAGCACAATCTCAGTCCACTGAAACCTCTGCTTCCCAGATTCAAGCTATTCTCCTGTCTCAGCCTCCCGAGTAGCTGGGATTACAGGGGCCCTCCACCATGCTGGGCTAATTTTTGCATTTTTAGTAGAGATGGGGTGTCACTGTGTTGGCCAGGCTGGTCTCGGACTCCTTACCTCAAATGATCCACCTGCCTCGGCCTCCCAAAGTGCCGGTATTACAGTTGTGAGCTACTCCGCCTTACTTGTTTTTCTTTTAGTTTCCAAGATCATTTTCTTGTTCCTTGATTTTAAAGTTTGTATATAACATTTTCTTTTCCTTTCAAGGCTGCGATATCTGATTCTCCTGTTTGATTAAAACTATCATAGTAGGTTAATATTGTGTTGCTGGTTGTCATCAGTTTTTCTTCTGAATTCTGCATTCTATATTTGATTTTCTCCTACATATTTATTAGTATCTATTTTTCATAATAGAAGACTGACTCAAATGTCTGATGGTCATTGACAGTCACTTTTGTTTAAGACTAAGACAAGATGATTTTAAAGGCTATATGAATGCATGTATTGGGGGGAGTATCAATTTTAGTTGAACTTAAGTGTAGTATAACTAGGTAGAAAATCCAGGAATTTAGTTGGAGGAGGCACTTAGTTCTGGTGGCCAGTCTCCTAGTAAGAGGGTTAAGGGAAAGCTTTAATTATCTTCCCGAGGAACAATAGAATAACTATGCCTGTATGTTACTCTGAGAAAAAAGTTGAAAGGTTGAACAAAGAGTGATGGGCCTAATTTTTAAAATACATAAACTGTTAATTAATTTGTGTGGTTTTAGTAGTAAAGAACCCCTCCATTGCCCTCATCTGCGAATTATGTCTCCTGGTGCTCAGATTTTGTATTTTAATTGCTTGATGTAACTGAATGTGGGTCCGGATGCTCACCACTTGCAGAGTTCAATTAGCAAGAGCTCACTCTGGTAGAAAGTCTGGTAGAAAGAAAGTGAATTTATTAACCAAAACTAGTAAAGGGGAAGCAGCCAATTCCTATCCAAAGTAAGTGGTTGAAGTTCACTTTGTCTTCAGGCTGATGTCATTGCAATAATGGCCAGGTTAATTAGCAGCCTTGAAGTAATGTCTGGAACTTTGCGGCTGGGTCTCTAGACTTGGTCTGTCTGTCTAAAGAGTAGCCCCTGGAACTTCTAAGAGTACCCACACGAGCATACAGTTAGATAAATGTGAAGGGAGTATGCACAGTGAGAAAGGGAGGGATGTAGAGTCTATTTTAAGGCTAAGGGAAAACGCTTCTGCAGTTTGCCTCCAGGTTGTATCTTGATACCCAAGAGAAATGAAAAAAAAAAAAAAGTTTAAAATGCATTTTGAAGTTAAGCTGCTCCGTTACATTTAGAATAAACCTCCCAACTTCTGTTAAAATAAAAGAGAACAAGTGACCTAGATTTAAGTTGGGAGAAGACATCTTGTTATCTAATGTAAAGCTTTTAACCAGCTACTAGTTATTAACTCAGTTCTCCTCTTTTAGGGGTACATGTCACCTCAAATTCATGAAACTTTGCTCATAACTGGCGGAAATGAGGTTGGTTCTCACTGCCGTACTCCTCCACAGGCTTCTGCTGCCTTTAGTATGCTAGGCTTCTCTCAACCTGCCTACTTTTTGTTTTCTAAAATATTGACTGCTTTTCCAGATTTTTCCAGCTTTCCCCAAATTTTCTCTCACACAGACACTTCCCCTAATAAAATTCCTACACATGGAATCCCGCCTTACTGTCTGCCTCGTCAAGGAGGAAAAGTAATAATTTTACTGAGATATACTTTATATACCATACAATTCATCCATTTAAAGAGTGCAATTCAGTGGTACTTCGTATATTCAAAGTTATGCAATCATCATCATTATCAGTTTTAGAACATCATTATAATCTCAAAGAGAAACCTGATACAATTTAACTATCTTCTACCTTCATTCACTCAAGTAGAGGAAACCACTAATCTCTTTCTGTTTCTACAGATTTGCCAATATATAACTGGCTTCTTTTGCTTAAAATAGTTCTCCAAGTTCATCTATGTAGTAGTAAGAGTACACATTTCTATTTATTACTGAATAATATTCCATTGTATGAAATATATCTATTCATCAGTTTATCCATTCATCAGTTGGTGGACATCTGGGGTGTTTCAGCTTTTGGTTATTATAGTGTACAAGTTATTTTGTAGATATATGTTTCATTTCTTTATATATATGTATGTATGTATTTATATACACACTACACACACACGTAAACACACACCCTTAAGAGTAGAATTTGCACACACACACACAAACGTAAACACACATCTCTAAGAGTAGAATTTGCACACACACACACGTAAACACACACCCCTAAGAGTAGAATTGCTGGGTCCAATAGTCATTGTATGTTTAACTTTTCTCAGTAACTGTCAGACTGTTTTCCAAAGTGATTACACACCACATTACACTCCCGCTAGCAGCATATGGGGGTATTGATTCTTCCATATCCACTCCAACATTATTTATTATCTGTCTTTTTCATTATAGCCACAAAAGTGGGTACAAAGTGCTGTCTGATTGTGGTTTTCATTTGCCTTTTGCTAGTACTTAATGATGAGCATTTTTATGTACTTATTGGATATTTGCATATTTTCTTGGAAGAAATGTCTATTTAGATCTTTTGGTGATTTTAAAAAATATTATTTTATTGGGCTTTTGAATTAATGAATTGTGAGAATCCTTCATATATTTGAGATACAACTCCCTTTTCAAATGTGTGATTTGCAAAGATATTCTCTTATTGTGTGGGTTTTGGTCACGTTCTTAAGAGTGTCCATTGAAACACAACGTTTTAAATTTTGAATAAGTACCATTTATTTTTGTTTCTTTTGTTGTTTGTTCTTCTGGTATCATACTTAAGAAACTATGGTCACACATAAGGTCATAAGGTTTTACCCTTCTAAGATGTTTTCTTCTAATAAATAGTATGTTTTCACTCTTACATCTAGTTCTCTGAGTCATTTTGTGTTAACTTTTGTATACAGTAGAAGATATGGGCACAACTTCTTTCTTTTGCTGGCAGATATCTAGTTGTCTCAGCACCTTTCGTTGAAAAGACTATTCTTTCTTCATCCAAATATATTGGCAATCTTGTTGAAAATCAGTTTCCCATAACTGTGAGGGATAGTTTCGAACTCACAATTCTATTCCTTTGATTTGTGTCTACCTTTATGCCAGTACCATGTTATATTGATTGCTCTGGCTTTATAATAAGTTTGAAATCTGGAAGTGTGATTCCTGTGACTTTGTTCTTTACAAAATTGTTTTGATTATTCAGTGTCCCATAAGCTTACATTTAAATTTTAGAATCAGTTTGTCATTTCTACAAAGAAGCCAGCTGGGATTTTCAGAATGATTTACTATATAGAACAACTCAAAGACTATTGTCATATTTATAATATGAAGTCTTTCAGTTCATAGACAGGGAATGATTTTTTTATTTCTTTATATCAACAATATATTGTTGTTTCCAGAGTATAAGTTTTGTACCTCTCTTGTGAATTTTATTCTTAAGTGTTAAATATTTTTGGTGCAATTGTAAATGGAAAAAGTTTTCAGTTTTAGATTGTTCATTGCAAATGCATAGGAAAACAATTGATTACTATAAATTAAACTTATATCCTTCACTAATTATGAACTTGTTTATTTTAATTTTAATTTTTTATTTTTTTTTGAGACAGAGTCTTGCTCTGTCGCCCAGGCTGGAGTGCACTGGCTTGATCTCAGCTCACTGCAACCTCTGCTTCGTGGTTCAAGCAATTCTCCTGTCTCAGCCTCCCAAGTAGCTGGGATCACAGGCATGTACCACCACACCCGGCTATTTTTTTGTACTTTTAGTTGAGATGGGGTTTCACCATATTGGCCAGGGTGATCTCAAACTCCTGATCACATAATCTACCTGCCTTGGCCTCCAAAAGAGCTGGGATTACAGGCATGAGCCAGTATGCCCAGCCTGAACTTATTAGCTTCAATTTTTTTAGTGGATTCTTTAAGATTTTCCATACATAAATTCATGTAATCTGTAAATACAGATATTTTTACTTTTTAATTTCCAGTCCTGATAGCTTGTATTTCATTTGCTTGCCTAATTTTTCTGACTAGAACCTAAGTATAGAATAGATGTGGTGAAAATAGATATTCTTTTCTTATTCCAATCTTAGAGGATATTAGAGTATTATCTTTTATTTTGTGGAAGATCATATGAAGAATTGCTATTAATTTTTATTAAATGTTGGTAGAATCCAGCAGTGAGATCATGTATGCCTGAGGAGTTTTTGTTTGTTTTTGTTTTGATTTTTCATTTCTTCTTTAGTCAGTTTTAGTAGTTTTTGTCTTTATAGGAGTTTGTTCATTCTGGATAAGCTGACTAATTTATTGGCGCATTGTTATAGCATTACTTTTTAATCTTTTTTAAACCTTTTCTGTAGGGCTGGTAGTGATGTCCTATCTTTCATTTCTAATTTTAGTAATTTGAATGCTTCTTTTTGTATTTTTTTGCTCAGTCTAGCTAAAGCTTTGTCAATTTTGTTGATCTTTACAAAGAATCTATTTTTGGTTTCATTTATATGTCTAATATTTTTCTATTTTACTAATTTTTGCCATATCTTATTTTTTCTTTCTGAAATATATTATAATTTATTTGATCTGTTTTTTCTCACTGTCTTAAGGTGAAAAGATATTAATTTGAAATGTATATTTTTAATATAGTTATTTATAGACCTAAATTTTCCTCTAAGCATTGCTCTATTGTTATCTTATAAGTTTTACTATATTGTGCATTTATTCCCTTTTATCTCATTTTTTTTCTAACTACTTGCATATTATTTCCTTTGATCTATTTTTCATTTAGGATTTTTAAACATTTCTACATATTTGTAAGTGGTCCAAAATTATTTCTGTTATTGCTTTCTCATTTCATTATATGTTAGTTAGAGAAGAGACTATGTGATGTTTACATACTTTAAACTTACTGAGACGAATTTTGCATAGTAGAGTATATAGTCTATGTAGGAGAATGCTTCATGTAATCTTGAGAAGATGTCTAGTCTGCTGTTGTTAGGTAGACTGTTCTATAGAGACCAGTTGGGTCTAAATTGGTCTATAGTGTTACCCAAATCTTTTTTTCCCTCCTTGTTCTTCTGTCTTCTCATTCTGCAAATATATGAGGTCTTCAGTCTTCTAACTATCATTATTGAATTATATATTTTTCCTCTTATTTCTGAAAGTTTTGCTTCATGGATTTGGTCCTTACTTGTTGGATGCAAATGTTTAAGCTTGTTATATTTTCCTGATGGGCTGACACTTTTATTATTATAAAATGTCCCTTTTACTTCCAGTAACATTCTTTGTTCTAAAGTCTATTTTGTCTGATGTTGGTATAACCACTTCAGTCTTATATTTTCTCTTTGTGGCAACTTTTTTCTATCCTTTTAATTTTAACCTATTTATATATTTGAATCTAAAATATGTCTCCTGTAGAAAAATATATAACTGGGTTTTGTTCTTATATGCAGTCTGACAATCCATACAATTTTAATGGACTACTTAATCTATTCACACTTGTTATTATTAACATAGTGGAGTCAGCATCTGCCATATTACATGGGTATTATTTATGTCTCATTTTTATTTGTTCTTCTATAACTTTTATATTGTTTCTGGTGAATTGTCACTGTTAATCTTACTTAGTGTTTTAAGTAATGAGTCACTTTTATCTTAAGGCTCTCAAGATTTGTCTTTGGTTTTATGCATTTTCACTATGATATGTCTTTGTGTACATCTATTTATGTTATCCAGCTTGGAGTGTAAATTAATGTTTTTTATTATATATGAGAAGTTTTCAGCCATTTTTTTTTCAAAAATCTTTCTGCTTCTTTATTTCTTTCTCATCTTTCTGTCCTCCAGTTATGCATTTCTTTATGCACTTAAACTTGTCCCACATTTCTCTTAGGCACTGTTCATTTTTCTTCATCATTTTTATTTTCTATTCTTTTGATTACATGATCTCTATGAATGTTCAATTTACTAACATATCTTCTTTCAATTCAGCTCTCTAGTGTATTTTTTATTTTAGTTGTTATACATTCAAACTTCAGAAATTCAATTTGATTCCTTTCAATAACTTCTATTGTTTAACACTTTACTGATGTGACATTGTCATTATAGTTTTGTCTTTTAGAAGATTTTATTTTAGTATTTTGAGCGTATTTAGTATCTTGTCACTCTCATAAGCAGCTTCCTTTACCTTTTTTTTTTCCTTATGTATAGGTCATATTTTTCTGTTTCTTTGTATTTCTTACAATTTTTTGTTGAAAACGAGAAATTTTAGATAATATAGTGTAGTAAGTCCAGGTACTTCCTCCACCCTAAGCTTGTTATTGTTATGTGCATGTTTGCATGTTTCGTGAAAGGCTAGATTATTTTAGTTAAGTCTATTTCTCCTCAGTGTGAAGACTCTGAGGAATAGGACTCTACCTCTTTCCTTGACAACACATTCAATTAAGCTCCACTAATTGCTGGCCCATTGATTTTTTTTTTTTCCCAAATGTGCCCTCGGGCACAATTTACTCCATAGCTTGCTCTAATTAAATGTGGGCTCCTTTGTATAGATAGCATTTGAGATTTGAGTTTCAGGTTTGCTTTGACACCAGGAGGGCTCTCTTGAGCTGTCTCTTTCCTGATTCACTCAGGTAAACTAGCTGCCCCGTGGTTTGGTATATATCACAATAAAACTACCAGTATCCTCTAATTTCTTTCTGCCAAATTCTCTATTGTTATTGACAGTTGCCTTAATATTGAACTTACTCCACACTATATAACGAAGCGAATTTCTTTGAGAAGGGCTTCAGAGATCTTTGTTTTATTATATCTTTTTCCATCTGCACATACGAAGAAATCTGAATCAAGAGTCTGTAGCTGGGGCAGAGATAATAGCATGCATGCTTCTCTGTGAGGGACACCCTTGTCACAGGAGGGACTGCTGAGATGGGATCTGAAGCCTCTAGCCTTCTCAACTTGCCTCTCCCAGGATAGAACCTGCACACTACAAATGTGTCAGGATGATGGCAATGAGTCTCCAGTATTAGAGCACTACATCAGAAGTACAGCCCTCACTCCATCAGAGCACAGAGCAATCCAATCTTTAATAAAGAAGTGAGGTAGGGAAGATTAGGCATACGGATCCCAGATTGCTGTGCAGTCCAAAGAAGTTCAGTGAAGACAGAGTCTTGGAGCCAAAACTGGTTGTTAGAGAAGTTCCAGATCTCCTGATAAGGAGTCTGTCTTAGTATCCTTGGCATCCTAAGTCATTGACTGGGATTATGCCATGGGAAGCATGATGTCAGGTAAAATTAAAAGACGGTTTTCCGAGGGCAGTAATTGAGGTCCTTAGCATTATAGTTATTTGGAGTTCTATGAGGTACATTCTTTTAAATTTACACACACACAAAAACAAGAACTTATAATCTCTTAAAGTTATGAAGATAATACATTCACACTTAAATGTGATTATACCCCAAGGAGGGAATAAGAAATATAGAGGGAGATTTTGATGTTTTCTCTATTTTTCACATTTTATTTTGTGCATACATTTGAATTATATTTATATATTTTTTAAAAATCTGCATAACAACATGCACTTGTTAGACATAATTTGTTCCCAAGAAAATATACACAAAATTAACAATTACCATTGTTCTATTGTTTGTGACTTACTTAAAAATGTATTTAATCAATTTTCTATAAAGAACATACATAATTTTTCTCATAAAAATGAAATGTTTTAAATGATATATATTAATAAAGGTAATAATTGCCATTCTAAATAATTCTTTTTTTCATTATGACTTTCTGGTGATCTATTCTCCTTGACAGATTTTCTTTCCTGTTTGGATGTATATCCCAAGCCATCCATTTTCAAGTATAACTATCTGTATAGCAGGACATGTGAAGTAACCAATAGTTAGACCAAATTAAGTGCTGCCTCTACACATGCCAGTGAGAATGTGAACCCTAGGAAGGATGAAACTTGATGCAAATCATTTCCATAATGACTGCAGTACCTCATGCAATGCTTTGGTCATCTATAGACACCAAATGTCTATATCATAAATATACTACTTAGAGAAATACATGACTAACATTAAATTCAGAACAGAAGCATAAATAAAATCATTGTACATTCATGTGCTTCTTCCTTGTAGTGTACTTTTCTGCACATGACTTTGCAGCCACATTCAAAAGGATGTCCAGAGAAGACATGCTTTGCTTGCAATTCTAAAATGCATAATAGCTTTGGGGGTGCTTAGAATTGAATTCCAGTGAAATGAACTGAAGAGAAACTTACAAAGTTTCCACTTCATATCTTGCTTAACTTCAGTTATTTTTCCCAAATGGTGTAGCAACTGTTTTTGAAGAACTTCCAAATATTTTCTCCTGAGAATGAGAAGTTCTTACACTTATAGTTAAAAGAAAATTGACTCAAATACTATCTTGAAAGGAAAATGAAAATAAGTACCCAAAGAGAAATGCATCAAGATGCTGAAGTAGCCTGAAGAGAATTTATTAGTTTACATGCTTAATGATATCATTCAACAGAAAAGAATGTTATTTAACTTGTATCACCAGTGGGCTTGGTATCTGAACCATGACAGCTCATATTTTTAATACCCAAATATTTATTAATTTATTATCACACATTATAAGCTATTCTTTTATGAGTTAAAAATGATCTTATAAATCTTACAGTCTAAATAAATACAAACAAAACAGTTTCAAATTCTAATAAGTCCAGTGGAGAAAATAAAATATGATAATGTAGTAGAGATCTGGAGAGCTAATGTAGATTGGACAGTCAAAGAAAGTCACTTTGGGGAAGTGACATTTAAGGTGAGATTTGCATGAAAGGGAGAAGCCTAGCTGGTAGTCTCTTTACAGTCTGAAAATGCAGAAGAGACCCAACAGCATGAGAGGTGTGCGTTTCTTGAGGGAGGGGTAAAGGAAAGGAGTGTAAATGGATGGAGAGTGTTGGAGTGAAAAAATGAAGAGCAACTGTGGAAAAAATAGTACTTCATAATGAGATGGAATAGGGCAATACCCAAAGAGAATCAGTAAAAACCTGTGGATAAACAGAGTCTAAGATATATACGCTGTTTTTCAGAGTTGCTTTTAAAATAATCATTTCAGTTGAAAATGAAGATCATAAAAAACAATAAAGTTTGAAAAACATGAAATATAAGTAACACTTCTTAAGTAAACTGTGTATCTTTCATTTCACTTACCCATTTATGTTGAACAGCTATATGCTAAAAATATTTAATTTTTCTCAAAATATTCAACAAAATGTTAAATTACAATAAAATTATAAAATTATAATTATCTACTATAAAATGCTATATTTTAGAATTAGATGTCTAATTCCTTCAACAGATACAAAAGTAGCATTTTATCATAAACTCAACATAACTTATAACTTTTTATTTTTATTAGGTATACCCTAAACTTTCTATAACATAAAATATTTTTGAAAATATTATACTAAGAATATTTGTATTATCATTTGATGTCAAGCTTATTTTCCAAAGTTAAAATTATGTCAACTTCTAGATAATAAATTTATAGTACCACCAACTTCCCCCAAAAGAGACATAAAATGAAATAAAATAACAGCGGGGACTAAAAGTCCCATTTCCTTCTTTCCACTACTTTTATCCCCATTTATGTAAGTAGATGGTGTATTTTCCATACAACCAACCCATCATACCACATTGCAAATCATCTTGTGAATTTTTAATAACATAATTTAAGTTTTCTAAGAGAAAAATAATTTTTTATTATTTCATCTGCCAATTCATGATTATTATGATCGCTCATATTTAAGCACAGTCATGACAAGTAAAGCAGAATATGTAAATATACCAACAAAACAATTTAGTTTTTAATAAAATTCAAGGATTTCACAAATATCCAAAGTTCATCAATTTTCTGAAAGTAAAGAGAAATTTTCTCCAATGGTACATGAATACCTGCTGGCACCACCATGGCATGAGTTTTTTCTTTCTTATGGAGAGTAGATGGAGTTAGTAAATTGGGATTATTCTTAGGCTAGTCATGTAAAGGTTTATTGCCTTTTAGAAGAAATCCTTTTCTTAATATCAGTGAAGTAGTTTATTCTCATACTACTATACAGAACTGCCTGAAACTGGGTAATTTATAGAGGAAAGAGGTTTAATTGACTCACAGTTCCACAGCACTGGGGAGGACTCAGGAAACTTACAATTATGGCAGAAGGGAAATGAACATGTCCTTCTTTGATTTTCTGTTGCATTATCAGGCTGCAAATTTTCCAAACTTTTATGCTCTGCTTCCCTTTCAAACATAAGTTCCAATTCCAAACCATATCTTTGTGAATACATAAGATTGTATGCTTTTAAGAGCACCCAAGTCATCTCTTGAGTGCTTTGCTGCTTAGAAATTTCTTCCACCAGATTTAGGGTAGTAAATCATCTCTCTCAAGTTCAAACTTCCACAGATCTCTTGGGCAGGGACAAATTGCCACCAGTCTCTTTGGCAAAACATAGCAGGAGTTACCTTCATTCCAGTTCTCAGAAAGTTCCTCATCTCCACCTGAGACCACCTCAGCCTGGACTTCACTGTCTATATCACTATGTTGGTCAAAGTCATTCAACAAGTCTCTAGGAAGTTCCACACTTTCCCGCATCTTCCTGTCTTTTGAGCCCTCTGAGTCTCCAGGAAGTTGAAAATATTCCCACATTTTCCTGTCTTCTTCTAAGCCCTTCAAACTATTCCAACCCCCTCCCTGTTACCCAGTTCTAAAATCCCTTCCACATTTTTGAGCATCCTTATAACAGCACCCCACTCTCTGCAGTACCAATTTACTGTATTAGTTCATTCTCACTCTGCTAATAATGATATACCTGAGACTGAGTAATTTTTAAAAGAAAGAGGTTTCATTGACCCACATTTCTGCATGGCTGGGGAGGCCTCAGGAAACTTACAATTATGGTGCAAGGGGAAGCAAATATGTCCTTCTTCACATGATGGTAGGAAGGAGAAGTGTCAAGTAAAAGGGCAAAACCCTTATAAAACCATCAGATCTCATAAGAATTCACTCACTATCACAAGAACTGCATGGAGATAACCATACCCATGATTCAATTACCTCCCACCAAGTCCTTCCCACAACACGTGGGGATTATGGGAATTACCATATCAATCAACTTGAAGGCTATATTATACAATGGCTAAGGTAACTTTGTTTAAGTTCTCTGCTTGATATGGTTATGTTGTGCCTAAAGAGTATATAGCACAATTAACTCTTTGAGAATTACTATTGATACATTATTCATGAATATCATAAATTTGTTAGATTAATTTTCCAAATTAAAGAGAATCTTCTTAACCAATGTTAGGACTGAGGAAGAAAAGAATTGTGACTGGATGTCAGAGGGACCATAGGATAGTAAAGTGAATCTCAGAATGTACTATGGAAGCTTTGTTTTATGGTGTGCATGAAACCATCTGCCACTTTTATCTTTTTATAAGTGTCATTATTTCATAGCATCTCAGAGTTCAGTTTGCCAAAATATTTGAAAACTCTCAATTTTGGGCAGAAGAACAAGCAATGAATGGTTTGAGTGAAACTAACACTTGGAAATGAAATAAGATTAAATAACTTTCACAATGTGATGCTTTATTGTTAGCAGAAGTTAAAAAATGCTTTCGCCTGGGAGTGATGAAGGGACCCTTTGGTTTCTGTTTGGTTTTTTGTCTTTTTGGTTTTCGGTTTTCTGTTTCTTCTTGGCAGCTAAGAGAGCAAACTATGCAATTAACTAAAAAGATAACAAACATAAAAGCATCTTTCATTTTTTTCTGCTAGAGATTTGTATAGTCAAGGTTTTCTCAAGTCAGCAGTGAAATATTTGCTGCTCCAGTCAGATGTGAATCATTGCATTTTCTTACAGAAAAGTGGAGAGAATGAGGAAAATAGTAAAACCAAAGTGAAAACAAAACAAAACAGAGTTCAGAGAAATGCAACCTGCTAGTTCAACTCTGTAGAATCTAGTTCCAATCCTCACTCATCATTCCTCTCGCCAACGATCTCCAGCTCAGTAAACTATAATTTATCTAATGCTTTGGGAATGTATAAATTGCTGTGATGCATATTATCTCAGACATAGCTTCTCACAAAATTAATTTTATGATGTGCTAGTGTTAATTAGATTCCACTATTTCTTCAAAATGGCAAATCTTACTACCTACTAAAGTTATATCAAAAGTGTATCGATGTCCTAATCAAAATATAATGTCTGCAGTATGAGCCCTAAACAGAGAATTCAACTTTAAACCATTTGCAAATCACTCCTTTTATATGTAATAGAAGGAAGGAAGGAAGGATACTGACAGATTTACTGTCCCTCAATTTATCATCGTAGTAGAGTATTAGAAACAGAGATCCAATAATAGTAAAAACGGTGATTCAAACTGGATCCAGTCTGAGGGTTCAATCCTGGTACTGTGGTTGTTATATATTAGTGGATGCACACATAACACACAATAATGCAGCAGTTAGAAGCAACAGAGTAGCTATTCACTTGGCAACATGGATAATATTGATAGTGATACTTCAAAATATACATGAAATCTTACCACCTACTAGATTCAAGCAGGCATCATTCCTGTGGTAAACTCTTAGCTATGTTACCAAAACACCAGAGCTTTGGTCTGGGTCCTGCTGCTTGCCACACAGAAAGCCGGTCACTGAGACAACAAATAATGCCAAGGAAGGGGCTTTAATTGGGTGCTGCAGCCAAGGAGATGGGAGCTCAGTCTCAAATCCATCTCCCTGACTGACTAAAACCAGGGATTTATGTAGCAGGTTAAAAATATAAAAATATAAAAAAACAGGACTTGCGGGGAGAAAGGAAGTGATCATGGTAAATGAGGGGTCCAGCATCTGATGTGGTGATCTGGTTTCAGTTCTTTGATACTGTTTGTTTGTTTGTTTGTTTGTTTGTTTGTTTGTTTTTTGAGGCAGAGTCTTGCTCTGTCACCTAGGCTGGAGTACAGTGCCTGATCTCGGCTCACCTCAACCTACAGTCACTCTGGAGTCAAGCTGCAACCTCAATCGCTCCAGGTTCAAGTGATTCTCATGCCTCAGCCTCCCAAATAGCTGGGATTACAGGCATGCATCACCACACTCGGCTAATTTTTGTATTGTTAGTAGTGATGGAGTTTCACCATTTTGGCCAGGCTGGTCTTGAAATCCCAGTCTCAAGTGATCTCCCTACCTTGGTCTCCCAAAATGCCGGGATTACGGGCATGAGCCACAGTGCCCAACTGATACTTTTTGTGAGAGACCTGAAGGTAATTTCTCGAGGAAACAACTCAGATAAAACAAAAGTAAGATTCAATCTTTAACAGCAGAAGGGTTCATTTCTAAGTTTATCCCAGAACAATTGTCTATGGGACTCTTGAGTCAGTTTCAAGTAGCCTTCTTCATTCTACCTTGCTCCTGAGAGTCCACTGTCACCACACCAGCCCCAAGTGATCTTTATAAAAATGATAATGCTGAACTTCACCTAAGCCCTGCAGCACAGAAACCTAGTGAGGTTTTAACAAATCACCCGCATTTTTGTGTTCCAGGAAATAGCATACTGCAGAGAACCACCCTTCCTCATAGGACTCCACATAAGACTCACAGATGCCCTCCTTGTTACTCTTTGACAAAGCCAGACACAGATCCTCCAAATTTTTTTTTTTTTGCTTCATTAATGATTATCTGAACTCTTTGTAAATCATGACCAATCTGGATAAAATATGTGTCTTGGCCAATTGGGGGACAATGGATAAGTTGTATGTAGTGGATGTACACATAACATGCAATGATGCAGCAGCTGGAAGCAACAGAGTAGCTGTTTACATGGCAAGAAAGGAAAATTCCCTTCTCCCAGACCTTTGGCTTTTCTCCTCCTAATTCAATATTCTCCTTTCCCTTATTATGCTCTTTTTTTTTCTAATAAAGTCTCTCCTATCCAAGTGCAGGTTTGTTTTAACTTGACAAATCATACACCAGATCACATTACTTCTCTCTTCAAATTCTACCATAGCTCCCATTCATTCAGAGTCAAACCAAAGACATCATAATAGTTAACATATATACATTTTTAAGCAGGGTATATAGAAGGCTTAGATTACCCAACTAGACAAAGTGTAGATGTTTTCTTACTTACTCTTTTTGTTTGTTTTCCATCTGAAATTCTATATCATGTTTGTAAATTCCTTATTTTGCTTATATTTCCTGGAGCTTTTGAAATACTTCTATTTCTTCCTTGGAACAGATTTCAACATTAAAGATTTAGTTAAACTTTTTTTTTTTCTGATTTATTTATTTTTCTTCAAGGAAGACTCCATGTACATTTTGATCGACTTTTCAAATGTTCACACATTCCTTTAACATTTGGCCTAAAGATTTCTAACTCATGATGTTTGTTTCTGAAGCTGTAATTTTAAAGTTTACAAGTTGGTGTTTACATTATGTTGAAATAAATATTCATGGTAAGAACTAATTTTGTCAAGAAAAAAGAATGTCTTTGTTATCAAAGGCATTAATTAAAAAGTTTATTTTTTCAGAAAATTTGCTTGAAATTAGCCCAAGAGAAAGGAGAAGGAAGAGTGCCTAAGGTCATGTGGGCTTTCAGATTTTTGTTAATTGTTTTCGGAGATAACATACTACTATCAGTCTATGCAGAGAAACAGTTTGTTACTTTATCTTTTTTCATCAGGGAAATAGAGTAAATTTTTCAAAAAATAGGATCTAATTTTTTTTTTTCAATCTAACAGTCACAAATTAGAAAAAAAATCTTTTTGATGTCTGTGATCACAATAAATCTAGATTACACATATGCTACGTATTTAATGTAATGCACTATGCTCTTCCGTTCACATAACTTTTATTAACATAATTAAGTTTACAGAAACTCTTGATGAAAAACAAAGCTATAGTGGTGGAAACTGAGTATGGTGAATTCTTTGCTTTTTTTTTCTCAGCCTTACATAGGGCACAAAAAATGTTACCAACACAAGTAGGTTAAAGGACAGGGAGCACCTAATGGCAGCTTACGGTGGTTTTCAAACGTTAGTATAAGCATCACCTGTTAATAATGTAGATTTCCAATGCATGACAGAAATTCTGGAATGCTTAAGGCCTGAAATGGCTTCTCAAATTTGGACTTTTAAACTGAGGTTATCCTGATGCAGATGATCTACTGATAGAATTTACTGAATACATTTTTTGAAAAATAATGGCATACCAAGTTCTGTGAAAGAAACCACTGATTTCATACAAATTCAATAGTCCCTATGCTTCTAGCTCTTATAGTGGAAAAAAGTTGACAAAATGCTATTGTTAAGATTGCAAATGAAATTTTATATCAACAAATAAGGTTCACTGCTTAATTATTTCTAAAAAGTCACCCAAGAAATTTAGCTAACTATATTTATTGAAATGGGCTGAATAGTGACCCTTGAAAAGATATGTTTACGATCAGCCGGGCATGGTGGCTCACGCGTAACCCCAGCACTTTGGGAGGCTGAAGTGGGCGAATTACGAGGTCAGGAGATCGGTATCATCCTAGCTAACACGGTGAAACCCCGTCTCTACTAAAAATACAAAAAATTATCCAGGCGTGGTGGCGGGCGCCTGTAGTCCCAGCTACTTGGGAGGCTGAGGCAGGAAAATGGCGTGAACCCGGGAGGCGGAGCTGGCAGTGAGCTGAGATCGCGCCACTGCACTCCAGCCTGGGCGACAGAGCATTCAGGGGACCATGAACTTGCTGAGGTATTACTCAGTAACATCTGAAATTCTTCTCCTAATTTCTCCTAATGTAAGCATACAAATGTGTACCCTTATGTTTTCCATTTAGGAATGAAAATAGTGGATATATCATTTTTGGAGAAACAGATAAAATTAGCAGAAAGAAACAACTTTACTAATGTTAGCAGGAAAACAGTAAGGTTTCCAGGAACACAGGTTCCCTTGGAGGAATTCTCTTAAACCCAAGAGTCTCCTATATTAGCATAAGATACACCCACCCAAAAAAGTAAACTTGAGCTCACTGCATTTGACAGACTATGACAGGGGTCCAAGTCAAACAACTAAGATACTAATGCAGAAAGCTGACTTGCCCTCCCAAAATAGTAGGCAAAGGTGATCAGAGGGAAAGAAATTGATTCCTAAATGTAAAAAGAGTCAAGGAGTATTTACTCGCACTTGTGATCTTTGAACCAGTCTGCATATTCCTAAGGGTGTTCCAAAAATTTTCAACAGATATGCACTCACAGTTTTGAAGGAAGACTCAAATTCCCCAGAAACTCATTCATAATATGGTAATTCATAAAATGTACTGCCTCAGAAGAAGGCCTCCCACCAACAAAACATTATTACTCACCTTATGAAACATTGTCCTGTGACATAAAATTATCCAGAGTATCAAAGTGATCATTGTAATTATGAATGCCAACGAGGAACTCGGTTAATCAAAAATTCATAAACTTAAATCTTCAAAATCTTCCCAAGCTTTTGAAGAAAATTTATATAAAACATATAGTAAGATTAAAATGTATTATCCAAAATTATTTTATTGGGTTAAAGATGTTGGCTTTCAGTGAAAGAATAACATACAAAATTAAAAATCATTTAAGGCTTGTTAAACAATTTTAAATGCATTTTCCTAGAATTGAGAAACTGAATCTAATAGCTGGATAACATAATTCTGGCAAATTAAATGGTTTCCAATTTCTTGCTTTCCAAAAATTGAAGGAAGGAGATTACTGAATTCATCAAGATGGAGTAGCCCCCATCCTCCCAGGACCTCACAATTATAACTAAAAAATCTCTGGAAATAATACAACAAACAGACCTAGGAAGACTCGAGAAAGTGGAAAGAAGGGGGCTGTCCAGAGTGCTTGGGATCTGAGTATTTATGCTGTGGAGAGGTCCATGGGTTTCCGTATTGTCTCCCATATACGCCAGACAAAGCTCCACAGAATCTTCCAGCCTAGAGCAACAAACAGGGGCAGTCAATTAAACCTCTCGGGAAAGCTTGTTTCTCTAGCCAGGAAAAAAGAAAAGGAAAAGGATGGCCTAACAGCAGAAAAACATTTTAGTAGTACTCAACATACTCCATAAATAGGAAAAAAAACCATCACCACCACAATTACTATTACAGCAGGGCAGTGCAGAGAGTTGATTTTCCACTCCCACTGCACCCTCCTTGCTCCATCCCACCCCATTAAGGGGAGAGGGGCTGAGCAGGGAACTGACCTTCCATCCTTCATCAAGCAGAAGAAGCTGCTGCTCAGATTCCCATGCCAGGATAATATCAGTGGAGTCCAGCAGCAGAGAAAACAAAATTTGATGAGATGGTAGAAGATGGAGCTAGTCAACAATATTCTTTACCTTTTTCACTATGTCAGTCAGGGGCTGTGGGGATCTCAGCCTCCAACTCCATTTGGCATTAATAAGACTGAACAAAGAGCTGTAAGTCAGGGCTAAGATGTGCTCCATGCTCTGCCACCCATGACATCCATGACATCCATGAGGATCAATAGGGAGCTCCACTTCCACCTCCCTCTGGCATCAAACAGGCAGAGGTGGTGGTGGGAGGTGAAACTGGTTGCCACTTTGATTCTTCTTTCCCCTTCCCTGGTGTCAGCAGGACTCATCAGGGAGCTGAGCTTCCTCCCCACCCTGCTGCAACAAATGACAATAAAACAAGATTCCCTCTTGCTAACCTTTGTTTGTTGTCAAGTGGGATCTGATCTTACACCCACCCTTGCAAGGAATTAGTTGGTGCAAATCTATTTCCAACCTCCTCTGGGAAAGAGGGAGTGGCTGGATTTCCAGGCCACTCTTTTGCAACAAGGTACTGTGAGTCAGTGATGTAAACATACATGCTCACCTGATTCTCATGCCATACTGCAAAGTAGGAACTATTTGCTAAAGAAAAGAATGATAGAATAGAGCCTCATAGCGTAATATTCAAAATGTCCAGGATTAATGGAAAAAAATCACTGTTCATACCATAAAGCAAGTACATTAGAACATAAATGATAAGAGATAGTTGGCTAGCCAACACTCATACAAATAAGACATTGGAATTAACCAGAAGGATATTAAAGGAGCCAAAGTAAAAATGCTTCAACAAGCAATTAAAAATTACCTGGAAACAAGAAATTGAAGTAAAATCTAATCTGGCTGTCAGGTGACAAATCATTAAAGGCGATTCTTGATGATACATTACTATGATTTTTGGCACATAACTTGGCTTGAATTCAAATAATTAAGTTATACTTCTATAATAAAATTCCATCCAATCCTATCTGTTAATGTGAACAAATTTTCTCAGTGCTTACACATTTAAAAGGAAAAAGCAAGACTAGAATTGATGCTAAATCATTTCTCATTCACGCATTGAAAAATGTTCATCTTCAGATAATTCAACCAGTTAGGAAAAAATTACACCTCTTACATCTTATTAGGAGGCCTAATTCTAGAATTTTTTTACTTCTAGTTATTACTCATCAAATTGTGTAACATAGTCTATTATTTTGATCTGCTGTATACTAATAAATATTATAATGAAAACTCAATTCAGAACAAATTTTAGCACATAGAGAATGATTTCAATGTATAAACATATTGTTATAAAGAAGTTTGGTAGAGAAAAAAACAAATTTAAGCATAAAATATAGTATACTAAAATAAAATTGTGTGGAAGAATTGAAATGGAAATGTGAGTTTAAAGAAACACTTTTCTAAAAGTTCTAATTGATAAAGGTGAGTTATTTTTCTATTCTTAAATAATATTGAATATCAAGAATCCTTCTCAAAGTATTCAAAAAATGGAAGTACAAGGAATACTTCCAAACTCATTTTTCAAGGCCAATATTACACTGAGGGCAAAGCCAAACAAGGACATTACAAGAAAAGAAAATTACAGGCTAATATTCTTGATGAACATAGATGACAAAATGCTATGATATTTAGATTCCAGCAGATACATCTAAAATGTGCTGAAACAACTTTGTGTTAAAATTTCAAGATTTTATAGTGTTCCATGAATGTTATTATTTAAACAACTTATGGAAAATTTTAAAAATCAGAGAGAGTGGATTTTAGAAGTATGTGGGAATTGGTTTAATGATCATTGACCTTAACTTCATAAGGAAAAGGTGAAGCTTAAAATTCTTTGCCCATAGGAAACATGGGCCTGATGGGAAAATAAAAGCAGAACATATGTAAATATGCTTTATGAAAGAAATGAAGAGACAAGAGGCATAGGAAGGGAAAAGAGGAAAAATGGAGGAGGAAGAAAGATGGATGGGAGGGAAATAAGGAGGAAATAAAATAATTGCAAACCATTTATATAGTGCTAAAAAGGTGTCAGGTACTATTTCAGGATGTCACGTAGTCATCAACCTAAGCCTATGAGACATGGGCATTATAATCTTCCTTTTAAAAATTAGAAACTGGGGCATCGAATGAATTTTCATGGCTTTAAATTGTGGCACTTGTTTAAAACCCAAGCTATTTGACTCTAAAATCTGTGCTCTCAATCACTATTGCATGCACAGGAAGTTCAGAAATGAACAAGAAAAATAATAGAGATTATACACAAACAGGTGAAATACTGAATAAATAAGTGAATGCAGTATATAGTTTTAGATAATGATAAGTACAAGAAAGAAATATAAAGTAGGATAATGTGTTAGAGAATGAATGATGGAAGGAGTTATTTTTGATGGTGGAACAAAAAAAGGCCTTATGATTTTGAACCTGAAGGAAGGAAGATAGCAAGCCTTGTGACAGTCAGCAAAATAACAAGAAAAACAGTGATTTTGAATATTTAAAACCATTTCAAAGCTTTAATGCACAGTACAGGAAAAGAAATCATATGATAGTTGTTCCATTTTTGGCTTCTACCTTGAGATCTTACTTTTCATTCCAAGCCCCTTATCAAGCTATTGCTTTTGAGACAATATAGCAATATCTTTAACAATTGGTGAGCTCAATAGTCTCCATCTTATTATATTGATATTTACATGTCAGCAAAATGTAAATATTATAATCTCTCTCATTTAACAGAAAAAGAAAGTAGAAATAAGAGAAACAGCTTCTTTTTGAGGATTATTTAGAAAATTCCACCTTAAATTTAGAATTTCTGGTTTTATGTTAATCATTTTAAACATCTTAGTAGTTAAACTTTGTCAAAATGAACAGTACAATATATCTACAAAATAAAATAATCGAATTATGAGTCAGATTTAACATGTGATTATATGCTGTTTACTTTGGAAGTTTCATTTTTCCTGAGTTTCTGTAATATTAAACTATGTTTTAAAGACTAATTTGCAAGTTTTGCACATAAAATAACCTTTGAACTCCAGGTCTTCTGGAAGTATATTTATTAATTTTGTTTGTAACAAAAGCAGGAAGAACAAGTCAAAACACATTTATAGATATAATATCAATTTCTGTGAGCATACTGTCAATCGAATGATTACATACAATTCATTCTTGGTTATCACTGAGACATAAATGATAACACAGCTTAATTAAAACTGACTTCAGTATGTTTTAATAGAAAGAATTTAAGGGGTGGGATATAAAATACCAATATTGAAAGCTTCCAAAAAATTAAGCAATTCACACTTATAAATTTATTTTTGTTTATTTATCTTGTTTTCTTAGACTTCTTACCATTGTCAATATGAATATTAACTTATTTACTTTTCAAATACCAATCTATACACGCATTACTTATAAAAGTATGCAATCCTCACATGTGATTTGTTAACATATAGGTTCATCAGAAATGAATAGCTTTTTTTAATCTACCCATGTTTGGAGAGTTGAACTATCCTATATGTCCCAGCAATATGGACAAGAGAGAGAAATACTGGATAGAAGAGGGCGGTTCCCAGTAAAGGCCCCACCCTCAGTGGACCTGTGGTCCTAAATTGGGGCAGGCATTCTTGTTTTCACACACCAAATGTTGCCTTTTGGCCCACCATGCCTCATCTTGTACCCATATAAACCCCAAACTCCAGGCTCCAGGGGCAGACAGGCAGATGAGCAGACAAGGAGATGAGAAGACAAGGAGACAAGCAGATGAACAGTGGAAGAAGGCAGCTCGAGAGAGAGAAAGGAGAGAGGGGACATCTGAATGCCAGAAGAGTTCAGCTGGGGGTGGTCGGAGGGGAGTTCAGCCTTTGGATGGCCTAACTCTAGGGGAAGATCATCTTCCCACCCAATCCCCCTTCCAGCTCCCCATCCGTCTGACTGAGAGCCACCATCACCACTCAGTAAAACCCCACATTCATCCTTCAATCCTGTGTGTGACCGGATTCTTCTTCCAAGACTCTGGGAAAGAGCTTGAGGTACAGAAAGTTGTCACTCTCGCCCTCTGCTCTTGTGAAAAGGCAGAGAGTCCATTGAGCTGGTTAACACTCAAACCAACTGTGGACAGCAAGGCTAAAAGAGCATTGTAGCACTGGGGCCACAGGTACCCACCACTAGACACTACCACAGGGCCAGAGCCCAAATCACTTGCCCTGGCTTGTACACCTGCCTGTCGGCAGGCACCCCGCTCCCATAATGGGGTTGAGTGGTGGCAGGAACTGAACAGGTGAGCCACACCACTGTTTCATGTCCTGCAAGGCAGGGGGGTCAGGGAACTCTCTCATTTCATCAGGTTTGAGGTTCTCAAGGGAATAGGAAACAGGCTATTCTCAAAGATCTGGGCTCTTTGAGGGCAATATATCAAGCCTTCTCAAAGGAGCAGAGAATAGAAGTACATGATTAGCATAAGAGAGGGAGTACATGATTAGCATAAGAGAGGGAGTATGCTCTCTGTGAGGAAACTTGTCAGAGATTCAGAAAAGACAGGCATAGGTTTCCCAGGTTAGCAAACCTGGAAACACTTGCATGCTTTGCAATGGAGGAGGTCAACTCCAAGTTCAGAAAAGTCATCAACTATAGCCGTCTTAGCATTTCTTCCCCACTGCACCATTCCTCAAAGTTTTCACATAGCTAGGCATACTTATCCCTATGAGTAATTTTGGAATTATTTTTATAAGAGTAGCCAATTGATATTTCTTTTCAGTGAGTTTCACGATTTTTAAATCTTAATTCTTTAGATGTTACTTTTCTTTAATCTTGCTCTTTTTTTTCTTTCATACCTTTATTTTTAAACATTTCTTTTAACTACAATTACTTTTGCACCAATCTAATATGCAGCCTAGGGCAAATCTGGCTGTGTTGACTTCAAGACGTGACATAATTGTTACTTTTTTTTGTTTTGTTTTTTGTCCTATAGATTCGTATTAGATGTTGCATTTCATTTAGAACATGGTGGTGAAGGATTTTGATTTATTTATTATTTTTTCATGAGTTCTGATGTCATCAAAGTTACAGTTTTCTTGAGACTTTATGTATCTCTTGGAAAAATGTCTTCAGAGTTAAAAGTCAATACTGACTCAGCTCTTTAGTTTGTGAAGGTGTGTCATCAAAGACACTAGAAAGTATCTGGTCTTGGATTTGCTTGTTTAAAAAATCTTGTCTAATGGATCTTGATTTTTCTTTCTTGAGTACACTTTTGGGTTTTGCCCAAATTCTTGTGGATGAATAGATTATCAGAAGGACAATTGCTGTGGAGAAAACATAGCATATGAAGCACTTGCTATTTATTTTCAAGTGCATTCGTCTTAAAATTTATCCAAAGTTTGCAGAAGAAAGGAAGAGATTGTGGTCTTTGAAAGGAAACTCAATATTGTAAAGATACAATTCCTTCTAAAACAACCCTACAAAATCATGAATCCAATTTGAGAAAATTATTAGTAAAATATAAAATTAAAATCAAGGAAAAGAAGAATGGAATGTCAAACTTGCAGTCATAGATTTGACTGCATCAAGATAGAATAATTAAAGAAATGTGGCACCGAGACCAGGTGAATGATGAATAAATTAGGAAGCCCTAATATACTATGTGTGTGTATATGTCCATAAGTGTATTATATAATACAGGTGGGAAAGTATAGACTACACAATAAAATCACGTTGGAAAAATGTAATGCCTAGGGAGTATTTTTGTATTATATACCTATAGCACAGCAGAAACATAAATCCTAGAAATACTTTTACGGTACAGACAAAATTAAAAGTTAATATTCATCTAACTTAACGTGGAAGGAGGGAAGTTAGGAAATAAGAACTTCTAATAATATTACTAAAGATTAAAATTTTAAGATAAAAATAGATGGTTTTAAACACAAAGTTTATAATATGGAAAAATTATCACATACATTTCAAATATGTATGTATATACTAAACAGTAAATATTTTATTAAGCTTAATATATTTATGTATCAGAATATAAGTATTTGCATTTATCATTTAGTGAATTCTGATAACTCAATAACAAACTTTCTAAAATTAAAAAAGACAAAGGAAGAAGTAATTTACAAAGAAATAATTCCAACAATATATATTTTAAAGATTTATAATCTTTTGATAATTTAAAAATTACAACAAAAGCAAAATACATTTTTTCATCTATCAGATTGACCGATTGTATCTTTATATCTTTTTTTCTTACTGTCTCCTCAAAAGAATACCCTGAATACCTACACATTTAAAATACGAATGAAAAAATAAATAAAATAATATAAAATACAGTTGGAGAGGTTTCACACAAGACTATTAAATGAGAAATTCTGGAAAAGTGCCTGGAAATATGAATTTTAAATGAACATATTAATTACTATCTATGATCAGACAAGCTTATAACTCGTAACTTATATCTAAGGCAGTAAAGCCCTAAACTGTTAGCAATCTCATTCTCTTTATATTAAGATTGAATAAACTTATTTTTATTTATTATTAGCCATAGATATAATTTGCATTAACAATGATCACTTTACTGATTTTAAAAAACACATGCTATTGCATGATTTGAGTGATTTAAAAGTTAAATAAGCATGGTTTATCTTCCCCCTTGTTTTGTGTAAAAAGGATAAACAATTCCATTTCACTTGGATGAATGAATGGTTAATATTTTTCTCTTTTTCCTTAAATTAGATGAGTTAGCCCTTATTTGCCTACATAAATTAATGTCTAATTTTACTCATTTGAGAAGGTATCTCTTTATTAGAGGGCAGAGGTGAGAAGATGAGATGAGATATTCCTGAGAAAGGTTTTTGTGTGTGTGTGTGCCTGTCAATTGTGATTTTCATTAGAATGTTCTTTTTGGTTCACTTTCAGAAACATGGTGGCAACATGTTCACTCTTCCCCAAACTAAGTCACTGGACCTTTTCCAGTATTTCCAAGGGAGACTTAACAGTTCAATTATGGTTATCAGCAAAACCATCATCTTTAGTGTCCCATCTATCTCTGGGGAGCTACAAATAAATGAGATATCAATGTCTGCCTTCATCTATTCTTCCAGTTACAGAGAAGCTTTGGAAAGTAGGCATTCTGCTATTATTATATATTTGCCAAATAAATTGCCACATTCCGAATACCAAGGGGTGTGTTAATTTGCTCAAGCAATAAAACCACACCTGGTACAGCAGCTGCAGTTAAAGTCCCACCTAGTTAAGCTTACAATAACCCACTGACATTCTCCAAAATTAATCTGTCTTCCGCACAGGCCAAGTAGGAGAATTAAATGGGGATGTGGAAGGAATCACTACCCCTTTATCTTTTAAGTCCTTGATGCTGGCACTTATCTCCACAATTCTTCCAGAAATGTGGTATTGCTGTTGGTTGCTTATTTTCCTAGGTAGAGGCAGTTTTAGTGGCTTACACTTGGCCTTTTTCACAATAATAACCTTACTCCACAGATCATAGAATTAATGTGAGGATTCTGCCAGGTGCTGAATATTGTCTTATTCCAATGCTGAATTATGCATTGGAACTGGGGAAATAAGCACAAAATGGGTTCTGTGATCCACTGGGACCACTGTAAGATGGATCTGAGCTAAAACTCTATTGACCAGCTGACTCCCACAAGTGCCTGCTCTGACTGGTAGATCACAGGGATATTTTGAGTCTCGCGGGATTAACATCAGTACAGAACCAATATCCAGTATTCCCCAAGAGGTCCAACCATTTCCTTTTCCCCAGTACACCATTTCCCCAGTAAAATACTGTAGGTCCCTCTGAGGAAGATTAGGAAATGATTATCAGTATAAATGTTGGACAGCATAACAGGATCCTCCTTAAAAAAGACCCAGACTTTCTTTCATTCAAGAAGTACTGGATCTATAAACCAGCTCCAGTTTGAGAATTGATTAAATGGCTATGACTATTTTATGATTCAGATTAGTCTTTTGTTCACTTTATCTATATTTCTGCTTGTACAAATCAAGTAGAGTATAACAGGTTTTGTATCAATTTCAGTTCTAGAAACACCATGATCAACTAGCCAATACTGTGGGTCTGTATAGGTTAGGCTGTTCTTATTGCTGCTTTGAATCTGATGTCCATTATGGAATCCATGCCCACCTTGCCACTGGTAGCTGAGAATCACCACTTGGCCCCTCCCCATTGCTGTTAGGTTTTCCTATTCAGCAGTCACAGTACCCCACTGCAAGGTCTGGCCTCTATAGAAGAGTGATGACAGAGCTCATCAAAGATGCTGGGACTCCCCTTACAAATTTATTTTCCACAGTTGTAGTGAAAGACGTGTCTTCTAGACCTTCCCCAAATGTATGAGTAAGTCTCAAATGCAAATCCACTCTAAGTGTCCAGTCGCCCTAAGGCTTCAAATCTTTCCTCTACAATAAACTAATGCAGACCTGGCATTTCTAATTCACTCACTGTGGGTTAGCTTTTGGTCCATGTTTTAGTTAACAAAACAAACTGTTAGAGCCCCTCCTAACTCCCTGAGCTGCCATATTAAATGCAGAATCCCTGCTTAGTAAGCCCATGTCAGTATATTCAACCTGATCCAACTTTACTTTTTTTCCACAATTATCCCACATCCTTTATATTTATTCTCATATATATTGCCTAGAATTCTGTGGGTATAAATCAGAACACTCAGGTAGGTCTTTTGAGGCATAGTACATCACCTCGTGGATCATACTTTGTACCTCACCTGTATGAGCCTATTGGAACTTGAGCCTAGTTATAAGATTAGGAGCAAAGAAGGGAGGTGGGAGTTGGGTCTTCAGGAAACTCAGCATTGCCTTCAAATAAAACTTGCCAACACGGAGGCCATTTCAGTTTGCTCAGGCAATGCAGAGTTAATCCTCTTAGACTGGGGTGGAAAGACCATTTTTACTAGGGATCATGAGGGTTTTTTTGCAAGAGGAAGAAAGCCTGCTTCTACTAGCAAAGGAGACTCCTCAGAATTTGGGAGCTCAGTGTCCCCAGCTCCATCAGGGTCATTCACCATTCTCCATTTCAACTTTCAGGATTGAATTTCTTCCCAATCAATGCCTTCACTTTAACAATAGACATCTTACGAGGCTGGAGATTCCATTTTCACTACAACTCAACCAATTGCTGGATGAGATCCTGAATTTACTTTTCAGCAATCTCAAGCCTGTGGCTAAAGAGGATAAAGGTCTTTCACGGACAGACATGAAATCTTTCAGGTCATTTATGTGGTAATTGAGCTAAGAATTTCAATCCCCGAGTTTATCTTTTTACCCCACTTTGTTCAGACTTATTGAGAGCACCAAGACAATCTCATTATACTCAGTTTGAAAAAAATGTTAGAAAGTATCATACACATGGTCACCTACATCTTTGCTTCTTATAACTGTTTCATTAAGAGTATGCAATGGTGATAGTCTGTGTATCTCTATTGCCAGATCATTTCGTGGACTATCAATGCTTGCTTTCCTACTAGAAATGAGAATCGTTAGTGGAAATAAAAGTCATTAGTGTCTTTAAATCTCATCCAGAAAACTCAAAACCAATTTTTAAAAAAATCATCTTTTGCATTTTCCTATAGAGCCACTATTGATATCACAATATTTATTAGTCAAGGTTCTCCAGAGCAACAGAACAATTAATATATGTATGTACTTGGAGGGAGAGAGAGAGAGAGAGAGAGAGAGATTGATTTAGTATAAGACATTGGCTAATGTGACTATGGAAGCTGGTAAGACCAAAATCTGCAGGATGGGCTAGGGGTGTGAGAGGCCCAGGGCGAGCTCATACTCCAGTTTGAAGGCCCTCGGGTATGAGGAGTTAGTGTTGCAGATAAAGTCTGAAGGCAGTCATCTGGGAAATATTCTCCCTTCCTAGTGAACAATTTTTTTTTTTTCTATTACAGCCTTTTCAGCAGATTGGATGAGTCCCATCCACATTGTGGAAGGAAGTCTGCTTTACACTACTGATTAAAATGTTAATGCTAAAATCTACCTATTTAAGTGTTAATCTAATCTGAAAACACTCTAGCAGAAACACCTTTAACCAAATATCTGGGCAGCCTGTGTGTGAGTCACACATGTCAATGTGAATGGGACATAGGGTGCCCAGATATTTTAAGCAAAACATTTTTTTTTTGTTTTTACTTAAAGGTTTAGGCATCTTTTTAAAAGAGGATGCCTGTATCTTTCAATTAACAAAAAAAAAAAAAAAAAAAAAAAGAAAAGAAAAGAAAAAGAAAAAGAAAAAAAAAGAAATTCTTCACTGAAGAGCTATCTTTTACCTATCCTGATAATCATTGTTTTGAGCAAGTGGTTTAAACTCTTCTGTTGCAAGGAATCTATAACTGAAGAAAACTTGAATCTTGGCTGTTTTTTCACAGAGGATACAAAAGGAGGGAAGGAACTAGTTGTGAAGAGGAAAGGACTGAGGTAACAATAATTCTGATAATAATAATAATCTCTTTGCTTTGAAAAATCTTTTACTTAATGGAACTCAACCATCTATAATTTAGTTTAATTAACTTTATATGAATGAAACACACACACTTAACGCACTTTTTATATTTCGTTTCCTTCACTCCATATTATGTTTGTATAAATCATCTTTGTTTGTTCGTTTGTGTTTCTAGGAGACAGGGACTCATTCTATTGCCTGGGCTGGAGTTCACTGGCATGATCACTGAGGCTCACTGCAGCCTCAACCTTCTGGCCTCAAGTGATTCTTTCACCTTGGGCTCCCAAAGTGTTGAGATTACAAGTGTGAGCCATTACACCTGGCCCTATTCTTTGTTTAGCAATAATGCATTGATTTTTATAGCATTCTTAACTTGCATTATTGGAACACAATCTTTATTTTTCCCTTCTGCAGTTGATGGACCCTTGGACATTTCTAGTTTGAGATTTTGAGACAATGCTGCTATGAACATTCTTTTCTATTTATCCTGGTGTTCTTACGCACACATTCCTTTATGGTCTACACTCATGTGCCACGTAATGATGTTTCAGTCAGTGATGAACCACATAGATGACGATGGTTTCATAAGATTATAATGGAGCTAAAATCTCCTATTGCCTAATGGCATTGCAGTCATCATAACATTTTAGCACAACACATTACTTAAGTGCTTGTGGTGATGCTAATGTAAACAAACCTACTCTACTACCAATTGTATAAAAGTTCTCTATGGCACATATAATTATGTACAATACATCATACTTGATAATAATAACAAATGACTACTTTGCTGGCTTACGTATCTACTATATTTTTTGTCGTTATGTTAGAGTGTACTCCTTCTACTTATAAAAAGAATTAACTTAAAACAGCCTTAGGCAGGTCTTTCAGGAGGTATTCCAGATGAAGACATTGTTATCGTTGATGACAATAACAGCTCCATGTGTGTTATTGCCCCTGAAAACCTTCCAGTGGGACAGTGGGACAAACCTTCCAGTGGGACAACCTTCCAGTGGGACAACGGATGCTGATGATCCTGACTCTATGTGCACCTGTACTAAAGGATATATTTGTGTCTTGGTTTAAAAAAATTAAAAAGTAAAAAATAAAATTAAATAGTAAATAGTAAAGAAAAGGTTATAGAGTAAGCATTAAAAAACTATTTTTGTAGAGCTGTACAATCTGTGTTTTAAGCTAAGTATTACTTAAAAGAGTCAAAAAGCTTAAAAAATTAAAAAGTTTATAAAGTAAAACAGTTAAACTGTTAATAATTAATTATTGAAGAAAGAAAACGTTTATAAATGTAGAGGAGCCTAAGTGTACAGTGTTTATAAAACCTATTGTAGAATACACTAATGTCTTAGGACTTCCCATTCACTCACCATTCACTCATTGAGTCCCCTAGAGCAACTTCTAGTCCTGCAAGCTTTATTTGTAAAGGTGTGCCATTGTTATCTTTTATACAGTATTTTTACTGAATCTTTTAAATGTTTAGATACATTAGATGAGCAACTACTTACCATTGTGTTACAACTGCCTTCGATATTCAGTACAGTCAAATGCAGTACAGGTCTATAACCTGGGAGCAGTAGGCTACACCATAAATCCTAGGTATGTAGTGGGCTATACCGTCTAGGTTTGTGCAAGTACACTCTATGTGTGCACAACCACAAAACTGCCTAATGACACATTTCTCAGAGTGTATCCCCATCATTAAGCAACACGGTCAGAAATTTATTAGGATTGAAATGGATGGTCCTGAGGCACCTGTATATCCAATTTTAGTAGATAATGCCCAACTATTTTATAATGATGTAGTATCCACTTATATTCTCACCAGCCTCAAGAGTTCCAGTTGCCAAAAATAGTGCAAAATATTAAATATTATCTCTTTGTTAGTATCCCATCAGGTTTTAATTGTTCTGCCTTACTCCTAATGTGGTTGGTCACTTGGCTTGTCTCCTTAGGTGTGTGTCTCAGCAAATCTTGCAAGTCTTTTCCATCTTCTGTTAGTCTGTTTTATTATTCAGTTTAAGGAGTTCTTTGCATGTTCTAGAGTTAGCCCTTTAACTTTTTTCTCTGTCTTCCTTTTTAAAAAAATACTTTCTCTTAAGCTCTCTGCAGCTTCACTGACCTCTCTTTCTATATAAGACTTATTTTTGTTTATTCTAGGAAGCTAGTCTCACTTAAGCCATTCTTTAAATAGCATCTGTGATCTGTTTTGGAACCAGCTTTTATCTTCCAAATATTTTCTTTGTGCCGTTCTCCTCCCCGATCTTGATGAAACTCTGTATTAAGCTTCTGTTTGAAAATTTTTGCTTCCAGAAAAGACAGCAGACTAGGTTAAATCCACTGTATCTCTTGCTTCTGCTCCATTTCACTGGGGTTTTCTACAGAATGCTGATGTGAGTCACTAACCTTAAAGCTTATTCGCAGGAAGTCCCTGGGCCTAGGATAAAAAACTTTCCTCCGGCAGGGCGCGGTGGCTCATGCCTATAATCCCACCACTTTGGGAGGCCGAGGCGGACGGATCATTTGAGGTCGAAAATTTGAGACCAGCTGACCAACATGCAGAAAACCCGGCTCTACTAAAAATACAAAATTAGCCAGGCGTGGTGGCGCATGCCTACAGTCCAGCCATGTGGGAGGCTGAGGCTGGAGAATCGCTTGAACCCAGGAGGTGGAAGTTGTGGTGAGCTGAGATCGCGCCATTGCACTCCAGCCTGGACAACAAGAGTGAAACTCCGTCTCAAAAAACAAAAACAAACAAACAAAAAAACAAACAACAACAACAACGAAAAAAACCCTTCATCTGAGGAAGATTTATGTTTGATTCTTCCATGCAACTATGCACCAAATCTATTGAGGGCAACCTGAAACCAAGTCTGGCCACAAACCTCACAGGGTCGCAACATCACTGGGATTTTGTTTTTATCTTTACTATTGTATCTCTGGTTCATTTAATGCCAAAAGAAAAACAATTACACAAAGCAAAACAATACAAAACAAAATGAACAAACAACATACATAACTAGAAACCCTTCTGCATAGACTGTAGCCGTCAAGGTGCATGTCAGGTTCATACTTCTTCTGAGTCTATAGGCCTTTGAGATCTTAACTCTATACAGAAAATATTGTTGTCAAACTCCCTCCTTGTGTTACCATTTAACCTTCATTTCTCACCTTCTCAACCTGTGAAATACACACCCAGACACACTGACATTTCCCTTTATCTGTAAACGGCCTCAGGGCAAAAGCGACATAGGTGCCTGGCACTGTATTTATTTGACTAGATTTAGACCTATTCCAACACTGGGTCTGAGAGTTCTCCACATTCTTGTCAGCTCTTCCCTGTGATTAATTTGATACTTAATGAAAATATGTTTTTCTCAGCATTTGGTTTTCAGGGAAGGGGTTAGTCTAAGTAACTCAACCTACCATTATTAAAAATATAATTCTATCATGTGTTTTTATATTTCATTTGGTGATACCAAGAACATTTAATATATCTTCATAAAATAAATAATAGCATTCAAATGAATGAATAAATAAGAGAGTGCATAGATATACAAGACTTTAAAGTTAACTTTTCCCTAAATCTTGCCATTTCAATTATAGTTAAGAAATGGTATTTTAACAATATGAGTAAATACTTCCTACCCAAAGAGATGCTAGTGCTATGAGTCATCTATCTGTTTTTTATTGAAACTCTTATTTGAGCAGAGTGCTTTTGTTGAATTTCCAGTTTTATCTTGTGCTTTTCCCCATTATCCATGTCTTCCACCAAGCCAATGTTAATGCTGGCTATTAAAGAGGTTCTTTTCCTCCTAAAGAATGTTCTGAATATTATCTATGACCAAGGAATAACACAGTTCTTGTTCATTCGTGAAGTAGAAGTAATAGGCTGGCTTGGCTTTTAGTGAGAAATGAAGAATATATTGTAGTTAGAATGATAAATGTTTTCTCAGCACTATTCCCCAGAAGGCAATTATTTTGTGATCATTACATGTGCAATACCTTTACCTGTTCTTCTATACCCTAATGCAAGCCTCCCTTTCCTGTCACTATGTCATAAATTGGACTCCATACACCAATATTGGCAGATAATACCATCACCATTATCACTGAATGCATATTGAAATGTTAAAGACTTATTGATTGGTTTTATGACTATCTGAATTTTTTGTCTGAAAGTTTAAGAAAAGTTAGAGAAGTTTGTTCCTACTAGAGTTTAATGTGACAAGTCTTCAAATATAATTAGTCTATATATTTATTTTGAGTGAAAAACTGAATTTCTCAACTCATTTACAACCCGATAACATTCACAGATGCCCTTTGAGGACCATTACCACACTCTTAGTATACTTATGTTAACTGAATGAAGTAGATGTGTTTCAGAGTCTTCTACCAGTCATTTTGATCTACTAGTGTATCACCTATTACAAGAAATAAACTCAGTATTGATCTATTTGATAGGGCTAGTTTATTGTTCAGGAGAAGGATGACTCTATAATTGAACCAGGAATGTATCAATGATCTCTTTTTGTTTTCTCCTTATTATGTATGATAATACATATGACAATATTATGTCTCCTTATTAAGTATGATGTGGTAATACTTTATTCCTCACTCTTTTTTTCAACAATATTTATTAGAAACAAGCATGCACATCCACATACAAACACATCCTTTGTTCAATGTTTGATGTCCTTCTGACAGTAAAATGACATAGGGAGAGAAGCAAACCACTTGGCAATGTCCCCAAGTGATACACTGTTCTCAGGAAATCTCCCCTTGATTAAGGCATGGCAGTTTTTCTGCCCCACAATGGCTGATGGCTAAAAAGGAGCCACACTGTATCTGGAGCAGGGCAATATAAAATAATTGGCTCTGGGCCAACCTAAGCTGCTTCATGCCATCAGCCTCTTCACATTTAGATCCAAATTAAAATCTAATTTAGACAGAGCTTAAATTTAAAAAGCACACTTAATTCCTTCAATTTGCAGAACTATTCCATTCCATTAGGCAACTAATTTCTACCTGTCAGATTTGGAATGAAAGTGGTCTCTCTCAGGAGGAAACTTTTCACTTGTAGTAATTAGGTATGGGAGTTTGTGATGATGCCTGTGCTTTGATAGCTGCTTGCATTTAACTCTCCAAGCTTATGAACCCTTGGGTAAACTCCATTGAAGTGTCAGCTTCAATACTTGCCTGATACATAAAGCTAAAATGAGGTTACATATTTCACAATTAAATAACACAACTACTTTAATTTTTATTAGAGAATCATAAAAGGTTACCTTATATAAAATCTAAGAACATAAATTCATTTGTTGATTTATTATTCTAATAAGCTCCTGAAAAAAGTTTTAAGAGGTCTTGATTACAATTAGCTAAATGCTGGGAGAGTGCAGGTATTCAACCGTATCAAAGTAATGACTAAAATTAGCAAGTGAGATGAACTGTAAGTGCTGTGTCAAGCTCCTATTTTGATACCGTTCTTGACTTGTGCAAGGTGGAATGTTATAGTGTAGAAGCCCTAGGCTGGTAGACAGAAGACTTGAGTCCCAAGCTCTGTGATTTACTTGCGGTGAAACCTTGGCCAAAGCTCCTGACCTCACTTAGCTTCCTTATTCTATCAATAAACTTATTCTTCCTTCAAATTCAGTGGACAGAGTTAACATTTCATAAATATATATGGTTGAATGCTTCTTTCCTAAAAGCATTTACCATATTCAGTGATAAATATAAAAGTTCTCCTTACTTTAAAGACACATTTTACCATAAGCAATTTTTATCCAAATCAAATTAACAACAAAATAAATATTGTTCTCACCATTACTCAATCTTTATTAGAAAACATTTTCTTTTCTTTCTTTCTTTAGTTATTCTGATGTAGGTGCCGGCATGATGTAAGAGATGTTAGATATAGTCTAATGATGCCCTGGGGAATATTTTAAGGAATTTAAATATTCGCTTTTTCATTTACACAAAATATTACTCCAGAATGAAATTATATTGAGTGATGTTTAAATTCAAGCTGGTCATAGTTTTAGATTAAATGCTTCTTAAAGTACAATTGGATATGGGTTAAATTAACTTAAATAATTCATAATTTTTAAGACCAACACACTTAAATGATTTAGGGCAGAAGATAAAATTGTGAATTTAAGGGCCAGAAAGATTTTCATATGATGCTAAATGTTTATGTATTCCTAAAATCTAAATTAAATAGAGCTACTGACCACAACAGAATAGAAATAGGCTTTCCAAAATTTAAAACACAAAGGATTTTTCACACATAAACTGTGGTAGATTTTGTTTTCAGCAGCTTCACATCCTAACAAGTTTTCCCAAGGAAAATGAATAGTGAGTGATTCATGATGTTTATGCAGAACTCTTTCATTTCCAAATTAATTTTGCCTAATTAATTCAGAAATAAATGATTATATTAAGAATACAGACAACCTGGAAAATCAATGGCAACATTTAAATAATAACCTACAAAGATTATGCAGGAAATAAAAGATGTTTTGGGGGTTTTTGGAGCATTAGTGTATTTCTACTCTAATTTTTTTCTGATTTTATATATAATTAATATTAATGAGACACACATCATAAAGTCATTTTGAAAGGTAGATCATTTTAACTTTTTAACAATTGTCATTATTAATAAACAAGACAGATTCCTCTGGGTTAAAATAATGCTTTATGTTCAAGTTCTAATATCTCAATACACTCAGCATTTTGTTAAAATGTCCATACAAAAGTATATATAATATGTACACAACCTTGGCAGAAGAAACTAAGGATAAGAATTGCCCACATATCCAAAAACTATTTCTGCCAAATAAAACAGATAGAATTCAATGGATTCTTTATTCAGGTCTCTGCTCAAATACCTATTTCTTAGAAAAGCTATTATTGATCCCTGAGTCGAAAATAATACATATCTTCTTATTCTCGTTTCACTCCTAGCCCTTATTTTTACCTAACATTCTATTATGTTTATTTGCATAGTGCCTTGTTCTTTAAGAAAAATGTAAACTTTATTTTACTGTTTTGTTCACTGCAGGACACCACATGCAGCACACATATAGAATGCACTCTGTATATTTATTGAATGAAAAAAGATTGCTCCATGCACCAAGAAATGATTCACCCAGGCGGCAAGTAGAAAACATTTAGTTAACTCTGAACTTAAAAAATGCATGAGTTATGCAACATAGGAAAAGGACAGCGAGGATGGACTGGCTAGCCTGCCAAAACCACCACTTATGTTCCCTATGTACAGAAGCAACAAGTTTTTCATATTAGAAAGAGATGTTGTAAGCATGTTATAATCCGATATGATCATTGCTACATTTATACAAGTATCTTCCTGTATTTAAGTTGCATTCCAGAAGTTGATTAGGAAATTTGGTTTCACATATTACAGTTAAAATTGATAAGACAATGTATCAGGGATTCAATGATACAATATTGGGAAAGATTTGCATTTACCTTCTACACTAAAGGAATATATAAATCAGCAATAAAGTAGTATGTTAAAGAAACACACATGCATAAGCAAAGGATTAGTTTGAAGCTGGTCCACAGTAGCTTAGAACTGGGATACTGACCTTTATCCAATCTAAAGACAAAATATATGTTCTTGACTATAATTTTGTGTTTAAAGTCTGAAATTCCTCAGCAGGTTCCCTTTATCAACTGGCCTTTATTGTTTATTGATAAAGTATAGATTGATGTCTGCACCCAATTTACCTCGTCATGCAACCTTGTTTCAGCTACATGATAAATATAGTAATAAGCCCCTTAGTAAACTCATATCTGGGGACAAAGGTATTGATATTTTATATGTATCTTAGTGGTCATGATTTGAAGATGAAACAAAACTTGAGAGACAGAATGAAATCTGGTTGCTGTGCCTGGAAATTTTAGCCCTCTATGAAGTTTGCATGTCATTTCATTCTCTGGCTCTCTGTATCATCCACTTTCCTTAGTACATTATGTGAGTATATCCCATGGAGTATCATCAGCCCTTTTAATTCCTGACTGCATAATAATGTAATATGTCAAGTAAATAATACTTATATAGCAAAATGAACATCCTAACAAATTGAAATTCCTAATAATATTTAGGAAGGTGGGGAAGATGATAATGATAAACCTGTCTAAATGATTGATCATAGGACTTCCTGGCCAGGCTCACAGGACTTTAAAGACTTTAAAAAATCTATATGTATATAGAAATTTATTAAACCAGCTTTTCAGTTTGAAAAGTGAATTTTTGATAAAAACATTTTCAAATCATCATAAGATATATTTAGATAGTTCGAGTGAAGCCAGATATGGTGGCTCATATCTGTTATCCCAGTACTATGGGATGCTGAGGTGGGCATTTCTCAGGAGTTTGAGACCACCCTTGGCAACATAGTGAAACCCCATTTCTACAAAAAATATAAAAAACTAGCCCGGTGTGGTGCTGCATGCTTATGGTCCGAGATACTTGGGAGGCTGAGGTGGGAGGATCCCTTGATCCTGGGAGGCAGAAGTTGCAGTGAGCAAAGATGGTGCCACCGCACTCCAGTCTGGGTGACAGAGTGACATCCTGTCTGAAAGAAAAAAAGAATAGTAAGGGAAAAAGAGAAACCCAAGGTTTCATATCAGGACTGGCCTTGTACTCTCAAGTAGGTTTCCATGTAGCTGGAAACTGCTCTGGCAATCAGAGCTAGGCCTTGGTGTCTTGTTGAATGTAAAAATATCCCACAAACCCCCTACCTGGAAAGGTCACTCTGACGATTATAATGAGGTGGGAAATTAAAGAAAGAAAGAAAAAAAATTTTTTAAAAAAGGTGAAATAAGCTTTCCTGTATTAGGCTGACTTGTCCCAGAGACAGCAACAGGCACAGCCTAGACCCAGGAAAAGTCTTGATAATACTATCTGATTTGCCCTGAAGACTCTCCCAGCACTCCACCAACACAGGGTGGAGAAAAACTAATTTTACTTTCTCTTATGACATGAGTTTAGAGATTCCTATTCTCTGTAACTAGTAACTTCAAGTATTGTATTTTATGTAAGCAGTGGAGTGAAGGTCATAAGCCGTCTGAGCATGCCTGAGCTACAGCCACCTGGGCGCCATAGGGAAGGTCATGGAATAAGCCATGCTGGGCACTAAGGCAAACGTAGATAATGGTCATCTGGGCTACATAGCAATGGTCATGTGTAATCCTGAGTTATGCACTTGTCACAATTTGATTAACTGTCTTTCTTCTGCCTTTGTATCCTCACTTTCGTGCCACTGTAAACTTTTTTCAGGCTAGCCCACTCCCTTTTTGAAGTGTGTATAAAAGTCAAGTGCTGTCTTTGTCCTGGGCCCAGTCTTTGTATGTTAAGTGTGCTGGATCTGAGTTCACTCAATAAAGATCCTCCTGTATACACCCCAAGGTCTCTCTGGTCCTCCTGATTCCCACAACAATGATAGTAGATGAAAACAAAACTACTTCCCAATCTTGCCAAAACATAAACAAAACTGAAGTCACCATATGAAGTGCACAAACCCCCTTATTCTGACTAACATGAGTGTCTCACCTTTGCCAATCACAACCATTAGTGTTACTCTATTCTTTTTGCCTTCTAGACAAGAATGATTTAGATACCCAATCATAAAATTACCCACACTGCTTGCCAATCCACACCAAACTTCAATGTCTTTGAATCCTCCCACAATCACCGAATGCAAGCCCAGATACTACATAAGTACTTTCTAAAGCCTTGTTACTTGAGACAGCTCATGATTCCCCCGGTGCAAGGCCTACCTTGTTGCACAGAATGAATAAACTCAAATACTTTCAACTGCAGGTGCATTCCTGGTTGTCTTTACGTGAAGGGTATTGACACAAGGAATACAGATACGTACATTTCATCTGGGTTCAAATTACACAGTTACCTAATTCTTCCAAGCTTTCATTGAACTAATCTCTGTCTTACCTGCTACTATTTTCAATACTTTTTAGTCGTTATGCCTATTCTTCAAATCTTGAAGACGTTAAGATGATATCCTTAAGATGATATCCTGTTGGGATGAATGATCTTTAATTTTCCTGTGCAGCTTTTCAGACAAAAAACTATGCTAATGACAAGAAAGGAATAAACGGGGGAAAGACACCAATTATTTTCCCAAGGATTCATGGAAATCAAAATTATCCTCTACAACCCACCTACAAACAATTATGGCTATAGGATAATCTCAACGTTCATTTGAGTGCTTTTTGGTATTCTGGCTTTGATGATCACTAAGTGGAAAATGGGTATGTTGGATATGTTGGAACAGGATTAAATAGGAAAAATAACAAAGTAACTCAAATCATCAAGAGAAAAACTGAAGGAATGTTTCAAAATAACGCATAATTCTACTAGTTTCCATGTGCCCACAGTGCTTGCTTTATGTTACCTATATAAAAACTTCTTCTTCTGACATTCTTTGAAATAGTAACATAAAAAGAAAAAGAAAACAAAATTAGCATAGCAAAAAGTATTTTAATTTAATTAGAAATCATTTAAAAATCAAGTTTTTTAGCAGAATAATTGACTATTATCTTGAAAAATAACAATTGTGTAAAGCAGATTCACTTTTACAGTTGATCATCAGTCAAATATACAGCAATAGCTTAGTCTGAAAATGAATAATTAATGATCTTAATAAAGAAAACATATACATATATTCTGTGATCATAGTTACCATTCCTGTCTTTTTATTTGTAAAATTTGTGCCAATACCAAACATAGAAAACATAGAAGCAATGATCATAAAAGAAAAAAAAGTTATGGAGATAAATTTGTATCATTTCATAAAAATGTTATACACAAAGGAAAGTAATCAGTAGTTCTATTTCTAGCCCGATGAATTTTTCAAATAGATTTGTCAATTGTCTTTAACATAAATATATTTCTGGAAGCATCTTATCTTTAAAGTCAGGTATATATTTCTCCTAAATTTGGTAACATAGCATAACTAACACTAAAATTCAATTCATTCAAATTTAAAAATCAAAATATTTTAATTTATTTTGACAGATTTAAGGACAAATATTGAAATAATAGTAAGTTTTAAAACAACTTAAGGAAGTATTATGACTTGCTTGTAATATATACTCCTAAACTTATATAAAATAAAGCAGACTTGAGAAAGCATTATAGTGAGTGCTTTGATTTTCCTAGATAGGTTTTGCCTTCCTCTTGAATACTTTTAAATCCAGGTTATTTTTCTTTAGGAGAGGAAATTGTAAGAATTACTTTATTAAAAACATGCTTACATAGCATCATATGGCTTATAATTCTGGGAAATTTTTTAAAGAAAGAACAATATTTCTAATTCTATAATTCAAGAATTAATTTCTTTTGTAATTTTTAGCAATAACATAAATAACTGACTTTAAAAGTGTATCGTCTCTTAATAGTTTTCTATGCTATGCAAAGAGCTTTTTAGTTTGATGTTATCCCTTTTGTCTATTGTTGCATTTGTTGTCTGTGTTTTGAGGTCTTTATAAAATCCTTGCTCAGCCAATATTGTGAAGCATTAAAGTATGAATTCTTTGGTAGTTTCATAGTTTGAGATTTTATATTTAGGTCAAAAGAGGTGATTTTTATGTATGGTGAGAGATAGGGGTCTGGACTCATTCTTCTACATGTGGATATTCAATTTTCCTAGACCCATTTATTGAAGAGATCGTCTTGTTATCAACATGTGTCTTAGCACCTTTGACCAAAATCAGATAGCTGAAAGTGCATGAATTTATTCTGGTGCTCTCTATTCTGTTCCATTGGTCTATGTGTCTGTTTTTATGCTAGTATCATGCTGTTTTGGTTACTATTTCTTTGTCATATAGTTTGAAGTCAGGTAGTGTGATATCTCTACCTGTGTTCTTTCTGCTCAGGATTGCTTTAGCTGTTTAGGTCTTTTTGTGGTTACATATAAATTTTAGGATTTTTTTCTATTTCTATAAATAATGATCTTGATACTTTGATATTAATTGCATTAAATCTTTAGATCACTTTGTATATTATGGCTATTTTGACAATATTGTCTACCATTCTATGAACATAGTATATCTTTCCATTTATTTGCATCATCTTCAATTTCCTTCATCAGTGTTTTATAGTTTTCAGTGTAGAAATCTTTCACCTACTTGGGTAAGTTTATTCTTAGGTATTTTATTTATTTTGTAGCTATTATACATTAAGTTATTTAATTGATTTCTTTTTCAGAAGTTCACTATTAACATATAGAAATGTTATGATTTTTGTATATGATTTTGTATCCTACAACTTTACTGAATTTGCTTATTAAATTACCAGTTTGTTTGGTGGAGTCTTCAGGGTTTTTAGTGTATAAAATCATGATATCTGCAAACAGAGACAAATTGAATTCCTCCTCCCAAATTTGGATGAGTAAAGAGACAACCTATAGAATGAGAGGAAATATTTGCTATTCAGACTATATAAGGAATTTAAACAATTCACTGGAAATGGAAGCCAAATAATCTGATTTTAGAGTGGGCAAAAGACCATGATAGACATTTCTCAAAAGAAGACATACAAATGGCCACAACAAGTATATGGAAAAAATGCACAACATCACTAATCATCAGCAAACTGCAAATTAAACCATAATGAAAAACCACCTCACTCCAATTAGAATGGCTATTACTAAAAAGACAAAAGAAAACAAGTGTTGACGATATGAAGAAAAGACAACTCCTGTATACTATTTGTAGGAATGTAATTGAACACCAATTATGGAAAATAGCATGGAGATTTCTCAAAAGATTAAAAACAGAACTAATATATGAACCAGGAATTCCACAGTTGGATACACACACACACACACACACACACACACACACACACACACACACACACACATATATAATGAAATTAGTATGTTGGAGCAATATCTGTACTCCCAAGTTTATTGTAGCACTGTTTATAATTACCAAGATGTTGAATCAACCTAAGTGTCCTACAACAGATGAGTGGATAAAGAAAATGTAGTACATATATACAGTTGAATACTGTTCAGCCATTAAAAGATAAAATTCCATCTTTGTGACAGCATAGATGAACCTGGAGGACATTGTGTTAAGTCAAACAAGCCAGACACAGAAAGACAAATACTGCATGATCTCATTTTTGTGTGAAACTTTTTTAAAAAGTTGATATCATATAAGCAGAGATTAGAAAATGATTACCAGAGACTGGGGAGGGAGGAGAAAGGGAGGATGGAAAGAGGTTGGTCATTGGGTACAAAATTAAAATATATTAGATATGAAGAAAACATTCTTGTGTTCTATTGCTCAGTAGGATGGCTATAGTTAACAGAAAAATATTGTATATTACAAACACAGGATAGGATTTTGAATGTTCTCACCAGAAAGAAATGATACATGCATGAAGTGATGAATATTCTAAAAATGCTGATTGGATCAGCATGCAATATATATGTATTAAAACATCAAATTGTACCCCATAACACGTACACTTACAATGTGTCAATTCTTTAAAAAGTATATTTTCTAATGTAAGTATTAGCTATAGGAATTGCTCAAACCTCCTTAAGTTTGTGGCAAATATATAAACGTTATTAATGTAAATTCTTAAAACTAAGCATTCTTGTTTTGTCATGTATGTCATTTTATATTTCAGTAACTTACAATAATGCTGTCTGACAGTTTATGTTTTAAATCTGTGATAAATGTGAAGACTAAGTACACAAAATTATGCAACATCATAACAAAGTTTTTAAGTGGTACTTCACTGGTACCAAAAATCGGTAATAAAGCCAGTTTAATGGTTCAATTACAAAAGAAATTTCAACTAAGTACATTTACTATGTCAATTCCAGTGTGACTACTTGACTAATGTGACTTTGGAAATGGTTAATAGTAAAAATCAAATGGAAGGTTCAGTATCATGTTTTCTTTTATACTTTTTAACTATTTCCTTGCTCCTCATTTCATCCTGTATCTCTATCTTCTATATCAAGTTATTTTACTCATGACTAAAGAAAA